>NW_027223752.1:138500608-140900608 GCF_028538775.1 Myotis yumanensis
CCGTGTTTGAGATAGGAAAGCCAGACCACAGGCAACGTGGCACCCGGGGTACCAGGAGCCGCCTTGCCTGTGACCCTTGATGGTTATTTGAAAGCCGGACCACAGACAAGGCGGCACCCCGGGACCCAGGACCTGCTGTGCCTTCAGCCGTGATCGAGATCATGAACGTGATTTAAAAGCAGTACCACAGGCTAGGGGGCACCCAGGGACACAAGGGAGCCGGTGATCTTGATCATGCTCAGAGGGCCGGCCTCAGGCACTGCGCCACACCGAGACCCAGGAGCTGCCTTGCCTCTGGCCCATGATAATGATAGTGATCTGAAAGCCTGGCCTGAGGCATGGGGGCACCCCGGGTCCCAGGAACCACCTTGCGTGTGGCCCATGATTGTGATATAGAAGCCAGGTATCAGGCAAGGGGGCACCCCATGACCCAGGAGCCTCTGTGCCTGCGGACCGTGATTGAGATAGGAAAGCCGGACATGAGGCAAGGTGGCACCCCGGGTCCCGAGAGCCATCTAGCCTGTGGCCCATGATGGTGATTGGAATGACGGACCACAGGCAAGGTAGCAACCCGGCACCCTGGAGGTGCCTTGCCTTCAGCCATGATCATCATCTTTATCATGATCTGAAAGCAGGACCACAGGCACGGCGGCACCCCAGGACCCAATAGCCAACTTGCCTGTGGCCCATGATCATGATCATGATCAGAAAGCGAGGCTGAAGGTCAGGCAGAACCCTGGGTCCCAGGAGCCGCCTTGCCTGCGGCCCATGATCATGATTTGAAAGCCGGACCACAGGCAAGGTGGCACCCCGGGACAAAGGGGCCGCCTTGCCTGGGGCCTGTGATCGTGATCTTGATTGGAAAGTAAGGCATCAGGCAAGGCAACACCCTGGTTCCCAGGAGCCGCCTTGCCTGCGTCCCCTGTTTGAGATAGGAAAGCTGGACCACAGGCAACGTGGCACCCGGGGTACCAGGAGCCGCCTTGCCTGTGGCCCTTGATGATTATTTGAAAGCCAGACCACAGACAAGGCGGCACCCCGGGACCCAGGAGCTGCTGTGCCTGCAGCCCGTGATTGAGATTGGAATGCATGACCACAGGCAAGGCGGAACCCCGGGGCCCAGGAGCTGCCTTGCCTGCAGCCCTTGATAGTTATTTGAAAGCCAGGTCGCAGACAAGGGGTGCCCCAAAGACCAAGGAGCCACCTTGCCTGTGGCTTTTGATTAAGATCAAAATCAGAAAGGAGGACAGCAGGCAAGTCAGCTCCTGGGCATAAGGGTGCCACCGTGCCTGTGGCCCATGACTGAGATCAGAAAGGAGGACCACAGGCAAGGTGGCACCCCGGGACAAAGGTGCCGCCTTGCCTGCGGCCAGTGATTGTGATCGTGATCAGAAAGTAAGGCCTCAGGCAAGGTAACAACCTGGGTCCCAGGAGCCGCCTTGCATTCGTCCCGTGATTGAGATAGGAAAGCAGGACCACAGGCAAGGTGGCATCCCGGGACCCAGGAGGTGACTGGCCTGCAGCCATGATGGTAATCTTGATCTTGATCTGAAAGCAGGACCACAGGTACGGCGGCACCCCAGGACCCATCAGCCTTCTTGCCTGTGGACCCTGATCATGATCATGATCAGAAAGCTGAGCTGAATGTCAGGCAGAACCCTGGGTCCCAGGAGCCGCCTTGCCTGTGGCCCATGATCATCATTTGAAAGCTGGACCACAGGCAAGGTGACACCCCGGGACAAATGGGCCGCCTTGCTTGGGCCTGTGGTCGTGATCTGTATTGGAATCTAAGGCCGCAGCAAGGCAATACAGTGGTCAAAGGAGCCTCCTTGCCTGAATCAAGTGATTGAGATGGGAAAGCTGGCCACAGGCAAGGTGGCACCCCGGGACAAAGGGGCCGCCTTGCCTGGGGCCTGTGATCGTGATCTTGATTGGAAAGTAAGGCCACAGGGAAGGCAACACCCTGGTTCCCAGGAGCCGCCTTGCCTGTGTCCCGTGTTTGAGATAGGAAAGCCGGACCACAGGCAACGTGGCACCCGGGGTACCAGGAGCCGCCTTGCCTATGGCCCTTGATGGTTATTTGAAAGCCGGACCACAGACAAGGCGGCACCCCGGGACCCAGGACCTGCTGTGCCTTCAGCCGTGATCGAGATCATGAACGTGATTTAAAAGCAGGACCACAGGCTAGGGGGCACCCAGGGACACAAGGGAGCCTGTGATCTTGATCATGCTCAGAGGGCTGGCCTCAGGCACTGCACCACACCGAGACCCAGGAGCTGCCTTGCCTCTGGCCCATGATCATGATCGTGATCTGAAAGCCTGGCCTCAGGCATGGGGGCACCCCTGATCCCAGGAGCCGTCTTGCCTGTGGCCCATGATTGTGATTTAGAAGCCGGGCTTCTGCCAAGGAGGCACCCCAGGACCCAGGAGCCGCTGTGCCTGCAGCCCGTGATTGAGATTGGAATGCATGACCACAGGCAAGGCGGAACACTGGGACCCAGGAGCTGCCTTGCCTGCAGCCCCTGATAGTGATTTGTAAGCCGGGTCGCAGACAAGGGGTGCCCCAAAGACCAAGGAGCAACCTTGCCTGTGGCTTTTGATTAAGATCAAAATCAGAAAGGAGGACTGAAGTCAAGTCAGCTCCTGGGCATAAGGGTGCCACCGTGCCTGTGGCCCATGACTGAGATCAGAAAGCAGGACGACAGGCAAGGTGGCACCCCGGGACAAAGGTGCCGCCTTGCCTGCGGCCAGTGATTGTGATCATGATCTGAAAGTAAGGCCTCAGGCAAGGTAACATCCAGGGACCCAGGAGCCGCCTTGCATTCGTCCGGTGATTGAGATAGGAAAGCCGGACCACAAGCAAGGTGGCACCCCGGGTCCTGGGAGCCGCTTTGCCTGTGGCCCATGAAGGTGATTTGAAAGCGGACCACAGGCAAGGTGGCATCCCTAGACCCAGGAGGTTCCTGGCCTGCAGCCATGATGGTAATCTTGATCTTGATCTGAAAGCAGGACCACTGGCACGGCGGCACCCCAGCACCCATCAGCCTTCTTGCCTGTGGACCCTGATCATGATCATGATCAGAAAGCTGAGCTGAAGGTCAGGCAGAACCCTGGGTCCCAGGAGCCGCCTTGCCTGCGGCCCATGATCATGATTTGAAAGCCGGACCACAGGCAAGGTGGCACCCCGGGACAAATGGGCCGCCTTGCTTGGGCCTGTGGTAGTGATCTGTATTAGAATATAAGGCCGCAGCAAGGCAACACCCTGGGTCAAAGGAGCCTCCTTGCCTGAATCAAGTGATTGAGATGGGAAAGCTGGACCACAGGCAAGGTGACACCGAGGGACACAGGAGCAGGCTTGCCTGTGGCCCATGATGATTGCAGTCAGAAAGCCAGGATGCAGGCAGCCTGGGTCCCAAGAGCCACCTTGCCTGTGGGCCATGATAGTGATTTGAAAACCTGACCACAGGCAAGGTGGCACCCCAGGATAAAGGGGCCGCCTTGCCTGTGGCCTGTGATCGTGATCATGATTGGAAAGTAAGGCCTCAGGCAAGGCAGCACTCTGGGTCCCAGGAGCCGCCTTGCCTGTGGCCCATGATAGTGATTTGAAAGCCTGACAACAGGCAAGGTGGCACCCCAGGACAAAGGGGCCGCCTTGCCTGTTGCCTGTGATCATGATCGTGATTGGAAAGTAAGGCTTCGGGCAAGGTAGCACCCTTGGTCCCAGGAGACGCCTTGCCTGTGTCCTGTGGTTGAGATAGGATAGCAGGACCACCGGGTTCTCAGGACCCGCCTTTTCTGTGGCCCTTGATGGTTATTAGAAAGCCGGACCACAGACAAGGTGGCACCCCGGGACCCAGGATCTGCCGTGCATGCAGCCATAATCGAGATCATCATCGTGATTTAAAAGCAGGACCACAGGCTAGGGGGCACCCAGGGACACAAGGGAGCCGGTGATCTTGATCATGCTCAGAGGGCCGGCCTCAGGCACTGCGCCACACTGAGACCCAGGAGCTGCCTTGCCTCTGGCCCATGATAATGATCGTGATCTGAAAGCCTGGCCTCAGGCATGGGGGCACCCCGGGACCCAAAAGCCGCCTTGCCTGTGGCCCATGATTGTGATTTAGAAGCCGGGCTTCTGCCAAGGGGGCACCCAGGACCCAGGAGATGCTGTGCCTGCAACCCGTGATTGAGATTGGAATGCATGACCACAGGCAAGGCGGAACCCCGGGACCCAGGAGCTGCCTTGCCTGCAGCCCCTGATAGTGATTTGTAAGCCGGGTCGCAGACAAGGGGTGCCCCAAAGACCAAGGAGCCACCTTGCCTGTGGCTTTTGATTAAGATCTAGATCAGAAAGGAGGACCGCAGGCAAGTCAGCTCCTGGGCATAAGGGTGCCACAGTGCCTGTGGCCCATGACTGAGATCAGAAAGCAGGACGACAGGCAAGGTGGCACCCCGGGAAAAAGGTGCCGCCTTGCCTGCGGCCAGTGATTGTGATCGTGATCAGAATGTAAGGCTTCAGGCAAGGTAACACCCCGGGTCCCAGGAGCTGCCTTGCATTGGTCCCATGATAGAGATAGGAAAGCCGGACCACAGGAAAGGTGGCACCGCGGGTCCCGGGAGCCGCTTTGCCTGTGGCCCATGATGGTGATTTGAAAGCCGGACCATAGGGTAGGTGGCACCCCGGGACAAAGGTGCCGCCTTAACTGCGGCCCATGATTTGAGATAGGAAAGCTGGAATAGAGGCAAGGTGGCACCCCGGGTCCCGAGAGCCTTCTAGGCTGTGGCCCATGATGGTGATTTGAATGACGGACCACAGGCAAGGTGGCAACCCGGCACCCAGGAGGTGCCTTGCCTGCTGCCATGATGGTGATCTTGATCATGATCTGAAAGTAGGACCACAGGCACGGCGGCACCCCAGGACCCACCATCCAACTTGCCTGTGGCCCATGATCATGATCATGATCAGAAAGCTGAGCTGAAGGTCAGGCAGAACCCTGGGTCCCAGGAGCCGCCTTGCCTGCGGCCCATGATCATGATTTGAAAGCCGGACCACAGGCAAGGTGGCACCCCGGGACAAAGGGGTCGCCTTGCCTGGGGCCTGTGATCGTGATCTTGATTGGAAAGTAAGGCCTCAGGCAAGGCAACACCCTGGTTCGCAGGAGCCGACTTGCCTGCGTCCCGTGTTTGAGATAGGAAAGCCAGACCACAGGCAACGTGGCACCCGGGGTACCAGGAGCCGCCTTGCCTGTGACCCTTGATGGTTATTTGAAAGCCGGACCACAGACAAGGCGGCACCCCGGGACCCAGGACCTGCTGTGCCTTCAGCCGTGATCGAGATCATGAACGTGATTTAAAAGCAGTACCACAGGCTAGGGGGCACCCAGGGACACAAGGGAGCCGGTGATCTTGATCATGCTCAGAGGGCCGGCCTCAGGCACTGCGCCACACCGAGACCCAGGAGCTGCCTTGCCTCTGGCCCATGATAATGATAGTGATCTGAAAGCCTGGCCTGAGGCATGGGGGCACCCCGGGTCCCAGGAACCACCTTGCGTGTGGCCCATGATTGTGATATAGAAGCCAGGTATCAGGCAAGGGGGCACCCCATGACCCAGGAGCCTCTGTGCCTGCGGACCGTGATTGAGATAGGAAAGCCGGACATGAGGCAAGGTGGCACCCCGGGTCCCGAGAGCCATCTAGCCTGTGGCCCATGATGGTGATTGGAATGACGGACCACAGGCAAGGTAGCAACCCGGCACCCTGGAGGTGCCTTGCCTTCAGCCATGATCATCATCTTTATCATGATCTGAAAGCAGGACCACAGGCACGGCGGCACCCCAGGACCCAATAGCCAACTTGCCTGTGGCCCATGATCATGATCATGATCAGAAAGCGAGGCTGAAGGTCAGGCAGAACCCTGGGTCCCAGGAGCCGCCTTGCCTGCGGCCCATGATCATGATTTGAAAGCCGGACCACAGGCAAGGTGGCACCCCGGGACAAAGGGGCCGCCTTGCCTGGGGCCTGTGATCGTGATCTTGATTGGAAAGTAAGGCATCAGGCAAGGCAACACCCTGGTTCCCAGGAGCCGCCTTGCCTGCGTCCCCTGTTTGAGATAGGAAAGCTGGACCACAGGCAACGTGGCACCCGGGGTACCAGGAGCCGCCTTGCCTGTGGCCCTTGATGATTATTTGAAAGCCAGACCACAGACAAGGCGGCACCCCGGGACCCAGGAGCTGCTGTGCCTGCAGCCCGTGATTGAGATTGGAATGCATGACCACAGGCAAGGCGGAACCCCGGGGCCCAGGAGCTGCCTTGCCTGCAGCCCTTGATAGTTATTTGAAAGCCAGGTCGCAGACAAGGGGTGCCCCAAAGACCAAGGAGCCACCTTGCCTGTGGCTTTTGATTAAGATCAAAATCAGAAAGGAGGACAGCAGGCAAGTCAGCTCCTGGGCATAAGGGTGCCACCGTGCCTGTGGCCCATGACTGAGATCAGAAAGGAGGACCACAGGCAAGGTGGCACCCCGGGACAAAGGTGCCGCCTTGCCTGCGGCCAGTGATTGTGATCGTGATCAGAAAGTAAGGCCTCAGGCAAGGTAACAACCTGGGTCCCAGGAGCCGCCTTGCATTCGTCCCGTGATTGAGATAGGAAAGCAGGACCACAGGCAAGGTGGCATCCCGGGACCCAGGAGGTGACTGGCCTGCAGCCATGATGGTAATCTTGATCTTGATCTGAAAGCAGGACCACAGGTACGGCGGCACCCCAGGACCCATCAGCCTTCTTGCCTGTGGACCCTGATCATGATCATGATCAGAAAGCTGAGCTGAATGTCAGGCAGAACCCTGGGTCCCAGGAGCCGCCTTGCCTGTGGCCCATGATCATCATTTGAAAGCTGGACCACAGGCAAGGTGACACCCCGGGACAAATGGGCCGCCTTGCTTGGGCCTGTGGTCGTGATCTGTA
The DNA here is from genome assembly GCF_028538775.1 of Myotis yumanensis. NCBI lineage: Eukaryota > Metazoa > Chordata > Mammalia > Chiroptera > Vespertilionidae > Myotis > Myotis yumanensis. The sequence continues at coordinate 138,507,567 of NW_027223752.1, forward strand.
TTGGAATCTAAGGCCGCAGCAAGGCAATACAGTGGTCAAAGGAGCCTCCTTGCCTGAATCAAGTGATTGAGATGGGAAAGCTGGCCACAGGCAAGGTGGCACCCCGGGACAAAGGGGCCGCCTTGCCTGGGGCCTGTGATCGTGATCTTGATTGGAAAGTAAGGCCACAGGGAAGGCAACACCCTGGTTCCCAGGAGCCGCCTTGCCTGTGTCCCGTGTTTGAGATAGGAAAGCCGGACCACAGGCAACGTGGCACCCGGGGTACCAGGAGCCGCCTTGCCTATGGCCCTTGATGGTTATTTGAAAGCCGGACCACAGACAAGGCGGCACCCCGGGACCCAGGACCTGCTGTGCCTTCAGCCGTGATCGAGATCATGAACGTGATTTAAAAGCAGGACCACAGGCTAGGGGGCACCCAGGGACACAAGGGAGCCTGTGATCTTGATCATGCTCAGAGGGCTGGCCTCAGGCACTGCACCACACCGAGACCCAGGAGCTGCCTTGCCTCTGGCCCATGATCATGATCGTGATCTGAAAGCCTGGCCTCAGGCATGGGGGCACCCCTGATCCCAGGAGCCGTCTTGCCTGTGGCCCATGATTGTGATTTAGAAGCCGGGCTTCTGCCAAGGAGGCACCCCAGGACCCAGGAGCCGCTGTGCCTGCAGCCCGTGATTGAGATTGGAATGCATGACCACAGGCAAGGCGGAACACTGGGACCCAGGAGCTGCCTTGCCTGCAGCCCCTGATAGTGATTTGTAAGCCGGGTCGCAGACAAGGGGTGCCCCAAAGACCAAGGAGCAACCTTGCCTGTGGCTTTTGATTAAGATCAAAATCAGAAAGGAGGACTGAAGTCAAGTCAGCTCCTGGGCATAAGGGTGCCACCGTGCCTGTGGCCCATGACTGAGATCAGAAAGCAGGACGACAGGCAAGGTGGCACCCCGGGACAAAGGTGCCGCCTTGCCTGCGGCCAGTGATTGTGATCATGATCTGAAAGTAAGGCCTCAGGCAAGGTAACATCCAGGGACCCAGGAGCCGCCTTGCATTCGTCCGGTGATTGAGATAGGAAAGCCGGACCACAAGCAAGGTGGCACCCCGGGTCCTGGGAGCCGCTTTGCCTGTGGCCCATGAAGGTGATTTGAAAGCGGACCACAGGCAAGGTGGCATCCCTAGACCCAGGAGGTTCCTGGCCTGCAGCCATGATGGTAATCTTGATCTTGATCTGAAAGCAGGACCACTGGCACGGCGGCACCCCAGCACCCATCAGCCTTCTTGCCTGTGGACCCTGATCATGATCATGATCAGAAAGCTGAGCTGAAGGTCAGGCAGAACCCTGGGTCCCAGGAGCCGCCTTGCCTGCGGCCCATGATCATGATTTGAAAGCCGGACCACAGGCAAGGTGGCACCCCGGGACAAATGGGCCGCCTTGCTTGGGCCTGTGGTAGTGATCTGTATTAGAATATAAGGCCGCAGCAAGGCAACACCCTGGGTCAAAGGAGCCTCCTTGCCTGAATCAAGTGATTGAGATGGGAAAGCTGGACCACAGGCAAGGTGACACCGAGGGACACAGGAGCAGGCTTGCCTGTGGCCCATGATGATTGCAGTCAGAAAGCCAGGATGCAGGCAGCCTGGGTCCCAAGAGCCACCTTGCCTGTGGGCCATGATAGTGATTTGAAAACCTGACCACAGGCAAGGTGGCACCCCAGGATAAAGGGGCCGCCTTGCCTGTGGCCTGTGATCGTGATCATGATTGGAAAGTAAGGCCTCAGGCAAGGCAGCACTCTGGGTCCCAGGAGCCGCCTTGCCTGTGGCCCATGATAGTGATTTGAAAGCCTGACAACAGGCAAGGTGGCACCCCAGGACAAAGGGGCCGCCTTGCCTGTTGCCTGTGATCATGATCGTGATTGGAAAGTAAGGCTTCGGGCAAGGTAGCACCCTTGGTCCCAGGAGACGCCTTGCCTGTGTCCTGTGGTTGAGATAGGATAGCAGGACCACCGGGTTCTCAGGACCCGCCTTTTCTGTGGCCCTTGATGGTTATTAGAAAGCCGGACCACAGACAAGGTGGCACCCCGGGACCCAGGATCTGCCGTGCATGCAGCCATAATCGAGATCATCATCGTGATTTAAAAGCAGGACCACAGGCTAGGGGGCACCCAGGGACACAAGGGAGCCGGTGATCTTGATCATGCTCAGAGGGCCGGCCTCAGGCACTGCGCCACACTGAGACCCAGGAGCTGCCTTGCCTCTGGCCCATGATAATGATCGTGATCTGAAAGCCTGGCCTCAGGCATGGGGGCACCCCGGGACCCAAAAGCCGCCTTGCCTGTGGCCCATGATTGTGATTTAGAAGCCGGGCTTCTGCCAAGGGGGCACCCAGGACCCAGGAGATGCTGTGCCTGCAACCCGTGATTGAGATTGGAATGCATGACCACAGGCAAGGCGGAACCCCGGGACCCAGGAGCTGCCTTGCCTGCAGCCCCTGATAGTGATTTGTAAGCCGGGTCGCAGACAAGGGGTGCCCCAAAGACCAAGGAGCCACCTTGCCTGTGGCTTTTGATTAAGATCTAGATCAGAAAGGAGGACCGCAGGCAAGTCAGCTCCTGGGCATAAGGGTGCCACAGTGCCTGTGGCCCATGACTGAGATCAGAAAGCAGGACGACAGGCAAGGTGGCACCCCGGGAAAAAGGTGCCGCCTTGCCTGCGGCCAGTGATTGTGATCGTGATCAGAATGTAAGGCTTCAGGCAAGGTAACACCCCGGGTCCCAGGAGCTGCCTTGCATTGGTCCCATGATAGAGATAGGAAAGCCGGACCACAGGAAAGGTGGCACCGCGGGTCCCGGGAGCCGCTTTGCCTGTGGCCCATGATGGTGATTTGAAAGCCGGACCATAGGGTAGGTGGCACCCCGGGACAAAGGTGCCGCCTTAACTGCGGCCCATGATTTGAGATAGGAAAGCTGGAATAGAGGCAAGGTGGCACCCCGGGTCCCGAGAGCCTTCTAGGCTGTGGCCCATGATGGTGATTTGAATGACGGACCACAGGCAAGGTGGCAACCCGGCACCCAGGAGGTGCCTTGCCTGCTGCCATGATGGTGATCTTGATCATGATCTGAAAGTAGGACCACAGGCACGGCGGCACCCCAGGACCCACCATCCAACTTGCCTGTGGCCCATGATCATGATCATGATCAGAAAGCTGAGCTGAAGGTCAGGCAGAACCCTGGGTCCCAGGAGCCGCCTTGCCTGCGGCCCATGATCATGATTTGAAAGCCGGACCACAGGCAAGGTGGCACCCCGGGACAAAGGGGTCGCCTTGCCTGGGGCCTGTGATCGTGATCTTGATTGGAAAGTAAGGCCTCAGGCAAGGCAACACCCTGGTTCGCAGGAGCCGACTTGCCTGCGTCCCGTGTTTGAGATAGGAAAGCCAGACCACAGGCAACGTGGCACCCGGGGTACCAGGAGCCGCCTTGCCTGTGACCCTTGATGGTTATTTGAAAGCCGGACCACAGACAAGGCGGCACCCCGGGACCCAGGACCTGCTGTGCCTTCAGCCGTGATCGAGATCATGAACGTGATTTAAAAGCAGTACCACAGGCTAGGGGGCACCCAGGGACACAAGGGAGCCGGTGATCTTGATCATGCTCAGAGGGCCGGCCTCAGGCACTGCGCCACACCGAGACCCAGGAGCTGCCTTGCCTCTGGCCCATGATAATGATAGTGATCTGAAAGCCTGGCCTGAGGCATGGGGGCACCCCGGGTCCCAGGAACCACCTTGCGTGTGGCCCATGATTGTGATATAGAAGCCAGGTATCAGGCAAGGGGGCACCCCATGACCCAGGAGCCTCTGTGCCTGCGGACCGTGATTGAGATAGGAAAGCCGGACATGAGGCAAGGTGGCACCCCGGGTCCCGAGAGCCATCTAGCCTGTGGCCCATGATGGTGATTGGAATGACGGACCACAGGCAAGGTAGCAACCCGGCACCCTGGAGGTGCCTTGCCTTCAGCCATGATCATCATCTTTATCATGATCTGAAAGCAGGACCACAGGCACGGCGGCACCCCAGGACCCAATAGCCAACTTGCCTGTGGCCCATGATCATGATCATGATCAGAAAGCGAGGCTGAAGGTCAGGCAGAACCCTGGGTCCCAGGAGCCGCCTTGCCTGCGGCCCATGATCATGATTTGAAAGCCGGACCACAGGCAAGGTGGCACCCCGGGACAAAGGGGCCGCCTTGCCTGGGGCCTGTGATCGTGATCTTGATTGGAAAGTAAGGCATCAGGCAAGGCAACACCCTGGTTCCCAGGAGCCGCCTTGCCTGCGTCCCCTGTTTGAGATAGGAAAGCTGGACCACAGGCAACGTGGCACCCGGGGTACCAGGAGCCGCCTTGCCTGTGGCCCTTGATGATTATTTGAAAGCCAGACCACAGACAAGGCGGCACCCCGGGACCCAGGAGCTGCTGTGCCTGCAGCCCGTGATTGAGATTGGAATGCATGACCACAGGCAAGGCGGAACCCCGGGGCCCAGGAGCTGCCTTGCCTGCAGCCCTTGATAGTTATTTGAAAGCCAGGTCGCAGACAAGGGGTGCCCCAAAGACCAAGGAGCCACCTTGCCTGTGGCTTTTGATTAAGATCAAAATCAGAAAGGAGGACAGCAGGCAAGTCAGCTCCTGGGCATAAGGGTGCCACCGTGCCTGTGGCCCATGACTGAGATCAGAAAGGAGGACCACAGGCAAGGTGGCACCCCGGGACAAAGGTGCCGCCTTGCCTGCGGCCAGTGATTGTGATCGTGATCAGAAAGTAAGGCCTCAGGCAAGGTAACAACCTGGGTCCCAGGAGCCGCCTTGCATTCGTCCCGTGATTGAGATAGGAAAGCAGGACCACAGGCAAGGTGGCATCCCGGGACCCAGGAGGTGACTGGCCTGCAGCCATGATGGTAATCTTGATCTTGATCTGAAAGCAGGACCACAGGTACGGCGGCACCCCAGGACCCATCAGCCTTCTTGCCTGTGGACCCTGATCATGATCATGATCAGAAAGCTGAGCTGAATGTCAGGCAGAACCCTGGGTCCCAGGAGCCGCCTTGCCTGTGGCCCATGATCATCATTTGAAAGCTGGACCACAGGCAAGGTGACACCCCGGGACAAATGGGCCGCCTTGCTTGGGCCTGTGGTCGTGATCTGTATTGGAATCTAAGGCCGCAGCAAGGCAATACAGTGGTCAAAGGAGCCTCCTTGCCTGAATCAAGTGATTGAGATGGGAAAGCTGGCCACAGGCAAGGTGGCACCCCGGGACAAAGGGGCCGCCTTGCCTGGGGCCTGTGATCGTGATCTTGATTGGAAAGTAAGGCCACAGGGAAGGCAACACCCTGGTTCCCAGGAGCCGCCTTGCCTGTGTCCCGTGTTTGAGATAGGAAAGCCGGACCACAGGCAACGTGGCACCCGGGGTACCAGGAGCCGCCTTGCCTATGGCCCTTGATGGTTATTTGAAAGCCGGACCACAGACAAGGCGGCACCCCGGGACCCAGGACCTGCTGTGCCTTCAGCCGTGATCGAGATCATGAACGTGATTTAAAAGCAGGACCACAGGCTAGGGGGCACCCAGGGACACAAGGGAGCCTGTGATCTTGATCATGCTCAGAGGGCTGGCCTCAGGCACTGCACCACACCGAGACCCAGGAGCTGCCTTGCCTCTGGCCCATGATCATGATCGTGATCTGAAAGCCTGGCCTCAGGCATGGGGGCACCCCTGATCCCAGGAGCCGTCTTGCCTGTGGCCCATGATTGTGATTTAGATGCCGGGCTTCTGCCAAGGAGGCACCCCAGGACCCAGGAGCCGCTGTGCCTGCAGCCCGTGATTGAGATTGGAATGCATGACCACAGGCAAGGCGGAACACTGGGACCCAGGAGCTGCCTTGCCTGCAGCCCCTGATAGTGATTTGTAAGCCGGGTCGCAGACAAGGGGTGCCCCAAAGACCAAGGAGCAACCTTGCCTGTGGCTTTTGATTAAGATCAAAATCAGAAAGGAGGACTGAAGTCAAGTCAGCTCCTGGGCATAAGGGTGCCACCGTGCCTGTGGCCCATGACTGAGATCAGAAAGCAGGACGACAGGCAAGGTGGCACCCCGGGACAAAGGTGCCGCCTTGCCTGCGGCCAGTGATTGTGATCATGATCTGAAAGTAAGGCCTCAGGCAAGGTAACATCCAGGGACCCAGGAGCCGCCTTGCATTCGTCCGGTGATTGAGATAGGAAAGCCGGACCACAAGCAAGGTGGCACCCCGGGTCCTGGGAGCCGCTTTGCCTGTGGCCCATGAAGGTGATTTGAAAGCGGACCACAGGCAAGGTGGCATCCCTAGACCCAGGAGGTTCCTGGCCTGCAGCCATGATGGTAATCTTGATCTTGATCTGAAAGCAGGACCACTGGCACGGCGGCACCCCAGCACCCATCAGCCTTCTTGCCTGTGGACCCTGATCATGATCATGATCAGAAAGCTGAGCTGAAGGTCAGGCAGAACCCTGGGTCCCAGGAGCCGCCTTGCCTGCGGCCCATGATCATGATTTGAAAGCCGGACCACAGGCAAGGTGGCACCCCGGGACAAATGGGCCGCCTTGCTTGGGCCTGTGGTAGTGATCTGTATTAGAATATAAGGCCGCAGCAAGGCAACACCCTGGGTCAAAGGAGCCTCCTTGCCTGAATCAAGTGATTGAGATGGGAAAGCTGGACCACAGGCAAGGTGACACCGAGGGACACAGGAGCAGGCTTGCCTGTGGCCCATGATGATTGCAGTCAGAAAGCCAGGATGCAGGCAGCCTGGGTCCCAAGAGCCACCTTGCCTGTGGGCCATGATAGTGATTTGAAAACCTGACCACAGGCAAGGTGGCACCCCAGGATAAAGGGGCCGCCTTGCCTGTGGCCTGTGATCGTGATCATGATTGGAAAGTAAGGCCTCAGGCAAGGCAGCACTCTGGGTCCCAGGAGCCGCCTTGCCTGTGGCCCATGATAGTGATTTGAAAGCCTGACAACAGGCAAGGTGGCACCCCAGGACAAAGGGGCCGCCTTGCCTGTTGCCTGTGATCATGATCGTGATTGGAAAGTAAGGCTTCGGGCAAGGTAGCACCCTTGGTCCCAGGAGACGCCTTGCCTGTGTCCTGTGGTTGAGATAGGATAGCAGGACCACCGGGTTCTCAGGACCCGCCTTTTCTGTGGCCCTTGATGGTTATTAGAAAGCCGGACCACAGACAAGGTGGCACCCCGGGACCCAGGATCTGCCGTGCATGCAGCCATAATCGAGATCATCATCGTGATTTAAAAGCAGGACCACAGGCTAGGGGGCACCCAGGGACACAAGGGAGCCGGTGATCTTGATCATGCTCAGAGGGCCGGCCTCAGGCACTGCGCCACACTGAGACCCAGGAGCTGCCTTGCCTCTGGCCCATGATAATGATCGTGATCTGAAAGCCTGGCCTCAGGCATGGGGGCACCCCGGGACCCAAAAGCCGCCTTGCCTGTGGCCCATGATTGTGATTTAGAAGCCGGGCTTCTGCCAAGGGGGCACCCAGGACCCAGGAGATGCTGTGCCTGCAACCCGTGATTGAGATTGGAATGCATGACCACAGGCAAGGCGGAACCCCGGGACCCAGGAGCTGCCTTGCCTGCAGCCCCTGATAGTGATTTGTAAGCCGGGTCGCAGACAAGGGGTGCCCCAAAGACCAAGGAGCCACCTTGCCTGTGGCTTTTGATTAAGATCTAGATCAGAAAGGAGGACCGCAGGCAAGTCAGCTCCTGGGCATAAGGGTGCCACAGTGCCTGTGGCCCATGACTGAGATCAGAAAGCAGGACGACAGGCAAGGTGGCACCCCGGGAAAAAGGTGCCGCCTTGCCTGCGGCCAGTGATTGTGATCGTGATCAGAATGTAAGGCTTCAGGCAAGGTAACACCCCGGGTCCCAGGAGCTGCCTTGCATTGGTCCCATGATAGAGATAGGAAAGCCGGACCACAGGAAAGGTGGCACCGCGGGTCCCGGGAGCCGCTTTGCCTGTGGCCCATGATGGTGATTTGAAAGCCGGACCATAGGGTAGGTGGCACCCCGGGACAAAGGTGCCGCCTTAACTGCGGCCCATGATTTGAGATAGGAAAGCTGGAATAGAGGCAAGGTGGCACCCCGGGTCCCGAGAGCCTTCTAGGCTGTGGCCCATGATGGTGATTTGAATGACGGACCACAGGCAAGGTGGCAACCCGGCACCCAGGAGGTGCCTTGCCTGCTGCCATGATGGTGATCTTGATCATGATCTGAAAGTAGGACCACAGGCACGGCGGCACCCCAGGACCCACCATCCAACTTGCCTGTGGCCCATGATCATGATCATGATCAGAAAGCTGAGCTGAAGGTCAGGCAGAACCCTGGGTCCCAGGAGCCGCCTTGCCTGCGGCCCATGATCATGATTTGAAAGCCGGACCACAGGCAAGGTGGCACCCCGGGACAAAGGGGTCGCCTTGCCTGGGGCCTGTGATCGTGATCTTGATTGGAAAGTAAGGCCTCAGGCAAGGCAACACCCTGGTTCGCAGGAGCCGACTTGCCTGCGTCCCGTGTTTGAGATAGGAAAGCCAGACCACAGGCAACGTGGCACCCGGGGTACCAGGAGCCGCCTTGCCTGTGACCCTTGATGGTTATTTGAAAGCCGGACCACAGACAAGGCGGCACCCCGGGACCCAGGACCTGCTGTGCCTTCAGCCGTGATCGAGATCATGAACGTGATTTAAAAGCAGTACCACAGGCTAGGGGGCACCCAGGGACACAAGGGAGCCGGTGATCTTGATCATGCTCAGAGGGCCGGCCTCAGGCACTGCGCCACACCGAGACCCAGGAGCTGCCTTGCCTCTGGCCCATGATAATGATAGTGATCTGAAAGCCTGGCCTGAGGCATGGGGGCACCCCGGGTCCCAGGAACCACCTTGCGTGTGGCCCATGATTGTGATATAGAAGCCAGGTATCAGGCAAGGGGGCACCCCATGACCCAGGAGCCTCTGTGCCTGCGGACCGTGATTGAGATAGGAAAGCCGGACATGAGGCAAGGTGGCACCCCGGGTCCCGAGAGCCATCTAGCCTGTGGCCCATGATGGTGATTGGAATGACGGACCACAGGCAAGGTAGCAACCCGGCACCCTGGAGGTGCCTTGCCTTCAGCCATGATCATCATCTTTATCATGATCTGAAAGCAGGACCACAGGCACGGCGGCACCCCAGGACCCAATAGCCAACTTGCCTGTGGCCCATGATCATGATCATGATCAGAAAGCGAGGCTGAAGGTCAGGCAGAACCCTGGGTCCCAGGAGCCGCCTTGCCTGCGGCCCATGATCATGATTTGAAAGCCGGACCACAGGCAAGGTGGCACCCCGGGACAAAGGGGCCGCCTTGCCTGGGGCCTGTGATCGTGATCTTGATTGGAAAGTAAGGCATCAGGCAAGGCAACACCCTGGTTCCCAGGAGCCGCCTTGCCTGCGTCCCCTGTTTGAGATAGGAAAGCTGGACCACAGGCAACGTGGCACCCGGGGTACCAGGAGCCGCCTTGCCTGTGGCCCTTGATGATTATTTGAAAGCCAGACCACAGACAAGGCGGCACCCCGGGACCCAGGAGCTGCTGTGCCTGCAGCCCGTGATTGAGATTGGAATGCATGACCACAGGCAAGGCGGAACCCCGGGGCCCAGGAGCTGCCTTGCCTGCAGCCCTTGATAGTTATTTGAAAGCCAGGTCGCAGACAAGGGGTGCCCCAAAGACCAAGGAGCCACCTTGCCTGTGGCTTTTGATTAAGATCAAAATCAGAAAGGAGGACAGCAGGCAAGTCAGCTCCTGGGCATAAGGGTGCCACCGTGCCTGTGGCCCATGACTGAGATCAGAAAGGAGGACCACAGGCAAGGTGGCACCCCGGGACAAAGGTGCCGCCTTGCCTGCGGCCAGTGATTGTGATCGTGATCAGAAAGTAAGGCCTCAGGCAAGGTAACAACCTGGGTCCCAGGAGCCGCCTTGCATTCGTCCCGTGATTGAGATAGGAAAGCAGGACCACAGGCAAGGTGGCATCCCGGGACCCAGGAGGTGACTGGCCTGCAGCCATGATGGTAATCTTGATCTTGATCTGAAAGCAGGACCACAGGTACGGCGGCACCCCAGGACCCATCAGCCTTCTTGCCTGTGGACCCTGATCATGATCATGATCAGAAAGCTGAGCTGAATGTCAGGCAGAACCCTGGGTCCCAGGAGCCGCCTTGCCTGTGGCCCATGATCATCATTTGAAAGCTGGACCACAGGCAAGGTGACACCCCGGGACAAATGGGCCGCCTTGCTTGGGCCTGTGGTCGTGATCTGTATTGGAATCTAAGGCCGCAGCAAGGCAATACAGTGGTCAAAGGAGCCTCCTTGCCTGAATCAAGTGATTGAGATGGGAAAGCTGGCCACAGGCAAGGTGGCACCCCGGGACAAAGGGGCCGCCTTGCCTGGGGCCTGTGATCGTGATCTTGATTGGAAAGTAAGGCCACAGGGAAGGCAACACCCTGGTTCCCAGGAGCCGCCTTGCCTGTGTCCCGTGTTTGAGATAGGAAAGCCGGACCACAGGCAACGTGGCACCCGGGGTACCAGGAGCCGCCTTGCCTATGGCCCTTGATGGTTATTTGAAAGCCGGACCACAGACAAGGCGGCACCCCGGGACCCAGGACCTGCTGTGCCTTCAGCCGTGATCGAGATCATGAACGTGATTTAAAAGCAGGACCACAGGCTAGGGGGCACCCAGGGACACAAGGGAGCCTGTGATCTTGATCATGCTCAGAGGGCTGGCCTCAGGCACTGCACCACACCGAGACCCAGGAGCTGCCTTGCCTCTGGCCCATGATCATGATCGTGATCTGAAAGCCTGGCCTCAGGCATGGGGGCACCCCTGATCCCAGGAGCCGTCTTGCCTGTGGCCCATGATTGTGATTTAGATGCCGGGCTTCTGCCAAGGAGGCACCCCAGGACCCAGGAGCCGCTGTGCCTGCAGCCCGTGATTGAGATTGGAATGCATGACCACAGGCAAGGCGGAACACTGGGACCCAGGAGCTGCCTTGCCTGCAGCCCCTGATAGTGATTTGTAAGCCGGGTCGCAGACAAGGGGTGCCCCAAAGACCAAGGAGCAACCTTGCCTGTGGCTTTTGATTAAGATCAAAATCAGAAAGGAGGACTGAAGTCAAGTCAGCTCCTGGGCATAAGGGTGCCACCGTGCCTGTGGCCCATGACTGAGATCAGAAAGCAGGACGACAGGCAAGGTGGCACCCCGGGACAAAGGTGCCGCCTTGCCTGCGGCCAGTGATTGTGATCATGATCTGAAAGTAAGGCCTCAGGCAAGGTAACATCCAGGGACCCAGGAGCCGCCTTGCATTCGTCCGGTGATTGAGATAGGAAAGCCGGACCACAAGCAAGGTGGCACCCCGGGTCCTGGGAGCCGCTTTGCCTGTGGCCCATGAAGGTGATTTGAAAGCGGACCACAGGCAAGGTGGCATCCCTAGACCCAGGAGGTTCCTGGCCTGCAGCCATGATGGTAATCTTGATCTTGATCTGAAAGCAGGACCACTGGCACGGCGGCACCCCAGCACCCATCAGCCTTCTTGCCTGTGGACCCTGATCATGATCATGATCAGAAAGCTGAGCTGAAGGTCAGGCAGAACCCTGGGTCCCAGGAGCCGCCTTGCCTGCGGCCCATGATCATGATTTGAAAGCCGGACCACAGGCAAGGTGGCACCCCGGGACAAATGGGCCGCCTTGCTTGGGCCTGTGGTAGTGATCTGTATTAGAATATAAGGCCGCAGCAAGGCAACACCCTGGGTCAAAGGAGCCTCCTTGCCTGAATCAAGTGATTGAGATGGGAAAGCTGGACCACAGGCAAGGTGACACCGAGGGACACAGGAGCAGGCTTGCCTGTGGCCCATGATGATTGCAGTCAGAAAGCCAGGATGCAGGCAGCCTGGGTCCCAAGAGCCACCTTGCCTGTGGGCCATGATAGTGATTTGAAAACCTGACCACAGGCAAGGTGGCACCCCAGGATAAAGGGGCCGCCTTGCCTGTGGCCTGTGATCGTGATCATGATTGGAAAGTAAGGCCTCAGGCAAGGCAGCACTCTGGGTCCCAGGAGCCGCCTTGCCTGTGGCCCATGATAGTGATTTGAAAGCCTGACAACAGGCAAGGTGGCACCCCAGGACAAAGGGGCCGCCTTGCCTGTTGCCTGTGATCATGATCGTGATTGGAAAGTAAGGCTTCGGGCAAGGTAGCACCCTTGGTCCCAGGAGACGCCTTGCCTGTGTCCTGTGGTTGAGATAGGATAGCAGGACCACCGGGTTCTCAGGACCCGCCTTTTCTGTGGCCCTTGATGGTTATTAGAAAGCCGGACCACAGACAAGGTGGCACCCCGGGACCCAGGATCTGCCGTGCATGCAGCCATAATCGAGATCATCATCGTGATTTAAAAGCAGGACCACAGGCTAGGGGGCACCCAGGGACACAAGGGAGCCGGTGATCTTGATCATGCTCAGAGGGCCGGCCTCAGGCACTGCGCCACACTGAGACCCAGGAGCTGCCTTGCCTCTGGCCCATGATAATGATCGTGATCTGAAAGCCTGGCCTCAGGCATGGGGGCACCCCGGGACCCAAAAGCCGCCTTGCCTGTGGCCCATGATTGTGATTTAGAAGCCGGGCTTCTGCCAAGGGGGCACCCAGGACCCAGGAGATGCTGTGCCTGCAACCCGTGATTGAGATTGGAATGCATGACCACAGGCAAGGCGGAACCCCGGGACCCAGGAGCTGCCTTGCCTGCAGCCCCTGATAGTGATTTGTAAGCCGGGTCGCAGACAAGGGGTGCCCCAAAGACCAAGGAGCCACCTTGCCTGTGGCTTTTGATTAAGATCTAGATCAGAAAGGAGGACCGCAGGCAAGTCAGCTCCTGGGCATAAGGGTGCCACAGTGCCTGTGGCCCATGACTGAGATCAGAAAGCAGGACGACAGGCAAGGTGGCACCCCGGGAAAAAGGTGCCGCCTTGCCTGCGGCCAGTGATTGTGATCGTGATCAGAATGTAAGGCTTCAGGCAAGGTAACACCCCGGGTCCCAGGAGCTGCCTTGCATTGGTCCCATGATAGAGATAGGAAAGCCGGACCACAGGAAACGTGGCACCCCGGGTCCCGGGAGCCGCCTTGCCTGTGGCCCATGATGGTGATTTGAAAGCCGGACCATAGGGTAGGTTCCACCCCGGGACCCAGGACCTGCTGTGCCTTCAGCCGTGATCGAGATCATGAACGTGATTTAAAAGCAGGACCACAGGCTAGGGGGCACCCAGGGACACAAGGGAGCCTGTGATCTTGATCATGCTCAGAGGGCCAGCCTCAGGCACTGCGCCACACCGAGACCCAGGAGCTGCCTTGCCTCTGGCCCATGATAATGATCGTGATCTGAAAGCCTGGCCTCAGGCATGGGGGCACCCCGGGACCCAGGAGCCGCCTTGCCTGTGGCCCATGATTGTGATTTAGAAGCCGGGCTTCTGCCAAGGCGGCACCCCAGGAACCAGGAGCTGCTGTGCCTGCAGCCCGTGATTGAGATTGGAATGCATGACCACAGGCAAGGCGGAACCCCGGGACCCAGGAGCTGCCTTGCCTGCAGCCCCTGATAGTGATTTGTAAGCCGGGTCGCAGACAAGGGGTGCCCCAAAGACCAAGGAGCCACCTTGCCTGTGGCTTTTGATTAAGATCAAGATCATAAAGGAGGACCGCAGGCAAGTCAGCTCCTGGGCATAAGGGTGCCACAGTGCCTGTTGCCCATGACTGAGATCAGAAAGCAGGACGACAGGCAAGGTGGCACCCCGGGACAAAGGTGCCGCCTTGCCTGCGGCCAGTGATTGTGATCGTGATCAGAATGTAAGGCTTCAGGCAAGGTCACACCCCGGGTCCCAGGAGCTGCCTAGCATTGGTCCCATGATAGAGATAGGAAAGCCGGACCACAGGAAAGGTGGCACCCCGGGTCCCGGGAGCCGCCTTGCCTGTGGCCCATGATGGTGATTTGAAAGCCGGACCACAGGCAAGGTGGCATCCTGGGACCCAGGTGGTGCCTGGCCTGCAGCCATGATGGTGATCTTGATCTTGATCTGAAAGCAGGACCACAGGCACGGCGGCACCCCAGCATCCATCAGCCTTCTTGCCTGTGGACCCTGATCATGATCTTGATCAGAAAGCTGAGCTGAATGTCAGGCAGAACCCTGGGTCCCAGGAGCCACATTGCCTGTGGCCCATGATCGTGATTTGACAGCTGGACCACAGGCAAGGTGGCACCCCGGGACAAATGGGCCGCCTTGCTTGGGCCTGTGGTAGTGATCTGTATTAGAATGTAAGGCCGCAGCAAGGCAACACCCTGGGTCAAAGGAGCCTCCTTGCCTGAATCAAGTGATTGAGATAGGAAAGCTGGACCACAGGCAAGGTGACACCGAGGGACACAGGAGCAGGCTTGCCTGTGGCCCATGATGATTGCAGTCAGAAAGCCAGGATGCAGGCAGCCTGGTTCCCAAGAGCCACCTTGCCTGTGGGCCATGATAGTGATTTGAAAACCTGACCACAGGCAAGGTGGCACCCCAGGATAAAGGGGCCGCCTTGCCTGTGGCCTGTGATCGTGATCATGATTGGAAAGTAAGGCCTCAGGCAAGGCAGCACTCTGGGTCCCAGGAGACGCCTTGCCTGTGGCCCATGATAGTGATTTGAAAGCCTGACAACAGGCAAGGTGGCACCCCAGGACAAAGGGGCCGCCTTGCCTGTGGCCTGTGATCATGATCGTGATTGGAAAGTAAGGCTTCGGGCAAGGTAGCACCCTGGGTCCCAGGAGACGCCTTGCCTGTGTCCTGTGGTTGAGATAGGATAGCAGGACCACCGGGTTCTCAGGACCCGCCTTGTCTGTGGCCCTTGATGGTTATTAGAAAGCCAGAACACAGACAAGGTGGCACCCCGGGACCCAGGATCTGCCGTGCATGCAGCCATAATCGAGATCATCATCGTGATTTAAAAGCAGGACCACAGGCTAGGGGGCACCCAGGGACACAAGGGAGCCGGTGATCGTGATCATGCTCAGAGGGCCGGCCTCAGGCACTGCGCCACACCAAGACCCAGGAGCCGCCTTGCCTCTGGCCCATGATAATGATCATGATCTGAAAGCCTGGCCTCAGGCATGGGGGCACCCCGGGACCCAGGAGCCGTCTTGCCTGTGGCCCATGATTATGATTTAGAAGCCGGGCTTCTGCCAAGGGGGCACCGCAGGACCCAGGAGCCGCTGTGCCTGCAGCCCGTGATTGAGATTGGAATGCATGACCACAGGCAAGGCGGAACCCCGGGACCCAGGAGCTGCCTTGCCTGCAGCCCCTGATAGTGATTTGTAAGCCGGGTCGCAGACAAGGGGTGCCCCAAAGACCAAGAAGCCACCTTGCCTGTGGCTTTTGATTAAGATCAAGATCAGAAAGGAGGACCGCAGGCAAGGCAGCTCCTGGGCATAAGGGTGCCAGCCTGCCTGTGGCCCATGACTGAGATCAGAAAGCAGGACCATAGGCAAGGTGGCATCCAGGGACAAAGGTGCCTCCTTGCCTACGGCCAGTGATTGTGATCGTGATCAGAATGTAAGGCCTCAGGCAAGGTAACACCCTGGATCCCAGGAGCCGCCTTGCATTCTTCCCATGATTGAGATTGGAAAGCCGGACCACAGGCAAGGTGGCACCCCGGGTCACGGGAGCCGCCTTGCCTGTGGCCCATGATCATGATTTGAAAGCGGGACCACAGGCAAGGCGGCAACCTGGGACACAGGAGGTGCCTTTCCTGCAGCCATGATCCTGACAGTAATTGGAAATTAAGGCCCCAGGAAAGGCAGTACCCTGTGTCCCTGGAGACGCCTTGCCTGGGTCCTGGGATTGAGATCAAAAACCCGGACCACAGCCAAGGTGGCACACTGGGACCCAGGAGCCACCTTGCCTGAGGACTGAGATCTTGATTTGAAAGCCAGGCCACAGGCAAGGCGGCATCCCGTGACACAGGAACAGGCTTGCCTGTGGCCCATGATGATGAGTGAAATCGGAAAGCTGGTATGCAGGCATCCTGGGTACCAGGAGCCGCCTTGCCTGTGGCCCATGATGGTGATTTGAAAGCAAGACCACAGGCAAGGCAACAACCCGGGACCCAGGAGGTGCCTTGCCTGCAGCCATGATCGTGATAGTAATTGGAAATTAAGGCCCCAGGTAAGGCAGCACCTTGTGTCCCAGCTGCCGCCTTGCCTGTGTCCTGTGATTGAGATCAGAAAGCCGGACCACAGCCAAGTTTGCACACTGGGATCCAGGAGCCGCCTTGCCTGAGGACTGAGATCTTGTTTTTAAAGCCATGCCACAGGTAAGGCGGGACCTGGAGACCTACAAGCTGTCTTGCCTACAGCCATGATCGTGATCTTGATCTTGATCTGAAAACAGGACCACAGGCAAGGCGGCAACCCAGGACCCATCAGCCATCTTGCCTGTGGCCGGTGATCAAGATCATGATCAGAAAGCTCAGCCGAAGGCCAGGCAGAACCCTGGATCCCAGGAGCCGCCTTGCCTTCATCAGGTGATTGAGATTAGAAAGCCGGACCACAGGTAAGGTGGCATCCTGGGTCCCTGGAGCCGCCTTGCCTGTGGCCCATGATCATGATTTGAAAGCCAGACCACAGGCAAGTTGGTACCCCCGGACAAAGGGGCCGCCTTACCTGCGGCCAGTGATTGTGATCCTGATCAGAAAGTAAGGCCGCAGGCAAGGCAATACCCTGTATCCCAGGAGCCGCCTTGCCTGCTTTCCGTGATTGAGATCAGAAAGCAGGACCACAGACAAGGTGGCACCCCGTGAGACAGGAGCAGGCTTGCCTGTGGCCCATGATGATGATTGTAATCGGAAAGCCGGGATGCAGGCCCCCTGCATACCAGGAGCCACCTTTCCTGTGGCCCATGATCGTGATTTGAAAGCCAGACCACAGACAAGGCGCCACCCCAGGTACCAGGAGGTACCTTGCCTGCAACCTTGATCCAGATCGTGATTGTGATTTAAAAGCAGGACCACAGGCAAGCGGGCACCCAGGGACCCAAGGGGGCCCGTTATTGTAATCATGCTCACAGGGCCGGCCTCAGGCACGGAGGCAAACCGGAAGCCAGGAGCCGCCTTGCCTCTGGCCCATTATCATGATCATGATCTGAAAGCCATGCCTCAGGCATGGAGGCACCCAGGGTTCCAGGAGCCCCCTTGCCTGAGGACTGAGATCTTGATTTGAAAGCCAGGCTGCAGGCAAGGCGGCACCTAGAGACCTACAAGCTGCCTTGCCTGCAGCCATGATCGTGATCTTGATCTTGATCTGAAAACAGGACCACAGCAAGGTGGCAAGCCAGGACGTAGGAACTACCTTGCATGCAGCAGTGATCATGATAGTGATCTTGATCTGAAAGTGGGACCACAGGCATGGCGGCACCCCAGGACCCATCAGCCATCTTTCCTGTGGCCCGTGATTATGATCATGATCAGAAAGCTGAGCCAGAGGCCAGGTAGGACCATGGGTCCCAGGAGCCGCCTTGCCTATGGCCCATGATCATGATTTGAAAGCCAGACCACAGGCAAGGCGGCATCCTGGGACAAAGGGGTCCCCTTGCCTGGGGCCCATGATTGTGATCGTGATTGGAAAGTAATGCCCCAGGCAAGGCAACACCCTGGGTCCCAGGAGCCTCCTTTCCTGCATCAGGTGATTTAGATCAGAAATCCGGACCACATGCAAGGTGGCACCCGGCATTCCTTGAGCCGCCTTGCCTGTGGCCCATGTTTGTGATTTGAATGCCAGACTACAGGCAAGGCAGCACCCCAGGACCCAGGAGGTGCATTGCCTGCAGCCTTGATCGTGATTGTGTTCGTGATAGTAATTGGAATTTAAGGCCACAGGAAAGGCAGCACCCTCTGTCCCAGTTGCCACCTTGCCTGTGTCAAGTGATTGATATAAGAAAGCCAGACCACAGCCAAGGTGGAAACACTGGGACCCAGGAGCCGCCTTGCCTGAGGACTGTGATCATGATTTGAAAGCCAGGTTGCAGGCAAGGCGGCACCTCGAGACATACAAACTGCCTTGCCTGCAGCCATGATCTTGATCTTGATCTTGATCTGAAAGCAGGCCACAGGCAAGGCGGCACCCCAGGACCCATCAGCCATCTTGCCTGTGTCCCGTGATTATGATCATGATCAGAAGGCTGAGTCGAAGGCTGGCAGCACCCTGAGTCCCAGGAACCGCCATGCCTGTGGGCCTTGATCGTGATTTGAAAGCCGGACCACATGCAAGGTGGCACCCCCGGACACAAGAGCAGGCTTGCCTGTGGCCCATGATGATGATTGTAATCGGAAAGCCGGGATGCAGGCACCCTGGGTACGAGGAGCCACCTTGCCTGTGGCCCATGATCGTGATTTGAAAGCCGAACAACAGACAAGGCGGCACAATGAGACCCAGGAGCTGCCTTGCCTGCAGCCGTGATTGATATAGTGATCGTGATTTAAAAGCAGGACCACAGGCAAGGGGCACCCAGGGACACAAGGGAGCCTGTGATCGTAATCAGGCTCAGAGGGCTGGCCTCAGGCACGGCGCCACAGCGGGACCCAGGAGCCGCTTGCCTCTGCCCCAGTATCATGATCGTGATGTGAAAGCCAGGCCTCAGGCATCCAGGCACCCCGGGTCCCAGGAGCTGCCTTGCCTGTGTCCCATGATTGTGATTTAGAAGGCAGGATTCAGGCAAGGAGGCACCCCAGGACCTAGGAGCCGCTGTGCCTGCGACCTGTGATTGAGATTGGAATGCCGGATCACAGGCAAGGCATAACTCCGGGACCCATGAGCTAACTTGCCTGCAGCTCGTGATAGTGATTTGAAAGCCAGTTCGCAGACAAGGGGTGCCCTGCAGACCAAGGAGCCACCTTGCCTGTGGCTTGTGATTAAGATCGAGATCAGAAAGGAGGACCGCAGGCAAGGCAGCCCCTGGGCACAAAGGTGCCGCCCTGTCTGTGGCCCGTGATTGAGATCGGAAAGCAGGACCACAGGCAAGGTGGCACCCCAGGACCCAGTAGCTGCCTTGCCTGCAACTGTGATTGTGATTGTGATCGTGATCCTGATTGTTGTCTGAAAGCAGAAGCACACGCAAGGTGGCACCCCAGCACCCATCAGCCATCTTCCTGTGGTCTGTGATTATGATCATGATTGGAAAGCTGGGCCCCAAGCTAGGCAGCATCCCAGGACCCAGAAGCCACCTTGCCTGAAGCCTGTGATTGTGATTGTGATCTTGATCAAGATCCTGATCGTGATCGTTATCCGAAAGCATGGCCGCAGGCAAGGCAGCACCCTTGGACCCAGTAACTACCTATCCTGCAGCCGTGATCCTGACCTTTACTGAGATTGTGAGCTGAAAGCAGCACTGCTTGCTAGGTGGCACCCCAGGACCCATCAGCCACCTTGACTATGGCCCTTGTTCGTGATCACGATTGGAAAACTTGGCCTCAGGCAAGGCAGCACCTCAGCACCCAGGAGCCACCTTGCCTGCAGCTCGTGATCGAGAAGGTGATCGTGATCAGAAAGCTGGGCCCCTGGCAAGGCGGCACCCCGGGACCCAGGTACCTCCTTGCCTGCGGCCCGGGATTGAGATTGGAATGCCAGGCCACAAGCAGGGCAGCACCCTGGGACACTGGAGCCGCCTTGCCTGTGGTCGTGATAGTGATCGTTATCTGAAAGCCAGGCCTCAGGAAAGGCGGTGTCCCCTGACCCAGAAGCTGCCTTTCCTGTGGCCCACGAGCATGATTGTGATCGTGATCGTTATCAGAAAGCCGGGCCATGGGCAAGGCGGAACCCCGGGACCAAGGTTCATAAAAATGTTATGAGAAAATATTGAAAATGTGTACTCTTACTGGTTATTTTATTAATAAAGACTGAGTATTAATTGTGTTTGTGTAATCATGTTATTGCCATTGTTACAAAGAAAAAATTGTTACCTTTCAGATTAAGATCCTAGAATTCCAAGATATGCTTCAAAGAATGTGGGGGAGAGGGGAGTGTGTAGGCAAATAGGCATGTATGATTCAAGAGGGCCTGAATTAATAATTGTTAAAACTAAATGATAAGAACATAAAAGTTCATTATTCTATTTTCTCTATTTTTGTATACATTTGAAATTTCAATATCAAAAAGTTATTTTTAAAAGTGGGGGTGAGTTGACAGTCTTGGGAGGATAACAAGCAGCCAAAGTCCTTAAACACAGAGATTTGAAGTCACGTGGAATCTGTGCATGCCTACAACCGTACCGTTCCACTCATTGGTGTTTAGAAAATTCAAATTCTGAGAGGCTGAATGACACACTGAAAGGTTTTTGAATACTCAGGCTATTGCCTTCTTAATATCTTAAAATTATCAATGCCTATAAGAAAGACACAAGTTACATTTAATGAGGCAATGGGAAGATAAACTGGCTGCCATGACTATAGATATCTGTTTTTATGTTTTGTCGTTTTTATGAAATATCTAAGGTGCATGCAGTAAACAGATTTATAGAAATATCTCACACAAACAACTATGTGTGTAGTCCATAGTGGAAAATTGGAAGTGATATAAATATGCATTAGTGGAAGAATGGTAATGCACTCAATGTGCAAAGGTAAAAATGAATAAACTAGATATAAACGTGGGAAGTTTCCAAAACATAATGTTGAACAGAAAAAAAAGCAAGTATAAAAGATCAGCCAGGCGCTGGCCAATGTGGTTCCGTGGTTAGAGTGTGGGCCTGCACGCCAAAGGGTTCAAGGACACATACCTGGGTTACAGGTTCGATCCCAGGTCCCTGTTGAGTCATGAGCAGAGGTAACCAAAAGGTGTATCTCTCTTCTCACATCAGTGTTTCTCTCTCCCTCTCTTCCCTCCCTGCCTTCCTTTCCACTCTCTCTAAAAATCAGTGGGAAAAATATTCTTGGGTAAGGATGAACAACAAAAGAAGAAAGTCAGTAGGATAGATGACAAAGACATGAATGAAAAAACTGGACTTGAAATACTAGGGAGTAAGAACAATGAGTGCAAATAGGAATAATGCATATGGTGTTCAAGTGCACCTGTGATCTTTTTTTTCTACAGATGAGTGGTAGGTGTGTGTATGTTGGTTAGATTAGCTATACTTTTTTGTAGCCCTGAAATCTATCTATATCTACACTAATAAAAGAGAAACATGGTACTTAGCATATGACTGCTATCCTTCCCATTAGCTAATCAGCATATCTTTATGCAAATTAACTGTCAGCCAAGATGGCGGCCAGCAGCCATGCACTGAAGCAAACAGGGAGGCTTGCTTGCTCCAGTGACTGCGGACTCCAACGTTCCCCCGCCTGACTTGCCGGCCTCTCAGCTGCAACTCTAAGCAACTATGTTGCAAATATAGAAGCTAAATATAACCCCAGAAACCGGCTTTCAGTCAGCCAGGCTTCAGCCAGCCTGACTGCAACATTGTATCAAAGTTTTCAGCAGCAGAGGCCTCAGAGCTAAAGCTGGTACAGAATAGAAAAAAAGAAAAAGAAAAAAAGGAGCGGTTGGGAGCTTCAGTCACCATCCAGCTGGAAAACGGCCCTCAGCCCCACACCCAGACTGGCCAGGCACCCCAGTGGTGACCCCCACCCTGATCCAGGATACCCTTCAGGACAAACCAGCCAGCCCTCACCCATGCACCATGCCTCTATTCTATATAGTAAAAGGGTAATATGACTCCCAGCACCAGGATCAGCGGAGCCGCGAGGCTCCCAGCACCGGGATCAGCTTGACAGGGAGCAGCACCCCAACCCCCTGATCAGCACTGCTCTGTGCATGATAGGGAGTGCTCCCCAATCCTTTGATCGCCCTGTGGCTCTGTGTTTGACAGGGTGCAGCGCCCCAAGCCCACCCCCCCCCCACGGGCCCTGCTCTGTGTGTGACAGGGTGCAGCGCCCCAACCCCCCCATGGGCCCTGCTCTGTGTGTGACAGGGTGTGGTGCCACAACTACCCCCTCATGGGCCCTGAGCTGTATGTGACTGGGTAGAGCCATAACCTCCCCATCGGCCCTGCCCTGAGTGTGACAGTGGCGGCACCCAAACCCCCTGATAGGCACTGCTCTGTGTGTGACAGGGTGCAGCACCCCAACCCTCCCAACCCCACAGGCCCTGCTCTGTGTGTGACGGGGGAGAGCCATACCCTCCCCATTGCCCCTGCCCTGAGTGTGACAGGATGCAGCACCCTAAACCAATCATCTGCCCTGCTCTGTGTTTGACAGGGGGGGTGCCCCAACTCCCCTATCAGCCCTACTCTGTGAGTGACAGGGGGGAGCTCCTCAACGCCCTGATCGGCCTTGCTCTGTGTGTGACAGGGGGGAGCTCCTCAACCCCCTGATGAGCTCTGCTCTGTGCATGCCAGGGGTGCTCCCCAACCCCCTGATTGACCCTGCTCAGTTTGTGACAGGGGGCAGCACACCAACTCCCTGATTGGCCCTGCTCTGTGACTGACAGGGGACAGCGCCCCAACCCCCTGATCTACCCTGCTCTGTGCGTAACAGGGGGTGATGCTGCAACCTCCCCATTGACCCTGCCTTGAGTTTGACAGGGTGCAGTGCCCCAACCCCCCAATTGGCCCTACCCTGAGTGTGACTGACGTTGGCATCCCAACCTCCCTATCCACCCTGCTCTGTGCATGACAGGGGGCGGCGCCCAAACTCCCCATTCAGCCCTGCTCTGAGCCTGACCAGGAGCTGCACCTAGGGATTGGGCTTGCCCTCTGCCACCCGGGAGCAGGCCTAAGCCAGCAGGTCGTTATGTCCCGAGGGGTCACAGACTGTGAGAGAGCACAGGCCGGGCTGGGGTGATCCCCTCCTCCCCCCTGAGTGCACAAACTTTTGTGCACCCAGCCTCTAGTATATATATAAAACCCTAATATGCAAATAGACCAAATGGCTGAACAACCAAACAACTGAACAGCCGGTCACTATGACGTGTGCTGACTACCAAGGGACGTGCGCAGAACATGGCGGTGTCTCCAGCAGGCGGTAGAGTGTGGAACATGGTGGGCAATGGCCACAGAGGGACGGTGGAGCAGGTGAGCGGGGGCGCCAGACCAAGGCAGAGCACTGGTTGCTGTCATCAGGGCGGGCCTCTGATGGTTACAGAAAATTCTTTGCTCCCATGTGCCACTGTCCCGCCCAGCACTTGCCAGCGCTGGCCCTGATCACTCGGTGCCATCAGTGGGTGTGAGTGGTGGCTACTGGCCCCAATCGCCCCTCAGGGCTTCTCTACCTCCTCCTGCTCCTGAGGGGCGATCACTGCCAGCAGCCGCCTCTCACACCCACTGCCAGCAACGGCCCCACTCCTGCCCGCTGCCGGCACCAGAGCCACCATTCACACCCACTGCTGGCACTAGCCCTGTTCACACCCACAGACAGCGCCAGAGCCACCACTCCCACCAGCTGCCAGTGCCGGGCGCGAGTCTCAATCGCTCCATGCTGTCTGCACATGGGAGCAGTAGCAGCAGGAGCTAGGCTGCTGGCAGACAGGGGAATAGGGTCCATGGCAGGAGGGGCCAGGTAGGTGCGCAGAGGATGGCCTGAGACCCGACTCTGTGCCCACTACAGCCTCGTGGCTTACAGTTCCTTTCAAGGTACAAAAATGCATGCACTGAGCTCCTAGTTTTGATAAGACAAAGTAAAAATTGAACAACGTTCCTATTAGCCAGCCTCAGTGACAGGCCTGGGGGTGGCAGAAAGGTCCTGCAGCCAGCCAGGTTGTCACTCATTCATTCACTCATCAGATAGACTTTATCCTATTTGTTAGTGTTAGCGATATTTTAAAAATTGAAAGGCTGTTTTCTGGGAGGCAAAACTCAATTTTCAGAATAACATCACTTCTTTGGACTTTGTTGTTTTAAGTGCTGAAAAAAGAATAAAGGATTTGTGAGGGGATTCATCTACTTATCTAGATTTTAAGACCTGAAGAGGAAATATTAACAGAATACATTCAGAATCTCAGATGAGTGGTATTAAAGAAAAATGCCTAAGGAATGGATGTTTAGACAATATCTATTTACATAAGACACCAAATTTTTATAGGATTTGGAAAATAAAAAGGAGACTTAGAATCTCAGTTTGTATCTAATTAGAACCAGGTTAAGAGATCTGGGTTTTTCCTCTCAACCCCGGTTCTAAGATGACAAGTTTCTGATGAGTGTCCTAGAAAGCAACAGCTCCGAAAAATGATGAAAAGACAATGTAACATCGCCATCTCCTGAGCCCTTGAAAACTTTACACAGAAACTTGGGACCTGTCCCAAAGTATAGAAAACATAGGTTGAAGTGAAGGATCTATAATAATAAAAGTGTAATATGCTAATGAGACTGGACGTCCTTCTGGATGACCTTCCAGATGAAGCCAGGACTTCGAGGGAAGACCGGGTCCCAGGTGCCAGAGGGAAGCCGGGGCTGGCAGCAGGGGAAGGAAGGCCTACTCTTGCACGAATTTCGTGCATTGGGCCTCTAGTAAATATGTAAAAGTACAATGCCTCAGGAAAGCTTTACAGTTGACATATTTATTTTATCCTTTAATACTAATGAAAGTAGTAAAGTAGAACATGTAACAGCAATGCTACAGAAGTATTTCAAATGATGAGGTTTGGTTTTGCTGCTTACAAATTACTGTACTATATTATTATTTACAAAAAGACAGTCTTAAGATGTCTTTTACTTCAGAATCGTGGCACATAAAGTGGGATTTAGGGTGCCAGAGAGGGGTGTACTGGAAAAGGCTTAACAATCAGCCTTCTGAGGCATCACTGACATTGCTATACTGTTGTTATCATTTAACTGTTTTAAAAGTTCTTGTTCTGCCCTGGCTGGGTTTTCTCAGTGGTTAGAGCATCAGCCTCCGTGTCAAAGGGTTTCAGGTTTGATTCCCAGTCAAAGGCATGTACCTGAGTTGCGAGTTCTGTCCCCGACCCGGTTGGGGCACCTGCAAGAGGGAAGAAATAAATGTGTCTCTCTCACATTGATGTCTCCCTCCCCCCTCTCTCTCTCTTTCTCTCTCCCTCTCTCTCACATTGATGTCTCTCTCTGTCTTCCATCCCCCCACAACTCTCAATAAAAAAAATCAATGGAAAAATTTCCTCAGGTGAGGATTAACAAAAAATAAATTAAAAGTTCTTGTTCTGCTAATGGACTAAACACACCGACAGCTATCATTTCATGTTTTGTATTTGCACAAGAAAATTAGAAATTTTTAAATGAAAAAAATTAATTTGCAATGGTCATTTGATCTTAATGTAAAGTCATGCTTCATGGAGTGACATGTAAACTCACCTTTTGTGGCTACTTACAGCCCTTCTAAAATCCCTACCACTTTAATATATATGCAGACATTTCTTCAATCCATTTGTTCTGTGATCAGTGATATCACCCTGTGATGGATAGTTGATGTCAGTCAATAGATATTTTGTGAAAATAATTCATTTATCATCACCTTCCTTGAGAAACAGAAATAGTACCTAATTGTTTTAATTAAATATGCATTTCCAATTTTTTTTAGCTCATTGCTCTTAAGGAAATTTATTGTGAAATGTAAAAAGCATTACCAAATAATGGCATGATTAATGAACAATTGTAGATATACACCCTACAATAGATAACAAAACTACTCGATTCACTCTTTAACAGGACAGCCCAGCTTTTATTTTCTGTACATATTTCAAATACTCCTACGTATAGTTTCTCAACTTCACCGCTGATCACACCAGCTGGCAGTTTATGGGCTTCACGCTTCTCATAGGACAATGGGTAGGGGCCACGGCACAATTGGCTGGTATTATACCACATGGCCAGAAGGGGCCACTTGGACACCCAAGAGAAGTTTTTGTCAAGAACTTCTTTTACTACAATTCAAGACAAAGAAGAACGTTTATTTTTAAAGCACTCTGCATGGTGTCCATCAAAGAAAAACTTTAGTTATGTGGCATCAGGAGAGAGTTGGTGAAAGGAAAGTGTGTTATCTCTGGTTGCCTTTAAGATTTAACAATGTGTTAAAGTATGAACTCTCATATTTATACATCCCATGCTACTAGGCAAATCCTGGCAGAAGCAGGAAGAAGAAAGTCCACTAAAACTTTCCTGTCTTATTTGAATGCAACTATTAAACAAAATTTTGTTGCAAAATGAAAAAGCCTAGGACAAATGCTAACCTAAAAAGTATTTTGAGAAAATGTGCACAAGCCAAAACTGTGCAGGGAAAACCAGGACATGGTCGCCTAGTCATAGGGAATGTCCATGTTTCACTTTAGAAGATACTGGCAGTTTCCCAAAGTGGTTGTTGGAATTTACATCCCCACCAATAACATCTGAGAGCTAGAATTACCCCACTTCCTCACCAACATTTGACACCATTTTTAATTTAATTTTTGAACATTTTGACATATATTCAATGCCACCACATTGTGTTTCTAATATTACTTTACCTGCTTAATAATAAGATGAACACATGTTTATTGACCATTGGATATACTCTTTTCTTGAGGTGCCTGCCTTCTCAAGCCCATTTGCCAGCAGGTTGTGTATGTATGTGCATTTTCCTTACTGGTTTGTAGTAGTTATTAATATAGTAGAGGCCTGGTGCACAGATGCGTGCACAGGTGGGGTCCCTCCACATGGCCTATGGATATTGGGCCGAAACTGGCTCTCTGACATCCCCTGAGAGGTCCTAGATTGTGAGAGGGCAGGTCTCAGTGACATACCCCTGAATTGGGCTCCATCTGCTCTGGTTCTAGGTGTGTCACCTGAGAACCGCAGCTGCCAAGTCATCGCAGCTTGGCAGCTCCTATGTTGAGCGTCTGCCCACTGGTGGTCATTGTGCATCATAGCTACCGGTTGGACGGTCGAATGGTCGGAGCTCACTTAGGCTTATCTATATATATAAAGAGCCAGGAGCCGTAACAGCCACAATGACCAAGGCTCCACTGAACACCGAACACTGGAAGTCAGTTCTGGGTAGCCGTGGCTACCCAACACTGACTGTATCCAGTACCGGATCAGTGACCCAGCACTGACTGCTGAGGGGGCTGCAGATCAGGCCTGGAGAGATGCTCCAAGACAGAGGCAAGGTCTGATCTGCAGCCTCAGTGGCAGCTGTTGATCAGCCATTGCCTCTCTCTTTCTCTCCTGGCTTCGCCAGCAGCCATGCCTCTGTTTCTCTCTGGGCCTCTGCAAGAGTGTGGGAGGGGGTGCTGATCAGCTCTGCCTCTTTGATCAGGCCCAGAGATAGGCCCAGATTCGCTGACTGGCAGACAACCGACCAATCAGAACCAAATCTGGGTGAAGTGCCAGGAGCCAATGGCTGCCTAGGTGGTGGAGCTTTTGACACTGACTGGCATAGAAACCAACCAATCAGAACCTAATCTGGGTGAACTGCAAAGGGAGAACCTAAGGTAGGGGCTGAGAAGGGGTTTTAAGGGCAACAGCTGTTTGGTGTAAAGTGTAAGAAAGCAGTTCAATTTTTTAATGACCGCTTTGGCAGTATAGTGCATATGGCTGGCTATCAGTCCAGATATAGGGACTCTGTGTGTTTGTCTGCCAAGAGCATCTCCTCCTGCTGAAAAAGGCCCCCCCATTTAAACAATCCTATCCTAAATAATCTATCTATACTAATAAAAGGGTAATATGCTAATTAGATCAGGTCCACCAGCCATCTTACAGACATTTGACTTCCTTCCAGTCAAAGCCATGGTGGTGGGGGCCAAGGCAGAGGCAGTTAGAGGTGAGATCAGGCTGGCAGGGGAGTGCAGTTAGAGGCATTGAGGCAGGCAGAGGCAGTTAGTGGTGACCAGGCATGCAGAGGCAGGTGGGGGTGAGATCAGGCTGGCAGGGGAGGGCAGTTAGGGCTGATCAGGCAGGCAGGCAGGTGAGCAGCTAGGAGCCAGCAGTCCCAGATTGCAAGAGGGATGCCTGGCTGCCGGACATTCCCCAAGGTGTCCCTGATTAGAAAGGGTGCAGGTTGGGCTGAGGGAACCGCCCTGCCTACGTGAATTTTGTGCACGGGGCCGTATATATATTTGAACTACTAGTTATATGAGTTGTAAACATTGTATAGGACTCTCTGGTTGCCTTTTGAGCATCTAAATGGTTTATTTTGGTGAACAAAAGTTCTTAATTTTATGTAGTCCAATTTTCTGTTTAAGAAATCATTCATTATTTGAAGAACAGGAAGATATTATCCTATGTTATTGTCCTAAAGTTTAGTTTTTAACCTGTCATAGTTAGGTATACAATACTACTCAACTGAACTTGGAATATTTAGTAAGGAAGAGGGATACTTTATTTTTTCCATATTGCTATCCATTTGATTAAGCATCATTTTTTTCAGAAGATTGTCCTTTGCCTTCTGAGTTTCAGTAGAAATTCTGCCATAAATTGGGTAGTTATGAAACTGTATGTTTGGGCTCTTTCTGGATTCTCTATCCCTTTCCACCAATCTGCATGACTTTCCCCATGCCAGTACTGTCCCATGTCTTAGAACTCTAACTTTACAGTAAATTGGTTTCTGGTGGTAAAAGTGTTCATCATGTACTTCTTTTTAAAGACTGGCTTGGTTACTCTAGCTTCTTTACATTTCCATATAAATTTTAGACTCAGCTTGTCAGTTTTCACTAGAAACTAACACAGTCTGCTCGAATGAACTGACAATAATATTGAGTCTTCTAACCATGAATGTGGCGTATTATTCATTTCTCTCAGCAATGCTTAGTAGTTTTCAGTGCAGACATTACACCCATCTTTTAGATATATTACTATATATTTTACATTTTTCATGTTATTATAAATTCCATTCCAATTTCATTTTCTTTTTGTTAATTGCTAACACATAGAAACACAAGTGATAATTATATTCTAAACTTGTATCCAGGAACCTGTTAAATTCACGTAAGTCCAAAATTCATATGTTGAAGCCCAAACTCCAGTACCTGAGAATGTGACTGTATTTGGAGATGGGCCTTAAAAGAGGTAACTAAGTTAAAATAAGGCTGTTAGGATGGGCCCTAATCCAATATGATAGGCATCCACATTAGAAGAGATTAGAATATACAGTGAGATACTGGGGGTCAGAAGCTCCCATACACAGAGGGACAACCACGTGAAGGGGCAGCAAGAGGATAGCCATTTGCAAGCCAAAAGGAGAGGCCTCAGTGGACCAGACCTTCAGTGGACTTCTAGCTTCTAGAACTGTGAGAGAATCAATTTCTGTTGTGCAGGCCAAAGCAGACTACTACAGAGGAAGACCCTGATTAGAGCTCATTAAACCAGGAGGGCGTTAAGAGAGCTTCTGAGCCGGTGAACACAGAGAGTTGCTGGAACAGTGTCACCTGAAGAGGCTGTAGAAACTCCATGCCCTGCCCCTTGACTTACCTAAGCTCTCTTCCATTTGGCTGCTCCAGAGTTATACCCTTTTAGAATAAATCAGTGATCTACTAAGTAAAATGTGTCTCTGAGTTCTGTGAGCCAATCTAGCAAATAATTCCCAAAGAGGAGGTGGTTGGAACCTCCACCTTATCGCCAGTTAGAAACACAGGTGACAACCTGAAGTTGTGACTAGAATCTGAAGTGTGTGTGTTGGCGGCGGGTGGGGGGGGGCGGGGGCGGGGGAGCAGTCTTGTAGGACTGAGTCCTTACCTATGAGACCTGACACTATCTTCAGATAGATACTGTCAGAATTGAGTCAAATTGCAGGACCCCCGACTTGGTGTCCAAGAATTATTGGGTGGATGGAGGGTAAATCCCTCGTTTATGTCCCTTCTTTATGTCCCATTGTTGGGGACAATTTGTATCAGTACTGATGGGAAAGTGGAAATTTCAAGAAAAGCCAGGTTTAGGAGATGATAACATGAACTAACTGCCAAGACAACAATCATGGGTTTTTTGGTTTGTGTTTTCTTTTTCTTTTTTCCTTTTTTTTATTAATCCTCACCCAAGGATACTTTTTCCATCTATTTCCTGAGAGAGTGGAGGAGAGAGAGAGAGAGAGAGAGAGAGAGAGAGAGATCAGAGGCCTCCTGCACTCAGGATTGAACCTGCAACCCAGATACCCGTCCTTGACCTCAAACCAAACCTGTGACCCTCAGTGTGTAAGCCGACATTCTAAACAATGCCACACCGCTTTTCATTCTTTTATTCACAAATTATCATTCATGTGAGTGAATCAAATAGTTGTTTTGATTTCATATAAAAAGAAGTGAAAGTAAATATTGAATCATCTAACAACGTAACTAATATAATGAAATATTTTAGAATTAAATTAAAATGTTTAAAAAATGGAGTAACTTATCAGTAAGAGGAAAATCTATGCTTTTAGAAAATGACAAGGAATTTTCTGTAATAAAAATAATGTTTTAAGGAACATGCTGAATTCCCAGGAGTCAAAAAATATGTTTGGAGTTTTACAGTTTTCTGAAGATGAAGCCTACAAGTCTAGGACAGATGCTGTACTCTTTCTTAATATTTAGATGCCAAAAAAAGGAAGGGGACCAGCAGTTATTCCCCTCCCACTGGAATAGAAATCATTCTCATATTTAATATTAACAAGGCATTTTGTTAACAATAGACTCTCCAAGGAAAATAAAGATGGTTTTACATAAGGAGGGCCATCAAAAGAAAAAGATCCATTCAAGAGAAATCAGTATGAATTTCAGCAAACACTGAAACTATTAGCCAAGTCCAGCAGGAAGTATAAACAATATTACCTTTCCCGAGAAATATGTCTTATCCCAATGATTATTCATCAAGACACAAAGCCAGGCAACTCTTCAATATTTTGATTTATAGAGGATAGCATAAGGGGAATTCCACTTAGAAACCTAGCCAAGAGACTAGCTCCTGGCATTTCAATTAAATATTTAAGCCACTACAGGAATAATTGGGATACTAGAAAGGGGAAGTTTATGCACCTGGAAAAGACTACATAAACCTGGAGAACTTAATGATCCTGTGTGTGCCATCCTCAATACCTTCAATTTGGTTTTCTCAAGAACCCTGTCAGTTTGCAATTGGGAAGGGCTGGGTGTACAGGGAAATCTACATCCACATTACCAGCCCTTTCAGCTCCATGAGGACAGGAACATTGTCTAGTTCACCCCGAGGACTCCTCCTAGTAGGTCTTTAAGATGTACTGATTTAATTTGCTCTGGCTGATTTGGCTCAGTGGATAGAGTGTTGGCCTGTGGAATGAAGTGACCCGGGTTCAATTCCGGTGAGGGCACATGCCCGGGTTTTGGCTTCGATCCCCAGTGGGGGGTATGCAGGAGGCAGCTGATTAATAATTCTCTCTCATCATTGATGTTTCTATCTCTCCCTCTCGCTTCCTCTCTGAAATCAAGAAAAATATATTTTAAAAAAGAAAAAATGTACTTAATTAAATCAAATGGTGTTTACCAAAGCTAAGATTTCATTTATAAAAGGATGGAAATTAATAATGGCGATCTTCCTGTAGTTTTTATTTCATCAAATTGGGAAGTTTTGTTTTTGCATATTCTTTTCCTCTTTTCCTCTACCAAGCACCAACTCTTGAGGGAAAAGAACCTGTATCATTTGTCTTCTTACTCTGACTCTAGCGTAGCAAAAGTTCAATACTGCTTTTAAATGAGTGGAATGAATGTTGCTTTAAATTCCTTTTTGTTAGACATGATCACTCTATACTGCAGAAAATTAATTTAAAGAAATAGTGGCTCACGAACATGAGAAAAAAATAACACCTAGTACAGGGGATGGGATAACAATAAGTAGACAAAATAAACTAAGCATGCACTTTTTAGCTCTGTCTAATGCAAATTTAAAATATGAAACAGATATTCTGGATGAACAAAAATGCAAAGGTCCAATAGGATAATACCAATAATTAATAAAGTATGTGCATCAATATAGGGTCCAAGTTCCATGAGTTTCAATATTAGTAGGAGAAACTATAAACCAGATTAGGGAATGCTTTTAAATTCTAAGTGCAAAGCAAATCAAAAAGATAAGTAGTTAGAAAAGGGACAAAAAGTGCTCATAATCTTGCTCTAACTGCCACCCTAATCCCAATAGTTCCTTTTCATCACAGACTCCTGAATTTCCATCAACTTATGATTATATCAATTGATGCAGAAAAAGCACTTGACAAAATCCAACACCCATTGCTGATAAAAATTCTCAGTAAAATAGGAATAGAGGGATCATATCTCATCATAATAAAAGGCATATATGACAAAACCTACTGCCAACATCATACTCAATGGGCAAAAAAGAAAACCATTTCCCCTAGGAACGGGAACAATACAGGGATGTCCTCTTTCACCACTCTTGTTCAGCATAGTACTGGAAGTCCTAGCCACTGTGATCAGACAAGAAGTCATAAAAAAGAGATCCAAATTGGAAAGGAGGAAGCAAAACTCCTTATTCTCAGATGACATGATATTGTACTAGAAAATCCTAAAGACTCCATCGAAAAATTACTGGATTTAATAAATTCGGAAATGTAGCAGGATACAAAATTAACACTGAAACACCAATGGCTTTTTAATACACCAATAATAAACTAATAGAAAGAGAAACTAAACAAAAAATTCCATTTACCACTGCAACAAAAAAATTAAGAGTCTTAGGAATAAAATTAACATAGGAGGTAAAAGAAAGAGCTTTTATTTGCAAGTTGACTTCCAAGAAAACAGGAGGCTAGTGTCAAATCTGTCCCGCTGGTCAAGGGGCAAGATTTAAGGGGCTTCAGCACCAGATAATCCTGGACAATAGACACTTTGCTTCAGAAAGGGTTCTGGGGTTCAGGTTCTAATCATATGGTTATTTTGGATCCATGGGGGTGGAGAGTAGTTTCTGGTGCACAAGTGTCACTCATGAGTGGTGTTTACCTATAAGTGGTGTATCCAAGGTTTAAATATTTCAAATCTGGTTAGAAACAGCATAGGACCAGTTTAAGCTGGTTCTGTGGTCACAATTTCTTAAAATGAGAATAATAATAGCATCTTCTCAAATAGTTAACTTAGCCTGACTACCTTAGCCTTATATATAATAAGCAAATACTTACTACCAGTTGATGCATCATCTCCACATTCAAAAGTGAATTTCTGTTGTCTCTCCCCCAACAGCCCCACGTTAATGACAATTCCATCATTTTAGGTGTTTTGGCCAAAAGCTTTGACTCCTCATTCCCTCACACTGCACATCCATTCTGTCAGGAGATTCTGTTGGTTCTACCTTCAAAATATATGCTGACTCCCAAAGCTTCCTAATTGGTTCCTTGCTCTCATCCTTGCTCCTGTCAATTTATGCTCAAGCAGTGGAGGTGAGACTTTTAAACATCAGGCAGATCAGGTTTACTCCTCTTCTCAGAATCCCACAGTGGTCCCTCAATTTCAGTATGAATAAAAGCTAAAGATTTTTAAATGGCCTACAAGACCCTATAAGATCTGCCACCTCTTCACATTCCTATTACCCCTCCAGCCACATCTCCAGTTCCTCTCTCCCTGCTCACTTAACTTCCCTCTCTTCCTGCTCACTCACCTTCAGCCTCATGGGCCTCTGTGTTCCCCAAATATACCAGGCATATCCCTGACTTACAGCCTTGGCACTGGCTGTTTGAGCTTCTTGGAAGAGTTACCTCAGGGAGCCTCTTAACTCCTTCAGACCTTTGTTCAAATTCATCTTCCCCATGAGACCAAGCCTTACCAACTTCTATAATATCATAATTGTACTTCACTAAACTTAGTGTTTTTATAGCCCTTTTAACTTACTAATATCTATATTATTTCCTTATATATTATGGTTATTAAGTATTGTCTGTGTCTCCTCACTAGAATATAAGCTACACAAATGCAGAGCCCTTTGTCTCTTCTGTTTACCAACATATCCCATGCACCTAGAATAATATTTGGCAAATATCTTTGGAATGATCAAATTATATTTAAAGTAGAAATCTAGGTACTATGGAAGAAGTAGCAGTCCCTAAATTCCTTATTTTACTTCCACCTAAACGTTACAGTGATGAATCTGAGTCATAGAAATATCTTTACTGATACAGCTCCAAGGGCAATGGAAACTAAGGAGAAAATTAACAAATGGTACTACATCAAATGAAAAAGCTTCTCCACAGCAAAAGAATCCATCAACGGAAGAACAAGAAAGCCCACTGCATGGGAAAACATAATTGCCAAGTTTATCTCCGATAAGGATTTAATCTCCAAAATTCATAGGGAACTCATACAACTTCATAAAAGGAAGATAAACAATCCCATCCAAAAATTGGACAAAGGACCTAAATAGACACTTTTCAAAAGAGAACATAGAGAAGGCCAATATGAAAACACTATTGCCCAGGGCATGGATTAGTGCACATTGAAAGGATATTAATTAGAAGAAATATTTTAATATTATTATTCTCCCTGTCTTTATAGGTGTCAGAGATGAAAGAAAATTAGTCAAATCATCACACAGACGGCCAGTCACTTTGCATTATATATAGACTAGAGATCTGGTGCATGAAATTCATGCACAGGGAGAGGGGGAAATGTCCCTCAGCCCAGCCTGCACCCTCTCCAATCCAGGTCCCTTCAGGAGATCCCCTGTGGGATCGGGCCTAAACTGGCAGTAAGACATCCCTCTCACAATCTGGGACCACTGGCTGCTAACTGCTCACCCCTGCCGGCCTGGTCAACCCTGTGTGCCACTGCCTCGGCCCCTACCATCATTGCTTTGTGCAGAAGGACATCCGGATTGATGACTGGAAGATGTCCAGTCTAATGAGCATATTACTCTTTTATTTATATAGATTATACAAACTAACCCTTAAGGCAGAGTTGCATTAGTAGAAATGAAGAGACATTTCATTAAAAAATGTATATTGGTTTGCTATGATTCAAATCCACTTGTTTATGACAAAAATCAAGCCTTTAAGCATA
Organism: Myotis yumanensis; assembly: GCF_028538775.1. NCBI lineage: Eukaryota > Metazoa > Chordata > Mammalia > Chiroptera > Vespertilionidae > Myotis > Myotis yumanensis. The sequence continues at coordinate 138,542,597 of NW_027223752.1, forward strand.
AGATTGCTTGTCCTAGCTGGTTTTGCTCAGTGGCTAGACCTTCAGCCTGCGGACTGAAGGGTCCCAGCTTTGATTCTGGTCAAGAGCACATGCCTGGGTTGCAGGCTAGATCCCCAGTAGGATGCGTGCAGGAGGCAGCCGATCAATGATTCTCTCTCATCACTGATGTTTCTATCTCTCTTCCTCTCCCTTCCTCTCTGAAACCAATAAAAATGTACTTAAAAAAATAAAAGAATAAGATTGCTTTGCTATCAAAGCCAAGTAAGGTGTGTCATTCGATGTCTCTGATGAAGTCTGAGCAGCTCAGTTGCTAAGCAACTTCGCTGGGTTCTTATCAAATGAAATCTGTGGAGAAGCAACTAAACCCACCATGCATTTAGGCTATAAAGACCGAAAGTTGTGGAGGACAGAGTGTTTCTGGGGCTGGAGACAGTGAGGGTCAGTGGCCGGAAGGCAGGGTAGATGCCAGAATGCCCAGTGCCTGGAAATACTGGAGGGTCTCTGATATGCAAATATTCTGGGGGTGGGGTCAGGCCCTGTGCTCCCTGACATCAGGTCTGGATGGAGGGCAGGGGTGCAGTTCCAGGGTATCCCCTTCCTGCAGGGCTCCTCCTCCTCCCCTTAACCCCTTAACCTGTCCATTTGGATAAAGTGGGTGGGAAGCAGGTACACAATGTCTGGGCAAGACATCCCTCAGTCCCGGATCTCTCCAGGGCAGGGACTGGTGTTTGTATTGGTTTATTTGATTCTTCTTACATGTTGGTTGAGGGGGGTAGCACGGGATTGTCTGCCAGACATGGTTTCCTTCCACTTGCTCGCCAGAGCTGCCCCACATGATGGCTTTTCCCTTCTTTCCCTTCTGATGGAGCTAATGCACATGACATCGCCAGGGATGAAACTGGGGCCCCCTCATATTACCTGGAGATTGCACTCCACAGAAACCTGCCTGTTCGAGGGAGGGCTGGCGTCATTCACTGCTGGAAAAGCTCGATTTAAACCAAGCCTCCGCTTGCCACAGCTTAGATAGGCACTGGCTGAGTTTGAGGAGGGTTTATCATCCCTTCTGGCTTTTTCCTTGGGAACCACAAACTCAAGATAGCAGAGCTGGGGCCCTTCACATCTCAGCACCTGCTCTCCTCAGTCAGCTGCTGAAGTTACTTTAAGGATGTAGAATAATTTGTAAACAATACTAAAGTGTGTACAATTAGGACAAAGCACTATGCAATTGTTTCCTATTAATTTGTATGATTTAGGGTCCTGAGTGTTTGAGGATGTCAGCTCTTACAGTTCATGGTGATTTTAACTATTGAATTTAACCAGAGTCTCCAGTGACTCTTTCAGCTGGGCATCCTCTGGCCCGGATGCAGGGTGCCTGCTTCCACCTCTGCCTATGGCCACTTCCACCTGGGTCGGGCCTAAGCCAGGAAGTGAGGCTTGCCTCTTCGTGACCCATGGCGGGGTAGTCTCAGGGCTGAGCGGCGCCCCTGATGGTGACCACTTTCTCTGGGGGACACACCCGGGCTGCGCCTGACAAGTCATGACTATTAAGCACCTGAATGGTCTTAACTAATTAGTATATCTGGGCTAATTAGCATATTCCTCTTTGATTATATAGGATATATATAGGTGTTCGAGAGGACATTCTTCAAAGTTGCTGTCCTACAGGGTGTGAAACGCAAACACGGGTGTACAGTAAAACAGATTCAGGGCCAACAGTGCCCCAGCAGCACAATCCAGAGCCTCCGCCCCCCTCCAGCATGGGATCTGGGCTTGTCGTGTGTGGGGCAGAGCAGGAGGCAGCACAATCTGACTGGCCACCATACCCAGCTCGGGATCCAGGCCTGCCATCTGAGACCAGGGGAGACAAGGCAGACACTGCGGTATTGGGCATGCCATCGGCCACCAGAGGAGCAGGCCTAAGCCAGCAGGTGGTTATCTCTCGAGGGGTCCCAGACTGTGAGAGGGCACAGGTTGGGCCGAGGGACACCCCTCGCCCCCTCCAGTGCACAAAGTACTGTGCACCAGGCATCTAGTATATATATAGATGCTCAAAGTCAGTAATCATCTGAGAGATGCAAATCAAAAGAACAATGAGATACCATCTCACACCTGTCAGAATGGCTATCATCAACAGATCAAGAAACGACAAGTGCTGGAGAGGATGCGGAGTAAAAGGAACCCTCTTACACTGCTGGTGGGAACGCAGACTGGTGCTGCCACTATGGACACAGTATGGTGTTTCCTCAAAAAATTAAAAATGGAACTCCCATTTGACCCAGTGATCCCACTTCTAGGAATATGTCTCAAGAAAACAGTAACAATAATCAGAAAGGCTATATGCATCCTTATGTTCATAGCAGCACAATTTTCCATAGCTAAGATTTGGAAACAGCCTAAGTGTCCATCAGCAGATGAGTGGATTAGAAAACTGTGGTACATCTACCCAATGGAATACTATGCTTCAGTAAGAAAGAAGGAATTCTTACCATTGGCAACAGCATGGATGGAACTGGAGAGCACTATGCTAAGCAAAATAAGATATTCAGAGAAAAAAAAATATCACACGATCTCATTCATTTGTGGAATATAATGAACATAAACTGGTGAACAAAAATGGAACCAGAGTCATAGAAGCATTTAACAGACTGTCCAACCTGTGAGGGAAGGCAGGGGGTGAGGGGTAAGAGAGCAACCAAAGGACTTTTATGCAAGCATATGAGCATAACCAATGGACACAAACAGTAGGCATGTGAGGGCATATGCTGGGGGTGGGGGCGGCCAGGGAGAGGTCAATGGGGGGAAAGGGAGACTTATGTAATTCTTTAAACAATAAAGAATTTAAAAATAGAATAAAAGGAAAAATTTACAATAACATTTAGGATTAGATTAAAGTAACATAAATAGTATTGCCAAGTAACATGAACAGAGAATAATGATGCTTATCTCAGATACATTTAATGATGTGACCTGTGGCTTTTTATAGTCTCGCACTTCATTTAGTGATCATTTTTATGCTGAAATTGCCTGGTTAGACCATCTTATAGAAGGCCACAGTTGCAAGTTTAAACTGCACAGGCTGGTGAACTTTGCAGGCACAAAGCACTATCCATTATGAATCGATAGTGATTGATCCTTGCTGAGCAAAGGCATGACAATTTAGAATCCAGAAAATACAGCACACTGAAATAGGGAGCAGCTAATGACCTCACTGGGGTCTCCACTGAAGGAGCCAACATGATCTATCTAATACCTAATATGAAAATAATTCACATATTGTATTCTAATATTTGTAGAATATTTTAGTGTACTCTATACAAACTGATAAAATAGTGTGAAACTCTTTTTGAACTTTAACGTATAGGATACATCTTTACATTCCTCCCATACCCCCAACTTTATAGCTTTGAGCTCCTATTATATTTTTCTTGTTCCAGTGCCATACTGGAGACATTGCTGCTAACACCTACATTGCAATGCAGTTAGGCCCCAAACAAAAACAACCTTGCTAATCCTGCCCACAATCATTCATTCAAAACAGATCAGGGTTTACCAAGTGGCAAGGAATAGAACTACATACATGAGTTAAGGCAGCTCCTACTCTCGAGAAACTAATAATCAGGTGGAGAATATAAAATAGCCTCAAAATAATCTCAGAACTTTCCTTTAATTCCTTTCAATGCAACATAGGCCTAATTACTTTGATTCTGCATGCCTACTGAATATTAATTAGAAAATGTCAAACATTTCCAAAGACAAAAAAATTACCCATTCATTCTGATATTACATACATATAATTTATATACATATTACCTCAATCTTTTGTTTATAAAGATATTTAACATCTCAACTTTGTTTCTTTTAAAACAAGTCCCTATAAACTGAGCCTTTGGTACTATTTCAGTCATAGTCAAGATTTCTGGTTCCCCTGGTTACTTTTTAAAAAATTTATCTTTATTGTTGAAAGTATTACAGCTGCCTCCCCATCTCTCCCCTTCCCCAATAAGCATCTCTACCCTATATATGTCCATTGCAGGTCTTCATCACACTATTGTCTGTTTCCCTGGGCTATGCATGTATACATATGTGTTGCCCTGGTTAATGTCTCCCCACCCATATCCTACCCCTACCTTCCCTCAGATTCCTCAGACTATTCCATGCTTCTGTGTCTCTGGATCTAATTTGTCCATCAGTTTATTTAGTTCATTAGTTTCCCTGGTTCCTTCTTATCTTTGTTTTGCTTTTCAATTTAATTTATTATTATTGTGGTGAACTATGCCTAACAAAATGTATTATTTTAACCATTTTTAAATGTATAATTCAGTGGCATGAAGCACAGTCACAATATTGTGTAACCATCATCCACTGTCATTTCCAGAACTTTTTATCATAACTAACAGATATTCTACACAAATTAAACACTAACTTCTCATTTCTCCCTATATCCAGTGCCTTGTAATCTCTATTCAACTTTCCATCTCTTTGAATTTGTCCACTGTAGATATCCCATATAAATGGAATCATATTTGTCCTTTTTTCCCCCTGGCTTACTTCATACTTACCATGTTTTCAAGGTTCACCTACTGTAACATGAATCAGAATTTCATTACCTTTTTAAAATGAATAATATTCTGTTGTATTTATATATAACTGTTGTTTGTCCATTCCTCTGTTGATAGGCATTTATGTTATTTCCGCCTCTACATTATTGTAAATAATGCTTCTATGAGCCTTGGTGTACAATAACCATTTGAGTTCCAGATTTCAAGTCCTTTTAGTGTATACCATAAAATGGAATTGTTGGGCCCTGGCCAGTGGGGCTCAGATGATTGGGCACCATCGCTTGCACTTAAAGGTTGCCCATTTGATTCCTGGTCAAGGCTCATATCCAGGTTGTCGGCTCCATCCCTTGTAGGAGCACATACAGAAGGCAACAAATTGATGTTTCCCTGTAACATCAATGCTCTTTCTCTTTCCCTCCCTCCTTCTCTTGCTCACTCCCTCTCCCATTTTCTCTCTAAGCATGTCCTTGGGTGAGGATAAAAAAAAATAAAAAAAAAAAAAAGCTGTGGTACATATGCACATGGAATACTACTTGACCATTAAAAAGAAATCTTACCTTTTGTGACAGGATGAATAGACCTAGGGGGTATTATGCTTAGTGAAATAAGTCAGGTAAAGAAAGACAAATACCGTATGATTTCCCTTACATATGAAATCTAAAGAACAAAATAAGCAAGAAAATAGAAACAGATTCACAGATACAGACAACAGAGTGTCAATTGACAGAGGAGATGAAAGCTGTGGGCACTGGGTGAAAAAGGTGAAGGGACTAAGAAGTACAAATTGGTAGTTAGAGAATAGTCACAGGGATGTAAATTATAGCACAGGGACTAATCAATATCGTAATAACTATGTATAGGGCCATGTAGGTACTTGAAATATTGGGGGAACCAGTCTGTAAATTACATGATTTTCTAACCACTATGCTGTACATCTGAAAGTAATCTATACCTGTATAAAAACCCAGTGACCAGAACGCCGTAATGACCGGAACAACTGATCAGTATGACGCCCTCTGTGGCCAACGAAAGGGCCGTTCTGGGAACTCTCGTGGCCCTTCCTCCCTGGCAGCCCCCCCCCCCAATGGGCTCACAATGTGCCTGATTGCCCCCCCACCCCAATAGGAGGTGGGGCTGGTGGCCAACCTCCTGCAGCCCTTCCCCCTGGCCAGCCCCACCCACAATGGGCCCCCACCACACCACACACCCTGCAGCCCCTCTCCCCAGCTGGCCCTGCCCCTGATTGCCACCCTCTACCCCAATAAGCGGCAGGGCCAGACAACCAACCTCCTGCAGCCCCACCTCATTGCTGGCCCCACCCCCAATTGTCAGCCCCACCCAAATTGGGGGCGGGGCCCACCAGCCAATCACCCACAGCCTCTTCCCCGATGTGTCCTGGCCCCGATCGGGGTGGTCCGGCTGGACACCCTCCCACCTTCTCCTCCTCCCCACAGGCCCAGCCTTGATCCACCCCAATTGGGGCCTGGCCAGCTGGACCGCACCCGTGCACAAATTCGTGCACTGGGCTTCTAGTACAGAATAATATTAAATGTAAACTGTAACTGAAAATAAGAGAAGTATATCTTAAGAATAGGCAAGGTGTTGAAAACCCAATTGTCTTTTATCTCAAAGAACTTATAAAAGAGCTGTGAGAGGTAAACAAATGCAACACATTATGATGTATGCAACGAAATGAGAAGTAGAGTGTGCTCTGCACACATATACTAGAGTAGGCTTTAAAGAACACAGAAAAGGCAACCCAGGAGCAGTGACATCTAACTTGACAGCTGAAGGTATTTGGGAAGATTGCCTGCTAAAAGTCTGGAGGAAGTAGAGAGGTAAGTGGAGTGGAGAGTATTCCGACCAGAAGGAACTATATAAATGAAGCTCAAAACAAAAAAGTTGGATGTGCTGACAAAACTGAGACTTCAGTATGACTACAGTGTAAGAGTGGAGAGAGAAGGTTATAGAAAGAAGGCTAAGAAATTAACAGAAACCAAAAGCCTGAAGTATTTTGAACTGAATCTGAACATTAATGTCAGTATGGTGACGGAATCAGATTTGGACTTTGTAGAGGAGGCTCCCTCTGACTACACTGGAAAGAAAGGATAAACACAGGCAAGATTGGAGGCAGGAAGACCACTTGTTCACCTTCAAGTCACCTATACTTAGAACATACCCTGGCACATCATAAGCATTTGTTGACTAAGTGAACGATGCAAAAATAATATCCAGGGTCAAGAACTGCTGAGAATACCTCATTGTAATTATTGCCTCAATGATCATTACAAGACATACCCAAGACACAGGAAAATGAGAGAGGGAATGATACAATACCTTACAATGTTATCATCCTATCTAATAAAGAGGGAATATGCAAATTGACCATCACACCATCATGAAGATGGCAGTGCCCAAAGCGGAGGCGGGGTTTCTTTATCAAAAAATGGCTGACCTCACAGCAGAGGCTGAGTTCCTGTAAGAAGCCTTAATGAGCAAACAGCAGGGACCTGAGGCTGTGTGGTGCTGGTCCAGGGAAGGGGACCTGACGCTGCACCCCCTGCCTAGTGGGTCTTGACAGGGAACCTCAGGCCATGACCCCCACCTTAGCCCAGGGGACCTCAGGCCATAGCCCCTGCCCAGCAGGGCTTGACGGGGGACCTAAGGCTGCACCCCCCCACCCCAGCGCTGGGGTGTGGGATCTCAGACCGCGCCCCCCACCCTGGCACTGGGCCAGGGGACCTGAGGTCGCACCCCCCCATGCAGTGGGGCTTGACAGGGGATCTTAAGGTACACCCCTTGCCCAGGTGCTGGGCTGGGAAACCTCCGGCTGCTCCCCCTGCCCTTGGCTGGGTGACCTGAGGCTGCACCCTCCACCGGGCAGGGCTTTATGGTGTCCTGAGGCTGTGCCCTCCCACCAGGCAGGGCATGACAAGGTACCTCAGGCCATGCCACCCACCCTGGTGCCAGGCCAAGGGACCTCAGGCCATGCCCCCTGGTCTGGTGCTGGGCCAGGGGACCTGAAGCTGCACCCACCCCGCACATGGTGGGGCTTGACCAAGGTGGGGCTGGCTGGGTCTTGATCTCACCCAATGGTGGTGGGGATGGCTGGGTCTGGGTCTGGGTGTCTGGTGATTTTGGTAGGCGGGGACTTGACTCAGTCCCACAGTACCCCAGACACTGATAGGAGAAAGACTTTCATATACATTTTACTAATTTTCTTTTATCTCTGACACTTCTATTATAGAGGAAGGGCAAATAGAAATATTAAATTATTTCTTCTAATTAATCCCCTATTAATGTGCATGAATTTTGTGCACCAGGCCATTAGTTTCATTATAATCACCTTTAGAATGAAAGTGGTGAGAATTTCTGCCTCCCAAGTTGGTTGTTAGATTTAAAATATAAAGGACTGTAGAGGTAGCACAGGCAGGGACATTTTGAAGCTCTTCGTCTTGCCTGGGCAGGGGAGGAGGGTGACTGTACTCAAACTTTCATCTTGCTGTCAATCTTCCTCTTGTTCTCTGTAATCACCCTGTCTAATACAGCGGTTCTCAACCTGTAGGTCGCGACCCCATTGGTGATCAAACGACCCTTCACAGGGGTCGCCTATGACCATCCTGCATATCAGATATTTACATTACGATTCATAATAGTAGCAACACTGCAGTTATGAAGTAGCAACGATAATAATTTTATGGTTGGGTCACAACATGAGGAACTGTATTTAAAGGGCCAAAAGGTTGAGAACCACTTGATACAACCCAAATTAGAAAGATATGAGGAAACTTGTTACTACATAGCTTTTTCTCAAAGCTTGATTCATGATTGCTTTATTTTTTTCCAAAGCCCATAACTTGCTCTACTAACAAGACAAAAGATGTCCAAATGCCTAGCAACCCATTTCCCACTTTTATTTTATAAATAAAAGGTGCACCTTTTATTTATTGTTTCATTGGTTGTTTTTTTTCCTTTCTTTTTCTTTATTTTTTTCATTAAATTTTATTGAGGTGACATTAGTTAACATGAACATTTAGGTTTAACGTGTGGATTACTAAGTTGGTGCACCTTTTAGTAGTGACCAGTCAAGGACTCACCATCAAGGACTTACCGTGCGGGAAAGGCTTTTCTCCAGGAGCAAGTGGGAGGTACTGCTTTTGAACATTAGTCTCAGTTCAAGGTTTCCAGACACTCCGTGCCAAATCTTCTAGCCAGTGTCCTCGCAAGTTTCTATAGGTAAAACCATTTTGAAAATCAGTGAGCTCATGCATTTTCCATTCCAACTTAGCCATAATGCCCTGACGCAGCCAGGCAGACCAAGAGATGATAATTGGGCAAGGGAGAGAGAACCGAGACCGCCTCTGCAAAGTCAGAAGCACTGCTTGGAGTTCATGCAAATGGGTCCCGTCAGCATTAATGTGCTGGAAATTTATTTCCTTGTCAGAACCTCAGCTTCCTCATCTATAAGCTGAGGCCATTGGAATGGATTCCCTATATACCTCTTTCAGAGCTAATCTCCCGTGTCCTGCATTGAACATTCATCCAAGTGAAACTGTGTCTGAAGGTTCTCCTCAGCCTTCTGCTTTATGAATGTTGTAGTTTGTGTTTTAAGAAAAGAATGTCTCTAGTTTGCCTGGGGCCTGTGGACAGCCATGGATGATGGGGACGAATGTGTTAGGGTTGGGGGAGGCCAGGTCCTGGTCCAGTGGTCTCATTACAGCAAGTAACCAGTGGTGCAGCTCAATTAATCATTTGCTGGCCTGAGTGCCATTTTCCTTCACTGTAAGATAAGCCAGAGGACACATAAGGATCGATAACCTTAGTTGCCCCTAGACAGAGCTTTGTTAGCTGGATACCGGTTTTAGGTTTCCGCTGTACCCTTTAACTTTCATATCCTGTGAGTTTTCAACACACACTTGTACCACCTTTTCATTAAGCAAATACATGTTTAAAAATCTGTAACCTAGAAGTTGACGTATTTCCTTCCATTGGCAAAACCTGCTGTTGTATTCCTAGCCCATGATCTATATGCTTCTGAGGGTTTATAGGGCCTCCTTCATTTATCACCGTCATGATTTTATGAACAAAACTTGAATCTGGCTCTAAGAAAACTAAGTAAAATGACAAAGAAAGCAGCCCATTCTGATGCAGGTCATTAGCAGGCATGAGGAGGGCCAAAGCTGTTCCCCAGCTTGAAGCAGTCATTCCACAGCTGGCAGCACAAAGCACAGTGACACTGCCATGCAACCACACCTTCTTAATTGGGAGTGCTCTTGGCAGGGGCAGCCACGATGTGCCTGGTGTAGGAATGCTGCCGCCACAAAGACAGCCAGGCTGCCAGACAGAATTTTCACCGTCATCGCATGGAAATTGGATTAGTTAATATAATAAATTCCATCCCCAACTTCATTTTATAGGAAATGCCTACTATCTGGAACCTGTGCACTAATGCATGGTGAATTTCCACGGGGGTTTGAGCTGCATTTTGTGAGAAAATGTAAGGTATGTATGTGTCATATATATATTCTCTCAGATGTGTATGTCTGAGAGTACGGATGATAGAGGAAACCGAATTAGGAAACTTGGCAGCAACATCTCAAAAGCAAGATGTGCAAAAGATTCTAAGTACATTATACTTTCCCAAGTCTAACACAGTCAATTTCCAGAAACATGGCCCACCTTTCATGTTGACAGGAAGATGGCTCCTTCACTGCAGGCTGTTTTATGTGAATCTTTTAGACCCCTGACCTCGGAGAATTCTGTGCATGCCTATCTTCGAGATTTGATACCTGAGTGCCAGAGACATGCTGGCTGTTCACAATCGGCAACAGCAAAGAGATGTGCAGGATTCCAGGGATAAGTTTTTGTTTTGTTTTTCTTGATTTTTAGAGATAGAGGAGGGGAGAGAGATAGAAACATTGAGGAGAGAGGACCATCACTGGTCAGCTGCCTCCTACATGCCCCACACTGGGGATTGTGTCCACAACCCAGGCATGTGCCTCAACCGGAATCAAACAGACAACCTTCTGGTTCCTGGGACTATGCTCAACCACTGAGCAACACTGGCAGGACAAAGTTTTGTTTAATCGCTTGGTGTAGGCAGGAAGAAACCATCTCAGAGAGGTTGGGCACTCCTCTTTGGTCACACAGCAAGCAGGGGAAAAGCAGGAACTACAATGCTTTCAATACCTTTGATGGCTCCCAAGCGCTTCCCATCTCTGGCAGGTGAACATGTGACTTTTCCAGGTCGGGAAGAGAAGTTGGGCAGCTGTTAAAGGTAGGGTCTTCCCCAAAGAAGTGACCATAGAAACAGCGTGCAGTGGAGGACTTATCCGGGCCGTTCATGGTTTCTGAATTGTGTCATCTGAATCTTTATCCTTTTTAACAAGTATGAGATTCAGAGAAGGACTGTCTCTGTAGACCCTGATCTCTGAATGCACCAGCAAGGCAATCATTTTGCAGCACTGGCACCTGTATTTAGGGTTCTGTGATTTACCCCGTCTCTGACCCACCAAGGATTGTGAGGTGGCCAGATGCTCTGTTCTTCCATAGGAATGACTAAGCAGTCTCATTATTTCAATGGACCTCTTGAGTGAAGTAATCACCTTCAAAAAACAGACACAGGATGGGAAGAGGGGATATGGCCATGCAGGTAAGGACCCTGACTGGGCCCAGGCCAGGTGTGGTGAAGGCATGCTCAGTGAGCACAGTGATACCCTGGGCCCTGTGAGGACCCGGGTGGGTGTGACACTGCAGTTCCCAGTGCAGCAGGATAAAGAGGAGGGCAAATAGCCATATGCAGGTTATGGGCAGTGCCTATCCTAGCAGTGAGGATGTTCTAATGAAAACCTATCTTGACGGTTCTGGGTGGCAGGTCTAACCCAGTTACAGACCTACTGTGTATCTGTGTGGGCCCCTGGAGGCACTGTGAAGCTGGGAACAGGCTGAGAGGTGGGTCTGTGGGCAGGAGGGAGAAGCTGGGGCAGGTGGGAGAAGCTAGGGCAGGAGTGATAAGCTGGAGTAGGAGGGAGGCCTGAGCGACCACCCCCACCCTCCTATCCCCCACCCCATCCCCTGGAGCAGGAATCCAGTTTCCTCCAGGGAACAGGACTGCACACAGGGGGCTGGAAAGGACAGGCGGCCTCTGAGAGAACAGGGCACACCCCTGTCCAGGTGCCCTGCTTGCCCAAGTCCACCAAGCTGGTGCACCCGCTGCTGCAGGTCCCATGACCTCCCCCAGACTCGGTAGCAGGTCCACCTCAGCCCCCAAGACAAGTGGTGCAGGACCAGCCTCCCCTCCCCAGAACACCCAACCGGCACAGACATCACACCTGTGGACAGACAGCTTCACTCCTGCGGGGCAACGGAGCCATGGCTTCTGACAAATGGGAGAAGGAGACCCACAGGGATGCCTGGAGTGAGACCTTCGTCCTTTCACCCACACTGGTGGTGGTAGCTCCCCTGGGGCTCTGCTTACCTGCAGGTCCCCGCAGGGCAGGGTGGTCACAGCCACCCCCAGGAGCCTTCCGCCTGGAATAAAGGGAGCACAGGGACCACAGGGTGTCACCACGTGCACAGGCCTCCCTGACCCAAGCGCTCCACTCCCGCAGCTCCTGCCCAGGAGGTCCAGAGCAAGTGCCCAGGGCATCAGACCACATGCTCTGTGCGTCAATACGCGTGCCCTGTGCATCAGAGCGCGTGTTCCCAGTGTCAAAGTGCATGCCCCCAGCGTGGACAGCGTGTGCCCCTGATGTCAAGAGAGCATGTGGCTTCCCCACACCACCAGGCATCGAGAGCAGAACAGAGGTCGCTTCCACAGGACCCATTTCAGGACAACATACCAGAGACAGTAGAGAAAGCTGTTGAGCCGGGGGAGCTCCCAGGGCGGAGGGGCCACTCAGCACTGCAGTCCAGGCGCTGGGCCCTTTCTGGGGGCTGGCGGCCAGGGTGGGAAAGGCTGGCGCGGTGTGGCGGGCTTGAGCCAACCTGGTGGACAGGTCAGAGGTTAGGGAAGGGAAACAGCGGAAAGGGCCATGCAGCATGCAGCAAATTTTCCTGGCTAAAGATTCGCGTCTAGAAAACGCGAATTTTGAGGATTATGTCTGCCAAAGTCAGCTGGAAAGCTGGTCAAACCCCACACGGAGGGAGAACCAGGGCGTCCAGGTCTCACGTGGAGATTTCCAGTCCCGTCCGAGGGAAATGGGAGCGTGGTTCTTACTGAGGAGATGGGATGGTCAGCTCCAGCCTCCAGAGAGCACAGGGGCCCTGTGGGGGCTGGGCCTGCCCACCAGGTGTGCACTCACCTGCCTTCCCGCTCAGGCACAGCTGTGTCCCCACCTGCCAGCGAGGCTCCCAGAGGCTGCCCAGTCCCCCAGCCATCACATGCCTGCCTTCCTGGGGTGCTGGGCCCCTGCCCAGTCTGCCTTGTGCTGTGGGAAGACCAGCGAGGGTTACACTGAGTCCTCCCTGGGGAAGGGGGTCCTAGGCTCAGGGCTTCTGGTCCTTGTGGATTCAGAATTCAGGGAAGGCTGCAGACCCTGGCCCTGGAGGCAGGGCGTGGTCTCTGGGAGGTGGCAGGGTCCAAGCTGCTGACTCCTGGCTGGGCGCATTGCTGCTGGGCTAGGCTCTTCGGGGTGCTATGCACAATGGGAGGAGCCTGGCAGATGCGGATGTGGCAGGGATGTGCCCCTTTCTCCAGCCCACAAGTGGATTCCATGGACACCCCCTCTCCTGGGTGGAGGTGCTGAGATGGAAGGCGGGCGGGGCAGCTTCTTCCTTCCCAGGTCTGAGTCCACCTGCATCCATGGAGCCTGCCTGTCCAGGAGAAGCCCCAGAACTATGGCAACAGGACGCCTTACCCTGAGCACCAGGCCCTGGCTCCCTGGGATCTGGCAGCAGTGTTTGGGGCGCTGTCAGAAAATTAGAAGGGGGTGGGAGAGTGGAAGGTGCTGTAAGGACAGGTTTATGCCCTCTGTCACAGGCTTTCTCCTTCCTGATCCTGGGAAGGGAGGGCGGGAGGAGGGGCGCAGTCCTCAGAAAGAGCACCTGTTCTTAGGTTTCTGGGGCCTGGAGGGAAAACCTTAAATGTCTGGCGATTGAAGTCTGAGTTTTGTTGTGTGCGTCTCTGGCGTTAAGTGCAGGCACTGCTTACAACATAATCTTCAGTGTTGTCTCAAGCTTCCAAGAGCCATCCAAAATGCTATCTAATGACATTCCTAGGACTTTAGACAATAATATTATTAATAGCATCCAGTTAAATCCAGGTTCTGAGGATGTAACTAGATGCTATTTAAAAGAAACTGAAGTTCATTAGGTCATTTCCCATTCCACTGTGGTCTCCACATGTTAATATCTTGCTCATTCTTGCCACCAGACTTATATCTCTTATACTGTTGAATATTAATAATCTCTGTTTCCCTGATTTTTTGAGGTGACCTTTTTCTCCTATTCTTTTAATAAAGGAAAACACTCCCTCTCGTCCTTTGGGGGGGCAACTATTTGATTGAAGGGTTTGTAAATGTCTGTACATTTTGCAATTACTGTACACGTCTTTTTCTTCTTGATTTATTTCTGTTTTTCTCCAAAACGTGTACAGTAACTGAAAAATGTATTCACTTCTTTGCCATCGCCAAGGGCATTTGCAGGTTTCCTGCCCTCCTGACAACATTTGAGTGTGTTTAGGAAATGCTGTTTGGAGCCCAAGGCTGGGCCACATGTGTGCGCTGGGAGAGGGGATAGAGGGCGTACAGGGCAGGGAGGACCAGCATTCTGACCCACTGCCTTCCCTGCCAGGTGGGCACATGGAGGGAACGCTGCCGTGATTGGTCCCTCGTAACCAGGTGACCACAGAATGTGTTCTGGTTGGCTGGGGCCCGCCAGGAGCCCTGCCTTCAGTTGAGAAGCAGCTGTGGCAGGCAGTGGAGCTTCGCCTGTGCTCTCTTCTTGCAGTGGTTGTGATTCTCAGCAGTTGCCTGATCAGCACACCTTTTAAATACGTGAGACTGCTGGCTGTCCTCACAGACTAGTCAACTCTGTGGAGGCGGCAGCAGCTGACAGCTGGGCGGGGGCGGCGGGGGCCCCTGGGTTTGCCCTTTTGGGGGTTGGGCGGGGCGGGGGGTGGTTAGGGCGACTGTTGAGTGAAGGCAGTGACAGCAGCACTAGTAGAGGTTCCTCATGGGGAACAAATTCAGCTGCTGCATGAAGCCCAATGCCAGCCCCAAGGTGGGCCAGAGCTTGGAGTGGGTGAATCCGCACCCTGAGTCTGATGCCTGTGAGGTGACTCAAGCTGCCTGGGCACATGAGGACTTGGGTCTCCTGTTCTGCAAATGCCACCCTGTGCTGCGCCTCAGTAACCAGCAAACGCCCAAAGGTAAGGAGTGGCAGGGGATCGCTGATCTCAGTCACACCTCTGGGCTCTGCTGACCCCAGGACCCCCTAGATGGGCACCACCTCAGACTCCTCCTTGCCTTCTTTCTGGCATCCCGAACCTTTATTTCCCCACCCCCGTCATGTCTGGCCAGTTTCTTTCCCTGTTCAGTACCCAACTACCCAGTTCTTTCTTTCATCCCCATTCAACCTGAGACACTCCAGTTGGCCCTTCCTGTTCCTGGCTCTCTGTAGTGTCTCCTGGGACTCCAGGAAGAATTGTGGGTATATTCTCTCCTTTTTCTCAGTGAAAACTTTAACATCCCAACTTCCAAGGTTCCATCCCATCTCCTTGTCCTTACCTAGCCTTTTGGTTCTTAGTTAAGGAATCAGGTAGGGCCCAGTGATACCCTTGTTTCCACCTGTTAAGACAGTTGATACTCTGAACAGTTCTGCTGCAAAGATTTTAGGGGTTGTTAGGTAAACTCGAAATCGATAACCGACATAGAACCTATATAGTGTTATTACATTGGCTGTTTTCAGTTGCCTGGATAGAAGCAATTTCTTCCTTCCAACTTATAATTTGAACACAGAAGGAAATGGTGGGAGAGGGAACTCAAAATTTCTCCAATCATGTGAAATGTTACTGCCAGTCCTACAGAGAATAGTTGCTTGTTTGTTTTTTTACTTATAGCAGAACCCAGGGAGTTCTGATTACTTTGATATGTCCACGTTGACACAAAATTTCCTCAGTCTTCCTTCAGTGACCTAACAGACTTCCCTGTCACATTGTTTGTCCTAAAGGAGCGGGGATGGTTCACAAGAGTGTTGGTCAAAAGTTTCTAAAGAGAACACACATATGTAGACTTTAGTTTGTAACATAAAGTCTTGGCAGTTAAGATGTAAAATTGTGGGCAAGGATGTTTGTCCTCATCGTCTCCCGTACTGCCAGTAGGTTCCTGTTTAACTGTAAGAATGTTGTGGTCAAAGTTCTGAAGACCAGATGCCTGAAGATGGGTTTGGGGAGTGGAGAAGTGGGAGGAGAGAGGGAGAAGAGTGGAAATATGGTACTTGGTTTAAAATAATTCTGGGTAACAAATATAGCTAATGAAGACTGTGATTTGTGAAGTAGGAAACATACATTTACAAAGATGTTAAAGCCTCTTTGGCCCCTTTTTTTTTTCATTTAAATGGTAGAGATTATTTCATAGAGAAAACACATCATAGCTCTTATTCTATTTAAACTCTAGTTTAGCTTTTAATTTCTTTAAAAGTTAGAATAATTAAGCCTAGGGGTTCACCTGGATGGTTGCTATGTCTTTATAACTGAAAAGTACTCCCTGTTCAGTATATTAAAATAGTATGAAAAAACGAGCAACTTACGTGACTTAATGAATTGTACCTTTAAACACAAAACAAGTGAGAACCTGTGAAATTTTCTGTTCACTCTGTTTGGTGCTGTAAGGTAAGCCTCTGTCTGAGGGGTTTTATAAACCAGTTAGTAGATGGGTAGTGTTGGATGAGAGACCAAAATAGGACCTTTATATATTTAAGATTTACAGCTCACTCCCATGTATAGCCCATTTGATCCTTCTAACTGCAAACAAGTCCCGTGTATATTCTTCTATTGCTGATGAAGAAACTGAGACTTAGAGATGTGAACGGATGTGTAACCAGCTGCTGAACAGGAGAGGCTGACATGCAGGTGATAGATGTGCCAAATTCAATATGTTGATGCACACAGCGCTCCTTAGAATGGAGCCTATATGTTAAAACCTCTCCCCAAAGTGAGCCTATTTAACTTGCTCCAGTCTTGATTATTTCCATTTGATATTATTGTATACAACTCAGCAACAACAATTACCACTCCATCTATGTCTAAAACAGCAACAACAACAAACTGAAAAACAAAATAGATCCAGAGACATAGAAATATGAAACAGCTGATGAATCTCAGAGGGAAGGCTGGAGTGGATGGGTGGGTGGGACTACATCAAGCAAAGAATGCAAGTGAAAACTTTCACATATATGCGTAACCCATGGACACAGACAATAGGGGGGTGACCGCCTGAGGGTAGGCTAGAAGGGGACAATGGTGGAAAATAGGGGACATCTGTAATACTTTGAACAATAAAGATTGAAAAAAATCACTTTGATGAAAGTATAAAAAGTCACTGTCGTGAAAGTTTCCCCGTAGATTAAAGCATTGAGCTTTTATACTATTCTTTTAAAGGTGCCATGATGAATAGCCCCAAGTAAGCCACAGCTAACTAAATAAGTTCATTTTGTGAATGGAGTTAGAATTAGCCAAATGGCAAAGAACATTTGCCAAATATAGCTCATGATTTGGGCATATTTGATATATTAGCAGGTACCTGACAATAATTGGCCACAGTTTAATTTGAAATGTGCTGGTAATATCAGTGTGAAAGATAGGAACTGTATTTCTAATTGATAAGTTGAAATGGGGAAACACATAAATAATCCATACATTATTTAGGTGCAAGTTAAAAAAAAAGTCTAAGACATAGCCGGGTTTTACTGCACATGTATAGCAAGATTCTGCAATTTTGAATTTTCTGAGTAGAATTTTTATATTGTTGCCTTTACTAAAATTGGCTGATTACCATTACTTAAAATGTCTTCCCATGCCCTAACTGGTTTGGCTCAGTGGATAGAGCATCAGCCTGCGGACTCAAGGGTCCCAGGTTCAATTCCGGTCAAGGGCATGTACTTTCGTTGCGGGCAAATCCCCAGTAAGGGGTGTGCAGGAGGCAGCTGGTCAATGTATCTCTCTCATCAATGTTTCTAACTCTATTTCCCTCTCCCTTCCTCTCTGTAAAAAATCAATAAAATTATTAAAATTATTCTTCCCAAAAGTAAATGATATAAGTTGATGTGTAGCTGTTTTTTAAATTACGAATTTTTCTCGTCAACAAAATTGTATGCCTTTTCTCTTCTTCCTTCAGGTTTAATCCCTTCTGGCCATCCTGGGGCTGGCACAATTTTCCGGAAGAAATGTCAAATGATTGGTAAGTCAAGATAGGATTGAGGTCACAGGTTTTTGTTTGAACAAATAAAAAACATTTCAGTTGTTTACATATGAGGATTGAATTTGTGATCTTACATAGTGCTCAAGCACAGAATCCTGTCCCACATTAAAATTTGAAGCTATTCAAACTCTCTCCCCTATGTAATGCTGCCAGAGTACCTCAGAGGAACAGAGCCCTATGGGGTTCCCAGAAGCCAAGCAGGAGCAGGTGCAACTATGTCAATTTCCTGTGTCCTGTTTGTTTTAGGATAAGAACTAGAACTGAAGGACATTAATGCTTCTGCTTGCCTGCTTATTTCCTTAATGTTATGTTCAATCGAGTTTACTTGCTTAAAAAGGCACAAGGATCGAGGCTTTCTGTTGATTGTGACAGCAGAAGTACAGGCAGGGAAGGGTCCCTTTTATTTGCATCCATGTAGCTCAATACAAAGTGGGGGTTTTAACATGCGTTTTCATGGCATGTGTGCATGACTGTCTGGAGCTGATCATTTTGGTTAGGATATCTGCATTTCTCAGTTTCTTCCAGAGCCAGGGGCTGCTCACCTGTAGAGAGAGGGTGAGAGAGTAAAGGAAGTGCTATCCCATGCCCCTCTCCTCAGCCCTAAGGAATGTGTGCCTATGATCCCCCTCCCATGTTAAAGGAGGCAGAGTGGGAAACAGAGTTCAGCCCAAGACCCTCTTTGGAGCTTTTATTTTTCTTCAGATCTTTATTGGAGCAAAATGATTTTGTGTGTTGTACACTTGTTTACTTAGCTTAGCCCCATCATTTTAAAGTTTAAATTGGATAGGTTACTTTGCAGTTGAGTAGAGATGCATTTAATTTCTTAGTAAGATATTCTAGGTGGTTACCTAAGAGTTCAGGATGCTTGCAGGTGCCTGGCCAGAAACTGGTTCTTAGAGCCCTCAACTGTTTGATCCTGGTGGTTCAAGTACAGAGGGTATCCATGTAGAATTGGAAACTATGAATGAGTACTGGCTCAGAGGCACAACAAATAAGCTTTTTTATTAGCTAAGTTTCTCCCCTGGCTTTGCCTTTTGCCCTTTCCTTCTGGACATGAGAGACTTTTATTTGTACCTAAAACAGAATATCCATTAGGTCAAAAGTGTAAAACTTAGTTTTAAGATACTGCTTATGGGACTCATCTTGCCAGGTGCTTTAAATTTTCAATTTTGTTGGAAGTTATAAAACAAATGGAATAAAATTTGTTTTTATCTATATATATAAAAAGCCAGCGACTAGAACACCGTAACGGGTGGCGTCTGGGCAGTCGTTTTGACGCCCACTGAGGCCAGCGAACTGACCAGATTGTCGGGGGGCGGGGGGCTGCCTGGCCAACCTCCTGAAGCCCCTACCCCAGGTGGCCCCACCCCTGCTGGGCCCCCACTACTCTGATTGGCCTGCAGCCCCTCCTCCAGGCTGGCCCTGCCCCTAATTACTCTCACTTGGGGGCAGGGCCTTCTGGCCAATCACCCATGGCCCCTCCCCACAGCCAGCCCGGCCTTGATCAGGCCCCAGTCAGGGCAGGCTGGCCAGCCAACTGTCTGTCATTTCCTCCTCTCAATAGGCCCGCCCACATCCATCCTAATTGGGGCCTGGCTAGCCAAACTCCACCAGTGCACAAATTCCTTCACTGGGAATTGTAAATTAGTAATCTTTCAGGTAATAAGTAACTTCTGTTTTTCTGTGGCATTTGTATCAGTATTGATCAGTTCATTCTTTGTATTCTTAGTGGGAGAAAAGAGGAAGAACAACTATTTCTACCATGTAAGTAAATACTTGAAAAGTTATGTAAGAAATTAATAATTTGAATTAAAAATTGTCTGCCATAATTGTTAAAAATCTGTTATGAGTCCAGTATCATTAGCAAGAACCTGTTTTGGAAGACTTTCTTAATCACTTCTGTTACCTTAATTAACAGGTTTACATATGCAGGAAAGTTTTGGTTTAGTAATGGTCATTTTTTAAGGGGTTCTGACCTTTAAGTTAAATGTCAGTAACATGGTTGTGATATAAAGATCTACCTTAATTTTGTGCCTTAACTTTTAATTTTGTTTTTTAACAAAAGTAACAACCATATCACAGCTACGGCAATTTTTGTGTTATCTATTGACTTGTTGTTTTAGCAGCTGACAGCTTAGCTTCCTCCCTCCAGTGTGGTCTTCTTTCCCTCCTTCTGTTCTCCCAACATGTATCATGGTTGTTAGTAAATCTGAATCAGTGTTTCTGTTATCATGACTATGCAAATGTTTGTTACCATTGAGCCCTCTAGTTCTCTGGCTGTGCCTTTTTCTTGTATGCCCTTCATTCTTTTGATCAAAAAATGTATACGCACTCTGCATGACTATGTTGGTGTTTAGTAACTTACTTGAGGCCCCATGCCAGTGATTCAGGCCCTGGTGGGGGGTGAGGCCTGTGGGGATTGGCCAGCTGTGGGAGCCGCCAAGCAGCACTCCCATTGTGGGAGTGCACTGACCACCAGAGGGCAGCTCCTGCATTGAGCGCCTGCCCCCCACTGGTCAGTGCACATCATAGCGACTGGTCATTCCACCGTTTGGTCGTTTTGCACATTAGGCTTTTATTATATAGGATAGTTCATTTTCAAAATTTGAAAGAATCTTCAGGAGTGAATAATTTTGTGAATACCTGTTTTCAAATTGATGACCATTCTGGTCCAGGCACTGCTAACAAAACTAAGCAGTGGAATTGCAAATGTCAAGAATTAATATTTTAGTCGATATTTGTGTGCCCTCAATTTGTCATCTATTGCCGGTTATATATCTCCCCATTTAAAAAGAGTCTAGTCAGAGTTTAGAATAAGTTTCCTTTATTCAAAGCATAGTCTGACTTTACCTATTATTTTGAATCAATTAAACCTGAAAAGGAGTGAAAATTGAGTTATCATCTGTTAAAATGTGTATTCATTTTTGGGACCCCCTGGATTACTGAAATTTGAGCACTGCTACACTTCATCAGAATAATCCAAACCCCTCTCCCTCGTCAACATGATCTCACGTAGTCAAAGGCAGCAGGTAGGCTGGTCTCTCTGGTTTCAGAAATAACTGCTTTATATCTAACAATCTAGTAACTTGGCAGAGAAAGATGACTGTTGGCAAAAACTCTACATTTATGCTACATTAACATAATACCTAGTAAGTTTTCATTTTTATGTAGTGGAATTAATTTTTTTAGTGTATTCACTTCTTCTTTTCTATTTTTTTTCCCGAACATGCTGTGACTTTTGTCACAGGCCTGTCAAAAATATTTTCCACGTACTGACCACATTTGTTCCATTTGTCATTGGAAGCCATCTCCCTAGCCTTTTGTTATCCTCCTCTACTATGCACTTGTTCTCTGAAGGCCTGCTCTGTGTCTGCTTTGAAGCATATTTCTTTAAAGTCATCTGGGATCTCACATACTGCTCTCTTATGTTGGATCCCCGATTTCTTAGATCAGCGATTTTCAACCTTTTTCATCTCATGGCATGCATAAACTAATGACTAAACTTTGTGACACACTAAGAAAATATGTGTCTTACCAATCTAAAAAAAAAGTATAATTGTGATTCATTCACTTTTGGCATCTATTGTGGTGTTGGTTGTTGTCTTTTTGTTATTTGACAATGTAAGGGAAAAGGTCAGTGCCCCTGCCCAAACAGTCAGGTATTGCATTTTGTAAACATTCTTGCCACACACCAGTGTGCTGGGTGGTACACTGGTTGAATATCTTTGTCCTGTGTTTATGTTTTCCTCCGTATTGTTATTCTCCGTTGTTTCACTGAAGCACTTTTTGCTGGGAAAGGATACATGGGCAAAAATTGTTTGAAGATCTAGCCCCTCTGAAATGCCTCCTACTTAACAAAGCAGAGAATTCTAGGTTGAAATTAATTTTTGCAGTTCTAAAGACATTTCTACTGTTTTCTCATTATAGTGTTGCTCTCAAATATATTGGCAACGTATGATACATTGTATATTTGCAATTTCAGTAATTTCCTCCACCCTTTCTTCTCTGGAAATGTTTAGAAGCTTATCTATTCTTGGGATTCTAAAATTTGATGGTATGTATTGGTATGCACCTCTTCATTTAATCGTGTATCTAAAACCCAGGTCTTATCTACTTTCTGGGAATATTTTTGTTTCTTTTATACATTCTTTATTCCTTCTTTTTCCTAACATTCCCATTACTCAGACATTGGAACTCTTAGACCAGTATTCCTGGATAAATCTCTAAATATTCCCCCCTCTTATTTCTCATTTTGTCTTTTTCTGCTTCCTGGAGATTTCCTTCACTTTGTTTACCAACCTCCTTTTTTAAACATTTTTATTGATACCAGAAAGGAATGGAAAAATAGAAACATCAATGATAAAAGATAATCATTGATTGGCTGCTTTCTGCATGACCCCTACTGGGGATTGAGCCCGCAACCTGGGCATGTGCCCTTAACCAGAATCAAGCCCGGGACCCTTCAGTCCGCAGGCCAATGCTCTATCCACTGAACCAAATTGGCTAGGGCCACCAATACTTTATAATTCTGTTTTGTTTATCTACTTTTTAATTGATAGTGTTCTCTTATACCCTGTCATTTTTTATAGCATTTCATTCTTTTACCAATGCAATGTTTTGCTTTTCTGAAGTTTATTTATTTATTTGTTTGTTTGTTTACTAGAGGCCTGGTGTACAGAGTCTTACTCAGGTGGGGTCCCTCGGTGATTGGGACCAATGGGGAGGGGGCTTGCAGGAGGGAGGGACCTTGGGAAGTTGGCCAGCCAGCCCCCCCCCCTTATTGCCAGCAGCAAGCAAGGCACGGTTAAGGCACCGCCAATTCCATGAGGAATTGGGCTCCCTCCTCCCTCCTGTCTGGTTCCGAGGTACAGGTGAACCAGATTTGAGGATGTCAGGGCCCCAGCTGCAAGGTCTGGGTCAGTGCGCATCATAGCTACAGGATAGTCGTCCAGTTGTTCCACTTGTTGGGCTTTTATATAGAGAAAAATTTAATCCTGACCTGAAGATAGTTTTCTATTGCTTTTCAGAGAGAGTAGAAGGATGGGAGATAGGAAGTGGGAGAGGAGAGAGAGACAGAGAGAGAAACATCTATGTGAGAAATACATCCACTGACTGCCTCTCAAATGCTCCCCAACCAGGGGAAGGGCGTGTATCTAAAACCCAGGTACTTGCCCTTGAGTAGGAACCAAACCCTAGACCTTTTGGTGCAAAGTACAATGCTCTAACTACTGAACATCACTGGCCAAAGAAAGACTGATTTATTTATTTATTTATTTATTTATTTATTTATTTATTTATTTTTGCTTCTGTATTTTTTCACTCACATTATTTCCTTTTATACTACCATTTTATTTTATACTAGAGGCCCGGTGCATGAAATTCATTCACGGGTACAGTCACTAGGCCTGGCCTGCAATCAGGGCCGTTTTCCCCACCATCCCGTAGCCGGTCCTGCTCCCCACTACCACCCAACCCCGTTTGCCATCAGGTGATCTGTGCTTGACAGCCAGGGGAAGGGACTACAAGAGGTATTCAGTGCACCTCATAGTGACTGGTCCAGCAGTCATTCTGGTCATTCTGCCATTTGGGTCAATATAACCCTTTGATTATATAGGATAGAGGCCTGGTGCATGGGTGGAGGCCAGCTGGCCTGCCCTGAAGGGGGTCCCGGATCAGGTTGGTGATGCCTGCAGGGTGGAAGGGCCCCTGGGGCAGGGGATGTGGGGTTTGCAAACTGGCCCTGCCCCCAATCTGAGTGGGGCTCCCTTCTGGGGGTAGGGATGGCCTGGGCAAGGGGCCACCAGAGTTTGCAGGAAGGCCATGCCCCCAATCAGAGTGGGTGTTCCCTGCTGGGGGCAGAGCCAGCCTGGGTGAGGGGTCTGGGGTGGTTTTCATGCAGGCCACACCTTCTGCTCAGGGTGGGGGTCCATGTTGGGGGGCAGAGCCAGCCTGGTTTAGGGGCCTGGAGTGATTTTCAGGCTGGCCACCCCCCCTGATCAGGGTGGGGTCCCCGCTGGGGGCAGAGCTGGCCTGGGTGAGGTGTCCGGGCAGTTTGCAGGCTGACCATGCCCCCAGTTGGGGTGGGGGTCCCTGCTTGGGGGTGGGAATGGCCTGGGCAAGGGGCTGAGGGTGGTTTACAGGCCAGCCACAACCCCAATGGGGTTGGGGTCCTCACTGGGGGCGGAGCCGGCCTGGTTGAGGGGCCTGGGTGGTTTGCAAGCTGACTTAATCTCCAGTCAGGATGGCGAGAGGGTCCTCACTGGGGGTGGGGCTGGCCTAGGCAAGGGTCCTGGGGTAGTTTACAGGCCAGCCAAGTCCCCGGCTTTGTCAGGACAGACGTGTGGAAGATGTCCAGTCTAATTAGCATATTACCATTTTATTAGTATAGATAGGACAACTCATTTGCTGATACCACAGATTCTAAATTGTTCTATGAAAGTAATAACTAAGAAATGTGATGTTCTTAGCATGTAGATTTTAGGAAATGCTTTCAATTTGCTTTTTGTTTATGAGTTCAGATTTTTTTAAATTAAATTCATTGGGGTGACATTGGTTAAAATCCTTATTTAGATTTCAAATGTACATGTCTCTGATACATGATCGCTACATTGCATTGTGTGTCCACCACCTAAAGTCAAATAATCTTCCCTCAGCATATATTTGGTCCCCTTTACCCTTTACTTATCACCACACCCCTTCCCTCTGGTAACCACCATACTGTTGTCTATGTCTGAGTTTTAGTTTTATATTCCACATATGAGTGAGATCATATGCTTCTTAACTTTTTCTGTCTGACTTCATTTAGCATATAATACCCATGTTGTGACAAATGGCAGTACTTCCTCCTTTCTTATGGCTGAGTAGTAGCCATACACACACACACACACACACACACACACACACACACGCACACCACATCTTCTTTATCCAAACATTTACTGAAGGACACTTTATTTTCATGTTTTGGCCATCAGGAATAATGCTACAGTGAACATATATCTTTGTAAATAAATGTTTTTCAATTATTCTGGTAGATAACCAAAAGAGGGGTTGTCAGGTCATATGGTAATTCTATTCTTGTTTTTGTGAGGTAATTCCATACACTTTTCCATAGTTGATGTACAGTTTATATTCCTACTAGCAGTGAATGATGGTTCCTTTTATCCATAACTTATACAACACTTGTGATTACCATTCTGCTTTGGTCTATCTTTCTTGTTGGCTTCCTTCAGGTGTGTGGTGGTTCCCGGCTGACTTTTTATATCTAACAAGAGGCCCAGTACACAAAATTCATGCACTGAGAGGGGGCGGGGGTTGTCCCTGATCCCGGCTGCACCCTCTCCAATCTGGGACATCCCCCTCATCACAATCCAGGACTGCTGGCTCCCAACCACTCACCTGCCTGCCTGTCTGATTGCCCCTAACCACTTCTTCCTGCCAACCTGATCACCCCCTAACCACTTCTGCCTGCCAACCTGATCACCCCCTAACCACTTCTGCCTGCCAGCCTGATTGGCACCTAACTGCTCCCTTGCCGGCCCAATCACCCCCAACTGCCCACCCCTGCAAGCCTGATCTTGCCCTCAACTGCCCTCCCCTGCCAGCCTGATCTCACCCTCAACTGCCTTCCCTTATAGACCATCTTGTGACAACATGGGAGTGGCCATCTTGTGATGACATGCAGGTAGCCATCTTGTGACAATGTAGGGCGGCCATCTTGTGATGATGTGAGGGTGTGAGGGTCAATTTGCATATTACCTCTTTATTATAAAGGATTGGAAACACAAGGTGTGAGCATAATTTTTTTTCATATTTACTCCAGAATTTCATTATTTCTATTTTTGTTTAAATAAGTCTTTATTGTTCAGGTTATTACAGTTGTTTGTCTTCTTTCCCCTGTTAGCTCCCCTCTACCTGGTTTCCACCCCACCCCATGCCCTTACTCCCCCATTCTCTTCCTCCATAGCTGTTCAATTTTTACCAGTCTCTTCCTGCACCACCCACCTACTTCCCCCTAAGAAATGTCAGTCCACTCCCTTTCTATGCCCCTGATTCTGTCTGCCAGATTTGTCCACTGTAAAGGTACTATTTACCTTTTTAAAAATAAAACTTTATTTTTCAGATTATTACAGTTCCTCTTTTTCTCCCATAGCTACCTTCCACCCAGTTCCCATCTCTGTCCTTACCCCTCCATCCCCCACACACTGCCCTCATCCATAGGTGTACGATTTTGGTCCAGTCTCTTTCTGCACCTCCACCGCCTTTGACCCTGAGAATTGTCAGTCCACTCCCTTTCTATGTCCCTGATTCCATTATATTCACCAGCTTATTCTATTCATTATATTTTTATTGACTTGATTTTTAGATTAACTTGTTGATAGATATGTATTTGTTGTCACTTTGTTGTTCATAATTTTTATCTTTACCTTTTTCTTCTTCCTCCTCTTCTTAAAGAATACCCTTCAGCATTTTGTATAATACTGGTTTGGTGGTGATGAACTCCTTTAGCTTTTTCTTATCTGTGACGCTCTTTATCTGACCTTCAATGCTAAATGATAGCTTGGCTGGGTAGAGTAATCTTGGTTGTAGGTTCTTGCTATTCATCACTTTGAATATTTCTTGCCACTCCCTTCTGGTCTGTATAGTTTCTGTTGAGAAATCAGCTGACAGTTGTATGGGTACTCTCTTGTAGGTAACCAGCTATTTTTCTCTTGTTGCTTTTAAGATTCTCTCTTTGCCTTTTGCTCTTGGCATTTTAATTATGATGTGTCTTGGTGTGGTCCTCTTTGGATTCCTCTTGTTTGGGGTTCTCTGAGCATCCTGGACTTGTAAGTGTATTTCTTTCACCAGGTAGGGGAAGTTTTCTGTCATTATTTCTTCAAATAGGTTTTCAATATCTTGCTCTCTCTCTTCTTCTGGCAACCCCATAATTCAGATGTTGGTATATCTGAAGTTGTCCCAGAGGCTCCTTACACTATCTTCATATTTTTTATTCTTTTTGCTTTTTACTTTATGGGTTGGGTGTTTTTAGCTTCTTCATATTTCAAATCTTTGACTTGACTCTTGGGATCCTCTAGTGTGCTGCTGA
The DNA here is from genome assembly GCF_028538775.1 of Myotis yumanensis. Classification (NCBI taxonomy): domain Eukaryota; kingdom Metazoa; phylum Chordata; class Mammalia; order Chiroptera; family Vespertilionidae; genus Myotis; species Myotis yumanensis. The sequence goes on from NW_027223752.1 coordinate 138,569,662, forward strand.
ATCTCTCTATATTATTCTTTATTTCAGTCAGTGTATGCTTAATTTCTAATTGGTCCTGTTTCATATCCTTAATGGTCTCACTAAATTTCTCAGAGGTTTTTAGTTAATTCTTGGGTAACCTTATAACCATGGTTTTGAACTCTGTATCCAGTAGTTTTCTCTCCTCCATTTCTTTGATTGTGACATGTTTCTTTGTCTTTGCATTTTGGCTGCTTCCCTGTGTTGATAGAGTGGTTTTGTGTGCCAGGTGTCCTATAGGGCCCAGTGGCTCAGCACCCCACTCACCTGAGGTCGACACTCTTGGTGCACCCCTTTGTGGGCTTTGTGTACAGTTTTGTTGTAGTGAAGCCTTGACTGTTGTTGGTATCAATGGAAGGAATTGACCTCCAGGCCAGTCGGCTGTGATGTCCAGTTGAGTGTAGAATGGTAGAACTGTTGTGCTGGAGACAACCTTATGAGGCAGGACTTGCTTCAGTGAGGCTTTGATGCTCACTGAGTCTGCTCCCTGAATGTGTCTCTTATGAATCTGTGGGGTTTTAATCTGGTGTGATCTCACTTTGACCACTGCGTACACTGGCTCTTGGATTTCCAAGGAGGTGCAAAGTCAGCCACTGCCTGAGGCCAGCCAGCAGGAGCTACAATGAGATCTGCAGATTCCTCCTCTTTGTTTGGGGTTTGGAGGTTCCCACATGGAGTGCAGCTGTGAAGCAGTGCAGGCTGCTAAGGAGCCTTAGGCCTTCTTTGGAAGCTCTGGGGTTCTTAGACCCAGTTGCAGTTTGTTAGATTAGGTTGCAAAAGGTCAGGCCATTCATATGCAAAAGCCTCTGTGCACAGCTTGGGTGAGGTTATAAATTGGGTGGAGTGTGGTCTCAGGGAATCACAGGGTGGTGCAAACAGCAATGGTTGCCCATCAGCCTTGCCCCATTAGGTTCCTGGGTCTCTGTGTCCCACGGCTTCATTCAGGAAAAATGATCGCTGCAAGCACCTCTGTGAGAAACCCGCCCTCGTGTTCCGACTTGATGCCAGACAATTTGGGTTCTCCTCATATGAGTGTGGGTCCCCAGATTCTGGCCCAGCACTGGATTTCAGAGCTTTCGGGAGCTTGTATCTCCCTCCCAATTGAAAAAGACAACAGCATACCCAGTTGCCAGCCCATTTCACATGCCTCCGTACCTCTGCTCTTCCGCCCCTCTGCATCTCCTACCAGTCTAGATGTGTTTTTCTCATTCCCTCTAGTTGTCGGACTTCCACTCAGCCAGCCTTCCAATGGTTCTGGATGATATCCATTTTGTCTTTTAGTTGTAGTTTTGATGTAGTTGTGTGAGGCAGCAAATACAGGCATTCACCTATGCCGCCATCTTGGTTCTCCCCCGAGCAGGAACTTTTAACTCTCAGGGCTACACTGCAAGAATTTGGGGTCTGCATTCTAAGCCTGCCTTGGGTTCTGTAAGACAAACTGGCTTTCTTACCCCTATTCCAGTCACTGTCTTTAGACAGTAAAGTGTGCTTCCTCTGTTTTGTTCTTATACTTTGGGTAGCTTTTTTATGCCTTTAATTCTAATGACATATCTCTGAAAGGAAGGGGAAAGGAACCGGAATTGTGGTCAATTCAGAAATCTCAATCTTACACGTTCGAACTCAAAATTAGAACTTAGAACTTATATTTAAAGTGTAAATCAAAGTTTAAAGTTTTAATTCAATGCAGTTAAAAATATTAATTCAGAGAATATTTTTGGTTACTTCTATAGTTAGCATACTCCATTTTTCTACTACAGCCTTGGTTAAGAGTTCTATTCAAACTGCATTTCATCAGATTGTCCCATTTCTGTGCCACATAGATGGAACAGTTCCCATTAATGCGTATAAGTGTTAGAAATTTTAAGTGATTCAGAAGTCATTATTAATTCTTAATATCCACAACTTGTGAAAAAGTAGAGAGAAAACATTAAAGTTCCATTTTATTTTTTAACTAGGCACCCGGTTCTTGAAATTCATGCATGGAGGGGTGGGGTGGTCCCTCAGCCCAGCCTGCACCCTCTCCAATATGGGTAAATCGGCAGTCGGACATCCCTCTCACAGTCCAGGACTGCTGGATCCTAACCGCCTGCCTGCCTGCCTTCCTAGTTGCCCCTAACCGCTTCTACCTGCCAGCCTGATTGCACCCTAACTGCTCCCCTGCCGACCTGATTGACACCTAACTGCTCCCCTTACAGCCTGATCACCCCCAACTGCCCTCCCCTGCTGGTCCAATCGCCCCAAACTGCCCTACAGGCCTGGTCAGCTCCAATTGCCCTCCCCTGCAGGCCTGGTCACCCCTAACTGTCCTCTCCTACTAGCCTGTTTGCCTCCAAATGCCCACCTTGCCAGCCTCATCACCTTCAAATGCCCTCCCCTGCCAGCCACCTCGTGACTTCCATCTTGTGACAGCCATCTTGTGACAATGTCGTGTGACATTACCTAGGCTTTTATTATATAGGATATGTAAAGATGAGGCAGCAGGCAGGATTTCAACAGGTACTTGATAGTAAGGTTTGAGTTGTCACCTAGACTCCTAGGCATGATAATTTTTCTAGCCTTTGCTATTGAACTTAAATCTGAGGAACCCTGGGTTCTCTGTTCTATTCCATTAGTCTATATGTCTTTTCTTGTCCCAGTACCAGGCAGTTGTGAGAACCATGTCTTGCTGATACAGCTTCATTTCTGGTATTGTGATCCCTCCAACTTTGTTCTTCTTTCTCAGCATTGCTGTGGTTATTCAGGGTCTTTTTTTATTCCATATAAATTTTAAGAATGTATGTTATAGATCTTTGAAATGTGCAAATGGTATTTTAATGGGGATTGCATTGAATCTGTAGATTGCTTTGGGTAGTATGGACATTTTAATGATGTTGATTCTACCAATCCATGCACATAATATGTTCTTTTATTTGTTTAGCTCTTCCTCTATCTCTTTTTTCAATGTCCTATAGTTTTCTGAGTAGAGGTCTTTTACCTCCTTAGTTAAATTTATTCCCAGTTATCTTAATTTTTTTGGTGCATGGATAAATGGGATTTTTTTTTCATTTCTCTTTCTGTGAGTTCATTATCTTATATAATAAGAGAGAAACATGCAAATTAACGATCTCTCTGCTATGCCTGAGCCACGCCCACAAGCCTCACCCACAAGCCAATCTGAGTGACTATGCAAAATATCCAACAAGGATGGCAGTTAATTTGCATATGCCTGTGTTTTGTGCCCCAGGAGGCGACGGTGGCCACGGCCGTGGGCTCCTGGGACCTTCACCAGCCCCAGGAGGCACACCAAGCCACACCCAGGGGCTCTCAGGACTTTCGCCAACTCTGGTACCGTCCCCTCCGCTACCCTCACCAGCCAATCAGGATGAGAGTCTCCCTTCCCCTCCCTCCCCCATGCATGAATTTCTGCACCGGGCTACTAGTCTATATATATAAAAAGGCAGGGACCATAATGTACAAAACAACTGAAGGGATGACCGAACACCACACTTCATACGCAGCAGGCTCCGGTGAGCAGGGACTGGCGAGTGGGCTAAACTGCTGACCTCTCAGAAAACGGGAGACACAGGGCTGATCAGCTGCTGTAGGTGCTTGTGTGGCCCAGAGAGAGAAGCAGGGTCTGATACACAGCCTCCATGGCAGCTGCTCATCAGCCCTTGCCTCTCTCTCTCTGGGCCTCACCAGCAGCTGCATCTCTCTCTCTCTGAGAGGTCAGCAGTTCAGCCTGCTTGCCAGAAGCCTGGTTGACTGCTGGTCAGCCACACCTCTCTGATCAGGCCCGGAGATAGGCCCAGAGATGCTGACTGGCATAGAAACTGACCAATCATACAAATCTGGGTGAACTGAGAAGACCCATTGGCTGCCTAGGAGGCAGAGCTTTTGAGGCTGACTGGCATTGAAACTGACCAATCAGAACATAATCTGGAGCCAATGGCTGCCTAGGAGGCAAAGATTTTGAAGCTGACTGGCATAGAAACCAACCAATCAAAACCTAATCTGGATGAACTGTGAAGGCAGATCTTAAGGTGGGGACTGAGGAGAGGTTTTAAGGGCAAAGTTTGTTTGGTGGAAGGTGTAAGAAAGTGGTTCAATTTTTTAATGACCAGTTTGGCTGTACAGTGCATAGGGCTGGCTCTCAATCAAGATATAGTGATTATGTATTTTTGTCTGCCAAGTGCATCTCCTCCTGCTGAAAAAGACTTCCCTTCCCCCCCCCCCCCCCCCGCCTTAAAGCAATCCTATCCTATATAATCTAATGAAAGGGTAATATGTGAATTATAATGGGTTGACTCACCATCTTCTGGACATCCAACTTCCTTCTGGACAAAGCCATGGTGGTGGGGGCCAAGGCAGATGCAGTTAGGGGTAATCAGGCTGGTAGGGGAGGGCAGTTGGGGGTGAGATCAGGGTGGCAGGGGAGCAGGCTGGCAGGGGAGAGCAGTTGGAGGCAACCAGGCCAGCACGGGAGGGCCATTGAGGGCAAGATCAGCCCATCAGGGGAGGGCAGTTGGGGGCAATCAGGCTGGCAGGGGAGGGCAGTTGGGGGCGATCAGGCCAGCAGGCAGAAGCAGTTAGGGGCAATCAGGCAGGCAAGCAGGCGAGTGGTTAGGAGCCAGCAGTCCCAGATTGTGAAAGGGATGTCCAACTGCCGGTGTATGGATTGGGCTTAAACAAGCAGTCAGACATCCGCAAGTTGTTCCAGATTGGAGAATGTGCATCTGGGCCGAGGGACACCACCCCCAGTGCACAAATTTCATGCACCGTGCCTCTAGTGCTGCTATAAAAAGGAAGGAACTTTTACCATTTGCAACAGCACAGATGGAACTGGAGAGCATTATGCTAAGCGAAATAAGCCTGTTGGAGAAAGATAAATATCATATGATCTCACTCATATGTATGATATAATGATGAACATAATTTGATAAACAAAAGTAGATCCAGAGACAAATAGCAGCGGGGAGGGGGGGAGGGATTAAGAAGAGAAACCAAAGGACTTGTATGCATACATATTAGCATAACCAATGGACACAGACACTGGGGCGGTGGGGGCTTGCCCACCAGGGGTGGGAATGACATGGGGAGTCAATTGGGGAAAAAGTAGACATGTAAAACTTTAGACAATAAAAAACAATGATAATAATAAATAAGTAAATCTAAGGATCCCCTTCCCTTTCTTGAAAAGATTGTAAAAGTCAATCTATTCTACCATTTGTTCTGAATGAGTGAAGATACAGTAGGATTTTTGCCTTGTGTATTTTAGTGACCTACTGCAATAACTATAAAGACTACCTTATCATTGGCATTTAGGCTCTTTGATTCTATTTTAGTATTTGCATTTTTATCTCTATGTTTTCCTGTGGAGTTTATTGAGGTTGTATGCTAGCAACAGTAAAGTTTTAACCATAAAGAACAATTGTTTTACATATGCAAGCAAGATGAGAGGAACATAATCATCTGGCAGCCAGTATACCCAGGATTTGCTATGAGGTTTAATTCTGCCACCATAGTGGGTACTAGATACTTGGTACTGGAAATTTTGAAAAATTGGGAGTAGACCTGGACTGATGGGGAAGTACTCAGTGTTGCTTTGATTGGACCTAACAGTACTATACTGTAAAGTGTTGCTTTACTAAATGAACCCCCATAGACCTGTGAGCCCATGTCTGATTAAAAATTTTCAGTGTTTTAGCACTATTTTCAAATAGAACACAATGTACATTTATAATGGAAAAAAAATTTAAATAGAGGAAATGGGAGCAAATATCACCCAAAGTTTTACTAACTAGTCTATATTTTGGTGCATTTTTTCCTATTCTTTTTACTCCCCCTATATAGGTTTCTGGTCATAATTGACTTTATTATGGTGTATTATATGCCATATTGCAGCTGTATAGTAGTAAACCTTCCATTTAGAAAAAAAGTATTTGAATTGAGTTTTCATATTTTATGCTGTATTTGTCTAATGAGATCCCAAAATTAAAGAATATGTTAACTGCATGGCTTAAGAAATATATCAGAGTTTTAGCTATAGTTAAATTATTTCTAGCTTGAAGGAGAATTTGTTCCTCCAAATAGTGATTGTTTTCAAATTATGCCATCTGGAGCCTATGGTTACTGAGGAGTCAGTGGCTTTAAAGGGAAGCATCGGAAACAGGCACAATGATATTATATCTATAATGATAAAGGTATAATATGCTAATTTGACCCCACATCCTCCCGGACAACCAACTTCCGGATGAAGCCAGGGCTGTGAGGGAAGCCTGGGTCCCGGGTGCCAGAGGGAAGCTGGTGCTGGCAGCCAGGGAAAGGAAGGCCTACTCCTGCATGAATTTTGTGTATCTGGCCTCTAGTATAATATAAAGATATTTCTGATTATTGGATACTGGCAGTTTTTAAATGCTCTGTATTTTAAATGATATCAACCGGATAATCTCCCTTCCTGCCTTTTGTGTATATGAGGGGCACACTGGTGGGAAAGTATGACAGCATGATGAAAGCTAGTTTATAGGAATATGAGGAAAGAAGGCTTATCTGAATTAGTTTATAATAACACAAGAAAACTGATACAGTAGGCAGTTAGGCAGACACGAACAGAGTAGGAATGATAGGCCAAGTATGTCACCAAAGTAGAAAGCTGTTGGTGCCTAGCAATGGGCAAAACTGGGAAACCAAGTATTGTAGGGTGGGACCTCACCCAAGGGTGACCTTTCCTCCCTTAGCACATCACAGGTCATGCAGTTTACAACCCTTGAACTTTCATATCTCTGGTCCCCTCACCTTTCCTCCCCCAGCATATTGACACCCTTGAAGAGAAACAATGGTCACAGAGAATAGTCTCATACAACTTGCATGCATGCCCTTGCATCCTGACTCCCATAGCATTAAGCCCTGAGGACAAAAGAAGTCCTGGCCTGATTCTAACAACCTTAGTAACAAAGCCTCCGGTCTGCTGAGCTTAGAGACAGAGTTTTGGTCAAAGTACAAGTAATATCTAGGCCTCAGTTGGTTTCAGCTTCAGGCCCAGCTTAGGTCCCCTAAGACCGTCCCTAAAATTTCTGCCTTTAGGTAAAAGCCCTTAAGATGAAGGACCCAGCACCTGTGCTCTCTCTCCCTTGAGCATGCATGTAGTTTTCCCCGCCCTCTTCTCAGGTGCTCTCAACCTGGAGCATGCCCATGCCTTCCCCCTCTTGTTCCCCTGGGCGTGTATATTCTTCCTTTCTTTCTTCTAAGTTCCAGGGGCCCTTCTTCTGCCTCTGTAACTTGTGTGTGGAGCCCACGCAGCAACACTGGCTCACTTCTACCTCTGTGACTTTCTAAATATACTTTCTCTTATAATTTAATTTCTTGGCTCTAAATTCTTCCTCAGCAAAACTCAACGACAAAAGTCAAACCTCTGGTGCCATTTTGCCACTAATAAAATGAAGCTTATTAAAATTGTTGGTATTCTGTCATATTAAAGAATACTACTATTACTTTCAACTACTTACAGTGACTAGAATTGGGTTTTGGTTTTACTCTAAGAGGATTTTTGTAACATCGTTTGGGCTCTTTCCGTATTTGATTATTGCTGTATTGTTAGGGTCTTAACAAATCAATGGGTACTTGTAAAAGACATGAATATTTCTAGTGTTTTAAAGATAATTTATTCTCTAGCATATCTCAAAAAATCGTTGTCATATCTCTGACACAACTGCAGGTAAATTCTGATTTACATCTGTAGTAGGATTCGCCTTCCAGTTGCAATTGATTTTAGGTAATTGGTCAAGCACTTGTCCCACTCCTAACTTGCCCCAGATTCTGTGCTCAGCAGGTTGGGGGTATAAGAGGAGTGAAAGTCCTGTCTTCCCTAGAGAAGGTCACTTTTTTATGAGGGGGATGCCCTGGAAGCAGTTGATACCGTGTAACAAGTAGTAACTCAGATGTGTGAGAGTAGAGAAAGGAGCAGCTGTGTCGTGTGGCTGTTGGCAGAAGTGTCCTGGAGGTAGATGGGAAGTGGGGTTAACCTTGCTGAGAAAAAGTGGAAGAAAAAGGCCTTGTAGTCAGAGAGAGCATCTGAGTGAGGCAGGGTCCTGATAAGTATCATGTAGCTTAGGGAATCTATATATATAAAAGCCTAAGCAACCAAACAACCGGTAGCTATGATGCATACTGACCACCAGGGGGCAGACACTTAATGCAGGAGCTGCCCCATGGTGGTCAGTGTGCTTCCACAGCCAACGTCCCACAAACCCTCCCCGCACCAGCCAGCCAGCCTGATGGCCCCGATGGCATAGCTAATCTCCCGCAGTCTCTCCCCTGGGCCTGGCAAGCTCCCACAAGCCCTCTCCCTGGGTGACTAGCCAACCCTTTGCAGCACCTCCCGCTGACCAACCAACTTTCCATGGCCGTTCCCCAAGGCCGGCCGACCACCCTCCCATGTTTCCTCCCTCCAGCTGGCCCCAATGGTCCTGATTGGAACCTCCAATGACCTCTCCCCCTGGTCAGCTGCCCCCAATGGCCTCGATCAGGGTGGCTGGCCAACTTTTCATGGCCTGTCCCCCCTGCCAACCTCCCACAGCCCCAATTGGCCCTGAATGAGGAGCCCTACTCGTACATGAATTTGTGCATTGGATCTAGTTTATATATATATATATATATATATATATATATATATATATATGCCTAAGAGACCGTTACAACCAATAATCCAGTCGCTATGATGCCCACTGTCCACCAGGGAGCCGACACTCAATGCAGAAACTGCCCGTGGTGTTAAGTGTGCTCCCAAAGCCAACCTCCCACGGCCGGCCAAACTCCCATAGTCCCTCACCCTGCCTGGTCGGCCCTGATCAGCCAGGATCAGGACTGGGCAAGGTGGCCCCAATCAGTCCTGATCAGCGGCCAGGCCAAGCAACCCCTACCTGTGCATAAATTTGTGCACCAGGCCTCTAGTAGAATTCGTAATATCATGTTAAGTACCGTATTATCTGAGGTTCTCTTTTGAGTAATGTAATAATAGTCTTATTTTAACATGAGGAGAGAGTTAAAATCTCAGAGTTGTTTGATCTATTTTTGGATGTGAAAGAATCTTAAAACAATACTTTTTAATTCTCAAGGTAAGGAAACTGAGGCCCAGAGAGAACTCTGGTCCCTAACTTGTGAGCTGCAGGCCAGCCCCAGCACACACACACCTCTGCCTCAGATACATGTATTTTGTCACACTGTCTCCTGAACTAACATTTTTTATTGGCTTTTATGTACTTCAGTAAAACCTCTTGCTCCAATATTATAGAAGGCAGTATGTCTTAATGTAGAAAATAATTAGTAGAAATAGAAATCTTGGCAGGATTCATTTCTCAAGGAAAAAACACTAAAATCTTATTTTAAATGTTTTACATTGTTATAAAGGGAATTTATCATATGTGTTTGCGAAGTTGGATTATAGGTAGTATGTCAAGGGCAGCATTTTATGACCCCCTTGTCAATTCTCATCGTTGGAAGTGAGAGCATGCAGTGTGTTTACTGTAGAGCTGCACATGGTATGGCACTGAAGCAGTTCATAGGGTATGAGAACAATTGTAATGCTTAATTGTCTGACATTTTAACCAAGGAAAAACACACTTTTATAGGTTTAACTTATTGTGACATTTTCTTCTGCTCCCCTTCCCATTCAGGTGTCTCCTGGTCACCTTAGGGAAAAGTACAGCTCGTGTGCTACAGTATTTGTAGACAGCACTATTTCTCAGACTGATTTGAAAATCACCTTGCAGTGGTGAGTACAAATAGGGGACAGAACCCTTATCCTGCCCATATGTACTTTCATTTGATTGTCCTTTTCAGTGCTCAGGTTAAAAAACTGGTGTCAATTATATATTGATTTCCACTTCCATTTTAATCTTAGAGTGGATGGAAGAAGGGAAACCCACTTAACATTAAAAAATCCCCCCCAAAGTGTTTATCTTTACTTGAGGCATTACTGTTCCTGAGACATTGTTGAACACAATGAAAGGAGAGGTGTGTTTTACTGAATGTTTCTGGAATAAAGTATTTCTTCATGAGATACAGGCCTAAAACCATGTGTACTACCCTGGAAGCTGGTCTTGGAAGAAGGGACAGCTTGTCCCCTACTGGCACCAGAGTATATCTGCAATTACAGTTCATTGGATTGTGTCAGGTTTCCCCCATCCTACTTTCTTTTTTCCTGCACTATTTCTATATTGAAATGCACTCTCCTTCCAGGAAAAATGCATCAAAGCAGTCTAAAGGAACAACTTTTCAAAATAATTTCTTTGAGGGTTAAATTTGTTCAACTGAGATTTTCATTTCATAGATGAATTAAATTTAGTTATATATATATATATATATATATATGTATAGATATATATTTACACATCTTCAAGAAACTACATTATATCGATCCATATATAACAAAATCAAAGCAAAATCATGAGAGAGGTGAAGTTTGGGAAACATAGTCACAGTCAGGTTTACGCTTAAGCAAACATAACAGTGTCATGATGATGAAAACTATTCATTAAATTCTGTGAGTTCATAGTCCACAATTGGAGATGCACTTTAAAAACACCCTAATATGAAACTTTCAAGCTTACTTAAGAGCAAAATAAAACCAAAACTTGGATGTAGAGCTTCCTGAATCCCATTGGTGCTGTCCAAAGATCATTATTGGTGTCTCTCCAGGATGAGAGGGTTGACTTTCCAGAACACAGTTTGGGAAATTCTACCTGAAAATATTAAAATCCTCATTCCTGATTTTATTTTTCAGTCCTAAGACATAATTTATTTATAAACTTGATTTTGTTTATATTGTATCAGCTTTTTGGCTAATTAAATTCTCAGTGACTTCTACTTTAATGATAACAGCCAGTTCACAATCATAATAATGTAAGTTTCTTCTCTCATAACAACAGTTGAGATCAAATTGAGTTTCAGCAAAACTGGAGCCCATCTCTCTCTAAAGTCCTGAGCTTTGGCACCCAACTCACAATCACTGAGTCTTTTTCTTCAGTCTGGCCACTAAATCCGGGAGTAAAAACCAGTCCTTTCTGGCTGCATTTCATAGCTTCTTTTGAATTGGATGATTCTGGTGTTACAATATATAATTCAAGAGTTGTTCTGAAGATTAGCCTTACTTAGACAAGTGGGTGTTACGCCTTTTCCCTCCAAATTCGTCTAATTTTTGGAAGTACAGTAAATTTTCATTTGCTATTATCAAGTTTTGAAAATGATCATTCAGTACATTTACTATTGGTAAATTAAAGGTTTAGTGAGAATATTAATAGAGCTCATTAGCTTTTAGGAATGGTTTTGAAAAAAAAGTTTATTCTGGGATAATAGTGCATTGTTCTCAATGGGATGGGTGAGCCTTATTAGAATCACTTACACAATTTTTGTCTAAATGTGTCTCTAAAAACATGCATTCCATTTCTCCTTCCCTAACACACTCTGTCACTCTCACAAGACTTCTGATAAGCTGAGAAGGGATGGAAGGCATTTTTATGTGGAGAAAAGCATTTGGGATGATTTTGATTTTAACTCTACTTCATGTGTTCTCAAACTTTGCTGCACTTTGTCATCACCCCAGAGAAGCTTCCAAAGTTAACCAATGCCCGTTAAATCAGAGCATCTCAAGGTGGAAGAAGGCAGTTTGTAAAACTCCTCTGATGATCCCAATGCACAGCCAAGCTTGGGAACCACACTGCCTGGGTAGAGGGTAGAAGAAGGAGAACTGCTTCTCACTCTTGGTGGGACCTTGAGCAAGTCAGTTTTAAGCCTTGGTTACTTTCTCTGTAAAATGGGTTGCTGAGTTAAATATCATCACAAGTTCATTGGTTCCTTTCAGCTTATATGCTTCAAATTCTATGATTTTAAAATCATTTTGAAGATGAAACTGTTTGAAGCACTATAGAAGTGCCCATCTTTGATGCTAATACAGGCCTTTGTACAACTGCTAATATTCTATAGCCTAGTTATAAAATTCAGATTTGCTTTTCCTCAATTATTTGGAGCTTCATTTCTGACATTTGGGGCAAAGAGAAAAAGCATATAACTTGATCTACAGCACTCCTTTGTTTCATGTTACACAGCATCTGGGAATAACATGGGGATATAGGAACTTACGCAGTATGTGAGGACTTACATCTACTCATTAAAATTTTATTTAAACTAATTTGGAAATAAATGTTTTTAATACTACACGGTGTATAATTTTACTTCATTGCATTCTTATATTTGCCATTACATTTTCTTAACAATTATGTAAAAGTGACCGTAAATGATTCTCTTCGGTATAGAGCATTTTATTTAACTTTAGGGGAAGAAGGAAAATAGGTGGGCAGGTGGAAAAACTACTGTGGCTTAAATATAAGCATGTGTACAAGTAGATCTAACTTGTACAGGATGAAAGGTTCTCTGAGTAGAAAGGCAAAAGATAGGGCAAGAGTGTAATAACTTATATGTTATAATAATCACCCCAAACATGTCTTCTAACAGCATATTCCTTAGCATTTTGGTTTTCCTAATTTTAGTAACTGACAAAGAACTACCACAAGGCAGAAAGTGCTTGGGCGATACTTTCTGAATGAGGATCTCATGGCCACTGGGCAGCTGGGATGGTCTTCCTCCACCACAACCCTTTTCAAACCTGTCTTCAGACCTGACATAAAGTCAATTGTTACTTTTTCTTTTCTCCACAGCCTGGCACTAGCAATATATTACCACATAAAGAAGAGGTGAGTTTTAAAATCAGTCTTGTTATTCTAGCTAATAAACTTACAAGATATAAAGTTAGTGTTAGATTTTAACTATGGATATTATTGGAGTAAGCTATAGTGCTCTTATTACATTGTTGAAATGAACCATTTGTTTTTGTCTTAGGACTCCTAATGCATAAGTTATTGAGGATCCTGAAGAAAATTTGTTTATGTGGTTTATATTGGTATTTACTGTATTAGAAATTAAAATTGAGAATTTAAAAATGAATTCCTTGTATGTTGAAACATGGTTTTTATAGCACTGTTGAAATTTTGAGCAGGATACTGCTTTGTTGTGGCGGATTGCCTTGTGCGTTACAGAGTGTTTACAGCTTCCCTGGCCTCTCCTCACTAGATGCCAGTAGCATAATCTTCCCAGGCCCCATTTTGACAACAAAAGCTGTATCCACCATGGCCGAATGTTTCCTGGGGGGCAGAAACACCCCTGATAGCGAGCCATAGTGTTAACAAAATTCTTTATAAAAGAGAATCATTTTCCACAATAAATTGGTCGAATGGAAATTGTGTCACTTATTTACATTTTGCAAATCTCTTTATGTCTGGTTCAACAGAAGACAGCTGATTCTCACTTACACCCTGTCTTCAATCCTTAGTGATTACCTCAGTCATCTCAATAATTTGTTTTGAATAAACAATATGCAGACCCAGCCTCATGTATCTTTATGGCTAGAAAAGTTTGTATTTTCAAAGCCTTCAGATAATTTTGGATATTCTTTGATACTATACCAGAAGTCTACAGAAGCTGTCTTCTGAAATTAGTTACAATGGAATTTTAAATCCTATCCTTGAACTTGTACTAAGGTCTCTGTTAAATTAGTACCCATGCATACATCTTCTATGCTAAATGAATCTCTTAAATTGTAAGTAATTTTCTAATAACATTGTGCATTGGTCATTTGTCAAGTATCAGCTCACATTTCTTTTTACAGTATCAAAACTCACTTTTGTTAGGTAGCATCACATAACCACCAGTCTTCCCAGAAAAACTTCAGGTATTGAAAAACTGTTAGGTTACAAAAAGGATACAAGTTTTCCCCAATCTTGATTTTGAGCTTGATAGCTGGAACTGTGCAATTGGCAAGAAATGTATAAGTTATTTTCCTGGAAGTGACAGACTCACTTTTCAGTCTTGGGTGCACGACACTTGTATTATCAAATAAAAATATTATTATCTGAGAACAGTAGGGCATTCATCTCACAACTAATTCCAAGTGCTTTTCCTTAACAACCACATTTCAGTATGCAGAAATGCTTAATGCATACTTCCCCTTGCAGCATTTCTCAACCTGTGGGTCACGACCCCTTTGGCGGTAGAATGATCCTTTCACAAGGGTCACTTAAGACCATCCTGCATATCAGATATTTACAGTACAACTCATAACAGTAACAACATTACAGTTATGAAGTAGCAACAAAAATAATTTTATGGTTGGGTCACAACATGAGGAACTGTATTTAAAGGGCCAGAAGGTTGAGAACCACTGTAGAGTATAAAAAGAAGATTCAACTTCTAATTACATTATTCATTGTCACTGCTTTATCAAAGATGTGCTTAAGTAAAGCATATTTCTTGTCAACAAGTGGCAGTGAAGAATAGAATAACTACTAGCACAGATTGGGACCCCTGCCTTGATTCTTGCTCAGAAACCAGTTTTACTGACTTTGGCTCTTATCCAGTCATTGCAAATGTCAGTGTAAATGCAGGCAGTGCCTTAATATTTCTATACAAACAGTTTTGGCCTCATGGGTCTCCTGGAAATGGTCTAGTGGAACCACTGAAGCCTGCAAAACACACTTGGAGAACCACTGTGTAAATGAGCAGAGTGTAGTAGTGTGGAATATTAAACCTAAAAACCCCCAGAAGACTGGTTTCCCTCACTCAGTTGGTTGGAGCATTGTCTTGTACACCAAAAGCTGGCAGGTTTGATTCCAAGTTAGGGCAACACATACCTAGGTTGTAGGTTCAATACTGTAAGGCCACATAGCTAGTTTTCCAGTTCCATGTATAGGAGTCAGCCAATCCATTTTTTCCCCCTCAAATCAATAGAGTGGTCACTTTTAAAATACAAAGGCAAATTTTAACCTCAGATTTTTGTAAAGAATCAAGAAGAATATAATATAGGAAACTAGTAAGAGAAAAAACAGTGGAAAAAAATAACAAACAGGAATCTCATTCTCACATGAAGAATTGCCCACTACTACTGTGTTGTAAAATGTTCCTGTGTCTGCCAATGAGAGGTTAGAGGACTGGCCATCGATTTGGTTGCCTAGTGTTGCCTATTAGGGAGGGTCAATGCTTATAAAGGCAGCTCTGGCAGGTCATTCTAGAAAAAATTTCACAGAATTTGATGTGCTGAATAAAATAGGTCAGAAAATTCCTAGGGGATCTAAGAGAAGAATTTGTAGAAGGACTTTCTTTGTTGAAGGTTAAGCTCCCTCCACCCCCCTCTATTCCCAGCAGATGTGTTGCTAACACGACAATTCCTGGATTAGTTTTTTTTCAATCACGTTCTTGTTTTCTAGAGATGCAAATAGATCCAAGGACATTTTTGATGAGAGACTCCATCCTGTCACAGTAAGTGCCAGTTGTATTGAGGTTGTCCTTTTCTCTCAGACAGTTGTGCTTATTCCATGCTGATTTGCTTCAAAATTAATCACTAGTAAAAAATTACTTTCTCCAGCTTGGAGTTCACATTACCTTCCTTTAAGTTTTCTTCCCCACCACATGTTGTATCTAATTATTTTACAAAAGAAATCTCTATATATAAAAGCATAAGCGACTGTCAAACTGGTAGCTATGGCGCGCACTGACCAACAGGGGGCTGACACTCAATGCAGATGCTACTGAGTTGCTGTGACTGGGCAGCTGTGGTTCTCAGGTGATGCACCCGGAACCAGAAAGGAGGGAGCCAATTCTGGGGTGTGTAACCCGAGAACTGCTCTCTTGCAATCCCGGATGCTTTGGGGGATGTCGGAGAGCGGTTTCAGCCTGATCCCTGCAGGCCAGACCAGGGGAGCCCACCTGTGCACAAATCTGTGCATCAGACCTCTAGTGTTATATAAGAAACTAGAGGTCCAGTGCACAACATTTGTGTACTGGGGTGAAGGGTGCCTCAGCCTGACCTGCACCCTTTCACAGTCCCGGATCCCTCGAGGGATGTTGGAGAGCTGGCTTTGGCCTGATCCCCGTAGGCCAGGCCGTGGGACCCCACCTGTGCTCAAATCCATGCACCAGGCCTCTAGTTTATAATAATAAAAGTGTACTATGCAAACCAACCAAACAACCAAACAGCAGAACGACCTTCTAGATGAACTTTGGATGACCATGCTATGACACACACTGGTGCCAGGCCTGCCAATGTGGGTGCAATGTGATTGGTCAGGGGGCCCGGCCATCGCCCCATGATCGCCCTACAGAGGGAGGAAAGGCCCCAAAGAGGGAGACACATGCCTCTGGCTGGCGGGGCGATCGATCGGGGTGGGGTGGCACTCCGTGATCGCCCCAATGAGGGAGGCCCAGGCCATCCTCTGTGCGGTGACCATTTGTGGAGCCCCAGCTGGGTGGGCAGAGCCCCACGATTAATTGTCCTAAAGAGGAAGACCCAGGCTACCTCTACAGACAGCACTGTCGTGTGTGGGCAGGGCCACCCTCTGCAGGGTGATTGATCTGGGGGCCCCCGCAATCAATCAACCCACAGAGGGAGGCCCAGCCCACTGGCTAGCAATGTGGTGGTGGGTGTGCAGGGCCAGCCAGTGATCACCCCGCAGAGGGAAATCCCAGGCCAGCCAATGATCACACCCCACGCCTGTTGTCCGCAGAGGGAGATGCCAAGTGATGGGGTAGGGGTTGGCAATGCCACACCAATGGCAAGCAGTGGCAGGAATGGGGGCATGGCCAGCTGCCCGTAGCCAGGAGAAGGTAAGCCCCAATAGGGCCTCATCACCAGTCAAGCCTAGGGACCCTACGTCTTTGGCCAAGCACCTAGGCAAATGGCAGTGCCCCACATGAAATTAGGGAATGCGTGGGGAGTGGGGAGCTGGGGTGAAGAGCTCTGGCTTGTATGTGCACATGCACCGATGACCTTAGCAGTAGTAGTTTCGGTCGAGTGACAGTGCCAGGGGCAGACTACAGTGGGTGAAGGAGAGAGTGGAAGATGAGAAGCAGCTTCAGGGCATTTACTGTGAGCAAACAGAGAGGAGGCAATCTAGGGATTGTGGGGAGTGGGATGGGTACCACATAAATACATTCATATTGGGGAGAATCTCTGGCACAGGAAAGTGTTCAAGAAGAGGTAATTGTGGGAGGTGTTCTTCAGAAGTGGGATGGGATTGACTTCACTGCTGGAAGAGTTTCAGTGAGAAGAGAAACTCAATTCCACTGACAAAGGAAGGCAAGTGGTATAAATGAATGAGTAATGGCACATTCTAAATCTGTATAAGTGATGAAGGAAAGTTGAGTGATTTCCAATGTTGTGTATGTCTCTAATTATTCCCAGAAAGTTGACAGTTGAACCTTGTAAGGAATTTCATTCTTAGGGTATCTGGGAGCATTTAGCTTTGGAAGATTGGTGCAATCTTTCACTAATAGCACATAATGTTCAGTAACCGTTTGCTTTCTAAAATACAGTTGGGTTTTAACACCTTTGGCTAATGTGAGCTGTCAATCTGATAACCTCGGACAGTAAACATATTCTCCTTCAAAGAACCCTTTGACGAAACAGCAAATCACAGCTTGCCTCTATAATCTTTGCTTAGCTGTTAACTTCACCCAGTTCTTTGTAGAATAGACATGTAATACATGTGAAGAAATCATGAGATCTCACCAGCTATCTGGCAGGTTTAGAGGAGAACCAGGGAGATAGAGACTGGCAGCTCTGCTACCAACTGAAACCAACAGAACTGACCAAGCTTCAGGTTGTGTAAGACAGAGATGGATTTCACAGAATCATGATGGAGATGTGAGGCTTAGGGGATATGAAATGTCTATCCTTGGTGTGCGTGTGTGTTTCTTACAAAGGCACTAAGTCCAGGAATACCTGACAGTTGTAGAGACCTGCCTCAGACACACCTGTTTGCACTGCCTGTCCTGCTGCACCACACAGCAGCCACTGGGGGGACTCTCTTTAAAAAAAATTTGTTTATTCTCACCAGAGGATATTTTATCCATTGATTTTCAGAGAAAGTAGAAAAGAAAGGGGAGGAGAGGAGAAATAGAGAGAGAATCATCAGTATGAGAGAGAGACATCTATTGATTGCCTCCCGCATGAGTCCTGACAGGGGCCAAGAGTGGAACCAGCGACTCTTTGGTGAGCACGCTGGAAATTCACATGGGAAAGTAGGCAGTAGAAGTGTCTGATTTTCAACTGTTTCTTGGCCTCTGGCTTTGGCTGGCCAAGCAGTCTCTCTAGAAGCTATGAATAAAAGGCATGTCAAAAACTGATGAAATCTGTAATTCCTGAAAGTTCTTATCACAGCACTTAAACTGAACTAGAATCAAAAACCAGTGTTCTACTTTGCAGGTTTACATAGAAAGACTTTTATCTTATGCTGAAATCGACATTTGCCCATCTAACTGGAAACGCATTGTTTTGGGAGCGATTATTCTGACCTACAAGTATCTGCACGATGAGGCTATGTGGAATTTTCACTTCTTCTCATTGCTAAGGGGCATTACAATCAAGAACTTGTGAGTTGGCAAGATTTTGATGAAGTTTCAAACCATTTTCGAATACCTTATTTGCCCCCATAAAGTTTACAAAATAAGAAATATTTTGAAAGGTTCCATTGTGCAGAGGACTGAACTAGGCATAAAATTACATACATTTTTCTATCCATATTTGCTTTGACATTTCATACTCCTCATTAATTAGTATGTCTTCATGTGTTATTATTGTAATAATCTGTGTGATAATTTGGTATATTTCTGTGGTAGCAAAGTTTGTAGAAGCTCAGATTCAAAAACAACAGTAATGTAAATACCTTCATGCCTTTCTTAACGCTTTCTACCAGTTCAGGTCTTTTATTCCCCCGTTTTCAAAATTTCATTTATTTTCAATAAGACTTTACATTCAATATCTATATATAAAGAAAAACCTAAGCGACCGGCTGCCCAGCCAGTAGTTATGATGTGCACTGGCGACCTGGGCAGATGCTTAACGCAGGAGTGAAACCATAGGAATGGGAACATGGAACAGACTGATGAATCTCAGAGAGAATGGGGGAGTGGGAAGTGCGGGAAGAGATTAACCAAAGATCTTATATGCATACTAGAGGCCCAGTGCACAGATTCGTGCACCAGTGGGGTCCCTTGGCCTGGCCTGCAGGGATCAGGCCGAAACTGGCTCTCTGACATCCCCCGAGGGGTCCCGGGTTGTGCGTGAACACAAATCTGTGCACCGGGCTTCTAGTTATTTCATATTAGTCTAAGGTGTACAGCATAATGGTTAGAAAATCATGTGCTTTGCGAAGTGTTTTCCACAGTATTTTTAGTACTGACCTGCCACCATGCATAGTTACTGCAGTATCATTGACTCTCTTTCCCATGGTGTAATTTATATCCCCATAACTGCATTGTAATTGCCAGTCTGTACTTCTCAATTTCTTCACCTTCTTCACCCAGCGCCCCCAAACCTCTTCTCCTCTGGCAACCATCAAAATGTTCCCTTTACCTCTGAGTCTGCTTCTGTTTTGTTTGTTCATTTATATTGCTTTTTAGTGAAATCATATGTTATTTGTATTTCCCTGACTGACTTATTTCACTAACATTATACCCTCTAGGTCCAACTATTCTCTCCCAAATGGCAGGAATTCATTCTTTTTTATGGATGAGTCATAATATTCCACTACTTTTTTATCCATTCATCAGTAAATGGGCACTTGAGTTGCTTCTACAGCTTAAGGATTATGAATAATACTGCAGTGAATATAGGGTGCATATATCCTCTCAATTAGTGGCCTGGTTTTCTTCAGATATATACCAGGGGTAGAATCACTGAGTCATAGGCAGTTCAATTTTTAATTTTTGAGGAACTTCCATACTATTTCCCACAGTGTCTGCACCAATATACCGTGCCACCAAAAGTGCAGGAGGGTTCCCTTTTCTCTACATCCTTGTCAGCACTTGCTGTTTGTTGATGATAGCCATTCTGAAAGGTGTGAGGATATCTCATTGTGGTTTTAATTTGCATATCACTGATGATCAGTGATGTTAAGCATCTTTTCCTATCTATCAGCCATCTGTATTCTCTCTTTGGATAAGTGTCTTTTCAGGTCCTCTGTCCATTTTTTAATTAGATTGTTCGTATTTTTGGTATTGAGCTGTATATGTTTTTTATAAGGTGTTGCGTTATATATGTTTTTTATAAATTTTGAATATTAAACCCCCTATTAGATATATCAATGTCACATATGTTTTCCCATCAGTGGGTTGTCTTTTTATTTTGTTGCTGTTTTCTTTTGCTATACTAAAACTATTAGTTTGATATAGTCCCAATCCTTTATTTTTTCTTTTATTTTGCTTGCTCAGGGTAATCTATCAGCAAAGCACTAAGAGAAATATTCCAGATTTTAGTGCCTATGTTTTCTTCTATGTGTTTTATGGTTTTGACACTTACATTTAGGTTAACAATCCATTTTGAGTCTATTCTTGTATATGGTGTAAGAAGTGGTCTAGCTTCAATGTTTGAATGTATCTGTTCAATTTTCCCAACATCATTTATTGAATAGACTGTCTTCATACCGTTGAATGAAGTCTCCTCTTTTGTCAAATAGTAATTAAACATATAGGTGTGGGGTTATTTCTGGGCTTTCAATTTTGTTTCATTGATCTATGTTTGTTTTCATGCTAGTACCATGCTGTTTTGATGACTATAACCCTGTAGTGGAGTTTGATATCAGGTAGTGTGATACCTCCAGCCTCTTTTGTTTTTCTCTCAACTGCTGTGACGAATTGTCCAGGGTCTTTTGTGGGTATGTATAAAACTCTGGATTAGTTGTTCTACTTCTGTAAAAGATGGCATTGGCATCTTGATAGGAATTTGGTTGAAAGAGATTATTTGAGGTGGTATGGACATTTTAAAGGTGTTAATGCTTCCTGTCCATGAGCATTGTACATGCTTCCATTGATTTGTCTCTTCCTCAGTTTGTTTTTTGGTGTCTGATAATTTTCCAAGAGTTTTCCCCTCAAAGATAAGAGTGGTGGTTCTGAATGGATCCATTTGTTGCTGTGGTGATGTGCCCAGTCCTTTTGTTGGCACATCTTTATTTTACTAATCCCCTTCCTGCTATCAGCCTGGTAAAATGTCTGCAAGTTCTTCAGGGCTAAGAAACAGCATACATCATTCCTTTCATCTGAGCACTAGAGTGGAGCCCTGAGAGTGAGCAAGAAGAATAAACCTACAGCTGCACTAATGGGACTCTGATAATTGAGCCCCTAGTCAACAGCTGTTGTGCACAAGAGACATAACCTCCTTCCCTTTGTCCCAAACTCAAAGTCCTTCCCCTTGTCCCAAACTCAAAGGGGACCACAAATTGTTGAGCCTTGTTTGCCTGTTTGAACATTAGTGTATTAGCCCAGCTGGGTAGCCTTTATTTAATTCAAAACTAAACTCAGAGCCAACCTACTATCTTAGAATGACAATATTGAAGAGAACCATGTTGACTAAAACTGCCCTGTGGTGGTTTTGTGTTTTCCTTCTTCCCCAGAAATGAGTTGGAAAGGCAATACATATGTCTCCTGCGGTTTCGTCTGTATATTTCTACCAGTGTCTATGCCCAATACTATTTTGACCTTCGGTCCTTAGCAAGTGACCATGGATTGTTGCCTATTGCATTGACTCCTCTTCGAAAAGAAAGAGCACTGAACCTAGAGGTAAGGCTGTGGAATCACAAAGTGGGGTTTTCTGCCAGACTCAAAAACCAGTACCTGTGCATAAATCATATTATGTAGAGACTAGGAAAATGAAAAGCTGTTTTAAACTAACACATTGAATAAGACTTATTAACTCTCTCACATCATATTAGTAGTATTTTTATGATGTATATAAGAATCCTACATTATAAAAATTACCTTTTCTGGGAGGGGAGTAAGAGATCAACCGAAGGACTTGTATGCACCCATATAACCATAACTAATGGACATAAGACACTGGGGGGTAAAGGAGGGCAGGGGATTGTCAAGGGCGGGGGGGAAAAAAGGACACCTATGTAATACCCTTTGTAATACTTTAAGCGAAAAATAAAAAAAATTAAAAAATTTAAAAAAAAATTACCTTTTCTCTGACCACGATTCAGAATAATTTAAATCCATTTTAAACTTTGATGGTTTTTTTTGAAACTGTATTCTATTTTATAACCATACATGAATAATTTACTACAATTGTATCATTAATCATATCTACAACCATATTCTACTTATCACTCTTAACTCAGTTTGCAAATTCATGTCTTTTCTGTATAGATCACAGTTAAGTACCTTCAGTTTGTTAGAAAAAAGTAACCTGAGAGACTGATACTTAGATTGTAGAATATGTACTTCAAGCACTGGGTGTAGAAAGTATATGGGTTTTTAATGGCAATTGTAAAGGATGTGCGACAAAGTAATATTTATGGCTTATGAATTCTGGGGAGTATACAACAAAATTACAACAAAAATGGACAGTTTTTGTGGTACTTAATAGTCCTTTAGAGTGCGTCTGCCTTAATGTGCAAGTGAAATAGTACCTTGATGGTGCATCAGTCACTAGACCTTTCGAGGTTTCAGTAAAATACAGCACATGCCTGCCACATTAAAATTTCCTTAGAGTAAACGCTAGCTAATGAAGATTGGATAGAATGTAAATAGCTGAGTAAACAACAACATTTCCCAACTGTATATTTATTATATTTAAGGAACCAAGTGTACAGACAACAGATGATCCTGTTGTGAGGAAGACTGTCACACCTTTGACATCTTGAAAAACTTTAACAAATTCTAAGTTCCCCTTTGCTCTGTCAATCTAACCAGAGTCCCTAAACTACTTAACTTCGTGGATGAACATAAAATAGGATCCCAAGGACCATGCAGTGTATACGCCAGCTCTCCGAAGAGGCAATGAGTATAATCCATATAAAGAAGTGGGACTGTGTGGCTATCAGTGATGCTTTCTCTGTGAAGGCTGCAGCTCCTTTATTTTGAATGTACCTGTGTTCTATCTCATGTTTACCCGTAGGCCATTTCCAGATATTGTGAAAACAAAAACCTGTGCAGGGTGGCCACAAAAAAATCTGGCAGCTGTGCTAACCTTACTGATGTGCAGCGTGGCCATGCCATCTTATCTTAAGGAGGAATGAGGGCTGTGACATGGTGAGCGCCTCATCTGCAAGGACTGGAGAAGAATCACTGCTTCTGCTCCAATCCCAGATAAGTTCTTTCCTTTTAAGTGAGACAGGGGTGGCGGGGGCGTATTGACATAAAGAGTATCTCACCTATCAAAACAAGGACTGTTGAAATATAATATTCCCTATTCTGGCAAGTTTAGTATTTCCTCTTAAAAATAAGTGAAAGGTTTTAACCTGATGAGGATCTTTCTTAGCCTATGCTTAATTTATGATCCTTAGTATTTTTCATTTCCCTTTTGATTATTTTTATTACTAGAGGTTATTACATTTGTTTAATTTTGGATAAAAAGGAAATGTCTCTCTTAAATTTTTAACAATTTCTAGTTAACCTGCCACTTGACATTTTCTTTTCAGCTTTGGTCCTCTCACTTAATAAGTTTAAAGTACCTATTTCTGTATACTAGTATAGTTTCAAATGCTTTAATGTTTACTTTAATAATGTGGAAAATGGATTATTTTACAGTAGAAAATTCCTTAAATATTTTATATTGCTTCCTAGAGCAAAATGGCTACTTTTTTAATATATATATTATGTGCTGTTTCCTTTCCTCCGGAACCTTTTGGACATTGTTACCATATATGAATTACTTTAAAATAATTTTAATTATGAGTTTTCATTTCAGTTTTTCTGACTTTGAAGATTTCTCTTTCTTTTTAATTGATGTCAGAGGGAAAGGAAGGGAGAAGGAAAGGGAAAGGGAGAGAAACATGGATATGTGAGAAATATCTACCAGTTGCCTCCCATCCAGTGTCTGGGACTGGGGATCAAACCTGGCACCTGGGTATGTGCCCTGACTGGTCACTGAATCCTGGACCCTTTGGTGCCTGGGAAGACACTCCAATCCACTGAGCCATCTAGCCAGGGTGAAGGTTTCTCTTTCAAAGAAATTAAATAACAACTATTCTCATTATAAAAATCATATATTCTGTGCTCTTTAGCCTTTGAAAATTCTCGTGTAACTGGCCTTAAAACTGCCACAATGAACTAGTGAAGTGTAGATTTCTGGTGGTACAGACGCTGGATACAAAGGGTGGCTGTTCTGTATTACTTTCCAGGACCGCCTTGCTAGGAGGTATTTCCAAGGGCTTACATTGAGTAAGTGACTTACTCTACCTATAATGCATGCCATTAGCTATCATGTCTAGAAATTGGTTTTAAAGAAATTAGACAACCAGTATCTAGAAAGTAAAATCTCATTGTTTGTGATCTACATCTTGCTTTCCCTAGAGGACTGTCTGTGTTGCACTATTGACTTTTTGAGTTAAAATGTGTCTGTGATGTCAGCATTTTCTCTCCTAAATCTGCAGTTACAATGGCAAATTCTAAAAGCACATTAGCAAGGAAGAATTTTAAAAATTGGAACACTTCCATGATGTTTCTTCTTGAGTCTTTTCAAGCATAACCTTTCAAAAATTTTAACATGTTTAGAGTTGATAATACAGTTGAAGGAAGTGAGTAGAAAATATTCACTAGGCTAGGATGTCAGTCAAAAGGGTCATTAAGATTGAGTTTAAATATTTTCCAGGTTTTACTGGGTTGCATATAGGTATATTTAATATTTCATTAAAGTTATCAGAATGTTGGCAGGAATAGTTGAAGTAATTAAAATTTTTTGTAAAGATTAGGTGCTTAAAGCCAGTCTCTATATTAAAAAGTAAGGAAATAGTAAGAACTTTTATTGTAACTTTTTTTATTAGTATCTTAGTATATACTGCATACTTACTGTGTACAGTGCTGTAAGATCCACAGTGATAGATTAAAAGGCTTCATAATATATTAAGTTTGCTACTTCAGTAACTAATTAAGGTGGGCATACTACACTGAATTCCCCTTTGAGAAATATAGTTTCATACTTTTTCAATTTACTTTGCCTCATTTTTAAAGTGCACATGAAAAAAATGAGATTTTAAATTTTTTATATTGTGGTATACATTTGAAAAGTTTTGTTAACTGAAAATATGAGAATTTATCTTACATGTCAACATGTGATCATGATTTCAAAGCCGGGCCGCATGAAGAAGGCAGCCCAAGATCAAGGGGCTGCCTTGCCTGCAGCCGTGATCTTGATCCTGATTGCGATCTGAAAGCAGGACCACAGGCAAGGCAGCACTCCAGGACTGAAGGCGGCCCGAGATCTACGTCATGATCAGAAGGCCGGCCGCAGGCACGGTGACACCCCGGGACACAGGAGCCGCATTGCCTGTGGCATATGATCATGATCGTGATCAGAAAGCCCAGCCTCAGGCAAGGTTGCACACCAGGACCCAGGAGCCACTGTGCCCTTCGGCCTGAGATTGAGATCGGAAAGCAGGACCAAGGCAAGGCGGCATCCCAGGAAACAAGGGGACCAGTGATCCTGATCATGATCAGAGGGCCGACCTCAGGCACGGCGCACACCGGGTACCAGGAGCCGCCTTGCCTCTGGACGTTGATCATGATCGTGATTTGAAAGCCTGCACTCAGGCATGGTGACACCCTGGGTCCCAGGAGCCGCCTTGCCTGTGGCCCATGATTGAGATTTAGAAGCCGGGCTTCAGGCAAGGGGGCACCCCAGGACCAAGGAGCTGCTGTGCCTGCTGCCCGTGATTGAGATTGGAATACCGGACCACAGGCAAGGCGAAACCCCGGGAAACAGGAGGTGTCTTGCCTGCAGCCGTGATCACGATCATGATAGTGATAGGACTCGGAAATTAAGGCTGCAGGCAAGGCAGCGATCTGGGTCACAGGAGCCGCCTTGCCTGTGGCCCATGATCATTATTTGAAAGACGGACCACAGACAAGGCGGCACGCCAGGACCCAGGAGCTGCCTGCCTGCAGCAGTGATACTGACCGTGATTTGAAAGCCGGGCCACAGTCAAGGCGGCACCTCGGATCCCAGGAGCCATCCTGCCTATGGCCCAAGATTGTGATGTAGAAGCCAGGTTTCACGTAAGGCAGCATACCAGGACCCAGGAGCCGCCTTGCCTGCAGCCCATGATTGAGATCTGAAAGCTGGACCACAGACAAGGCGGCACCCCTGTACCCAGGAGCGGCCTTGCCTGCAGCTGTGATCATGATCGTGATCGTGATTGTGATCTGAAAGCAGGACCACAGGCAAGGCGGCACGCGGGACCAAAATGGACCCATGATCATGATCATGTTCAGAGGGCTGTCCTCAGGCACGGCGGAACAACGGGACCCAGGAGCGGCCTTGCCTGTGGCCCATGATTGTGATTTAGAAGCCACGCTTCAGGCATGGTGGCATCCACGGACCCAGGATCCTGTGTGCCTGCCGCCTGTGATTGAGGTCTGAAAGGAGGACCACAGGCAAGGCGGCACGCCAGGAATCATCAGCCATCTTGCCTGTGGCCCAGGATCATGATCACGATCAGGAAGCTTAGCCCAAGGCCAGGCAGCACCCCAGGTCCCCGGAACCGCCTTGCCGGTGGCCCATGATCGTGATTTCAAAGCTGGACCACAGACAAGGCGGCACCCCTGGACCCAGGAGCTGCCTTGCCTGCAGCCGTGATCTTGATCCTGGTCGTGGTAGTATTCGAAAATTAAGGCCGCAGGCAAGGCAGCACCCTAGGTCCCAGGGGTCGCCACACCTGCGTCCCGTGATTGAGATCAGAAGGACAGACCACAGGGAAGGTGGCACCCCGGTTTCTAGGAGCAGCCTTCCCTGAGGCCCATGATCCTGATTTCAAAGCTGGATCACAGACAAGGCGGCACCCCTGGACCCTGGAGCTGCCTTGCCTGCAGCCGTGATCATGATCCTGATCGAGATTTAAAAGCAGGACCACAGGCAAGGCTTCACCCCGGGACCCAAGTGGACCCGTGATCATGATCATGTTCAGAGGGCTGTCCTCAGGCACGGCGGCACAACGGGACACAGGAGCGGCCTTGCCTGTGGCCCATGATTGTGATTTAGAAGACGCGCTTCAGGCATGGTGGTATCCTCGGACCCAGGATCCTGTGTGCCTGCCGCCTGTGATTGAGGTCTGAAAGGAGGACCACAGGCAAGGCGGCACCCCAGGAATCATCAGCCATCTTGCCTGTGGCCCAGGATTATGATCACGATCAGGAAGCTTAGCCCAAGGCCAGGCAGCACCCCAGGTCCCCGGAACCGCCTTGCCTGTGGCCCATGATCGTGATTTCAAAGCCGGACCACAGACAAGGCGGCACCACTGGACCCAGGAGCTGCCTTGCCTGCAGCCGTGATCTTGATCCTGGTCATGATAGTATTCGAAAATTAAGGCCGCTGGCAAGGCAACACCCTAGGTCCCAGGGGTCGCCACACCTGCGTCCCGTGATTGAGATCAGAAGGACAGACGACACGGAAGGTGGCAACCTGGTTTCTAGGAGCCGCCTTCCCTGAGGCCCATGATCCTGATTTCAAAGCTGGACCACAGAAAAGGCGGCACCCCTGGACCCTGGAGCTGCCTTGCCTGCAGCCGTGATCGTGATCCTGATCGAGTTTTAAAAGCAGGACCACAGGCAAGGCTGCAACCCGGGACCCAAGTGGACCCGTGATCATGATCATGTTCAGAGGGCTGTCCTCAGGCACGGCGGCACAAGGGGACCCAGGAGCGGCCTTGCCTGTGGCCCATGATAGTGATTTAGAAGACGCGCTTCAGGCATGGTGGCATCCACGGACCCAGGATCCTGTGTGCCTGCCGCCTGTGATTGAGGTCTGAAAGGAGGACCACAGGCAAGGCGGCACGCCAGGAATCATCAGCCATCTTGCCTGTGGCCCAGGATTATGATCACAATCAGGAAGCTTAGCCCAAGGCCAGGCAGCACCCCCGGTCCCAGGAGCCGCCTTGCTTCTGACCCATGATCTTGACTTGAAAGTCGGACCACAGACACGGCGGCACCCCTGGACCCAGGAGCTGCCTTGCCTGCAGCCGTGATCTTGATCCTGGTCGTGGTAGTATTCGAAAATTAAGGCCGCAGGCAAGGCAGCACCCTAGGTCCCAGGGGTCGCCACACCTGCGTCCCGTGATTGAGATCAGAAGGACAGACCACAGGGAAGGTGGCACCCCGGTTTCTAGGAGCAGCCTTCCCTGAGGCCCATGATCCTGATTTCAAAGCTGGACCACAGACAAGGCGGCACCCCTGGACCCTGGAGCTGCCTTGCCTGCAGCCGTGATCATGATCCTGATCGAGATTTAAAAGCAGGACCACAGGCAAGGCTTCACCCCGGGACCCAAGTGGACCCGGGATCATGATCATGTTCAGAGGGCTGTCCTCAGGCACGGCGGAACAACGGGACCCAGGAGCGGCCTTGCCTGTGGCCCATGATTGTGATTTAGAAGCCACGCTTCAGGCATGGTGGCATCCACGGACCCAGGATCCTGTGTGCCTGCCGCCTGTGATTGAGGTCTGAAAGGAGGACCACAGGCAAGGCGGCACGCCAGGAATCATCAGCCATCTTGCCTGTGGCCCAGGATCATGATCACGATCAGGAAGCTTAGCCCAAGGCCAGGCAGCACCCCAGGTCCCCGGAACCGCCTTGCCGGTGGCCCATGATCGTGATTTCAAAGCTGGACCACAGACAAGGCGGCACCCCTGGACCCAGGAGCTGCCTTGCCTGCAGCCGTGATCTTGATCCTGGTCGTGGTAGTATTCGAAAATTAAGGCCGCAGGCAAGGCAGCACCCTAGGTCCCAGGGGTCGCCACACCTGCGTCCCGTGATTGAGATCAGAAGGACAGACCACAGGGAAGGTGGCACCCCGGTTTCTAGGAGCAGCCTTCCCTGAGGCCCATGATCCTGATTTCAAAGCTGGATCACAGACAAGGCGGCACCCCTGGACCCTGGAGCTGCCTTGCCTGCAGCCGTGATCATGATCCTGATCGAGATTTAAAAGCAGGACCACAGGCAAGGCTTCACCCCGGGACCCAAGTGGACCCGTGATCATGATCATGTTCAGAGGGCTGTCCTCAGGCACGGCGGCACAACGGGACACAGGAGCGGCCTTGCCTGTGGCCCATGACTGTGATTTAGAAGACGCGCTTCAGGCATGGTGGTATCCTCGGACCCAGGATCCTGTGTGCCTGCCGCCTGTGATTGAGGTCTGAAAGGAGGACCACAGGCAAGGCGGCACCCCAGGAATCATCAGCCATCTTGCCTGTGGCCCAGGATTATGATCACGATCAGGAAGCTTAGCCCAAGGCCAGGCAGCACCCCAGGTCCCCGGAACCGCCTTGCCTGTGGCCCATGATCGTGATTTCAAAGCCGGACCACAGACAAGGCGGCACCACTGGACCCAGGAGCTGCCTTGCCTGCAGCCGTGATCTTGATCCTGGTCATGATAGTATTCGAAAATTAAGGCCGCTGGCAAGGCAGCACCCTAGGTCCCAGGGGTCGCCACACCTGCGTCCCGTGATTGAGATCAGAAGGACAGACGACACGGAAGGTGGCAACCTGGTTTCTAGGAGCCGCCTTCCCTGAGGCCCATGATCCTGATTTCAAAGCTGGACCACAGAAAAGGCGGCACCCCTGGACCCTGGAGCTGCCTTGCCTGCAGCCGTGATCGTGATCCTGATCGAGTTTTAAAAGCAGGACCACAGGCAAGGCTGCAACCCGGGACCCAAGTGGACCCGTGATCATGATCATGTTCAGAGGGCTGTCCTCAGGCACGGCGGCACAAGGGGACCCAGGAGCGGCCTTGCCTGTGGCCCATGATAGTGATTTAGAAGACGCGCTTCAGGCATGGTGGCATCCACGGACCCAGGATCCTGTGTGCCTGCCGCCTGTGATTGAGGTCTGAAAGGAGGACCACAGGCAAGGCGGCACGCCAGGAATCATCAGCCATCTTGCCTGTGGCCCAGGATTATGATCACAATCAGGAAGCTTAGCCCAAGGCCAGGCAGCACCCCCGGTCCCAGGAGCCGCCTTGCTTCTGACCCATGATCTTGACTTGAAAGTCGGACCACAGACACGGCGGCACCCCTGGACCCAGGAGCTGCCTTGCCTGCAGCCGTGATCTTGATCCTGGTCGTGGTAGTATTCGAAAATTAAGGCCGCAGGCAAGGCAGCACCCTAGGTCCCAGGGGTCGCCACACCTGCGTCCCGTGATTGAGATCAGAAGGACAGACCACAGGGAAGGTGGCACCCCGGTTTCTAGGAGCAGCCTTCCCTGAGGCCCATGATCCTGATTTCAAAGCTGGATCACAGACAAGGCGGCACCCCTGGACCCTGGAGCTGCCTTGCCTGCAGCCGTGATCGTGATCCTGATCGAGATTTAAAAGCAGGACCACAGGCAAGGCTGCACCCCGGGACCCAAGTGGACCCATGATAATGATCATGTTCAGAGGGCTGTCCTCAGGCACGGCGGCACAACGGGACACAGGAGCGGCCTTGCCTGTGGCCCATGATTGTGATTTAGAAGACGCGCTTCACGCATGGTGGTATCCACGGACCCAGGATCCTGTGTGCCTGCCGCCTGTGATTGAGGTCTGAAAGGAGGACCACAGGCAAGGCGGCACCCCAGGAATCATCAGCCATCTTGCCTGTGGCCCAGGATTATGATCACGATCAGGAAGCTTAGCCCAAGGCCAGGCAGCACCCCAGGTCCCCGGAACCGCCTTGCCTGTGGCCCATGATCGTGATTTCAAAGCCGGACCACAGACAAGGCGGCACCACTGGACCCAGGAGCTGCCTTGCCTGCAGCCGTGATCTTGATCCTGGTCATGATAGTATTCGAAAATTAAGGCCGCTGGCAAGGCAGCACCCTAGGTCCCAGGGGTCGCCACACCTGCGTCCCGTGATTGAGATCAGAAGGACAGACCACACGGAAGGTGGCAACCTGGTTTCTAGGAGCCGCCTTCCCTGAGGCCCATGATCCTGATTTCAAAGCTGGACCACAGAAAAGGCGGCACCCCTGGACCCTGGAGCTGCCTTGCCTGCAGCCGTGATCGTGATCCTGATCGAGTTTTAAAAGCAGGACCACAGGCAAGGCTGCAACCCGGGACCCAAGTGGACCCATGATCATGATCATGTTCAGAGGGCTGTCCTCAGGCACGGCGGCACAAGGGGACCCAGGAGCGGCCTTGCCTGTGGCCCATGATTGTGATTTAGAAGACGCGCTTCAGGCATGGTGGCATCCACGGACCCAGGATCCTGTGTGCCTGCCGCCTGTGATTGAGGTCTGAAAGGAGGACCACAGGCAAGGCGGCACGCCAGGAATCATCAGCCATCTTGCCTGTGGCCCAGGATTATGATCACAATCAGGAAGCTTAGTCCAAGGCCAGGCAGCACCCCCGGTCCCAGGAGCCGCCTTGCTTCTGACCCATGATCTTGACTTGAAAGTCGGACCACAGACACGGCGGCACCCCTGGACCCAGGAGCTGCCTTGCCTGCAGCCGTGATCTTGATCCTGGTCGTGGTAGTATTCGAAAATTAAGGCCGCAGGCAAGGCAGCACCCTAGGTCCCAGGGGTCGCCACACCTGCGTCCCGTGATTGAGATCAGAAGGACAGACCACAGGGAAGGTGGCACCCCGGTTTCTAGGAGCAGCCTTCCCTGAGGCCCATGATCCTGATTTCAAAGCTGGATCACAGACAAGGCGGCACCCCTGGACCCTGGAGCTGCCTTGCCTGCAGCCGTGATCATGATCCTGATCGAGATTTAAAAGCAGGACCACAGGCAAGGCTGCACCCCGGGACCCAAGTGGACCCGGGATCATGATCATGTTCAGAGGGCTGTCCTCAGGCACGGCGGAACAACGGGACCCAGGAGCGGCCTTGCCTGTGGCCCATGATTGTGATTTAGAAGCCACGCTTCAGGCATGGTGGCATCCACGGACCCAGGATCCTGTGTGCCTGCCGCCTGTGATTGAGGTCTGAAAGGAGGACCACAGGCAAGGCGGCCCGCCAGGAATCATCAGCCATCTTGCCTGTGGCCCAGGATTATGATCACGATCAGGAAGCTTAGCCCAAGGCCAGGCAGCACCCCCGGTCCCAGGAGCCGCCTTGCTTGTGACCCATGATCTTGACTTGAAAGTCGGACCACAGACACGGCGGCACCCCTGGACCCAGGAGCTGCCTTGCCTGCAGCCGTGATCTTGATCCTGATCGTGATAGTATTCGGAAATTAAAGCCGCAGGCAAGGCAGCACCCTAGGTCCCAGGAGCCGCCACACCTGCGTCCCGTGATTGAGATCAGAAGGACAGACCACAGGGAAGGTGGCACCCCGGTTTCTAGGAGCCGCCTTGCCTGTGGCCCATGATCGTGATTTCAAAGCCGGGCCACAGACAAGGCGGCACCCCTGGACCCTGGAGCTGCCTTGCCTGCAGCCGTGATCGTGATCCTGATCGAGATTTAAAAGCAGGACCACAGGCAAGGCTGCACCCCGGGACCCAAGTGGACCCATGATCATGATCATGTTCAGAGGGCTGTCCTCAGGCACGGCGGAACAACGGGACCCAGGAGCGGCCTTGCCTGTGGCCCATGATTGTGATTTAGAAGCCACTCTTCAGGCATGGTGGCATCCACGGACCCAGGATCCGGTGTGCCTGCCGCCTGTGATTGAGGTCTGAACGAAGGACCACAGGCAAGGCGGCACCCCAGGAATCATCAGCCATCTTGCCTGTGGCCCAGGATCATGATCACGATCAGGAAGCTTAGCCCAAGGCCAGGCAGCACCCCAGGTCCCCGGAACGGCCTTGCCGGTGGCCCATGATCGTGATTTCAAAGCTGGACCACAGACAAGGCGGCACCCCTGGACCCAGGAGCTGCCTTGCCTGCAGCCGTGATCTTGATCCTGGTCGTGATAGTATTCGAAAATTAAGGCCGCAGGCAAGGCAGCACCCTAGGTCCCAGGGGTCGCCACACCTGCGTCCCGTGATTGAGATCAGAAGGACAGACCACAGGGAAGGTGGCACCCCGGTTTCTAGGAGCAGCCTTCCCTGAGGCCCATGATCCTGATTTCAAAGCTGGACCACAGACAAGGCGGCACCCCTGGACCCTGGAGCTGCCTTGCCTGCAGCCGTGATCATGATCCTGATCGAGATTTAAAAGCAGGACCACAGGCAAGGCTTCACCCCGGGACCCAAGTGGACCCGTGATCATGATCATGTTCAGAGGGCTGTCCTCAGGCACGGCGGCACAACGGGACACAGGAGCGGCCTTGCCTGTGGCCCATGATTGTGATTTAGAAGACGCGCTTCAGGCATGGTGGTATCCACGGACCCAGGATCCTGTGTGCCTGCCGCCTGTGATTGAGGTCTGAAAGGAGGACCACAGGCAAGGCGGCACCCCAGGAATCATCAGCCATCTTGCCTGTGGCCCAGGATTATGATCACGATCAGGAAGCTTAGCCCAAGGCCAGGCAGCACCCCAGGTCCCCGGAACCGCCTTGCCTGTGGCCCATGATCGTGATTTCAAAGCCGGACCACAGACAAGGCGGCACCACTGGACCCAGGAGCTGCCTTGCCTGCAGCCGTGATCTTGATCCTGGTCATGATAGTATTCGAAAATTAAGGCCGCTGGCAAGGCAGCACCCTAGGTCCCAGGGGTCGCCACACCTGCGTCCCGTGATTGAGATCAGAAGGACAGACCACACGGAAGGTGGCAACCTGGTTTCTAGGAGCCGCCTTCCCTGAGGCCCATGATCCTGATTTCAAAGCTGGACCACAGAAAAGGCGGCACCCCTGGACCCTGGAGCTGCCTTGCCTGCAGCCGTGATCGTGATCCTGATCGAGTTTTAAAAGCAGGACCACAGGCAAGGCTGCAACCCGGGACCCAAGTGGACCCATGATCATGATCATGTTCAGAGGGCTGTCCTCAGGCACGGCGGCACAAGGGGACCCAGGAGCGGCCTTGCCTGTGGCCCATGATTGTGATTTAGAAGACGCGCTTCAGGCATGGTGGCATCCACGGACCCAGGATCCTGTGTGCCTGCCGCCTGTGATTGAGGTCTGAAAGGAGGACCACAGGCAAGGCGGCACGCCAGGAATCATCAGCCATCTTGCCTGTGGCCCAGGATTATGATCACAATCAGGAAGCTTAGTCCAAGGCCAGGCAGCACCCCCGGTCCCAGGAGCCGCCTTGCTTCTGACCCATGATCTTGACTTGAAAGTCGGACCACAGACACGGCGGCACCCCTGGACCCAGGAGCTGCCTTGCCTGCAGCCGTGATCTTGATCCTGGTCGTGGTAGTATTCGAAAATTAAGGCCGCAGGCAAGGCAGCACCCTAGGTCCCAGGGGTCGCCACACCTGCGTCCCGTGATTGAGATCAGAAGGACAGACCACAGGGAAGGTGGCACCCCGGTTTCTAGGAGCAGCCTTCCCTGAGGCCCATGATCCTGATTTCAAAGCTGGATCACAGACAAGGCGGCACCCCTGGACCCTGGAGCTGCCTTGCCTGCAGCCGTGATCATGATCCTGATCGAGATTTAAAAGCAGGACCACAGGCAAGGCTGCACCCCGGGACCCAAGTGGACCCGGGATCATGATCATGTTCAGAGGGCTGTCCTCAGGCACGGCGGAACAACGGGACCCAGGAGCGGCCTTGCCTGTGGCCCATGATTGTGATTTAGAAGCCACGCTTCAGGCATGGTGGCATCCACGGACCCAGGATCCTGTGTGCCTGCCGCCTGTGATTGAGGTCTGAAAGGAGGACCACAGGCAAGGCGGCACGCCAGGAATCATCAGCCATCTTGCCTGTGGCCCAGGATCATGATCACGATCAGGAAGCTTAGCCCAAGGCCAGGAAGCACCCCAGGTCCCCGGAACCGCCTTGCCTGTGGCCCATGATCGTGATTTCAAAGCCGGACCACAGACAAGGCGGCACCCCTGGACCCAGGAGCTGCCTTGCCTGCAGCCGTGATCTTGATCCTGGTCGTGATAGTATTCGAAAATTAAGGCCGCAGGCAAGGCAGCACCCTAGGTCCCAGGGGTCGCCACACCTGCCTCCCGTGATTGAGATCAGAAGGACAGACCACAGGGAAGGTGGCACCCCGGTTTCTAGGAGCCGCCTTGCCTGTGGCCCATGATCCTGATTTCAAAGCTGGATCACAGACAAGGCGGCACCCCTGGACCCTGGAGCTGCCTTGCCTGCGGCCGTGATCGTGATCCTGATCGAGATTTAAAAGCAGGACCACAGGCAAGGCGGCACCCCAGGAATCATCAGCCATCTTGCCTGTGGCCCAGGATTATGATCACGATCAGGAAGCTTAGCCCAAGGCCAGGCAGCACCCCAGGTCCCCGGGACCGCCTTGCCTGTGGCCCATGATCGTGATTTCAAAGCCGGACCACAGACAAGGCGGCACCACTGGACCCAGGAGCTGCCTTGCCTGCAGCCGTGATCTTGATCCTGGTCGTGATAGTATTCGAAAATTAAGGCCGCAGGCAAGGCCGCACCCTAGGTCCCAGGGGTCGCCACACCTGCGTCCCGTGATTGAGATCAGAAGGACAGACCACAGGGAAGGTGGCACCCCGGTTTCTAGGAGCAGCCTTCCCTGAGGCCCATGATCCTGATTTCAAAGCTGGATCACAGACAAGGCGGCACCCCTGGACCCTGGAGCTGCCTTGCCTGCAGCCGTGATCGTGATCCTGATCGAGATTTAAAAGCAGGACCACAGGCAAGGCTGCACCCCGGGACCCAAGTGGACCCATGATCATGATCATGTTCAGAGGGCTGTCCTCAGGCACGGCGGAACAACGGGACCCAGGAGCGGCCTTGCCTGTGGCCCATGATTGTGATTTAGAAGCCACGCTTCAGGCATGGTGGCATCCACGGACCCAGGATCCGGTGTGCCTGCCGCCTGTGATTGAGGTCTGAACGAAGGACCACAGGCAAGGCGGCACCCCAGGAATCATCAGCCATCTTGCCTGTGGCCCAGGATCATGATCACGATCAGGAAGCTTAGCCCAAGGCCAGGCAGCACCCCAGGTCCCCGGAACCGCCTTGCCAGTGGCCCATGATCGTGATTTCAAAGCTGGACCACAGACAAGGAGGCACCCCTGGACCCAGGAGCTGCCTTGCCTGCAGCCGTGATCTTGATCCTGGTCGTGATAGTATTCGAAAATTAAGGCCGCAGGCAAGGCAGCAACCCTAGGTCCCAGGGGTCGCCACACCTGCGTCCCGTGATTGAGATCAGAAGGACAGACCACAGGGAAGGTGGCACCCCGGTTTCTAGGAGCAGCCTTCCCTGAGGCCCATGATCCTGATTTCAAAGCTGGACCACAGACAAGGCGGCACCCCTGGACCCTGGAGCTGCCTTTCCTGCAGCCGTGATCATGATCCTGATCGAGATTTAAAAGCAGGACCACAGGCAAGGCTTCACCCCGGGACCGAAGTGGACCCGTGATCATTATCATGTTCAGAGGGCTGTCCTCAGGCACGGCGGCACAACGGGACACAGGAGCGGCCTTGCCTGTGGCCCATGATTGTGATTTAGAAGACGCGCTTCAGGCATGGTGGCATCCACGGACCCAGGATCCTGTGTGCCTGCCGCCTGTGATTGAGGTCTGAAAGGAGGACCACAGGCAAGGCGGCACGCCAGGAATCATCAGCCATCTTGCCTGTGGCCCAGGATTATGATCACGATCAGGAAGCTTAGCCCAAGGCCAGGCAGGACCCCAGGTCCCCGGAACCGCCTTGCCTGTGGCCCATGATCGTGATTTCAAAGCCGGACCACAGACAAGGCGGCACCACTGGACCCAGGAGCTGCCTTGCCTGCAGCCGTGATCTTGATCCTGATCGTGATAGTATTCGGAAATTAAGAACGCAGGCAAGGCAGCACCCTAGGTCCCAGGGGTCGCCACACCTGCGTCCCGTGATTGAGATCAGAAGGACAGACCACAGGGAAGGTGGCACCCCGGTTTCTAGGAGCCGCCTTGCCTGTGGCCCATGATCGTGATTTCAAAGCCGGACCAAAGACAAGGCGGCACCCCTGGACCCTGGAGCTGCCTTGCCTGCAGCCGTGATCGTGATCCTGATCGAGATTTAAAAGCAGGACCACAGGCAAGGCGGCACCCCAGGAATCATCAGCCATCTTGCCTGTGGCCCAGGATTATGATCACGATCAGGAAGCTTAGCCCAAGGCCAGGCAGCACCCCAGGTCCCCGGGACCGCCTTGCCTGTGGCCCATGATCGTGATTTCAAAGCCGGACCACAGACAAGGCGGCACCACTGGACCCAGGAGCTGCCTTGCCTGCAGCCGTGATCTTGATCCTGGTCGTGATAGTATTCGAAAATTAAGGCCGCAGGCAAGGCAGCACCCTAGGTCCCAGGGGTCGCCACACCTGCGTCCCGTGATTGAGATCAGAAGGACAGACCACAGGGAAGGTGGCACCCCGGTTTCTAGTAGCCGCCTTGCCTGTGGCCCATGATCGTGATTTCAAAGCCGGACCACAGACAAGGCGGCACCCCTGGACCCTGGAGCTGCCTTGCCTGCAGGCATGATCGTGATCCTGATCGAGATTTAAAAGCAGGACCACAGGCAAGGCTGCACCCCGGGACCCAAGTGGACCCATGATCATGATCATGTTCAGAGGGCTGTCCTCAGGCACGGCGGAACAACGGGACCCAGGAGCAGCCTTGCCTGTGGCCCATGATTGTGATTTAGAAGCCACGCTTCAGGCATGGTGGCATCCACGGACCCAGGATCCGGTGTGCCTGCCGCCTGTGATTGAGGTCTGAACGAAGGACCACAGGCAAGGCGGCACCCCAGGAATCATCAGCCATCTTGCCTGTGGCCCAGGATCATGATCACGATCAGGAAGCTTAGCCCAAGGCCAGGCAGCACCCCAGGTCCCCGGAACCGCCTTGCCGGTGGCCCATGATCGTGATTTCAAAGCTGGACCACAGACAAGGCGGCACCCCTGGACCCAGGAGCTGCCTTGCCTGCAGCCGTGATCTTGATCCTGGTCGTGATAGTATTCGAAAATTAAGGCCGCAGGCAAGGCAGCAACCCTAGGTCCCAGGGGTCGCCACACCTGCGTCCCGTGATTGAGATCAGAAGGACAGACCACAGGGAAGGTGGCACCCCGGTTTCTAGGAGCAGCCTTCCCTGAGGCCCATGATCCTGATTTCAAAGCTGGACCACAGACAAGGCGGCACCCCTGGACCCTGGAGCTGCCTTGCCTGCAGCCGTGATCATGATCCTGATCGAGATTTAAAAGCAGGACCACAGGCAAGGCTTCACCCCGGGACCCAAGTGGACCCGTGATCATGATCATGTTCAGAGGGCTGTCCTCAGGCACGGCGGCACAACGGGACACAGGAGCGGCCTTGCCTGTGGCCCATGATTGTGATTTAGAAGACGCGCTTCAGGCATGGTGGCATCCACGGACCCAGGATCCTGTGTGCCTGCCGCCTGTGATTGAGGTCTGAAAGGAGGACCACAGGCAAGGCGGCACGCCAGGAATCATCAGCCATCTTGCCTGTGGCCCAGGATTATGATCACGATCAGGAAGCTTAGCCCAAGGCCAGGCAGCACCCCAGGTCCCCGGAACCGCCTTGCCTGTGGCCCATGATCGTGATTTCAAAGCCAGACCACAGACAAGGCGGCACCACTGGACCCAGGAGCTGCCTTGCCTGCAGCCGTGATCTTGATCCTGATCGTGATAGTATTCGGAAATTAAGGCCGCAGGCAAGGCAGCACCCTAGGTCCCAGGGGTCGCCACACCTGCGTCCCGTGATTGAGATCAGAAGGACAGACCACAGGGAAGGTGGCACCCCGGTTTCTAGGAGCCGCCTTGCCTGTGGCCCATGATCGTGATTTCAAAGCCGGACCACAGACAAGGCGGCACCCCTGGACCCTGGAGCTGCCTTGCCTGCAGCCGTGATCGTGATCCTGATCGAGATTTAAAAGCAGGACCACAGGCAAGGCTGCACCCCGGGACCCAAGTGGACCCATGATCATGATCATGTTCAGAGGGCTGTCCTCAGGCACGGCGGAACAACGGGACCCAGGAGCGGCCTTGCCTGTGGCCCATGATTGTGATTTAGAAGCCACGCTTCAGGCATGGTGGCATCCACGGACCCAGGATCCGGTGTGCCTGCCGCCTGTGATTGAGGTCTGAAAGGAGGACCACAGGCAAGGCGGCACCCCAGGAATCATCAGCCATCTTGCCTGTGGCCCAGGATCATGATCACGATCAGGAAGCTTAGCCCAAGGCCAGGCAGCACCCCAGGTCCCCGGAACCGCCTTGCCGGTGGCCCATGATCGTGATTTCAAAGATGGACCACAGACAAGGCGGCACCCCTGGACCCAGGAGCTGCCTTGCCTGCAGCCGTGATCTTGATCCTGGTCGTGATAGTATTCGAAAATTAAGGCCGCAGGCAAGGCAGCACCCTAGGTCCCAGGGGTCGCCACACCTGCGTCCCGTGATTGAGATCAGAAGGACAGACCACAGGGAAGGTGGCACCCCGGTTTCTAGGAGCAGCCTTCCATGAGGCCCATGATCGTGATTTCAAAGCCGGACCACAGACAAGGCGGCACCCCTGGACCCTGGAGCTGCCTTGCCTGCAGCCATGATCGTGATCCTGATCGAGATTTAAAAGCAGGACCACAGGCAAGGCTTCACCCCGGGACCCAAGTGGACCCATGATCATGATCATGTTCAGAGGGCTGTCCTCAGGCACGGCGGAACAACGGGACCCAGGAGCAGCCTTGCCTGTGGCCCATGATTGTGATTTAGAAGCCACGCTTCAGGCATGGTGGCATCCACGGACCCAGGATCCGGTGTGCCTGCCGCCTGTGATTGAGGTCTGAACGAAGGACCACAGGCAAGGCGGCACCCCAGGAATCATCAGCCATCTTGCCTGTGGCCCAGGATCATGATCACGATCAGGAAGCTTAGCCCAAGGCCAGGCAGCACCCCAGGTCCCCGGAACCGCCTTGCCGGTGGCCCATGATCGTGATTTCAAAGCTGGACCACAGACAAGGCGGCACCCCTGGACCCAGGAGCTGCCTTGCCTGCAGCCGTGATCTTGATCCTGGTCGTGATAGTATTCGAAAATTAAGGCCGCAGGCAAGGCAGCAACCCTAGGTCCCAGGGGTCGCCACACCTGCGTCCCGTGATTGAGATCAGAAGGACAGACCACAGGGAAGGTGGCACCCCGGTTTCTAGGAGCAGCCTTCCCTGAGGCCCATGATCCTGATTTCAAAGCTGGACCACAGACAAGGCGGCACCCCTGGACCCTGGAGCTGCCTTGCCTGCAGCCGTGATCATGATCCTGATCGAGATTTAAAAGCAGGACCACAGGCAAGGCTTCACCCCGGGACCCAAGTGGACCCGTGATCATGATCATGTTCAGAGGGCTGTCCTCAGGCACGGCGGCACAACGGGACACAGGAGCGGCCTTGCCTGTGGCCCATGATTGTGATTTAGAAGACGCGCTTCAGGCATGGTGGCATCCACGGACCCAGGATCCTGTGTGCCTGCCGCCTGTGATTGAGGTCTGAAAGGAGGACCACAGGCAAGGCGGCACGCCAGGAATCATCAGCCATCTTGCCTGTGGCCCAGGATTATGATCACGATCAGGAAGCTTAGCCCAAGGCCAGGCAGCACCCCAGGTCCCCGGAACCGCCTTGCCTGTGGCCCATGATCGTGATTTCAAAGCCAGACCACAGACAAGGCGGCACCACTGGACCCAGGAGCTGCCTTGCCTGCAGCCGTGATCTTGATCCTGATCGTGATAGTATTCGGAAATTAAGGCCGCAGGCAAGGCAGCACCCTAGGTCCCAGGGGTCGCCACACCTGCGTCCCGTGATTGAGATCAGAAGGACAGACCACAGGGAAGGTGGCACCCCGGTTTCTAGGAGCCGCCTTGCCTGTGGCCCATGATCGTGATTTCAAAGCCGGACCACAGACAAGGCGGCACCCCTGGACCCTGGAGCTGCCTTGCCTGCAGCCGTGATCGTGATCCTGATCGAGATTTAAAAGCAGGACCACAGGCAAGGCTGCACCCCGGGACCCAAGTGGACCCATGATCATGATCATGTTCAGAGGGCTGTCCTCAGGCACGGCGGAACAACGGGACCCAGGAGCGGCCTTGCCTGTGGCCCATGATTGTGATTTAGAAGCCACGCTTCAGGCATGGTGGCATCCACGGACCCAGGATCCGGTGTGCCTGCCGCCTGTGATTGAGGTCTGAAAGGAGGACCACAGGCAAGGCGGCACCCCAGGAATCATCAGCCATCTTGCCTGTGGCCCAGGATCATGATCACGATCAGGAAGCTTAGCCCAAGGCCAGGCAGCACCCCAGGTCCCCGGAACCGCCTTGCCGGTGGCCCATGATCGTGATTTCAAAGATGGACCACAGACAAGGCGGCACCCCTGGACCCAGGAGCTGCCTTGCCTGCAGCCGTGATCTTGATCCTGGTCGTGATAGTATTCGAAAATTAAGGCCGCAGGCAAGGCAGCACCCTAGGTCCCAGGGGTCGCCACACCTGCGTCCCGTGATTGAGATCAGAAGGACAGACCACAGGGAAGGTGGCACCCCGGTTTCTAGGAGCAGCCTTCCATGAGGCCCATGATCGTGATTTCAAAGCCGGACCACAGACAAGGCGGCACCCCTGGACCCTGGAGCTGCCTTGCCTGCAGCCATGATCGTGATCCTGATCGAGATTTAAAAGCAGGACCACAGGCAAGGCTGCACCCCGGGACCCAAGTGGACCCATGATCATGATCATGTTCAGAGGGCTGTCCTCAGGCACGGCGGAACAACGGGACCCAGGAGCAGCCTTGCCTGTGGCCCATGATTGTGATTTAGAAGCCACGCTTCAGGCATGGTGGCATCCACGGACCCAGGATCCGGTGTGCCTGCCGCCTGTGATTGAGGTCTGAACGAAGGACCACAGGCAAGGCGGCACCCCAGGAATCATCAGCCATCTTGCCTGTGGCCCAGGATCATGATCACGATCAGGAAGCTTAGCCCAAGGCCAGGCAGCACCCCAGGTCCCCGGAACCGCCTTGCCGGTGGCCCATGATCGTGATTTCAAAGCTGGACCACAGACAAGGCGGCACCCCTGGACCCAGGAGCTGCCTTGCCTGCAGCCGTGATCTTGATCCTGGTCGTGATAGTATTCGAAAATTAAGGCCGCAGGCAAGGCAGCAACCCTAGGTCCCAGGGGTCGCCACACCTGCGTCCCGTGATTGAGATCAGAAGGACAGACCACAGGGAAGGTGGCACCCCGGTTTCTAGGAGCAGCCTTCCCTGAGGCCCATGATCCTGATTTCAAAGCTGGACCACAGACAAGGCGGCACCCCTGGACCCTGGAGCTGCCTTGCCTGCAGCCGTGATCATGATCCTGATCGAGATTTAAAAGCAGGACCACAGGCAAGGCTTCACCCCGGGACCCAAGTGGACCCGTGATCATGATCA
This sequence comes from Myotis yumanensis, assembly GCF_028538775.1. NCBI lineage: Eukaryota > Metazoa > Chordata > Mammalia > Chiroptera > Vespertilionidae > Myotis > Myotis yumanensis. The sequence goes on from NW_027223752.1 coordinate 138,612,146, forward strand.
TGTTCAGAGGGCTGTCCTCAGGCACGGCGGCACAACGGGACACAGGAGCGGCCTTGCCTGTGGCCCATGATTGTGATTTAGAAGACGCGCTTCAGGCATGGTGGCATCCACGGACCCAGGATCCTGTGTGCCTGCCGCCTGTGATTGAGGTCTGAAAGGAGGACCACAGGCAAGGCGGCACGCCAGGAATCATCAGCCATCTTGCCTGTGGCCCAGGATTATGATCACGATCAGGAAGCTTAGCCCAAGGCCAGGCAGCACCCCAGGTCCCCGGAACCGCCTTGCCTGTGGCCCATGATCGTGATTTCAAAGCCAGACCACAGACAAGGCGGCACCACTGGACCCAGGAGCTGCCTTGCCTGCAGCCGTGATCTTGATCCTGATCGTGATAGTATTCGGAAATTAAGGCCGCAGGCAAGGCAGCACCCTAGGTCCCAGGGGTCGCCACACCTGCGTCCCGTGATTGAGATCAGAAGGACAGACCACAGGGAAGGTGGCACCCCGGTTTCTAGGAGCCGCCTTGCCTGTGGCCCATGATCGTGATTTCAAAGCCGGACCACAGACAAGGCGGCACCCCTGGACCCTGGAGCTGCCTTGCCTGCAGCCGTGATCGTGATCCCGATCGAGATTTAAAAGCAGGACCACAGGCAAGGCTGCACCCCGGGACCCAAGTGGACCCATGATCATGATCATGTTCAGAGGGCTGTCCTCAGGCACGGCGGAACAACGGGACCCAGGAGCGGCCTTGCCTGTGGCCCATGATTGTGATTTAGAAGCCACGCTTCAGGCATGGTGGCATCCACGGACCCAGGATCCGGTGTGCCTGCCGCCTGTGATTGAGGTCTGAACGAAGGACCACAGGCAAGGCGGCACCCCAGGAATCATCAGCCATCTTGCCTGTGGCCCAGGATCATGATCACGATCAGGAAGCTTAGCCCAAGGCCAGGCAGCACCCCAGGTACCCGGAACCGCCTTGCCTGTGGCCCATGATCGTGATTTCAAAGCCGGACCACAGACAAGGCGGCACCACTGGACCCAGGTGCTGCCTGGCCTGCAGCCGTGATCTTGATCCTGATCGTGATAGTATTCGGAAATTAAGGCCACAGGCAAGGCAGCACCCTAGGTCCCAGGGGTCGCCACACCTGCGTCCCGTGATTGAGATCAGAAGGACAGACCACAAGGAAGGTGGCACCCCGGTTTCTAGGAGCAGCCTTCCCTGAGGCCCATGATCCTGATTTCAAAGCTGGACCACAGACAAGGCGGCACCCCTGGACCCTGGAGGTGCCTTGCCTGCAGCCGTGATCATGATCCTGATCGAGATTTAAAAGCAGGACCACAGGCAAGGCTTCACCCCGGGACCCAAGTGGACCCGTGATCATGATCATGTTCAGAGGGCTGTCCTCAGGCACGGCGGCACAACGGGACACAGGAGCGGCCTTGCCTGTGGCCCATGATTGTGATTTAGAAGACGCGCTTCAGGCATGGTGGCATCCACGGACCCAGGATCCTGTGTGCCTGCCGCCTGTGATTGAGGTCTGAAAGGAGGACCACAGGCAAGGCGGCACGCCAGGAATCATCAGCCATCTTGCCTGTGGCCCAGGATTATGATCACGATCAGGAAGCTTAGCCCAAGGCCAGGCAGCACCCCAGGTCCCCGGAACCGCCTTGCCGGTGGCCCATGATCGTGATTTCAAAGCTGGACCACAGACAAGGAGGCACCCCTGGACCCAGGAGCTGCCTTGCCTGCAGCCGTGATCTTGATCCTGGTCGTGATAGTATTCGAAAATTAAGGCCGCAGGCAAGGCAGCACCCTAGGTCCCAGGGGTCGCCACACCTGCGTCCCGTGATTGAGATCAGAAGGACAGACCACAGGGAAGGTGGCACCCCGGTTTCTAGGAGCAGCCTTCCATGAGGCCCATGATCCTGATTTCAAAGCTGGACCACAGACAAGGCGGCACCCCTGGACCCTGGAGCTGCCTTGCCTGCAGCCGTGATCATGATCCTGATCGAGATTTAAAAGCAGGACCACAGGCAAGGCTTCACCCCGGGACCCAAGTGGACCCGTGATCATGATCATGTTCAGAGGGCTGTCCTCAGGCACGGCGGCACAACGGGACACAGGAGCGGCCTTGCCTGTTGCCCATGATTGTGATTTAGAAGACGCGCTTCAGGCATGGTGGCATCCACGGACCCAGGATCCTGTGTGCCTGCCGCCTGTGATTGAGGTCTGAAAGGAGGACCACAGGCAAGGCGGCACGCCAGGAATCATCAGCCATCTTGCCTGTGGCCCAGGATTATGATCACGATCAGGAAGCTTAGCCCAAGGCCAGGCAGCACCCCAGGTCCCCGGAACCGCCTTGCCTGTGGCCCATGATCGTGATTTAAAAGCCGGACCACAGACAAGGCGGCACCACTGGACCCAGGAGCTGCCTTGCCTGCAGCCGTGATCTTGATCCTGATCGTGATAGTATTCGGAAATTAAGGCCGCAGGCAAGGCAGCACCCTAGGTCCCAGGGGTCGCCACACCTGCGTCCCGTGATTGAGATCAGAAGGACAGACCACAGGGAAGGTGGCACCCCGGTTTCTAGGAGCCGCCTTGCCTGTGGCCCATGATCGTGATTTCAAAGCCGGACCACAGACAAGGCGGCACCCCTGGACCCTGGAGCTGCCTTGCCTGCAGCCGTGATGGTGATCCTGATCGAGATTTAAAAGCAGGACCACAGGCAAGGCTGCACCCCGGGACCCAAGTGGACCCATGATCATGATCATGTTCAGAGGGCTGTCCTCAGGCACGGCGGAACAACGGGACCCAGGAGCGGCCTTGCCTGTGGCCCATGATTGTGATTTAGAAGCCACGCTTCAGGCATGGTGGCATCCACGGACCCAGGATCCGGTGTGCCTGCCGCCTGTGATTGAGGTCTGAACGAAGGACCACAGGCAAGGCGGCACCCCAGGAATCATCAGCCATCTTGCCTGTGGCCCAGGATCATGATCACGATCAGGAAGCTTAGCCCAAGGCCAGGCAGCACTCCAGGTCCCCGGAACCGCCTTGCCGGTGGCCCATGATCGTGATTTCAAAGCTGGACCACAGACAAGCTGGCACCCCTGGACCCAGGAGCTGCCTTGCCTGCAGCCGTGATCTTGATCCTGATCGTGATAGTATTCGGAAATTAAGGCCGCAGGCAAGGCAGCACCCTAGGTCCCAGGGGTCGCCACACCTGCCTCCCGTGATTGAGATCAGAAGGACAGACCACAGGGAAGGTGGCACCCCGGTTTCTAGGAGCAGCCTTCTCTGAGGCCCTTGATCCTGATTTCAAAGCTGGACCACAGACAAGGCGGCACCCCTGGACCCTGGAGCTGCCTTGCCTGCAGCCGTGATCATGATCCTGATCGAGATTTAAAAGCAGGACCACAGGCAAGGCTTCACCCCGGGACCCAAGTGGACCCGTGATCATGATCATGTTCAGAGGGCTGTCCTCAGGCACGGCGGCACAACGGGACACAGGAGCGGCCTTGCCTGTGGCCCATGATTTTGATTTAGAAGACGCGCTTCAGGCATGGTGGCATCCACGGACCCAGGATCCTGTGTGCCTGCCGCCTGTGATTGAGGTCTGAAAGGAGGACCACAGGAAGGCGGCACGCCAGGAATCATCAGCCATCTTGCCTGTGGCCCAGGATTATGATCACGATCAGGAAGCTTAGCCCAAGGCCAGGTAGCACCCCAGGTCCCCGGAACCGCCTTGCCTGTGGCCCATGATCGTGATTTCAAAGCCGGACCACAGACAAGGCGGCACCACTGGACCCAGGAGCTACCTTGCCTGCAGCCGTGATCTTGATCCTGATCGTGATAGTATTCGGAAATTAAGGCCGCAGGCAAGGCAGCACCCTAGGTCCCAGGGGTCGCCACACCTGCGTCCCGTGATTGAGATCAGAAGGACAGACCACAGGGAAGGTGGCACCCCGGTTTCTAGGAGCCGCCTTGCCTGTGGCCCATGATCGTGATTTCAAAGCCGGACCACAGAGAAGGCGGCACCCCTGGACCCTGGAGCTGCCTTGCCTGCAGCCGTGATCGTGATCCTGATCCAGATTTAAAAGCAGGACCACAGGCAAGGCTGCACCCCGGGACCCAAGTGGACCCATGATCATGATCATGTTCAGAGGGCTGTCCTCAGGCACGGCGGAACAACGGGACCCAGGAGCGGCCTTGCCTGTGGCCCATGATTGTGATTTAGAAGACGCGCTTCAGGCATGGTGGCATCCACGGACCCAGGATCCTGTGTGCCTGCCGCCTGTGATTGAGGTCTGAAAGGAGGACCACAGGCAAGGCGGCACGCCAGGAATCATCAGCCATCTTGCCTGTGGCCCAGGATTATGATCACGATCAGGAAGCTTAGCCCAAGGCCAGGCAGCACCCCCGGTCCCAGGAGCCGCCTTGCTTGTGACCCATGATCTTGACTTGAAAGTCGGACCACAGACACGGCGGCACCCCTGGACCCAGGAGCTGCCTTGCCTGCAGCCGTGATCTTGATCATGATCGTGATAGTATTCGGAAATAACGCCGCAGGCAAGGCAGCACCCTAGGTCCCAGGAGTCGCCACACCTGCGTCCCGTGATTGAGATCAGAAGGACAGACCACAGGGAAGGTGGCACCCCGGTTTCTAGGAGCCGCCTTGCCTGTGGCCCATGATCGTGATTTCAAAGCTAGACCACAGACAGGGCGGCACCTCTGGACCCTGGAGCTGCCTTGCCTGCAGCCGTGATCGTGATCCTGATCGAGATTTAAAAGCAGGACCACAGGCAAGGCTGCACCCCGGGACCCAAGTGGACCCATGATCATGATCATGTTCAGAGGGCTGTCCTCAGGCACGGCGGAACAACGGGACCCAGGAGCGGCCTTGCCTGTGGCCCATGATTGTGATTTAGAAGCCACGCTTCAGCATGGTGGCATCCACGGACCCAGGATCCGGTGTGCCTGCCGCCTGTGATTGAGGTCTGAACGAAGGACCACAGGCAAGGCGGCACCCCAGGAATCATCAGCCATCTTGCCTGTGGCCCAGGATCATGATCACAATCAGGAAGCTTAGCCCAAGGCCATGCAGCACCCCAGGTCCCAGGAGCCGCCTTGCTTGTGACCCATGATCTTGACTTGAAAGTCGGACCACAGACACGGCGGCACCCTTGGACCCAGGAGCTGCCTTGCCTGCAGCCGTGATCTTGATCCTGATCGTGATAGTATTCGGAAATAAACGCCGCAGGCAAGGCAGCATCCTAGGTCCCAGGAGCCGCCACACCTGCGTCCCGTGATTGAGATCAGAAGGACAGACCACAGGGAAGGTGTCACCCCGGTTTCTAGGAGCCGCCTTGCCTGTGCCCCATGATCGTGATTTCAAAGCCGGACCACAGACAAGGCGGCACCCCTGGATCCTGGAGCTGCCTTGCCTGCAGCCGTGATCGTGATCCTGATCGAGTTTTAAAAGCAGGACCACAGGCAAGGCTGCAACCCGGGACCCAAGTGGACCCGTGATCATGGTCATGTTCAGAGGGCTGTCCTCAGGCACCGCGGCACAAGGGGACCCAGGAGCGGCCTTGCCTGTGGCCCATGATTGTTATTTAGAAGACGCGCTTCAGGCATGGTGGCATCCACGGACCCAGGATCCTGTGTGCCTGCCGCCTTTGATTGAGGTCTGAAAGGAGGACCACAGGCAAGGCGGCACACCAGGAATCATCAGCCATCTTGCCTGTGGCCCAGGATTATGATCACGATCAGGAAACTTAGCCCAAGGCCAGGCAGCACCCCCGGTCCCAGGAGCCGCCTTGCTTATGGCCCATGATCGTGATTTCAAAGCCGGACCACAGACAAGGCGGCACCCCTGGACCCTGGAGCTGCCTTGCCTGCAGCCGTGATCGTGATCCTGATCGAGATTTAAAAGCAGGACCACAGGCAAGGCTGCACCCCGGGACCCAAGTGGACCCATGATCATGATCATGTTCAGAGGGCTGTCCTCAGGCACGGCGGAACAACGGGACCCAGGAGCGGCCTTGCCTGTGGCCCATGATTGTGATTTAGAAGCCACGCTTCAGGCATGGTGGCATCCACGGACCCAGGATCCGGTGTGCCTGCCGCCTGTGATTGAGGTCTGAAAGAAGGACCACAGGCAAGGCGGCACCCCAGGAATCATCAGCCATCTTGCCTGTGGCCCAGGATCATGATCACGATCAGGAAGCTTAGCCCAAGGCCAGGCAGCACCCCAGGTCCCCGGAACCGCCTTGCCTGTGGCCCATGATCGTGATTTCAAAGCTGGACCACAGACAAGCTGGCACCCCTGGACCCAGGAGCTGCCTTGCCTGCAGCCGTGATCTTGATCCTGATCGTGATAGTATTCGGAAATTAAGGCCGCAGGCAAGGCAGCACCCTAGGTCCCAGGGGTCACCACACCTGCGTCCCGTGATTGAGATCAGAAGGACAGACCACAGGGAAGGTGGCACCCCGGTTTCTAGGAGCCGCCTTGCCTGTGGCCCATGATCGTGATTTCAAAGCTGGACCACAGAGAAGGCGGCACCCCTGGACCCTGGAGCTGCCTTGCCTGCAGCCGTGATCGTGATCCTGATCCAGATTTAAAAGCAGGACCACAGGCAAGGCTGCAACCCGGGACCCAAGTGGACCCATGATCATGATCATGTTCAGAGGGCTGTCCTCAGGCACGGCGGAACAACGGGACCCCGGAGAGGCCTTGCCTGTGGCCCATGATTGTGATTTAGAAGACGCGCTTCAGGCATGGTGGCATCCACGGACCCAGGATCCTGTGTGCCTGCCGCCTGTGATTGAGGTCTGAAAGGAGGACCACAGGCAAGGCGGCACGCCAGGAATCATCAGCCATCTTGCCTGTGGCCCAGGATTATGATCACGATCAGGAAGCTTAGCCCAAGGCCAGGCAGCACCCCCGGTCCCAGGAGCCGCCTTGCTTGTGACCCATGATCTTGACTTGAAAGTCGGACCACAGACACGGCGGCACCCCTGGACCCAGGAGCTGCCTTGCCTGCAGCCGTGATCTTGATCCTGATCGTGATAGTATTCGGAAATTAACGCCGCAGGCAAGGCAGCACCCTAGGTCCCAGGAGCCGCCACACCTGCGTCCCGTGATTGAGATCAGAAGGACAGACCACAGGGAAGGTGGCACCCCGGTTTCTAGGAGCCGCCTTGCCTGTGGCCCATGATCGTGATTTCAAAGCTAGACCACAGACAAGGCGGCACCTCTGGACCCTGGAGCTGCCTTGCCTGCAGCCGTGATCGTGATCCTGATCGAGATTTAAAAGCAGGACCACAGGCAAGGCTGCACCCCGGGACCCAAGTGGACCCATGATCATGATCATGTTCAGAGGGCTGTCCTCAGGCACGGCGGAACAACGGGACCCAGGAGCGGCCTTGCCTGTGGCCCATGATTGTGATTTAGAAGCCACGCTTCAGGCATGGTGGCATCCACGGACCCAGGATCCGGTGTGCCTGCCGCCTGTGATTGAGGTCTGAACGAAGGACCACAGGCAAGGTGACACCCCAGGAATCATCAGCCATCTTGCCTGTGGCCCAGGATCATGATCACGATCAGGAAGCTTAGCCCTAGGCCAGGCAGCACCCCAGGTCCCCGGAACCGCCTTGCCTGTGGCCCATGATCGTGATTTCAAAGCCGGACCACAGACAAGGCGGCACCACTGGACCCAGGAGCTGCCTTGCCTGCAGCCGTGATCTTGATCCTGATCGTGATAGTATTCGGAAATTAAGGCCGCAGGCAAGGCAGCACCCTAGGTCCCAGGGGTCGCCACACCTGCGTCCCGTGATTGAGATCAGAAGGACAGACCACAGGGAAGGTGGCACCCGGTTTCTAGTAGCCGCCTTGCCTGTGGCCCATGATCGTGATTTCAAAGCCGGACCACAGACAAGGCGGCACCCCTGGTCCCTGGAGCTGCCTTGCCTGCAGCCGTGATCGTGATCCTGATCGAGATTTAAAAGCAGGACCACAGGCAAGGCTGCAACCCGGGACCCAAGTGGACCCGTGATCTTGATCATGTTCAGAGGGCTGTCCTCAGGCACGGCGGCACAAGGGTACCCAGGAGCGGCCTTGCCTGTGGCCCATGAGTTTGATTTAGAAGCTGCGTTTCAGGCATGGTGGCATCCAAGGACCCAGGATCCGGTGTGCCTGACGCGTGTGATTGAGGTCGAAAGGAGGACCACAGGCAAGGCGGCACCACAGAAATCATCAGCCATCTTGCCTGTAGCCGAGGATCATGATCATGATCAAGAAGCTAGGCCAAGGCCAGGCAGCACCCCAGGTCCCCGGAACCACCTTGCCTGTGGCCCATGATCGTGATTTCAAAGCCGGACCACAGACAAGGCGGCACCACTGGACCCAGGAGCTGCCTTGCCTGCAGCCGTGATCTTGATCCTGATCGTGATAGTATTCGGAAATTAAGGCCACAGGCAAGGCAGCACCCTAGGTTCCAGGAGCCGCCACACCTGCGTCCCGTGATTGAGATCAGAAGGACAGACCACAGGGAAGGTGGCACCCCGGTTTCTAGGAGCCGCCTTGCCTGTGCCCCATGATCGTGATTTCAAAGCCGGACCACAGACAAGGCGGCACCCCTGGATCCTGGAGCTGCCTTGCCTGCAGCCGTGATCGTGATCCTCATCGAGATTTAAAAGCAGGACCACAGGCAAGTCACACCAGGGACCCAAGTGGACCCGTGATCATGATCATGTTCAGAGGGCGGTCCTCAGGCACGGCGGCACAACGGGACCCTGGAGCGGCCTTACCTGTGGCCCATGATTGTGATTTAGAAGCCACGCTTCAGGCATGGTGGCATCCACGGACCCAGGATCCCGTGTGCCTTCGGCCCGTGATTGAGGTCTGAAAGCAGGACCACAGGCAAGGCGGCAACCCAGGAATCCTCAGCCATTATGCCTGTGGCCCAGGATCTTGATCACGATCAGGAAGCTTAGCCCAAGGCCAGGCAGCACCCCCGGTCCCAGGAGCCGCTTTGCTTGTGGCCCATGATCTTGACTTGAAAGTCGGACCACAGACAATGCGGCACCCTTGGACCCAGGAGCTGCCTTTCCTGCAGCCGTGATCGTGATCCTCATCGAGATTTAAGAGCAGGACCACAGGTAAGGCGGCACCCCGTGACCCAAGTTGACCCGTGATCATGATCATGTTCAGAGGGCTGTCCTCAGGCACGGTGGCGCAAAGGGATCCAGGAGCCGCCTTGCCTGTGGCACATGATCGTGATTTCAAAACCGGACCACAGACAAGGCGGCACCCCTGGACCCAGGAGCTGCCTTGCCTGCAGCCGTGATCTTGATCCTGATCGTGATAGTATTCCAAAATTAAGGCCGCAGGCAAGGCAGCACCCTAGGTCCCAGGAGCCGCCACACCTGCGTCCTGTGATTGAGATCAGGACAGACCACAGGGAAGGTGGCACCCCGGTTTCTAGGAGCCGCCTCGCCTGTGGCCCATGATCGTGATTTCAAAGCTGGACCACAGACAAGGGGGCACCCCTGGACCCTGGAGCTGCCTTGCCTGCAGCCGTGATCGTGAACCTGATGGAGATTTAAAAGCAGGACCACAGGCAAGGCGGCACCCCGGGACCCAAGTGGACCCGTGATCATGATCATGTTCAGAGGGCTGTCCTCAGGCACGGCAGCACAGCGGGACCCAGGAGCGGCCTTGCCTGTGGCCCATGATTGTTATTTAGAAGCCACGCTTCAGGCATGGTTGCATCCAAGGACCCAGGATCCGGTGTGCCTTTGGCCCGTGATTGAGGTCTGAAAGCAGGACCACAGGCAAGGCGGCAACCCAGGAATCCTCAGCCATCTGGCCTGTGGCCCAGGATCATGATCATGATCAGAAAGCTGAGCCCAAGGCCAGGCAGCACCCCCGGTCCCAGGAGCCGCCTTGCCTGTGGCCCATGATCTTGACTTGAAAGTCGGACCACAGACAAGGCGGCACCCCTGGACCCAGGAGCTGCCTTGCCTGCAGCCATGATTGGGATCGTGATCGAGATTTAAAAGCAGGACCACAGTTAAGGCGGCACCCCGGGACCCAAGTGGATCCGTGATCATGATCATGTTCAGAGGGCTGTCCTCAGGCACGGAGGCACAACGGGACCCAGGAGCCGCTGTGCCTGCAGCCCCTGATTGAGATCTGAAAGCTGGACCACAGACAAGGTGGCACCCCAGGACCTAGAAGTGGCCTTGCCTGCAGCTGTGATCATGATCGTGACATGATCATGATTGTGATCTGAAAGCAGGTCCACAGGCAAGGCGGCACCCCAGGAATCATCAGCCATTTGCCTGTGGCCCAGGATCGTGATCACGATCAGAAAGCTGAGCCCAAGGCCAGCCAGCCCCCCGGGTGCCAGGAGCCGCCTTGCCTGTGGCCCATGATCTTGATTTGAAAGCCGGACCACATACAAGGCAGCACCCCGGGACCCAAGTGGAACCGTGATCATGATCATGTTCAGAGGGCTGTCTCCAGCACGGCGGCACAACGGGATCCAGGAGCGGCCTTGCCTGTGGCCCATGATTGTGATTTAGAATCCCCGCTTCAGGCATGGTGGCGTCCAAGGACCCTGGATCCGCCGTGCCTTCGGCCCGTGATTGAGATCTGAAAGAAGGACTACAGGCAAGTCGGCACCCCAAGAACAATCAGCCATCTTGCCCGTGGCCCAGGATCATGATCATGATCAGAGCTGAGGCCAAGGCCACGCATCAGGCTGGGTCCCAGGAGCCTCCTTGCCTTTGGCCCATGATCATGATTTAAAAGCCGGACCACAGGTAAGGCGGCACCCCAGGGATCATCAGCCATTTGACTGTAGCCCAGGATCATGATCACGATAAGAATGCTGAGCCCAAGGCCAGGCAGCACCCCGGTCCAAGGAGCCACCTTGCCTATGGCCCAAGATTGTGATTTAGAAGCCGGGCTTCTGGCAAGGCGGCACCCCAGGACACAGGAGTCGCCTTGCCTGCAGCTGTGATCTTGATCGTTACCTTGATCATGATTGTGATCTGAAAGCAGGACCACAGGCAAGGCGGCACCCCAGGGATCATCAGCCATTTGCCTGTGGCCCAGGATCATGATCATGATCAGAAAGCTGGGCCCAAGGCCAGGCAGCACCCCGGGTCCCAGGAGCCGCCTTGCCTGTGGCCCATGATTGTGATTTAGAAGCCGGGCTTCGGGCGAGGGGGCACCCCAGGATCCTGGAGCCGCTGTGCCTGCAGCCCGTGATTGACATTGTAATACCGGACCACAGGCCAGGCCAAACCCCGGAACCCAGGAGCTGCCTTGCCTGCAGTCTGTGATAGTGATTTGAAAGGCGGGTTGCAGTCAAGGTGGCATCTCGGCTCCCAGGAACAGCTGTGCATGCGGCCCGTGATTGACATTGTAATACCGGAACACAGGCAAGGCAAAACCCCGGAACCCAGGAGCTGCGTTGCCTGCAGCCCGTGATAGTGATTTGAAAGCCGGGTCGCAGTCAAGGCAGCACCTCAAGTCCCAGGAGCCACTCTCGCCTGCGGCCCGTGATTGAGATCTGAAAGGTGGACCACAGGCAAGGTGGCACCCCAGGACCCAGGAGCCGCCTTGCCTGCAGCCCCTGATTGTGATCTGAAAGCAGGACCACAGGCAAGGCGGCACCGCAGGAATCATCAGCCATCTTGCCTATGGCCCAGGATCATGATCACGATCAGAAAGCTGAGCCCAAGGCCAGGCAGCACCCTGGTTCCCAGGAGCCGCCTTGCCTGTGGCCCATGATCGTGATTTGAAAGCCGGACCACAGACAAGGCGGCACCGCTGGACCCAGGAGCTGCCTTGCTTGCAGCCGTGATCGTGATCCTGATCGAGATTTAAAAGCAGGACCACAGGCAAGGCGGCACCCTGGGACCCAAGTGGGCCTGTGATCATGATCATGTTCAGAGGGCTGTCCTCAGGCACGGTGGCACAACGGGAAACAGGAGCGGCCCTGCCTGTGGCCCATGATTGTGATTTAGAAGTCGCGCTTCAGGCATGGTGGCATCCAACGACCCAGTATCCGCTGTGCCTGCGGCCCGTGATTGAGGTCTGAAAGCAGGACCACAGGCAAGGCGGCACCCCAGGAATCATCAGCCATCTTGCCTGTGGCCCAGGATCATGATCATGATCAGAAAGTTGAGCGCAAGGCCAGGCAGCACCTTGGGTCCCAGGAGCCGCCTTGCCTGTGGCCCATGATCGTGATTTGAAAGCCGGACCACAGACAAGGCGGCACCCCTGGACCCAGGAGCTGCATTGCCTGCAGCCGTGATCTTGATCTTGATCGTGATAGTATTCGGAAATTAAGGCCGCAGGCAAGGCAGCACCCTAGGTTCCAGGAGCCGCCACACCTGCGTCCCGTGATTGAGATCAGAAAGACAGACCATAGGCAAGGTGGCACCCCGGTTTCTAGGAGCCGCCTTGCCTGTGGCCCATGATCGTGATTTGAAAGCCAGACCACAGGCAAGGCGGCACCCAAGGACCCATCAGCCATCTTGCCTGTGGCCCGGGATCATGATCATGATTGGAAAGGTGAGCGAAAGGCCAGGTAGCACCCTGGGTCCCAGGAGTAGCCTTGCCTGTGGCCCATGATTGTGATTTGAAAGCCGGACCACAGGCAAGGTGGCACCCCGGGACAAATGGGCCGCCTTGTCTAGGCCCGGGATTTTGATCATGATCAGAAAGTAAGGCTGCAGGCAAGGCAACACCCTGGGTCACAGGAGCCGCCTTGTCTGCATCCTTTGATTGAGATAGTTAAGGCGGACCACAGGCAAGGTGGCACCCCGTGTCCAAGGTGCCGCCTTGCCTGTGGCCCATGATCGTGATTTGAATGCCGGACCACAGGCAAGGCGGCAACCCGGGACCCACTAGGTGCCTTGCCTGCAGCGTGATCCTTATTATGATAGTGATAGTAATTGGAAATTAAGGCCGCAGGCAAGGCAGCACCCTGTGTCCCAGTAGCCGCCTTGCCTGCGTCCTGTGATTGAGATCAGAAGCTGGACCATAGGCAAGGTAGCACCCCGGGACCTTGGAGACGCCTTGTCTGTGGACCATGATCATGATTTGAAACTCAGGCCACAGTCAAAGCGGCACGCCAGGACCTAGCAACTGCCTTGCCTGCAGCAGTGATCGTGATCATGATCTTGATCTGAAAGCAGGACCACAGGCAAGGCGGCACCCCAGGAACCATCAGCCATCTTGCCTGTGGCTCAGGATCATGATCCTGATCAGAAAGATGAGCTGAGGCCAGGCAGAACCCTGGGTCCCAGGAGCCCCCTTGCCTGTTGCCCATGATCATGATTTGAAACCTGGAACACAGGTAAGGTGGCAACCTGGGACTCAGGGGCCGCCTTGTCTGTGGCCCGTGATCTTGATCGGGATCAGAAAGTAAGGCCACAGGCAAGGCATCACCCTGGATCCCAGGAGCTGCCTTGCCTGCTTCCCATGATTGAGATTATAAAGTCGGACCACGGGCAAGGTGGCACCCCAGGTCCCAGGAGCCGCCTTGCCTGTGGCCCATGATCGTGATTTGAAAGCCAGACCACAGGCAAGGCGGCACCGCAGAACCCAGGATGTGCCTTGCCTGCAGCTGTGATCGTGATCATGAATGTGATAGTAATCTGAAAGTAAGGCCGCAGTCAAGGCAGCACCCTGGGTCCAAAGAACCGCCTTGCCTGTGTCAGGTGATTGAGATCGGAAAGCCGGATCACAGGCAAGGTGGCACCCCGGGTCCCAGGAGCCCCCTTGCCTGTGGCCCATGATCATGATTTCAAGCAGGACCACAGGCAAGGTGGCTTACTGGGACCCAGGAGCCGCCTTTCCTGAGAACTGTGATCGTGATTTGAAAGCTGGCCACCTGCAAGGCCTCACCCGAGACCTCTGAAATGCCTTGCCTTCAGCCATGATGGTGATGTTGATCTTGATCTGAAATCAGGACCACTGGCAAGGCGGCACCCCAGGTCCCATCAGCAATCTTGACTGTGGCCCGTGATTATGATCATGATTGGAAAGCTGAGCCGAAGGCTAGGCAGCACCCTGCGTCCCAGGAACCGCCATGCCTGTGGGCCATGATCGTGATTTGAAAGCCAGACCACAGGCAAGGCTGCAACCTGGGAACAGGGGCCGCCTTGCCTGCGGCCTGTGATCGTGATCAAGATCAGAAAGTAAGTCCGCAGGCAAGGCAACAATCTGGGTCCCAGGAGCCGCCTTGCCTGCATCCGGTAATTCAGATAGGAAAGCTGGACCACAGGGAAGGTGGCACCCCGTGTCCCAGGACCCGCCTTGCCTGTGGCCCATGATCATGATTTGAAAGCCGGACCACAGACAAGGCGGCACCCCGGGACCCAGGAGGTGCCTTGCCTGCAGGGTGATCCTGATTATTTTCGTGATAGTAATTAGAAATTAAGGCCACAGGCAAGGCAGCACCCTGTGTCCCAGGAGCCGCCTTGCCTGTGCCCTGTGATAGAAATCAGAAAGAAGAACCACAGCCAAGGTGGCACACCGGGACCCAGGAGCCGTCTTGCCTGAGGACTGTGATCGAGATTTGAAAGCTGGGCCGCAGGCAAGGCGGCACCCCGAGACCTACGAACTGCCTTGCCTGCAGCCATGATCGTGATCTTGATCTTGATCTGAAAGAAGTCCACAGGCATGGCGGCACCCAAGAACCCATCAGCCATCATGCCTGTGGCCCGTGATTATGATCATGATCAGAAAGCTGAGCCGAAGGCCATGCAGCACCCTGTGTCCCAGGAACCGCCATGCCTATGGGCCATGATCGTGATTTGAAAGCCGGACCACATGCAAGGTGGGACCCCGGGACAAAGGGGCCACCTTGCCTGTGGCCCATGATTATAATAGTGATCAGAAAGTAAGGCCTCAAGCCAGGCAACACCCTGGGTCCCAGGAGCCAGCTTTCCTGCATCCGGTGATTGAGATAGGAAAGCCGGACCACAGGCAAGGTGGCCCCCCGGGTCCCAGGAGTCACCTTGCCTATGGCCCATGATTGTGATTTGAAAGAAGGACCGCGGGCAAGGCGGCAACCCGGGACCTAGGAGATGCCTTGGCTGCAGCCGTGAACGTGATTGTGATCGTGATAGTAATTGGAAATTAAGGCCGCAGGCAAGGCGACACCCTGGGTCCCAGGAGCTGCCTTGCCCTCTTCCCATGATTGAGATCTGAAAGCCAGACCACAGGCAAGGTGGCACCCCAAATCCCAGGAGCCGCCTTGCCTGTGGGCCATGATGGTGATTTGAAAGCCGGACCACAGGCAAGGTGACAACCCGGGACAAAGGGGCCGCCTTGCCTGAGGCCTGTGATTGCGATCATGATCAGAAAGTAAGGCCGCAGGCAAGGCAACACCCTGGGTCCTCAGCCTTGCCTGCATCTGGTGATTGAGATAGGAATGCAGGACCACAGGCAAGGCGGCACCCCAGGACCCATCAGCCATCTTCCCTGTGGCCCATGATCGTGATTTGAAAGCCGGACCACAGACAAGGCGGCACCCCGGGACCCAGGAGCTGCCTTGCCTACAGCCGTGATTGTGATCGTGATTTAAAAGCAGGACCACAGGCAAGGGGGCACCCCGGGACCCAAGGGGGCCCGTGATCGTGATAATGCTCACAGGGCCGGCCTCAGGCATGGCGGCACACTGGAACCCAGGAGCTGCCTTGCCTCTGGCCCATTATCATGATCCTGATCTGAAAGCCTGGCCTCAGGCATGGGGGCACCCTGGGTCCCAGGGGCCGCCTTGCCTGTGGCCCATGATTGAAATTGGAATGCAGGACCACAGGCAAGGCCTAACCCCGGGACCCAGGAGCTGCCTTGCCTGCAGCCCATGATAGTGATTTGAAAGCCAGGTCACAGACAAGGGTTGCCCCTCAGACCATAGAGCCACCTTGCCTGTGGCTTGTGATTAAGATCAAGATCAGAAAAGAGGACCCCAGGCAAGGCAGCCCCTGGGCACAAAGGTGCCGCCCTGCCTGTGGCCCGTGATTGAGATCTGAAAGCAGGACCGCAGGCAAGGCGGCACCCCAGGACCCATCAGCCACCTTGACTGTGGCCTTTGTTCGTTTTCATGATTGGAAAACTGGGCCGCAGGCAAGGCACCACCCCAGTACCCAGGAGCTGCCTTGCCTACAGCTCGTGATCGAGCACGTGATCGTGATCAGAAAGCTGGGCTCTTGGCAAGGCGGCACCCCGGGACCCAGGTACCTCCTTGCCTGCGGCCCGGGATTGAGATTTCAAAGCCAGGCCACAGGCAGGACAGCACCTTGGGACACAGGAGCCGCCTTGCCTGCGGCCCATGGTCGTGATCATGATCTGAAAGCTGGGCCGCAGGCAAGGAGGCACCCTGGGACCCAGGAGCTGCCTTGCCTGTGGACATGATAGTGATTGTGATCTGAAAGCCAGGCCCCAGGAGAGGCGATGTCCCCTGACCCAGAAGCTGCCTTTCCTGCGGCCCATGATCGTGACTGTGATCGTGATCGTGATCGTTATCAGAAAGTCGGGCCGTGGGCAAGGCGGAACCCCTGGACCAAGGTTCATAAAATTGTTATGAGAAAATATTGAAAATGTGTACTCTTACTGGTTATTTTATTAATAAAGACTGACTATTAATTGTGTTTGTGTGATCATGTTATTGCCATTGTTTAAAAGAAAAAAATTGTTATCTTTCAGATTAAGATCCTAGAATTCCAAGATATGCTTCAAAGAATGTGGAGGAGAGGGGAGTGTGTAGGCAATAGGCATGTATGAATCAAGAGGGCCTGAATTAATAATTGTTAAAACTAAATGATAAGAACATAAAAGTTCATTATTCTATTTTCTCTATTTTGTATACATTTGAAATTTCAATATCAAAAAGTTATTTTTAAAAGTGGGGGTGGGTTGACAGTCTTGGGGGGATAACAAGCAGCCAAAGTCCTTAAACACAGAGATTTGAAGTCACGTGGAATCTGTGCATGCCTACAACCGTACCGTTCCACTCATTGGTGTTTAGAAAATTCAAGTTCTGAGAGGCTGAATGACACGCTGAAAGGTTTTTGAAATCTCAGGCTATTGCCTTCTTAATATCTTAAAATTATCAATGCTTATAAGAAACTAGAGGCCCGGTGCACAAAAATTTGTGCACTCGGGGGGGGAGGGGGGGTCCCTCAGCCTGGCCTGTGCCCCCTCGCAGTCTGGGACCCCTCGGGAGATAACAACGTGCTGGCTTAGGCCTGCTCCTGGGTGGCAGAGGGCAGGCCCAATCCCTAGGTGCAGCCCCTGGTCTGGCTCAGAGCAGGGCTGATTGGGGAGTTGGGGCGCCATCCCCTGTCATGCACAGAGCAGGGTGGATTGGGAGGTTGCGATGCCACCCTCAGTCACGCTCAGGGTAGGGCTGATTGGGGGGTTGGGGCACAGCCCCCTATCACACTCAAGGCAGGGTCAATGGGGAGGTTGTGGCACCACCCCCTGTGATGCACAGAGCAGGGCCAATCAGGGGGTTGGGGCGCTGCCCCCTGTCACTCACAGAGCAGGGCCAATCAGGGGGTTGGTGCACTGCCCCCCCCCCCGTCATGCACAGAGCAGGGCCCATCAGGGTGTTGGGGAGCTCCCCCGTCACGCACAGAGTAGGGCCGTTAGGGGAGTTAGGGCACCGTCCCCTGTCACACACATAGCAGGGCGGATCAGGGGGTTGGGGCGCCACCACTGTCACACTCAGGGCAGGGCCGATGGGGAGGTTATGGCTCTATCCCGTCACAGACACAGCAGGGCCCATGGAGGGGGGGGGGGGTTGGGGCGCCAACCCCTGTCACACACAGAGCAGGCCGATCAGGGGTTTCAGGAGCTGCCCCCTGTCACGGTGATCCGGTGCCAGGAGGCCTCGCGGTTCCGCTGATCCCGGTGCTGGGAGGCATATTACCCTTTTACTATATAGGATAGAGGCCTTGGTGCCGGCTGGTTTGCCCTGAAGGGTGTCCTGGATCAGGGTGGGGGTCCCCACTGGGGTGCCTGGCCAGCCTGGGTGAGGGGATGATGGCTGTTTGCAGCTGGTCACACACCCTTCAGGGTGGGGGTCCCGACTGGGGTGCCTGGCCAGTCTGGGTCAGGGGCTGAGGGCTGCTTTCAGGCTGGCGGTTTTGACTGAAGCTCTCAACCACTCCTTTTTTCTTTTTTTTATGTTATTCTGGGCCAGCTTTAGCTCTGGCTCTAGCTCTGAGGCTTCCGCTGCTGGTTTGTTTGCCGTTCTGTAATCGAAACAATGTATAACTTCAGCTCTGAGATCCCAGCCGGCTATATTTGTTACAAAGTTTCAAACTGCCAGCTCAGAGGCCTGCAAGGCAGGCGGGAACATTGGAGTCTGCAGTCACGGGAGCAAGCAAGCCTCATGTTCGCTTCCAGCTGCCTGGCTGCCGGCCGCCATCTTGGCTGAAGTTAATTTGCATAAGGATATGCTGATTAGCCAATGGGAAGGGTAGCGGTTGTACGCTAATTACCATGTTTCTCTTTTATTAGTGTAGATAACACAAGTTACATTTAATGAGGCAATGGGAAGATAAGCTGGCTGCCATGACTATAGATATCAGTTTTTATGTTTTGTTGTTTTTATGAAATATCTAAGGTGCATGCAGTAAACAGATTTATAGAAATATCTCACACAAACAACTATGGGTGTGGTCCATAGTGGAAAATTGGAAGTGATATAAATATGCATTAGTGGAAGAATGGTAATGCACTCAATGTGCAAACGTAAAAATGAATAAACTAGATATAAACGTGGGAAGTTTCCAAAACATAATGTTGAACAGAAAAAAAAGCAAGTATAAAAGATCAGCCAGGCACTGGCCGATGTGGTTCCGTGGTTACAGTGTGGGCCTGCACGCCAAAGTGTTCAAGGACACATACCTGGGTTGCAGCTTCAATCCCAGGTCCCTGTTGAGTCATGAGCAGAGGTAACCAAAAGGTGTATCTCTCTTCTCACATCAGTGTTTCTCTCTCCCTCTCTTCCCTCCCTGCCTCCCTTTCCACCCTCTCTAAAAATCAGTGGGAAAAATATTCTTGGGTAAGGATGAACAACAACAGAAGAAAGTCAGTAGGATAGATGACAAAGACATGAATGAAAAAACTGGACTTGAAATACTAGGGAATAAGAACAATTAGTGCAAATAGGAATAATGCATATGGTGTTCAAGTGCACCTGTGAACTTTTTTTTCTAGAGATGAGTGGTAGGTGTGTGTATGTTGGTTAGATTAGCTATACCTTTTTGTAGCCCTGAAATCTATCTATATCTACTCTAATAAAAGAGAAACATGGTACTTAGCGTACGACCGCTACCCTTCCCATTGGCTAATCAGCATATCCATGCACTGAAGCGAACAGGGAGGCTTGCTTGCTCCAGTGACTGCGGACTCCAACGTTCCCCGCCTGACTTGCCGGCCTTTCAGCTGCAACTCTAAGCAACTATGTTGCAAATATAGAAGCTAAACATAACCCCAGAAACCGGCTTTCAGTCAGCCGGGCATCAGCCAGCCGGACCGCAACATTGTATCAAAGTTTTCAGCAGCGGAAGCCTCAGAGCTAAAGCTGGCCCAGAATAGAAAAAAAAGAAAAAGATAAAAAGGAGCGGTAGGGAGCTTCAGTCACCCGCCAGCCGGAAAACGGCCCTCAGCCCCTCACCCAGACTGGCTAGGCACCTGAGTGGGGACCCCCGCCCTGATCCAGGATACCCTTCAGGGCAAACCAGCCATCCGCCACCCATGCACCATGCCTCTATTCTATATAGTAAAAGGGTAATATGCCTCCCAGCCCCAGGATCAGCTTGACAGGGGGCAGCACCCCAACCCCCTGATCTGTCCTGCTCTGTGCCTGATAGGGGGGAGCTCCCCAATCCCTTGATCGCCCTGTGGCTCTGTGTTTGACAGGGTGCAGCGCCCCAAGCCAACCCCCCCCCCCCATGGCCCCTGCTCTGTGTGTGACAGGATGCGGCACCCTAACCCCCCCCCCCCCAACAGGCCCTGAACTGTGTGTGACGGGGTAGAGCCATAACCTCCCCATCTTCCCTGCCCTGAGTGTGACAGTGGCGGCACCCCAACCCCCTGATTGGCCATGCTCTGTGTGTGACAGGGTGCGGCGCCCCAACCCTCTCAACCCCATGGGCCCTGCTCTGTGTGGGACGGAGGAGAGCCATAACCTCCCCATTGACCTTGCCCTGAGTGTGACAGGATGCAGCGCCCCAACCCCCTGATCTGCCCTGCTCTGTGTTTGACAGGGCGGTGCCCTAACTCTCCTATCCACCCTACTCTGTGAGTGACAGGGGGCAGCTCCTCAACCCCATGATGGGCTCTGCACTGTGCATGCCAAGGGGGAGCTCCCCAACCCCCTGATTGACCCTGCTCTGTGCGTGACAAGGTACGGAGCCCCAATCCCCCTGATAGGCCCTGCTCTGTGCGTGACAGGGGGCAGCACCCCAACCCCCTGATTGGCCCTGCTCTGTGAGTGACAGGGTACAGTGCCCCAAACCCCTGATCGGCCCTGCTCTGTGCTTGACAGGGGGTGGTGCTGCAACCTCCCCATTGACCCTGCCTTGAGTGTGACAGGGGGCAGTGCCCCAACCCCACAATTGGCCCTACCCTGAGCATGATTGACGTTGGCATCCCAACCTCCTTATCCACCCTGCTCTGTGCATGACAGGGGGCGGTGCCCCAACTCCCCATTCGGCCCTGCTCTGAGCCTGACCAGGAGCTGCACCTAGGGATTGGGCTTGCCCTCTGCCACCCGGGAACAGGCCTAAGCCAGCAGGTCGTTATGTCCCGAGGGGTCACAGACTGTGAGAGAGCACAGGCCGGGCTGGGGGGGATCCCCTCCTCCACCCTGAGTGCACAAACTTTTGTGCACCCAGCCTCTAGTATATATATAAAACCCTAATATGCAAATAGACCAAATGGCTGAACAACCGAACAACTGAACAGCCGGTCACTATGACGTGTGCTGACTACCAAGGGACGTGCGCGGAACATGGCGGTGGCGCCAGCAGGCGGTAGAGTGTGGAACATGGTGGGAAATGGCCACAGAGGGACCGTGGAGGAGGTGAGCGGGGGCGCCAGACCAAGGCAGAGCACTGGTTGCTGTCATCAGGGCTGGCCTCTCATGGTTACAGAAAATTCTTTGCTCCCATGTGCCACTGTCCCGCCCGGCGCTTGCCAGCGCTGGCCCTGATCACTCAGTGCCGTCAGTGGGTGTGAGTGGTGGCTACTGGCCCCGATCACCCCTCAGGGTTTCTCTACCTCCTCCTGTTCCTGAGGGGCGATCAGGGCCAGCAGCCGCCTCTCACACCCACTGCCTGCGACGGCCCCACTCGTACCCGCTGCGGGCAACAGAGCCACCGCTCGCACCCACTGCTGGCACTAGCCCTGCTCACACCCACAGCCAGCGCTAGAGCCACCACTCCCACCTGCTGCCAGTGCCCGGCGCCAGTCCCAATTGCTTCATGCTGTCTGCACATGGGAGCAGTAGCAGCAGGAGCTAGGCTGCTGGCAGACAGGGGAATGGGGTCCATGGTAGGAGGGGCCGGGTAGGGGCACAGAGGATGGGCTGAGACCTGACTCTGTGCCCACTACAGCCTCGTGGCTTACAGTTCCTTTCAAGGTACAAAAATGCATGCACTGAGCTCCTAGTTTTGATAAGACAAAGTAAAAATTGAACAACGTTCCTATTAGCCAGCCTCAGTGACAGGCCTGGGGGTGGCAGAAAGGTCCTGCAGCCAGCCAGATTGTCACTCATTCATTCACTCATCAGATAGAGTTTATCCTATTTGTTAGTGTTAGCGATATTTTAAAAATTGAAAGGCTGTTTTCTGGGAGGCAAAACTCAATTTTCAGAATAACATCACTTCTCTGGAATTTGTTGTTTTAAGTGCTGAAAAAGAATAAAGGATTTGTGAGGGGATTCATCTACTTATCTAGATTTTAAGACCTGAAGAGGAAATATTAACAGAATACATTCAGAATCTCAGATGAGAGGTATTAGAGAAAAATGCCTAAGGAATGGATGTTTAGACAATATCTATTTACATAAGACACAAAATTTTTATAGGATTTGGAAAATAAAAAGGAGACTTAGAATCTCAGTTGGTATCTAATTAGAACCAGGTTAAGAGATCTGGGTTTTTCCTCTCAACCCCGGTTCTAAGATGACAAGTTTCTGATGAGTGTCCTAGAAAGCAACAGCTCCGAAAACTGATCAAAAGACAATGTAACATCGCCATCTCCTGAGCACTTGATAACTATACACAGAAACTTGGGACCTGTCCCAAGGTATAGAAAACATAGGTTGAAGTGAAGGATCTATAATAATAAAAGGGTAATATGCTAATGAGACTGGATGTCCTTCTGCATGACCTTCCAGATGAAGCCAGGACTTCGAGGGAAGACCGGGTCCCAGGTGCCAGAGGGAAGCCGGTGCTGGCAGCAGGGGAAGGAAGGCCTACTCTTGCACGAATTTCGTGCATTGGGCCTCTAGTAAATATGTAAATGTACAATGCCTCAGGAAAGCTTTACAGTTGACATATTTATTTTATCCTTTAATACTAATGAAAGTAGTAAAGTAGAACATGTAACAGCAATGCTACAGAAGTATTTCAAATGATGAGGTTTGGTTTTGCTGTTTACAAATTACTGTACTATATTATTATTTACAAAAAGACAGTCTTATGATGTCTTTTACTTCAGAAGTATGGAGCATAAAGTGGGATTTAGGGTGCCAGAGGGGTGTACTGGAAAAGGCTTAACAGTCAGCCTTCTGAGGCATCAATGACATTGCTATTCTGTTGTTATCATTTAACTGTTTTAAAATTTCTTGTTCTGCCCTGGCTGGGGTTTCTCAGTGGTTAGAGCATCAGCCTTTGTGCCAAAGGGTTTCAGGTTTGATTCCCCGTCAAAGGCATGTACCTGAGTTGTGAGTTCAGTCCCCGACCCGGTTGGGGCACCTGCAAGAGGCAAGAAATCAATGTGTCTCTCTCACATTGATGTCTCTCTCTCTCTCTCTCTCTCTCTCTCACATTGATGTCTCTCCCCCTCTCTCTCTCCCTCTCCCTATGTCTCTCTCCCTCACTCTCACATTGATGTCTCTCTCTCCTTCTTCCATCCCTCCACAACTCTCAATAAAAAAAATCAATGGAAAAATTTCCGCAGGTGAGGATTAACAAAAAATAAATTAAAAGTTCTTGTTCTGCTAATGGACTAAACACACCGACAGCTATCATTTCATGTTTTGTATTTGCACAAGAAAATTAGGAATTTTTAAATGAAAAAAATTAATTTGCAATGGTCATTTGATCTTAATGTAAAGTCATGCTTCATGGAGTGACATGCAAACTCACCTTTTGTGGCTACTTACAGCCCTTCTAAAATCCCTACCACTTTAATATATATGCAGACATTTCTTCAATCCATTTGTTCTGTGATCAGTGATATCACCCTGTGATGGATAGTTGATGTCAGTCCATAGATATTTTGTGAAAATAATTCATTTATCATCACCTTCCTTGAGAAACAGAAATAGTACCTAATTGTTTTAATTAAATATGCATTTCCAGGTTTTTTTTTTTTTTTTTTTTAGCTCATTGCTCTTAAGGAAATTTATTGTGAAATTTACAAAGCTATACCAAATAATGGCATGATTAATGAACAATTGTAGATTTACACCATACAATAGATAACAAAACTACTCGATTCACTCTTTAACAGGACAGCTCAGCTTTTATTTTCTGTACATATTTCAAATACTCCTAAATAGTGTTTCTCAACTTTCCCGCTGATCACACCAGCTGGCAGTTTATGGGCTTCATGCTTCTCATAGGACAATGGGTAGGGGCCATGGCACAATTGGCTGGTATTATACCAAATGGCCAGAAGGGGCCACTTGGACACCCATCAGAAGTTTTTGTCAAGAACTTCTTTTACTACAATTCAAGACAAAGAAGAATGTTTATTTTTAAAGCACTCTGCATGGTGTCCATCAAAGAAAAACTTTAGTTATGCGGCATCAGGAGAGAGTTGGTGAAAGGAAACTGTGTTATCTCTGGTTGCCTTTAAGATTTAACAATGTGTTAAAGTATGAACTCTACTATTTATACATCCCACGCTACTAGGCAAATCCTGGCAGATGCTGAAAGAAGAAGGTCCACTAGAACTTTCCTGTCTTATTTGAATGCAACTATTAAACAAAATTTTGTTTCAAAATGAAAAAGCCTAGGACAAATGCTAACCTAAAAAGCATTTTGAGAAAATGTGCACAAGCCAAAACTGAGCAGGGAAAACCAGGACATGGTCGGCTAGTCATAGGGAATGTCCATGTTTCACTTTAGAAGATACTGGCAGTTTCCCAAAGTGGTTGTTGGAATTTACATCCCCACCAATAGCATCTGAGAGCTAGAATTACTCCACTTCCTCACCAACATTTGACACCATTTTTAATTTAATTTTTGAACATTTTGACATATATACAATGCCACCACATTGTGTTTCTAATTGTACTTTACCTGCTTAATAATAAGATGAACACATGTTTATTGACCATTGGATATACTCTTTTCTTGAGGTGCCTGCCTTCTCAAGCCCATTTGCCAGCGGGTTGTGTATGTATGTGCATTTTTCTTACTGGTTTGTAGTAGTTATTAGTATACTAGAGGACTGGTGCACAGATTTGTGCACAGGTCGGGTCCCTCCACATGGCCTATGGATATCGGGCCGAAACTAGCTCTCTGACATCCCCTGAGAGGTCCCAGATTGTGAGAGGGCAGGTCTCAGGTGACATACCCCTGAATTGGGCTGTATCTGCTCTGGTTCTAGGTGTGTCACCTGAGAACCGCAGCTGCCAAGTCATCGCAGCTTGGCAGCTCCTATGTTGAGCGTCTGCCCACTGGTGGTCATTGTGCATCATAGCTACGGGTTGGATTGTCGAATGGTCGGAGCTCACTTAGGCTTATCTATATATATAAAGAGCCAGGATCCGTAACATCCACAATGACCAAGGCTCCACTGAACACCGAACACTGGAAGTCAGTTCTGGGTAGCCGTGGCTACCCAACACTGACTGCAGCCAGTACCGGGGCAGTGACCCAGCACTGACTGCTGAGGGGGCTGCAGATCAGGCCTGGAGAGAGGCCCAAAGACAGAGGCAACGTCTGATCTGCAGCCTCAGTGGCAGCTGTTGATCAGCCATTGCCTCTCTCTTTCTCTCCTGGCTTCGCCAGCAGCCATGCCTCTGTTTCTCTCTGGGCCTCCACAAGAGTGGGGGAGGGGGTGCTGATCAGCTCTGCCTCTTTGATCAGGCCCAGAGATAGGCCCAGATTCGCTGACTGGCAGACAACCGACCAATCAGAACCAAATCTGGGTGAAGTGCCAGGAGCCAATGGCTGCCTAGGTGGTGGAGCTTTTGACACTGACTGGCATAGAAACAAGCCAATCAGAACCTAATCTGGGTGAACTGCAAAGGGAGAACCTAAGGTAGGGGCTGAGGAGGGGTTTTAAGGCCAACAGCTGTTTGGTGTAAAGTGTAAGAAAGCAGATCAATTTTTTAATGACCGCTTTGGCAGTATAGTGCATATGGCTGGCTATCAGTCCAGATATAGGGACTCTGTGTGTTTGTCTGCCAAGAGCATCTCCTCCTGCTGAAAAAGGCTCCCCACCCCCCATTTAAGCAATCCTAGCCTAAATAATCTATCTATACTAATAAAAGGGTAATATGCTAATTAGATCAGGTCCACCAGCCATCTTCCGGACATTTGACTTCCTTCCAGTCAAAGTGATGGTGGTGGGGGCCAAGGCAGAGGCAGTTGGAGGCGAGATCAGGCTGGCAGGGGAGTGTAGTTAGGGGCAATGAGGCAGGCAGAGGCAGGTGGGGGCGAGATCAGGCTGGCAGGGGAGGGCCGTTAGGGATGATCAGGCAGGCAGGCAGGTGAGCAGCTAGGAGCCAGCAGTCCCAGATTGCCAGAGGGATGCCTGGTTGCCAGACATTCCCCAAGGGGTCCCTGATTAGAAAGGGTGCAGGCTGGGCTGAGGGAACCCACCTCCCTACATGAATTTTATGCACCGGGCCATATATATATTTGAACTATTAGTTATATGTGTTGTAAACATTGTATACGACTCTCTGGTTGCCTTTTGGGCACCTAAATGGTTTATTTTGGTGAACAAAAGTTCTTAATTTTATGTAGTCCAATTTTCTGTTTAAGAAATCATTCCTTATTTGAAGATCAGGAAGATATTATCCTATGTCATTGTCCTAAAGTTTAGTTTTTAACCTGTCATAGTTAGGTATACAATACTACTCAATTGAACTTGGAATATTTAGTAAGGAAGAGGGATACTTTATTTTTTCCATATTGCTATCCACTTGATCAAGCATCATTTTTTCAGAAGATTTTCTTTTCCTTCTGAGTTTCAGTAGAAATTCTGCCATAAATTGGGAAGTTATGAAACTGTATGTTTGGGCTATTTCTGGATTCTCTATCTCTATCCCGTTCCACCAATCTGCTTGACTTTCCCCATGCCAGTACTGTCCCATGTCTTAGAACTCTAACTTTATAGTGAATTGGTTTCTGGTGGTAAAAGTGTTCATTATGTACTGCTTTTTATTTATTTTTTTAAAATATATTCTATTGAATTTTTACAGAGAGGAAGGGAGGGGGATAGAGAGCTAGAAACATCGATGAGAGAGAAACATCGAGCAGCTGCCTCCTGCACACTCCCCACTGGGGATGTGCCCGCAACCAAGGTACATGCCCTTGACCGGAATCGAACCTGGGACCCTTGAGTCTGCAGGCCGACGCTCTATCCACTGAGCCACACCGGTTAGGGCATGTACTGCTTTTTAAAGACTGGCTTGGTTACTCTAGCTTCTTTACATTTCCATATAAATTTTAGACTCAGCTTGTCAGTTTTCACTAGAAACTAACACACTCTGCTCAAATTTAAATTGTGTTGCCTTAGCACAATTCACCATAGCTAAGATCTGGAAACAGCCTAAGTGCCCATCAGTAGATGAATGGATTAGAAAACTGTGGTACATCTACACGATGGAATACTATGCTGCTGTTAAAAAGAAGGAACTCCTACCATTTGCAATAGCATGGATGGAACTGGAGAGCATTATGCTAAGTGAAACAAGCCAGTCATTGAAGGAAAAATACCACATGATCTCACTCATTCATGGATAATAAACACCATTACAAACTTTTGAACAATAATAGATACAGAGGCAGAGCTGCCTCAAACTGATTGTCAAACTGCAGTGGGAAGGCCAGGGAGGGTTGGGGGGGTGGAGAGAGGGGATTAAGAGATCAACTGAAGGACTTGTATGCACCCATATAACCATAACTAATGGACATAAGACACTGGGGGGTAAGGGAGGGCAGGGGCTTGTCAAGGGCGGGGGGGAAAAAAGGACACTTATGTAATACCCTTTGTAATACTTTAAGCGAAAAATAAAAAAAAAAATAAAATAAAAATAAATAAATAAAGCAAAAATAAATAAATAAATAAATAAATAAATAAATAAATAAATAAATTGTGTTGCCTTGCATCTATGGGTCAATTTGGGATGAATTGACAATAATAGTGAGTCTTCTAGCCATGAATGTGGTATATTCTTTCATTTCTCTCAGCAATGCTTAGTAGTTTTCAGTGCAGACATTACACCTATCTTTTAGATATATTACTATATATTTTACTTTTTTCATGTTATTATAAATTCCATTCCAATTTCATTTTCTTTTTGTTAATTGCTAACACATAGAAACACAAGTGATAATTATATTCTAAACTTGTATCCAGGAACCTGTTAAATTCACGTAAGTCCAAAATTCATATGTTGAAGCCCAACCTCCAGTACCTGAGAATGTGACTGTATTTGGAGATAGGGCCTTAAAAGAGGTAACTAAGTTAAAATAAGGCTGTTAGGATGGGCCCTAATCCAATATGATAGGCATCCACATTAGAAGAGATTAGAATATACAGTGAGATATTGGGGGTCAGAAGCTCCCATACACAGAGGGACAACCACGTGAAGGGGCAGCAAGATGATAGCCATTTGCAAGCCAAAAGGAGAGGCCTCAGTGGACCAGACCTTCAGTGGACTTCTAGCTTCTAGAACTGTGAGAGAATCAATTTCTGTTGTGCAGGCCAAAGCAGACTACTACAGAGGAAGACCCTGATTAGAGCTCAGTAAACCAGGAGGGGGTTCAGAGAGCTTCTGAGCCGGTGAACACAGGGGGTTGCTGGAACAGTGTCACCTGAAGAGGCTGTAGAAACTCCACGCCCTTCCCCTTGACTTACCTAAGCTCTCTTCCATTTGGCTGCTCCAGAGTTATACCCTTTTAGAATAAATCAGTGATCTACTAAGTAAAATGTGTCTCTGGGTTCTGTGAGCCACTCTAGCAAATAATTCCCAAAGAGGAGGTGGTGGGAACCTCCACCTTATCACCAGTTAGAAACACAGGGGACAACCTGAAGTTGTGACTAGAATGTGAAGTGTGTGTGTTGGTGGCGGGTGGGGTGGGGGGTGCGGGGGAGCAGTCTTGTAGGACTGAGTCCTTACCTATGAGACCTGACACTATCTTCAGATAGATACTGTCAGAATTGAGTCAAATTGCAGGACCCCCCAATTGGTGTCCAAGAATTATTGGGTCGATGGAGGGTAAATCCCTCATTTATGTCCCTTCTTTATGTCCCATTGTTGGGGACGATTTGTATCAGTACTGTTGGGAAAGTGGAAATTTCAAGAAAAGCCAGGTTTAGGGGATGATAACATGAACTAACTGCCAAGACAACAATCATGTGTTTTTTGGTTTGTGTTTTCTTTTTGTTTTCCTTTTTTTGTTAATCCTCACCCAAGGATACTTTTTCCATCTATTTCCTGAGAGAGTGGAGGAGAGAGAGAGAGAGAGAGAGAGAGATCAGTTGCCTCCTGCACTCAGGATTGAACCTGCAACCCAGATACCTGTCCTTGACCTCAAACCAAACCTGTGACCCTCCGTGTGCAAGCCGAGATTCTAACCACTGCCACACCGGCTTTTCTTTCTTTTATTCACAAATTATCATTCATGTGAGTGAATCAAATAGTTGTTTTGATTTCATATAAAAAGAACTGAAAGTAAATATTGAATCATCTAACAACATAACTAATATAATGAAATATTTTAGAATTAAATTAAAATGTTTAAAAATTGAGTAACTTATCAGTAAGAGGAAAATCTACGCTTTTAGAAAATGACAAGGAATTTTCTGTAATAAAAATAATGTTTTAAGGAACATGTTGAATTCCCAGGAGTCAAAAAATATGTTTGGAGTTTTACAGTTTTCTGAAGATGAAGCCTACAATTCTAGGACAGGTGCTGTACTCTTTCTTAATATTTAGATGCCAAAAAAAGGAAGGGGACCAGCAGTTATTCCCCTCCCACTGGAATAGAAATCTTTCTCATATTTAATATTAACAAGTAATTTTGCTAACAATAGACTCTCCAACGAAAATAAAGATGGTTTTACATAAGGAGGGCCATCAAAAGAAAAAGATCCATTCAAGAGCTATCAGTATGAATTTCAGCAAACACTGAAACTATTAGCCAAGTCCAGCAGGAATTATAAACAATATTACCTTTCCCGAGAAATATGTCTTATCCCAATGATTATTCATCAAGACACAAAGCCAGGCAACTCTTCAATATTTTGTTTTATAGAGGATAGCAAAAGGGGAATTCCACTTAGAAACCTAGCCAAGAGACTAGCTCCTGGCATTTCAATCAAATATTTAAGCCATCACAGGAATGATTTGGGATACTAGAAAGAGGAAGTTTTTGCATCTGGAAAAGACTACATAAACCTGGAGAACTTAATGTTCCTGTGTGTGCCATCCTCAATTCCTTCAATTTGGTTTTCTCAAGAACCCTGTCAGTTTGCAATTGGGAAGGGCTGGGTGTACAGGGAAATCGACATCCACATTACCAGCCCTTTCAGCTCCTTGAGGACAGGAACATTGTCTAGTTCACCCCGAGGACTCCTCCTAGTAGGTCTTTAAGATGTACTTATTTAATTTGCCCTGGCTGATTTGGCTCAGTGGATAGAGTGTTGGCCTGTGGAATGAAGTGACCCGTGTTCAATTCTGGTGAGGGCACATGCCTGGGATTCGGCTTCGATCCCCAGTGGGGGGTATGCAGGAGGCAGCTGATTAATAATTCTCTCTCATCATTGATGTTTCTATCTCTCTCTCCCTCTCCCTTCCTCTGTGAAATCATAAAAATATGTTTTAAAAAAGAAAAAATGTACTTAATTAAATCAAATGGTGTTTACCAAAGCTAAGATTTCATTTATAAAAGGATGGAAATTAATAATGGCGATCTTCCTGTAGTTTTTATTTCATCAAATTGGGAAGTTTTGTTTTTGCATATTCTTTTCCTCTTCTCCTCTACCAAGCACCAACTCTTGAGGGAAAAGAACCTGTATCATTTGTCTTCTTACTCTGACTCTAGCGTAGCAAAAGTTCAATACTGCTTTTAAATGAGTGGAATGAATGTTGCTTCAAATTCCTTTTTGTTAGACATGATCACTCTATATTGCAGAAAATTAATTTAAAGAAATAGTGGCTCACGAACATGAGAAAAAAATAACACCTAGTACAGGGGATGGGATAACAATAAGTAGACAAAATAAACTAAGCATGCACGTTTTAGCTCTGTCTAATGCAAATTTAAAATATGAAACAGATATTCTGGATCAACAAAAATGCAAAGGACCAATAGGATAATACCAATAATCAATAAAGTATGTGCATCAATATAGGGTACAAGCTCCATGAGTTTCAATATTAGTAGGAGAAACTATAAACTAGATTAGAGAATGCTTTTAAATTCTAAGTGCAAAGCAAATCGAAAAGATCAGTAGTGACAAAAAGATAAGTAGTGATAATATTGCTCTAAGTGCCACCCTAATCCCAATAGTTCCTTTTCACCACTGACTCCTGAATTTCCATCAACTTATGATTATATCAATTGATGCAGAAAAAACACTTGACAAAATCCAACACCCATTGCTGATAAAAATTCTCAGTAAAATAGGAATAGAGGGATCATATCTCATCGTAATAAAAGGCATATATGACAAAACCAACTGCCAACATCATACTCAATGGGCAAAAAAGAAAACCATTTCCCATAGGAACGGGAACAATACAGGGATGTCCTCTTTCACCACTCTTGTTCAGCATAGTACTGGAAGTCCTAGCCACCGTGATCAGACAAGAAGTCATAAAAAAGAGATCCAAATTGGAAAGGAGGAAGCAAAACTCCTTATTCTCAGATGACATGATACTGTACTAGAAAATCCTAAGGACTCCATAGAAAAATTACTGGATTTAATAAATTCGGAAATGTAGCAGGATACAAAATTAACACTGAATCACCGATGGCTTTTCAATACACCAATAATAAACGAATAGAAAGAGAAACTAAACAAAAAATTCCATTTACCACTGCAACAAAAAAATTAAGATTCTTAGGAATAAAATTAACATAGGACGTAAAAGAAAGAGCTTTTATTTGCAAGTTGACTTCCAAGAAAACAGGAGGCTAGTGCCAAATCTGTCCCGCTGGTCAAGGGGCAAGATTTAAGGAGCTCCAGTACCAGATCATCCTGGCCAATAGACACTTTGCTTCAGAAAGGGTTCTGGGGTTCAGGTTCTAATCATATGGTTATTTTGGATCCATGGGGGTGGAGAATAGTTACTGGTGCACAAGTGTCACTCATGAGTGGTGTTTACCTATAAGTGGTGTATCCAAGGTTTAAACATTTCGAATCTGGTTAGAAACAGCATAGGACCAGTTTAAGCTGGTTCTGTGGTCACAATTTCTTAAAATGAGAATAATAATAGCATCTTCTCAAATAGTTAACTTAGCCTGACTACCTTAGCCTTATATATAATAAGCAAATACTTACTACCAGTTGATGCATTATCTCCACATTCAAAAGTGCATTTCTGTTGTCTCTCCCCCAACAGCCCCACGTTGATGACAATTCCATCATTCCAGGTGTTTTAGACAAAAGCTTTGACTCCTCATTCCCTCACACTGCACATCCATTCTGTCAGGAGATTCTGTTGGTTCTACCTTCAAAATATACGCTGATTCACAAAGCTTCCTAATGGGTTCCTTGCTCTCATCCTTGCTCCTGTCAGTTTATGCTCAAGCAGTGGAGGTGAGACTTTTAAACATCAGGCAGATCAGGTTGACTCCTCTTCTCAGAATCCCACAGTGGTCCCTCAATTTCACTATGAGTAAAAGCTAAAGATTTTTAAATGGCCTACAAGAACCTATAATATCTGCCACCTCTTCACATTCCTATTACCCCTCCAGCCACATCTCCAGTTCCTCTCTCCCTGCTCACTTACCTTCCCTCTCGTCCTGCTCACTTACCTTCAGCCTCATGGGCCTCTGTGTTCCCCAAATATACCAGGCATACCCCTGACTTACAGCCTTGGCACTGGCTGTTTGAGCTTCTTGGAAGAGTTACCTCAGGGAGCCTCTTAACTCCTTCAGACCTTTGTTCAAATTCATCTTCTCCATGAGACCAAGCCTTACCAACTTCTATAATATCATAATTGTACTTCACTAAACTTAGTGTTTTTATAGCCCTTTTAACTTACTAATATCTATATTATTTACTCATATATTATGGTTATTAAGTATTGTCTGTGTCTCCTCACTAGAATATAAACTACACAAATGCAGAGCCCTTTGTCTCTTCTGTTTACCAACATATCCCATGCACCTAGAATAGTATTTGGCAAATATCTTTGGAATGATCAGTTATATTTAAAGTAGAAATCTAGGAACTATGGAAGAAGTAGAAGTCCCTAAATTCCTTATTTTACTTACACTTAAACGTTACAGTGATGAATCTGAGTCATAGCAATATCTTTACTGATACGGCTCCAAGGGCAATGGAAACTAAGGAGAAAATAAACAAATGGTACTACATCAAATGAAAAAGCTTCTGCACAGCAAAAGAATCCATCAATGGAAGAACAAGAAAGCCCACTGCATGGCAAAACATATTTGCCAATTTTATCTCTGATAAGGATTTAATCTCCAAAATGTATAGGGAACTCATACAACTTCATAAAAGGAAGATAAACAATCCCATCCAAAAATGGGCAAAGGACCTAAATAGACACTTTTCAAAAGAGAACATACAGAAGGCCAATATGAAAACACTATTGCCCAGGGCACGGATTAGTGCACATTGAAAGGAAATTAATTAGAAGAAATATTTTAATATTACTCTTCGCCCTGTCTTTGTAAGTGTCAGAGATGAAAGAAAATTAGTCAAATCATCACACAGACGGCCAGTCACTTAGCATTATATATAGACTAGAGACCTGGTGCACGAAATTCATGCACAGGGAGTGGGGGAAATGTCCCTCAGCCCAGGCTACACCCTCTCCAATCCGGGTCCCCTCAGGAGATCCCCTCTGGGATCAGGCCTAAACTGGCAGTCAGACATCCCTCTCACAATCTGGGACCACTGGTAACTAACTGCTCACCTGCCTGGCAGCCTGATTGCAGCTAACTGGTCTCCCCTTCCGGCCTGTTCGCCCCTATGTGCCGCTGCCTCGGCCCCTACCATCATGGCTTTGTGCAGAAGGACATCCGGATTGATGTCTGGAAGATGTCCAGTCTAATGAGCATATTACCCTTTTATTAATATAGATCATACAACATAACCTTTAAGGCAGAGTTGCATTAGTAGAAATGAAGAGACATTTCATTGAAAAATGTATATTAGTTTGCTATGATTCAAATCCACTTGTTTATGACAAAAATCAAGCCTTTAAGCATAAGATTGCTTGTCCTAGCTGGTTTTGCTCAGTGGCTAGAGCTTCAGCCTGAGGACTGAAGGGTCCCAGCTTAGATTCTGGTCATGAGCACATGCCTGGGTTGCGGGCTCGATCCCCAGTAGGATGCGTGCAGGAGGCAGCCGATCAATGATTCTCTCTCATCATTGATGTTTCTATCTCTCTTCCTCTCCCTTCCTCTCTGAAACCAATAAAAATGTACTTAAAAAAATAAAAGAATAAGATTGCTTTGCTATCAAAGCCAAGTAAGGTGTGTCATTCGATGTCTCTGATGAAGTCTGAGCAGCTCAGTTGCTAAGCAACTTCACTGGGTTCTTATCAAATGAAATCCGTGGAGAAGCAACTAAACCCACCATGAATTTAGGCTATAAAGACTGAAATTTGTGGAGGACAGAGTGTTTCTGGGGCTGGAGACAGTGAGGGTCAGTGGCCTGGAGGCAGGGTAAATGCCAGAATGCCCAGTGCCTGGAAGTACTGGAGGGTCTCTGATATGCAAATCTTCTGGGGGTGGGGTCACGCCCTGTGCTCCCTGAGGTCAGGTCTAGATGGAGGGCAGGGGTGCAGTTCCAGGGTGTCCCCGTCCTGCAGGGCTCCTCCACCTCCCCTTAACCCCCTAACTTGTCCTTTTGGATAAAGTGGGTGGGAAGCAGGTACACAATATCTGGGCAAGTCGTCCCTCAGTCCCAGATCTCTCCAGGGCAGGGAGGGGTGTTTGTATTGGTTTATTTGATTCTCCTTACATGTTGGTTGAAGGGGGTAGCACGGGAGTGTCTGCCAGACATGGTTTCCTTCCACTTGCTCGCCAGAGCTGCCCCACATGATGCCTTTTCCCTTCTTTCCATGCTGACTGAGCTAATGCACATGACATCGCCAGGGATGAAACTGGGGCCCCCTCCTATTACCTGGAGATTGCACTCCACAGAAACCTGCCTGTTCGAGGGAGGGCTGGCGTCATTCACTGCTGGAGAGGCTCAATTTAAACCAAGCCTCCGGTTGCCACAGCTTAGATAGGCGCTGGCTGATTTTGAGGAGGGTTTATCATCCCTTCTGGCTTTTTCCTTGGGAACCACAAACTCAAGATAGCAGAGCTCGAGTCCTTCACATCTCAGCACCTGCTCTCCTCAGTCAGCTGCTGAATTTACTTGAAGGATGTAGAATAATTTGTAAACAATACTAAAGTGTGTACAATTAGGCCAAAGCATTATGCAATTGTTTCCTATTAATTTGTATGACTTAGGGTCCTGAGTGTTTGAGGATGTCAGCTCTTACAGATCATAGTGATTTTAACTATTGAATTTAACCAGAGTTTTCAGTGACTCTTTCAGCTGGGTGGCCTCCAGCCCGGATGCAGGGTGCCTGCTTGCACCTCTGCCGATGGCCACTTCTGCCTGGAGCAGCGCCTAGGCCAGGCAGTGAGGCTTGCCTCTTTGTGACTCCTAGCGGGGTAGCCTCAGAGCTGAGCGGCGCCCCTGATGGTGGCCACTTCTTCTGGGGGCCACTCCCGGGCTGCATCTAACAGGTCGTGATTATTAAGCACCTGACTGGTCATAACTAATTAGTATATCTGGGCTAATTAGCATATTCCTCTTTTATTATATAGGAAATATATAGGAGTGCGAGAGGGCATTCTTCAAAGTTGCTGTCCTACAGGCTGTGAAACGCAAACACGGGTGTACTGTAAAACAGATTCAGGGCCAACAGTGCCCCAGCAGCGCAATCCAGAGCCTCCGCCCACCCCAGCATGGGATCCGGGCCTGTCCTGTGTGGGGCGGAGCGGGAGGCAGCATGATCTGACTGGCCACCCTACCCAACTCGGGATCCGGGCCTGCCATCTGCGACCAGGAGAGACGGGGCAGACACTGCGGTATTGGGCGTGCCAGCGGCCACCAGAGGAGCAGGCCTAAGCCAGCAGGTGGTTATCTCTCGAGGGGTCCCAGACTGTGAGAGGGCACAGGTTGGGCTGAGGGACTCCCCCCCCCCCCCGCCCCCGCCAGTGCACAAATTACTGTGCACCGGGCATCTAGTATATTTATAGATGCTCAAAGTCAGTAATCATCTGAGAGATGCAAATCAAAAGAGCAATGAGATACCATCTCACACCTGTCAGAATGGCTATCATCAACAAATCAAGAAACGACAAGTGCTGGAGAGGATGCGGAGAAAAAGGAACCCTCTTACACTGCTGGTGGGAATGCAGACTAGTGCTGCCACTATGGAAACAGTATGGTGTTTCCTCAAAAAATTAAAAATGGAACTCCCATTTGATCCAGTGATCCCACTTCTAGGAATATGTCTCAAGACAACAGAAACAATTATCAGAAAGGATACATGCATCCCTATGTTCATAGCAGCACAATTTACCATAGCTAAGATTTGGAAACAGCATAAGTGCCCAACAGCAGATGAGTGGATTAGAAAACTGGAGTACATCTACCCAATGGAATACTATGCTGCAGTAAAAAAGAAGGAATTCTTACCATTGGCAACAGCATTGATGGAACTGGAGAGCACTATGCTAAGCAAAATAAGATATTCAGAGAAAGAAAAATATCACACGATCCCATTCATTTGTGGAATATAATGAACATAAACTGGTGAACAAATATAGAACCAGAGTCATAGAAGCATTTAACAGACTGTGGAACCTGTGAGGGAAGGCAGGGGGTGAGGGGGTAAGAGAGCAACCAAAAGACTTTTATGCAAGCATATGAGCATAACCAATGGACACAAACAGTAGGCGTGTGAGGGCATATGCTGGGGGTGGGGGCGGCCAGGCAGAGGTCAATGGGGGGAAAGGGAGACTTATGTAATTCTTTAAACAATAAAGCATTTAAAAATAGAATAAAAAGAAAAAATTTACAATAACATTTAGGATTAGATTAAAGTAACATAAATAGTATTGCCAAGTAACATGAACAGAGAATAATGATGCTTATCTCAGATACATTTAATGATGTGACCTGTGGTTTTTCATAGTCTTGCACTTCATTTAGTGATCATTTTTATGCCGAAATTGCCTGGTTAGACCATCTTATAGAAGACCACAATTGCAAGTTTAAACTGCACAGGCTGGTAAACTTTGCAGGCACAAAGCCCTATCCATTAGGAATCCATAGTGATTGATCCTTGGTGAGCAAAGGCATGACAATTTAGAATCCAGAAATTACAGCACACTGAAATAGGGAGCAGCTAATGATCTCACTGGGGTCTCCACTGAAGGAGCCAACATGATCTATCTAATACCTAATATTAAAATAATTCACATATTGTATTCTAATATTTGTAGAATAATTTAGTGTACTCTATACAAACTGATAAAATAGTGTGAAACTCTTTTTGAACTTTAACATATAGGATACATCTTTACATTCCTCCCATACCCCCAACTTTATAGCTTTGAGCTCCTATTGTATTTTTCTTGTTCCAGTGCCATACTGGAGACATTGCTGCTAACACCTACATTGCAATGCAGTTAGGCCCCAAACAAAAACAACCTTGCTAATCCTGCCCACAATCATTCA
Organism: Myotis yumanensis; assembly: GCF_028538775.1. Taxonomy (NCBI): domain Eukaryota; kingdom Metazoa; phylum Chordata; class Mammalia; order Chiroptera; family Vespertilionidae; genus Myotis; species Myotis yumanensis. The sequence continues at coordinate 138,649,606 of NW_027223752.1, forward strand.
TTCAAAAAACAGATCAGGGTTTACCAAGTGGCAAGGAATAGAACTACATACATGCATTAAGGCAGCTCCTACTCTAGAGAAAATAATAATCAAGTGGAGAATATAAAATAGCCTCAAAATAATCTTAGCACTTTCCTTTAATTCCTTTCAATGCAACATAGGCCTAATTACTTTGATTCTGCATGCCTACTGAATATTAATTAGAAAATGTCAAACATTTCCAAAGACAAAAAAGTTACCCATTCATTCTCATTTTACATAGATATAATTTATATACATATTACCTCAATCTTTTGTTTATAAAGATATTTAACATCTCAAATTTGTTTCTTTTAAAACAAGTCCCTATAAACTGAGCCTTTGGTCCTATTTCAGTCATAGTAAAGATTTCTGGTTCCCCTGGTTACTTTTTAAAAAATGTATCTTTATTGTTGAAAGTATTACAGCTGTCTCCCCCTCTCTCCCCTTCCCCAGTAAGCACCTCCACCCTATATATGTCCATTGCAGGTCTTCATCACACTATTGTCTGTGTCCCAGGGCTATGCATGTATACATATGAGTTGCCCTGGTTACTGTCTCCCCACCCATATCCTACCCCTACCTTCCCTCAGATTCCTCAGACTATTCCATGCTTCTGTGTCTCTGGATCTATTTTGTCCATCAGTTTATTTTGTTCATTAGATTCCCTGGTTCCTTCTTATCTTTGTTTTGCTTTTCAATTTAATTTAGTTTTATTGTGGTGAACTATGCCTAATAAAATGTATTATTTTAACCATTTTTAAATGTATAATTCAGTGGCATGAAGCACAGTCACAATATTGTGTAACCATCATCCACTGTCGTTTCCAGAACTTTTTATCATAACTAACAGATATTCTATACAAATTAAACACTAACTTCTCATTTCTCCCTACGTCCAGGGCCTTGTAATCTCTATTCAACTTTCCATCTCTTTGAATTTGTCCACTGTATATATCCCATAGAAATGGAAACATATTTGTCCTTTTTTCCCCCTGGCTTACTTCATACTTACCATGTTTTCAAGGTTCACCTACGGCAGCATGAATCAGAATTTCATTACCTTTGTAAAATGAATAACATTCTGTTGTATGTATATACAACTGTTGTTGGTCCATTCCTCTGTTGATAGACATTTAGGTTATCTCCGCCTCTACATTATTGTAAATAATGCTTCTATGAGCCTTGGTGGACACATGTCCATTTGAGTTCCAGATTTCAAGTCCTTTTAGTGTATACCATAAAATGGAATTGTTGGGCCCTGGCCAGTGGGGCTCAGATGATTGGACACCATCCCTTGCACTTAAAGGTTGCCCATTTGATTCCTGGTCAGGGCACATATCCAGGTTGTGGGCTCCAACCCTGGTAGGGGCACATACAGAAGGCAACAAATTGATGTTTCTCTGTAACATCAATGCTCTTTCTCTTTCCCTCCCTCCCTCCCTTGTTCACTCCCTCTCCCATTTTCTCTCTAAGCATGTCCTTGGGTGAGGATTAAAAAAAAAAAAGCTGTGGTACATATACACATGGAATACTACTTGAACATTAAAAAGCAATCTTACCTTTTGTGACAGCATGAATAGACCTAGGGGGTATTATGCTTAGTGAAATAAGTCAGGTAAAGAAAGACAAATACCGTATGATTTCCCTTACATATGAAATCTAAAGAACAAAATAAGCAAGAAAATAGAAACAGATTCACAGATACAGACAACAGAGTGTCAATTGACAGAGGAGATGAATGCTGTGGGCACTGGGTGAAAAAGGTGAAGGGACTAAGAAGTACAAATTGGTAGTTAGAGAATAGTCCCAGGGATGTAAATTATAGCACAGGGACTAATCAATATCGTAATAACTATGTATAGGGCCATGTAGGTACTTGAAATATTGGGGGAACCAGTCTGTAAATTACATGATTTTCTAACCACTATGCTGTACATCTGAAAGTATTCTATACATGTATAAAAACCCAGTGACCAGAACGCCGTAATGACTGGAACAACTGATCACTATGACGCCCTCTGTGGCCAACGAAAGGGCCGTTCCGGGGTTTGGCCCCCTAGCCAAATTCTCCTGGCCTTTCCTCCTGGCCAGCCCCACCCCCGATGGGCTCACCCTGTGCCTGATTGCCCCCCCACCCCAATAGGAGGTGGGGCTGGTGGCCAACCTCCTGCAGCCCCTCCTCCTAGCCAGCCCCAACCACAATGGGCCCCCACCACCCTGCTCAGCCTGCAGCCCCTCTCCCCAGCTGGCTCTGCCCCTGATGGACACCCTCTACCCCAATAAGGGGCGGGGCAGACAACCAACCTCCTGCAGCCCCACCCCATTCCTTGCCCCACCCCCATTTGGCACCCCCACCCCAATTGGGGGCGGGGCCCACCGGCCAATCACCCACAGCCTCTTCCCCCATCTGGCCTGGCCCAGATCAGAGCAGTCCAGCTGGACACCCTCCCACCTTCTCCTCCTCCCGACAGGCCCAGCCCTGATCCACCCCAATCAGGGCCTGGCCAGCTGGACTGCACCCATGCACAAATTCATGCACTGGGCTTCTAGTACAGAATAATATTAAATGTAAATGTAACTGAAAATAAAAGTAGTATATCTTAAGTATAGGCAAGGTGTTGAAAACACAATTGTCTTTGATCTCAAAGAACTTATAAAGGAGCTGTGAGAGGTAAACAAATGCAACACCTTATGATGTATGCAACAAAATATGAAGTAGAGTGTGCTCTGCACACATATACAAGAGTAGGCTTTAAAGAACACAGAAAAGGCAACCCAGGAGCAGTGACATCTAACTTGACAGCTGAAGGTATTTGGGAAGATTGCCTGCTAAAAATCTGGAGGGAGTAGAGAGGTAAGTGGAGTGGAGAGTATTCCGACCAGAAGGAACTATATAAATGAAGCTCAAAACAAAAAAGTTGGATGAGCTGACAAAACTGAGACTGCAGTATGACTACAGTGTAAGAGTGGAGAGAGAAGGTTATAGAAAGAAGGCTAAGAAATTAACAGGAACCAAAAGCCTGAAGTATTTTGAACTGAATCTGAACATTAATGACAGTATGGTGACAGAATCAGATTTGCACTTTGTAGAGGAGGCTCCCTCTGACTATGCTGGGAAGAAAGGATAAACACAGGCAAGATTGGAGGCAGGAAGACCACTTGTTCACCTTCAAGTCACCTATACTTAGAACATACCCTGGCACATAATAAGCATTTGGTAATTATTTGTTGACTAAGTGAACGATGCAAAAATAATATCCAGGGTCAAGAACTGCTGAGAATACCTCATTGTAATTATTGCCTCAATGATCATTACAAGACATACCCAAGACACAGGAAAATGAGAGAGGGAATGATACAATACCTTACAATGTTATCATCCTATCTAATAAAGAGGGGATATGCAAATTGACCATCACACCATCAAGAAGATGGCAGTGCCCACAGCGGAGGCGGGGTTTCCGTAACAAAAAAGACTGCACTCACAGCAGAGGCTGAGTTCCTGTAAGAAGCCTTAATGAGCAATCAGCAGGGACCTGAGGCTGCGTGGTGCTGGGCCTGGGCAGGGGACCTGACGCTGCACCCCCTGCCTAGTGGGGCTTGACAGGGAACCTCAGGCCATGACCCCCGCCCCAGCCCAGGGGACCTCAGGCTGCACCCCCAACCCCGGCGCTGGGGCGGGCGATCTCAGACCTTGCCCCCCACCCTGGCACTGGGCCAGGGGACCTGAGGTCGCACCCCCCATCCAGTGGGGCTTGACAGGGGATCTCAATATACACCCCCTGCCCAGATGCTGGGCTGGGAATCCTCTGGCTGCTCCCCCTGCCCTGGGCTGGGAGACCTGAGGCTGCACCCCCCACCAGGCAGGGCTTGATGGGGTCCTGAGGCTGTGCCCCCCCACCAGGCAGGGCATGGCGAGGTACCTCAGGCCATGCCACCCGCACTGGTGCCAGGCCAAGGGACCTCAGGACATGCCCCCTGGTCTGGTGCTGGGCCAAGGGACCTGAGTGTGCGCTTGGGGACCTGAGGATGCACCCCCTGCCTGGTTCCAGGCCAGGGGACTTGAGGCTGCACCCCCCCCACCTGGTGGGGCTTGACAAAGGTGGGGCTGGCTGGGTCTGATCTCACCCAATGGTGGTGGGGCTGGCTGGGTCTGGGTCTGGGTTTCTGGTGATTTTGGTAGGCGGGGACTTGACTAATTCCCACGGTGAACCCCAGACTCTGATAGGAGAAAGAATTTCATATACATTTTACTAATTTTCTTTTATCTCTGACAATTCTATTATAGAGAAAGGGCAAATAGCAATATCAAATTATTTCTTCTAATTAATCCCCTTTTAATGTGCATGAATTTTGTGCACCAGGCCATTAGTTTCATTATAATCACCTTTAGAATGAAAGTGGTGAGAATTTCTGCCTCCCAAGTTGGTTGTTAGATTTAAAATATAAAGAACTGTAGAGGTAGCACAGGCAGGGACATTTTAAAGCTCTTCGTCTTGCCTGGACAGGGGAGGAGGGTGACTGTACTCAAAGTTTCATCTTGCTGTCAATCTTCCTCTTGTTCTCTGTAATCACCCTGTATAATACAGCGGTTCTCAACCTGTAGTCGCGACCCCATTGGTGGTCAAACGACCATATCACAGGGGTCGCCAAAGACCATCCTGCATATCAGATATTTACATTACGATTCATAATAGTAGCAACACTACAATTATGAAGTAGCAACGATAATAATTTTATGGATGCGTCACAACATGAGGAACTGAATTTAAAGGGCCAGAAGGTTGAGAACCACTGGATACAACCCAAATTAGAAAGATATGAGGAAACTTGTTACTACATAGCTTTTTCTCAAAGCTTGATTCATGATTGCTTTATTTTTTCCAAAGCCCATAACTTGCTCTACTAACAAGACAAAAGATGTCCAAATGCCTAGCAACCCATTTCCCACTTTTATTTTATAAAGAAAAGGTGCACCTTTTATTTATTGTTTCATTGGTTGTTTTTTTTCCTTTCTTTTTCTTTATTTCTTTTCATTAAATTTTTTGAGGTGACATTAGTTAACATGAACATTTAGGTTTAACGTGTGGATTACTAAGTTGGTGCACCTTTTAGTAGTGACCAGTCAAGGACTCACCATCAAGGACTCACCATGCGGGAAAGGCTTTTCTCCAGGAGCAAGTGGGAGATACTGCTTTTGAACATCAGTTTCAGTTCAAGGTTTCCAGACACTCAATGCCAAATCTTCTAGCCAGAGATGTCCTCGCAATTTCCTATAGGTACAACCATTTTGAAAATCAGTGAGCTCCTGCATTTTCCATTCCAACTTAGCCATAATGCCCTGACGTAGCCAGGCAGACCAAGAGATGACAATGGGGCAAGGGAGAGAGAACCCAGACTGCCTCTGCAAAGTCAGAAGCACTGCTTAGAGTTCACGCAAACGGGTCCCGTCAGCATTAATGTGCTGGGTATTTATTTCCTTGTTGGAAACTCAGCTCCCTCATCTATAAGCTGAGGCCATTGGAATGGATTCCCTATATATCTATTTCAGAGCTAATCTCCGGTGTCCTGCATTGAACATTCATCCAAGTGAAAGCACTGTGTCTGAAGGTTCTCCTCCGCCTTCTGCTTTATTAACGTTGTAGTTTGTGTTTTAAGAAAAGAATGTCTCCAGTTGCCTGGGGCCTGTGGACAGCCATGGATGATGGGGACGAATGTGTTAGGGTTGGGGGAGGCCAGGTCCTGGTTTAGTGGCCTAGCTACAGCAAGTAACCAGTGGTGCGGCTCAATTAATCGCTTTGCTGGTCTGAGTGCCATTTTCCTTCACTGTCAGATAAGCCAGAGGACACATAAGGATCGATAACCTTAGTTGCCCCTAGACAGAGCTTTGTTAGCTGGAGACCGGTTTTAGGTTTCCGCTGTACCCTTGTAACTCTCATATCCTGTGAGTTTTACACACACACTTGTACCACCTTGTCATTAAGCAAATACATGTTTAAAAATCTGTAACCTAGGAGTTGACGTATTTCCTTCCATTTGCAAAACCTGCGGTTGTATTCCTAGCCCACGATCTATATGCTTCCGAGGGTTTATAGGGCCCCCTTCATTTATCACCGTCATGATTTTATGAACAAAACTTGAATCTGGCTCTAAGAAAACTAAGTAAAATGACAAAGAAAGCAGCCCATTCTGATGCAGGTCATAAGCAGGCATGAGGAGGGCCAAAGCTGTTCCCCAGCTTGGACCACTCATTCCACAGCTGGCAGCACAAAGCACAGTGACACTGCCATGTAACCGCACCTTCTTAATTGGGAGTGTTCTTGCATGGGCAGCCAAGATGTTCCTGGTGAAGGAATGCTGCCGCCACAAAGACAGCCAGGCTGCCAGACAGAATTTTCACCATCATCGCATGGAAATTGGTTTAGTTAATATAATAAATTCCATCCCCAACTTCATTTTATAGGAAATGCCTACTATCTGGAACCTGTGCACTAACCCCTGGTGATTTTCCACAGGGGTTTGAGCTTCGTTTTGTGGGAAAATGTAATGTATGTATGTGTCATATATATATTCTCTCAGATGTGTATGTCTGAGAGTACAGAGGATAGAGGAAACAGAATTAGGAAACTTGGCAGCAACATCTCAGAAGCAAGATGTGCAAAAGATTCTATCTAGATGATAATTTCCCAATTCTAACACAGTCAATTTCCAGAAACATGGCCCACCTTTCATGTTGACAGGAAGATGGCTCTTTCACTGCAGGCTGTTTTATGTGAATCTTTTTGACCCCTGACCTTGGCACATCCTCTGCATGTCTATCTTCGAGATTTGAAACCTGAGTGCCAGAGACATGCTGGCTGTTCACAATCGGCAACAGCAAAGGGATGTGCAGGATTCCAGGGATAAGTTTTTGTTTTGTTTTGCTTGATTTTTAGAGAGTGGAGGGGAGAGAGATAGAGAGATAGAAACATTGAGGAGAGAGGAACATCACTGGTCAGCTGCCTCCTACATGCCCCACACTGGGGATTGTGTCCACAACCCAGGCATGTGCCTCAACCGAAATCAAACAGACAACCTTCTGGTTCCTGGGACTATGCTCAACCACTGAGGGACACTGGCAGGACAAAGTTTTGTTTAATCGCTTGATGTAGGCAGGAAGAAACCATCTCAGAGAGGTTGGGCACTCCCCTTTGGTCACACAGCCAGCAGGGGAAAAGCAGGAACTACAATGCTTTCAATACCTTTGATGGCTCCCAAGCACTTCCCATCTCTGGCAGGTGGACATGTGACTTTTCCAGGTCGGGAAGAGAAGCTGGCAGCTGTTAAAGGTAGGGTCTTCCCCAAAGAAGTGACCATAGAAACAGCATGCAGTGGAGGATTTGTCTGGGCCATTCATGGTTTCTGAATTGTGTCATCTGAATCTTTATCCTTTTTAACAAGTATTAGATCCCAAGAAAGACTGTCGCTGTAGACCCTGCTCTCCAAATCCACCAGCAAGGCAATCATTTTGCAGCGCTGGCAGCTGTACTTAGGGCTCTGTGATTTACCCCGTCTCTGACCTACCAAGGATTGTGAGGTGGCCAGATGCTCTGCGCTTCCATGGGAATGACTAAGCAGTCCCATTATTTCAATGAAACTCTTGAGTGAAGTAATCACCTTCAAAAAACAGACACAGGATGGGAAGAGGGGATACGGCCATGCAGGTAAGGACCCTGACTGGGCCCTGGCCAGGTGTGGTGAAGGCATGCTCAGTGAGCACAGTGATACCCTGGGCCCTGTGAGGACCCGGGTGGGTGTGACACTGCAGTTCCCAGTGCAGCAGGATAAAGAGGAGGGCAAATAGCCATACGCAGGTTGTGGGAAGTGCCTATCCCAGCAGTGAGGATGTTCTAATGCTAACCTATCTTGACGGTTCTGGGTGACAGGTCTAATCCAGTTACAGACCTACTGTGTATCTGTGTGGGCCCCTGCAGGCACTGTGAAGGTGGGAACAGGCTGAGAGGTGGGTCTGAGGGCAGGAGGGAGAAGCTGGGGCAGGTGGGAGATGCTGGGGCAGGAGGGAGAAGCTGGAGCAGGAGGGAGGCCTGAGAGACCACCCCGACACTCCTACCCCCCATCCCATCCCCTGCAGCAGGAATCCAGTTTCCTCCAGGGAACAGGACTGCACACAGGGGGCTGGAAAGGACAGGCGGCCTCTGAGAGAACAGGGCACACCCCTGTCCAGGTGCCCTGCTTGCCCAGGTCCACCAAGCTGGTGCACCCGCAGGTGCAGATCCCATGGCCTCCCCCAGGCTCGGTAGCAGGTCCACCTCAGCACCCAAAACAAGTGGTGCAGGACCAGCCTCCCCTCCCCAGCACACCCAACCAGCACAGACATCACTCCTGTGGACAGACAGCTGCACTCCTGCGAGGCAACGGAGCCATGGCTTCTGACAAATGGGAGAAGGAGACCCACAGGGATGCCTGGAGTGAGACCTTCGTCCTTTCACCCACACTGGTGGTGGTAGCTCCCCTGGGGCTCTGCTTACCTGCAGGTCCCCGCAGGGCAGGGTGGTCACAGCCACCCCCAGGAGCCTTCCGCCTGGAATAAAGGGAGCACAGGGACCACAGGGTGTCACCACGTGCACAGGCCTCCCTGACCCAAGTGCTCCACTCCCGCAGCTCCTGCCCAGGAGGTCCAGAGCAAGTGCCCAGGGCATCAGACCACATGCTCTGTGCGTCAATACGCGTGCCCTGTGCATCAGAGCGCGTGTTCCCAGTGTCAAAGTGCATGCCCCCAGCGTGGACAGCGTGTGCCCCTGATGTCAAGAGCGCATGTGGCTTCCCCACACCACCAGGCATCTAGAGCAGAACAGAGGTTGCTTCCGCAGGACCCCTTTCAGGACAACATACCAGAGACAGTAGAGAAAGCTGTTGAGCCGGGGGAGCTCCCAGGGCGGAGGGGCCACTCAGCACTGCAGTCCAGGCGCTGGGCCCTTCCTGGGGGCTGGCGGCGAGGGTGGGAAAGGCTTGCATGGCGGGCTTGAGCCACCTCGTGGACAGGTCAGGGGTTAGGAAAGAGAAACAGCGGAAAGGGCCATGCAGCATGAAGCAAATTTTCCTGGCTAAAGATTCACGTCTAGAAAACGCGAATTTTGAGGATTATGTCTGCCAAAGTCAGCTGGAAAGCTGGTCAAACCCCACACGGAGGGAGAACCAGGGCGGCCAGGTCTCACGTGGAGATTTCCAGTCCAGTCTGCGGGAAATGGGAGCGCGGTTCTTACTGAGGAGATGGGATGGTCAGCTTCAGCCTCCAGAGAGCACAGGGGCCCTGTCAGGCTGGGCCTGCCCAGCGGGTGTGCACTCACCTGCCTTCCCGCTCAGGCACAGCTGTGTCCCCACCTGCCAGCCAGGCTCCCCGAGGCTGCCCAGTCCCCCAGCCATCACATCCCTGCCTTCCTGGGGTGCTGAGCCCCTGCCCAGTCTGCCTTGTGCTGTGGGAAGACCAGCGCGGGTTACACTGAGTCCTCCCTGGGGAAGGGGGTCCTAGGCTCAGGGCTTCTGGTCCTTGTGGATTCAGAATTCAGGGAAGGCTGCAGACCCTGGCCCTGGAGGCAGGGCGTGGTCTCTGGGAGGTGGCAGGGTCCAAGCTGCTGACTCCTGGCTGGGCGCATTGCTGCTGGGCTAGGCTCTGCTGGGTGCTATGCACAATGGGAGGAGCCTGGCAGATGCGGATGTGGCAGGGATGTGCCCCTTTCTCCAGCCCACAAGCGGCTTCCATGGACATCCCCTCTCCTGGGTGGAGGTGCAGAGATGGAAGGAGGGCCAGGTGGCTCCTTCCTTCCCAGGTCTGCATCCGCCTGCATCCATGGAGCCTGCCTGTCCGGGAGAAGCCCCAGACACTATGGCAACAGGACGCCTTACCCTGAGCACCAGGCCCTGGCTCCCTGTGATCTGGCAGCAGTGTTTGGGGCGCTGTCAGAAAAGTAGAAGGGAGTGGGGAGAGTGGGTTCCAGGTGCTGTAGGTATTGGCTTATGCCCTCTGGCACAGGCTTTCTCCATGCTGATCCTGGGAAGGGAAGGCGGGAGGAGGGGCACAGTCCTCAGAAAGAGCACCTGTTCTTAGGTTTCTGGGGCCTGGAGGGAAAACCTTAAATGTCTGGCAATTGAAGTCTGAGTTTTGTTGTGTGCTTCTCTGTCATTAATTGTAGGCACTGCTTACAACATAATCTTCAGTGTTGTCTCAAGCTTCCAAGAGCCATCCAAAATGCTATCTAATGACATTCCTAGGACTTTAGACAATAATATTATTAATAGCATCCAGTTACATCCAGGTTCTGAGGATGTAACTAGATGCTATTTAAAAGAAACTGAAGTTCATCAGGTCATTTCCCATTCCACTGTGGTCTCCACATGTTAATATCTTGCTCATTCTTGTGACCAGACTTATATCTCTTATACTGTTGAATATTAATAATCTCTGTTTCCCTGATTTTTTGAGGTGACCTTTTTCTCCTATTCTTTTAATAAAGGAAAACACTCCCTCTGGTCCTTTGGGGGGGCAACTATTTGATTGAAGGGTTTGTAAATGTCTGTACATTTTGCAATTACTGTACACGTCTTTTTCTTCTTGATTTTTTTTCTGTTTTTCTCCAAAACGTGTACAGTAACTGAAAAATGTATTCACTTCTTGGCCATCGCCAAGGGCATTTGCAGGTTTCCTGCCTTCCTGACAACATTTGAGTGTGTTTAGGAAATGCTGTTTGGAGCCCGAGGCTGGGCCACATGAGTGCGCTGGGAGAGGGGATAGAGGGCCTACAGGGCAGGGAGGACCAGCATTCTGACCCACTGCCTTCCCTGCCAGGTGGGCACATGGAGGGAACGCTGCCGTGATTGGTCCCTCGTAACCAGGTGACCACAGAATGTGTTCTGGTTGGCTGGGGCCCGCCAGGAGCCCTGCCTTCAGTTGAGAAGCAGCTGTGGCAGGCGGTGGAGCTTCGGCTGTGCTCTCTTCTTGCAGTGGTTGTGATTCTCAGCAGTTGCCTGATCAGCACACCTTTTAAATACGTGAGACTGCTGGCTGTCCTCACAGACTAGTCAACTCTGTGGAGGCCGCAGCAGCTGAAAGCTGGGCGGGGGCGGCGGGGGCCCCTGGCTTTGCCCTTTGGGGGTTGGGCGGGGCGGGGGGTGGTTAGGGGGACTGTTGAGTGAAGGCAGTGACAGCAGCAGGAGTAGAGGTTCCTCATGGGGAACAAACTCAGCTGCTGCCTGAAGCCCAATGCCAGCCCCAAGGTGGGCCAGAGCTTGGAGTGGGTGAATCCGCACCCTGAGTCTGATGCCTGTGAGGTGACTCAAGCTGCCTGGGCACATGAGGACTTGGGTCTCCTGTTCTGCAAATGCCACCCTGTGCTGCGCCTCAGTAACCGGCAAACGCCCAAAGGTAAGGAGTGGCAGGGGTTCGCTGATCTCAGTCACACCTCTGGGCTCTGCTGACCCCAGGACCCCCTAGATGGGCACCACCTCAGACTCCTCCTTGCCTTCTTTCTGGCATCCCGAACCTTTATTTCCCCACCCCCGTCATGTCTTGCCAGTTTCTTTCCCTGTTCAGTACCCAAATACCCAGTTCTTTCTTCCATCCCCATTCAGCCTAAGACACTCCAGTTGGCCCATCCTGTTCCTGGCTTTCTGTAGTGTCTCCTGGGACTCCAGGAAGAATTTTGGGTATATTCTCTCCTCTTTCTCAGTGAAAACTTTAACATCCCAACTTCCAAGGTTCCATCCCATCTCCCTATCCTTACGTAGCCTTTTGGTTCTTAGTGAAGGAATCAGGTAGGGCCCAGTGATACCCTTGTTTCCACCTGTTAAGACAGTTGATACTCTGAACAGTTCTGCTGCAAAGATTTTAGGGGTTGTTAGGTAAACTCGAAATCGATAACCGACAGAGAACCTATATAGTGTTATTACATTGGCTGTTTTCAGTTGCCTGGATAGAAGCTATTTCTTCCTTCCAACTTATAATTTGAACACAGAAGGAAATGGTGGGAGAGGGAACTCAAAATTTCTCGAATCATGTGAAATGTTACTGCCAGTCCTACAGAGAATAGTTGCTTGTTTGCTTTTTTACTTATAGCAGAACCCAGGGAGTTCTGATTACTTTGATATGTCCACGTTGACACAAAATTTCCTCAGTCTTCCTTCAGTGACCTAACAGACTTCCCTGTCACATTGTTTGTCCTAAAGGAGCGGGGATGGTTCACAAGAGTGTTGGTCAAAAGGTTCTAAAGAGAACACACATATGTAGACTTTAGTTAGTAACATAAAGTCTTGGCAGTTAAGATGTAAAATTGTGGGCAAGGAGGTTTGTCTTCATCGTCTCCCGTACTGCCAGTAGGTTCCTGTTTAACTGTAAGAATGTTGAGGTCAAAGTTCTGAAGACCAGATGCCTGAAGAGGGGTTTGGGGAGTGGAGAAGTGGGAGGAGAGAGGGAGAAGAGTGGAAATATGGTACTTGGTTTAAAATAATTCTGGGTAACAAATATAGCTAATGAAGACTGTGATTTGTGAAGTAGGAAACATACATTTACAAAGATGTTAAAGCCTCTTTGGCCTTTTTTTTTTTTTCATTTAAATGGTAGAGATTATTTCATAGAGAAAACACATCATAGCTCTTATTCTATTTAAACTCCAGTTTAGCTTTTAATTTCTTTAAAAGTTAGAATACTTAAGCCTAGGGGTTCACCTGGATGGTCGCTATGTCTTTATAACTGAAAAGTACTCCCTGTTCAGTATATTAAAATAGTATGAAAAAACGAGCAACTTACTTGAATTAATGAATTGTACCTTTAAACACAAAACAAGTGAGAACCTGTGAAATTTTCTGTTCACTCTGTTTGGTGCTATAAGGTAAGCCTCTGTCTGAGTGGTTTTATAAACCAGTTAGTAGATGGGTAGTGTTGGATGAGAGACCAAAATAGGATCTTTATATATTTAAGATTTACAGCTCACTCCCATGTATAGCCCATTTGGTCCTTCTAACTGCAAACAAGTCCCGTGTATATTCTTCTATTGCTGATGAAGAAACTGAGACTTAGAGATGTGAACGGATGTGTAACCAGCTGCTGAACAGGACAGGCTGACATGCAGGTGATAGATGTGCCAAATTCATTATGTTGATGCACACAGCGCTCCTTAGAATGCAGCCTATATGTTATAAACTCTCCACAAAGTGAGCCTATTTAACTTGCTCCAGTCTTGATTATTTCCATTTGAAATTATTGTATACAACTCAGAAACAACAATTACCACTCCAAAATAGATCCAGAGACATAGAAATATGAAACAACTGATGAATCTCAGAGAGAAGGCTGGAGTGGGTGGGTGGGTGGGACTAGATCAAGCAAAGAATGCAAGTGAAAACTTTCACATATATGCGTAACCCATGGACACAGACAATAGGGGGGTGACCGCCTGAGGGTAGGCTAGAAGGGGACAATTGTGGAAAGTAGGGGACATCTGTAATACTTTGAACAATAAAGATTGAAAAAAAATCACTTTGATGAAAGTATAAAAAGTCACTGTCGTGAAAGTTTCCCCGTAGATTAAAGCATTGAGCTTTTATACTATCCTTTTAAAGGTGCCACGATGAATAGCCCCGAGTAAGCCACAGCTAACTAAATAAGTTCATTTTGTGAATGGAGTTAGAATTAGCCAAATGGCAAAGAACATTTGCCAAATATACCTCATGATTTGGGCATATTTGATATATTAGCAGGTACCTGACAATAATTGGCCACAGTTTAATTTGAAATGTGCTGGTAATATCAGTGTGAAAGATAGTGACAGTATTTCTAATTGATAAGTTGAAATGGGGAAACACATAAATAATCCATACATTATTTAGGTGCAAGTTAAAAAAAAAAAGTCTAAGACATAGCCGGGTTTTACTGCACATGTATAGAAAGATTCTGCAATTTTGAATTTACTGTGTAGAATTTTTATATTGTCGCCTTTACTAAAATTGGCTGATTACCATTACTTAAAATGTCTTCCCATGCCCTAACTGCTTTGGCTCAGTGGATAGAGCGTCGGCCTGCGGACTCAGGGGTCCCAGGTTCAATTCAGGTCAAGGGCATGTACCTTGGTTGCAGGCACATCCCCAGTAGGGGGTGTGCAGGAGGCAGCTGGTCAATGTATCTCTCTCAACAATGTTTCTAACTCTATTTCCCTCTCCCTTCCTCTCTGTAAAAAAATCAATAATATTATTAAAAATATTCTTCCCAAAAGTAAATGATATAAGTTGATGTGTAGCTGTTTTTTAAATTACGAATTTTTCTACTCAACAAAATTGTATGCCTTTTCTCTTCTTCCTTCAGGTTTAATCCCTTCTGGCCATCCTGGGGCTGGCACAATTTTCCGGAAGAAATGTCAAATGATTGGTAAGTCAAGATAGGATTGAGGTCACAGGTTTTTGTTTGAACAAATAAAAAACATTTCAGTTGTTTACATATGAGGATTGAATTTGTGATCTTACATAGTGCTCAAGCACAGAATCCTGTCCCACATTAGAATTTGAAGCTATTCAAACTCTCTCCCCTATGTAATGCTGCCAGAGTACCTCAGAGGAACAGAGCCCTATGGGGTTCCCAGAAGCCTAGCAGGAGCACGTGCAACTATGTCAATTTCCTGTGTCCTGTTTGTTTTAGGATAAGAACCAGAACTGTAGGACTTTAATGCTTCTGCTTGCCTGCTTATTTCCTTAATGTTATTTTCAATTGAGTTTACTTGCTTAAAAAGGCACAAGGATCGAGGCTTTCTGTTGATTGTGACAGCAGAAGTACAGGCAGGGAAGGGTCCATTTTATTTGCATCCATGCAGCTCAATACAAAGTGGGGGTTTTAACATGCGTTTTCATGGCATGTGTGCATGACTGTCTGGAGCTGATCATTTTGGTAAGGATTTCTGCATTTCTCAGTTTCTTCCAGAGCCAGGGGCTGCTCAGCTGTAGAGAGAGGGTGAGAGAGTAAAGGAAGTCCTATCCCATGCCCCTCTCCTCAGTCCTGAGGAATGTGTGCCTATGATGCCCCTCCCACGTTAAAGGAGGCAGAGTGGGAAACAGAGTTCAGCCCAAGACCCTCTTTGGAGCTTTTATTTTTCTTCAGATCTTTATTGGAGCAAAACGATTTTGTGTGCTGTACAGTTGTTTACTTAGGTTAGCCGCATCATTTAAAAGTTTAAATTGGATAGGTTACTTTGCAGTTGAGTAGAGACGCATTTAATTTCTTAGTAAGATATTCTAGGTGGTTACCTAAGGGTTCGGGATGCTTGCAGGTGCCTGGCCAGAAACTGGTTCTTAGAGCCCTCAACTGTTAGATCCTGGTGGTTCAAGTACAGAGGGTATCCATGTAGAATTGGAAACTATGACTGAGTAGTGGCTCAGAGGCACAACAAATAAGCTTTTTTATTAGCTAAGTTTCTCCCCTGGCTTTGCCTTTTGCCCTTTCCTTCTGGACATGAGAGACTTTTATTTGTACCTAAAACAGAATATCCATTAGGTCAAAAGTGTAAAACTTAGTTTTAAGATACTGCTTATGGGACTCATCTTGCCAGGTGCTTTAAATTTTCAATTTTGTTGGAAGTTATAAAAGAAATGGAATAAAATTTGTTTTTATCTATATATATAAAAAGCCAGCGACTAGAACACCGTAACGGGTGGGGTCTGGCCAGTCGTTTTGACGCCCACTGTGGCCAGCGAACTGACCAGATTGTGGGGGGGGGCTGCCTGGCCAACCTCCTGCAGCCCCTACCCCAGGCTGGCCCCACCCCTGCTGGGCCCCCACTACTCTGATTGGCCTGCAGCCCCTCCTCCAGGCTGGCCCTGCCCCTTATTACTCTCACTTGGGGGCGGGGCCTTCTGGCCAATCACCCATGGCCCCTCCCCACAGCCAGCCGGGCCTTGATCAGGCCCCAGTCAGGGCAGGCTGGCCAGCCAACCGTCTGTCATTTCCTCCTCTCAACAGGCCCGCCCACATCCATCCTAACTGGGGCCTGGCCAGCCAGACTCCACCAGTGCACAAATGCCTTCACTGGGAATTGTAAATTAGTAATCTTTCAGGTAATAAGTAACTTCTGTTTTTCTGTGGCATTTGTATCAGTATTGATCAGTTCATTCTTTGTATTCTTAGTGGGAGGAAAGAGGAAGAACAACTATTTCTACCACGTACGTACATACTGGAAAAGTTATGTAAGAAATTAATAATTTGAATTAAAAATTGTCTGCCATAATTGTTAAAAATCTGTTATGAGTCCAGTATCATTAGCAAGAACCTGTTTTGGAAGACTTTCTTAATCACTTCTGTTACCTTAATTAACAGGTTTACATATTCAGGAAAGTTTTGGTTTAGTAATGGTCATTTTTTAAGGGGTTCTGACCTTTAAGTTAAATGTCAGTAACATGGTTGTGATGTAAAGATCTACCTTAATTTTGTGCCTTAACTTTTAATTTTTTTTTTAACAAAAGTAACAACCATATCATAGCTACGGCAATTTTTGTGTTATCTATTGACTTGTTGTTTTAGCAGCTGACAGCTTAGCTTCCTCCCTCCAGTGTGGTCTTCTTTCCCTCCTTCTGTTCTCCCAACATGTATCATGGTTGTTAGTAAATCTGAATCAGTGTTTCTGTTATCATGACTATGCAAATGTTTGTTAGCGTTGAGCCCTCTAGTTCTCTGGCTGTGCCTTTTTCTTGTATGCCCTTCATTCTTTTGATCAAAAAATGTATACGCACTCTGCATGATTATATTGTTGTTTAGTAACTTACTTGAGGCCCCATGCCTGTGATTCAGGCCCTGGTGGGGGGTGAGGCCTGTGGGCATTGGCCCGCTGTGGGAGCCGCCAAGCGGCACTCCCATTGTGGGAGTGCACTGACCACCAGGGGGCAGCTCCTGCATTGAGCGCCTGCCCCCCACTGGTCAGTGCACATCATAGCGACCGGTCATTCCACCGTTTGGTCGTTTTGCACATTAGGCTTTTATTATATAGGATAGTTCATTTTCAAAATTTGAAAGAATCTACAGAAGTGAATAATTTTGTGAATACCTGTTTTCAAGTTGATGACCATTCTGGTCCAGGCACTGCTAACAAAACTAAGCAGTGGAATTGCAAATGTCAAGAATTAATATTTTAGTCGATATTTGTGTGCCCTCAATTTGTCATCTATTGCTGGTTTTCTATCTCCCTCTTAAAAAAAAGTCTAGTCAGAGATTAGAATAAGTTTTCTTTATTCAAAGCATAGTCTGACTTTACCTATTATTTTGAATCAATTAAACCTGAAAAGGAGTGAAAATTGAGTTATCATCTGTTAAAATGTGTATTCATTTTTGGGACCCCCTGGATTACTGAAATTTGAGCACTGCTACTCTTCTTCAGAATAATCCAAACCCCTCTCCCTCATCAACATGATCTCAGGTAGTCAAAGGCAGCAGGTAGGCTGGTCTCTCTGATTTCAGAAATAACTGCTTTATATCTAACACTCTAGTAACTTGGCAGAGAAAGATGACTGTTGGCAAAAACTCTACATTTATGCTACATTAACATAATACCTAGTAAGTTTTCATTTTTATGTAGTGGAATTAATTTTTTTAGTGTATTCACTTCTTCTTTTCTATTTTTTTTCCTGAACATGCTGTGACTTTTGTCACAGGCCTGTCAAAAATATTTTCCACGTACTGACCACATTTGTTCCATTTGTCATTGGAAGCCATCTCCCTAGCCTTTTGTTATCCTCCTCTACTATGCACTTGTTCTCTGAAGGCCTGCTCTGTGTCTGCTTTGAAGCATATTTCTTTAAAGTCATCTGGGATCTCACATACTGCTCTCTTATGTTGGATCCCCGATTTCTTAGATCAGCGATTTTCAACCTTTTTCATCTCATGGAATGCATAAACTAATGACTAAAATTCTGTGACACTCCAAAAAAATATGTGTCTTACCAATCTAAAAAAAAAAAATGTATAATTGTGATTCATTCACTTTTGGCATCTATCGTGGTGTTGGTTGTTGTCATTTTGTTATTTGACAATGTAAGGGAAAAGGTCAATGCCCCTGCCCAAATATTCAGGTATTGCATTTTGTAAATATTCTTGCCACACACCAGTGTGCTGGGTGGTACACTGGTTGAAAATCTTTGTCTCGTGTTTATGTTTTCCTCTGTATTGTTATTCTCCTTTGTTTCACTGAAGCACTTTTTGCTGGGAAAGGATACATGGGCAGAAATTGTTTGAAGATCTAGCCCCTCTGAAATGCCTCCTACTTAACAAAGCAGAGAATTCTAGGTTGAAATTAATTTTTGCAGTTCTAAAGACATTTCTACTGTTTTCTCATTATAGTGTTGCTCTTAAATATATTGGCAATGTATGATACACTGTATATTTGCAATTTCAATAATTTCCTCCACCCTTTCTTCTCTGGAAATGTTTAGAAGCTTATCTATTCCTGGGATTCTGAAATTTGATGGTATGTTTTGGTATGCACCTTTTCATTTAATTGTGGCCATCAAGACTCCAGGTCTTATCTACTTTCAGGGGATATTTTTGTTTCTTTTATACATTCTTTACTCCTTCTTTTTCCTAACAGTCCCATTACTCAGACATTGGAACTCTTAGACCAGTATTCCTGGACAAAGCTCTAAATATTTCCCCCCTCTTATTTCCCATTTTGTCTTTTTCTGCTTCCTGGAGGTTTCCTTGACTTTGTTCACCAACCTCCTTTTTTAAAAATTTTTATTGATTTCAAAGAGGAATGGAAAAATAGAAACATCAATGATAAAAGATAATCATTGATTGGCTGCTTTCTGCACGACCCCTACTGGGGATTGAGCCCGCAACCTGGGCATGTGCCCTTAACCAGAATCAAGCCCGGGACCCTTCGGTCTGCAGGCCAATTCTCTATCCACTGAACCAAATTGGCTAGGGCCACCAATACTTTATAATTCTGTTTTGTTTATCTAGTTTTTAATTGATAGTGTTCTCTTATACCCTGTCATTTTTTATAGCATTTCATTCTTTTACCAATGCAATGTTTTGCTTTTCTGAAGTTTATTTATTTATTTGTTTGTTTGTTTACTAGAGGCCTGGTGTACAAAGTCATGCTCAGGTGGGGTCCCTCGGTGTTTGGGACGGATGGGGGGTGTGGCTAGCAGGAGGGAGGGACCTTGGGAAGTTGGCCAGCCAGCCCCCCCTTATTGCCAGCAGCAAGCAAGGCACGGTTAAGGCACGGCCAATTCCATGAGGAATCGGGCTCCCTCCTCCCTCCTGTCTGGGTCCGGGGTGAGGGTGAACCAAATTTGAGGATGTCAGGGCCCCAGCTGCAAGGTCTGGGTCAGTGCGCATCATAGCTACAGGATAGTCGTCCAGTTGTTCCGGTTGTTGGGCTTTTATATAGAGAAAATTTTAATCTTGACCTGAAGATACTTTTCTATTGCTTTTCAGAGAGAGTAGAAGAATGGGAGGTAGGAAGCGGGAGAGGAGAGAGAGAGAGAGAGCGAGAGAGAGAGAGAGAGAGAGAAACATCTATGTGAGAAATACATCCACTGACTGCCTCTCAAATGCTCCCCAACCAGGGGAAGGGAGTGAATCTAAAACCCAGGTACTTGCCCTTGACTAGGAACCAAACCCTAGAGCTTTTGTTGCAAAGGACAATGCTCTAACTACTGAACATCTTTGGCCAAAGGAAGACTGGATCAGGGTGGAGGAAGCCTGCAGGGTGGAAGGGCCACTGGGGCAGGGGCTGTGGGGTTTGCAAGCTGGCCCTGCCCCCAAACTGAGTGGAGGTCCCCAATGGGGGCAGGGCTGACCTGGGCGAGGGGTCTGGGGCAGTTTGCAGGCTGACCATGCCCCCAATTGGGGTGGGGTCCCTGCTTGGCAGCGGGACTGGTCTGGGTGAGGGGCTGAGGATAGTTTTCAGGCCAGCCACAATCCCAATTGGGTTGGGGTCCCCACTAGGGGCGGAGCCGGCCTGTGTGAGGGGCCTAGGTGGTTTGCAAGCTGACCTCATCTCCAATCAGGGTGGGGGGGGTCCCTGCTGGGGGTGGGGCTGGCCTAGGCAAGGGTCCTGGGGTAGTTTACAGACCATCCAAGTCCCCTGCTTTGTCAGGACAGTCCTGTGGAAGATGTCCGGTCTAATTAGCATATTACTCTTTTATTAGTATAGACTAGAGGCCCGGTGCACAAAAATTTGTGCACTCGGGGGAGATGGGGGGGGCGTGCCTTAGCCCGGACTGTGCCCTCTTGCTGTCTGGGACCCCTGGAGAGATAACGACCTGCTGGCTTAGGCCTGCTCCCGGGTGGCAGAGGGCAGGACCAATCCCTTGGTGCAGGCCCTGGTCGGGCTCAGAACAGGGCTGATTGGGGAGTTGGAGCGCTGCCCCTGTCATGCACAGAGCAGGGCGGATCAGGGGGTTGGGGCGCCACACCCTGTCACACTCAGGGCAGTTCCGATGGGGAGGTTATGGCTCTACACTGTCAGACACAGAGCAGGGCCCGTGGGGTGTGGGGTTTGGGCGCTGCACCCTGTCACACACAGAGCAGGGCCGATCAGGGGGTTAGGGCGCTGCACCCTGTTACACACAGAGCCGCAGGGCAATCAGGCGCTTGGGGAGCTCCCCCCTATCAGGCACAGAGCAGGGCTGATCAGGGGGTTGGGGTACCTTCCCCTGTCACAAACAGAGCAGGGCGATCAGGGGGTTTGGGCGCTGCCCCCTGTCACGCTGATCCCATTGCCTGGAGGCCTCGCAGCGCCATTGATCCCGGTGCTGGGAGGCATATTACCCTTTTACTATATAGGATAGAGGCCTGGTGCATGGGTGGGGGCCAGCTGGTTTGCCCTGAACGGTGTCCTGGATCAGCGTGGGGATCCACACTGGGGTTCCTGGCCAGTCTGGGTGAGGGGCTGAGGGCTCTTTTCAGGCTGGCGGGTGACTGAAGCTCCCAACCGCTCCTTTTTTTCTTTTTTTTTTTTTTTAATTCTGGGCCAGCTTTAGCTCTGAGACTTGGCTCCAGCTCTTAGGCCTCAGCTGCTGAAAGCAGGTATCTGGCTTGTTTGTGTTCTATCATCGAAACACTGTTTCAACTCCAGCTCTGAGATCCCGGCTGACTGAAAGTAGGTTCCTGGAGTTTGTTTAGCTTCTATATTTGTAACAATGTTTCAAACTGCAAGCTCAGAGGCCATCAGCAGCAGGCGGGAACTTTGGAGTCCTCCTTTACTGAAGCAAGCAATCCTCATGTTTGCTTCAAGATGCCTGGCTGCCGGCCGCCATCTTGGCTGGCCGTTAATTTGCACATTGCCCTGATTAGCCAATGGGAAGGGTAGCGGAGGTACGGCTAATTACCATGTTTCTCTTTTATTAGATAGGATAGGACAACCCATTTGCTGATACCACAGATTCTAAATTGTTCTATGAAAGTAATAACTAAGAAATATGATGTTCTTAGCATGTAGATTTTAGGAAATGCTTTCAATTTGCTTTTTGTTTATGAGTTCAGATTTTTTAAATTAAATTCATTGGGGTGACATTGGTTAAAATCCTTATTTAGATTTCAAGTGTACATGTCTCTGATACATGATCGCTACATTGCATTGTGTGTCCACCACCTAAAGTCAAGTAATCTTCCCTCAGCATATATTTGGTCCCCTTTACCCTTTACTTACCCCCACACCCCTTCCCTCTGGTAAACACCATACTGTGGTCTATGTCTATGAGTTTTAGTTTTATTTTCCACATATGAGTGAGAGCATATGCTTCTTAGCTTTTTCTGTCTGACTTCACTTAGCATATAATACCCATGTTGTGACAAATGGCAGTACTTCCTCCTTTCTTATGGCTGAGTTGTAGCATCATACACACACACACACACACACACACACGCACACGCACGCACACGCACACCACTTCTTCTTTATCCAAACATTTACTGAAGGACACTTTATTTTCATGTTTTGGCCATCAGGAATAATGTTACAATGAACATATATCTTTGCAAATAAATGTTTTTTCAATTTTTCTGGTAGATAACCAAAAGAGGGGTTGTCTGATCATATGGTAATTCTATTCTTGTTTTTGTGAGGTAATTCCATACACTTTTCCATAGTGGATGTACAGTTTATGTTCCTACCAGCAGTGAATGAAGGTTCCTTTTTCACCATAACTTCTACAACACTCCTGATTACCATTCTGCTTTGTTCTGTCTTTCTTGTTGGCTTCCTTCAGATGTGTGGTGGTCCCTGGCTGTCTTTTTATATCTAACAAGAGGCTCAGTACACAAAATTCATGCACTGGGGGTTGGCGGGGGTTGTCCCTGAGCCCGGCTGCACCCTCTCCAATCTGGGACTTCCCCCTCATCACAATCCAGGACTGCTGGCTCCTAACCACTCGCCTGCCTGCCTGCCTGCCTGCCTGATTGCCCCTAACCAATTCTGCCTGCCAGCCTTATCACGCCCTAACCACTCTCCTGCCAGCCTGATTGCCCCCTAACCGCTCCCGTGCCGACCTGATTGATACCTAACTGCTCCCCTTACAGCCCGATCACCCCAACTACCCTCCCCTGCTGGCCCAATCGCCCCCAACTGCCCTACAGGCCTGGTCAGCTCCAATTGCCCTCCCCTGCAGGCCTGGTCACCCCTAACACACTCCCCTGCAGGCTTGGTCACCCCTAACTGCCCTCTCCTGCCTGCCTGTTTGACCCCGAATGCCCACCCTGCCAGCCTGATCGCCTGCAACTGCTGTCCCCTGCCAGCCATCTTGTGACTTCCATCTTGTGACAGCCATGAGAGAAACATGCAAATTAACCATCTCTCTGCTATGCCCAAGCCACGCCCACAAGCCAATCCGAGTGACTATGCAAATTATCCAACAAGGATGGCGGTTAATTTGCATATGCAGGTGTCAAGTGCCCCAGAAGGCAAAGGTGGCCGCAGCCACGGGCTCCTGGGACCTTCACCAGCCCCAGGAGGCACGCCAAGCCACACCCATGGGCTCCCAGGACTTTCACCAACTCTGGGACCATCACTTCTGCTATGCTCACCAGCCAATCAGGATGAGTATGCAAATTAACCCAACAAAGATGGCAGGCCTGTGGGCAGCCTGCAAGTGCATAGGCACCGAGCGCCTTCGGGCAGGTGTCTCATCCTGGCCGCTCCGTGCCAGTGTGCAATGCGTGGAGGCATGGAGCGGCCCGCCACAGCAGGGCGGGATGCCTGGCTTCCACTCCATCCCAGCGGTTGTGGGTAGGTGAGCAGCACTCGCCAGCGTCCCACCCCGCCCAGACTGCTCTGGGCCTGTGGTCAGTGCTTAAGAAGAGCCTCTGGACAGGGGAGGGCGGCCAGTACTCCCCACATGGTGGCAATGGCAGCCGTGAGCATGCCATCCGGAGCCTGTGGGTCGAGGTGAAGTGCCAAGAAGTGGCTGCACAAGTCCCACCTCCTGGCCCAGTAGGTGTGTGATCACAAGGACAGCCACCGTGGAGGGCCAGATTGATGTCCTCCTGGCCACACCCTGGGGGTTTGCATATCTGCAAAGCCATAGGCCTCCGGTGTACATATCCTCTCCTCCCCCCCTTGCATGCGAACATCCCCCAAGGTGTTGTCACCCTTGTGCGCCTGCAACAGTCCTGGAACAAGGCTTCCACAAGTTCCCCCCGCCCCTCCACTGCACTACCATCAACCCTAGCATGCCTAAGACCCCACAGGATGTGCACTCGTCCCCTCCAACACGCTCACGTCCTTTGGAGAGTGGCTGAGTGTTCTGGGTGCTGAGGGTGGGCGCCTGTGAGATGACAGTGAGAGGGTGGAGTGGTGATGCCCTGTTCCCATGGAGGCCAGTGCAGCTTGAAATCACCTCTGTGGGGCTAATGCAGGTGCCTAGGTGGGAGCAGGTACAGACAGACACACCTGGTGGGCACGGGCGACCCTCACTGAGGTGCCTTTGGTCAGCATTCAAGATCAAGAATCCAGAGGAGGCGAAGAGGTCCGTCCTCTCACTGAAACAGTGGGATAGTCGGGGTGATTGCAGAGGAGGAATGTGCACTTTGGGTGCCAGCACCCATGAGCAAAGGCTGGCCTGACTGAGCCTCGCTCGTATGGGCCCTAGCACACACCTGCCAGGCGGCGGGTGACAGAATGTGCTTTTCTGAGTTAATGAGAGAAAACATTGATTCTCCCGCTCCCCATGAAGGTGGAAAGTGAAGTGGGGAGACATGCGGAGAGTGAGCGGGGTTCCCTGTCTGGGGGTTCCAAATCCGCTGTTGGTTCCTTTCACCGCTGACTAGAGATAGACAGAGTGTCCTCCCAAAATGTATACACTCTTTGAATACCTACTAATTCCAATTGTTTTAAGCATGAGAAGAAAGAAACAACAGTGGAGCTGTCATCTGTTAAAAGTGTGGGAACAAACAGGCAGTTGGACATTCCCCGAGGTGTCCTGGATTGGAGACGGTGTAGGCCATACTGAGGGTCCCCCTTTCCCTCCCACCCCCATGCATGAATTTTTGCACCGGGCTACTAGTCTATATATATAAAGAGCCAGGGACCATAATGTACAAAACAACTGAAGGGACGACCGAACACCACACTTCACACACACCAGGCTCGGGGGAGCAGGGACTGGCGAGCGGGCTGAACTGCTGACCTCTCAGAAAACGGGAGAGACAGGGCTGATCAGCTGCTGTAGGTTCTGGTGAGGCCCAGAGAGAGAAGCAGGGTCTGATCCGCAGCCTCCGTGGCAGCTGCTGATCAGCCCTTGCCTCTCTCTCTCTCTGGGCCTCACCAACAGCCGCAGCTCGCTCTCTCTGAGAGGTCAGCAGTTCAGCCTGCTTGCCAGAAGCCTGGGGTGGCTGCTGTTCAGCCACGCCTCTCTGGTCAGGCCCAGAGATAGGCCCAGAGATGCTGACTGGCATAGAAACTGACCAATCAACCAAATCTGGGTGAACTGAGAAGAGCCAATGGCTGCCTAGGAGGCAGAGCTTTTGATGCTGACTGGCATAGAAATTGGCCAATCAAAACCTAATCTGGGTGAACTGTGAAGGCAGAACTTAAGGTGGGGGCTGAGGAGAGGTTTTAAGGGCAAAGGTTGTTTGGTGTAAGGTGTAAAGTGTAAAAAAGCGGTTCAATTTTTTAATGTTAAGTTTGGCTGTACAGTGCATAGGGCTGGCTCTCAATCAAGATACAGTGATTATGTATTTTTGTCTGCCAAGTGCATCTCCTCCTGCTGAAAAAGGCTTCCCTCCCCCCTTTAAGCAATCCTATCCTATATAATTTATTTATACTAATAAAAGGGTAATATGTTAATTAGACTGAGTTGACCCACCATCTTCTGGATGTCCAACTTCCTTCTGGACAAAGCCATGGTGGTAGGGGCCAAGGCAGATGCAGTTAGGGGTAATCAGGCTGGTAGGGGAGTGCAGTTGGGGGTGAGATTACGCTGGCAGGGGAGAGCAGTTGGAGGCAACCAGGCCAGCAGGGGAGGGCCATTGAGGGCAAGATCAGCCCATCAGGGGAGGGCAGTTGGGGGCGATTGGGCCAGCAGGCAGAAGCAGTTAGGGGCAATCAGGCAGGCAAGCAGGCGAGTGGTTAGGAGCCAGCAGTCCCAGATTGTGAAAGGGATGTCCAACTGCCGGTGTATGGATTGGGCTTAAACGAGCAGTCAGATAACCCCTAGGGTTTCCAGATTGGAGAGGGTGCAGGCTGGGCTGAGGGACACCACCCCCAGTGCACAAATTTCATGCACCGTGCCTCTAGTGCTGCTATAAAAAAGAAGGAACTTTTACCATTTGCAACAGCACAGATGGAACTGGAGAGCATTATGCTAAGCGAAATAAGCCAGTCAGAGAAAGATAAATATCACATGATCTCACTCATATGTATGATATAATGATGAACATAATTTGATAAACAAGAATAGATCCAGAGACAAATGGCAGCGGGGGCGGAGGGGTGGTAAGAAGAGAAACCAAAAGACTTGTATGCATACATATTAGCATAACCAATGGACACAGACACTGGGGCGGTAGGGACTTGCTCACCCGGGGTGGGAATGGCAGGGGCAGTCAATTGAGGAAAAAGTAGACATGAAAAAATTTAGACAATAAAAAACAACCATAATAATAAATAAGTAAATCTAAGGAACCGCTTCCCTTTCTTGAAAAGATTGTAAAAGTCAATCTATTCTACCATTTGTTCTGAATGAGTGAACATACAGTAGGATTTTTGCCTTGTGTATTCTAGTGACCTCCTGAAATACCTACAAAGACTACCTTGTCATTAGCATTTAGGCTCTTTGATTCTTTTTTAGTATTTGCATTTTTATCTCTATGGTTTTCTGTGGAGTTTATTGAGGTTGTATGCTAGCAACAGTAAAGTTTTAACCATAAAGAACAATTGTTTTACATATTCAAGCAAGATGAGAGGAACATAATCATCTGGCAGCCAGTATATCCAGGATTTGCTACGAGGTTTAATTCTGCCACCATAGCGGGTACTAGATACTTGGTACTGGAAATTTTGAAAAATTGGGAGTAGACCTGGACTGATGGGGAAGTACTCAGTGTTGCTCTGATTGGATCTAACAGTACTATACTGTAAAGTGTTGCTTTACTAAATGAACCCCCATAGACCTGTGAGCCCATGTCTGATTAAAAGTTTTCAGTGTTTTAGCACTTTTTTCAAATAGAACACAATGTACATTTATAATGGAAAAAAATTTAAATAGAGGAAATGGAAGCAAATATCACCCAAAGTTTTACTAACTAGTCTATATTTTGGTGCATTTATTCCTATTCTTTTTACTCCCCCCTATATAGGTTTCTGGTCATAATTGACTTTATTATGGTGTATTATATGCCATATTGCAGCTGTATAGTAGTAAACCTTCCATTTAGTAAAAAAGTATTTGGATGAGTTTTCATATTTTAAGCTGTATTTGTCTGATGAGATCCGAAAAGTAAAGTATATGTTAACGGCATGGCTTAAGAAACATATCAGAGTTTTAGCTATAGTTAAGATATTTCTAGCTTGAAGGAGAATTTATTTCTCCAAATAGTGATTGTTTTCAAATTATGCCATCTGGAGCTTCTGGTTACTGAGGAGTCAGTGGCTTTAAAGGGAAGCATCTGAAACAGGCAAATTGATATTTTATCTATAATAATAAAAGTATAATATACTAATTTGACCCCACATCCTCCTGGACAACCAACTTCCAGATGAAGCCAGGGCTGCGAGGGAAACCTAGGTCCCGGGTGCCAGAGGGAAGCTGGTGCTGGCAGCCAGGGAAAGGAAGGCCTACTCCTGCATGAATTTTGTGTATCTGGCCTCTGGTATAATATAAAGATATTTCTGATTATTGGATACTGGCAGTTTTTAAATGCTCTGTATTTTAAAAGATATCAACCGGATAATCTCCCTTCCTGTCTTTTGTGTATATGAGGGGCACACTGGTGGGAAAGTATGACAGCATGATGAAAGCTATTTTACAGGAATATGAGGAAGGAAGGCTTATCTGAATTAGTTTATAATAACACAAGAAAACTGATTCAGTAGGCAGTGAGGCAGACACGAACAGAGTAGGAACGATAGGCCAAGTATGTCACCAAAATAGAAAGCTGTTGGTGCCTAGCAATGGGCAAAACTGGGAAACCAAGTATTGTAGGGTGGGACCTCACCCAAGGGTGACCTTTCCTCCCTTAGCATATCACGGGTCATGCAGTTTACAACCCCTGAACTTTCATATCTCTGGTCCCCTCACCTTTCCGCCCCCAGCATATGGACACCCTTAAAGAGAAACAAAGGGCCCAGAGAATAGCCTCATACAACTTCCATGCATGCCCTTGCATCCTGACTCCCGTAGCATTAAGCCCTGAGGACAAAAGAGGTTCTGGCCTGATTCTAAAAATCTTAGTAACAAAGCCTCCAGTCTGCTGAGCTTAGAGACAGAGTTTTGGTCAAAGTAGAAGTAATATCTAGGCCTCAGTTGGTTTCAGCTTCAGGCCCAGCTTAGGTCCCCTAAGACCATCCCTAAAATTTCTGCCTTTAGGTAAAAGCCCTTAAGATGAAGGACCCAGCACCTGTGCTCTCTCCCTTGAGCATGCCTGTAGTTTTCCCTGCCCTCTTCTCAGGTGCTCTCACTCTGGAGCATGCCCATGCCTTCCCCGTCTTGTTCCCCCGGTCGTGTATATTCTTCCTTCCTTACTTCTAAGTTCCAGGAGTCCTTCTTCTGCCTCTGTAACTTGTGTGTTGAGCCCACGCAGCAACAATGGCTCACTTCTACCTCTGTGACTTTCTAAATATACTTTCTCTTATAATTTAAGTTCTTGGCTCTAAATTCTTCCTCAGCAAAACTCAACGACAAAAGTCAAACCTCTGGTGCCATTTTGCCACTAACAAAATGAAGCTTATTAAAATTGTTGGTATTCTGTCATATTAAAGAATACTACTATTACTTTCAACTACTTACAGTGACTAGAATTGGGTTTTGGTTTTACTCTAAGAGGATTTTTGTAACATCGTTTGGGCTATTTCCGTATTTGATTATTGCTGTATTGTTGGGCTCTTAAATCAATGGGTACTTCTAAAAGACATGAATATTTCTAGTGTTTTAAAGATAATTTATTCTTGAACATATCTCAAAAAATCATTGTCATATGTCTGACACCACTGCAGGTAAATTCTAATTTGTATCAGTAGTAGGATTTGCCTTCCAGTTGCAATTGATTTTAGACAATTGGTCAAACACTTGTGGCACGCCTAATTTTCCCCAGATTCTGTGCTGAGAAGGTTGGAGGTATAAGAGGAGTGAAAGTCCTGTCTTCCCTAGAGAAGCTCACTTTTTATGAGAGGGATGCCCTGGAAGCAGTTGATACCATGTAACAAGTAGTAACTCAGGTGTGTGAGTGCAGAGAAAGGGACAGTTGTTTCGTGTGGCTGCTGGCAGAGGTGTCCTGGAGGTAGATGGGAAGTGGGGTTAACCTTGCTGAGAAACAGTGGAAGAAAAAGGCCTTGTAGTCAGAGAGAGCATCTGAGTGAGGCAGGGTCCTGATAAGTATCATGTAGCTTAGGAAATCTATATATATAAAAGCCTAACCAACCGAACAACCAGTAGCTATGATGCATACTGACCACCAGGGGACAGACACTCAATGCAGGAGCTGCCCCCTGGTGGTCAATGTGCTTCCATAGCCAACGTCCCAGAAACCCTCCCCCCACCAGCCAGCCAGCCTGATGGCCCAGATGGCCTGGCCAATCTCCCGCAGTCTCTCCCTTGGGCCGGGCAAACTCCCATAGCCCTCCCCCCAGGTGACTGGCCAACACTTTGCAGCACCTCCCGATGACCAACCAACTTCCCATGGCCGTAACCCAAGGCCGGTTGACCAACATCCCACGTTTCCTCCCTCCAGCTGGCCCCAATGGTCCTGATTGAAACCTCCAATGACCCCTCCCCTGGTCAGCTGGCCCCAATGGCCCTGATCAGGCTGGCTGGCCAACCTTTCATGTCCCGTCCCGCCTGCCAACCTCCCACAGCCCCAATCAGCCCTGATTGAGGTACCCTACTCGTACATGAACTCGTGCATTGGATCTAGTTTATATATATATATATAAGCCTAAGAGACCGTTACAACCAGTCAACCCGATGCTATGATGCCCACTGACCACCAGGGGGCAGACACTCAATGCAGGAGCTGCCCCTGGTGGTAAGTGTGCTCCCAAAGCCAACCTCCTGTGGCCGCCCAACCTCCCATAGTCCCTCCCCCTGGCTGGCTGGCCCTGATCAGCCCGGATCAGGACTGGGCAAGACAGCCCCAATCGGCCCTGATTGGCAGGCAGGCCAAGGGACCCCCTACCTGTGCATAAATTTGTGCACCAGGCCTCTAGTAGAATTTGTAATATCATGTTAAGTACCGTATTATCTGAGGTTCTCTTTTGAGTAATGTAATAATAGTCTTATTTCAACATGAAGAGAGAGTTAAATTCTCAGAGTTGTTTGATCTATTTTTGGATGTGAGAGAATCTTAAAACAATACTTTTTAATTCTCAAGGTAAGGAAACTGAGGCCCAGAGGGAACTCTGGTCCCTAACTTGTGAGCCGCAGGCCAGCCCCAGCACACACACACCTCTGCCTCAGATACATGTATTTTGTCACACTGTCTCCTGAACTAACATTTATTATTGGCTTTTATGTACTTCAGTAAAAGCTCTTGCTTCAATATTATAGAAGGCAGTATGTCTTAATGTAGAAAATAAATAGTAGAAATAGAAATCTTGGCAGGATTCATTTCTCAAGGAAAAAACACTAAAATCTTATTTTAAATGTTTTACATTGTTATAAAGGGAATTAATCATAGGTGTTTGCCAAGTTGGATTATAGGTAGTATGTCAAGGGCAGCATTTGATGACCCCGTCGTCAATTCTCATCATTGGAAGAGAGAGCATGCAGTGTGTTTACCGTAGAGCTGCACATGGTATTGCACTGAAGCAGTTCATAGGGTATGAGAACAATTGTAATGCTTAATTGTCTGACATTTTAACCAAGAAAAAACACACTTTTATAGGTTTAACTTACTGTGATATTTTCCTCTCTTCCCCTTCCCCTTCAGGTGTCCCCTGGTCACCTTAGGGAAAAGTACAGCTCGTCTGCTACAGTATTTGTAGACAGCACTATTTCTCAGTCTGATTTGAAAATCACCTTGCAGTGGTGAGTACAAATAGGGGACAGAACCCTTATCCTGCCCATATGTACTTTCATTTGATTGTCCTTTTCAGTGCTCAGGTTAAAAAACTGGTGTTAATTATATATTGATTTCCACTTCCATTTTAATCTTAGAGTGACTGGAAGAAGGGAAACCCACTTAACAATTAAAAAATCCCCCCAAAAGTGTTTATCTTTACTTGAGGCATTACTGTTCCTGAGACATTTTTGAACCAATGAAAGGAGAGGTGCGTTTTACTGAATGTTTCTAGAATAGACTATTTCTTCATGAGATACAGGCCTAAAACCATGTGTACTACCCTGGAAGCTGCTCTTGGAAGAAGGGACAGCTTGTCCCCTACTGGCACCAGAGTGTATCTGCAATTACAGTTCATTGGATTGTGTCAGGTTTCCCCCATCCTACTTTCTTTTTTCCTGCACCATTTCTATATTGAAATGCACTCTCCTTCCAGGAAAAATGCATCAAAGCAGTCTAACGGAACAACTTTTCAAAATAATTTCTTTGAGGGTTAAATTTGTTCAACTGAGGTTTTAATTTCATAGATGAATTAAATTTATATATATATATATATATATATATATAGATAGATAGATATATATTTACACATCTTCAAGAAACTACATTATATCGATCCATATGTAACAAAATCAAAGCAAAATCATGAGAGAGGTGAAGTTTGGGAAACATAGTCACAGTCAGGTTTACGCTAAAGCAAACATAACAGTGTCATGATGATGAAAACTATTCATTAAATTCTGTGAGTTCATAGTCCACAATTGGAGATGCACTTTAAAAACACCCTAATATGAAACTCTCAAGCTTACTTAAGAGCAAAATAAAACCAAAACTTGGATGTAGAGCTTCCTGAATCCCATTGGAGCTGTCCAAGGATCATTATTGGTGTCTCTCCAGGATGAGAGGGTTGACTTTCCAGAACACAGTTTGAGAAATTCTACCTGAAAATATTAAAATCCTCATTCCTGATTTTATTTTTCAGTCCTAAGAAATAATTTATTTATAAAATTAATTTTGTTTATATTGTATCAGCTTTTTGGCTAATTAAATTCTCAGTAACTTCTACTTTAATTATAACAGCCAGTTCACAATCATAATAATGTAAGTTTCTTCTCTCATAACAACAGTTGAGATCAAATTGAGTTTCAGCAAAACTGGAGCCCGTCTCTCTCTAAAGTCCTGAGCTTTGGCACACAACTCACAATCACTGAGTCTTTTTCTTCAGTCTGGCCACTAAATCCGGGAGTAAAAACCAGTCCTTTCTGGCTGCATTTCATATTTTCTTTTGAATTAGATGATTCTGGTGTTACAATATATAATTCAAGAGTTGTTTTGAAGATTAGCCTTACTTAGACAAGTGGGTGTTACGCCTTTTCCCTCCAAATTCGTCTAATTTTTGGAAGTACAGTAAATTTTCATTTGCTCTTATCAAGTTTTGAAAATGATCATTCAGTACATTTACTATTGGTAAATTAAAGGTTTAGTTGGAATATTAATAGAGCTCATTAGCTTTTAGGAATGGTTTTGAAAAAATGTTTATTCTGGGGTAATAGTGCATTGTTCTCAATGGGATGGGTGAGCCTTATTAGAATCACTTACGCAATTTTTGTCTAAATGTGTCTCTAAAAACATGCATTCCATTTCTCCTTCCCTAACACACTCTGTCACTCTCACAAGACTTCTGATAAGCTGAGGAGGGATGGAAGGCATTTTTATGTGGAGAAAAGCATTTGGGATGATTTTGATTTTAACTCTACTTCATGTGTTCTCAAACTTTGCTGCACTTTGTCATCACCCGAGAAGCTTCCAAAGTTAACCAATGCCCGTTAAATCAGAGCATCTCAAGGTGGAAGAAGGCAGTTTGTAAAACTCCTCTGATGATCCCAATGCACAGCCAAGCTTGGGAACCACACTGCCTGGGTAGAGGGTAGAAGAAGGAGAACTGCTTCTCACTCTTGGTGGGACCTTGAGCAAGTCAGTTTTAAGCCTTGGTTACTTTCTCTGTAAAATGGGTTGTTGAGTTAAATATCATCACAAGTTCATTGGTTCCTTTCAGCTTATATGCTTCAAATTCTATGATTTTAAAATCATTTTGAAGATGAAACTGTTTGAAGCACTACAGAAGTGCCCATCTTTGATGCTAACAATGCTACAGGCCTTTGTACAACTGCTAATATTCTATAACCTAGTTATAAAATTCAGATTTGCTTTTCCTCAATTATTTGGAGCTTCATTTCTGACATTTGGGGCAAAGAGAAAAAGCATATAACTTGATCTATAGCACTCCTTTGTTTCATGTTACACAGCATCTGGGAATAACATAGGGATATAGGAACTTACGCAGTATGTGAGGACTTACATCTGCTCATTAAAATTGTATTTAAACTAATTTGGAAATAAATGTTTTTAATACTACACGGTGTATAATTTTACTTTATTGCATTCTTATATTTGCCATTAAATTTTCTTAACAATTATGTAAAAGTGACCTTAAATGATTCTCTTCGGTATAGAGCATTTT
Source organism: Myotis yumanensis (assembly GCF_028538775.1). NCBI lineage: Eukaryota > Metazoa > Chordata > Mammalia > Chiroptera > Vespertilionidae > Myotis > Myotis yumanensis. Next base: position 138,682,887 of record NW_027223752.1, read on the forward strand.
ATTTAACTTTAGGGGAAGAAGGAAAATAGGTGGGCAGGTGGAAAAACTACTGTGGCTTAAATTTAAGCATGTGTGCAAGTAGATCTAACTTGTACAGGATGAAAGGTTCTCTGAGTAGAAAGGCAAAAGATAGGGCAAGAGTGTAATAACTTATATGTTATAATGATCACCCAAAACATGTCTTCTAACAGCATATTCCTTAGCATTTTGGTTTTCCTAATTTTAGTAACTGACAAAGAACTACCACAAGGCAGAAAGTGCTTGGGCGATACTTTCTGAATGAGGATCTCATGGCCACTGGGCAGCTGGGATGGTCTTCCCCCACCACAACCCTTTTAAAACCTGTCTTCAGACCTGACATAAAGTCAATTGTTACTTTTACTTTTCTCCACAGCCTGGCACTAGCAATATATTACCACATAAAGAAGAGGTGAGTTTTAAAACCAGTCTTGTTATTCTAGCTAATAAACTTACAAGATATAAAGTTAGTGTTAGATTTTAACTATGGATATTATTGGAGTAAGCTATAGTGCTCTTATTACATTGTTGAAAGGAACCATTTGTTTTAGTCTTAGTACTCCTAATGCATAAGTTATTGAGGATCCTGAAGAAAATTTGTTTATGTGGGTTATATTGATATTTACTGTATTAGAAATTAAAATTGAGAATTTAAAAATGAATTCCTTGTATGTTGAAACATGGTTTTTATAGCACTGTTGAAATTTTGAGCAGGATACTGCTTTGTTGTGGCGGATTGCCTTGTGCGTTACAGGGTGTTTACAGCTTCCCTGGCCTCTCCACACTAGATGCCAGTAGCATAATCTTCCCAGGCCCCATTTTGACAACAAAAGCTGTATCCACCATGGCCGAATGTTTCCTGGGGGGCAGAAACACCCCTGATAGCAAGTCATAGTGGTAACAAAATTCTTTATAAAAGAGAATCATTTTCCACAATAAATTGGTCGAATGGAAATTGTGTCACTTATTTACATTTTGCAAATCTCTTTATGTCTGGTTCAACAGAAGACAGCTGATTCTCAATTACACCCTGTCTTCAATCCTTAGTGATTACCTCAGTCATTTCAATAATTTGTTTTGAATAAACAATATGCAGACCCAGCCTCATGTATCTTTATGGCTAGAAAAGTTTGTATTTTCAAAGCCTTCAGATAATTTTGGATATTCTTTGATACTATACCAGAAGTCTACAGAAGCTGTCTTCTGAAATTAGTTACAATGGAATTTTAAATCCTATCCTTGAACTTGTACTAAGGTCTCTGTTAAATTAGTACCCATGCATACATCTTCTATGCTAAATGAATCTCTTAAATTGTAAGTAATTTTCTAATAACATTGTGCATTGGTCATTTGGAAAGTATCAGCTCACATTTCTTTTTACAGTATCAAAACTCACTTTTGTTAGGTAGCATCACATAACCACCAGTCTTCCCAGAAAAAACTTTAGGTATTGAAAAACTCTTAGGTTACAAAAAGGATACAAGTTTTCCCCAATCTTGATTTTGAGCTTGATAGCTGGAACTGTGCTATTGGCAAGAAATGTATAAGTTATTTTCCTGGAAGTGACAGACTCACTTTTCAGTCTTGAGTGCACGACACTTGTATTATCAAATAAAAATATTATCCTCTGAGAACAGTAGGGCATTCATCTCACAACTAATTCCAAGTGCTTTTCCTTAACAACCACATTTCAGTATGCAGAAATGCTTAATGCATACTTCCCCTTGCAGCATTTCTCAACCTGTGGGTCACGAGCCCTTTGGCGGTCGAATGATCCTTTCACAAGGGTCACTTAAGACCATCCTGCATATCAGATATTTACAGTACAACTCATAACAGTAACAACGTTACAGTTATGAAGTAGCAACGAAAATAATTTTATGGTTGGGTCACAACATGAGGAACTGTATTTAAAGGGCCAGAAGGTTGAGAACCACTGTAGAGTATAAGAAGAAGATTCAACTTTTAATTACATTATTCATTGTCACTGCTTTATCAAAGATGTGCTTAAGTAAAGCATATTTCTTGTCAACAAGTGGCAGTGAAGAATAGAATAACTACTAGCACAGATTGGGACCCCTGCCTTGATTCTTGCTCAGAAACCAGTTTTACTGACTTTGGCTTTTATCCAGTCATTGCAAATGTCAGTGTAAATGCAGGCAGTGCATTAATATTTCTATACAAACAGTTTTGGCCTCATGGGTCTCCTGGAAATGGTCTAGTGGAACCACTGAAACTTGCAAAACACACTTGGAGAACCACTGTGTAAATGAGCAGAGTGTAGTAGTGTGGAATATTAAACCTGAAAACCCCCAGAAGACTGGTTTCCCTCACTCAGTTGGTTGGAGCATTGTCTTGTACACCAAAAGCTGGCAGGTTTGATTCCAAGTTAGGGCAGCACATACCTAGGTTGTAGGTTCAATACTGTAAGGCCACATAGCTAGTTTTCCAGTTCCATGTATAGGAGGCAGCCAATCCATTTTTCCCCCTCAAATCAATAGAGTGGTCACTTCTAAAATACAAAGGCAAATTTTAACCTCAGATTATTGTAAAGAATCAAGAAGAATATAATACAGGAAACTAGTAAGAGAAAAAACAGTGGAAAAAAAAAAAACAGTAACCTCATTCTCACATGAAGAATTGCCCACTACTACTGCGTTGTAAAATGTTCCTGTGTCTGCCAATGAGAGGTTAGAGGACTGGCCATCGATTTGGTTGCCTAGCGTTGCCTATTAGGGAGGGTCAATGCTTATAAATGCAGCTCTGGCAGGTCATTGTAGAAAAAATTTCAGAGAATTTGATGTGCTGAATAAAAAGAGGTCAGAAAATTCCTACGGGATCTAAGAGAAGAATTTGTAGAAGGACTTTCTTTGTTGAAGGTTAAGCTCCCTCCACCCCCCTCTACTCCCAGCAGATGTGTTGCTAACACAACAATTCCTGGATTAGTTTTTTTTCAATCACGTTCTTGTTTTCTAGAGATGCAAATAGATCCAAGGACATTTTTGATGAGAGACTCCATCCTGTCACAGTAAGTGCCAGTTGTATTGAGGTTGTCCTTTTCTCTCAGACAGTTGTGCTTATTCCATGCTGATTTGATTCAAAATTAATCACTAGTAAAAAATTACTTTCTCCAGCTTGGAGTTCACATTACCTTCCTTTAGGTTTTCTTCCCCATCACATGTTGTATCTAATTATTTTACAAAAGGAATCTCTATATATAAAAGCATAAGCGACTGTCTAACTGGTAGCTATGGCATGCACTGACCAACAGGGGGCTGACACTCAATGCAGATGCTACTGAGTTTCTGTGACTTGGCAGCTGTGGTTCTCAGGTGATGAACCTGGAACCTGAGAGGAGGGACCCGATTCTGGGGTGTGTAACCCAAGAACTGCCCTCTTGCAATCCCGGATGCTTTGGGGGATGTCGAGAGCGGTTTCAGCCTGATCCCTGCAGGCCAGACCAGGGGAGCCCACCTGTGCACAAATCTGTGCATCAGACCTCTAGTGTTATATAAGAAACTAGAGGCCCAGTGCACAACATTTGTGTACTGGGGTGAGGGGTGCCTCAGCCTGACCTGCACCCTTTCACAGTCCGGGAGCCCTCGAGGGATGTTGGAGAGCTGGTTTTGGCCTGATCCCCGTAGGCCAGGCCGCGGGACCCCACCTGTGCTCAAATCCATGCACCAGGCCTCTAGTTTATAATAATAAAAGTGTACTATGCAAACCGACCAAACAACCAAACAGCAGAACGACCTTCCAGATGAACTTTGGATGACCATGCTATGACACACACTGGTGCCAGGCCTGCCAAGGTGGGTGCAATGTGATTGGTCAGGGGGCCCGGCCATCGCCCCATGATCGCCCTACAGAGGGAAGCCAAGGCCCCAAAGAGGGAGACACATGCCTCTGGCTGGCGGGGCGATCGATCGGGGTGAGGTGGCACTCCGTGATCGCCCCAATGAGGGAGGCCCAGGCCATCCTCTGGGCGGTGACCATTTGTGGAGCCCCAGCTGGGTGGGCAGAGCCCCACGACTAATTGTCCTAAAGAGGAAGATCCAGGCTACCCCTACAGACAGCACTGTCGTGTGTGGGCAGGGCCACCCTCTGCAGAGTGATTGATCTGGGGGCCCCTACAATCAATCAACCCACAGAGGGAGGCCCAGCCCACTGGCTAGCAATGTGGTGGTGGGTGTGCAGGGCCAGCCAGTGATCACCCCGCAGAGGGAAATCCCAGGCCAGCCAATGATCACACCCCACGCCTGTTGCCCGCAGAGGGAGATGCCAAGTGATGGGGTAGGGGTTGGCAGTGCCACACCAATGGCAAGCAGTGGCAGGATGGGGGCATGGCCAGCTGCCAGTAGCCAGGAGAAGGAAAGCCCCAATAGGGCCTCATCACCAGTCAAGCCTAGGGACCCTACGTGAGGGGTCCCAGATTGTGAGAGGGCACAGGCTGAGGGCCACCCACCCATGCACAGATTTTGTGCACTGAGCCTCTCATGTTATATAAGAAACTAGAGGCCCGGTGCGTGACATTCATGTACTGGGGGTGGAGGATCCCTCAGCCCAGTCTGTGCATTTTGCAGTCTAGGAGCCCTTAGGGGATGTCTGACTGATGGCTTACATCCTTAGCACTGCCACGGAGGCGGGAGTGGCTCCTTCCACAGCCACTGTGCTCGCCAGCCATCGGCCTGCCTTCTGGCTGAGCAGCACTCCGCCTGTGGGAGCACACTGACCACCAGGGGTCAGCTCCTGTGTTGAGGCTCTGCCCCTTGGTGGTCAGTGGGCATCACAGCGACCAATTTTCCGCCATTCGGTCGATTTGCTTATTACCCTTTAATTATATAGGATAGGTCAGTAAGAACTGAGTTTCAGCTTTGTATAATTAGTGAGCTACAGTGGACAACATGCCTGAAAAACAAAAATGTATATTTTTAAAAGAAAATTTTCAATAACATCAAGCAATATGAATATTTGTACATAAACCTAATAGATATGTCAGGATCTCTAGAAGACAATTAAACAGCTATTTAAATATTGAATTAATTAGAATGACAAAAATTTTCAAATGTCTTCAGATATGCTCTATAACAATATGTGGCTGGTGAGCACTGTATGCACAGCACAGCCTTAGAGCCTGATGGTTACATTCTCAAAGTTGATTGCAGAGAAGTATGACATGATAACCAACAAGTCTTTGGAGCCTAAAAATAGTTCACATTTAGACAGAATATTGTAGGGGAAGGTGGAAAGGAATATATAAATATTCTGAGGTTGTGCCTGTATTTATCTTTATTGAGTGTCAATATTCAGTCGCTGTTTTTTAAGGTCCCATTATTTATATTTAAAAGGCTAAAATACATGTCAGCCAATCAAAATTATTTTAAGCGGCACATGGGCACAAGTGGAACATGGTTGTTACAAAAGTACTTAATATTTTTCTTCAATGGATGCTTTCTTTCAGGAAGAAAAGGTTCCTGAGGAATTCTTTCATCATAATCCTGATCCCGAATCAATTTACAGATTTATTCGACCTTTCTTCATTGCCTTTAAGGCAACAGGAGGATATGCCATAACAACATTGGTAAGATAGTTCTTCCTTCAGAACTTTATTAAGGGAAACCTATCAAAGGATGTAAAGTTCACACACTTGAGCTTAATAATCATCATGATTTAAAATGTCCTTGCTTTTTTCACCACAAAGCGATTGTTTTCAAAGGCAGCAGGAGGGAGAGGTTTCCAATTTCTCCCTCCAGACCTCAGGAGACATAGGCACATGCAGTGCACACAGGCATACATACAAGGTGTGCTGATGGGGCAGGATGGGGGCAATAACAGAACCTTCTGGGCCCCAGGCAGTGTCAGGTTCAGTGTAGGTCTAAGCTGAGTCGCAGGCTGCATTCCCCAGGCAGTTGTAATGTGTGTCCTGACTGAGAACTAGAGCCCAATGTTCTCTGTTCCTTGGATGATGGGTGTTCATCTGTCCTTGCTGTCCTCTTGTGCCTGCCTGTGATGTTTCCATGATTCTAGTGCCAGTAGGACCTGAAAGGGCTTTGCTGGTTGTCTGCTCAGCTACAGCTGTGTAAGGGGCTCTGTGTCATTCATCCAGGATTTCTGTGGAAAGAGTGTGTCATTTGGAATGAGTGGTCCATTCTAGTGAGAAGGAATGGGGATTGTATCACTCCTCCCTCGAACAATCCTAAAGGGGAAAGTCTCCTGCTTGGTCTGAGGGAAGAGTACTTAGTGCAGTGCCTCCTCCGTCACAGTTCAGTCAGAATTTTGGAGAGGCAGCCTGTGCTTCCGAATAGAGAGCCCTCAGTGGGCACTGGATTAGACACAGGCTTTTCCACGTATCTGCCAGCCCTCTGGAGTGCTGAGCACAGCTGATCAAAGGCGGGAGTGGTGCTCCCACTTGAAGAGCTAGGGAACTCAGCAAGGAGAGCATCTGGGGTAGAAGAGGGTGAGTGCTTTTCAAACACATTAAGATGATGCACCTGTGAGACAGAGGGGCATCTCTAGAGATCATCCTACTATATAAAAACCCTGAGTTCGTCATAATCGGAGGTTCAGCCAACCGAAAGTCAGTCCTGCAGTCAGCACTTGGTTGCCGTGGTGACCCAGCACTGACTGCTGTGGCTGCAGGCACTATGACCCAGCACTGACTGCTGAGGGGACTGCAAACCAGGCCCAGAGAGAGGCCTGAAGAGAGAAGCAGGGTCTGATCCATAGCCTGTGTGGCAGCTGTTGATCAACACTTGCCTCTCTCTTTCTCTCCAAGCCGGGCCAGCAGCAGCATCTCTATTTCTCTCCAGGTCTCCACCGGGGCTGCTCATCAGTGCCGCACTTCTGAGCAGGTTCTGTTGATAGACCCAGAGACACTGACTGGCATAGAAACTGACCAGTCAGAACCAAATCTGGGTGAAGTGTGAGGAGGCAATGGCTGCCTAGGAAGCAGAGCTTTTGATGCTGATTGGCATAGAAAGAGACTAGTCAGAACCAAATTGGCCAGCAGAGGAGGGCAGTTAGGGGTGATCAGGCAGTCAGGCAGAGGCAGTTAGGGGCAATCAGGCAGGTAGGAATGTGAGCAGTTAGGAGCCAGCAGTTCCAGATTGTGAGGGAGATGTCCGACTGCCAGTTTAGGCCCATGGGATTGGGCCTAATCTGGCAGTTGGACATCCCCGAAGGGCTTCCCAATTGGAGAGAGTGTAGGCTAGGCTGAGGGAACACCCCCCTCCATGCACGCTTTTGATGCACCAGGCCACGCGTTTGAATATGTGGAATTCGAGCATGAATCTGAGCTACTGGCAGGGAATTAGTATTAGCTATTCCAATACCGAGAAAATGTGTGAATAAAAAGTGCATGGAAGCAGGAAGAGTAACAACAGCAGGTATTTAGTGGATATTTATGGAATGAGCAACTTCTTGTCAGCATTGAGCACTTTGACCTCACTCTCTTTCTGGAACCTCGCTTATCTTCCTTCTATTTTATTGTTTCTCCCTGTTTTCGATATCATCCTAAGCTATGCCTGATGATTTCTCCTTCAGAGCTGAGTCCTTACAGATCTAAGTGCAGAGGATAGAGGAGAGCCATGGTTGAATAAAGTGTTTGCTTTTATGGAGCTTCTGTCCTAGTGAGGAAGAGATAAATATTTCTTTAACTGAGTGTTGTTAAAAGGTGAATATCTCAGGTAGTAGTAAATATCACGAAGGTACAGCAGGGTGACGTGATATCATGCTGAGAGGGGCTTGCTACTTGAGAGAGGTGATCAGGAAGAGCCTCTGTAAGAGATGACATCTGACCCTGGCCTGACTGAACTGAGGAAGATGAGGAGCTCTTGCGTTATGTGCAGAGGGAATAAGTGCCAGCCTCTGAGATGGGAACTTATACTTGGTATTTGAGTAAGAGTGAGGTATGGCCAGTGTGGTCAGAGTGTGGAATGAGGGAGGAGAGAATGTAGGTCATGTGGACCTAGAAGGGCAAGTGCTACCTGATTGGGCCTTGCAGCTTGCAGGCCATGGGAGAAAGTGACATTTTTATTTGTTTGGTGGAAACACTTTGGCAGAGTTGAGCAGGGTGGGGAAGTGCTCTTGATTACAAAAGCTATCCAGGCTGCTTTGGGGAGAATGATGGTAGCTGGGAGTCTGAGTGGAGGCCGAGAAGTCAGGGGCAATAACAGTGACATGGGTGAGAAGTGACAAATAGACTAGGAAGCAGCCTCACTATCAGTGACAGGCAGCAATAACAAGAGTTGCTAACAGTTTGGAACAGGTCAACTCAATTGGACGTCTTTGGCCAAGCACCTAGGCAAATGGCAGTGCCCCACATGACATTAGGGAATGCGTAGGGAGTGGGGAGCTGGGGTGAAGAGCTCTGGTTTGTATGTGCACATGCACCGATGACCTTAGCAGTAGTAGTTTCAGTCGAGTGACAGTGCCAGGGGCAGACTACAGTGGGTGAAGGAGAGAGTGGGAGATGAGAAGCAGCTTCAGGGCATTCACTGTGAGCAAACAGAGAGGAGGCAGTCTAGGGATTGTGGGGAGTGGGATGGGTACCACATAAATATATTCATATTAGGAAGAATCTCTGGCAAAGGAAAGTGTTCAAGAAGAGGTAATTGTGGGAGGTGTTCTTCAGAAGTGGGATGGGATTGACTTCACTGCTGGAAGAGTGAAGAGAAACTCAGTGAGAAGAGAAACTCAATTCCACTGACACAGGAGGGCAAGTGGTATAAATGAATGAGTAATGGCACATTCTAAATCTGTAGAAGTGATGAAGGAAAGTTGAGTGATTTCCAATGTTGTGTATGTCTCTAATTATTCCCAGAAAGTTGACAGTTGAACCTTGCAAGGAGGTTCATTCTTAGGATATCTGGGAGCATTTAGCTTTGGAAGACTGGTGCAAACTTTCACTAATAGCACATAATGTTCAGTAACCTTTTGCTTTCTAAAATACAGTTGGGTTTTAACACCTTTGGCTAATGTGAGCTGTCAATCTGATAACCTCAGACAGTAAACATATTCTCCTTCAAAGAACCCTTTGACGAAACAGCAAATCACAGCTTGCCTCTATAATCTTTGCTTAGCTGTTAACTTCACCCAGTTCTTTGTAGAATAGACATGTAATACATGTGAAGAAATCATGAGATCTCACCAGCTATCTGGCAGGTTTAGAGGAGAACCAGGGAGATAGAGACTGGCAGCTCTGCTACCAACTGAAACCAACAGAACTGACCAAGCCTCAGGTTGTGTAAGACAGAGATGGATTTCACAGAATCGTGATGGAGATGTGAGGCTTAGGGGATATGAAATGTCTATCCTTGGTGTGCATGTGTGTTTCTTACAAAGGCACTAAGTCCAGGAATACCTGACAGTTGTAGAGACCTGCCTCAGACACACCTGTTTGCACTGCCTGTCCTGCTGCACCACACAGCAGCCACTGGGGGGACTCTCTTTAAAAAAATTTTTAATCCTCACCAGAGGATATTTTATCCATTGATTTTCAGAGAAAGTAGAAAAGACAGGGGAGGAGAGGAGAAAGAGAGAGAGAATCATCAGTATGAGAGAGAGACATCTATTGATTGCCTCCCGCATGAGTCCTGACAAGAGCCAAGATTGGATGGAACCAGCGACTCTTTGGTGAGCACGCTGGAAATTCACATGGGAAAGTAGGCAGTAGAAGTGTCTGATTTGCAACTGTTTCTTGGCCTCTGGCTTTGGCTGGCCAAGCAGTCTCTCTAGAAGCTATGAATAAAAGGCATGTCAAAAACTGATGAAATCTATCATTCCTGAAAGTTCTTATCACAGCACTTAAACTGAACCAGAATCAAAAACCAGTGTTCTACTTTGCAGGTTTACATAGAAAGACTTTTATCTTATGCTGAAATCGACATTTGCCCATCTAACTGGAAACGCATTGTTTTGGGAGCGATTATTCTGACCTACAAGTATCTGCACGATGAGGCTATGTGGAATTTTCACTTCTTCTCATTGCTAAGGGGCATTACAATCAAGAACTTGTGAGTTGGCAAGATTTTGATGAAGTTTCAAACCATTTTCGAATACCTTATTTGCCCTCATAAAGTTTACAAAATAAGAAATATTTTGAAAGGTTCCATTGTGCAGAGGACTGAACTAGGCATAAAATTACATACATTTTTCTATCCATATTTGCTTTGACATTTCATACTCCTCATTAATTAGTATGTCTTCATGTGTTATTATTGTAATAATCTGTGTGATAATTTGGTATATTTCTCTGGTAGCAAAGTTTGTAGAAGCTCAGATTCAAAAACAACAGTAATGTAAATACCTTCAGGCCTTTCTTAACGCTTTCCACCAGTTCAGGTCTTTTATTCCCCCGTTTTCAAAATTTCATTTATTTTCAATAAGACTTTACATTCAATATCTATATATAAAGAGAAACCTAAGCGACCGGCTGCCCAGCCAGTAGTTATGATGTGCACTGGCGACCTGGGCAGATGCTTAACGCAGGAGTGAAACCATAGGAATGGGAACATGGAACAGACTGATGAATCTCAGAGAGAATGGGAGAATGGGAAGTGCGGGAAGAGATTAACCAAAGATCTTATATGCATACTAGAGGCCCAGTGCACAGATTCGTGCACAAGTGGGGTCCCTCGGCCTGGCCTGCAGGGATCAGGCCGAAACTGGCTCTCTGACATCCCCCGAGGGGTCCCGGGTTGTGTAAGAACATAAATCTGTGCACCGGGATTCTAGTTATTTCATATTAGTCTCAGGTGTACAGCATAATGGTTAGAAAATCATGTGCTTTGCGAAGTGTTTTCCCCAGTATTTTTAGTACTGACCTGACACCATGCGTAGTTATTGCAGTATTATTGACTCTCTTTCCCATGGTGTAATTTATATCCCCATAACTGCATTGTAATTGCCAGTCTGTACTTCTCAATTTCTTCACCTTCTTCACCCAGCGCCCCCAAACCTCTTCTCCTCTGGCAACCATCAAAATGTTCCCTTTACCTCTGAGTCTGCTTCTGTTTTGTTTGTTCATTTATATTGCTTTTTAGTGAAATCATATGTTATTTGTATTTCTCTGACTGACTTATTTCACTAACATTATACCCTCTAGGTCAAACTATTCTCTCACAAATGGCAGGAATTCATTCTTTTTTATGGATGAGTCATAATATTCCACTGCTTTTTTATCCACTCATCAGTTAATGGGCACATGAGTTGCTTCTACAGCTTAAGGATTATGAATAATACTGCAGTGAATATAGGGTGCATATATCCTCTCAATTAGTGCCCTGGTTTTCTTCAGATATATACCAGGGGTAGAATCACTGAGTCATAGGCAGTTCAATTTTTAATTTTTGAGGAACTTCCATACTATTTCCCACAGTGTCTGCACCAATATACCTTGCCACCAAAAGTGCACGAGGGTTCCCTTTTCTCCACATCCTTGTCAGCACTTGCTCTTTGTTGATGATAGCCATTCTGACAGGTGTGAGGATATCTCATTGTGGTTTTAATTTGCATATCACTGATGATCAGTGATGTTAAGCATCTTTTCCTATCTATCAGCCATCTGTATGCTCTCTTTGGATAAGTGTCTTTTCAGGTCCTCTGTCCATTTTTTAATTAGATTGTTCGTATTTTTGGTATTGAGCTGTATCTGTTTTTTATAAGGTGTTGCGTTATATATGTTTTTTATAAATTTTGAATATTAAACCCCCTATTAGATATATCAATGTCACATATGTTTTCCCATCAGTGGGTTGTCTTTTTATTTTGTTGCTGTTTTCTTTTGCTATACTAAAACTATTAGTTTGATATAGTCCCATTCCTTTATTTTTTCTTTTATTTTGCTTGCTCAGGGTAATCTATCAGCAAAGCACTAAGAGAAATATTCCAGATTTTAGTGCCTATGTTTTCTTCTAGGAGTTTTATTGTTTTGACACTTACATTTAGGTTAACAATCCATTTTGAGTCTATTCTTGTATATGGTGTAAGAAGTGGTCTAGCTTCAATGTTTGAATGTATCTGTTCAATTTACCCAACATCATTTATTGAATAGACTGTCTTCATACCATTGAATGAAGTCTCCTCTTTTGTCAAATAGTAATTAAACATATAGGTGTGGGGTTATTTCTGGGCTTTCAATTTTGTTTCATTGATCTATGTTTGTTTTCATGCTAGTACCATGCTGTTTTGATGACTATAACCCTGTAGTGGAGTTTGATATCAGGTAGTGTGATACCTCCAGCCTCTTTTGTTTTTCTCTCAACTGCTGTGACGAATTGTCCAGGGTCTTTTGTGGGTATGTATAAAACTCTGGATTAGTTGTTCTACTTCTGTAAAAGATGGCATTGGCATCTTGATAGGAATTTGGTTGAAAGAGATTATTTGAGGTGGTATGGACATTTTAAAGGTGTTAATGCTTCCTGTCCACGAGCATTGTACATGCTTCCATTGATTTGTCTCTTCCTCAGTTTGTTTTTTGGTGTCTGATAATTTTCCAAGAGTTTTCCCCTCAAAGATAAGAGTGGTGGTTCTGAATGGATCCATTTGTTGCTGTGGTGATGTGCCCAGTCCTTTTGTTGGCACATCTCTATTTTACTAATCCCCTTCCTGCTATCAGCCTGGTAAAATGTCTGCAAGTTCTTCAGGGCTAAGAAACAGCATACATCATTCCTTTCATCTGAGCACTAGAGTGGAGCCCTGAGAGTGAGCAAGAAGAATAAACCTACAGCTGCACTAATGGGACTCTGATAATTGAGCCCCTAGTCAACAGCTGTTGTGCACAAGAGACATAACCTCCTTCCCTTTGTCCCAAACTCAAAGTCCTTCCCCTTGTCCCAAACTCAAAGGGGACCACAAATTGTTGAGCCTTGTTTGCCTGGTTGAACATTAGTGTATTAGCCCAGCTGGGTAGCCTTTATTTAATTCAAAACTAAACTCAGAGCCAACCTACTATCTTAGAATGACAATATTGAAGAGAACCAAGTTGACTAAAATTGCCCTGTGGTGGTTTTGTGTTTTCCTTCTTCCCCAGAAATGAGTTGGAAAGGCAATACATATGTCTACTGCGGTTTCGTCTGTATGTTTCTACCAGTGTCTATGCCCAATACTATTTTGACCTTCGGTCCTTAGCAAGTGACCATGGATTGTTGCCTATTGCATTGAATCCTCTTCGAAAAGAAAGAGCACTGAACCTAGAGGTAAAGCTGTGGAATCACAAAGTGGGGTTTTCTGCCAGACTCAAAATCCAGTATCTGTGCATAAATCATATTATGTAGAGACTAGGAAAATGAAAAGCTGTTTTAAACTAACACATTGAATAAGACTTATTAACTCTCTCACATCATATTAGCAGTATTTTTATGGTGTATATAAGAATCCTACATTATAAAAATTACCTTTTCTGTGACCACGATTCTGAATAATTTAAATCCATTTTAAACTTTGATGGGTTTTTTTGAAACTGTATTCTATTTTATAACCATACATGAATAATTTCCTACAATTGTATCATTAATCATATCTACAACCATATTCTACTTATCACTCTTAACTCAGTTTGCAAATTCATGTCTTTTCTGTATAGATCACAGTTCAGTACCTTCAGTTTGTTAGACAGAAGTAACCTGAGAGAGTGATACTTAGATTGTAGAATATGTACTTCAAACACTGGGTGTAGAAAGTATATGGGTTTTTAATGGCAATTGTAAAGTATGTGCGACAAAATAATATTTATGGCTTATGAATTCTGGGGAGTATACAACAAAATTATAACTAAAATGGACAGTTTTTTTTGTACTTAATAGTCCTTTAGAGTGCGTCTGCCTTAATGTGCAAGTGAAATAGTACCTTGATGGTGCATCAGTCACTAGACCTTTCGAGCTTTCAGTAAAATACAGCACATGCCTGCCTCATTAAAGTTTGCTTAGAGTAAATGCTAGCTAATGAAGATTGGATAGAATGTAAATAGCTGAGTAAACAATAACATTTCCCAACTGTATATTTATTATATTTAAGGAACCAAGTGTACAGACAACAGATGATCCTGTTGTTAGGAAGACTGTCACACCTTTGACATCTTGAAAAAACTCAAACTAAAAAAAAATACTGAGTTCCCCTTTGCTCTGTCAATCTAATCAGAGTCCCTAAACTACTTAACTTCGTGGATGAACATAAAATAGGATCCCAAGGACCATGCAGTGTATACGCCAGCTCTCCGAAGAGGCAATGACTATAATCCATATAAAGAAGTGGGACTGTGTGGCTATCAGTGATGCTTTCTCTGTGAAAGCTGCAGCTCCTTTATTTTGAATGTACCTGTGTTCTATCTCATGTTTACCCGTAGGCCATTTCCAGATATTGTGAAAACAAAAACCTGTGCAGGGTGGCCACAAAAAAATCTGGCAGCTGTGCTAACCTTACTGATGTGCAGCGTGGCCATGCCATCTTATCTTAAGGAGGAATGAGGGCTGTGACATGGTGAGCGCCTCATCTGCAAGGACTGGAGAAGAATCACTGCTCCTGCTCCAATCCCAGATAAGTTCTTTTCTTTTAAGGGAGACGAGGGTGGTGGGGAGGGGTAGGTTGACATAATGAGTATCTCACCTACCAAAACAAGGACTGTTGAAGTATAATATTCCCTATTCTGGCAAGTTTAGTATTTCCTCTTAAAAATAAGTGAAAGGTTTTAACCTGATGAGGATCTTTTTTTAGCCTATGCTTCATTTATGATCCTTAGTATTTTTCATTTCCCTTTGATTATTTTTATTACTAGAGGATATTACATTTGTTTAATTTTGTTTTCATTTTTGGATACAAAGGAAATGTCTCTCTTAAACTTTTAACAATTTCTAGTTAACCTGCCACTTGACGTTTTCTTTTCAGCTTTGGTCCTCTCACTTAGTAAGTTTAAAGTACTTATTTCTGTATACTAGTATAGTTTCAAATGCTTTAATGTTTACTTTAATAAAGTGGAAAATGGATTATTTTACAGTAGAAAATTCCTTAAATATTTATATTGGTTCCTAGAGCAAAATGGCTACTTTTTTAATATATATATTATGTGCTGTTTCCTTTCCTCCGGAACCTTTTGGACATTGTTACCATATATGAATTACTTTAAAATAATTTTAATTATGAGTTTTCATTTTAGTTTTTCTGACTTTGAAGATTTCTCTTTCTTTTTAATTGATGTCAGAGGGAAAGGAAGGGAGAAGGAAAGGGAAAGGGAGAGAAACATGGATATGTGAGAAATATCTACCAGTTGCCTCCCATCCAGTGTCTGAGACTGGGGATCAAACCTGGCACCTGGGTATTTGCCCTGACTGGTCACTGAATCCTGGACCCTTTGGTGCCTGGGAAGACACTCCAATCCACTGAGCCATCTAGCCTGGGTGAAGATTTCTCTTTCAAAGAAATTAAATAACAACTATTCTCATTATAAAAATCATATATTTTGTGCTCTTTAGCCTTTGAAAATTCTTGTGTAACTGGCCTTAAAACTGCCCCAATGAACTAGTGAAGTGTAGATTTCTGGTGGTACAGATGCTGGATACAAAGGGTGGCTGTTCTGTATTACTTTCCAGGACCGCCTTGCTAGCAGGTATTTCCAAGGGCTTAAATTGAGTAAGTGACTTACTCTACCTATAATGCATGCCATTAGCTATCATGTCTAGAAATTGGTTTTAAAGAAATTAGACAACCAGTATCTAGAAAATAAAATTTCATTGTTTGTGATCTACATCTTGCTTTCCCTGTAGGACTGTCTGTGTTGCACTATTGCCTTTTTGAGTTAAAATGTGTCCGTGATGTCAGCATTTTCTCTCCTAACTCTGCAGTTACAATGGCGAATTCAAAAAACACATTAGCAAGGAAGAATTTTACAAATTTGAACACTTCCATGATGTTTCTTCTTGAGTCTTTGCAAGCATAACCTTTCAAAAAATTTAACATGTTTAGAGTTGATAATACAGTTGAAAGAAGTGAGTAGAAAATATTCACTAGGCTAGGATGTGAGTCAAAAGGGTCATTAAGTTGAGTTTAAATATTTTCCAGGTTTTACTGGGTTGCATGTAGGCATATTTAATATTTCATTAAAGTTATCAGAATGTTGGCAGGAATAGTTGAAGTAATTAAAATGTATTGTAAAGATTAGGTGCTTAAAGCCAGTCTCTATATTAAAAAGTAAGGAAATAGTAAGATCTTTTATTGTAACTTTTTTTATTAGTGTCTTAGTATATACTGTATACTTACTGTGTACAGTGATGTAAGTTCCACAGTGATAGATTAAAAGGCTTCATAATACATTAAGTTTGCTACTTCAGTAACTAATTTAAGTGGGCATACTACACTGAATTCCCATTTGAAAAATATAGTTTCGTACTTTTTCAGTTTACTTTGCCTCATTTTTAAAGTGAACATGAATAAAATGAGATTTTAAATTTTTTATATCGTGATATACATTTGAAAAGTTTTGTTAACTGAAAATATGAGAATTTCTCTTACATGTCAACATGTGATCATGATTTAAAAGCCGGGCCGAGTGCAATGTGGCACCCCAGGACCGAGGAGCTGCCTTGCCTGCAGCCGTGATCTTGATCCTGACCTCGATCTGAAAGCAGGACCACAGGCAAGGCAGCACTCCAGGACTCAAGGCGGCCCGTGATCTAGATCATGATCAGAAGGCCGGCCACAGGCACGGTGGCACCCTGGGACACAAGAGCCTCCTTGCCTGTGGCACATGATCATGATCGTGATCAGAAAGCCAGGCCTCAGGCACGGCTGCACACCAGGACCCAGGAGCCACTGTGCCTCTGGCCCGAGATTGAGATCAGGAAGGTGGACCACAAGCAAGGCGTTACCCCGGAACCCAGGAGATGCCTTGCTTGCGGCCCGTGATTGTGATTTGAAAGCCGGGCCACAGGTAAGGTGGCACACCAGGACCCAGGATCCGCCTTGCATGCAGCTCATGTTCGTGATCATGATCGTGATCGTTATTGGAAAACCAGGTCTCAGGCAAGGCGACTGCCGGGACCCATGAGGCTCCCTGAATGCGAACGGTGATCGTGATGTGAAAACCGGGCCGTAGGCAAGGGGTCCGCAGGAGACCCAGGAGCCACCTTGCCTGTGGTTTGTGATTGAGATCGGAAAGCAGGACCACAGGCAAGGTGGCACACCTGGACCCAGTAGCCGTCTTGCCTTTAGCCCATTATCGAGATTTAAAAGCCAGAACTGCAGGCAAGGCAGCACTAAAGGACTCAAGGAGGCCCGGTGATCATGATCAGGATCAGAGGGCCAGCCGAAGGCACAGCAGCACACCGGGACCCAGGAGCCACGTTGCCTGTGGCCTATGATCATGATCGTGATTAGAAAGCCCGGTCTCAGGCAAGGTGGCACCCCAGCTCCCCGGAACCGCCTAGCCTGTGGCCCATGATCGTGATCATGATAGAAAGGATAGGCCTCCCGCAAGGCGGCGGCTCGGGACCCATAATCCTCCTTGCCTGCATCCTGTGATCAATTTTGGAAAGCCAGGCCCCAGGCAAGGGGTCCCCCGGAGATCCAGGAGCCACCTTGCCTATGGCTTGTGATCATGACTGAGATCGGAAAGAAGGTCCGGAGGCAAGGCGGCCTCTGGGCACCAAGGAGCCGCTGAGCCTGCGGCCCGAGATAGAGATTGGAAAGCTGGACCGCAGGCAAGGCAGCACCCCAGGAAACAAGCCGGCCCATGATCATGTGATAAAGCTGGGTTGAGTACAAGGCGGCACCCCAAGACCTAGAAGCCACCTTGCCTGCAGCCCGTGATCATGATCATAATCGTGATCTGAAAGGAAGGATACAGGCAAGGCAGAAACCCAGGACACAGGAGCCGCCTTGCCTGTAGCCCATGATCATGACTGTAATTGGAAAGCGCGGCTGCAGGCAAGGGGGCACCCTGGTCCCTGGAGCCACTGTGCCTGCGGCCCATGATCATGATTTGAAAGCCGGACCACAGGCCAGGCTGCACCCCGGGACCCAGGAGCTGCTTTGTCTGCAGCCATGTTCGTGATCTGAAAAAAGGACCACAGGCAAGGGGGCAACCCAGGACCCATCAGCCAACTTGCCTGTGGCCGGTCATCATGATCATGATTGGAAAGCTGGGCCGTAGGTTAGGCAGCAACTCAGGATGCAGAAGCCACCTTGCCTGCAGCCCATGATCGTGATCGTGATTGGAAAACAAGGCCGCAGGCAAGGCAGCACCCTGGGTCCCAGGGCCCGCCTTTCCTGCATTCCATGATTGAGATCAGAAAGCCAGACCATAGGCAAGGTAGCACCCCGGACCCAGAGGCTGCCTTGCATGCGTAGCGTGATTGTGATGGTGATGGTGATCGTGATCTGAAAGAAGGACCGCAGGTAAGGCAGCACCCCAGGACCCAGAAGCCAACTTGCCTGCGGCCCGTGATTGTGATCGTGATCATGATCGTGATCTTTATCCTGATCCTGATCAGAAATCAAGGCTGCAGGCAAGGAAGCACCCTGGGTCCGAGGAGCCGCCTTGCCTGTGGCCCATGATCATGATCGTGATCAGAAAGCCCGGTCTCAGGCATTGTGGCACTCGGGTCCCAGGAGCCGCTTTGCCTGCATCCCGTAATTGAGATGGGAAAGCCGGACCACAGGCAAAGTGGCACCCTGGGACGCATTAGCCGGCTAGCCTGTGGCCCATGATTGTGATTTAGAAGCCGGGCTTCAGGCAAGGGGGCACCCCCCTACCCAGGAGCCGCTATGCCTGCGGCCTGTGATTGAGATTGGAATGCACAACCACAGGCAAGGCGGAACCAGGGACCCAGGAGCTGCCTTGCCTGCATCTCCTGATAGTGATTTGAAAGCCAGGTCGCAGACAAGGGGTGCCCTGCAGACCAAAGAGCCACCTTGCCTGTGGCTTGTGATTAAGATCAAGATTGGAAAGGAGGACCTCAGGCAAGGCAGCTCCTGGGCACAAGGGTGCCACCCTGCCTGTGGCCCGTGATTGAAATCGGAAAGCAGGACCACAGGCAAGGTGGCCACCCGAGACCAAGGAGCTGCCTGCCTGCAGCCGTGATCATGATTGTGATCCTGATCCTGATTGTGATCTGAAAGCAGAACCACAGGCAAGGTGGCACCCAAGGACCCATCAGCCATCTTGCCTGTGGCCTGTGATTATGATCATGATTGGAAAGCAGGGCCACAAGCTAGTCAGCAACCCAGGACCCAGAAGCCACATTGCCTGAGGCCTGAGATATTGATCGTGACCTCGATCATGATTGTGATCGTGATCATGAACCAAAAGCATAACTGCAGGCAAGGCAGCACTCCGGGAACCCAGAAACTGCCTTGCCTGCAACAGTGATACAGATCATGATTTTGATCTGAAAGCAGGACCACAAGCGAGGCGGAACCATTGGACCCTGGATCCGCCTTGCCTGTGGCCTGTGATCATTATTGTGATCATGATTGGAAAGTAATGCCCCAGGCAAGGAATTACCCTGGGTCCTCGGAGCCCCCTTGCCTGCATCAGGTGATTGAGATCAGAAAGCGGGACCACAGGTAAGGTGGCACCCCAGGGAAAGGGGCCGACTTGCCTGCGGCCCCTGATTGTGATCTTGATCAAAAAGTAAGGCCTCAGGCAAGGTGGCACCCCGGGTCCCAGGAGCTGCCTTGCCTGTTGCCCATGATGGTGATTTGATAGGCGGGCCAAAGGCAAGGCGAAACCCGGGACTAAGGAGGTGCCTTACCTTCAGCCATGATCGTGATAGTAATTGGAAATTAAGGCCACAGGCAGGGCAGCAACATGTGTCCCAGAGCTGCCTTGCCTGCTTCCTGTGATTGAGATCAGAAAGCCACACCACAGCCAAAGTGGCACACTGGGACCAAGAAGCCACCTTGCCTGAGGACTGAGATCGTGATTTGAAAGACAGGCCAGGCAAGGCAGCACCTCGAGACTTATAAGCCGCTTTCCCTGCAGCCATGATCATGATCTTGAGCTTCATCAGAAAGCAGGACCACAGGCACAGCGGCACCCCAGGACACATCAGCCACCTTGCCTGTGGCCCGTGATCATGATCATGATCAGAAAGCAGAACCGAAGGTCAGGCAGAACCCTGGGTCCCAGGAACGCCTTGCCTGTGGCCCATGATCATGATTTGAAAGCCAGACCACAGGCAAGGTGTCACCCCGGGAAAAATGGGCTGCATTGCCTGCGACCTTTGATTGTGATCTTGATTGGAAAGTAAGGCCTCAGGCAAGGCAGCACCCTGGGTCCCAGGAGACGCCTTGCCTGTGGTCGATGATCGTGATTTGAAAGCCGGACCATAGAAAAGGCAGCACCCCGGGACCGAGGAGCTCCCTTGCCTGAAGCCGTGACAGAGATGATGATCCTGATTTAAAATCAGGACCACAGGCAAGGGGGCACCCAGGGGCAGAAAGGGGACCGTGATCGTGATCATGCTCTGACCTACGGCCTCAGGCATTGCAGCACACCTGGAAACACGAGCCCACTTGCCTCTGGCCAATTATTATGATCATGATCTGAAAGCCTGGCCTCAGGCATGGGGGCACCCCGGGTCCCAGGAACCACCTTGCCTGTGGCCCATGATTGTGATATAGAAGCCAAGCTTCAGGCAAGGGGGCACCCCATGACCCAGGAGCCTCTGTGCCTGCGGCCCGTGATTGAGATCGGAAAGCTGGACCACAGGCAAGGTGGCAATCCGGTTCCCAGGAGCCGCCATGCCTGTGGCCCACGACGTGATTTGAAAGCCGGACCATAGGATAGGTGGCACCCCGGGACAAAGGTGCCGCCTTAACTGCGGCCCGTGATTGAGATAAGAAAGCTGGAATAGAGGCAAGGTGGCACCCCGGGTCCTGAGAGCCATCTAGCCTGTGGCCCATGATGGTGATTGGAATGACGGACCACAGGCAAGGTAGCAACCCGGCACCCTGGAGGTACCTTGCCTTCAGCCATGATCATGATCTTTATCATGATCTGAAAGCAGGACCACAGGCACGGGGGCACCCCAGCACCCAATAGCCAACTTGCCTGTGGCCCATGATCATGATCATAATCAGAAAGCTGAGCTGAAGGTCAGGCAGAACCCTGGGTCCCAGGGGCCGCCTTGCCTGCGGCCCATGATCATGATTTGAAAGCCGGACCACAGGCAAGGTGGCACCCCGGGACAAAGGGGCCGCCTTGCCTGGGGCCTGTGATCGAGATCTTGATTGGAAAGTAAGGCCTCAGGCAAGGCAACATCCTGGTTCCCAGGAGCCGCCTTGCCTGCGTCCCCTGTTTGAGATAGGAAAGCCGGACCACAGGCAACGTGGCACCCGGGGTACCAGGAGCCGCCTTGCCTGTGGCCCTTGATGGTTATTTCAAAGCCAGACCACAGACAAGGCTGCACCGCGGGACCCAGGATCTGCAGTGCCTGCAGCCATTTTCGAGTTCATGAGCGTGATTTAAAAGCAGGACCACAGGCAAGGGGTCAGCCAGGGACACAAGGGAACCCGTGATCTTGATCATGCTCAGAGGGCCGGCCTCAGTCACTGCGCTACACCGGGACCCAGGAACAGCCTCGCCTCTAGCCCATTATCATGATCGTGATCTGAAAGCCTGGCCTCAGGCATGGGGCACCCCAGGTCCCAGGAGCTACCTTGCCTGTGGCCCATGATTGTGATTTAGATGCCAGGCTTCAGGCATGGGGGCACGCCACGACCCAGAAGCCGCTGTGCCTGCAGCCCGTGATTGAGATTGGAATGGACGACCACAGGCAAGGCGGAACCCCGGGACCCAGGAGCTGCCTTGCCTGCAGCCCCTGATAGTGATTTGAAAGCCAGGTCGCAGACAAGGGGTGCCCCACAGACCAAAGAGCCACCTTGCCTGTGGATTGTGATTAAGATCGAGATCAGAAAGGAGGAACACAAGCAAGTCAACTCATGGGCGCGAGGGTGCCACCCTGCCTGTGGCCCGTGATTGAGATCGGAAAGCCGGACCACCGGCAAGGTGGCAATCCGGGTTCCAGGAGCCGCCTTGCCTGAGGCCCACGATCGTGATTTGAAAGCCAGACCATAGGGTAGGTGGCACCCCAGGACAAAGGTGCCGCCTTAACTGCGGCCCATGATGGAGATAGGAAAGCCGGACAAGAGGCAAGGTGGCACCCCAGGTCCCGAAAGCCGTCTAGCCTGTGGCCCATGATGGTGATTTGAATGACGGACCACAGGCAAGGTGGCAACCCGGCACCCAGGAGGTGCCTTGCCTGCTGCCACGATCGTGATCTTGATCATGATCTGAAAGTAGGACCACAGGCACACCAGGACCCATCAGCCAACTTGCCTGTGGCCCATAATCATGATCATGATCAGAAAGCTGAGCTGAAGGTCAGGCAGAACCCTGGGTCCCAGGAGCCGACTTGCCTGCGGCCCATGATCATGATTTGAAAGCCGGACCACAGGCAAGGTGGCACCCCGGGACAAAGGGGCCGCATTGCCTGAGGCCTGTGATCGTGATCTTGATTGGAAAGTAAGGCCTCAGGCAAGGCAACACCCTGGTTCCCAGGAGTCGCCTTGCCTGCGTCCCGTGTTTGAGATAGGAAAGCTGGACCACAGGCAAGGTGGCACCCGGGGTACCAGGAGCCGCCTTGCCTGTGGCCCTTGATGGTTATTTGAAAGCCAGTCCACAGAGAAGGCGGCACCCCGGGACCCAGGAGCTGCTGTGTCTGCAGCCATGATCGAGATCATGATCGTGATTTAAAAGCAGGACCTCAGGCTAGGGAGCACCCAGGGACACAAGGGAGCCCGTGATCATGATCATGCTCAGAGGGCCGGCCTCAGGCACTGCGCCACACCGCGACCCAGGAGCTGCCTTGCTACTGGCCCATGATCATGATCGTGATCTGAAAGCCTGGCCTCAGGCATGGGGGCACCCCTGATCCCAGGAGCCGCCTTGCCTGTGGCCCATGATTGTGATTTAGAAGCCGGGCTTCTGCCAAGGAGGCACCCCAGGACCCAGGAGCCGCTGTGCCTGCAGCCCGTGATTGAGATTGGAATGCATGACCACAGGCAAGGCGGAACCCTGGGACCCAGGAGCTACCTTGCCTGCAGCCCCTGATAGTGATTTGAAAGCCAGGTCGCAGACAAGGGGTGCCCCAAAGACCAAGGAGCCACCTTACCTGTGGCTTTTGATTAAGATCAAAATCAGAAAGGAGGACTGAAGGCAAGTCAGCCCCTGGGCATAAGGGTGCCACAGTGCCTGTGGCCCATGACTGAGATCAGAAAGCAGGACGACAGGCAACGTGGCACCCCGGGACAAATGTGACGCCTTGCCTGCGGCCAGTGATTGTGATCATGATCAGAAAGTAAGGCCTCAGGCAAGGTAACAACCAGGGTCCCAGGAGCCGCCTTGCATTTGTCCCGTGATTGAGATAGGAAAGAAGGACCACAAGCAAGGTGGCACCCCGGGTCCTGGGAGCCGCTTTGCCTGTGGCCCATGATTGGGATTTGAAAGCCGGACCACAGGCAAGGTGGCATCCCGGGACCCAGGAGGTTCCTGGCCTGCAGCCATGATGGTAATCTTGATCAGGATCTGAAAGCAGGACCACAGGTACGGCGGCACCCCAGGACCCATCAGCCTTCTTGCCTGTGGACCCTGATCATGATCATGATCAGAAAGCTGAGCTGAATGTCAGGCAGAAACCTGGGTCCCAGGAGCCGCCTAGCCTGTGGCCCATGATCGTGATTTGAAAGCTGGACCACAGGCAAGGTGACACCCCGGGACAAATGGGCCGCCTTGCTTGGGCCTGTGTTCGTGATCTGTATTGGAATCTAAGGCCGCAGCAATGCAATACCATGGTCAAAGGATCCTCCTTGCCTGAATGAAGTGATTGAGATGGGAAAACTGGACCACAGGCAAGGTGGCACCTAGGGCCACAGGAGCAGGCTTGCCTGTGGCCCAAGATGATGATTGCAATCGGAAAGCCGGGATGCAGGCCCCCTGGGTCCCAGGAGCCGCCTTGCCTGTGGTTCTTGATGGTTATTTCAAAACCAGACCACAGACAAGGCGGCACAACGGGTCCCAGGATCTGACGTGCCTACAGCCATAATCGAGATCATGATCGTGATTTAAAAGCAGGACCACAGGCATGGGGGCTCCCAGGGACACAAGGGAGCCCGTGATCGTGATCATGATCAGAGGGCCAGCCTCAGGCACTGCGCAACCCCCGGACCCAGGAGCCACCTTGCCTCTAGCCCATTATCATGACCGTGATCTGAAAGCCTGGCCTCAGGCATGGGGCACCCGGGGTCCCAGGAGCCGCCTTGCCTGTGGCCCATGATTGTGATTTAGAAGCCCGGCTTCAGGCAAGGTGGCACGCCACAAACAAGGAGCCACTGTGCCTGCAGCCCGTGATTGAGATTGGAATGCATGACCACAGGCAAGGCAGAAACCCGGGACCCATGAAATGCCTTGCCTGCAGCTCATGATAATGATTTGAAAGCCAGGTTGCAGACAAGGGGTGCCCCCAGACCAAAGAGCCACATTGCCTGTGGATTGTGATTAAGATCGAGATCAGAAAGGAGGACCACAGGCAAGTCAGCACATGGGCACGAGGTGCCACCATGCCTGTGGCCCGTGCTTGAGATAGGAAAGCCAGACCAGCGGCAAGGTGGCAATCCGGGATCCAGGAGCCGCCTTGCCTATGGCCCACGATTGTGATTTGAAAGCCGGACCATAGGGTAGGTGGCACCCCGGGACAAAGGTGCCGCCTTAACTGCGGCCCGTGATTGAGATAGGAAAGCTGGAATAGAGGCAAGGTGGCACCCCGGGTCCCGAGAGCCTTCTAGGCTGTGGCCCATGATGGTGATTTGAATGACGGACCCCAGGCAAGGTGGCAACCCGGCACCCAGGAGGTGCCTTGCCTGCTGCCATGATGGTGATCTTGATCATGATCTGAAAGTAGGACCACAGGCACGGCGGCACCCCAGGACCCACCATCCAACTTGCCTGTGGCCCATGATCATGATCATGATCAGAAAGCTGAGCTGAAGGTCAGGCAGAACCCTGGGTCCCAGGAGCCGCCTTGCCTGCGGCCCATGATCATGATTTGAAAGCCGGACCACAGGCAAGGTGGCACCCCGGGACAAAGGGGTCGCCTTGCCTGGGGCCTGTGATCGTGATCTTGATTGGAAAGTAAGGCCTCAGGCAAGGCAACACCCTGGTTCCCAGGAGCCGCCTTGCCTGCGTCCCGTGTTTGAGATAGGAATGCCAGACCACAGGCAACGTGGCACCCGGGGTACCAGGAGCCGCCTTGCCTGTGGCCCTTGATAGTTATTTGAAAGCCGGACCACAGACAAGGCGGCACCCCGGGACCCAGGACCTGCTGTGCCTTCAGCCGTGATCGAGATCATGATCGTGATTTAAAAGCAGTACCACAGGCTAGGGGGCACCCAGGGACACAAGGGAGCCGGTGATCTTGATCATGCTCAGAGAGCCGGCCTCAGGCACTGCGCCACACCGAGACCCAGGAGCTGCCTTGCCTCTGGCCCATGATAATGATAGTGATCTGAAAGCCTGGCCTCAGGCATGGGGGCACCCCGGGACCCAAAAGCCGCCTTGCCTGTGGCCCATGATTGTGATTTAGAAGCCGGGCTTCTGCCAAGGGGGCACCCCAGGACCCAGGAGCTGCTGTGCCTGCAGCCCGTGATTGAGATTGGAATGCATGACCACAGGCAAGGCGGAACCCCGGGACCCAGGAGCTGCCTTCCTGCAGCCCCTGATAGTGATTTGTAAGCCGGGTCGCAGACAAGGGGTGCCCCAAAGACCAAGGAGCCACCTTGCCTGTGGCTTTTGATTAAGATCAAGATCATAAAGGAGGACCGCAGGCAAGTCAGCCCCTGGGCATAAGGGTGCCACAGTGCCTGTGGCCCATGACTGAGATCAGAAAGCAGGACGACAGGCAAGGTGGCACCCCGGGACAAAGGTGCCACCTTGCCTGCGGCCAGTGATTGTGATCGTGATCAGAATGTAAGGCTTCAGGCAAGGTAACACCCCGGGTCCCAGGAGCTGCCTTGCATTGGTCCCATGATAGAGATAGGAAAGCCGGACCACAGGAAAGGTGGCACCCCGGTTCCCGGGAGCCGCCTTGCCTGTGGCCCATGATGGTGATTTGAAAGCCGGACCACAGGCAAGGTGGCATCCTGGGACCCAGGAGGTGCCTGGCCTGCAGCCATGATGGTGATCTTGATCTTGATCTGAAAGCAGGACCACAGGCACGGCGGCACCCCAGCACCCATCAGCCTTCTTGCCTGTGGACCCTGATCATGATCTTGATCAGAAAGCTGAGCTGAATGTCAGGCAGAACCCTGGGTCCCAGGAGCCACATTGCCTGTGGCCCATGATCGTGATTTGAAAGCTGGACCACAGGCAAGGTGGCACCCCGGGACAAATGGGCCGCCTTGCTTGGGCCTGTGGTCGTGATCTGTATTAGAATGTAAGGCCGCAGCAAGGCAACACCCTGGGTCAAAGGAGCCTCCTTGCCTGAATCAAGTGATTGAGATGGGAAAGCTGGACCACAGGCAAGGTGACACCGAGGGACACAGGAGCAGGCTTGCCTGTGGCCCATGATGATTGCAGTCAGAAAGCCAGGATGCAGGCAGCCTGGGTCCCAAGAGCCTCCTTGCCTGTGGGCCATGATAGTGATTTGAAAACCTGACCACAGGCAAGGTGGCACCCCAGGATAAAGGGGCCGCCTTGCCTGTGGCCTGTGATCGTGATCTTGATTGGAAAGTAAGGCCTCAGGCAAGGCAGCACTCTGGGTCCCAGGAGACACCTTGCCTGTGGCCCATGATAGTGATTTGAAAGCCTGACAACAGGCAACGTGGCACCCCAGGACAAAGGGGCCGCCTTGCCTGTGGCCTGTGATCATGATCATGATTGGAAAGTAAGGCTTTGGGCAAGGTAGCACCCTGGGTCCCAGGAGACGCCTTGCCTGTGTCCGGTGGTTGAGATAGGATAGCAGGACCACCGGGTTCTCAGGACCCGCCTTGTCTGTGGCCCTTGATGGTTATTAGAAAGCCGGACCACAGACAAGGTGGCACCCCGGGACCCAGGATCTGCCGTGCATGCAGCCATAATCGAGATCATCATCGTGATTTAAAAGCAGGACCACAGGCAAGGGAGCACCCAGGGACACAATGGAGCCCGTGATCATGATCATGCTCAGAGGGCCGGCCTAAGGCACTGCACCACACCGAGACCCAGAGGCCGCCTTGCCTCTGCCCCATGATCATTATCGTGATCTGAATGCCTGGCCTCAGGCATGGGGGCACCCCGGGTCCCAGGAGCCGCCTTGCCTGTGGCACATGATTGTGATTTAGAAGCTGGGTTTCCGCCAAGGGGGCACCCCCGGACCCAGGAGCCGCTGTGCCCCCAGCCAGTGATTGAGATTGGAAAGCATGACCACAGGCAAGGCGGAACCCCGGGACCCAGGAGCTGCCTTGCCTGCAGCCCCTGATAGTGATTTGAAAGCCAGGTCGCAGACAAGGGGTGCCCCAAAGACCAAGGAGCCACCTTGCCTGTGGCTTTTGATTAAGATCAAAATCAGAAAGGAGGACCGCAGGCAAGTCAGCTCCTGGGCATAAGGGTGCCACCTTGGCTGTGGCCCATGACTGAGATCAGAAAAGAGGACCACAGGCAAGGTGGCACCCCGGGACAAAGGTGCCGCCTTGCCTGCGGCCAGTGATTGTGATCGTGATCAGAAAGTAAGGCCTCAGGCAAGGTAACAACCTGGGTCCCAGGAGCCGCCTTGCATTCGTCCCGTGATTGAGATAGGAAAGCAGGACCACAGGCAAGGTGGCATCCCGGGACCCAGGAGGTGATTGGCCTGCAGCCTTGATGGTAATCTTGATCTTGATCTGAAAGCAGGACCACAGGTACGGCGGCACCCTAGGACCCATCAGCCTTCTTGCCTGTGGACCCTGATCATGATCATGATCAGAAAGCTGAGCTGAATGTCAGGCAGAACCCTGGGTTCCAGGAGCCGCCTTGCCTGTGGCCCATGATCATCATTTGAAAGCTGGACCACAGGCAAGGTGACACCCCGGGACAAATGGGCCGCCTTGCTTGGGCCTGTGGTCGTGATCTGTATTGGAATCTAAGGCCGCAGCAAGGCAATACCGTGGCCAAAGGAGCCTCCTTGCCTGAATCAAGTGATTGAGATGGGAAAGCTGGCCACAGGCAAGGTGGCACCTAGGGCCACAGGAGCAGGCTTGCCTGTGGCCCAAGATGATGATTGCAATCGGAAAGCCGGGATGCAGGCACCCTGGGTCCCAAAAGCCGCCTTGCCTGTGGCCCTTGATGGTTATTTCAAAGCCAGACCACAGACAAGGCGGCACCACGGGTCCCAGGATCTGACGTGCCCTCAGCCATAATCGAGATCATGATCGTGTTTTAAAATCAGGACCACAGGCATGGGGGCACCCAGGGGCACAAGGGAGCCAGTGATCGTGATCATGATCAGAGGGCGGGCCTCAGGCACTGCGCAACACCCGGACCCAGGAGCCGCCTTGCCTCTAGCCCATTATCATGACCGTGATCTGAAAGCCTGGCCTCAGGCATGGGGCACCCCGGGTCCCAGGAGCCGCCTTGCTTGTGGCCCATGATTGTGATTTAGAAGCCGGGCTTCAGGCAAGGGGGGCACGCCACAAACAAGGAGCCACTGTGCCTGCAGCCCGTGATTGAGATTGGAATGCATGACCACAGGCAAGGCGGAACCCTGGGACCCATGAAATGCCTTGCCTGCAGCGCATGATAGTGATTTGAAAGCCAGGTTGCAGACAAGGGGTGCCCCCAGACCAAAGAGCCACATTGCCTGTGGATTGTGATTAAGATCGAGATCAGAAAGGAGGACCACAGGCAAGTCAGCTCATGGGCACGAGGGTGCCACCCTGCCTGTGGTCTGTGATTGAGATGGGAAAGCCGGACTACGGACAAGGTGGCAATCCGGATCCCAGGAGCTGCCTTGCCTATGGCCCACGATAGTGATTTGAAAGCCGGACCATAGG
Source organism: Myotis yumanensis (assembly GCF_028538775.1). Taxonomy (NCBI): domain Eukaryota; kingdom Metazoa; phylum Chordata; class Mammalia; order Chiroptera; family Vespertilionidae; genus Myotis; species Myotis yumanensis. The sequence goes on from NW_027223752.1 coordinate 138,711,957, forward strand.
ATAGGTGGCACCCCGGGACAAAGGTGCCGCCTTAACTGTGGCCTGTGATTGAGATAGGAAAGCAGAACAAGAGGCAAGGTGGCACCCCGTGTCCCGAGAGCCGTCTAGGCTGTGGCCCATGATGGTGATTTGAATGACGGACCACAGGCAAGGTGGCAAACCCGGCACCCAGAAGGTGCCTTGCCTGCTGCCATGATTGTGATCTTGATCATGATCTGAAAGTAGGACCACAGGCACGGCGGCACCCCAGGACCCACCAGGCAACTTGCCTGTGGCCCATGATCATGATCATGATCAGAAAGCTGAGCTGAAGGTCAGGCAGAACCCTGGGTCCCAGGGGCCGCCTTGCCTGCGGCCCATGATCATGATTTGAAAGCCGGATCACAGGCAAGGTGGCACCGCGGACAAAGGGGCCGCCTTAACTGTGGCCTGTGATTGAGATAGGAAAGCAGAACAAGAGGCAAGGTGGCACCCCGGGTCCCGTGAGCCGTCTAGGCTGTGGCCCATGATGGTGATTTGAATGACGGACCACAGGCAAGGTGGCAAACCCGGCACCCAGGAGGTGCCTTGCCTGCTGCCATGATTGTGATCTTGATCATGATCTGAAAGTAGGACCACAGGCACGGCGGCACCCCAGGACCCACCAGCCAACTTGCCTGTGGCCCATGATCATGATCATGATCAGAAAGCTGAGCTGAAGGTCAGGCAGAACCCTGGGTCCCTGGGGGCGCCTTGCCTGCAGCCCATGATCATGATTTGAAAGCCGGACCACAGGCAAGGTGGCACCCCGGGACAAAGGGGCCGCCTTGCCTGGGGCCTGTGATCATGATCTTGATTGGAAAGTAAGGCCTCAGGTAAGGCAACACCCTGGTTCCCAGGAGCCGCCTTTCCTGCGTCCCCTGTTTGAGATAGGAAAGCCGGACCACAGGCAACGTGGCACCCGGGGTACCAGGAGCCGCCTTGCCTGTGGCCCTTGATGATTATTTGAAAGCCAGACCACAGACAAGGCGGCACCCCGGGACCCAGGAGCTGCTGTGCCTGCAGCCGTGATCGAGATCATGAACGTGATTTAAAAGCAGGACCACAGGCTAGGGGGCACCCAGGGACACAAGGGAGCCGGTGATCGTGATCATGCTCAGAGGGCCGGCCTCAGGCACTGCGCCACACCGAGACCCAGGAGCTGCCGTGCCTCTGGCCCATGATAATGATCATGATCAGAAAGCCTGGCCTCAGGCATGGGGGCACCCCTGATCCCAGGAGCCGCCTTGCCTGTGTCCCATGATTGTGATTTAGAAGCCGGGCTTCTGCCAAGGGGGCACCCCAGGACCCAGGAGCGGCTGTGCCTGCAGCCCGTGATTGAGATTGGAATTCATGACCACAGGCAAGGCGGAACCTCGGGACCCAGGAGCTGTCTTGCCTGCAGCGCCTGATAGTGATTTGTAAGCCGGGTCGCAGACAAGGGGTGCCCCAAAGACCAAGGAGCCACCTTGCCTGTGGCTTGTGATTAAGATCAAGATCAGAAAGGAGGACCGCAGGCAAGTCAGCTCCTGGGCATAAGGGTGCCACAGTGCCTGTGCCCATGACTGAGATCAGAAAGCAGGACGACAGGCAAGGTGGCACCCCGGGACAAAGGTGCCGCCTTGCCTGCGGCCAGTGATTGTGATCGTGATCAGAATGTAAGGCTTAAGGCAAGGTAACACCCCGGGTCCCAGGAGCCGCCTTGCATTCGTCCCATGATAGAGATAGGAAAGCCGGACCACAGGCAAGGTCGCACCCCGGGTCCCAGGAGCCCCTTGCCTGTGGCTCATGATGGTGATTTGAAAGCCAGACCACAGGCAAGGTGGCATCCTGGGACCCAGGAGGTGCCTGGCCTGCAGCCATGATGGTGATCTTGATCTTGATCTGAAAGCAGGACCACAGGCCCGGCGGCACCCCAGCACCCATCAGCCTTCTTGCCTGTGGACCCTGATCATGATCTTGATCAGAAAGCTGAGCTGAATGTCAGGCAGAACCCTGGGTCCCAGGAGCCACATTGCCTGTGGCCCATGATCGTGATTTGACAGCTGGACCACAGGCAAGGTGGCACCCCGGGACAAATGGGCCGCCTTGCTTGGGCCTGTGGTCGTGATCTGTATTAGAATGTAAGGCCGCAGCAAGGCAACACCCTGGGTCAAAGGAGCCTCCTTGCCTGAATCAAGTGATTGAGATGGGAAAGCTGGACCACAGGCAAGGTGACACCGAGGGACACAGGAGCAGGCTTGCCTGTGGCCCATGATGATTGCAGTCAGAAAGCCAGGATGCAGGCAGCCTGGGTCCCAAGAGCCACCTTGCCTGTGGGCCATGATAGTGATTTGAAAACCTGACCACAGGCAAGGTGGCACCCCAGGATAAAGGGGCCGCCTTGCCTGTGGCCTATGATCGTGATCTTGATTGGAAAGTAAGGCCTCAGGCAAGGCAGCACTCTGGGTCCCAGGAGACGCCTTGCCTGTGGCCCATGATAGTGATTTGAAAGCCTGACAACAGGCAACGTGGCACCCCAGGACAAAGGGGCCGCCTTGCCTGTGGCCTGTGATCATGATCGTGATTGGAAAGTAAGGCTTCGGGCAAGGTAGCACCCTGGGTCCCAGGAGACGCCTTGCCTGTGTCCTGTGGTTGAGATAGGATAGCAGGACCACCGGGTTCTCAGGACCCGCCTTGTCTGTGGCCCTTGATGGTTATTAGAAAGCCGGAACACAGACAAGGTTGGACCCCGGGACCCAGGATCTGCCGTGCATGCAGCCATAATTGAGATCATCATCGTGATTTAAAAGCAGGACCACAGGCAAGGGAGCACCCAGGGACACAATGGAGCCCGTGATCATGATCATGCTCAGAGGGCCGGCCTAAGGCACTGCACCACACCGAGACCCAGAGGCCGCCTTGCCTCTGCCCCATGATCATGATCGTGATCTGAATGCCTGGCCTCAGGCATGGGGGCACCCCGGGTCCCAGGAGCCACCTTGCCTGTGGCAAATGATTGTGATTTAGAAGCTGGGTTTCTGCCAAGGGGGCACCCCCGGACCCAGGAGCCGCTGTGCCCCCAGCCAGTGATTGAGATTGGAAAGCATGACCACAGGCAAGGCGGAACCCCGGGACCCAGGAGCTGCCTTGCCTGCAGCCCCTGATAGTGATTTGAAAGCCAGGTCGCAGACAAGGGGTGCCCCAAAGACCAAGGAGCCACCTTGCCTGTGGCTTTTGATTAAGATCAAAATCAGAAAGGAGGACCGCAGGCAAGTCAGCTCCTGGGCATAAGGGTGCCACCTTGGCTGTGGCCCATGACTGAGATCAGAAAGGAGTACCACAGGTAAGGTGGCACCCCGGGACAAAGGTGCCGCCTTGCCTGCGGCCAGTGATTGTGATCGTGATCAGAAAGTAAGGCCTCAGGCAAGGTAACAACCTGGGTCCCAGGAGCCGCCTTGCATTCGTCCCGTGATTGAGATAGGAAAGCAGGACCACAGGCAAGGTGGCATCCCGGGACCCAGGAGGTGACTGGCCTGCAGCCTTGATGGTAATCTTGATCTTGATCTGAAAGCAGGACCACAGGTACGGCGGCACCCCAAGACCCATCAGCCTTCTTGCCTGTGGACCCTGATCATGATCATGATCAGAAAGCTGAGCTGAATGTCAGGCAGAACCCTGGGTCCCAGGAGCCGCCTTGCCTGTGGCCCATGATCATCATTTGAAAGCTGGACCACAGGCAAGGTGACACCCCGGGACAAATGGGCCGCCTTGCTTGGGCCTGTGGTCGTGATCTGTATTGGAATCTAAGGCCGCAGCAAGGCAATACCGTGGTCAAAGGAGCCTCCTTGCCTGAATCAAGTGATTGAGATGGGAAAGCTGGCCACAGGCAAGGTGGCACCTAGGGCCACAGGAGCAGGCTTGCCTGTGGCCCAAGATGATGATTGCAATCGGAAAGCCGGGATGCAGGCACCCTGGGTCCCAAAAGCCGCCTTGCCTGTGGCCCTTGATGGTTATTTCAAAGCCAGACCACAGACAAGGCGGCACCACGGGTCCCAGGATCTGACGTGCCCTCAGCCATAATCGAGATCATGATCGTGTTTTAAAATCAGGACCACAGGCATGGGGGCACCCAGGGACACAAGGGAGCCAGTGATCGTGATCATGATCAGAGGGCGGGCCTCAGGCACTGCGCAACACCCGGACCCAGGAGCCGCCTTGCCTCTAGCCCATTATCATGACCGTGATCTGAAAGCCTGGCCTCAGGCATGGGGCACCCCGGGTCCCAGGAGCCGCCTTGCTTGTGGCCCATGATTGTGATTTAGAAGCCGGGCTTCAGGCAAGGGGGGCACGCCACAAACAAGGAGCCACTGTGCCTGCAGCCCGTGATTGAGATTGGAATGCATGACCACAGGCAAGGCGGAACCCTGGGACCCATGAAATGCCTTGCCTGCAGCGCATGATAGTGATTTGAAAGCCAGGTTGCAGACAAGGGGTGCCCCCAGACCAAAGAGCCACATTGCCTGTGGATTGTGATTTAGATCGAGATCAGAAAGGAGGACCACAGGCAAGTCAGCTCATGGGCACGAGGGTGCCACCCTGCCTGTGGTCTGTGATTGAGATGGGAAAGCCGGAATACGGACAAGGTGGCAATCCGGATCCCAGGAGCCGCCTTGCCTATGGCCCACGATAGTGATTTGAAAGCCGGACCATAGGATAGGTGGCACCCCGGGACAAAGGTGCCGCCTTAACTGTGGCCTGTGATTGAGATAGGAAAGCAGAACAAGAGGCAAGGTGGCACCCCGGGTCCCGTGAGCCGTCTAGGCTGTGGCCCATGATGGTGATTTGAATGACGGACCACAGGCAAGGTGGCAAACCTGGCACCCAGGAGGTGCCTTGCCTGCTGCCATGATTGTGATCTTGATCATGATCTGAAAGTAGGACCACAGGCACGGCGGCACCCCAGGACCCACCAGCCAACTTGCCTGTGGCCCATGATCATGATCATGATCAGAAAGCTGAGCTGAAGGTCAGGCAGAACCCTGGGTCCCTGGGGGCGCCTTGCCTGCGGCCCATGATCATGATTTGAAAGCCGGACCACAGGCAAGGTGGCACCCCGGGACAAAGGGGCCGCCTTGCCTGGGGCCTGTGATCGTGATCTTGATTGGAAAGTAAGGCCTCAGGTAAGGCAACACCCTGTTCCCAGGAGCCGCCTTGCCTGCGTCCCCTGTATGAGATAGGAAAGCCGGACCACAGGCAACGTGGCACCCGGGGTACCAGGAGCCGCCTTGCCTGTGGCCCTTGATGATTATTTGAAAGCCAGACCACAGACAAGGCGGCACCCCGGGACCCAGGAGCTGCTGTGCCTGCAGCCGTGATCGAGATCATGAACGTGATTTAAAAGCAGTACCACAGGCTAAGGGGCACCCAGGGACACAAGGGAGCCGGTGATCGTGATCATGCTCAGAGGGCCGGCCTCAGGCACTGCGCCACACCGAGACCCAGGAGCTGCCGTGCCTCTGGCCCATGATAATGATCATGATCAAAAAGCCTGGCCTGAGGCATGGGGGCACCCCTGATCCCAGGAGCCGCCTTGCCTGTGGCCCATGATTGTGATTTAGAAGCCGGGCTTCTGCCAAGGGGGCACCCCAGGACCCAGGAGCTGCTGTGCCTGCAGCCCGTGATTGAGATTGGAATTCATGACCACAGGCAAGGCGGAACCTCGGGACCCAGGAGCTGTCTTGCCTGCAGCGCCTGATAGTGATTTGTAAGCCGGGTCGCAGACAAGGGGTGCTACAAAGACCAAGGAGCCACCTTGCCTGTGGCTTGTGATTAAGATCAAGATCAGAAAGGAGGACCGCAGGCAAGTCAGCTCCTGGGCATAAGGGTGCCACAGTGCCTGTGCCCATGACTGAGATCAGAAAGCAGAACGACATGCAAGGTGGCACCCCGGGACAAAGGTGCCGCCTTGCCTGCGGCCAGTGATTGTGATCGTGATCAGAATGTAAGGCTTCAGGCAAGGTAACACCCCGTGTCCCAGGAGCCGCCTTGCATTCGTCCCATGATAGAGATAGGAAAGCAGGACCACAGGCAAGGTCGCACCCCGGGTCCCAGGAGCCCCTTGCCTGTGGCTCATGATGGTGATTTGAAAGCCAGACCACAGGCAAGGTGGCATCCTGGGACCCAGGAGGTGCCTGGCCTGCAGCCATGATGGTGATCTTGATCTTGATCTGAAAGCAGGACCACAGGCACGGCGGCACCCCAGGACCCATCAGCCTTCTTGCCTGTGGCCCCTGATCATTAATCTTGATCAGAAAGCTGAGCTGAATGTCAGGCAGAACCCTGGGTCCCAGGAGCCGCCTTGCCTGTGGCCCATGATCGTGATTTGAAAGCTGGACCACAGGCAAGGTGGCACCCCGGGACAAATGGGCCGCCTTGCTTGGGCCTGTGGTCGTGATCTTGATTGGAATGTAAGGCCGCAGCAAGGCAACACCCTGGGTCAAAGGAGCCTCCTTGCCTGAATCAAGTGATTGAGATGGGAAAGCTGGACCACAGGCAAGGTGGCACCGAGGGACACAGGAGCAGGCTTGCCTGTAGCCCATGATGATGATTGCAGTCGGAAAGCCAGGATGCAGGCACCCTGGGTCCCAAGAGCCGCCTTGCCTGTGGTCCATGATCGTGATTTGAAAGCCTGAACACAGGCCGCCTTGCCTGCGTCCCGTGTTTGAGATAGGAAAGCCGGACCACAGGCAACGTGGCACCCGGGGTACCAGGAGCCGCCTTGCCTATGGCCCTTGATGGTTATTTGAAAGCCGGACCACAGACAAGGCGGCACCCCGGGACCCAGGACCTGCTGTGCCTTCGGCCGTGAACGAGATCATGATCGTGATTTAAAAGCAGGACCACAGGCTAGGGGGCACCCAGGGACACAAAAGAGCCGGTGATCGTGATCATGCTCAGAGGGCCGGCCTCAGGCACTGCGCCACACCGAGACCCAGGAGCTGCCTTGCCTCTGGCCCATGATAATGATCGTGATTTGAAAGCCTGGCCTCAGGCATTGGGGCACCGCGGGACCCAGGAGCCGCCTTGCCTGTGGCCCATATTGTGATTTAGAAGCCGGGCTTCTGCCAAGGGGGCACCCAGGACCCAGGAGATGCTGTGCCTGCAACCCGTGATTGAGATTGGAATGCATGACCACAGGCAAGGCGGAACCCCAGGACCCAGGAGCTGCCTTGCCTGCAGCCCCTGATAGTGATTTGTAAGCCGGGTCAGAGACAAGGGGTGCCCCAAAGACCAAGGAGCCACCTTGCCTGTGGCTTTTGATTAAGATCTAGATCAGAAAGGAGGACCGCAGGCAAGTCAGCTCCTGGGCATAAGGGTGCCACAGTGCCTGTGGCCCATGACTGAGATCAGAAAGCAGGACGACAGGCAAGGTGGCACCCCGGGACAAAGGTGCCGCCTTGCCTGCGGCCAGTGATTGTGATCCTGATCAGAATGTAAGGCTTCAGGCAAGGTAACACCCCGGGTCCCAGGAGCTGCCTTGCATTGGTCCCATGATAGAGATAGGAGAGCCGGACCACAGGAAAGGTGGCACCCCGGGTCCCGGGAGCCGCCTTGCCTGTGGCCCATGATGGTGATTTGAAAGCCGGACCACAGGCAAGGTGGCATCCTGGGACCCAGGAGGTGCCTGGCCTGCAGCCATGATGGTGATCTTGATCTTGATCTGAAAGCAGGACCACAGGCACGGCGGCACCCCAGCACCCATCAGCCTTCTTGCCTGTGGACCCTGATCATAAGGTAACACCCCGGGTCCCAGGAGCTGCCTTGCATTGGTCCCATGATAGAGATAGGAAAGCCGGACCACAGGAAAGGTGGCACCCCGGGTCCCAGGAGCCGCCTTGCCTGTGGCCCATGATGGTGATTTGAAAGCCGGACCATAGGGTAGGTGGCACCCCGGGACAAAGGTGCCGCCTTAACTGCGGCCCGTGATTGAGATAGGAAAGCTGGAATAGAGGCAAGGTGGCACCCCGGGTCCCGAGAGCCTTATAGGCTGTGGCCCATGATGGTGATTTGAACGACGGACCACAGGCAAGGTGGCAACCCGGCACCCAGGAGGTGCCTTGCCTGCTGCCATGATGGTGATCTTGATCATGATCTGAAAGTAGGACCACAGGCACGGCGGCACCCCAGGACCCACCATCCAACTTGCCTGTGGCCCCTGATCATGATCATGATCAGAAAGCTGAGCTGAATGTCAGGCAGAACCCTGGGTCCCAGGAGCCGCCTTGCCTGTGGCCCATGATCATCATTTGAAAGCTGGACCACAGGCAAGGTGACACCCCGGGACAAATGGGCCGCCTTGCTTGGGCCTGTGGTCGTGATCTGTATTGGAATCTAAGGCCGCAGCAAGGCAATACCGTGGTCAAAGGAGCCTCCTTGCCTGAATCAAGTGATTGAGATGGGAAAGCTGGCCACAGGCAAGGTGGCACCTAGGGCCACAGGAGCAGGCTTGCCTGTGGCCCAAGATGATGATTGCAATCGGAAAGCCGGGATGCAGGCACCCTGGGTCCCAAAAGCCGCCTTGCCTGTGGCCCTTGATGGTTATTTCAAAGCCAGACCACAGACAAGGCGGCACCATGGGTCCCAGGATCTGACGTGCCTACGGCCATAATCGAGATCATGATCGTGTTTTAAAATCAGGACCACAGGCATGGGGGCACCCAGGGACACAAGGGAGCCAGTGATCGTGATCATGATCAGAGGGCGGGCCTCAGGCACTGCGCAACACCCGGACCCAGGAGCTGCCTTGCCTCTAGCCCATTTTCATGACCGTGATCTGAAAGCGTGGCCTCAGGCATGGGGCACCCCGGGTCCCAGGAGCCGCCTTGCTTGTGGCCCATGATTGTGATTTAGAAGCCGGGCTTCAGGCAAGGGGGCACGCCACAAAAAAGGAGCCACTGTGCCTGCAGCCCGTGATTGAGATTGGAATGCATGACCACAGGCAAGGCGGAACCCTGGGACCCAGGAAATGCCTTGCCTGCAGCGCATGATAGTGATTTGAAAGCCAGGTTGCAGACAAGGGGTGCCCCCAGACCAAAGAGCCACATTGCCTGTGGATTGTGATTAAGATCGAGATCAGAAAGGAGGACCACAGGCAAGTCAGCTCATGGGCACGAGGGTGCCACCCTGCCTGTGGTCTGTGATTGAGATGGGAAAGCCGGACTACGGACAAGGTGGCAATCCGGATCCCAGGAGCCGCCTTGCCTATGGCCCACGATCATGATTTGAAAGCCGGACCATAGGATAGGTGGCACCCCGGGACAAAGGTGCCGCCTTAACTGTGGCCTGTGATTGAGATAGGAAAGCAGAACAAGAGGCAAGGTGGCACCTCGGGTCCCGAGAGCCGTCTAGGCTGTGGCCCATGATGGTGATTTGAATGACGGACCACAGGCAAGGTGGCAAACCCGGCACCCAGGAGGTGCCTTGCCTGCTGCCATGATGGTGATCTTGATCATGATCTGAAAGTAGGACCACAGGCACGGCGGCACCCCAGGACCCACAAGCCAACTTGCCTGTGGCCCATGATCATGATCATGATCAGAAAGCTGAGCTGAAGGTCAGGCAGAACCCTGGGTTCCAGGGGGCGCCTGTCCTGCGGCCCATGATCATGATTTGAAAGCCGGACCACAGGCAGGGTGGCACCCCGGGACAAAGGGGTCACCTTGCCTGGGGCCTGTGATCGTGATCTTGATTGGAAAGTAAGGCCTCAGGCAAGGCAACACCCTGGTTCCCAGGAGCCGCCTTGCCTGCGTCCCGTGTTTGAGATAGGAAAGCCGGACCACAGGCAACGTGGCACCCGGGGTACCAGGAGCCGCCTTGCCTGTGGCCCTTGATGATTATTTGAAAGCCAGACCACAGACAAGGCGGCACCCCGGGACCCAGGAGCTGCTGTGCCTGCAGCCGTGATCGAGATCATTTACGTGATTTAAAAGCAGGACCACAGGCTAGGGGGCACCCAGGGACACAAGGGAGCCGGTGATCGTGATCATGGTCAGAGGGCCGGCCTCAGGCACTGCGCCACACTGAGACCCAGGAGCTGCCGTGCCTCTGGCCCATGATAATGATCATGATCTGAGAGCCTGGCCTCAGGCATGGGGGCACCCCTGATCCCAGGAGCCGCCTTGCCTGTGGCCCATGATTGTGATTTAGAAGCCGGGCTTCTGCCAAGGGGGCACCCCAGGACCCAGGAGCTGCTGTGCCTGCAGCCCGTGATTGAGATTGGAATGCATGACCACAGGCAAGGCGGAACCCCGGGACCCAGGAGCTGCCTTGCCTGCAGCCCCTGATAGTGATTTGTAAGCCGGGTCGCAGACAAGGGGTGCCCCAAAGACCAAGGAGCCACCTTGCCTGTGGCTTTTGATTAAGATAAAGATCATAAAGGAGGACCGCAGGCAAGTCAGCTCCTGGGCATAAGGGTGCCACAGTGCCTGTGGCCCATGACTGAGATCAGAAAGCAGGACGACAGGCAAGGTGGCACCCCGGGACAAAGGTGCCGCCTTGCCTGCGGCCAGTGATTGTGATCGTGATCAGAATGTAAGGCTTCAGGCAAGGTAACACCCCGGGTCCCAGGAGCTGCCTTGCATTGGTCCCATGATAGAGATAGGAAAGCCGGACCACAGGAAAGGTGGCACCCCGGGTCCCGGGAGCCGCCTTGCCTGTGGCCCATGATGGTGATTTGAAAGCCGGACCACAGGCAAGGTGGCATCCTGGGACCCAGGAGGTGCCTGGCCTGCAGCCATGATGGTGATCTTGATCTTGATCTGAAAGCAGGACCACAGGCACGGCGGCACCCCAGCACCCATCAGCCTTCTTGCCTGTGGACCCTGATCATGATCTTGATCAGAAAGCTGAGCTGAATGTCAGGCAGAACCCTGGGTCCCAGGAGCCACATTGCCTGTGGCCCATGATCGTGATTTGACAGCTGGACCACAGGCAAGGTGGCACCCCGGGACAAATGGGCCGCCTTGCTTGGGCCTGTGGTCGTGATCTGTATTAGAATATAAGGCCGCAGCAAGGCAACACCCTGGGTCAAAGGAGCCTCCTTGCCTGAATCAAGTGATTGAGATGGGAAAGCTGGACCACAGGCAAGGTGACACCGAGGGACACAGGAGCAGGTTTGCCTGTGGCACATGATGATTGCAGTCAGAAAGCCAGGATGCAGGCAGCCTGGGTCCCAAGAGCCACCTTGCCTGTGGGCTATGATAGTGATTTGAAAACCTGACCACAGGCAAGGTGGCACCCCAGGATAAAGGGGCCGCCTTGCCTGTGGCCTGTGATCGTGATCATGATTGGAAAGTAAGGCCTCAGGCAAGGCAGCACTCTGGGTCCCAGGAGACGCCTTGCCTGTGGCCCATGATAGTGATTTGAAAGCCTGACAACAGGCAACGTGGCACCCCAGGACAAAGGGGCCGCCTTGCCTGTGGCCTGTGATCATGATCGTGATTGGAAAGTAAGGCTTCGGGCAAGGTAGCACCCTGGGTCCCAGGAGACGCCTTGCCTGTGTCCTGTGGTTGAGATAGGATAGCAGGACCACCGGGTTCTCAGGACCCGCCTTGTCTGTGGCCCTTGATGGTTATTAGAAAGCGGGACCACAGACAAGGTTGGACCCCGGGACCCAGGATCTGCCGTGCATGCAGCCATAATCGAGATCATCATCGTGATTTAAAAGCAGGACCACAGGCAAGGGAGCACCCAGGGACACAATGCAGCCCGTGATCATGATCATGCTCAGAGGGCCGGCCTAAGGCACTGCACCACACCGAGAGGAGACCCAGGAGCCGCCTTGCCTCTGCCCCATGATCATGATCGTGATCTGAATGCCTGGCCTCAGGCATGGGGGCACCCCGGTCCCAGGAGCCGCCTTGCCTGTGGCACATGATTGTGATTTAGAAGCCGGGTTTCTGCCAAGGGGGCACCCCCGGACCCAGGAGCCGCTGTGCCCCCAGCCAGTGATTGAGATTGGAAAGCATGACCACAGGCAAGGCGCAACCCCGGGACCCAGGAGCTGCCTTGCCTGCAGCCCCTGATAGTGATTTGAAAGCCAGGTCGCAGACAAGGGGTGCCCCAAAGACCAAGGAGCCACCTTGCCTGTGGCTTTTGATTAAGATCAAAATCAGAAAGGAGGACCGCAGGCAAGTCAGCTCCTGGGCATAAGGGTGCCACCTTGGCTATGGCCCATGACTGAGATCAGAAAGGAGGACCACAGGCAAGGTGGCACCCCGGGACAAAGGTGCCTCCTTGCCTGCGGCCAGTGATTGTGATCGAGATCAGAAAGTAAGGCCTCAGGCAAGGTAGCAACCTGGGTCCCAGGAGCAGCCTTGCATTCGTCCCGTGATTGAGATAGGAAAGCAGGACCACAGGCAAGGTGGCATCCCGGGACCCAGGAGGTGACTGGCCTGCAGCCTTGATGGTAATCTTGATCTTGATCTGAAAGCAGGACCACAGGTACGGGGGCACCCCAGGACCCATCAGCCTTCTTGCCTGTGGCCCCTGATCATGATCATGATCAGAAAGCTGAGCTGAATGTCAGGCAGAACCCTGGGTCCCAGGAGCCGCCTTGCCTGTGGCCCATGATCATCATTTGAAAGCTGGACCACAGGCAAGGTGACACCCCGGGACAAATGGGCCGCCTTGCTTGGGCCTGTGGTCGTGATCTGTATTGGAATCTAAGGCCGCAGCAAGGCAATACCGTGGTCAAAGGAGCCTCCTTGCCTGAATCAAGTGATTGAGATGGGAAAGCTGGCCACAGGCAAGGTGGCACCTAGGGCCACAGGAGCAGGCTTGCCTGTGGCCCAAGATGATGATTGCAATCGGAAAGCCGGGATGCAGGCACCCTGGGTCCCAGGAGCCGCCTTGCCTGTGGCCCTTGATGGTTATTTCAAAGCCAGACCACAGACAAGGCGGCACCATGGGTCCCAGGATCTGACGTGCCTACGGCCATAATCGAGATCATGATCGTGTTTTAAAATCAGGACCACAGGCATGGGGGCACCCAGGGACACAAGGGAGCCAGTGATCGTGATCATGATCAGAGGGCGGGCCTCAGGCACTGCGCAACACCCGGACCCAGGAGCCGCCTTGCCTCTAGCCCATTATCATGACCGTGATCTGAAAGCCTGGCCTCAGGCATGGGGCACCCCGGGTCCCAGGAGCCGCCTTGCTTGTGGCCCATGATTGTGATTTAGAAGCCGGGCTTCAGGCAAGGGGGCACGCCACAAACAAGGAGCCACTGTGCCTGCAGCCCGTGATTGAGATTGGAATGCATGACCACAGGCAAGGCGGAACCCTGGGACCCAGGAAATGCCTTGCCTGCAGCGCATGATAGTGATTTGAAAGCCAGGTTGCAGACAATGGGTGCCCCCAGACCAAAGAGCCACATTGCCTGTGGATTGTGATTAAGATCGAGATCAGAAAGGAGGACCACAGGCAAGTCAGCTCATGGGCACGAGGGTGCCACCCTGCCTGTGGTCTGTGATTGAGATGGGAAAGCCGGACTACGGACAAGGTGGCAATCCGGATCGCAGGAGCCGCCTTGCCTATGGCCCACGATCGTGATTTGAAAGCCGGACCATAGGATAGGTGGCACCCCGGGACAAAGGTGCCGCCTTAACTGTGGCCTGTGATTGAGATAGGAAAGCAGAACAAGAGGCAAGGTGGCACCCCGGGTCCCGTGAGCCGTCTAGGCTGTGGCCCATGATGGTGATTTGAATGACGGACCACAGGCAAGGTGGCAAACCCGGCACCGAGGAGGTGCCTTGCCTGCTGCCATGATTGTGATCTTGATCATGATCTGAAAGTAGGACCACAGGCACGGCGGCACCCCAGGACCCACCAGCCAACTTGCCTGTGGCCCATGATCATGATCATGATCAGAAAGCTGAGCTGAAGGTCAGGCAGAACCCTGGGTCCCAGGGGCCGCCTTGCCTGCGGCCCATGATCATGATTTGAAAGCCGGACCACAGGCAAGGTGGCACCCCGGGACAAAGGGGCCGCCTTGCCTGGGGCCTGTGATAGTGATCTTGATTGGAAAGTAAGGCCGCAGGCAAGGCAACACCCTGGTTCCCAGGAGCCGCCTTGCCTGTGTCCCCTGTTTGAGATAGGAAAGCCGGACCACAGGCAACGTGGCACCCGGGGTACCAGGAGCCGCCTTGCCTGTGGCCCTTGATGATTATTTGAAAGCCAGACCACAGACAAGGCGGCACCCCGGGACCCAGGACCTGCTGTGCCTGCAGCCGTGATCTAGATCATCCTCGTGATTTAAAAGCAGGACCACAGGCTAGGGGGCACCCAGGGACACAAGAGAGCCGGTGATCATGATCATGCTCAGAGGGCCGGCCTCAGGCACTGCGCCACACCGAGACCCAGGAGCTGCCGTGCCTGCAGCCCCTGATAGTGATTTGTAAGCCGGGTCGCAGACAAGGGGTGCCCCAAAGACCAAGGAGCCACCTTGCCTGTGACTTTTGATTAAGATCAAGATCAGAAAGGAGGACCGCAGGCAAGTCAGCTCCTGGGCAATAGGGTGCCACAGTGCCTGTGTCCACGACTGAGATCAGAAAGCAGGACGACAGGCAAGGTGGCACCCCGGGACAAAGGTGCCGCCTTCCTGCGGCCAGTGATTGTGATCGTGATCAGAATGTAAGGCTTCAGGCAAGGTAACACCCCGGGTCCCAGGAGCCGCCTTGCATTCGTCCCATGATAGAGATAGGAAAGCCGGACCACAGGCAAGGTCGCACCCCGGGTCCCAGGAGCCCCTTGCCTGTGGCTCATGATGGTGATTTGAAAGCCAGACCACAGGCAAGGTGGCATCCTGGGACCCAGGAGGTGCCTGGCCTGCAGCCATGATGGTGATCTTGATCTTGATCTGAAAGCAGGACCACAGGCACCGCGGCACCCCAGGACCCATCAGCCTTCTTGCCTGTGGCCCCTGATCATGATCTTGATCAGAAAGCTGAGCTGAATGTCAGGCAGTACCCTGGGTCCCAGGAGCCGCCTTGCCTGTGGCCCATGATCGTGATTTGAAAGCTGGACCACAGGCAAGGTGGCACCCCGGGACAAATGGGCCGCCTTGCTTGGGCCTATGGTCGTGATCTTGATTGGAATGTAAGGCCGCAGCAAGGCAACACCCTGGGTCAAAGGAGCCTCCTTGCCTGAATCAAGTGATTGAGATGGGAAAGCTGGACCACAGGTAAGGTGGCACCGAGGGACACAGGAGCAGGCTTGCCTGTAGCCCATGATGATGATTGCAGTCGGAAAGCCAGGATGCAGGCACCCTAGGTCCCAAGATCCGCCTTGCCTGTGGTCCATGATCGTGATTTGAAAGCCTGAACACAGGCAAGGTGGCAGCCCAGGACAAAGGGGCCGCCTTGCCTGTGGCCTGTGATCATGATCGTGATTGGAAAGTAAGGCCTCAGGCAAGGTAGCACCCTGGGTCCCAGGAGACGCCTTGCCTTTGTCCTGTGGTTGAGATAGGAAAGCCGGACCACTGGCAAGGGTGCACCCGGGGTCTCCGGAGCCGCCTTGCCTGTGGTCCTTGATGGTTATTTGAAAGCCGGACCACAGACAAGGCGGTACCCCGGGACCCATGATCTGCCGTGCCTGCAGCCATATTCGAGATCATGATCGTGATTTAAAAGCAGGACCACAGGCAAGGGGGCACCCAGGGACACAAGCGATACCTTGATAGTGATCATGCTCAGAGGGACGGCCTCAAGCACTGCGCCACACCAAGACCCAGGAGCCGCCTTGCCTCTGGCCCATGATCATGATCGTGATCTGAAAGCCTGGCCTCAGGCATGGGAGCACCCCGGGTCCCAGGAGCCGCCTTGCTAGTGGCACATGATTGTGATTTTGAAGCCGGGCTTCTGCCAAGGGGGCACCCCAGGACCCAGGAGCCGCTGTGCCTGTAGCCCGTGATTGAGATTGGAATGCATGACCACAGGCAAGGCGGAACCCCGGGACCCAGGAGCTGCCTTGCCTGCAGCCCCTGATAGTGATTTGAAAGCCGGGTCCCAGACAAGGGGTGCCCCAAAGACCAAGGAGCCACCTTGCCTGTGGCTTTTGATTAAGATCAAGATCAGAAAGGAGGACCGCAGGCAAGGCAGCTCCTGGGCATAAGGGTGCCAGCCTGCCTGTGGCCCATGACTGAGATCAGAAAGAAGGACCATAGGCAAGGTGGCATCCAGGGACAAAGGTGCCTCCTTGCCTGTGGCCCGTAATTGTGATCGTGATCAGAAAGTAAGGCCTCAGGCAAGGCAAAACCCTGGGTCCCAGGAGCCGCCTTTTCTGCATCCCGTGATTGAGATAGGAAAGCCAGACCACAGGCAAAGCGACACACCGGGACCAAGGTGCTGCCATGCCTGCAGCCGTGATCGATATCATGATCGTGATTTAAAAGCAGGACCACAGGCAAGGTGGCACCCCGGGACAAAGGTGCCGCCTTGCCTGTGTCCGGTGATTGAGATTGGAAAGCCAGACCACAGGCAAGGTGGCACCCCGGGACCCAGCAGCTGCTGCGCCTGCAGCAGTGATCCAGGTTATGATCGTGATTTAAAAGCAGGACCACAGGCAAGGGGGCACCCAGGGACACAAGGGAGCCCGTGATCGTGATCATGCTCAGAGGGCCGTCCTCAGGGACTGCGCCACACCGAGAACCAGGAGCCGCCTTGCCTCTAGCCCATTATCATGATCTTTATATAAAAGTCTGGCCTCAGGCTTGGGTGCACCCCAGTTCCCAGGAGCCGCCTTGCCTTTGGCCCATGATTGTGATTTAGAAGCTGGGCTTCTGGCAAGGGGGCACCCCAGGACCTCGGAGCCACTGTGCCTGTGGCCCGTGATAGAGATTGGAATGCATGACCTCAGGCAAGGCGGAACCCCTGGACCAAGGGTCTGTCTTGCCTGTGTCCCCTAATCATGATTGTGATCGTGATCGTGATTGGAATGTACTGCCACAGGCAAGGCAGCACCCTGGGTCCCACGAGCTGCCTTGCTTGTGTCCCGCGATTGAGATCGGAAAGCTGGACCACAGGCAATGTGGCACCCCAGGACAAAGTTGCTGCCTTGCCTGTGGCTCGTGATAGAGATTGGAATGCACGACCACTGGCAAGGCAGAACACCGGAACCCAGGAGCTGCCTTGCCTGCAGCCCCTGATAGTAATTTGAAAGTCAAGTCTCAGACAAGGGTTGCCCGGCAGACCAAGGAGCCACCTTGCCTGTGGCTTGTAATTAAGATCGAGATCGGAAAGGAGGACTGCAGGCAAGGCAGCCCCTCGGCACAAGGGTGCCGCCCTGCCTGTGGCCCGTGATTGAGATTTTAAAGCAGGACCACAGGCAAGGTGGCACCCTGGGACCCAGGAGCTGCCTTGCCTGCAACTGTGATCTTGATTGTGATCGTGATCCTGATTGTGATCTGAAAGCAGAACCACAGTTAAGGCGGGACCCCAGGACCCATCAGCCATCTTGCATGTTGCCTGTGATTATGATCATGATTGGATAGCTGGGCTGCAAGCTAGGCAGCAACCCAGGACCCAGAAGCCACCTTGCCTGAGGCCTGTGATCGTGATCGTGATCGCGATGCGCAAGCATGGCTGCAGGCAAGGCAGCACCCCGGGACCTAGGAACTGCCTTACCTGCAGCGTGATCCTGATCTTGAACTTGATCTGAAAGCAGGACCACAGGCAAGGTGGAACCCCTGGACCCAGGGTCTGCCTTGCCTGTGTCCCCTAATCGTGATTGTGATCGTGATCATGATTGGAAAGTAATGCCACAGGAAAGGCAGCACCCTGGGCCCCAGGAGCTGCCTTGCCTGTGTCCCATGATTGAGATCGGAAATATGGACCAGAGGCAAGGTGGCACCCCCGATTCCTGGAGCCTCCTTGCCTGTGGCCCATGATTGTGATTTGAAAGCGGGACCACAGGCAAGGTGGCACCTCGGGACAAAGTTGCTGCCTTGCCTGGGTCCCGTGATTGAGATAGGAAAGCCAGACCACAGGCAAGGCGGCAACACGGGACACAGGAGCAGGCTTGCCTCTGGCCCATGATGATTATTGTAATCTGAAAGCCGGGATGCAGGCCCCCTGGGTACCAGGAGGCACCTTGCCTGTGGCCCATGATCGTGATTTGAAAGCCAGACCACAGACAAGGCAGCACCCCAGGTCCCAGGAGGTTCCTGGCCTGCAGCCATGATGGTGATCTTGATCTTTATCTGAAAGCAGGACCACAGGCACGGCGGCACCCCAGGACCCATCAGCCTTCTTGCCTCTGGCCCCTGATCATGATCATGATCAGAAAGCTGAGCTGAATGTCAGGCAGAACCCTGGGTCCTAGGAGCTGCCTTGCCTGTGGCCCATGATCGTGATTTGAAAGCCGGACCACAGACAAGGCAGCAACCCAGGTCCCAGGAGGTGCCTTGCCTGCAGCCATGATCGAGATCATGATTGTGATTTAAAAGCAGGACCCCAGGCAAGTGGGCACCCAGGGACCCGAGGGGGCTCGTGATCGTGATCATGCTCAGAGGCCCTGCCTCAGGCACAGGGGCAAACCGGGACCCAGGAGCCGCCTTGCCTCTAGCACATTATCATGATCATGATCTGAAAGACAGGCCTCAGGCATGGGTGCACACGGTTCCCAGGAGCTGCCTTACCTGAGGACTGAGATCTTGATTTGAAAGCCAGGCTGCAGGCAAGGCGGCACCCCAGGACCCATCAGCCATCTTTCCTCTTGCCCGTGATTATAATCATGATCAGAAAGCAGAGCCAGAGGCCAGGTAGGACCATGGTTCCCAGGAGCCGCCTTGCCTGTGGCCCATGATTGTGATTTAGAAGTCGGGCTTCAGGCAAGGGGGCACTCCACAAACAAGGAGCCACTGTGCCTGCAGCCCGTGATTGAGATTGGAATGCATGACCACAGGCAAGGTGGAAACCCGGGACCCAGGATTGCCTTGCCTGCAGCTCATGATAGTGATTTGAAAGCCAGGTTGAAGACAAGGGGTGCCCCCAGACCAAAGAGCCACATTGCCTGTGGATTGTGATTAAGATCGAGATCAGAAAGGAGGACCACAGGCAAGTCAGCTCATGGGCACGAGGGTGCCACCCTGCCTGTGGCCCGTGCTTGAGATCGGAAAGCCAGACCAGCGGCAAGGTGGCAATCCGGGTCCCAGGAGCCGCCTTGCCTATGGCCCACGATCGTGATTTGAAAGCCGGACCATAGGGTAGGTGGCACCCCGGGACAAAGGTGCCGCCTTAACTGCGGCCCGAGATTGAGATAGGAAAGCAGAACAAGAGGCAAGGTGGCACCCCGGGTCCCGAGAGCCGTCTAGGCTGTGGCCCATGATGGTGATTTGAATGACGGACCACAGGCAAGGTGGCAACCCTGCACCCAGGAGGTGCCTTGCCTGCTGCCATGATGGTGATCTTGATCATGATCTGAAAGTAGGACCACAGGCACGGCGGCACCCCAGGACCCACCAGCCAACTTGCCTGTGGCCCATGATCATGATCATGATCAGAAAGCTGAGCTGAAGGTCAGGCAGAACCCTGGATCCCAGGGGGTGCCTGTCCTGCGGCCCATGATCATGATTTGAAAGCCGGACCACAGGCAAGGTGGCACCCTGGGACAAAGGGGCCGCCTTGCCTGGGGCCTGTGATCATGATCTTGATTGGAAAGTAAGGCCTCAGGCAAGGCAACACCCTGGTTCCCAGGAGCCGCCTTGCCTGCGTCCCGTGTTTGAGATAGGAAAGCCGGACCACAGGCAACGTGGCACCCGGGGTCTCCGGAGCCGCCTTGCCTGTGGCCCTTGATGGTTATTTGAAAGCCGGACCACAGACAAGGCGGCACCCCGGGACCCAGGACCTGCTGTGCCTTCAGCTGTGATCGAGATCATGATCGTGATTTAAAAGCAGGACCACAGGCTAGGAGGCACCCAGGGACACAAGGGAGCCGGTGATCGTGATCATGCTCAGAGGGCCGGCCTCAGGCACTGCGCCACACCGAGACCCAGGAGCCGCCTTGCCTCTGGCCCATGATAATGATCATGATCTGAAAGCCTGGCCTCAGGCATGGGGGCACCCCGGGACCCAGGAGCCGTCTTGCCTGTGGCCCATGATTATGATTTAGAAGCCGGGCTTCTGCCAAGAGGGCACCTCAGGACCCAGGAGCCGCTGTGCCTGCAGCCCGTGATTGAGATTGGAATGCATGACCACAGGCAAGGCGGAACCCCGGGACCCAGGAGCTGCCTTGCCTGCAGCCCCTGATAGTGATTTGAAAGCCGGGTCGCAGACAAGGGGTGCCCCAAAGACCAAGGAGCCACCTTGCCTGTGGCTTTTGATTAAGATCAAGATCAGAAAGGAGGACCGCAGGCAAGTCAGCTCCTGGGCATAAGGGTGCCAGCCTGCCTGTGGCCCATGACTGAGATCAGAAAGCAGGACCATAGGCAAGGTGGCATCCAGGGACAAAGGTGCCTCCTTGCCTACAGCCAGTGATTGTGATCGTGATCAGAATGTAAGGCCTCAGGCAAGGTAACACCATGGATCCCAGGAGCCGCATTGCATTCTTCCCATGATTGAGATTGGAAAGCCGGACCACAGGCAAGGTCGCACCCCGGGTCCCGGGAGCCGCCTTGCCTGTGGCCCATGATCATGATTTGAAAGCGGGACCACAGGCAAGGCGGCAACCTGGGACACAGGAGGTGCCTTTCCTGCAGCCATGATCCTGACAGTAATTGGAAATTAAGGCCCCAGGAAAGGCAGTACCCTGTGTCCCTGGAGACGCCTTGCCTGGGTCCTGGGATTGAGATAAAAAACCCGGACCACAGCCAAGGTGGCACACTGGGACCCAGGAGCCACCTTGCCTGAGGACTGAGATCTTGATTTGAAAGCCAGGCCACAGGCAAGGCGGCATCCCGTGACACAGGAACAGGCTTGCCTGTGGCCCATGATGATGAGTGAAATCGGAAAGCTGGTATGCAGGCATCCTGGGTACCAGGAGCCGCCTTGCCTGTGGCCCATGATGGTGATTTGAAAGCAAGACCACAGGCAAGGCAACAACCCGGGACCCAGGAGGTGCCTTGCCTGCAGCCATGATCGTGATAGTAATTGGAAATTAAGGCCCCAGGTAAGGCAGCACCTTGTGTCCCAGCTGCCGCCTTGCCTGTGTCCTGTGATTGAGATCAGAAAGCCGGACCACAGCCAAGTTTGCACACTGGGATCCAGGAGCCGCCTTGCCTGAGGACTGAGATCTTGTTTTTAAAGCCATGCCACAGGTAAGGCGGGACCTGGAGACCTACAAGCTGTCTTGCCTACAGCCATGATCGTGATCTTGATCTTGATCTGAAAACAGGACCACAGGCAAGGCGGCAACCCAGGACCCATCAGCCATCTTGCCTGTGGCCGGTGATCAAGATCATGATCAGAAAGCTCAGCCAAAGGCCAGGCAGAACCCTGGATCCCAGGAGCCGCCTTGCCTTCATCAGGTGATTGAGATTAGAAAGCCGGACCACAGGTAAGGTGGCATCCTGGGTCCCTGGAGCCGCCTTGCCTGTGGCCCATGATCATGATTTGAAAGCCAGACCACAGGCAAGTTGGTACCCCCGGACAAAGGGGCCGCCTTACCTGCGGCCAGTGATTGTGATCCTGATCAGAAAGTAAGGCCGCAGGCAAGGCAATACCCTGTATCCCAGAAGCCGCCTTGCCTGCTTTCCGTGATTGAGATCAGAAAGCAGGACCACAGACAAGGTGGCACCCCGTGAGACAGGAGCAGGCTTGCCTGTGGCCCATGATGATGATTGTAATCGGAAAGCCGGGATGCAGGCCCCCTGCATACCAGGAGCCACCTTTCCTGTGGCCCATGATCGTGATTTGAAAGCCGGACCACAGACAAGGCGCCACCCCAGGTACCAGGAGGTGCCTTGCCTGCAGCCTTGATCCAGATCGTGATTGTGATTTAAAAGCAGGACCACAGGCAAGCGGGCACCCAGGGACCCAAGGGGGCCCGTTATTGTAATCATGCTCACAGGGCCGGCCTCAGGCACGGAGGCAAACCAGAAGCCAGGAGCTGCCTTGCCTCTGGCCCATTATCATGATCATGATCTGAAAGCCATGCCTCAGGCATGGAGGCACCCAGGGTTCCAGGAGCCGCCTTGCCTGAGGACTGAGATCTTGATTTGAAAGCCAGGCTGCAGGCAAGGCGGCACCTAGAGACCTACAAGCTGCCTTGCCTGCAGCCATGATCGTGATCTTGATCTTGATCTGAAAACAGGACCACAGGCAAGGTGGCAACCCAGGACCTAGGAACTACCTTGCATGCAGCAGTGATCATGATAGTGTTCTTGATCTGAAAGTGGGACCACAGGCATGGCGGCACCCCAGGACCCATCAGCCATCTTTCCTGTGGCCCGTGATTATGATCATGATCAGAAAGCTGAGCCGGAGGCCAGGTAGGACCATGGGTCCCAGGAGCCGCCTTGCCTGTGGCCCATGATCATGATTTGAAAGCCAGACCACAGGCAAGGCGGCATCCTGGGACAAAGGGGTCCCCTTGCCTGGGGCCCATGATTGTGATCGTGATTGGAAAGTAATGCCCCAGGCAAGGCAACACCCTGGGTCCCCGGAGCCGCCTTGCCTGCATCAGGTGATTTAGATCAGAAATCCGGACCACATGCAAGGTGGCACCCGGCATTCCTTGAGCCGCCTTGCCTGTGGCCCATGTTTGTGATTTGAAAGCCAGACTACAGGCAAGGCAGCACCCCAGGACCCAGGAGGTGCATTGCCTGCAGCCTTGATCGTGATTGTGTTCGTGATAGTAATTGGAATTTAAGGCCACAGGAAAGGCAGCACCCTCTGTCCCAGTTGCCACCTTGCCTGTGTCAAGTGATTGATATAAGAAAGCCAGACCACAGCCAAGGTGGAAACACTGGGACCCAGGAGCCGCCTTGCCTGAGGACTGTGATCATGATTTGAAAGCCAGGCTGCAGGCAAGGCGGCACCTCGAGACATACAAACTGCCTTGCCTGCAGCCATGATCTTGATCTTGATCTTGATCTGAAAGCAGGCCACAGGCAAGGCGGCACCCCAGGACCCATCAGCCATCTTGCCTGTGTCCCGTGATTATGATCATGATCAGAAGGCTGAGTCGAAGGCTGGCAGCACCCTGAGTCCCAGGAACCGCCATGCCTGTGGGCCTTGATCGTGATTTGAAAGCCGGACCACATGCAAGGTGGCATCCCCGGACACAAGAGCAGGCTTGCCTGTGGCCCATGATGATGATTGTAATCGGAAAGCCGGGATGCAGGCACCCTGGGTACGAGGAGCCACCTTGCCTGTGGCCCATGATCGTGATTTGAAAGCCGAACAACAGACAAGGCGGCACAATGAGACCCAGGAGCTGCCTTGCCTGCAGCCGTGATTGATATAGTGATCGTGATTTAAAAGCAGGACCACAGGCAAGGGGCACCCAGGGACACAAGGGAGCCTGTGATCGTAATCAGGCTCAGAGGGCTGGCCTCAGGCACGGCGCCACAGCGGGACCCAGGAGCCGCTTGCCTCTGCCCCAGTATCATGATCGTGATGTGAAAGCCAGGCCTCAGGCATCCAGGCACCCCGGGTCCCAGGAGCTGCCTTGCCTGTGTCCCATGATTGTGATTTAGAAGGCAGGATTCAGGCAAGGAGGCACCCCAGGACCTAGGAGCCGCTGTGCCTGCGACCTGTGATTGAGATTGGAATGCCGGATCACAGGCAAGGCATAACTCCGGGACCCATGAGCTAACTTGCCTGCAGCTCGTGATAGTGATTTGAAAGCCAGTTCGCAGACAAGGGGTGCCCTGCAGACCAAGGAGCCACCTTGCCTGTGGCTTGTGATTAAGATTGAGATCAGAAAGGAGGACCGCAGGCAAGGCAGCCCCTGGGCACAATGGTGCCGCCCTGTCTGTGGCCCGTGATTGAGATCGGAAAGCAGGACCACAGGCAAGGTGGCACCCCAGGACCCAGTAGCTGTCTTGCCTGCAACTGTGATTGTGATTGTGATCGTGATCCTGATTGTTGTCTGAAAGCAGAAGCACATGCAAGGTGGCACCCCAGCACCCATCAGCCATCTTCCTGTGGTCTGTGATTATCATAATGATTGGAAAGCTGGGCCGCAAGCTAGGCAGCATCCCAGGACCCAGAAGCCACCTTGCCTGAAGCCTGTGATTGTGATTGTGATCTTGATCAAGATCCTGATCGTGATCGTTATCCGAAAGCATGGCCGCAGGCAAGGCAGCACCCTTGGACCCAGTAACTACCTATCCTGCAGCCGTGATCCTGACCTTTACTGAGATTGTGAGCTGAAAGCAGCACTGCTTGCTAGGTGGCACCCCAGGACCCATCAGCCACCTTGACTATGGCCCTTGTTCGTGATCACGATTGGAAAACTTGGCCTCAGGCAAGGCAGCACCTCAGCACCCAGGAGCCACCTTGCCTGCAGCTCGTGATCGAGAAGGTGATCGTGATCAGAAAGCTGGGCCCCTGGCAAGGCGGCACCCCGGGACCCAGGTACCTCCTTGCCTGCGGCCCGGGATTGAGATTGGAATGCCAGGCCACAAGCAGGGCAGCACCCTGGGACACTGGAGCCGCCTTGCCTGTGGTCGTGATAGTGATCGTGATCTGAAAGGCAGGCCTCAGGAAAGGCGGTGTCCCCTGACCCAGAAGCTGCCTTTCCTGTGGCCCACAAGCATGATTGTGATCGTGATCGTTATCAGAAAGCCGGGCCATGGGCAAGGCGGAACCCCGGGACCAAGGTTCATAAAAATGTTATGAGAAAATATTGAAAATGTGTACTCTTACTGGTTATTTTATTAATAAAGACTGAGTATTAATTGTGTTTGTGTAATCATGTTATTGCCATTGTTACAAAGAAAAAATTGTTACCTTTCAGATTAAGATCCTAGAATTCCAAGATATGCTTCAAAGAATGTGGGGGAGAGGGGAGTGTGTAGGCAAATAGGCATGTATGATTCAAGAGGGCCTGAATTAATAATTGTTAAAACTAAATGATAAGAACATAAAAGTTCATTATTCTATTTTCTCTATTTTTGTATACATTTGAAATTTCAATATCAAAAAGTTATTTTTAAAAGTGGGGGTGGGTTGACAGTCTTGGGAGGATAACAAGCAGCCAAAGTCCTTAAACACAGAGATTTGAAGTCACGTGGAATCTGTGCATGCCTACAACCGTACCGTTCCACTCATTGGTGTTTAGAAAATTCAAATTCTGAGAGGCTGAATGACACACTGAAAGGTTTTTGCATTCTCAGGCTATTGCCTTCTTAATATCTTAAAATTATCAATGCCTATAAGAAAGACACAAGTTACATTTAATGAGGCAATGGGAAGATAAACTGGCTGCCATGACTATAGATATCTGTTTTTATGTTTTGTCGTTTTTATGAAATATCTAAGGTGCATGCAGTAAACAGATTTATAGAAATATCTCACACAAACAACTGTGTGTGTAGTCCATAGTGGAAAATTGGAAGTGATATAAATATGCATTAGTGGAAGAATGGTAATGCACTCAATGTGCAAACGTAAAAATGAATAAACTAGATATAAATGTGGGAAGTTTCCAAAACATAATGTTGAACAGAAAAAAAAGCAAGTATAAAAGATCAGCCAGGCGCTGGCCAATGTGGTTCCGTGGTTAGAGTGTGGGCCTGCACGCCAAAGGGTTCAAGGACACATACCTGGGTTACAGGTTCGATCCCAGGTCCCTGTTGAGTCATGAGCAGAGGTAACCAAAAGGTGTATCTCTCTTCTCACATCAGTGTTTCTCTCTCCCTCTCTTCCCTCCCTGCCTTCCTTTCCACTCTCTCTAAAAATCAGTGGGAAAAATATTCTTGGGTAAGGATGAACAACAAAAGAAGAAAGTCAGTAGGATAGATGACAAAGACATGAATGAAAAAACTGGACTTGAAATACTAGGGAGTAAGAACAATGAGTGCAAATAGGAATAATGCATATGGTGTTCAAGTGCACCTGTGATCTTTTTTTTCTACAGATGAGTGGTAGGTGTGTGTATGTTGGTTAGATTAGCTATACTTTTTTGTAGCCCTGAAATCTATCTATATCTACACTAATAAAAGAGAAACATGGTACTTAGCATATGACTGCTATCCTTCCCATTAGCTAATCAGCATATCTTTATGCAAATTAACTGTCAGCCAAGATGGCGGCCAGCAGCCATGCACTGAAGCAAACAGGGAGGCTTGCTTGCTCCAGTGACTGCGGACTCCAACGTTCCCCCGCCTGACTTGCCGGCCTCTCAGCTGCAACTCTAAGCAACTATGTTGCAAATATAGAAGCTAAATATAACCCCAGAAACCGGCTTTCAGTCAGCCAGGCTTCAGCCAGCCTGACTGCAACATTGTATCAAAGTTTTCAGCAGCAGAGGCCTCAGAGCTAAAGCTGGTACAGAATAGAAAAAAAGAAAAAGAAAAAAAGGAGCGGTTGGGAGCTTCAGTCACCATCCAGCTGGAAAACGGCCCTCAGCCCCACACCCAGACTGGCCAGGCACCCCAGTGGTGACCCCCACCCTGATCCAGGATACCCTTCAGGACAAACCAGCCAGCCCTCACCCATGCACCATGCCTCTATTCTATATAGTAAAAGGGTAATATGACTCCCAGCACCGGGATCAGCTTGACAGGGAGCAGCACCCCAACCCCCTGATCAGCACTGCTCTGTGCATGATAGGGAGTGCTCCCCAATCCTTTGATCGCCCTGTGGCTCTGTGTTTGACAGGGTGCAGCGCCCCAAGCCCACCCCCCCCCCCACGGGCCCTGCTCTGTGTGTGACAGGGTGCAGCGCCCCAACCCCCCCATGGGCCCTGCTCTGTGTGTGACAGGGTGTGGTGCCACAACTACCCCCTCATGGGCCCTGAGCTGTATGTGACTGGGTAGAGCCATAACCTCCCCATCGGCCCTGCCCTGAGTGTGACAGTGGCGTCACCCAAACCCCCTGATAGGCACTGCTCTGTGTGTGACAGGGTGCAGCACCCCAACCCTCCCAACCCCACAGGCCCTGCTCTGTGTGTGACGGGGGAGAGCCATACCCTCCCCATTGCCCCTGCCCTGAGTGTGACAGGATGCAGCACCCTAAACCAATCATCTGCCCTGCTCTGTGTTTGACAGGGGGGTGCCCCAACTCCCCTATCAGCCCTACTCTGTGAGTGACAGGGGGGAGCTCCTCAACGCCCTGATCGGCCTTGCTCTGTGTGTGACAGGGGGGAGCTCCTCAACCCCCTGATGAGCTCTGCTCTGTGTATGCCAGGGGTGCTCCCCAACCCCCTGATTGACCCTGCTCAGTTTGTGACAGGGGGCAGCACACCAACTCCCTGATTGGCCCTGCTCTGTGACTGACAGGGGGCAGCGCCCCAACCCCCTGATCTACCCTGCTCTGTGCGTAACAGGGGGTGATGCTGCAACCTCCCCATTGAACCTGCCTTGAGTTTGACAGGGTGCAGTGCCCCAACCCCCCAATTGGCCCTACCCTGAGTGTGACTGACGTTGGCATCCCAACCTCCCTATCCACCCTGCTCTGTGCATGACAGGGGGCGGTGCCCCAACTCCCCATTCGGCCCTGCTCTGAGCCTGACCAGGAGCTGCACCTAGGGATTGGGCTTGCCCTCTGCCACCCGGGAGCAGGCCTAAGCCAGCAGGTCGTTATGTCCCGAGGGGTCACAGACTGTGAGAGAGCACAGGCTGGGCTGGGGTGATCCCCTCCTCCCCCCTGAGTGCACAAACTTTTGTGCACCCAGCCTCTAGTATATATATAAAACCCTAATATGCAAATAGACCAAATGGCTGAACAACCAAACAACTGAACAGCCGGTCACTATGACGTGTGCTGACTACCAAGGGACGTGCGCAGAACATGGCGGTGTCTCCAGCAGGCGGTAGAGTGTGGAACATGGTGGGCAATGGCCACAGAGGGACGGTGGAGCAGGTGAGCGGGGGCGCCAGACCAAGGCAGAGCACTGGTTGCTGTCATCAGGGCGGGCTTCTGATGGTTACAGAAAATTCTTTGCTCCCATGTGCCACTGACCCGCCCAGCACTTGCCAGCGCTGGCCCTGATCACTCGGTGCCGTCAGTGGGTGTGAGTGGTGGCTACTGGCCCCAATCGCCCCTCAGGGCTTCTCTACCTCCCCCTGCTCCTGAGGGGCGATCACTGCCAGCAGCCGCCTCTCACACCCACTGCCAGCAACGGCCCCACTCCTGCCCGCTGCCGGCACCAGAGCCACCATTCACACCCACTGCTGGCACTAGCCCTGTTCACACCCACAGACAGCGCCAGAGCCACCACTCCCACCTGCTGCCAGTGCTAGGCGCCAGTCCCAATCGCTCCATGCTGTCTGCACGTGGGAGCAGTAGCAGCAGGAGCTAGGCTGCTGGCAGACAGGGGAATGAGGTCCATGGCAGGAGGGGCCAGGTAGGTGCGCAGAGGATGGGCTGAGACCCGACTCTGTGCCCACCACAGCCTCGTGGCCTACAGTTTCTTTCAAGGTACAAAAATACATGCACTGAGCTCCTAGTTTTGATAAGACAAAGTAAAAATTGAACAACATTCCTATTAGCCAGCCTCAGTGACAGGCCTGGGGGTGGCAGAAAGGTCCTGCAGCCAGCCAGATTGTCACTCATTCATTCACTCATCAGATAGACTTTATCCTATTTGTTAGTGTTAGCGATATTTTAAAAATTGAAAGGCTGTTTTCTGGGAGGCAAAACTCAATTTTCAGAATAACATCACTTCTCTGGAATTTGTTGTTTTAAGTGCTGAAAAAAAGAATAAAGGATTTGTGAGGGGATTCATCTACTTATCTAGATTTTAAGACCTGAAGAGGAAATATTAACAGAATACATTCAGAATCTCAGATGAGTGGTATTAAAGAAAAATGCCTAAGGAATGGATGTTTAGACAATATCTATTTACATAAGACACCAAATTTTTATAGGATTTGGAAAATAAAAAGAATACTTAGAATCTCAGTTTGTATCTAATTAGAACCAGGTTAAGAGATCTGGGTTTTTCCTCTAAACCCCGGTTCTAAGATGACAAGTTTCTGATGAGTGTCCTAGAAAGCAACAGCTCCGAAAAATGATGAAAAGACAATGTAACATCGCCATCTCCTGAGCCCTTGAAAACTTTACACAGAAACTTGGGACCTGTCCCAAAGTATAGAAAACATAGGTTGAAGTGAAGGATCTATAATAATAAAAGTGTAATATGCTAATGAGACTGGACGTCCTTCTGGATGACCTTCCAGATGAAGCCAGGACTTTGAGGGAAGACCGGGGTCCCAGGTGCCAGAGGGAAGCCGGTGCTGGCAGCAGGGGAAGGAAGGCCTACTCTTGCACGAATTTCGTGCATTGGGCCTCTAGTAAATATGTAAAAGTACAATGCCTCAGGAAAGCTTTACAGTTGACATATTTATTTTATCCTTTAATACTAATGAAAGTAGTAAAGTAGAACATGTAACAGCAATGCTACAGAAGTATTTCAAATGATGAGGTTTGGTTTTGCTGCTTACAAATTACTGTACTATATTATTATTTACAAAAAGACAGTCTTTTTTTTTTTTTTTTTTTTTTTTATTTTTTTTTTTTTTTTTTTTTTAATTAAATCTTTATTGTTCAGATTATTACATTTGTTCCTCTTTTTTCCCCCCATAACTCCCCTCCTTCCAGCTCCCACCCCACCCTCCACCCTCACTCCCCACCCACTGTGTTCATCCATAGGTGCATGATTTTTGTCCAGTCACTTCCCGCATCTCCCACACCCCTTTTTCCCCCAAGAATAGTCAGTCTATTCCCTTTCTATGTCCCTGATTCTATTATAATCACCAGTTCATTCTGTACATCAGGTTATTTATTCACTTGATTCTTAGATTCATTTGTTGATAGATGCATATTTGTTGTTCATAATTTGTATCTTTACCTTTTTCTTCTTCTTCCTCTTCTTAAAGGATACCTTTCAGCATTTCATATAATACTGGTTTGGTGGTGATGAACTCCTTTAGCTTTTCCTTATCTGTGAAGCTCTTTATCTGACCTTCAATTCTGAATGATAGCTTTGCTGGATAAAGTAATCTTGGTTGTAGGTTCTTGGTATTCAGCACTTTGAATATTTCTTGCCATTCCCTTCTGGCCTGCAAAGTTTCTGTTGAGAAATCAGCTGACAGTCGTATGGGTATTCCCTTGTAGGTAATTAAGCCTCTTTCTCTTGCTGCTTTTAAGATTTTCTCTTTGTCTTTTGCTCTTGGCATTTTAATGATGATGTGTCTTGGTGTGGTCCTCTTTGGATTCCTTTTGTTTGGGGTTCTCTGCGCTTCTTGGACCTGTAAGTCCATTTCTTTCTCCAGGTGGGGGAAGTTTTCTGCCATTATTTCTTGAAATAGGTTTTCAATATCTTGCTGTCTCTCATCTTCTGGCACTCCAATGACTCTGATATTAGTCCGCTTAAAGCTGTCCCAGAGGCTCCTTACACTATCTTCACACTTTTGGATTCTTTTTTCATTTTGCTTTTCCAATTGGGTGTTTTTTGTCGAATCTTTGGTTTGATTATTGTACTCCTCTGGTCTGCTATTGGGTATAATATTCTTTATTTCAGTCCGTGTATGCTTACTTTCTAATTTCTTTATCGTAGCATCGAGGGTCTCATTAGTTTTCGTGAGGCTCTGCACAAATTTATGGCAAGCCCTCAAAATTGCGATTCTTAGCTCCATATCCTCCATTTCTGTCATGTTTCTTTGTCTCCGCATCTTTTATGCTTTCTTGGTGCACCCCCTTGTGGTCTCTGTGTGCAGTCTTTTTCTAGCCAAGCCTTAATTGTTGTAGTTACCACTAGAGGGATTTGACCCCCAGGCCGGCTGGCTATAGGAATCAGCTGTACGGAAAACGTCTGCCTTCTGGGGAGGCGCTAATCCAGCCTTTGCCTGAGGCGATCGGCAAATGGCTGTGCGCAGGCTTTGGGCGGGGCGGGATCAACAGGGCGGGCGGAGGGAGCAGTTATGGCCACGCTCAGTCCCGTTCCCAGAGGCTCTGCTTCTCAGAACCCCGGCAGCCGCTGCAAACCTCGGAGAGAAAGTTGCCCTCAGGTTCCAACTGATGCCGGATAATCCCGCTTCTCCCGTTTGAGTCTGGGTCCCTAGAGACTCGCCCGGATCTGGAGCCCAGAGTCTGAGACTCACTCCCGACAGAAAACGACAACCGAGCCCTCAGCCACCAGCCCGCTTTGCGCGCGCACCTCGGTACCTTTGTATTTTCCACACTGCGCCGCCTCTGAGCCTCGATTTGCTGTTCTCTTTCCTTCTAGTTGTAGAGTCTCTCTTCAGCCAGCCTTCCTGTGGTTCTGGGTGATGTCCGTTCAGTCTTTTAGTTGTATTTTTGAAATGGTTGTTTGCGGCAGCGGTCTCCGGTGTTTACCTACGCCGCCATCTTGGTCTCCCCGACAGTCTTAAGATGTCTTTTACTTCAGAATCGTGGCACATAAAGTGGGATTTAGGGTGCCAGAGAGGGGTGTACTGGAAAAGGCTTAACAATCAGCCATCTGAGGCATCACTGACATTGCTATACTGTTGTTATCATTTAACTGTTTTAAAAGTTCTTGTTCTGCCCTGGCTGGGTTTTCTCAGTGGTTAGAGTATCAGCCTCCGTGTCAAAGGGTTTCAGGTTTGATTCCCAGTCAAAGGCATGTACCTGAGTTGCGAGTTCTGTCCCCGACCCGGTTGGGGCACCTGCAAGAGGGAAGAAATAAATGTGTCTCTCTCACATTGATGTCTCCCTCCCCCCTCTCTCTCTCTTTCTCTCTCCGTCTCCCGCTCTCTCACATTGATGTCTCTCTCTGTCTTCCATCCCCCCACAACTCTCAATAAAAAAAATCAATGGAAAAATTTCCTCAGGTGAGGATTAACAAAAAATAAATTAAAAGTTCTTGTTCTGCTAATGGACTAAACACACCGACAGCTATCATTTCATGTTTTGTATTTGCACAAGAAAATTAGAAATTTTTAAATGAAAAAAATTAATTTGCAATGGTCATTTGATCTTAATGTAAAGTCATGCTTCATGGAGTGACATGTAAACTCACCTTTTGTGGCTACTTACAGCCCTTCTAAAATCCCTACCACTTTAATATATATGCAGACATTTCTTCAATCCATTTGTTCTGTGATCAGTGATATCACCCTGTGATGGATAGTTGATGTCAGTCAATAGATATTTTGTGAAAATAATTCATTTATCATCACCTTCCTTGAGAAACAGAAATAGTACCTAATTGTTTTAATTAAATATGCATTTCCAATTTTTTTTAGCTCATTGCTCTTAAGGAAATTTATTGTGAAATGTAAAAAGCATTACCAAATAATGGCATGATTAATGAACAATTGTAGATATACACCCTACAATAGATAACAAAACTACTCGATTCACTCTTTAACAGGACAGCCCAGCTTTTATTTTCTGTACATATTTCAAATACTCCTACGTATAGTTTCTCAACTTCACCGCTGATCACACCAGCTGGCAGTTTATGGGCTTCACGCTTCTCATAGGACAATGGGTAGGGGCCACGGCACAATTGGCTGGTATTATACCACATGGCCAGAAGGGGCCACTTGGACACCCATCAGAAGTTTTTGTCAAGAACTTCTTTTACTACAATTCAAGACAAAGAAGAATGTTTATTTTTAAAGCACTCTGCATGGTGTCCATCAAAGAAAAACTTTAGTTATGTGGCATCAGGAGAGAGTTGGTGAAAGGAAAGTGTGTTATCTCTGGTTGCCTTTAAGATTTAACAATGTGTTAAAGTATGAACTCTCATATTTATACATCCCACGCTACTAGGCAAATCCTGGCAGAAGCTGGAAGAAGAAAGTCCACTAAAACTTTCCTGTCTTATTTGAATGCAACTATTAAACAAAATTTTGTTGCAAAATGAAAAAGCCTAGGACAAATGCTAACCTAAAAAGTATTTTGAGAAAATGTGCACAAGCCAAAACTGTGCAGGGAAAACCAGGACATGGTCACCTAGTCATAGGGAATGTCCATGTTTCACTTTAGAAGATACTGGCAGTTTCCCAAAGTGGTTGTTGGAATTTACATCCCCACCAATAACATCTGAGAGCTAGAATTACTCCACTTCCTCACCAACATTTGACACCATTTTTAATTTAATTTTTGAACATTTTGACATATATTCAATGCCACCACATTGTGTTTCTAATATTACTTTACCTGCTTAATAATAAGATGAACACATGTTTATTGACCATTGGATATACTCTTTTCTTGAGGTGCCTGCCTTCTCAAGCCCATTTGCCAGCAGGTTGTGTATGTATGTGCATTTTCCTTACTGGTTTGTAGTAGTTATTAATATACTAGAGGCCTGGTGCACAGATGCGTGCACAGGTGGGGTCCCTCCACATGGCCTATGGATATTGGGCCGAAACTGGCTCTCTGACATCCCCTGAGAGGTCCTAGATTGTGAGAGGGCAGGTCTCAGTGACATACCCCTGAATTGGGCTCCATCTGCTCTGGTTCTAGGTGTGTCACCTGAGAACCGCAGCTGCCAAGTCATCGCAGCTTGGCAGCTCCTATGTTGAGCGTCTGCCCACTGGTGGTCATTGTGCATCATAGCTACCGGTTGGACGGTCGAATGGTCGGAGCTCACTTAGGCTTATCTATATATATAAAGAGCCAGGAGCCGTAACAGCCACAATGACCAAGGCTCCACTGAACACCGAACACTAGAAGTCAGTTCTGGGTAGCCGTGGCTACCCAACACTGACTGTATCCAGTACCGGATCAGTGACCCAGCACTGACTGCTGAGGGGGCTGCAGATCAGGCCTGGAGAGATGCTCCAAGACAGAGGCAAGGTCTGATCTGCAGCCTCAGTGGCAGCTGTTGATCAGCCATTGCCTCTCTCTTTCTCTCCTGGCTTCGCCAGCAGCCATGCCTCTGTTTCTCTCTGGGCCTCTGCAAGAGTGTGGGAGGGGGTGCTGATCAGCTCTGCCTCTTTGATCAGGCCCAGAGATAGGCCCAGATTCGCTGACTGGCAGACAACCGACCAATCAGAACCAAATCTGGGTGAAGTGCCAGGAGCCAATGGCTGCCTAGGTGGTGGAGCTTTTGACACTGACTGGCATAGAAACCAACCAATCAGAACCTAATCTGGGTGAACTGCAAAGGGAGAACCTAAGGTAGGGGCTGAGAAGGGGTTTTAAGGGCAACAGCTGTTTGGTGTAAAGTGTAAGAAAGCAGTTCAATTTTTTAATGACCGCTTTGGCAGTATAGTGCATATGGCTGGCTATCAGTCCAGATATAAGTATTATGTGTGTTTGTCTACCAAGAGCATCTCCTCCTGCTGAAAAAGGCCCCCCCATTTAAACAATCCTATCCTAAATAATCTATCTATACTAATAAAAGGGTAATATGCTAATTAGATCAGGTCCACCAGCCATCTTACAGACATTTGACTTCCTTCCAGTCAAAGCCATGGTGGTGGGGGCCAAGGCAGAGGCAGTTAGAGGTGAGATCAGGCTGGCAGGGGAGTGCAGTTAGAGGCATTGAGGCAGGCAGAGGCAGTTAGTGGTGACCAGGCATGCAGAGGCAGGTGGGGGTGAGATCAGGCTGGCAGGGGAGGGCAGTTAGGGCTGATCAGGCAGGCAGGCAGGTGAGCAGCTAGGAGCCAGCAGTCCCAGATTGCAAGAGGGATGCCTGGCTGCCGGACATTCCCCAAGGTGTCCCTGATTAGAAAGGGTGCAGGTTGGGCTGAGGGAACCGCCCTCCCTACGTGAATTTTGTGCACGGGGCCGTATATATATTTGAACTACTAGTTATATGAGTTGTAAACATTGTATAGGACTCTCTGGTTGCCTTTTGGGCATCTAAATGGTTTATTTTGGTGAACAAAAGTTCTTAATTTTATGTAGTCCAATTTTCTGTTTAAGAAATCATTCATTATTTGAAGAACAGGAAGATATTATCCTATGTTATTGTCCTAAAGTTTAGTTTTTAACCTGTCATAGTTAGGTATACAATACTACTCAACTGAACTTGGAATATTTAGTAAGGAAGAGGGATACTTTATTTTTTCCATATTGCTATCCATTTGATCAAGCATCATTTTTTTCAGAAGATTGTCCTTTGCCTTCTGAGTTTCAGTAGAAATTCTGCCATAAATTGGGTAGTTATGAAACTGTATGTTTGGGCTCTTTCTGGATTCTCTATCCCTTTCCACCAATCTGCATGACTTTCCCCATGCCAGTACTGTCCCATGTCTTAGAACTCTAACTTTACAGTAAATTGGTTTCTGGTGATTAAAGTGTTCATCATGTACTTCTTTTTAAAGACTGGCTTGGTTACTCTAGCTTCTTTACATTTCCATATAAATTTTAGACTCAGCTTGTCAGTTTTCACTAGAAACTAACACAGTCTGCTCGAATGAACTGACAATAATATTGAGTCTTCTAGCCATGAATGTGGCGTATTATTCATTTCTCTCAGCAATGCTTAGTAGTTTTCAGTGCAGACATTACACCCATCTTTTAGATATATTACTATATATTTTACATTTTTCATGTTATTATAAATTCCATTTTAATTTCATTTTCTTTTTGTTAATTGCTAACACATAGAAACACAAGTGATAATTATATTCTAAACTTGTATCCAGGAACCTGTTAAATTCACGTAAGTCCAAAATTCATATGTTGAAGCCCAACCTCCAGTACCTGAGAATGTGACTGTATTTGGAGATGGGCCTTAAAAGAGGTAACTAAGTTAAAATAAGGCTGTTAGGATGGGCCCTAATCCAATATGATAGGCATCCACATTAGAAGAGATTAGAATATACAGTGAGATACTGGGGGTCAGAAGCTCCCATACACAGAGGGACAACCACGTGAAGGGGCAGCAAGAGGATAGCCATTTGCAAGCCAAAAGGAGAGGCCTCAGTGGACCAGACCTTCAGTGGACTTCTAGCTTCTAGAACTGTGAGAGAATCAATTTCTGTTGTGCAGGCCAAAGCAGACTACTACAGAGGAAGACCCTGATTAGAGCTCATTAAACCAGGAGGGCGTTAAGAGAGCTTCTGAGCCGGTGAACACAGGGAGTTGCTGGAACAGTGTCACCTGAAGAGGCTGTAGAAACTCCATGCCCTGCCCCTTGACTTACCTAAGCTCTCTTCCATTTGGCTGCTCCAGAGTTATACCCTTTTAGAATAAATCAGTGATCTACTAAGTAAAATGTGTCTCTGAGTTCTGTGAGCCAATCTAGCAAATAATTCCCAAAGAGGAGGTGGTTGGAACCTCCACCTTATCGCCAGTTAGAAACACAGGTGACAACCTGAAGTTGTGACTAGAATCTGAAGTGTGTGTGTTGGCGGCGGGTGGGGGGGCGGGGGCGGGGGAGCAGTCTTGTAGGACTGAGTCCTTACCTATGAGACCTGACACTATCTTCAGATAGATACTGTCAGAATTGAGTCAAATTGCAGGACACCCGACTTGGTGTCCAAGAATTATTGGGTGGATGGAGGGTAAATCCCTCGTTTATGTCCCTTCTTTATGTCCCATTGTTGGGGACAATTTGTATCAGTACTGTTGGGAAAGTGGAAATTTCAAGAAAAGCCAGGTTTAGGAGATGATAACATGAACTAACTGCCAAGACAACAATCATGCGTTTTTTGGTTTGTGTTTTCTTTTTCTTTTTTCCTTTTTTTTATTAATCCTCACCCAAGGATACTTTTTCCATCTATTTCCTGAGAGAGTGGAGGAGAGAGAGAGAGAGAGAGAGAGAGAGAGAGATCAGATGCCTCCTGCACTCAGGATTGAACCTGCAACCCAGATACCCGTCCTTGACCTCAAACCAAACCTGTGACCCTCAGTGTGCAAGCCGACATTCTAACCAATGCCACACCGCTTTTCTTTCTTTTATTCACAAATTATCATTCATGTGAGTGAATCAAATAGTTGTTTTGATTTCATATAAAAAGAAGTGAAAGTAAATATTGAATCATCTAACAACATAACTAATATAATGAAATATTTTAGAATTAAATTAAAATGTTTAAAAATGGAGTAACTTATCAGTAAGAGGAAAATCTATGCTTTTAGAAAATGACAAGGAATTTTCTGTAATAAAAATAATGTTTTAAGGAACATGTTGAATTCCCAGGAGTGAAAAAATATGTTTGGAGTTTTACAGTTTTCTGAAGATGAAGCCTACAAGTCTAGGACAGATGCTGTACTCTTTCTTAATATTTAGATGCCAAAAAAAGGAAGGGGACCAGCAGTTATTCCCCTCCCACTGGAATAGAAATCATTCTCATATTTAATATTAACAAGGCATTTTGTTAACAATAGACTCTCCAAGGAAAATAAAGATGGTTTTACATAAGGAGGACCATCAAAAGAAAAAGATCCATTCAAGAGAAATCAGTATGAATTTCAGCAAACACTGAAACTATTAGCCAAGTCCAGCAGGAAGTATAAACAATATTACCTTTCCCGAGAAATATGTCTTATCCCAATGATTATTCATCAAGACACAAAGCCAGGCAACTCTTCAATATTTTGATTTATAGAGGATAGCATAAGGGGAATTCCACTTAGAAACCTAGCCAAGAGACTAGCTCCTGGCATTTCAATTAAATATTTAAGCCACTACAGGAATAATTTGGGATACTAGAAAGAGGAAGTTTATGCACCTGGAAAAGACTACATAAACCTGGAGAACTTAATGATCCTGTGTGTGCCATCCTCAATACCTTCAATTTGGTTTTCTCAAGAACCCTGTCAGTTTGCAATTGGGAAGGGCTGGGTGTACAGGGAAATCTACATCCACATTACCAGCCCTTTCAGCTCCTTGAGGACAGGAACATTGTCTAGTTCACCCCGAGGACTCCTCCTAGTAGGTCTTTAAGATATACTGATTTAATTTGCTCTGGCTGATTTGGCTCAGTGGATAGAGTGTTGGCCTGTGGAATGAAGTGACCCGGGTTCAATTCCGGTGAGGGCACATGCCCGGGTTTTGGCTTCGATCCCCAGTGGGGGGTATGCAGGAGGCAGCTGATTAATAATTCTCTCTCATCATTGATGTTTCTATCGTCCCTCTCGCTTCCTCTCTGAAATCAAGAAAAATATATTTTAAAAAAGAAAAAATGTACTTAATTAAATCAAATGGTGTTTACCAAAGCTAAGATTTCATTTATAAAAGGATGGAAATTAATAATGGCGATCTTCCTGTAGTTTTTATTTCATCAAATTGGGAAGTTTTGTTTTTGCATATTCTTTTCCTCTTTTCCTCTACCAAGCACCAACTCTTGAGGGAAAAGAACCTGTATCATTTGTCTTCTTACTCTGACTCTAGCGTAGCAAAAGTTCAATACTGCTTTTAAATGAGTGGAATGAATGTTGCTTTAAATTCCTTTTTGTTAGACATGATTACTCTATACTGCAGAAAATTAATTTAAAGAAATAGTGGCTCACGAACATGAGAAAAAAATAACACCTAGTACAGGGGATAGGATAACAATAAGTAGACAAAATAAACTAAGCATGCACTTTTTAGCTCTGTCTAATGCAAATTTAAAATATGAAACAGATATTCTGGATGAACAAAAATGCAAAGGTCCAATAGGATAATACCAATAATTAATAAAGTATGTGTATCAATATAGGGTCCAAGTTCCATGAGTTTCAATATTAGTAGGAGAAACTATAAACCAGATTAGGGAATGCTTTTAAATTCTAAGTGCAAAGCAAATCAAAAATATAAGTAGTTAGAAAAGGGACAAAAAGTGCTCATAATCTTGCTCTAACTGCCACCCTAATCCCAATAGTTCCTTTTCATCACTGACTCCTGAATTTCCATCAACTTATGATTATATCAATTGATGCAGAAAAAGCACTTGACAAAATCCAACACCCATTGCTGATAAAAATTCTCAGTAAAATAGGAATAGAGGGATCATATCTCATCATAATAAAAGGCATATATGACAAAACCTACTGCCAACATCATACTCAATGGGCAAAAAAGAAAACCATTTCCCCTAGGAACGGGAACAATACAGGGATGTCCTCTTTCACCACTCTTGTTCAGCATAGTACTGGAAGTCCTAGCCACTGTGATCAGACAAGAAGTCATAAAAAAGAGATCCAAATTGGAAAGGAGGAAGCAAAGCTCCTTATTCTCAGATGACATGATATTGTACTAGAAAATCCTAAAGACTCCATCGAAAAATTACTGGATTTAATTAATTCGGAAATGTAGCAGGATACAAAATTAACACTGAAACACCAATGGCTTTTTAATACACCAATAATAAACTAATAGAAAGAGAAACTAAACAAAAAATTCCATTTACCACTGCAACAAAAAAATTAAGAGTCTTAGGAATAAAATTAACATAGGAGGTAAAAGAAAGAGCTTTTATTTGCAAGTTGACTTCCAAGAAAACAGGAGGCTAGTGTCAAATCTGTCCCGCTGGTCAAGGGGCAAGATTTAAGGGGCTTCAGCACCAGATAATCCTGGACAATAGACACTTTGCTTCAGAAAGGGTTCTGGGGTTCAGGTTCTAATCATATGGGTATTTTGGATCCATGGGGGTGGAGAGTAGTTTCTGGTGCACAAGTGTCACTCATGAGTGGTGTTTACCTATAAGTGGTGTATCCAAGGTTTAAATATTTCAAATCTGGTTAGAAACAGCATAGGACCAGTTTAAGCTGGTTCTGTGGTCACAATTTCTTAAAATGTGAATAATAATAGCATCTTCTCAAATAGTTAACTTAGCCTGACTACCTTAGCCTTATATATAATAAGCAAATACTTACTACCAGTTGATGCATCATCTCCACATTCAAAAGTGAATTTCTGTTGTCTCTCCCCCAACAGCCCCACGTTAATGACAATTCCATCATTTTAGGTGTTTTGGCCAAAAGCTTTGACTCCTCATTCCCTCACACTGCACATCCATTCTGTCAGGAGATTCTGTTGGTTCTACCTTCAAAATATATGCTGACTCCCAAAGCTTCCTAATTGTTTCCTTGCTCTCATCCTTGCTCCTGTCAATTTATGCTCAAGCAGTGGAGGTGAGACTTTTAAACATCAGGCAGATCAGATTGACTCCTCTTCTCAGAATCCCACAGTGGTCCCTCAATTTCACTATGAATAAAAGCTAAAGATTTTTAAATGGCCTA
The DNA here is from genome assembly GCF_028538775.1 of Myotis yumanensis. Lineage (NCBI taxonomy): Eukaryota > Metazoa > Chordata > Mammalia > Chiroptera > Vespertilionidae > Myotis > Myotis yumanensis. The sequence goes on from NW_027223752.1 coordinate 138,752,237, forward strand.
CAAGACCCTATAAGATCTGCCACCTCTTCACATTCCTATTACCCCTCCAGCCACATCTCCAGTTCCTCTCTCCCTGCTCACTTAACTTCCCTCTCTTCCTGCTCACTCACCTTCAGCCTCATGGGCCTCTGTGTTCCCCAAATATACCAGGCATATCCCTGACTTACAGCCTTGGCACTGGCTGTTTGAGCTTCTTGGAAGAGTTACCTCAGGGAGCCTCTTAACTCCTTCAGACCTTTGTTCAAATTCATCTTCTCCATGAGACCAAGCCTTACCAAATTCTATAATATCATAATTGTACTTCACTAAACTTAGTGTTTTTATAGCCCTTTTAACTTACTAATATCTATATTATTTCCTTATATATTATGGTTATTAAGTATTGTCTGTGTCTCCTCACTAGAATATAAGCTACACAAATGCAGAGCCCTTTGTCTCTTCTGTTTACCAACATATCCCATGCACCTAGAATAATATTTGGCAAATATCTTTGGAATGATCAAATTATATTTAAAGTAGAAATCTAGGTACTATGGAAGAAGTAGCAGTCCCTAAATTCCTTATTTTACTTCCACCTAAACGTTACAGTGATGAATCTGAGTCATAGCAATATCTTTACTGATACAGCTCCAAGGGCAATGGAAACTAAGGAGAAAATAAACAAATGGTACTACATCAAATGAAAAAGCTTCTCCACAGCAAAAGAATCCATCAACGGAAGAACAAGAAAGCCCACTGCATGGGAAAACATAATTGCCAATTTTATCTCTGATAAGGATTTAATCTCCAAAATGTATAGGGAACTCATACAACTTCATAAAAGGAAGATAAACAATCCCATCCAAAAATTGGACAAAGGACCTAAATAGACACTTTTCAAAAGAGAACATACAGAAGGCCAATATGAAAACACTATTGCCCAGGGCATGGATTAGTGCACATTGAAAGGATATTAATTAGAAGAAATATTTTAATATTATTATTCTCCCTGTCTTTATAGGTGTCAGAGATGAAAGAAAATTAGTCAAATCATCACACAGACGGCCAGTCACTTTGCATTATATATAGACTAGAGATCTGGTGCATGAAATTCATGCACAGGGAGAGGGGGAAATGTCCCTCAGCCCAGCCTGCACCCTCTCCAATCCAGGTCCCTTCAGGAGATCCCCTGTGGGATCGGGCCTAAACTGGCAGTAAGACATCCCTCTCACAATCTGGGACCACTGGCTGCTAACTGCTCTCCCCTGCCGGCCTGGTCACCCCTGTGTGCCAAGCCTCGGCCCCTACCATCATAGCTTTGTGCAGAAGGACATCCGGATTGATGTCTGGAAGATGTCCAGTCTAATGAGCATATTACCCTTTTATTAATATAGATCATACAACATAACCTTTAAGGCAGAGTTGCATTAGTAGAAATGAAGAGACATTTCATTTAAAAATGTATATTAGTTTGCTATGATTCAAATCCACTTGTTTATGACAAAAATCAAGCCTTTAAGCATAAGATTGCTTGTCCTAGCTGGTTTTGCTCAGTGGCTAGAGCTTCAGCCTGAGGACTGAAGGGTCCCAGCTTCAATTCTGGTCAAGAGCACATGCCTGGGTTGCAGGCTCGATCCCCAGTAGGATGCGTGCAGGAGGCAGCCGATCAATGATTCTCTCTCATCATTGATATTTCTATCTCTCTTCCTCTCCCTTCCTCTCTGAAACCAATAAAAATGTACTTAAAAAAATAAAAGAATAAGATTGCTTTGCTATCAAAGCCAAGTAAGGTGTGTCATTCGATGTCTCTGATGAAGTCTGAGCAGCTCAGTTGCTAAGCAACTTCACTGGGTTCTTATCAAATGAAATCCGTGGAGGAGCAACTAAACCCACCATGAATTTAGGCTATAAAGACCGAAAGTTGTGGAGGACAGAGTGTTTCTGGGGCTGGAGACAGTGAGGGTCAGTGGCCTGGAGGCAGGGTAGATGCCAGAATGCCCAGTGCCTGGAACTACTGGAGGGTCTCTGATATGCAAATCTTCTGGGGGTGGGGTCAGGCCCTGTACTCCCTGAGGTCAGGTCTAGATGGAGGGCAGGGGTGCAGTTCCAGGGTGTCCCTGTCCTGCAGGGCTCCTCCACCTCCCCTTAACCCCCTAACCTGTCCTTTTGGATAAAGTGGGTGGGAAGCAGGTACACAATATCTGGGCAAGTCGTCCCTCAGTCCCAGATCTCTCCAGTGCAGGGAGGGGTGTTTGTATTGGTTTATTTGATTCTTCTTACATGTTGGTTGAAGGGGGTAGCATGGGAGTGTCTGCCAGACATGGTTTCCTTCCACTTGCTCGCCAGAGCTGCCCCACATGATGCCTTTTCCCTTCTTTCCCTGCTGACTGAGCTAATGCACATGACATCGCCAGGGATGAAACTGGGGCCCCCTTGTATTACCTGGAGATTGCACTCCACCGAAACCTGCCTGTTCGAGGGAGGGCTGGCGTCATTCACTGCTGGAGAGGCTCAATTTAAACCAAGCCTCCGCTTGCCACAGCTTAGATAGGCGCTGGCTGAGTTTGAGGAGGGTTTATCATCCCTTCTGGCTTTTTCCTTGGGAACCACAAACTCAAGATAGCAGAGCCCGAGTCCTTCACATCTCAGCACCTGTTCTCCTCAGTCAGCTGCTGAATTTACTTGAAGGATGTAGAATAATTTGTAAACAATACTAAAGTGTGTATAATTAGGCCAAAGCATTATGCAATTGTTTCCTATTAATTTGTATGACTTAGGGTCCTGAGTGTTTGAGGATGTCAGCTCTTACAGATCATAGTGATTTTAACTATTGAATTTAACCAGAGTTTTCAGTGACTCTTTCAGCTGGGTGGCATCCAGCCCGGATGCAGGGTGCCTGCTTGCACCTCTGCCGATGGCCACTTCTGCCTGGAGCAGCGCCTAGGCCAGGCAGTGAGGCTTGCCTCTTTGTGACTCCTAGCGGAGTAGCCTCAGAGCTGAGCGGCGCCCCTGATGGTGGCCACTTCCTCTGGGGGCCACTCCCGGGCTGCACCTAACAGGTCGTGATTATTAAGCACCTGACTGGTCATAACTAATTAGTATATCTGGGCTAATTAGCATATTCCTCTTTTATTATATAGGAAATATATAGGAGTGCGAGAGGGCATTCTTCAAAGTTGCTGTCCTACAGGCTGTGAAACGCAAACACGGGTGTACAGTAAAACAGATTCAGGGCCAACAGTGCCCCAGCAGCGCAATCCAGAGCCTCCGCCCACCCCAGCATGGGATCCGGGCCTGTCCTGTGTGGGGCGGAGCGGGAGGTAGCATGATCTGACTGGCCACCCTACCCAACTCGGGATCCGGGCCTGCCATCTGCGACCAGGAGAGACGGGGCAGACACTGCGGTATTGGGCGTGCCAGCGGCCACCAGAGGAGCAGGCCTAAGCCAGCAGGTGGTTATCTCTCGAGGGGTCCCAGACTGTGAGAGGGCACAGGTTGGGCTGAGGGACTCCCCCCCGCCGCCCCCGCCAGTGCACAAATTACTGTGCACCAGGCATCTAGTATATTTATAGATGCTCAAAATCAGTAATCATCTGAGAGATGCAAATCAAAAGAGCAATGAGATACCATCTCACACCTGTCAGAATGGCTATCATCAACAAATCAAGAAATGACAAGTGCTGGAAGGATGCGGAGAAAAAGGAACCCTCTTACACTGCTGGTGGGAATGCAGACTAGTGCTTCCACTATGGAAACAGTATGGTGTTTCCTCAAAAAATTAAAAATGGAACTCCCATTTGACCCAGTGATCCCACTTCTAGGAATATGTCTCAAGACAACAGAAACAATTATCAGAAAGGATACATGCATCCCTATGTTCATAGCAGCACAATTTACCATAGCTAAGATTTGGAAACAGCCTAAGTGCCCAACAGCAGATGAGTGGATTAGAAAACGGAGTACATCTACCCAATGGAATACTATGCTGCAGTAAAAAGAAGGAATTCTTACCATTGGCAACAGCATTGATGGAACTGGAGAGCACTATGCTAAGCAAAATAAGATATTCAGAGAAAGAAAAATATCACACGATCTCATTCATTTGTGGAATATAATGAACATAAACTGGTGAACAAAAATAGAACCAGAGTCATAGAAGCATTTAACAGACTGTGCAACCTGTGAGGGAAGGCAGGGGGTGAGGGGGTAAGAGAGCAACCAAAGGACTTTTATGCAAGCATATGAGCATAACCAATGGACACAAACAGTAGGCGTGTGAGGGCATATGCTGGGGGTGGGGGCGGCCAGGCAGAGGTCAATGGGGGGAAAGGGAGACTTGTGTAATTCTTTAAACAATAAAGCATTTAAAAATAGAATAAAAAGAAAACATTTACAATAACATTTGGGATTAGATTAAAGTAACATAAATAGTATTGCCAAGTAACATGAACAGAGAATAATGATGCTTATCTCAGATACATTTAATGATGTGACCTGTGGTTTTTCATAGTCTCGCACTTCATTTAGTGATCATTTTTATGCCGAAATTGCCTGGTTAGACCATCTTATAGAAGACCACAATTGCAAGTTTAAACTGCACAGGCTGGTAAACTTTGCAGGCACAAAGCCCTATCCATTAGGAATCCATAGTGATTGATCCTTGGTGAGCAAAGGCATGACAATTTAGAATCCAGAAATTACAGCACACTGAAATAGGGAGCAGCTAATGATCTCACTGGGGTCTCCACTGAAGGAGCCAACATGATCTATCTAATACCTAATATTAAAATAGTTCACATATTGTATTCTAACATTTGTAGAATAATTTAGTGTACTCTATACAAACTGATAAAATAGTGTGAAACTCTTTTTGAACTTTAACGTATAGGATACATCTTTACATTCCTCCCATACCCCCAACTTTATAGCTTTGAGCTCCTATTGTATTTTTCTTGTTCCAGTGGCATACTGGAGACATTGCTGCTAACACCTACATTGCAATGCAGTTAGGCCCCAAACAAAAACAACCTTGCTAATCCTGCCCACAATCATTCATTCAAAAAACAGATCAGGGTTTACCAAGTGGCAAGGAATAGAACTACATACATGCATTAAGGCAGCTCCTACTCTAGAGAAAATAATAATCAAGTGGAGAATATAAAATAGCCTCAAAATAATCTTAGCACTTTCCTTTAATTCCTTTCAATGCAACATAGGCCTAATTACTTTGATTCTGCATGCTTACTGAATATTAATTAGAAAATGTCAAACATTTCCAAAGACAAAAAAATTACCCATTCTTTCTCATATTACATAGATATAATTTATATACATATTACCTCAATCTTTTGTTTATAAAGATATTTAACATCTCAACTTTGTTTCTTTTAAAACAAGTCCCTATAAACTGAGCCTTTGGTCCTATTTCAGTCATAGTAAAGATTTCTGGTTCCCCTGGTTACTTTTTAAAAAATGTATCTTTATTGTTGAAAGTATTACAGCTGTCTCCCCATCTCTCCCCTTCCCCAATAAGCATCTCTAACCTATATATGTCCATTGCAGGTCTTCATCACACTATTGTCTGTTTCCCAGGGCTATGCATGTATACATATGTGTTGTCCTGGTTAATGTCTCCCCACCCATATCCTACCCCTACCTTCTCTCAGATTCCTCAGACTATTCCATGCTTCTGTGTCTCTGGATCTATTTTGTCCATCAGTTTATTTTGTTCATTAGATTCCTTGGTTCCTTCTTATCTTTGTTTTGCTTTTCAATTTAATTTAGTTTTATTGTGGTGAACTATGCCTAACAAAATGTATTATTTTAACCATTTTTAAATGTATAATTCAGTGGCATGAAGCACAGTCACAATATTGTGTAACCATCATCCACTGTCGTTTCCAGAACTTTTTATCATAACTAACAGATATTCTATACAAATTAAACACTAACTTCTCATTTCTCCCTACGTCCAGGGCCTTGTAATCTCTATTCAACTTTCCATCTCTTTGAATTTGTCCACTGTAGATATCCCATATAAATGGAATCATATATTTGTCCTTTTTTCCCCCTGGCTTACTTCATACTTACCATGTTTTCAAGGTTCACCTACGGCAGCATGAATCAGAATTTCATTACCTTTGTAAAATGAATAATATTCTGTTTATGTATATACAACTGTTGTTGGTCCATTCCTCTGTTGATAGACATTTAGGTTATTTCCGCCTCTACATTATTGTAAATAATGCCTCTATGAGACTTGGTGGACACATGTCCATTTGAGTCCCAGATTTCAAGTCCTTTTAGTGTATACCATAAAATGGAATTGTTGGGCCCTGGCCAGTGGGGCTCAGATGATTGGGCACCATCCCTTGCACTTAAAGGTTGCCCATTTGATTCCTGGTCAGGGCACATATCCAGGTTGTGGGCTCCATCCCTGGTAGGGGCACATACAGAAGGCAACCAATTGATGTTTCTCTGTAACATCAATGCTCTTTCTCTTTCCCTCCCTCCCTCCCTTGTTCACTCCCTCTCCCATTTTCTCTCTAAGCATGTCCTTGGGTGAGGATAAAAAAAAAAAGCTGTGGTACATATACACATGGAATACTACTTGAACATTAAAAAGCAATCTTACCTTTTGTGACAGCATGAATAGACCTAGGGGGTATTATGCTTAGTGAAATAAGTCAGGTAAAGAAAGACAAATACCGTATGATGTCCCTTACATGTGAAATCTAAAGAACAAAATAAGCAAGAAAATAGAAACAGATTCACAGATAGAGACAACAGAGTGTCAATTGACAGAGGAGATGAAGGCTGTGGGCACTGGGTGAAAAAGGTGAAGGGACTAAGAAGTACAAATTGGTAGTTAGAGAATAGTCACAGGGATGTAAATTATAGCACAGGGACTAATCAATATCGTAATAACTATGTATAGGGCCATGTAGGTACTTGACATATTGGGGGAACCAGTCTGTAAATTACATGATTTTCTAACCACTATGCTGTACATTTGAAAGTATTCTAAACATGTATAAAAACCCAGTGACCAGAACGCCGTAATGACTGGAACAACTGATCACTATGACGCCCTCTGTGGCCAACGAAAGGGCCGTTCCGGGGTTTGGCCCCCTAGCCAAACTCTCCTGGCCTTTCCTCCTGGCCAGCCCCGCCCCCGTTGGGCTCACCCTGTGCCTGATTGCCCCCCCACCCCAATAGGAGGTGGGGCTGGTGGCCAACCTCCTGCAGCCCCTCCTCCTAGCCAGCCCCAACCACAATGGGCCCCCACCACCCTGCTCAGCCTGCAGCCCCTCTCCCCAGCTGGCCCTTCCCCTGATCGACACCCTCTACCCCAATGAGGGGCGGGGCAGACAACCAACTTCCTGCAGCCACACCCCATTCCTTGCCCCACCCCCATTTGGCACCCCCACCCCAATTGGGGGCGGGGCCCACCGGCCAATCACCCACAGCCTCTTCCCCCATCTGGCCTGGCCCAGATCGGAGCAGTCTGACTGGACACCCTCCCACCTTCTCCTCCTCCCGACAGGCCCAGCCCTGATCCACCCCAATCAGGGCCTGGCCAGCTGGACTGCACCCATGCACAAATTCATGCACTGGGCTTCTAGTACAGAATAATATTAAATGTAAATGTAAGTGAAAATAAAAGTAGTATATCTTAAGTATAGGCAAGGTGTTGAAAACAAAATTGTCTTTGATCTCAAAGAACTTATAAAGGAGCTGTGAGAGGTAAACAAATGTAACACATTATGATGTATGCAACGAAATATGAAGTAGAGTGTGCTCTGCACACATATACAAGAGTAGGCTTTAAAGAACACAGAAAAGGCAACCCAGGAGCAGTGACATCTAACTTGACAGCTGAAGGTATTTGGGAAGATTGCCTGCTAAAAATCTGGAGGGAGTAGAGAGGTAAGTGGAGTGGAGAGTATTCCGACCAGAAGGAACTATATAAATGAAGCTCAAAACAAAAAAGTTGGATGTGCTGACAAAACTGAGACTGCAGTATGACTACAGTGTAAGAGTGGAGAGAGAAGGTTATAGAAAGAAGGCTAAGAAATTAACAGAAACCAAAAGCCTGAAGTATTTTGAACTGAATCTGAACATTAATGACAGTATGGTGACAGAATCAGATTTGCACTTTGTAGAGGAGGCTCCCTCTGACTATGCTGGGAAGAAAGGATAAACACAGGCAAGATTGGAGGCAGGAAGACCACTTGTTCACCTTCAAGTCACCTATACTTAGAACATACCCTGGCACATAATAAGCATTTGGTAATTATTTGTTGACTAAGTGAACGATGCAAAAATAATATCCAGGGTCAAGAACTGCTGAGAATACCTCATTGTAATTGTTGCCTCAATGATCATTACAAGACATACCCAAAACACAGGAAAATGAGAGAGGGAATGATACAATACCTTACAATGTTATCATCCTATCTAATAAAGAGGGAATATGCAAATTGACCATCACACCATCAAGAAGATGGCAGTGCCCACAGCGGGGCAGGGTTTCCGTAACAAAAAAGACTGCACTCACAGCAGAGGCTGAGTTCCTGTAAGAAGCCTTAATGAGCAATCAGCAGGGACCTGAGGCTGCGTGGTGCTGGGCCTGGGCAGGGGACCTGACGCTGCACCCCCTGCCTAGTGGGGCTTGACAGGGAACCTCAGGCCATGACCCCCGCCCCAGCCCAGGGGACCTCAGGCCATACCCCCTGCCCAGCAGGGCTTGACGGGGGACCTCAGGCTGCACCACCCACCCGGTGCTGGTTCGGGGGATCTCAGACCTTGCCCCCCACCCTGGCACTGGGCCAGGGGACCTGAGGTTGCACACCCCATCCAGTGGGACTTGACAGGGGATCTCAAGATACACCCCCTGCCCAGATGCTGGGCTGGGAATCCTCCGGCTGCTCCCCGTGCCCTGGGCTGGGAGACCTGAGACTGCACCCTCCACCAGGCAGGGCTTGATGGGATCCTGAGGCTGTGGCCCCCCACCAGGCAGGGCATGACGAGGTACCTCAGGCCATGCCACCCGCACTGGTGCCAGGCCAAGGGACCTCAGGACATGCCCCCTGGTCTGCTGCTGGGCCAAGGGACATGAGTGTGCGCTTGGGGACCTGAGGATGCACCCCCTGCCTGGTTCCAGGCCAGGGGACTTGAGGCTGCACCCCCCCCACCTGGTGGGGCTTGACAAAGGTGGGGCTGGCTGGGTCTGGATCTCACCCAATGGTGGTGGGGCTGGCGGGGTCTGAGTCTGGGTTTCTGGCGATTTTGGTAGGCGGGGACTTGACTCAGTCCCACGGTGCACCCCAGACTCTCATAGGAGAAAGACTTTCATATACATTTTACTAATTGTCTTTTATCTCTGACAATGCTATTATAGAGAAAGGGCAAATAGCAATATTAAATTATTTCTTCTAATTAATCCCCTTTTAATGTGCATGAATTTTGTGCACCAGGCCCTTAGTTTCATTATAATCACCTTTAGAATGAAAGTGGTGAGAATTTCTGCCTCCCAAGTTGGTTGTTAGATTTAAAATATAAAGGACTGTAGAGGTAGCACAGGCAGGGACATTTTGAAGCTCTTATTCTTGCCTGGGCAGGGGAGGAGGGTGACTGTACTCAAACTTTCATCTTGCTGTCAATCTTCCTCTTGTTCTCTGTAATCACCCTGTATAATACAGCGGTTCTCAACCTGTAGTCGCGACCCCATTGGTGGTCAAACAACCATATCACAGGGGTCGCCAAAGACCATCCTGCATATCTGATATTTACATTACGATTCGTAATAGTAGCAACACTACAGTTATGAAGTAGCAACGATAATAATTTTATGGATGCGTCACAACATGAGGAACTGAATTTAAAGGGCCAGAAGGTTGAGAACCACTGGATACAACCCAAATTAGAAAGATATGAGGAAACTTGTTACTACATAGCTTTTTCTCAAAGCTTGATTCATGATTGCTTTATTTTTTCCAAAGCCCATAACTTGCTCTACTAACAAGACAAAAGATGTCCAAATGCCTAGCAACCCATTTCCCACTTTTATTTTATAAATAAAAGGTGCACCTTTTATTTATTGTTTCATTGGTTGTTTTTTTTTTCCTTTCTTTTTCTTTATTTCTTTTCATTAAATTTTTTGAGGTGACATTAGTTAACATGCACATTTAGGTTTAACGTGTGGATTACTAAGTTGGTGCACCTTTTAGTAGTGACCAGTCAAGGACTCACCATCAAGGACTCACCATGCGGGAAAGGCTTTTCTCCAGGAGCAAGTGGGAGATACTGCTTTTGAACATCAGTTTCAGTTCAAGGTTTCCAGACACTCAATGCCAAATCTTCTAGCCAGAGATGTCCTCGCAAGTTCCTATAGGTACAACCATGTTGAAAATCAGTGAGCTCCTGCATTTTCCATTCCAACTTAGCCATAATGCCCTGACGTAGCCAGGCAGACCAAGAGATGACAATGGGGCAAGGGAGAGAGAACCCAGACTGTCTCTGCAAAGTCAGAAGCACTGCTTAGAGTTCACGCAAACGGGTCCCGTCAGCATTAATGTGCTGGGTATTTATTTCCTTGTTGGAAACTCAGCTCCCTCATCTATAAGCTGAGGCCATTGGAATGGATTCCCTATATATCTATTTCAGAGCTAATCTCCGGTGTCCTGCATTGAACATTCATCCAAGTGACAGCACTGTGTCTGAAGGTTCTCCTCAGCCTTCTGCTTTATTAACGTTGTAGTTTGTGTTTTAAGAAAAGAATGTCTCCAGTTTGCCTGGGGCCTGTGGACAGCCATGGATGATGGGGACGAATGTGTTAGGGTTGGGGGAGGCCAGGTCCTGGTTTAGTGGCCTAGCTACAGCAAGTAACCAGTGGTGCCGCTCAATTAATCGCTTTGCTGGTCTGAGTGCCATTTTCCTTCACTGTCAGATAAGCCAGAGGACACATAAGGATCGATAACCTTAGTTGCCCCTAGACAGAGCTTTGTTAGCTGGAGAGCGGTTTTAGGTTTCCGCTGTACCCTTGTAACTCTCGTATCCTGTGAGTTTTACACACACACTTGTACCACCTTGTCATTAAGCAAATACATGTTTAAAAATCTGTAACCTAGGAGTTGACGTATTTCCTTCCATTGGCAAAACCTGCGGTTGTATTCCTAGCCCACGATCTATATGCTTCCGAGGGTGTATAGGGCCCCCTTCATTTATTGTCGTCATGATTTTATGAACAAAACTTGAATCTGGCTCTAAGAAAACTAAGTAAAATGACAAAGAAAGCAGCCCATTCTGATGCAGGTCATAAGCAGGAATGAGGAGGCCCAAAGCTGTTCCCCAGCTTGGAGCACTCATTCCACAGCTGGCAGCACAAAGCACAGTGACACTGCCATGTAACCGCACCTTCTTAATTGGGAGTGTTCTTGCAGGGGCAGCCAAGATGTTCCTGTTGAAGGAATGCTGCCGCCACAAAGACAGCCAGGCTGCCAGACAGAATTTTCACTGTCATCGCATGGAAATTGGTTTAGTTAATATAATAAATTCCATCCCCAACTTCATTTTACAGGAAATGCCTACTATCTGGAACCTGTGCACTAATGCCTGGTGATTTTCCACAGGGGTTTGAGCTTCATTTTGTGGGAAAATGTAATGTATGTATGTGTCATATATATATTCTCTCAGATGTGTATGTCTGAGAGTACGGAGGATAGAGGAAACAGAATTTGGAAACTTGGCAGCAACATCTCAGAAGCAAGATGTGCAAAAGATTCTATCTAGATGATAATTTCCCAAGTCTAACACAGTCAATTTCCAGAAACATGGCCCACCTTTCATGTTGACAGGAAGATGGCTCTTTCACTGCAGGCTGTTTTATGTGAATCTTTTTGACCCCTGACCTTGGCGCATCCTCTGCGTGTCTATCTTCGAGATTTGAAACCTGAGTGCCAGAGACATGCTGGCTGTTCACAATCGGCAAAAGCAAAGCGATGTGCAGGATTCCAGGGATAAGTTTTTGTTTTGTTTTGCTTGATTTTTAGAGAGTGGAGGGGAGAGAGATAGAGAGATAGAAACATTGAGGAGAGAGGAACATCACTGGTCAGCTGCCTCCTACATGCCCCACACTGGGGATTGTGTCCACAACCCAGGCATGTGCCTCAACCGGAATCAAACAGACAACCTTCTGGTTCCTGGGACTATGCTCAACCACTGAGCGACACTGGCAGGACAAAGTTTTGTTTAATCGCTTGGTGTAGGCAGGAAGAAAGCATCTCAGAGAGGTTGGGCACTCCCCTGTGGTCACACAGCCAGCAGGGGAAAAGCAGGAACTACAATGCTTTCAATACCTTTGATGGCTCCCAAGCGCTTCCCATCTCTGGCAGGTGAACATGTGACTTTTCCAGGTCGGGAAGAGAAGTTGGGCAGCTGTTAAAGGTAGGGTCTTCCCCAAAGAAGTGACCATAGAAACAGCATGCAGTGGAGGATTTGTCCGGGCCATTCATGGTTTCTGAATTGTGTCATCTGAATCTTTATCCTTTTTAACAAGTGTTAGATTCCAAGAAGGACTGTTGCTGTAGACCCTGCTCTCCGAATGCACCAGCAAGGCAATAATTTTGCAGCGCTGGCAGCTGTACTGAGGGCTCTGTGTTTTACCCCGTCTCTGACCTACCAAGGATTGTGAGGTGGCCAGATGCTCTGCGCTTCCATGGGAAAGACTAAGCAGACCCATTATTTCAATGAAACTCTTGAGTGAAGTAATCACCTTCAAAAAACAGACACAGGATGGGAAGAGGGGATACGGCCATGCAGGTAAGGACCCTGACTGGGCCCAGGCCAGGTGTGGTGAAGGCATGCTCAGTGAGCACAGTGATACCCTGGGCCCTGTGAGGACCCGGGTGGGTGTGACACTGCAGTTCCCAGTGCAGCAGGATAAAGAGGAGAGCAAATAGCCATACGCAGGTTGTGGGCAGTGCCTATCCCAGCAGTGAGGATGTTCTAATGCTAACCTATCTTGAGGGTTCTGGGTGGCAGGTCTAACCCAGTTACAGACCTACTGTGTATCTGTGTGGGCCCCTGGAGGCACTGTGAAGGTGGGAACAGGCTGAGAGGTGGGTCTGAGGGCAGGAGGGAGAAGCTGGGGCAGGTGGGAGATGCTGGGGCAGGAGGGAGAAGCTGGAGCAGGAGGGAGGCCTGAGAGACCACCCCGACACTCCTACCCCCCATCCCATCCCCTGCAGCAGGAATCCAGTTTCCTCCAGGGAACAGGACTGCACACAGGGGGCTGGAAAGGACAGGCGGCCTCTGAGAGAACAGGGCACACCCCTGTCCAGGTGCCCTGCTTGCCCAAGTCCACCAAGCTGGTGCACCCGCAGGTGCAGATCCCATGGCCTCCCCCAGGCTCAGTAGCAGGTCCACCTCAGCCCCCAAGACAAGTGGTGCAGGACCAGCCTCCCCTCCCCAGCATACCCAACAGGCACAGACATCACTCCTGTGGACAGACAGCTTCACTCCTGCGGGGCAACCGAGCCATGGCTTCTGACAAATGGGAGAAAGAGACCCACAGGGACGCCTGGAGTGAGACCTTCGTCCTTTCACCCACACTGGTGGTGGTAGCTCCCCTGGGGCTCTGCTTACCTGCAGGTCCCCGCAGGGCAGGGTGGTCACAGCCACCCCCAGGAGCCTTCCGCCTGGAATAAAGGGAGCACAGGGACCACAGGGTGTCACCACGTGCACAGGCCTCCCTGACCCAAGTGCTCCACTCCCGCAGCTCCTGCCCAGGAGGTCCAGAGCAAGTGCCCAGGGCATCAGACCACATGCTCTGTGCGTCAATACGCGTTCCCTGTGCATCAGAGAGCGTGTTCCCAGTGTCAAAGTGCATGCCCCCAGCGTGGACAGCGTGTGCCCCTGATGTCAAGAGCGCATGTGGCTTCCCCACACCACCAGGCATCTAGAGCAGAACAGAGGTCGCTTCCGCAGGACCCCTTTCAGGACAACATACCAGAGACAGTAGAGAAAGCTGTTGAGCCGGGGGAGCTCCCAGGGCGGAGGGGCCACTGAGCACTGCAGTCCAGGCGCTGGGCCCTTTCTGGGGGCTGGCGGCGAGGGTGGGAAAGGCTTGCACGGTGTGGCGGGCTTGAGCCACCTGGTGGACAGGTCAGGGGTTAGGGAAGAGAAACAGCGGAAAGGGCCATGCAGCATGCAGCAAATTTTCCTGGCTAAAGATTCACGTCTAGAAAACGCGAATTTTGAGGATTATGTCTGCCAAAGTCAGCTGGAAAGCTGGTCAAACCCCACACGGAGGGAGAACCAGGGCGTCCAGGTCTCACATGGAGATTTCCAGTCCCGTCCGCGGGAAATGGGAACTTGGTTCTTACTGAGGAGATGGGATGGTCAGCTCCAGCCTCCAGAGATCACAGGGGCCCTATGGGGCTGGGCCTGCCCACCAGGTGTGCACTCACCTGCCTTCCAGCTCAGGCACAGCTGTGTCCCCACCTGCCAGCCAGGCTCCCCAAGGCTGCCCAGTCCCCCAGCCATCACATGCCTGCCTTCCTGGGGTGCTGGGCCCCTGCCCAGTCTGCCTTGTGCTGTGGGAAGACCAGCGAGGGTTACACTGAGTCCTCCCTGGGGAAGGGGGTCCTAGGCTCAGGGCGTCTGGTCCTTGTGGATTCAGAATTCAGGGAAGGCTGCAGACCCTGGCCCTGGAGGCCGGGCATGTTCTCTGGGCGGTGGCAGGGTCCAAGCTGCTGACTCCTGGCTGGGTGGTTTGCTGCAGGGCTAGGCTCTTCGGGGTGCTATGCACAATGGGAGGAGTCTGGCAGATGTGGATGTGGCAGGGATGTGCCCTTTCTCCAGCCCACAAGCAGATTCTATGGATACCCCCTCTCCTGGATGGAGGTGCGGAGACCTTCCTTCCCAGGTCTGTGTCCACCTGGATCCATGGAGCCTGCCTGTCCAGGAGAAGCCTCAGACACTATGGCAACAGGACGCCTTACCCTGAGCGCCAGGCCCTGGCTCCCTGGGATCTGGCAGCAGTGTTTGGGGCACTGTCAGAAAGTAGAAGGGGGTGGGGAGAGTGGGCTCCAGGTGCTGTAGGGACAGGCTTATGCCCTCTGGCACAGGCTTTCTCCTTGCTGATCCTGGGAAGGGAAGGTGGGAGGAAGGGCGCAGTCTGCAGAAAGAGCACGTGTTCTTAGGTTTCTGGGGCCTGGAGGGAAAACCTTAAATGTCTGGCAATTGAAGTCTGAGTTTTGTTGTGCGCGTCTCTGGCGTTAAGTGCAGGCACTGTTTACAACATAATCTTCAGTGTTGTCTCAAGCTTCCAAGAGCCATCCAAAATGCTATCTAATGACATTCCTAGGACTTTAGACAATAATATTATTAATAGCATCCAGTTAAATCCAGGTTCTAAGGACGTAACTAGATGCTATTTAAAAGAAACTGAAATTCATCAGGTCATTTCCCATTCCACTGTGGTCTCCACATGTTAACATCTTGCTCATTCTTTTTTTTTTTTTTTTTTAATATATTTTATTGATTTTTTACAGAGAGGAAGGGAGAGAGATAGTTAGAAACATCGATGAGAGAGAAACATCGACCAGCTGCCTCCTGCACATCTCCTACTGGGGATGTGCCCGCAACCCAGGTACATGCCCTTGACCGGAATCGAACCTGGGACCTTTCAGTCCGCAGGCCTACGCTCTATCCACTGAGCCAAACCGGTTTCGGCAACATCTTGCTCATTCTTGTCACCAGACATATCTCTTATACTGTTGAATATTAATAATCTCTGTTTCCCTGATTTTTTGAGGTGACCTTTTTCTCCTATTCTTTTAATAAAGGAAAACACTCCCTCTGGCCCTTTGGGGGGGCAACTATTTGATTGAAGGGTTTCTAAATGTCTGTACATTTTGCAATTACTGTACACGTCTTTTTCTTCTTGATTTTTTTCTGTTTTTCTCCAAAACGTGTACAGTAACTGAAAAATGTATTCACTTCTTGGCCATCGCCAAGGGCATTTGCAGGTTTCCTGCCCTCCTGACAACATTTGAGTGTGTTTAGGAAATGCTGTTTGGAGCCCGAGGCTGGGCCACATGAGTGCGCTGGGAGAGGGGATAGAGGGCCTACAGGGCAGGGAGACCAGCATTCTGACCCACTGCCTTCCCTGCCAGGTGGGCACATGGAGGGAACGCTGCCGTGATTGGTCCCTCGTAACCAGGTGACCACAGAATGTGTTCTGGTTGGCTGGGGCCCGCCAGGAGCTCTGCCTTCAGTTGAGAAGCAGTTGTGGCAGGCGGTGGAGCTTTGGCTGTGCTCTCTTCTTGCAGTGGTTGTGATTCTCAGCAGTTGCCTGATCAGCACACCTTTTAAATACTTGAGACTGCTGGCTGTCCTCACAGACTAGTCAACTCTGTGGAGGCGGCAGCAGCTGACAGCTGGGCGGGGGCGGCGGGGGCCCCTGGCTTTGCCCTTTTGGGGGTTGGGCGGGGCGGGGGGTGGTTAGGGGGACTGTTGAGTGAAGGCAGTGACAGCAGCGCGAGTAGAGGTTCCTCATGGGGAACAAATTCAGCTGCTGCCTGAAGCCCAATGCCAGCCCCAAGGTGGGCCAGAGCTTGGAGTGGGTGAATCCGCACCCTGAGTCTGATGCCTGTGAGGTGACTCAAGCTGCCTGGGCACATGAGGACTTGGGTCTCCTGTTCTGCAAATGCCACCCTGTGCTGCGCCTCAGTAACCGGCAAACGCCCAAAGGTAAGGAGTGACAGGGGTTCGCTGATCTCAGTCACACCTCTGGGCTCTGCTGACCCCAGGACCCCCTAGATGGGCACCACCTCAGACTCCTCCTTGCCTTCTTTCTGGCATCCCGAACCTTTATTTCCCCACCCCCGTCATGTCTGGCCAGTTTCTTTCCCTGTTCAGTACCCAACTACCCAGTTCTTTCTTCCATCCCCATTCAGCCTGAGACACTCCAGTTGGCCCATCCTGTTCCTGGCTTTCTGTAGTGTCTCCTGGGACTCCAGGAAGAATTGTGGGTATATTTTCTCCTTTTTCTCAGTGAAAACTTTAACATCCCAACTTCCAAGGTTCCATCTCATCTCCCTATCCTTACCTAGCCTTTTGGTTCTTAGTGAAGGAATCAGGTAGGGCCCAGTGATACCCTTGTTTCCACCTGTTAAGACAGTTGATACTCTGAACAGTTCTGCTGCAAAGATTTTAGGGGTTGTTAGGTAAACTCAAAATCGATAACCGACAGAGAACCTATATAGTGTTATTACATTGGCTGTTTTCAGTTGCCTGGATAGAAGCTATTTATTCCTTCCAACTTATAATTTGAACACAGAAGGAAATGGTGGGAGAGGGAACTCAAAATTTCTCGAATCATGTGAAATGTTACTGCCAGTCCTACAGAGAATAGTTGCCTGTTTGTTTTTTTACTTATAGCAGAACCCAGGGAGTTCTGATTACTTTGATATGTCCACGTTGACACAAAATTTCCTCAGTCTTCCTTCAGTGACCTAACAGACTTCCCTGTCACATTGTTTGTCCCAAAGGAGCGGGTATGGTTCACAATAGTGTTGGTCAAAAGTTTCTAAAGAGAACACACATATGTAGACTTTAGTTTGTAACATAAAGTCTTGGCAGTTAAGATGTAAAATTGTATGCAAGAATGTTTGTCCTCATCCTCTCCCGTACTGCCAGTAGGTTCCTGTTTAACTGTAAGAATGTTGAGGTCAAAGTTCTGAAGACCAGATGCCTGAAGAGGGGTTTGGGGAGTGGAGAAGTGGGAGGAGAGAGGGAGAAGAGTGGAAATATGGTACTTGGTTTAAAATAATTCTGGGTAACAAATATAGCTAATGAAGACTGTGATTTGTGAAGTAGGAAACATACATTTACAAAGATGTTAAAGCCTCTTTGGTCCTTTTTTTTTTTTCATTTAAATGGTAGAGATTATTTCATAGAGAAAACACATCATAGCTCTTATTCTATTTAAACTCTAGTTTAGCTTTTAATTTCTTTAAAAGTTAGAAAAATTAAGCCTAGGGTTTCACCTGGATGGTGGCTATGTCTTTATAACTGAAAAGTACTCCCTGTTCAGTATATTAAAATAGTATGAAAAAACAAGCAACTTATGTGACTTAATGAATTGTACCTTTAAACACAAAACAAGTGAGAACCTGTGAAATTTTCTGTTCACTCTGTTTGGTGCTATAAGGTAAGCCTCTGTCTGAGTGGTTTTATAAACCAGTTAGTAGATGGGTAGTGTTGGATGAGAGACCAAAATAGGACCTTTATATATTTAGGATTTACAGCTCACTCCCATGTATAGCCCATTTGGTCCTTCTAACTGCAAACAAGTCCCGTGTATATTCTTCTATTGCTGATGAAGAAACTGAGACTTAGAGATGTGAACGGATGTGTAACCAGCTGCTGAACAGGACAGGCTGACATGCTGGTGATAGATGTGCCAAATTCAATTTGTTGATGCACACAGCGCTCCTTAGAATGCAGCCTATATGTTATAAACTCTCCACAAAGTGAGCCTATTTAACTTGCTCCAGTCTTGATTATTTCCATTTGATATTATTGTATACAACTCAGAAACAACAATTACCACTCCATCTATGTCTAAAACATCAACAACAACAAACTGATGAACAAAATAGATCCAGAGACATAGAAATATGAAACAGCTGATGAATCTCAGAGGGAAGGCTGGAGTGGGTGGGTGGGTAGGACTAGATCAAGCAAAGAATGCAAGTGAAAACTTTCACATATATGCATAACCCATGGACACAGACAATAGGGGGGTGACGGCCTGGGCGTGGGCTAGAAGGGGACAATTGTGGAAAATAGGGGACATCTGTAATACTTTGAACAATAAAGATTGAAAAAAATCACTTTGATGAAAGTATAAAAAGTCACTGTCGTGAAAGTTTCCCTGTAGATTAAAACATTGAGCTTTTATACTACCCTTTTAAACGTGCCACGATGAATAGCCCCAAGTAAGCCACAGCTAACTAAATAAGTTCATTTTGTGAATGGAGTTAGAATTAGCCAAATGGTAAAGAACATTTGCCAAATATAGCTCATGCCTTGGGCATATTTGATGTAATAGCAGGTACCTGACAGTAATTGGCCACAGTTTAATTTGTTTCTTAACACGGTTTCTGAAATGGGCTGGTAATATCAGCGTGAAAGAGACTGACTATATTTCTAATTGATAAGTAGAA
Organism: Myotis yumanensis; assembly: GCF_028538775.1. Taxonomy (NCBI): domain Eukaryota; kingdom Metazoa; phylum Chordata; class Mammalia; order Chiroptera; family Vespertilionidae; genus Myotis; species Myotis yumanensis. The sequence goes on from NW_027223752.1 coordinate 138,771,454, forward strand.
GTGGGGAAACACATAAATAATCCATAGATTATTTAGGTGCAAGTTAGAAAAAAAAGTCTAAGACATAGCCGGGTTTTACTGCACATGTATAGCAAGATTCTGCAATTTTGAATTTTCTGAGTAGAATTTTTATATTGTTGCCTTTACTAAAATCGGCTGATTACCATTACTTAAAATGTCTTCCCATGCCCTAACCGGTTTCCCTCAGTGGATAGAGTGTTGGCTTGTGGATTCAAGGGTCCCAGGTTCAATTCCTGTCAAGGGCATGTACCTTGGTTGCGGGCACATCCCCAGGAGGGGATGTGCAGGAGGCAGCTGGTCGATGTTTCTCTCTCATCAATGTTTCTAACTCTCTTTCCCTCTCCCTTACTCTCTGTAAAAAATCAATAAAATATATTTTTAAAAAAGTCTTCCCAACAGGAAGTGATACAAGTTGATGTGTAGCTATTTTTTAAATTACCAATTTTTCTACTCAGCAAAATTGTATGCCTTTTCTCTTCTTCCTTCAGGTTTAATCCCTTCTGGCCATCCTGGGGCTGGCACAATTTTCCGGAAGAAATGTCAAATGATTGGTAAGTCAAGATAGGATTGAGGTCACAGGTTTTTGTTTGAACAAATAAAAAACATTTCAGTTGTTTACATATGAGGATTGAATTTGTGATCTTACATAGTGCTCAAGCACAGGATCCTGTCCCATATTAGAATTTGAAGCTATTCAAACTCTCTCCCCTATGTAATGCTGCCAGAGTACCTCAGAGGAACAGAGCCCTATGGGGTTCCCAGAAGCCAAGCAGGAGCACCTACAACTATGTCAATTTCCTGTGTCCTGTTTGTTTGAGGATAAGAACCAGAACTGTAGGACTTTAATGCTTCTGCTTGCCTGCTTATTTCCTTAATGTTATGTTCTATCGAGTTTACTTGCTTAAAAAGGCACAAGGATCGAGTCTCAGTTGATTGTGACAGCAGAAGTACAGGCAGGGAAGGGTCCATCTTATTTGCATCCATGCAGCTCAATACAAAGTGGGGGTTTTAACATGCGTTTTCATGGCATGTGTGCATGACTGTCTGGAGCTGATCATTTTGCTTAGGATTGCTGCATTTCTCAGTTTCTTCCAGAGCCAGGGGCTGCTCAGCTGTAGAGACAGGGTGAGAGACTAAAGGAAGTGCTATCCCATGCCCCTCTCCTCAGTCCTAAGGAATGTATGCCTATGATGCCCCTGCCACGTTAAAGGAGGCAGAGTGGGAAGCAGAGTTAAGCCCAAGACCCTCTTTGGAGCTTTTATTTTTCTTCAGATCTTTATTGGAGCAAAATGATTTTGTGTGTTGTACACTTGTTTACTTAGCTTAGCCCCATCATTTTAAAGTTTAAATTGGATTGGTTACTTTGCAGTTGAGTAGAGATGCATTTAATTTCTTAGTAAGATATTCTAGGTGGTTACCTAAGTGGTTCAGGATGCTTGCAGGTGCCTGGCCAGAAACTGGTTCTTAGAGCCCTCAACTGTTAGATCCTGGTGGGTCAAGTACAGAGGGTATCCGTGTAGAATTGGAAACTACGACTGAGTAGTGGCTCAGAGGCACAACAGATAAGTTTTTTTATTAGCCAAGTTTCTCCCCTGGCTTTGCTCTTTGTCCTTTCCTTCTGGACATGAGAGACTTTTATTTGTACCTAAAACAGAATATCCATTAAGTCAAAAGTATAAAACTTAGTTTTAAGATACTGCTTATGCGATTCATCTTGCCAGCTGCTTTAAATTTTAAATTTTGTTGGAAGTTATAAAAGAAATGGAATAAAATTTGGTCTTATCTATATATATAAAAAGCCAGCGACTAGAACACCATAATGGGTGGGATCAGGCCAGTCGTTTTGACACCCACTGTGGCCAGTGAACTGACCAGATTGTGGGGGGGCTGGCTGGCCAACCTCCTGCAGCCCCTACCCCAGGCCCACACCACCCCTGCTGGGCCCCCACCACTCCCTGTGGCCCACAACTCCTCCCCCAGGATGGTCCTGCCCCTGATTGCTCCCCCTCCCCAATAGGGTAAAGGGCTGGCCAGCCAACCTCCTGCAGCTCTAATCCCCAGTCAGCCCACTCCTGATCACCCACCACCACCCTGATCGCCCATGGCCCCTCCCCACAGCCAGCTCTGCCCCTGATCACCGCCCCCCACACATCCAGCCCCTCCCCACAGCTGGCCCTGCCTTCAATCTGCCTCCCCCACCCCAATTAGGGGCGGGCCTTCTGGTCAATCACCCATGGCCCCTCCCCGCACCCAGCTTGGCCCTAATCAGGCCCCAGTCTGGGCAGGCTGGCTGGCCAACCTTCTGCCATTTCCTCCTCTCAACAGGCCCGCGCACATCTGTCCTGATTAGGGCCTGGCCAGCCAGACTCCACCCTTGCACGAATTCCTTCACTGGGCCTCTAGTTTTGTATATTAATAATCTTTCAGAAAATCAGTAACTTCTGTTTTTCTGTGGCATTTGTATCAGTATTGATCAGTTCATTCTTTGTATTCTTAGTGGGAGAAAAGAGGAAGAACAACTATTTCTACCATGTAAGTACATACTCAAAAAGTTATGTAAGAAATTAATAATTTGAATTAAAAATTGTCTGCCATAATTGTTAAAAATCTATTATGAGTCCAGTATCATTAGCATGAACCTGTTTTGGAAGATTTTCTTAATCACTTCTGTTACCTTAATTAACAAGTTTACATATTCAGGAAAGTTTTGGTTTAGTAATGGTCATTTTTAAGGGGTTCTGACCTTTAAGTTAAATGTCAGTAACATGGTTGTGATAAAAAGATCTACCTTAATTTTTTGCCTTAACTTTTAATTTTGTTTTTTTAACAAAAGTAACAACCATATCATAGCTACGGCAATTTTTGTGTTATCTATTGATTTGTTGTTTTAGCAGCTGACAGCTTAGCTTTCTCCCTCCAGTGTGGTGTTCTTTCCCTCCTTCTGTTCTCCCAACATGTATCATGGTTGTTAGTAAATCTGAATCAGTGTTTCTGTTATCATGACTATGCAAATGTTTGTTACCGTTGAGCCCTCTAGTTCTGTGGCTGTGCCTTTTCCTTGTATACCCTTCATTCTTTTGATCAAAAAATGTATACGCACTCTGCATGATTATGTTGGTGTTTATTAACTTACTTGAGGCCCCATGCCTGTGATTCAGGCCCTGGTGGGGGGTGAGGCCTGTGGGGATTGGCCCGCTGTGGGAGCCGCCAAGCGGCACTCCCACTGTGGGAGTGCAGTGACCACCAGGGGGCAGCTCCTGCATTGAGCGCCTGCCCCCCACTGGTCAGTGCACATCATAGCGACTGGTCATTCCACCGTTTGGTCGTTTTCCACATTATGCTTTTATTATATAGGATAGTTCATTTTCAAAATTTGAAAGAATCTTCAGAAGTGAATAATTTTGTGATTACCTGTTTTCAAACTGATGGCCATTCTGGTCCAGGCACTGCTAACAAAACTAAGCAGTGGAATTGCAAATGTCAAGAATTAATATTTTAGTCGATATTTGTGTGCCCTCAATTTGTCACCTATTGCTGGTTTTCTATCTCCCTCTTAAAAAAAAGTCTAGTCAGAGATTAGAATAAGTTTTCTTTATTCAAAGCATAGTCTGACTTTACCTATTATTTTGAATCAATTAAACCTGAAAAGGAGTGAAAATTGAGTTATCATCTGTTAAAATGTGTATTCATTTTTGGGACCCCCTGGATTACTGAAATTTGAGCACTGCTACTCTTCTTCAGAATAATCCAAACCCCTCTCCCTCATCAACATGATCTCAGGTAGTCAAAGGCAGCAGGTAGGCTGGTCTCTCTGATTTCAGAAATAACTGCTTTATATCTAACAATCTAGTAACTTGGCAGAGAAAGATAACTGTTGGACAAAAACTCTACATTTATGCTACATTAACATAATACCTAGTAAGTTTTCATTTTTATGTAGTGAAATTAATTTTTTTAGTGTATTCACTTCTTCTTTTCTATTTTTTTTCCCAAACATGCTGTGACATTTGTCACAGGCCTGTCAAAAATATTTTCCACGTACTGACCACATTTGTTCCATTTGTCATTGGAAGCCATCTCCCTAGCCTTTTTTTATCCTCCTCTACTATGCACTTGTTCTCTGAAGGCCTGCTCTGTGTCTGCTTTGAAGCATATTTCTTTAAAGTCATCTGGGATCTCACATACTGCTCTCTTATGTTGGATCCCCGATTTCTTAGATCAGCGATTTTCAACCTTTTTCATCTCATGGAATGCATAAACTAATGACTAAAATTCTGTGACACTCCAAAAAAATATGTGTCTTACCAATCTAAAAAAAAAATGTATAATTGTGATTCATTCACTTTTGGCATCTATCGTGGTGTTGGTTGTTGTCATTTTGTTATTTGACAATGTAAGGGAAAAGGTCAATGCCCCTGCCCAAATAGTCAGGTATTCCATTTTGTAAATATTCTTGCCACACACCAGTGTGCTGGGTGGTACACTGGTTGAAAATCTTTGTCCCGTGTTTATGTTTTCCTCTGTGTTGTTATTCTCCTTTGTTTCACTGAAGCACTTTTTGCTGGGAAAGGATACATGGGCAGAAATTGTTTGAAGATCTAGCCCCTCTGAAATGCCTCCTACTTAACAAAGCAGAGAATTCTAGGTTGAAATTAATTTTTGCAGTTCTAAAGACATTTCTACTGTTTTCTCATTATAGTGTTGCTCTTAAATATATTGGCAATGTATGATACACTGTATATTTGCAATTTCAATAATTTCCTCCACCCTTTCTTCTCTGGAAATGTTTAGAAGCTTATCTATTCCTGGGATTATGAAATTTGATGGTATGTTTTGGTATGCACCTTTTCATTTAATTGTGGCCATCAAGACTCCAGGTCTTATCTACTTTCAGGGGATATTTTTGTTTCTTTTATACATTCTTTACTCCTTCTTTTTCCTAACAGTCCCATTACTCAGACATTGGAACTCTTAGACCAGTATTCCTGGACAAAGCTCTAAATATTTCCCCCCTCTTATTTCCCATTTTGTCTTTTTCTGCTTCCTGGAGGTTTCCTTGACTTTGTTCACCAACCTCCTTTTTAAAAAATTTTTATTGATTTCAGAGAGGAATGGAAAAATAGAAACATCAATGATAAAAGATAATCATTGATTGGCTGCTTTCTGCACGACCCCTACTGGGGATTGAGCCCGCCACCTGGGCATGTGCCCTTAACCAGAATCAAGCCCGGGACCCTTCGGTCTGCGGGCCAATTCTCTATCCACCAAACCAAATTGGCTAGGGCCACCAATACTTTATAATTCTGTTTTGTTTATCTAGTTTTTAATTGATAGTGTTCTCTTATACCCTGTCATTTTTTATAGCATTTCATTCTTTTACCAATGCAATGTTTTGCTTTTCTGAAGTTTATTTATTTATTTGTTTTTTTGTTTACTAGAGAGCTGGTGTACAAAGTCGTGCTCAGGTGGGGTCCCTCGGTGTTTGGGACGGATGGGGGGTGCGGCTAGCAGGAGGGAGGGACCTTGGGAAGTTGGCCAGCCAGCCCCCCCTTATTGCCAGCAGCAAGCAAGGCACGGTTAAGGCACGGCCAATTCCATGAGGAATCGGGCTCCCTCCTCCCTCCTGTCTGGGTCCGGGGTGAGGGTGAACCAGATTTGAGGATGTCAGGGCCCCAGCTGCAAGGCCTGGGTCAGTGCGCATCATAGCTACAGGATAGTGGTCCAGTTGTTCCGGTTGTTGGGCTTTTATATAGAAAATTTTAATCTTGACCTGAAGATACTTTTCTATTGCTTTTCAGAGAGAGTAGAAGAATGGAGGTAGGAAGCGGGAGAGGGGAGAGAGAGAGAGAGAGAGAGAGAGAGAGAGAGAGAGAAACATCTATGTGAGAAATACATCCACTGACTGCCTCTCAAATGCTCCCCAACCAGGGGAAGGGAGTGAATCTAAAACCCAGGTACTTGCCCTTGACTAGGAACCAAACCCTAGACCTTTTGGTGCAAAGGACAATGCTCTAACTACTGAACATCACTGGCCAAAGGAAGACTGGATCAGGGTGGGGGAAGCCTGCAGGGTGGAAGGGCCCCTGGGGCAGGGGCTGTGGGGTTTGCAAACTGGCCCTGTCCCCAAACTGAGTGGAGGTCCCCAATGGGGGCAGGGCTGACCTGGGCGAGGGGTCGGGGGCAGTTTGCAGGCTGACCTTGCCCCCAATTGGGGTGGGGGTCCGTGCTTGGCAGCGGGACTGGTCTGGGTGAGGGGCTGAGGGTAGTTTTCAGGCCAGCCACAATCCCAATTGGGTTGGGGTCCCCACTGGGGGCGGAGCCGGCCTGGGTGAGGGGCCTAGGTGGTTTGCAAGCTGACGTCATCTCCAATCAGGGTGGGGGGGTCCCTGCTGGGGGTGGGGCTGGCCTAGGCGGGTCCTGGGGTAGTTTACAGGCCATCCAAGTCCCCTGCCTTGTCAGGACAGTCCTGTGGAAGATGCCCGGTCTAATTAGCATATTACTCTTTTATTAGTATAGACTAGAGGCCCAGTGCACAAAAATTTGTGCACTCGGGGGAGATGGGGGGGGTCCCTTAGCCCGGCCTGTGCCCTCTTGCTGTCTGGGACCCCTCGAGAGATAACGACCTGCTGGCTTAGGCCTGCTCCCGGGTGGCAGAGGGCAGGACCAATCCCTAGGTGCAGGCCCTGGTCTGGCTCAGAGCAGGGCTGATTGGGGAGTTGGAGCGCTGCCCCCTGTCATGCACAGAGCAGGGCGGATCAGGGGGTTGGGGCGCCATACCCTGTCACACTCAGGGCAGTTCCGATGGGGAGGTTATGGCTCTACACTGTTAGACAAAGAGCAGGACCCGTGGGGGGTGGGGTTTGGGCGCTGCACCCTGTCACACACAGAGCAGGGCCGATCAGGGGGTTAGGGCGCCGCACCCTGTTACACACAGAGCCGCAGGGCAATCAGGCGGTTGGGGAGCTCCCCCCTATCAGGCACAGAGCAGGGCTGATCAGGGGGTTGGGGCACCTTCCCCTGTCACAAACAGAGCAGGGCGATCAGGGGTTTTGGGCGCTGCCCCCTGTCACGCTGATCCCATTGCCTGGAGGCCTCGCGGCGCCACTGATCCCGGTGCTGGGAGACATATTACCCTTTTACTATATAGGATAGAGGCCTGGTGCATGGGTGGGGGCCAGCTGGTTTGCCCTGAACGGTGTCCTGGATCAGCGTGGGGATCCACACTGGGGTTCCTGGCCAGTCTGGGTGAGGGGCTGAGGGCTCTTTTCAGGCTGGCGGGTGACTGAAGCTCCCAACCGCTCCTTTTTTTCTTTTTCTTTTTTTTTTTTTTTCTATTCTGGGCCAGCTTTAGCTCTGAGGCTTGGCTCCAGCTCTTAGACCTCAGCTGTTGAAAGCAGATATCTGGCTTGTTTGTGTTCTATGATCGAAACACTGTTTCAACTCCAGCTCTGAGATCCCGGCTGGCTGAAAGTAGGTTCCTGGAGTTTGTTTAGCTTCTATATTTGTAACAATGTTTCAAACTGCAAGCTCAGAGGCCGGCAGCAGCAGGAGGGGAACGTTGGAGTCCTCCATCACTGAAGCAAGCAAGCCTAATGTTTGCTTCAAGATGCCTGGCTGCCGGCCACCATCTTGGCTGGCCGTTAATTTGCACATCGCCCTGATTTGCCAATGGGAAGGGTAGCGGAGGTACGGCTAATTACCATGTTTCTCTTTTATTAGATAGGATAGGACAACCCATTTGCTGATACCACAGATTCTAAATTGTTCTATGAAAGTAATAACTAAGAAATATGATGTTCTTAGCATGTAGATTTTAGGAAATGCTTTCAATCTGCTTTTTGTTTATAAGTTCAGATTTTTTAAATTAAATTCATTGGGGTGACATTGGTTAAAATCCTTATTTAGATTTCAAGTGTACATGTCTCTGATACATGATCGCTACATTGCATTGTGTGTCCACCACCTAAAGTCAAATAATCTTCCCTCAGCATATATTTGGTCCCCTTTACCCTTTACTTACCCCCACACCCCTTCCCTCTGGTAAACACCATACTGTTGTCTATGTCTATGAGTTTTAGTTTTATTTTCCACATATGAGTGAGTGCATATGCTCCTTAGCTTTTTCTGTCTGACTTCATTTAGCATATAATACCCATGTTGTGACAAATGGCAGTTCTTCCTCCTTTCTTATGGCTGAGTAGTAGCATCATACACACACACACACACACGCACACACACGCACACCACATCTTCTTTATCCAAACATTTACTGAAGGACACTTTATTTTCATGTTTTGGCCATCAGGAATAATGTTACAATGAACATATACCTTTGCAAATAAATGTTTTTTCAATTTTTCTGGTAGATAACCAAAAGAGGGGTTGTTGGATCATATGGTAATTCTATTCTTGTTTTTGTGAGGTAATTACATACACTTTTCCATAGTGGATGTACAGTTTATGTTCCTACCAGCAGTGAATGAAGGTTCCTTTTTCTCCATAACTTCTACAACACTTGTGATTACCATTCTGCTTTGGTCTGTCTTTCTTGTTGGCTTCCTTCAGATGTGTGGTGGTCCCTGGCTGTCTTTTTATATCTAACAAGAGGCTCAGTACACAAAATTCGTGCACTGGGGGGTGGCGGGGGTTGTCCCTGAGCCTGGCTGCACCCTCTCCAATCTGGGACTTCCCCCTCATCACAATCCAGTACTGCTGGCTCCTAACCAATTGCCTGCCTGCCTGCCTGCCTGATTGCCCCTAACCACTTCTGCCTGCCAGCCTTATCACTCCCTAACCACTCTCCTGCCAGCCTGATTGCCCCCTAACCGCTCCCGTGCCGACCTGATTGATACCTAACTGCTCCCCTTACAGCCCGATCACCCCCAACTGCCCTCCCCTGCTGGCCCAATCGCCCCCAACTGCCCTACAGGCCTGGTCAGCTCCAATTGCCCTCCCCTGCAGGCCTGGTCACCCCTAACACCCTCCCCTGCAGGCTTGGTCACCCCTAACTGCCCTCTCCTGCCTGCCTGTTTGACCCCGAATGCCCACCCTGCCAGCCTGATCGCCTGCAACTGCTGTCCCCTGCCAGCCATCTTGTGACTTCCATCTTGTGACAGCCATCTTGTGACAACGTCGCGTGACACTACCTAGGCTTTTATTATATAGGATATGTTAAGATGAGGCAGTAGGCAGGATTTCAACAGGTACTTGATACTAAGGTTTGAGTTGTCACTTAGACTCTTAGGCATGATAATTTTTCTAGCCTTTGCTATTGAACTTAAATCTGAGGAACCCTGGGTTCTCTGTTCTATTCCATTAGTCTATTTGTCTTTTCTTGTCCCAGTACCAGGCAGTTGTGAGAACCATGTCTTGCTGTTATAGCTTCATTTCTGGTATTGTGATCCCTCCAACTTTGTTCTTCTTTCTCAGCATTGCTGTGGTTATTCAGGGTCTTTTTTTATTCTACATAAATTTTAGAAAAGTTTGTTAAAGATCTTTGAAATGTGCAGTTGGTATTTTAATGGGGATTGCATTGAATCTGTAGATTGCTTTGGGTAGTATGGACATTTTAATGATGTTGATTCTACCAATCCATGTGCATAATATGTTCTTCCATTTGTTTAGATCTTCCTCTATCTCTTTTTTCAATGTCCTGTAGTTTTCTGAGTAGAGGTCTTTTACCTCCTTAGTTAAATTTATTCCTAGTTATCTTAATTTTTTTGGTGCACTGATAAATGGGATTTTTTTTTCATTTCTCTTTCTGTGAGTTCATTAACCTATATAATAAGAGAGAAACATGCAAATTAACCATCTCTCTGCTATGCCCAAGCCACGCCCACAAGCCAATCCGAGTGACTATGCAAATTATCCAACAAGGATGGCGGTTAATTTGCATACGCAGGTGTCAAGTGCCCCAGAAGGCAACGGTGGCCGCAGCCACGGGCTCCTGGGACCTTCACCAGCCCCAGGAGGCACGCCAAGCCACACCATGGGCTCCCAGGACTTTCACCAACTCTGGGACCATCACTTCTGCTATGCTCACCAGCCAATCAGGATGAGTATGCAAATTAACCCAACAAAGATGGCAGGCCTGTGGGCAGCGTGCATGTGCATAGGCACCGAGTGCCTTCGGGCAGGTGTCTCACCCTGGCCGCTCCGTGTCAGTGTGCAATGCGTGGAGGCATGGAGCGGCCGGCCACAGCAGGGCGGGATGCCTGGCTTCCACTCCATCCCAGCCGTTGTGGGTAGGTGAGCAGCACACGCCAGCGTCCCGCCCCGCCCAGACTGCTCTGGGCCTGTGGTCAGTGCGTAAGAAGAGCCTCTGGACAGGGAAGGGCGGCCAGTACTCCCCACATGGTGGCAATGGCAGCTGTGAGCGTGCCATCCGGAGCCTGTGGGTCGAGGTGAAGTGCCAAGAAGTGGCTGCACAAGTCCCACCTCCTGGCCCAGTAGGTGTGTGATCACAAGGACAGCCACCATGGAGGGCCAGATTGATGTCCTCCTGGCCACACCCTGGAGGTTTGCATATCTGCAAAGCCATAGGCCTCCGGTATACATATCCTCTCCTCCCCCCCTTGCATGCGAACATCCCCCAAGGTGTTGTCACCCTTGTGTGCCTGCAACAGTCCTGGAACAAGGCGGACTCAAGTTCTCCCCACCCCTCCACTGCACTTCCATCAACCCTAGCATGCCTAAGACCCCACAGGATGTGCACTCGTCCCCTCCGACACGCTCACGTCCTTTGGAGAGTGGCTGAGTGTTCTGGGTGCTGAGGGTGCGCGCCTGTGAGATGACAGTGAGAGGGTGGAGTGGTGATGCCCTGTTCCCGTGGAGGCCAGTGCAGCTTGAAATCACCTCTGTGGGGCTAATGCAGGTGCCTAGGTGGGAGCAGGTGCAGACAGACACACCTGGTGGGCACGGGCGGCCCTCACTGAGGTGCCTTTGGTCAGCATTCAAGATCAAGAACCCAGAGGAGGCGAAGAGGTCCGTCCTCTCACTGAAACAGTGGGATAGTCGGGGTGATTGCAGAGGAGGAATGTGCACTTTGGGTGCCAGCACCCATGAGCAAAGGCTGGCCTGACTGAGCCTCGCTCGTATGGGTCCTAGCGCACACCTGCCAGGGGGCGGGTGACAGAATGTGCTTTTCTGAGTTAATGAGAGAAAACATTGATTCTCCCGCTCCCCGTGAAGGTGGAAAGTGAAGTGGGGAGACATGTGGAGAGTGAGCGTGGTTCCCTGTCTGGGGGTTCCAAATCCGCTGTTGGTTCCTTTCACCGCTGACTAGAGATAGACAGAGTGTCCTCCCAAAATGTATACACACTTTGAATACCTACTAATTCCAATTGTTTTAAGCATGAGAAGAAAGAAACAACAGTGGAGCTGTCATCTGTTAAAAGTGTAGGAACAAACAGGCAGTCCGACATTCCCCGAGGTCTCCTGGATTGGAGACGGTGTAGGCCATACTGAGGGTCCCCCTTTCCCTCCCACCCCCATGCATGAATTTTTGCACCGGGCTACTAGTCTATACATACAAAGAGCCAGGGTCCATAATACAAAACAGCTGAAGGGACAACCGAACACCACACTTCACATGCAGCAGGCTCGGGTGAGCAGGGACTGGCGAGCGGGTTGAACTGCTGACCTCTCAGAAAACGGGAGAGACAGGGCTGATCAGCTGCTGTAGGTTCTGGTGAGGCCCAGAGAGAGAAGCAGGGTCTGATCCGCAGCCTCCGTGGCAGCTGCTGATCAGCCCTTGCCTCTCTCTCTCTCTGGGCCTCACCAGCAGCCGCAGCTCGCTCTCTCTGAGAGGTCAGCAGTTCAGCCTGCTTGCCAGAAGCCTGGGGTGGCTGCTGTTCAGCCACGCCTCTCTGGTCAGGCCCAGAGATAGGCCCAGAGATGCTGACTGGCATAGAAACTGACCAATCAACCAAATCTGGGTGAACTGAGAAGAGCCAATGGCTGCCTAGGAGGCAGAGCTTTTGATGCTGACTGGCATAGAAATTGGCCAATCAAAACCTAATCTGGGTGAACTGTGAAGGCAGAACTTAAGGTGGGGGCTGAGGAGAGGTTTTAAGGGCAAAGGTTGTTTGGTGTAAGGTGTAAAGTGTAAAAAAGCGGTTCAATTTTTTAATGATAAGTTTGGCTGTACAGTGCATAGGGCTGGCTCTCAATCAAGATACAGTGATTATGTATTTTTGTCTGCCAAGTGCATCTCCTCCTGCTGAAAAAGGCTTCCCTCCCCCCTTTAAGCAATCCTATCCTATATAATTTATTTATACTAATAAAAGGGTAATATGTTAATTAGACTGAGTTGACCCACCATCTTCTGGATGTCCAACTTCCTTCTGGACAAAGCCATGGTGGTAGGGGCCAAGGCAGATGCAGTTAGGGGTAATCAGGCTGGTAGGGGAGTGCAGTTGGGGGTGAGATTACGCTGGCAGGGGAGAGCAGTTGGACGAAACCAGGCCAGCAGGGGAGGGCCATTGAGGGCAAGATCAGCCCATCAGGGGAGGGCAGTTGGGGGCAATTGGGCCAGCAGGCAGAAGCAGTTAGGGGCAATCAGGCAGGCAAGCAGGCGAGTGGTTAGGAGCCAGCAGTCCCAGATTGTGAAAGGGATGTCCAACTGCCGGTGTATGGATTGGGCTTAAACGAGCAGTCGGATAACCCCTAGGGTTTCCAGATTGGAGAGGGTGCAGGCTGGGCTGAGGGACACCACCCCCAGTGCACAAATTTCATGCACCGTGCCTCTAGGGCTGCTATAAAAAAGAAGGAACTTTTACCATTTGCAACAGCACAGATGGAACTGGAGAGCATTATGCTAAGCGAAATAAGCCAGTCAGAGAAAGATAAATATCACATGATCTCACTCATATGTATGATATAATGATGAACATAATTTGATAAACAAGAATAGATCCAGAGACAAATGGCAGCGGGGGCGGAGGGGTGGTAAGAAGAGAAACCAAAAGACTTGTATGCATACATATTAGCATAACCAATGGACACAGACACTGGGGCTGTAGGGGCTTGCCCACCCGGGGTGGGAATGGCAGGGGCAGTCAATTGAGGAAAAAGTAGACATGAAAAAATTTAGACAATAAAAAAGAACCATAATAATAAATAAGTAAATCTAAGGAACCGCTTCCCTTTCTTGAAAAGATTGTAAAAGTCAATCTATTCTACCATTTGTTCTGAATGAGTGAACATACAGTAGGATTTTTGCCTTGTGTATTCTAGTGACCTACTGAAATACCTACAAAGACTATCTTGTCATTAGCATTTAGGTTCTTTGATTCTTTTTTAGTATTTGCATTTTTATCTCTATGGTTTTCTGTGGAGTTTATTGAGTTTATTGAGGTTGTAAGCCAGCAACAGTAAAGTTTTAACCATAAAGAACAATTGTTTTACATATTCAAGCAAGATGAGAGGAACATAATCATCTGGCAGCCAGTATATCCAGGATTTGCTATGAGATTTAATTCTGCCACCATAGTGGGTACTAGATACTTGGTACTGGAAATTTTGAAAAATTGGGAGTAGACCTGGACTGATGGGGAAGTACTCAGTGTTGCTCTGATTGGATCTAACAGTACTATAATGTAAAGTGTTGCTTTACTAAATGAACCCCCATAGACCTGTGAGCCCATGTCTGATTAAAAGTTTTCAGTGTTTTAGCACTATTTTCAAATAGAACACAATGTACATTTATAATGGAAAAAAATTTAAATAGAGGAAATGGAAACAAATATCACCCAAAGTTTTACTAACTAGTCTATATTTTGGTGCATTTATTCCTATACTTTTTACTCCCCCCTATATAGGTTTCTGGTCATAATTGACTTTATTATGGTGTATTATATGCCATATTGCAGCTGTATAGTAGTAAACCTTCCATTTAGTAAAAAAGTATTTGGATGAGTTTTCATATTTTAAGCTGTATTTGTCTGATGAGATCCGAAAAGTAAAGTATATGTTAACGGCATGGCTTAAGAAACATATCAGAGTTTTAGCTATAGTTAAGATATTTCTAGCTTGAAGGAGAATTTATTCCTCCAAATAATGATTGTTTTCAAATTATGCCATCTGGAGCTTCTGGTTACTGAGGAGTCAGTGGCTTTAAAGGGAAGCATCTGAAACAGGCAAATTGATATTTTATCTATAATAATAAAAGTATAATATACTAATTTGACCCCACATCCTCCTGGACAACCAACTTCCAGATGAAGCCAGGGCTGCGAGGGAAGCCTGGGTCCCGGGTGCCAGAGGGAAGCTGGTGCTGGCAGCAAGGGAAAGGAAGGCCTACTCCTGCATGAATTTTGTGTATCTGGCCTCTAGTATAATATAAAGATATTTCTGATTATTGGATACTGGCAGTTTTTAAATGCTCTGTATTTTAAAAGATATCAACCGGATAATCTCCCTTCCTGTCTTTTGTGTATATGAGGGGCACACTGGTGGGAAAGTGTGACAGCATGATGAAAGCTATTTTACAGGAATATGAGGAAGGAAGGCTTATCTGAATTAGTTTATAATAACACAAGAAAACTGATTCAGTAGGCAGTGAGGCAGACACGAACAGAGTAGGAACGATAGGCCAAGTATGTCACCAAAGTAGAAAGCTGTTGGTGCCTAGCAATGGGCAAAACTGGGAAACCAAGTATTGTAGGGTGGGACCTCACCCAATGGTGACCTTTCCTCCCTTAGCATATCACGGGTCATGCAGTTTACAACCCCTGAACTTTCATATCTCTGGTCCCCTCACCTTTCCGCCCCAGCATATGGACACCCTTAAAGAGAAACAAAGGGCCCAGAGAATAGCCTCATACAACTTCCATGCATGCCCTTGCATCCTGACTCCCGTAGCATTAAGCCCTGAGGACAAAAGAGGTTCTGGCCTGATTCTAAAAATCTTAGTAACAAAGCCTCCAGTCTGCTGAGCTTAGAGACAGAGTTTTGGTCAAAGTAGAAGTAATATCTAGGCCTCAGTTGGTTTCAGCTTCAGGCCCAGCTTAGGTCCCCTAAGACCATCCCTAAAATTTCTGCCTTTAGGTAAAAGCCCTTAAGATGAAGGACCCAGCACCTGTGCTCTCTCCCTTGAGCATGCCTGTAGTTTTCCCCGCCCTCTTCTCAGGTGCTCTCACTCTGGAGCATGCCCTTGCCTTCCCCGTCTTGTTCCCCCGGTCGTGTATATTCTTCCTTCCTTACTTCTAAGTTCCAGGAGCCCTTCTTCTGCCTCTGTAACTTGTGTGTTGAGCCCACGCAGCAACAATGGCTCACTTCTACCTCTGTGACTTTCTAAATATACTTTCTCTTATAATTTAAGTTCTTGGCTCTAAATTCTTCCTCAGCAAAACTCAACGACAAAAGTCAAACCTCTGGTGCCATTTTGCCACTAACAAAATGAAGCTTATTAAAATTGTTGGTATTCTGTCATATTAATGAATACTACTATTACTTTCAACTACTTACAGTGACTAGAATTGGGTTTTGGTTTTACTCTAAGAGGATTTTTGTAACATCGTTTGGGCTATTTCCGTATTTGATTATTGCTGTATTGTTGGGCTCTTAAATTAATGGGTACTTCTAAAAGACATGAATATTTCTAGTGTTTTAAAGATAATTTATTCTCTAGCATATCTCAAAAAATCATTGTCATATGTCTGACACCACTGCAGGTAAATTCTAATTTGTATCAGTAGGAGGATTTGCCTTCCAGTTGCAATTGATTTTAGACAATTGGTCAAACACTTGTGGCACGCTTAATTTGCCCCAGATTCTGTGCTGAGAAGGTTGGAGTTATAAGAGGAGTGAAAGTCCTGTCTTCCCTAGAGAAGCTCACTTTTTATGAGAGGGATGCCCTGGAAGCAGTTGATACCATGTAACAAGTAGTAACTCAGGTGTGTGAGTGCAGAGAAAGGGACAGTTGTTTCGTGTGGCTACTGGCAGAGGTGTCCTGGAGGTAGATGGGAAGTGGGGTTAACCTTGCTGAGAAACAGTGGAAGAAAAAGGCCTTGTAGTCAGAGAGAGCATCTGAGTGAGGCAGGGTCCTGATAAGTATCATGTAGCTTAGGAAATCTATATATATAAAAGCCTAACCAACCGAACAACCAGTAGCTATGATGCATACTGACCACCAGGGGACAGACACTCAATGCAGGAGCTGCCCCCTGGTGGTCAATGTGCTTCCACAGCCAACGTCCCACAAACCCTCCCCCCACCAGCCAGCCAGCCTGATGGCCCCGATGGCCTGGCCAATCTCCCGCAGTCTCTCCCTTGGGCCGGGCAAACTCCCATAGCCCCTCCCCCCACGTGACTGGCCAACCCTTTGAAGCACCTCCCGCTGACCAACCAACTTCCCATGGCCGTAACCCAAGGCTGGTTGACCAACATCCCACGTTTCCTCCCTCCAGCTGGCCCCAATGGTCCTGATTGAAACCTCCAATGACCCCTCCCCTGGTCAGCTGGCCCCAATGGCCCTGATCAGGCTGGCTGGCCAACCTTTCATGTCCCGTCCCGCCTGCCAACCTCCCACAGCCCCAATCAGCCCTGATTGAGGTACCCTACTCGTACATGAACTCATGCATTGGATCTAGTATATATATATATATATATATATATATATATATATATATATATATATATAAATAAAAGCCTAAAAGACCGTTACAACCAGTCAACCTGTCGCTATGATGCCCACTGACCACCAGGGGGCAGACACTCAATGCAGGAGCTGCCCCTGGTGGTAAGTGTGCTCCCAAAGCCAACCTCCCACGGCCGGCCAACCTCCCATAGTCCCTTCCCCTGGCTGGTTGGCCCTGATCAGCCCGGATCAGGACTGGGCAAGACAGCCCCAATGGGCCCTAATTGGCGGGCAGGCCAAGGGACCCCCTACCTGTGCATAAATTTGTGCACCAGGCCTCTAGTAGAATTTGTAATATCATGTTAAGTACCGTATTATCTGAGGTTCTCTTTTGAGTAATGTAATAATAGTCTTATTTCAACATGAGGAGAGAGTTAAATTCTCAGAGTTGTTTGATCTATTTTTGGATGTGAGAGAATCTTAAAACAATACTTCTTAATTCTCAAGGTAAGGAAACTGAGGCCCAGAGAGAACTCTGGTCCCTAACTTGTGAGCCGCAGGCCAGCCCCAGCACACACACACCTCTGCCTCAGATACATGTATTTTGTCACACTGTCTCCTGAACTAACATTTATCATTGGCTTTTATGTACTTCAGTAAAAGCTCTTGCTTCAATATTATAGAAGGCAGTATGTCTTAATGTAGAAAATAAATAGTAGAAATAGAAATCTTGGCAGGATTCATTTCTCAAGGAAAAAACACTAAAATCTTATTTTAAATGTTTTACATTGTTATAAAGGGAATTAATCATAGGTGTTTGCCAAGTTGGATTATAGGTAGTATGTCAAGGGCAGCATTTGATGACCCCCTCGTCAATTCTCATCATTGGAAGAGAGAGCATGCAGTGTGTTTACCGTAGAGCTGCACATGGTATTGCACTGAAGCAGTTCATAGGGTATGAGAACAATTGTAATGCTTAATTGTCTGACATTTTAACCAAGGAAAAACACACTTTTATAGGTTTAACATACTGTGATATTTTCCTCTCTTCCCCTTCCCCTTCAGGTGTCCCCTGGTCACCTTAGGGAAAAGTACAGCTCGTGTGCTACAGTATTTGTAGACAGCACTATTTCTCAGTCTGATTTGAAAATCACCTTGCAGTGGTGAGTACAAATAGGGGACAGAACCCTTATCCTGCCCATATGTACTTTCATTTGATTGTCCTTTTCAGTGCTCAGGTTAAAAAACTGGTGTTAATTATATATTGATTTCCACTTCCATTTTAATCTTAGAGTGACTGGAAGAAGGGAAACCCACTTAACAATTAAAAAATCCCCCCAAAAGTGTTTATCTTTACTTGAGGCATTACTGTTCCTGAGACATTGTTGAACCAATGAAAGGAGAGGTGCGTTTTACTGAATGTTTCTGGAATAGAGTATTTCTTCATGAGATACAGGCCTAAAACCATGTGTACTACCCTGGAAGCTGCTCTTGGAAGAAGGGACAGCTTGTCCCCTACTGGCACCAGAGTGTATCTGCAATTACAGTTCATTGGATTGTGTCAGGTTTCCCCCATCCTACTTTCTTTTTTCCTGCACCATTTCTATATTGAAATGCATTCTCCTTCCAGGAAAAATGCATCAAAGCAGTCTAACGGAACAACTTTTCAAAATAATTTCTTTGAGGGTTAAATTTGTTCAACTGAGGTTTTAATTTCATAGATGAATTAAATTTAGTTATATATATATATATATATATATATATATATATAGATATATATTTACACATCTTCAAGAAACTACATTATATCGATCCATATGTAACAAAATCAAAGCAAAATCATGAGAGAGGTGAAGTTTGGGAAACATAGTCACAGTCAGGTTTACGCTTAAGCAAACATAACAGTGTCATGATGATGAAAACTATTCATTAAATTCTGTGAGTTCATAGTCCACAATTGGAGATGCACTTTAAAAACACCCTAATATGAAACTCTCAAGCTTACTTAAGAGCAAACTAAAACCAAAACTTGGATGTAGAGCTTCCTGAATCCCATTGGCGCTGTCCAAGGATCATTATTGGTGTCTCTCCAGGATGAGAGGGTTGACTTTCCAGAACACAGTTTGAGAAATTCTACCTGAAAATATTAAAATCCTCATTCCTGATTTTATTTTTCAGTCCTAAGAAATAATTTATTTATAAACTTAATTTTGTTTATATTGTATCAGCTTTTTGGCTAATTAAATTCTCAGTAACTTCTACTTTAATTATAACAGCCAGTTCACAATCATAATAATGTAAGTTTCTTCTCTCATAACAACAGTTGAGATCAAATTGAGTTTCAGCAAAACTGGAGCCCGTCTCTCTCTAAAGTCCTGAGCTTTGGCACCCAACTCACAATCACTGAGTCTTTTTCTTCAGTCTGGCCACTAAATCCGGGAGTAAAAACCAGTCCTTTCTGGCTGCATTTCATAGCTTCTTTTGAATTAGATGATTCTGGTGTTACAATATATAATTCAAGAGTTGTTTTGAAGATTAGCCTTACTTAGACAAGTGGGTGTTACGCCTTTTCCCTCCAAATTCGTCTAATTTTTGGAAGTACAGTAAATTTTCATTTGCTCTTATCAAGTTTTGAAAATGATCATTCAGTACATTTACTATTGGTAAATTAAAGGTTTAGTTGGAATATTAATAGAGCTCATTAGCTTTTAGGAATGGTTTTGAAAAAATGTTTATTCTGGGGTAATAGTGCATTGTTCTCAATGGGATGGGTGAGCCTTATTAGAATCACTTACGCAATTTTTGTCTAAATGTGTCTCTAAAAACATGCATTCCATTTCTCCTTCCCTAACACACTCTGTCACTCTCACAAGACTTCTGATAAGCTGAGGAGGGATGGAAGGCATTTTTATGTGGAGAAAAGCATTTGGGATGATTTTGATTTTAACTCTACTTCATGTGTTCTCAAACTTTGCTGCACTTTGTCATCACCCGAGAAGCTTCCAAAGTTAACCAATGCCCGTTAAATCAGAGCATCTCAAGGTGGAAGAAGGCAGTTTGTAAAACTCCTCTGATGATCCCAATGCACAGCCAAGCTTGGGAACCACACTGCCTGGGTAGAGGGTAGAAGAAGGAGAACTGCTTCTCACTCTTGGTGGGACCTTGAGCAAGTCAGTTTTAAGCCTTGGTTACTTTCTCTGTAAAATGGGTTGTTGAGTTAAATATCATCACAAGTTCATTGGTTCCTTTCAGCTTATATGCTTCAAATTCTATGATTTTAAAATCATTTTGAAGATGAAACTGTTTGAAGCACTACAGAAGTGCCCATCTTTGATGCTAACAATGCTACAGGCCTTTGTACAACTGCTAATATTCTATAACCTAGTTATAAAATTCAGATTTGCTTTTCCTCAATTATTTGGAGCTTCATTTCTGACATTTGGGGCAAAGAGAAAAAGCATATAACTTGATCTACAGCACTCCTTTGTTTCATGTTACACAGCATCTGGGAATAACATAGGGATATAGGAACTTACGCAGTATGTGAGGACTTACATCTGCTCATTAAAATTTTATTTAAACTAATATGGAAATAAATGTTTTTAATACTACACGGTGTATAATTTTATTTCATTGCATTCTTATATTTGCCATTACATTTTCTTAACAATTATGTAAAAGTGACCTTAAATGATACTCTTCGGTATAGAGCATTTTATTTAACTTTAGGGGAAGAAGGAAAATAGGTGGGCAGGTGGAAAAACTACTGTGGCTTAAATTTAAGCATGTGTGCAAGTAGATCTAACTTGTACAGGATGAAAGGTTCTCTGAGTAGAAAGGCAAAAGATAGGGCAAGAGTGTAATAACTTATATGTTATAATGATCACCCAAAACATGTCTTCTAACAGCATATTCCTTAGCATTTTGGTTTTCCTAATTTTAGTAACTGACAAAGAACTACCACAAGGCAGAAAGTGCTTGGGTGATACTTTCTGAATGAGGATCTCATGGCCACTGGGCAGCTGGGATGGTCTTCCCCCACCACAACCCTTTTAAAACCTGTCTTCAGACCTGACATAAAGTCAATTGTTACTTTTTCTTTTCTCCACAGCCTGGCACTAGCAATATATTACCACATAAAGAGGAGGTGAGTTTTAAAACCAGTCTTGTTATTCTAGCTAATAAACTTACAAGATATAAAGTTAGTGTTAGATTTTAACTATGGATATTATTGGAGTAAGCTATAGTGCTCTTATTACATTGTTGAAATGAACCATTTGTTTTAGTCTTAGTACTCCTAATGCATAAGGTATTGAGGATCCTGAAGAAAATTTGTTTATGTGGGTTATATTAATATTTACTGTATTAGAAATTAAAATTGAGAATTTAAAAATGAATTCCTTGTATGTTGAAACATGGTTTTTATAGCACTGTTGAAATTTTGAGCAGGATACTGCTTTGTTGTGGCGGATTGCCTTGAGCGTTACAGGGTGTTTACAGCTTCCCTGGCCTCTCCTCACTAGATGCCAGTAGCATAATCTTCCCAGGCCCCATTTTGACAACAAAAGCTGTATCCACCATGGCCGAATGTTTCCTGGGGGGCAGAAACACCCCTGAAAGCAAGTCATAGTGGTAACAAAATTCTTTATAAAAGAGAATCATTTTCCACAATAAATTGGTCGAATGGAAATTGTGTCACTTATTTACATTTTGCAAATCTCTTTATGTCTGGTTCAACAGAAGACAGCTGATTCTCACTTACACCCTGTCTTCAATCCTTAGTGATTACCTCAGTCATTTCAATAATTTGTTTTGAATAAACAATATGCAGACCCAGCCTCATGTATCTTTATGGCTAGAAAAGTTTGTATTTTCAAAGCCTTCAGATAATTTTGGATATTCTTTGATACTATACCAGAAGTCTACAGAACCTGTCTTCTGAAATTAGTTACAATGGAATTTTAAATCCTATCCTTGAACTTGTACTAAGGTCTCTGTTAAATTAGTACCTATGCATACATCTTCTATGCTAAATGAATCTCTTAAATTGTAAGTAATTTTCAAATAACATTGTGCAATGGTCATTTGGAAAGTATCAGCTCACATTTCTTTTTACAGTATCAAAACTCACTTTTGTTAGGTAGCATCACATAACCACCAGTCTTCCCAGAAAAAACTTTAGGTATTGAAAAACTGTTAGGTTACATAAAGGATACAAGTTTTCCCCAATCTTGATTTTGAGCTTGATAGCTGGAACTGTGCAATTGGCAAGAAATGTATAAGTTATTTTCCTGGAAGTGACAGACTCACTTTTCAGTCTTGAGTGCACGACACTTGTATTATCAAATAAAAATATTATTCTCTGAGAACAGTAGGGCATTCATCTCACAACTAATTCCAAGTGCTTTTCCTTAACAACCACATTTCAGTATGCAGAAATGCTTAATGCATACTTCCCCTTGCAGCATTTCTCAACCTGTGGGTCACGACCCCTTTGGCGGTCAAATGATCCTTTCACAAGGGTCACTTAAGACCATCCTGCATATCAGATATTTACAGTACAACTCATAACAGTAACAACGTTACAGTTATGAAGTAGCAACGAAAATAATTTTATGGTTGGGTCACAACATGAGGAACTGTATTTAAAGGGCCAGAAGGTTGAGAACCACTGTAGAGTATAAAAAGAAGATTCAACTTTTAATTACATTATTCATTGTCACTGCTTTATCAAAGATGTGCTTAAGTAAAGCATATTTCTTGTCAACAAGTGGCAGTGAAGAATAGAATAACTACTAGCACAGATTGGGACCCCTGCCTTGATTCTTGCTCAGAAACCAGTTTTACTGACTTTGGCTTTTATCCAGTCATTGCAAATGTCAGTGTAAATGCAGGCAGTGCCTTAATATTTCTATACAAACAGTTTTGGCCTCCTGGGTCTCCTGGAAATGGTCTAGTGGAACCACTGAAGCTTGCAAAACACACTTGGAGAACCACTGTGTAAATGAGCAGAGTGTAGTAATGTGGAATATTAAACCTAAAAACCCCCAGAAGACTGGTTTCCCTCACTCAGTTGGTTGGAGCATTGTCTTGTACACCAAAAGCTGGCAGGTTTGATTCCAAGTTAGGGCAGCACATACCTAGGTTGTAGGTTCAATACTGTAAGGCCACATAGCTAGTTTTCCAGTTCCATGTATAGGAGGCAGCCAATCCATTTTTCCCCCTCAAATCAATAGAGTGGTCACTTCTAAAATACAAAGGCAAATTTTTACCTCAGATTATTGTAAAGAATCAAGAAGAATATAATATAGGAAACTAGTAAGAGAAAAAACAGTGGAAAAAAAAAACAGGAATCTCATTCTCACATGAAGAATTGCCCACTACTACTGCGTTGTAAAATGTTCCTGTGTCTGCCAATGAGAGGTTAGAGGACTGGCCATCGATTTGGTTGCCAAGCGTTGCCTATTAGGGAGGGTCAATGCTTATAAAGGCAGCTCTGACAGGTCATTGTAGAAAAAATTTCAAAGAATTTGATGTGCTGAATAAAAAGAGGTCAGAAAATTCCTACGGGATCTAAGAGAAGAATTTGTAGAAGGACTTTCTTTGTTGAAGGTTAAGCTCCCTCCACACCCCTCTACTCCCAGCAGATGTGTTGCTAACACAACAATTCCTGGATTAGTTTTTTTTCAATCACGTTCTTGTTTTCTAGAGATGCAAATAGATCCAAGGACATTTTTGATGAGAGACTCCATCCTGTCACAGTAAGTGCCAGTTGTATTGAGGTTGTCCTTTTCTCTCAGACAGTTGTGCTTATTCCATGCTGATTTGATTCAAAATTAATCACTAGTAAAAAATTACTTTCTCCAGCTTGGAGTTCACATTACCTTCCTTTAAGTTTTCTTCCCCATCACATGTTGTATCTAATTATTTTACAAAAGGAATCTCTATATATAAAAGCATAAGCGACTGTCTAACTGGTAGCTATGGCACGCACTGACCAACAGGGGGCTGACACTCAATGCAGATGCTACTGAGTTGCTGTGACTTGGCAGCTGTGGTTCTCAGGTGATGAACCCGCAATCAGAGAGGAGGGAGTCGATTCTGGGGTGTGTAACCCCGAGAACTGCCCTCTTGCATTCCAAGACCGTTTGGGGGATGTTGGAGAGCGGTTTCAGCCTGATCCCTGCAGGCCAGACCAGGGGAGCCCACCTGTGCACAAATCTGTGCATCAGACCTCTAGTGTTATATAAGAAACTAGAGGCCCAGTGCACAACATTTGTGTACTGGGGTGAGGGGTGCCTCAGCCTGACCTGCACCCTTTCACAGTCCGGGAGCCCTCAAGGGATGTTGGAGAGCTGGTTTTGGCCTGATCCCCGTAGGCCAGGCCGCGGGACCCCACCTGTGCTCAAATCCATGCACCAGGCCTCTAGTTTATAATAATAAAAGTGTACTATGCAAACCGACCAAACAACCAAACAGCAGAACGACCTTCCAGATGAACTTTGGATGACCATGCTATGACACACACTGGTGCCAGGCCTGCCAAGGTGGGTGCAATGTGATTGGTCAGGGGGCCCAGCCATCGCCCCATGATCGCCCTACAGAGGGAGGCCAAGGCCCCAAAGAGGGAGACACATGACTCTGGCTGGCGGGGCGATCGATCGGGGTGGGGTGGCACTCCGTGATCGCCCCAATGAGGGAGGCCCAGGCCATCCTCTGTGCTGTGACCATTTGTGGAGCCCCAGCTGGGTGGGCAGAGCCCCACGACTAATTGTCCTAAAGAGGAAGATCCAGGCTACCCCTACAGACAGCACTGTCGTGTGTGGGCAGGGCCACCCTCTGCAGAGTGATTGATCTGGGGGCCCCTACAATCAATCAACCCACAGAGGGAGGCCCAGCCCACTGGCTAGCAATGTGGTGGTGGGTGTGCAGGGCCAGCCAGTGATCACCCCGCAGAGGGAAATCCCAGGCCAGCCAATGATCACACCCCACGCCTGTTGTCCGCAGAGGGAGATGCCAAGTGATGGGGTAGGGGTTGGCAATGCCACACCAATGGCAAGCAGTGGCAGGAATGGGGGCATGGCCAGCTGCCCGTAGCCAGGAGAAGGTAAGCCCCAATAGGGCCTCATCACCAGTCAAGCCTAGGGACCCTACGTGAGTGGTCCCAGATTGTGAGAGGGCACAGGCTGAGAGCCACCCACCCATGCACGGATTTTGTGCACTGAGCCTCTCATGTTATATAAGAAACTAGAGGCCTGGTGCGTGACATTCATGTACTGGGGGTGGAGGATCCCTCAGCCCAGTCTGTGCATTTTGCAGTCTAGGAGCCCTTAGGGGATGTCTGACTGATGGCTTACATCCTTAGCACTGCCGCGGAGGCGGGAGTGGCTCCTGCCACAGACACTGTGCTCGCCAGCCATCAGCCTGGCTTCTGGCTGAGCAGCACTCCGCCTGTGGGAGCACACTGACCACCAGGGGTCAGCTCCTGTGTTGAGGCTCTGCCCCTTGGTGGTCAGTGGGCATCACAGCGACCAATTTTCCGCCATTCGGTCGATTTGCTTATTACCCTTTAATTATATAGGATAGGTCAGTAAGAACTGAGTTTCAGCTTTGTATAATTAGTGAGCTACAGTGGACAACATGCCTGAAAAACAAAAATGTATATTTTTAAAAGAAAATTTTCAATAGCATCAAGCAATATGAATATTTGTACATAAACCTAATAGATATGTCAGGATCTCTAGAAGACAATTAAACAGCTATTTAAATATTGAATTAATTAGAATGACAAAAATTTTCAAATGTCTTCAGATATGCTCTATAACAATATGTGGCTGGTGAGCACTGTATGCACAGCACAGCCTTAGAGCCTGATGGTTACATTCTCAAAGTTGATTGCAGAGAAGTATGACATGATAACCAACAAGTCTTTGGAGCCTAAAAATAGTTCACATTTAGACAGAATATTGTAGGGGAAGGTGGAAAGGAATATATAAATATTCTGAGGTTGTGCCTGTATTTATCTTTATTGAGTGTCAATATTCAGTCGCTGTTTTTTAAGGTCCCATTATTTATATTTAAAAGGCTAAAATACATGTCAGCCAATCAAAATTATTTTAAGCGGCACATGGGCACAAGTGGAACATGGTTGTTACAAAAGTACTTAATATTTTTCTTCAATGGATGCTTTCTTTCAGGAAGAAAAGGTTCCTGAGGAATTCTTTCATCATAATCCTGATCCCGAATCAATTTACAGATTTATTCGACCTTTCTTCATTGCCTTTAAGGCAACAGGAGGATATGCCATAACAACATTGGTAAGATAGTTCTTCTTTCAGAACTTTATTAAGGGAAACCTATCAAAGGATGTAAAGTTCACACACTTGAGCTTAATAATCACCATGATTTAAAATGTCCTTGCTTTTTTCACCACAAAGCGATTGTTTTCAAAGGCAGCAGGAGGGAGAGGTTTCCAATTTCTCCCTCCAGACCTCAGGAGACATAGGCACATGCAGTGCACACAGGCATACATACAAGGTGTGCTGATGGGGCAGGATGGGGGCAATAACAGAACCTTCTGGGCCCCAGGCAGTGTCAGGTTCAGTGTAGGTCTAAGCTGAGTCGCAGGCCGCATTCCCCAGGCAGTTGTAATGTGTGTCCTGACTGAGAACTAGAGCCCAATGTTCTCTGTTCCTTGGATGATGGGTGTTCATCTGTCCTTGCTGTCCTCTTGTGCCTGCCTGTGATGTTTCCAGGATTCTAGTGCCAGTAGGACCTGAAAGGGCTTTGCTGGTTGTCTGCTCAGCTACAGCTGTGTAAGGGGCTCTGTGTCATTCACCTAGGATTCCTGTGGAAAGAGTGTGTCATTTGGAATGAGTGTTCCATTCTAGTGAGAAGGAATGGGGATTGTATCACTCCTCCCTCGAACAATCCTAAAGGGGAAAGTCTCCTGCTTGGTCTGAGGGAAGAGTACTTAGTGCAGTGCCTCCTCCGTCAGTGTTCAGTCAGAATTTTGGAGAGGCAGCCTGTGCTTCCGAATAGAGACCCCTCAGTGGGCACTGGATTAGACACAGGCTTTTCCACGTATCTGCCAGCCTTCTGGAGTGCTGAGCACAGCTGATCAAAGGCGGGAGTGGTGCTCCCACTTGAAGAGCTAGGGAACTCAGCAAGGAGAGCATCTGGGGTAGAAGAGGGTGAGTGCTTTTCAAACACATTAAGATGATGCACCTGTGAGACAGAGGGGCATCTCTAGAGATCATCCTACTATATAAAAACCCTGAGTTCGTCATAATCGGAGGTTCAGCCAACCGAAAGTCAGTCCTGCAGTCAGCACTTGGTTGCCGTGGTGACCCAGCACTGACTGCTGTGGCTGCAGGCACTATGACCCAGCACTGACTGCTGAGGGGACTGCAAACCAGGCCCAGAGAGAGGCCTGAAGAGAGAATCAGGGTCTGATCCATAGCCTGTGTGGCAGCTGTTGATCAACACTTGCCTCTCTCTTTCTCTCCAAGCCGGGCCAGCAGCAGCATCTCTATTTCTCTCCAGGTCTCCACCGGGGCTGCTCATCAGTGCCGCACTTCTGAGCAGGTTCTGTTGATAGACCCAGAGACACTGACTGGCATAGAAACTGACCAGTCAGAACCAAATCTGGGTGAAGTGTGAGGAGCCAATGGCTGCCTAGGAAGCAGAGCTTTTGATGCTGATTGGCATAGAAAGAGACTAGTCAGAACCAAATTGGCCAGCAGAGGAGGGCAGTTAGGGGTAATCAGGCAGTCAGGCAGAGGCAGTTAGGGGCAATCAGGCAGGTAGGCAGGTGAGCAGTTAGGAGCCAGCAGTTCCAGATTGTGAGGGAGATGTCCGACTGCCAGTTTAGGCCCATGGGATTGGGCCTAATCTGGCAGTTGGACATCCTCCAAGGGCTTCCCAATTGGAGAGAGTGTAGGCTAGGCTGAGGGAACACCCCCCTCCATGCACGCTTTTGATGCACCAGGCCACGCGTTTGAATATGTGGAATTTGAGCATGAATCTGAGCTACTGGCAAGGAATTAGTATTAGCTATTCCAATACCAAGAAAATGTGTGAATAAAAAGTGCATGGAAGCAGGAAGAGTAACAAGAGCAGGTATTTAGTGGATATTTATGGAATGAGCAACTTCTTGTCAGCATTGAGCACTTTGACCTCACTCTCTTTCTGGAACCTCGCTTATCTTCCTTCTATTTTATTGTTTCTCCCTGTTTTCGATATCATCCTAAGCTATGCCTGATGATTTCTCCTTCAGAGCTGAGTCCTTACAGATCTAAGTGCAGAGGATAGAGGAGAGCCATGGTTGAATAAAGTGTTTGCTTTTATGGAGCTTCTGTCCTAGTGAGGAAGAGATAAATATTTCTTTAACTGAGTGTTGTTAAAAGGTGAATATCTCAGGTAGTAGTAAATATCACGAAGGTACAGCAGGGTGACGTGATATCATGCTGAGAGGGGCTTGCTACTTGAGAGAGGTGATCAGGAAGAGCCTCTGTAAGAGATGACATCTGACCCTGGCCTGACTGAACTGAGGAAGATGAGGAGCTCTGGCGTTATGTGCAGAGGGAATAAGTGCCAGCCTCTGAGATGGGAACTTATACTTGGTATTTGAGTAAGAGTGAGGTATGGCCAGTGTGGTCAGAGTGTGGAATGAGGGAGAGAATGTAGGTCATGTGGACCTAGAAGGGCAAGTGCTACCTGATTGGGCCTTGCAGCTTGCAGGCCATGGGAGAAAGTGACATTTTTATTTGTTTGGTGGAAACACTTTGGCAGAGTTGAGCAGGGTGGGGAAGTGCTCTTGATTACAAAAGCTATCCAGGCTGCTTTGGGGAGAATGATGGTAGCTGGGAGTCTGAGTGGAGGCCGAGAAGTCAGGGGCAATAACAGTCACATGGGTGAGAAGTGACAAATAGACTAGGAAGCAGCCTCACTATCAGTGACAGGCAGCGATAACAAGAGTTGCTAACAATTTGCAACAGGTCAACTCAATTGGATGTCTTTGGCCAAGCACTTAGGCAAATGGCAGTGCCCCACATGACATTAGGGAATGTGTGGGGAGTGGGGAGCTGCGGTGAAGAGCTCTGGCTTGTATGTGCACATGCACCGATGACCTTAGCAGTAGTAGTTTCGGTCGAGTGACAGTGCCAGGGGCAGAATACAGTGGGTGAAGGAGAGAGTGGGAGATGAGAAGCAGCTTTAGGGCATTCACTGTGAGCAAACAGAGAAGAGGCAGTCTAGGGATTGTGGGGAGTGGGATGGGTATCACATAAATACATTCATATTGGGGAGAATCTCTGGCACAGGAAAGTGTTCAAGAAGAGGTAATTGTGGGTGGTGTCCTTCAGAAGTGGGATGGGATTGACTTCACTGCTAGAAGAGTTTCAGTGAAAAGAGAAATCTCAATTCCACTGACACAGGAGGGCAAGTGGTATAAATGAATGAGCAATGGCACATTCTAAATCTGTAGAAGTGATGAAGGAAAGTTGAGTGATTTCCAATGTTGTGTATGTCTCTAATTATTCCCAGAAAGTTGACAGTTGAACCTTGTAAGGAGGTTCATTCATAGGATATCTGGGAGCATTTAGCTTTGGAAGATTGGTGCAAACTTTCACTAATAGCACATAATGTTCAGTAACCTTTTGCTTTCTAAAATACAGTTGGGTTTTAACACCTTGGCTAATGTGGGCTGTCAATCTGATAATCTCAGACAGTAAACATATTCTCCTTCAAAGAACCCTTTGACGAAACAGCAAATCACAGCTTGCCTCTATAATCTTTGCTTAGCTGTTAACTTCACCCAGTTCTTTGTAGAATAGACATGTAATACATGTGAAGAAATCATGAGATCTCACCAGTTATCTGGCAGGTTTAGAGGAGAAGCAGGGAGATAGAGACTGGCAGCTCTGCTACCAACTGAAACCAACAGAACTGACCAAGCTTCAGGTTGTGTAAGACAGAGATGGATTTCACAGAATCGTGATGGAGATGTGAGGCTTAGGGGATATGAAATGTCTATCCTTGGTGTGCGTGTGTGTTTCTTACAAAGGCACTAAGTCCAGGAATACCTGACAGTTGTAGAGACCTGCCTCAGACACACCTGTTTGCACTGCCAGTCCTGCTGCACCACACAGCAGCCACTGGGGGGACTCTCTTTAAAAAAATTTTTAATCCTCACCAGAGGATATTTTATCCATTGATTTTCAGAGAAAGTAGAAAAGAAAGGGGAGGAGAGGAGAAATAGAGAGAGAATCATCAGTATGAGAGAGAGACATCTATTGATTGCCTCCCGCATGAGTCCTGACAGGGGCCAAGAGTGGAACCAGCGACTCTTTGGTGAGCAGGCTGGAAATTCACATGGGAAAGTAGGCAGTAGAAGTGTCTGATTTGCAACTGTTTCTTGGCCTCTGGCTTTGGCTGGCCAAGCAGTCTCTCTAGAAGCTATGAATAAAAGGCATGTCAAAAACTGATGAAATCTATCATTCCTGAAATTTCTTATCACAGCACTTAAACTGAACTAGAATCAAAAACCAGTGTTCTACTTTGCAGGTTTACATAGAAAGACTTTTATCTTATGCTGAAATCGACATTTGCCCATCTAACTGGAAACGCATTGTTTTGGGAGCGATTATTCTGACCTACAAGTATCTGCACGATGAGGCTATGTGGAATTTTCACTTCTTCTCATTGCTAAGGGGCATTACAATCAAGAACTTGTGAGTTGGCAAGATTTTGATGAAGTTTCAAACCATTTTCGAATACCTTATTTGCCCCCATAAAGTTTACAAAATAAGAAATATTTTGAAAGGTTCCATTGTGCAGAAGACTGAACTAGGCATAAAATTACATACATTTTTCTATCCATATTTGCTTTGACATTTCATACTCCTCATTAATTAGTATGTCTTCATGTGTTATTATTGTAATAATCTGTGTGATAATTTGGTATATTTCTCTGGTAGCAAAGTTTGTAGAAGCTCAGATTCAAAAACAACAGTAATGTAAATACCTTCAGGCCTTTCTTAACGCTTTCCATCAGTTCAGGTCTTTTATTCCCCCGTTTTCAAAATTTCATTTATTTTCAATAAGACTTTACATTCAATATCTATATATAAAGAAAAACCTAAGCGACCGGCTGCCCAGCCAGTAGTTATGATGTGCACTGGCGACCTGGGCAGATGCTTAACACAGGAGTGAAACCATAGGAATGGGAACATGGAACAGACTGATGAATCTCAGAGAGAATGAGGGAGTGGGAAGTGCGGGAAGAGATTAACCAAAGATCTTATATGCATACTAGAGGCCCAGTGCACAGATTCGTGCACCAGTGGGGTCCCTCGGCCTGGCCTGCAGGGATCAGGCCGAAACTGGCTCTCTGACATCCCCTGAGGGGTCCCGGGTTGTGTAAGAACACAAATCTGTGCACCGGGATTCTAGTTATTTCATATTAGTCTCAGGTGTACAGTATAATGGTTAGAAAATCATGTGCTTTGCAAAGTGTTTTCCCCAGTATTTTTAGTACTGACCTGACACCATGCGTAGTTATTGCAGTATTATTGACTCTCTTTCCCATGGTGTAATTTATATCCCCATAACTGCATTGTAATTGCCAGTCTGTACTTCTCAATTTCTTCACCTTCTTCACCCAGCGCCCCCAAACCTCTTCTCCTCTGGCAACCATCAAAATGTTCCCTTTACCTCTGAGTCTGCTTCTGTTTTGTTTGTTCATTTATATTGCTTTTTAGTGAAATCATATGTTATTTGTATTTCTCTGACTGACTTATTTCACTAACATTATACCCTCTAGGTCAAACTATTCTCACAAATGGCAGGAATTCATTCTTTTTTATGGATGAGTCATAATATTCCACTGCTTTTTTATCCACTCATCAGTTAATGGGCACTTGAGTTGCTTCTACAGCTTAAGGATTATGAATAATACTGCAGTGAATATAGGGTGCATATATCCTCTCAATTAGTGCCCTGGTTTTCTTCAGATATATACCAGGGGTAGAATCACTGAGTCATAGGCAGTTCAATTTTTAATTTTTGAGGAACTTCCATACTATTTCCCACAGTGTCTGCACCAATATACCGTGCCACCAAAAGTGCACGAGGGTTCCCTTTTCTCCACATCCTTGTCAGCACTTGCTGTTTGTTGATGATAGCCATTCTGACAGGTGTGAGGATATCTCATTGTGGTTTTAATTTGCATATCACTGATGATCAGTGATGTTAAGCATCTTTTCCTATCTATCAGCCATCTGTATGCTCTCTTTGGATAAGTGTCTTTTCAGGTCCTCTGTCCATTTTTTAATTAGATTGTTCGTATTTTTGGTATTGAGCTGTATATGTTTTTTATAAGGTGTTGCGTTATATATGTTTTTTATAAATTTTGAATATTAAACCCCCTATTAGATATATCAATGTCACATATGTTTTCCCATCAGTGGGTTGTCTTTTTATTTTGTTGCTGTTTTCTTTTGCTATACTAAAACTATTAGTTTGATATAGTCCCATTCCTTTATTTTTTCTTTTATTTTGCTTGCTCAGGGTAATCTATCAGCAAAGCACTAAGAGAAATATTCCAGATTTTAGTGCCTATGTTTTCTTCTAGGAGTTTTATGGTTTTGACACTTACATTTAGGTTAACAATCCATTTTGAGTCTATTCTTGTATATGGTGTAAGAAGTGGTCTAGCTTCAACGTTTGAATGTATCTGTTCAATTTACCCAACATCATTTATTGAATAGACTGTCTTCATACCATTGAATGAAGTCTCCTCTTTTGTCAAATAGTAATTAAACATATAGGTGTGGGGTTATTTCTGGGCTTTCAATTTTGTTTCATTGATCTATGTTTGTTTTCATGCTAGTACCATGCTGTTTTGATGACTATAACCCTGTAGTGGAGGTTGATATCAGGTAGTGTGATACCTCCAGCCTCTTTTGTTTTTCTCTCAACTGCTGTGACGAATTGTCCAGGGTCTTTTGTGGGTATGTATAAAACTCTGGATTAGTTGTTCTACTTCTGTAAAAGATGGCATTGGCATCTTGATAGGAATTTGGTTGAAAGAGATTATTTGAGGTGGTATGGACATTTTAAAGGTGTTAATGCTTCCTGTCCATGAGCATTGTACATGCTTCCATTGATTTGTCTCTTCCTCAGTTTGTTTTTTGGTGTCTGATAATTTTCCAAGAGTTTTCCCCTCAAAGATAAGAGTGGTGGTTCTGAATGGATCCATTTGTTGCTGTGGTGATGTGCCCAGTCCTTTTGTTGGCACATCTCTATTTTACTAATCCTCTTCCTGCTATCAGCCTGGTAAAATGTCTGCAAGTTCTTCAGGGCTAAGAAACAGCATACATCATTCCTTTCATCTGAGCACTAGAGTGGAGCCCTGAGAGTGAGCAAGAAGAAGAAACCTACAGCTGCACTAATGGGACTCTGATAATTGAGCCCCTAGTCAACAGCTGTTGTGCACAAGAGACATAACCTCCTTCCCTTTGTCCCAAACTCAAAGTCCTTCCCCTTGTCCCAAACTCAAAGGGGACCACAAATGGTTGAGCCTTGTTTGCCTGGTTGAACATTAGTGTATTAGCCCAGCTGGGTAGCCTTTATTTAATTCAAAACTAAACTCAGAGCCAACCTACTATCTTAGAATGACAATATTGAAGAGAACCATGTTGACTAAAATTGCCCTGTGGTGGTTTTGTGTTTTCCTTCTTCCCCAGAAATGAGTTGGAAAGGCAATACATATGTCTACTGCGGTTTCGTCTGTACGTTTCTACCAGTGTCTATGCCCAATACTATTTTGACCTTCGGTCCTTAGCAAGTGACCATGGATTGTTGCGTATTGCATTGTCTCCTCTTCGAAAAGAAAGAGCACTGAACCTAGAGGTAAAGCTGTGGAATCACAAAGTGGGGTTTTCTGTCAGACTCAAAAACCAGTATCTGTGCATAAATCATATTATGTAGAGACTAGGAAAATGAAAAGCTGTTTTAAACTAACACATTGAATAAGACTTATTAACTCTCTCACATCATATTAGCAGTATTTTTATGGTGTATATAAGAATCCTACATTATAAAAATTACCTTTTCTGTGACCACGATTCAGAATAATTTAAATCCATTTTAAACTTTGATGGTTTTTTTTGAAACTGTATTCTATTTTATAACCATACATGAATAATTTCCTACAATTGTATCATTAATCATATCTACAACCATATTCTACTTATCACTCTTAACTCAGTTTGCAAATTCATGTCTTTTCTGTATAGATCACAGTTCAGTACCTTCAGTTTGTTAGACAAAAGTAACCTGAGAGACTGATACTTAGATTGTAGAATATGTACTTCAAACACTGGGTGTAGAAAGTATATGGGTTTTTAATGGCAATTGTAAAGGATGTGCGACAAAATAATATTTATGGCTTATGAATTCTGGGGAGTATACAACAAAATTATAACTAAAATGGACAGTTTTTGTGGTACTTAATAGTCCTTTAGAGTGCGTCTGCCTTAATGTGCAAGTGAAATAGTACCTTGATGGTGCATCAGTCACTAGACCTTTCGAGCTTTCAGTAAAATACAGCACATGCCTGCCTCATTAAAATTTCCTTAGAGTAAACGCTAGCTAATGAAGATTGGATAGAATGTAAATAGCTGAGTAAACAATAACATTTCCCAACTGTATATTTATTATATTTAAGGAACCAAGTGTACAGACAACAGATGATCCTGTTGTTAGGAAGACTGTCACACCTTTGACATCTTGAAAAAACTCAAACTAAAAAAAAATACTGAGTTCCCCTTTGCTCTGTCAATCTAATCAGAGTCCCTAAACTACTTAACTTCGTGGATGAACATAAAATAGGATCCCAAGGACCATGCAGTGTATACGCCAGCTCTCCGAAGAGGCAATGACTATAATCCATATAAAGAAGTGGGACTGTGTGGCTATCAGTGATGCTTTCTCTGTGAAGGCTGCAGCTCCTTTATTTTGAATGTACCTGTGTTCTATCTTATGTCTCCCCCTAGGCCATTTCCAGATATTGTGAAAACAAAAACCTGTGCAGGGTGGCCACAAAAAAATCTGGCAGCTGTGCTAACCTTACTGATGTGCAGCGTGGCCATGCCATCTTATCTTAAGGAGGAATGAGGGCTGTGACATGGTGAGCGCCTCATCTGCAAGGACTGGAGAAGAATCACTGCTTCTGCTCCAATCCCAGATAAGTTCTTTTCTTTTAAGGGAGACGGGGGCGCGGGGAGGGGGAGGTTGACATAATGAGTATCTCACCTACCAAAACAAGGACTGTTGAAGTATAATATTCCCTATTCTGGCAAGTTTAGTATTTCCTCTTAAAAATAAGTGAAAGGTTTTAACCTGATGAGGATCTTTTTTAGCCTATGCTTCATTTATGATCCTTAGTATTTTTCATTTCCCTTTGATTATTTTTATTACTAGAGGATATTACATTTGTTTAATTTTGTTTTCATTTTTGGATACAAAGGAAATGTCTCTCTTAAACTTTTAACAATTTCTAGTTAACCTGCCACTTGACGTTTTCTTTTCAGCTTTGGTCCTCTCACTTAGTAAGTTTAAAGTACCTATTTCTGTATACTAGTATAGTTTCAAATGCTTTAATGTTTACTTTAATAATGTGGAAAATGGATTATTTTACAGTAGAAAATTCCTTAAATATTTATATTGCTTCCTAGAGCAAAATGGCTACTTTTTAAATATATATATTATGTGCTGTTTCCTTTCCTCCGGAACCTTTTGGACATTGTTACCATATATGAATTACTTTAAAATAATTTTAATTATGAGTTTTCATTTCAGTTTTTCTGACTTTGAAGATTTCTCTTTCTTTTTAATTGATGTCAGAGGGAAAGGAAGGGAGAAGGAAAGGGAAAGGGATAGAAACATGGATATGTGAGAAATCTCTACCAGTTGCCTCCCATCCAGTGTCTGGGACTGGGGATCAAACCTGGCACCTGGGTATGTGCCCTGACTGGTCACTGAATCCTGGACCCTTTGGTGCCTGGGAAGACACTCGAATCCACTGAGCCATCTAGCCTGGGTGAAGATTTCTCTTTCAAAGAAATTAAATAACAACTATTCTCATTATAAAAATCATATATTTTGTGCTCTTTAGCCTTTGAAAATTCTTGTGTAACTGGCCTTAAAACTGCCCCAATGAACTAGTGAAGTGTAGATTTCTGGTGGTACAGACGCTGGATACAAAGGGTGGCTGTTCTGTATTACTTTCCAGGACCGCCTTGCTAGGAGGTATTTCCAAGGGCTTAAATTGAGTAAGTGACTTACTCTACCTATAATGCATGCCATTAGCTATCATGTCTAGTAATTGGTTTTAAAGAAATTAGACAACCAGTATCTAGAAAATAAAATTTCATTGTTTGTGATCTACATCTTGCTTTCCCTGTAGGACTGTCTGTGTTGCACTATTGCCTTTTTGAGTTAAAATGTGTCCGTGATGTCAGCATTTTCTCTCCTAACTCTGCAGTTACAATGGCGAATTCAAAAAACACATTAGCAAGGAAGAATTTTACAAATTTGAACACTTCCATGATGTTTCTTCTTGAGTCTTTGCAAGCATAACCTTTCAAAAAATTTAACATGTTTAGAGTTTATAATACAGTTGAAAGAAGTGAGTAGAAAATATTCACTAGGCTAGGATGTGAGTCAAAAGGGTCATTAAGTTGAGTTTAAATATTTTCCAGGTTTTACTGGGTTGCATGTAGGCATATTTAATATTTCATTAAAGTTATCAGAATGTTGGCAGGAATAGTTGAAGTAATTAAAATTTATTGTAAAGATTAGGTGCTTAAAGCCAGTCTCTATATTAAAAAGTAAGGAAATAGTAAGATCTTTTATTGTAACTTTTTTTATTAGTGTCTTAGTATATACTGTATACTTACTGTGTACAGTGATGTAAGTTCCACAGTGATAGATTAAAAGGCTTCATAATACATTAAGTTTGCTACTTCAGTAACTAATTTAAGTGGGCATACTACACTGAATTCCCATTTGAAAAATATAGTTTCGTACTTTTTCAGTTTACTTTGCCTCATTTTTAAAGTGAACATGAATAAAATGAGATTTTAAATTTTTTATATCGTGATATACATTTGAAAAGTTTTGTTAACTGAAAATATGAGAATTTATCTTACATGTCAACATGTGATCATGATTTAAAAGCTGGGCCGAGTGCAATGTGGCACCCCAGGACCGAGGAGCTGCCTTGCCTGCAGCCGTGATCTTGATCCTGACCTCGATCTGAAAGCAGGACCACAGGCAAGGCAGCACTCCAGGACTCAAGGCGGCCCGTGATCTAGATCATGATCAGAAGGCCGGCCACAGGCACGGTGGCACCCTGGGACACAAGAGCCTCCTTGCCTGTGGCACATGATCATGATCGTGATCAGAAAGCCAGGCCTCAGGCACGGCTGCACACCAGGACCCAGGAGCCACTGTGCCTCTGGCCCGAGATTGAGATCAGGAAGGTGGACCACAAGCAAGGCGTTACCCCGGAACCCAGGAGATGCCTTGCTTGCGGCCCGTGATTGTGATTTGAAAGCCGGGCCACAGGTAAGGTGGCACACCAGGACCCAGGATCCGCCTTGCATGCAGCTCATGTTCGTGATCATGATCGTGATCATTATTGGAAAACCAGGTCTCAGGCAAGGCGACTGCCGGGACCCATGAGGCTCCTTGAATGCGAACGGTGATCGTGATGTGAGAACCGGGCCGCAGGCAAGGGGTCCGCAGGAGACCCAGGAGCCACCTTGCCTGTGGTTTGTGATTGAGATCGGAAAGCAGGACCACAGGCAAGGTGGCACACCTGGACCCAGTAGCCGTCTTGCCTTTAGCCCATTATCGAGATTTAAAA
This sequence comes from Myotis yumanensis, assembly GCF_028538775.1. Lineage (NCBI taxonomy): Eukaryota > Metazoa > Chordata > Mammalia > Chiroptera > Vespertilionidae > Myotis > Myotis yumanensis. The sequence continues at coordinate 138,808,989 of NW_027223752.1, forward strand.
GCCAGAACTGCAGGCAAGGCAGCACTAAAGGACTCAAGGAGGCCCGGTGATCATGATCAGGATCAGAGGGCCAGCCGAAGGCACAGCAGCACACCGGGACCCAGGAGCCACGTTGCCTGTGGCCTATGATCATGATCGTGATTAGAAAGCCCGGTCTCAGGCAAGGTGGCACCCCAGCTCCCCGGAACCGCCTAGCCTGTGGCCCATGATCGTGATCATGGTAGAAAGGATAGGCCTCCCGCAAGGCGGCGGCTCGGGACCCATAATCCTACTTGCCTGCATCCTGTGATCAATTTTGGAAAGCCAGGCCCCAGGCAAGGGGTCCCCCGGAGATCCAGGAGCCACCTTGCCTATGGCTTGTGATCATGACTGAGATCGGAAAGAAGGTCCGGAGGCAAGGCGGCCTCTGGGCACCAAGGAGCCACTGAGCCTGCGGCCCGAGATAGAGATTGGAAAGCTGGACCACAGGCAAAGCAGCACCCCAGGAAACAAGCCGGCCCATGATCATGTGATAAAGCTGGGTTGAGTACAAGGCGGCACCCCAAGACCTAGAAGCCACCTTGCCTGCAGCCCGTGATCATGATCATAATCGTGATCTGAAAGGAAGGATACAGGCAAGGCAGAAACCCAGGACACAGGAGCCGCCTTGCCTGTAGCCCATGATCATGATTGTAATTGGAAAGCGCGGCTGCAGGCAAGGGGGCACCCTGGTCCCTGGAGCCACTGTGCCTGCGGCCCATGATCATGATTTGAAAGCCGGACCACAGGCCAGGCTGCACCCCGGGACCCAGGAGCTGCTTTGTCTGCAGCCATGATCGTGATCTGAAAAAAGGACCACAGGCAAGGGGGCAACCCAGGACCCATCAGCCAACTTGCCTGTGGCCGGTCATCATGATCATGATTGGAAAGCAGGGCCGCAGGTTAGGCAGCAACCCAGGATGCAGAAGCCACCTTGCCTGCAGCCCATGATCGTGATCGTGATTGGAAAACAAGGCCGCAGGCAAGGCAGCACCCTGGGTCCCAGGGCCCGCCTTGCCTGCATTCCATGATTGAGATCAGAAAGCCAGACCATAGGCAAGGTAGCACCCCGGACCCAGAGGCTGCCTTGCATGCGTAGCGTGATTGTGATGGTGATGGTGATCGTGATCTGAAAGAAGGACCACAGGTAAGGCAGCACCCCAGGACCCAGAAGCCAACTTGCCTGCGGCCCGTGATTGTGATCGTGATCATGATCGTGATCTTTATCCTGATCCTGATCAGAAATCAAGGCTGCAGGCAAGGAAGCACCCTGGGTCCGAGGAGCCGCCTTGCCTATGGCCCATGATCATGATCGTGATCAGAAAGCCCGGTCTCAGGCATTGTGGCACTCGGGTCCCAGGAGCCGCTTTGCCTGCATCCAGTAATTGAGATGGGAAAGCCGGACCACAGGCAAGGTGGCACCCTGGGACGCATTAGCCGGCTAGCCTGTGGCCCATGATTGTGATTTAGAAGCCGGGCTTCAGGCAAGGGGGCACCCCCCTACCCAGGAGCCGCTATGCCTGCGGCCTGTGATTGAGATTGGAATGCACAACCACAGGCAAGGCGGAACCAGGGACCCAGGAGCTGCCTTGCCTGCAGCTCCTGATAGTGATTTGAAAGCCAGGTCGCAGACAAGGGGTGCCCTGCAGACCAAAGAGCCACCTTGCCTGTGGCTTGTGATTAAGATCAAGATTGGAAAGGAGGACCTCAGGCAAGGCAGCTCCTGGGCACAAGGGTGCCACCCTGCCTGTGGCCCGTGATTGAAATCGGAAAGCAGGACCACAGGCAAGGTGGCCACCCGAGACCAAGGAGCTGCCTGCCTGCAGCCGTGATCATGATTGTGATCCTGATCCTGATTGTGATCTGAAAGCAGAACCACAGGCAAGGTGGCACCCAAGGACCCATCAGCCATCTTGCCTGTGGCCTGTGATTATGATCATGATTGGAAAGCAGGGCCACAAGCTAGTCAGCAACCCAGGACCCAGAAGCCACATTGCCTGGGGCCTGAGATATTGATCGTGACCTCGATCATGATTGTGATCGTGATCATGAACCAAAAGCATAACTGCAGGCAAGGCAGCACTCCGGGAACCCAGAAACTGCCTTGCCTGCAACAGTGATACAGATCATGATTTTGATCTGAAAGCAGGACCACAAGCGAGGCGGAACCATTGGACCCTGGATCCGCCTTGCCTGTGGCCTGTGATCATTATTGTGATCATGATTGGAAAGTAATGCCCCAGGCAAGGAATTATCCTGGGTCCTCGGAGCCCCCTTGCCTGCATCAGGTGATTGAGATCAGAAAGCGGGACCACAGGCAAGGTGGCACCCCAGGGAAAGGGGCCGACTTGCCTGCGGCCTGTGATTGTGATCTTGATCAAAAAGTAAGGCCTCAGGCAAGGTGGCACCCCGGGTCCCAGGAGCTGCCTTGCCTGTTGCCCATGATGGTGATTTGAAAGGCGGGCCAAAGGCAAGGCGGAAACCCGGGACTAAGGAGGTGCCTTACCTGCAGCCATGATCGTGATAGTAATTGGAAATTAAGGCCACAGGCAGGGCAGCAACATGTGTCCCAGAGCTGCCTTGCCTGCTTCCTGTGATTGAGATCAGAAAGCCAGACCACAGCCAAAGTGGCACACGGGGACCAAGAAGCCACCTTGCCTGAGGACTGAGATCGTGATTTGAAAGACAGGCCACAGGCAAGGCAGCACCTCGAGACTTATAAGCCGCTTTCCCTGCAGCCATGATCATGATCTTGAGCTTCATCAGAAAGCAGGACCACAGGCACAGTGGCACCCCAGGACACATCAGCCACCTTGCCTGTGGCCCGTGATCATGATCATGATCAGAAAGCAGAACCGAAGGTCAGGCAGAACCCTGGGTCCCAGGAACGCCTTGCCTGTGGCCCATGATCATGATTTGAAAGCCAGACCACAGGCAAGGTGTCACCCCGGGAAAAATGGGCTGCATTGCCTGCGACCTTTGATCGTGATCTTGATTGGAAAGTAAGGCCTCAGGCAAGGCAGCACCCTGGGTCCCAGGAGACGCCTTGCCTGTGGTCCATGATCGTGATTTGAAAGCCGGACCATAGAAAAGGCAGCACCCCGGGACCGAGGAGCTCCCTTGCCTGAAGCCGTGACAGAGATGATGATCCTGATTTAAAAGCAGGACCACAGGCAAGGGGGCACCCAGGGGCAGAAAGGGGACCATGATCGTGATCATGCTCTGACCTACGGCCTCAGGCATTGCAGCACACCTGGAAACACGAGCCCACTTGCCTCTGGCCCATTATTATGATCATGATCTGAAAGCCTGGCCTCAGGCATGGGGGCACCCCGGGTCCCAGGAACCACCTTGCCTGTGGCCCATGATTGTGATATAGAAGCCAAGCTTCAGGCAAGGGGGCACCCCATGACCCAGGAGCCTCTGTGCCTGCGGACCGTGATTGAGATCGGAAAGCTGGACCACAGGCAAGGTGGCAATCCGGTTCCCAGGAGCCGCCATGCCTGTGGGCCACGACGTGATTTGAAAGCCGGACCATAGGATAGGTGGCACCCCGGGACGAAGGTGCCGCCTTAACTGCGGCCTGTGATTGAGATAGGAAAGCTGGAATAGAGGCAAGGTGGCACCCCGGGTCCCGAGAGCCATCTAGCCTGTGGCCCATGATGGTGATTGGAATGACGGACCACAGGCAAGGTAGCAACCCGGCACCCTGGAGGTACCTTGCCTTCAGCCATGATCATTATCTTTACCATGATCTGAAAGCAGGACCACAGGCACGGCGGCACCCCAGGACCCAATAGCCAACTTGCCTGTGGCCCATGATCATGATCATAATCAGAAAGCTGAGCTGAAGGTCAGGCAGAACCCTGGGTCCCAGGGGACGCCTTGCCTGCGGCCCATGATCATGATTTGAAAGCCGGACCACAGGCAAGGTGGCACCCCGGGACATAGGGGTCGCCTTGCCTGGGGCCTGTGATTGTGATCTTGATTGGAAAGTAAGGCCTCAGGCAAGGCAACACCTTGGTTCCCAGGAGCCGCCTTGCCTGCGTCCCCTGTTTGAGATAGGAAAGCCGGACCACAGGCAACGTGGCACCCGGGGTACCAGGAGCCGCCTTGCCTGTGGCAATTGATGGTTATTCCAAAGCCAGACCACAGACAAGGCTGCACCGCGGTACCCAGGATCTGCAGTGCCTGCAGCCATTTTCGAGTTCATGAGCGTGATTTAAAACCGGGACCACAGGCAAGGGGTCAGCCAGGGACACAAGGGAACCCGTGATCTTGATCATGCTCAGAGGGCCGGCCTCAGTCACTGCGCCACACCCAGACCCAGGAACAGCCTCGCCTCTAGCCCATTATCATGATCGTGATCTGAAAGCCTGGCCTCAGGCATGGGGCACCCCAGGTCCCAGGAGCTACCTTGCCTGTGGCCCATGATTGTGATTTACATGCCAGGCTTCAGGCATGGGGGCACGCCACGACCCAGGAGCCGCTGTGCCTGCAGCCCGTGATTGAGATTGGAATGGACGACCACAGGCAAGGCGGAACCCCGGGACCCAGGAGCTGCCTTGCCTGCAGCCCCTGATAGTGATTTGAAAGCCAGGTCGCAGACATGGGTGCCCCACAGACCAAAGAGCCACCTTGCCTGTGGATTGTGATTAAGATCGAGATCAGAAAGGAGGAACACAAGCAAGTCAACTCATGGGCGCGAGGGTGCCACCCTGCCTGTGGCCCGTGATTGAGATCGGAAAGCCGGACCACCGGCAAGGTGGCAATCCGGGTTCCAGGAGCCGCCTTCCCTGAGGCCCACGATCGTGATTTGAAAGCCAGACCATAGGGTAGGTGGCACCCCGGGACAAAGGTGCCGCCTTAACTGCGGCCCATGATGGAGATAGGAAAGCCAGACAAGAGGCAAGGTGGCACCCCAGGTCCCGAGAGCCGTCTAGCCTGTGGCCCATGATGGTGATTTGAATGACGGACCACAGGCAAGGTGGCAACCCGGCACCCAGGAGTTGCCTTCCCTGCTGCCACGATCGTGATCTTGATCATGATCTGAAAGTAGGACCACAGGCACCACAGGACCCATCAGCCAACTTGCCTGTGGCCCATAATCATGATCATGATCAGAAAGCTGAGCTGAAGGTCAGGCAGAACCCTGGGTCCCAGGAGCCGCCTTGCCTGCGGCCCATGATCATGATTTTAAAGCCGGACCACAGGCAAGGTGGCACCCCGGGACAAAGGGGCCGCCTTGCCTGGGGCCTGTGATCGTGATCTTGATTGGAAAGTAAGGCCTCAGGCAAGGCAACACCCTGGTTCCCAGGAGTCGCCTTGCCTGCGTCCCGTGTTTGAGATAGGAAAGCTGGACCACAGGCAAGGTGGCACCCGGGGTACCAGGAGCCGCCTTGCCTGTGGCCCTTGATGGTTATTTGAAAGCCAGTCCACAGACAAGGCGGCACCCCGGGACCCAGGAGCTGCTGTGCCTGCAGCCGTGATCGAGATCATGATCGTGATTTAAAAGCAGGACCGCAGGCTAGGGAGTACCCAGGGACACAAGGGAGCCCGTGATCATGATCATGCTCAGAGGGCCAGCCTCAGGCACTGCGCCACACCGAGACCCAGGAGCTGCCTTGCTTCTGGCCCATGATCATGATCGTGATCTGAAAGCCTGGCCTCAGGCATGGGGGCACCCCTGATCCCAGGAGACACCTTGCCTGTGGCCCATGATTGTGATTTAGAAGCCGGGCTTCTGCCAAGGAGGCACCCCAGGACCCAGGAGCCGCTGTGCCTGCAGCCCGTGATTGAGATTGGAATGCATGACCACAGGCAAGGCGGAACCCTGGGACGCAGGAGCTGCCTTGCCTGCAGCCCCTGATAGTGATTTGTAAGCCGGGTCGCAGACAAGGGGTGCCCCAAAGACCAAGGAGCAACCTTACCTGTGGCTTTTGATTAAGATCAAAATCAGAAAGGAGGACTGAAGGCAAGTCAGCCCCTGGGCATAAGGGTGCCACAGTGCCTGTGGCCCATGACTGAGATCAGAAAGCAGGACGACAGGCAAGGTGGCACCCCGGGACAAATGTGCTGCCTTGCCTGCGGCCAGTAATTGTGATCATGATCAGAAAGTAAGGCCTCAGGCAAGGTAACAACCAGGGTCCCAGGAGCCGCCTTGCATTTGTCCCGTGATTGAGATAGGAAAGCCCTACCACTAGCAAGGTGGCACCCCGGGTCCTGGGAGCCGCTTTGCCTGTGGCCCATGATGGTGATTTGAAAGCCGGACCACAGGCAAGGTGGCATCCCGGGACCCAGGAGGTTCCTGGCCTGCAGCCATGATGGTAATCTTGATCAGGATCTGAAAGCAGGACCACAGGTTCGGCGGCACCCCAGGACCCATCAGCCTTCTTGCCTGTGGACCCTGATCATGATCATGATCAGAAAGCTGAGCTGAATGTCAGGCAGAAACCTGGGTCCCAGGAGCCGCCTAGCCTGTGGCCCATGATCGTGATTTGAAAGCTGGACCACAGGCAAGGTGACACCGCGGGACAAATGGGCCGCCTTGCTTGGGCCTGTGTTCGTGATCTGTATTGGAATCTAAGGCCGCAGCAAGGCAATACCATGGTCAAAGGAGCCTCCTTGCCTGAATGAAGTGATTGAGATGGGAAAACTGGACCACAGGCAAGGTGGCACCTAGGGCCACAGGAGCAGGCTTGCCTGTGGCCCAAGATGATGATTGCAATCGGAAAGCCGGGATGCAGGCACTCTGGGTCCCAGGAGCCGCCTTGCCTGTGGCCCTTGATGGTTATTTCAAAGCCAGACCACAGACAAGGCGGCACCACGGGTCCCAGGATCTGACGTGCCTACAGCCATAATCGAGATCATGATCGTGATTTAAAAGCAGGACCACAGGCATGGGGGCTCCCAGGGACACAAGGGAGCCCGTGATCGTGATCATGATCAGAGGGCCGGCCTCAGGCACTGAGCAACCCCCGGACCCAGGAGCCAACTTGCCTCTAGCCCATTATCATGACCGTGATCTGAAAGCCTAGCCTCAGGCATGGGGCACCCGGGGTCCCAGGAGCCGCCTTGCCTGTGGCCCATGATTGTGATTTAGAAGCTGGGCTTCAGGCAAGGTGGCACGCCACAAACAAGGAGCCACTGTGCCTGCAGCCCGTGATTGAGATTGGAATGCATGACCACAGGCAAGGCAGAACCCCGGGACCCATGAAATGCCTTGCCTGCAGCTCATGATAATGATTTGAAAGCCAGGTTGCAGACAAGGGGTGCCCCCAGACCAAAGAGCCACATTGCCTGTGGATTGTGATTAAGATTGAGATCAGAAAGGAGGACCACAGGCAAGTCAGCACATGGGCACGAGGGTGCCACCCTGCCTGTGGCCCGTGCTTGAGATAGGAAAGCCAGAGCAGGGCAAGGTGGCAATCCGGGTCCCAGGAGCCGCCTTGCATTGGTCCCATGATAGAGATAGGAAAGCCGGACCACAGGAAAGGTGGCACCCCGGGTCCCAGGAGCCGCCTTGCCTGTGGCCCATGATGGTGATTTGAAAGCCGGACCATAGGGTAGGTGGCACACCGGGACAAAGGTGCCGCCTTAACTGCGGCCCGTAATTGAGATAGGAAAGCTGGAATAGAGGCAAGGTGGTACCCTGGGTCCCGAGAGACGTCTAGGCTGTGGCCCATGATGGTGATTTGAATGACGGACCACAGGCAAGGTGGCAACCCGGCACCCAGGAGGTGCCTTGCCTGCTGCCATGATGGTGATCTTGATCATGATCTGAAAGTAGGACCACAGGCACGGCGGCACCCCAGGACCCACCAGCCAACTTGCCTGTGGCCCATGATCATGATCATGATCAGAAAGCTGAGCTGAAGGTCAGGCAGAACCCTGGGTCCCAGGAGCCGCCTAGCCTGAGGCCCATGATCATGATTTGAAAGCCGGACCACAGGCAAGGTGGCACCCCGGGACAAAGGGGCTGCCTTGCCTGGGGCCTGTGATCGTGATCTTGATTGGAAAGTAAGGCCTCAGGCAAGGCAACATCCTGGTTCCCAGGAGCCGCCTTGCCTGTGTCCCGTGTTTGAGATAGGAAAGCCGGACCACAGGCAACGTGGCACCCGGGGTACCAGGAGCCGCCTTGCCTGTGGCCCTTGATGATTATTTGAAAGCCAGACCACAGACAAGGCGGCACCCCGGGACCCAGGAGCTGCTGTGCCTGCAGCCGTGATCGAGATCATCCTCGTGATTTAAAAGCAGGACCACAGGCTAGGAGGCACCCAGGGACACAAGGGAGCCGGTGATCGTGATCATGCTCAGAGGGCCGGCCTCAGGCACTGCGCCACACCGAGACCCAGGAGCTGCCGTGCCTCTGGCCCATGATAATGATCATGATCTGAAAGCCTGGCCTCAGGCATGGGGGCACCCCGGGACCCAGGAGCCGCCTTGCCTGTGGCCCATGATTGTGATTTAGAAGCCGGGCTTCTGCCAAGGGGGCACCCCAGGACCTAGGAGCTGCTGTGCCTGCAGCCCGTGATTGAGATTGGAATTCATGACCACAGGCGAGGCGGAACCCCGGGACCCAGGAGCTGCCTTGCCTGCAGCGCCTGATAGTGATTTGTAAGCCGGGTCGCAGACAAGGGGTGCCCCAAAGACCAAGGAGCCACCTTGCCTCTGGCTTTTGATTAAGATCAAGATCATAAAGGAAGACCGCAGGCAAGTCAGCCCCTGGGCATAAGGGTGCCACAGTGCCTGTGGCCCATGACTGAGATCAGAAAGCAGGACGACAGGCAAGGTGGCACCCCGGGACAAAGGTGCCGCCTTGCCTGCGGCCAGTGATTGTGATCGTGATCAGAATGTAAGGCTTCAGGCAAGGTAACACCCCGGGTCCCAGGAGCTGCCTTGCATTGGTCCCATGATAGAGATAGGAAAGCCGGACGACAGGAAAGGTGGCACCCCGGGTCCCGGGAGCCGCCTTGCCTGTGGCCCATGATGGTGATTTGAAAGCCGGACCACAGGCAAGGTGGCATCCTGGGACCCAGGAGGTGCCTGGCCTGCAGCCATGATGGTGATCTTGATCTTGATCTGAAAGCAGGACCACAGGCCCGGCGGCACCCCAGCACCCATCAGCCTTCTTGCCTGTGGACCCTGATCATGACCTTGATCAGAAAGCTGAGCTGAATGTCAGGCAGAACCCTGGGTCCCAGGAGCCACATTGCCTGTGGCCCATGATCGTGATTTGACAGCTGGACCACGGGCAAGGTGGCACCCCGGGACAAATGGGCCGCCTTGCTTGGGCCTGTGGTCGTGATCTGTATTAGAATGTAAGGCCGCAGCAAGGCAACACCCTGGGTCAAAGGAGCCTCCTTGCCTGAATCAAGTGATTGAGATGGGAAAGCTGGACCACAGGCAAGGTGACACCGAGGGACACAGGAGCAGGCTTGCCTGTGGCCCATGATGATTGCAGTCAGAAAGCCAGGATGCAGGCAGCCTGGGTCCCAAGAGCCACCTTGCCTGTGGGCCATGATAGTGATTTGAAAACCTGACCACAGGCAAGGTGGCACCCCAGGATAAAGGGGCCGCCTTGCCTGTGGCCTATGATCGTGATCTTGATTGGAAAGTAAGGCCTCAGGCAAGGCAGCACTCTGGGTCCCAGGAGACGCCTTGCCTGTGGCCCATGATAGTGATTTGAAAGCCTGACAACAGGCAACGTGGCACCCCAGGACAAAGGGGCCGCCTTGCCTGTGGCCTGTGATCATGATCGTGATTGGAAAGTAAGGCTGCGGGCAAGGTAGCACCCTGGGTCCCAGGAGACGCCTTGCCTGTGTCCTGTGGTTGAGATAGGATAGCTGGACCACCGGGGTCTCAGGACCCGCCTTGTCTGTGGCCCTTGATGGTTATAAGAAAGCCGGACCACAGACAAGGTGGCACCCCGGGACCCAGGATCTGCCGTGCATGCAGCCATAATCGAGATCATCATCGTGATTTAAAAGCAGGACCACAGGCTAGGGGGCACCCAGGGAACAAGGGAGCCGGTGATCTTGTTCATGCTCAGAGGGCCGGCCTCAGGCAGTGCGCCACACCGAGACCCAGGAGCTGCCTTGCCTCTGGCCCATGATAATGATCGTAATCTGAATGCCTGGCCTCAGGCATGGGGGCACCCCGGGTCCCAGGAGCCGCCTTGCCTGTGGCACATGATTGTGATTTAGAAGCCGGGTTTCTGCCAAGGGGGCACCCCCGGGCCCAGGACCGCTGTGCCCCCAGCCAGTGATTGAGATTGGAAAGCATGACCACAGGCAAGGCGGAACCCCGGGACCCAGGAGCTGCCTTGCCTGCAGCCCCTGATAGTGATTTGAAAGCCAGGTCGCAGACAAGGGGTGCCCCAAAGACCAAGGAGCCACCTTGATCTTTGATTAAGATCAAAATCAGAAAGGAGGACCGCAGGCAAGTCAGCTTCTGGCCATAAGGGTGCCACCGTGGCTGTGGCCCATGACTGAGATCAGAAAGGAGGACCACAGGCAAGGTGGCACCCCGGGACAAAGGTGCTGCCTTGCCTGCGGCCAGTGATTGTGATCGTGATCAGAAAGTAAGGCCTCAGGCAAGGTAACAACCTGGGTCCCAGGAGCCGCCTTGCATTCGTCCCGTGATTGAGATAGGAAAGCAGGACCACAGGCAAGGTGGCATCCCGTGACCCAGGAGGTGACTGGCCTGCAGCCATGATGGTAATCTTGATCTTGATCTGAAAGCAGGACCACTGGCACGGCGGCACCCCAGGACCCATCAGCCTTCTTGCCTGTGGACCCTGATCATGATCATGATCAGAAAGCTGAGCTGAATGTCAGGCAGAAACCTGGGTTCCAGGAGCCGTCTTGCCTGTGGTCCATGATCATCATTTGAAAGCTGGACCACAGGCAAGGTGACACCCCGGGACAATTGGGCCGCCTTGCTTGGGCCTGTGGTCCTGATCTGTATTGGAATCTAAGGCCGCAGCAAGGCAATACCATGGTCAAAGGAGCCTCCTTGCCTGAATCAAGTGATTGAGATGGGAAAGCTGGCCACAGGCTAGGTGGCACCTAGGGCCACAGGAGCAGGCTTGCCTGTGGCCCAAGATGATGATTGCAATCGGAAAGCCGGGATGCAGGCACCCTGGGTGCCAGGAGCCGCCTTGCCTGTGGCCCTTGATGGTTATTTCAAAGCCAGACCACAGACAAGGCGGCACCACTGGTCCCTGGATCTGACGTGCCTACAGCCATAATCGAGTTCATGATCCTGTTTTAAAATCAGGACCACAGGCATGGGGGTACCCAGGGACACAAGGGAGCCAGTGATAGTGATCATGATCAGAGGGCGGGCCTCAGGCACTGCGCAACACCCGGACCCAGGAGCCGCCTTGCCTCTAGCCCATTATCATGACCGTGATCTGAAAGCCTGGCCTCAGGCATGGGGCACCCCGGGTCCCAGGAGCCGCCTTGCTTGTGGCCCATGATTGTGATTTAGAAGCCGGGCTTCAGGCAAGGGGGCACGCCACAAACAAGGAGCCACTGTGCCTGCAGCCCATGATTGAGATTGGAATGCATGACCACAGGCAAGGCGGAACCCTGGGACCCAGGAAATGCCTTGCCTGCAGCGCATGATAGTGATTTGAAAGCCAGGTTGCAGACAAGGGGTGCCCCCAGACCAAAGAGCCACATTGCCTGTGGATTGTGATTACGATTGAGATCAGAAAGGAGGACCACAGGCAAGTCAGCTCATGGGCACGAGGGTGCCACCCTGCCTGTGGTCTGTGATTGAGATGGGAAAGCCGGACTACGGACAAGGTGGCAATCCGGATCCCAGGAGCCGCCTTGCCTATGGCCCACGATCGTGATTTGAAAGCCGGACCATAGGATAGGTGGCACCCCGGGACAAAGGTGCCGCCTTAACTGTGGCCTGTGATTGAGATAGGAAAGCAGAACAAGAGGCAAGGTGGCACCCCGGGTCCCGAGAGCCGTCTAGGCTGTGGCCCATGATGGTGATTTGAATGACGGACCACAGGCAAGGTGGCAAACCCGGCACCCAGGAGGTGCCTTGCCTGCTGCCATGATTGTGATCTTGATCATGATCTGAAAGTAGGACCACAGGCACGGCGGCACCCCAGGACCCACCAGCCAACTTGCCTGTGGCCCATGATCATGATCATGATCAGAAAGCTGAGCTGAAGGTCAGGCAGAACCCTGGGTCCCAGGGGCCGCCTTGCCTGCGGCCCATGATCATGATTTGAATGCCGGACCACAGGCAAGGTGGCACCCGGGGTACCAGGACCTGCCTTGCCTGTGGCCCTTGATGATTATTTGAAAGCCAGACCACAGACAAGGCGGCACCCCGGGACCCAGGAGCTGCTGTGCCTGCAGCCGTGGTCTAGATCATCCTCGTGATATAAAAGCAGGACCACAGGCTAGGGGGCACCCAGGGACACAAGAGAGCCGGTGATCGTGATCATGCTCAGAGGGCCGGCCTCAGGCACTGCGCCACACCAAGACCCAGGAGCTGCCGTGCCTCTGGCCCATGATAATGATCATGATCTGAAAGCCTGGCCTCAGGCATGGGGGCACCCCTGATCCCAGGAGCCGCCTTGCCTGTGGCCCATGATTGTGATTTAGAAGCCGGGCTTCTGCCAAGGGGGCACCCCAGGACCCAGGAGCTGCTGTGCCTGCAGCCCGTGATTGAGATTGGAATGCATGACCACAGGCAAGGCGGAACCCTGGGACCCAGGAGCTGCCTTGCCTGCAGCCCCTGATAGTGATTTGTAAGCCGGGTCGCAGACAAGGGGTGCCCCAAAGACCAAGGAGCCACCTTGCCTGTGGCTTTTGATTAAGATCAAGATCAGAAAGGAGGACCGCAGGCAAGGCAGCTCCTGGGCATAAGGGTGCCAGCCTGCCTGTGGCCCATGACTGAGATCAGAAAGCAGGACGACAGGCAAGGTGGCACCCCGGGACAAAGGTGCCGCCTTGCCTGCGGCCAGTGATTGTGATCGTGATCAGAATGTAAGGCTTCAGGCAAGGTAACACCCCGGGTCCCAGGAGCCGCCTTGCATTCGTCCCATGATAGAGATAGGAAAGCCGGACCACAGGCAAGGTCGCACCCCGGGTCCCAGGAGCCCCTTGCCTGTGGCTCATGATGGTGATTTGAAAGCCAGACCACAGGCAAGGTGGCATCCTGGGACCCAGGAGGTGCCTGGCCTGCAGCCATGATCGTGATCTTTTTTTTTTTTTTTTTTTTTATTTATTTATTTATTTTTTTTTATTCATTTTTTTTATTTTATTTTTCGCTTAAAGTATTACAAAGGGTATTACATAAGTGTCCTTTTTCCCCCCCCACCCTTGACAAACCCCTACCCTCCCTTAACCCCAGTGTCTTATGTCCATTAGTTATGCTTATATGCATGCATACAAGTCCTTTGGTTGATCTCTTACTCCCCTCCCTCCTGCCCCCCAACTCTCTCTGGCCTTCCCACTGCAGTTTGACAATCAGTTTGAGGCAGCTCTGCCTCTGTATCTATTATTGTTCAAAAGTTTGTAATGGTCTTTATTATCCATGAATGAGTGAGATCATGTGGTATTTTTCCTTCATTGACTGGCTTGTTTCACTTAGCATAATGCTCTCCAGTTCCATCCATGATGTTGCAAATGGTAGGAGTTCCTTCTTTTTAACAGCAGCATAGTATTCCATCGTGTAGATGTACCACAGTTTTCTAATCCATTCATCTACTGATGGGCACTTAGGCTGTTTCCAGATCTTAGCTATGGTGAATTGTGCTGCTATGAACATCTGGGTGCATATATCCTTTCTGATTGGTGTTTCTGGTTTCTTGGGATATATTCCTAGAAGTGGGATCACAGGGTCAAATGGGAGTTCCATTTCCAATTTTTTGAGGAACCTCCATACTGCCTTCCATAGTGGCTGCACCAGTCTGCATTCCCACCAGCAGTGCACAAGTGTTCCTTTTTCTCCACATCCTCTCCAGCACTTGTCGTTTGTTGATTTGTTGATGATGGCCATTCTGACAGGTGTGAGATGGTACCTCATTGTTGTTTTGATTTGCATCTCTCGGATGATTAGTGACTTTGAGCATGTTTTCATATGCGTCTTGACTTTCTGAATGTCCTCTTTTGAAAGGTGTCTATTTAGATCCTTTGCCCATTTTTTGATTGGATTGTTTATCTTCTTTTTGTTAAGTTGTATGAGTTCCCTATAAATTTTGGAGATTAAGCCCTTATCAGATATGACGTTGGCAAATATGTTTTCCCACGAGGTGGGTTTTCTTGTTGTTTTGTTGATGGTTTCTTTTGCTGTGCAGAAGCTTTTTATTTTGATGTAGTCCCATTTGTTCATTTTCTCTTTAGTTTCAACTGCCCTAGGAGCTGTATCAGTGAAGAAATTGTTTTGGCATATGTCTGAGATTTTGTTGCCTTTGTATTCTTCTAGAATTTTTATGGTTTCCTGTCGTACATTTAAGTCCTTTATCCATTTTGAGTTTATTCTTGTGTATGGTGTAAGTTGGTGGTCTAGTTTCATTTTCTTGCATATGTCTGTCCAATTTTCCCAACACCATTTATTGAAGAGACTATCTTGGCTCCATTGTATGTTCATGCCTCCTTTGTCAAAAATTAATTGAGCATATTGGTTCGGGCTAATTTCTGGACTCTCTATTCTATTCCACTGATCTATATGTCTGTTCTTGTGCCAGTACCAGGCAGTTTTGAGAACAGTGGCTTTGTAATACAGTTTGATATCTGGCATTGAGATCCCACCTACTTTGTTCTTTCTCAGGATCGCTGCAGCTATTCGGGGTCTTTTTTTATTCCAGATGAATTTTTGGAGAGTTCGTTCTAGATCTTTGAAGAAGGCCATTGGTATTTTAATGGGAAGTGCGTTGAATTTATAGATTGCTTTGGGTAGTATGGACATTTTAATGATGTTGATTCTACCAATCCAAGAACATGGTATGTTCTTCCATCTGTTTATGTCTTCCTCTATCTCTTTTTTCAACGTCCTGTAGTTTTCTGAGTAGAGGTCTTTAACCTCTTTAGTTAAGTTTATTCCTAGGTATCTTAATTTTTTTGGTGCGATGGTAAATGGGATTGTTTTTCTGATCTCCCTTTCTGAAAGTTCACTATTGGTGTATAGAAATGCCTCAGATTTCTTGGGGTTAATTTTGTATCCTGCTACATTGCCAAATTCATGTATTAAGTCTAGTAGCTTTTTGATGGAGTCTCTAGGGTTTTGTATGTATAATATCATGTCATCTGCAAATAAGGACAGTTTTACTTCCTCTTTTCCAATTTGGATGCCTTTTATTTCTTCTTCTTGCCTAATTGCAATGGCTAATACTTCCAGTACTATGTTGAACAGGAGTGGTGAGAGTGGGCATCCCTGTCTTGTTCCTGTTCTTAGGGGAAATGGTGTTAGTTTTTGTCCATTGAGTATGATGTTGGCTGTGGGCCTGTCATATATGGCTTTTATTATGTTGAGGTATGATCCTTCTATTCCCACCTTTCTGAGAGTTTTTATCAAAAATGGGTGTTGGATTTTGTCGAATGCTTTTTCTGCATCAATTGATATGACCATGTGGTTTTTTTCTTTCAATTTGTTTATGTGATGTATCACATTTATTGATTTACGGATGTTGTACCATCCTTGCATCTCTGGGATAAATCCTACTTGGTCATGGTGTATGATCCTTCTGATGTACTGCTGGATCCGATTTGCTAAGATTTTGTTGAGGATTTTGGCATCTATGTTCATGAGGGATATTGGCCTGTAATTCTCTTTCATTGTGATGTCTTTACCTGGTTTTGGTATTAGGGTGATGCTGGCTTCATAGAATGAGCTTGGAAGCGTTCCTTCCTCTTGAATTTTTTGTAGTAGTCTGAGGAGGGTAGGTTTTAGTTCTTCCTTGAATGTTTGGTAGAACTCCCCTGTGAAGCCGTCTGGCCCTGGGCTTTTGTTTGCTGGAAGCTTTCTGATGACTGCTTCAATTTCTTCCATAGTTATTGGCCTATTGAGGTTTTTAGATTCTTCCTGATTGAGTTTTGGAATGTTGTATTTTTCTAGGAATTTGTCCATTTCCTCCAGGTTGTCTAGTTTGTTGGAGTATAGTTGCCCGTAGTATTGTTTAACAATCATTTGTATTTCTGTGGGGTCTGTTGTTATTTCGCCTCTATCATTTCTGATTTGGTTTATTTGGGACCTCTCTCTTTGCTTCTTGGTGAGCCTGGTTAGGGGTTTGTCAATCTTTTTTATCCTTTCAAAGAACCAGCTCTTGGTTTCATTGATTTTCTGTATTGTTTTTTTGGTCTCTATTTCATTGATTTCTGCTCTAATCTTTATTATCTCCTTCCTTCTGCTCACTCTGGGGTTTTCTTGTTGCTCTCTTTCTAATTCTTTGAGTTGTAGAGTTAGATGATTGACTACCATTTTTTCTTGTTTTTTGAGATAGGCCTGTAGAGCTATAAACTTTCCTCTCAGGACTGCTTTCATTGTGTCCCAGAGGTTTTGGATTGTTGTGTTTTCATTGTCATTAGTGTCCAGGATGTTTTTAATTTCTTTTTGATGTCATCGGTAACCCAATCAATATTTAATAACATGCTATTCAGCTTCCAAGTGTTTGAGTATTTTGGGTTGTTTTTATTGTAGTTTATTTCTAACATTATACCATCGTGGTCTGTGAAGAAGCTTTTTATGATTTCAATCTTCTTGAATTTGTGGAGACTTTGCTTGTGACCCAATATGTGGTCTATTTTTGAATATGTCCCATGAGCACCTGAGAGGAATGTATATTCCGCAGCTGTGGGGTGAAGTGTTCTGAAGATGTCAATTAAGTCCATCTGATCTAGTGAGTCATTTAGGATTGCTGTTTCTTTGCTGAGTTTTTGTCTAGCGGATTTATCCAGTGATGTCAGTGGTGTATTAAAGTCCCCTACTATGATTGTATTGTTGTCGATCTCTCCCCTGATATCTTCCAGAAGTTTTCTTATGTATGTGGGTGCTCCTGCATTGGGTGCATATATGTTTACCAGGGTTATATCTTCTTGTTGTATTGATCCCTTTAGTATTATGAAGTGGCCTTCCTTATCTCTGGTTATGGCCTTCACTTTGAGATGTATTTTGTCAGATATAAGTATTGCTACCCCAGCTTTCTTTTCCTTTCCATTTGCGTGAAAGATATTTTTCCATCCCTTCACTTTCAGTCTGTGTGAGTCCCTTCTAATGAGGTGGGTCTCTTGTAGACAGCAGATGTATGGGTCATGTTTTTTTATCCATTCAGCCACTCGATGTCTTTTGGTTGGAGCATTTAGTCCATTTACATTTAAAGTTATTATTGAAAGGTATTTGTTTGTAGCCATTTCTTTTTTTGTGTGTGTGTGTGGCTGTTTTCTTTCTGAGCTTGATATTTCTTCTTTTTACACCAGTCCCTTTAGCATTTCTTGCATGGCTGGCTTGGTGGTGATAAACTCCCTTAGCCCTTTTTTGTCTGTGAAGCTTCTTATTTCCCCTTCAATTTTGAATGATAGCCTTGCTGGATAGAGTATTCTTGGATTCAGTCATTTGCTTTGCATCACTTTGTAGATTTCCGTCCATTCTTTTCTGGCCTGATGTGTTTCTGTTGAGAAATCATTTGATAATCTAATGGGAGATCCCTTGTATGTTACTTTCCGTCTCTCTCTTGCAGCCTGTAAGATTCTCTCTTTATCCTGAACATTTGCCATGGTAATTATGATGTGTCTTTGTGTGGGTCTTTTTGGGTTCACCTTGTTTGGGACTCTCTGGGCTTGTGTGACTTTTATCTTCCCCACCTCAGGGAAGTTTTCTGATATTATTTCTTCGAATAGGTTTTCTAATCCATGTTCATCTTTCTGTTGTTCTGGCACCCCTATTATTCGTATGTTGTTTCGTTTCATGTTGTCCCAAAGCTCCCTTAGGCTCTCCTCCTGTCTTTTAATTTTTTTCTCCATTTGCCGTACAGTTTGAGTGTGTTTTGCTTCCTTGTCTTCTAATTCACTAATTCGGTCCTCCGCTTCTCCCAGTCTACTGTTGATACTTTCAATGGAGTTTTTTATTGAAGCTATGTCACTCTTCATTTCTTCTTGGGACTTACTTAAGTTGTTGATTTTTTCATCTGTTTCTTCTAGCTTCTTGCATAAGTAGTTGAGTTTTTCATCTGTTTCTTCTTGCTTCTTGAACATCTGGTGCATGTACTCTAGGAACCTTATTCTGAATTCTTTTTCCGTCATGTTGCATATCTCTGTCTCACTTAGCTGCTTTTCTGGCGAGTCCTCCTTTTCTTTCCTTTGGGGGTTTCTTTGCCTACCCATGTTTGATCTCGCTGACATATGTAGATGTTGAGATGTTCAGTGGCTGCTCCCTGGGTGGCAGGGGCTCCTTGGGTTGTGGTTGCTGCTCAGACGGTTGCGGTAGCAGCTGCTTTCCAGTTGGCAGCAGCTCCTCTGGTGGGTGTTGTTCACAGCTGTGTTGGCTCTTCTGGCTGGTGGGGGGAGGCTTCACGTACAGCTGCTGTTCCACAGACAGAGGGTGTGGTGATCAGGAGGCTGTGGTGATCAGGAGGCTGCGGTGATCAGGGGGCTGCTGTTGCTTGGATCTGCGGTCTGGGAAATGCTCCTCTCTTACCAGCACTGCATGGTCTGGGAAACGCTCCTCTCTTATGGGCACTGCATGGTCTGATCAGTTCCTCAGGATGCCCCCTTTAGTCTCAGTTCTCCGCAATCACAAAATCCAAATCTCAAATCTCCTGGCGCCAGCAAACCTGCGGAACTCCTTACCCTGGTCAGGGTCTGTGTCTGTCCCAAGAGACGCGGCTGTCTGCCATGCGGTCTCCCTCCGACCCTCTGGGCTCAGGTCTGGCAAACTTTCCTGCCCAGATCCCTGGTTTTTAACCTTTCCAGGGGAGGTCTGCCCTTCCCGGCTGCAAACCGACTCACCAGCTGAGTAAATTTGCCAATTCGGGGTGGGTGTTATTAGTTTCAGCTGCTTACTCCGTTTGCTCCAGGACAAGACCTGGGACGCGTCTGCCTATATCGCCGCCATCTTGCTTCTCCCCCATGATGGTGATCTTGATCTTGATCTGAAAGCAGGACCACAGGCACGGCGGCACCCCAGGACCCATCAGCCTTCTTGCCTGTGGCCCCTGATCATGATCTTGATCAGAAAGCTGAGCTGAATGTCAGGCAGAACCCTGGGTCCCAGGAGCCGCCTTGCCTGTGGCCCATGATCGTGATTTGAAAGCTGGACCACAGGCAAGGTGGCACCCCAGGACAAATGGGCCGCCTTGCTTGGGCCTGTGGTCGTGATCTTGATTGGAATGTAAGGCCGCAGCAAGGCAACACCCTGGGTCAAAGGAGCCTCCTTGCCTGAATCAAGTGATTGAGATGGGAAAGCTGGACCACAGGCAAGGTGGCACCGAGGGACACAGGAGCAGGCTTGCCTGTAGCCCATGATGATGATTGCAGTCGGAAAGCCAGGATGCAGGCACCCTGGGTCCCAAGAGCTGCCTTGCCTGTGGTCCATGATCGTGATTTGAAAGCCTGAACACAGGCAAGGTGGCAGCGCAGGACAAAGGGGCCGCCTTGCCTGTGGCCTGTGATCATGATCGTGATTGGAAAGTAAGGCCTCAGGCAAGGTAGCACCCTGGGTCCCAGGAGACGCCTTGCCTTTGTCCTGTGGTTGAGATAGGAAAGCCGGACCACTGGCAAGGGTGCACCCGGGGTCTCCGGAGCCGCCTTGCCTGTGGCCCTTGATGGTTATTTGAAAGCCGGACCACAGACAAGGCGGTACCCCGGGACCCATGATCTGCCGTGCCTGCAGCCATATTCGAGATCATGATCGTGATTTAAAAGCAGGACCACAGGCAAGGGGGCACCCAGGGACACAAGCAATACCTTGATAGTGATCATGCTCAGAGGGACGGCCTCAGGCACTGCGCCACACCGAGACCCAGGAGCCGCCTTGCCTCTGGCCCATGATCATGATCGTGATCTGAAAGCCTGGCCTCAGGCATGGGAGCACCCCGGGTCCCAGGAGCCGCCTTGCCTGTGGCACATGATTGTGATTTTGAAGCCGGGTTTCTGCCAAGGGGGCACCCCAGGACCCAGGAGCCGCTGTGCCTGCAGCCCGTGATTGAGATTGGAATGCATGACCACAGGCAAGGCGGAACCCCGGGACCCAGGAGCTGCCTTGCCTGCAGCCCCTGATAGTGATTTGAAAGCCGGGTCCCAGACAAGGGGTGCCCCAAAGACCAAGGAGCCACCTTGCCTGTGGCTTTTGATTAAGATCAAGATCAGAAAGGAGGACCGCAGGCAAGGCAGCTCCTGGGCATAAGGGTGCCAGCCTGCCTGTGGCCCATGACTGAGATCAGAAAGAAGGACCATAGGCAAGGTGGCATCCAGGGACAAAGGTGCCTCCTTGCCTGTGGCCCGTAATTGTGATCGTGATCAGAAAGTAAGGCCTCAGGCAAGGCAAAACCCTGGGTCCCAGGAGCCGCCTTGTCTGCATCCCGTGATTGAGATAGGAAAGCAAGACCACAGGCAAAGCGACACACCGGGACCAAGGTGCTGCCGTGCCTGCAGCCGTGATCGATATCATGATCGTGATTTAAAAGCAGGACCACAGGCAAGGGGGCACCCAGGGACACAAGGGAGCCCGTGATCATGATCATGCTCAGAGGGCCGTCCTCAGGCACTGCGCCACACCGAGAACCAGGAGCCGCCTTGCCTCTAGCCCATTATCATGATCTTTATATAAAAGTCTGGCCTCAGGCTTGGGTGCACCCCAGTTCCCAGGAGCCGCCTTGCCTTTGGCCCATGATTGTGATTTAGAAGCCGGGCTTCTGGCAAGGGGGCACCCCAGGACCTCGGAGCCACTGTGCCTGTGGCCCGTGATAGAGATTGGAATGCATGACCCCAGGCAAGGCGGAACCCCTGGACCAAGGGTCTGTCTTGCCTGTGTCCCCTAATCATGATTGTGATCGTGATCGTGATTGGAATGTACTGCCACAGGCAAGGCAGCACCCTGGGTCCCACGAGCTGCCTTGCTTGTGTCCCGCGATTGAGATCGGAAAGCTGGACCACAGGCAATGTGGCACCCCAGGACAAAGTTGCTGCCTTGCCTGTGGCTCGTGATAGAGATTGGAATGCACGACCACTGGCAAGGCAGAACACCGGAACCCAGGAGCTGCCTTGCCTGCAGCCCCTGATAGTGATTTGAAAGTCAAGTCTTAGACAAGGGGTGCCCGGCAGACCAAGGAGCCACCTTGCCCGTGCCTTTAATTAAGATCGAGATCGGAAAGGACTGCAGGCAAGGCAGCCCCTAGGCACAAGGGTGCCGCCCTGCCTGTGGCCCGTGATTGAGATTTTAAAGCAGGACCACAGGCAAGGTGGCACCCTGGGACCCAGGAGCTGCCTTGCCTGCAACTGTGATCTTGATTGTGATCGTGATCCTGATTGTGATCTGAAAGCAGAACCACAGTTAAGGCGGGACCCCAGGACCCATCAGCCATCTTGCATGTTGCCTGTGATTATGATCATGATTGGATAGCTGGGCTGCAAGCTAGGCAGCAACCCAGGACCCAGAAGCCACCTTGCCTGAGGCCTGTGATCGTGATCGTGATCGCGATGTGCAAGCATGGCTGCAGGCAAGGCAGCACCCCGGGACCTAGGAACTGCCTTACCTGCAGCCGTGATCCTGATCGTGAACTTGATCTGAAAGCAGGACCACAGGCAAGGTGGAACCCCTGGACCCAGGGTCTGCCTTGCCTGTGTCCCCTAATCGTGATTGTGATCGTGATCATGATTGGAAAGTAATGCCACAGGAAAGGCAGCACCCTGGGCCCAAGGAGCTGCCTTGCCTGTGTCCCATGATTGAGATCGGAAATATGGACCAGAGGCAAGGTGGCACCCCCGATTCCAGGAGCCTCCTTGCCTGTGGCCCATGATTGTGATTTGAAAGCGGGACCACAGGCAAGGTGGCACCTCGGGACAAAGTTGCTGCCTTGCCTGGGTCCCATGATTGAGATAGGAAAGCCAGACCACAGGCAAGGCGGCAACACGGGACACAGGAGCAGGCTTGCCTCTGGCCCATGATGATTATTGTAATCTGAAAGCCGGGATGCAGGCCCCCTGGGTACCAGGAGGCACCTTGCCTGTGGCCCATGATCGTGATTTGAAAGCCAGACCACAGACAAGGCAGCACCCCAGGTCCCAGGAGGTTCCTGGCCTGCAGCCATGATGGTGATCTTGATCTTTATCTGAAAGGAGGACCACAGGCACGGCGGCACCCCAGGACCCATCAGCCTTCTTGCCTGTGGCCCCTGATCATGATCATGATCAGAAAGCTGAGCTGAATGTCAGGCAGAACCCTGGGTCCTAGGAGCCGCCTTGCCTGTGGCCCATGATCGTGATTTGAAAGCCGGACCACAGACAAGGCAGCAACCCAGGTCCCAGGAGGTGCCTTGCCTGCAGCCATGATCGAGATCATGATTGTGATTTAAAAGCAGGACCCCAGGCAAGTGGGCACCCAGGGACCCGAGGGGGCTCGTGATCGTGATCATGCTCAGAGGCCCTGCCTCAGCCACAGGGGCAAACCGGGACCCAGGAGCCGCCTTGCCTCTAGCACATTATCATGATCATGATCTGAAAGACAGGCCTCAGGCATGGGTGCCCACGGTTCCCAGGAGCTGCCTTACCTGAGGACTGAGATCTTGATTTGAAAGCCAGGCTGCAGGCAAGGCGGCACCCCAGGACCCATCAGCCATCTTCCCTCTTGCCCGTGATTATAATCATGATCAGAAAGCAGAGCCAGAGGCCAGGTAGGACCATGGTTCCCAGGAGCCGCCTTGCCTGTGGCCCATGATTGTGATTTAGAAGTCGGGCTTCAGGCAAGGGGGCACTCCACAAACAAGGAGCCACTGTGCCTGCAGCCCATAATTGAGATTGGAATGCATGACAACAGGCAAGGTGGAAACCCGGGACCCAGGATTGCCTTGCCTGCAGCTCATGATAGTGATTTGAAAGCCAGGTTGAAGACAAGGGGTGCCCCCAGACCAAAGAGCCACATTGCCTGTGGATTGTGATTAAGATCGAGATCAGAAAGGAAGACCACAGGCAAGTCAGCTCATGGGCACGAGGGTGCCACCCTGCCTGTGGCCCGTGCTTGAGATAGGAAAGCCAGACCAGCGGCAAGGTGGCAATCCGGGTCCCAGGAGCCGCCTTGCCTATGGCCCACGATCATGATTTGAAAGCCGGACCATAGGGTAGGTGGCACCCCGGGACAAAGGTGCCGCCTTAACTGCGGCCCGAGATTGAGATAGGAAAGCAGAACAAGAGGCAAGGTGGCACCCCGGGTCCCGAGAGCCGTCTAGGCTGTGGCCCATGATGGTGATTTGAATGACGGACCACAGGCAAGGTGGCAACCCTGCACCCAGGAGGTGCCTTGCCTGCTGCCATGATGGTGATCTTGATCATGATCTGAAAGTAGGACCACAGGCACGGCGGCACCCCAGGACCCACCAGCCAACTTGCCTGTGGCCCATGATCATGATCATGATCAGAAAGCTGAGCTGAAGGTCAGGCAGAACCCTGGGTCATAGGGGGCGCCTGTCCTGCGGCCCATGATCATGATTTGAAAGCCGGACCACAGGCAAGGTGGCACCCCGGGACAAAGGGGCCGCCATGACTGGGGCCTGTGATCATGATCTTGATTGGAAAGTAAGGCCTCAGGCAAGGCAACACCCTGGTTCCCAGGAGCCGCCTTATCTGCGTCCCGTGTTTGAGATAGGAAAGCCGGACCACAGGCAACGTGGCACCCGGGGTACCAGGAGCCGCCTTGCCTGTGGCCCTTGATGGTTATTTGAAAGCCGGACCACAGACAAGGCGGCACCCCGGGACCCAGGACCTGCTGTGCCTTCAGCTGTGATCGAGATCATGATCGTGATTTAAAAGCAGGACCACAGGCTAGGAGGCACCCAGGGACACAAGGGAGCCGGTGATCGTGATCATGCTCAGAGGGCTGGCCTCAGGCACTGCGCCACACCGAGACCCAGGAGCCGCCTTGCCTCTGGCCCATGATAATGATCATGATCTGAAAGCCTGGCCTCAGGCATGGGGGCACCCCGGGACCCAGGAGCCGTCTTGCCTGTGGCCCATGATTATGATTTAGAAGCCGGGCTTCTGCCAAGGGGGCACCGCAGGACCCAGGAGCCGCTGTGCCTGCAGCCCGTGATTGAGATTGGAATGCATGACCACAGGCAAGGCGGAACCCCGGGACCCAGGAGCTGCCTTGCCTGCAGCCCCTGATAGTGATTTGAAAGCCGGGTCGCAGACAAGGGGTGCCCCAAAGACCAAGGAGCCACCTTGCCTGTGGCTTTTGATTAAGATCAAGATCAGAAAGGAGGACCGCAGGCAAGGCAGCTCCTGGGCATAAGGGTGCCAGCCTGCCTGTGGCCCATGACTGAGATCAGAAAGCAGGACCATAGGCAAGGTGGCATCCAGGGACAAAGGTGCCTCCTTGCCTGCGGCCAGTGATTGTGATCGTGATCAGAATGTAAGGCCTCAGGCAAGGTAACACCCTGGATCCCAGGAGCCGCCTTGCATTCTTCCCATGATTGAGATTGGAAAGCCGGACCACAGGCAAGGTGGCACCCCGGGTCACGGGAGCCGCCTTGCCTGTGGCCCATGATCATGATTTGAAAGCGGGACCACAGGCAAGGCGGCAACCTGGGACACAGGAGGTGCCTTTCTTGCAGCCATGATCGTGACAGTAATTGGAAATTAAGGCCCCAGGAAAGGCAGTACCCTGTGTCCCTGGAGACGCCTTGCCTGGGTCCTGGGATTGAGATAAAAATCCCGGACCACAGCCAAGGTGGCACACTGGGACCCAGGAGCCACCTTGCCTGAGGACTAAGATCTTGATTTGAAAGCCAGGCCACAGGCAAGGTGGCATCCCGTGACACAGGAACAGGCTTGCCTGTGGCCCATGATGATGAGTGAAATCGGAAAGCTGGTATGCAGGCATCCTGGGTACCAGGAGCCGCCTTGCCTGTGGCCCATGATGGTGATTTGAAAGCAAGACCACAGGCAAGGCAACAACCCGGGACCTAGGAGGTGCCTTGCCTGCAGCCATGATCGTGATAGTAATTGGAAATTAAGGCCCCAGGTAAGGCAGCACCTTGTGTCCCAGCTGCCGCCTTGCCTGTGTCCTGTGATTGAGATCAGAAAGCCGGACCACAGCCAAGTTTGCACACTGGGATCCAGGAGCCGCCTTGCCTGAGGACTGAGATCTTGTTTTTAAAGCCATGCCACAGGTAAGGCGGGACCTGGAGACCTACAAGCTGTCTTGCCTACAGCCATGATCGTGATCTTGATCTTGATCTGAAAACAGGACCACAGGCAAGGCGGCAACCCAGGACCCATCAGCCATCTTGCCTGTGGCCGGTGATCAAGATCATGATCAGAAAGCTCAGCCGAAGGCCAGGCAGAACCCTGGATCCCAGGAGCCGCCTTGCCTTCATCAGGTGATTGAGATTAGAAAGCCGGACCACAGGTAAGGTGGCATCCTGGGTCCCTGGAGCCGCCTTGCCTGTGGCCCATGATCATGATTTGAAAGCCAGACCACAGGCAAGTTGGTACCCCCGGACAAAGGGGCCGCCTTACCTGCGGCCAGTGATTGTGATCCTGATCAGAAAGTAAGGCCGCAGGCAAGGCAATACCCTGTATCCCAGGAGCCGCCTTGCCTGCTTTCCGTGATTGAGATCAGAAAGCAGGACCACAGACAAGGTGGCACCCCGTGAGACAGGAGCAGGCTTGCCTGTGGCCCATGATGATGATTGTAATCGGAAAGCCGGGATGCAGGCCCCCTGCATACCAGGAGCCACCTTTCCTGTGGCCCATGATCGTGATTTGAAAGCCGGACCACAGACAAGGCGCCACCACAGGTACCAGGAGGTGCCTTGCCTGCAGCCTTGATCCAGATCGTGATTGTGATTTAAAAGCAGGACCACAGGCAAGCGGGCACCCAGGGACCCAAGGGGGCCCGTTATTGTAATCATGCTCACAGGGCCGGCCTCAGGCACGGAGGCAAACCGGAAGCCAGGAGCCGCCTTGCCTCTGGCCCATTATCATGATCATGATCTGAAAGCCATGCCTCAGGCATGAAGGCACCCAGGGTTCCAGGAGCCGCCTTGCCTGAGGACTGAGATCTTGATTTGAAAGCCAGGCTGCAGGCAAGGCGGCACCTAGAGACCTACAAGCTGCCTTGCCTGCAGCCATGATCGTGATCTTGATCTTGATCTGAAAACAGGACCACAGCAAGGTGGCAACCCAGGACCTAGGAACTACCTTGCATGCAGCAGTGATCATGATAGTGATCTTGATCTGAAAGTGGGACCACAGGCATGGCAGCACCCCAGGACCCATCAGCCATCTTTCCTGTGGCCCGTGATTATGATCATGATCAGAAAGCTGAGCCGGAGGCCAGGTAGGACCATGGGTCCCAGGAGCCGCCTTGCCTGTGGCCCATGATCATGATTTGAAAGCCAGACCACAGGCAAGGCGGCATCCTGGGACAAAGGGGTCCCCTTGCCTGGGGCCCATGATTGTGATCGTGATTGGAAAGTAATGCCCCAGGCAAGGCAACACCCTGGGTCCCAGGAGCCTCCTTTCCTGCATCAGGTGATTTAGATCAGAAATCCGGACCACATGCAAGGTGGCACCCGGCGTTCCTTGAGCCGCCTTGCCTGTGGCCCATGTTTGTGATTTGAAAGCCAGACTACAGGCAAGGCAGCACCCCAGGACCCAGGAGGTGCATTGCCTGCAGCCTTGATCGTGATTGTGTTCGTGATAGTAATTGGAATTTAAGGCCACAGGAAAGGCAGCACCCTCTGTCCCAGTTGCCACCTTGCCTGTGTCAAGTGATTGATATAAGAAAGCCAGACCACAGCCAAGGTGGAAACACTGGGACCCAGGAGCCGCCTTGCCTGAGGACTGTGATCATGATTTGAAAGCCAGGCTGCAGGCAAGGCGGCACCTCGAGACATACAAACTGCCTTGCCTGCAGCCATGATCTTGATCTTGATCTTGATCTGAAAGCAGGCCACAGGCAAGGCGGCACCCCAGGACCCATCAGCCATCTTGCCTGTGTCCCGTGATTATGATCATGATCAGAAGGCTGAGTCGAAGGCTGGCAGCACCCTGAGTCCCAGGAACCGCCATGCCTGTGGGCCTTGATCGTGATTTGAAAGCCGGACCACATGCAAGGTGGCACCCCCGGACACAAGAGCAGGCTTGCCTGTGGCCCATGATGATGATTGTAATCGGAAAGCCGGGATGCAGGCACCCTGGGTATGAGGAGCCACCTTGCCTGTGGCCCATGATCGTGATTTGAAAGCCGAACAACAGACAAGGCGGCACAATGAGACCCAGGAGCTGCCTTGCCTGCAGCCGTGATTGATATAGTGATCGTGATTTAAAAGCAGGACCACAGGCAAGGGGCACCCAGGGACACAAGGGAGCCTGTGATCGTAATCAGGCTCAGAGGGCTGGCCTCAGGCACGGCGCCACAGCGGGACCCAGGAGCCGCTTGCCTCTGCCCCAGTATCATGATCGTGATGTGAAAGCCAGGCCTCAGGCATCCAGGCACCCCGGGTCCCAGGAGCTGCCTTGCCTGTGTCCCATGATTGTGATTTAGAAGGCAGGATTCAGGCAAGGAGGCACCCCAGGACCTAGGAGCCGCTGTGCCTGCGACCTGTGATTGAGATTGGAATGCCGGATCACAGGCAAGGCATAACTCCGGGACCCATGAGCTAACTTGCCTGCAGCTCGTGATAGTGATTTGAAAGCCAGTTCGCAGACAAGGGGTGCCCTGCAGACCAAGGAGCCACCTTGCCTGTGGCTTGTGATTAAGATTGAGATCAGAAAGGAGGACCGCAGGCAAGGCAGCCCCTGGGCACAAAGGTGCCGCCCTGTCTGTGGCCCGTGATTGAGATCGGAAAGCAGGACCACAGGCAAGGTGGCACCCCAGGACCCAGTAGCTGCCTTGCCTGCAACTGTGATTGTGATTGTGATCGTGATCCTGATTGTTGTCTGAAAGCAGAAGCACACGCAAGGTGGCACCCCAGCACCCATCAGCCATCTTCCTGTGGTCTGTGATTATGATCATGATTGGAAAGCTGGGCCGCAAGCTAGGCAGCATCCCAGGACCCAGAAGCCACCTTGCCTGAAGCCTGTGATTGTGATTGTGATCTTGATCAAGATCCTGATCGTGATCGTTATCCGAAAGCATGGCCGCAGGCAAGGCAGCACCCTTGGACCCAGTAACTACCTATCCTGCAGCCGTGATCCTGACCTTTACTGAGATTGTGAGCTGAAAGCAGCACTGCTTGCTAGGTGGCACCCCAGGACCCATCAGCCACCTTGACTATGGCCCTTGTTGGTGATCACGATTGGAAAACTTGGCCTCAGGCAAGGCAGCACCTCAGCACCCAGGAGCCACCTTGCCTGCAGCTCGTGATCGAGAAGGTGATCGTGATCAGAAAGCTGGGCCCCTGGCAAGGCGGCACCCCGGGACCCAGGTACCTCCTTGCCTGCGGCCCGGGATTGAGATTGGAATGCCAGGCCACAAGCAGGGCAGCACCCTGGGACACTGGAGCCGCCTTGCCTGTGGTCGTGATAGTGATCGTGATCTGAAAGCCAGGCCTCAGGAAAGGCGGTGTCCCCTGACCCAGAAGCTGCCTTTCCTGTGGCCCACGAGCATGATTGTGATCGTGATCGTTATCAGAAAGCCGGGCCATGGGAAAGGCGGAACCGCGGGACCAAGGTTCATAAAAATGTTATGAGAAAATATTGAAAATGTGTACTCTTACTGGTTATTTTATTAATAAAGCCTGAGTATTAATTGTGTTTGTGTAATCATGTTATTGCCATTGTTACAAAGAAAAAATTGTTACCTTTCAGATTAAGATCCTAGAATTCCAAGATATGCTTCAAAGAATGTGGGGGAGAGGGGAGTGTGTAGGCAAATAGGCATGTATGATTCAAGAGGGCCTGAATTAATAATTGTTAAAACTAAATGATAAGAACATAAAAGTTCATTATTCTATTTTCTCTATTTTTGTATACATTTGAAATTTCAATATCAAAAAGTTATTTTTAAAAGTGGGGGTGGGTTGACAGTCTTGGGAGGATAACAAGCAGCCAAAGTCCTTAAACACAGAGATTTGAAGTCACGTGGAATCTGTGCATGCCTACAACCGTACCGTTCCACTCATTGGTGTTTAGAAAATTCAAGTTCTGAGAGGCTGAATGACACGCTGAAAGGTTTTTGAAATCTCAGGCTATTGCCTTCTTAATATCTTAAAATTATCAATGCCTATAAGAAAGACACAAGTTACATTTAATGAGGCAATGGGAAGATAAACTGGCTGCCATGACTATAGATATCTGTTTTTATGTTTTGTCGTTTTTATGAAATATCTAAGGTGCATGCAGTAAACAGATTTATAGAAATATCTCACACAAACAACTATGTGTGTAGTCCATAGTGGAAAATTGGAAGTGATATAAATCTGCATTAGTGGAAGAATGGTAATGCACTCAA
Organism: Myotis yumanensis; assembly: GCF_028538775.1. Taxonomy (NCBI): domain Eukaryota; kingdom Metazoa; phylum Chordata; class Mammalia; order Chiroptera; family Vespertilionidae; genus Myotis; species Myotis yumanensis. Next base: position 138,838,644 of record NW_027223752.1, read on the forward strand.
TGTGCAAACGTAAAAATGAATAAACTAGATATAAATGTGGGAAGTTTCCAAAACATAATGTTGAACAGAAAAAAAAGCAAGTATAAAAGATCAGCCAGGCGCTGGCCAATGTGGTTCCGTGGTTAGAGTGTGGGCCTGCACGCCAAAGGGTTCAAGGACACATACCTGGGTTACAGGTCCGATCCCAGGTCCCTGTTGAGTCATGAGCAGAGGTAACCAAAAGGTGTATCTCTCTTCTCACATCAGTGTTTCTCTCTCCCTCTCTTCCCTCCCTGCCTTCCTTTCCACTCTCTCTAAAGATCAGTGGGAAAAATATTCTTGGGTAAGGATGAACAACAAAAGAAGAAAGTCAGTAGGATAGATGACAAAGACATGAATGAAAAAACTGGCCTTGAAATACTAGGGAGTAAGAACAATGAGTGCAAATAGAAATAATGCATATGGTGTTCAAGTGCACCTGTGATCTTTTTTTTCTACAGATGAGTGGTAGGTGTGTGTATGTTGGTTAGATTAGCTATACTTTTTTGTAGCCCTGAAATCTATCTATATCTACACTAATAAAAGAGAAACATGGTACTTAGCATATGACTGCTATCCTTCCCATTAGCTAATCAGCATATCTTTATGCAAATTAACTGTCAGCCAAGATGGCGGCCAGCAGCCATGCACTGAAGCAAACAGGGAGGCTTGCTTGCTCCAGTGACTGCGGACTCCAACGTTCCCCCGCCTGACTTGCCGGCCTCTCAGCTGCAACTCTAAGCAACTATGTTGCAAATATAGAAGCTAAATATAACCCCAGAAACCGGCTTTCAGTCAGCCAGGCTTCAGCCAGCCTGACTGCAACATTGTATCAAAGTTTTCAGCAGCAGAGGCCTCAGAGCTAAAGCTGGTACAGAATAGAAAAAAAGAAAAAGAAAAAAAGGAGCGGTTGGGAGCTTCAGTCACCATCCAGCTGGAAAACGGCCCTCAGCCCCACACCCAGACTGGCCAGGCACCCCAGTGGTGACCCCCACCCTGATCCAGGACACCCTTCAGGACAAACCAGCCAGCCCTCACCCATGCACCATGCCTCTATTCTATATAGTAAAAGGGTAATATGACTCCCAGCACCAGGATCAGCGGAGCCGCGAGGCTCCCAGCACCGGGATCAGCTTGACAGGGAGCAGCACCCCAACCCCCTGATCAGCACTGCTCTGTGCATGATAGGGAGTGCTCCCCAATCCTTTGATCGCCCTGTGGCTCTGTGTTTGACAGGGTGCAGCGCCCCAAGCCCACCCCCCCCCCACGGGCCCTGCTCTGTGTGTGACAGGGTGCAGCGCCCCAACCCCCCCATGGGCCCTGCTCTGTGTGTGACAGGGTGTGGTGCCACAACTACCCCCTCATGGGCCCTGAGCTGTATGTGACTGGGTAGAGCCATAACCTCCCCATCGGCCCTGCCCTGAGTGTGACAGTGGCGTCACCCAAATCCCCTGATAGGCACTGCTCTGTGTGTGACAGGGTGCAGCACCCCAACCCTCCCAACCCCACAGGCCCTGCTCTGTGTGTGACGGGGGAGAGCCATACCCTCCCCATTGCCCCTGCCCTGAGTGTGACAGGATGCAGCACCCTAAACCAATCATCTGCCCTGCTCTGTGTTTGACAGGGGGGTGCCCCAACTCCCCTATCAGCCCTACTCTGTGAGTGACAGAGGGGAGCTCCTCAACGCCCTGATCGGCCTTGCTCTGTGTGTGACAGGGGGGAGCTCCTCAACCCCCTGATGAGCTCTGCTCTGTGCATGCCAGGGGTGCTCCCCAACCCCCTGATTGACCCTTCTCAGTTTGTGACAGGGGGCAGCACACCAACTCCCTGATTGGCCCTGCTCTGTGACTGACAGGGGGCAGCACCCCAACCCCCTGATCTACCCTGCTCTGTGTGTAACAGGGGGTGATGCTGCAACCTTCCCATTGACCCTGCCTTGAGTTTGACAGGGTGCAGTGCCCCAACCCCCCAATTGGCCCTACCCTGAGTGTGACTGACGTTGGCATCCCAACCTCCCTATCCACCCTGCTCTGTGCATGACAGGGGGCGGTGCCCAAACTCCCCATTCGGCCCTGCTCTGAGCCTGACCAGGAGCTGCACCTAGGGATTGGGCTTGCCCTCTGCCACCCGGGAGCAGGCCTAAGCCAGCAGGTCGTTATGTCCCGAGGGGTCACAGACTGTGAGAGAGCACAGGGCGGGCTGGGGTGATCCCCTCCTCCCCCCTGAGTGCACAAACTTTTGTGCACCCAGCCTCTAGTATATATATAAAACCCTAATATGCAAATAGACCAAATGGCTGAACAACCAAACAATTGAACAGCCGGTCACTATGACGTGTGCTGACTACCAAGGGACGTGCGCGGAACATGGCGGTGTCTCCAGCAGGCGGTAGAGTGTGGAACATGGTGGGCAATGGCCACAGAGGGACGGTGGAGCAGGTGAGCGGGGGCGCCAGACCAAGGCAGAGCACTGGTTGCTGTCATCAGGGCGGGCCTCTGATGGTTACAGAAAATTCTTTGCTCCCATGTGCCACTGTCCCGCCCAGCACTTGCCAGTGCTAGCCCTGATCACTCGGTGCCGTCAGTGGGTGTGAGTGGTGGCTACTGGCCCCAATCGCCCCTCAGGGCTTCTCTACCTCCCCCTGCTCCTGAGGGGCGATCACTGCCAGCAGCCGCCTCTCACACCCACTGCCAGCAACGGCCCCACTCCTGCCCGCTGCCGGCACCAGAGCCACCATTCACACCCACTGCTGGCACTAGCCCTGTTCACACCCACAGACAGCGCCAGAGCCACCACTCCCACCTGCTGCCAGTGCCGGGCGCCAGTCTCAATCGCTCCATGCTGTCTGCACATGGGAGCAGTAGCAGCAGGAGCTAGGCTGCTGGCAGACAGGGGAATAGGGTCCATGGCAGGAGGGGCCAGGTAGGTGCGCAGAGGATGGGCTGAGACCCGACTCTGTGCCCACTACAGCCTCGTGGCTTACAGTTCCTTTCAAGGTACAAAAATGCATGCACTGAGCTCCTAGTTTTGAGAAGAGAAAGTAAAAATTGAACAACGTTCCTATTAGCCAGCCTCAGTGACAGGCCTGGGGGTGGCAGAAAGGTCCTGCAGCCAGCCAGATTGTCACTCATTCATTCACTCATCAGATAGACTTTATCCTATTTGTTAGTGTTAGCGATATTTTAAAAATTGAAAGGCTGTTTTCTGGGAGGCAAAACTCAATTTTCAGAGTAACATCACTTCTCTGGACTTTGTTGTTTTAAGTGCTGAAAAAAAGAATAAAGGATTTGTGAGGGGATTCATCTACTTATCTAGATTTTAAGACCTGAAGAGGAAATATTAACAGAATACATTCAGAATCTCAGATGAGAGGTATTAGAGAAAAATGCCTAAGGAATGGATGTTTAGACAATATCTATTTACATAAGACACAAAATTTTTATAGGATTTGGAAAATAAAAAGGAGACTTAGAATCTCAGTTGGTATCTAATTAGAACCAGGTTAAGAGACCTGGGTTTTTCCTCTCAACCCCTCTTCTAAGATGACAAGTTTCTGATGAGTGTCCTAGAAAGCAACAGCTCCGAAAAATGATCAAAAGACAATGTAACATCGCCATCTCCTGAGTCCTTGATAGCTTTACACAGAAACTTGGGACCTGTCCCAAGGTATAGAAAACATAGGTTGAAGTGAAGGATCTATAATAATAAAAGGGTAATATGCTAATGAGACTGGACGTCCTTCTGGATGACCTTCCAGATGAAGCCAGGACTTCGAGGGAAGACCGGGTCCCAGGTGCCAGAGGGAAGCCGGGGCTGGCAGCAGGGGAAGGAAGGCCTACTCTTGCACAAATTTCGTGCATTGGGCTTCTAGTAAATATGTAAAAGTACAATGCCTCAGGAAAGCTTTACAGTTGACATATTTATTTTATCCTTTAATACTAATGAAAGTAGTAAAGTAGAACATGTAACAGCAATGCTACAGAAGTATTTCAAATGATGAGGTTTGGTTTTGCTGCTTACAAATTACTGTACTATATTATTATTTACAAAAAGACAGCCTTAAGATGTCTTTTACTTCAGAATCGTGGCACATAAAGTGGGATTTAGGGTGCCAGAGAGGGGTGTACTGGAAAAGGCTTAACAATCAGCCATCTGAGGCATCACTGACATTGCTATACTGTTGTTATCATTTAACTGTTTTAAAAGTTCTTGTTCTGCCCTGGCTGGGTTTTCTCAGTGGTTAGAGCATCAGCCTCCGTGTCAAAGGGTTTCAGGTTTGATTCCCAGTCAAAGGCATGTACCTGAGTTGCGAGTTCTGTCCCCGACCCGGTTGGGGCACCTGCAAGAGGGAAGAAATAAATGTGTCTCTCTCACATTGATGTCTCCCTCCCCCCTCTCTCTCTCTTTCTCTCTCCCTCTCTCTCACATTGATGTCTCTCTCTGTCTTCCATCCCCCCACAACTCTCAATAAAAAAAATCAATGGAAAAATTTCCTCAGGTGAGGATTAACAAAAAATAAATTAAAAGTTCTTGTTCTGCTAATGGACTAAACACACCGACAGCTATCATTTCATGTTTTGTATTTGCACAAGAAAATTAGAAATTTTTAAATGAAAAAAATTAATTTGCAATGGTCATTTGATCTTAATGTAAAGTCATGCTTCATGGAGTGACATGTAAACTCACCTTTTGTGGCTACTTACAGCCCTTCTAAAATCCCTACCACTTTAATATATATGCAGACATTTCTTCAATCCATTTGTTCTGTGATCAGTGATATCACCCTGTGATGGATAGTTGATGTCAGTCAATAGATATTTTGTGAAAATAATTCATTTATCATCACCTTCCTTGAGAAACAGAAATAGTACCTAATTGTTTTAATTAAATATGCATTTCCAATTTTTTTTAGCTCATTGCTCTTAAGGAAATTTATTGTGAAATGTAAAAAGCATTACCAAATAATGGCATGATTAATGAACAATTGTAGATATACACCCTACAATAGATAACAAAACTACTCGATTCACTCTTTAACAGGACAGCCCAGCTTTTATTTTCTGTACATATTTCAAATACTCCTACGTATAGTTTCTCAACTTCACCGCTGATCACACCAGCTGGCAGTTTATGGGCTTCACGCTTCTCATAGGACAATGGGTAGGGGCCACGGCACAATTGGCTGGTATTATACCACATGGCCAGAAGGGGCCACTTGGACACCCATCAGAAGTTTTTGTCAAGAACTTCTTTTACTACAATTCAAGACAAAGAAGAACGTTTATTTTTAAAGCACTCTGCATGGTGTCCATCAAAGAAAAACTTTAGTTATGTGGCATCAGGAGAGAGTTGGTGAAAGGAAAGTGTGTTATCTCTGGTTGCCTTTAAGATTTAACAATGTGTTAAAGTATGAACTCTACTATTTATACATCCCATGCTACTAGGCAAATCCTGGCAGAAGCTGGAAGAAGAAAGTCCACTAAAACTTTCCTGTCTTATTTGAATGCAACTATTAAACAAAATTTTGTTGCAAAATGAAAAAGCCTAGGACAAATGCTAACCTAAAAAGTATTTTGAGAAAATGTGCACAAGCCAAAACTGTGCAGGGAAAACCAGGACATGGTCGCCTAGTCATAGGGAATGTCCATGTTTCACTTTAGAAGATACTGGCAGTTTCCCAAAGTGGTTGTTGGAATTTACATCCCCACCAATAGCATCTGAGAGCTAGAATTACTCCACTTCCTCACCAACATTTGACACCATTTTTAATTTAATTTTTGACCATTTTGACATATATTCAATGCCACCACATTGTGTTTCTAATATTACTTTACCTGCTTAATAATAAGATGAACACATGTTTATTTTTTTTTTTTTTTTTTTTTTTTTACATTTATTCCTAAGTATTTTATTTTTGAAGCAATTTTAAATGGGATTGTTTCCTTAGTTTCCCTTTCTGACAGTTCATTATTGTGTAAAAAATACAATTGATTTCTGTAATATTTATTTTGTATCCTGCTACCTTACTGAATTATTTTACACATCCTAGTAGTTTTTTTGTGGAATCTTAAGGGCTGTCTACATACAGTATCACGTCATCTGCAAATAAAGACAGTTTCACTTTCTCCTTTCCAGTTTGGATGCCTTTTATGTTATTTTTGTCTGATTTCTGTGGCTAAGACTTCCAGTACCATGCTGAATAAGAGTGGTGAAAACAGACAACCCTGTCTTGTTCCTGTTCTTAGGGGAAATGGTTTTAGTTTTTTCCAATTGAGAATGATATTGGCTATAGGTTTATCATATATGGCCTTTATTACATTGAGGTATGTTCCCTCTATTCCCACTTTGCTCAGAGTTGTTATCATAAATAGATGCTGAATTTTATCAAATGTTTTTTTAATCTATTGATATGATCATGTGATTTTTATCCATCATTTTATGTATTGTATCACATTTATTGATTTGTGGATATTGTACCAACCTTACATCCCTGGAATAAATCCCATTTGATCATTACTTTTTAGAGGGTGAAAGGTTTCTACTTTTCATTTTCTGTTTCAAATTGATTAACTTCTTGTGGGAAGAGTGCAGAATTCTCTGTTTAATTGCCTGCGTCTTCTCCTGGGAAACATCTCTGAAATATGGGTCTGGACCTGGGAATGTGAACAATGCTGAACTTTTCACAGAGTGATAATCTTGCCTTAGGAACTTGACATTCAATGAAAGGGGACAGTAGTTTCAGGTCTTCTTGGCTTGACTCTACCAGTGTGGAGTCTTTTACCAAATTTTGGCCCCAATATTCTTAGCTGTGCTGGATCCAAGGTAGTCTCATGAGTGGGGATGACATGGAAGATGACAGTCCCACCTCTGGAGTATAACCACCTTGAACTTAGTATCAGCAAAAGGTAACTGGAGGAATATGAGAAGTGTTGAAAAGCTTCCCCTTCTGAAAAGATCACTCTGGGAGCTGGGAGAAAAAGGAGTCCTGTTTCCTTGGCTGCATTAATCTGGAGTGGAGTTTCACTCTTGCTGACATAGGAGCAAGGAAGGAGGATACAGGTCTTAGTTAAAATGCCACAGATTCCCACTATCCGTACCTAATGTTAGTAGATTTTCATGAATAAGTGTTTCTTCACATGTTCTATGTCCTTACAACAATTTCCATATAAATTAAATGGTTGGATTTTTTCAAAATATTTTTTGCCAGTTTTACTGAGGAGCAGATCCGCAGATCACCTCATGCTATCATGCCAGAAGTGGAACATCTAGTAATTTTATTAATCAATTATTTAAAAAACCCATTGTATTTTTTAAAAATGCCAGCAGCATATGAATAAAAAGGGTATGAGATGGCCACTGAATGCCATGTTTATTAGCACACTATTAGGTCTCCTTTACCATGAACAGCTTGTCATTATCTGGATGTAAGTGTCCCAATGTGTATAAATGAGGATCTTGGACTCAAGAACTACTGTTATGTGGCCATAATCTGTCACTGATATAGGAATAGCATTCCATAGATGGAATATATTTCAACATCTGTTAGACACCAGTGGTAGCAACAAAACGGACCTAGGTAGTTCATTTGCTTGGAACGGTCAGAGGTATTCCTTGAGCTACATATTTAAAGTATTTGTAATACTCTGGTAGTGGGACAAGTGGACAACCATGTGCCCATATGATTTCTCTGCCTAGTCATGTGGTTACCTTAAGCAGCATAAAACACCAGAGAGAAAGCCTGAGGGCTCATGGGGGAAGAATTAAACCACAAATTAAAAAAGAATCAGCTGGCCCAGCTGGTATGGCTCAGTGGTTGAGAGTTAACCTATGAACCAGTAAGTCACTGTTCAATTTCCAGTCAGGGCACATACCAAGTTTTCAGGCTGGATCCCCAGTGAGTGGGTGTGCAGGAGATAGCCAATCAATGATTCTCTCTCATCATTGATGTTTCTATCTCTCTCTCTCTCTCCTCCCTTCCTCTCTAAAATCAATACAAATTGCTGGGGTCCAACCCCAACAGGTCCAGGGGTCCCCAAAGGTGTGGACGGAGTAGGTGAAGAAGGAATGACATGGAGGCAGCATTCAGGTGATCATCATAGTTGGGTTCCTCAGCCAGGTTCTGTCCCCAGGTTCTCCAGGTTCTGTCGCCAGGTTCTCCAGCCAGGTTCTCCAGCCAGGTTCTATCCAGGTTCTCTAGCCATGTTCTCTGGCTAGGTTCTCCAGCCAGGTTCTCCAGCCAGGTTCTGTCTAGGTTCTCCAGCCAAGTTCTGTCCAGGATCTCCAGCCAGGTTCTGTCCAGGATCTTTTGCCATGTTCCCTCCCTAGGTTCTGTCTCTAGGTTCTCTCTCTAGGTTCTGTCCCTAGGTTCTGTCTCTCCAAGTTCTGTGTCCAGGTTCTGTCTCTAGGTTCTCGAACACATGTTTATTGACCATTGGATATACTCTTTTCTTGAGGTGCCTGCCTTCTCAAGCCCATTTGCCAGCAGGTTGTGTATGTATGTGCATTTTCCTTACTGGTTTGTAGTAGTTATTAATATACTAGAGGCCTGATGCACAGATGCGTGCACAGGTGGGGTCCCTCCACATGGCCTATGGATATTGGGCCGAAACTGGCTCTCTGACATCCCCTGAGAGGTCCTAGATTGTGAGAGGGCAGGTCTCAGTGACATACCCCTGAATTGGGCTCCATCTGCTCTGGTTCTAGGTGTGTCACCTGAGAACCGCAGCTGCCAAGTCATCGCAGCTTGGCAGCTCCTATGTTGAGCGTCTGCCCACTGGTGGTCATTGTGCATCATAGCTACCGGTTGGATGGTCGAATGGTCGGAGCTCACTTAGGCTTATCTATATATATAAAGAGCCAGGAGCCGTAACAGCCACAATGACCAAGGCTCCACTGAACACCGAACACTGGAAGTCAGTTCTGGGTAGCCATGGCTACCCAACACTGACTGTATCCAGTACCGGATCAGTGACCCAGCACTGACTGCTGAGGGGGCTGCAGATCAGGCCTGGAGAGATGCTCCAAGACAGAGGCAAGGTCTGATCTGCAGCCTCAGTGGCAGCTGTTGATCAGCCATTGCCTCTCTCTTTCTCTCCTGGCTTCGCCAGCAGCCATGTCTCTGTTTCTCTCTGGGCCTCTGCAAGAGTGTGGGAGGGGGTGCTGATCAGCTCTGCCTCTTTGATCAGGCCCAGAGATAGGCCCAGATTCGCTGACTGGCAGACAACCGACCAATCAGAACCAAATCTGGGTGAAGTGCCAGGAGCCAATGGCTGCCTAGGTGGTGGAGCTTTTGACACTGACTGGCATAGAAACCAACCAATCAGAACCTAATCTGGGTGAACTGCAAAGGGAGAACCTAAGGTAGGGGCTGAGAAGGGGTTTTAAGGGCAACAGCTGTTTGGTGTAAAGTGTAAGAAAGCAGTTCAATTTTTTAATGACCGCTTTGGCAGTATAGTGCATATGGCTGGCTATCAGTCCAGATATAAGGATTATGTGTGTTTGTCTACCAAGAGCATCTCCTCCTGCTGAAAAAGGCCCCCCCATTTAAACAATCCTATCCTAAATAATCTATCTATACTAATAAAAGGGTAATATGCTAATTAGATCAGGTCCACCAGCCATCTTACAGACATTTGACTTCCTTCCAGTCAAAGCCATGGTGGTGGGGGCCAAGGCAGAGGCAGTTAGAGGTGAGATCAGGCTGGCAGGGGAGTGCACTTAGAGGCATTGAGGCAGGCAGAGGCAGTTAGTGGTGACCAGGCATGCAGAGGCAGGTGAGGGTGAGATCAGGCTGGCAGGGGAGGGCAGTTAGGGCTGATCAGGCAGGCAGGCAGGTGAGCAGCTAGGAGCCAGCAGTCCCAGATTGCAAGAGGGATGCCTGGCTGCCGGACATTCCCCAAGGTGTCCCTGATTAGAAAGGGTGCAGGTTGGGCTGAGGGAACCGCCCTCCCTACGTGAATTTTGTGCACGGGGCCGTATATATATTTGAACTACTAGTTATATGAGTTGTAAACATTGTATAGGACTCTCTGGTTGCCTTTTGGGCATCTAAATGGTTTATTTTGGTGAACAAAAGTTCTTAATTTTATGTAGTCCAATTTTCTGTTTAAGAAATCATTCATTATTTGAAGAACAGGAAGATATTATCCTATGTTATTGTCCTAAAGTTTAGTTTTTAACCTGTCATAGTTAGGTATACAATACTACTCAACTGAACTTGGAATATTTAGTAAGGAAGAGGGATACTTTATTTTTTCCATATTGCTATCCATTTGATCAAGCATCATTTTTTTCAGAAGATTGTCCTTTGCCTTCTGAGTTTCAGTAGAAATTCTGCCATAAATTGGGTAGTTATGAAACTGTATGTTGGGCTCTTTCTGGATTCTCTATCCCTTTCCACCAATCTGCATGACTTTCCCCATGCCAGTACTGTCCCATGTCTTAGAACTCTAACTTTACAGTAAATTGGTTTCTGGTGGTAAAAGTGTTCATCATGTACTTCTTTTTAAAGACTGGCTTGGTTACTCTAGCTTCTTTACATTTCCATATAAATTTTAGACTCAGCTTGTCAGTTTTCACTAGAAACTAACACAGTCTGCTCGAATGAACTGACAATAATATTGAGTCTTCTAGCCATGAATGTGGCGTATTATTCATTTCTCTCAGCAATGCTTAGTAGTTTTCAGTGCAGACATTACACCCATCTTTTAGATATATTACTATATATTTTACATTTTTCATGTTATTAAAAATTCCATTCCAATTTCATTTTCTTTTTGTTAATTGCTAACACATAGAAACACAAGTGATAATTATATTCTAAACTTGTATCCAGGAACCTGTTAAATTCACGTAAGTCCAAAATTCATATGTTGAAGCCCAACCTCCAGTACCTGAGAATGTGACTGTATTTGGAGATGGGCCTTAAAAGAGGTAACTAAGTTAAAATAAGGCTGTTAGGATGGGCCCTAATCCAATATGATAGGCATCCACATTAGAAGAGATTAGAATATACAGTGAGATACTGGGGGTCAGAAGCTCCCATACACAGAGGGACAACCACGTGAAGGGGCAGCAAGAGGATAGCCATTTGCAAGCCAAAAGGAGAGGCCTCAGTGGACCAGACCTTCAGTGGACTTCTAGCTTCTAGAACTGTGAGAGAATCAATTTCTGTTGTGCAGGCCAAAGCAGACTACTACAGAGGAAGACCCTGATTAGAGCTCATTAAACCAGGAGGGCGTTAAGAGAGCTTCTGAGCCGGTGAACACAGGGAGTTGCTGGAACAGTGTCACCTGAAGAGGCTGTAGAAACTCCATGCCCTGCCCCTTGACTTACCTAAGCTCTCTTCCATTTGGCTGCTCCAGAGTTATACCCTTTTAGAATAAATCAGTGATCTACTAAGTAAAATGTGTCTCTGAGTTCTGTGAGCCAATCTAGCAAATAATTCCCAAAGAGGAGGTGGTTGGAACCTCCACCTTATCGCCAGTTAGAAACACAGGTGACAACCTGAAGTTGTGACTAGAATCTGAAGTGTGTGTGTTGGCGGCGGGTGGGGGGGCGGGGGCGGGGGAGCAGTCTTGTAGGACTGAGTCCTTACCTATGAGACCTGACACTATCTTCAGATAGATACTGTCAGAATTGAGTCAAATTGCAGGACCCCCGACTTGGTGTCCAAGAATTATTGGGTGGATGGAGGGTAAATCCCTCATTTATGTCCCTTCTTTATGTCCCATTGTTGGGGACAATTTGTATCAGTACTGTTGGGAAAGTGGAAATTTCAAGAAAAGCCAGGTTTAGGAGATGATAACATGAACTAACTGCCAAGACAACAATCATGCGTTTTTTGGTTTGTGTTTTCTTTTTCTTTTTTCCTTTTTTTTATTAATCCTCACCCAAGGATACTTTTTCCATCTATTTCCTGAGAGAGTGGAGGAGAGAGAGAGAGAGAGAGAGAGAGAGAGAGATCAGATGCCTCCTGCACTCAGGATTGAACCAGCAACCCAGATACCCGTCCTTGACCTCAAACCAAACCTGTGACCCTCAGTGTGCAAGCCGACATTCTAACCAATGCCACACCGCTTTTCTTTCTTTTATTCACAAATTATCATTCATGTGAGTGAATCAAATAGTTGTTTTGATTTCATATAAAAAGAACTGAAAGTAAATATTGAATCATCTAACAACATAACTAATATAATGAAATATTTTAGAATTAAATTAAAATGTTTAAAAATGGAATAACTTATCAGTAAGAGGAAAATCTATGCTTGTAGAAAATGACAAGGAATTTTCTGTAATAAAAATAATGTTTTAAGGAACATGTTGAATTCCCAGGAGTGAAAAAATATGTTTGGAGTTTTACAGTTTTCTGAAGATGAAGCCTACAAGTCTAGGACAGATGCTGTACTCTTTCTTAATATTTAGATGCCAAAAAAAGGAAGGGGACCAGCAGTTATTCCCCTCCCACTGGAATAGAAATCATTCTCATATTTAATATTAACAAGGCATTTTGTTAACAATAGACTCTCCAAGGAAAATAAAGATGGTTTTACATAAGGAGGGCCATCAAAAGAAAAAGATCCATTCAAGAGAAATCAGTATGAATTTCAGCAAACACTGAAACTATTAGCCAAGTCCAGCAGGAATTATGAACAATATTACCTTTCCCGAGAAATATGTCTTATCCCAATGATTATTCATCAAGACACAAAGCCAGGCAACTCTTCAATATTTTGATTTATAGAGGATAGCATAAGGGGAATTCCACTTAGAAACCTAGCCAAGAGACTAGCTCCTGGCATTTCAATTAAATATTTAAGCCACTACAGGAATAATTTGGGATACTAGAAAGAGGAAGTTTATGCACCTGGAAAAGACTACATAAACCTGGAGAACTTAATGATCCTGTGTGTGCCATCCTCAATACCTTCAATTTGGTTTTCTCAAGAACCCTGTCAGTTTGCAATTGGGAAGGGCTGGGTGTACAGGGAAATCTACATCCACATTACCAGCCCTTTCAGCTCCATGAGGACAGGAACATTGTCTAGTTCACCCCGAGGACTCCTCCTAGTAGGTCTTTAAGATGTACTGATTTAATTTGCTCTGGCTGATTTGGCTCAGTGGATAGAGTGTTGGCCTGTGGAATGAAGTGACCCGGGTTCAATTCTGGTGAGGGCACATGCCCGGGTTTTGGCTTCGATCCCCAGTGGGGGGTATGCAGGAGGCAGCTGATTAATAATTCTCTCTCATCATTGATGTTTCTATCTCTCCCTCTCGCTTCCTCTCTGAAATCAAGAAAAATATATTTTAAAAAAGAAAAAATGTACTTAATTAAATCAAATGGTGTTTACCAAAGCTAAGATTTCATTTATAAAAGGATGGAAATTAATAATGGCGATCTTCCTGTAGTTTTTATTTCATCAAATTGGGAAGTTTTTTTTTTGCATATTCTTTTCCTCTTTTCCTCTACCAAGCACCAACTCTTGAGGGAAAAGAACCTGTATCATTTGTCTTCTTACTCTGACTCTAGCGTAGCAAAAGTTCAATACTGCTTTTAAATGAGTGGAATGAATGTTGCTTCAAATTCCTTTTTGTTAGACATGATTACTCTATACTGCAGAAAATTAATTTAAAGAAATAGTGGCTCACGAACATGAGAAAAAAATAACACCTAGTACAGGGGATGGGATAACAATAAGTAGACAAAATAAACTAAGCATGCACTTTTTAGCTCTGTCTAATGCAAATTTAAAATATGAAACAGATATTCTGGATGAACAAAAATGCAAAGGTCCAATAGGATAATACCAATAATTAATAAAGTATGTGCATCAATATAGGGTCCAAGTTCCATGAGTTTCAATATTAGTAGGAGAAACTATAAACCAGATTAGGGAATGCTTTTAAATTCTAAGTGCAAAGCAAATCAAAAAGATAAGTAGTTAGAAAAGGGACAAAAAGTGCTCATAATCTTGCTCTAACTGCCACCCTAATCCCAATAGTTCCTTTTCATCACTGACTCCTGAATTTCCATCAACTTATGATTATATCAATTGATGCAGAAAAAGCACTTGACAAAATCCAACACCCATTGCTGATAAAAATTCTCAGTAAAATAGGAATAGAGGGATCATATCTCATCATAATAAAAGGCATATATGACAAAACCTACTGCCAACATCATACTCAATGGGCAAAAAAGAAAACCATTTCCCCTAGGAACGGGAACAATACAGGGATGTCCTCTTTCACCACTCTTGTTCAGCATAGTACTGGAAGTCCTAGCCACTGTGATCAGACAAGAAGTCATAAAAAAGAGATCCAAATTGGAAAGGAGGAAGCAAAACTCCTTATTCTCAGATGACATGATATTGTACTAGAAAATCCTAAAGACTCCATCGAAAAATTACTGGATTTAATAAATTCGGAAATGTAGCAGGATACAAAATTAACACTGAAACACCAATGGCTTTTTAATACACCAATAATAAACTAATAGAAAGAGGAACTAAACAAAAAATTCCATTTACCACTGCAACAAAAAAATTAAGAGTCTTAGGAATAAAATTAACATAGGAGGTAAAAGAAAGAGCTTTTATTTGCAAGTTGACTTCCAAGAAAACAGGAGGCTAGTGTCAAATCTGTCCCGCTGGTCAAGGGGCAAGATTTAAGGGGCTTCAGCACCAGATAATCCTGGACAATAGACACTTTGCTTCAGAAAGGGTTCTGGGGTTCAGGTTCTAATCATATGGTTATTTTGGATCCATGGGGGTGGAGAGTAGTTTCTGGTGCACAAGTGTCACTCATGAGTGGTGTTTACCTATAAGTGGTGTATCCAAGGTTTAAATATTTCAAATCTGGTTAGAAACAGCATAGGACCAGTTTAAGCTGGTTCTGTGGTCACAATTTCTTAAAATGTGAATAATAATAGCATCTTCTCAAATAGTTAACTTAGCCTGACTACCTTAGCCTTATATATAATAAGCAAATACTTACTACCAGTTGATGCATCATCTCCACATTCAAAAGTGAATTTCTGTTGTCTCTCCCCCAACAGCCCCACGTTAATGACAATTCCATCATTTTAGGTGTTTTGGCCAAAAGCTTTGACTCCTCATTCCCTCACACTGCACATCCATTCTGTCAGAAGATTCTGTTGGTTCTACCTTCAAAATATATGCTGACTCCCAAAGCTTCCTAATTGGTTCCTTGCTCTCATCCTTGCTCCTGTCAATTTATGCTCAAGCAGTGGAGGTGAGACTTTTAAACATCAGGCAGATCAGGTTGACTCCTCTTCTCAGAATCCCACAGTGGTCCCTCAATTTCACTATGAATAAAAGCTAAAGATTTTTAAATGGCCTACAAGACCCTATAAGATCTGCCACCTCTTCACATTCCTATTACCCCTCCAGCCACATCTCCAGTTCCTCTCTCCCTGCTCACTTAACTTCCCTCTCTTCCTGCTCACTCACCTTCAGCCTCATGGGCCTCTGTGTTCCCCAAATATACCAGGCATATCCCTGACTTACAGCCTTGGCACTGGCTGTTTGAGCTTCTTGGAAGAGTTACCTCAGGGAGCCTCTTAACTCCTTCAGACCTTTGTTCAAATTCATCTTCTCCATGAGACCAAGCCTTACCAACTTCTATAATATCATAATTGTACTTCACTAAACTTAGTGTTTTTATAGCCCTTTTAACTTACTAATATCTATATTATTTCCTTATATATTATGGTTATTAAGTATTGTCTGTGTCTCCTCACTAGAATATAAGCTACACAAATGCAGAGCCCTTTGTCTCTTCTGTTTACCAACATATCCCATGCACCTAGAATAATATTTGGCAAATATCTTTGGAATGATCAAATTATATTTAAAGTAGAAATCTAGGTACTATGGAAGAAGTAGCAGTCCCTAAATTCCTTATTTTACTTCCACCTAAACGTTACAGTGATGAATCTGAGTCATAGAAATATCTTTACTGATACAGCTCCAACGGCAATGGAAACTAAGGAGAAAATAAACAAATGGTACTACATCAAATGAAAAAGCTTCTCCACAGCAAAAGAATCCATCAACGGAAGAACAAGAAAGCCCACTGCATGGGAAAACATAATTGCCAAGTTTATCTCCGATAAGGATTTAATCTCCAAAATTCATAGGGAACCCATACAACTTCATAAAAGGAAGATAAACAATCCCATCCAAAAATTGGACAAAGGACCTAAATAGACACTTTTCAAAAGAGAACATACAGAAGGCCAATATGAAAACACTATTGCCCAGGGCATGGATTAGTGCACATTGAAAGGATATTAATTAGAAGAAATATTTTAATATTATTATTCTCCCTGTCTTTATAGGTGTCAGAGATGAAAGAAAATTAGTCAAATCATCACACAGACGGCCAGTCACTTTGCATTATATATAGACTAGAGATCTGGTGCATGAAATTCATGCACAGGGAGAGGGGGAAATGTCCCTCAGCCCAGCCTGCACCCTCTCCAATCCAGGTCCCTTCAGGAGATCCCCTGTGGGATCGGGCCTAAACTGGCAGTAAGACATCCCTCTCACAATCTGGGACCACTGGCTGCTAACTGCTCTCCCCTGCCGGCCTGGTCACCCCTGTGTGCCACTGCCTCGGCCCCTACCATCATTGCTTTGTGCAGAAGGACATCCGGATTGATGACTGGAAGATGTCCAGTCTAATGAGCATATTACTCTTTTATTTATATAGATTATACAAACTAACCCTTAAGGCAGAGTTGCATTAGTAGAAATGAAGAGACATTTCATTAAAAAATGTATATTGGTTTGCTATGATTCAAATCCACTTGTTTATGACAAAAATCAAGCCTTTAAGCATAAGATTGCTTGTCCTAGCTGGTTTTGCTCAGTGGCTAGACCTTCAGCCTGCGGACTGAAGGGTCCCAGCTTTGATTCTGGTCAAGAGCACATGCCTGGGTTGCAGGCTCGATCCCCAGTAGGATGCGTGCAGGAGGCAGCCGATCAATGATTCTCTCTCATCACTGATGTTTCTATCTCTCTTCCTCTCCCTTCCTCTCTGAAACCAATAAAAATGTACTTAAAAAAATAAAAGAATAAGATTGCTTTGCTATCAAAGCCAAGTAAGGTGTGTCATTCGATGTCTCTGATGAAGTCTGAGCAGCTCAGTTGCTAAGCAACTTCGCTGGGTTCTTATCAAATGAAATCTGTGGAGAAGCAACTAAACCCACCATGCATTTAGGCTATAAAGACCGAAAGTTGTGGAGGACAGAGTGTTTCTGGGGCTGGAGACAGTGAGGGTCAGTGGCCGGAAGGCAGGGTAGATGCCAGAATGCCCAGTGCCTGGAAATACTGGAGGGTCTCTGATATGCAAATATTCTGGGGGTGGGGTCAGGCCCTGTGCTCCCTGACATCAGGTCTGGATGGAGGGCAGGGGTGCAGTTCCAGGGTATCCCCTTCCTGCAGGGCTCCTCCTCCTCCCCTTAACCCCTTAACCTGTCCATTTGGATAAAGTGGGTGGGAAGCAGGTACACAATGTCTGGGCAAGACGTCCCTCAGTCCCGGATCTCTCCAGGGCAGGGACTGGTGTTTGTATTGGTTTATTTGATTCTTCTTACATGTTGGTTGAGGGGGGTAGCACGGGATTGTCTGCCAGATATGGTTTCCTTCCACTTGCTCGCCAGAGCTGCCCCACATGATGGCTTTTCCCTTCTTTCCCTTCTGATGGAGCTAATGCACATGACATCGCCAGGGACGAAACTGGGGCCCCCTCGTATTACCTGGAGATTGCACTCCACAGGAACCTGCCTGTTCGAGGGAGGGCTGGCGTCATTCACTGCTGGAGAGGCTCGATTTAAACCAAGCCTCCGCTTGCCACAGCTTAGATAGGCGCTGGCTGAGTTTGAGGAGGGTTTATCATCCCTTCTGGCTTTTTCCTTGGGAACCACAAACTCAAGACAGCAGAGCTGGGGCCCTTCACTTCTCAGCACCTGCTCTCCTCAGTCAGCTGCTGAATTTACTTGAAGGATGTAGAATAATTTGTAAACAATGCTAAAGTGTGTACAATTAGGACAAAGCATTATGCAATTGTTTCCTATTAATTTGTATGATTTAGGGTCCTGAGTGTTTGAGGATGTCAGCTCTTACAGTTCATGGTGATTTTAACTATTGAATTTAACCAGAGTCTCCAGTGACTCTTTCAGCTGGGCATCCTCTGGCCCGGATGCAGGGTGCCTGCTTCCACCTCTGCCTATGGCCACTTCCACCTGGGTCGGGCCTAAGCCAGGAAGTGAGGCTTGCCTCTTCGTGACCCATGGCGGGGTAGTCTCAGGGCTGAGCGGCGCCCCTGATGGTGACCACTTTCTCTGGGGGACACACCCGGGCTGCGCCTGACAAGTCATGACTATTAAGCACCTGAATGGTCTTAACTAATTAGTATATCTGGGCTAATTAGCATATTCCTCTTTGATTATATAGGATATATATAGGTGTTCGAGAGGACATTCTTCAAAGTTGCTGTCCTACAGGGTGTGAAACGCAAACACGGGTGTACAGTAAAACAGATTCAGGGCCAACAGTGCCCCAGCAGCACAATCCAGAGCCTCCGCCCCCCTCCAGCATGGGATCTGGGCTTGTCGTGTGTGGGGCAGAGCAGGAGGCAGCACAATCTGACTGGCCACCATACCCAGCTCGGGATCCAGGCCTGCCATCTGAGACCAGGGGAGACAAGGCAGACACTGCGGTATTGGGCGTGCCATCGGCCACCAGAGGAGCAGGCCTAAGCCAGCAGGTGGTTATATCTCGAGGGGTCCCAGACTGTGAGAGGGCACAGGTTGGGCCGAGGGACACCCCTCGCCCCCTCCAGTGCACAAAGTACTGTGCACCAGGCATCTAGTATATATATAGATGCTCAAAGTCAGTAATCATCTGAGAGATGCAAATCAAAAGAACAATGAGATACCATCTCACACCTGTCAGAATGGCTATCATCAACAGATCAAGAAACGACAAGTGCTGGAGAGGATGCGGAGTAAAAGGAACCCTCTTACACTGCTGGTGGGAACGCAGACTGGTGCTGCCACTATGGACACAGTATGGTGTTTCCTCAAAAAATTAAAAATGGAACTCCCATTTGACCCAGTGATCCCACTTCTAGGAATATGTCTCAAGAAAACAGTAACAATAATCAGAAAGGCTATATGCATCCTTATGTTCATAGCAGCACAATTTTCCATAGCTAAGATTTGGAAACAGCCTAAGTGTCCATCAGCAGATGAGTGGATTAGAAAACTGTGGTACATCTACCCAATGGAATACTATGCTTCAGTAAGAAAGAAGGAATTCTTACCATTGGCAACAGCATGGATGGAACTGGAGAGCACTATGCTAAGCAAAATAAGATATTCAGAGAAAGAAAAATATCACACGATCTCATTCATTTGTGGAATATAATGAACATAAACTGGTGAACAAAAATGGAACCAGAGTCATAGAAGCATTTAACAGACTGTCCAACCTGTGAGGGAAGGCAGGGGGTGAGGGGGTAAGAGAGCAACCAAAGGACTTTTATGCAAGCATATGAGCATAACCAATGGACACAAACAGTAGGCATGTGAGGGCATATGCTGGGGGTGGGGGCAGCCAGGGAGAGGTCAATGGGGGGAAAGGGAGACTTATGTAATTCTTTAAACAATAAAGAATTTAAAAATAGAATAAAAGGAAAAATTTACAATAACATTTAGGATTAGATTAAAGTAACATAAATAGTATTGCCAAGTAACATGAACAGAGAATAATGATGCTTATCTCAGATACATTTAATGATGTGACCTGTGGCTTTTTATAGTCTCACACTTCATTTAGTGATCATTTTTATGCCGAAATTGCCTGGTTAGACCATCTTATAGAAGGCCACAGTTGCAAGTTTAAACTGCACAGGCTGGTGAACTTTGCAGGCACAAAGCACTATCCATTATGAATCGATAGTGATTGATCCTTGCTGAGCAAAGGCATGACAATTTAGAATCCAGAAAATACAGCACACTGAAATAGGGAGCAGCTAATGACCTCACTGTGGTCTCCACTGAAGGAGCCAACATGATCTATCTAATACCTAATATGAAAATAATTCACATATTGTATTCTAATATTTGTAGAATAATTTAGTGTACTCTATACAAACTGATAAAATAGTGTGAAACTCTTTTTGAACTTTAACGTATAGGATACATCTTTACATTCCTCCCATACCCCCAACTTTATAGCTTTGAGCTCCTATTGTATTTTTCTTGTTCCAGTGCCATACTGGAGACATTGCTGCTAACACCTACATTGCAATGCAGTTAGGCCCCAAACAAAAACAACCTTGCTAATCCTGCCCACAATCATTCATTCAAAACAGATCAGGGTTTACCAAGTGGCAAGGAATAGAACTACATACATGAGTTAAGGCAGCTCCTACTCTCGAGAAACTAATAATCAGGTGGAGAATATAAAATAGCCTCAAAATAATCTCAGAACTTTCCTTTAATTCCTTTCAATGCAACATAGGCCTAATTACTTTGATTCTGCATGCCTACTGAATATTAATTAGAAAATGTCAAACATTTCCAAAGACAAAAAAATTACCCATTCATTCTGATATTACATACATATAATTTATATACATATTACCTCAATCTTTTGTTTATAAAGATATTTAACATCTCAACTTTGTTTCTTTTAAAACAAGTCCCTATAAACTGAGCCTTTGGTACTATTTCAGTCATAGTCAAGATTTCTGGTTCCCCTGGTTACTTTTTAAAAAATTTATCTTTATTGTTGAAAGTATTACAGCTGTCTCCCCATCTCTCCCCTTCCCCAATAAGCATCTCTACCCTATATATGTCCATTGCAGGTCTTCATCACACTATTGTCTGTGTCCCAGGGCTTTGCATGTATACATATGTGTTGCCCTGGTTAATGTCTCCCCACCCATATCCTACCCCTACCTTCCCTCAGATTCCTCAGACTATTCCATGCTTCTGTGTCTCTGGATCTAATTTGTCCATCAGTTTATTTAGTTCATTAGTTTCCCTGGTTCCTTCTTATCTTTGTTTTGCTTTTCAATTTAATTTATTATTATTGTGGTGAACTATGCCTAACAAAATGTATTATTTTAACCATTTTTAAATGTATAATTCAGTGGCATGAAGCACAGTCACAATATTGTGTAACCATCATCCACTGTCATTTCCAGAACTTTTTATCATAACTAACAGATATTCTACACAAATTAAACACTAACTTCTCATTTCTCCCTATATCCAGTGCCTTGTAATCTCTATTCAACTTTCCATCTCTTTGAATTTGTCCACTGTAGATATCCCATATAAATGGAATCATATTTGTCCTTTTTTCCCCCTGGCTTACTTCATACTTACCATGTTTTCAAGGTTCACCTACTGTAACATGAATCAGAATTTCATTACCTTTGTAAAATGAATAATATTCTGTTGTATTTATATATAACTGTTGTTTGTCCATTCCTCTGTTGATAGGCATTTATGTTATTTCCGCCTCTACATTATTGTAAATAATGCTTCTATGAGCCTTGGTGTACAATAACCATTTGAGTTCCAGATTTCAAGTCCTTTTAGTGTATACCATAAAATGGAATTGTTGGGCCCTGGCCAGTGGGGCTCAGATGATTGGGCACCATCGCTTGCACTTAAAGGTTGCCCATTTGATTCCTGGTCAAGGCTCATATCCAGGTTGTGGGCTCCATCCCTTGTAGGAGCACATACAGAAGGCAACAAATTGATGTTTCCCTGTAACATCAATGCTCTTTCTCTTTCCCTCCCTCCTTCTCTTGCTCACTCCCTCTCCCATTTTCTCTCTAAGCATGTCCTTGGGTGAGGATAAAAAAAAAAAAAAAAAAAAAAAAGCTGTGGTACATATGCACATGGAATACTACTTGACCATTAAAAAGAAATCTTACCTTTTGTGACAGGATGAATAGACCTAGGGGGTATTATGCTTAGTGAAATAAGTCAGGTAAAGAAAGACAAATACCGTATGATTTCCCTTACATATGAAATCTAAAGAACAATATAAGGAAAAAAATAGAAACAGATTCACAGATACAGACAACAGAGTGTCAATTGACAGAGGAGATGAAAGCTGTGGGCACTGGGTGAAAAAGGTGAAGGGACTAAGAAGTATAAATTGGTAGTTAGAGAATAGTCACAGGGATGTAAATTATAGCACAGGGACTAATCAATATCGTAATAACTATGTATAGGGCCATGTAGGTACTTGAAATATTGGGGGAACCAGTCTGTAAATTACATGATTTTCTAACCACTATGCTGTACATCTGAAAGTAATCTATACCTGTATAAAAACCCAGTGACCAGAACGCCGTAATGACCGGAACAACTGATCACTATGACGCCCTCTGTGGCCAACGAAAGGGCCGTTCTGGGAACTCTCGTGGCCCTTCCTCCCTGGCAGCCCCCCCCCAATGGGCTCACAATGTGCCTGATTGCCCCCCCACCCCAATAGGAGGTGGGGCTGGTGGCCAACCTCCTGCAGCCCTTCCCCCTGGCCAGCCCCACCCACAATGGGCCCCCACCACACCGCACACCCTGCAGCCCCTCTCCCCAGCTGGCCCTGCCCCTGATTGCCACCCTCTACCCCAATAAGCGGCGGGGCCAGACAACCAACCTCCAGCAGCCCCACCTCATTGCTGGCCCCACCCCCAATTGTCACCCCCACCCAAATTGGGGGTGGGGCTCACCAGCCAATCACCCACAGCATCTTCCCCGATGTGTCCTGGCCCCGATCGGGGTGGTCCGGCTGGACACCCTCCCACCTTCTCCTCCTCCCCACAGGCCCAGCCTTGATCCACCCCAATTGGGGCCTGGCCAGCTGGACCGCACCCGTGCACAAATTCGTGCACTGGGCTTCTAGTACAGAATAATATTAAATGTAAACTGTAACTGAAAATAAGAGAAGTATATCTTAAGAATAGGCAAGGTGTTGAAAACCCAATTGTCTTTTATCTCAAAGAACTTATAAAAGAGCTGTGAGAGGTAAACAAATGCAACACATTATGATGTATGCAACGAAATGAGAAGTAGAGTGTGCTCTGCACACATATACTAGAGTAGGCTTTAAAGAACACAGAAAAGGCAACCCAGGAGCAGTGACATCTAACTTGACAGCTGAAGGTATTTGGGAAGATTGCCTGCTAAAAGTCTGGAGGAAGTAGAGAGGTAAGTGGAGTGGAGAGTATTCCGACCAGAAGGAACTATATAAATGAAGCTCAAAACAAAAAAGTTGGATGTGCTGACAAAACTGAGACTTCAGTATGACTACAGTGTAAGAGTGGAGAGAGAAGGTTATAGAAAGAAGGCTAAGAAATTAACAGAAACCAAAAGCCTGAAGTATTTTGAACTGAATCTGAACATTAATGTCAGTATGGTGACGGAATCAGATTTGGACTTTGTAGAGGAGGCTCCCTCTGACTACACTGGAAAGAAAGGATAAACACAGGCAAGATTGGAGGCAGGAAGACCACTTGTTCACCTTCAAGTCACCTATACTTAGAACATACCCTGGCACATCATAAGCATTTGTTGACTAAGTGAACGATGCAAAAATAATATCCAGGGTCAAGAACTGCTGAGAATACCTCATTGTAATTATTGCCTCAATGATCATTACAAGACATACCCAAGACACAGGAAAATGAGAGAGGGAATGATACAATACCTTACAATGTTATCATCCTATCTAATAAAGAGGGAATATGCAAATTGACCATCACACCATCATGAAGATGGCAGTGCCCAAAGCGGAGGCGGGGTTTCTTTATCAAAAAATGGCTGACCTCACAGCAGAGGCTGAGTTCCTGTAAGAAGCCTTAATGAGCAAACAGCAGGGACCTGAGGCTGTGTGGTGCTGGTCCAGGGAAGGGGACCTGACGCTGCACCCCCTGCCTAGTGGGTCTTGACAGGGAACCTCAGGCCATGACCCCCACCTTAGCCCAGGGGACCTCAGGCCATAGCCCCTGCCCAGCAGGGCTTGACGGGGGACCTCAGGCTGCACCCCCCCCACCCCAGCGCTGGGGTGTGGGATCTCAGACCGCTCCCCCCACCCTGGCACTGGGCCAGGGGACCTGAGGTCGCACCCCCCCATGCAGTGGGGCTTGACAGGGGATCTTAAGGTACACCCCTTGCCCAGGTGCTGGGCTGGGAAACCTCCGGCTGCTCCCCCTGCCCTTGGCTGGGTGACCTGAGGCTGCACCCTCCACCGGGCAGGGCTTTATGGGGTCCTGAGGCTGTGCCCTCCCACCAGGCAGGGCATGACAAGGTACCTCAGGCCATGCCACCCACCCTGGTGCCAGGCCAAGGGACCTCAGGCCATGCCCCCTGGTCTGGTGCTGGGCCAGGGGACCTGAAGCTGCACCCACCCCGCACATGGTGGGGCTTGACCAAGGTGGGGCTGGCTGGGTCTTGATCTCACCCAATGGTGGTGGGGATGGCTGGGTCTGGGTCTGGGTGTCTGGTGATTTTGGTAGGCGGGGACTTGACTCAGTCCCACAGTACCCCAGACACTGATAGGAGAAAGACTTTCATATACATTTTACTAATTTTCTTTTATCTCTGACACTTCTATTATAGAGGAAGGGCAAATAGAAATATTAAATTATTTCTTCTAATTAATCCCCTATTAATGTGCATGAATTTTGTGCACCAGGCCATTAGTTTCATTATAATCACCTTTAGAATGAAAGTGGTGAGAATTTCTGCCTCCCAAGTTGGTTGTTAGATTTAAAATATAAAGGACTGTAGAGGTAGCACAGGCAGGGACATTTTGAAGCTCTTCGTCTTGCCTGGGCAGGGGAGGAGGGTGACTGTACTCAAACTTTCATCTTGCTGTCAATCTTCCTCTTGTTCTCTGTAATCACCCTGTCTAATACAGTGGTTCTCAACCTGTAGGTCGCGACCCCATTGGTGATCAAACGACCCTTCACAGGGGTCGCCTATGACCATCCTGCATATCAGATATTTACATTACGATTCATAATAGTAGCAACACTGCAGTTATGAAGTAGCAACGATAATAATTTTATGGTTGGGTCACAACATGAGGAACTGTATTTAAAGGGCCAAAAGGTTGAGAACCACTTGATACAACCCAAATTAGAAAGATATGAGGAAACTTGTTACTACATAGCTTTTTCTCAAAGCTTGATTCATGATTGCTTTATTTTTTTCCAAAGCCCATAACTTGCTCTACTAACAAGACAAAAGATGTCCAAATGCCTAGCAACCCATTTCCCACTTTTATTTTATAAATAAAAGGTGCACCTTTTATTTATTGTTTCATTGGTTGTTTTTTTTCCTTTCTTTTTCTTTATTTTTTTCATTAAATTTTATTGAGGTGACATTAGTTAACATGAACATTTAGGTTTAACGTGTGGATTACTAAGTTGGTGCACCTTTTAGTAGTGACCAGTCAAGGACTCACCATCAAGGACTTACCGTGCGGGAAAGGCTTTTCTCCAGGAGCAAGTGGGAGGTACTGCTTTTGAACATTAGTCTCAGTTCAAGGTTTCCAGACACTCCGTGCCAAATCTTCTAGCCAGTGTCCTCGCAAGTTTCTATAGGTAAAACCATTTTGAAAATCAGTGAGCTCATGCATTTTCCATTCCAACTTAGCCATAATGCCCTGACGCAGCCAGGCAGACCAAGAGATGATAATTGGGCAAGGGAGAGAGAACCGAGACCGCCTCTGCAAAGTCAGAAGCACTGCTTGGAGTTCATGCAAATGGGTCCCGTCAGCATTAATGTGCTGGAAATTTATTTCCTTGTCAGAACCTCAGCTTCCTCATCTATAAGCTGAGGCCATTGGAATGGATTCCCTATATACCTCTTTCAGAGCTAATCTCCCGTGTCCTGCATTGAACATTCATCCAAGTGAAACTGTGTCTGAAGGTTCTCCTCAGCCTTCTGCTTTATGAATGTTGTAGTTTGTGTTTTAAGAAAAGAATGTCTCTAGTTTGCCTGGGGCCTGTGGACAGCCATGGATGATGGGGACGAATGTGTTAGGGTTGGGGGAGGCCAGGTCCTGGTCCAGTGGTCTCATTACAGCAAGTAACCAGTGGTGCAGCTCAATTAATCATTTGCTGGCCTGAGTGCCATTTTCCTTCACTGTAAGATAAGCCAGAGGACACATAAGGATCGATAACCTTAGTTGCCCCTAGACAGAGCTTTGTTAGCTGGATACTGGTTTTAGGTTTCCGCTGTACCCTTTAACTTTCATATCCTGTGAGTTTTCAACACACACTTCTACCACCTTTTCATTAAGCAAATACATGTTTAAAAATCTGTAACCTAGAAGTTGACGTATTTCCTTCCATTGGCAAAACCTGCTGTTGTATTCCTAGCCCATGATCTATATGCTTCTGAGGGTTTATAGGGCCTCCTTCATTTATCACCGTCATGATTTTATGAACAAAACTTGAATCTGGCTCTAAGAAAACTAAGTAAAATGACAAAGAAAGCAGCCCATTCTGATGCAGGTCATTAGCAGGCATGAGGAGGGCCAAAGCTGTTCCCCAGCTTGAAGCAGTCATTCCACAGCTGGCAGCACAAAGCACAGTGACACTGCCATGCAACCACACCTTCTTAATTGGGAGTGCTCTTGGCAGGGGCAGCCACGATGTGCCTGGTGTAGGAATGCTGCCGCCACAAAGACAGCCAGGCTGCCAGACAGAATTTTCACCGTCATCGCATGGAAATTGGATTAGTTAATATAATAAATTCCATCCCCAACTTCATTTTATAGGAAATGCCTACTATCTGGAACCTGTGCACTAATGCATGGTGAATTTCCACGGGGGTTTGAGCTGCATTTTGTGAGAAAATGTAAGGTATGTATGTGTCATATATATATTCTCTCAGATGTGTATGTCTGAGAGTACGGATGATAGAGGAAACCGAATTAGGAAACTTGGCAGCAACATCTCAAAAGCAAGATGTGCAAAAGATTCTAAGTACATTATACTTTCCCAAGTCTAACACAGTCAATTTCCAGAAACATGGCCCACCTTTCATGTTGACAGGAAGATGGCTCCTTCACTGCAGGCTGTTTTATGTGAATCTTTTAGACCCCTGACCTCGGAGAATTCTGTGAATGCCTATCTTCGAGATTTGATACCTGAGTGCCAGAGACATGCTGGCTGTTCACAATCGGCAACAGCAAAGAGATGTGCAGGATTCCAGGGATAAGTTTTTGTTTTGTTTTTCTTGATTTTTAGAGATAGAGGAGGGGAGAGAGATAGAAACATTGAGGAGAGAGGACCATCACTGGTCAGCTGCCTCCTACATGCCCCACACTGGGGATTGTGTCCACAACCCAGGCATGTGCCTCAACCGGAATCAAACAGACAACCTTCTGGTTCCTGGGACTATGCTCAACCACTGAGCAACACTGGCAGGACAAAGTTTTGTTTAATCGCTTGGTGTAGGCAGGAAGAAACCATCTCAGAGAGGTTGGGCACTCCTCTTTGGTCACACAGCAAGCAGGGGAAAAGCAGGAACTACAATGCTTTCAATACCTTTGATGGCTCCCAAGCGCTTCCCATCTCTGGCAGGTGAACATGTGACTTTTCCAGGTCAGGAAGAGAAGTTGGGCAGCTGTTAAAGGTAGGGTCTTCCCCAAAGAAGTGACCATAGAAACAGCGTGCAGTGGAGGACTTATCCGGGCCGTTCATGGTTTCTGAATTGTGTCATCTGAATCTTTATCCTTTTTAACAAGTATGAGATTCAGAGAAGGACTGTCTCTGTAGACCCTGATCTCTGAATGCACCAGCAAGGCAATCATTTTGTAGCACTGGCACCTGTATTTAGGGTTCTGTGATTTACCCCGTCTCTGACCCACCAAGGATTGTGAGGTGGCCAGATGCTCTGTTCTTCCATAGGAATGACTAAGCAGTCTCATTATTTCAATGGACCTCTTGAGTGAAGTAATCACCTTCAAAAAACAGACACAGGATGGGAAGAGGGGATATGGCCATGCAGGTAAGGACCCTGACTGGGCCCAGGCCAGGTGTGGTGAAGGCATGCTCAGTGAGCACAGTGATACCCTGGGCCCTGTGAGGACCCGGGTGGGTGTGACACTGCAGTTCCCAGTGCAGCAGGATAAAGAGGAGGGCAAATAGCCATATGCAGGTTATGGGCAGTGCCTATCCTAGCAGTGAGGATGTTCTAATGAAAACCTATCTTGACGGTTCTGGGTGGCAGGTCTAACCCAGTTACAGACCTACTGTGTATCTGTGTGGGCCCCTGGAGGCACTGTGAAGCTGGGAACAGGCTGAGAGGTGGGTCTGTGGGCAGGAGGGAGAAGCTGGGGCAGGTGGGAGAAGCTAGGGCAGGAGTGATAAGCTGGAGTAGGAGGGAGGCCTGAGCGACCACCCCCACCCTCCTATCCCCCACCCCATCCCCTGGAGCAGGAATCCAGTTTCCTCCAGGGAACAGGACTGCACACAGGGGGCTGGAAAGGACAGGCGGCCTCTGAGAGAACAGGGCACACCCCTGTCCAGGTGCCCTGCTTGCCCAAGTCCACCAAGCTGGTGCACCCGCTGCTGCAGGTCCCATGACCTCCCCCAGACTCGGTAGCAGGTCCACCTCAGCCCCCAAGACAAGTGGTGCAGGACCAGCCTCCCCTCCCCAGAA
The DNA here is from genome assembly GCF_028538775.1 of Myotis yumanensis. Taxonomy (NCBI): domain Eukaryota; kingdom Metazoa; phylum Chordata; class Mammalia; order Chiroptera; family Vespertilionidae; genus Myotis; species Myotis yumanensis. The sequence continues at coordinate 138,867,391 of NW_027223752.1, forward strand.
CACCCAACCGGCACAGACATCACACCTGTGGACAGACAGCTTCACTCCTGCGGGGCAACGGAGCCATGGCTTCTGACAAATGGGAGAAGGAGACCCACAGGGATGCCTGGAGTGAGACCTTCGTCCTTTCACCCACACTGGTGGTGGTAGCTCCCCTGGGGCTCTGCTTACCTGCAGGTCCCCGCAGGGCAGGGTGGTCACAGCCACCCCCAGGAGCCTTCCGCCTGGAATAAAGGGAGCACAGGGACCACAGGGTGTCACCACGTGCACAGGCCTCCCTGACCCAAGCGCTCCACTCCCGCAGCTCCTGCCCAGGAGGTCCAGAGCAAGTGCCCAGGGCATCAGACCACATGCTCTGTGCGTCAATACGCGTGCCCTGTGCATCAGAGCGCGTGTTCCCAGTGTCAAAGTGCATGCCCCCAGCGTGGACAGCGTGTGCCCCTGATGTCAAGAGAGCATGTGGCTTCCCCACACCACCAGGCATCGAGAGCAGAACAGAGGTCGCTTCCACAGGACCCATTTCAGGACAACATACCAGAGACAGTAGAGAAAGCTGTTGAGCCGGGGGAGCTCCCAGGGCGGAGGGGCCACTCAGCACTGCAGTCCAGGCGCTGGGCCCTTTCTGGGGGCTGGCGGCCAGGGTGGGAAAGGCTGGCGCGGTGTGGCGGGCTTGAGCCAACCTGGTGGACAGGTCAGAGGTTAGGGAAGGGAAACAGCGGAAAGGGCCATGCAGCATGCAGCAAATTTTCCTGGCTAAAGATTCGCGTCTAGAAAACGCGAATTTTGAGGATTATGTCTGCCAAAGTCAGCTTGAAAGCTGGTCAAACCCCACACGGAGGGAGAACCAGGGCGTCCAGGTCTCACGTGGAGATTTCCAGTCCCGTCCGAGGGAAATGGGAGCGTGGTTCTTACTGAGGAGATGGGATGGTCAGCTCCAGCCTCCAGAGAGCACAGGGGCCCTGTGGGGGCTGGGCCTGCCCACCAGGTGTGCACTCACCTGCCTTCCCGCTCAGGCACAGCTGTGTCCCCACCTGCCAGCGAGGCTCCCAGAGGCTGCCCAGTCCCCCAGCCATCACATGCCTGCCTTCCTGGGGTGCTGGGCCCCTGCCCAGTCTGCCTTGTGCTGTGGGAAGACCAGCGAGGGTTACACTGAGTCCTCCCTGGGGAAGGGGGTCCTAGGCTCAGGGCTTCTGGTCCTTGTGGATTCAGAATTCAGGGAAGGCTGCAGACCCTGGCCCTGGAGGCAGGGCGTGGTCTCTGGGAGGTGGCAGGGTCCAAGCTGCTGACTCCTGGCTGGGCGCATTGCTGCTGGGCTAGGCTCTTCGGGGTGCTATGCACAATGGGAGGAGCCTGGCAGATGCGGATGTGGCAGGGATGTGCCCCTTTCTCCAGCCCACAAGTGGATTCCATGGACACCCCCTCTCCTGGGTGGAGGTGCTGAGATGGAAGGCGGGCGGGGCAGCTTCTTCCTTCCCAGGTCTGAGTCCACCTGCATCCATGGAGCCTGCCTGTCCAGGAGAAGCCCCAGACACTATGGCAACAGGACGCCTTACCCTGAGCACCAGGCCCTGGCTCCCTGGGATCTGGCAGCAGTGTTTGGGGCGCTGTCAGAAAATTAGAAGGGGGTGGGAGAGTGGAAGGTGCTGTAAGGACAGGTTTATGCCCTCTGTCACAGGCTTTCTCCTTCCTGATCCTGGGAAGGGAGGGCGGGAGGAGGGGCGCAGTCCTCAGAAAGAGCACCTGTTCTTAGGTTTCTGGGGCCTGGAGGGAAAACCTTAAATGTCTGGCGATTGAAGTCTCAGTTTTGTTGTGTGCGTCTCTGGCGTTAAGTGCAGGCACTGCTTACAACATAATCTTCAGTGTTGTCTCAAGCTTCCAAGAGCCATCCAAAATGCTATCTAATGACATTCCTAGGACTTTAGACAATAATATTATTAATAGCATCCAGTTAAATCCAGGTTCTGAGGATGTAACTAGATGCTATTTAAAAGAAACTGAAGTTCATTAGGTCATTTCCCATTCCACTGTGGTCTCCACATGTTAATATCTTGCTCATTCTTGCCACCAGACTTATATCTCTTATACTGTTGAATATTAATAATCTCTGTTTCCCTGATTTTTTGAGGTGACCTTTTTCTCCTATTCTTTTAATAAAGGAAAACACTCCCTCTCGTCCTTTGGGGGGGCAACTATTTGATTGAAGGGTTTGTAAATGTCTGTACATTTTGCAATTACTGTACACGTCTTTTTCTTCTTGATTTTTTTCTGTTTTTCTCCAAAACGTGTACAGTAACTGAAAAATGTATTCACTTCTTTGCCATCGCCAAGGGCATTTGCATGTTTCCTGCCCTCCTGACAACATTTGAGTGTGTTTAGGAAATGCTGTTTGGAGCCCAAGGCTGGGCCACATGTGTGCGCTGGGAGAGGGGATAGAGGGCGTACAGGGCAGGGAGGACCAGCATTCTGACCCACTGCCTTCCCTGCCAGGTGGGCACATGGAGGGAACGCTGCCCTGATTGGTCCCTCGTAACCAGGTGACCACAGAATGTGTTCTGGTTGGCTGGGGCCCGCCAGGAGCCCTGCCTTCAGTTGAGAAGCAGCTGTGGCAGGCAGTGGAGCTTCGGCTGTGCTCTCTTCTTGCAGTGGTTGTGATTCTCAGCAGTTGCCTGATCAGCACACCTTTTAAATACGTGAGACTGCTGGCTGTCCTCACAGACTAGTCAACTCTGTGGAGGCGGCAGCAGCTGACAGCTGGGCGGGGGCGGCGGGGGCCCCTGGGTTTGCCCTTTTGGGGGTTGGGCGGGGCGGGGGGTGGTTAGGGCGACTGTTGAGTGAAGGCAGTGACAGCAGCAGGAGTAGAGGTTCCTCATGGGGAACAAATTCAGCTGCTGCCTGAAGCCCAATGCCAGCCCCAAGGTGGGCCAGAGCTTGGAGTGGGTGAATCCGCACCCTGAGTCTGATGCCTGTGAGGTGACTCAAGCTGCCTGGGCACATGAGGACTTGGGTCTCCTGTTCTGCAAATGCCACCCTGTGCTGCGCCTCAGTAACCAGCAAACGCCCAAAGGTAAGGAGTGGCAGGGGTTCGCTGATCTCAGTCACACCTCTGGGCTCTGCTGACCCCAGGACCCCCTAGATGGGCACCACCTCAGACTCCTCCTTGCCTTCTTTCTGGCATCCCGAACCTTTATTTCCCCACCCCCGTCATGTCTGGCCAGTTTCTTTCCCTGTTCAGTACCCAACTACCCAGTTCTTTCTTTCATCCCCATTCAACCTGAGACACTCCAGTTGGCCCTTCCTGTTCCTGGCTCTCTGTAGTGTCTCCTGGGACTCCAGGAAGAATTGTGGGTATATTCTCTCCTTTTTCTCAGTGAAAACTTTAACATCCCAACTTCCAAGGTTCCATCCCATCTCCTTGTCCTTACCTAGCTTTTTGGTTCTTAGTTAAGGAATCAGGTAGGGCCCAGTCATACCCTTGTTTCCACCTGTTAAGACAGTTGATACTCTGAACAGTTCTGCTGCAAAGATTTTAGGGGTTGTTAGGTAAACTCGAAATCGATAACCGACATAGAACCTATATAGTGTTATTACATTGGCTGTTTTCAGTTGCCTGGATAGAAGCAATTTCTTCCTTCCAACTTATAATTTGAACACAGAAGGAAATGGTGGGAGAGGGAACTCAAAATTTCTCCAATCATGTGAAATGTTACTGCCAGTCCTACAGAGAATAGTTGCTTGTTTGTTTTTTTACTTATAGCAGAACCCAGGGAGTTCTGATTACTTTGATATGTCCACGTTGACACAAAATTTCCTCAGTCTTCCTTCAGTGACCTAACAGACTTCCCTGTCACATTGTTTGTCCTAAAGGAGCGGGGATGGTTCACAAGAGTGTTGGTCAAAAGTTTCTAAAGAGAACACACATATGTAGACTTTAGTTTGTAACATAAAGTCTTGGCAGTTAAGATGTAAAATTGTGGGCAAGGATGTTTGTCCTCATCGTCTCCCGTACTGCCAGTAGGTTCCTGTTTAACTGTAAGAATGTTGTGGTCAAAGTTCTGAAGACCAGATGCCTGAAGATGGGTTTGGGGAGTGGAGAAGTGGGAGGAGAGAGGGAGAAGAGTGGAAATATGGTACTTGGTTTAAAATAATTCTGGGTAACAAATATAGCTAATGAAGACTGTGATTTGTGAAGTAGGAAACATACATTTACAAAGATGTTAAAGCCTCTTTGGCCCCTTTTTTTTTTCATTTAAATGGTAGAGATTATTTCATAGAGAAAACACATCATAGCTCTTATTCTATTTAAACTCTAGTTTAGCTTTTAATTTCTTTAAAAGTTAGAATAATTAAGCCTAGGGGTTCACCTGGATGGTTGCTATGTCTTTATAACTGAAAAGTACTCCCTGTTCAGTATATTAAAATAGTATGAAAAAACGAGCAACTTACGTGACTTAATGAATTGTACCTTTAAACACAAAACAAGTGAGAACCTGTGAAATTTTCTGTTCACTCTGTTTGGTGCTGTAAGGTAAGCCTCTGTCTGAGGGGTTTTATAAACCAGTTAGTAGATGGGTAGTTTTGGATGAGAGACCAAAATAGGACCTTTATATATTTAAGATTTACAGCTCACTCCCATGTATAGCCCATTTGATCCTTCTAACTGCAAACAAGTCCCGTGTATATTCTTCTATTGCTGATGAAGAAACTGAGACTTAGAGATGTGAACGGATGTGTAACCAGCTGCTGAACAGGAGAGGCTGACATGCAGGTGATAGATGTGCCAAATTCAATATGTTGATGCACACAGCGCTCCTTAGAATGCAGCCTATATGTTAAAACCTCTCCCCAAAGTGAGCCTATTTAACTTGCTCCAGTCTTGATTATTTCCATTTGATATTATTGTATACAACTCAGCAACAACAATTACCACTCCATCTATGTCTAAAAGAGCAACAACAACAAACTGAAAAACAAAATAGATCCAGAGACATAGAAATATGAAACAGCTGATGAATCTCAGAGGGAAGGCTGGAGTGGATGGGTGAGTGGGACTAGATCAAGCAAAGAATGCAAGTGAAAACTTTCACATGTATGCGTAACCCATGGACACAGACAATAGGGGGGTGACCGCCTGAGGGTGGGCTAGAAGGGGACAATTGTGGAAAATAGGGGACATCTGTAATACTTTGAACAATAAAGATTGAAAAAAATCACTTTGATGAAAGTATAAAAAGTCACTGTCGTGAAAGTTTCCCCGTAGATTAAAGCATTGAGCTTTTATACTATTCTTTTAAAGGTGCCATGATGAATAGCCCCAAGTAAGCCACAGCTAACTAAATAAGTTCATTTTGTGAATGGAGTTAGAATTAGCCAAATGGCAAAGAACATTTGCCAAATATAGCTCATGATTTGGGCATATTTGATATATTAGCAGGTACCTGACAATAATTGGCCACAGTTTAATTTGAAATGTGCTGGTAATATCAGTGTGAAAGATAGGGACTGTATTTCTAATTGATAAGTTGAAATGGGGAAACACATAAATAATCCATACATTATTTAGGTGCAAGTTAAAAAAAAAGTCTAAGACATAGCCGGGTTTTACTGCACATGTATAGCAAGATTCTGCAATTTTGAATTTTCTGAGTAGAATTTTTATATTGTTGCCTTTACTAAAATTGGCTGATTACCATTACTTAAAATGTCTTCCCATGCCCTAACTGGTTTGGCTCAGTGGATAGAGCATCAGCCTGCGGACTCAAGGGTCCCAGGTTCAATTCCGGTCAAGGGCATGTACCTTGGTTGCGGGCAAATCCCCAGTAAGGGGTGTGCAGGAGGCAGCTGGTCAATGTATCTCTCTCATCAATGTTTCTAACTCTATTTCCCTCTCCCTTCCTCTCTGTAAAAAATCAATAAAATTATTAAAATTATTCTTCCCAAAAGTAAATGATATAAGTTGATGTGTAGCTGTTTTTTAAATTACGAATTTTTCTCGTCAACAAAATTGTATGCCTTTTCTCTTCTTCCTTCAGGTTTAATCCCTTCTGGCCATCCTGGGGCTGGCACAATTTTCCGGAAGAAATGTCAAATGATTGGTAAGTCAAGATAGGATTGAGGTCACAGGTTTTTGTTTGAACAAATAAAAAACATTGCAGTTGTTTACATATGAGGATTGAATTTGTGATCTTACATAGTGCTCAAGCACAGAATCCTGTCCCACATTAAAATTTGAAGCTATTCAAACTCTCTCCCCTATGTAATGCTGCCAGAGTACCTCAGAGGAACAGAGCCCTATGGGGTTCCCAGAAGCCAAGCAGGAGCAGGTGCAACTATGTCAATTTCCTGTGTCCTGTTTGTTTTAGGATAAGAACTAGAACTGAAGGACATTAATGCTTCTGCTTGCCTGCTTATTTCCTTAATGTTATGTTCAATCGAGTTTACTTGCTTAAAAAGGCACAAGGATCGAGGCTTTCTGTTGATTGTGACAGCAGAAGTACAGGCAGGGAAGGGTCCCTTTTATTTGCATCCATGTAGCTCAATACAAAGTGGGGGTTTTAACATGCGTTTTCATGGCATGTGTGCATGACTGTCTGGAGCTGATCATTTTGGTTAGGATATCTGCATTTCTCAGTTTCTTCCAGAGCCAGGGGCTGCTCACCTGTAGAGAGAGGGTGAGAGAGTAAAGGAAGTGCTATCCCATGCCCCTCTCCTCAGCCCTAAGGAATGTGTGCCTATGATCCCCCTCCCATGTTAAAGGAGGCAGAGTGGGAAACAGAGTTCAGCCCAAGACCCTCTTTGGAGCTTTTATTTTTCTTCAGATCTTTATTGGAGCAAAATGATTTTGTGTGTTGTACACTTGTTTACTTAGCTTAGCCCCATCATTTTAAAGTTTAAATTGGATAGGTTACTTTGCAGTTGAGTAGAGATGCATTTAATTTCTTAGTAAGATATTCTAGGTGGTTACCTAAGAGTTCAGGATGCTTGCAGGTGCCTGGCCAGAAACTGGTTCTTAGAGCCCTCAACTGTTTGATCCTGGTGGTTCAAGTACAGAGGGTATCCATGTAGAATTGGAAACTATGAATGAGTACTGGCTCAGAGGCACAACAAATAAGCTTTTTTATTAGCTAAGTTTCTCCCCTGGCTTTGCCTTTTGCCCTTTCCTTCTGGACATGAGAGACTTTTATTTGTACCTAAAACAGAATATCCATTAGGTCAAAAGTGTAAAACTTAGTTTTAAGATACTGCTTATGGGACTCATCTTGCCAGGTGCTTTAAATTTTCAATTTTGTTGGAAGTTATAAAACAAATGGAATAAAATTTGTTTTTATCTATATATATAAAAAGCCAGCGACTAGAACACCGTAACGGGTGGCGTCTGGGCAGTCGTTTTGACGCCCACTGAGGCCAGCGAACTGACCAGATTGTCGGGGGGCGGGGGGCTGCCTGGCCAACCTCCTGAAGCCCCTACCCCAGGTGGCCCCACCCCTGCTGGGCCCCCACTACTCTGATTGGCCTGCAGCCCCTCCTCCAGGCTGGCCCTGCCCCTAATTACTCTCACTTGGGGGCAGGGCCTTCTGGCCAATCACCCATGGCCCCTCCCCACAGCCAGCCCGGCCTTGATCAGGCCCCAGTCAGGGCAGGCTGGCCAGCCAACTGTCTGTCATTTCCTCCTCTCAATAGGCCCGCCCACATCCATCCTAATTGGGGCCTGGCTAGCCAAACTCCACCAGTGCACAAATTCCTTCACTGGGAATTGTAAATTAGTAATCTTTCAGGTAATAAGTAACTTCTGTTTTTCTGTGGCATTTGTATCAGTATTGATCAGTTCATTCTTTGTATTCTTAGTGGGAGAAAAGAGGAAGAACAACTATTTCTACCATGTAAGTAAATACTTGAAAAGTTATGTAAGAAATTAATAATTTGAATTAAAAATTGTCTGCCATAATTGTTAAAAATCTGTTATGAGTCCAGTATCATTAGCAAGAACCTGTTTTGGAAGACTTTCTTAATCACTTCTGTTACCTTAATTAACAGGTTTACATATGCAGGAAAGTTTTGGTTTAGTAATGGTCATTTTTTAAGGGGTTCTGACCTTTAAGTTAAATGTCAGTAACATGGTTGTGATATAAAGATCTACCTTAATTTTGTGCCTTAACTTTTAATTTTGTTTTTTAACAAAAGTAACAACCATATCATAGCTACGGCAATTTTTGTGTTATCTATTGACTTGTTGTTTTAGCAGCTGACAGCTTAGCTTCCTCCCTCCAGTGTGGTCTTCTTTCCCTCCTTCTGTTCTCCCAACATGTATCATGGTTGTTAGTAAATCTGAATCAGTGTTTCTGTTATCATGACTATGCAAATGTTTGTTACCATTGAGCCCTCTAGTTCTCTGGCTGTGCCTTTTTCTTGTATGCCCTTCATTCTTTTGATCAAAAAATGTATACGCACTCTGCATGACTATGTTGGTGTTTAGTAACTTACTTGAGGCCCCATGCCAGTAATTCAGGCCCTGGTGGGGGGTGAGGCCTGTGGGGATTGGCCAGCTGTGGGAGCCGCCAAGCAGCACTCCCATTGTGGGAGTGCACTGACCACCAGAGGGCAGCTCCTGCATTGAGCGCCTGCCCCCCACTGGTCAGTGCACATCATAGCGACTGGTCATTCCACCGTTTGGTCGTTTTGCACATTAGGCTTTTATTATATAGGATAGTTCATTTTCAAAATTTGAAAGAATCTTCAGGAGTGAATAATTTTGTGAATACCTGTTTTCAAATTGATGACCATTCTGGTCCAGGCACTGCTAACAAAACTAAGCAGTGGAATTGCAAATGTCAAGAATTAATATTTTAGTCGATATTTGTGTGCCCTCAATTTGTCATCTATTGCCGGTTATATATCTCCCCATTTAAAAAGAGTCTAGTCAGAGTTTAGAATAAGTTTCCTTTATTCAAAGCATAGTCTGACTTTACCTATTATTTTGAATCAATTAAACCTGAAAAGGAGTGAAAATTGAGTTATCATCTGTTAAAATGTGTATTCATTTTTGGGACCCCCTGGATTACTGAAATTTGAGCACTGCTACACTTCATCAGAATAATCCAAACCCCTCTCCCTCGTCAACATGATCTCACGTAGTCAAAGGCAGCAGGTAGGCTGGTCTCTCTGGTTTCAGAAATAACTGCTTTATATCTAACAATCTAGTAACTTGGCAGAGAAAGATGACTGTTGGCAAAAACTCTACATTTATGCTACATTAACATAATACCTAGTAAGTTTTCATTTTTATGTAGTGGAATTAATTTTTTTAGTGTATTCACTTCTTCTTTTCTATTTTTTTTCCCGAACATGCTGTGACTTTTGTCACAGGCCTGTCAAAAATATTTTCCACGTACTGACCACATTTGTTCCATTTGTCATTGGAAGCCATCTCCCTAGCCTTTTGTTATCCTCCTCTACTATGCACTTGTTCTCTGAAGGCCTGCTCTGTGTCTGCTTTGAAGCATATTTCTTTAAAGTCATCTGGGATCTCACATACTGCTCTCTTATGTTGGATCCCCGATTTCTTAGATCAGCGATTTTCAACCTTTTTCATCTCATGGCATGCATAAACTAATGACTAAACTTTGTGACACACTAAGAAAATATGTGTCTTACCAATCTAAAAAAAAAGTATAATTGTGATTCATTCACTTTTGGCATCTATTGTGGTGTTGGTTGTTGTCTTTTTGTTATTTGACAATGTAAGGGAAAAGGTCAGTGCCCCTGCCCAAACAGTCAGGTATTGCATTTTGTAAACATTCTTGCCACACACCAGTGTGCTGGGTGGTACACTGGTTGAATATCTTTGTCCTGTGTTTATGTTTTCCTCCGTATTGTTATTCTCCGTTGTTTCACTGAAGCACTTTTTGCTGGGAAAGGATACATGGGCAAAAATTGTTTGAAGATCTAGCCCCTCTGAAATGCCTCCTACTTAACAAAGCAGAGAATTCTAGGTTGAAATTAATTTTTGCAGTTCTAAAGACATTTCTACTGTTTTCTCATTATAGTGTTGCTCTCAAATATATTGGCAACGTATGATACATTGTATATTTGCAATTTCAGTAATTTCCTCCACCCTTTCTTCTCTGGAAATGTTTAGAAGCTTATCTATTCTTGGGATTCTAAAATTTGATGGTATGTATTGGTATGCACCTCTTCATTTAATCGTGTATCTAAAACCCAGGTCTTATCTACTTTCTGGGAATATTTTTGTTTCTTTTATACATTCTTTATTCCTTCTTTTTCCTAACATTCCCATTACTCAGACATTGGAACTCTTAGACCAGTATTCCTGGATAAATCTCTAAATATTCCCCCCTCTTATTTCTCATTTTGTCTTTTTCTGCTTCCTGGAGATTTCCTTCACTTTGTTTACCAACCTCCTTTTTTAAACATTTTTATTGATACCAGAAAGGAATGGAAAAATAGAAACATCAATGATAAAAGATAATCATTGATTGGCTGCTTTCTGCATGACCCCTACTGGGGATTGAGCCCGCAACCTGGGCATGTGCCCTTAACCAGAATCAAGCCCGGGACCCTTCAGTCCGCAGGCCAATGCTCTATCCACTGAACCAAATTGGCTAGGGCCACCAATACTTTATAATTCTGTTTTGTTTATCTACTTTTTAATTGATAGTGTTCTCTTATACCCTGTCATTTTTTATAGCATTTCATTCTTTTACCAATGCAATGTTTTGCTTTTCTGAAGTTTATTTATTTATTTGTTTGTTTGTTTACTAGAGGCCTGGTGTACAGAGTCTTACTCAGGTGGGGTCCCTCGGTGATTGGGACCAATGGGGAGGGGGCTTGCAGGAGGGAGGGACCTTGGGAAGTTGGCCAGCCAGCCCCCCCCCCCCTTATTGCCAGCAGCAAGCAAGGCACGGTTAAGGCACCGCCAATTCCATGAGGAATTGGGCTCCCTCCTCCCTCCTGTCTGGTTCCGAGGTACAGGTGAACCAGATTTGAGGATGTCAGGGCCCCAGCTGCAAGGTCTGGGTCAGTGCGCATCATAGCTACAGGATAGTCGTCCAGTTGTTCCACTTGTTGGGCTTTTATAAAGAGAAAAATTTAATCCTGACCTGAAGATAGTTTTCTATTGCTTTTCAGAGAGAGTAGAAGGATGGGAGATAGGAAGTGGGAGAGGAGAGAGAGACAGAGAGAGAAACATCTATGTGAGAAATACATCCACTGACTGCCTCTCAAATGCTCCCCAACCAGGGGAAGGGCGTGTATCTAAAACCCAGGTACTTGCCCTTGAGTAGGAACCAAACCCTAGACCTTTTGGTGCAAAGTACAATGCTCTAACTACTGAACATCACTGGCCAAAGAAAGACTGATTTATTTATTTATTTATTTATTTATTTATTTATTTATTTATTTATTTTTGCTTCTGTATTTTTTCACTCACATTATTTCCTTTTATACTACCATTTTATTTTATACTAGAGGCCCGGTGCATGAAATTCATTCACGGGTACAGTCACTAGGCCTGGCCTGCAATCAGGGCCGTTTTCCCCACCATCCCGTAGCCGGTCCTGCTCCCCACTACCACCCAACCCCGTTTGCCATCAGGTGATCTGTGCTTGACAGCCAGGGGAAGGGACTACAAGAGGTATTCAGTGCACCTCATAGTGACTGGTCCAGCAGTCATTCTGGTCATTCTGCCATTTGGGTCAATATAACCCTTTGATTATATAGGATAGAGGCCTGGTGCATGGGTGGAGGCCAGCTGGCCTGCCCTGAAGGGGGTCCCGGATCAGGTTGGTGATGCCTGCAGGGTGGAAGGGACCCTGGGGCAGGGGATGTGGGGTTTGCAAACTGTCCCTGCCCCCAATCTGAGTGGGGCTCCCTTCTGGGGGTAGGGATGGCCTGGGCAAGGGGCCACCAGAGTTTGCAGGAAGGCCATGCCCCCAATCAGAGTGGGTGTTCCCTGCTGGGGGCAGAGCCAGCCTGGGTGAGGGGTCTGGGGTGGTTTTCATGCAGGCCACACCTTCTGCTCAGGGTGGGGGTCCATGTTGGGGGGCAGAGCCAGCCTGGTTTAGGGGCCTGGAGTGATTTTCAGGCTGGCCACCCCCCCTGATCAGGGTGGGGTCCCCGCTGGGGGCAGAGCTGGCCTGGGTGAGGTGTCCGGGCAGTTTGCAGGCTGACCATGCCCCCAGTTGGGGTGGGGGTCCCTGCTTGGGGGTGGGAATGGCCTGGGCAAGGGGCTGAGGGTGGTTTACAGGCCAGCCACAACCCCAATGGGGTTGGGGTCCTCACTGGGGGCAGAGCCGGCCTGGTTGAGGGGCCTGGGTGGTTTGCAAGCTGACTTAATCTCCAGTCAGGATGGCGAGAGGGTCCTCACTGGGGGTGGGGCTGGCCTAGGCAAGGGTCCTGGGGTAGTTTACAGGCCAGCCAAGTCCCCGGCTTTGTCAGGACAGACGTGTGGAAGATGTCCAGTCTAATTAGCATATTACCCTTTTATTAGTATAGATAGGACAACTCATTTGCTGATACCACAGATTCTAAATTGTTCTATGAAAGTAATAACTAAGAAATGTGATGTTCTTAGCATGTAGATTTTAGGAAATGCTTTCAATTTGCTTTTTGTTTATGAGTTCAGATTTTTTTAAATTAAATTCATTGGGGTGACATTGGTTAAAATCCTTATTTAGATTTCAAATGTACATGTCTCTGATACATGATCGCTACATTGCATTGTGTGTCCACCACCTAAAGTCAAATAATCTTCCCTCAGCATATATTTGGTCCCCTTTACCCTTTACTTATCACCACACCCCTTCCCTCTGGTAACCACCATACTGTTGTCTATGTCTGAGTTTTAGTTTTATATTCCACATATGAGTGAGATCATATGCTTCTTAACTTTTTCTGTCTGACTTCATTTAGCATATAATACCCATGTTGTGACAAATGGCAGTACTTCCTCCTTTCTTATGGCTGAGTAGTAGCCATACACACACACACACACACACACACACACACACGCACACCACATCTTCTTTATCCAAACATTTACTGAAGGACACTTTATTTTCATGTTTTGGCCATCAGGAATAATGCTACAGTGAACATATATCTTTGTAAATAAATGTTTTTCAATTATTCTGGTAGATAACCAAAAGAGGGGTTGTCAGGTCATATGGTAATTCTATTCTTGTTTTTGTGAGGTAATTCCATACACTTTTCCATAGTTGATGTACAGTTTATATTCCTACTAGCAGTGAATGATGGTTCCTTTTATCCATAACTTATACAACACTTGTGATTACCATTCTGCTTTGGTCTATCTTTCTTGTTGGCTTCCTTCAGGTGTGTGGTGGTTCCTGGCTGACTTTTTATATCTAACAAGAGGCCCAGTACACAAAATTCATGCACTGAGGGGGGGCGGGGGTTGTCCCTGATCCCGGCTGCACCCTCTCCAATCTGGGACATCCCCCTCATCACAATCCAGGACTGCTGGCTCCCAACCACTCACCTGCCTGCCTGTCTGATTGCCCCTAACCACTTCTTCCTGCCAACCTGATCACCCCCTAACCACTTCTGCCTGCCAACCTGATCACCCCCTAACCACTTCTGCCTGCCAGCCTGATTGGCACCTAACTGCTCCCTTGCCGGCCCAATCACCCCCAACTGCCCACCCCTGCAAGCCTGATCTTGCCCTCAACTGCCCTCCCCTGCTAGCCTGATCTCACCCTCAACTGCCTTCCCTTATAGACCATCTTGTGACAACATGGGAGTGGCCATCTTGTGATGACATGCAGGTAGCCATCTTGTGACAATGTAGGGCAGCCATCTTGTGATGATGTGAGGGTGTGAGGGACAATTTGCATATTACCGCTTTATTATAAAGGATTGGAAACACAAGGTGTGAGCATAATTTTTTTTCATATTTACTCCAGAATTTCATTATTTCTATTTTTGTTTAAATAAGTCTTTATTGTTCAGGTTATTACAGTTGTTTGTCTTCTTTCCCCTGTTAGCTCCCCTCTACCTGGTTTCCACCCCACCCCATGCCCTTACTCCCCCATTCTCTTCCTCCATAGCTGTTCAATTTTTACCAGTCTCTTCCTGCACCACCCACCTACTTCCCCCTAAGAAATGTCAGTCCACTCCCTTTCTATGCCCCTGATTCTGTCTGCCAGATTTGTCCACTGTAAAGGTACTATTTACCTTTTTAAAAATAAAACTTTATTTTTCAGATTATTACAGTTCCTCTTTTTCTCCCATAGCTACCTTCCACCCAGTTCCCATCTCTGTCCTTACCCCTCCATCCCCCACACACTGCCCTCATCCATAGGTGTACGATTTTGGTCCAGTCTCTTTCTGCACCTCCACCGCCTTTGACCCTGAGAACTGTCAGTCCACTCCCTTTCTATGTCCCTGATTCCATTATATTCACCAGCTTATTCTATTCATTATATTTTTATTGACTTGATTTTTAGATTAACTTGTTGATAGATATGTATTTGTTGTCACTTTGTTGTTCATAATTTTTATCTTTACCTTTTTCTTCTTCCTCCTCTTCTTAAAGAATACCCTTCAGCATTTTGTATAATACTGGTTTGGTGGTGATGAACTCCTTTAGCTTTTTCTTATCTGTGACGCTCTTTATCTGACCTTCAATGCTAAATGATAGCTTGGCTGGGTAGAGTAATCTTGGTTGTAGGTTCTTGCTATTCATCACTTTGAATATTTCTTGCCACTCCCTTCTGGTCTGTATAGTTTCTGTTGAGAAATCAGCTGACAGTTGTATGGGTACTCTCTTGTAGGTAACCAGCTATTTTTCTCTTGTTGCTTTTAAGATTCTCTCTTTGCCTTTTGCTCTTGGCATTTTAATTATGATGTGTCTTGGTGTGGTCCTCTTTGGATTCCTCTTGTTTGGGGTTCTCTGAGCATCCTGGACTTGTAAGTGTATTTCTTTCACCAGGTAGGGGAAGTTTTCTGTCATTATTTCTTCAAATAGGTTTTCAATATCTTGCTCTCTCTCTTCTTCTGGCAACCCCATAATTCAGATGTTGGTATATCTGAAGTTGTCCCAGAGGCTCCTTACACTATCTTCATATTTTTTATTCTTTTTGCTTTTTACTTTATGGGTTGGGTGTTTTTAGCTTCTTCATATTTCAAATCTTTGACTTGACTCTTGGGATCCTCTAGTGTGCTGCTGAATCTCTCTATATTATTCTTTATTTCAGTCAGTGTATGCTTAATTTCTAATTGGTCCTGTTTCATATCCTTAATGGTCTCACTAAATTTCTCAGAGGTTTTTAGTTAATTCTTGGGTAACCTTATAACCATGGTTTTGAACTCTGTATCCAGTAGTTTTCTCTCCTCCATTTCTTTGATTGTGACATGTTTCTTTGTCTTTGCATTTTGGCTGCTTCCCTGTGTTGATAGAGTGGTTTTGTGTGCCAGGTGTCCTATAGGGCCCAGTGGCTCAGCACCCCACTCACCTGAGGTCGACACTCTTGGTGCACCCCTTTGTGGGCTTTGTGTACAGTTTTGTTGTAGTGAAGCCTTGACTGTTGTTGGTATCAATGGAAGGAATTGACCTCCAGGCCAGTCGGCTGTGATGTCCAGTTGAGTGTAGAATGGTAGAACTGTTGTGCTGGAGACAACCTTATGAGGCAGGACTTGCTTCAGTGAGGCTTTGATGCTCACTGAGTCTGCTCCCTGAATGTGTCTCTTATGAATCTGTGGGGTTTTAATCTGGTGTGATCTCACTTTGACCACTGCGTACACTGGCTCTTGGATTTCCAAGGAGGTGCAAAGTCAGCCACTGCCTGAGGCCAGCCAGCAGGAGCTACAATGAGATCTGCAGATTCCTCCTCTTTGTTTGGGGTTTGGAGGTTCCCACATGGAGTGCAGCTGTGAAGCAGTGCAGGCTGCTAAGGAGCCTTAGGCCTTCTTTGGAAGCTCTGGGGTTCTTAGACCCAGTTGCAGTTTGTTAGATTAGGTTGCAAAAGGTCAGGCCATTCATATGCAAAAGCCTCTGTGCACAGCTTGGGTGAGGTTATAAATTGGGTGTAGTGTGGTCTCAGGGAATCACAGGGTGGTGCAAACAGCAATGGTTGCCCATCAGCCTTGCCCCATTAGGTTCCTGGGTCTCTGTGTCCCACGGCTTCATTCAGGAAAAATGATCGCTGCAAGCACCTCTGTGAGAAACCCGCCCTCGTGTTCCGACTTGATGCCAGACAATTTGGGTTCTCCTCATATGAGTGTGGGTCCCCAGATTCTGGCCCAGCACTGGATTTCAGAGCTTTCGGGAGCTTGTATCTCCCTCCCAATTGAAAAAGACAACAGCATACCCAGTTGCCAGCCCATTTCACATGCCTCCGTACCTCTGCTCTTCCGCCCCTCTGCATCTCCTACCAGTCTAGATGTGTTTTTCTCATTCCCTCTAGTTGTCGGACTTCCACTCAGCCAGCCTTCCAATGGTTCTGGATGATATCCATTTTGTCTTTTAGTTGTAGTTTTGATGTAGTTGTGTGAGGCAGCAAATACAGGCATTCACCTATGCCGCCATCTTGGTTCTCCCCCGAGCAGGAACTTTTAACTCTCAGGGCTACACTGCAAGAATTTGGGGTCTGCATTCTAAGCCTGCCTTGGGTTCTGTAAGACAAACTGGCTTTCTTACCCCTATTCCAGTCACTGTCTTTAGACAGTAAAGTGTGCTTCCTCTGTTTTGTTCTTATACTTTGGGTAGCTTTTTTATGCCTTTAATTCTAATGACATATCTCTGAAAGGAAGGGGAAAGGAACCGGAATTGTGGTCAATTCAGAAATCTCAATCTTACACGTTCGAACTCAAAATTAGAACTTAGAACTTATATTTAAAGTGTAAATCAAAGTTTAAAGTTTTAATTCAATGCAGTTAAAAATATTAATTCAGAGAATATTTTTGGTTACTTCTATAGTTAGCATACTCCATTTTTCTACTACAGCCTTGGTTAAGAGTTCTATTCAAACTGCATTTCATCAGATTGTCCCATTTCTGTGCCACATAGATGGAACAGTTCCCATTAATGCGTATAAGTGTTAGAAATTTTAAGTGATTCAGAAGTCATTATTAATTCTTAATATCCACAACTTGTGAAAAAGTAGAGAGAAAACATTAAAGTTCCATTTTATTTTTTAACTAGGCACCCGGTTCTTGAAATTCATGCATGGAGGGGTGGGGTGGTCCCTCAGCCCAGCCTGCACCCTCTCCAATATGGGTAAATCGGCAGTCGGACATCCCTCTCACAGTCCAGGACTGCTGGATCCTAACCGCCTGCCTGCCTGCCTTCCTAGTTGCCCCTAACCGCTTCTACCTGCCAGCCTGATTGCACCCTAACTGCTCCCCTGCCGACCTGATTGACACCTAACTGCTCCCCTTACAGCCTGATCACCCCCAACTGCCCTCCCCTGCTGGTCCAATCGCCCCAAACTGCCCTACAGGCCTGGTCAGCTCCAATTGCCCTCCCCTGCAGGCCTGGTCACCCCTAACTGTCCTCTCCTACTAGCCTGTTTGCCTCCAAATGCCCACCTTGCCAGCCTCATCACCTTCAAATGCCCTCCCCTGCCAGCCACCTCGTGACTTCCATCTTGTGACAGCCATCTTGTGACAATGTCGTGTGACATTACCTAGGCTTTTATTATATAGGATATGTAAAGATGAGGCAGCAGGCAGGATTTCAACAGGTACTTGATAGTAAGGTTTGAGTTGTCACCTAGACTCCTAGGCATGATAATTTTTCTAGCCTTTGCTATTGAACTTAAATCTGAGGAACCCTGGGTTCTCTGTTCTATTCCATTAGTCTATATGTCTTTTCTTGTCCCAGTACCAGGCAGTTGTGAGAACCATGTCTTGCTGATATAGCTTCATTTCTGGTATTGTGATCCCTCCAACTTTGTTCTTCTTTCTCAGCATTGCTGTGGTTATTCAGGGTCTTTTTTTATTCCATATAAATTTTAAGAATGTATGTTATAGATCTTTGAAATGTGCAAATGGTATTTTAATGGGGATTGCATTGAATCTGTAGATTGCTTTGGGTAGTATGGACATTTTAATGATGTTGATTCTACCAATCCATGCACATAATATGTTCTTTTATTTGTTTAGCTCTTCCTCTATCTCTTTTTTCAATGTCCTATAGTTTTCTGAGTAGAGGTCTTTTACCTCCTTAGTTAAATTTATTCCCAGTTATCTTAATTTTTTTGGTGCATGGATAAATGGGATTTTTTTTTTCATTTCTCTTTCTGTGAGTTCATTATCTTATATAATAAGAGAGAAACATGCAAATTAACGATCTCTCTGCTATGCCTGAGCCACGCCCACAAGCCTCACCCACAAGCCAATCTGAGTGACTATGCAAAATATCCAACAAGGATGGCGGTTAATTTGCATATGCCTGTGTTTTGTGCCCCAGGAGGCGACGGTGGCCACGGCCGTGGGCTCCTGGGACCTTCACCAGCCCCAGGAGGCACACCAAGCCACACCCAGGGGCTCTCAGGACTTTCGCCAACTCTGGTACCGTCCCCTCCGCTACCCTCACCAGCCAATCAGGATGAGAGTCTCCCTTCCCCTCCCTCCCCCATGCATGAATTTCTGCACCGGGCTACTAGTCTATATATATAAAAAGGCAGGGACCATAATGTACAAAACAACTGAAGGGATGACCGAACACCACACTTCATACGCAGCAGGCTCCGGTGAGCAGGGACTGGCGAGTGGGCTAAACTGCTGACCTCTCAGAAAACGGGAGACACAGGGCTGATCAGCTGCTGTAGGTGCTTGTGTGGCCCAGAGAGAGAAGCAGGGTCTGATACACAGCCTCCATGGCAGCTGCTCATCAGCCCTTGCCTCTCTCTCTCTGGGCCTCACCAGCAGCTGCATCTCTCTCTCTCTGAGAGGTCAGCAGTTCAGCCTGCTTGCCAGAAGCCTGGGTGACTGCTGGTCAGCCACACCTCTCTGATCAGGCCCGGAGATAGGCCCAGAGATGCTGACTGGCATAGAAACTGACCAATCATACAAATCTGGGTGAACTGAGAAGAGCCATTGGCTGCCTAGGAGGCAGAGCTTTTGAGGCTGACTGGCATTGAAACTGACCAATCAGAACATAATCTGGAGCCAATGGCTGCCTAGGAGGCAAAGATTTTGAAGCTGACTGGCATAGAAACCAACCAATCAAAACCTAATCTGGATGAACTGTGAAGGCAGATCTTAAGGTGGGGACTGAGGAGAGGTTTTAAGGGCAAAGTTTGTTTGGTGGAAGGTGTAAGAAAGTGGTTCAATTTTTTAATGACCAGTTTGGCTGTACAGTGCATAGGGCTGGCTCTCAATCAAGATATAGTGATTATGTATTTTTGTCTGCCAAGTGCATCTCCTCCTGCTGAAAAAGACTTCCCTTCCCCCCCCCTCCCCCCCGCCTTAAAGCAATCCTATCCTATATAATCTAATGAAAGGGTAATATGTGAATTATAATGGGTTGACTCACCATCTTCTGGACATCCAACTTCCTTCTGGACAAAGCCATGGTGGTGGGGGCCAAGGCAGATGCAGTTAGGGGTAATCAGGCTGGTAGGGGAGGGCAGTTGGGGGTGAGATCAGGGTGGCAGGGGAGCAGGCTGGCAGGGGAGAGCAGTTGGAGGCAACCAGGCCAGCACGGGAGGGCCATTGAGGGCAAGATCAGCCCATCAGGGGAGGGCAGTTGGGGGCAATCAGGCTGGCAGGGGAGGGCAGTTGGGGGCGATCAGGCCAGCAGGCAGAAGCAGTTAGGGGCAATCAGGCAGGCAAGCAGGCGAGTGGTTAGGAGCCAGCAGTCCCAGATTGTGAAAGGGATGTCCAACTGCCGGTGTATGGATTGGGCTTAAACAAGCAGTCAGACATCCGCAAGTTGTTCCAGATTGGAGAATGTGCATCTGGGCCGAGGGACACCACCCCCAGTGCACAAATTTCATGCACCGTGCCTCTAGTGCTGCTATAAAAAAGAAGGAACTTTTACCATTTGCAACAGCACAGATGGAACTGGAGAGCATTATGCTAAGCGAAATAAGCCTGTTGGAGAAAGATAAATATCATATGATCTCACTCATATGTATGATATAATGATGAACATAATTTGATAAACAAAAGTAGATCCAGAGACAAATAGCAGCGGGGAGGGGGGGAGGGATTAAGAAGAGAAACCAAAGGACTTGTATGCATACATATTAGCATAACCAATGGACACAGACACTGGGGCGGTGGGGGCTTGCCCACCAGGGGTGGGAATGACATGGGGAGTCAATTGGGGAAAAAGTAGACATGTAAAACTTTAGACAATAAAAAACAATGATAATAATAAATAAGTAAATCTAAGGATCCCCTTCCCTTTCTTGAAAAGATTGTAAAAGTCAATCTATTCTACCATTTGTTCTGAATGAGTGAACATACAGTAGGATTTTTGCCTTGTGTATTTTAGTGACCTACTGCAATAACTATAAAGACTACCTTATCATTGGCATTTAGGCTCTTTGATTCTATTTTAGTATTTGCATTTTTATCTCTATGTTTTCCTGTGGAGTTTATTGAGGTTGTATGCTAGCAACAGTAAAGTTTTAACCATAAAGAACAATTGTTTTACATATGCAAGCAAGATGAGAGGAACATAATCATCTGGCAGCCAGTATACCCAGGATTTGCTATGAGGTTTAATTCTGCCACCATAGTGGGTACTAGATACTTGATACTGGAAATTTTGAAAAATTGGGAGTAGACCTGGACTGATGGGGAAGTACTCAGTGTTGCTTTGATTGGACCTAACAGTACTATACTGTAAAGTGTTGCTTTACTAAATGAACCCCCATAGACCTGTGAGCCCATGTCTGATTAAAAATTTTCAGTGTTTTAGCACTATTTTCAAATAGAACACAATGTACATTTATAATGGAAAAAAAATTTAAATAGAGGAAATGGGAGCAAATATCACCCAAAGTTTTACTAACTAGTCTATATTTTGGTGCATTTTTTCCTATTCTTTTTACTCCCCCTATATAGGTTTCTGGTCATAATTGACTTTATTATGGTGTATTATATGCCATATTGCAGCTGTATAGTAGTAAACCTTCCATTTAGAAAAAAAGTATTTGAATTGAGTTTTCATATTTTATGCTGTATTTGTCTAATGAGATCCCAAAATTAAAGAATATGTTAACTGCATGGCTTAAGAAATATATCAGAGTTTTAGCTATAGTTAAATTATTTCTAGCTTGAAGGAGAATTTGTTCCTCCAAATAGTGATTGTTTTCAAATTATGCCATCTGGAGCCTATGGTTACTGAGGAGTCAGTGGCTTTAAAGGGAAGCATCGGAAACAGGCACAATGATATTATATCTATAATGATAAAGGTATAATATGCTAATTTGACCCCACATCCTCCCGGACAACCAACTTCCGGATGAAGCCAGGGCTGTGAGGGAAGCCTGGGTCCCGGGTGCCAGAGGGAAGCTGGTGCTGGCAGCCAGGGAAAGGAAGGCCTACTCCTGCATGAATTTTGTGTATCTGGCCTCTAGTATAATATAAAGATATTTCTGATTATTGGATACTGGCAGTTTTTAAATGCTCTGTATTTTAAATGATATCAACCGGATAATCTCCCTTCCTGTCTTTTGTGTATATGAGGGGCACACTGGTGGGAAAGTATGACAGCATGATGAAAGCTAGTTTATAGGAATATGAGGAAAGAAGGCTTATCTGAATTAGTTTATAATAACACAAGAAAACTGATTCAGTAGGCAGTGAGGCAGACACGAACAGAGTAGGAATGATAGGCCAAGTATGTCACCAAAGTAGAAAGCTGTTGGTGCCTAGCAATGGGCAAAACTGGGAAACCAAGTATTGTAGGGTGGGACCTCACCCAAGGGTGACCTTTCCTCCCTTAGCATATCACGGGTCATGCAGTTTACAACCCTTGAACTTTCATATCTCTGGTCCCCTCACCTTTCCTCCCCCAGCATATGGACACCCTTGAAGAGAAACAATGGTCACAGAGAATAGTCTCATACAACTTGCATGCATGCCCTTGCACCCTGACTCCCATAGCATTAAGCCCTGAGGACAAAAGAAGTCCTGGCCTGATTCTAACAACCTTAGTAACAAAGCCTCCGGTCTGCTGAGCTTAGAGACAGAGTTTTGGTCAAAGTACAAGTAATATCTAGGCCTCAGTTTGTTTCAGCTTCAGGCCCAGCTTAGGTCCCCTAAGACCTTCCCTAAAATTTCTGCCTTTAGATAAAAGCCCTTAAGATGAAGGACCCAGCACCTGTGCTCTCTCTCCCTTGAGCATGCATGTAGTTTTCCCCGCCCTCTTCTCAGGTGCTCTCAACCTGGAGCATGCCCATGCCTTCCCCCTCTTGTTCCCCTGGGCGTGTATATTCTTCCTTTCTTTCTTCTAAGTTCCAGGGGCCCTTCTTCTGCCTCTGTAACTTGTGTGTGGAGCCCACGCAGCAACACTGGCTCACTTCTACCTCTGTGACTTTCTAAATATACTTTCTCTTATAATTTAATTTCTTGGCTCTAAATTCTTCCTCAGCAAAACTCAACGACAAAAGTCAAACCTCTGGTGCCATTTTGCCACTAATAAAATGAAGCTTATTAAAATTGTTGGTATTCTGTCATATTAAAGAATACTACTATTACTTTCAACTACTTACAGTGACTAGAATTGGGTTTTGGTTTTACTCTAAGAGGATTTTTGTAACATCGTTTGGGCTCTTTCCGTATTTGATTATTGCTGTATTGTTAGGGTCTTAACAAATCAATGGGTACTTGTAAAAGACATGAATATTTCTAGTGTTTTAAAGATAATTTATTCTCTAGCATATCTCAAAAAATCGTTGTCATATCTCTGACACAACTGCAGGTAAATTCTGATTTACATCTGTAGTAGGATTCGCCTTCCAGTTGCAATTGATTTTAGGTAATTGGTCAAGCACTTGTCCCACTCCTAACTTGCCCCAGATTCTGTGCTCAGCAGGTTGGGGGTATAAGAGGAGTGAAAGTCCTGTCTTCCCTAGAGAAGGTCACTTTTTTATGAGGGGGATGCCCTGGAAGCAGTTGATACCGTGTAACAAGTAGTAACTCAGATGTGTGAGAGTAGAGAAAGGAGCAGCTGTGTCGTGTGGCTGTTGGCAGAAGTGTCCTGGAGGTAGATGGGAAGTGGGGTTAACCTTGCTGAGAAAAAGTGGAAGAAAAAGGCCTTGTAGTCAGAGAGAGCATCTGAGTGAGGCAGGGTCCTGATAAGTATCATGTAGCTTAGGGAATCTATATATATAAAAGCCTAAGCAACCAAACAACCGGTAGCTATGATGCATACTGACCACCAGGGGGCAGACACTTAATGCAGGAGCTGCCCCATGGTGGTCAGTGTGCTTCCACAGCCAACGTCCCACAAACCCTCCCCGCACCAGCCAGCCAGCCTGATGGCCCCGATGGCATAGCTAATCTCCCGCAGTCTCTCCCCTGGGCCTGGCAAGCTCCCACAAGCCCTCTCCCTGGGTGACTAGCCAACCCTTTGCAGCACCTCCCGCTGACCAACCAACTTTCCATGGCCGTTCCCCAAGGCCGGCCGACCACCCTCCCATGTTTCCTCCCTCCAGCTGGCCCCAATGGTCCTGATTGGAACCTCCAATGACCTCTCCCCCTGGTCAGCTGCCCCCAATGGCCTCAATCAGGGTGGCTGGCCAACTTTTCATGGCCTGTCCCCCCTGCCAACCTCCCACAGCCCCAATTGGCCCTGAATGAGGAGCCCTACTCGTACATGAATTTGTGCATTGGATCTAGTTTATATATATATATATATATATATATATATATATATATATATATATGCCTAAGAGACCGTTACAACCAATCATCCAGTCGCTATGATGCCCACTGTCCACCAGGGAGCCGACACTCAATGCAGAAACTGCCCCTGGTGTTAAGTGTGCTCCCAAAGCCAACCTCCTGTGGCCGGCCAAACTCCCATAGTCCCTCACCCTGCCTGGTCGGCCCTGATCAGCCAGGATCAGGACTGGGCAAGGTGGCCCCAATCAGTCCTGATCAGCGGCCAGGCCAAGCAACCCCTACCTGTGCATAAATTTGTGCACCAGGCCTCTAGTAGAATTCGTAATATCATGTTAAGTACCGTATTATCTGAGGTTCTCTTTTGAGTAATGTAATAATAGTCTTATTTTAACATGAGGAGAGAGTTAAAATCTCAGAGTTGTTTGATCTATTTTTGGATGTGAAAGAATCTTAAAACAATACTTTTTAATTCTCAAGGTAAGGAAACTGAGGCCCAGAGAGAACTCTGGTCCCTAACTTGTGAGCTGCAGGCCAGCCCCAGCACACACACACCTCTGCCTCAGATACATGTATTTTGTCACACTGTCTCCTGAACTAACATTTTTTATTGGCTTTTATGTACTTCAGTAAAACCTCTTGCTCCAATATTATAGAAGGCAGTATGTCTTAATGTAGAAAATAATTAGTAGAAATAGAAATCTTGGCAGGATTCATTTCTCAAGGAAAAAACACTAAAATCTTATTTTAAATGTTTTCCATTGTTATAAAGGGAATTTATCATATGTGTTTGCGAAGTTGGATTATAGGTAGTATGTCAAGGGCAGCATTTTATGACCCCCTTGTCAATTCTCATCGTTGGAAGTGAGAGCATGCAGTGTGTTTACTGTAGAGCTGCACATGGTATGGCACTGAAGCAGTTCATAGGGTATGAGAACAATTGTAATGCTTAATTGTCTGACATTTTAACCAAGGAAAAACACACTTTTATAGGTTTAACTTATTGTGACATTTTCTTCTGCTCCCCTTCCCATTCAGGTGTCTCCTGGTCACCTTAGGGAAAAGTACAGCTCGTGTGCTACAGTATTTGTAGACAGCACTATTTCTCAGACTGATTTGAAAATCACCTTGCACTGGTGAGTACAAATAGGGGACAGAACCCTTATCCTGCCCATATGTACTTTCATTTGATTGTCCTTTTCAGTGCTCAGGTTAAAAAACTGGTGTCAATTATATATTGATTTCCACTTCCATTTTAATCTTAGAGTGGATGGAAGAAGGGAAACCCACTTAACATTAAAAAATCCCCCCCAAAGTGTTTATCTTTACTTGAGGCATTACTGTTCCTGAGACATTGTTGAACACAATGAAAGGAGAGGTGTGTTTTACTGAATGTTTCTGGAATAAAGTATTTCTTCATGAGATACAGGCCTAAAACCATGTGTACTACCCTGGAAGCTGGTCTTGGAAGAAGGGACAGCTTGTCCCCTACTGGCACCAGAGTATATCTGCAATTACAGTTCATTGGATTGTGTCAGGTTTCCCCCATCCTACTTTCTTTTTTCCTGCACTATTTCTATATTGAAATGCACTCTCCTTCCAGGAAAAATGCATCAAAGCAGTCTAAAGGAACAACTTTTCAAAATAATTTCTTTGAGGGTTAAATTTGTTCAACTGAGATTTTCATTTCATAGATGAATTAAATTTAGTTATATATATATATATATGTATAGATATATATTTACACATCTTCAAGAAACTACATTATATCGATCCATATATAACAAAATCAAAGCAAAATCATGAGAGAGGTGAAGTTTGGGAAACATAGTCACAGTCAGGTTTACGCTTAAGCAAACATAACAGTGTCATGATGATGAAAACTATTCATTAAATTCTGTGAGTTCATAGTCCACAATTGGAGATGCACTTTAAAAACACCCTAATATGAAACTTTCAAGCTTACTTAAGAGCAAAATAAAACCAAAACTTGGATGTAGAGCTTCCTGAATCCCATTGGTGCTGTCCAAAGATCATTATTGGTGTCTCTCCAGGATGAGAGGGTTGACTTTCCAGAACACAGTTTGGGAAATTCTACCTGAAAATATTAAAATCCTCATTCCTGATTTTATTTTTCAGTCCTAAGACATAATTTATTTATAAACTTGATTTTGTTTATATTGTATCAGCTTTTTGGCTAATTAAATTCTCAGTAACTTCTACTTTAATGATAACAGCCAGTTCACAATCATAATAATGTAAGTTTCTTCTCTCATAACAACAGTTGAGATCAAATTGAGTTTCAGCAAAACTGGAGCCCATCTCTCTCTAAAGTCCTGAGCTTTGGCACCCAACTCACAATCACTGAGTCTTTTTCTTCAGTCTGGCCACTAAATCCGGGAGTAAAAACCAGTCCTTTCTGGCTGCATTTCATAGCTTCTTTTGAATTGGATGATTCTGGTGTTACAATATATAATTCAAGAGTTGTTCTGAAGATTAGCCTTACTTAGACAAGTGGGTGTTACGCCTTTTCCCTCCAAATTCGTCTAATTTTTGGAAGTACAGTAAATTTTCATTTGCTATTATCAAGTTTTGAAAATGATCATTCAGTACATTTACTATTGGTAAATTAAAGGTTTAGTGAGAATATTAATAGAGCTCATTAGCTTTTAGGAATGGTTTTGAAAAAAAAGTTTATTCTGGGATAATAGTGCATTGTTCTCAATGGGATGGGTGAGCCTTATTAGAATCACTTACACAATTTTTGTCTAAATGTGTCTCTAAAAACATGCATTCCATTTCTCCTTCCCTAACACACTCTGTCACTCTCACAAGACTTCTGATAAGCTGAGAAGGGATGGAAGGCATTTTTATGTGGAGAAAAGCATTTGGGATGATTTTGATTTTAACTCTACTTCATGTGTTCTCAAACTTTGCTGCACTTTGTCATCACCCCAGAGAAGCTTCCAAAGTTAACCAATGCCCGTTAAATCAGAGCATCTCAAGGTGGAAGAAGGCAGTTTGTAAAACTCCTCTGATGATCCCAATGCACAGCCAAGCTTGGGAACCACACTGCCTGGGTAGAGGGTAGAAGAAGGAGAACTGCTTCTCACTCTTGGTGGGACCTTGAGCAAGTCAGTTTTAAGCCTTGGTTACTTTCTCTGTAAAATGGGTTGCTGAGTTAAATATCATCACAAGTTCATTGGTTCCTTTCAGCTTATATGCTTCAAATTCTATGATTTTAAAATCATTTTGAAGATGAAACTGTTTGAAGCACTATAGAAGTGCCCATCTTTGATGCTAATACAGGCCTTTGTACAACTGCTAATATTCTATAGCCTAGTTATAAAATTCAGATTTGCTTTTCCTCAATTATTTGGAGCTTCATTTCTGACATTTGGGGCAAAGAGAAAAAGCATATAACTTGATCTACAGCACTCCTTTGTTTCATGTTACACAGCATCTGGGAATAACATGGGGATATAGGAACTTACGCAGTATGTGAGGACTTACATCTACTCATTAAAATTTTATTTAAACTAATTTGGAAATAAATGTTTTTAATACTACACGGTGTATAATTTTACTTCATTGCATTCTTATATTTGCCATTACATTTTCTTAACAATTATGTAAAAGTGACCGTAAATGATTCTCTTCGGTATAGAGCATTTTATTTAACTTTAGGGGAAGAAGGAAAATAGGTGGGCAGGTGGAAAAACTACTGTGGCTTAAATATAAGCATGTGTACAAGTAGATCTAACTTGTACAGGATGAAAGGTTCTCTGAGTAGAAAGGCAAAAGATAGGGCAAGAGTGTAATAACTTATATGTTATAATAATCACCCCAAACATGTCTTCTAACAGCATATTCCTTAGCATTTTGGTTTTCCTAATTTTAGTAACTGACAAAGAACTACCACAAGGCAGAAAGTGCTTGGGCGATACTTTCTGAATGAGGATCTCATGGCCACTGGGCAGCTGGGATGGTCTTCCTCCACCACAACCCTTTTCAAACCTGTCTTCAGACCTGACATAAAGTCAATTGTTACTTTTTCTTTTCTCCACAGCCTGGCACTAGCAATATATTACCACATAAAGAAGAGGTGAGTTTTAAAATCAGTCTTGTTATTCTAGCTAATAAACTTACAAGATATAAAGTTAGTGTTAGATTTTAACTATGGATATTATTGGAGTAAGCTATAGTGCTCTTATTACATTGTTGAAATGAACCATTTGTTTTAGTCTTAGTACTCCTAATGCATAAGTTATTGAGGATCCTGAAGAAAATTTGTTTATGTGGGTTATATTGATATTTACTGTATTAGAAATTAAAATTGAGAATTTAAAAATGAATTCCTTGTATGTTGAAACATGGTTTTTATAGCACTGTTGAAATTTTGAGCAGGATACTGCTTTGTTGTGGCGGATTGCCTTGTGCGTTACAGAGTGTTTACAGCTTCCCTGGCCTCTCCTCACTAGATGCCAGTAGCATAATCTTCCCAGGCCCCATTTTGACAACAAAAGCTGTATCCACCATGGCCGAATGTTTCCTGGGGGGCAGAAACACCCCTGATAGCGAGCCATAGTGTTAACAAAATTCTTTATAAAAGAGAATCATTTTCCACAATAAATTGGTCGAATGGAAATTGTGTCACTTATTTACATTTTGCAAATCTCTTTATGTCTGGTTCAACAGAAGACAGCTGATTCTCACTTACACCCTGTCTTCAATCCTTAGTGATTACCTCAGTCATCTCAATAATTTGTTTTGAATAAACAATATGCAGACCCAGCCTCATGTATCTTTATGGCTAGAAAAGTTTGTATTTTCAAAGCCTTCAGATAATTTTGGATATTCTTTGATACTATACCAGAAGTCTACAGAAGCTGTCTTCTGAAATTAGTTACAATGGAATTTTAAATCCTATCCTTGAACTTGTACTAAGGTCTCTGTTAAATTAGTACCCATGCATACATCTTCTATGCTAAATGAATCTCTTAAATTGTAAGTAATTTTCTAATAACATTGTGCATTGGTCATTTGTCAAGTATCAGCTCACATTTCTTTTTACAGTATCAAAACTCACTTTTGTTAGGTAGCATCACATAACCACCAGTCTTCCCAGAAAAACCTTCAGGTATTGAAAAACTGTTAGGTTACAAAAAGGATACAAGTTTTCCCCAATCTTGATTTTGAGCTTGATAGCTGGAACTGTGCAATTGGCAAGAAATGTATAAGTTATTTTCCTGGAAGTGACAGACTCACTTTTCAGTCTTGAGTGCACGACACTTGTATTATCAAATAAAAATATTATTCTCTGAGAACAGTAGGGCATTCATCTCACAACTAATTCCAAGTGCTTTTCCTTAACAACCACATTTCAGTATGCAGAAATGCTTAATGCATACTTCCCCTTGCAGCATTTCTCAACCTGTGGGTCACGACCCCTTTGGCGGTGGAATGATCCTTTCACAAGGGTCACTTAAGACCATCCTGCATATCAGATATTTACAGTACAACTCATAACAGTAACAACATTACAGTTATGAAGTAGCAACAAAAATAATTTTATGGTTGGGTCACAACATGAGGAACTGTATTTAAAGGGCCAGAAGGTTGAGAACCACTGTAGAGTATAAAAAGAAGATTCAACTTCTAATTACATTATTCATTGTCACTGCTTTATCAAAGATGTGCTTAAGTAAAGCATATTTCTTGTCAACAAGTGGCAGTGAAGAATAGAATAACTACTAGCACAGATTGGGACCCCTGCCTTGATTCTTGCTCAGAAACCAGTTTTACTGACTTTGGCTCTTATCCAGTCATTGCAAATGTCAGTGTAAATGCAGGCAGTGCCTTAAGATTTCTATACAAACAGTTTTGGCCTCATGGGTCTCCTGGAAATGGTCTAGTGGAACCACTGAAGCCTGCAAAACACACTTGGAGAACCACTGTGTAAATAAGCAGAGTGTAGTAGTGTGGAATATTAAACCTAAAAACCCCCAGAAGACTGGTTTCCCTCACTCAGTTGGTTGGAGCATTGTCTTGTACACCAAAAGCTGGCAGGTTTGATTCCAAGTTAGGGCAACACATACCTAGGTTGTAGGTTCAATACTGTAAGGCCACATAGCTAGTTTTCCAGTTCCATGTATAGGAGTCAGCCAATCCATTTTTTCCCCCTCAAATCAATAGAGTGGTCACTTTTAAAATACAAAGGCAAATTTTAACCTCAGATTTTTGTAAAGAATCAAGAAGAATATAATATAGGAAACTAGTAAGAGAAAAAACAGTGGAAAAAAATAACAAACAGGAATCTCATTCTCACATGAAGAATTGCCCACTACTACTGTGTTGTAAAATGTTCCTGTGTCTGCCAATGAGAGGTTAGAGGACTGGCCATCGATTTGGTTGCCTAGTGTTGCCTATTAGGGAGGGTCAATGCTTATAAAGGCAGCTCTGGCAGGTCATTCTAGAAAAAATTTCACAGAATTTGATGTGCTGAATAAAATAGGTCAGAAAATTCCTAGGGGATCTAAGAGAAGAATTTGTAGAAGGACTTTCTTTGTTGAAGGTTAAGCTCCCTCCACCCCCCTCTATTCCCAGCAGATGTGTTGCTAACACGACAATTCCTGGATTAGTTTTTTTTCAATCACGTTCTTGTTTTCTAGAGATGCAAATAGATCCAAGGACATTTTTGATGAGAGACTCCATCCTGTCACAGTAAGTGCCAGTTGTATTGAGGTTGTCCTTTTCTCTCAGACAGTTGTGCTTATTCCATGCTGATTTTCTTCAAAATTAATCACTAGTAAAAAATTACTTTCTCCAGCTTGGAGTTCACATTACCTTCCTTTAAGTTTTCTTCCCCACCACATGTTGTATCTAATTATTTTACAAAAGAAATCTCTATATATAAAAGCATAAGCGACTGTCTAACTGGTAGCTATGGCGTGCACTGACCAACAGGGGGCTGACACTCAATGCAGATGCTACTGAGTTGCTGTGACTGGGCAGCTGTGGTTCTCAGGTGATGCACCCGGAACCAGAAAGGAGGGAGCCAATTCTGGGGTGTGTAACCCGAGAACTGCTCTCTTGCAATCCCGGATGCTTTGGGGGATGTCGGAGAGCGGTTTCAGCCTGATCCCTGCAGGCCAGACCAGGGGAGCCCACCTGTGCACAAATCTGTGCATCAGACCTCTAGTGTTATATAAGAAACTAGAGGTCCAGTGCACAACATTTGTGTACTGGGGTGAAGGGTGCCTCAGCCTGACCTGCACCCTTTCACAGTCCCGGAGCCCTCGAGGGATGTTGGAGAGCTGGCTTTGGCCTGATCCCCATAGGCCAGGCCGTGGGACCCCACCTGTGCTCAAATCCATGCACCAGGCCTCTAGTTTATAATAATAAAAGTGTACTATGCAAACCAACCAAACAACCAAACAGCAGAACGACCTTCCAGATGAACTTTGGATGACCATGCTATGACACACACTGGTGCCAGGCCTGCCAATGTGGGTGCAATGTGATTGGTCAGGGGGCCCGGCCATCGCCCCATGATCGCCCTACAGAGGGAGGAAAGGCCCCAAAGAGGGAGACACATGCCTCTGGCTGGCGGGGCGATCGATCGGGGTAGGGTGGCACTCCGTGATCGCCCCAATGAGGGAGGCCCAGGCCATCCTCTGTGCGGTGACCATTTGTGGAGCCCCAGCTGGGTGGGCAGAGCCCCACGATTAATTGTCCTAAAGAGGAAGACCCAGGCTACCTCTACAGACAGCACTGTCGTGTGTGGGCAGGGCCACCCTCTGCAGGGTGATTGATCTGGGGGCCCCCGCAATCAATCAACCCACAGAGGGAGGCCCAGCCCACTCGCTAGCAATGAGGTGGTGGGTGTGCAGGGCCAGCCAATGATCACCCCGCAGAGGGAAATCCCAGGCCAGCCAATGATCACACCCCACGCCTGTTGTCCGCAGAGGGAGATGCCAAGTGATGGGGTAGGGGTTGGCAGTGCCACAGCAATGGCAAGCAGTGGCAAAAACGGGGGCATGGCCAGGTGCCAGTAGCCAGGAGAAGGAAAGCCCCAATAGGGCCTCATCACCAGTCAAGCCTAGGGACCCTACGCGAGGGGTTCCAGATTGTGAGAGGGCACAGGCTGAGGGCCACCCACCCATGCACAGATTTTGTGCACTGAGCCTCTCATGTTATATAAGAAACTAGAGGCCCGGTGGGTGACATTCATGTACTGGGGATGGAGGATCCCTCAGCCCAGTCTGTGCATTTTGCAGTCTAGGAGCCCTTAGGGGATGTCTGACTGATGGCTTACATCCTTAGCACTGCCGCGGAGGCGGGAGTGGCTCCTGCCACAGACACTGTGCTCGCCAGCCATCAGCCTGGCTTCTGGCTGAGCAGCACTCTGCCTGTGGGAGCACACTGACCACCAGGGGTCAGCTACTGTGTTGAGGCTCTGCCCCTTGGTGGTCAGTGCGCATCACAGGGACCAATTGTTCCGCCATTCAGTCGATTTGCTTATTACCCTTTTATTATATAGGATAGGTCAGTAAGAACTGAGTTTCAGCTTTGTATAATTAGTGAGCTACAGTGGACAACATGCCTGAAAAACAAAAATGTATATTTTTAAAAGAAAATTTTCAATACCATCAAGCAATATGAATATGTGTACATAAACCTAATAGATATGTCAGGATCTCTAGAAGACAATTAAACAGCTATTTAAATATTGAATTAATTAGAATGACAAAAATTTTAAAATGTCTTCAGATATGCTCTATAACAATATGTGGCTGGTGGGCACTGTATGCACAGCACAGCCTTAGAGCCTGATGGTTACATTCTCAAAGTTGATTGCAGAGAAGTATGACATGATAACCAACAAGTCTTTGGAGCCTAAAAATAGTTCACATTTAGACAGAATATTGTAGGGGAAGGTCGAAAGGAATATATACATATTCTGAGGTTGTGCCTGTATTTATCTTTATTGAGTGTCAATATTCAGTCGCTGTTTTTTAAGGTCCCATTATTTATATTTAAAAGGCTAAAATACATGTCACCCAATCAAAATTATTTTAAGCGGCACATGGGCACAAGTGGAACATGGTTGTTACAAAAGTACTTAATATTTTTCTTCAATGGATGCTTTCTTTCAGGAAGAAAAGGTTCCTGAGGAATTCTTTCATCATAATCCTGATCCCGAATCAATTTACAGATTTATTCGACCTTTCTTCATTGCCTTTAAGGCAACAGGAGGATATGCCATAACAACATTGGTAAGATAGTTCTTCCTTCAGAACTTTATTAAGGGAAACCTATCAAAGGATGTAAAGTTCACACACTTGAGCTTAATAATCACTATGATTTAAAATGTCCTTGCTTTTTTCACCACAAAGCGATTGTTATCAAAGGCAGCAGGAGGGAGAGGTTTCCAATTTCTCCCTCCAGACCTCAGGAGACATAGGCACATGCAGTGCACACAGGCACACATACAAGGTGTGCTGATGGGGCAGGATGGGGGCAATAACAGAACCTTCTGGGCCCCAGGCAGTGTCAGGTTCAGTGTAGGTCTAAGCTGAGTCGCAGGCTGCATTCCCCAGGCAGTTGTAATGTGTGTCCTGACTGAGAACTAGAGCCCAATGTTCTCTGTTCCTTGGATGA
The DNA here is from genome assembly GCF_028538775.1 of Myotis yumanensis. Lineage (NCBI taxonomy): Eukaryota > Metazoa > Chordata > Mammalia > Chiroptera > Vespertilionidae > Myotis > Myotis yumanensis. The sequence continues at coordinate 138,900,892 of NW_027223752.1, forward strand.
TGGGTGTTCATCTGTCCTTGCTGTCCTCCTGTGCCTGCCTGTGATGTTTCCATGATTCTAGTGCCAGTAGGACCTGAAAGGGCTTTGCTGGTTGTCTGCTCAGCTACAGCTGTGTAAGGGGCTCTGTGTCATTCATCCAGGATTCCTGTGGAAAGAGTGTGTCATTTGGAATGAGTGGTCCATTCTCGTGAGAACGAATGGGGATTGTATCACTCCTCCCTCGGACAATCCTAAACGGGAAAGTCTCCTGCTTGGTCTGAGGGAAGAGTACTTAGTGCAGTGCCTCCTCCGTCAGTGTTCAGTCAGAATTTTGGAGAGGCAGCCTGTGCTTCTGAATAGAGACCCCTCAGTGGGCACTGGATTAGACACAGGCTTTTCCACGTATCTGCCAGCGCTCTGGAGTGCTGAGCACAGCTGATCAAAAGCGGGAGTGGTGCTCCCACTTGAAGAGCTAGGGAACTCAGCAAGGAGAGCATCTGGGGTAGAAGAGGGTGAGTGCTTTTCAAACACATTAAGATGATGCACCTGTGAGACAGAGGGGCATCTCTAGAGATCATCCTACTATATAAAAACCCTGAGTTCGTCATAATCGGAGGTTCAGCCAACCGAAAGTCAGTCCTGCAGTCAGCACTTGGTTGCCGTGGTGACCCAGCACTGACTGCTGTGGCTGCAGGCACTATGACCCAGCACTGACTGCTGAGGGGACTGCAAACCAGGCCCAGAGAGAGGCCTGAAGAGAGAAGCAGGGTCTGATCCATACCCTGTGTGGCAGCTGTTGATCAACACTTGCCTCTCTCTTTCTCTCCAAGCCGGGCCAGCAGCAGCACCTCTATTTCTCTCCAGGCCTCCACCGGGGCTGCTCATCAGTGCCGCACTTCTGAGCAGGCTCTGTTGATAGACCCAGAGACGCTGACTGGCATAGAAACTGACCAGTCAGAACCAAATCTGGGTGAAGTGTGAGGAGGCAATGGCTGCCTAGGAAGCAGAGCTTTTGATGCTGATTGCCATAGAAAGAGACTAGTCAGAACCAAATTGGCCAGCAGAGGAGGGCAGTTAGGGGTGATCAGGCAGTCAGGCAGAGGCAGTTAGGGGCAATTAGGAAGGCAGGCAAGCAGGCAGGCAGGCAAGAAGGCAGGCAGAGGCAGTTAGGGGCAATCAGACAGGTAGGCAGGTGAGCAGTTAGGAGCCAGCAGTTCCAGATTGTGAGGGAGATGTCCGACTGCCAGTTTAGGCCGATGGGATTGGGCCTAATCTGGCAATTGGACATCCCCCAAGGGGTTCCCGATTGGAGAGGGTGTAGGCTAGGCTGAGGGAACACCCTCCTCCATGCACACATTTGATGCACCAGGCCACACGTTTGAATATGTGGAATTCGAGCATGAATCTGAGCTACTGGCAGGGAATTAGTATTAGCTATTCCAATACCGAGAAAATGTGTGAATAAAAAGTGCATGGAAGCAGGAAGAGTAACAAGAGCAGGTATTTAGTGGATATTTATGGAATGAGCAACTTCTTGTCAGCATTGAGCGCTTTGACCTCACTCTCTTTCTGGAACCTCGCTTATCTTCCTTCTATTTTATTGTTTCTCCCTGTTTTTGATAGCACCCTAAGCTATGCCTGATGATTTCTCCTTCAGAGCTGAGTCCTTACAGATCTAAGTGCAGAGGATAGAGGAGAGCCATGGTTGAATAAAGTGTTTGCTTTTATGGAGCTTCTGTCCTAGTGAGGAAGAGATAAATATTTCTTTAACTGAGTGTTGTTAAAAGGTGACTATCTCAGGTAGTAGTAAATATCACGAAGGTACAGCAGGGTGACGTGATATCATGCTGAGAGGGGCTTGCTACTTGAGAGAGGTGATCAGGAAGAGCCTCTGTAAGAGATGACATCTGACCCTGGCCTGACTGAACTGAGGAAGATGAGGAGCTCTGGCGTTATGTGCAGAGGGAACAAGTGCCAGCCTCTGAGACGGGAACTTATTCTTGGTATTTGAGTAAGAGTGAGGTATGGCCAGTGTGGTCAGAGTGTGGAATGAGGGAGAGAATGTAGGTCATGTGGACCTAGAAGGGCAAGTGCTACCTGATTGGGCCTTGCAGCTTGCAGGCCATGGGAGAAAGTGACATTTTTATTTGTTTGGTGGAAACACTTTGGCAGAGTTGAGCAGGGTGGGGAAGTGCTCTTGATTACAAAAGCTATCCAGGCTGCTTTGGGGAGAATGATGGTAGCTGGGAGTCTGAGTGGAGGCCGAGAAGTCAGGGGCAATAACATTGACATGGGTGAGAAGTGACAAATAGACTAGGAAGCAGACTCACTATCAGTGACAGGCAGCGATAACAAGAGTTGCTAACAGTTTGGAACAGGTCAACTCAATTGGACGTCTTTGGCCAAGCACCTAGGCAAATGGCAGTGCCCCACATGAAATTAGGGAATGCGTGGGGAGTGGGGAGCTGGGGTGAAGAGCTCTGGCTTGTATGTGCACACGCACCGATGACCTTAGCAGTAGTAGTTTCAGTCGAGTGACAGTGCCAGGGGCAGACTACAGTGGGTGAAGGAGAGAGTGGGAGATGAGAAGCAGCTTCAGGGCATTCACTGTGAGCAAACAGAGAGGAGGCAATCTAGGGATTGTGGGGAGTGGGATGGGTACCACATAAATACATTCATATTGGGGAGAATCTCTGGCACAGGAAAGTGTTCAAGAAGAGGTAATTGTGGGAGGTGTTCTTCAGAAGTGGGATGGGATTGACTTCACTGCTGGAAGAGTTTCAGTGAGAAGAGAAACTCAATTCCACTGACACAGGAAGGCAAGTGGTATAAATGAATGAGTAATGGCACATTCTAAATCTGTAGAAGTGATGAAGGAAAGTTGAGTGATTTCCAATGTTGTGTATGTCTCTAATTATTCCCAGAAAGTTGACAGTTGAACCTTGTAAGGAAGTTCATTCTTAGGGTATCTGGGAGCATTTAGCTTTGGAAGATTGGTGCAATCTTTCACTAATAGCACATAATGTTCAATAACCTTTTGCTTTCTATAATACAGTTGGGTTTTAACACCTTTGGCTAATGTGGGCTGTCAATCTGATAACCTCAGACAGTAAACATATTCTCCTTCAAAGAACCCTTTGACGAAACAGCAAATCACAGCTTGCCTCTATAATCTTTGCTTAGCTGTTAACTTCACCCAGTTCTTTGTAGAATAGACATGTAATACATGTGAAGAAATCATGAGATCTCACCAGCTATCTGGCAGGTTTAGAGGAGAACCAGGGAGATAGAGACTGGCAGCTCTGCTACCAACTGAAACCAACAGAACTGACCAAGCTTCAGGTTGTGTAAGACAGAGATGGATTTCACAGAATCGTGATGGAGATGTGAGGCTTAGGGGATATGAAATGTCTATCCTTGGTGTGCGTGTGTGTTTCTTACAAAGGCACTAAGTCCAGGAATACCTGACAGTTGTAGAGACCTGCCTCAGACACACCTGTTTGCACTGCCTGTCCTGCTGCACCACACAGCAGCCACTGGGGGGACTCTCTTTAAAAAAATGTTTAATCCTCACCAGAGGATATTTTATCCATTGATTATCAGAGAAAGTAGAAAAGAAAGTAGAGGAGAGGAGAAAGAGAGAGAGAATCATCAGTATGAGAGAGAGACATCTATTGATTGCCTCCCGCATGAGTCCTGACAGGGGCCAAGAGTGGAACCAGCGACTCTTTGGTGAGCACGCTGGAAATTCACATGGGAAAGTAGGCAGTAGAAGTGTCTGATTTGCAACTGTTTCTTGGCCTCTGGCTTTGGCTGGCCAAGCAGTCTCTCTAGAAGCTATGAATAAAAGGCATGTCAAAAACTGATGAAATCTGTAATTCCTGAAAGTTCTTATCACAGCACTTAAACTGAACTAGAATCAAAAACCAGTGTTCTACTTTGCAGGTTTACATAGAAAGACTTTTATCTTATGCTGAAATCGACATTTGCCCATCTAACTGGAAACGCATTGTTTTGGGAGCGATTATTCTGACCTACAAGTATCTGCACGATGAGGCTATGTGGAATTTTCACTTCTTCTCATTGCTAAGGGGCATTACAATCAAGAACTTGTGAGTTGGCAAGATTTTGATGAAGTTTCAAACCATTTTCAAATACCTTATTTGCCCCCATAAAGTTTACAAAATAAGAAATATTTTGAAAGGTTACATTGTGCAGAGGACTGAACTAGGCATAAAATTACATACATTTTTCTATCCATATTTGCTTTGACATTTCATACTCCTCATTAATTAGTATGTCTTCATGTGTTATTATTGTAATAATCTGTGTGATAATTTGGTATATTTCTCTGGTAGCAAAGTTTGTAGAAGCTCAGATTCAAAAACAACAGTAATGTAAATACCTTCATGCCTTTCTTAACGCTTTCTACCAGTTCAGGTCTTTTATTCCCCCGTTTTCAAAATTTCATTTATTTTCAATAAGACTTTACATTCAATATCTATATATAAAGAGAAAACTAAGCGACCGGCTGCCCAGCCAGTAGTTATGATGTGCACTCGTGACCTGGGCAGATGCTTAACGCAGGAGTGAAACCATAGGAATGGGAACATGGAACAGACTGATGAATCTCAGAGAGAATGGGGGAGTGGGAAGTGCGGGAAGAGATTAACCAAAGATCTTATATACATACTAGAGGCCCAGTGCACAGATTCGTGCACCAGTGGGATCCCTTGGCCTGGCCTGCAGGGATCAGGCCGAAACTGGCTCTCTGACATCCCCCGAGGGGTCCCGGGTTGTGTAAGAACACAAATCTGTGCACCGGGCTTCTAGTTATTTCATATTAGTCTCAGGTGTACAGCATAATGGTTAGAAAATCATGTGCTTTGCGAAGTGTTTTCCACAGTATTTTTAGTACTGACCTGACACCATGCATAGTTATTGCAGTATTATTGACTCTCTTTCCCATGGTGTAATTTATATCCCCATAACTGCATTGTAATTGCCAGTCTGTACTTCTCAATTTCTTCACCTTCTTCACCCAGCGCCCCCAAACCTCTTCTCCTCTGGCAACCATCAAAATGTTCCCTTTACCTCTGAGTCTGCTTCTGTTTTGTTTGTTCATTTATATTGCTTTTGAGTGAAATCATATGTTATTTGTATTTCTCTGACTGATTTATTTCACTAACATTATACCCTCTAGGTCCAACTATTCTCTCACAAATGGCAGGAATTCATTCTTTTTTATGGATGAGTCATGATATTCCACTGCTTTTTTATCCACTCATCAGTTAATGGGCACTTGAGTTGCTTCTACAGCTTAAGGATTATGAATAATACTGCAGTGAATATAGGGTGCATATATCCTCTCAATTAGTGCCCTGGTTTTCTTCAGATATATACCAGGGGTTGAATCACTGAGTCATAGGCAGTTCAATTTTTAATTTTTGAGGAACTTCCATACTATTTCCCACAGTGTCTGCACCAATATACCTTGCCACCACATCCTTGTCAGCACTTGCTGTTTGTTGATGATAGCCATTCTGACAGGTGTGAGGATATCTCATTGTGGTTTTAATTTGCATATCACTGATGATAAGTGATGTTAAGCATCTTTTCCTGTCTATCAGCCATCTCTATGCTCTCTTTGGATAAGTGTCTTTTCAGGTCCTCTGTCCATTTTTTAATTAGATTGTTCGTATTTTTGGTATTGAGCTGTATATGTTTTTTATAAGGTGTTGCGTTATATATGTTTTTTATAAATTTTGAATATTAAACCCCCTATTAGATATATCAATGTCACATATGTTTTCCCATCAGTGGGTTGTCTTTTTATTTTGTTGCTGTTTTCTTTTGCTATACTAAAACTATTAGTTTGATATAGTCCCAATCCTTTATTTTTTCTTTTATTTTGCTTGCTCAGGGTAATCTATCAGCAAAGCACTAAGAGAAATATTCCAGATTTTAGTGCCTATGTTTTCTTCTAGGAGTTTTATGGTTTTGACACTTACATTTAGGTTAACAATCCATTTTGAGTCTATTCTTGTATATGGTGTAAGAAGTGGTCTAGCTTCAATGTTTGAATGTATCTGTTCAATTTACCCAACATCATTTATTGAATAGACTGTCTTCATACCGTTGAATGAAGTCTCCTCTTTTGTCAAATAGTAATTAAACATATAGGTGTGGGGTTATTTCTGGGCTTTCAATTTTGTTTCATTGATCTATGTTTGTTTTCATGCTAGTACCATGCTGTTTTGATGACTCTAACCCTGTAGTGGAGTTTGATATCAGGTAGTGTGATACCTCCAGCCTCTTTTGTTTTTCTCTCAACTGCTGTGACGAATTGTCCAGGGTCTTTTGTGGGTCCGTATAAAACTCTGGATTAGTTGTTCTACTTCTGTAAAAGATGGCATTGGCATCTTGATAGGAATTTGGTTGAAAGAGATTATTTGAGGTGGTATGGACATTTTAAAGGTGTTAATGCTTCCTGTCCATGAGCATTGTACATGCTTCCATTGATTTGTCTCTTCCTCAGTTTGTTTTTTGGTGTCTGATAATTTTCCAAGAGTTTTCCCCTCAAAGATAAGAGTGGTGGTTCTGAATGGATCCATTTGTTGCTGTGGTGATGTGCCCAGTACTTTTGTTGGCACATCTCTATTTTACTAATCCCCTTCCTGCTATCAGCCTGGTAAAATGTCTGCAAGTTCTTCAGAGCTAAGAAACAGCATACATCATTCCTTACATCTGAGCACTAGAGTGGAGCCCTGAGAGTGAGCAAGAAGAATAAACCTACAGCTGCACTAATGGAACTCTGATAATTGAGCCCCTAGTCAACAGCTGTTGTGCACAAGAGACATAACCTCCTTCCCTTTGTCCCAAACTCAAAGTCCTTCCCCTTGTCCCAAACTCAAAGGGGACCACAAATTGTTGAGCCTTGTTTGCCTGTTTGAACATTAGTGTATTAGCCCAGCTGGGTAGCCTTTATTTAATTCAAAACTAAACTCAGAGCCAACCTAGTAGCTTAGAATGACAATATTGAAGAGAACCATGTTGACTAAAATTGCCCTGTGGTGGTTTTGTGTTTTCCTTCTTCCCCAGAAATGAGTTGGAAAGGCAATACATATGTCTACTGCGGTTTCGTCTGTATGTTTCTACCAGTGTCTATGCCCAATACTATTTTGACCTTCGGTCCTTAGCAAGTGAACATGGATTGTTGCCTATTGCATTGACTCCTCTTCGAAAAGAAAGAGCACTGAACCTAGAGGTAAGGCTGTGGAATCACAAAGTGGGGTTTTCTGTCAGACTCAAAAACCAGTATCTGTGCATAAATCATATTACGTAGAGACTAGGAAAATGAAAAGCTGTTTTAAACTAACACATTGAATAAGACTTATTAACTCTCTCACGTCATATTAGCAGTATTTTTATGGTGTATATAAGAATCCTACATTATAAAAATTACCTTTTCTGTGACCACGATTCAGAAAAATTTAAATCCATTTTAAACTTTGATGGGTTTTTTTGAAACTGTATTCTATTTTATAACCATACATGAATAATTTACTACAATTGTATCATTAATCATTTCTACAACCATATTCTACTTATCACTCTTAACTCAGTTTGCAAATTCATGTCTTTTCTGTATAGATCACAGTTCAGTACCTTCAGTTTGTTAGACAGAAGTAACCTGAGAGAGTGATACTTAGATTGTAGAATATGTACTTCAAGCACTGGGTGTAGAAAGTATATGGGTTTTTAATGGCATTTGTAAAGTATGTGCGACAAAGTAATATTTATGGCTTATGAATTCTGGGGAGTATACAACAAAATTACAACAAAAATGGACAGTTTTTGTGGTACTTAATAGTCCTTTAGAGTGCGTCTGCCTTAATGTGCAAGTGAAATAGTACCTTGATGGTGCATCAGTCACTAGCCCTTTCGAGCTTTCAGTAAAATACAGCACATGCCTGCCTCATTAAAATTTGCTTAGAGTAAATGCTAGCTAATGAAGATTGGATAGAATGTAAACAGCTGAGTAAACAATGACTTTTCCCAACTGTATATTTATTATATTTAAGGAACCAAGTGTACAGACAACAGATGATACTGTTGTAAGACAGACTGTCACACCTTTGACATCTTGAAAAAACCCAAACTTTAAAAAATTCTGAGTTCCCCTTTGCTCTGTCAATCTAATCAGAGTCCCTAAACTACTTAACTTCGTGGATGAACATAATATAGGATCCCAAGGACCATGCAGTGTATATGCCAGCTCTACGAAGAGGCAATGAGTATAATCCATATAAAGAAGTGGGACTGTGTGGCTATCAGTGATGCTTTCTCTGTGAAAGCTGCAGCTCCTTTATTTTGAATGTGCCTGTGTTCTATCTCATGTCTCCCCCTAGGCCATTTCCAGATATTGTGAAAACAAAAACCTGTGCAGGGTGGCCACAAAAAAATCTGGCAGCTGTGCTAACCTTACTGATGTGCAGCGTGGCCATGCCATCTTATCTTAAGGAGGAATGAGGGCTGTGACATGGTGAGCGCCTCATCCGCAAGGACTGGAGAAGAATCACTGCTTCTGCTCCAATCCCAGATAAGTTCTTTTCTTTTAAGGGAGACGGGGGTGGCGGGGAGGGGGAGGTTGACATAATGAGTATCTCACCTACCAAAACAAGGACTGTTGAAGTATAATATTCCCTATTCTGGCAAGTTTAGTATTTCCTCTTAAAAATAAGTGAAAGGTTTTAACCTGATGAGGATCTTTTTTAGCCTATGCTTCATTTATGATCCTTAGTATTTTTCATTTCCCTTTGATTATTTTTATTACTAGATGATATTACATTTGTTTAATTTTGTTTTCATTTTTGGATACAAAGGAAATGTCTCTCTTAAACTTTTAACAATTTCTAGTTAACCTGCCACTTGACATTTTCTTTTCAGCTTTGGTCTTCTCACTTAGTAAGTTTAAAGTACCTATTTCTGTATACTAGTATAGTTTCAAATGCTTTAATGTTTACTTTAATAATGTGGAAAATGGATTATTTTACAGTAGAAAATTCCTTAAATATTTATATTGCTTCCTAGAGCAAAATGGCTACTTTTTTAATATATATATTATGTGCTGTTTCCTTTCCTCCAGAACCTTTTGGACATTGTTACCATATATGAATTACTTAAAAATAATTTTAATTATGAGATTTCATTTTAGTTTTTCTGACTTTGAAGATTTCTCTTTCTTTTTAATTGATGTCAGAGGGAAAGGAAGGGAAAAGGAAAGGGAAAGGGAGAGAAACATGGATATGTGAGAAATATCTACCAGTAGCCTCCCATCCAGTGTCTGAGACTGGGGATCAAACCTGGCACCTGGGTATGTGCCCTGACTGGTCACTGAATCCTGGACCCTTTGGTGCCTGGGAAGACACTCCAATCCACTGAGCCATCTAGCCTGGGTGAAGATTTCTCTTTCAAAGAAATTAAATAACAACTATGCTCATTATAAAACTCATATATTCTGTGCTCTTTAGCCTTTGAAAATTCTTGTGTAACTGGCCTTAAAACTGCCACAATGAACTAGTGAAGTGTCGATTTCTGGTGGTACAGACGCTGGATACAAAGGGTGGCTGTTCTGTATTACTTTCCAGGACCGCCTTGCTAGCAGGTATTTCCAAGGGCTTAAATTGAGTAAGTGACTTACTCTACCTATAATGCATGCCATTAGCTATCATGTCTAGAAATTGGTTTTAAAGAAATTAGACAACCAGTATCTAGAAAATAAAATTTCATTGTTTGTGATCTACATCTTGCTTTCCCTAGAGGACTGTCTGTGTTGCACTATTGCCTTTTTGAGTTAAAATGTGTCTGTGATGTCAGCATTTTCTCTCCTAACTCTGCAGTTACAATGGCGAATTCAAAAAACACATTAGCAAGGAAGAATTTTAAAAATTGGAACACTTCCATGATGTTTCTTCTTGAGTCTTTTCAAGCATAACCTTTCAAAAATTTTAACATGTTTAGAGTTGATAATACAGTTGAAAGAAGTTAGTAAAAAATATTCACTAGGCTAGGATGTGAGTCAAAAGGGTCATTAAGATTGAGTTTAAATATTTTCCAGGTTTTACTGGGTTGCATGTAGGCATATTTAATATTTCATTAAAGTTATCAGAATGTTGGCAGGAATAGTTGAAGTAATTAAAATTTTTTGTAAAGATTAGGTGCTTAAAGCCAGTCTCTATATGAAAAAGTAAGGAAATAGTAAGATCTTTTATTGTAACTTTTTTTATTAGTGTCTTAGTATATACTGTATACTTACTGTGTACATTTATGTAAGTTTCACAGTGATAGATTAAAAGGCTTCATAATACATTAAGTTTGCTACTTCAGTAACTAATTTAGGTGGGCATACTACACTGAGTTCCCATTTGAAAAATATAGTTTCGTACTTTTTCAGTTTACTTTGCCTCATTTTTAAAGTGAACATGAATAAAATGAGATTTTAAATTTTTTATTTCGTGGTATACATTTGAAAAGTTTTGTTAACTGAAAATATGAGAATTTATCTTACATGTCAACATGTGATCATGATTTAAAAGCCGGGCCGAGTGCAATGTGGCATCCCAGGACGGAGGAGCTGCCTTGCCTGCAGCCGTGATCTTGATCCTGATCGCGATCTGAAAGCAGGACCACAGGCAAGGCAGCACTCCAGGACTCAAGGCGGCCCGTGATCTAGATCATGATCAGAATGCCGGCCACAGGCACGGTGGCACCCTGGGGCACAAGAGCCGCATTGCCTGTGGCATATGATCATGATCGTGATCATAAAGCCAGGCCTCAGGCACGGCTGCACACCAGGACCCAGGAGCCACTGTGCCTCTGGCCCGAGATTGAGATCAGGATGGTGGACCACAAGCAAGGCGTTACCCCGGAACCCAGGAGCTGCCTTGCCTGCGGCCCGTGATTGTGATTTGAAAGCCGGGCCACACGTAAGGTGGCACACCAGGACCCAGGACCTTCCTTGCATGCAGCTCATGTTCGTGATCATGATCGTGATCGTTATTGGAAAACCAGGTCTCAGGCAAGGCGACTGCCGGGACACATGAGGCTCATTAAATCTGAACGGTGATCGTGATGTGAAAACCGGGCCGCAGGCAAGGGGTCCCCAGGAGACCCAGGAGCCACCTTGCCTGTGGTTTGTGATCATGACTGAGATCGGAAAGAAGGTCCGCAGGCAAGGCGGCCTCTGGGCACCAAGGAGCTGCTGAGCCTGCGGCCCGAGATAGAGATTGGAAAGCTGGACCGCAGGCAAGGCAGCACCCCAGGAAACAAGCCGGCCCATGATCATGAGATAAAGCTGGGTTGAGTGCAAGGCGGCACCCCAAGACCTAGAAGCCACCTTGCCTGCAGCCCGTGATCATGATCATAATCGTGATCTGAAAGGAAGGATACAGGTAAGGCAGAAACCCAGGACACAGGAGCCGCCTTGCCTGTAGCCCATGATCATGATTGTAATTGGAAAGCGCGGCTGCAGGCAAGGGGGCACCCCTGGTCCCTGGAGCCACTGTGCCTGCGGCCCATGATCATGATTTGAAAGCCGGACCACAGGCCAAGCTGCACCCCGGGACCCAGGAGCTGCTTTGTCTGCAGCCATGATCGTGATCTGAAAAAAGGACCACAGGCAAGGGGGCAACCCAGGACCCATCAGCCAACTTGCCTGTGGCCGGTCATCATGATCATGATTGGAAAGCTGGGCCGCAGGTTAGGCAGCAACCCAGGATGCAGAAGCCACCTTTCCTGCAGCCCATGATCGTGACCGTGATTGGAAAGCAAGGCCGCAGGCAAGGCAGCACCCTGGGTCCCAGGGCCCGCCTTGCCTGCATTCCATGATTGAGATCAGAAAGCCAGACCATAGGCAAGGTAGCACCCCGGACCCAGAGGCTGCCTTGCATGCGTAGCATGATTGTGATGGTTATGGTGATCGTGATCTGAAAGAAGGACCACAGGTAAGGCAGCACCCCAGGACCCAGAAGCCAACTTGCCTGCGGCCCGTGATTGTGATCGTGATCATGATCGTGATATTTACCCTGATCCTGATCAGAAATAAAGGCCGCAGGCAAGGAAGCACCCTGGGTCCGAGGAGCCGCCGTGCCTGTGGCCCATGATCATGATCGTGATCAGAAAGCCCGGTCTCAGGCAATGTGGCACTAGGGTCCCAGGAGCCGCTTTGCCTGCATCCCGTAATTAGGATGGAAAAGCCGGACCACAGGCAAGGTGGCACCCTGGGACGCAGTAGCCGGCTTGCCTGTGGCCCATGATTGTGATTTAGAAGCCGGGCTTCAGGCAAGGGGGCACCCCCCGACCCAGGAGCCGCTATGCCTGCGGCCTGTGATTGAGATTGGAATGCACGACCACAGGCAAGGCGGAACCAGGGCCCCAGGAGCTGCCTTGCCTGCAGCTCCTGATAGTGATTTGAAAGCCAGGTCGCAGACAAGGGGTGCCCTGCAGACCAAAGAGCCACCTTGCCTGTGGCTTGTGATTAAGATCAAGATTGGAAAGGGGGACCTCAGGCAAGGCAGCTCCTGGGCATGAGGGTGCCACCCTGCCTGTGGCCCGTGATTGAAATCTGAAAGCAGGACCACAGGCAAGGTGGCACCCCGGGACCAAGGAGCTGCCTGCCTGCAGCCGTGATCATGATTGTGATCCTGATACTGATTGTGATCTGAAAGCAGAACCACAGGCAAGGTGGCACCCAAGGACCCATCAGCCATCGTGCCTGTGGCCTGTGATTATGATCATGATTGGAAAGCAGGGCCACAAGCTAGTCAGCAACCCAGGACCCAGAAGCCACATTGCCTGAGGCCTGAGATATTGATCGTGACCTCGATCATGATTGTGATCGTGATCATGAACCAAAAGCATAACTGCAGGCAAGGCAGCACTCCGGGAACCCAGAAACTGCCTTGCCTGCAACAGTGATACAGATCATGATTTTGATCTGAAAGCAGGACCACAAGCGAGGCGGAACCATTGGACCCTGGATCCGCCTTGCCGGTGGCCTGTGATCATTATTGTGATCATGATTGGAAAGTATTGCCCCAGGCAAGGAATTACCCTGGGTCCTCAGAGCCCCCTTGCCTGCATCAGGTGATTGAGATCAGAAAGCGGGACCACAGGCAAGGTGGCAACCCAGGGAAAGGGGCCGACTTGCCTGCGGCCTGTGATTGTGATCTTGATCAGACAGTAAGGCCTCAGGCAAAGTAACACCCTGGGTCCCAGAAGCCCCCTTGCCTGCTTCCGATCATTGAGATAGGAAAGCAGGACCATAGGCAAGGTGGCATCCCGGGTCCCAGGAGCCGCCTTGCCTATTGCCCATGATGGTGATTTGAAAGCCGGGCCAAAGGCAAGGCGGAAACCCGGGACTAAGGAGGTGCCTAACTTGCAGCCATGATCGTGATAGTAATTGGAAATTAAGGCCACAGGTAAGGCAGCACCATGTGTCCCAGAGCTGCCTTGCCTGCTTCCTGTGATTGAGATCAGAAAGCCAGACCACAGCCAAAGTGGCACACTGGGACCAAGAAGCCGCCTTGCCTGAGGACTGAGATCATGATTAGAAAGACAGGCCACAGGCAACGCAGCACCTCGAGACTTACAAGCCGCTTTCCCTGCAGCCATGATCATGATCTTGAGCTACATCTGAAAGCAGGACCACAGGCACAGCGGCACCCCAGGACACATCAGTCACCTTGCCTGTGGCCCGTGATCATGATCATGATCAGAAAGCAGAACCGAAGGTAAGGCAGAATCCTGGGTCCCAGGAACGCCATGCCTGTGGCACATGATCATGATTTGAAAGCCAGACCACAGGCAAGGTGTCAACCCGGGACAAATGGGCTGCATTGCCTGCGGCCTTTGATCCTGATCTTGATTGGAAAGTAAGGCCTCAGGCAAGGCAGCACCCTGGGTCCCAGGAGCCGCCTTGCCTGTGGCCCATGATCCTGATTTGAAAGCCAGACCATAGACAAGGCAGCACCCCGGGACCCAGGAGCTGCTGTGCCTGCAGCCGTGATCGAGATCATGATCGTGATTTAAAAGGAGGACCACAGGCTAGGGGGCACCCAGGGACACAAGGGAGCCCGTGATCGTGATCATGCTCAGAGGGCCGGCCTCAGGCACTGCGCCACACCGAGACCAAGGAGCTGCCTTGCCTCTGGCCCATGATCATGATCGTGATCTGAAAGCCTGGCCTCAGGCATGGGGCACCCCGGGTCCCAGGAGCCCCCTTGCCTGTGGCCCATGATTGTGATTTAGAAGCTGGGCTTCTGCCAAGGGGGCACCCCAGGACCCAGGCGCCGCTGTGCCTGCAGCCCGAGATTGAGATTGGAATGCATGACCACAGGCAAGGCGGAACCCCGGGACCCAGGAGCTGCCTTGCCTGCAGCCCCTGATAGTGATTTGTAAGCCGGGTCGCAGACAAGGGGTGCCTCAAAGACCAAGGAGCCACCTTGCCTGTGGATTTTGATTAAGATAAAGATCAGAAAGGAGGACCGCAGGCAAGTCAGCGCCTGGGCAGAAGGGTGCCACTGTGCCTGTGGCCCATGACTGAGATCAGAAAGCAGGACCACAGGCAAGGTAGGACCCCGGGACAAAGGTGCCACCTTGCCTGCGGCCAGTGATTGTGATCATGATCAGAATGTAAGGTTTCAGGCAAGGTAACACCCTGGGTCCCAGGAGCCACCTTGCATTCGTCCCATGATTGAGATAGGAAAGCCGGACCACAGGCAAGGTGGCACCCCGGGTCCCAGAAGCCACCTTGCCTGTGGCCCATTGATGGTGATTTGAAAGCCGGACCACAGGCAAGGTGGCATCCAGGAACCCAGGAGGTGCCTGGCCTGCAGCCATGATGGTGATCTTGATCTTGATCTGAAAGCAGGACCACAGGGACGGCGGCACCCCAGGACCCATCAGCCTTCTTTCCTGTGGCCCCTGATCATGATCATGATCAGAAAGCTGAGCTGAATGTCAGGCAGAAACCTGGGTCCCAGGAGCCGCCTTGCCTGCGGCCCAAGATGATTATTGCAATCGGAAAGCTGGGATGCAGGCACCCTGAGTCCCAGGAGCCTCCTTGCCTGTGGCCCTTGATGGTTACTTCAAAGCCGGACCACAGACAAGGCGGCACCCCGGGACCCATGATCTGCCGTGCCTGCAGCCATTTTCGAGATCATGATCGTGATTTAAAAGCAGTACCACAGGCAAGGGGGCACCCAGGGACACAAGGGAGCCAGTGATCGTGATCATGCTCAGAGGGCCGGCCTCAGGCACTGCCCAACACCCGGACCCAGGAGCCGCCTTGCCTCTAGCCCATTATCATGACCGAGATCTGAAAGCCTGGGCTCAGGCATGGGGCACCCCGGGTCCCAGGAGCCGCCTTGCCTGTGGCCCATGCTTGTGATTTAGAAGCCGGGCTTCAGGCAAGGGGGCACGCCACGACCAAGGAGCCGCTGTGCCTGCAGCCCGTGATTGAGATTGGAATGCATGAGCACAAGCAAGGCAGAACCCCGGGACCCACGAAATGCCTTGCCTGTGGCCCATGACTGAGATCAGAAAGCAGGACCACAGGCAAGGTGGCACCCCGGGACAAAGGTGCGGCTTGTCTGCGGCCAGTGATTGTGATCATTATCAGAAAGTAAGGCCTCAGGAAAGGTAACACCCTGGGTCCCAGGAGCCGCCTTGCATTTGTCCCGTGATTGAGATAGGAAAACCGGACCACAGGCAAGGTGGCACCCCGGGTCCCGGGAGCCGCCTTGCCTGTGGCCCATGTTGGTGATATGAAAGCCGGACCACAGGCAAGGTGATATCCCGGGACCCAGGATGTGCCTGGCCTGCAGCCATGATTGTGATCTTGATCTTGATCTGAAAGCAGGACCACAGGTACAGCGGCACCCCAGGACCCATCAGCCTTCTTGCCTGTGGCCCCTGATCATGATCTTGATCAGAAAGCTGAGCTCAATGTCAGGCAGAACCCTGGGTCCTAGGAGCCACCTTGCCTGTGGCCCATGAACTTGATTTGAAAGCTGGACCACAGGCAAGGTGGCACCCCGGAACAAAGGGGCTGCCTTGCTTGGTCCTGTTGTCGTGATCTGTATTGGAATCTAAGGCCGCAGCAAGGCAATACTCTGGTCAAAGGAGCCTCCTTGCCTGAATCAAGTGATTGAGATGGGAAAGCTGGACCACATGCAATGTGGCACCTAGGTTCACAGGAGCAGGCTTGCCTGTGGCCCAAGATGATGATTGCAATCGGAAAGCCGGGATGCAGGCACCCTGGGTCCCAGGAGACGCCTTGCCTGTGGCCCTTGATGGTTATTTCAAAGCCGGACCTCAGACAAGGCGGCACCCCGGGAGCCAGGATCTGCCATGCCTGCAGCCATTTTCGGGATCATGATCGTGATTTAAAAGCAGTACCACAGGCAAGGGGGCACCCAGGGACACAAGGGAGCCCGTGATCGTGATCATGCTCAGAGGGCCGGCCTCAGGCACTGCGCAACTCCCGGACCCAGGAGCCGCCTTGCCTCTAGCCCAGTATCATGACCGTGATCTGATTGCCTGGCCTCAGGCATGGGCACCCCGGGTCCCAGGATCTACCTTGCCTATGGCCCATGATTGTAATTTAGAAGCCTGGCTTCAGGCAAGGGGGCATGCCACGACCAAGGAGCCGCTGTGCCTGCAGCCAGTGATTGAGATTGGAAAGCATGAGCACAGGCAAGGCGGATCCCCGGGACCCAGGAAATGCCTTGCCTGCAGCTCATGATAGTGATTTGAAAGCCAGGTTGCAGACAAGGTGTGCCCCCAGACCAAAGAGCCACCTTGCCTGTGGATTGTGATTAAGATCGAGATCAGAAAGGAGGACCACAGGCAAGTCAGCTCCTGGGCACGAGGGTGCCACCCTGCCTGTGGCCTGTGATTGAGATCAGAAAGCCGGACCACCGGCAAGGTGGCAATCCGGGTTCCAGGAGCCGCCTTGCCTATGGCCCATGATCGTGATTTGAAAGCCGGACCATAGGGTAGGTGGCACCCCGGGAAAAAGTGCCTCCTTAACTGCGGCCCGTGATTGAGATAGGAAAGCAGGACAGGAGGCAAGGTGGAACCCCGGGTCCCGAGAGCCCTCTAGCCTGTGGCCCATGATGGTGATTTGAATGACGGACCACAGGCAAGGTGGCAACCCGGCACCCAGGAGGTGCCTTGCCTGCTGCCATGATCGTGATCATGATCATGATCTGAAAGTAGGACCACAGGCATCTCGGCACCCCAGGACCCATCAGCCAACTTGCCTGTGGCCCCTGATCATGATCATGATCAGAAAGCTGAGCTGAAGGTCAGGCAGAACCCTGGGTCCCAGGAGCAGCCTTGCCTGTGGCCCATGATCATGATTTGAAAGCCGGACCACAGGCAAGGTGTCACCCCGGACAAAGGGGCCGCTTTGCCTGTGGCCTGTGATCCTGATCTTGATTGGAAAGTAAGGCATCAGGCAAGGCAACACCCTGGTTCCCAGGAGCCGCCTTATCTGCGTCCCGTGTTTGAGATAGGGAAGCCGGTACACAGGCAAGCTGGCACCTGGGGTACCAGGAACTGCCTTGCCTGTGGCCCTTGATTGTTACTTGAATGCCGGACCACACACAAGGCGGTACCCCGGGACCCAGGACCTGCTGTGCCTGCAGCTGTGATCGAGATCATGATCTTGATTTAAAAGCAGGACCACAGGCTAGGGGGCACCCAGGGACATAAGGGACCCCGTGATCGTGATCATGCTCAGAGGGCCGGCCTCAGGCACTGCGCCACACCGAGACCCAGGAGCTGCCTTGCCTCTGGCCCATGATCATGATCGTGATCTGAAAGCCTGGCCTCAGTCATGGGCGCACCCCGGGTCCCAGGAGCCGCCTTGCCTGTGGCACATGATTGTGATTTAGAAGCCGGGTATCTGCCAAGGGTGCACCCCAGGACCCAGGAGCCGCAGTGCCCCCAGCCAGTGATTGAGATTGGAATGCATGACCAGAGGCAAGGCGGAACCCCGGGACCCAGGAGCTGCCTAGCCTGCAGCCCCTGATAGTGATTTGAAAGCCGGGTCGCAGACAAGGGGTGCCCCAAAGACCAAGGAGCCACCTTGCCTGTGGCTTTTGATTAAGATCAAGATCAGAAAGGAGGACCGCAGGCAAGTCAGCTCCTGGGCATAAGGGTGCCACCTTGCCTGTGGCCCATGATTGAGATCAGAAAGCAGGACCACAGGCAAGGTGGCACCCCGGGACAAAGGTGCCGCCTTGCCTGCGGCCAGTGATTGTGATCATGATCAGAATGTAAGGCTTCAGGCAAGGTAACACCCTGGGTTCCAGGAGCCGCCTTGCATTCGTCCCGTGATTGAGATAGGAAACAGGACCACAGGCAAGGTGGCACCCCGGGTCCCGGGAGCCACCTTGCCTGTGGCCCATGATGGTGATATGAAAGCCGGACCACAGGCAAGGTGGCATCCTGGGACCCAGCAGGTGCCTGGCCTGCAGCCATGATGGTGATATTGATCTTGATCTGAAAGCAGGACCACAGGTACGGTGGCACCCCAGGACCCATCAGCCTTATTTCCTGTGGCCCCTGATCATGATCTTGATCAGAAAGCTGAGCTGAAGGTCAGGCAGAACCCTGGGTCCCTGGAGCCGCCCTGCCTGTGGCCCATGATCGTGATGTGAAAGCTGGACCACAGGCAAGGTGGCACCCCGGGACAAATGGGCCGCCTTGCTTGGGCCTGTGGTCGTGATCTTGATTGGAATGTAAGCGCGCAGCTAGGCAACACCCTGGGTCAAAGGAGCCTCCTTGCCTGAATCAAGTGATTGAGATGGGAAAGCTGGACCACAGGCAAGGTGGCACCGAGGGACACAGGAGCAGGTTTGACTGTGGCCCATGAAGATGATTGCAGTCGGAAAACCAATATGCAGGCACCCTGGGCCCCAAGAACCGCCTTGCCTGTCGCCCATGATTGTGATTTGAAAGCCTGACCACAGGCAAGGTGGCACCCCAGGACAAAGGGTCCGCCTTGACTGTGGCCTGTGATGGTGATCGTGATTGGAAAGTAAGGCCTCAGGCAAGGCAGCACCCTGGGTCCCAGGAAACTCCTTGCCTGTTTCCTGTGGTTGAGATAGGAAAGCTGACTACCGGGGTCTCAGGAGCCGCCTTTCCTGTGGCCCTTGATGGATATTTGAAAGCCGGACCACAGACAAGGCGGGACCCAGGAGCTGCTGTGCCTGCATCCGTGATCGAGATCATGATCGTGATTTAAAAGCAGGACCACAGGCAAGGCGGCACCCAGGGACACAATGGAGCCCGTGAACATGGTCATGCTCAGAGGGCCGGCCTCAGGCACTGCGCCACAAGGAGACCTAGGAGCTGCCTTGCCTCGGCCTCATGATCATGATCGTGATCTGAAAGCCTGGTCTCAGGCATGGGGGCACCCCGTGTCCCAGGAGCCGCCTCGCCTGTGACACATGATTGTGATTTAGAAGCCGGTTTTCTGCCAAGGGGGCACCCCAGGACCCAGGAGCCGCTGTGCCCCCAGCCAGTGATTGAGATTGGAATGCATGACCACAGGCCAGGCGGAACCCCGGGACCCAGGAGCTGCCTTGCCTGCAGCCCCTGATAGTGATTTGAAAGCCAGGTCGCATACAAGGGGGGCCCCAAAGACCAAGGAGCCACCTTGCCTGTGGCTTTTGATTAAGATCGAGATCAGAAAGGAGGACCGCAGGCAAGTCAGCACCTGGGCACAAGGGTGCCACCATGCCTGTGGCCCATGACTGAGATCAGAAAGCAGGACCACAGGCAAGGTGGCACCCTGGGACAAAGGTGCCGCCTTGCCTGTGGCCAGTGATTGTGATCGTGATCAGAAAGTAAGGCCTCAGGCAAGGTAACACCCTGGATCCCAGGAGCCACCTTGCATTCCTCCTGTGATTGACATAGGAAAACCGGACCTCAGGCAAGGTGACACCCCGGTTCCCGGGAGCCGCCTTGCCTGTGGCCCATGATGGTGTTATGAAAGCCGGACCACAGGCAAGGTGGCATCCTGGTACCCAGGAGGTGCCTGGCCTGCAGCCATGATGGTGATCTTGATCTTGATCTGAAAGCAGGACCACAGGTACGGCAGCACCCTAGGACCCATCAGCATTCTTGCCTGTGGCCCCTGATCATGATCATGATAAGAAAGCTGAGCTGAAGGTCAGGCAGAACCCTGGGTCCCAGGAGCCACCTTGCCTGTGGCCCATGATAGAGATTGAAAGCCGGACCACAGGCAAGGTGGCATCCTGGGACCCAGGAGGTGCCTGGCCTGCAGCCATGATGGTGATGTTGATCTTGATCTGAAAGCAGGACCACAGGTACGGCGGCACCCCAGGACCCATCAGCCTTCTTGCCTGTGCCCCCGATCATGATCATGATCAGAAAGCTGAGCTGAAGGTCAGGCAGAACCCTGGGTCCCAGGAGCCACCTTGCCTGTGGCCCATGATGATGATTGAAAGCCGGACCACAGGCAAGGTGGCACCTAGGGCCACTGGGGCAGGATTGCCTGTGGCCCAACATGATGATTGCAATCGGAAAGCCGGGATGCAGGCACCCTGGGTCCCAGGAGACGACTTGCCTGTGGCCCTTGATGGTTATTACAAAGCCGGACCACAGGCAAGGCGGCACCCCGGGACCCAGGATCTGCCCTGCCTGCAGCCATTTTCGAGATCATGATCGTGATTTAAAAGCAGGACCACAGGCTAGGGGGCACCCAGGGACACAAGGGACCCCGTGATCGTGATCATGCTCAGAGGGCCGTCCTCAGGCACTGTGCCACACCGAGACCCAGAAGCTGCCTTGCCTCTGGCCAATATCATGATCGTGATCTGAAAGCCTGGCCTTAGTCATGGGCGCACCCCGGGTCCCAAGAGCCGCCTTTCCTGTGGCCCATGATTGTGATTTAGAAGCCGGGTATCTGCCAAGGGGGCACCCCAGGACCCAGGAGCCGCTGTGCCGCCAGCCAGTGATTGAGATTGGAATGCCTGACCAGAGGCAAGGAGGAACCCCGGGACCCAGGAGCTGCCTTGCCTGCAATCCCTGATAGTGATTTGAAAGCCGGGTCGCAGACAAGGGGTGCCCCAAAGACCAAGGAACCACCTTGCCTGTGGCTTTTGATTAAGATCAAGATCAGAAAGGAGGACCGCAGGCAAGTCAGCTCCTGGCATAAGGGTGCCACCCTGCCTGTGGCCCATGACTGAGATCAGAAAGCAGGACCACAGGCTAGGTGGCACCCTGGGTCCCGGAAGCCGCCTTGCCTGTGGCCCATGATGGTGATATGAAAGCCGGACCACAGGCAAGGTGGCATCCTGGTACCCAGCAGGTGCCTGGCCTGCAGCCATGATGGTGATCTTGATCTTGATCTGAAAGCAGGACCACAGGTACGGTGGCACCCCAGGACCCATCAGCCTTCTTTCCTGTGGCCCCTGATCATGATCTTGATCAGAAAGCTGAGCTGAAGGTCAGGCAGAACCCTGGGTCCCTGGAGCCGCCCTGCCTGTGGCCCATGATCGTGATGTGAAAGCTGGACCACAGGCAAGGTGGCACCCCGGGACAAATGGGCCGCCTTGCTTAGGCCTGTGGTCGTGATCTTGATTGGAATGTAAGGGCGCAGCTAGGCAACACCCTGGGTCAAAGGAGCCTCCTTGCCTGAATCAAGTGATTGAGATGGGAAAGCTGGACCACAGGCAAGGTGGCACCGAGGGACACAGGAGCAGGTTTGACTGTGGCCCATGAAGATGATTGCAGTCGGAAAACCAATATGCAGGCACCCTGGGCCCCAAGAACCGCCTTGCCTGTCGCCCATGATTGTGATTTGAAAGCCTGACCACAGGCAAGGTGGCACCCCAGGACAAAGGGTCCGCCTTGCCTGTGGCCTGTGATGGTGATCGTGATTGGAAAGTAAGGCCTCAGGCAAGGCAGCACCCTGGGTCCCAGGAAACGCCTTGCCTGTGTCCTGTGGTTGAGATAGGAAAGCTGACTACCGGGGTCTCAGGAGCCGCCTTTCCTGTGGCCCTTGATGGATATTTGAAAGCCGGACCACAGACAAGGCGGGACCCAGGAGCTGCTGTGCCTGCATCCGTGATCGAGATCATGATCGTGATTTAAAAGCAGGACCACAGGCAAGGCGGCACCCAGGGACACAATGGAGCCCGTGAACATGGTCATGCTCAGAGGGCCGGCCTCAGGCACTGCGCCACAAGGAGACCTAGGAGCTGCCTTGCCTCGGCCTCATGATCATGATCGTGATCTGAAAGCCTGGTCTCAGGCATGGGGGCACCCGGTGTCCCAGGAGCCGCCTCGCCTGTGACACATGATTGTGATTTAGAAGCCGGTTTTCTGCCAAGGGGGCACCCCAGGACCCAGGAGCCGCTGTGCCCCCAGCCAGTGATTGAGATTGGAATGCATGACCACAGGCCAGGCGGAACCCCGGGACCCAGGAGCTGCCTTGCCTGCAGCCCCTGATAGTGATTTGAAAGCCAGGTCGCAGACAAGGGGGGCCCCAAAGACCAAGGAGCCACCTTGCCTGTGGCTTTTGATTAAGATCGAGATCAGAAAGGAGGACCGCAGGCAAGTCAGCACCTGGGCACAAGGGTGCCACCATGCCTGTGGCCCATGACTGAGATCAGAAAGCAGGACCACAGGCAAGGTGGCACCCTGGGACAAAGGTGCCGCCTTGCCTGTGGCCAGTGATTGTGATCGTGATCAGAAAGTAAGGCCTCAGGCAAGGTAACACCCTGGATCCCAGGAGCCACCTTGCATTCCTCCTGTGATTGACATAGGAAAACCGGACCTCAGGCAAGGTGACACCCCGGTTCCCGGGAGCCGCCTTGCCTGTGGCCCATGATGGTGTTATGAAAGCCGGACCACAGGCAAGGTGGCATCCTGGTACCCAGGAGGTGCCTGGCCTGCAGCCATGATGGTGATCTTGATCTTGATCTGAAAGCAGGACCACAGGTACGGCAGCACCCTAGGACCCATCAGCATTCTTGCCTGTGGCCCCTGATCATGATCATGATAAGAAAGCTGAGCTGAAGGTCAGGCAGAACCCTGGGTCCCAGGAGCCACCTTGCCTGTGGCCCATGATAGAGATTGAAAGCCGGACCACAGGCAAGGTGGCATCCTGGGACCCAGGAGGTGCCTGGCCTGCAGCCATGATGGTGATCTTGATCTTGATCTGAAAGCAGGACCACAGGTACGGCGGCACCCCAGGACCCATCAGCCTTCTTGCCTGTGCCCCCGATCATGATCATGATCAGAAAGCTGAGCTGAAGGTCAGGCAGAACCCTGGGTCCCAGGAGCCACCTTGCCTGTGGCCCATGATGATGATTGAAAGCCGGACCACAGGCAAGGTGGCACCTAGGGCCACTGGGGCAGGATTGCCTGTGGCCCAACATGATGATTGCAATCGGAAAGCCGGGATGCAGGCACCCTGGGTCCCAGGAGACGACTTGCCTGTGGCCCTTGATGGTTATTACAAAGCCGGACCACAGGCAAGGCGGCACCCCGGGACCCAGGATCTGCCCAGCCTGCAGCCATTTTCGAGATCATGATCGTGATTTAAAAGCAGGACCACAGGCTAGGGGGCACCCAGGGACACAAGGGACCCCGTGATCGTGATCATGCTCAGAGGGCCGTCCTCAGGCACTGCGCCACACCGAGACCCAGAAGCTGCCTTGCCTCTGGCCAATATCATGATCGTGATCTGAAAGCCTGGCCTTAGTCATGGGCGCACCCCGGGTCCCAAGAGCCGCCTTTCCTGGGGCCCATGATTGTGATTTAGAAGCCGGGTATCTGCCAAGGGGGCACCCCAGGACCCAGGAGCCGCTGTGCCGCCAGCCAGTGATTGAGATTGGAATGCATGACCAGAGGCAAGGAGGAACCCCGGGACCCAGGAGCTGCCTTGCCTGCAGCCCCTGATAGTGATTTGAAAGCCAGGTCGCAGACAAGGGGGGCCCCAAAGACCAAGGAGCCACCTTGCCTGTGGCTTTTGATTAAGATCAAGATCAGAAAGGAGGACCGCAGGCAAGTCAGCACCTGGGCACAAGGGTGCCACCCTGCCTGTGGCCCATGACTGAGATCAGAAAGCAGGACCACAGGCAAGGTGGCACCCCGGGACAAAGGTGCCGCTTTGCCTGCGGCCAGTGATTGTGATCATGATCAGAATGTAAGGCTTCAGGCAAGGTAACACCCTGGGTGCCAGGAGCCGCCTTGCATTCGTCCCATGATTGAGATAGGAAAGCAGGACCACAGGCAAGGTGGCACCCCGCGTCCCCGGAGCTGCCTTGCCTGTGGCCCATGATGGTGATATGAAAGCCAGACCACAGGCAAGGTGGCATCCTGGGACCCACGAGGTCCCTGGCCTGCAGCCATGATGGTGATCTTGATCTTGATCTGAAAGCAGGAACACAGGTGCGGCGGCACCCCAGGACCCATCAGCCTTCTTGCCTGTGGCCCCCGATCATGATCATGATCAGAAAGCTGAGCTGAAGGTCAGGCAGAACACTGGGTCCCAGGAGCCGCCTTGCGGGCGGCCCATGATCATGATTTGAAAGCTGGACCACAGGCAAGGTGGCATCGCGGGACAAAGGGGCCGCCTTGCCTGGAGCCTGTGATCCTGATCTTGATTGGAAAGTAAGGCCTCAGGCAAGGCCACACCCTGGTTCCCAGGAGCCGCCTTGTTTCCCTCCAGTGTTTGAGATAGGAAAGCCGGACGACAGGCAAGCTGGCACCCGGGGTACCAGGAGCCGCCTTTCCAGTGGCCCTTGATCATTACTTGAAAGCCGGACCACAGACAAGGCGGCACCCCGGGATCCAGGAGCTGCTGTGCCTGCAGCCGTCATCTAGATCATGATCCTGATTTAAAAGCAGGACCACAGGCTAGGGGGCACCCAGGGACACAAGGGACCCCGTGATCGTGAACATACTCAGAGGGCCGTCCTCAGGCACTGCGCCACACCGAGACCCAGGAGCTGCCTTGCTTCTGGCCCATGATCATGATCGTGATCTGAAAGCCTGGCCTCAGGCATGGGGGCACCCCGGGTCCCAGGAGCCGCCTTGCCTTTGGCACATGATTGTGATTTAGAAGCCGGGTATCTGCCAAGGGGGCACCCCAGGACCCAGGAGCCGCTGTGCCCCCAGCCAGTGATTGAGATTGGAATGCATGACCAGAGGCAGGGCGGAACCCTGGGACCCAGGAGCTGCCTTGCCTGCAGCCCCTGATAGTGATTAGAAAGCCGGGTCACAGACAAGGGGTGCCCCAAAGACCAAGGAGCCACCTTGCCTGTGGCTTTTGATTAAGATCAAGATCAGAAAGCAGGACCGCAGGCAAGTCAGCTCCTTGACATAAGGGTGCCACCCTGCCTGTGGCCCATGACTGAGATCAGAAAGCAGGACCACAGGCAAGGTGGCACCCCGGGACAAGGGTGCCGCCTTGCCTGCGGCCAGAGATTGTGATCATGATCAGAATGTAAGGCTTCAGGCAAGGTAACACCCAGGGTCCCAGGAGCCGCCTTGCATTCGTCCCGTGATTGAGATAGGAAAGCAGGACCACAGGCAAGGTGGCACCCCGGGTCCCGGGAGCCGCCTTGCCTGTGGCCCATGATGGTGATATGAAAGCCGGACCACAGGCAAGGTGGCATCCTGGGACCCAGGAGGTGCCTGGCCTGCAGCCATGATAGTGATCTTGATCTTGATCTGAAAGCAGGACCACAGGTACCGCGGCACCCCAGGACCCATCAGCCTTCTTTCCTGTGGCCCCTGATCATGATCTTGATCAGAAAGCTGAGCTGAAGGTCAGGCAGTACCCTGGGTCCCTGGAGCCACCCTGCCTGTGGCCCATGATAGTGATTTGAAAGCTGGACCACAGGCAAGGTGGCACCCCAGGACAAAGGGGCCGCCTTGCCTGTGGCCTGTGATGGTGATCGTGATTGGAAAGTAAGGCCTCAGGCAAGGCAGCACCCTGGGTAACAGGAGACGCCTTGCCTGTGTCCTGTGGGTGAGATAGGAAAGCAGGACCAGCGGGGTCTCAGGAGCCGCCTTTCCTGTGGCCCTTGATGGATATTTGAAATCCGGACCACAGACAAGGCGGCACCCCGGGACCCAGGACCTGCTGTGCCTGCAACCGTGATTGAGGTCATGGTCGTGATTTAAAAGCAGGACCACAGGCAAGGCGGCACCCAGGGACACAATGGAGCCCGTGACAATGGTCATGCTCAGAGGGCCGGCCTCAGGCACTGCGCCACAAGGAGACCCAGGAGCTGCCTTGCCTCGGCCCCATGATCATGATCGTGATCTGAAAGCCTGGCCTCAGGCATGGGGGCACCCCGGGTCCCAGGAGCCGCCTTGCCTGTGGCACATGATTGTGATTTAGAAGCCGGGTTTCTGCCAAGGGGGCACCCCAGGACCCAGGAGCCGCTGTGCCTGCAGCCCGTGATTGAGATTGGAATGCATGACCACAGGCAAGGCGGAACCCCGGGACCCAGGAGCTGCCTTGCCTGCAGCCCCTCATAGTGATTTGAAAGCCAGGTCGTAGACAAGGGGTGCCCCAAAGACCAAGGAGCCACCTTGCCTTTGGCTTTTGATTAAGATCGAGATCAGAAAGGAGGAACGCAGGAAAGTCAGCTCCAGGGCACAAGGGTGCCAGCCTGCCTATGGCCCATGACTGAGATCAGAAAGCAGGACCACAGGCAAGGTGGCACCCCGGGACAAAGGTGCCGCCTTGCCTGCAGCTAGTGATTGTGATCATGATCAGAAAGTAAGGCCTCAGGCAAGGTAATGCCCTGGGTCCCAGGAGCCACCTTGCATTCGTCCTGTGATTGAGATAGGAAAACCAGACCACAGGCAAGGTGGCACCCCGGTTCCCGGGAGCCGCCTTGCCTGTGGCCCATGATGGTGTTATGAAAGCCAGACCACCGGCAAGGTGGCTTCCTGGGATTCAGGAGGTGCCTGGCCTGCAGCCATGATGGTGATCTTGATCTTGATCTGAAAGCAGGACCACAGGTACGGCGGCACCCCAGGACCCATCAGCCTTCTTGCCTGTGGCCCCTGATCATGATCTTGATCAGAAAGCTGAGCTGAAGGTCAGGCAGAACCCTGGGTCCCTGGAGCCGCCCTGCCTGTGGCCCATGATCGTGATGTGAAAGCTGGACCACAGGCAAGGTGGCACCCCGGGACAAATGGGCCGCCTTGCTTAGGCCTGTGGTCGTGATCTTGATTGGAATGTAAGGGCGCATCTAGGCAACACCCTGGGTCAAAGGAGCCTCCTTGCCTGAATCAAGTGATTGAGATGGGAAAGCTGGACCACAGGCAAGGTGGCACCGAGGGACACAGGAGCAGGTTTGACTGTGGCCCATGAAGATGATTGCAGTCGGAAAACCAATATGCAGGCACCCTGGGCCCCAAGAACCGCCTTGCCTGTCGCCCATGATTGTGATTTGAAAGCCTGACCACAGGCAAGGTGGCACCCCAGGACAAAGGGTCCGCCTTGCCTGTGGCCTGTGATGGTGATCGTGATTGGAAAGTAAGGCCTCAGGCAAGGCAGCACCCTGGGTCCCAGGAAACGCCTTGCCTGTGTCCTGTGGTTGAGATAGGAAAGCTGACTACCGGGGTCTCAGGAGCCGCCTTTCCTGTGGCCCTTGATGGATATTTGAAAGCCGGACCACAGACAAGGCGGGACCCAGGAGCTGCTGTGCCTGCATCCGTGATCGAGATCATGATCGTGATTTAAAAGCAGGACCACAGGCAAGGCGGCACCCAGGGACACAATGGAGCCCGTGAACATGGTCATGCTCAGAGGGCCGGCCTCAGGCACTGCGCCACAAGGAGACCCAGGAGCTGCCTTGCCTGGGCCCCATGATCATGATCGTGATTTGAAAGCCTGGCCTCAGGCATGGGGGCACCCCGTGTCCCAGGAGCCGCCTCGCCTGTGACACATGATTGTGATTTAGAAGCCGGTTTTCTGCCAAGGGGGCACCCAGGACCCAGGAGCCGCTGTGCCCCCAGCCAGTGATTGAGATTGGAATGCATGACCACAGGCAAGGCGGAACCCCGGGACCCAGGAGCTGCCTTGTCTGCAGCCCCTGATAGTGATTTGAAAGCCAGGTCGCAGACAAGGGGGGCCCCAAAGACCAAGGAGCCACCTTGCCTGTGGCTTTTGATTAAGATCAAGATCAGAAAGGAGGACCGCAGGCAAGTCAGCACCTGGGCACAAGGGTGCCACCCTGCCTGTGGCCCATGACTGAGATCAGAAAGCAGGACCACAGGCAAGGTGGCACCCCGGGACAAAGGTGCCGCCTTGCCTGCGGCCAGTGATTGTGATCATGATCAGAATGTAAGGCTTCAGGCAAGGTAACACCCTGGGTGCCAGGAGCCGCCTTGCATTCGTCCCATGATTGAGATAGGAAAGCAGGACCACAGGCAAGGTGGCACCCCGCGTCCCGGGAGCTGCCTTGCCTGTGGCCCATGATGGTGATATGAAAGCCAGACCACAGGCAAGGTGGCATCCTGGGACCCACGAGGTCCCTGGCCTGCAGCCATGATGGTGATCTTGATCTTGATCTGAAAGCAGGAACACAGGTGCGGCGGCACCCCAGGACCCATCAGCCTTCTTGCCTGTGGCCCCCGATCATGATCATGATCAGAAAGCTGAGCTGAAGGTCAGGCAGAACACTGGGTCCCAGGAGCCGCCTTGCGGGCGGCCCATGATCATGATTTGAAAGCTGGACCACAGGCAAGGTGGCACCCCGGGACAAAGGGGCCGCCTTGCCTGGGGCCTGTGATCGTGATCTTGATTGGAAAGTAAGGCCTCAGGCAAGGCCACACCCTGGTTCCCAGGAGCCGCCTTGCTTCCTTCCAGTGTTTGAGATAGGAAAGCCGGACGACAGGCAAGCTGGCACCCGGGGTACCAGGAGCCGCCTTGCCTGTGGCCCTTGATCGTTACTTGAAAGCCGGACCACAGACAAGGCGGCACCCCGGGATCCAGGAGCTGCTGTGCCTGCAGCCGTCACCTAGATCATGATCCTGATTTAAAAGCAGGACCACAGGCTAGGGGGCACCCAGGGACACAAGGGACCCCGTGATCGTGATCATGCTCAGAGGGCCGTCCTCAGGCACTGCGCCACACCGAGACCAAGGAGCTGCCTTGCTTCTGGCCCATGATCATGATCGTGATCTGAAAGCCTGGCCTCAGGCAAGGGGGCACCCCGGGTCCCAGGAGCCGCCTTGCCTTTGGCACATGATTGTGATTTAGAAGCCGGGTATCTGCCAAGGGGGCACCCCAGGACCCAGGAGCCGCTGTGCCCCCAGCCAGTGATTGAGATTGGAATGCATGACCAGAGGCAGGGCGGAACCCTGGGACCCAGGAGCTGCCTTGCCTGCAGCCCCTGATAGTGATTTGAAAGCCGGGTCACAGACAAGGGGTGCCCCAAAGACCAAGGAGCCACCTTGCCTGTGGCTTTTGATTAAGATCAAGATCAGAAAGGAGGACCGCAGGCAAGTCAGCTCCTTGACATAAGGGTGCCACCCTGCCTGTGGCCCATGACTGAGATCAGAAAGCAGGACCACAGGCAAGGTGGCTTCCCGGGACAAAGGTGCTGCCTTGCCTGCGGCCAGAGATTGTGATCATGATCAGAATGTAAGGCTTCAGGCAAGGTAACACCCAGGGTCCCAGGAGCCGCCTTGCATTCGTCCCGTGATTGAGATAGGAAAGCAGGACCACAGGCAAGGTGGCATCCTGGGACCCAGGAGGTGCCTGGCCTGCAGCCATGATGGTGATCTTGATCTTGATCTGAAAGCAGGACCACAGGTACCGCGGCACCCCAGGACCCATCAGCCTTCTTTCCTGTGGCCCCTGATCATGATCTTGATCAGAAAGCTGAGCTGAAGGTCAGGCAGTTCCCTGGGTCCCTGGAGCCACCCTGCCTGTGGCCCATGATCGTGATTTGAAAGCTGGACCACAGGCAATGTGGCACCCCAGGACAAAGGGGCCGCCTTGCCTGTGGCCTGTGATGGTGATCGTGATTGGAAAGTAAGGCCTCAGGCAAGGCAGCACCCTGGGTAACAGGAGACGCCTTGCCTGTGTCCTGTGGGTGAGATAGGAAAGCAGGACCAGCGGGGTCTCAGGAGCCGCCTTTCCTGTGGCCCTTGATGGATATTTGAAATCCGGACCACAGACAAGGCGGCACCCCGGGACCCAGGACCTGCTGTGCCTGCAACCGTGATTGAGGTCATGGTCGTGATTTAAAAGCAGGACCACAGGCAAGGCGGCACCCAGGGACACAATGGAGCCCGTGACAATGGTCATGCTCAGAGGGCCGGCCTCAGGCACTGCGCCACAAGGAGACCCAGGAGCTGCCTTGCCTCGGCCCCATGATCATGATCGTGATCTGAAAGCCTGGCCTCAGGCATGGGGGCACCCCGTGTCCCAGGAGCCGCCTTGCCTGTGGCACATGATTGTGATTTAGAAGCCGGGTTTCTGCCAAGGGGGCACCCCAGGACCCAGGGGCCGCTGTGCCTGCAGCCCGTGATTGAGATTGGAATGCATGACCACAGGCAAGGCAGAACCCCGGGACCCAGGAGCTGCCTTGCCTGCAGCCCCTGATAGTGATTTGAAAGCCAGGTCGTAGACAAGGGGTGCCCCAAAGACCAAGGAGCCACCTTGTCTTTGGCTTTTGATTAAGATCGAGATTAGAAAGGAGGAACGCAGGAAAGTCAGCTCCTGGGCACAAGGGTGCCACCCTGCCTATGGCCCATGACTGAGATCAGAAAGCAGGACCACAGGCAAGGTGGCACCCCGGGACAAAGGTGCCGCCTTGCCTGCAGCCAGTGATTGTGATCATGATCAGAAAGTAAGGCCTCAGGCAAGGTAATGCCCTGGGTCCCAGGAGCCACCTTGCATTCGTCCTGTGATTGAGATAGGAAAACCGGACCACAGGCAAGGTGGCACCCCGGTTCCTGGGAGCCGCCTTGCCTGTGGCCCATGATGGTGTTATGAAAGCCAGACCACAGGCAAGGTGGCTTCCTGGGATTCAGGAGGTGCCTGGCCTGCAGCCATGATGGTGATCTTGATCTTAATCTGAAAGCAGGACCACAGGTACGGCGGCACCCCAGGACCCATCAGCCTTCTTGCCTGTGGCCCCTGATCATGATCATGAACAGAAAGCTGAGTTGAAGGTCAGGCAGAACCCTGGGTCCCAGGAGCCACCTACCCTGTGGCCCATTATCGTGATGTGAAAGCCGGACCACAGGCAAGGTGGCACCTCGGGACAAAGGGGCCGTGTTGCTTGGGCCTGTGGTCGTGATCTGTATTGGAATCCAAGACCGCAGCAAGGCAATACCCTGGTCAAAGGAGCCTCCTTGCCTCAATCAAGTGATTGAGATGGGAAAGCTGGACCACAGGCAAGGTGGAACCTAGGGCCACAGGAGCAGGCTTGCCTGTGGCCCAAGATGATGATTGCAATCGG
Source organism: Myotis yumanensis (assembly GCF_028538775.1). Lineage (NCBI taxonomy): Eukaryota > Metazoa > Chordata > Mammalia > Chiroptera > Vespertilionidae > Myotis > Myotis yumanensis. The sequence goes on from NW_027223752.1 coordinate 138,932,418, forward strand.
AAAGCCTGGATGCAGGCACCCTGGGTCCCAGGAGACGCCTTGTCTGTGGCCCATGATGGTTATTTCAAAGCCAGACCACAGGCAAGGCGGCACCCCGGGACCCAGGATCTGCCCTGCCTGCAGCCATTTTCGAGATCATGATTATGATTTAAAAGCAGTACCACAGGCAAGGGTGCACCCAGGGACACAAGGGAGCCCGTGATCGTGATCATGCTCAGAGGGCCGGCCTCAGGCACTGCGCAACACCCGGACCCAGGAGCCGCCTTGCCTCTAGCCCATTATCATGACCGTGATCTGAAAGCCTGGCCTCAGGGATGGGCAACCCGGGTCCCAGGAGCTGCTTCGCCTGTGGCCCATGATTGTGATTTAGAAGCCGGGCTTCAGGCAAGGGGGCACGCCACGACCAAGGAGCCGCTGTGCCTGCAGCCAGTGATTGAGATTGGAATGCATGAGCACAGGCAAGGCGAACCCCGGGACCCACGAAATGCCTTGCCTGCAGCTCATGATAGTGATTTGAAAGCCAGGTTGCAGACAAGGTGTGCCCCCAGACCAAAGAGCCACCTTGCCTGTGGATTGTGATTAAGATCGAGATCAGAAAGGAGGACCACAGGCAAGTCAGCTCCTGGGCACGAGGGTGCCACCCTGCCTGTGGCCTGTGATTGAGATCAGAAAGCCGGACCACCGGCAAGGTGGCAATCTGGGTTCCAGGAGCCACCTTGCCTATGGCCCATGATCGTGATTTGAAAGCCGGACCATAGGGTAGGTGGCACCCCGGGAAAAAGTGCCTCCTTAACTGCGGCCCGTGATTGAGATAGGAAAGCAGGACAGGAGGCAAGGTGGAACCCCGGGTCCCGAGAGCCCTCTAGCCTGTGGCCCATGATGGTGATTTGAATGACGGACCACAGGCAAGGTGGCAACCCGGCACCCAGGAGGTGCCTTGCCTGCTGCCATGATCGTGATCATGATCATGATCTGAAAGTAGGACCACAGGCATCTCGGCACCCCAGGACACATCAGCCAACTTGCCTGTGGCCCATGATCATGATCATGATCAGAAAGCTGAGCTGAAGGTCAGGCAGAACCCTGGGTCCCAGGAACCGCCTTGCCTGTGGCCCATGATCATGATTTGAAAGCCGGACCACAGGCAAGGTGTCACCCCGGGACAAAGGGGCCGCTTTGCCTGTGGCCTGTGATCCTGATCTTGATTGGAAAGTAAGGCATCAGGCAAGGCAACACCCTGGTTCCCAGGAGCCGCCTTATCTGCGTCCCGTGTTTGAGATAGGAAAGCCGGTACACAGGCAAGCTGGCACCTGGGGTACCAGGAGCTGCCTTGCCTGTGGCCCTTGATCGTTACTTGAAAGCCGGACCACAGACAAGGCGGTACCCCGGGACCCAGGACCTGCTGTGCCTGCAGCTGTGATCGAGATCATGATCGTGATTTAAAAGCAGGACCACAGGCTAGGGGGCACCCAGGGACACAAGGGACCCCGTGATGGTGATCATGCTGAGAGGGCTGTCCTCAGGCACTGCGCCACACCGAGACCCAGGAGCTGCCTTGCCTCTGGCCCATGATCATGATCGTGATCTGAAAGCCTGGCCTCAGTCATGGGCGCACCCCGGGTCCCAGGAGCCGCCTTGCCTGTGGCACATGATTGTGATTTAGAAGCCGGGTATCTGCCAAGGGGGCACCCCAGGACCCAGGAGCCGCTGAGCCCCCAGCCAGTGATTGAGATTGGAATGCATTACCAGAGGCAAGGCGGAACCCCGGGACCCAGGAGCTGCCTTGCCTGCAGCCCCTGATAGTGATTTGAAAGCCGGGTCGCAGACAAGGGGTGCCCCAAAGACCAAGGAGCCACCCTGCCTGTGGCTTTTGATTAAGATCGAGATCAGAAAGGAGGACCGCAGGCAAGTCAGCTCCTGGCATAAGGGTGCCACCCTGCCTGTGGCCCATGACTGAGATCAGAAAGCAGGACCACAGGCAAGGTGGCACCCCGGGAAAAGGTGCCGCCTTGCCTGCGGCCAGTGATTCTGATCATGATCAGAATGTAAGGCTTCAGGCAAGGTAACACCCTGGGTTCCAGGAGCCGCCTTGCATTCGTCCCGTGATTGAGATAGGAAACAGGACCACAGGCAAGGTGGCACCCCGGGTCCCGGGAGCCACCTTGCCTGTGGCCCATGATGGTGATATGAAAGCCGGACCACAGGCAAGGTGGCATCCTGGGACCCAGCAGGTGCCTGGCCTGCAGCCATGATGGTGATCTTGATCTTGATCTGAAAGCAGGACCACAGGTACGGTGGCACCCCAGGACCCATCAGCCTTCTTTCCTGTGGCCCCTGATCATGATCTTGATCAGAAAGCTGAGCTGAAGGTCAGGCAGAACCCTGGGTCCCTGGAGCCGCCCTGCCTGTGGCCCATGATCGTGATGTGAAAGCTGGACCACAGACAAGGTGGCACCCCGGGACAAATGGGCCGCCTTGCTTGGGCCTGTGGTCGTGATCTTGATTGGAATGTAAGCGCGCAGCTAGGCAACACCCTGGGTCAAAGGAGCCTCCTTGCCTGAATCAAGTGATTGAGATGGGAAAGCTGGACCACAGGCAAGGTGGCACCGAGGGACACAGGAGCAGGTTTGACTGTGGCCCATGAAGATGATTGCAGTCGGAAAACCAATATGCAGGCACCCTGGGCCCCAAGAACCGCCTTGCCTGTCGCCCATGATTGTGATTTGAAAGCCTGACCACAGGCAAGGTGGCACCCCAGGACAAAGGGTCCGCCTTGCCTGTGGCCTGTGATGGTGATCGTGATTGGAAAGTAAGGCCTCAGGCAAGGCAGCACCCTGGGTCCCAGGAAACGCCTTGCCTGTGTCCTGTGGTTGAGATAGGAAAGCTGACTACCGGGGTCTCAGGAGCCGCCTTTCCTGTGGCCCTTGATGGATATTTGAAAGCCGGACCACAGACAAGGCGGGACCCAGGAGCTGCTGTGCCTGCATCCGTGATCGAGATCATGATCGTGATTTAAAAGCAGGACCACAGGCAAGGCGGCACCCAGGGACACAATGGAGCCCGTGAACATGGTCATGCTCAGAGGGCCGGCCTCAGGCACTGCGCCACAAGGAGACCCAGGAGCTGCCTTGCCTCGGCCCCATGATCATGATCGTGATCTGAAAGCCTGGCCTCAGGCATGGGGGCACCCCGTGTCCCAGGAGCCGCCTCGCCTGTGACACATGATTGTGATTTAGAAGCCGGTTTTCTGCCAAGGGGGCACCCCAGGACCCAGGAGCCGCTGTGCCCCCAGCCAGTGATTGAGATTGGAATGCATGACCACAGGTAAGGCGGAACCCCGGGACCCAGGAGCTGCCTTGCCTGCAGCCCCTGATAGTGATTTGAAAGCCGGGTCGCAGACAAGGGGGGCCCCAAAGACCAAGGAGCCACCTTGCCTGTGGCTTTTGATTAAAATCGAGATCAGAAAGGAGGACCGCAGGCAAGTCAGCACCTGGGCACAAGGGTGCCACCCTGCCTGTGGCCCATGACTGAGATCAGAAAGCAGGACCACAGGCAAGGTGGCACCCTGGGACAAAGGTGCCGCCTTGCCTGTGGCCAGTGATTGTGATAGTGATCAGAAAGTAAGGCCTCAGGCAAGGTAACACCCTGGGTCCCAGGAGCCACCTTGCATTCGTCCTGTGATTGAGATAGGAAAGCCGGACCACAGGCTAGGTGGCATTCCAGGTCCTGGGAGCCCCTTGCCTGTGGCTCCTGATGGTGATTTGAAAGCTGGACCACAGGCAAGGTGGCATCCTGGTACCCAGGAGGTGCCTGGCCTGCAGCCATGATGGTGATCTTGATCTTGATCTGAAAGCAGGACCACAGGCACGGCGGCACCCTAGGTCCCATCAGCCTTCTTGCCTGTGGCCCCCGATCATGATCATGATCAGAAAGCTGAGCTGAAGGTCAGGCAGAACCCTGGGTGCCAGGAGACGCCTTGCCTGTAGCCCATGATTGTGATTTGAAAGCTGGACCACAGGCAAGGTGGCACCCCAGGACAAATGGGCCGCCTTGCTTGGGCCTGTGGTCGTGATCTTGATTGGAATGTAAGGCCGCAGCAAGGCAACACCCTGGGTCAAAGGAGCCTCCTTGCCTGAATCAAGTGATTGAGATGGAAAAGCTGGACCACAGGCAAGGTGGCACCGAGGGACACAGGAGCAGGTTTGACTGTGGCCCATGATGATGATTGCAGTCGGAAAGCCGGGATGCCGGCACCCTGGGTCCCAAAAGCCGCCTTGCCTGTGGCCCATGATCGTGATTTTAAAGCCTGACAATAGGCAAGGTGGCACCCCAGGACAAAGCGGCCGCCTTGCCTGTGGCCTGTGATCGTGATCATGATTGGAAAGTAAGGCCTCATGCAAGGCAGCACCCTGGGTCCCAGGAGACGCCTTGCCTGTGTCCTGTGGTTGAGATAGGAAAGCCGGACCACCGGCAAGGTTGCACCCGGAGTCTCAGGAGCCGCCTTGCCTGTGGCCCTTGATGGTTATTTGAAAGCAGGACCACAGACAAAGTGGCACCCCGGGACCCAGGAGCTGCCGTGCCTGCAGCCATAATCGAGATCATGATCGTGATTTAAAAGCAGGACCACAAGCAAGGGGGCACCCAGGGACAAAAGGGAACCCGTTGTCGTGATCATGCTCAGAGGGCCGGCCTCAGGCACTATGCAACACCAGGACCCAGGAGCCACCTTGCCTCTATCCCATTATCATGTTTGTGATCTGAAAGCCTGGCCTCAGGCATGGGGCACTCCAGGTCCCAGGAGCCGCCTTGCCTGTGGCCCATGATGGTGATTTAGAAGCCGGGCTTCTGCCAAGGGCACACCCCAGGACCCAGGAGCCGCTGTGCCTGCAGCCCGTGATTGAGATTGGAATGCATGACCACAGGCAAGGCGGAACCCCAGGATCCAGGAACTGCCTTGCCTGCAGCCCCTGATAGTGATTTGAAAGCCGGGTCGCAGACAAGGGGTGCCCCACAGCTCAAAGAGCCACCTTGCCTGTGGATTGTGAATAAGATCGAGATCAGAAAGGAGGAACACAGGCAAGTCAGCTCCTGGGAATGGGGGGCCACCCTGCCTGTGGCCCGTGATTGATATCGGAAAGCCGGACCACCAGCAAGGTGGCAATCCGGGTCCCAGGAGCCACCTTGCCTGTGGCCCACAATCATGATTTGAAAGCCGGACCATAGGGTAGGTGGCACCCCCGGACAAAAGTGCCGCCTTGCCTGCGGCCAGTGATTGTGATCATGATCAGAATGTAAGGCTTCAGGCAAGGTAACACCCTGGATCCCAGGAGCCGCCTTGCATTCATCCCATGATTGAGATAGGAAAGCCGGACCACAGGCAAGGTGGCACCCCGGGTCCCGGGAGCCCCTTGCCTGTTTCTCATGATGGTGATTTGAAAGCTGGACCACAGGCAAGGTGGCATCCTGGGACCCAGGAGGTGCCTGGCCTGCAGCCATGATGGTGATCTTGATCTTGATCTGAAAGCAGGACCACAGGCACGGCGGCACCCCAGGACCCATCAGCCTTCTTGCCTTTGGCCCCCGATCATGATCATGATCAGAAAGCTGAGCTGAAGGTCAGGCAGAACCCTGGGTGCCAGGAGCCGCCTTGCCTGTGGCCCATGATCGTGATTTGAAAGCTGGACCACAGGCAAGGTGGCACCCCGGGACAAATGGGCCGCCTTGCTTGGGCCTGTGGTCATGATCTTGATTGGAATGTAAGGCCGCAGCAAGGTAATAGCCTAGGTCAAAGGAGCCTCCTTGCCTGAATCAAGTGATTGAGATGGGAAAGCTGGACCACAGGCAACGTAGCACCGAGGGACACAGGAGCAGGCATGACTGTGGCCCATGATGATGATTGCAGTCGGAAAGCCAGGATGCAGGCACCCTGGGTCCCAAGAGCCGCCATGCCAGTGGCCCATGATCGTGATTTGAAAGCCCGACAACAGGCAAAGTGGATCCGCAGGACAAAGGGGCCGCCTTGCCTGTGGCCTGTGATCGTGATCATGATTGGAAAGTAAGGCCTCAGGCAAGGCAGCACCCTGGGTCACAGGAGACGCCTTGCCTGTGTCCTGTGGTTTAGATAGGAAAGCCGGACAACCGGCAAGGTTGCACCCGGGGTCTCAGGAGCCGCCTTGCCTGTGGCCCTTGATGGTTATTTGAAAGCCGGACCACAGACAAGGTGGAACCCCGCGACCCAGGATCTGCCTTGCCTGCAGCCATAATCGAGATCATGATCGTGATTTAAAAGCAGGACCACAAGCAAGGGGGCACCCAGGGACAAAAGGGTACCCTTGATCGTGATCATGCTCAGAGGGCCGGCCTCAAGCACTATGCAACACCAGGACCCAGGAGCCACCTTGCCTCTATCCCATTATCATGATTGTGATCTGAAAGCCTGGCCTCAGGCATGGGGCACTCCAGGTCCCAAGAGGCGCCTTGCCTGTGGCCCATGATTGTGATTTAGAAGCCGGGCTTCTGCCAAGGGGGCACCCCAGGACCCAGTAGCCGCTGTGCCTGCAGCCCGTGATTTGAGATTGGAATGCATGACCAGAGGCAAGGCGGAACCCCGGGACCCAGGAGCTGCCTTGCCTGCAGCCCCTGATAGTGATTTGAAAGCCGGGTCGCAGACAAGGGGTGCCCCAAAGACCAAGGAGCCACCTTGCCTGTGGCTTTTGATTAAGATCAAGATCAGAAAGGAGGACCGCAGGCAAGTCAGCTCCTGGCATAAGGGTGCCACCCTAACCTGTGGCCCATGACTGAGATCAGAAAGCAGGACCACACTCAAGGTGGCACCCCGGGTCCCGGGAGCCGCCTTGCCTGTGGCCCATGATGGTGATATGAAAGCCGGACCACAGGCAAGGTGGCATCCTGGGACCCAGCAGGTGCCTGGCCTGCAGCCATGATGGTGATCTTGATCTTGATCTGAAAGCAGGACCACAGGTACGGTGGCACCCCAGGACCCATCAGCCTTCTTTCCTGTGGCCCCTGATCATGATCTTGATCAGAAAGCTGAGCTGAAAGTCAGGCAGAACCCTGGGTCCCTGGAGCCGCCCTGCCTGTGGCCCATGATCGTGATGTGAAAGCTGGACCACAGGCAAGGTGGCACCCCGGGACAAATGGGCCGCCTTGCTTGGGCCTGTGGTCGTGATCTTGATTGGAATGTAAGAGCGCAGCTAGGCAACACCCTGGGTCAAAGGAGCCTCCTTGCCTGAATCAAGTGATTGAGATGGGAAAGCTGGGCCACAGGCAAGGTGGCACCGAGGGACACAGGAGCAGGTTTGACTGTGGCCCATGAAGATGATTGCAGTCGGAAAACCAATATGCAGGCACCCTGGGCCCCAAGAACCACCTTGCCTGTCGCCCATGATTGTGATTTGAAAGCCTGACCACAGGCAAGGTGGCACCCCAGGACAAAGGGTCCGCCTTGCCTGTGGCCTGTGATGGTGATCGTGATTGGAAAGTAAGGCCTCAGGCAAGGCAGCACCCTGGGTCCCAGGAAACGCCTTGCCTGTGTCCTGTGGTTGAGATAGGAAAGCTGACTACCGGGGTCTCAGGAGCCGCCTTTCCTGTGGCCCTTGATGGATATTTGAAAGCCGGACCACAGACAAGGCGGGACCCAGGAGCTGCTGTGCCTGCATCCGTGATCGAGATCATGATCGTGATTTAAAAGCAGGACCACAGGCAAGGCGGCACCCAGGGACACAATGGAGCCCGTGAACATGGTCATGCTCAGAGGGCCGGCCTCAGGCACTGCGCCACAAGGAGACCCAGGAGCTGCCTTGCCTCGGCCCCATGATCATGATCGTGATCTGAAAGCCTGGCCTCAGGCATGGGGGCACCCCGTGTCCCAGGAGCCGCCTCGCCTGTGACACCTGATTGTGATTTAGAAGCCGGTTTTCTGCCAAGGGGGCACCCCAGGACCCAGGAGCCGCTGTGCCCCCAGCCAGTGATTGAGATTGGAATGCATGACCACAGGCCAGGCGGAACCCCGGGACCCAGGAGCTGCCTTGCCTGCAGCCCCTGATAGTGATTTGAAAGCCAGGTCGCAGACAAGGGGGGCCCCAAAGACCAAGGAGCCACCTTGCCTGTGGCTTTTGATTAAGATCGAGATCAGAAAGGAGGACCGCAGGCAAGTCAGCACCTGGGCACAAGGGTGCCACCATGCCTGTGGCCCATGACTGAGATCTGAAAGCAGGACCACAGGCAAGGTGGCACCCTGGGACAAAGGTGCCGCCTTGCCTGTGGCCAGTGATTGTGATCGTGATCAGAAAGTAAGGCCTCAGGCAAGGTAACACCCTGGGTCCCAGGAGCCACCTTGCATTCGTCCTGTGATTGAGATAGGAAAACCGGACCACAGGCAAGGTGGAACCCCGGTTCCCGGGAGCCGCCTTGCCTGTGGCCCATGATGGTGTTATGAAAGCCGGACCACAGGCAAGGTGGCATCCTGGGACTCAGGAGGTGCCTGGCCTGCAGCCATGATGATGATCTTGATCTTGATCTGAAAGCAGGACCACAGGTACGGCAGCACCCTAGGACCCATCAGCCTTCTTGCCTGTGGCCCCTGATCATGATCATGAACAGAAAGCTGAGCTGAAGGTCAGGCAGAACCCTGGGTCCCAGGAGCCACCTTGCCTGTGGCCCATGATGATGATTGAAAGCCGTACCACAGGCAAGGTGGCACCCCCGGACAAAGGGGCCGCGTTGCTTGCGCCTGTGGTCCTGATCTGTATTGGAATCTAAGGCCGCAGCAAGGCAATACCCTGGTCAAAGGAGCCTCCTTGCCTCAATGAAGTGATTGAGATGGGAAAGCTGGACCACAGGCAAGGTGGCACCTAGGGCCACAGGAGCAGGATTGCCTGTGGCCCAACATGATGATTGCAATCGGAAAGCCGGGATGCAGGCACCCTGGGTCCCAGGAGACGACTTGCCTGTGGCCCTTGATGGTTATTCCAAAGCCGGACCACAGGCAAGGCGGCACCCCGGGACCCAGGATCTGCCCTGCCTGCAGCCATTTTCGAGATCATGATCCTGATTTAAAAGCAGTACCACAGGCAAGGGGGCACCCAGGGACACAAGGGAGCCCGTGATCGTGATCATGCTCAGAGGTCCGGCCTCAGGCACTGCGCAACACCCGGACCCAGGAGCCGCCTTGCCTCCAGCCCATTAACATGACCGTGATCTGAAAACCTGGCCTCAGGCATGGGGCACCCCGGGTCCCAGGAGCCGCCTTGCCTGCGGCCCATGGTTGTGATTTAGAAGCAAGGCTTCAGGCAAGGGGGCACGCCACGACCAAGGATCCGCTGTGCCTGTAGCCAGTGATTGAGATTGGAATGCATGAGCACAGGCAAGGCGGAAACCCGGGACCCAGGAAATGCCTTGCCTGCAGCTCATGATAGTAATTTGAAAGCCAGGTTGCAGACAAGGTGTGCCCCCAGACCAAAGAGCCACCTTGCCTGTGGATTGTGATTAAGATTGAGATCAGAAAGGAGGACCACAGGCAAGTCAGCTCCTGGGCACGAGGGTACCACCCTGCCTGTGGCCTGTGATTGAGATCGGAAAGCCGGACCACCGGCACGGTGGCAATCCGGATTCCAGGAGCCTCCTTGCCTATGGCCCATGATCGTTATTTGAAAGCCGGACCATAGGGTAGGTGGCACCCCGGGACAAAGGTGCCGCCTTAACTGCGGCCCATGATTCAGATAGGAAAGCAGGACAGGAGGCAAGGTGAAACCCCGGGTCCCGAGAGCCCTCTAGCCTGTGGCCCATGATGGTGATTTGAATGACGGACCATAGGCAAGGTGGCAACCCGGCACCCCGGAGGTGCCTTGCCTGCTGCCATGATCGTGATCATGATCATGATCATGATCTGAAAGTAGGACCACAGGCATGGCGGCACCCCAGGGCCCATCAGCCAACTTGCCTGTGGCCCATGATCATGATCATGATCAGAAAGCTTAGCTGAAGGTCAGGCAGAACCTAGGGTCCCAGGAGCCGCCTTGCCTGCGGCCCATGATCGTGATTTGAAAGCTGGACCACAGGCAAGGTGTCACCCCGGGACAAAGGGCCGCTTTGCCTGTGGCCTGTGATCCTGATCTTGATTGGAAAGTAAGGCCTCAGGCAAGGCAACACCCTTGTTCCCAGGAGCCGCCTTGTCTGCGTCCCATGTTTGAGATAGGAAAGCCGGACCACAGGCAAGCTGGCACCCGGGGTACCAGGAGCTGCCTTGCCTGTGGCCCTTGATTGTTACTTGAAAGCCGGACCACAGACAAGGCGGCACCCCGGGACCCAGGAGCTACTGTGCCTGCAGCTGTGATCGAGATGATGATCTTGATTTAAAAGCAGGACCACAGGCTAGGGGGCACCCAGGGACACAAGGGAGCCCGTGATCGTGATCATGCTGAGAGGGCTGTCCTCAGGCACTGCGCCACACCGAGACCCAGGAGCTGCCTTGCCTCTGGCCCATGATCATGATCGTGATCTGAAAGCCTGGCCTCAGGCATGGGGGCACCCCGGGTCCCAGGAGCTGCCTTGCCTGTGGCACATGATTGTGATTTAGAAGCCGGTTTTCTGCCAAGGGGGCACCCCAGGACCCAGGAGCCGCTGTGCCCCCTGCCCGTGATTGAGATTGGAATGAATGACCACAGGCAAGGCGGAACCCCAGGACCCAGGAGCAGCCTTGCCTGCAGCCCCTGATAGTGATTTGAAAGCCGGGTCGCAGACAAGGGGTGCCCCAAAGACCAAGGAGCCACCTTGCCTGTGGCTTTTGATTAAGATCGAGATCAGAAAGGAGGACCGCAGGCAAGTCAGCTCCTGGGCATAAGGGTGCCTCCCTGCCTGTGACCCATGACTGAGATCAGAAAGCAGGACCACAGGCAAGGTGGCACCCCGGGACAAAGGTGCCGCCTTGCCTGCGGCCAGTGATTGTGATCATGATCAGAATGTAAGGCTTCAGGCAAGGTAACACCCTGGATCCCAGGAGCCTCCTTGCATTCGTCCCATGATTGAGATAGGAAAGCCGGACCACAAGCAAGGTGGCACCCCTTGCCTGTGGCTCATGATGGTGATTAGAAAGCCGGACCTCAGGCAAGGTGGCATCCTGGGACCCAGCAGGTGCCTGGCCTGCAGCCATGATGGTGATCTTGATCTTGATCTGAAAGCAGGACCACAGGCACGGCGGCACCCCAGGACCCATCAGCCTTCTTGCCTGTGGCCCCCGATCATGATCATGATCAGAAAGCTGAGCTGAAGGTCAAGCAGAACCCTGGGTCCCAGGAGCTGCCTTGCCTGTGGCCCATGATCGTGATTTGAAAGCTGGACCACAGGCAAGGTGGCTCCCCGGGACAAATGGGCCGCCTTGCTTGGGCCTGTGGTCGTGATCTTGATTTTAATGTAAGGCCGCAGCAAGGCAACACCCTGGGTCAAAGCAGCCTCCTTGCCTGAATCAAGTGATTGAGATGGGAAAGCTGGACCACAGGCAAGGTGGCACCCAGGGACACAGATCCAGGCTTGCCTGTGGCCCATGATGATGATTGCAGTCGGAACACCGGGATGCAGGCACCCTGAGTCCCAAGAGTCGTCTTGCCTGTGGCCCATGACTGAGATCAGAAAGCAGGACCACAGGCAAGGTGGCATCCCTGGACAAAGGTGCCTCCTTGCCTGCGGCCAGTGATTGTGATCGTGATCAGAATGTAAGGCCTCAGGCAAGGTAACACCCTGGATCCCAGGAGCCGCCTTGCATTCTTCCCATGATTGAGATAGGAAAGCTGGACCACAGTCAAGGTTGCACCCCGGGTCCCGGGAGCCGCCTTGCCTGTGGCCTGTGATGGTGATCGTGATTGGAATGTAAGGCCTCAGGCAAGGCAGCACCCTGGGTCCCAGGAAACGCCTTGCCTGTGTCCTGTGGTTGAGATAGGAAAGCTGACTACCGGGGTCTCAGGAGCCGCCTTTCCTGTGGCCCTTGATGGATATTTGAAAGCCGGACCACAGACAAGGCGGGACCCAGGAGCTGCTGTGCCTGCATCCGTGATCGAGATCATGATCGTGATTTAAAAGCAGGACCACAGGCAAGGCGGCACCCAGGGACACAATGGAGCCCGTGAACATGGTCATGCTCAGAGGGCCGGCCTCAGGCACTGCGCCACAAGGAGACCCAGGAGCTGCCTTGCCTCGGCCCCATGATCATGATCGTGATCTGAAAGCCTGGCCTCAGGCATGGGGGCACCCCGTGTCCCAGGAGCCTCCTCGCCTGTGACACCTGATTGTGATTTAGAAGCCGGTTTTCTGCCAAGGGGGCACCCCAGGACCCAGGAGCCGCTGTGCCCCCAGCCAGTGATTGAGATTGGAATGCATGACCACAGGCCAGGCGGAACCCCGGGACCCAGGAGCTGCCTTGCCTGCAGCCCCTGATAGTGATTTGAAAGCCAGGTCGCAGACAAGGGGGGCCCCAAAGACCAAGGAGCCACCTTGCCTGTGGCTTTTGATTAAGATCGAGATCAGAAAGGAGGACCGCAGGCAAGTCAGCACCTGGGCACAAGGGTGCCACCATGCCTGTGGCCCATGACTGAGATCTGAAAGCAGGACCACAGGCAAGGTGGCACCCTGGGACAAAGGTGCCGCCTTGCCTGTGGCCAGTGATTGTGATCGTGATCAGAAAGTAAGGCCTCAGGCAAGGTAACACCCTGGGTCCCAGGAGCCACCTTGCATTCGTCCTGTGATTGAGATAGGAAAACCGGACCACAGGCAAGGTGGAACCCCGGTTCCCGGGAGCCGCCTTGCCTGTGGCCCATGATGGTGTTATGAAAGCCGGACCACAGGCAAGGTGGCATCCTGGGACTCAGGAGGTGCCTGGCCTGCAGCCATGATGGTGATCTTGATCTTGATCTGAAAGCAGGACCACAGGTACGGCAGCACCCTAGGACCCATCAGCCTTCTTGCCTGTGGCCCCTGATCATGATCATGAACAGAAAGCTGAGCTGAAGGTCAGGCAGAACCCTGGGTCCCAGGAGCCACCTTGCCTGTGGCCCATGATGATGATTGAAAGCCGTACCACAGGCAAGGTGGCACCCCCGGACAAAGGGGCCGCGTTGCTTGCGCCTGTGGTCCTGATCTGTATTGGAATCTAAGGCCGCAGCAAGGCAATACCCTGGTCAAAGGAGCCTCCTTGCCTCAATGAAGTGATTGAGATGGGAAAGCTGGACCACAGGCAAGGTGGCACCTAGGGCCACAGGAGCAGGATTGCCTGTGGCCCAACATGATGATTGCAATCGGAAAGCCGGGATGCAGGCACCCTGGGTCCCAGGAGACGACTTGCCTGTGGCCCTTGATGGTTATTCCAAAGCCGGACCACAGGCAAGGCGGCACCCCGGGACCCAGGATCTGCCCTGCCTGCAGCCATTTTCGAGATCATGATCCTGATTTAAAAGCAGTACCACAGGCAAGGGGGCACCCAGGGACACAAGGGAGCCCGTGATCGTGATCATGCTCAGAGGTCCGGCCTCAGGCACTGCGCAACACCCGGACCCAGGAGCCGCCTTGCCTCCAGCCCATTAACATGACCGTGATCTGAAAACCTGGCCTCAGGCATGGGGCACCCCGGGTCCCAGGAGCCGCCTTGCCTGCGGCCTATGGTTGTGATTTAGAAGCAAGGCTTCAGGCAAGGGGGCACGCCACGACCAAGGATCCGCTGTGCCTGTAGCCAGTGATTGAGATTGGAATGCATGAGCACAGGCAAGGCGGAAACCCGGGACCCAGGAAATGCCTTGCCTGCAGCTCATGATAGTAATTTGAAAGCCAGGTTGCAGACAAGGTGTGCCCCCAGACCAAAGAGCCACCTTGCCTGTGGATTGTGATTAAGATTGAGATCAGAAAGGAGGACCACAGGCAAGTCAGCTCCTGGGCACGAGGGTACCACCCTGCCTGTGGCCTGTGATTGAGATCGGAAAGCCGGACCACCGGCACGGTGGCAATCCGGATTCCAGGAGCCTCCTTGCCTATGGCCCATGATCGTTATTTGAAAGCCGGACCATAGGGTAGGTGGCACCCCGGGACAAAGGTGCCGCCTTAACTGCGGCCCATGATTCAGATAGGAAAGCAGGACAGGAGGCAAGGTGAAACCCCGGGTCCCGAGAGCCCTCTAGCCTGTGGCCCATGATGGTGATTTGAATGACGGACCATAGGCAAGGTGGCAACCCGGCACCCCGGAGGTGCCTTGCCTGCTGCCATGATCGTGATCATGATCATGATCATGATCTGAAAGTAGGACCACAGGCATGGCGGCACCCCAGGGCCCATCAGCCAACTTGCCTGTGGCCCATGATCATGATCATGATCAGAAAGCTTAGCTGAAGGTCAGGCAGAACCTAGGGTCCCAGGAGCCGCCTTGCCTGCGGCCCATGATCGTGATTTGAAAGCTGGACCACAGGCAAGGTGTCACCCCGGGACAAAGGGCCGCTTTGCCTGTGGCCTGTGATCCTGATCTTGATTGGAAAGTAAGGCCTCAGGCAAGGCAACACCCTTGTTCCCAGGAGCCGCCTTGTCTGCGTCCCATGTTTGAGATAGGAAAGCCGGACCACAGGCAAGCTGGCACCCGGGGTACCAGGAGCTGCCTTGCCTGTGGCCCTTGATTGTTACTTGAAAGCCGGACCACAGACAAGGCGGCACCCCGGGACCCAGGAGCTACTGTGCCTGCAGCTGTGATCGAGATGATGATCTTGATTTAAAAGCAGGACCACAGGCTAGGGGGCACCCAGGGACACAAGGGAGCCCGTGATCGTGATCATGCTGAGAGGGCTGTCCTCAGGCACTGCGCAACACCGAGACCCAGGAGCTGCCTTGCCTCTGGCCCATGATCATGATCGTGATCTGAAAGCCTGGCCTCAGGCATGGGGGCACCCCGGGTCCCAGGAGCTGCCTTGCCTGTGGCACATGATTGTGATTTAGAAGCCGGTTTTCTGCCAAGGGGGCACCCCAGGACCCAGGAGCCGCTGTGCCCCCTGCCCGTGATTGAGATTGGAATGAATGACCACAGGCAAGGCGGAACCCCAGGACCCAGGAGCAGCCTTGCCTGCAGCCCCTGATAGTGATTTGAAAGCCGGGTCGCAGACAAGGGGTGCCCCAAAGACCAAGGAGCCACCTTGCCTGTGGCTTTTGATTAAGATCGAGATCAGAAAGGAGGACCGCAGGCAAGTCAGCTCCTGGGCATAAGGGTGCCTCCCTGCCTGTGACCCATGACTGAGATCAGAAAGCAGGACCACAGGCAAGGTGGCACCCCGGGACAAAGGTGCCGCCTTGCCTGCGGCCAGTGATTGTGATCATGATCAGAATGTAAGGCTTCAGGCAAGGTAACACCCTGGATCCCAGGAGCCTCCTTGCATTCGTCCCATGATTGAGATAGGAAAGCCGGACCACAAGCAAGGTGGCACCCCTTGCCTGTGGCTCATGATGGTGATTAGAAAGCCGGACCTCAGGCAAGGTGGCATCCTGGGACCCAGCAGGTGCCTGGCCTGCAGCCATGATGGTGATCTTGATCTTGATCTGAAAGCAGGACCACAGGCACGGCGGCACCCCAGGACCCATCAGCCTTCTTGCCTGTGGCCCCCGATCATGATCATGATCAGAAAGCTGAGCTGAAGGTCAAGCAGAACCCTGGGTCCCAGGAGCTGCCTTGCCTGTGGCCCATGATCGTGATTTGAAAGCTGGACCACAGGCAAGGTGGCTCCCCGGGACAAATGGGCCGCCTTGCTTGGGCCTGTGGTCGTGATCTTGATTTTAATGTAAGGCCGCAGCAAGGCAACACCCTGGGTCAAAGCAGCCTCCTTGCCTGAATCAAGTGATTGAGATGGGAAAGCTGGACCACAGGCAAGGTGGCACCCAGGGACACAGATCCAGGCTTGCCTGTGGCCCATGATGATGATTGCAGTCGGAACACCGGGATGCAGGCACCCTGAGTCCCAAGAGTCGTCTTGCCTGTGGCCCATGACTGAGATCAGAAAGCAGGACCACAGGCAAGGTGGCATCCCTGGACAAAGGTGCCTCCTTGCCTGCGGCCAGTGATTGTGATCGTGATCAGAATGTAAGGCCTCAGGCAAGGTAACACCCTGGATCCCAGGAGCCGCCTTGCATTCTTCCCATGATTGAGATAGGAAAGCTGGACCACAGTCAAGGTTGCACCCCGGGTCCCGGGAGCCGCCTTGCCTGTGGCCCATGATCGTTATTTGAAAGCCTGACCACATGCAAGGTGGCACCCCAGGACAAAGGTGATGCCTTCCTGTGGCCCGTGATTGTGATCGTGATCAGAAAGTAAGGCCTCAGGCAAGGCAAAACCCTGGGTCCCAGGAGCTGCCTTGTCTGCATCCCGTGATTGAGATAGGAAAGCCAGACCACCGGCAAGGCGACACACCGGGACCAAGGTGCTGCCGTGCCTGCAGCCGTGATCGAGATCATGATCGTGATTTAAAAGCAGGACCACAGGCAAGATGGCACCCCGGGACAAAGGTGCAGCCTTGCCTGTGTCCGGTGATTGAGATAGGAGGCCACACCACAGGCAAGGTGGCACCCCGGGACCCGGGAGCTGCTGCGCCTGCAGCAGTGATCCAGGTTATGATCGTGATTTAAAAGCAGGACCACTGGCAAGGGGGCACCCAGGGACCCAAGGGAGCCCGTGATCGTGATCATGCTCAGAGGGCCGGCCTCAGGCACTGCGCCACACCGAGAACCAGGAGCCGCCTTGTCTCTTGCCCATTATCATGATCTTGATATAAGAGTCTGGCCTCAGGCTTGGGGGCACCCCAGTTCCCAGGAGGCGCCTTGTCTTTGGCCCATGATTGTGATTTAGAAGCCGGGCTTCAGGCAAGGGGGCACCACAGGACCTAGGAGCCGCTGTGCCTGTTGCCCGTGATAGAGATTGGAATGCATGACCCCAGGCAAGGTGGAACCCCTGGACCTAGGGTCTGTTTTGCCTGTGTCCCCTAATCATGATTGTGATCGTGATCATGATTGGAATGTACTGCCACAGGCAAGGCTGCACCCTGGGTCCCAGGAGCTGCCTTGCTTGTGTCCCGCGATTGAGATCGGAAAGCTGGTCCACAGGCAATGTGACACCCCAGGACAAAGGTGCTGCCTTGCCTGTGGCTCGTGATAGAGATTGGAATGCACGACCACTGGCAAGGCAGAACCCCGGGACCCAGGAGCTGCCTTGCCTGCAGCCCCTGATAGTGATTTGAAAGTCAAGTCTCAGACAAGGGGTGCCCGGCAGACCAAGCAGCCACCTTGCCTGTGGCTTGTAATTAAGATCGAGATCGGAAAGGAGGACTGCAGGCAAGGCAGCCCCTGGGCACAAGGGTGCCGCCCTGCCTGTGGCCCGTGATTGAGATTTTAAAGCAGGACCACAGGCAAGGTGGCACCCTGGGACCCAGGAGCTGCCTTGCCTGCAACTGTGATCTTGATTTTGATCGTGATCCTGATTGTGATCTGAAAGCAGAACCACAGTTAAGGCGGGACCCCAGGACCCATCAGCCATCTTGCATGTTGCATGTGATTATGATCATGATTGGATAGCTGGGCTGCCAGCTATGCAGCAACCCAGGACCCAGAAGCCACCTTGCCTGAGGCCTGTGATCATGATCGTGATCGTGATCGTGATCGAGATGCGCAAGCATGGCTGCAGGCAAGGCAGCACCCCGGGACCTAGGAACTGCCTACCTGCAGCCGTGATCCTGATCGTGAACTTGATCTGAAAGCAGGACCACAGGCAAGGTGGAACCCCTGGACCCAGGGTCTGCCTTGCCTGTGTCCCCTAATCGTGATTGTGATCGTGATCGTGATTGGAAAGTAATGCCACAGGCAAGGCAGTACCCTGGGCCCCAGGAGCTGCCTTGCCTGTGTCCCGTGATTGAGATTGGAAAGCTGGACCAGAGGCAAGGTGGCACCCCGGATCCCAGGAGCCTCCTTGCCTGTGGCGCATGATTGTGATTTGAAAGCTGGACCACAGGCAAGGTGGCATCCTGGGACAAAGTTGCTGCCTTGCCTGGGTCCCGTGATTGAGATAGGAAAGCCAGACCACAGGCAAGGCGCCAACACGGGACCCAGGAGCCGCCTTGCCTCTGGCCCATTATCATGATCATGATCTGAAAGCCAGGCCTCAGGCATGGGTGCACCCGGTTTCCAGGAGCCGCCTTACCTGAGGACTGAGATCTTGATTTGAAAGCCAGGCTGCAGGCAAGGCGGCACCCCAGGACCCATCAGCCATCTTTCCTCTTGCCCGTGATTATAATCATGATCAGAAAGCAGAGCCAGAGGCCAGGTAGGACCATGGTTCCCAGGAGCCGCCTTGCCTGTGGCCCATGATCATGATTTGAAAGCGGGACCACAGGCAAGGCGGCAACCTGGGACACAGGAGGTGCCTTGCCTGCAGCCATGATCGTGACAGTAATTGGAAATTAAGGCCGAAGGAAAGGCAGCACCCTGTGTCCCTGGAGACGCCTTGCCTGGGTCCTGGGATTGAGATCAAAAACCCGGACCACAGCCAAGGTGGCACACTGGGACCCAGGAGCCACCTTGCCTGAGGACTGAGATATTGATTTGAAAGCCAGGCCACAGGCAAGGCGGCATCCAGTGACACAGGAACAGGCTTGCCTGTGGCCCATGATGATGAGTGAAATCAGAAAGCTGGTATGCAGGCATCCTGGGTACCAGGAGCCGCCTTGCCTGTGGCCCATGATGGTGATTTGAAAGCAAGACCACAGGCAAGGCAACAACCCGGGACCCAGGAGGTGCCTTGCCTGCAGCCATGATGGTGATAGTAATTGGAAATTAAGGCCCCAGGTAAGGCAGCACCTTGTGTCCCAGCTGCCTCCTTGCCTGTGTCCTGTGATTGAGATCAGAAAGCCGGACCACAGCCAAGTTTGCACACTGGGATCCAGGAGCCGCCTTGCCTGAGGACTGAGATCTTGTTTTTAAAGCCATGCCACAGGCAAGGCGGGACCTGGAGACCTACAAGCTGTCTTGCCTGCAGCCATGATCGTGATCTTGATCTTGATCTGAAAACAGGACCACAGGCAAGGCGGCAACCCAGGACCCATCAGCCATCTTGCCTGTGGCCGGTGATCAAGATCATGATCAGAAAGCTGAGCCGAAGGCCAGGCAGAACACTGGATCCCAGGAGCCACCTTGCCTTCATCAGGTGATTGAGATTAGAAAGCGGGACCACAGGTAAGGTGGCACCCTGGGTCCCTGGAGCCGCCTTGCCTGTGGCCCATGATCATGATTTGAAAGCCAGACCACAGGCAAGTTGGCACCCCCGGACAAAGGGGCCGCCTTACCTGCGGCCAGTGATTGTGATCCTGATCAGAAAGTAAGGCAGCAGGCAAGGCAATACCCTGTGTCCCAGGAGCCGCCTTGCCTGCTTTCCGTGATTGAGATCAGAAAGCAGGACCACAGACAAGGTGGCACCCCGGGACACAGGAGCAGGCTTGCCTGTGGCCCATGATGATGATTGTAATCGGAAAGCCGGGATGCAGGCCCCCTTCGTACCAGGAGCCACCTTGCCTGTGGCCCATGATCGTGATTTGAAAGCCGGACCACAGACAAGGCAGCACCCAGGTACCAGGAGGTGCCTTGCCTGCAGCCTTGATCGAGATCGTGATTGTGATTTAAAAGCAGGACCACAGGCAAGCGGGCACCCAGGGACCCGAGGGGGCCCGTTATTGTAATCATGCTCACAGGGCCGGCCTCAGGCACGGAGGCAAACCAGAAGCCAGGAGCCGCCTTGCCTCTGGCCCATTATCATGATCATGATCTGAAAGCCATGCCTCAGGCATGGAGGCACCCAGGGTTCCAGGAGCCCCCTTGCCTGAGGACTGAGATCTTGATTTGAAAGCCAGGCTGCAGGCAAGGCGGCACCTAGAGAACTACAAGCAGCCTTGCCTGCAGCCATGATCGTGATCTTGATCTTGATCTGAAAACAGGACCACAGGCAAGGTGGCAACCCAGGACCTAGGAACTACCTTGCATGCAGCAGTGATCATGATAGTGATCTTGATCTGAAAGTGGGACCACAGGCATGATGGCACCCCAGGACCCATCAGCCATCTTTCCTGTGGCCCGTGATTATGATCATGATCAGAAAGCTGAGCCAGAGGCCAGGTAGGACCATGGGTCCCAGGAGCCGCCTTGCCTGTGGCCCATGATCATGATTTGAAAGCCAGACCACAGGCAAGACGGCATCCTGGGACAAAGGGGTCCCCTTGCCTGGGGCCCATGATTGTGATCGTGATTGGAAAGTAAGGCCTCAGGCAAGGCAACACCCTGGGTCCCAGGAGCCTCCTTTCCTGCATCAGGTGATTTAGATCAGAAAGCCGGACCACATGCAAGGTGGCACCCGGCGTTCCTTGAGCCGCCTTGCCTGTGGCCCATGTTTGTGATTTGAAAGCCAGACCACAGGCAAGGCAGCACCCCGGGACCCAGGAGGTGCCTTGCCTGCAACCTTGGTCGTGATTGTGTTCGTGATTGTAATTGGAAATTAAGACCACAGGAAAGGCAGCACCCTGTGTCCCAGTTGCCACCTTGCCTGTGTCAAGTGACTGATATAAGAAAGCCGGACCACAGCCAAGGTGGAAACACTGGGACCCAGGAGCCGCCTTGCCTGAGGACTGTGATCATGATTTGAAAGCCAGGCTGCAGGCAAGGCGGCACCTCGAGACATACAAACTGCCTTGCCTGCAGCCATGATCTTGATCTTGATCTTGATCTGAAAGCAGGCCACAGGCAAGGCGGCACCCCAGGACCCATCAGCCATCTTGCCTGTGTCCCGTGATTATGATCATGATCAGAAAGCTGAGTCGAAGGCTGGCAGCACCCTGAGTCCCAGGAACCGCCATGCCTGTGGGCCTTGATCGTGATTTGAAAGCCGGACCATAGGCAAGGTGGCATCCCGGACACAAGAGCAGGCTTGCCTGTGGCCCATGATGATGATTGTAATCGGAAAGCCGGGATGCAGGCACCCTGGGTACGAGGAGCCACCTTGCCTGTGGCCCATGATCGTGATTTGAAAGCCGAACAACAGACAAGGCGGCACAATGAGACCCAGGAGCTGCCTTGCCTGCAGCCGTGATTGATATATTGATCGTGATTTAAAAGCAGGACCACAGGCAAGGGGCACCCAGGGACACAAGGGAGCCCGTGATCGTGATCATGCTTAGAGGGCTGGCCTCAGGCACGGCGCCACAGCCGGACCCAGGAGCCGCCTTGCCTCTGCCCCATTATCATGATCGTGATGTGAAAGCCAGGCCTAAGGCATGCAGGCACCCCGGGTCCCAGGAGCTGCCTTGCCTGTGTCCCATGATTGTGATTTAGAAGGCAGGATTCAGGCAAGGAGGCACCCCAGGACCTAGGAGCCGCACCCCAGGACCTAGGAGCCGCTGTGCCTGCGACCTGTGATTGAGATTGGAATGCCGGATCACAGGCAAGGCATAACTCCGGGACCCATGAGCTGCCTTGCCTGCAGCTCGTGATAGTGATTTGAAAGCCAGTTCGCAGACAAGGGGTTCCCTGCAGACCAAGGAGCCACCTTGCCTGTGGCTTGTGATTAAGATCGAGATCAGAAAGGAGGACCCCAGGCAAGGCAGCCCCTGGGCACAAAGGTGCCGCCCTGTCTGTGGCCCGTGATTGAGATCGGAAAGCAGGACCACAGGCAAATTGGCACCCCGGGACCCAGTAGCTGCCTTGCCTGCAACTGTGATCGTGATTGTGATCGTGATCCTGATTGTTGTCTGAAAGCAGAAGCACAGGCAAGGTGGCACCCCAGCACCCATCAGCCACCTTCCTGTGGTCTGTGATTATGATCATGATTGGAAAGCTGGGCCGCAAGCTAGGCAGCATCCCAGGACCCAGAAGCCACCTTGCCTGAAGCCTGTGATCGTGATCGTGATCCAAAAGCATGGCCGCAGGCAAGGCAGCACCCTTGGACCCAGGAACTACCTATCCTGCAGCCGTGATCCTGAGCTTTACTGAGATTGTGAGCTGAAAGCAGCACTGCTTGCTAGGTGGCACCCCAGGACCCATCAGCCACCTTGACTATGGCCCTTGTTCGTGATCACGATTGGAAAACTTGGCCTCAGGCAAGGCAGCACCTCAGCACCCAGGAGCCACCTTGCCTGCAGCTCGTGATCGAGAAGGTGATCGTGATCAGAAAGCTGGGCCCCTGGTAAGGTAGCACCCCGGGACCCAGGTACCTCCTTGCCTGCGGCCCGGGATTGAGATTGGAATGCCAGGCCACAAGCAGGGCAGCACCCTGGGACACTGGAGCCGCCTTGCCTGTGGTCGTGATAGTGATCGTTATCTGAAAGCCAGGCCTCAGGAAAGGCGGTGCCCCTGACCCAGAAGCTGCCTTTCCTGTGGCCCACGAGCATGATTGTGATCGTGCTCGTGATCGTTATCAGAAAGCCGGGCCATGGGCAAGGCGGAACCCCGGGACCAAGGTTCATAAAAATGTTATGAGAAAATATTGAAAATGTGTACTCTTACTGGTTATTTTATTAATAAAGTCTGAGTATTAATTGTGTTTGTGTAATCATGTTATTGCCATTGTTACAAAGAAAAAATTGTTACCTTTCAGATTATGATCCTAGAATTCCAAGATATGCTTCAAAGAATGTGGGGGAGAGGGGAGTGTGTAGGCAAATAGGCATGTATGATTCAAGAGGGCCTGAATTAATAATTGTTAAAACTAAATGATAAAAACATAAAAGTTCATTATTCTATTTTCTCTATTTTTGTATACATTTTAAATTTCAATATCAAAAAGTTATTTTTAAAAGTGGGGGTGGGTTGACAGTCTTGGGGGGATAACAAGCAGCCAAAGTCCTTAAACACAGAGATTTGAAGTCACGTGGAATCTGTGCATGCCTACAACCGTACCGTTCCACTCATTGGTGTTTAGAAAATTCAAGTTCTGAGAGGCTGAATGACACGCTGAAAGGTTTTTGAATTCTCAGGCTATTGCCTTCTTAATATCTTAAAATTATCAATGCCTATAAGAAAGACACAAGTTACATTTAATGAGGCAATGGGAAGATAAACTGGCTGCCATGACTATAGATATATGTTCTTGTTTTTTTTTTTTTTTTTTTTTCGCTTAAAGTATTACAAAGGGTATTACATAAGTGTCCTTTTTTCCCCCCCGCCCTTGACAAACCCCTACCCTCCCTTACCCCCCAGTGTCTTATGTCCATTAGTTATGCTTATATGCATGCATACAAGTCCTTCGGTTGAACTCTTACTCCCCTCCCTCCTGCCCCCCAACTCTCTCTGGCCTTCCCACTGCAGTTTGACAATCAGTTTGAGGCAGCTCTGCCTCTGTATCTATTATTGTTCAAAAGTTTGTAATGGTCTTTATTATTCATGAATGAGTGAGATCATGTGGTATTTTTCCTTCATTGACTGGCTTGTTTCACTTAGCATAATGCTCTCCAGTTCCATCCATGATGTTGCAAATGGTAGGAGTTCCTTCTTTTTAACAGCAGCATAGTATTCCATCGTGTAGATGTACCACAGTTTTCTAATCCATTCATCTACTGATGGGCACTTAGGCTGCTTCCAGATCTTAGCTATGGTGAATTGTGCTGCTATGAACCTCTGGTTACATATATCCTTTCTGATTGGTGTTTCTGGTTTCTTGGGATATATTCCTAGTAGTGGGATCACAGGGTCAAATGGGAGTTCCATTTCCAATTTTTTGAGGAACCTCCATACTGCCTTCCATAGTGGCTGCACCAGTCTGCATTCCCACCAGCAGTGCACAAGTGTTCCTTTTTCTCCACATCCTCTCCAGCACTTGTCGTTTGTTGATTTGTTGATGGTGGCCATTCTGACAGGTGTGAGATGGTACCTCATTGTTGTTTTGATTTGCATCTCTCGGATGATTAGTGACTTTGAGCATGTTTTCATATGTCTCTTGGCTTTCTGAATGTCCTCTTTTGAAAGGTGTCTATTTAGATCCTTTGCCCATTTTTTGATTGGATTGTTTATCTTCTTTTTGTTAAGTTGTATGAGTTCCCTATAAATTTTGGAGAATAAGCCCTTATCAGATATGACGTTGGCAAATATGTTTTCCCAAGAGGTGGGTTTTCTTGTTGTTTTGTTGATGGTTTCTTTTGCTGTGCAGAAGCTTTTTATTTTGATGTAGTCCCATTTGTTCAGTTTCTCTTTAGTTTCAACTGCCCTAGGAGCTGTATCAGTGAAGAAATTGTTTTGGCATAAGCCTGAGATTTTGTTGCCTTTGTATTCTTCTAGAATTTTTATGGTTTCCTGTCGTACATTTAAGTCCTTTATCCATTTTGAGTTTATTCTTGTGTATGGTGTAAGTTGGTGGTCTAGTTTCATTTTCTTGCATATATCTGTCCAATTTTCCCAACACCATTTATTGAAGAGACTATCTTGGCTCCATTGTATGTTCTTGCCTCCTTTGTCAAAAATTAATTGAGCATATTGGTTCGGGCTAATTTCTGGACTCTCTATTCTATTCCACTGGTCTATATGTCTGTTCTTGTGCCAGTACCAGGCAGTTTTGAGAACAGTGGCTTTGTAATACAGTTTGATATCTGGCATTGAGATCCCACCTACTTTGTTCTTTCTCAGGATCGCTGCAGCTATTCGGGGTCTTTTTTTATTCCAGATGAATTTTTGGAGAGTTCGTTCTAGATCTTTGAAGAAGGCCATTGGTATTTTAATGGGAAGTGCGTTGAATTTATAGATTGCTTTGTGTAGTATGGACATTTTAATGATGTTGATTCTACCAATCCAAGAACATGGTAT
Source organism: Myotis yumanensis (assembly GCF_028538775.1). Lineage (NCBI taxonomy): Eukaryota > Metazoa > Chordata > Mammalia > Chiroptera > Vespertilionidae > Myotis > Myotis yumanensis. The sequence goes on from NW_027223752.1 coordinate 138,957,267, forward strand.
GTTCTTCCATCTGTTTATGTCTTCCTCTATCTCTTTTTTCAACGTCCTGTAGTTTTCTGAGTAGAGGTCTTTAACCTCTTTAGTTAAGTTTATTCCTAGGTATCTTAATTTTTTTGGTGCGATGGTAAATGGGATTGTTTTTCTAATCTCTCTTTCTGAAAGTTCACTATTGGTGTATAGAAATGCCTCAGATTTCTTGGGGTTAATTTTGTATCCTGCTACATTGCCAAATTCATGTATTAAGTCTAGTAGCTTTTTGATGGAGTCTGTAGGGTTTTGTATGTATAATATCATGTCATCTGCAAATAAGGACAGTTTTACTTCCTCTTTTCCAATTTGGATGCCTTTTATTTCTTCTTCTTGCCTAATTGCAATGGCTAATAGATATCTGTTCTTATGTTTTGTCGTTTTTATGAAATATCTAAGGTGCATGCAGTAAACAGATTTATAGAAATATCTCACACAAACAACTATGTGTGTAGTCCATAGTGGAAAATTGGAAGTGACATAAATATGCATTAGTGGAAGAATGGTAATGCACTCAATGTGCAAACGTAAAAATGAATAAACTAGATATAAACGTGGGAAGTTTCCAAAACATAATGTTGAACAGAAAAAAAAGCAAGTATAAAAGATCAGCCAGGCGCTGGCCGATGTGGTTCTGTGGTTAGAGTGTGGGCCTGCACACAAAAGTGTCACCGGTTCAAGGGGTCAAGGACACATACCTGGGTTGCAGGTTCGATCCCAGGTCCCTGTTGAGTCATGGGCAGGAGGCAACCAACAGATGTATCTCTCTTCTCACATCAGTGTTTCTCTCTCCCTCTCTTCCCTCCCTGCCTCCCTTTCCACTCTCTCTAAAAATCAGTGGGAAAAATATTCTTGGGTAAGGATTAACAACAGAAGAAAGTCAGTAGGATAGATGACAAAGACATGAACGAAAAAACTGGACTTGAAATACTAGGGAGTAAGAACAATGAGTGCAAGTAGGAATAATGCATATGGTGTTCAAGTGCACCTGTGATCTTTTTTTTCTACAGATGAGTGGTAGGTGTGTGTATGTTGGTTAGATTAGCTATACTTTTTTGTAGCCCTGAAATCTATCTATCTATACTCTAATAAAAGAGAAACATGGTACTTAGCATATGACTGCTATCCTTCCCATTGGCTAATCAGCATATCTTTATGCAAATTAACTGTCAGCCAAGATGGCAGCCAGCAGCCATGCACTGAAGTGAACAGGGAGGCTTGCTTGCTCCAGTGACAGCGGACTCCAACGTTCCCCCGCCTGACTTACTGGCCTCTCAGCTGCAACTCTAAGCAACTATGTTGCAAATATAGAAGCTAAATATAACCCCAGAAACCGGCTTTCAGTCAGCCAGGCTTCAGCCAGCCTGACTGCAACATTGTATCAAAGTTTTCAGCAGCGGAGGCCTCAGAGCTAAAGCTGGCCCAGAATAGAAAAAAAGAAAAAGAAAAAAGGAGCGGTTGGGAGCTTCAGTCACCATCCAGCTGGAAAACGGTCCTCAACCCCACACCCAAACTGGCCAGGCACCCCAGTGGGGACCCCCACCCTGATCCAGGACACCCTTCAGGGCAAACCAGCCAGCCCTCACCCGTGCACCATGCCTCTATTCTATATAGTAAAAGGGTAATATGACTCCCAGCACCAGGATCAGCTTGACAGGGAGCAGCACCCCAAACCCCTGATCAGCACTGCTCTGTGCATGATAGGGGGTGCTCCCCAATCCTTTGATCGCCCTGTGGCTCTGTGTTTGACAGGGTGCAGGGCCCCAAGCCCACCCCCCCCTCCACAGGCCCTGCTCTGTGTGTGACAGGGTGCAGCGCCCCAACCCCCCCATGGGCCCTGCTCTCTGTGTGACAGGGTGTGGTGCCACAACTACCCCCTCATGGGCCCTGAACTGTGTGTGACTGGGTAGAGCCATAACCTCCCCATCGGCCCTGCCCTGAGTGTGACAGTGGCGGCACCCAAACCCCCTGATCGGCACTGCTCTGTGTGTGACAGGGTGCAGCACCCCAAACCTCCCGACCCCACAGGCCCTGCTCTGTGTGTGACAGGGGAGAGCCATACCCTCCCCATTGCCCCTGCCCTGAGTGTGACAGGATGCAGCACCCTAAACCAATCATCTGCCCTGCTCTGTGTTTGACAGGGGGGTGCCCCAACTCCCCTATCAGCCCTACTCTGTGAGTGACAGGGGGGAGTTCCTCAACCCCCTGATCGGCCTTGCTCTGTGTGTGACAGGGGGGAGCTCCTCAACCCCCTGATCGGCCCTGCTCTGAACATTACAGGGGGGAGCTCCTTAACCCCCTGATGAGCTCTGCTCTGTGCATGCCAGGGGTGCTACCCAACCCCCTGATTGACCCTGCTCAGTTTGTGACAGGGGGCAGCACCCCAACTCCCTGATTGGCCCTGCTTTGTGACTGACAGGGTGCAGCGCCCCAACCCCCTGATCCACCCTGCTCTGTGCATAACAGGGGGTGGTGCTGCAACCTCCCCATTGACCCTGCCTTGAGTTTGACAGGGTGCAGTGCCCCAACCCCCCAATTGGCCCTACCCTGAGCGTGACTGACGTTGGCATCCCAACCTCCCTATCCACCCTGCTCGGTGCATGACAGGGGGCGGTGCCCCAACTCCCCATTCCGCCCTGCTCTGAGCCTGACCAGGAACTGCACCTAGGGATTGGGCTTGCCCTCTGCCACCCGGGAGCAAGCCTAAGCCAGCAGGTCGTTATGTCCCGAGGGGTCACAGACTGTGAGAGAGCACAGGCCGGGCTGGGGGGGATCCCCACCTCCCCTCTGAGTGCACAAACTTTTGTGCACCCAGCCTCTAGTATATATATAAAACCCTAATATGCAAATAGACCAAATGGCTGAACAACCGAACAACTGAACAGCCGGTCACTATGACGTGTGCTGACTACCAAGGGACGTGCGCGGAACATGGTGGTGTCGCCAGCAGGCGGTAGAGTGTGGAACATGGTGGGCAATGGCCACAGAGGAACGGTGGAGCAGGTGAGCGGGGGCGCCAGACCAAGGCAGAGCACTGGTTGCTGTCATCAGGGCAGGCCTCTGATGGTTACAGAAAATTCTTTGCTCCCATGTGCCACTGTCCCGCCCAGCACTTGCCAGCGCTGGCCCTGATCACTCGGTGCCATCAGTGGGTGTGTGTGGTGGCTACTGTCCAGGATCGCCCCTCAGGGCTTCTCTACCTCCCCATGCTCCTGAGGGGCGATCAGGGCCAGCAGCCGCCTCTCACACCCACTGCCAGCAACGGCCCCACTCCTACACGCTGCCAGCACCAGAGCCACCACTCACACCCACTGCTGGCACTAGACCTGCTCACACCCACAGGCAGCGCCAGAGCCACCGCTCACACCCACAGCCAGCGCCAGAGCCACCACTCCCACCTGCTGCCAGTGCCCGGCGCCAGTCCCAATCGCTCCATGCTGTCTGCACATGGGAGCAGTAGCAGCAGGAGCTAGGCTGCTGGCAGACAGGGGAATGGGGTCCATGGCAGGAGGGGCCAGGTAGGGGCGCAGAGGATGGGCTGAGACCCGACTCTGTGCCCACTACAGCCTCGTGGCTTACAGTTCCTTTCAAGGTACAAAAATGCATGCACTGAGCTCCTAGTTTTGATAAGACAAAGTAAAAATTGAACAACGTTCCTATTAGCCAGCCTCAGTGACAGGCCTGGGGGTGGCAGAAAGGTCCTGCAGCCAGCCAGATTATCACACATTCATTCACTCATCAGATAGAGTTTATCCTATTTGTTAGTGTTAGCGATATTTTAAAAATTGAAAGGCTGTTTTCTGGGAGGCAAAACTCAATTTTCAGAGTAACATCACTTCTCTGGACTTTGTTGTTTTAAGTGCTGAAAAAAAGAATAAAGGATATGTGAGGGGATTCATCTACTTATCTAGATTTTAAGACCTGAAGAGGAAATATTAACAGAATACATTCAGAATCTCAAATGAGAGGTATTAGAGAAAAATGCCTAAGGAATGGATGTTTAGACAATATCTATTTACATAAGACACCAAATTTTTATAGGATTTGGAAAATAAAAAGGAGACTTAGAATCTCAGTTGGTATCTAATTAGAACCAGGTTAAGAAATCTGGGTTTTTCCTCTCAACCCCTGTTCCAAGATGACAAGTTTCTGATGAGTGTCCTAGAAAGCAACAGCTCTGAAAAATGATGAAAAGACAATGTAACATCGCCATCTACCGAGCCCTTGATAACTTTACACAGAAACTTGGGACCTGTCCCAAGGTATAGAAAACATAGGTTGAAGTGAAGGATCTATAATAATAAAAGTGTAATATGCTAATGAGACTGGACGTCCTTCTGGATGACCTTCCAGATGAAGCCAGGACTTCGAGGGAAGACCGGGTCCCAGGTGCCAGAGGGAAGCCGGTGCTGGCAGCAGGGGAAGGAAGGCCTACTCTTGCACGAATTTCGTGCATTGGGCCTCTAGTAAATATATAAATGTACAATGCCTCAGGGAAGCTTTACAGTTGACATATTTATTTTATCATTTAATACTAATGAAAGTAGTAAAGTAGAACATGTAACAGCAATGCTACAGAAGTATTTCAAATGATGAGGTTTGGTTTTGCTGTTTACAAATTACTGTACTATATTATTATTTATAAAAAGACAGTCTTAAGATGTCTTTTACTTCAGAATCGTGGCACATAAAGTGGGATATAGGGTGCCAGAGAGGGGTGTACTGGAAAAGGCTTAACAATCAGCCTTCTGAGGCATCAATGACATTGCTATACTGTTGTTATCATTTAACTGATTTAAAAGTTCTTGTTCTGCCCTGGCTGGGTTTTCTCAGTGGTTAGAGCATCAGCCTTCATGCCAAAGGGTTTCAGGTTTGATTCCCAGTTAAAGGCATGTACCTGAGTTGTGAGTTCTGTCCCCGAACCGGTTGGGGCACCTGCAAGAGACAAGAAATCAATGTGTCTCTCTCACATTGATGTCTCTCTCTCTCTCTCACATTGATGCCTCCCTCCCCCCCTCTCTCCCTCTCCCTCTCACACCTCTCTCTCCCTCTCCCTCTCTGTCTCTTTCTCTATCACATTGATGTCTCTCTCTCTCTCTCACATTGATGCCTCCCTCACCCTCTCTCTCTCCCTCTCCCTCTCTCTCTCTCTCTCTCTCTCTCTCTCTCTCTCTCTCACATTGATGCCTCCCTCTCCCTCCTCTCCCTCTCCCTTTCTCTCTCGCTTTCTCTCTCACATTGATGTCTCTCACTCTCACATTGATGTCTCTCTCTCTCTCTCACATTGATGCCTCCCTTACCCTCTCTCTCCCTCTCCCTCTCTCTCTCTTTCTCTCTCACATTGATGTCTCTCTCTCTCACATAGATGTCTCTCTCTCTCTCTCACATTGATGCCTCCCTCTCCCCCCTCTCCCTCTCCCTCTCTCTCTCTCTTTCTCTCTCACATTGATGTCTCTCTCTCTCACATTGATGTCTCTCTCTCTCTCTTCCATCCCCCCACAAGTCTCAATAAAAAAAAAATCAATGGAAAAATTTCCTCAGGTGAGGATTAACAAAAAATAAATTAAAAGTTCTTGTTCTGCTAATGGACTAAACACACTGACAGCTATCATTTCATGTTTTGTATTTGCACAAGAAAATTAGACATTTTTAAATGAAAAAAATTAATTTGCAATGGTCATTTGATCTTAACGTAAAGTCATGCTTCATGGAGTGACATGTAAACTCACCTTTTGTGGCTACTTACAGCCCTTCTAAAATCCCTACCACTTTAATATATATGCAGACATTTCTTCAATCCATTTGTTCTGTGATCAGTGATATCACCCTGTGATGGATAGGTGATGTCAGTCAATAGATATTTTGTGAAAATAATTCATTTATCATCACCTTCCTTGAGAAACAGAAATAGTACCTAATTGTTTTAATTAAATATGTATTTCCAATTTTTTTTAGCTCATTGCTCTTAAGGAAATTTATTGTGAAATTTAAAAAGCATTACCAAATAATGGCATGATTAATGAACAATTGTAGATTTACACCCTATAATAGATAACAAAACTACTCGATTCACTCTTTAACAGGACAGCCCAGCTTTTATTTTCTGTACATATTTCAAATACTCCTACATATAGTTTCTCAACTTTTCCACTGATCACACCAGCTGGCAGTTTATGGGCTTCACGCTTCTCATAGGACAATGGGTAGGGGCCACGGCACAATTGGCTGGTATTATACCACATGGCCAGAAGGGGCCACTTGGACACCCAACAGAAGTTTTTGTCAAGTACTTCTTTTACTGCAATTCAAGACAAAGAAGAACGTTTATTTTTAAAGCACTCTGCATGGTGTCCATCAAAGAAAAACTTTAGTTATGTGGCATCAGGAGACAGTTGGTGAAAGAAAAGTGTGTTATCTCTGGTTGCCTTTAAGATTTAACAATGTGTTAAAGTCTGAACTCTCATATTTATACATCCCACTCTACTAGGCAAATCCTGGCAGAAGCTGGAAGAAGAAAGTCCACTAGAACTTTCCTGTCTTATTTGAATGCAACTATTAAACAAAATTTTGTTTCAAAATGAAAAAGCCTAGGACAAATGCTAACCTAAAAAGCATTTTGAGAAAATGTGCACAAGCCAAAACTGTGCAGGGAAAACCAGGACATGGTCGCCTAGTCATAGGGAATGTCCATGTTTCACTTTAGAAGATACTGGCAGTTTCCCAAAGTGGTTGTTGGAATTTACATCCCCACCAATAGCATCTGAGAGCTAGAATTACTCCACTTCCTCACCAACATTTGACACCATTTTTAATTTAATTTTTGACCATTTTGACATATATACAATGCCACCACATTGTGTTTCTAATATTACATTACCTGCTTAATAATAAGATGAACACATGTTTATTGACCATTGGATATACTCTTTTCTTGAGGTGCCTGCCTTCTCAAGCCCATTTGCCAGCGGGTTGTGTATGTATGTGCATTTTTCTTACTGGTTTGTAGTAGTTATTAATATACTAGAGGCCTGGTGCACAGATTCGTGCACAGGTGGGGTCCCTCCACATGGCCTATGGATATCGGGCCGAAACTGGCTCTCTGACATCCCCTGAGAGGTCCCAGATTGTGAGAGGGCAGGTCTCAGGTGACATACCCCAGAATTGGGCTCCATCCGCTCTGGTTCTAGGTGTGTCACCTGAGAACCGCAGCTGCCAAGTCATTGCAGCTTGGCAGCTCCTATGTTGAGCATCTGCCCCCTGGTGGTCATTGTGCATCATAGCTACCGGTTGGACCGTCGAATGGTCGGAGCTCACTTAGGCTTATCTATATATATAAAGAGCCAGGATCCGTAACATCCACAATGACCAAGGCTCCACTGAACACCGAACACTGGAAGTCAGTTCTGGGTAGCCGTGGCTACCCAACACTGACTGCAGCTGGTACTGGGGCAATGACCCAGCACTGACTGCCAAGGGGGCTGCAGATCAGGCCTGGAGAGAGGCCCAAAGATAGAGGCAAGGTCTGATCTGCAGCCTCAGTGGCAGCTGTTGATCAGCCATTGCCTCTCTCTTTCTCTCCTGGCTTCGCCAGCAGCCATGCCTCTGTTTCTCTCTGGGCCTCTGTAAGAGTCGGGGAGGGGGTGCTGATCAGCTCTGCCTCTTTGATCAGGCCCAGAGATAGGCCCAGATTCGCTGACTGGCAGAGAACCGACCAATCAGAACCAAATCTGGGTGAAGTGCCAGGAGCCAATGGCTGCCTAGTTGGTGGAGCTTTTGACAGTGACTGGCATAGAAACCAACCTATCAGAACCTAATCTGGGTGAACTGCAAAGGGAGAACCTAAGGTAGGGGCTGAGGAGGGGTTTTAAGGGCAACAGCTGTTTGGTGTAAAGTGTAAGAAAGCAGTTCAATTTTTTAATGACCGCTTTGGCAGTATAGTGCATATGGCTGGCTATCAGTCCAGATATAGGGACTATGTGTGTTTGTTTACCAAGAGCATCTCCTCCTGCTGAAAAAGCCCCCCCCCCCATTTAAACAATCTTATCCTATATAATCTATCTATACTAATAAAAGGGTAATATGCTAATTAGATCAGGTCGACCAGCCATCTTCCAGATGTTTGACTTCCTTCCAGTCAAAGCCATGGTGGTGGGGGCCAAGGCAGAGTCAGTTGGAGGCGAGATCAGGCTGGCAGGGGAGTGCAGTTAGGGGCAATGAGGCAGGCAGAGGCAGTTAGGGGTGACCAGGCAGGCAGAGGCAGGTGGGGGTGAAATCAGGCTGGCAGGGGAGGGCAGTTAGGGGTGATCAGGCAGGCAGGAAGGTGAGCAGCTAGGAGCCAGCAGTCCCAGATTGCAAGAGGGATGCCTGGCTGCCGGACATTCCCCAAGGGGTCCCTGATTAGAAAGGGTGCAGGCTGGGCTGAGGGAACCCCCCTCCCTATGTGAATTTGTGCACCAGGCCATATATATATTTGAACTACTAGTTATATGTGTTGTAAACATTGTATACGACTCCCTGGTTGCCTTTTGGGCACCTAAATGGTTTATTTTGGTGAACAAAAGTTCTTAATTTTATGTAGTCCAATTTTCTGTTTAAAAAATCATTCCTTATTTGAAGATCAGGAAGATATTATCCTATGTTATTGTCCTAAAGTTTAGTTTTTAACCTGTCATAGTTAGGTATACAATACTACTCAATTGAACTTGGAATATTTAGTAAGGAAGAGGGATACTTTATTTTTTCCATATTGCTATCCATTTGATCAAGCATCATTTTTTCAGAAGATTGTCCTTTTCCTTCTGAGTTTCAGTAGAAATCCTGCCATAAATTGGGTAGTTATGAAACTGTATGTTTGGGCTACTTCTGGATTCTCTATCTCTATCCCGTTCCAACAATCTGCTTGACTTTCCCCATGCCAGTACTGTCCCATGTCTTAGAACTCTAACTTTACAGTAAATTGGTTTCTGGTGGTAAAAGTGTTCATCATGTACTGCTTTTTAAAGACTGGCTTGGTTACTCTAGCTTCTTTACATTTCCATATAAATTTTAGACTCAGCTTGTCAGTTTTCACTAGAAACTAACACACTCTGCTCAAATTTTAATTGTGTTGCCTTGCATCTATGGGTCAATTTGGGATGAATTGACAATAATATTGAGTCTTATAGCCATGAATGTGGCATATTCTTTCATTTCTCTCAGCAATGCTTAGTAATTTTCAGTGCAGACATTACACCCATCTTTTATATATATTACTATATATTTTACATTTTTCATGTTATTATAAATTCCATTTTAATTTCATTTTCTTTTTGTTAATTGCTAACACATAGAAACACAAGTGATAATTATATTCTAAACTTGTATCCAGGAACATGTTAAATTCATGTAAGTCCAAAATTCATATGTTGAAGCCCAACCTCCAGTACCTGAGAATGTGACTGTATTTGGAGATGGGCCTTAAAAGAGGTAACTAAGTTAAAATAAGGCTGTTAGGATGGGCCCTAATCCAATATGATAGGCATCCACATTAGAAGAGATTAGAATATACAGTGAGATACTGGGGGTCAGAAGCTCCCATACACAGAGGGACAACCACGTGAAGGGGCAGCAAGAGGATAGCCATTTGCAAGCCAAAAAGAGAGGCCTCAGTTGACCAGACCTTCAGTGGACTTCTAGCTTCTAGAACTGTGAGAGAATCATTTTCTGTTGTGCAGGCCAAAGCAGACTACCACAGAGGAAGACCCTGATTAGAGCTCATTAAACCAGGAGGGGGTTCAGAGAGCTTCTGAGCCGGTGAACATAGGGGGTTGCTGGAACAGTGTCACCTGAAGAGGCTGTAGAAACTCCACGCCCTTCCCCTTGACTTACCTAAGCTCTCTTCTATTTGGCTGCTCCAGAGTTATACCCTTTTAGAATAAATCAGTGATCTACTAAGTAAAATGTGTCTCTGAGTTCTGTGAGCCACTCTAGCAAATAATTCCCAAAGAGGAGGTGGTTGGAACCTCCACCTTATCACCAGTTAGAAACACAGGTGACAACCTGAAGTTGTGACTAGAATCTGAAGGGTGTGTGTTGGGGGCGTGGGGAGGGGCGGGGGAGCAGTCTTGTAGGACTGAGTCCTTACCTATGAGATCTGACACTATCTTAAGATAGATACTGTCAGAATTGAGTCAAATTGCAGGACCCCCCAATTGGTGTCCAGGAATTATTGGGTGGAGCGTAAATCCCTAGTTTATGTCCCTTCTTTATGTCCCATTGTTGGGGACAATTTGTATCAGTACTGTTGGGAAAGTGGAAATTTCAAGAAAAGCCAGGTTTAGGAGATGATAACATGAACTAACTGCCAAGACAACAATCATGCGTTTTTTGGTTTGTGTTTTCTTTTTCTTTTTTCCTTTTTTTTGTTAATCCTCACCCAAGGATACTTTTTCCAACTATTTCCTGAGAGAGTGGAGGAGAGAGAGAGAGAGAGAGAGAGAGAGATCAGATGCCTCCTGCACTCAGGATTGAACCTGCAACCCAGATACCCGTCCTTGACCTCAAACCAAACCTGTGACCCTCAGTGTGCAAGCCGACATTCTAACCAATGCCACACCGGCTTTTCTTTCTTTTATTCACAAATTATCATTCATGTGAGTGAATCAAATAGTTGTTTTGATTTCATATAAAAAGAAGTGAAAGTAAATATTAAATCATCTAACAACATAACTAATATAATGAAATATTTTAGAATTAAATTAAAATGTTTAAAAATGGAGTAACTTATCAGTAAGAGGAAAATCTATGCTTGTAGAAAATGACAAGGAATTTTCTGTAATAAAAATAATGTTTTAAGGAACATGTTGAATTCCCAGGAGTGAAAAAATATGTTTGGAGTTTTACAGTTTTCTGAAGATGAAGCCTACAAGTCTAGGACAGATGCTGTACTCTTTCTTAATATTTAGATGCCAAAAAAAGGAAGGGGACCAGCAGTTATTCCCCTCCCACTGGAATAAGAAATCATTCTCATATTTAATATTAACAAGGCATTTTGCTAACAATAGACTCTCCAAAGAAAATAAGGATGGTTTACATAAGGAGGGCCATCAAAAGAAAAAGATCCATTCAAGAGATATCAGTATGAATTTCAGCAAACACTGAAACTATTAGCCAAGTCCAGCAGGAAGTATAAACAATATTACCTTTCCCGAGAAATATGTCTTATCCCAATGATTATTCATCAAGACACAAAGCCAGGCAACTCTTCAATATTTTGATTTATAGAGGATAGCATAAGGGGAATTCCACTTAGAAACCTAGCCAAGAGACTAGCTCCTGGCATTTCAATTAAATATTTAAGCCATTACAGGAATAATTTGGGATACTAGAAAGAGGAAGTTTATGCATCTGGAAAAGACTACATAAACCTGGAGAACTTAATGATCCTGTGTGTGCCATCCTCAATACCTTCAATTTGGTTTTCTCAAGAACCCTGTCAGTTTGCAATTGGGAAGGGCTGGGTGTACAGGGAAATCTACATCCACATTACCAGCCCTTTCAGCTCCATGAGGACAGGAACATTGTCTAGTTCACCCCGAGGACTCCTCCTAGAAGGTCTTTAAGATGTACTGATTTAATTTGCTCTGGCTGATTTGGCTCAGTGGATAGAGTGTTGGCCTGTGGAATGAAGTGACCCGGGTTCAATTCTGGTGAGGGCACATGCCCGGGTTTTGGCTTCGATCCCCAGTGGGGGGTATGCAGGAGGCAGCTGATTAATAATTCTCTCTCATCATTGATGTTTCTATCTCTCCCTCTCGCTTCCTCTCTGAAATCAAGAAAAATATATTTTAAAAAAGAAAAAAATGTACTTAATTAAATCAAATGGTCTTTACCAAAGCTAAGATTTCATTTATAAAAGGATGGAAATTAATAATGGCGATCTTCCTGTAGTTTTTATTTCATCAAATTGGGAAGTTTTGTTTTTGCATATTCTTTTCCTCTTTTCCTCTACCAAGCACCAACTCTTGAGGGAAAAGAACCTGTATCATTTGTCTTCTTACTCTGACTCTAGCGTAGCAAAAGTTCAATACTGCTTTTAAATGAGTGGAATGAATGTTGCTTTAAATTCCTTTTTGTTAGACATGATTACTCTATACTGCAGAAAATTAATTTAAAGAAATAGTGGCTCACGAACATGAGAAAAAAATAACACCTAGTACAGGGGATGGGATAACAATAAGTAGACAAAATAAACTAAGCATGCACTTTTTAGCTCTGTCTAATGCAAATTTAAAATATGAAACGGATATTCTGGATGAACAAAAATGCAAAGGTCCAATAGGATAATACCAATAATTAATAAAGTATGTGCATCAATATAGGGTCCAAGCTCCATGAGTTTCAATATTAGTAGGAGAAACTATAAACCAGATTAGGGAATGCTTTTAAATTCTAAGTGCAAAGCAAATCAAAAGGTAAGTAGTTAGAAAAGGGACAAAAAGTGCTGATAATCTTGCTCTAACTGCCACCCTAATCCCAATAGTTCCTTTTCATCACTGACTCCTGAATTTCCATCAACTTATGATTATATCAATTGATTCAGAAAAAGCACTTGACAAAATCCAACACCCATTGCTGATAAAAATTCTCAGTAAAATAGGAATAGAGGGATCATATCTCATCATAATAAAAGGCATATATGACAAAACCAACTGCCAACATCATACTCAATGGGCAAAAAAGAAAACCATTTCCCCTAGGAACGGGAACAATACAGGGATGTCCTCTTTCACCACTCTTGTTCAGCATAGTACTGGAAATCCTAGCCACTGTGATCAGACAAGAAGTCATAAAAAAGAGATCCAAATTGGAAAGCAGGAAGCAAAACTCCTTATTCTCAGATGACATGATATTGTACTAGAAAATCCTAAAGACTCCATGGAAAAATTATTGGATTTAATAAATTCGGAAATGTAGCAGGATACAAAATTAACACTGAAACACCAATGGCTTTTTAATACACCAATAATAAACTAATAGAAAGAGAAACTTAACAAAAAATTCCATTTACCACTGCAACAAAAAAATTAAGAGTCTTAGGAATAAAATTAACATAGGAGGTAAAAGAAAGAGCTTTTATTTGCAAGTTGACTTCCAAGAAAACAGGAGGCTAGTGCCAAATCTGTCCCGCTGGTCAAGGGGCAAGATTTAAGGGGCTTCAGTACCAGATCATCCTGGACAATAGACACTTTGCTTCTGAAAAGGTTCTGGGGTTCAGGTTCTAATCATATGGGTATTTTGGATCCATGGGGGTGGAGAGTAGTTTCTGGTGCACAAGTGTCACTCATGAGTGGTGTTTACCTATAAGTGGTGTATCCATGGTTTAAACATTTCGAATCTGGTTAGAAACAGCATAGGACCAGTTTAAGCTGGTTCTGTGGTCACAATTTCTTAAAATGTGAATAATAATAGCATCTTCTCCAATAGTTAACTTAGCCTGACTACCTTAGCCTTATATATAATAAGCAAATACTTACTACCAGTTGATGCATCATCTCCACATTCAAAAGTGAATTTCTGTTGTCTCTCCCCCAACAGCCCCACGTTAATGACAATTCCATCATTTTAGGTGTTTTGGCCAAAAGCTTTGACTCCTCATTCCCTCACACTGCACATCCATTCTGTCAGGAGATTCTGTTGGTTCTACCTTCAAAATATACGCTGACTCCCAAAGCTTCCTAATGGGTTCCTTGCTCTTATCCTTGCTCCTGTCAGTTTATGCTCAAGCAGTGGAGGTGAGACTTTTAAACATCAGGCAGATCAGGTTTACTCCTCTTCTCAGAATCCCACAATGGTCCCTCAATTTCACTATGAATAAAAGCTAAATATTTTTAAATGGCCTACAAGACCCTGTAAGATCTGCCACCTCTTCACATTCCTATTACCCCTCCAGCCACATCTCCAGTTCCTCTCTCCCTGCTCACTTACCTTCAGCCTCATGGGCCTCTGTGTTCCCCAGATATACCAGGCATATCCCTGACTTACAGCCTTGGCACTGGCTGTTTGAGCTTCTTGGAAGAGTTACCTCAGGGAGCCTCTTAACTCCTTCAGACTTTTGTTCAAATTCATCTTCTCCATGAGACCAAGCCTTACCAACTTCTATAATATCATAATTTTACTTCACTAAACTTAGTGTTTTTATAGCCCTTTTAACTTACTAATATCTATATTATTTACTTATATAGTATGGTTATTAAGTATTGTCTGTGTCTCCTCACTACAATATAAGCTACACAAATGCAGAGCCCTTTGTCTCTTCTGTTTACCAACATATCCCATGCACCTAGAATAATATTTGGCAAATATCTTTGGAATGATCAAATTATATTTAAAGTAGAAATCTAGGTACTATGGAAGAAGTAGCAGTCCCTAAATTCCTTATTTTACTTCCACCTAAACGTTACAGTGATGAATCTGAGTCATAGCAATATCTTTACTGATACAGCTCCAAGGGCAATGGAAACGAAGGAGAAAATAAACAAATGGTACTACATCAAATGAAAAAGCTTCTGCACAGCAAAAGAATCATCAATGGAAGAACAAGAAAGCCCACTGCATGGGAAAACATAATTGCCATTTTTATCTCCGATAAGGATTTAATCTCCAAAATTTATAGGGAACTCATACAACTTCATAAAAGGAAGATAAACAATCCCATCCAAAAATGGGCAAAGGATCTAAATAGACACTTTTCAAAAGAGAACATACAGAAGGCCAATATGAAAGTACTATTGCCCAGGGCATGGATTAGTGCACATTGAAAGGAAATTAATTAGAAGAAATATTTTAATATTACTATTTGCCCTGTCTGTATAAGTGTCAGAGATGAAAGAAAATTAGTCAAATCATCACCCAGACAGCCAGTCACTTAGCATTATATGTAGAGTAGAGACCTGGTGCATGAAATTCATGCACAGGGAGAGGGGGAAATGTCCCTCAGCCCAGCCTGCACCCTCTCCAATCCAAGTCCCTTCAGGAGATCCCCTGTGGGATCGGGCCTAAACTGGCATTAAGACATCCCTCTCACAATCTGGGACCACTGGCTGCTAACTGGTCTCCCCTGCCGGCCTGGTCGCCCCTATGTGCTGCTGCCTCAGCCCCTACCATCATGGCTTTGTGCAGAAGGACATCCGGATTGATGTCTGGAAGATGTCCAGTCTAATGAGCATATTACCCTTTTATTAATATAGATTATACAACATAAACTTTAAGGCAGAGTTGCATTAGTAGAAATGAAGAGACATTTCATTGAAAAATGTATATTGGTTTGCTATGATTCAAATCCACTTGTTTATGACAAAAGTCAAGTCTTTAAGCATAAGATTGCTTGTCGTAGCTGGTTTGGCTCAGTGGCTAGAACTTCAGCCTGAGGACTGAAGGGTCCCAGCTTAGATTCTGGTCAAGAGCACATGCCTGGGTTGCGGGCTCGATTCCCAGTAGGATGCGTGCAGGAGGCAGCCGATCAATGATTCTCTCTCATCATTGATGTTTCTATCTCTCTTCCTTTCCCTTCCTCTCTGAAACCAATAAAAATGTACTTAAAAAAATAAAAGAATAAGATTGCTTTGCTATCAAAGCCAAGTAAGGTGTGTTGTTCGATGTCTCTGATGAAGTCTGAGCAGCTCAGTTGCTAAGCAACTTCGCTGGGTTCTTATCAAATGAAATCTGTGGAGAAGCAACTAAACCCACCATGAATTTAGGCTATAAAGACCGAAAGTTGTGGAGGACAGAGTGTTTCTGGGGCTGGAGACAGTGAGGGTCAGTGGCCGGAAGGCAGGGTAGATGTCAGAATTCCCAGAGCCTGGAAGTACTGGAGGGTCTATGATACGCAAATCTTCTGGGGGTGGGGTCACGCCCTGTGCTCCCTGAGGTCAGGTCTAGATGGAGGGCAGGGGTGCAGTTCCAGGGTGTCCCCGTCCTGCAGGGCTCCTCCTCCTCCTCTTAACCCCCTAACCTGTCCATTTGGATAAAGTGGGTGGGAAGCAGGTACACAATGTCTAGGCAAGACGTCCCTCAGTCCCAGATCTCTCCAGGGCAGGGAGGGGTGTTTGTATTGGTTTATTTGATTCTTCTTACATGTTGGTTGAAGGGGGTAGCACGGGAGTGTCTGCCAGACATGGTTTCCTTCCACTTGCTCGCCAGAGCTGCCCCACATGATGCCTTTTCCCTTCATTCCCTGCTGACCGAGCTAATGCACATGACATCGCCAGGGATGAAACTGGGGCCCCCTCATATTACCTGGAGATTGCACTCCACAGGAACCTGCCTGTTCGAGGGAGGGCTGGCGTCATTCACTGCTGGAGAGGCTCGATTTAAACCAAGCCTCCGCTTGCCACAGCTTAGATAGGCGCTGGCTGGGTTTGAGGAGGGTTTATCACCCCTTCTGGCTTTTTCCTTGGGAACCACAAACTCAAGACAGCAGAGCCGGGGCCCTTCACTTCTCAGCACCTGCTCTCCTCAGTCAGCTGCTGAATTTACTTGAAGGATGTAGAATAATTTGTAAACAATGCTAAAGTGTGTACAATTAGGCCAAAGCATTATGCAATTGTTTCCTATTAATTTGTATGATTTAGGGTCCTGAATGTTTGAGGATCTCAGCTCTTACAGATCACAGTGATTTTAACTATTGAATTTAACCACAGTCTCCAGTGACTCTTTTAGCTGGGCGCCTCCGGGCCTGGCACAGCATGCCTGTTCGAACCTCTTCCAATGGCCACTGCCGCTGGGGGCCACTCCCCAGGCCAGGCGGCACAGCTTGCCTGCTGGTGACCCAGCTGGGTGGCCTCCAGGCTGGGCAGCCCCGCAGACTTGTGTGCACCCCCACCTGTGACCACTTCCACCAGGGGCCACTCCTGGGCCGCGCCTGACTGGTCGTGACTATTAAGCACCTGACTGGTCGTAACTAATTAGTATATCTGGGCTAATTATCATATCCTTTTTATTATATAGGATCCATAGATAGGGGTCCTGGCATCTGAGAGGGCAGCCTGCAAATTTGCTGTTGTACAGGGTGTGGATGCAAATGCAGGTATACAGTAAAACAGATTGGGTGCCAACACTGCCCCAGCAACAACATAACCCATGGCCAAAAGTGGAATCCCACGGCTCTGCGAGGAATCAGACTCCCTCCTCCCTGGTTCCAGGGTGCATCACTGGAGAACTGCTTCTGCCAACTTACTGCAGCTCAGCAGCTCCTACGTTGAGCATCTGCCCTCTGGTGGTCAGTGCACATCATATGTACCAGCTGGTCACTTATCCTTTTATATATATAGACTAGAGGCCCGGTGCACAAAAATTTGTGAACTTGGGGTGTAGAGAGGGTTCCTAAGCCCATCCTGTGCCCTCTCTCAGTCTGGGACCCCATGGGAGATAATGACCTGCTGGCTAAGGCCTGCTCCCGGATGGCAGAGGGCAGGCCCAATCCCTAGGTGCAGCCCCTGGTCGGGCTCAGAGCAGGGCGGATCGGGAGATTGCAATGCCACCTCTAGTCATGCTCAAGGTACAGCCACCTGTCACACTCAAGGCAGGGTCATGGGGAGGTTGCAGCGCCACCCCCTATCACGCACAGAGCAGGGCTGATCAGGGGGTTGGGGCGTTGCCCCCTGTCATGCACAGAGCAGGGCCCATCAGGGGGCCGGGGCTCGGTACCCTGTCACGCACAGAGCGGGGCTGATCAGGGGGTTAGGGCACTACACCCTTTCACACACAGAGTCACAGGGCGATCAGGGGGTTGGGGAGCTCCCCCTTATCAGGCACAGAGCAGGGCTGATCAGGGGGTTGGGGCACCATCCCCTGTCACGAACAGAGCAGATCAGATAGGGAGGTTGTGGTCCCGCCCCCAGTCTCACATAGAGCCGAAGGGCAGATCAGGGGGTTTGGGCGCTGCTTCCTGTCACGCTGATTTCGGTGCCAGGAGACCTTGCGGCTCCGCTGTTCTCCGTGTTGGGAGGCATATTACCCTTTTACTATATAGAATAGGGGCCTGGTGCACTGGTGGGGCCTGGCTGGTTTACCCTGAAGGGTGTCCTGGATCAGGATGGGGGTCCCCACTGGGGTGCCTGGCCAGTCTGGCTGAGTGGCTGAGGGCCATTTTCAGGCTGGGAGGTGACTGAAGCTCCCAACCGCTCCTTTTTTTCTTTCTTTTTTTATTCTTGGCCAGCTTTAGCTCTGAGGCCTCGGCTGTTGAAAGTAGGTTTTTGGCATTCGTTTACCTTCTGTTTTTGATACAATGTTGCAGTCCGGCTGGCTGAAGCCCGGCTGAATAAAGCAGGTTTCTGGGGTTTTGTTTAGCTTCTATATTTGCAACATAGTTGCTTAGAGTAGCAGCTGAGAGGCCAGCAAGTCAGGCGGGGAACATTGGAGTCCTCCGTCACTGGAGCAAGCAAGCCTCCCTGTTCGCTTCAGTGCATGGCTGCTGGCCGCCATCTTGGCTGGCAGTTAATTTGCATATCGCCCTGATTAGCCAGTAGGAAGTGTAGCGGATGTACGGCTAATTACCATGTTTCTCTTTTATTAGATAGGACTAGAGGCCCGGTGCACAAAAAGTTGTACACTCCGGGGAGGGTGGGGGTCCC
This sequence comes from Myotis yumanensis, assembly GCF_028538775.1. Lineage (NCBI taxonomy): Eukaryota > Metazoa > Chordata > Mammalia > Chiroptera > Vespertilionidae > Myotis > Myotis yumanensis. The sequence goes on from NW_027223752.1 coordinate 138,975,905, forward strand.
TCAGACAAGCCTGTGCCCTCTCGCAGTCTGGGACCCCACAGGGGATGACCACCTGCTGGCTTAAGCACACTCCCCTGGTGATTGGGCCTAAGATGGCAATCAGACATTACTCTGGCAGCCCGGCAGCCCTCGGGGGATGTACACTTGTCAGCGGGGAGCAGGCCTAAACTGCAGTTGGACATCTTTAGTGCTGCTGAGGAGGCAGGAGAGGCTCCCACCACCACCACTGTACTGGCAGCCATAAGCCTGGCTTGTTGCTGAGCAGAGTTCCTCCCATGTGAGAGCACCCTGACCACCAGAGGGCAGTTCCTGCATTGAGCTTCTGCCCCCTGCTGGTCAGTGTGTGTCTTAGTGACCAGGCATTCCTAGTCATTCTGCTCTTAGGGTCAGTTTGCATATTACCCTTTTACTATATAGGATAGAGGCCTGGTGCACGGGTGGGGGCCAGCTGGTTTGCCCTGAAGGGTGTCCAGGATCAGGGTGGGGGTCCCGCTTGGATGCCTGGCCAGCCTGGATGAGGGGATGATGGCTGTTTGCAGCTGGTCAAACCCTCTTCAGGGTGGGGGTCCCCACTGGGGTGCCTGACCAGTCTGGGTGAGGGGCTGAGGCCCATTTTCAGCCTGGCAGGTGACTGTAACTCCCAACCTCTCCTTTTTTTCTTTTTTTTTTATTCTGGGATTTATTTAACTTCTATGGCTGTCACTGGACCTGAGAGCCAGCTTTATCTCTGAGGCTTGGCTCTAGCTCTGAGACATCGGTTTCTTTGGCTTCTATACTTGAAACACTGTTGCAACTCCAGCTCAGGCCCGGCTGGCTGAAAGCAGGTTTCTGGGGATTGTTTAGCTACTATAATTGCAACATAGTTGCAACATAGTTGCTTAGACTGCAGCTCAGAGGCCAGCAGCGGCAGGTAGGGAACCTTGGCTTCCTCCATCACTGGAGAAAGCAAGCCTCCTCTTCGCTTTAGCTGCCTGGCTGCCGGCCGCCATCTTGGTTGGCAGTTAATTTGCATATCACCCTGATTATTCAATGGGAAGCGTGTTGGAGGTATGGTTAATTACCATGTTTGTCTATTATTAGATAGGATGTTCAAAGTCATTAATAGTCGGAGAGATGCAAATCAATACAACAATGAGGTACCATCTCACAACAGTCAGAATGGCTATCATCAACAAATCAACAAACTACAAGTGCTGGAGAAGATGCAGAGAAAAAGGACCCCTCTTGCACTGCTGGTGGGAATGCAGGCTGGTGCAACCACTATGGAACAGTATGGCGTTTCCTCAAAAAATTAAAAATGGAAGTCCCATTTGACCCAGTAATCCCATTTCTGGAATATATCTCAAGAAAATAGAAACACCAATCAGAAAGGATATATGCACCCCTATGTTCATAGCAGCACAATTTATAATAGCGAAGATTTGGAAACAGCCTAAGTGCCCAATAGCAGATGAGTGGATTAGAAAACTGTGTAGGCAAGGGAATACTATGTTGCAGTAAAAAAGATGAAATTCTTACCATTTGCCACAGCATGGATGGAACTGAAGAACACTATGCTAAGCAAAATAAGCCAGTCAGAGAAAGATAAATATCACATGATCTCATTCATTTGTGGAATATAATGAACATAAACTCGTGAACAAAAATAGAACCAGAGTCATAGAAGCATTTAATAGACTGCCCAACCTATGAGGGAAGGCAGGGGGAAAGAGAGCAACCAAAGGAATTTTATGCAAGCAAATGAGCATAATCAATGGACACAAACAGTAGGGGGGTTAGGGCATATGCTGAGGATTGGCGGTAGCTGGGGAGAGGTCAATCGGTAAAAAGGGAGACTTACGTAATACTTTAAACAATAAAGAATTTAAAAAAATAGAATAAAAGGAAAACATTTCAATAACATTTAAGATTAGATTAAAGTAACATAAATAGGATTGCCAAGTATCATGAACAGAGAATAATGATGCTTATCTCAAATACATTTAATGATGTTACTTGTGGCTTTTCATAGTCTCTCACTTCATTTAGTGATCATTTTTATGCCTAAATTGCCTGGTTAGACCATCTTATACAGGGCCACAGTTGCATGTTTAAACTGCACAGGCGGGTAAACTTTGCAGGCACAAAGCACTATCCATTAGGAATCCATAGTGATTGATCTTTGGTGAGCAAAGGAATGACAATTTAGAATCCACAAATTACAGCACTCTGAAATAGTTGCTACATTGTGGTCTCTACTGAAGGAGCCAACATCTATCTTATACCTAATATTAAAATAATTCACATATTATACTCTAATATTTGTAAAATAATTTAGTGTACTCTATACAAACAGATAAAATAGTGTGAAACCATTTTTGAACTTTAACTTATAGCCTACATCTTTTTTTTTCTTAAAGTATTACAAAGGGTATTACATATGTGTCTCCCCCCCCCCCCCCCGCCCCGTGTAGGCTACATCTTTACAATCCTCCCCTGCTCCCAACTTTATAGTTTTGAGCTCCTTTGGTATTTTTCTTGTTCCAGTGCCATACTGGAGACATTGCTGCTAATACCTACATTGCAATCCAGGTATGCCCCAAACAGAAACAACCTTGCTAATCCTGCCCATAATCATTCATTCAAAAAACAGATCAGGGTTTACCAAGTGGCAAGGAATAGAACTACATACATGAGTTAAGGCAGCTCTTGCTCTTTCCTTTAATTCCTTTCAATGCAACATAGGCCTAATTACTTTCATTCTGCATGCCTACTGCATATTAATTAGGGAATGTCAAACATTTCCAAAGACAAAAAAATTACCCATTCATTCTCACATTACATATATATAATCTATATACATATTACCTCAATCTTCTGTTTATAAAGATATTTAACATCTCAACTTTGTTTCTTTAAAAACAAGTGCCGGGAAAAAATGGCAGAGGTTTACACGGTCCAGTTGGTGCTTTGTCCTGGAGCAGATAAGGGCGAGCAGCTGAAACGGGTAACATACAGCCCAAATAAGCAGAGGAGATTCAGCTTAGAGAGATTCTGCAGCCAGGAAAGACAGAGAACTCCTAGCAAAAGGTGACGGTTACAGATTGAGGCTGAAACCTCCCCCAGGGCTCCAGCTCAGCCACGAGACAGCGCCATCTTGTCTGGCTGTTACCCACATCCAGAGATCGGCTACTAACCTGGAGGTAACGTCTCTCAAGCAGCGTGAATACATGAACTCAGAGGAGCCCTGCTTCTTCCCACGGAAAAGTTAGACTTCCCACAAAGGTGCGGTATGCAATTCAGGTTGGAGAGAGGAACATGTGTGCAGGGGGAAATCTGTGCCCCACAAAGTCTGCAGCCATTGGGGCCAGTGTGACCCGCAAGTGGGGAAGGGCTCCCATAGGGCTGCTGGCAGAAGGGAACACTACAAATAAGCCCATAGTTGGACTGGATGCAAAGGGGCAGCCTCAGATTGTGCCAGCCTGCCAACTACTTGGTGCCAGGGGCCAGAGTGCACCCAGAGACTCCGTGCAGATCTGGAAGGTGGAGCCCTGCGAGTTCGCACAGCTTCCCAGGCTCTTGTTTACACACTTCCTCTTAAATCTGTGCTTTTGATTGTTCAACCCAGTGCATGGGATTACCCAGTTGGGGTCACTTGCAGAGCCTGTAGGGGAAGGTTGTTTTTGGGGAGCCTGGGAAACAGAGCTGGGAGTGGCGACTGGGGAACCAGCTCTGGGCGGAGCTGGTTCAGGTACAATAGAGAACTCCTGGTCAGAGAGGACTTATAGCCTCGGAGGTCAATCCAGACACACTGCCACCCAGAGGCAGAGCCACGAACTGACTCTTCTGTAAACACAGATAAAGGCAGTCTGGGGAACCAATACGGCCTGCCTTAAAATCAGGACTGTGGCTTACCAAACGGAGGACCAGTGTATCGGAGGGAAATTCAACATTCTCCTGAATACCTGGTGTGCCAAAAAGAAGAGTAGAAGATCTGAAGCACCTTCATTACTGCACAGTTTTATTTTTAATTATTTTTTCACCTTTTAACTAAGAAACCATTTTTTTCTTTTTTTCATCACCTGATTTTACCTTATTAATTACTACATTTTCATTTTTAACCAGTATTATTACTGCTACCATTTTACCATTTTTTAAAGTGTCATTTTATTTTCTCTTTATTTTATTTTGGGACTAATGTTCTCCATTCTATTTCCATCGTTCCTTTAGCAACATTTTTCTCTACCTCAATATTGCCTCTGTGCTAAAACCCGTTTCTGCACTTTTTCCCTTTTGTACTCCTGTTCTCTTACCCTATTCCTGCTTTTGATTTCCCCTATTATTTTTACCCCCTGTCAAAATTTCACCCTACTTATATATCCTATTTCCAATTCCCTGCTCTAAATCCTTATACACCTCTCCCTTATCTTTCTTCACTATCCAATTTTTTTTCTCTTCTTTTCTCTCTCTATTGTTTTATTGTTGTTTGCTTGATTGTTGAGTATATTGGTTTTTTTTTATGATTTTTTGTGAAGTTATTCTGCTTATTCTTTTTAGTTTTTTGACTCCCCCCCCCCCCCCCCCCGCCGCGGTTATTTTTGTGCTTCTGTTTTCCCGTGTGTCGCTTGATACTATTGGTTAGTGTAGTTTGTATTCATCTCCAGGAATCTGTTGCTGGAATTTGTTGGGATGAGTGGCGGTTCTATCAGAGTTTTCTCCTCGTATAAATAGTCTCTTCCGCTCTTCTACTTCATTCTCTTTTCTCTCTTACTCTTTTTTCTTCTTTTTTCCCCTCCCTTTTTCCAATTTCATTTTTGCACTCTTTTTTTTTTCTTTCTTTTTTCTCTTCTATCTTTTTTTCTTCTTTCTTCCTTATCTCCTAACTCTCTTAGCTCAGGTGGCCACTTTTATTTGGGGTTATTAATATTGTAAATACATTTGTGTTCAGTGCCTGGTACGCTGTGCCTTGTTGTGTTGTATTTTGTGCCTTTAAATCAATGCAGCAGATCCAAGCAACAGCAGCCTCCTGATCACCACACCCTCTCTCTGAGGAACAGCAGCTGTACATGAAGCCTCCCCCCAACCAGCCAGAAGAGCCACCACAGCTGTGAACAGCACCCACCAGAGGAGTTGCTGCCAACTGAGGAGCAGCTGCTACCACAACAACCCAAGGAGAAACCACAGCCCAAGAAGCTACTGCCACCCAGGGAGCAGCCACTGAATGACTCAACATCTAGATATGTCAGTGAGATCAAACATGGGTAGGCAAAGAAACCCCCAAAGAAAAGAAAAGGAGGACTCGAAAGAAAAGCAGCTAAGTGAGACAGAGGCATGCAACATGACAGAAAAAGAATTCAGAATAAGAGTCCTACCATGCATAAAATGGAGGGAGGAAAAAATCAACAACATATGCAAGAAGCAAGAAGAAACAGATGAAAAATCAATAACTTATGCAAGACCCAAGAAGAAATGAAGAGCGATATAGATGCAATAGAAAAACACCTTTGAAAGCATCAACAGTAGACTAGGAGAAGTGGAGGACCAAATTAGTGAATTAGAAGACAAGGGAGCAAAACACACCCAAGCTGTACTGCAATTGGAGAAAAAAATTAAAAGACAGGAAGAGAGCCTTTGGGACAACATGAAACGAAACAACATACGAATAATAGGGGTGCCAGAACAACAGAAAGAGGACCAAGGATTAGAAAACCTACTCAAAGAAATAATATCAGAAAACTTCCCTGAGGTGGGGAAGTAAAAAGTCACACAAGCACAGAGAGTCCCAAACAAGGTGAACCCGAAAAGACCCACACCAAGACACATCATAATTACCATGGCAAATGTTCAGGACAAAGAGAGAATCTTACAAGCTGCAAGAGAGAGATGGAAAGTTACATACAAGGGATCTCCCATTAGATTACCAAATGATTTCTCAACAGAAACACATCAGGCCAGAAAAGAATGGACGGAAATCTACAAAGTGATCAAAAGCAAAGGACTGAATCCAAGAATACTCTATCCAGCAAGGCTATCAAAATTGAAGGGGAAATAAGAAGCTTCACACACAAAAAAAGGCAAAAGGAGTTTATCACCACCAAGCCAGCAATGCAAGAAATGCTAAAGGGACTGGTGTAAAAAGAAGAAATAAAAAGCTCAGAAAGAAAACAGCTCCATCCCTGGTAGGGGCACATACAGAAGGCAACAAATTGATGTTTCTTTGTAACATCAATGCTCTTTCTCTTTCCCTCCCTCCCTCCCTTGTTCACTCCCTCTCCCATTTTCTCTCTAAGCATGTCCTTGGGTGAGGATAAAAAAAAAGCTGTGGTACATATACACATGGAATACTACTTGAACATTAAAAAGCAATCTTACCTTTTGTGACAGCATGAATAGACCTAGGGGGTATTATGCTAAGTGAAATAAGTCAAGTAAAGAAAGATAAATACTGTATGATTTCTCTTACATATGAAATCTAAAGGACAAAATAAACAAAAAAATAGAAACAGATACAGAGTGTCAATTGACAGAGGGGATGAAGGCTGTGGGCACTGGGTGAAAAAGGTGAAGAGACTAAGAAGTACAAATTGGTACTTACAGAATAGTCACCGGGATGTAAATTACAGCACAGGGACTAATCAATATCGTAATAACCATGTATATGGTCATGCAGGTACTTGAAATATTGGGGGAACCAGTCTGTAAAATACATGATTTTCTAACCACTATGCTGTACATCTGAAAGTAATGTATATATGCAAAGCCAGTGACCAGAACACTGTAATGACTGGAATGACTGGTTACTCTGACACCCACTGAAGCCAAGGAACCGGCCAATTGGGAGTGGGGCCTGGTAGCCACCCACCATGGCCCTTCCTCTAAGCCGGCCCCACCCACAATGGGTCCACCCTGTGCCTGATTGCCCCTCCACTCCAATAAGGGGTGGAGCTGGCCAGCCAACCTCCTGCAGCCCCTCCCTCTGGCCAGCCCCATCCCCAATGAGCCCCCACCACCCCTGTCGGCCTGCAGCCCCTCTCCCCAGCTGGCCCCGCCCCTGATCACCACCCCAACCCTAACTGGGGGTGGGGCCCACCAGCCAATCACCTGCAGCCCCTTCCCCAGATGGCCTCACCCTGATCAAGCCCTAATAGGGGCGGTCTGGCTGGCCAACCTCCTGCATCTCCTCCTCCTGACAGGCCTGGCCCTGATCCGCTCCTTTTGGGGCTGAGCCAGCCAGACCCCACCCATGCACAAACTCGTGCACTGGGTCTCTAGTACAGAATAATATTAAATGTAAACTGTAATTGAAAATAAAAGAAGTATATCTTAAGAATAGGCAAGGTGTTAAAAACATAATTGTCTTTGATCTCAAAGAACTTATAAAGGGGCTGTGAGAGGTAAACAAATGCAACACATTATGATGTATGCAACTAAATGAGAAGTAGAGTGTGCTCTGCAAACATACACTAGAGCAGGCTTTAAAGAACACAGAAAAGGCAACCAAGGAATAGTGACATCTAACTTGACATCTGAATGTATTTCAGCAGATTGCCTGCTAAAAATTTGGAGGGAGTAGAGAGGTAAGTGGACTTCAGAGTATTCCAACCAGAAGGAACTATATAAATTGTAGTGGGCTGCATATCGGGGCGCGCTATGCTGTCTGTTCCTGGAACAGACAGATAGGAAGGTACTGACATCAGGTCAGGCCTTGAGATATGGTCTCATGGTCCCTCCTCAATATACTGTGCTCTCTGTTCCTGGAAAACATAGATAGGAAGGTGATAATGCTATACTGTGTCGGGAACAAATTGCGTAAACAAGGCTTTGTAACTTTGTAGTTTTTGCAAATAAATATGCTGTAACTCTTGCAGTCAGGGCTGCAGTTCAGCCTTTGCTTTGAACTGCAGACAGCTGGCCAGCTTAATAAAGGTTCCTAAATTTAAATTCTGAGTCGGTGGTCTATCTCACTGAGTCAACCCATAACATTAATGAAGCTCAAATCAAAAAAATTTTGATATATTGACAAAACTGAGACTGCAGTTTGACTACAGTGTAAGAGTGGAGAGAGAAGGTTGGAGAAAGAAGGCTAAGAAATTAACAGAAAGCAAAATCCTGAAGTATTTTGAATTGAATCTGAACATTAATGTCAGTATGGTGACAGAATCAGATCTGCACTTTGTAAAGGAGGCTCCTTCTGATTATGCTGGGAAGAAAGGATAAACAGAGGCAAGATTGGAGGCAGGAAGACCACTTGGGAAGCTGTTGTAGGAACCTACACCAGATGTGAAGATAGCCTGGAAAATAGCAATGGCAAAAGGGAAGGGGACAAGGGAGATATTTAGAAGAGAAACTGATTAGTGTGAAGAAGATGGAGAAATTGGTGACACTTCAGGTTTCTGGCTTGGACAAGGAGTGCATGATGGTGGCGGACTGTAGAAGAAGCCATGAGAAAGTCAGACCAGCCTGAAATGTCAAGTGGGGGGTGACTTGGAAAGAAATAAAGCAGGAGAGCTTGGTTGAGGCAAGATCAAATTTGGCTTCAGGTCAAATTAAGATTTTGTGATGTTATTCTAAGTGAAATGGGAAGTCATGGGGAGCTTTATTGTTTACACCACTTACTCTCAGGGAAATAAATGAAAATGAAGACTGAATAATTCCCAGGTCCACCATGAATGGCCGAGCAGGCTGTGTGCTGCCCAAATCCAGGGGATGCCACTCACATAGATCATGATATAAATGGTACACCCAAAGTCATGCAAAGCACAGCAGCCATCCTTGACATAGCATCTTAAGTGCTTCTCTAGTTTGTTTATACGAATAAATGGCTTATCTCCATAAGAAAATAATAAACATGTCCAGAGAAGAGCTTGTTTTATACTTGTTTTCTGTTTCTCAAATTACCTAGCATGGACCTGAATACACAGCTAGCGCTTATTGAAAAACGTGTGGTCTTGGCTCTAGAAGCCACTACTCACTTTGATTTCACTACCGTAAGCACTACCTGCTCTATCACAGAATAACTCTAACTACACTAACCAACTCTAGCAGATTTAAAATTTTATTTATATAATAAGATTTTACATTTACATGAAGCAAGTGTCATGACACTGAAGCAGATGCTGAGTTTTACAACTTGTTCTCAATTTCTTTCACTGGTCATTTTTATTTGAAAATATTTAAGTGTTCCTCCCTTGCAATTTTTTAGAGTAAGAATTTTTAGGATCTGATTTGGTTTCTCCCATCCTCTATGATTATATACATCTGGCTACTATTCCTACATTTAATTAAGAAATCATAAATTTTGGTATCACATGTCTATTTGTTTTGTTTTCTGTGAAATACTTTTTCACTGTCATAACTATCAAAGCACTTATGATTTAAAATTTTCTTAAAACATCAACTTTTTAATAAATATATTTTTATTGATTTCATAGAAGACAGGAGAGGAAGAGAGAGATAAAAACAACAATGATGAGAGAAAATCGTCCACCACCTGCCTACTGCACACCCCTCACTGAGGATTGAGCTTGTAATCCAGGCATGTTTCCTAACTAGGAATCAAAATGTGACTTCCCAGCTCATAGGTTGACACTCAACCACTGAGCCACACCAGCTGGGCATGTCAATTATGATTTTAGATGCTATATCCCTTATAACACAAAGTCTTATAATTTATTTAAAGAGTCAGAATGAATCACAAATCATATGTAGTTATTTTTTACATTATGATCAAAATTAGCCCATTTTCTCCTTTTTAAATTATTATCATTGTAGTTAATACTACAATTATCATGTTCTGAATTTTGTTTGGTGATTCACTATTAACTCAGTTGTTTATGAGTGAAGGGCTACCACATCTAATATGTCATTTTTGGGTGGGGAGAGGTGAAAGGAAGATGAGACCAAGATCACTGACTCACTGAACAAGCTAGCAACTCTTTTAACAGGGAAAGGAAGTGCAGTATTTCATTTATTTATTTATTTATTTATTTATTTAAATATACTTATATAACATTTACCATTTACCAATGAAACCGGCGAATTGCTAGGTTTAGAATGCATACCAAAGGGTATAATCTGCTGAATTGCTATTATTCTACTATTAACATTACTGTAGCTGTCTTCCATGATCACTGTATTAAACTAATTCAACTGTATGACTAGACTAGGTCACAGCCATCACCATGAACTGAGTGAGCATGTAGAGCATACTAGTTATGGTAGGTGCAACTTACATATACTTTAGATAAAATGACTAGGACTTACATGTTTATGATTACATAAAGAAATATATAAATAAGCTTTGACTATAGTTTTCAAGTAAGCATGTAAGTTCCACACATCTAAACCTTTATTCCCAGCTAAGATATCTCTCCTGGGCTCCAGAGCCCTACATATCCAAATTGCTTACCATGGTCACTGGCACATAGATACCCCAGACACACTACAACCTCAACACTGTTTGAGTGAAATCATTTCCTCCGCTTTCTGTATCCTCTTTTTCCATCAATGGGTGGCACTAACCTAAGCAGCCAGAAGCCTGGGAGTCATCTTGAACTCATCTCTCTTTACTTGCCACCTGCTCCCTTCTGCTAAGTCACAAGTCCTGCATATCTCTTATCCAGCTAGACTGGTAGAGCAAAAATGGATACCTGGTCTCCCTGAACCTATTTTAATCCCCTCCAATCTGTTCTCTACACAACTGTGGAAATCATCTAAAACACAAAAGGGATCCCAATGTTCCTCTAATTAAAACTCTTGAATGTCTTTCTATCAATTTCAGGATAAATCCAACCTTCAGATGAGGTCCTTCATAATTAGGCCTGTTTTCTCTGGAGCACTGACTTTTCTCTCCCTAAAAAGCTCCCGTCATACCTGAACATTTGCCTTTTCTATCAAGTACACACCACATTATTTCCGGCCTCTGTCCTTACACATAATTTCCCTCCAGCTGAATGCAGTTTTCCCCTCCCCTTTTTGGTCCTAGGACATCCTCCTAAAAGTCTCGTATATACACCACCCTTCACTCCCAAAGCTTGAGTTAAGTATCCTCCATATGTGCTCTATCTATCTCTAGACACTTATGAAATGGTTATTTTATTTATATATCTCTCCCTCAATACTAATAAAAGGGTAATATGCTACTTAGACCGGAAGATCTTCCAGGCGAAGCTATGGTGGTGGGGACGAAGCAGAGGCAGTTAGGGGCGATCAGGCCAGGAGGAAAGGGCAGTTGGGGGGTGATCAGGCTGGTGGGGGGGGGACAGTTGGGGGAGAGCAGGCCAGCATGGGGCCAGTTGGGAGCAAACAGGCTGGAAGGGGGGTAGTTGGGGACAATCAGGACAGCAGGGGGGGCTGTGGGGGCAAGAAATCTGGTGTGTGGGGGGGCAGCTGTGGGTGAGCAGGCCAGCCAGGGAGGACAGTTGGGGGCCATGAGGCTGGCCAGAGAGGGCAGTTGGGAGCCATGAGATTGGGATGGGAGGGCAGTTGGGGGCCATGAGGCTGGCCAGGGAGGGCAGTTGGGGGCCATCAGGCCAGCAAAGGGGGCAACTGGGGGAGAGAAGGTAGGCGGGGGGCGCAGTTGGAGGAAAGCAGCCCAGCAGGCAGAGTGGTTAGGGGCAATCAGGCAGGTAGGTAGGTGAGTGGTTAGGAGCCAGCGGTCCTGGAATTCGAGAGGGATGTTTGACTGCCAGTTTAGGCATGATCCCACCAGCATTCGGACATCCCCAAAGGGATCCCAGATTGGAGAGGGTTTAGGTCTGGCTGAAGGACAACCCCCTGCTGTGCACAAATTTCACGCACCATGCCACTAGTTAACAAATAAGATCCTTGAGGGCTTTCTATTTCTACATGATCAGCATGTAAGCATTCATCTGGCACTTTGACACTCACTAAATGTTTATTGAATGATGAATGAACAAACTGAAAATTTATATAGAGAGAATAAATAGGACAGTTCTAAAAGGACTGTCTGCTCTAGGAGGTTTCATGAGTAATAATTGAAGGGGAAATTTTTGGAAGACAGTCAGTTAAAAAATATATCTTCAGGTAAAAATAATCTTTGTTTTATTTATATTCTACCTACTATAAATTCTTTTTAGATAGTTCACTCTAAAATACATGTATACAAAGATAAATATTAAGAGCCATGTGGTAGAGACAGGGACTGACAGTTCTATTAGAAACATAGGTTAGGGATAGTTGCTGCAATTTAGCTCTAAACATAGTACTGAGTTTAATGGTAGCAAAAGTAAAAATGGGAAATACTTTGTGAAATAAAAGCAAGTAGGAACAAACCCACCCCGCCCCCGCCCCCCGCCAAAATTTCATACAAAGAACTAGCTTCACATACAATAGTTAATAAAAATTGGTTGAGACCTGGCCAGATAGCACAGGTGGTTAAAGTGCTGGCCCAATATGCCAAGGTTACAGGTTTATCCCTGGTCAAGGGACTTACAATAATCAACCAATGAATGCATAAACAAATGGAACAGTAAAATCAATGTCTCTCTCTCTCTCTCTCTCTCTCTCTCTCTCATTATTTAAAAACTTTTTAAAAAGATTGGTTGAGTGAAAGAGTAAGTATCTGTATGTTAAAACTTTTAATATCAAAATGGATAATATCTTCAATGATGGATTTTAAAAAGCTATGGGAAAAATGTCCATTTTATTTTTATTTTAATCCTCAAGGAGGATATTTTTTCCTTTTTTTTCTTTCTTCTTCTTCTTTTATTTTTTTACGAGTGAGTGGAAGGGAGAGGGAGAGACAAACAGAAAAACATGAATGTGAAGAGACACATTGACTGGTTGCCTCCCACGTGCACTATAACCAGGGCCAGTGATTGAGCTGCAACCAAGGTACATGCTCTTGAGTGAAACTTAGCCCGGACCCTTTATTCCACAGGGCAACACTCTATCAATAGTAAACCTGCCACTATTATACTAAAACATAATAGTCCATATTTTAAGTGTTATCTATACTTCAACATTTACGTATCAATAAAAATAAACCAGCTAGGGCAAAACTATTTTAAAAATAAGCCCTCAATTTAAAAATTAAAAAGAAAAATGTTATCAGACTAATTCTACAAAGACATTCTATGAAAAACTAATCTGGCAAATGTACATAACTTACTAGTGATCCTAACTTGATAGAGTAAAGTGGATAGAGATCACTTCCTTTGGATATGCATACATACATACACATGAACGCAAATGTTATGTGTTTTCACCTGGACTTTTAACAAAACTTGAAAAAAAAATAAATTTTAAAATGAGCTATTCTTATAATAGAAAATATGGGGCATACGGCAAAACCAAAACTTTATTTTACTTTGCAATTTAGGAAAGTTTAACTTGTGTTCAGATTGGCCATCCCACCCACTGTTAAGGCAAAGCCAAATTTTTCTCAAGGTGTGGCCCTGGAATTCTCTTAGGGTCGGTATATCTACTGAATAGAATTGCCAAAGCTCGGCCCACAAAGAACATGGAATAAAAGTCCTTTACATAAAGTATGATTAAATAAAAAGCAAAGGGAAATGTTAAGTATATGTTTACATCTATCAAGTGCCTGTCGCTTCACTCTGCACTACCTCATGTCCTCAAAATGCCCTGGAGAGAAGGCAGTCAGCGTTTGAGGGGCATATAGAGACTTCATAACAAACACTAAACTTTTGAATTTTTTTTATATGCTCCTTTGATTTAGAAGGAATAATATCACAATGAGAAAAATAACTCTAGGTTATAGACACATTGTACATAGTTCTTTATAGAAGCAAGTATGAAATAAAATTATTTTTGTAAAAATACTGTGAAGAATATATCTCACAACACTTAGTTTGCTTCAGTAATTTCTTTGGACCTATTTAATAAGGCAAATTCTCTCATTTGCACATCAAAAAGGAGCAGAGATTAAAATGAAATAAAATCCCATTGATTTTCACCTTCAAAGATCCTTTCACAGTGAATGAATAAAAAAATTATCCACAAAGGAACTACTGATTTATCATGATGCATATATAGAAATGGTTTTCACATTATGTTGAATATATGATATACATTTATTTAAATAGTTTTTCATAAAACTAAGAAAATTTAACCCTCCCATGGAATGCAGAAATTATGTTAAAGTAAAGAATAAAATGTACTGGTTTCTTAGGCTACCCAAATGAAGTCACATGACTGGAAAAAAAGACTTGATCAGAATATATAATTGATGCATACATATACTGGCTCATTCAAAAGCATTTTTAAATCCAGGTGATTTTTTTTAAAAAGAATGAACCATTTGGCCATGGCTGGTGTTGTTCAGTGGTAGGAGCATTGGCCCATACACCAAAGGGTTGAAGGTTCAATCCCCAGCCCTGTGGGAAGAAATCAATCAATGTCTTTCACATCAAGTTTCTCTCTCTCTTTCATTCATTCTCTCCCTCCCCCTACTTCCCTCCTTTGCACTATCCATAAAAAGCAATGGAAAAAATATCCTTGGATGAGTATTAACAACAACAAAAGAATAAACCATTTGATTGTTTAACTTAATTGACTATTAAGTAAAGTATTCAGCGCTAACTGGTTTGGCTCAGTGCTAGAGCGTCGTCCTGTAGACTTGAAGGGTGCCAGGTTAGATTCTGGTCAAGGGCATGTACCTTGGTTGCAAGCACATGCCCAGCAGGCTGTGTGCAGGAGGCAGCTGGTCAATGTTACTCTCTCATTGGTGTTTCTAACTCTCTACCCCTCTCCCTTCCTCTCTGTAAAAAGAGTCAATAAAATATATTTTTTTAAAAAAAGAAAAGTTTTCATAATAAAGCTTACAGGTTACTCTTTTAATTAAAAGAATACATATATTGCGATATTCATTATCTGCTTCAATTAAAAAATAATTTAAAAAGCACTTAAACGGAATGTAGATAACGTGAAATATGTTAAAATAAACTTCTAAGGAAAAGAAAAATATTAGTTTTCCATCAAGATATTATTAAAGTGCAGATAACTTTAGGATATAGTTATATATTTTTTGTATTCCATTCCTGCATGAGTAGAAATAGGTGGCTGTATAAAATATCATACTAGCCCTGGCTTAAGTAGCTCAATTGATCATACCATTGACCCTATAGCCAACCTCGTGGGTTCCATCCCTGGTCAGGGCACATACAAGAATCAACCTACTAATGCATGAATAAGTGGAACAACAAATCAATGTTCCTCCCTCTCTCCCTTCCCCTCTTTCTGAATTTAATAAATAAAAGTTAAAAATAAAATGTCATATCTAAGTCACTTATACTTTAGAGATCACTTTGCCTATTTGGATTGATCACATTCCATAAAATATTCTACATTGTCCTTGTATGGGAAGAGAAAACCTGCCACTATTATACTAAAACATGATATTCTGCATTTTAAGTGTTATCTATATTTCCACATTTATGTATCACATTTTTAATATAATGTCACTCAGCTTCCCCTTTTTAAAATGTATTACATTAGCTGTATATTGTTCAAAAATTAAATATTTATAAATAGCAAGTGTCCTTCCACAAAGGGCTTGAAGAAGACTGAGAGAAGAAAAAAAAAACGCATAAAAATAATTGCATTTAGAAAATGTAATATGCTCTAATACACTTTAACTAATCAGTATACATGGGTTCTGAATTTAATCAGAAGGAAGCCACTGTCCTAAAAACACCAGAACCAACCAATACTACATCCCGAACCCAATCAGTTCATTCAACTGTCAGTTGTGAATTTGATATCAGCAGAGATGAAAGTTTGTAAAACTATAAATATGATGACCTCAGGTAAATATACTTAACCAGTAACTTAACGAGGATAATACACTCTAAATCACCTGAAATGTATTTTGTGGTACTTTTTCTGCCAAATAACTAATTTGTTCTTTACTTCTTGAGATGAAATCCTAATAATGCACTTAACTGAAAACTGGACTTATGCCCTGTGAAACACATAGGCTATTACACGGTAAGCAATTAGTTAAGCAATATTCTATTAAAACATAATTACAGCCCTAACCTGTTTGGCTCAGTGGATAGAGAGTCGGCCTGCGGACTGCAGAGTCCCAGGTTCGATTCCGGTCAAGGGTATGTGCCTTGGTTGCGGGCATATCCCCAGTGGGCGGTGTGCAGGAGGCAGCTGATCAATGTTTCTCTCTCATCGATGTTTCTACCTCTCTATCCTTCTCTTTTCCTCTGTGCAAAAAATCAATAAAATATATTTAAAACAAAACAAAACAAAAACAACAACAACACATAATTACAAAAAAATGGCAGTGGAGTAAGTGGATTCTACAAAGACATGCTTCCAGGACCAAACTGGAATTACTACTCAAATGCAAAAAAAACAAAAACAAAAAAACCGAAAAAGCAAAACACAAAACACCATCTTGAAAAATCAACTGAAGACTAGCTGGAGAGAACCCTGATAACCAAGGACAGAAAGTGGAGACCTCATAGAGACTGGTAGGAAGGAAAGAGGTGTGAAGGGACTGGCTGTGCTCTCACAAAAGCAACTGAAGATCTGGGGAGATATCTCAGCTGTGGGGGGCTGCCACTGAGAATTCTGGTGTCTAAACACCAAGCTGGGGCCGCAGGTGAGAGCACCAGAACCGAGAAAGGTGCGCACATCACATCTGGCTATAAAAAGCAGAAGGGTCACTACCTGCCAAGGAGAGACAGCAAGAGATGCAGGCACCCTCTTAAAGGGCCATCACACAAAACTTTGTGTGCAGCCACTCAACTTGGGCTTCAGCAGAGAGAGGGCAGAGTGAATTGGAGTTGTGTGAGCAGAAGCCAGGGTTGGGGGCTCTGGGGTTAGAGCTCAGAAGGCAGACACATTGTTATCCTGTGCTAAGTCATTCCATCACACTCCTAAGGACAAATTTCTCAGGCAGACCTTTGCTATCCAAGTGGATTTTGCCTCAGGGGGAAGGCAGTTGCCTCACTCTATTACAGAGGTTCTCAACCTGTGGGTCGCGACCCCTTTGGCAGTCGAATGACCCTTTCACAGGGTTCTCCTAAGACCATCCTGCATATCAGATATTTACATTATGATTCATAACAGTAGCAACACTACAGTTATGAAGTAGCAACAAAAATAATTTTATTGTTGGGTCACAACACGAGGAACTGTATTTAAAGGGCCAGAAGTTTGAGAACCGCTGTTCTATTAGAAAGCCCCTTCCTCCACACTGTAGAGTTTCTCAGGCCCATGAAGAGACTGAGAATAACAATTAGCCTCCAGGCAATTGCTTCTGCCCCAGTCTGTTGAAAAACCTCTCATCCCCACCTGTGGGTGAGAGCTTGAGGCTTCTTGCAACTGAATACAATTGGTCTAGGGCAGAAGTGGGTCTCTAAAGGCTTTGAGTCTTTGCCTGATATAATTAGTCAGAAAGAGCTTTTGACACTGTCCTACACTAGAGATTGGGAAAGGTAGCAGATCTACCTAATATATAGTCACAAACCCAATAGGAAGCCAAAATGGAGACAAAAAAAAACCCCAAAACTCTGAAATGAAAGAACAAGAGAATTCTCTAGAAGAAGAGCTAGTTGAAATGGAGAAAACAAATTTATGAGGCATAGAATTCAGAATAATGATGGCAAAGATGCTCATAAGCATTAGAAAACATAGTAGCTATGAAGAATGATATAGCACTAATAAAGAACACAGGGGAATGAATACACAGAAAAGTATGGGAAGCTAAGTATTGGATCAGTGAATTAGAAGATGGCATAAAAAAAATCAGAGAACCAGAAGGAAAAAAACAGTTAAAAAACAGGAGGTCAGCTTAAGGGGGCTACAGAACAACATGAAATGTAATACTATTCATATAATAGGTGTGCCAGAAGGAGAAGAAAGAGAGCAAGGGATACAGAATATGTTTGAAGAAATAATGGCAGAAAACTTCCCTAACCTGGTAAAGAAAAAAGTCAAAGAGGTCCAGGAGGCACAGACTCCCAAGCAAGAAGAACCCAAACAGGCCCACACCCAGACACACCATAATTCAAATGCCAAAAAATAAAGTCAAGGAGAGAATCTTAAAGGCAGCAAGAGTAAAGCAATTCGTTAGCTTCAAATGATCTCCCATAAGGTTGTCAGCTTGATTTTTCATCAGAAATTCTACAGGCTACAAGGGAATGACAAAGTTCACAAGTTAATGAAAAGCAAGAATATGAAACCAATCCTATCTAATAATAGAGAAACATGGTAATTAGCCGAACCTCCAGTACCCTTCCCATTGGCTAGTCAGGGCGATATGCAAATTAACTGCCAACCAAGATGGCAGCTGGCAGCCGGCAGCCAGGCAGATTGAAGTGAACAGGAGGCTTGCTTGCTTCAGTGACAGAGGAAGCCAATGTTCCCTGCCTGCTGCTGCTGGCCTCTGAGCGTGCAGTTTGAAACATTGTTACAAATATAGAAGCTAAACAAAACCCCAGAAACCTGCTTTCAGCCAGCCGGGATCTCAGAGCTGGAGTTGAAACAGTGTTTCGATTATAGAACCCAAACAAACCAGATACCTATTTGCAGCAGCCAAGGCCTCAGAGCTGGAGCCAAGCCTCAGAGCTAAAGCTGGCCCAGAATAAAAAAAAAAGTAAAAAAGGACAGGTTGGGAGCTTTAGTCACCCGCCAGCCTGAAAATGGCCCTCAGCTCCTCACCCAGACTGGCCAGGCACCCCAGTGGGGACCCCCACACTGATCCAGGACACCCTTCAGGGCAAACCAGCCAGCCCCCACCCATGCACCAGGCCTCTATCCTATATAGTAAAAGGGTAATATGCCTGCCAGCACAGGGATCATCATGACAGGGGGCAGCAACCAAACCCCCTAATCAGCCCTGCTTTGTGCCTAATAGGGGGTAGCTCCTCAACCCCCTGATTGCCCTGCGGCTCTGTGTGTGACAGGGTGCAGCGCCCTAACCCCCTGATCGACCCTGCTCTGTGTGTGACAGGGTAGAGTCATAACCTCCCCATCAGCCTTGCCCTGATTATGACAGTTGTGGCACCACAACCCCCTGATCGGCCCTGCTCTGTGGGTGATAGAGGGCGGTGCCCCAACCCCCTGATCTGCTCTGCTCTGTGTGTGACAGGGGGCGGTGCCCCAACTCCCCTATCGGCCCTACTCTTTAAGTGACAGGGAGGAACTCCTCAACCCCCAGATGGGCCCTGCTCTGTGTGTGACAGGAGGCAGCACCCCAACCCCCTGATCGACCCTGCTCTGAACCCGACCAGGGGCAGGCACCTAGGGATTGGGCCTGCCCTCTGCCACACAGGAGCAGGCCTAAGCCAGCAGGTTGTTATCTCCCGAGGGGTCCCAGACTGCGAGAGGGCACAGGCCGGGCTGAGGGACCCCCCTCCCACCCAAGTGCACAAATTTTTGTGCACCGGGCCTCTAGTATTACTATATTCAGCAAAGTTATCATTCAAAATAGATGGTGAAATAAAGAGTTTCCCAGACAAAAACATAAAAGGAGTTTGTCAACACTAAACCAGCACTGCAAAGAAATGTTAAAGGGACAGCTATAATGAGAGAAAATAGAGAGAAAAACAGGCATACAGACTTAAGGTGGCAATAAATAAGTACCGATCAATAATAACCTTAAATTTAACTGCATTAAATTCTCCAATTGAAAGATATATGGTACCTGAATAGAAATAAAGAAATATGACCAAATTATATGCTGTTTACAAGAGACTTAACTCAGAGCAAAAGAATTCCATAGGGTGACAGTGAGGGAATGTAAAAAAATATTCCATGCAAATGGAATTAAAAAGAAAAAAAGCTGGGTTGGCAGTACTCATATCTGACTAAATAGATTTCAGAATGAAGACCATTACAAGAGACAACAAAAATCAGTACATAATACTAAAAGGGCCGAAACCAGTTTGGCTCAGTGGATAGAGCGTCAGCCTGTGGACTGAAAGGTCCCAGGTTCGATTCCGGTCAAGGGCATGTACCTGGGTTGCAGGCACATCCCCAGTAGGAGATGTGCAGGAGGCAGCTGATCGATGTTTCTCTCTCATCGATGTTTCTAACTATCTCTCTCCCTTCCTCTCTGTAAAAAAATTAATAAAATATATTTTTAAAAAATACTAAAAGGATTGATCCAACAAGAGGGTATAACCATGGTAAACATATATGCACCCAATACAGGAGCACCTAAATATATAAAAAACTTCTAGAGGTCTTTAATTGGAGACATCGATAACAATATAGTCATAGTAGGGGAATTTAACACCCCATTGACTTCACTGAATAGATCTCCTAGACAAAAAATTAACAAGGAAACAGTGACTCTAAGTGACACACTGGGTCAGATGGATATAATTGACATTTATAGAACATTTTACCCAAAAGCCACAGAATATACATTCTTCTCAAGTGCACATCGAACATTCTCAAAGACAGACCACATGTTAGGACACAAACAAGTCTCTAGTTCAATGAGACTGAAATCATATCAAGCATCTTCTCAGATGACAATGGAATGAAATTAAAAATCAACTACAGTAAAAACACCCCAAAACATTCAAACTCATGGAGACCAAATAGCATGTTATTAAACAATGATTGGCTTACCAACAAGATCAAGGAAGAAATCAAAAACTTCCTGGAAACAAATGAAAATGAACACACAACAATCCCAAATCTTTGGGACACAGCAAAAGCAGTCCTGAAAGGGAAGTTCATAGCACTACAGGCTTGTCTCAAAAAATAACAAAAATTAATAAGAAAATATTTAACCTCACTAATAAAAGAATAAGAAAAAGAAAAGCCCAGAGTAAGTAGAATGAAGGAAATAATAAAAATTACAGCAGAAAAATGATACAGAGACAAAAAACAACAACAAAACAAACACAAACAAACAAACACAATGAAACCACGAGCTGGTTCTTTGAAAAGATAAACAAGATTGATGACCGGTGAGCCAGACTCCTCAGGAAACAAAGAGAGGACTCAAAAGAATAAAACCAGAAACAAAAGAGTTGATATCACAATGGACACCACAGAAATACAAAGGCTTGTAAGAAAACACTATAAACAACTATATGCCAACAAGCTAGACAATGTGGATGAAATGGACAAGTTCCTAGAAAAATACAATATCATGAAACTGAATCACAAAGAATTACAAATTTGAATAAGCCAATAAGAACTGATGAAATAGAAGCACTAGTCAAAAAGCTCCCAGCAAACAAAAGCCCAGATCCAGATGGCCAATGGGGCCGCAAAGGGGGACATATGTAATACTTTCAACAATAAATATTTAATTAAAACATAAAAATAAAAACAGAAAGGAGTTTATCAAGCCAAAAAAGTGGGAAAATATAGGTGATCCTATCCCTGCAATGCAAATGTACAAAGGGCAGTGAAAAGAGGATTAAAAAGAAAAAAAATCATAAAGCACAGTGAAGATAACTGGTTAGCTGAAGTGAAAAAGTAGAAAAGAGAAAAGGAAACCAATATTCACTTAAAAAGTTAAAGCTGTTGGGTGTTTGACAGACTAAATTATCTTAGGGAAAATGAATATTTAAAAGAGAAAACTAAAAACTCTCTCCGTGACAGCTGAATAGTAAAGGTTATTGCAGCGGTTCTCAACCTGTGGGTCGCTACCCCTTTGGGGGTCGAACGACCCTTTCAAGGGGATGCCTAAGACCAGCGGAAAACACATATATAATTACATATTTCTTTTGTTATTAATCACCATGCTTTAATTATGTTCAATTTGTAACAATGAAATTGGGGGTCACCACAACATGGAACTGTATTAATGGGTTGCGGCATTAGGAAGGTTGAGAACCACTGGGTTACTGGAAAACACAATGTAAGCTAGACATCAGAACTACCTTCTTCTTTCACTTTGGTAACAACTTTCTGAGTTTCTGACCATCGTTCCACAATCTCCTTGCATATGTTAAGAAGGGAATCTTCTTCCTGGTTGGAAAAGAAGATCAATTAATTATTTCCTAGGGACCCCTCAACCTGAACAAAGCCTATGCAGAGGGCACAGCTGGTGGTGAGAAGAAACCAGGAAGAGGGTTTGGAAGCCACACAACAGAGAGTATGTTTCCCTTTGGAGGCTCTGGACACAGAAGTAATCCTGTGAGTCCCAGAAGCCACACCTGCTCGGTCAAAAGCACCCACACCATCCGACAAGATCCAGAGGAAAGGATTCCCACAACTCAGGGCAGTCTTCCTCATTCTTTTGGAGCAACAACCTGTTGCCTACGTCAAAACCCTTCTCCTCCGTGAACTCTTCTTTGGCCGATATATTCAACTCAGTATGTTCTCCAAGGTTTATCACCTTCATGTCAAGAGACTGTTAATTGTCTAAGGCAAATTCATGCCTGTCTTAATCAGCGGACATACAGCTCCAAATAATGACACCATGAAAAAAACGGGTCAAGGAATTGGTATCAACTTCTTTTTCATGGAGTATTTAGAAACTTCCCAGCTGGAAATAAAACTAACTAAAATTGCTTATGTCCTACTCTTTCCTTCTACAACAGTGATTCTCAACCTTCCTAATGTCGCGACCCTTTAATACAGTTCCTCATGTTGTGGTGACCCCCAACCATAAAATTATTTTTGTTGCTACTTCATAACTGTAATTTGGCTACTGTTATGAATCATAATGTAAATATCTGATATGCAGGACGTATTTTCATTGTTACAAATTGAACATAATTAAAGCATAGTGATTAATCACAAAAACAATATGTAATTATATATGTGTTTTCAGATGGTCTTAGGCGACCCCTGTGAAAATGTCATTTGACCCCAAAAGGGTCACGGCCCACAGGTTGAAAACCGCTGCTCTACAACCTATACTGTCAGGGTCCAAAAAGCAAAATTGATCCTACTGTGTTGTATTTCCACTGAACTCATGAGCTGCATCACAAGCTGTGTTAAGGCTTTCCCAAAAATAAGCAATCTCACCTGAGCACGCTCTGGGGGCCCAAGCCAGGAGGTCCTGGGACTGCTGCATTAGTGTTATTTTGCAACCACGTACCTGATCAATAAGCTACCCTTTCACCAAGTGTTAGTGGAGACGAAGGCAGCAGAAATGAAGAAAAGCAGACAATTTGGTGACCCCCTACTAAAACAAAGCTTAAAGTACACATTTCTGAATTCTTGAATCTGCCTCTAAGAGGCTAAGTGCCAAGTTTGTCTTTCTTTTTAAAAACTCTGATCTCTTATTCCTACTCCCACTCACCTCCCCCCACCCGTATCCACCCCCCACACACAGCAATGACTACTGCATTTGTAAATACTATCCTATATAATAAAAATCTAATATGCAAATCGACTGAAAGACCCGTCGCTATGATGTGCCCTGACCACCAGGGGGCAGATGCTCAATGCAGGAGTTGCCCCCTCTTGGTCAGTGCCCTCCCACAGGGGGAGCACCACTCAGGGCTTCTTCCTAAGCTGTCAGTTGGGCGCAGGCCAAGCTGAGGGCCCCCCTTGCCCCATCCCAAGTTCATGAATCTCTGCACCGGGCCTCTAGTAAAGGATAAATCACAAGATGCCTTCAGTTCTGCCTGGGCCCGGAAACCTCTACCGGGCTTACCTGTTTGGACTCCTCCCTCCAAAATAGGAATGAGAGGCTTTTGTCCGCGGACACTCTGGCACCGCCTCCTCCAGGACAGAGACAGCCCAGAGCACCTTGTCCCCTCCGCCACTGCCAGCGGATGGGAATGAGACTGGGCGTCAGTCGTTGGTGGTAAGCTCCCAGGTAGACATTTCAACGCCTCCCGAAGAAGGCTCACCACAGGCATCGGGAGCCTTGTCCCCAGGACACTGAAAGCCATTCCTCTCTGTGCACCGACAATCTTCCTGCTTCCTCACTCCCTGAGAGGGAGGACCCCCTGCCCCCAGGCCCAGAACTCGGGAAGAGTGCTTCTCTCCCAGGTAAAGCCGCTGATCCTCTGGGACACGGGGTAGGGGACGGGGCTACAAAGACCTGACAGGGGCTGCCAGAGGCTCAAGAAATGCACCCCACGGGGCTTCTCACCAGGACAACAGAAGCCATGCCCTGCAGAGTGTCCAGCTTCTCCTCCCTTTCCTCCTCCTTCTGCAGGAGGATGTAGGTGCCTCCAACCATCCATCCACCCAAACTACAAAGCTGCTACCCTCTGGCCGAAGCATTACACCTGGGCAGGATACCCTCAGCTCCCCGGGATCGCCAGCTCTGCCCCTGCCCAGGCCTAATGCCTCTGACTGAGTCGTTAGACATGGGCAGGGGCCCCCTCGGCTCTGATAGCAGCCTTGGCTCTGCCCAGGAACCCCTGGCTCTGGCCCTTCCTAGGCTGCTCAGGGCCCACATGGGGCCTACCTCTGAGTGACCTGGGTGCTGATGATTTTCCCGGGACCCAGACCGCTGGGCGCCTACATATGCAAATTAACCGCCATCTTTGTTGGATTAATTTGCATACTCATCCAATTGGCTGGTGGGTGTAGCAGACAGACAGTCAATTTGCATGTTTGTCTAGTATTAGGTAAGATGTTCCATACTAAAATATTAATCATGTTAATAAGAATTTTTCTATTTTCAGGGATAAGTACTAAGATAATTCTATTAGCTATAAAAATAAACTGATGAGGTTCTATAAAATTGATTTTATTTTACTAGAGTATAAAATTCAAACTTAGTTTATTATAAGATTTGTGGAATTAAAAGGTGTTAGGTATAAAAATAATTAAAATAAGGTTGAGGATGATTAGAAAATAGTAATACTTTTTGAAAGTAGGATGGTTTAAAAAATTCAAAGTGGCATATTAAACAGTAACTTATAACAATAATTTTATAAAAAGGTTACTGTGAGAGAAATATGAAAATATCTAGAAAAATTTATTTTAATTGAAAAAAGCCAAAAAATAGAGTGGGTAATTAGTATACATTCTTGGGATATAAAAATACAAAAAATGTAGTGGACACTATCATCACTCAGTAAGTATTATGTTTAAGATTTAAAGTAACTAAATCACCAAGTCATTCATATTACAAAGTTATATTTCTTGAGAAATAACAATTGAAGAATTTTGAAACCTAATATTGACCTGCCGAAACTTGGGCACATCAACTCAGTTTTTCAACAGAATGGAAATTTGCCATCTATAGGCCAGAAATTGACTGTATTCAGAGAAACAAAAGGCCTCTAAAGTATCATTAGTTCAGAATCTAACAAAATCTGTTGTCATTATTATTTTCTCCATTCTTTTTGGTTAGTAAACAGCAATTCTAACTTTATCAGCATTCCAGGCAGGACAAATTCAAAGAATTATAGCAATTCCCTAATTGCTATTTTAATGACAGACATAATGTAGTGCAATAATCTCACTTTACTGGTAATTTATCTCAGGTCCAGAGAGGTTAAAGCAACTTATTCAAGACCATCCTTCTTCTAGTTAAAGGCAGGGATGAACCCAAGTCTCCCAAATACCCAGAAAAGACACAAGTATTTAATAATATTGTAAAAATTATTACGTACTGATGGTCCAAAGATTATGTTAAATTTCTTTGACCTTTCACACAGGAAATACCATCTGGAAAACATGACACATTTCTTAGTGAAACCTCTGTTAATTTTGCCAGCCAGCATTACTGTGCCATTCCAGTATTTCAGTGAGGCCAGAGGAAAATTGCCACTGGGAGCTTATGCAAGGGGTCAAAGGCTCTCTTTCTGAAATTTCCATTCAAAGGCCTAGACTTCAAAGTTGGAACCAGCCTGGTTCCCTTGCCTTGTTTAAGCCACATCATACCACCAGAAACAATACCCTGGGGAGTCATAAACTCATGTGCCCTTTCCCTCTGTTACTTTCCTCTGTTACTCCATTTCTCTTTCTCTAACGGTCACATTAAATATTCTTTTTGAACCATTTTGCTGTGAATGTCTAGGAAACAGCACAGTTAGCCTTCCACATGGTATGAATAATAAGAAAGCCCTCCCCAGAAGAAAATGAGAGGTTCACTGAACAAAGTTTTCAGTGGGGCCCCTGATCTGAGGCCTTCCAGTGTATCAGGCATTTTACTACTTTCCTTCATGCTATAAAACCACACCCTGGACATGAATTTCCAATCCAAACTACAAACCTCTGCCTGGTGTCCATATTTCCCTCTATCTTACTTTAAGACAAAAAAAAAACAAAACAAAAAAACAATAATTCTGAAGAAAAGTTATTTTTAAAAAGAAGAAACAGTTGTCTGAAAGTTCTCAAGGCAGGCACCTCAAATTGTACAGGACTTGCATTTGATCTACAGTGCTCAGAAATGCCCCAGGAATCCCTTCCAGTTGACTGGGCTTCTGGACCTGGGGGACAGGCAGCGGTTCCTCCCTGTTCTTCATGGGAACTTGTAGCAATTTTCTGGGCAGGAAATCAGTCCAATCTGATGAAACCAGGTGTGGGGAAGTCCAGCCTCAGCCCCAAACTCCCTAGGAGCTGGGTCAAGTGCAGACATCACTGATGGAACCTTGGGGAGCGGGTCTAAGAGGAGGTGGGGGCGCGTGTTCCTCTGAAAGGCTGTGTGAGGTCTGGGACTCCAGGGGCTTGACACCATTTGAGGGGAGAGCCCCAGGGTGCTGGCTGCAGCTCCCATTGCTCCCAGGCCTGCCTGCAGTGCTTATCTCCAAGGCTGTAGGGGGACCTGGTGGGGGCACAGGCAGGGTGTTGGTCATCCTTGGGATTCCTGCTGGGTAGGCAAAGAGGTGGACTAGGCTGCACCCAGCTGAGGTCCTTGCCTCTGGGAGGAAGTGCATCAGCGCTGCTTCTCACCCTGGTACAAGGGGGACACCTGGTTGGAGACACAGCGGGAGAAACACAGATGGAGAAGGACTGGGAATAATCAGGGCTGATCTGTCCTCCTCATTGGATTTGTACCTCAATTCCTCTTCCTTGCCCCCTCTACACTACAACCTTGATAACCTTGAAGAAAAGAGGTGTTTTATTCTTGTTTGTTTGTTGTTTCAAAAATTCTGGTAAAAGTTGTACCTTCCTGGCTCATCCCTTCCTCACTTGCACCAAGCGCCCCTTCTCTCAGGAATGACCACTGGTGAATTGAGCCCTCTGTCGCCTCAATATATTAGTGGAAAATGGCAAAGGGATTTGGGGCCAGAAGATGGTTTGGCCACAGCCCGAGGACCAGATTTCTTTCTAAACTGTCTTTCTAAGTGTTTACTTCAGCCCTTCCTGTGTTTCCTCTGTCTGGCCAGCTGTGCAAATGCCCCTTCCTGGCTGTGCATCAAACCTGGGGCAGGCAGCTTCAGAGTGGGGAGGGGAGCTGCCCATACATTCCACCTGTGCGTGGGGTGGGGACTCACCTGCTGTTCCTTTGCCCTCTGTTTGGAGATCAGCTTGTTTTTGTGGGATCCGGGAGTGGCTGGAGGGATTGGAGTAGGGGTGGGGACAGGTGCACTCAGCAGAGGCCATTACTTAAGGATCACATTGACAACCTTCTCAGCCCCAAAGCTTAACCACACTCAGATGGCATGTGAGGCTGTAGCCTCTCACATATTTGGTGGAAATCCAAAATAGTAATGGCATGAGCCCTGGGGGTGGGGTGGGGGTGGGGTGGGCGGTGGTGGTGGGGGTGGGAGTGGTTTTTAGGCAATAGCTAATTAATTTACATATGGAATTACCTTTTGACTCAGAGATCACATTTCTAAGAATGTATTACAAAGATTAAGTGATGAAAAGAAGTAATGCATATGCACAGGGCCTTTCTGGGTCCTCCTATTTTTAACAGCCAAGGACTGAGTGGAAATAACCCCAGTGGCCTTGGGGAGGGGAGTCTCCTGAGAGAATGTGGGGAGATCTGAAAACACAGCAGTTAAAATCCATTACGATTTGTAAATAGGGTTGCAGTAACCTCCTCCTCTTCCCCTATACAGCTGTCTTTAAGTATTTCCATGTGGAGAGATGGTGGAGACATAAAGATATAAATTAGACATATAAGTTAGGCAATTTCACAGTTCAGTCATTTAGTTAAATGAAACTATTAAGCATCTACTTTTCTAAAAGTAGATGAATTTAAATAGTAAAGAAAATAATTACTTTTCTCATGGATGGCAAATTCTAGTTGGGAGAAAGTAGACAATAAACAAATATTTAACAGGTCAAGTGTGAACAAAAAAGTGACCACATACTAAACTGGACAAGCTCATGGCAGGTGCATGGCAGGCCTTACAAACTCAGAGACCTAAAGTAACCACCCAGCATTATCAGTCCCCTACCCCCCCCCCCCCCCCCCCCCCGCCGCCCCGGGTGCTTGGAGTTGGGTCCTTCCAATAACTGAAGAAAAAGAAATTTCTGAGATTCACACAGGAGGAGGAGGAGGATTTACATCCCTGGGTTTGCAAAGTGCCATTTCCCTCCATCCAGGCCTGGGAAATGTGCAGCTGGGGACTCGGCAGAGCGTGAAGCAGAGCCAGTGTCCAGAGTTTCCTTCCCACGGTGGAGCTGGGTCCTGCACAACATCAGGCTACTTGCAGTCCATTAGTCCATGGTGTGTGGGGGCCACATGGCCTGGGCCTATGCGGGCAAATGCAGGAGCATGAGAGTCCCGCAGGCCAGGAGCGTGGGCCTAGCAAGAGAGAGAACTCCTTTGTTTAGGAAGTAAGTCTCAAATCTTCTCCACTTGTGATGGCCACACCTACTCTAGCCTATGACCTGTTCCCAGGTGTTACTGACAGTCAAGTAGTTTCCCTATCTCACTTAGACTTGCCTGGGCATGCAGTCACTAGCACTCTTCCCCTGTCCAGTCCCTTCCCCCTGCCATCTGTGGGGACTAGCCCTGGGGAGTGTGAAATTGCAGTTTTCTGGCAAAGCTGCATAAAAGACATGCCTATAAAATTTGGCTTTCCCTTTGCTCCTCTCTAGTTATTTGTACCTGGGTTTATTACAGAGGTATTACTGATGCAAAAAGAAGCAGACCATTCAATGGATGACAACAGAAAACTTCAAAACCAAAATCATAACTTGAGAATTTAATGCACAGCAAAGTGGCATTTTAAACTAGGCAAGAAAAAGTGGCTTGTGACAGGTGAATAGCCATTTTTAACAAAAAGTTCTTAAAAGTTAACACCATGCTCCAAAATAAATCTTCAATTGAGTAAAACATTTATTTGAGGGAAATGAAATGTAAGTGTAAGAGATGGGCCCAAGGGGAGATTAAGAGGATTGCAGAAAGGGGTTTCATTTCATCAGCAGAACAGGCACTGGTTTCTCATAAATTTACACTTGCAGACACATATTGCCACAATCTCTGAAGCCATGAAAATGTCCGTCTGTTCATGCATCAGGTACATTCCCTGGAGCTTGACTGGGGCACAGAAGGATGAGGAAGAGAAATAAACTGAGTAACAAGGAGATTTAGAGATGTTTTTAAGGGGAGTTTTCTGGGGCACTAGACCTTGAGTATCCTGAAGTTCCACCTCACCCTAGCCCTTGTCTTAGGCAAAGACTGCTTTTTAAAGGGGGTGAGTAACCTTTGTAAGCATCTGGAAACACTTAGCCAACTCCCAGGGATGCTTGAACAGAACCCACACCTGCCCACAGGCAGTTCCTGGGACTTGAGAGGCTTGGGTCTTGGGCATGGGCTCTGGCTGCCCTTGACCACAAGCTCTGAGCACACGGGCAGTTATGTCAGAGGCTGTTGCTTGGTTACTATGATTCTGGGCTGGGAGATTCCAAACTGCCAAACTGTCAAACTGCCAAACTGCCCTGCTTGAATGCTGTGGCGTGAGGTGGTTGGCTAGAGAGCTAGTTTTGGGCTCAGAAGGCACGAAAAGTGGAGGAAAGGTGAGGCTTCTCTGAAGCCTAGACTGTCCACCATGAAGAAGGTGTCTTCTGTTTCGAAGGATGCTATCAGGTTGGCCGTGGAATCTCCTAGTGCTGGGGCCCTGGTCTCTCCTACCAGTGGGGCCATAGTCTCCCCTACCAGCGGGGCCACTGTCCCCCCTACCATCAGGGCCATGGTTGCCCCTACTCATGGGACAATGGTCCCCCCTAAGAGCCAGACCAAGATCTCCCTTACCAGACGGGGCAAGGTCTGCCTAAACAGTGAGGCTTCTCTGAAGCCTATACTTCCTACCAGGAAAAAGCTGTCTGATTTTTTGAAGGATGCTAACAAGGTGACCGTGAACTCCCCTCTCGACGGGGCCACGGTCTCCCCTACAACTGGGCCCATGGTCCCCCCTACCACTGGGCCCACAGTCGCCCCTAAAACTGGGCCCACGGTCTCCCCTACCAGTGGGGCCATGGTTGCCCCTACTAGTGGGACAATGGTCTCCCCTACCAGCCAGACCAAGATCTCCCTTACC
Source organism: Myotis yumanensis (assembly GCF_028538775.1). Classification (NCBI taxonomy): domain Eukaryota; kingdom Metazoa; phylum Chordata; class Mammalia; order Chiroptera; family Vespertilionidae; genus Myotis; species Myotis yumanensis. The sequence goes on from NW_027223752.1 coordinate 139,006,210, forward strand.
AGTGGGGACAAGGTCTGCCCTACCAGTGAGGCTTCTCTGAAGCCTAGAATCTCCACCAGGAAAAAGGTATCTGATTTTTTGAAGAATGCTATGAAGGTGGCCGTGTACTCCCCTCTCGGCGGGGCCACAATCTCCCCTACCACTGGGTCCATGGTCTCCCCTACCACTGGGCCCATGATCTCCCCTACCAGCGGGGCCATGATCTCCCCTACCAGTGGGGCCGAGGTCTCCCCTACCAGTGGGGCCATGGTCTCCCCTAAAACTGGGCCCACGGTCTCTCCTACCACTGGGCCCACGGTCTCGCCTACCACTGGGCCCACGGTCTCCCCTACCACTGGGCCCACGGTGCCCCCTACCAGCGGGGCCACAGTCTCCCCTACCAGCGGGGCCACGGTCTCCCCTACCAGTGAGGCCATTGTTGCCCCTACTAGTGGGACAATGGTCTCCCCTACCAGCCAGACCAAGATCTCCCTTACCAGTGGGGACAAGGTCTGCCCTTCCAGCGAGGCTTCTCTGAAGCCTAGATTCTCTACCAAGAAAAAGGTATCTGATTTTTTGAAGGATGCTATGAAGGTGGCCGTGTACTCCCCTCTTGGCGGGGCCACAATCTCCCCTACCACTGGGCCCATGGTCTCCCCTACCACTGGACCCATGGTCTCCCCTACCAGCGGGGCCATGATCTCCCCTACCAGTGGGGCCGAGGTCTCCCCTACCAGTGGGGCCATGGTCTCCCCTAAAACTGGACCCACAGTCTCCCCTACCACTGGGCCCACGGTCTCCCCTACCACTGGGCCCACGGTGCCCCCTACCAGCGGGGCTACGGTCTCCCCTACCAGCGGGGCCACGGTCTCCCCTACCAGCGGGGCCACGGTCTCCCCTACCAGTGGGGCCATGGTTGCCCCTACTAGTGGGTCAATGGTCTCCCCTACCAGCCAGACCAAGATCTCCCTTACCAGTGGGGACAAGGTCTGCCCTACCAGTGAGGCTTCTCTGAAGCCTAGATTCTCTACCAAGAAAAAGGTATCTGATTTTTTGAAGGATGCTATGAAGGTGGCCGTGTACTCCCCTCTCGGCGGGGCCACAATCTCCCCTACCACTGGGCCCACGGTCTCCCCTAAAACTGGGCCCACGGTCTCCCTTACCACTGGGCCCACGGTCTCCCCTAAAACTGGGCCCACGGTCTCCCCTACCAGTGGGTCCATGGTCCCCCCTACCAGCGGGGCCACGGTCTCCCCTACCAGTGGGGCCATTGTTGCCCCTACTAGTGGGACAATGGTCTCCCCTACCAGCCAGACCAAGATCTCCCTTACCAGTGGGGACAAGGTCTGCCCTACCAGCGAGGCTTCTCTGAAGCCTAGATTCTCCACCAGGAAAAAGGTGTCTGATTTTTGGAAGGATGCTATGAAGGTGGCCGTGTACTCCCCTCTCGGCGGGGCCACAATCTCCCCTACCACTGGGCCCATCGTCTCCCCTACCACTGGGCCCATGGTCTCCCCTACAAGCGGGGCCATGATCTCCCCTACCAGTGGGGCTGCGGTCTCCCCTACCAGTGGGGCCATGGTCTCCCCTACCACTGGGCCCACGGTCTCGCCTACCACTGGGCCCACGGTGCCCCCTACCAGCGGGGCCACGGTCTCCCCTACCAGCGGGGCCATGGTCTCCCCTACTAGTGGGTCAATGGTCTCCCCTACCAGCCAGACCAAGATCTCCCTTACCAGTGGGGACAAGGTCTGCCCTACCAGTGAGGCTTCTCAGAAGCCTAGATTCTCCACCAAGAAAAAGGTATCTGATTTTTTGAAGGATGCTATGAAGGTGGCCGTGTACTCCCCTCACGGCGGGGCCACAATCTCCCCTACCACTGGGCCCACGGTCTCCCCTAAAACTGGGCCCACGGTCTCCCCTACCACTGGGCCCACGGTCTCCCCTACCACTGGGCCCACGGTGCCCCCTACCAGCGGGGCCACGGTCTCCCCTACCAGCGGGGCCAAGGTCTCCCATACAACTGGGCCCACGGTCCTCCCTACCAGCGGGGCCACGGTCTCCGCTACCAGCGGGGCCACGGTCTCCCCTACCAGTGGGGCCATGGTTGCCCCTACTAGTGGGTCAATGGTCTCCCCTACCAGCCAGACCAAGATCTCCCTTACCAGTGGGGACAAGGTCTGCCCTACCAGTGAGGCTTCTCAGAAGCCTAGATTCTCCACCAAGAAAAAGGTATCTGATTTTTTGAAGGATGCTATGAAGGTGGCCGTGTACTCCCCTCTCGGCGGGGCCACAATCTCCCCTACCACTGGGCCCATGGTCTCCCCTAAAACTGGGCCCACGGTCTCCCCTACCACTGGGCCCACGGTGCCCCCTACCAGCGGGGTCATGATCTCCCCTACCAGTGGGGCCGAGGTCTCCCCTACCAGTGGGGCCATGGTCTCCCATACCACTGGGCCCACGGTCTCGCCTACCACTGGGCCCACGGTGCCCCCTACCAGCGGGGCCACGGTCTCCCCTACCAGCGGGGCCATGGTCTCCCCTACTAGTGGGTCAATGGTCTCCCCTACCAGCCAGACCAAGATCTCCCTTACCAGTGGGGACAAGGTCTGCCCTACCAGTGAGGCTTCTCAGAAGCCTAGATTCTCCACCAAGAAAAAGGTATCTGATTTTTTGAAGGATGCTATGAAGGTGGCCGTGTACTCCCCTCTCGGCGGGGCCACAATCTCCCCTACCACTGGGCCCACGGTCTCCCCTACCACTGGGCCCACGGTGCCCCCTACCAGCGGGGTCATGATCTCCCCTACCACTGGGCCCACGGTGCCCCCTACCAGCGGGGCCACGGTCTCCCCTACCAGCGGGGCCAAGGTCTCCCATACAACTGGGCCCACGGTCCTCCCTACCAGCGGGGCCACGGTCTCCGCTACCAGCGGGGCCACGGTCTCCCCTACCAGTGGGGCCATGGTTGCCCCTACTAGTGGGTCAATGGTCTCCCCTACCAGCCAGACCAAGATCTCCCTTACCAGTGGGGACAAGGTCTGCCCTACCAGTGAGGCTTCTCAGAAGCCTAGATTCTCCACCAAGAAAAAGGTATCTGATTTTTTGAAGGATGCTATGAAGGTGGCCGTGTACTCCCCTCTCGGCGGGGCCACAATCTCCCCTACCACTGGGCCCATGGTCTCCCCTAAAACTGGGCCCACGGTCTCCCCTACCACTGGGCCCACGGTGCCCCCTACCAGCGGGGTCATGATCTCCCCTACCAGTGGGGCCGAGGTCTCCCCTACCAGTGGGGCCATGGTCTCCCATACCACTGGGCCCACGGTCTCCCCTACCACTGGGCCCACGGTCTCGCCTACCACTGGGCCCACGGTCTCGCCTACCACTGGGCCCACGGTGCCCCCTACCAGCGGGGCCATGGTCTCCCCTACCAGCGGGGCCATGGTCTTCCCTACAACTGGGCCCACGGTCCTCCCTACCAGCGGGGCCACGGTCTCCCCTACCAGTGGGGCCACGGTCTCCCCTACCAGTGGGGCCACGGTCTCCCCTACCAGTGAGGCCATTGTTGCCCCTACTAGTGGGACAATGGTCTCCCCTACCAGCCAGACCAAGATCTCCCTTACCAGTGGGGACAAGGTCTGCCCTTCCAGTGAGGCTTCTCTGAAGCCTAGATTCTCTACCAAGAAAAAGGTATCTGATTTTTTGAAGGATGCTATGAAGGTGGCCGTGTACTCCCCTCTCGGCGGGGCCACAATCTCCCCTACCACTGGGCCCACGGTCTCCCCTAAAACTGGGCCCACGGTCTCCCCTACCAGTGGGCCCACGGTGCCCCCTACCAGCGGGGCCACGGTCTCCCCTACCAGTGGTGCCATGGTCTCCCCTACCACTGGGCCCACGGTCTCCCCTACCAGCGGGGCCACGGTCTCCCCTACCAGTGGGCCCATTGTACCCCATACCAGCGGGGCCAAGGTCTCCCCTACCAGCAGGGCCACGGTCTCCCCTACCAGTGGGGCCATGGTTGCCCCTACTAGTGGGTCAATGGTCTCCCCTACCAGCCTGACCAAGATCTCCCTTACCAGTGGCGACAAGGTCTGCCCTACCAGTGAGGCTTCTCTGAAGCCTAGATTCTCCACCAGGAAAAAGGTGTCTGATTTTTTGAAGGATGCTATCAAGGTGGCTGTGCACTCCCCTCTCGCTAGGGCCACGGTCTCCCCTACCACTGGTCCCAAGGTCTCCCCTACCAGGGGGGCCATGGTCTCCCCTACCACTGGGCCCACAGTCTCCCCTACCAGTGGGGCCGCGGTCTCCCCTACCAGTGGGCTCATGGTCTCCCCTACCAGTGGGGCCGCGGTCTCCCCTACCAGCCATACCAAGATCTCTCCTACCAGCGGGGCCATGGTTTCCCCTACCAGAGGAGCCATGGTTTCCCCTACCAGCAGGGCCATGGTTTCCCCTAACAGTGGGGCCAAGGCCTTCCCTACAAGCCAGGGGCACAGTGGCATGGAAACCAGAAAAGCCAACTTTCAAGACAAAGATTTGAATGCGATCCACAAAGCAGCCAGAGAGGGCAATTGGCGAAGAGTGAAGCAAATCCTCTTTTTCGGGATAAGTGACCTGAATTCAAGAGATAAGAAGCGCAGGTAATAGGGACTGCAAGACTGGGGGTCTGAGGTCCACTGGGAGGAGGTGGGTAGTCCTGGGAGAGGCACGCCTTGCCTGGCTCAGCAGCTGGAGAGCAGCCTCCTGTCAGCCAGGGCTCTGGGCTGACTTCCCTGCTGGGGCCCCGCAGCACCTCCCTGCTGGACACCTGACCTGGGGGATAGAGCTTAGACCAACTTTATGAGCAGCAAAACATAAAGACCCACTCATAATTCTCTTACAGATCACTTTCCTGACAACTTTAAAAAAAATATATTTTATTGGTTTTTTACAGAGAGGAAGGGAGAGGAATAGAGAGTTAGAAAAATCAATGAGAGAGAAACGTCCATCAGCTGCCTCCTGCACACCCCCTACTGGGGATGTGCCTCCAACCAAGGCACATGCCTTTGACAGGTATCAAACCCGGGACCCTTCAGTCCACAGGCTGACACTCTATTCACTGAGCCAAACTGGTTACTTTATTGACAACTTTTAAGTGATTGAACTATATATCAATAATTGAAATGAAATTGAGTATATACGGCATTTTATATTTGATGTACACATTTTTATACCATAATGTTACACACTTTAGAAAATTAAATAATGAGAGATATAATTCCCATTATAGATCAACTACTAAGCTAAAAGTTTTTTAGATAAAGTCCAATATAATCACTTTATATCAGTGTACACTTATGTTCTTTACTAAAAAAATACTTTTATTGATATCTGAGAGGAAGGGAAAGAGATAGAAACATCAATGATGAGAGAGAATCATTGATTGGCTGCCTCCTGCATGCCCCCCCTCCCGGGGATTGAGCCTGCAACCCTGGCATATGCCTTTGACAAGAGTAAAACCTGAGACCCTTCAGTGCCCAGGCCGATACCCTGTCTGCTGAGCTAAACCAGCCAGGGCTATTCATACTTTTTTTTTTAAATGATTACAAACACTTCAAAAGCAAGATTTCTGGAGGTTGATTGAGCAATATAAAAAATTCAAACCCTCTGTCAGAAAATAATATTAGCAAGGTAACAGAAAAAGTAGTAGCAAAATATTTGCAGTGAATGTGTATCAGAGAAAAAAAATGTCTTCATGTTACAGAGAAGTTTTTGAAATCAACAAGAAAAAACTAACTTGAAAGTGGATTAAGTACTTTTTGCATATGTGCAAGTGACCAATGGACACAGGAAAAATATTTAGTGTCCTTGGTAGGAAAAGGAATTTAAGTTAAAAGAGGAAAATAATATTTTCCATCCACAAGGTTTGTGAAGATGACCAGTGATTATCCTTATACTGCTGCTTAAAGTTTAAGTTGCTTTTGACTTTTCCATAGGAAATTTGGTGCTGAGTACCACATTTAAAAATATATATATATTCCCTATACCCATCAATTCTATTTATACTAAAATATCTTTATGAAATAATTAGATAAATTACATAGTTTGTTTCTGCTTAAAATAGCAATATAATAATCAGAAAAAATCAATTTGGTTATACATACACACAAACAGATTATGATCTTGTCTTAGCCAAAAATAGGTGCAAAATATGATAACATTTATTTCTGAGCATTTGTATTAAAAATGAGCATTTCTTTAAAAAATCTGATTTCTGCAATGAACATGTACAAAAATTCCAGTAAATATTATTATGAATGAAATAATCCTGGGGAAGAGAAATAATATGAATCCTGCACAGATAAAATTGGTTGCTCACTTCCTGTTTTTTGGACTTATTTTTGAAATTCTTTTGAGGATTGGTATCTTCAGAAGGAGAGGGAATCTTTTTTACATTTATTTTTATTGTTGACACTGTTACAGATGTTCCCCTTCCTTTCCCCCCTCTTAGTGCCTTTCCACCCAGCCCCCTTCAGCCTTCACTTCATAGTTGTCTGTGTCCATGGGCTATGCAAATATGCATATATGTTCTTTGGCTAATCTCTTTGAGTCCCCCAATTCCCTCCCTCCCTCTGAGATCTGTCAGTCTGTTCCATGTATCCATGCCTCTGGTCCTATTTTGTTTGTTAATTTATTTTGTTCCACATGTAAATGGGATCATATGGTATTTGTCTCTCTCTGACTGGCTTATTTTGCTCAGCATAATAATCTCCAGGTCCATCCATGCTGTCACAAAGCATATAAGAGTTCCTTCTTTTTTACAGCAGCGTAGTATTCCATGGTGCAAATGTACTACATCTTTATCTACTCATCTGCTGATGGGCACTTGGGCTGCTTTTTATCTGTGCCTATAGAGTGTATGCATATATCTAATTACACATGTGTTTAACTTTACATAGTTTTATTATACATAATTTGTAAATGATTATAGATTAATCATTTTAGTTGTGTACTTATGAAAATCAAAAATGGCGTCTAGTATAACTCCATTGGTTGGAGTGTTGCCTGGTACACCTCCAGTACACTGAAAGGTCGCAGGTTCATTCCAGGTCAGGACACATATCTAGATTGTGGGTTTGATCCCTGGTCGGGGTACCTACGGGAGAGAACTGATCGATGCTTCTCCTTCACATAGATATTTTTCTCTCTCTCATTCCCCTCTCTTCCTCCCTCTTTCTCTAGAATTAATTAAAAATATTTTTCAGTTAAATAATTTATTTTTGTCTTGTTTATGACAGATGTCTCCCTATTTGTTCCATTTTTGACCCCCCTCAAACCAGCCCCCACCCCACCACAGGCCTTTCCCATACTACTATCTGTGTCCATGGCTTATGAATGTATGTATATATGTTCTTTGGTTAATCTCTTCCTGTTCCCTCATCCCCACCCTGAGATCTGTTACTCTGTTCCATGCATTCATACCTCTGGACATATTTTGTTCATCAGTTTATTTTGTTCATTAGATTCCACATATAAGTGAGATAAATGATATTTGTCTTTCTCTAACTGGCTTATTTCTTTAAAAAATAGAAAATATAAGTGACTATTCCTATTCCAGAAGTGTCATTTTAACTTATAAAAGTTTTCTTAAAAAATATTGAACTCTCCCACTATGTTTATTCATTCTTTCAATCCATCTGTACATGAAATATAACCTGAATATCTATTATGTAGCAGAATAGTCTACTCAGGACCCTTCCAGTCTATCTCCCAGGCCCTTTTTTCAACCTTAAAATGTTCATGTTGGCCAATATGAGCAAAATGAGAAACTGAAAATGAAAGTATTAAGACTTAGTCTCAGTTGAAGCTTTTTTCTCCCTGGTTTAAAACAAAAGTATTTCTGAAGGTAGGAAATTGTAAAACCTTTACTTGCCCTTTTGAAAAGTCTAATAGTATCAAATAATATTGATCATTGGGAACATCTGTTTTTCATACAATCTATACATTCAAATATTGGACAAAATGAGTCACCCTATTTATTTGAATCATGCATTTCCTTTGGCTTAAGTTTTCTTGAACATCAAATTACTTTAAAAAATTATTATTTTGCTTTTTTAGTCCTCTTTCCCCCACAAGGCTTATAAGAACTAAAAATTATTTAAATGCTAACCATTGATTAGAACTGCAAGAGCTCTGTTGTGTTCACCATTATTTTAGTTAATATAAGGTTCCATGGATGGAATGATGCCAGTATTTTATGTATCACTAAAATTTTTTAATGCTGTCAAGAAGTTCTAACACATTCTGAATTAAAAATTGGATTCCAATTTCAGAGATGTTAAAGTGTGAGAAGATAAGCATGTTAGAATCATTGAAATACTGTCTTCTTTCTGATCCTTAAAACAGGTCTGCAAAATAGGTGTAATGATATCATTTTACTTAATTGAAATGTTGTCTTTAGAAAGTGGCAGTAATAGTAATAATGATACTAATATTATCTAACAATTATTGAGCCAGTTTTTTGTGTTTGCTAGGAACTATAGTAAACACTTTGCATAGATTCCCATCTAAACAAACAGTGGTGTCCTGGGAGATAATTATTTTTATCTCCATTTTGTTGATGAGGAAATTGAGGCCAAGTGATAGCTAATAAGTGACAGTTAAAATAGGATCAGACCCAAGTTGAACTGAATTCCCAGGTCATCCTCTCTCTAGTCAAATAGGCTGCTCCTTCATTAATGTGGAGAGAAACAAGAATTAATAAATATTGTACTGTTTTCATAAGAAAACGACATATTTGTTTTGAAGTCACAGGGATAAATGTTTACAATGACATGGATAATTTATGTTTTGAGATAGTGCACTCTAAGTTCCTAACTAGTCCTCTGACTCCCATAGGACTCCTCTCCACGTGGCCTGTGCCTATGGCCATTCAAGGATAGTGAGACTTCTAATAAAGAGACAATGCCTATTGGACCTCCGTGACAGTGAGAAAAAGACAGCTCTGATTCAGGTATGTACTCGCCAACTATGTCAACATGAGATGGGGTTGATTTAATGACTTAGAATAAAACTCAATTCATCTCATTTAACTAAAAGTCATTGGTGAAACTTGTGAAATGTTTATTTTGATTCCTAGAACTTATAATCTATTTCTTGGCTTAACACTGACAGGCTCTACAATATCGGAATGTGAAATGTGCGACTATTCTGCTAGACTACAGTGCAGATCCAAATGTAATAGACAACGATGGCAACACTGCTCTGCACTATGCTGTCCTTGGTCACAATAAAGCTATAGTGGAAAAGCTGCTTGCGCACAAGGCAAATACTGAAGTGAGAAACAAGGTATAGCTCAAGTAACCTTATTTATTAAGTATTTGAAATACATGTTTTTAGTTTAGTTAAAGGCATTTTAAAAAAAAAAAAATGTTTGTATTGAGAGAGGAAGGAAGAGAGAGAGAGAGAAACATCAATGATGAGAGAGAATCACCCATTGGCTGCCTCCTGCACATCCCCTACTGAAGATTGAGCCCACAAATCCGGCATGTGCCCTGACCTGTCATCAACCATGTCCTCTAGGTTATGGGTCTGCACTCAAACACTGAGCCACACCAGCTGGGCACAAGCATTTTCTTTCTCACATACATATTCTGAATATAATATATCAGGCCCTGTCACCATGGAAACAACTCCAAAGCCCAGTCGGCGGGCTGGGGAGATGTAGTGTCCACTGTAAGGGGCAAAGCTCTGCCTCCCAGCTACCCTTCCACCCCAGAAGGGAGAACTTCCTGTTAGTGCCTGGGCGTGGGAGATGGGCTCAGAGCCCACTAAGGCTGAAGGCCTGGGGGAGTGAAGTGATGCTGGGGCCTGGCTGCTGTGCTGGCAGGGGCTTAGGAAATGGTGCTGCTGGGGATGGGTGGGAGGAGGAGGCCTAGTCCCCAGCAAGGGGAGCTGGGTGAGTGCAGGAGGGAAGAGGAAGCCCCAGTCCACAGGCAACAAAATAACAACAGGATACCACGATAGGAACACAGATTCTGGGAACCCGTACTGTAAATGTTGGAAGTGAGTTCTTTCAAATGATGTTGCAGTTAATCTGTTGAAGAGAGAGTGGAGGGCATTTTAAAGGGAAGAACAGTCAGTGACTGCACAGGGGTGAGAAAAAAGGGGCTTTTTTTTTTTAATTCTCACCAGAGCATAGTTTTTCCCATTGATTTTAGAGAGAGTGGAGGGAGGGAACAGATGAGAGAGAGAGAGAGAGAGAGAGAGAGAGAGAGAGAGAAACATCTATGTGAGAGAGAGACACATGGACACATGGATTGGGTGCCCCCCCCATGGGGCTGGGGATCCAACCTGCAACCCAGGGACTTGCCTTTGAATGGGAATCTAACTCACAACCCTTCCGTGTGTAGGCTGACACTCCAGCCATTGGGTAACACTGGCCAGGGAAAATATTGGATACTTTTTTATTTACTTTCTATATTATGAGTGTAAGTTCAGAGGATCTTTCATAATTCCTAATATTCAATTTGGGTATATGTAATTTCTTAAATTATAAATTGTTTTTGTTGCTTTACAGAGTGACCTCACACCACTTGAACTTGCTAAACTTGCAAACAGTGATGAAATGGTGGAATTATTAGAAAGAAGAGCTGCAAAAGACGATCAGAGGAAAAGGTAGAATAGTTTGTTCTTTTTAAAATTTTATTTGGAGAGTACATTTATTGAAGCTGGGGACAGTGAAACAGGAAGCCCTTCAGATAGAAGAAGCGGGTGTCAGTTGAGACCAACCTAAGCTGCCAGAGAGATTCCAATAAGGCTGCAGGAGAAGACCAGACGTTCCTTTGTCCTGTGTTACCAGATCTGTACTCCATGGCCACTCTCCATCCCAGGGAGCATCTTTGTTTAGGGAGTGGAAGGTCACATAAGGCCTTTCCAGAATAGCGAGCACCAGCTTGCCTGGGGTTCCATAATTGACGTTGTCCCCTCAAGTGATCCCTTTGCCATAACAATGAAACTTTACCTCAGGTTTCAAAATTTAAATTATGCCTCACATGGAAGCCAGTCAACAGAAAGCTCTGAACCAAAAGTAGGTTATTGGTCCTTAAAATTGCTAAGGGCCCACCCATGACTCATCAGTATCCATGGGTGAGCACTAGGATTGCATCTTCCAAGCCAGTTGGGGTGGACAGGGAGAGTAAGCGTCATTCTCATGAAGATCTGCTGGCTCACAGTGCGAGCAGGTAGAGGAGGAACAGTCATCCTGGCTTCTGTTAGTTTCCTTTCTGCTGCTGGTGACTCGCTGCAGAAATACAGGGAGGGAGGTGCTGTCTGACTGCAGGAGGCGACGTGTTTGTACAAACATTCAGCTGCCAGTTACATAGCTGCTGAGATGCATGAGGTACAGACCACCAGGCCACCAGGTGAGGACAGGTGACAACCAGAATTCATAACATCTGAAAACTGCAGCATTTGAATGTTAGAAGCCATGAATAGCCCACACTGGGGTTGATTTGAGATTCCAAAATAGTTTCGACAAATAAAGTTCATAACTAGATTGTTTTATTTCTTTCACTATTTTTCTGAGCATATCATTTTGCTGTATTATCTCATTTCATCCTCCTAACAACCTTCTTAAATAAGGTAATAAGATTCTTATTTTGTAGTGGAGGACCTTGAGACAAAGAAAAATTACTCATTTGAGAACAAATGGCTGTGGGTTATAGAACTAGGATGTGTGAGTGCAAGACATTTGTGATATGTCAAACTAACTCTAATTGATTCACTGAACTATACTGCCCTCAAGTCATGACTGTTATACCTTATTTTCTTTAATTACATGCTTCTTAAAACACTTGTAGAACTTATGTGTTTAAAGTGTATGGTATAATTAAAGTTTTAATATTAGTTCTGATATTATGTGAAATATTCTATGAATTTAGTATATTTGGAAAATGTTTTGTGTTGATATTAAGAGAGTCATATTATTAATCACCATTTTTTGTACATAGGAAGCAACCACTAATTTATGAATATAAAGAAGAAAGAAGACCCCAAACATTTCAAAGTAGCAATCTTGGTAAGACTTCAAATACTGAATTACTCTTGGTGCCCCTAACATAGATGAAGTAAGAATAGGAAAGTTTTGATAATGGAAGAACACTGTAAAAATACAAAACAATGTGTAAGTTGCATATATAGTTTTTCTCAATGTATTTCTTAACAGCATAGTATTCAGTATTATTTTCAAAGTTAATTGTAGGTAATTTAAAATCTGGTGCAATATTATTTGGAAAGAAATTAATTTATTTAGACCTGACCCCTAAAATGCCTTTATGTAAAAAAGAAAAAATCATAATTTAGGATGTTGTATGTTTCTACTGTATTCACATGATAACAAATTGGACTTGTCCTAAAAATGAATCTTACCTTTAGTTTTTATAGCAAATGGATTACATTTAGTAAATGAATACTTGGTATTACATAGTGATTTGTCTCACTAAAAAAGTAACTAAAACTAGGAATGCAACAATATTTTTGGGGTACCACAAAAAAATTGCAAACCATAAGAGTTACAGCAATTAGTCATTGTGTAACATCCCAATGAGATTGTTTCTTAAAGATTTCTACCCACAGTACTGAAGTCAGAAAGAAAATGCCTGTTGAGAAGCATAGTGGATTTGACATATTATACCATCAAGGTCTCACTATTATCAGCTTCATTGCTCAGAAGTCAAAACAGAATGAGATATGTTGACTTCATTAGTTGGATTATTGTAATTTCTCTAGAATATGATGCTCTGTAGCCATTGGTCAGAAGGTAATGATAATAAATATTCAAAGAGCCCAACCTGGGACTCAGGAAATGATAATAGCCCTAACTGGTTTGGCTCAGTGGATAGAACGTCGGGCTGTGGACTGAGGAGTCCCGGGTTCAATTCCGATAAGGGGCATGTACCTTGGTTGCGGGCACATCCCCAGTAGGGGGTGTGCAGGAGGCAGCTGATCAATGTTTCTCTCTCATCGATGTTTCTAACTCTCTATTCCCTCTCCCTTCCTCTCTGTAAAAAAATCAATAAAATATATATTTTAAAAAGTACAAAGGTGTTGCACATTAACAAAAATGCCAGTGTGCTACCCAGATGTGGCACTAGGTCATTGTGCAATTGGAACTGTCTGAGGACGCCTTGGACTTAGTGGACCTTTCTCAGAGGACTTGTGTAGGTTGGTTTGCAAGCTATAAGAAATATAAGGATGGACTAGCGTTTTGCCCTTGAAGGTGTGCATAATATGAGAGAGCTGTCCTTGGTTTATTTCTGTGTTGTTGTTTTTTAACAGAATTTTCAAAGAAAATGTCAAAAATAAGTCATTCATTTGTCCACGTAATGGTCTGCTATTTAACTCTCAGGTGTCTTTTAGGTGCTAAGTGTTATTCTGATGTTGCAGAATGGGAACATTTTAACAACACAGTCCTTGCCTTCTAAGAGCTTGTTAGTATCATTGTCGTTTCTATTATTCACTTTACTTCATTCAGTGCTATTATCTGCCAGAGTGCACTAGGAGCTTATAGTTATCCTTGTTTATTCTTTTGTATTGGCATGTAGAACGTGCCAGCCTCTTTCAGTCCATGATGAGAATTAGAGTTTTAAACATGTGGGTGAGGCCTTGGCATGGTGGTTCAGTTGCTTAAAGTGTTGTTCCTGATATGCCAAGGTTGTGGTTTTGCTGCCTGGTTATGGCTCATATCAGAATCACCTAATGAATGCATAAATAAGTGGAACCAATATTCCTTCTCTCTCCCTGTCTCTCCTCATCTTTCTAATGAATTCTTTTAAAACTTTCAAAAAATAAATTAAAAAGTGGGTATGTTTTTGTTGTTGTTTTTTCTTTATTGATTAAGGTATTACATATGTGTCCTTACCCCCCAATACCCTCCCCCCCCCCAAGCCCCCACTTTCTCTCACCCCTTGGTGTCTGTGTCCATTGGTCAGTCTTATATGCATACATACAAGTCCTCTGCTTGATCACTCCCCCTTGCCCCCACCCTCCCCTACCTTCCTTCTGAGGTTTGACAGTCTGATCAGTGCTTCTCTGTCTCTAGATCTGTTTTTGTTTATCAGTTTATATTGTTCATTATATTCCACAAATGAGTGAGATCATGTGATATTTATCTTTTTCTGACTGGCTTATTTTGCTTGGTATAATGCCCTCCAGTTCCACTTATGCTGTTGCAAATGGTAAGAATTCCTTTTATTTATTTATTTATTTTACAATAGCGTAGTATTCATTGTGTAGATGTACCACAGTGTTTTAATCCATTCATCTGCGGATGGGCACTTAGGCTGTTTCCAAATCTTAGCTATAGTGAATTGTGCTGCTATGTACATAGGGGTGCATATGTCCTTTCTGATTGGTGTTTCTAGTTTCTTGGGATATATTCCTAGAAGAGGGTTCACTGGGTCAAATGAGAGTTCCATTTTTAGTTTTTTGAGGAAACTCTATACTGTTCTCCACAGTGGCTGCACCAGTCTGCATTGGTTGGTGTGTTTTAAAGTAAGCCTGCAGAACACAAATAAGTTTGCCAGGTAACGTGACAGACGGTGATGTTTGGCAGGAGGAATATTTATAGAGATGACATGTTTGACAGCAGGAGCAGCAGAGCAAGGGCTAAGGCGTACACATGAGCTTTGAGGGGTTAGGAGCAGTACTCTTTTGATGGGGCCCGTGTGGGTTAAGGGAATGGTTGGGAATGAGGTGAATATGTAGCTAAGGCAGGCTTATGAAAGTCTTTAGTACCACGGAAAGGACTAGATGTTCTTTCTTTTATAAATTTTTTTGTTAAAATATAGTTGGCCCACAATAGATTACGTTCAGGTATATGACAGAGTAATTTATGTTTCTCACCATGTGTTCACAATGATAAGCAAATGATAACCATCTTACTGTGCACAGGTACTGCAATTTTGACACGCTCCCTGTGCTGTGCACTAGATCCCTGTGGCTTATATATTTTATAACTGGAAGTTTGCACTGCTTATTCATATTCTTTCATTTCGTCCAAATCCTCAACTCACTACCCTCTGGCAACCATCAGTTTATACGCTGTGGCCATGGGGTCTGTTTCTGATGTTTTAGATTGCACCTGTAAGAGAGACATTATGGTATTTGACTTTCTCTCTCTGATTTAACTTAACATAACACCTTCTTGGTCTATCAATGTTGCCATAAATGGCAAGACTCCATTCTTACTTATGTCTGGGTAATATTTCTTTCTGTATATGTACACACACATGCCACATCTTCTTTATTCGTTTATCTATAGCAGGACACCTAGGTTGCTTCCATATGCTGGCTACTGTAAATAATGCTGCAGTGAACATTAGGGGTGCAGATAGCTTTTCAAATTCATGTGTAAGTTTCTGTACAATAATCACCCAGACGTGGAATGGCAGTTGTATTTCCAATTTTTTGAGATAGCTCCGTGCTACTTTCCACCGTGACTGTACCAATTTACAATCACATGGACAGTGCACGAGGCTTTCTCTGTTCTCCATATCCTCGCCAACACTTGTTTTCCATTTATATTTTGGTGATAGCCATTCTGAGAGGAGTGAGCTGGTACTTCATTATGGCTTTCATTTGTATATTCCTGATTAGTGATGTTGAGCTATGTGTTTCCTGTAATTGTTTAAAAATATGTTTTTATTTATTTTTAGAGAGAGAGGAAAGGAAAGGGAAAGTAAGATAGAAACATCAATGAGAGAGAAACATCATTTCAATAAGCTGTTACCTCTGGCCCTGCTGGGGAAGCTGCCTGCAACCCGGCCTGTGCCCTGACCGGGAATCGAACCAGTGACCTCTTGGTGCAGGACACAATGCTCAAGCCTCTGAACCACCCTGGCCTGGACTATGTGTTTCTTTTGAATAGGGAGAACACATAGAGACTTTCAGTAGACTCCCTCTAAAGTTTTATAGGCCTGAGTTACATCACATGCTCATTCCTAAACCAGTTATTGGTTAAGTCGGTGCTGTGATGAGCTTGTATAATCACCTCCTTTTTTGGAGCTGGGGAGATGCCACCTTCTTTGTAAATGTCCAGGTAGAGAGGTGGTTGTCCAGCAAGAATGAAGACTGAGGCAGGGAGCCAGCAATACTTACTGCAGGGATGCATTGGAGTTTTGAGCAGAAAAGTAACAAGATTGGATTTGATTAGGGCCCTCTGGTTGTGATATGAAGCAGGGATAGCAAAGTTTTCCTTGAAAAGGGCATGATTTTAGTCCATGTGGTCTGCCATATATACTCAAGTCTGCTATTGTAGTGTGAGGGCAGTCCTAGAGAATCTGCAACTGAGTAGGCACAGCTGTGTGCCAGTGAGACTTTATTTGAAAACCAGATGGCAGCTTGTATTTGGCCTGTGGGCCCTAGTTTGATGAACCTTCATGTAGAGAATAGATGGAAGAAACCACGTAAAGAGACCAGGAGATGAAAAAAGCTCTTGTCTTCTTGGACTAGCATCAGTCCGTTATGAAGTTTCCACCCATCCATGCTGAAATGTGTGAGGAAGCTCAATTTATTCCACTTAAAATGTTGGAGTTTTCATAGGTCTATGTCTTTTTTATTTGTTTTGCTTTCAAAATCTTAATAATTTAAGGAGAAACAATAACAGTTGTTGGTATTTTCCCCCACGTGAGAGCCACTTGTTAAGAGCCCATGTTTGACTCAGGCTGTTGACAGTAGCAAAGCAAAAGCAGAGGAAGTAGAGAGGTCTAGTTCATATGATTTCGTGATGATTGCAAGTGAAGAGTTATCAGGGAGAGAGAAATCCTAGGTGATTCATAGCCTTCCAGTCTGTGCACTGGCATTTAGATTGGACATGAAGAATAGGACTTTGTCAGAGGAGCAGGAAAGAGCAACAGTTCAAGAGCAAAGACCAGTACTTTTCCATACATGTTGAGTTATTTTAAAATATATTTGTATTGATTTCAGAGGAAGGGAGAGGGAGAGAGAGATAGAAACATCAACGATGTGAGGGAATCATGGGTTGGTTGCCTACTTATGCCTTGTACTAGAGATTGAGCCTGCACCCCAGGCATGTGCCCTGACAGGGAATCCAACCTTGACTTTCTGGTTCCCAGGTCAGCACTCAAACTCTGAACCATGGATATGTACATTTTAGGTACAATTTTTTTGAATTTTTGACTTGTCCTGTCAAGAACTGCCTTTAATAGGTGAGCCATGGCTTTAGTTTAATAATTTTTTTTTTTAAAAAAAGATCAGGAACAAATAAAAAGAACTTTGTAATCACTAGAACACTATTTTGGAATATGTGATCATTTTTACTTTTCTACAGTTATTGTAAAGAGGAATTCAACCCTGTTTAGTTGGAGAGAATTGTCAGTGCAATTTTTTTCTTTTCTTTATTGGAACGTTCATGCTATAGAACTTGTTGTCAATCATTAGGCTCCTGTATTTTCTATTCTGAGTAAAAGTATCATTTCTTGTTTCATATTATTTTCTGAAATCATTGTTTCATTCATCCCTTTTCTGCTTTTATTCCAATAGCTACGGATCTACAGGAATCTCCTAAATCACCACAAACCAAAACAAAATCAAAGACAGGTATTCTGTGAAATCAGCTTCTGACTGTAATTATGTATAATATATCAACCCAAATAATAACAATTCCACATAATGCAATTTTGTTAGAGGTTCTTAAATCCACACCTAGGTTTGCTTATTCACTAGAAAAATTTACAGGACTCAGCATATAGTTGTTCTCATACCTGAGATTTATTACAGTAAAAGCCAAAGTAAAGTCCCTAAAGAGAAAAAGTGTGTGTGACAAATGGTGGTGGACACCAGGCACAAGCTTCCAAGAGTCCTCTCCCTGTGGAGTTACCAGGATGTGCATAGTTACTCCAGTGTCAGATTCTGACAACACACGTGAAACAATGACATTTACCAGTCTTGTTAGACTCAGTGCCAAAGTTTTTATGGCACCATAGTCACATGGGCATCTGCCCCATAGCCTGTACCTAAATTCTAGATTCCCAAAAGGAAAGCAAGTGTTTTTCACGAACTGCATCGGTTGTACAAAGTATTTAGACACAGAGGGGCCACTCTTCTCAGTTAGGGAAATGGGGAATCCCTCCCCAGATTCAGGTTTTCAGACTCCAACTGAAGGGTAGCCATTTAAGCAGGGATTTCTAAGGATGGCAGCCTTAGTCCTGCTGCATGAAAATTTTCTGCACAGCCTTTAGAGCCATGAATGAATTTTTGGTGTTGACTTAAAAATTTATTTTTAAAGCAAGTAATATTATATTATAACATGGCACTGGTTTCAGTTGCATCATCCATAATTGCTTGCAATGATGGTTACTATTATTACTCTTGGTGAGTATTTAATAGGTATTTGTACATAAATTATTAGTGCAATATCAGGCAATTATAAACTTTCCTTGTTATCCAATTAATGTTTCAAGATAATTTTAGATAAAATCTGTATGACAATTTCTGATTTAAAATTAGAATAAAAAGCCTCATTTAATTACATGGACGATTCAGTTGATATTGCACTAAATCCCCACTTATAATGATAAAAGAAGATATTCAATCATATTTATCAGTTATTTTCTTGCCCTAGTATACAATTAAAATTATTGGCTTTATTTATGTATTTCCATGTGCTTCACTTTATTGTGGGGATAACACCCATATTCTTTCCCCCCCAATTCTTTACTGTTGAAAGTATTACATATGTCTCCTTTTTCCCCCTTGATCTCTCCCTGCCTGCTCCTGCCCCCATCACATGCTCTCACCCCCCATTGCCCGTG
The DNA here is from genome assembly GCF_028538775.1 of Myotis yumanensis. NCBI lineage: Eukaryota > Metazoa > Chordata > Mammalia > Chiroptera > Vespertilionidae > Myotis > Myotis yumanensis. Next base: position 139,024,998 of record NW_027223752.1, read on the forward strand.
TTCATTGGTTATGTATATATGCATGCATACAAGTCCTCTGGTTCATCTCCTAGGCCTCCCCTTCACCCTCCCTGGCCTTCCCTCTATAGTTTGAAGGTCTGTTCCATGCTTTTACGTCTTTAATACCCACATTTTGATACTTGGATCTTTATATTAATTTCTAAGGTGACTATGTCTTCAAAATAGCATTCCTATGTTGATATATGTTAATAGCAGTTTCAGCAAATACCTATGTTTAAATACATATTCATAATTCTTAGCTTTTAAATGAGTTTTATAATCACAGCAATATTGAGTGGAAAGTACAGAGAGTTCCTATAACCTCCACATTTCCTACACAAACAGCCTCGCTCATTTTGCATCCTGTAATAGAGCCGCGTATCAACAAAAGTCCATAGTTTACATTAAGGTTCACTCTTGTTGTTGTATATTCTATGGGTTTTGACAAATGTATGGTGACATGTATCCCCAATACAGTATACTATACAATCTTTTCACTCCCTTAAAAATCCTCTCTGCTCTGCTTATTCATCCATCCCTTCTCCCTAAACACTGGACACCGGTGATAGCAGTTTTGCCTTTTCCTGAATGTTGTATAGTTGGCATCATACTGTAGGTATCTTTTTGAGTGTTTAAAAATTAAAATTCCAAGGTAATTGGATGTATTTATCCAAGATGTCCTTTGTCCTTTGTGGTTTTCTGTTGTTATTCATTAGCTTAGGCTCTGATGACATGTGCCATATACACTCAGGAAGCATGATTTCTCTAGGCATTTGCCACCTAATGGGGAAGGTTGAGAAAAGTGACCTCACACTCTCCTGCAGAGCACTAACTGTTTGGTCCATCCTGCTCTATGAGCTGGGTCCAGAGAGACTTTCACAATGAAGGGAGACAGTCTCAATAGTTCTACTTTATACAATTGGAATCCCAATGTCTCATACTTATTTTGCAATTGGAAATTGGGCAGAAAGAGTTTGGTTCTTATGTTTTGCTGTGCTGCAAAATGTAGGGCCTATCAACCAAGCTTCATTGTGATGGATTGTTACATCTGCAACTGGCTAGGCTTCACTGAAGAGCTGGAGAAGCTGTTCATGTTAGGAAAAAATAAATATACTCTCTTCCAACTGCTCTAAATGGAGGGAGTCCAGAAAACTCATGCTATTTACATTTGATATTGTTATTCTATGATTCTATTTGCACTAACAATACCATCTTCTGTCTGTCTGATGGGGTTTGATTAGAATTATAGTCATTGTACATAGTTTAAAGGTAGGCAGATCCTATTTTGATAGATCCCATTCTTTTTTTTTTTATCTTGCATTTAAAAAAAGAAAGTAAATGTTCTTAATGTATTAATGGCCTACCAATACTATGACTAATATTCACTCTAGTATAGTCTTCAGGTGTGGTCCCAAAGGAATATTTTCCAACAAAACATTAGTCCGGTACTTTTAAATTCCTGCGTTTTTTATTATTGTTTTAAAATATATTTTAATTTTTTCTTTAATAGTGGATGAGATCTCTGCTGAAGGCTCTTTAAACAGGTAACATTTTATGAAATTTTAATAATTATATGTTAACTGAGAGAATGCTGAGAAAAGAAACTACCATTTCTAGAGTGTTCTCCTGTGGACTAGACCCTATTTTATGTACTCAACCTGTGTAATGTAGTCATCATAATAACTCTGCAAAGCAGGTGTGCTATTTAGCCTATTTTTTTATTAATGAGTCAACTGTGGTTCAGGGAGGTGGATACATTGACCCATGATTTCATAGTTAGCAAGTTGCTGACCCATGATTTGACTGTCAACTAGCGCGGCTCCCAAATCTACTGTGTTGTCACTCAACATACACTGATAAATTCCTGTGTACCACTGGCATGGAGATACATATGAGGATCACATCAACTCAGTGAAATCTGCTTGTGTGTTAACTCTGATCTAGAGTTTTTCTGAGAGGCCAGCTTAGTCCAAGCATTTAACTTACTATCTTTCACAATTTTAGTGATAAATAGGACCTTGTTCTTCTCACCAAACCTTTTAGAGCCCATTTCAGTTAGCTATGGCCACAGAACCAAAGGTTTTACCTAAGCAAGGCCTAATCAGGCAAGCGTTTTAGGTAAAATTATATCTATTCTTCTTGAGAGGAATTATTTATCTGTAAGTAATGAATATCTATGTATAGACCATGTTATGTTAATTTAATTCTGCATGTATTTAGAGGATATTTCTAATTGATTTTTCAAATTACTGACTTCCCAGTCTGGTTTCTTTTCAGGCTGGTACCTTTGCCTAGTTGTGTGAAGTTTTTGCTTTTTTCCTAGTCCTTTTTTTCCTCTTCCATGACTTTTAATGATTTTTACTTCTTCTCTGTTTTTTTTTTGGTGTTTCTTTCAATGTGTTATTTGTTTCTACTTCTGCAAGCTCCAGCGTTCTCCAATTATCTATATTCAGAATCAAAGTCATGTAGAATTTCAAGAGTTTAGGGAAGCCCAGCGGTCTATAATAATAAAAGCATAACTTGCCTATTAGACTGGACAGCTGAACAATATTCTGGATGAAGCCATGGCAATGAGGATGGAGAAAGAGACTGTTATGGATGATCAGGCAGGCAGGCTGAGTGGTTAGGAACAATGAGGCAGGCAAGTAGAGTGGTTAGAGGCAATCAAGCAGGCTGGCGAGTGGTTAGGGGCGATCAGGCAGACAGGCAGAGTGTTTAGGGGCAAGCAGGTCAGCAGGCAGGTGTGTGGTTAGGAGCCAGCAGTCCCGGATTCCAAAAGGGTACAGCAGCAACCCTCCCATGTACAAATTTTGTGCACTGGGCCTCTAGTTAATTAATAAAAACACCTTATAATACATTAGCATGCGTTTAAAATCCTAGCCAAGTGGTGGATCTTCATTAAATCTTCCCCTACTTCAGACTAGTGACCTCAGCATAGTTGATTATAGGTTAGACTTTAAATTAGCAATACACAAGTGGGGCAAGAGACATCCATTTTGTCCCTTCATTTTAGCCTTTGAGGTAACCCACAAAGATGAACACCTCAGCATGTAAATGGGCAACTCTAGATAGACACACAGGGCATTAACTCGGGGGGTACACCAAATTCACTGTTTAAATAATTAGCTGTATTGAAGATGCTGAGGGGGAAGTGATCTCTGTGTTATATGCACAGCCCTCATGCTTGTTAGAAATGGCGAGTCCACAAATACAACCAGGTTTCCTCTTCAGCAAGGTACTGATGTCTTTTTCCAAGGTAACTGTGGGTGGACTGTCAAAGAATATGCTTTTGTGAGCTGTGCTAATTCGTGTTGGTTTTAAAATGGTTGTTATGACTAAACTGAGGTTTCAAACAGCTTCCCTGTTCCTTTTTATGTATCAGGTGAGATTTCATAGTTTAGTTCAGGCAGTTTGGGAATAGCAGTGGGTTAGTATTGTCATCAGCCAGAAACCAGCAAAGGCTCAATTATTAGGATGAGCAATGAGCCAGACTCCTTATCTCAGAACTTTTAAGACCTTTTCCATTTCATTCCAAGTAGAACCTCTATGCATGTGATTACAAATAAAGTCTCATCTCTGATTTTTGTAATTCATTATGCGCAATTTTAAATTGTTCTCTTTAGTAGAAAAATCTGTGTTTTCTGGAGGTTATCGCCTATACTCTTCCCCTTGAATTCCTCAGGAACATAAGGGATTCCCTAAGTCCAAGGGAGACAATCTTCTTTCACAAGTCAGATGCAGAGGTAAAAAGAGGACATTCTAATCGTTCTGTTATTTCTTTTGATCTTACTGCTGCAGACTCACCACTGAAACTGGTCCTGTAGTCATGATTGATCTTTGCTCCTGGGTTGTCCTTGCTGATCCAGATTCCTGAGTCTTCATGTTGATTCTCTCTTGGATTTGAGGGTCACAGCTTTTTATTATTTTACATACATATGCTGTCATGCTCAGCCCCTATTACAAGTACCACCATCTTATATTGGTAGCTGAGCCTCCTAGCTTTAGCACTCAAAGCTCAAAGTCTCCCCCCAACACACACACACACACACACACACACACACACACACACACTGGAAAGTTGACATGGTGCTCACTTCCTTGGTGGGACCTTTGTGGACTACTTACCTTTGAGCTTCTTGTGCGTATTTTTCTGCTTGCAGGTGTTAGTTGGGCCCGTTCTAAGCTGTCAGAGAGGTTCAAATAAAGCTTCAGGAAAAGGCCAGACATTCCTTTCTTCTTTGTTACCAGTCCTGTACCTTAGGTTCACTTTAAATCCTACAGAGAATCTTTGTTCAGATAGTGGAAGTTTGCATGTCGCAATTCCCAGAGTAGTGGGCACCAACCTGCCTGAGATTCTATAACTGAGTTTGGTCCCTTACGTGATCTCTTGGCCATAAAAAGGAAACTTTCCAAGATTACTTGAATTTACCTCAGGTTTCAAAATATTTTAAATTATGCCTCACTTGTAAGACAGAAAGCTCTTATTCAAAAGGAGATTATTGGTCATTACTATTGCAAAGGCGCCATCCATTACTTATCAGTATCCAAGTGTGACCAGTGGGATTCTATCTTCCAAGCCAATGGGGGTAGTCAGGGAGAATAAACAAATCCCATAAAGATCTGCTGGTTGACAGTATGAGGATGTAGAGAAGGGGTAGTGATAGTACAGGCCATGACCTGACTCTGATTAGGTTCTTTCTGCCCTTGGTATGATTCGCTGAAAAATTAAGGGAGCATCCTGTCATCTGACTTCATGAGGAAATATATTTTTACATAAATTTATTTGCAAGTTATATAATAAATGAGATGCCCTGAATTAGAAAACGTAAGGAAAAAACAGGTAATAACCCAACGTAATAACATTTTCTGAAAAGTTCAACATTTAAATGTTAGAGACTATGAAAAAACCACATTGGTATTAATTTGTGATTCCAAAATAGTTTCAGCAAATAAATTTCATGTTTCTTTGAGCATTTTTTTTCTGTGTTATCTCATTTAATCCTTTTAACAATCTTCTAAAATAAGACACTAAGTTTCTTATTTTGTAGTGGAGGACCTTGAGCCAAAGAAAGTCACTTGTTTGAGAATAAATAGCTGTTGGTTACAGAGCTAGGATGTCTGAGTTCAAGACACTTGCCATTGTGTGAAGCCGACTCTACTTTACTAACTGAACTGTACTGCACTCAAATCATGACTATTTACATTTTTAAAAATGTCATGGTTCCTAAGAAGTTCATAGAACTTAAAATTTGAAGTGTATGGTCTAATTAAAGTTTTAATATTAGCTCTGATGTTATCTGAAATATCCTAAGAATTTACTATATTTAGAAAATATATTTACATTCATATTAAGGCAGTAATATTATTTATCCCCATTTATTGTGCACAGCAAGCAACAACTAACTTCTGAATATAAACAAGGAAGAGCCCAAACACTGGAAAGTAGCCTTTTTGGTAAGAATTTTGATAGTGAATTACTCTTGGTGCTCCTACCATAGATGAAGTAAGATACGGAAGTTTTAACAATGAAAGAGTAGTGAAAAAATACCCAACAATGTGTAAGTTGTATGTGTAGTTTTCCTTAATCTCTGTCTTAATAGAATAGTAGTCAGTATGATTAAAATGTTAATGTAAGTAACTTAAAATCTGGTGTAATATTACTTGAAAAGAAGTTCATTTTTTAGTCTTAAACCCTAAAATCCCATATGATATCTTTATGTAAACAAGAAAAAAGATATGTAGTTAGGATATTGTATGTTTCTATTATATTCACATTATAACAAATTGGACTTTTTCTAAAAATGGATCTTTTACATAGTTTTTACAGCAAATGTGTTACATTTATTAAATGAATACTGGTAACACATAGTGTTTTGTCTTATTAAAAAGTAATTAAAATTGGCAACTCTACAATACTTTCCTGGTGCCACAAACAAATAAGCAGTAACAGCTATATCACTTAGCCAGTGTGTTTTAAGGATTGTGTTTTAAGGATTTCTGCTCATAGTACAGATGTCAGAAAGGCAATGCCTATTGAGAAGCATAGGGAATGTTACATATTACACCAACTATGTCTCACTGTTATTAACCTCCTTCCTCAGAAGTCAAGAGAACAGGATATGTTGACTTTAATAGAACAAGATGTCCCCTTCCCTCCTGTTTGTTGGATAATTGTAAGGACACTAATTCCTTTAGAACAAGATGCTCTGCTGCCATTGGTCAAAAGATAATCATAATAAATATTCAAATAGCCCAACTCAGGACTCAACAAATTATAATAAAGCATAAAATATTTCATAATAACAAAAATGCCAGTGTGCTACCCAGGTGTGGCACCTAGTTCATTGTGCAATCTGACTTGTATGAGGATGCCTGAAACTTATTAGACATTTTTCAAAGGACCTGTGTAAGTTGGTTTTGTAAGTTATAGAAAATACAGAGATCAAATATCATTTTGACCTAGTAGGTGCTCATAATGCATGAGAGTTGTCCCTGGTTTATTTCTGTGTCCTTTTAAAGAGAATTTTCAAAGTAAATGTCAAAATTCAGTTATTCATTTGTCCGCTTAGTGGTCTGTTATTTAACTCTCAGGTGTCTTTTAGTTACGGAATGCTATTCTGCTGTTACAGAATTTTAAAAACACAGTTTCTTCCCTCCAAGAGCCTGTTAGTATCATTGTCATTTCTATCATTTACTAACTTTATAACATGCTTACTAGGTTCCAGAGCACACTAGGAGCTTATAATTATCCTGGTTTATTCTTTAGTGATGGTGTGTAGGATGTGCCAGCCTCTTTAAGTCCATGATGAGGATTAGAGTTTAAAACTGTGGGTGAGGCCTTGGCCAGGTAGTTCAGTTGCTCAACATGTACCTGATATTCCAAGGATGTGGTTTTGATCCTGGTCAGGGCACATAACAAAATCACCCAATGAATGTATAAGTAAGTGGAACCACAAACCAGTTTTTCTCCCTGTGCCTCTGTCTCAGTCTCTGTCTAATCAGATTTTAAAAACCTTCTTTAAAATAAGTCAACATAAATATGTGGGTGGGTGTAATCATGCAGACCACAGAGCAGTCTCCCAGGTAACGGTGCATAAGTGTGATGTTTGGCAGGAGGAACAGGTATTGCGATGACCCATTTGGCAGCAGGAACAGCAGTGGAAGGGCTGGGATGTACAAGTGCACTTTGTGATGTTTATGGGCAGTACCATTTTGATGGTGCAAAATGTGTGCAATAAGAATGGTTGGGAATGAGGTGAGTGACTAGCTAAGCAGGCTGATGAAAGTCTTTAGTACCACAGTCTCTGCATAGAAAGGACTAGGTCATATCCTCTAGGCCTTGGGAAATTTGTCAGGTAGAATGCTTTTAGCTTCAGATAATTGGTGGCCTAATTAACAGAGGCTGAAACAATAGGAACCAGGATTGTTTTGGCGATTCAGTGATGTCATGAGGATCCCAGTTGTTGACCTGAATTCGCTGTGAGGTGGTCAGTGTTCATTTCTGCTTTCCTGGTCTGTAGGTAGCAATGGCTCTAGAGCATCCCATTCTCACACGTCCGTATGTGAAGGCCAGAAGGACTGCTTTTCCTTAGGCGTTTCTTCTTCTCTCTTAAACTTTTTGTAAAAGTTGGCATACCTCGCTGGTTTGGCTCAGTGGATAAGGCATCAGCCTGCAGACCAAAGGGTCCTGGGTTCGATTGTGGTCAAGGGCATTTACCTCAGTTGCAGATTCCTCTGGTGCTCTGCCCCTGGTCAGGGCTTGTGCTGGAGGCAACCAATTGATATGTTTCTCTCACATCAGTATTTCTCTCTGTCTTTTCCTCGCTCTTCCACTCTCTCTAAAAATCAATAGAAAAATATTCTCAGGTGAGGATTAAAAGAAAAAGTAGAGTTGGCACACATTATATTACTTTCAGGTGTACAACCATAGTGGTGTGACATTTACATACCTTAGATGTGTTCACATGTGCTCACAATAATATGTCTAGTAACCGTCTGACACCCTGCAAAGTTATTACAATATTAGAGGCCCGGGTCACAAAATTTGTGCACTTGAAGCGGGGGGAGTGTTCCTCAGCCCAGACTGAGCCCTGTTGCAGTCTGGGAGCCCTCAGGGGATATCCGGCAGATGGACATCCTTAGTGCTGCCACAGAGGCAGGAGGGGATCCCGCCACCCCGCTAGGCTTGCGAGCCATGAGCCTGGCTCAGGGCTTCTGACTGAGTGGCACTCCCCCTGTGGGAGTGCAGTGATCACCGGAGGGCAGCTCCTGCATTGAGCATATGCCCCCTGGTGGTCACTGTGTGTCATAGCAACCAGTCATTCTGTCGTTCAGTCAATTTACATATTAGCCTTTTATTATATAGGATTTGACACATTCCCTATGCTGTACACTAGATCCCTGTGGCTTATCCTATCTAATAAAAGAGAAATATGGTAATTAGCGTACGACCGCTACCCTTCCCATTGGCTAATCAGGGGGATATGCAAATTAACTGTCAGCCAAGATGGCGGCGTGCAGCCAGGCAGCTGGAAGCGAACATGAGGCTTGCTTGCTTCAGTGACAGAGGACTCCAATGTTCCCCGCCTGCAGCTGCCGGCCTCTGAGCTGGCAGTTTGAAACTTTGTAACAAATATAGAACCTAAAGAAAACCCCAGAAACTAGCTTTCAGCCGACTGGGATCTCAGAGCTGGAGTTATACATTGTTTCGATTATAGAACTCAAACAAACCAGATACCTGCTTTCAGCAGCGGAAGCCTCGGAGCTAGAGCCAGAGCTAAAGCTGGCCCAGAATTAAAAAAAAAAAAAGAAAGAAAAAAAGGAGCAGTTGGGAGCTTCAGTCAACCGCCAGCCTGAAAGCAGCCCTAAGCCCCTCACCCAGACTGGCCAGGCACCCCAGTGGGGACCCCCACCCTGATCCAGGACACCTTTCAGGGCAATCCAGCTGGTCCTGACCCATGCACCAGGCCTCTATCCTATATAGTAAAAGGGTAATATGCCTCCCAGCACCGGGATCAGCAGAGCCGTGAGGCCTCCTGGCACTGGATCAGCATGACAGGGGGCAGCGCCCAAACCACCTGATCGCCCTGCGGCTCTGTGTGTGACAGGGGGCGGGGCCACAACCCCCTGATCGGCCCTGCTCTGTGGGTGATAGAGGGCGACGCCCCAATGCCCCCCCCCCCCCCACGGGCCCTGCTCTGTGTGTGAAGGGGTAGAGCCATAACCTCCCCTTTGGCCCTGCCCTGAGTGTGGCAGTGTCAGTGCCCCAACCCCCTGATCGGCCCTGCTCTGTGTGTGACAGGGGGTGGTGCCCTAACTTCCCTATCAGCACTACTCTGTGAGTGACAGGGGGGAGCTCCCCAACCCCCTGATTGGCCCTGCTCTGTGCATGACAGGGGGGAGCTCCCAAACCCCCTGATGGGCCCTGCTCTGTGCATGACAGGGGGCAGTGCCCAACCCCCTGATTGGCCCTGCTCTGTGTGTGACAGGGTACGGAGCCCCAACCCCCCTGATGGGACCTGCTCTGTGTGTGACAGGGGGCAGCACCTCAACCCCCTGATTGGCCCTGCTCTGTGCATGACAGGGGGTGGCGCCCCAACCTCCCCATCGACCCTGCCATGTTTGTTACAGGGGGCGGTGCCCCAACCCCCCAATTGGCCCTACCCTGAATGTACCTGAGGGTGGCATCGCAACCTCCCGATTTGCCCTGCTCTTTGCATGACAGGGGGTGGCGCCCCAACTCCCCAATCGGCCCTGCTCTGAGCCTGACCAGGGGCTGCTCCTAGGGAATGGGCCTGCCCTCTGCCACCTGGGAGCAGGACTAAGGCAGCAGGTCGTTATCTCCCGAGGGGTCCCAGACTTCGAGGGGACACAGGCCAGGCTGAGGGCCCCTCCCTTCCCCCCCAAGTGCACAAATTTTTGTGCCCCGGGCCTCTAGTATATTTTATAACTGGAAGTTTGCGCTTCTCATTCATATTCTCCTATTTATTTCATCTCCTCAACTTAATACCCTCTTCTAACCATCAGTTTGTTCTCAGTATCTGTGTCTGTTTTGTTGTTTTAGATTGCACATGTAAGTGAGATCATATATTTGTCTTTCTCTGTCTTATTTCATTTAGCATAACACCTTCTCGGTCCATCATTGTTGTCTTAAACAGAAAGAATTCATTGTTCTTTATGTCTGAGTAATATTTTTTTACACATATATACACGTTCTACATCTTCTTTATTCATTTATCTATTAAAAGACACCTACATTGCTTCCATATCCTGGCTACTGTAAATAACATTGCAGTGAACATAAAGGTGCAGATATCTTTTCGAATTCATTTTTATGTTTGTGTTGGATAAATACCCAGAAGTGGAATGGCAATTTTATTTCAAATTTTTTGAGGAATCACCATGCTGCTTTCCACAATGACTGCACAAATATACAATGACATGAACATTCCACGAGGCCTTCTCTTTTCTCCATATCCTCGACAACACTTGTTAAATATGTACATTTAATCTTTATTGTTGAGAGTATTATAGATGTACCTCTTCCCCCCCCCCATTACTCCCCTCTACCCATTTCTTACCCGGCCCCATGCCTTCACCTCCCTATTGTCTGTGTCTAGGAGTAATACATATCCTATCTAATAAAGAGGGAATATGCTAATAGACCCTCACACTGTCCACAGGGATAGGGCCTAAACTGGCAGTCGGACATCCTTGTCTCAGATTGGAGAGGGTGCAGGCTGGGTTGAGAGACACCACCCCAGTACACAAATTTCATACGCCGGGCCTCTATTCTATGTATATAAAACCTTAATATGCAAATAGACCAAATGGTGGAACAACTGAACACCCAAACAACCAGTCACTATGACATTCGCTGACAACTAGGGTGGGTGCGTGGAACATTGCAGGTGTCAGCAGTAGGAATCAGAGTGCCGAACATGGTGGGCACCACCATGGCGGGATGGTGGGTCAGGTGAGTGTTGGCACCAGACCAAGGTGGGGCACTGGTTGCTGTCATCGGTGTGAGCCCAAACCTCTGGTGGTCACTGAAAATTCTTTGTGCCTGAACACCATGGTACTGCCAGGCACTCGCACCTGATATCAGCACCAACTCCGATCGCCCTGTAGGGCTTCTTCATGTCCCCCTGCTCCTGAGGGGCCATTGGGGCTGGCAGTTGCCTCTCACACCCACTTCCAGTTTCACCCCACTCACACCCACTGCCAGAACAGATCCTGCCAGCACCCGCAGCTGGTGCCAGAGCCACCACTTACACCCACTGCCAGAGCCTGGCGCTGGTCCTGATCACTCAGCACATCAGCGGGTGTGAGCAGCAGCTGCCGACCCTGTTATCCCAGGAGGGCTTCTCCACCTCCCCCTACTCCTGAGGGTTGACTGGGGTAGCAACTGTAGCTCGCACCTGCTGCTGGCACCATCCCCAATCACTCCACACCATCGGTGTGTGCAAGCGGGCCGTCTTTGTCAGCATGTGAGAGTGGTGCAACAAGAGCAGAGCTGCCAACACAGGGGACCAGGGGCCAAGATAGGAGGGGCTAGGCAGGGGTGTGGAGGATGGGCCAATACCTGCCCCTGTGCCCATTGCAGACTCTGCAGCCTCTCAGCCAAGAGTTCCTTTCAAGGTACACACATTCATGCACTGGACCCCTAGTATGCATATAAAACCTTTGATTAATTCCTTCCCATCACCCCTTTCCTATCCCTCTGAGAATCATCAGTCTATTCCATTATCCATGTCTCTGATTCTCTTTTATCCATCAATTTCCTTTGTTTATTAGATTTCTTGTTTGTTTATTTTGATTTTCAGATTTAATTGTTAACGGGTATGTATTTATTGCCAGTTTATTCTTCATGGTTCCTCCTCCTCCTTCTCCTCCTCCTCCTCCTCCTCCTCCTCCCCTTCTTCTTCTTCTTCTTCTTCTTCTTCTTCTTCTTCTTCTTCTTCTCCTTCTTCACCCTTCACCATTTCATGTAATACTGCTTTGCTGGTGATGATCTCCTTTACCTGTTTCTTATCTGTGAAGCCCTCTATCTGACCCTCAAATCTAAATAAGAGCTTTCCTATGTAGAGTATTCTTGCTTGTAGGTCCTTGATATTTATCACTTTGAATATTTCTTGCCACTCCATTCTGGCTTGTATAATTTTTTATGATAAATAAATTTAAGTAAATTTAAAACAGGAGAGAATTTTGTAACAAGACATATGTTGTATATTGGTGATCCCTTGAAGGTAACCAACTGCTTTTCTCTTGCTGTTTTTAAGATTATCTCTGTCTTGGAATTTTCATTATGATGTGCTTAGTGTGGGCTACTTTGGGTTCCACTTGTTTGGTAATCTCTGTGCTTCCTGGACTTGTAAGTCTCTTTATTTCACCAGGGGAGGGAAGTTTTCTGTTATTATTTCTTGAAATAATGAAGTTGTCCCAGAGGCTCCTTTACACTGTCTTCATATTTTTTGATTATTTTTCTTTTTCTTCTTCGGATTGGTTGCTTTTTGCTTCCTCATATTGGAAATCCTTGATTTGATTCTCAGAATATTCTATTCTAATATTAGATTCCTATAAATTTTTCTTTATTTCAGCTAATGTATGCTTAATTTCTGACTGGTCCTTTGTCAGGTCTTTGAAATTCTCCTTAAGATCCTTGAAAGTCTCACAAAGTCACTTGAAGCTCTCATTAAGTCACTGAAGCTCTCATGAAGATCCTTCAGTAACCTTATAACCATTGTTTTGAACTCTGTATCCAGTAGTTTGATTGCTTTCATTTTGTTCATTTGTGTCATGTTTCTTTGTCTCTTCATTTTGGCTGCTTTTCTGTGTCTGTTTCTATATATTAGGTAGAGCTGCTGTGTCTCCTGGCATTCGTGGAGTGGCCAGGTGTAGGAGGTGTCCTGTAGGACCCAGTGGCTCAGCCTCTCCATTTACCTGAGCTGGGCACTCTAGGTGCATCCCTGTGTGGGCGTGTGCACAGTCTTGTTGAAGGGAAAGGTAAAAACCCTCCCCAGATTCAGGTTTTCTGACACCAACTGAAGGGTAACCATTTAAGCAGGACTTTCTAAGGATAGCAGTCTTAGGCATGCTGTATGAAATGCTTCTTCACAGCAGGTATAGCTCTGACTGATTTTTATGTTGACTTAAAAATTTATTTTTAAAGCAAGTAACATGATAATATAATATGATACTGGTTTAATTTGCATCATCCATAATTACTTGCAATGCAGATTATTCCTATAAATCTTGATGCACCTTTCACAGGTATCCTGTTTAATAAAACCTTAATATGCAAATTGGCTGAATGGCAGAATGACTGGTCAGTGTGACACACACTGACTACCAAGGGGCTGATCCTCAATGCAGGAGCTGCGCCCTTGTGGTCAGTGCACTCCCACAGGGGAAATGCTGCTCAGCCAAAAGCCAGGCTCACAGTTAGTGAGTGCAGCGGCAGTGGTAGCGGGAGCCTCTCAAACATCCATGGCAGCACTAAGGACTCTTTGGCGGTCCTGGACTGTGAAAGGGTGCAGGGCGGGTTGAGGGACCCCCCACCCCCAATGCATGAATGTTGTGCACCGGGCCTCTAGTTTGTACATAAATTACTAGGGCAATATAGGCAATTATAAGCTTTCCTTTTTATCAAATGAATATTCCAAGATAATATTTAGATAAAATCAGCATAATGATTTCTGACTCAAAATTTGAATATAAGTGTCTTTTTATTAAATGGATAATGCAGTTTTCATTTATGTTGCACTAAATCCCCATATCTACACTAATAAAAGAGAAACATGCAAATTGACCATCCCTCCACTATGCCAACCAGCCAATCAGAGCAACTATGCAAGTTAACCCAACAAAGATGATGGTTAATTGCATACGCAGGCATGGAGCGAAGACTGAAGACAATGTAGAAGGAAACCAAGTGCTGAAGAAGGGAGTGAAGCAGTGGAGACGGGAGGGAGCGAGGCAGTGGAGAAGGGAGCGAAGACCGCTGCGCCACTCCAATCTCAGAAAGCCCTATTCTTGCAGGAATATTCCTGCAATGGGCCTCTAGTGTAATTATAAAGCAAAATACTCAATCATTTTTATCAGTCATTTTCTCCCTCAAGTATATAATTCAAATCATTGGCTTTATTTATATTTTCCACATGTTCCACTCAGTTGCAGGGATAATACTCATAATCTGCCTGGTCAGCATGGCTCTGTGGTTAAGTGTTGACACATGAACCAAAGGTCGCAGTTGGATTCTAGGTCAGGGCCTATGTAAGGGATGCATGCTCAATTCCTTGTGTGGGGTGTATAAGAGGGAGCCATCAATGATTTTCTCTCATCATTAATGTTTCTATATCTCTCTTCCTCTCCTTTCCCTAACAAGTCAATTAGAATATATATTTTTTAAAAATCCCATATTCTGATACTTGGATCATTATCTTAATTTCCAAGCTGACTGTGTCTTGGAATAGCAATAATATGTTGATATATGTTAATAGCATATACATTTTTTCAAAGAAAAACTGATAAGCCTTTTTTTAGAGCATTTTTAGGTTCATAGGAAAATTGAGTGGAGAGTACAGAGAGTTCCCATACACCCACAACCCCAAACACACACAGGCGTGCTCATTTTGACATCCTGCACTGGAGAGGTACATTTATTACAATGGATGGACCTGCATTGACGCATCATTATCAACCAAAGTCGATAGTTATCCTTAAGGTTCACTCTTTGTGATGTACATTCTATGGGTTTTGACAAATGTCTGATAACACGTACCCACCATTACAGTATCATATACAATCTTTTCACTGCCCTCAAAATCTGCTGTGCTCTGCTTATTCCACCCTCCCTTTTCACTAACCACTGAAAACCACTGATATTTTTTACTGTCTCCACAGTTTTGCCTTTTCTTGAATTTTTTATTGTTGGAAAAGAGACATTGGGTATCTTTTTAAAAGTTTAAGAAATTAAAAATCCAACGTAATTGGATGTAGTTATCCCAGACTTTCTTTGACCTTGGTTGGTGGTTGTTCTTCAGCATAGGATCTGATGACATATGCCACAAAGCTGAAAAAGCATGCTTCCTCTAGGCATTTGCCACCTAGTGGGAAGGTTGAGAAAAATGACCTCATGCACTACTGCAGAGCACTAACTGTCTCTTCCCCCTGCTCTATGAGGGGGAAGAGATACACTCTAGCAATGGAAAGAGACAGTCTCAAGTAGTTCTACTTTATACAACTGGAATCCCAAAGTCTTTCCTATTTAAGTTGCAATTGGGAATGGGGCCAGAAGGACACTGTTTCCTCTGTTTTGCTGTGCTTAAAGGGCAGTGCCTGGCAATCAGGCTCCCTTGTGCTGGAGTGTTTCATCCTAAACAAGCTAGTCTTCCCTGAGACCTGGAGAGGTTGTCAGTGTTACTGCGTAAGAGGTGTTCTCTTTACTAACTGCTGCTATTGGAAGAAGTTCAGAAAACTAATGCTATTTTACTTTTGACATTGTTATTCTATAACCAGAGACCCGATGCATGAAATTTGTGCAAGAGGCTTGGCCCTCACCGTCCTGGTGGCTTGCCTCAGCCCTCACAGCCCCAGCTTTGTCCCGAAGGTCTTCCTGGAATCACATCAGGTGTAATTAGCATATTACACTTTTATTATCATAGATTTAGCTCCTACTAACAATACCATTTTCTGTCAGTCTGATGGGGTTTGGTTAGAATTATATTCTTTGTAAGTAACAAGTTCTCAGATAAGTATCAAATTTTGATAGATTCTATTCTTTTTTCTCTCTTGCATTTGGTATATTTAAAAAGAGAAATAGTATTAGGTGTGATCCCAAATCATACTTTCTAAGAAAGCACTAGTCCAATATGTTTAAAGTTCTATATTTTATTATTGTTTTAAAATGTATTTAACTTTTTTTTCTTTAATAGTGGAAGATATCCCTGAAGAAGACGCTTTAAGCAGGTTGGATTTTATGGATTTTTAAAAATTTGTGTGTTAGCTATGAGAATGTAGAGAAAAGAAACTACCGTTTCTAGAATGTCCTATTGTGGGCTAAACCCTATATCATGTAATTATCCTGCGTTATATAGTCATCACAATTGCTGTCAATGTAGCTGTGTATTGTAGCCTACTTTTTATTAATGAGTCAACTGTGGTTCAGGGAGGTGAAGGAATTGACCCATGATTCCATAGTTAGCATGGGCTGACATATGGTTAACTGTCAAACAGCTTGGATCTCAAATTATTCTGTTGTTTCTCAGCATACACTGATAAGTTCCCTGTAGCTCTGCCATGGAGATACAGATGCAAAATCAGAGCAACCCACAAAGCCAAATCTGATTGTGTGTTAACTCTGATTTAGAGTTTTTCTAAGAGGCCCAGTTAGTCCAAGCATTTATCTTACTCTCCTTGACCATTGTAGTGGTAAATAGGACCTTGTTTTTCCCACCAAAGCTTTTAGGGCCCATTTCCGTTAGCTAGGGCCACAGAACCAAAGGTTTACCCAAGTAAGGCCTAGTCAGGCAAATTTCTTTAGGTAAAATGATATTCATTCTTCTTGAGACCAATTATTTATCTGTAAATTAATAAGACCTATATATACACCATGTTTTGATTATTAAATTGATAAAATATCTAGTGGATATTTCTAATTGACTTCTCTGTTTACTGAATTCACAGTCTGGTTTTCCTTTCAGGCTGATACCTTTGCCTAGTTGTATGAAATTTTTTTCTTTTTCTCCTAGAGTCCTTTTTCCACCTCAATGACTTTTCTTGATTTTTTAGTGTCTTCTCTGCTTTTTTGGTATTTTTTATTGTATTCTTTTTTTCCACTTCTGCCAGTGTTGGTGTTCTCCATTTTTATTTACTGTAAACAGAATCAAAGGCATGTAGAATTTCAGGAGTTTATGGAAGCCCAACAATTAATTAGTCAAAGCACCTTCTAATCCTTCAACCTATGTTTAACATCCTGGCCAAATGGTAGATCTTCATTAAATTTCTCTCACTTCAGATTAGTGACCTTAGCATAGTTTCTTATCTCGTAGAGGACTTTAAATTAGCAATATGCAAGTGGACAAGAGGTGTCCTTTTTGTCCCTTCATTTTAGCCTCGGAGGTAATTTACAAAGATGAACACTTCGGCATGTAAATGATCATTTCTAAGACAGACAACAGGGTATTAACTTGGGGAGTACATCAAGTTAGCTGTTGGAATAACATATTTGAAGATGCTGAGTGGGAAGTGATCTGTTTTAGATGCACAGCCCTCATACTTGCTGAATATGAATCTGCAAATACCGTCAGGATTCTTCTTCAGCGAGATACTGATATCTTTTCTCAAGATAACTGTGGGTGGGCTGCCGAAGATTATGCTTTTGTTAGTGATTTTAATTTCTAAGTATTTGCTTTAAAATGCAGGTTATCATTAAAATGAGGTTTAAAATAGTTTCAGTGTTCCTTTTTATGCACCAGGTGAGCTTTCATAGTTCGGATCAGGCAGTTTGGGAATGGCAGTAAGTTAGTATGTGTCTTCAGCCATATACCAAGTAAAGCTCAACCAGTTAGAAGGAGCAATGGGCCAGATTCTTTACTCACAATTTTAAGGTCTTTATCTATTTTATTCCAAGTAGAAGCTCCATGCATGGGGTTACAAGTAAAGACTCATCTCTGATTTTTTCTAACTGGTGATTTGGGGTCTTGAAGTGCTCGCTTTATCAGAAAAAAAAAATGTATTTTCTGGGCCTATCTCCTATAGCCAACATTGAATTTGTCAGGAAAATAAAGCATTCCCTAATTCCAAGGGAGACAATCTTCTTCACAAGTGAGATGGGGAGGTATAAAAGGACATTCTAACCTTTCTGTTGTTTCCATTGATTCTATTGCTGCAGAGTTGCCATTGAAACTGATCCAATATTCATGATTGATCTTTGCCTCAGGTTGGCCTTGCTAATCCAGATTCCTGAGTCTTCATGTTGATTGACACTTGGACTTGAAAGTCGCAATTTTTTTTTAGTTTACATACATATGCTTGTATAGCCACTATTCCAATTACCAGCACCCTGTTCTGGCAGCTGGGCCTCCTAGAATAAATGACTCACAGTCTCCCCCCGTCCACCGTCACCACACACTGGAAAGTCTATGTGGAGCTTCCTTCTCAGCCCAGACCTTGAGGATTATTTACCTTTTGAGCATGTTGTTTGTATTTTCTACGAGCAGTTGTTAGTGGAGACCATTCTAAGTTGTCAGAGAGGTTCAATTAATGCTGCAGGAAAAGAGCAGACTTTCCTTTCTCCTTTTTTACCTAATCTGTCCCCTAAGGTCACTTTATGTCCTGTAGAGCATCTTAGTTTTGTAGTGTAAGGTCCCACATTGCCTTTACCTGAGTAGTGGGTGCCTGTTTGCCTGAGATTCCATAACTGAGGTTGGCCCCTCCAGTGATCTCTTTTCCATAACAAGGAAACATTCCCAAGTGATTTGAATTTGCCTCAGGTTTCAAAATATTTTAAATTATGCCTCACATGGAAGCCAGTCAACAGAAAGCTCTGAATCAAAAGTAGGTTATTCCAAAGATCTTGTATGCATATGTGCATAACCCATGGACTCAGACAGTGGGGTGGAGAGGGTCTGAGACCAGGGAGTGTGTGTGGGGGTTGAGTGGTCTGGAGGGGTTAATAGAGAAAAAAAGGGGACATATGTAGTAATTCCTATAGTAAAGAGTTATTTTTGTTAAAAAAAAACCCGATAAACAAAAGTAGGTTATTGATCTGTATAATAGCTAAGCCCCCATCCATGAATTATTAGTATCCATGTGTGACCAGTAGGATTCTATCTTCAAAGCCAATGGGGTGAACGGAGAGATTAAGGATCATTCTCATAAAGATCTGCTGGTCACAGTGTGAGTAGGTAGAGAAGGGATAGTAGTGGTCCAGGCCAGGTCCTGATTTCTATTAGTTTTCTTTCTGCCATTTGTATGATTCGCTGCAAAAATAAGGGAGCATTGTGTTATCTGACTTCAGGAGGTAATATATTTGTAGATAAATTTAGCTGCAAGTTAGATAATAGCTGAGATACCCTGATTTACAAAACACAAAGAAAGAACAGGTAATAATCAAAAGTAATCACATTTTCTGAAAACTGCAACATTTTATGTTAGAAATGTTGAAAACCCCACAATGGGACTTATTTCAGGTTCCAAAACAATTTCAACAAATAATGTTCATGAACTGATTTTTGCTTGTCTTTACTGTTTCTCTGAGCATTCTTTTTTGCTGTATTAGCTCATTTAGTCTTCCTAACGAGCTTCTAAAATAAGGCAGTAAGATTGTTATTTTGAAAGGAGGACCTTGAGTCAAAGAAAAGTGACTTGAGCACAAATAGCTGTTGATTATAGAACTAGGATGTCTGAGTTCAAGACACTTGCCCTTATGATAAGCTAACTCTAATTAATTCATTAAACTATACTGCCCTAAAATCATGACTGTTTGTTTACTTTTTTAAAAAAATTACATGCTTCCTAAAAAACTTTTTAGACCTTACGTATTTGAAATGTATCATATAATTTTTTTTTAAATCTTTATTGTTCAGATTATTACATTTGTTCCTCTTTTTTCCCCCCATAACTCCCCTCCTTCCAGCTCCCACCCCACCCTCCACCCTCACTCCCCACCCACTGTGTTCATCCATAGGTGCATGATTTTTGTCCAGTCACTTCCCGCATCTCCCACACCCCTTTTCCCCCCAAGAATAGTTAGTCCATTCCCTTTCTATGTCCCTGATTCTATTATAATCACCAGTTCATTCTGTCCATCAGGTTATTTATTCACTTGATTCTTAGATTCATTTGTTGATAGATGCATATTTGTTGTTCATAATTTGTATCTTTACCTTTTTCTTCTTCTTCCTCTTCTTAAAGAATACCTTTCAGCATTTCATATAATACTGGTTTGGCGGTGGTGAACTCCTTTAGCTTTTCCTTATCTGTGAAGCTCTTTATCTGACCTTCAATTCTGAATGATAGCTTTGCTGGATAAAGTAATCTTGGTTGTAGGTTCTTGGTATTCAGCACTTTGAATATTTCTTGCCATTCCCTTCTGGCCTGCAAAGTTTCTGTTGAGAAATCAGCTGACAGTCGTATGGGTATTCCCTTGTAGGTAATTGAGCCTCTTTCTCTTGCTGCTTTTAAGATTTTCTCTTTGTCTTTTGCTCTTGGCATTTTAATGATGATGTGTCTTGGTGTGGTCCTCTTTGGATTCCTTTGGTTTGGGGTTCTCTGCGCTTCTTGAACCTGTAAGTCCATTTCTTTCTCCAGGTGGGGGAAGTTTTCTGCCATTATTTCTTGAAATAGGTTTTCAATATCTTGCTGTCTCTCATCTTCTGGCACTCCAATAATTCTGATATTAGACCGCTTAAAGCTGTCCCAGAGGCTCCTTACACTATCTTCACACTTTCGGATTCTTTTTTCATTTTGTTTTTCCAATTGGGTGTTTTTTGACGAATCTTTGGTTTGATTCTTGAGCTCCTCTGGTCTGCTATTGGGTATAATATTCTTTATTTCAGTCCGTGTATGCTTACTTTCTAATTTCTTTATCGTAGCATCGAGGGTCTCATTAGTTTTCGTGAGGCTCTGCACAAATTTATGGCAAGCCCTCAAAATTGCAATTCTTAGCTCCATATCCTCCATTTCTGTCATGTTTTTTTGTCTCCACATCTTTTATGCTTTCTTGGTGCACCCCCTTGTGGTCTCTGTGCGCAGTCTTGTTCTAGCCAAGCCTTAATTGTTGTAGTTAACACCAGAGGGATTTGATCACCAGGCTGACTGGCTTTAGGAATCAGCTGTGCGGAAAACGTCTGTCTTCTGGGGAGGCGCTAATCCAGCCTTTGCCTGAGGCGATCGGCAAATGGCTATGCGCAGGGCTTGGGCGGGCGGGATCAACAGGGCGGGGGGAGGGAGCCGTTATGGCCGTTTTCAGTCCGTCCCCAGGGGTTCTGCCTCTCTGTCCCAGCAACCGCTGCAAACCTCGGAGGGGCCGTAGCCAGACAGTCCCGCTTCTCCCGTTTGAGTCTGGGTCCCTAGAGACTCGCCCGGATCTGTAGCCCAGAGTCTGAGACTCACTCCTGATTGAAAACGACAACCGCGCCCTCAGCCGCCAGCCCGCTTTGCGCGCGCACGCCTCACCACCGCACCGCCGTACCTTTAAATTTTCCACACTACGCCTCCTCTGAGCGTCGGAATGCTGTTGTTTTTGCTTCTAGTTGAAGAGTCTCTCCTCAGCCAGCCTTCCTGTGGTTCTGGTTGAAGTCCGTTCCTACTTTTAGTTGTATTTTTGAAGTGGTTGTTTACAGTGGCAATCTCCAGTGTTTACCTATGCCGCCATCTTCGATCTCCTGTATCATATAATTAAAGTTTTAATATTAGCTCCAATATTATCTAAAATATTCTAAGAATTTACTACATTTGGAAAATATATTTATAATAGTGACCCAGTGCACAGATTTGTGCACATTGAAAGGAAATTAATTAGAAGGTGGTGAGGTGGGACTGAGCAAAACGGGACAGACACACCCTGGAGCCAACCTCCTGCAGACCCTCCCTGGGGGGGCCACACCAAGGGTGGGGTCCTTCTGGCAGGTTGGTTCCCTCCACCTGGCCATCGGGATATTGGGTCGAAACCAGCTCTCCAATATCTCCCGAGGGGTCCTGGATTATGAGAGGGCAGTTCTCTGGTGACAAACCCAGGAATCGGGCTCCCTCCTTCCTTGTTCTGGGTGCATCACCTTCGAACCAAAGCTGCCGAGTCACCGCAGCTCAGCAGCTCCTGCACTGCGCGTCTGCCTCTGGTGGTCAGTGTGCATCATAGCTACTGGTTAGACAGTCGAAAGGTCGGATGGTCACTTAGGCTTGTATATATAGACTAGGAACCCAGTGCATGAAATTCGTGCACTGGGTGGGGGTTGGGGGAGTGTCCCTCAGCCCAGCCTGCCCCCTCTCACATACTGGGAGCTCTCAGGCATTGACCCCCATCACCCTCCAATCGCAGGATCGGCCCCTTGCCCAGGCCTGATGCCTCTGCCAGAGGTGTCAGGCCTGGGCAGGGGACCCTCATTTCCTTCCGATCACTGGTTCTGCCCCCCGCCCAGGCCTGATGCCTCTGGCCCAGGCGTCAGGCCTGGGAAGGGGACCCCCAGACCCCTCTGATTGCTGGCTCCACCCCTGGCCCAGGCCTGATGCCTCTGGCCCAGGATTCAGGCCTGGGCAAGGGACCGCCCTCTCCCCCTGATCACCGGCTCCGCCCTCGCCCAGGCCTGATGCCTCAGCCAGAGGCATCGACCTCCATCACCCTCCGATTGCCTGATCTGCCCCTTGCCCAGGCCTGACTCCTCCGCCAGAGGTGTCAGGCTTGGACAGAGGACCCCCATCTCCCCCTGATCACTGGCTCTGACCCCCGCCCAGGCCTGTTGCCTCTGGCCCAGGAATCATGCCTGGGCAGAGGACCCCCATCTTCTTCTGATCGCTCGCTCCACCCCCTGCCCAAGCCTGACGCCTCTGACCCAGGCTTCAGGCTTGGGCAGGGGACCCCCAGCCCCCTCTGATTGCTGGCTCCGCCCCCTGCCCAGGCCTGATGCCTTGGCCAGAAGAGTTGACCCTCATCACCCTCTGATCGCCAATCACCGGATCTGCCCCTTGGCAAGGCCTAAGGCCTCTGGTGGAGGCATTAGTCCTGGGCAGAAGACCCCCCAGCTCCCCACGATCTCCCGCTCTGCCCCTGCCCAGGCCTAACGCCTCTGGCCAAGGCATTAGGCCTGGGAAGGGGACCCCCAGCTCCCCGCGATTGCAGGCTCCACCCCTGCCCAGGCCTAATGTCTTTGGCCAAGGCTTTAGGCCTGGGCAAGGGATCCCTAGCTCCCGGGACTGCCGGCTCTGTCCCTGACCGGCTCCCATTGCTGGCTCCACCCCTGCTTTCTGCTATCACTGGCCAGGGAGGCAAAGGCGCCTGGTTCTCTGATCACAGCTGGGGGGCAGGGCAAAGGTGGCCCCGAGGTCCGCCTCTGCCCTGCCCTGGGCTCTTAGCTCCCCCCTGGATTTCCGATCACCGTCAGTGGCAGGGGGCTTCTTCCGTCCTTTCCCTTTTGCCCCCCAGCATTGTGCCTACATATGCAAATTACCCGCCATCTTTGTTGGCGGTTAACCGCCATCTTGGCTGGCAGTAAATTTGCATATCACCCTGATTAGGCAATGGGAAGGGTAGCGGTCATATGCTAATTACCATGTTTCTCTTTTATTAGATAGGACTAGAAGCCTGGTGCATGACATTTGTGCACTGGAGGGAGGGGGTGTCCCTCAACCTGGCCTGCACCTCTCTCAGTCTGGGACTGCTCAGGGGATGTCCCCTCAGGGAGCAGGCCTAAGCAGGCAGTTGGACATCCCCTGAGGGGGATCCTTAGTGCTGCTGCAGAGGCGAGAGAAGCTCCCACTGCTGCACTCGCCAGCCATGAGCCTGGCTTCTGGCTGAGTGACCACCAGGGGGCAGCTCCTGCATTGAGCTTTTGCCTCTGGTGGTCAGTGTGCATCATAGTGAACAGTCTTCTACTGTTTGGTTTATTTGCATATTAGCCTTTTATTATATAGGATTTGTATTAAGGCACTAATATTACTTATCACCATTTTTATTTTTTTGTGCACAGCAAGCAACAACTAACTTCTGAATATCAAGAAAGAAGGAGACCTCACACATCTGAAAGTACTCATCGTGGTAAGAATTCTGATAGTGAATTACTCTTGGTGCTCCTAACATAGATGCAGTAGAATGAGGAAATTTTGATAATGAAGGAGCAGTGAAAAAATACAAAACAATGTGTAACTTGCATGTATAGTTTTTCTTAATCTCTTTCTTGATAGAATAGTATTCAGTATGATCAAAAATGTTAATTGTGGGTAATTTAAAATCTTGGGGTATTTTGTTTGAAAACAAGTTCATTTATTTATTCTGACCCCTAAAAGCCCCTATGATATCTTTATGTAAAAAAGAAAAAAGATGTTAAGTTAGAATGTTGTATGTTTCTACTGTATTCACATTATAACAAATTGGACTTGTCCTAAAAATGGATCTTTTGTTTAGATTTCATACTGAATGGATTACATTTAGTAAATGAATACTTATTATACACAGTGATTTGTCTTACTAAAAAAGTAACTAAAAGTAGGCACTCATCATTACTTCTTAGAAGCACAAACAAATGGCAAATGATAGAGTTACTCACTTAGCCAGTGTGCAAGGATTTCAATGAAGTTGTTTTTGAAAGATATATACTCATAGTACAGAAGTCAGAAAGGCAATATCTGTTGAGAATCATAGGGTATTTTACATATTATACCAACTAACTCTCACTGTTATTAACTTTATTCTTCAGAAGTCAAAACAGAATGAGATATGTTGATTTACTAGAACAACATGTTATCTTTGTTTGTTAAATAAATGTCAAGACACTAATTTCTTTAGAATAAGGTGCTCTGTTGCCATTGGTCAAAAGATAATCATAAATATTCAGATAGTCCCACTCAGGACTCAGCAAATTGTCATAAAAGTACAAAACAGTTTCACAATAACAAAAATGTCAGTTGGCCACCCAGATGTGGCACATAGTTCATTGTGTAGTCTGAACTGTATGAGGACACCTTGGACTTAGTAGTCCTTTATCAAAGAACTTCTGTTGGTTTGTTGTGCAAATTATGGAAAATGAAAAGATAAAGTAGTGTTTTGACCTTGAAGGTGCTCATAATATGAGAGAAATGTTCCTGGTTTGTTTCTGTAGTTTTTAAACAAAATTTTCGAAGAAAATATCAAAATTCAGTTAATTCATTTTTCTGCTTGATGGTCACGCTATTTACATCTCAGGTGTCTTTTAGGTCCTAAGTATTATTTTGATGATGCAGAATTGAAATATATTAAAACACAGTTCTTACCCTCTAAGAGTTTATTATTATCATTTGTCATTTCTATTATTTACTATGGTTTATTCAATTCTTATTATGTGCCAGAGTGCACTAGGAGCTTATAATTATCATTGTTTATTCTTGTGTATTGTGTGTAGTATGTGCCAGCCACTTTAAGTCCATGATGAGAATTAGAGTTAGAAAAATGTGGGTGAGGACTTGGCCAGGTATCTCAGTTGCTTAAAGCCTTGTCCCTGATATGCCAAGGTTGTGGTCTTGATGCCTGGTCAGGGCACAATCCAGAATCAACCAATGAATGCATAAATAAGTGGAACTATAAACTAGTGTTTCTCTATCCCTATTTCTGTCTCTGTCTCTCTCTAACCAATGTTTTAAAAATATTTTTAAAAAATAGAAGTAAAAATGTGGGTGAGAGTTTAAGTAAGCATGCAGACCACAAAGAAGTTTTCCAGGTAAAGTGGCAGAGGATGATGTTTGGCAGGTGAAACCGCTATTGAGATTACAGGTTTGGCAGCAGGAGCAGCAGTGCAAGGGCTGAGATGACAAGTGAACTTGGAGGGGTTATGAGCAGAACCATTTCAATGTGCAAAATGTGTGTAATGGGAATGTTGGGAATGAGGTGAGTGCCTAGCTAAGGCAGGCTGATGAAAGTCTTTAGTGCTATGGAAAGGACCTGGTCTTGTCCTCTAGGCCTTGGGAAATTTATCAGATAGAATGCTTTTAGCTTCAGATAATAGGTGTTCTAATCAATAGAGGCTGAAACAATAGGAACCAGGATTGTTTTCATGGTTCAGTAATGTCATCAGGATCCTAGTTGTCCTTTTTTTCAGCTGTGAGGTTGTCAGTGTTTATGTCTGCTTACCTGGTCAGCTACTTAGAAATGGCTCCAAAGCATCCTATTCTCACATGTCAATATGTGAAGCTTGAAGGCCTGCTTTTCCTTGGGATTTCTTTTTCCTTTCTTAAACTTTTTGTTAGAGTAGAGTTGGCACACATTATATTGCTTTCAGGTGTGCATCCATAGTGGTTGGACATTTACATACTTCATGATGTGTTCACAATGATATGTCTAGTACCCATCTGTCATTGTGCAAAGTTATTACAATACTGTAGGCCCAGTGCAGGAATTCATCCCTCGGTCTGTGTGGTTGATCAGGCTGATTGGGACCTGTCTCACCCAGTCCCAATTGGGCCAATAGTGGCAGGGGGAGGGGCGGGGTGAGCGCCTGGGGAGGTTGGCTGTGGGAGCACACTGACCACCAGGGGGCAGCTCCTGCATTGAGCATTTGCCCCACGGTGGTCAATGCGCATTATAACTATGGGTCAGTTGTCTGGTCATTCAGTCATAATGGTCGCTTAGGCTTTTATATAGAGAGATTTGACACATTCTCTGTACTGTACACTATATCCCTGTGGCTTATATATTTTATAACTGGAAGTTGGCACTTGTTATACACATGCTTTATTTCATTCCTCTCCTCAACTTACTATCCTCTGGCAAGTAAGGGATCAGTTTGCTTTTTGAAGCTATGGGTCTATTTCTATTTTATTCTTTTAGATTGCACATGTAAGTGAGATCCTGTGGTCTTTGTCTTTCCGCATCTTATTTCACCTAGCATAACACCCTCTCAGTCCATCCACATTGCCATAAGTAGCAGGAATTCATTATTTTTTATGTCTGAGTAATATTTCATTCTGTATATATGTATATGTGCATGTGTATATGTATATAAAACCCACATATTCATTATTCATTTATCTATGGAAGGACACTACATTGCTTCCATATCTTGGCTATTGTAACTTAATGCTATGGTAAACATAAGGGCACAGATATCTTTTCAAATTCATGTTCATGTTTCTGTTGATTAATACCCAGAAGTGGAACCTCAGTTCTAGTTCCAATTTTTTGAGGAGTGTCCATGCTGTTTTCCACAGTGACTGTACCAATTTACAATCAACTGTACAGTTCAAGAGACTTTTGCTTTTTTCCATATCCTCACCAACACTTGTTATTTATTTATATTTTGATGACAGCCATTCTTAGATAATGAGCTGGTACTTCCTATGGTTTTCATTTGCATTTCCCTGATTAGTGATGTTGATCTATGTGTTTCCTTTAACCTTTTTCGAAATAAGTTTTTATTGTCTCTAGAGGAGACAAGGGAAGGGAGAGGGCCATAGAAACATCAGTGAGACAAAGAGCCATCACATCCATCAGCTGCCTCCTGCACGCCCCCTAATGGGAGATCAAGCCTAACTGTGCCTTGACCTAGAATATAACCAGTGACCTCATGGCTCATGGAAAAATGCTCAGTCCTCTGAACCACACAGGCTGGGCCTATGTGTTTCTTTTAAAATAGGAAGAAAACTGAGTGGCCTGCAGCTCACTTCCTCTAACATTTTATAGGCTTGGGTTACATCCCATGCTCATTCCTAAACCAGACAGTGGTCAACTTGTTACTGTGATGAGCTTAGTATAATCATTTCTCTCTTTGGAGTTGGAGAGATACCACCTTCTTTGTGTATCAGGACAGTAAATGTCCAAATACAGTTGTGGTTCTCCAGCAAAAATAAAGACCAAGGTAGGGAGCCAGGAATATTTGCTGCAGGGCTTCATTGCAGTTCTTGGAAGAAGAGTAAGAAGATTATATTTGATTAGGGCCTGGTGTTTGTGGCATGAAGCAGGGATCAGCAAGCTTTTTCTGGAAACCGCCTGATTTTAGTCATGTGGTCTGCATATCTACTCAAGTCTGCCATTGCAGTGTGAGGGCAGTCCTAGAGAATCTGCAAGTGAATAGGCATGGCTGTGTTCCACTGAGACTTTATTTACAAAACCAGATGGCAGCTTGGATCTCGCCTGTGAGCCCTATTTTGCTAACCCCTCATGTAGAGCATAGATGGAAGGAAACCACATAAAGAGACTGGGAGACAAATGAAGATTTTCCCTCCTTGGACTAGCATCAGTCCATTATGAAGTTTTTACCCATTTTTGTGGAAATGAGTCAGGAAGCTCAATTATTTTCATTCAAAATGTTAATTTTTTTCTAATTCTATGGCTTTTTCATTTGTTTTGCTTAAAAAATCATATTGATTTTATTAATTTAAGAAAGAACAATAACAATTAGTTGTATTATCTCACTGTGAGAGCCATCTGTAAAGAGCTCATGTTTGACTAGGGCAGTTGACAGTAGCAAAATAAGTGGAGACAGTAGGAGGCCGAGTTCATATGATTTCCTGGTGATTGCATGTAAAAAGTGGCGAGGAGAAAGAAATCTAAGGTGACTGACAGGTTTCCAGGTAGTGCACTGGCATTTAGATCAGACATAAAGAATAGGACTTTATCAGATGAACAGGAAAGAGCCACTGTTCCAGAGGTAAGACCAGTATTTTTCCATACATGTGGAGTTTGGTAAAATATCCCTACAGTTTGGATACAATTTCTTTGACTTTTTGACTTGTCCTGTGAAGATATGCTTTTGATAGGTGAGCCATGATTTTAGTTTAATAAGAAATTTTAAAAACTTTAGGAACAAATAAAAAGAACTTTGAAATAACTAGAACCCTATTTTGGTATATATGATAATTTTTGTTTTTCTACAGTTCTCCCAATATTGATTGATTCATGACTATTGTAGAACGTAATTAAACCCTGTTTAGTTGTATAAAATCGTCAGTGTGATGTCTTCCTTTCCTTTATAGGAACTTTGATACTATAGAACATGTTGTCAATCATTAGGATTCTTTTATTTCTTATTCTGAGTAAATAGTAATGTTGCTTGTTTCACATTATTTTCTGACATCATTGCTTTCTTTATCCCTTTCATGTCTTTATTCCAATAGTTATAGATCTGCGGCACACTCAAAATCAAGCATGGACTGAAAGAAAACCAAACACAGGTACTCTGAAATCAATTTCTGATTATCATCATGTATAACACACCAAATAATACCAATTTTACATAATGCAATTTTGTTAGAGGTTCCTAAACCTACACCTAGGTTTGCTGATTCCCAAGAAAAATTTATAGGAGTCAGCATATAGTTTTACTCATAAAAGAGGATTTATTTCTGGGAAAGGCCAAAACAAAATCAGAAAGAGAACAGGTGTGTGAGAGAAAGTGTGGAGGACACCAGGCACAAGCTTCCAAGAGTCCTCTCCCTGTGGAGTTACCAGCATGTGCTGAGTTGCTCCAGTGTCTAATTCTGACAACACACATGAACTATGTCATCTACCAGTCTTGTTAGACTCAGTGCCAAGGTTTTTATGGCACTATAATCACATGAGCATCTTCCGATAGCATGTACCAAACTTCTAGATTCCCAGAAGAGTGGTGCAGGGAGCCACTCTTCTCAGTTAGGGAAAGGTGGAAACCCTCCCCAGATTCAGGTTCAGACACCAACTGAAGGGCAGCCATTTAAGCAGGACTTTCTAAGGATAGCAGTCTTGAGCCTGCGGTAGGAAATGTTTCTGCCCAGCAGGTATAGCCCTGACCGAATTTTTGGTGTTGACTTAAAAATTTATTTTTAAAACGAGCAATATGATAATGTAATATGGTACTGGTTTGTCACAGCATCCATAATTGCTTGCAATGCTGGTTACTTCTGTGATGCTTGGTGGATATTTAACAGGTATTTGGCCGTAAATTACTAGTATAATATTAGGCAATTTTAAGGTTTCCTTTTTATACAACCAATTTTTCAAGACGATTTTTCTGTAAAATCATCATAATGATTTTTTATTTAAAATTAGAAAAAAAGTGTCTTTTAATTATATGGATGATTTAATTTTAATTTATGTCATGCTAAATCTATATCTATATCTATATCTTATCTATATCTGTATCTACATCTATATCTATATCTATATCTATATCTATATCTATATCTATGGAATATGATAGTTAGCAGACCATCACCACTGCTGAGGAGGACACTGCATCATGACAGCTCAGGAGGAGCTGAGCAAGCAGATGGGTGGGAGGGGACTGCTTACCGCCCCCACCCTAGTGACCAGGGGGAGGCTGGGGCTGGGGGTGGGCCAGATTGGAGACACAACCCATGGAGAAGCTGAGGTGGGGGCTGGCCAGAGCTGAGACACAACACACAGGAGCACCTGCCCCCACCCCAGCAGGCACAATGAGCATAGAGCTGGCCCCCACCCCGACACACAATGAGGTGGCTGCCGCTATGCTGGTCAGGTGCAGGTCCTGGCCAGCAGGGCACCTCCTCCCTTGATTACAATCGCGCGCTGGGCTTTTAATAATAAAGCAAGATATTCAATCATATTCATCAGTTACTTTCCTGCCCTAGTACACAGTTAAAATTATTGGCTTTATTTATGTTTTTCCATACGTTTCACTCAATTTTGGGAATAATACCAATTTTCTGGTACTTGGGTTTTTCTTAATTTCCAAGGTGACTGTGTCTTGAAAATAGTACTAATGTGGTCACGTATGTTAATAACACATTTTTCACAGAAATTCATAACCTTACTTTTTAAAGCAGTATTAGGTGCACAGCAAAACTGAGCAGCAAGTACAGAAAGTTCCCTTAAACCCTACATCCCCCTCACACAGCCTTGCTCATTTTTGACATCCTGCACCTGAGAGGTACATTTATTACAATGGGTAGATGTGCATTGATGCATCATTATAAACCAAAGTCCATAGTTTACATTAAGGTTCACACTTGGTGTCCATTCTATGGGTTTTGACAAATGGACGATGACACGTATCCACCGTTAACAGTATCTAGAGAATCACTTAACTGCCCTAAAAGTCCTCTGTGCTCTCTTATTCATCCCTCCCTTCTCCCCAGTCCCTGGAAATCACTGATCCTTTTTACTGTCTCACAGTTCTGCCTTTTCCTGAATGTTGTATAGTTGGAATCATACAGTGGGTATCTTTTTAAATGTTTAAAAATTACATCCAAGATATTTGGATGTAGTTATCAAAGATGTTCTTAGTCCTTTGTGCTTTGTTGTTGTTGTTTATCTGCTTAGGCTCTGCTGACATATACTGTACAAGCTGAAAAAATGACCTCACACACTCTTGCAGAGCACTAACTGTTTGGACCACCCTGAGCTATGATGTAGGCCCAGGTAGACTCTAGCACTGGAAGGGGACAATCTCATGTGGTTATATTTTACACAACCGAAATCACAAAATCTTTCCTACTTACCTTGAAGACGGTAATGCGGCCATAAACACTGTTTCCTATATGTTGCTGTGCTGCAAAGTGTAGTGCCAGCGACCAAGCTTCCTTGTGATAGGGTGTTTCATCCTAAACTAGCTAGTCTTCACTGAAGAGCCGGAGAAGTTGTATTGTGTTAGAGCAGAATAAGTGTACTCTCTTCTAACTGCTCTTAATGGAAGAGGTCCAGAAAACTCATGCTATTTACAATTTTCATTGTTAGTCTATGGTTCTGCTTCAACTAGTGAAACAATTTTCTCTCAGTCTGGTGGGGTTTGGTTAGGAATATGTTCATTGTAAATAATAGTTCAAAGGTAAGTATCAAATTTTGATAGATGCCATTCTTTTTTTTTCTTGCATTTGGTATATTTTAAAAGAGAAAGTAAATGTTCTTAATGTGTTAATGGCCTGCCAATAATATGATTCATATTCACTCTAGTATAGTCTTTAGGTGTGGTCCCAAAGGAATACTTCCTAACAAAGCATTAGTCCAGTACTTTTAAAGTCCAGTTTTTTTATTGTTTAAAAATGTATTTTATGTTTTTCTTTAATAGTGTTTGAGAGCTCTGAAAAAGACTCTTTAAGCAGGTAGGATTTTATGGATTTTTAAAACTATTTGTTAACTAAGGGAGTGCAGAGACAAAACCTAACATTTCTAAAGTGTTCTGCCATGAGCCGGTCACTACTTCATGTAATTAAGCCGTGTTATATAGTGTTCACAATAGCTCTGCAAAGTAGCTGTGCTATGTAGCCTACTTTTTCTAGTGAGGCCGCTGTGGTTCCGGGAGGTGGATGAATTGACCCACGATTCCATAGTTAGCAAGGGGCTGACCCATGGTTTGATTGTTAACCAGGCTGGCTCCCAAATTATTCTCTTGTCTCTCAACATACACTGGTAAGTTCCTATGTAGCACAGGCATTGAGATATGGATGCAAATCAGATAACTCAGAAAGTCAAATCCGATTGTGTATTAACTCTGACTTAGAGTTTTATTAAGTGGCTCAGTTAGTCCAAGTATGTATCTTACTGTACTTGAACATTGTAGTGGCAAATAGGACCTTGTTCTTCCCACCAAAGCTTTTAGGGCACATCTCAGTTAGCTATGGCCACAGAACCAAAGGTTTTACCTCAGCAAGGCCTAGTCAGGCAAGTGTTTTTACATAAAATGATATCTACTCTTCTTGACATGAATTATTTATCTGTAAGTGAGTAATCTCTATGTATAGACCATGTTATGTTAATTAAATTCAGCATGTATTTAGAGGATATTCCTAATTGATTTCTCTATTTACTGACTCCCAGTGTGGATTTTCCTTCAGGTTGTAACTTTGCCCAGTTGTATGAAGTTTTTTTTCATTTTCCCTAGTGCCTTCTTTCCTCTTCCATGACATTTACTTATTTACTTATTTATTTATTTTACTTTCTTCTCTGCTTTTTTTTTGGTGTGTCTTTTATTGTGTTATTTTTTTTCTACTCTGCCAGCTCCAGCGTTCTTCATTTTTTCATATGCAGAAAGACAGGCAGGTAGAATTTCAGGAGTTTGAGGAAGGCTATCAATTAATCAAATCAAAACTCCCTGTAGTACTTTAACTTGTTTAACATCCTGGCCCAGTGGTTGTTTACATGGAATATTGGAAACTGGTTTAAATTGACTCATGGGGATATAAAAAGTGGTGGAATTCATATGTAAATTCAGGTTGCTAAGTGTAGTACTCTTCTTTATCATTCTGTTGGCTAGTTTTAATAATAGACATACAGAGATTGGGTAGTGAACACAGTCAATAGAGGAAAAGAATGGAATTAGCAGGACTGTCTAAGTTCCAAGAGGAAAACACTGGGTGAAGGTTGGAATAAGAGTTTTGGAAAGGAGATGAGTATGTTGGGGTTTGTGACAAGTTAAATAAAATATTAAGAAGGAAGGCCATAGGGTGTTGGCAGTTCTCTAGAAAGACAGATTAAAATATGGGGTTCAAAGAAGTCCTGACAAGTTTGCTGCTCTTTTGTTAGTTTGTTTAATTGGAGGAACTAGCAACATTCAAGTTTTCTCTAGAAAGATATTTTAAAAATGTGAGCTAGTGGAAAAGTCTTTTGATTGCATAAAGGATTGTGATGTCAGCTACCTGAACGCTGATTCACAGAGTGGGGCTTAGGTCTCCTTGAAGCCTAGGGAACAGGGATTGATGAACTACATAGATCTATGCCCCAAGGCAGGTGTCTTCTCACTGCTACCTGTTTTCCCAATTAGTTGATGTGCTTCTCATCTACATGGAGGGTTGGGCAAAGGTAGGACTAGATGTCAGATCAGTAATGGAGTTGGTAACACGCCTATGTTATGCGTGGATTACTGAGATTCCATTTAGATTGTTTTCAAGGAGCAAGGAAAATAGAGAGCTCCTATTCTTTGTCATTTGAGCCTGTCCTTGTTTCAGGAGACTGTGCCTCACAGGCTGAAGATGTAAATGTTGGAGACTGGCATGGAGCCTGCAAAGGGTGATCTGGGATACATTTGTTCTTTGACATTTGGACATTTAACTTTCAACCACTTCAGGGAACTTCCTGTACAGTTTTAGGATAAAAGGAAGGAATGGGTTCTCCTTAACAAGTGGTTTCCATGTTAAAGAAGCAAAACTGCCATTTTTTTGACATTGATTAGTCTTTCAATCAGGGACAGATGTTGAAGAAGGATCAGTGTATCTTCCTACCTGGATGCAGGTCATCAGATGTGTTCCAGTTCAGGGTACAAAACTTGTGTCTACCCTTAATTGGTGAAAACAAATTAAGCTCAAGCAGAGTGTACCTTCATTAAATAGATCTTAGGTTGGGAGAGGTGGTGGCAGAAATAGGTAACTAAAATATTTTTTAAAACAGAGGTCTGGTGTTACTTGTATCAAGAAACTATTCCATTTATAGGTAGCTGATCTTTCACTTAGATTTTTTGTTGCTTTTTATTTTTTTCCTTTTTTTATTGTCTAAAATTTTACATATGTCTCCTTTTCCCCAGCTTGATCTCCCCACCCCCCTGCTTTTTGTTGCTATTTTAAAGTAATAAACTCACTTGTTTTTGTTGTATATTTTACTGTAAAGGCTTTCCAGAAAATCTGGCATTGATGATGCATGCCCTACATCCAACAATGAAGACTTTAAGGTACTGTGCTCCCTTGTGAAAGTAATTTTCCTGATATCAATATAATTTTATGTAGCAATAACTCTTAAAATTTTGTAGTGGCCTACCTGTCATTGTTTTATGTTTGTAATATAAAATGAGTCTTTTGTTGTTAAATCCTCAAGTGAGGATATATATTTTTTAAATTGATTTTAGAGAGAGAGGAAGGGGGAGGGAGAGGGAGCCACTGAGAGAGAGAGAGAGAGAGAGATGTGAGAAAGAAATATTGATTTGCTGCCTTCTGCATGTGTCCCAACCAAGATTGAACTGGCAACCTGAGTATGTTCCCTGACTGGGAATTCAACCTGTGACCCTTTGGTGCATGCGATGATGCTCCAACCAACTGAGCCATGCAGGCCAGAGTGGAAAATATGTTTATTTTATTATCTGATTCCTTTTATATGTAATTTCCACAATAAGGTAATCCATAGAGACAGAAATCATACAAGTTATTGCCAGAGACTTTGATAGGAGGAATAGGGAGTTCCTATTTCATGGGAATGAGGTTCCCTTCTGGAGTGATGAAAAGTTTTGGAACTAAATAGAGATGGTCATTGCACAGCATGGTACATGTACCAAATGCTATGGAATTTCTCACTTTAAAATGGTTTATTTTATGTTTGGTGAACTTTACTATCTAAAAAAACAAGAATACTATCAGAATAATAATCAAATGATTGAATTAATATCATATTATTCCTTTTACAACAATACAATAGGTTCATTTAAAACATGTCTTCTGATGAAGTTACATTGTTAATTTGAGATTTTTCTTGTTTCTTGAGTTAGGCCTGCATTGCTTGGAATTCCTATTTTAGGACTGCTTTCACTATGTCCCATTGGTTTGTCATCTCATTTGTCTCAAGGAATAATTTGATTTCTCCTTTGATCTCATTGTTAATTCATTCACTGTTTAGTAACAGGTTATTTAGACCCTCTGTATTTGTGTGTTTTCAGGTGTGCATAATTAATTTTTAATTTGATACCATTAAGGTTGAATTTTTAAGGGAAGATCTATCCATTGATGTCAATGGGGAGTTAAACCCCCAACTATGATTGTATCAATATTTTTTAGACTCTGAGTCTAATTTTTTAGAGTCAGCTCCTATGGTAGGTGAATAATTGGTATTTCCTGCTACTTTGTCTTCTAAATTAAAGATTCTATTCTCACCCATCTGGCATAGCTCAGTGGTTGTGTGTCTTGTTGGATTGATCCCATTATCATTATGTAATGGCCTCTTTTGTCACTTGTTAAAGTCTTAGTTTTAAATTCCATTTTTTTGGAATAAATATTGCTATCCAGCTTATTTTTGTTTGCATTTGAATAATTCTTTAAATTAATCTTTATTGTTGAGATAACTACAGATGTTCCTTTTTTTCCCCCCTTACTACCGCCCACCTGGTTTCCACCCCACCCCAGGCCCTCACCACTCCATTGTCTGTGTCCTTAGGTAATGCATACATGCATATAAAATCTTAGTCTAATCTCGTCCCGCACACCCCACACCCCATTCCTTATGAGAATCCTCAGTCTGTCCATTTCCATGCCCCTGATTCTATTTCATTCACCAGTTTATTCTGTTCATCAGATTTTTTATTCATTTGATTTTTAGATTCAATTGTTGACAGATATGTATTTGTTATCACTTTCTTGTTCATATTTTTTATCTTTGCCTTCTTCTTTTTAAAAAATACCCTTTAGCATTTCATATAATCCTGGTTTGGTGGTGATGAACCCTTTTAGCTTTTTCTTGTCTGTGAAGATCTTTTTCTGACCTTCAATTCTAAATGATAGCTTTTCGGGGTAGAGTAATCTTGGTTGTAGGTTTTTGCTATTCATCACTTTGAATATTTCTTGCCACTCTCTTCTGGCCTGCATAGTTTCTGTTGAGAAATCAGCTGACAGTCAGCTGACAGGCACTCCCTTCTAGGTAACTATTTTTCTCTTGCTGCTTTTAAGATTCTTTGTTTGACTTTTGCCTTTGGCATTTTAATTATACTGTGTCTTGGTTGGGTCCTCTTTGGATTCCTCTTGTTTAGGGTTCTCTGTGCTTCCTGGACTGGTAAGTGTAATTCCTTCACCAGTTAGGGAAGTTTTCTATCATTATTTCTTCAAATAGGTTTTCAATATCTTGCTCTCTTTCTTCTTCTGGCTCCCCTATAATTCGGATGTTGGTACACTTGAAGTTGTCCCAGAGGCTCCTTACACTATCCTCATATTTTTGGATTCTTTATTCTTTTTGCTCTTCTGATTGGGTATTTTTCTGCTTCCTCATATTTCAAATCATTGATGTGGTTCTTGGGATCCTCTAGTCTACTGTTGAATCCCTCTATACTATTCTTTATTTCCGTCACTGTATGCTTAAATTATGACTGCTCCTTTTCTTTTTTTCTTTTCTTTTTCTTTTTTTGGCATTCTCACTAAAATCCTTGAAAGTCTCACTAAGGTCCTCAGAAGTTTCTAGAAGATTCTTGAGTAACCTTATAACTATGGTTTTGAATTCTATATCCAGTAGTTCACATTCTTCCATTTCTTTCATTTGTGACATGTTTCTATGTCTCTGCATTTTGGCTGCTTCCCTGTGCTTGTTTCTATCTATTGTGTAGCTGCTAAGTCTCCTTGAGTTGATAGAGTGGCCTTGTGTAGTAGGTGTCCTATAGGGCTCCGTGGCTTAGCCCCGCCAATCACCTAAGGTGGACACTTTTGGAACACCCCTTTGTGGGCTGTGTTCACAGTTTTGTTGTAGTTGAGCCTTGATTGCTGTTGCTGTCTCTGGGTGGAATTGACCTCCAGGCCAATTGGCTGTGGGGATCAGTTGCAACTATAGTGGGAGAGCTACTGTGCTGGAGATACCCTTATGGAGCAGGACTTGCTTCAGTGGGGCTTTGGTGCTCACTGAGTCTGTCCCTTGAGTGTGATGTTTATGGATGTGAAGAGTTGTCATCTGGTATGGCCTCACACAGACCACTGGTACACTGGCTCTTTGGTCTCCAGAGAGGTGCAAAGTCAGCCACTGCCTGGGGCCATCCAACAGGAGCTGCAGACAAATCTGCAGATTCCTCCTCTTTGTATTGGGTTTGGAAATGTCCAGATGAGGCCCAACTGTGAAGCAAGGCAGGCTTGCACTGGTGCTGGTTCTTGGGACTTTTATTGATAGGTTTGGGGCTCCCTGACCCAGCTTCAGCTTGTTTGACAGATTTTTAGCCTGAGAAAGGACAAACTATTCATATGCAAAAGCCATTGAGCACAGCTTGGAGGTTGTAAATTGGGTGGGACTGAGTCTCAGGGAATCACCAGGGCAGAGCATACCTCAATGGCTGCCAGTCTGCTCTGCCTTGGAGCGGTCCCGGGGTCTGTGTCCCGAGGCCCCATGCAGGAACAATGAGCACAGATTGGGGGTTGTAAATTGGGTGGGACAGAGTCTCAGGGAATTACCAGGGCAGAGCAAACAGAAATGGCTACCAGTCAGCCCTGCATCGGGGAAGTCTCAGCACAAGAACAATGACCGCTTCAAGCACCTCCATCTGGAAGAAAGCTGCCCCTGAGTTCCTGCTCCAATACCAGACAGTCCAGTTCTCCCCTTATGTGTCTGGGTTTCCCAGAGCCTCGCCTGGCACTGGAGCTCAGAGGAATTGGGAGCTTGTAAATGTAGTTCATGGTGCCAGCCTTTTAAGAGGAGCAGGTGGGCTGCCAGCAGCCTGTGTGTCACTCAGCCCCAATCCACACTGGTTTTTACAGCCCATAGTTCTTCCTGCCCATAGTGACTTATTTCCTGAGCTCTGGGACCCTGGGCTGGGGGTCTGGTGTGGGGTTGGGACCCCTTGCTCCTCTGGGTGGCCTCTGCAGAGGCAGTCTCCCTCCTGATTAAAAAAGAGACACATCCGGGTGCCGACCAGCCTGTTCTGAGCCTCCGTGTCTCCTACCAGTCTCAGTGTGCTTTCTTCTTTACTTCTCTAGTTGTAGTACTTCCACTCACCCAGATTTCCAGTGGTTTTGGATGATAGTTGTTCTGTATTTTAGTTGTAATTTTGATGTGGTTGTGGGAGGCAGCAAGTACAGGCATTTACCTATACCACCACCTTGGTTCTCCTGAATAATGTTTCAACTATTTTTTTTTTTTTTTTTTTTTTTTTACTTATTGAGACAAAAGAAAGAAAGAGTGAGAGGCAAGCAGATAGACAGAAAAAGAGATACACAGAGAGAGAAAAACATTGATTTGTTGTTTCACTTATTTATGCATTCATTGGTTGCTTCTTGTATGTGCCCTGATGAGAGACTGAACCTACAAACTTGGGACAATGCTCTAACTAACTGAGCTACCAGGACAGGGCCTTTTTACTTGGCATTTTCAAGAAATATCTTTTTCCATCACCTTACTTTTGGTCTGTGTATGTCTTTTGCTGATGTGGTTCTATTGCAGACAGCACATATAGGGGTCTTGTTTTCTTGTCCATTCACCTACTCTGTTTTTTTAATTGGAGCTTTTAAGCCATTTACATTTAAAGTGATTATTAATAGGTACACACTTATTGTCACTGGACAAGATTTTTTAAATGATTTCAGTCTTTTTAAATTTACTGAGGCTTGTTTTATGGCCTAACAGGTGGTCTATCTTGAAAAATGCACTTGAGGAAAATGTATACCTTGCAGTTTTAGGGTGTAATGCTCTGAAAAAAATCAATAAAATTCATCTGGTAAAATGTATCCTTTAAGGGTGCTGTTACCTTCCTGATTTTTTTTTTCCTTTGGAAGGTCTATCCATTGATGTCAATGGGGTACTTAACACCCTAACTATGATTATATCTATATTTGCATTATATATTCAAATGTTCCTTTGGTGGATGCATAAATGTTTATAAGGGTTATTTCTTCTTGTTGGATTGATCCCATATCATTATGTAATGGCCTTCTTTGTCTCCTTTTATAACCTTAGATTTAACTTCTATTTTGTCTGACATAAGTATTGCTACCCAGGCTTTTCTTTGTACTTGAAAAAAAAATTTTAAATATGTTTTATTTTATTTTTGAAAAAATATATTTTGTCATGTGCCTTGAAGAGAATGGAACACAGGACCCTTCAGCCTGCAAGCTGACACTGTCCACTGAACCAAACCTGCTAAAGATGTGTTATTGATTTGAGAGAGACAGTAAGGGAAGAGGATATAGAGATATAAACATCAATGAGAGAGAAACATCAATTCTGTGCCTCCTGCATGGTCCCTACTGGGGATTGGGCCCATAACTGGGCATGTGCCCTGACTAGGAATCAAACCAGTGAACTCTTGTTTCCTGGATGGACACTTGATCTCTGAGCACACTGGCAAGGCAAAAATGTGTTTAATTATTTTTTTAACTTATTATTTTGAGAGAGAGGTAGAGGGAGACAGACAGACTGATAGAGATAGAAAGAAACATCAATTTGTTGTTCCATTTATTTATGCACTCATTGGTTTCTTCTTGTATATGCCCTGATGAGAGATTGAACCCACAAACTTGGCATATCCGGACAATACTGTAACCAACTGAGCCAGCAGACAGGGGCCTTTTTTGTTTGCATTTTTAGGAAATATCTTTTTCCATTTCTTTATACTTTCAGTGTGTGTGTATCTTTTGCTGAGGTGGATCTTTTGTAGACAGCACATGTAGGGATCTTGTTTCCCTATCCAGCCATCTACTCTCTGTCTTCTGATTAAAGCATTTAAGCTATATACAATTTAAGGGATTATTAAAAGTACTCACATATTGCCATTTTATTCTTCATAATCATTGCTACCCTTAATTATTATGTCTCTGCCTTTTTTCTTTTTCTTTATATAGAAGTCCCTTTAATATTTCCTCTAATATTGTCTTTTTTTGAGATGAACTCCTTTAAATTATGTGGAAAGCTCAATTTTACCTGATAGCTTTACTGGGTAGAATAGTTTTGGTTGTAGGTCCTTCTTTTTCTTTTTTTTTTTTTTTTTTCAAAAATGCTCAGCTGAATTTTATTTTTTTTGATATATCTTATTGATTTTTTACAGAGAGGAAGGGAGAGAGATAGAGAGTTAGAAACATCGATGAAAGAGAAACATCGATCAGCTGCCTCCTGCACATCTCCTACTGGGGATGTGCCCACAACCCAGGTACATGCCCTTGACCGGAATCGAACCTGGGACCTTTCAGTCCGCAAGCCGACGCTCTATCCACTGAGCCAAACCGGTTTTGGCGGTCCTTCTTTTTCATAACTTTGAATATTTTGTATCAACCCCTACCAGCCTGAAATGTTTCTGTTGAGAAAGTATCTGATAGGTTTATTGGGCCTCCCTTGTAGGTAACTATCTGTTTTTCTCTTTTTTCTTTTCAGATCCTCTCTTTGTCTTTAGCCTTTGCCATTTTAATTATGCAGTGTCTTGCTGTGGGCCTCTTGTATGGAGCTCTCTTTACGTCCTGCACTTGTATCTCCTTTTTCTTCACCTAGACAGAGAAGTTTTCAGTCATTATTTCTTCAAATCTGTTCTCAATTTTTTGCTCGCTCTCTCTTCCCTCTCTGGTGCCCTCTAATGTGGATGTTACTATGCTTTGTGTTATCCCAGAAGTCCCTTAAACTAGCCTTATTTTTTTTTAATTATTTCTGCTCTAATTGGGTGTTTCCTGATACCTTGTCTTCTAAATCAAAGATTCTATTTTCACCCAGCTGGCATAGCTCAGTGGTTGAGTGTTGACCTCTAAACCAGAGGTCACGCTTGGATTCCATGTCAGGACATATGCTGAGGTTGCAGGCTTGATCCCCAGTGTGGGGCATGCAGGAGGCAACTGATCAATGATTCTTTCTCATAATAGATGTTTTTATCTTTCTTTCTCCCCATACCTACCTCTCTGAAATAAATAAAAATATTTTTGTAAAAAAGATTCTATTCTCTGCTTCATCTAATCTGCTATTGATTCCTTTTTGTGTATTTTTCATTTTAGATATCATATTCTTTATTTCTGAGTGGTTATCTTACGTGATTTCTTTGTCCTTTTTTGTACTTGCTATCTCTTTGTTGACGTTCTCACTATGTTCCTTGACCATCTTTGTAACCATATTCTTGAACTCTGTATCTTGCCTTCATTTCATTTAGATTTTTTTTCTGGGGATTTCTCCTGTTCTTTCATTTGGGGCATCTTTGTCTCTCCATTCTGGCTGCCACGTGGTGCTTGTTTCTGTGTATTGGGTAGATCTGCTTTGCCTCCCAGGCTTAGTATAATGGCCTTATGTGCTAGGTGTCTAGTGAGGCACATTGGTACAATCTTTCTGATCACATGATGTAGGTGCTCCAAGAATGTCACCTGTGTGTGTTATTGTGTTAAGTGAGCCCTCCTTTGGTGGAATTTTCATTGCTGTAGGCCTGTTGATGGATGGGGTTCATCCTCATGCCGGCTGACTACACAGCATCAAGCTGTTGTTCAAAGATTGACCCCATGTGAAGTAATTCATGCCAGCTCGGGGTGGTGCCTGCCCAGATTTCTGTTTGGGTTTCTGCTTGTGAAGCTAATTGGGTCATGCTCTGAAGCCCCCCACTGAGTGTGTTGGTTCTGGGGCCTCTTGGGAGGGATGCTCTTGCAAGTCAATGTCAGCCTCTGCCTGTGATTTCCCCTGGGCTACCTGTGTGGAGCTACAAAGCAAGCCAGCTTGTGACTGCCTCTGCTGGGCCTGGGTGCGCCTGGAAGGGGCCAAGCTGCACAGCAATGCTTCCTTCTACCAGCACCAAGCCCATGGGGCAGCTGAGCAAAAAGCCAAAGTCACTCCAAGATCCACCTCCACCTACCAGCTTTCTGTTGGGGTCAGTCTCTGAAAGAGCTCCTGTTGGTATGTGAGTTGCATGAGATAAGTGAGTCATCAGGTAGGTGCAAGTGGTGTTTACCTGATTGATGCAGATTTAAACTCTTCATTTCTGGGTGTGAGGCCACTCAGCACAAGTTCCAGGGTATACAAATGCCAGTTGTCACCCACTGGGGACCTGGGGACCTTTCTGGTAGGGTGGGGCCAGCAGAATTCATCAGGCCCCAAGTATCAAGATTTGGCTGTGTGAAGAGAGGGCTTGGCACTAGAAAGGTGGCCTCAGTTAGACCAGCAAGGGAACAAATGCCCCCAACCCAAAGTCATACAACTCAGTCTCTGACACCCCCTGAGTCCATCTCAACCTTCTTAAGAGATCTCCATGAAAGTGTACACCATGGGCCCAGGCAGCTGGTTCTTTTGTACTGTGTAGCACCACAGGGCCAGGGACAAGGATTCAGGATGATGGGCTATTACCATGGTCGGCAAACTGCAGCTCGCGAGCCACATGCGGCTCTTTGGACCCTTGAATGTGGCTCTTCCCAAGCCTTAGGAGTACCCTAATTAAATTAATAGCAATGTACCTACCTATATAGTTTAAGTTTAAAAAATTTGGCGCTCCAAAGAAATTTCAATCATTGTACTGTTGATATTTGGCTCTGTTGACTAATGAGTTTGCCGACCACAGGGCTAGTGAATCCCCCAGGCTGATGCCATAAGGAGGGAGGACTTGACCCAAGGGTGATGGCATCTGTGGACATTGTGGGAGAGGGACTCAGCACAGGGAGGGCACCCAGGGGCCATAAAGCTCTCTCCCAGAGCCACATAAAGCAGTCTCTCCTCACATGACTCCCAGTCTACTCTGAACCATCCTTTCTTCATAGGCCCAGGGTGAGTGGTGGGAATGATTTAAAAATTTAAAAATAAACATTGACTTGTGCATGGGTGATACACATAAAGCTCTCTCTGGCACCAATGAATCTTCAATTTCTAGACTCAATATAAAGGGTGAAGTTGCTAAAACCATTAAAAAGGCTTATTATTGATGAATGCACCATGGCATCCAGTTATGCTATAAACGCCATAGATAGATTACTAAGAGAAATTATCGTTTGAATATTGCATTTGGTGGAAAAGTGCTCCTTGGAGGGGATTTTTGACAATGTCTCTGTGTTGTGCTGCATGTTGTGCCATTGGCTATAGTACAAACGAGCTTAAAGTACTGTACTGTTTGGGGATGTTTCAGACAGTTGTCCCTTAAAACAAATATGAGATCAGAGGATTCTGCTTATAGCAAATGGTTAGTAAAACTTGGAGATGGCAAACTAGATAACAGTTTTCATTTAGGAATGGATATTATTGAAATGCCCCATGAAATGATTTGTAACGGATCTATTATTGAAGCTAGTTTTGAAAATAGTATATCTATAGATAATATTAAAAATATATCTAAACGTGTGATTCGTTGTCCTAAAGGTAAGCATGTTCATAAATTAAATGAAGAAATTTTGGATAGACTCAATGGAGATTTTCACACTTATATGAGTGATGATCCTATTTGATTCAACAGATGATGCCAGGAAGAAAAATTTTCCCATTGAATTTCTTTTTTTTTTTTTAATATATTTTATTGATTTTCTACAGAGAGGAAGGGAGAGAGATAGAGAGTTAGAAACATCGATGAGAGAGGAACATCGATCAGCTGCCTCCTGCACATCTCCTAGTGGGGATGTGCCCGCAACCCAGGTACATGCCCTTGACCGGAATCGAACCTGGGATCTTTCAGTCCGCAAGCCGACGCTCTATCCACTGAGCCAAACCGGTTTCGGCCCCATTGAATTTCTTAATAGTATTACTCCTTTGGGAATGCCATGTCATAAATTAAAATTGAAATTAGGTGCAATCATCATGTTATTGAGAAACCTTAATAGTAAATGGGGTCTTTGTAATGGTGCTAGATTTATTATCACAAGGTTGCGACCTAACATAATTGAAGCTGAAGTATTAACAGATGCTGTGAAAGGAGAGGTTGCTCTGATTCTATGAATTGATTGCCCTGTCTGACACTGGCGTCCCATTTAAATTAATTTGAAGAGAGTTTCCCGTGATGCCAGCATTTGGGATGACTATTGAAAAATCACAAGGACAAACTCTAGACAGAGTAGGAATATTCCTACCTGAACCCGTTTTCGGACATGGTCAGTTATATGTTGCTTTCTCTCGAGGTAGAAGGGCATGTGACATTAAAGTTGTAAATATTTCATCACAAGGGAAATTAGTCAAGAACTCTGAAAGTGTTTTTACCTTTAAT
This sequence comes from Myotis yumanensis, assembly GCF_028538775.1. Classification (NCBI taxonomy): domain Eukaryota; kingdom Metazoa; phylum Chordata; class Mammalia; order Chiroptera; family Vespertilionidae; genus Myotis; species Myotis yumanensis. The sequence continues at coordinate 139,069,424 of NW_027223752.1, forward strand.
GTAGTATGTAGGGAGATATTAGAATAAGTTTAATCAATTTATCAGTCATTATTTTTATCAATGTTTTTATATCATGTCTTTGTTGTTATATCATGTTGTTATTGTTTATTTAGTAATCAATTCAAATGTTATTTTCATATGCATCTTACTTATTTTCTTTCATCTCTGACACTTCTATTAGAGAGAAAGGGCGACTAGAAATATTAAAATATTTCTTTTAGTTAATTTCCTTTCAATGTGCACAAATCCGTGCATCAGCCCACTAGTATTGTAAGAAGTGTGAATGGTGTCAGATGGGTATTGAAATTTCAGGGGGTTCACTTTGTAAAGTATCTGATTGTCTAACCACTATGCGGCACAACGGAAAGTAATACAAATAATGTTGAATGTGAACTGTAATGTAAAGATCAAAAAATATAAAAAGAGATAGAACACCTTCCAAAACTAAAATCATGGCAATTATCATTTTGACATGTATGTATCATATATGTCACATCAATTATTTGCAATAAAATCAATATTTATCTCTATAGGAGAAGATTCAGTTTTGAGGTTCATTGACTTTTAAAATGGAAAAAGCTTGATATATGATGCATCTTTATAAGAAAATGTGGATGAGTCCTCTCATTACACTACGGCAGTGGTTGGCAAACTGCGGCTCACAAGCCACATGCGGCTCTTTGGCTCCTTGAGTGTGGCTCTTCCACAAAATACCACGTGTGGGCGCCCATGTACAGTGCGATTGAAACTTCGTGGCCCATGTGCAGAAGTTGGTATTTTGTGGAAGAGCCACACTCAAGGGGTCAAAGAGCCACATGTGGCTCGCGAGCCGCAGTTTGCTGACCACTGCACTAAGGCATTAAATTACTTTTCAAAAGTCAAACTTAATTTACCTGATTAATTTGACAAAATTTTCTGTTTACTTATCTGATTGAACACTATAGAATTATATCCTTTCTTTTGGTGCCATACAATGCTAGGGATTGCATCCTTACCAAGTTTGGACAGTTCATCTAATCTTGGTTTTATTTCCATTATTAGTAGCTATGGGGCTAAAGTAAGTAGATTTTATAGTGATCGTATTACTCATTTTCCAGAATTGAACATTAACCACCAATCCATGGGTTTCACTCTGCTCCAGTGCTGTGGTAAACTGTGGTTCATATATTTTATGAGTACCACCAATTTTTTGAAGCCCTCAAAGATCTTAAAGGAAAAAGAATTGTAAAAGACAATGGGGGAAGGAATAGCTTAGTGCAGACCCAGGAAAGCTTCCTATTTGTTCCTGAAGCATGATTTCACATTCTCTAAATCTGGTGGGTAATGCAAGATCCAGGTTTGAAAGACAGAAGAGGACACATTTTGCATCTTTGTCCTTTTATTTCTCTGTCTCTGCTAGTTAAATGGGGTGGGGGTGGGTAAGGGGAATGTTAGGTAACAAAGTGTGGGTGTGATGTGAATAGGAGCAAAAAATTAAGAAAGGCCTGTTAGAAATCTTGGAAAAGTCATCTTCTTTACTGACACAAATGAAGTAGAATTGACAACAATTTTAATGACCTTTAATAATAAACCTCAACACACAAAATATTTTTATTGATTCAAGTCATAGCAATTTCATTAATTTCATAAAATTAATGAAAACACAGCCTTTTTAATGAATAATGTAATCAAAATATCCTTAATATTAAACTTTCATCAAAGGTTGAGGAAAAAAAGAAGCAGAAAAGCAGCAAAAGGGAAGTGTCAGGAAACATGGGTGATCGTGCTGATAAGGACACTGGCAGTATTGGACTGAGTCAGCAGAGCAACAAGGAACACACTGATAACCAGCGGCCAAATGATAAGATTAATGAAAACACAGTCATTTTCATGAATAAGGTAATAACAAAGCCAAATAATAAAAGCCAAATGGTAGAATTAATGAAAACACAGTCTTTTTAATGAATGAGATGATTACAATATCCCTAATATCAATCTTTCAACAAAGGTTGCAGAAAAGAAGAAGCAGAAAAGCAGCAAAAGGGAAGTGTCAGGAAACATGGGTGATCGTGCTGATAAGGACACTGGCAGTGTTGGACTGAGTCAGCAGAGCAACAAGGAACACACTGATAACCAGCGGCCAAATGATAAAATTAAAGAAAACACAGTCATTTTCATGAATGAGGTAATAACAAAGCCAAATAATAAAAGACAAATGATAGAATTAATGAAAACACAGTCTTTTTTTTTTTTTTAAAACACTACCGTGAAGCACGTGCAAGATCTATGAGTTAGTGCTTCAGTTAATTTTACTTAAATCCTTACAAAATAATTATTCTTTTTTTTAATTAAATCTTTATTGTTCAGATTACATTTGTTCCTCTTTCTTTCCCCCCCCCCATAACTCCCCTACTCCCAGTTGCCGCCCCACCCTCTGCCCTCACTCCTCACCCACTGTCCTCATCCATAGGTGCACGATTTTTGTCCAGTATCTTCCCGCATCTCCCATTCCCCTTTCCCCCCCAAGAATAGTCTGTCCATTCCCTTTCTATGTCCCTGATTCATTATAATCACCAGTTCATTCTGTACATCAGATTATTTATTCACTTGATTCTTAGATTCACTTGTTGATAGATGCATGTTTGTTGTTCACAATTTGTATCTTTACCTTTTTCTTCTTCCTCTTCTTAAAGGATACCTTTCAGCATTTCGTATAATACTGGTTTAGTGGTGATGAACTCCTTTAGCTTTTCCTTATTTGTGAAGCTCTTTATCTGACCTTCAATTCTGAATGATAGCTTTGCTGGATAAAGTACTCTTGGTTGTAGGTTCTTGGTATTCAGCACTTTGAATATTTCTTGCCATTCCCTCCTGGTCTGCAAAGTTTCTGTTGAGAAATCAGCTGACAGTCGTATGGGTATTCCCTTGTAGGTAATTGAGTCTCTTTCTCTTGCTGCTTTTAAGATTCTGTCTTTGTCTTTTGCTCTTGGCATTTTAATTATGATGTGTCTTGGTGTGGTCCTCTTTGGATTCCTTTGGTTTGGGGTTCTCTTCGCTTCTTGGACCTGTAAGTCCATTTCTTTCACCAGGTGGGGGAAGTTTTCTGCCATTATTTCTTCAAATAGGTTTTCAATATCTTGCTGTCTCTCATCTTCTGGCACCCCAATACACAGTCTTTTTAATGAATGAGATGATTACAATATCCCTAATATCTTTCAACAAAGGTTGCAGTAAAGAAGAAGCAGAAAAGCAGCAAAAGGGAAGTGTCAGGAAACATGGGTGATCGTGCTGATAAGGACACTGGCAGTATTGGACTGAGTCAGCAGAGCAACAAGGAACACACTGATAACCAGCGGCCAAATGATAAGATTAATGAAAACACAGTCATTTTCATGAATGAGGTAATAATAAAGTCAAATAATAAAAGCCAAATGATAGAATTAATGAAAACACAGTCTTTTTAATGAATGAGATGATTACAATATCCCTAATATCAATCTTTCAACAAAGGTTGCAGAAAAGAAGAAGCAGAAAAGCAGCAAAAGGGAAGTGTCAGGAAACATGGGTGATCGTGCTGATAAGGACACTGGCAGTATTGGACTGAGTCAGCAGAGCAACAAGGAACACACTGATCACCAGCGGCCAAATGATAAAATTAATGAAAACACAGTCATTTTCATGAATGAGGTAATAACAAAGCCAAATAACAGAAGTCAAATGATAGAATTTGTTATGCCCAGATTTCAGGATCCCCAAGAAACCACATCAGGGAGCCAGCCAGTCCGATGCAAAAGCATAAGAGTCTTTATTCGAGCTAGCTCGGCTCCCCGACCTTGCCGACGCAGCGACAGGAAGCAGAGAGAGATAACTCTGTGTGGAGACGGGTTATATAGGGGGAGTTGGTGGAAGGGGAGGAGAAAGGACTGTGCTCTGCTGATTGGCCAGGCATCAGTCTGTGTCTTGTTCTTGGGTGTGGCTAGCAGAGGCTTAGACTTCCGGGAAGGAGCTCCTTGCCAAGCACGTGGCCAAGGTAAGATGGAGCACTTACCCTGGGGCAAGGTGGAGGGCCTAGCCCTTACCCTGGGGCAAGGTGGAGGGCCTAGTCCTCACCCTTTCAGAATTAATGAAAACACAGTCTTTTTAATGAATGAGATGATTACAATATCCCTAATATCAATCTTTCAACAAAGGTTGCAGAAAAGAAGAAGCAGAAAAGCAGCAAAAGGGAAGTGTCAGGAAACATGGGTGATCGTGCTGATAAGGACACTGGCAGTATTGGACTGAGTCAGCAGAGTAACAAGGAACACACTGATCACCAGCGGCCAAATGATAAAATTAATGAAAACACAGTCATTTTCATGAATGAGGTAATAACAAAGCCAAATAATAAAAGCCAAATGATAGAATTAATGAAAAGACAGTCTTTTTAATGAATGAGATGATTACAATATCCCTAATATCTTTCAACAAAGGTTGCAGAAAAGAAGAAGCAGAAAAGCAGCAAAAGGGAAGTGTCAGGAAACATGGGTGATCGTGCTGATAAGGACACTGGCAGTATTGGACTGAGTCAGCAGAGCAACAAGGAACACACTGATCACCAGCGGCCAAATGATAAAATTAATGAAAACACAGTCATTTTCATGAATGAGGTAATAACAAAGCCAAATAATAGAAGTCAAATGATAGAATTTGTTATGCCCAGATTTCAGGATCCCCAAGAAACCACATCAGGGAGCCAGCCAGTCCGATGCAAAAGCATAAGAGTCTTTATTCGAGCTAGCTCGGCTCCCCCACCTTGCCGACGCAGCGACAGGAAGCAGAGAGAGATAACTCTGTGTGGAGACGGGTTATATAGGGGGAGTTGGAGGAAGGGGAGGAGAAAGGACTGTGCTCTGCTGATTGGCCAGGCATCAGTCTGTGTCTTGTTCCTGGGTGTGGCTAGCAGAGGCTTAGACTTCCGGGAAGGAGCTCCTTGCCAAGCACGTGGCCAAGGTAAGATGGAGCACTTACCCTGGGGCAAGGTGGAGGGCCTAGCCCTTACCCTGGGGCAAGGTGGAGGGCCTAGCCCTCACCCTTTCAGAATTAATGAAAACACAGTCTTTTTAATGAATGAGATGATTACAATATCCCTAATATCAATCTTTCAACAAAGGTTGCAGAAAAGAAGAAGCAGAAAAGCAGCAAAAGGGAAGTGTCAGGAAACATGGGTGATCGTGCTGATAAGGACACTGGCAGTATTGGACTGAGTCAGCAGAGCAACAAGGAACACACTGATCACCAGCGGCCAAATGATAAAATTACTGAAAATACAGTCATTTTCATGAATGAGGTAATAACAAAGCCAAATAATAAAAGCCAAATGATAGAATTAATGAAAACACAGTCTTTTCAATGAATGAGATGATTACAATATCCCTGATATCAATCTTTCAACAAAGGTTGCAGAAAGGAAGAAGCAGAAAAGCAGGAAAAGGGAAGTGTTAGGAAACATGGGTGATCGTGCTGATGATGACCATGACAGTATTGGACTGAATCAGCAGAGCAACAAGGAACAAAGTGATGAAATGAGTGAAAGCACAGTCATTCTTGTGAAGAAGGTAATAACAAAACCAAATGATAAAATTAGTGAAAACACAGTCTTTTTGATGAGGGAGATGATAACAATATCCCTAATATCAATCTTTCATCAAAGGTTGAAGAAAAAAAGGATGGGAAAAGCAGTAAAAGGGAAGTGTCAGGAAACATGGATGAGGGTGCTGATGACAGTGGCAGTGGTGGATTGAGTCAGCAGAGCAACAGTGAACAAACTGATCAGCAGCAGGTTTCTATTATGAAGAATGATGAGTCTGACAGGTAGGCCTACAGCAGTACTTAACAGTAGGTAATTATTCTTTTCCAATAAAAAATTCCAACTTGAACTAATATTACTGATTAACTAATTTTATATTTTCACTAGAGGGAGTGAACCTTGCTTGATAATTAGAAAAATGCAAATCAACAAACAATGAGATACCAATTTTAGAACTGATAATGATAAGTAATTTATTAAAGAAAATATAAACCAGGATTGGCACGTGGGAGGAAAAGGCATTCTTGTGCACTAGTGGGAGATGTAATTGGCACGTCTTTTTTTGAAGGGTAATTGAGATTGTTTCAAAATTTCAAGTATGTCATTCTTTTATCCCAATTGCGTCACTTCAAGACATAAATCCTACGGGAAAACGTGACTTGTATGAACACACATGTACACATTCTAAGGATATTAATTATATATTATTATGTATATCAAACATACAGTTGGTCATTATATGTATTATTTATATATATAAAAGCCTAAGCAACCGAATGACTGAATGGCCAAATGACTGGTTGACAGGAGCTGTTCCTGGTGGTCAATGGGCTCCCACAGCGGGAGCACTGCTCAGCTGTCTGACCTGTCCCAGCAGCCACCAGCCTGGTGGCAGCCACTCACTCCCTCAGTAGTCATGTAGGTCCAATCTCTGGAGAACGGGCCAGGCACTGATGGACCTGCACTGTTGGCACAATCCTGACAGTGCCGCTGTCCTCCTGGAAGTCGGCCTCGGGCATCACGGCCACTTCCCCTCCCTAGAAGCTTGGCAAGGAAAAAAGACATACTAGTAAAGGCAGCTGTCAGGTGGCTCCCAACAACTGGTGCTAATGTCAGCAGGATGGATACGGATCCCAGCCCAGCAAGGGCACCTCACTGTCCACCCAGAGGGCTGATCACTGATCGCACCCCAGTCCGCCGCGCCCCCCCCCCCCCGCAATCCCCTTGGAAGGGGCAGCAGGTGCAGGGCTCATGGCTGGCGAGCACCGCTGAAGCTGTGCGAGCCTCTCCTGATTGGGAATGACTGGGCAGGTGCAGTGGGGCCTGGATGAGCAGCAGCAACAGGCAGGAGGGGCAGGCAGCATTGGACTGCCAGTTTTGGACCGAACCCACAGGCCATGCCAAGGGGCCCCACCGGTGCACGATTCTGTGCGCTGGGCCTCTAGTATATATATAAAATGTGACATAGATGTTAAAGATATATCATATACACATATGCATTAAGGATATTTATATAAATGTTACAAATATACATATGTATGTTAAAGATATTTATTACAACATTGTATGCCAAAAAGTTGGAGATAGTGTAAATAGCTATTTTTAAGGAAATACTTTATTATACCCATAAAATAATGTAGTATGCAGCCACTGGAAAAAAATGAGGGTAGTCTGGCCTACAGTATACTGATTATTAGACAACTGATGTGTATTTAAAGCATTAGGTTTAATGTCATGTCTTAAACAAATTTTGTGTGGATACTTTTAATACCTGCTCAGTTATGATAGGAAGTTATATGCTACACCGCCACTCTACTTTGTTTCCATCTAAATTACTAGCTACTTATTTTTTGTGTGCTTGTTCCTAATTCCTGAGTGTTCAAATATTGGACCCTCAAATTAATCTGAAAGCCCAAGATTTCACAAGGTAATTTGTCCCATATCTTATATACAAATTTCAGAATATTGAGTAAAAGCTATTAAACACATCAAGGGATTAATCTGCTAGATCAGGAGTTGACAAACCTTTTTGGTAAAGGGCCAGACGCTCAGTATTGTGGGCTTCATGAACCATCGGGTCTCTGAAATCTGTCATAGACACTAGATAAACCAAGGTGCTCCTCATGTCGTGAATCTTTTTGAAAGGTACCATGAGTGCATGCCTCTATCCTTCTTTTTTAAAGAGAATACATTTCAGTATGTACCTCACCCACTTTTTCAACAGGGACTGCATATTACAAAACTTACGAAAATTCAGTTTATAAAGTAAGAATATTACATGCATGTTTCCCCCTTTATTTCTATTACACAATTTTAATATGCTTGATTAGTGTACTTTGTACATTTGAGTAGTATATTCTAGAGTTGGATGATTTTCATCTAGAAAGAAATCCTTCTGTCATCTTTGTAAGCATGAGAAACATTATAATAAGGTTATTGAATATTATATATCTAGAAAAAAATGATGGCATCTTTTAGGTGTATAATTTTGTGAACAACTAGTCTGGCATGTTTTAAACCATATAGTGCCACAGCTGCGTAATTAAAAAACTTTCAAGTATTACAAAAATACTTCATAGTCACTATGGAAGGATTGAAAGCTACAGCTAAACATGAAGCAGATGAGATCATCCAGGGCTGTGCCATTTAGCTACAAAGTCCTGAAAAGAATGATCTATACTCACTGATTCGAATTTCCCTTCCATGCACTCTTGAGCCCACTCTAGTACTTTTCAGTCCCACCTCGTCTCCAAAATTGTTTTTCACAAGGTTAGTGCTTGTTTTCCTCTAATAAATCTAGACATAATGTTTTAGACCTGGTTTTACATAACCTATCAGCAATATTTGACCCAATGGAAAACTCTCTCTTTTTTCATTTGACTCTTAGAACTTTGTGTTTTCAGTGGGGAGGGGGAACATAATCACCTGGATTCCTCCTTGCCTTTCCTAGTCTGTCCTTAGTCTGGTTTCTCCTCATCTCCCTCCTTTTACACATTCAGGTGTCCCAGGATTCAGGCTTTGATCTTTTTTCTCATGACTTTTACTATCTTCTATATACTAATGATCTTCAAATTTATATCTCCAGACCAGATCTCTCTCCTTAATGCCAGACCTATATATCAAATTGCCTACTTGATATCTTTTTTTTAATAGCCATTGGGTGTTTCAGACTTAAGATCTCCAAAATTGAACTATTGATCTTCTTTCGCATAGTTGCCCTTCATGTGGTCTTTCTTGTTTGAGTTAATGACAGTTCTTCCAATTGCTCTGCCAAAAACTTGGTGTCATCCTCAACTCCTATCTTTCTCTTTGTCTTAAACCTCACATCTAATCTGTCAGCAACTCTTGTCAGGTTATCTTCAAAATACAGAGAGACCTCAATGTAAGGGACTAATTCAGGCAAGGGGGTATCCAAAAGCCAAAAGTCTGTTATATATAATAAATTAGGTTTTCTGAATGTGTATGTGAAAAACTGACAAATTAATTTACCCGCTTTTACTTATGTAGACACATTCGTTTAAAATTAAGTGTTTATGAAAAGTTTAGTTTCACAGAAAAATTTTCTATAGATATTATTGCTTATGTACTTACCATTGTTTTGAGACTGTGATAAGTATGCAATCTAAATTAAAATAAACATTTTTCCAAAAATACACTTTAGTTATATTTAACTAAAAAATAAACAATATTCTTAAAAACAAAACAAAATTTAAATTTTATAAGAACAGAAGAAAGTTTTCCTATATAATCATCTTTGGATGGTGATATATCCAGACACTCCCATTGTGGTGTGACGTTAATGTGCGATGTTGAGGCGCTTGCTTTAGGTAATCCTGCCTTGAAAAACCTGTCAAGTTTAGTTTGAACTTTTGAAGTCTGCTGTTTTTTATAATTAACTCCCTAATATTTCAAAAATGGGTGTAATAGAGCTGCATTTCATTATCTGATGAATTGCCAATAAGTGTTATTAGATCATGGAGATGAGATCCAAGCACTGATAACTTTTTGTTTGGGGCATGTTGTTTCTTCTTCCTCCTTATCTTCACTTCTACCCTCATATTCCCAGGTCATCAGCTCATCTGCTATTCACTTTCAGTCATAGTGTGGTACCCAGGGTCACCTTCATCTTCTTCTAACCATTGTAAAACCTCTTCCTCAGCTACTTGCCCACCAATATTCTGTGTTGTCCCACAGTAATCGGTAACCTCTACACCTTCTAAATGCAAGTCTCTCTTCATCATCAAGCCAGTTCTTCCAACCCGTTTCCAATGTTTGCACTTTCACTTCTTTTCATGCTGCATCAAAATTTAAAAATTGCTGATTTTAAACGGTAACTCTAAAACGGTAAGTTTTGTAAGATACACTGTCCTGTTGTATGTTCATCATTACTTTCTGTCTGCAATACAACCACTACTTCCTCTAAAAATTTTTTGCGGTATATTCATTTAGTTCCCAGAATTATCCCCCAGGTCCATGGGCTATATACAAAGCAGGCAGATGACTCATTCTATTTTTTAAAACTCTAGGATTATGAGTTTTGCCAGTGATTACAGGTGTCAGTTTACTAGGACGTGACCCATCGGTGTGGGCACATAGCAGTGCCAAGATCCTGTCCTTGCTGACTTTTCTTCCCGTGTCAGTTTCCCCTATTTGCAGACTGGTGTGTTTTCAGGCACAGAAGCCGGAACAAACCACTTTTGCCAGCATTGTAAACCTGAGGCTGTAGTGGCATTGCGTTATTTATATGTTCTATTAATTTTTGCCTAAATGGTTCAGACTCTTCTGTTGGAGCACTTAAATTTTCACCGTAAATTCATTTTCTCATAATTTCGTGCCCTTTGTGAAAGCGCCCAAGCCACCCATCACTTGCTTTGAATGGTGTGTTCATATGATTTGCAAACTAAACTGCTGCAGATTTCAATTTTCTGCCTGCACTGGGCCCACAGGAACGCTGTTGTGTGCACACTTAACAATGCTGCCTCAACTGAAGTGTCACCAGCCCATTCAATTGCTTTTTGGTGCCAATTTCATCAGTTTCCCATGTTTTCTGTGATTGGTGTTTACCCTGTACCACATATTAACATATTTTTTTATTTTGTCTTTGCGTTGTTTTTAACCCTCACTCAAGGATATTTTTTTCATTGATTTTTTAGAGAGAGTGGAAGTGAGGGGGGGAGAGACAGAAACCTCCATGTGAGAGAAGCACATCTAGTGGACCAGGGCTGGGGATGGAACCTGCAACCCAGTATGTGCCCTTGATCAGGAATTGAACCCGTGATCCTTTCGGTGCGCAGGCCGGCGCTCTCCCCACTTGGCCACAATGGCCAGGGCCGTCTCTGTTTCTTTTTAATGTCCAATACAGTTTGCTTTTTCTAATGCCATGTTGCTCACATATATGAAACACACATACTCTCGACTCTGTTTTGTATGATTTCTAATTTGTAATTTAGCATTATATTAACTCTTTTCCTTTTGTTTATATTTTAAGGTTAGGGTTACAATGATGTGTTTTACCTTACATATATAATTTTAATTTTTACTGAATAGGTCTAGAAAATGCATGCATTCACCAGTCACTGAGAATAAGCCAATGGGCAGGGCTGGGCAGGGCTGGGCACGGCTCAGTGCACATGGGAACATCGCCGGCTCATGTTAAAACTGCTGCAGAAAGTCACTCCAATCGCCAACAGAACCAATTACCCACACGCCACTTGGTGTGATCACATCCTGATCATTTGTCCAACATTGTTTAGGAGCAGAGACTCTTGGATTTAAATATGTAGACTATAGTTGAAGATAAGTAATATGTATTTATGTTGGTGAAATTACTACAGTGGTTTTACAACATGTGGCAAATTTGCTAACGTTTGTTAAAAATAATTGAATTAATTACAAAAATAACCTGTTAATTTAATTATAAGCAGATCTTGGTTAAAAGCATTTTAAAATTAATGGGGTGTTAATTTTCACTCATGACATACAGACCAGAAGTTTTATTTGTTAAATCCAAAGTCTTTTAATTCAATGCCTGCAAAATTGAGGGTTTACTGTATGCCCAGAAACCAATCACATCTTCCATTCCACGACACTAACATCTGTTATCAACATTAGCTTAATAGTCAATTAATTGACTTCTTTCCTTTTTCCTTCCTTCCTCCCTTTTCTTCTTATTTACCTTCTTTTTATCAATTCTAGTCTTTTATTCAATTGTAAACACAGCAGGCCTATTAAAAGCTAAGTCACATTGTGTTGTTGTTCTGCTCAGTACCTTCTAATTGCCTGATGCACTCAGAGTACATGCCTCCCGCAGGCACCCCTATAGCCCTGGCCATTGTGGCTAAGTGGTGAGACCATGAACCTGCACACCCCAAGGATCACGGATTCAATTCCTGATCAAGGGCACATACCTGGGTTGCAGGTTTCATCCACAACCCTGGTCCACTTGATGTGTTTCTCTCACATGGAGGTTTCTGTCTCTCTCTCCCTCACTTCCACTCTCTCTAAAAAATCAATGGAAACGGGGAGAGATCAACCAAAAGACTTATATGCAAGCATATAGGCCTAACCAATGGACACAGACAACAGGGGCCTGAGGGCATGAGTGGGGGAGTAGGGGGTAACATGGGAATAAGGACACATATGTAATAACTTAATCAATAAAATAATTTAAAAATCAATGGAAAAAATATCCTTGAGTGAGGGTTAACAACAACAAAACCTAGGTAGGTGTCCTGACTTAGAATCAAACTTGCATTTTGGCGTAAGGAGCAATGCTCCAATCAACTGAGCCACCTGGCCAGGGCTAACCAAATGTGTTCTGTTTAAAAGTTGCCTTCCGAACTCTTACCATTTGCAACAGCATGGATGGAACTGGAGAGCATTATGCTAAGTGAAACAAGCCAGTCAATGAAGGAAAAATACCACATGATCTCACTCTTTCATGGATAATTAAGACCATTACAAACTTTTGAACAATAATAGATACAGAGGCAGAGCTGCCTCAAACTGATTGTCGGACTGCAGTGGGAAGACCAGGGAGGGTTGGGGGCTGGAGGGAGGGGAGTAAGAGATCAACCGAAGGACTTGTATGCATCCATGTAACCATAACTAATGGACATAAGACACTGGAGGGGTAAGGGAGGGCAGGGGCTTGTTAAGGGCGGGGGCGGGAAAAAGGACACTTATGTAATACCCTTTGTAATACTTTTAGCGAAACATAAAAATTAAAAAAATTAAAAATAAAACAGTAAAAAATACATAAATAAATAAAAGTTGCCTTCCATCAGCTATGTTCAAAATAAAAACTATTTCATATTCAATAATTATAGACTTATTTTTGAAGTTTGGGTCAAGAAGAATTGTTTAATAATTGCTCTCGGCAAGATCCTCCCCTCCTTTCTAATATCTTTTTATTAGTTTTAGAAAGAGACGAAAGGAGAGGGAGAGAGAGATAGAAACATCAGTGATGAGAGGGAATCATCAATCAGCCACCTCATACACGCTCCCTACTAAGGATCGAGCCAACAGCCCGGGCATGTGCCCTGACTGGGAATTGATCTGGTGACCTCTTGGTTCATGGGTTGATGCTCAACCACTGACATACACAGGCCAGGAACTCTTCTTGTTTTTATTATTTTTTTTAGATGTTTAGTGATAACCAGGAGAGTTACTTGTTTAACTATATATGTTATAATTTTATTTTAATCCTCACCTGGGGATATGTCTTACTGATTTTAGAGACAGGGTGAGAGAGAGACACACACACAGTGATGTGAGAGAGAAACATCCATCAGTTGCCTCCTGGTATGCTTCCTATCCCGGAATTGAACCTGAAATCCAGGTATGCCTTGATGGGGAATCAAACTGGCAACTTTTTTGTGCACAGAAAGATGCTCCAATCATCTGAGCAACCTGATCAGGGCATTTTTGTACATTTGTTAAGGTATATGATAATGATATTCTTATGCATGCATTTATTCCATAAAAAAGTAATTATACTTTTCTGTTGGTAAGTTTCGCTTTTTATATTAAGACTAGAGGCCTGGGTGCACAACATTCGTGCATGAGTAGGATCCCTAGGCCTGGCCAGCAATCAGGGCCAATCAGGGCCTTCCTTCCCCTGGTTGCTGGCTGCCAACCCAGGCCTTGCTCTGTTCCACTTCTCCCCCTGTTCCTACGTTCTGCACCAGCTCCTGGTGGTCAGCACATGTCATAACAAACGGTCTAACTCCTGGTTGGTTGAACTCCCGAGGAGACAATTTGCATATTAGCCTTTTATTATATAGGATTAAATATTAGGCTAAAAGTCTACAAAAGTTACCAATTAAGTTCATTTTCAAAGAAAATCACAACTAATTGGATTATTGCCATTTTCTAACTATATATATAATGACATGCAGGTATTTTATTCAACTTCTAATTTTTCCCCAGTTTATTGAGCTATAATTGACATGTAACATTGTATATTTTGAAGGGATATAGTGTGTTCATTTGATACACTTTTATGTTGTTAAATGATTAACACAGGATTCTTTGTTCACATTTCCATTACATCACATGATTACCAATTCTTTCTTTGTGGTGAGAACATTTAGATCTACTCCATTAGCAACTTCCAAGTACATAATAAAGTATTGTTAACTACAATCACCATGCTGTACATCAGACAGGGTTGAGTCATATATGACATTTATTCCAATGATGCTGGCAATATGAGAGAGCAGCAGGTCATCCAAGAAAATCTGCTCTGCACCCCCCACACCATAAGCCAGCTGCTTATATGCTGTAGAAAGACAAAGATTACATGTCGTAAGCAAAAGAAATAAGAATGGGTATGCAAATGCAATAAAAATGGGTATTACAGGCATGGGGAAGTAGGCAAAAGGAATAAAAATGGGTATAATGGTTATAGATTACAGGCAATGCAAGCTGGGACTCCATTGTTTCACCAAAAAGGTTGTGAATCTTTCCATGATAATAAACAGTTAAAGAGGATGGACCACATTTCCAGGTTAACTCCCAAGTCCAAGGGGGTTGGTTGGGGGAAACTCCCAGCCAGATGAGAATATGTTTTCTTTAATCAGAACAAAACAATCATGGTTAACACAGCATTATTAATATTTCTTATAACTATAGGTCATCTCTACTATTCTATTTCTGCTCTTAGCAGTAGGATTTCCCTCTTTCTCATACCTGAGAAAATGTCACTGTGTGTGTGTGTGAACATATATGTGTGTGTACACATATGTACCATATACATGTATATATATACACACACATATATACATGCACATTCACATACATAATACACACATATATACAAAATACATAGAAACATATATACATACATACCACATCCTCTTTATTTGTTTGTTTATTGGTGAGCACTTACTTTATATATTTTGCTATTGTGAATAAGGTTGCAGTGAACATGGGAGTGTAGCTATCTCTTTGAGGTGGTAATAAAAAATGAATGACTGTTCTATAAATGTTTGTCTGTCCATTCAGTCCAATGTTTGGTTCAAGTTTAGCATTTCCTTACTGATTTTGTGTCTAGAAGATCTATTCATTGCTGAAAGTGAAGTGTTGGTGGCCCCTGCTATTATTGTATTGTTGTCTATTTTACCTTTAGTTCTGTTAGTATTTGTTTACTATTTTTAGGGGAACCAATGTTGGGTGCACACATATTTACAGTTGTTATATCTTCTTTATGAAGTGATCCCCTTATAAAGACCTTCCTTGTCTCTTGTTACAGTTTTTGGCTTAAATTCTGTTTTGTCTGATATAGTATAGTTACAGCTATTCTCTTTTGGCTTCCACTTGCAAGGAATACCTTTTCCAACTCTTCACATTGAGCCTTTAAGTATCTTTAAGAATGAATTGTGCCCTGACCTGTATGGCTCAGTTAGTTGGAGCACATCAAACAGACCTTCAAACCTCAGAGCGAAGGTGGGGGGCGGGGGAGGAGGGCACGGGTAAGAGATCAACCAAAGGACTTACATCCATGCGTATGAGCATGACCAATGGACACAGAAAATAGGGGGTGGGGGCATGTGCTGGCAGGGGGGGCAGAGCCGGCAGCTGGGCAGAGGTCAATGGGGAAAAAGGAGACATAAATAATCTTTCAACAATAAAAATTTTTTTAAAAAAGATAATGAATTGAGTCCTGGCCTGTGTGGTTCAGTTGGTTGGAGTACCATCCCTTATATCAGAAGTTTATAGGTTTGATTCCCAGTCAAGGCATATACCTAGGTTGTGGGTTTAATCTCCTGTCAGGGTATGTATGGGAGGCAACCAATCTGTGTTCTCTCTCACATTGATGTCTGTCCGTCTGTCTGTCTGTCTGTCTTTTTCTCTTTCTATTCCTCTCTTTCTAAAACCAAGGAGCATATACTCGGGTAAACATGAAAAATGTTTAAGAAAATGAATGAATTGAGTCTCTTGTAGGCAGTATACAGCTGTTTCTTATTATAATCCATAAAGGCATTCTATGACTTTTTTCTTTTTTATTTGATCTATTGAGGTTACTCTGGTTAACAAAATTTCACAGGTTTCAGGTGCACAATTCTACAGCACAGCCTCTGTACACTGCATTGTGTGTTCACTACCCCAAGTCATTCTATGCCTTTTGATTGGAGAACTCAGCCAATTTATAAAGTAACTAGAGGCCCAGTGCACAAAATTTGTGCATGGGTGGGGGGTGGTCCCTCAGCCCGGCCTGCACCCTCTCGCAATCTGGGACCATTGGCTCCTAACCACTCACCAGCCTTTCTTCCTGATCAACCCTAACCACTCTGCCTTCCTGCCTGATGCCACTAACTGTTCCCTTGCCTGCCTGATCACCACTAACCACCTCTGTCTGCCTGCCTGACCTTCCCTAACCACCTCTGCCTGCCTTCCTGATAGACCCTAACTGCTCCCCTGCCAGCCAGATCACCCCTAACTGCTCCCCTGCCTGCTTAATAGCCCTTAACTGCCCTCCCCTGCCAGCTTGGATTCCTCTAACTGCCTCTGCCTCAGCCCCCACCACCATGGCTTTGTCTGGAAGGATGTCTGAAAGGTGTTTTCCATCTAAGTACCATATTACCCTTTTATCAGTATAGATTATTAACAGTAACAACTCAGTAATGATATCTTGTTTTCAGGCTGTTTTGTGGTTCCATTATTCCATTCTTCCTCTCTTGCTGCCTTCCTTTGTGAATTGAGGATATTCCATAGTTGTTTTTGATTCCTGCGCTTGATCTTTTGTGAATCTGCTGGAGGTTTGGCTTTGTGGTTACCATATAGTTTACATAAGACATCATATAAATATAACAAGCTATCTTATGTCCATCACAGCTTTGGTTATATTTAACTGCAGATTTTCCTTAGAAGAAGAAAAAAAGAAGAGACAAAAAGTTGATCTGTTATATGAAAAAAATAGGGTGCAGTTAAGAAAAAAAGAAGAGCACTCTATTAAAGAAGTTGAAATGAACCCCTGTCTTCAAACCACCATTAGAACACGAGACATTGTATCAAAGATTGTAAGAGAGAATAAGGTAAATTTATCTTTGGTAAAAATTTCTTATTTCTTACAGTATTTTATCAATATTTATATCTCTTTGATTTTAAAGTATATTATTATGATTAAAACAAAAATTTTGTATCTCATTCAAAATGTGAATTATGACATTTATGACTAAAATTATTAATTTATTACTATCCTTGGCATCTAACAGATACTGTGTATATGTTTTCTAAATGAAGAAATGGAAAGTAAATTGAGCTTAACCATTAATATAAATGTTAATTTTGGCTTTTAGAAAATTTTGACATAGAGTTTAAGTTGCCTTGAGACTGTGATGGAACTAGTCAAATTTCCATAAAGAAATTTTATTTCAGAATATTGTATTTTTGCTCTATGGCAAATATAGCTATCACTTAAAATTTGACTTTTTCATGGAGAGGAAAGATCCTTGTGCTTAAACAGGCTACTTCCTTTTCACAGTTTTTTAAGGTACTGCTCTTAAGGTTGGACTTTTTAATGGTATGAGACCAAAAATTCAATGAAATGTGTTCCTAGGTCAGTGATGGTGAACCTATGACAGGCGTGTCAGAGGTGACATGCGAACTCATTTTTTGGTTGATTTTTCTTTGTTAAATGGCATTTAATATATATAAAATAAATACCAAAAATATAAATCTTTGTTTTACTATGGTTGCAAATATCAAAAAATTTCTATATGTGACATGGCACCAGAGTTAAGTTAGAGTTTTTCAAAATGCTGACACGCCGAGCTCAAAAGGTTCGCCATCACTGCCCTAGGTTGTAGAAGAGCAAAATTACACTCAGAGCCAACTTTCTCAAGAACAGAACGCCAGAATGTTACAAGATGGAAATCTGAACAAACACCTTTGCAAACCAAAGGAGATAGAAATAACTTATGAGAAAATGAATTCTGAGGTAGTTTAGACATTTTCAAGTGTGTGTGAGTATGTGTGGGTGTGTACATATTTAAGAAACCAATACTTTACATATGGAAACTATCGAGGATTTAAAAAGTGTGTGGTGTGTGTGTGTGTGTGTGTGTGTGTGTGAGAGAGAGAGATAGCGGTGACATTTTGGATAAAACTAGTGGCCCTGTGCACAAAATTCAGACACATTTAAAGGGAATTAATTAAAGGAACTATTTTAATATTGCTATTTTCCCTTTCTCTATAATAGAAGTATCTGGCTGGCCCCACCCCCATTGGGCAACACCAAGACCCAGCTGGCCCCACCCCTGTCAAGCCCCGCCAGGTGGGTGATGCAGCCTCACATCCCAGCACCAGGGTGGGGAGCATGGCCTCAGGTCCCCCAGCCCTAGCGCTGGGGCGGGGGGTGCAGGCTCAGGTCCCCCCGGCCATGGCCTGTGCCACGCAGCCTCACCCAGATCCACCGTGCCATGGGACCCATCAATGCACCTCCTGGTGACCAGTTGTTTGGTTGTTGCAGATGAAAATAAAGTCATGCATTTAAGCATGTACATTCATTTTCAATGCCTGATTTGTCCACATTCTCTAAATTGCAAAATAAATAAGATCTTCAGCCAGACAACATCATAATGCCAAGTTCTTTATATAACGACACATACCATTCTCTCCACTCAGAAGGCTCCATTTGAGTGGATTAAATGTATGTGACTCATATGAAAGGCACTGCTGTTTGCTCTTAATAGAGGAAGCATTAGCTCATTACTCATCACTATAAAGTGCTATAAAGTGGTTTCTGACTTAAAGAACAGAAAGAAAAATAACAAAAAATAAATAAAATGTTCAGTGCTGTGGACGGCAGAATCCTCTCCCTATCCTTTTGTGTTTTTCTGCTTTTCCCATGAACCTATTTGCGCTCTGCCTCAAAAAAAAACACAAAAAATAAAAAACAGAGAAGACAAAATCAGATGCTGTAATCTGCATTTTATAGTGTCATTTGAGTACAAAGAGGTGTTTTTCAATCTTTACTTTTTGTTTTTAGTCAATGCAGCTCAAACTTGCTCCCAACATTCCAGGAGCCAGGCCAACATGGCTGTGCAGACACACCTTTGCTAGGTGCTGTCAGGCTTCAGGGCTGGGGCAGGGAACACGCCAGGTGTTGCTGGAAATGAATCAGCTCTCCTCTCTACATAGAAGGAGTCTTTTCATCATAAAATGCAAACAGCAGCCATTTTCCATTACCCACTCCCCACCCCTCCTCACCTGGGGCCATAGGAAGGGGCTGGGAGGATATTTATTCTCAGCTCTTTGATTTCTCTTATTTAACTGAGCCCATTTACAGCTGCTTCTCTGAGGACAATGCCAGCCACTCAGGGCTAGCCACTACTGGAAGGCAAGTGGCAGAGCTGACCAGGGGCTTTGACCAAGCCTGAGCACGTAGGTCACAGCCACCTCAACAGGCGGGCTACTCCCGAAGATTTGAGGCCCCTCCCAGCTCTGCACCCCAGCTCCCTGCTCTCCCCCTTTCACCCACAGGTGCCACTGGCTTCGTGTGCCCCAAGGCTTTGTGTGGAGATGTCAGGGTTGCAGGTTCAAGACACTCTGCCTCCTCCTGGCACTTTGAGCCATAAGTGCCAGCAGGGACCTTTCCACTGGGTTTTGGTCTTTGGTCACTGCTGAGGTTTTCTGGACTCTCTAGGCGAGGGACAGCCAGGACCTTTGCCTCTGACCAACACCCTTCCTGCAGCCTGCCTGGGGTAACCCAAGCCCCAAGAAAGCATGGGAGCGTGTCTGGCCTGTGTGAGGGGTAGGGGGATTTGGCTAGCCGTCCCATCCTCAATTGCAGTGGGAGAGGCTGATCTGGTGTGGGGCCAGGGCAGGGACTGGGCAGGGAAGCCATCTTGTGACAGTGTTATGACATGAGGGTCACTTTGCATATTATCTCTTTATTATATAGGATGATATTGTTCATTCAAATCCATTTGTCTCTCACAGCCAAGTAGTGACATTCACAATGGCCTCATTCAAAGGGGAGGCTTTTAATATTTTCCATTGTGCATGATCTCCAAGGTATTGTTACTAACAACAGATGTTCCAAATTTGGGCAGTGATCTTATTTCCTTGATATATCAATAGAGAGGTTAGTTTTCACTTCCATTGATGGAATGGAAGAGGGTATAACCGATTCAGAGATGATATTTTAGATGTCATTCATGTACTTGTGAGAAAAGAAACAATTTGTTCCTAGTAGTATCCCATTTTAATACAAAGGACTTCTGAAGAGAATGACAGGCCATAATATATACTCCTTGATAATTTATTGGTAGGTATTTCATTCCCAGTAAAGTAGTTCAGTGTATTTTCCCTCATTTTACAATTATTACTACTTTAAACATCATGAACAAGAAATAAAAGTTATTGCATTACTGAAGCAACAACAAATCTCATGATATTCTAAGAAGAGCTCTGTAACTTTTATCTTATTCACCATTAGTTTTTTGAAACATAGACTTCTTTTGTTTTTCTATATCCACACTGGAGAAGAACTATGAACTGGTGCAAGAGCACGAATTGTGGAATCTGAAAACCTGGGGAAAATCCTGAACTTGCTTATGTGTTTAACCCCTCCATTCCAGATTGTGATAACAGAATGAGGCCATTGATGGATGTAGAAGTGCTTAGGAAAATGTTCGCTTATCAGTTAATAGTAGAGGTAGTTTTTGTAACTAACTCTGAAAGTATTAGAAAAGTAGAATATCTATGGGTTAATATTGGGAGAAAATAATTTTAGGAAATTTAGTTTATCCTATTATAAGCATGGTTAATACTCTTACTGTGGGGTAACTATAGGTTCAGACTATAATCTCAATTTGTAAGTGTAGTTAGCGTTATTAACCTTTTACTTAAATGCATTCTGGGCTTGTGATTATTTAGAAAAAACCTTCCTAATTCTGAGACTTTTAAAATTCTCTTGTGATTTTTTTCACTTAAAAAAATTTATATTATATTACATTTTTGAACTTTGGAGAATTTATGCTTGTATAAAGTTAGAGGTTTGGATCCAACTCTATTTTTTTCCAATGGGATATCCACTTATTGCAATTTTTTATTATAATAATAGATTATTCTTTAGTTTCAGAAGCTATCGTGAAATGTCATTTCAATGTTTTAGCTAAAAGTCTTCTTTATGTTGCATAGGTTTCTGAGAGTTCTGGAAAAGAAGAAAGTCGATTGCATGGAAATCACATGTTGTGGAATGAAATTGCCAAGCTAAGACTGGAAATAGGCACAATAAAAAATCAGGTCCAGGAAATGGGAAAAAATGTTTTTGAGGCAATAGCAATTGTCAAAGAAAAGAGTGACTGTCTTGAAAAGACAAAAAGAAAAACAGTATTTCAACACAATGCGGAGCTTGAAGTTCTGAGAGCTGAGCTTATAATGCTGAACAGTAAACTGGAGGATGAAAAACAAAACAGAGGAAGACTGGAAGCAGAAGTTGAATCATACCGGTCTAGACTGGCTACCGCTGTACAGGATCATGAGCATTGTCAGACATCAAAGGGAGACCTACAACTTAATTTCCAGAGAGCAAGAGATGAAGGGTTTTGTTTATGGGACAAAATGAATTCGAATATGTCTAACCTAAAATATAACAATGAGATTCTTTCTCAACAACTTTCAAAACTGGAAAGTAAAAGCAATAATTTAGAAATTGAGCTTCATCACACAAGAGATGCTCTCAAAGAAAGGACATTGGATTTAGAAAGAGACCTCATTCAAAAGCAGTGTCAAAAGGAGGAAATTGAACACACGTGTCAAAAGGAACAAGGTAAAGTGGATAAAGACATTGGAAAGCAGGAATCCTTACAGGAGAAGTTATCTCACCTACAGAGTGAAAATATGTTGCTTCGAAAGCAATTGGATCAGGCTCACAACAAAGCTGACAGGGAAGAAAAGACAGCAATTAACATCCAACATCAGATTCAGGATAAAATAAGCATATTTAATGCTGAATGTGTAAAGCAAATTCATATGCTGAATGAAAGAATTAATGAATTAATCAATGAATGGCAGCTTTTTAAAGAAAGAATACATCAGTATGAAAATGATCATGTAGAAAAAAATGTAAGTATCCAGACAGATAAGTATTTTTCAAGTTTCCTAAGAGAAAATTCAAAGTAACATTTGATGATGGCTAAATGTTGAATCTAGTTGAATATTAAAAATATATAGATTATATATGTGTTTGCTCTATCAGCTTAAAAGCAGACATTGTATCCAGCAAATGAGCATTGGACCTAAGAGGTGTTTTTCTTTTCTTTTTTCTGAGTATTTATTTCTAATATAATTTTTAAAATTATAAGTTTATAGAATTCATTTTTAATAATTGCTGCAAAATTTCTGAAAATGTAACCACCAGGTCTGACTGAGCAGGCTCTGGCCCTCACGGTTCACTGCTACCATATTCCCAGTGTTTACTACTCAAAAGGTGCTCAGTACATATGTGTGGGAACAAAGTATAACCCTGTGGTGATTTCACTCCTAAGAATCTGCTATTCCAGAGGCAATCTAGACTGTCCTGTAAAAAGATTTTCCTACAGAAGGAAATTTTGAAAGCTACAGAAAATACCACCATCTTCCATATAACACGTTATCTTTGAAAAGGGGGTGGGTTTCTAATTTTTAGTATAAGCTCAAATGAAAAAACTGTCTCTGATAAATTCTCCTTGAGGTATTTCTTCCACAAAAACTCTTAGGCCCTGGGAAGTTAATTTGTCTGATATGCTTTAGCACCCTGTGTGGCATTATTCCCAGGATGTTCCTTGGTTCTAGCTATGGCTCTGGAAAAACAGAGCCAAATCGGTACCTCCAGGCCCCAGAGGGCACTGAGCTGGTACTGAAAACTGCTGGGAGCTCTCACTCCCTGGATTTATTCTGGTTCAGTTTGGGTCCTCTTTCTTTCTTTTTCTTTTTTGTTTGTTAATCCTCATGACAGAATATTTTATCCCTTTAATTTTAATGTATATTATTATGTTTAAAAGCAAATCAAAAAATGTCATCTCATTCAAAATCTGAACTTTGGCTGAAACCGGTTTGGTTCAGTGGATAGAGTGTCGGCCTGCGGAATGAAAGGTCCCAGGTTCGATTCCGGTCAAGGGCATGTACCTGGGTTGCAGGCACATCCCCAGTAGGAGATGTGCAGGAGGCAGCTGATCGATGTTTCTCTCTCATCGATGTTTCTAACTCTCTATCTCTCTCCCTTCCACTCTGTAAAAAAAAAGAACAATAAAATAGATATATTTTTAAAAATCTGAACTTTGACATTTATGACTAAAATTATTAATTTGTTACTAGTCATGGCATGTAACAGATGCTCTGTGTATGTTTTCTAAATGAAGAAATGGAAAATAAATTGAGCTTATTCATTAACATAAATGTTAATTTTGGCTTTTAAAAAATGTTAACATACAGGCTAAATTGCCTTGAGACTGTGATAGAACTATTCCAATGTTCATAAAGAAATTTTATTTCAGAATACTGTATTTTTGCTCTATGACAAATGTGGCAATCACTTAAAATTTGACTTTTTCATGGAGAGGAAAAATCACTGTGCCAAAACAGGCTACTTCCTTTTCACAGTTTGTTTAAGGTACTGCTCTTAAGCTTCGGTTATATTTTTTAATGGTATGAGACCAAAAACTCAATGAAATGTGTCCCTGGGTTGTAGAAGAGTGAGATTACACTCAGAGCCAACTTTCTCCAGAACAGAATGCCAGAATATTACAAGATGGAATTCTGACCAAACACCTTTGCAAACCAAAGGAGATAGAAATAGCTCATAAGAAAATGAATTCTGAGATAGCTTATTTAGTCATTTTCAAATGTGTGTGAGTATGCATGGGTGTGTATATATTTAAAAAAACAATACTGTGCATATGGAAACTATAGAGGATTTAGAATGTGTGTGTGTGTGTGTGTGTGTGTGTGTGTGTGTGTGTGATAGGGGTGACACTTTGGGTCCATTAGAGAAAATGATATTGTTAATTCAAATCCATTTGTCTCCAACAGTCAAGTAGTGACTTCACAATGGCCTCATCCTAAGGGGAGGCTTTTAATACTTTCCGTAGGAATCAATGTGTTGTCCATGATCTCAAAGATATTGTTACTAACAACAGATATTGCAAATTTGGGCAGTGATTTTATTTCCTTGATATATCAATAAAGAGGTTAGTTTTCACTTCCACTGAATGAGGGTATAACCAGTTCAAAGATGATATTTTAGATGTCATTCTTCTACTTTTGAGAAAAGTAACAATTTGTTCTAAGTAGTATCCCATTTTAATACATAGGACTTCTGAAGAGAAAGGCATGCTGCAATATATACTTAGTGACAACTTATTGATAAGTATCTTATTCCTACTAAAGTAGTTCAGTGTATTCCTTCCCCCCCACACACACACACATTGCTCATTTAGTATTACTTTAAACATCATGAACAAGAAATAAAAGTTATTGCAGCAACAAAAAACTCATGATTTGCTAAGAAGACTCTGTAAATTTCACCTTATTCATCATTTGATTTTTGAAACATAGGCTTCTTTTGTGTTTTTATATCCACACTGGAGAGGAACTATGGACTGGTGCAAGAGCACGAATTGTGGAGTCTGAAAACCTGGGGAAAATCCTGAACTTGTTTATCTTTTAACCCCTCCATTCCAGATTGTGATAACTGAATGAGGTCATTGATGGATGTAGAAGTGCTTAGGAAAATGCTTGGTTATCCGTTGTTCGTGGAGGCAGTCTTTATAACTATCTAGGAATGTATTAGAAAAATAGAATATCTATGGGATAATATTGGGGAAAAATGTTAGGAAATTTAGTTTATCCTAATATATGTAGGGTTAATACTCTTACTGTGGAGCAGCTGTGTGTTCAGACTGTAATCTCAATTTTTAAGTGTAGGAGTTAGTAATCAATTACTTAATGCATTCTGGATTTGTGGTGATTCAGGAAAACCCTTTCCAATTTTGAGACTCTTATAATTCTCTTGTGATATTTTTCATTTTAAAAATTCATAATTGTATATTAAATTTTTGAAATTTAGAGATGTTGTGCTTGGAAAAAATTAAAGAATTGGATCCAACTCTATTTTTTCCAGAAGGATACCTACTTATTGCAATTTTTAAAATTATAAACATAGTTATTCTTTAATTTCAGAAGCTATCATGGCATGTTTTTCAATGTTGTAGCTAAAAGTCTCCTTTGTGTTTTTTAGGTTCCTGAAAGTTCTGAAAAAGAAGAAAGTCTATTGATTGAAAATTGCATTTTGTGGGATGAAAATGCTAAGCTAAGACTGGAAATAAACAGAGCAAAAAATCAGAAGCAAGAAATGGAAAAAGAAGATGTTGAGGACATTGCACTTGTCAAAGAAAAGCTTGACCATCTTCAAAAGACAATAAGAGAAACAGTATTTCAACACAATGAGCAGCTTGAAGTTCTGAGAGTTGAGAACACTGTGCTAAACAGTAAACTGGAGGATGAACAACAAAACAGAGGAAGACTGGAAGCAGAAGTTGAATCATACCGGTCTAGACTGGCTACCGCTGTACAGGATCATGAGCATTGTCAGACATCAAAAGGAGACCTACAACTTGCTTCCCAGACAGCAAGAGATGAAGGGTTTTGTGCGGGAAGGTCATTCTACAAACCAGTTGAAGTAGGCATATCTTTCATGTTCTCTCACTTGGAAATATTATGAAAGCATGAAAATGTTCAGATCATTGTAATATGTACATCCAGAAATGACAACTAAAAAAATTAAATCTAGATCCACTAATGGATATTTTTAAAATATTGATATAATTCACACATTGTATAATTTGCCTATTTAAATTATATGAGTCAATATTTTAAACATATTCAGAGAGTTGTGCATCTATCCCCTCAGTCAATTATATAATATTTTTATCACTCCAGAAACAAACTCCACTTAGCAGTAACTACCAGTTTCTCGCAAAAACCAGTCTCATTTCTGTCTCTATTGATTAGCTTATTCTGGATATTTCATATATATGCAATCACAGAAGTTATAGTCCTTTGGACTGGCTTCTTTCCCTTAATCTCATATTTTAAAAGTTTGTCCACATTATGGCACATAACAATATTTTATTTCTTTCTTTTTATTGCCGAACAATACTTCACCATGTGGCTCTTCCACTTATCCATTTATCAGTTGATGGAAATTTGTATTGTTTTCACTTTTTGGCTGTTAGTAATTCAACTATGAGTACTATTGTACAAGTCATTGTGTGAACATAGGTTTTTCTCTTCTTGTCATGGGATTTATTTTTTTAAATATACTTTATTGATTTTTTACAGAGAGGAAGGGAGAGGGAGAGGGATACAGAGTTAGAAACATCGATTCAGCTGCCTCTTGCACGCCCCCTATTGGGGATGTGCCTACAACCCAGGTACATGCCCTTGACCGGAATCGAACCTGGGACCCTTCAGTCCGCAGGCTGATGCTCTATCCACTGAGCCAAACCAGTCAGGGTGTTGTCATGGGATTTTTATCCTCTGAGATAACTGACCTGATTTCAGCATCTCTCTGCCTTTACTCATGCTGTCCATTCTGTCTTTTCAGTTTCTTTCCCTCCTGCCTCATCCTATATCTATTCGGACCTGGCTCCCAATCTCCCCTCTATGAAGCATTCTCTGTTTCAACTCTCACTGACCTCATTCATTTCTGCACTTATCATCTCATTTGTGTGGAATGCTTTAGCCCTGAATTTCCCATTGTCTTAATTTTCTTCCCAAGAGATAATCTTGTCTTTCTATGTGTTAATTTGTCTGTGGGGGATATTATTTGATATAAGTGTACCTATCTGTGTATAAATTGAACACATTTGAGCTTAATATTGTTAAGATACAACTAAATACTTTATATCACTGGCAGTCTTGGAATTCAAACCAAGATATTTGATCAACACAAATGTTGAGGTAAAGAGTCTTCTGCATTGGCAAGAAAATAGCTCTAGCTTTCCCAAGCCTTCAAACAATATAGTTGAGATAACATGTGAAAAGAACTTCAGAAGACTTTTATTGGTCAGGTCTCTATGAAATAAGAATGTATTATTATTTTTAAAGGCAAATAATTGATAATCTGCCACTTGCAAAAATAACATTTGCATTATAAGAGAAAAACAAGACAGAGAATGCTGGTCAACATCCTAAGGGTGAAGGTGCCCCCAAACTCAGAACACAACAGTAGTACACTCAAAGTGACGCCAGTAAGAATCAACATAAAATGTACAAGCTTAGCAATCTACAAGGGCGATCCAGGTCACTCATGGTTTATGAGTGTGTGGTTGAGGATATTGTTTATGAGGAGCAAGAAGGGAAAAGGAAAAGTACAGATGACCTCAGTAAAGGGGTCAAGGCTAGAAATGTTGATAGGGAACCTGGTTTAAAGTGTTGAGATTGAAGGATCTCTGAGAGAATTTTAAGAAGGGAACAGATTGATTTCTAGAAGTCTATTTCTATTTTGCTTGGTAGTTCAGTTTGTTTATTAAATTCCACATATGAGTGAAGTCATATAGTACTTGTCTGCTGCTCATGGTGGTGGTGTTGGGAGGTGGTATAGGGATTGAGCAAAAAAGAGAAAAATTAGAGAGGACTCATGGACATGAACAACAGTGTGGTGATTTCCAGGTGTGTTGGGGGTTTGGGTGGAGATGGGAGAGGTCATAGAGGGGATACATCATGATGGAAAGAAAATAAAAAAGAAGTGAGGTAGAAAATAAATTAAAAATAAAAAAAATTGTGAACTTGGGCGATGAACCTATAGAGGGCCAATATAATATTCTATCTTTTGCTTGTTAGAAATTTTCTATACTAACAGGTGAAGAAAACACCCTATTGTCTTAGGTGAACACTGTCTCTATCTGCTGCTGGACTGGGGCTCCCCTAATTGATTCTTCAGAGTATTCCTCTTCTGTGTATGTCCGGGATTTGGTCCTATCAGCTTTCTGTCTTTTAGGGATTCTTAGTTTGAGGTTGTTAACTTTCTGTCTTTTTGAAATTCCTCATAATTTTTGTTGTATTGATTATATACTTACTTTCTTATGCTAAGTACATAATCTCTAGCCCTTATTTTTAGCTTAAGTATTCAAAACAAAGGTCATCAAGTTTTAAAACCAGGTATTGAGTTTCTTAAACTTGTTACATTTCCCTTGAACCTCAATATGGTTCTAGTCCATGGCATTCAATGCAGTGAAGAAAAATAAACATGCTACCACTTCCTTCCCCAAGCAAAAATAAATAAATAAAGAAGGAATAGACAGAGTGGAAGACTGTACATCATGGTTACTGTTTAGAAATGAAGTGCTGTTGGAGGGCCGGAGGGAGAGTGTGTATGTGGTCATTGTTATCAGTTGCTGCTGAGAAGTAAAGCATTAAGGGACTAAAAGAAGATGACCCTCAAAAAAAGTTAGTGCAATTATAGAATGGAAAGTCAGATTCTTATGTAAAAGAAAAGAATGAGTGTTGAAAATATGAATATGTGGATGAGACCTTGCATTTAAAAAATGTTAGATTTTAATGGGTGGGGACAACGGGATGACACAAAAAGCTACAAAAGTCAAGTGAAAGTTATGTTTTATATAATATAGAGAAGACACTTTATTTAAAGATAAAGGTGTATAATAGAAAAGGAGAAAATGAAACCTATGGAAGAAAGCTTACAAAGAATGAGAGTCTTTATCTCATCCTAAAGTCAGGTTACCATCATAAGGTAATGGGGACTGCATGGGAAGTTTTCAAAGATGACCTTAGTAGGATGTGGTTTAATAGAACCTGGGATATCTGGAACTATTGGTGAAAATGTTTCCAGGGCATCTTAGAAACTAAAAGGTCAATATAGCCACTCTCTTAAATATTTTTTAGCACTTAGTATTTAATATTTTATATATAAATACCTCTGTTTTAACAAACTTTGGCAATTTAAGTTTCAGAAAGAAAGTGGTAAAAAGGTAAAATAAACTTAAGCTGCTGTAAGAAGTAATTATTTTTTAAATCTGTTCATATTGGCATCAAGTTTATAAACTAGATTTTATAAACTTGTCTACACACGTTATTCATGAACTCATGAGAAATTGTATTTTTAAGAAAGAAAAGTGAGTCTGTCGATTTTTAATGATTTTCTTTAATTTTTTTTTCAAAGTCTCAGCACGAAAAGGAAGACTTAAAAAAATATATTGAGTCAAACATCTTTCTGCAACAGAGGTGGCAGCAAGCAGTGAATACAAAGAATGACTTAGAAAAAGAGAAGACCAGGCAAGATTTTAATATTTCAGATCATTTCTGCTGTGAATTAAGATTTAACTGTCATTTTACTTTATTAAAACTGAAATACAAATTTATTTCATCTCTGTAATTTTCATAATTAAATTATCCTATTTTAAAAATTACCACAGAAACACACAGCACAATCTGAAACTGTTTTGAGGTCCACGATATTGTACTTACTCTTTTATGATTCCTAAAACCGTAATGAGGCTGCCTTTTGCATATCCTGTCACCTGCACTCTTCATGTCCACCTTGAATTTTTATTTCTGCCACATATCTGGTCTCTCTGGTGACCTTCCCTTCTTTTGATAGTGTGTGTCCCTTCCGCCTTCCAATAGTTTAATAACTAAAACTTATCTGTGTCATTGTTTAACAACACTAAAAATTATCTTGATTTGGCTTATGTTTCTTTTTATTTTTTTTATTTATAAAAGATATCACACATACAAAATGTCCGTATGGTTTAAAGAAGAAATTGGATAATCCTGTTTTTGCCACTCATAGAAACACAATGGCATCTTTCCCATGTCTGGGGAGCCCCCACCTGGCTTCCTTTCTGTTTATTGCCTGAGTTCTTCAGTTTGTTCTCTGATTCTCATCAGTGTTTTCCCTCTCATTTAACTGTCTTTCTCTACATTGTTTCATATCCCTTTCACTGTGTTAACACTGTGCTAGCAAAGCTCTCTTGTTAAAACAGTCTTGAAGAGACTGTTACACCTTATCTCCCTGATTTCCCTTCTTCTAAAGCCTGCCTCTTTCTGATTTCCCCTTCCACTCAGACTTCAAAGATTCTTCTTTCCTGCTTCTCCTTCTGTTTTGAATGATCTCCTAGATGTTGGTAATTTTCTTTACTTCTTGTAGACTATTGTCAGTAGGTACCAAAAGGTATTTTTGTGTTTTTTCAAAACATTCACATATAACTATGCTTTTCTTCTTCACCTTGGATACTGGTCTCTGGTTTCTAGTTGATCTTTAATAATAGATTAATGATTTATAGTAACATAGTAAAATGAATATTAATAATAACTTATTTATAAGAACTCTATATAGTTACAATATTAACTATATAGCCATATCACGTATGTCATGACTTGTTTCATTTTATTTACATAAGATTATAATTTAGTTTGTAGGATTTCAAGCAGTATTAGATTAGAACAAATGAGAGCATCATAATTTATAGATTTGTTTTATATTATTTTATAAACATAATATCTGTTTAAAAAATAACTAAAGGCCCTAGCCGGTCTTGCTCAGTGGATAGAGCATCGGCCTGTGGACTGAAGCGTCCCAGGTTCGATTCAGGCCAAGGGCACATGCCTGGGTTGTGGGCTCAATCCCCAGTAGGGGGTGTGCAGGAAACAGCCAATCAATGATTCTCTCTCATCATTGATGTTTCTATCTCTCTCTCCCTCTCCCTTCCTCTCTAAAATCAATAAAGAAATATATTTTAAAAATAACTAAATATTTAATCTTAAAGAATTTGACATATTTGTTTTGTACATTTCTTCAGACTTAAAAAACTCCTAAAAGTTGCAAAACAGAAATTACATGAGTGTGATAATGAAGAGCTTAGTTTCCCTGGAGATTCAAAACCAAGTCCAGCTGACATGGAAAGTCAGTCTAAAAAGCCAAAACAGAAGGTAATTTTAAATCAGTTTTGGGACCCAAAATTCACCTAATTTGGGGAAATAGATAACATTCAATGCTTTGGTGGTAAAATATAGATTTTTCTGTTAATTTAATAGACTTGGTATCAGTGAAAAAGACAGCTTTTTCTTTATCACTTTTCTATGAAAAGGGCCTACTGTTAACTCTCTATGTCTTGAACCCTGGCACCAGCACCAAGTCCAAAACATTTTGGTGGCAGCTTTACTGAGACATAACGAACATACCATGCAGTTCACTCATTTAAAGTGTACGGTTCAGTGCCTTTTTCTGTATTCACAGAGTTACACAGTCATCATCACAGTCAGTTTGGGGACATTTTCATCCCCCTAAAAAGTAGCCCTGTGCCCTTTACCAACCACCCTGTGCCAGCTTCCACCTCCCCACTCTTCCTGGCCCTCAGGAACCACTACTGTCCTCTCAGTCTCTCAAGATTTGTCTGTTCTGCACATTACATATCAGTGGAATCACACAGTAGGTGCTCCTTTGTGACTGCCTTTTTTATTTAGCATAATGTTTTCAAGGTACATCTCTTTTGTAGCACGTATCACCAGTACTTCATTCCTGTTTATTGCTGAGTAACATTTCATTGCATGAAGTGACTACATTTTTAAAAATCTATTCATCGTTTGATGAACCTTTAGGTTACTTTCACTTTTTGGTGTTGTTACTAATACTGCTCTGAATCATGTACAACATTTTATGTGAACATATGTTTTCATTCTCTTGGGAATCTTATCTAATAAAGAGAGAATGTGCAAATTGACCATCAGGCTATAACGGTCAAGATAGCTGCACCCACAGGGGAGGCCAAGTTCCTGAGTTCCCTAAACGAGCCTTAAGGAGAAATCAGCAGGGACCTGAGGCTGCGTGGTGGTAGGCCAGGGCAGGGGACCTGAGGCCACACCCTCCCTGCCCCTATGCCAGGCCGGGGGACCTCAGGCTGTGCCCCCCCCCCCTCAGTGGAGCTTGACGGGGACCACAGTCCGTGGCCCCCACCCAGCAGGGCATCACAGGGGACCTCAGCTGTGCTCCCCACCCTAGCGCCAGCCTGTGGGACCTCAAGCCGCACCCCCTGGCCCAGGCCAGAAGACCTCAAGATGCACCCCCTGACCTAGGCCAGGGAATCTCAGTCCTCACCCCCCACCCCAGCACTGTGCCAAGTGACCTGAGGCCATGCCCCCCTCCCAGCGGGGCTTGATGGAGGTAGGTCTGGCTGGGTCTGGATCTAGCCCAATGTGGGTAGGGCCGGCCGGGTCTGAGTCTTATGTGATTTTGAGGTGCATGTGTGTGGGCAGAGACTTGACTCTGGTTCCTATGGCACACCCCAGACTCTGACAGGAGGAAGACTTGCATATACATTTTACTAATTTTCTTTCACCTCTGACACTTCCATTATAGAGAAAGGGCAAATGGCAATATTAAATATTTCCTCTAATTAATTCCCTTTTAATGTGCACATACTTCGTGCACCGGGCCTCTAGTATAATTATAAATGGAATTGTTGGATAAGATCTTTAGCCTTTTGAGAAACTGCCAGATTGTTTTCCACAGTGGCTGCAGCATTTTGCATTTTCATTGGCAGTGTATGAGGGTTCCAGTTTCTCCACATTCTTGGCAACACTTATCATTACCTGTTTTTTTATTGTAGCCATCCTAGTAGGTATGAAGTGGCATCTTACTGGTTTTGATTTGAAATTGTCTAATGACTAGTAGTGTTGACCATTTTTTCACATGCTTATTATCCATTTCCATATATTCTTTGAAAAACTATTCAATTCCTTTGCCTGTTTTTAATTAGATTATCTTTTTATTATTTAAGTGTAAGAGATCTTTAAATATTCTACATACAAATCTCTGACTAGATAATGGATTTTCAAACATGTCTTCCATTCAGTAGCTCACCTTTTCATTTTCCTGATGGTGACTTTCAAAGCACAGAAGGTTTTGATTTTGATGAAGTCCAGTTAATCTATTAATCTATTTTGTCTTTTGGTTTCACATCTAAACTTGAAGTAAGACAGAGGAGACTTTGTATTTAAATGGTGCCAAATCCAGTCCTGAAGATATACACCTATGTTTTCTTCTAAGTCTTTTATAGTTTTAGCTTTTACATTTTAAGTTAACTTTTATGTATGGTCTGAGGTAGAGGTCAAATTTTATTCATTTGCATGTGGATATCCAGCTGTCCCTGGACAATTTGTTAAAAAGACTACTCATATCTGATTTATTGTTTGGCACCTTTGTCAAAAAGCAGTTGGCCACAAATTGGGTTAAGTTTTGGATTCTCCCTTCTACTTCACTGATGAATAAGTCTGTCCTTATGCCAGTACCAAATCAAATGTTATGAGTATCTTTCCCAGTCATCTTGCATATTACTAGTTGTTTTATGTAATTAAAAAAGTCAGTGTAGTGGAATGTTTTTACCTCTACTTTTATGGAGGTTTCTTGTTTCTTGATAAAGCTTATGGCCAGCTTATGTTTTGGTGCCTCTGTGACATGATGGGAAAGTAGGCTTACAACGATAACACCCATTCCTTTTTTTTCTGCATTCAAACCCAGTGCCTCCCACTTCACTTCCATTTCCATGAAATTCTAGTAACAGGATCCGCTGACTTAGCCATTTCCTTCATTGTGTTTAACTCATAATTCATAGACTTGCTGGTAGGTGTCACTGCCTGGGGAGGAAAAGATTAAAATCTGGACTGTCACCTTTCCTCATCAGAAATGCCTGACTTTGAAATCTCAAATTTTATTTTATTTCTTAATGTATTTCAGAGAGGGAGGGAGGGAGAGAGAGAGAGAGAGAGAAGCGAGAGAAATATCAGTGATTCGAGAGAATCATTGTTGGGCTGTCTCCTGCATGCCTCCTACTGGGGATTGAGCCTGCAACCCAAGCATGTGGCTTGGACCTGAATTGAACCTAGGATCCTTCAGTCTGCAAGCTGAAGCTCTGTCCACTCTCCCAAATCGGCTAGGGGTAAAATCTCAAAATGTTAAAGCCAATTTGTTTCCTATGGAGAAACACTGAGGTATAACATACAAGCAAGCTTGAAGTAAGCTAGAGAAGGTATTGTACTTAAATGGTGCCAAAAGGCATTGCAGTTGTTTTGCCCCTGAAATTTAAAATGATTTCATAATCCTCTCTGTTTCCTCACTGAGGAAAGGAAAGCTTAGTCCTAACCTTGGAGTGCTTCTCTGTGGCCCTTGGCTGTTCCCTCTGAGACTTTGCTCTGTCCTTTTCATAAGAGATGACATGTGCTTGCAGCTCTTTTTGCAGCCTGCGTCCTCCCTGTGGAACATCTAAAGCCCACAGGCCCTTTTGATCGTGTACTGTCTTGGTCTCCCTTAAAGAGGCAGAGCTAGCAGGCAGGGTTTCTCCTTCTACCATTCTCTTAGGTTTGGGTGTCTGTCCAGTTAATTTTACTGGGGTTCATGGCATTAAAAAAGCCACCTCACAAATAGTTTTCAGATCAGATCTTCACCTTGGGCTTCCTGGAGGTGTTGTAGGACACTGTCTTTAACATTCTTACATTCTGAAAATCCTTAAAGGAATTTGAGGCACCACATAAATGCTTCTGAGGTTTTAAGGCAGCAGTTCTCAACCTGTGGGTCACGACCCCTTTGGGGGTGGAATGATCCTTTCACAGGGGTTACCTAAGAACATCGGAAAACACATATATAATTACATGTTGTTTTGTGATTAATCACTATGCTTTAATTATGTTCAATTTGTAACAATGAAAATACATCCAGCATATCAGATATTAACATTCTGTTTCATAACAGTAGCAAAATTCCAGTTATGAAGTAGCAACGAAAATCATTTTATGGTTGGGGGTCACCACAACATGAGGAACTGTACTAAAGGGTCGCGGCATTAGGAAGGTTGAGAACCACTGTTTTAAGGAGTTTTATAAATGTAGGTTTCATCCTCTGACCATGTTTTCCTGGAACACCTTGGATTTGATGTTAGCCCAGAAGCCATTTCTTTATGTTAGGATTATTTGACAATTGGACATGTGGGAGAAGGTACAAATGGGAAATCGATATTTGAAACCCGTAAATTGGGTCCTTTTTTATTTATTTGTCTATTTTTAGCTTATGATTCTCATCGATTTCACTTTCAGCTGCTTCCTAGCGAGAATCCCTGTCATCTTCCTTTCAGCGTCATTGTGTTCACTTGCCCAGAAGCCCTTGCTGTCAGCCTCCTCAGGGGCCATCAGGCCTCCACTCACCCTTTCTTGGAGGCCCTTTTGGTTTTCATTCTCACGCTTCTCTACATTATGTCGGGTTCTACCTGCCGCCTGTTCAGAGGTGCTCCCATACGTGTGTGTGTTGCTTTTTTAGTGTCAGCACTCTATTTGTAATGTCAGTATCTTGTGCCAGTTACTTATTGCTGCTCAGTAACCACCTCCAAACTTCGTGTCTTAAAGCAGCATTTACTTGTTCACAAATCTGCAGTGAGGCCAGCTCTTTTCATTTCCACTTGCCATCAGCTAGGATGACTTGAAGCTGGGAAGTTGAATCATCTCTAAAGGCTTGGTCATTCATGGGTTTCTCAGGTGCAGCAGGCTTTTGGCTGGGACGTTCGCTGGGACAGTCTCATCTGGACACTTGTTTGAGGATGACCATGTGGCTTGGGCTGCTTCGTTCTTCACAACATGGTGGCTGGGTTCCCAGGGTGAGCTTCCCTGGGGAGAGAGTCCGATGGCACCCAGACATAACAGTCACACAGCAGTCACCATATCCTATTCACCAGGACCCAGGTAACACTGAGGCCAGCACCTATTTCCTGGACAAGTGCCAGAGAATCTGGAGACGTGCTTCAAAAACTCAACATCCCTCACCTTGTCTTACCAAGTAATCATTGTATCTGAAGGAAAGTAGTTCTTCCCAAGTCATGATCACTGACATTCCAGCAAGTTTGTTGTTGTTGTTGATGATGTTGTTTTGTTTACTATGTTTCCTTAGTTTGTGGGAAGTAACAGAGAATTTCAAGATAGCACTATTGGATTAAGTCCCCATCCCCATTTTTTTTTTTTAATTCTAAAAAATGTAGGGCTCATCTCACTAAACTTTTACAGTGAGAAATGTAATTTCTCAGTAACGCAGGGAATCATTTCTTTTTGGAATGCAATTCAAGTTAGCATCAAACTTTTGTAGTTCAGTGAAAAATTTATGACATTAGAGTCCATATTTATAAGATTCATTAATTAGTCTCATTTTGAAAGTCTTACTTTGGGAGGCATTTGCTGACTCAGTCCTGAATATCTCAACATGATATCCCTAAAACATTTGTAAATATTATGAAGTGTTAAGATGGGGAAGAGGAAACAGACTTTCTCCTAAAGGGCAGCATATAGATATTTTATGGAGGACAGACATGAAAAAGTCTTCGAAAAAGGAGTATAAAATTAAGTGCAGACATTTTGTCAAAGATGACAACAGTAAATATATTTTTTTAACTCCTGGTCATTTTAACTTTGGTCTTGATTCTGAGTAATTCAAGGTTCCACATTCCAAGACTCTACCACTGTACAAGTAACATTTTATTGCAATTGAATTCATTTCAAAATTCCATACTGGCGACCGCACCTTCATAATCAAACTATATTCTTTTATTCATGCAGAATGATGAGCTTACAGCAAAAGTGCAACCGTCATCTTCAAAATGTATACCCCTGGATGAAAAAAAGACACCTCTACAGCAGTTAGCAATGGAAGCACTTCTAAAGGAGTGTGAAGAACTAGAGAATACAGCAAAGAAGTGGGAACAAGAAAATGTAAACCTCAGAACACATATGGAAATGAATATGGTAGAATCCTGTGTAGCAGAAGAGTACAAAAAGAATATTGAAGAAAGAACAGGACGGGATGAAGTAGACAAATATAAACAAATCAATTCATTTTTACAGGTTAATTTATTGATCTTTAATGTGCTGTAATTCATTTCACTGCAAATTACCTTTTAGATAAATACAGTGTATTTGTGTTTCCTCTACTTTCTTTAATAGCAATTTATTATGTAGACTTCTGGAAGGAAGGTGGCATTTGTTTTACTTTTCAGTATTTCAGTTTCTATCCTTATTATCGCTAAATTGATCTTTCCAAATGATTCCTGGTAGAGTATCATTTTATTTTTAAGACCAATTGATGTAAAACAAGAGTATCAGGAAGAAAAGGTAAAAAATGTGATTAATTTTTATGTTCTACTTTTAAAACTTTAAACTGATTCTATTATTCTCTGAATGATCAGATTACATGAGTACTAATAGAAGAATATTAACTTTATAACTCAGATTTAATTCAGTGGACATTGTTGATAACTTTTCAAAATTTCAGTTTTTTTCACACTTAAAGCTGATCTCTGAGTCATTGACTCAAAAACTAAAGAAAACATATATAAATTACTTTAAAAATGTATCCTTTTTATTTGCTTTAGAGACTAAGAGAATCTCAAGAAATGTCAGAGCAGATGATAAATAATCAGGATGCAAAAAGAAGTTATTTGGAACTCAGAAATAAAGAGCTAAAATCAGAGCTCTCCAGAGTACAAGATTCTCGAGATGACAGAAAAAAAGAATTAGAAAAATATGTGCAACTCTACCAAGAGCAAGTGAAAGGCAGAAAGTTACTGGAAAATGAACTAACTGAGTAAGTCAAACACAGAGTCAGAGAAAATGAATTTAACTCAATGAGCCTCTATGCTTAAAATATAATTACTGTTGTGCCAGGTTCATGAGATT
This sequence comes from Myotis yumanensis, assembly GCF_028538775.1. Classification (NCBI taxonomy): domain Eukaryota; kingdom Metazoa; phylum Chordata; class Mammalia; order Chiroptera; family Vespertilionidae; genus Myotis; species Myotis yumanensis. The sequence goes on from NW_027223752.1 coordinate 139,107,186, forward strand.
AGCAGGACGTGAAAGCCAACTAAATAGTATAACTTTGGAAAGGGATGTTAGTAAATAAACTTACCTTTCAAATGTCCCTCCAAGACAGTTTCATCTGTCCCCTTTTTTGCTTTTACCTTCCTTTATTTTCCTGTTAATATTTCCATGTAGTTAACTGGGTCTATGACTAGTCTTTAAGCTGAGTGTCTTGAAGTTGTAAAATGTAGACAGCTATCTACACTAATAAAAGATGAACATGAAAATTGGTGTCACTCCGCTACGCCTACCAGTCAGTCAGATGAGTATGCAAATTAACCCAACAAAGATGGCGGTTAATTTGCATATGCAGGCTTGGAGCGAAGACTGAAGGCTCCAGCCAGAGTGAAGACTGAAGAGTGAAGACTGAAGAGGCTTGGCTTCTCCACTGATGCCTCAGCGGAGAAGCCAACTGGTCACAGAGCTGGAGGCTTGAGCTGCCCCCTGCATAGGAGGAAGCCAAGCTTCCCACCTGCCCTGGCCACCGCTCGAGGGAGAAAACAACACGCAGGTGGGGCCAGGAGTCGGAGAGATCAACACAGAGGGGCACCTGCTCTGAGCCTCCATGGTGCGGCTGGGGGCAGGCCCCCAGTGGACACACACACACACACACGGTGCCTGCTCTGAACCTCTGTGGCGTTGCTGGGGCAGCCACCAGTGAACACACACACACACACACACACACACGGTGCCTGCTCCGAGCCTTTGCTGTTGGACTGTGACTTAGGACTGCTCCCTGGGGAGCAGGCCTAAGCCATCAGTAGGACATCCACTGAGGTTCTCCCAGACTGTGAGAGGGAGCAGGCTGGGCTGAGGGACCTCCACCGTCCAGTGCATGAATTTCGTGCATTGGGCCTCCAGTATTATTATAAAACTGCTCATCAGATGCCCCTAAATAGAAATACTTATGATAACAACTTAAGCACAAAGGGCTAAGTTACTTCAACACATTCTGGTACTTGGTAATTTTACGTACTTAATTGTGATCTTGGTTATTATCCCTAGAGGACGCCTTTAGACAAACTATTCTTTATAGTTTTTCTACTCTCCATAGAGACATACATGTTAAACTAGAGGTCCAGTGCACGAATTCTTGCATGGGTGGGGTCTGGCTGACGGAGGAAGGGAGGTGGGAACTTGGAAGGTTGGCTGGCTGGCCCCACCCCCTGATTGAGGGGACAATTTGCATTTTTGGCTTTTACTATACAGGATAGGGAAATATTAACATAAGGGTGAGGGGCAGTATAATTGACAAAGTGGATAAAAATAATGTGTTCTGCAGGAGGAGGGTATGGGGAAGACAGAAAGGGAAGATCCCACCTCCAACGCCTTGGTAACAATGTCATAAGCAATGGCCTCTGGAGCTGTTTTCGGTCATTTGATCACCAGCCAGGCTATCTTGTTCTCCCTTAGAGGTTGTTATCCTAAATTATGACTTGGTGTCAAGTTATTAATATCTCCAAAGTAATGAGTGTATTGTACAGGGTGGTAAAGGCAAATGCTTGGCAATGCCTTTGAGGGATTTTTTTTTTAATCTCTAAAGTGGCTGCTAAATATGTCCAAGGGCATCTTCAAGGATCTTGTAAGTACAGCCCTTCCATAGGCAGCAAGTATTACCTGATAAGCTGTCTACATCACTGATAGCCTCCCCACTTTGGATTACTTAGCTGGGACCCCCTCTCCCCACTGTCTGGAAACATAAATACTTTTTTAGAACAATTAAGAATCTATACTTGAATAGAGTAGGTCTGCTCTGACACATTTTCATTGCTAAAATGCTATTTCATGGGAAATTCCATTTACTATCCTGGCTACTTTAAAATAATGCAAGTCACTTAGGAAAAAATAAAATACTAAGCATTTGTTGTTTACAGTTTTCACAGGACTCAGGAGAGGCTAGCAGAAGTCAGGACCGAACTTCTCCTGGAGACACAGGATAACAGGAGGCCAGTCCTGACAGCACCTTGTGTTGGAAATCTTAATAACAGTTTTCTACCCAGGAGAAATTCTACTCCAAGAGAAAACTTGGACAGTCCAACCTCAAGGTCATACACTTTAACTTTTCAGAAGGTTAGTTATATTATCTGTTTTAACCTTAGGTTTCAGATTTCTGATGAAATTCATCTGTTTAATTGGATGAAATTCTGAGTTGGTTAATTGACTTAAATAAAATTGCTTAAATAAAAAGTTGCTCAAATAAAAATCTTAATTATTGTGCTAATATAGAAAGGAGACAGAAATTTTATAATCACTTTTAAGTCCCTGGATCTCTCATTTTCAAGAGATACCTATAATTAACTTTATTCAATAAATATGACTAAAGTGACATATTTTTAAACTTCTTAAAAAGCTGCATTTCAGTTTGATTTTAGAAATTATATATTACTAGAGGCCCAGGGCACAAAATTCATGCACTTGTGGGGGGTCCTTCGGCCAAGCATGTGCCCTCTTGCGGTCCAGGAACCCTTGGGGGATGTTTGATTGACGGAGAGGAGCAGGCCTAAGCCGGCAGTTAGACATGCCTCTTGCAGTTAGGAACCCCTCGCTTCTTACTGCCTGCCTGTTCTCTACTCTTTACCTATTGGCTCACTGCTGCTTAGCACTGCCTCGAAGGCGGGAGAAGCTCCCACCACCGCCACTGGGCTTGCCAGCCATGAGCCAGGCTTTTGGCTGAGCAGACCTCCCCCTGTGAAAGTTCACTGACCACCAGGGGGCAGCACCTGAATTGAGCGTCTGCCCCCTGGTGGTCAGTGCGAGTCATAGTGACCAGTTGTTCCACCATTCAATTGATTTGCAAATAAGCATCTTATATAATTAAGAGCTAATATGCTAATTAGACAGAACAGCAGAACGACTGTCTGGATGACCTTCTGGACTAAGCCTGGGCTGTGAGGGCCTGCCGAGGCTGCGAGGGGCTGCAAGGGGCTGTGAGGGCCGGTGGATGCTGTGAGAGGCTGCAAGGGCCCACCGAGGCTGCAAGAGGCTGCAAGGGCCGTGTCCTTTGCACGAATTTCATGCATCAGGCCTCTAGTCCTTCTAATAAAGAGGGAATATGCTAACTCACCCTCATGCTGTTGCAAAGATGGCAGCGCCCACAGCCAATAAAAGGTGAATACGCTAATTGACTGCCACACCCTCAAAGATGGTGGTGCCCACAGCCACAAGATGTTTGGCTGGGGAGAGCAGTTGGGGGCGATTGGGCAGGCAGAGGGGGCAGTTGGGGGCAATCAGGCTGGCAGGGCAGGGTTGTTGGGGGCAACCGTGCTGGCAGGGGAGCATTTAGATATTGATTAGGCTGGCAGGGGAGTGGTTAGGAGGTGATCAGGCTGGCAATCAGAAGTGGTTTGGGGCAATCAGGCAGGCAGGCAGGCAAGCGGTTGGGAGACAGCAGCCACGGATTGTGAGAGGAATGTCTGACTGCCGGTTTAGGCCCTGTGGGATCAGGTCTAAGCTGGCAGTCGGACATCTCTTGAGGGAAAATGCTTGAGCAGACATATCACTAGATTTTCTTTTTTTTTTTTTAATATATATTTTATTGATTTTTTACAGAGAGGAAAGGAGAGAGATAGAGAGTCAGAAACATCGATGAGAGAGAAACATCGATCAGCTGCCTCCTGCACATCTCCCACTGGGGATGTGCCCACAACCTAGGTACATGCCCTTGACTGGAATCGAACCCGGGACCCTTGAGTCTGCAGGCCGACGCTCTATCCACTGAGCCAAACCGGTTTCGGCCACTAGATTTTCTTGCACATGGAATTATTTTCTTAGAACTGGAAACTTAAAAATTTATTCCAGACAATTTTATAACAGAACAATTCCTCTAATTTAAACATTTTTTATATTCAACTATTTTTCTGTGTTTGTGTTCCTAACACAATGCATGTTACGATAGTCCCTTGTTGTTTTATAAATCTCTGTTACATAGAGAGACTCAATTTAACATTGATTGATTTTGAACTTTTGGTCCATTTCTAAAACTTTCAGAAAATATTAGAATTCCAATGATTTATTTAAGTTATAGTTTTCTATTTCTCAAATGTGTATTCAGTTAGCAAATCTTCATATACAAATACATGAAAGTTAAAACAGTTAAGATTCCTAAGACTATAACTTTGTACATGGCATATAGAACATTCAGTCTCACCAGAATGTTGAGTCACAATTCTTCCTGACTAAACACAGGCCTCACGTTTACATCACCAAGGCAGTACCTTTCCACTCTGAATTTTACCTGTGTTCGCTCTCTCACAGTGGTTATGCTAGTTTCTCAAAAGGCAGAAACAGAGTTTACAAACTTGTTTACTGCATCAATTATGTGATCTATATAATTCCTCATGTCTTCACTTGGTTTGTCCACTTAGACAATTGCCCGTAGTCATTTTATCTTTTAAAGGATACCGATAATTGCTCAACTTCTGTTTTTCATTTTTTTTCTGTATTTAACTTTTCAGCTCTCTGATCAGCAAATTTTTCCTTAGTTTTTTTCTCTGCAGCAAAATACATGTTTTTAACATTACAAACTGATAATGTATTTCCTTCAATCATTAGCCTATTTACAGTTGGATAATGAATTGCTATGGTCTAAATGGGCAAATGTACTTGTCTTTATTATGTTTATATTAATTTATTTTATAACATTTAAAATTAGAATATCAAATTTAACTTAAGATATCAATAGTTACTAAAAATATATTACATATGGGAATATGTATGTGTTTGTGGTTTGTATGTGTTTATCAAATTGGTTTCAAAAAGAGAAGGCAACATTATTTTCTAACCTGTAATATCAAATATAACTGAATGGAAGCTTATCAATAAATTAGTGTTAAATGAATGACACATATTTGCATTTGTTGTGTTTTGCATGGCTGTCAGCTTCTCTACATTTCTCTTTTATTATTATTTTTATTATTTATGTATTTATTTTTATTGTTTAAATATTACAAATAGTAGTACATATGTCTCCTTCCCCCCCCAGCTGACCTTACTCTAGCCTCCCCTACCCCCCAGCACATGCCCTCACCCCCCTGCCAGTGTCTTGCGTCCATTGATTATGCTTATATGAATACATACAAGTCCTTCGGTTGATCTCTTAACTCACCCTGCCCCCCAACCCTCCCAGCCTTCCCACTGTCATTTACCAGTTTGTTCGATGCTTCTCTGCCTCTGTATCTATTTTTGTTCATCAGTTTATAATGTGCTTTATTATCCATAAATTAGTGAGATCATGTGGTATTTTTCTTTCACTGACTGGCTTATTTCACTTAACATAATGCTCTCCATTTCCATCCTTGCTGTTGCAAATGGTAAGAATTCCTTCTTTTTTTATAGCAGCATAGTATTCCATTGTGTAGATGTACCACAGTTTTCTAATCCACTCATCTGCTGATGGGCATTTAGGCTGTTTCCAAATCTTAGCTATTTGTAAATTGTGCTGCTGTGAACCTAGGGGTGCATATAACTTTTCTGATTGGTGTTTCTGTTACTTGGGATATAATCCTGGAAGTGGTATTACTGGGTCAAATGGCAGTTTCATTTTTAATTTTTTGAGGAAACGCCATACTGTTTTCCACAGTGGCTGCACCAGTGTGCATTCCCACCAGCGATAATGAAGGGTTCCTTTTTCTCCCCATCCTCTCCAGCACTTGTTGTTTGTTGATTTGTTGAAGATAGCCATTCTGAAAGGTGTGAGGTGGTACCTCATTGTTGTTTTGATTTTTATTTCTCAGATGATTAGTAACTTTGAGCAAGTTTTCATATGTCTTTTGGCTTTCTGAATGTCCTCTTTCAAAAAGTGTCTATTTAGGACATTTGCCCATTTTTTGATTAGATTGTTTATCTTCCTTTTGTTAAGTTGTATAAGTTCCCTGTAAAGGTTGAAGATTAAACCCTTATCAGAGATAACATTGGCAAATATGTTCTCCCATGCAGTGGGCTTTCTTATTGTTTTATTATGGTTTCCTTCACTGTGCAGGAGCTTTTTATTTTTATGTAGTCCCATTTGTTTATTTTCTCTTTAGTTTTCCTTCCCTAGGAGCTGTATCATTAAATATATTGCTACGAATGTCTGATATTTTGCTGCCTATGGCTTCTTCTAAGATTTTTATGGTTTCCCATCATATGTTTAAGTCCTTTATCCATTTAGACTTTATTTTTGTGTATGGTGTAAGTTGGTGGTCTAGTTTCATTTTTTATTTGCATGTATCTCTCCAGTTTCCCCAACACCATTTATTGAAGAGATTGTTTTGACTCCATTGTATGCTCTTGCCTTCTTTGCATAATATTATTTGCGCATAATGCAGTGATGGCAAACCTTTTGAGCTCGGCGTGTCAGCATTTTGAAAAATCCTAACTTAACTCTGGTGCCATGTCACATATAGAAATTTTTTGATATTTGCAACCATAGTGAAACAAAGATTTATACTTTTGATATTTATTTTATATATTTAAATGCCATTTAACAAAGAAAAATCAACCAAAAAAATGAGTTCGTGTGTCACCTTTGACACGCATATCATAAGTTCGCCATCATTGGCGTGATGGCTTGTGTCAATTTCTGGGTTCTCTGTTCTGTTCCACTGGTCTGTATGTCTGTTCTTGTGCCAGTACCAGGCAGTTTTGAGAACAATGGCTTTGTAGTATAGCTTGATATTTGGTATTGTGATCCCTCCAACATTGTTCTTCTTTCTTAAGAGTACTTCAGCTATTCAGGGTCTTTTTTTATTCCAAATGAATTTTTGGAGAATTTGTTATAAGTCTTTGAAGTATGCCGTTTGTATTTTAATGGGGATTGCATTGAATTTATAGATTTCTTTGGGTAGTATGGACATTTTAATGATATTGATTTTACCAATCCAGGAACACAGTATATTATTCCATTTGTTCATGTCTTCCTTTATCTCTTTTTTCAATGTTCTGAAATTTTCTGAGTACAGGTCCTTTATCTCCTTGGTTGATTATTCCTAGGTATCATAATTTTTTTGTTGTTACAATGGTAAATGGGATTGCTCTTTTAATTTCTATTTCTGTGAGTTCATTATTGGTGTATAGAAAAGGTATAGATTTCTGGGTGTTAATTTTGTATCCTGCTACATTGCCAAATTCATTTATTAAGTCTTGTAGTTTTTTGATGGAGTCTTTGAGGTTTTCTAGGTACAATATCATGTCATCTACGAATAAGGACAGTTTTACTTTTCTTTCCCAAATTGGATGCCTTCTATTTCTTCTTTTTGTCTAATCACAATGGCTAGTACTTCCAGGACAATGTCAAACAGGAGTGGTGAAAGATGGCATCCCTGTCTTGTTTCTGTTCTTAGTAGAAATGGTTTTATTTTTTGCCCATTGAATTAGATGTTGGCTGTGGGTTTGTCATACATGGCTTTTATTATGTTGAAGTATGATCCTTCTATCCCCACCTTGCTGAGGGATTTTATCAAGAAAAGGTGTTGGATTTTGTCAAATGCTTTTTCTGCATCAATGGATATGATTATATGGTTTTTATCTCTCAGTTTGTTTATATGGTGTATCACATTTATTGATTTGTGTATATTGTACCATCCTTGCATCCCCAGAACAAATCCCACTTGGTTATGGTGTATGATATTTCTAATGTGTTGCTGGATTTGGTTTTCTAGGATTTTGTTGAGGGTTTTAGAGTATATGTTTATGAGGGATATTGACCTATAATTCTTTCTTTGTACTGTCTTTATCTGCTTTTGGGATTAGGATATTGCTGGCTTTGTAGAAAGACCTTGGAAGTGCTCCTTCCTCTTGAATCTTTTGGAATAGTCTTAGGAAGATAGGTTTCATTTCTTCTTTAAATGTTTTGTAAAATTCCCCTGTGAAGCCGTCTGGACCAGGACTTTTGTTTGTTGGAAAATGTTTGATTACTGCTTCAATTTCCTCCATAGTTATCAGCCTATTCAGATTTTTTTATTCCTCCTGGCTCAGTTTTGGAAGGTTGTATTTTTCTAGGAATATGTCTATTTCTTCTAGCTTGACCAGTTTGTTGGAGTAGAGTTGCTTATAGTATATTTTTATGATTTTTCATATTTCTGTGTGTCTGTTGTTATTTCACTTCTTTTGTTTCTGATTTTGTTTATTTGGGTCCTCTCTCTTTGCTTCTTGGTGAGCCTGGCTAGAGGCTCATCTATCTTGTTTGTCCTTTCCAAGAGCCAGCTCTTGGTCTCATTGATATTTTGTATGTTTTTGTTTGTTTGGTTGGTTTTTGGGGGGGTGTCTCTCTGTCATTCATTTCTGCTCTGATCTTTATTGTTTCCTTCCTCCTGCTCACCTTGGGCTTTTCTTGTTGCTCTCTTTCTAATTCTTCAAGTTGCAGAGTTATATGGTTTATTACCAATTTTTCTTGTTTTTTTGAGATAAGCCAGTAATGCTATGAACTTCCCTCTCAGTACTGCTTTCATTGTGTCCCAAAATTTTTGGATTGTTTTGTTTTTATTGTCGTTCGTTTCCAGATGTGTTTTATTTCTTCTTTGATCTCTTTGGCAACCCACTCATTGTTTAATAGTATGCTATTCAGCCTCCAAGTGTTTGAGTTTATGTGATTGTTTTTACTGTAGTTGATTTCTAATTTTATGCCATTGTGATCTGAGAAGATGCTTGATATGATTTCAATCCTCTTGGATTTGGAGAGACTTTGCCTGAGTCTCAATATGTGGTCTATCTTTGAAAATGTCCCATTTGCACTTGAGAATAATGTATATTTTGTAGTTTTGGGGTGGAATTTTCCAAACACTCTGATTAAGTCTATCTGATCTAGTGAGTCATTTAGGATTGAAGTTTCTTTGCTAATTTTTTGTCTGTAGGATTTATCCAGTGATGTTAATGGGGTATTAAATTCTCCTACTATGATTGTGTTGCTTTCAATCTCACCCCTGAAGTCTTCCAGGAGTTGTTTTTTTTTTATGTATTTGGGTGCTCTTGCATTAGATGCATAAATGTTTACCAGAGTTATATTTATCCTCTTCTTGTATTGATTTAGAATTATGAAGTGGCCTTCCTTGTCTCTTGTTATGGTCTTCACTTTGAGGTCTATTTTGTCAGATATAAGTATTGTTACCCCAGATTTTTTTAAATTTCCATTTGCCTGATAGATATTTTTTCATCCCTTCACTTTCAGTCTGTGTGAGTCCTTTGTTCTGAGGTGGGTCTCCTGTAGACAGCATATATAAGGGTCATGTTTTCTTATCCATTAATTCATTTGATGTCTTTTGATTGGACCATTTAATCCATTTACATTTAACGTTCTTATTGATAGGTACTTGTTTGTAACCATTTCTGTATTTTTAGCTTGTGTTCCTTCGTCCCTTTCTATTTCTTCTTTTTACATCATTCCCTTTAGCATTTCTTGCATTGCTGGCTTGGTAGTGATAAACTCTCTTAGCCTTATTTTGTTGGCAAAGGTCCTTATTTCTCCTTCAGTTTTTATTGATAGACTTACTAGATAGAATATTCTTGGATTCAGTCCTTTGCTTTGCATCACTTTGTATACCTCTTTCCATTCCCTTCTAGCTTGATGTGTTTCTATTGAGAATTCATTTGATAATCTGATGGGGGATCCTTTGTAGGTAACACTCTGTGTCTCTCTTGCAGCCTTTAAGATTCTCTCTTTGTCATTAACATATGCCATTGTAAGTATGATGTGTCTTGGTGTGGGTCTTTTGGGATTCTTCTTGCTTGGGACTCTCTGTACTTGGGTAATTATTTTCTTCATATCAGGGAGGTTTTCTGTCATTATTTCTTCAAATAGATTTTCTAATCCTTGCTGCTCTTCTTGTCCTTCTGGCAGCCTTATTATATGTATATTACTTTGTTTTGCATTGTCTCAAAGCTCCCTTAGGCTCTCCTCCTGCTTTTTAATTTTTTCTCTCCAGTTGCTGTTCAGCTTGAGCTCGTTTCTGTATCTTATCTTTCAACTCACTAATTCGGTCTTCTGCTTCTTCTAGTCTACTGTTAAAACCTTCCATGGTGTTTTTTTTCATAGCTATATTACTTTTGATTTCTTCCTGGTTGTTGCATATGTTGTTGATTTTCTCGTCCATCCGGTGTATGAACTGTATGACCATACTCTGAATTCTTTTTCTGTCATGTTGCATGCTTACTTTTCACTTATTCCTTTCTTGGTGATTCCTAATTTTCTTTCTTCTGGGGATTATTTCATTGCCGCCCCATTCTAACTACCACCAGAAGGTTCAACTGTCCAGTTGTGGGGGCCTGGGCCATGTGCTGTGGGAACTTCCCACCCCCGAGTGTCACTAAAGAGCTCCGACACCAAGAGGTGTGGCTGCCATGGGTTGGTGGAAGCCACGTTTGCCCAGGATCAGGGTCACAGGTGCTCAGTGTGGCCTTGTGCCTGCACCGAGAATCAGGGACTCTGCCTGCGCTGCACTGAAACAGAGACCCCGCTGGCGTGTGCTGAAAATCAGAGTCCCCTAGCATGTGTCAGAAGTCAGAGACCCCCTGTGTCTGCACCGAGAACTGAATATCAGAGTCTTTGTTGCTTGGTGCGGCCTCACGCCAAGAGTCAGGGTCCCTGTGTGAGCATGTGCCAAGAATTGGAGTCACTGGCTCTTAGTGTGAATTTACTGAGAATCAGAGATCCTAGGCGCGCACGATCAGATACAGAGTCAAGTCACTGGTGCTCAGTGTTGCCTCCCGCATGGAGAATCAGGGTCCCTAGTCTGCTTGAGGAACTGGGTTGCACAGTAGCACTGTGTCGGCAAGAGGTCCACTCCTGCCTGCGGAAAACAGCCTTCCATGTGTGCTTGTCCTGAATCAAGGTGAGGTGGCTCTGCCATCCTGTGTGGGTGTGGGGTCTGGTCCCACAGGTGTGTACTGTGGAAAACAAACTCTCTGTGTCCATGTACCCAGGCTCAAATTCAGCCTAGCCTTCCTGCGTGGACCCAGGGTCTGGTCACAGGAAACAAACTCCTCAAGATTGTGCTCCCCGGACAAATTTAGCGCAGCCTCCCTGAGTGGGCATGGGGTCTGGCCCAGGGAAACAAATTTCCTGTGTCCGCACACCCAGGCTCAAATTCAGGTAGGACGACTGCTGCTATGTGGGCAGGAGGTCTGTTTGAGCAGAGAGAGTCTAGCAGCCCAACCTGCACCCCCTCCAATCTGGGAGCCCTCAGGGGAGTCCTCTTCAATCAGGGAGTTTCTGTCTGTCTTTGTAATCATATGAGCAAATTGTCTGAGACCCCAAGCCAGTTTGGTTTGGTGCTCACAGAATAATAGAGATCTTTTTTTTCTTTGATCCATTGGTGGAGATTTCCTAGAAGTTGCAGGATATCTTACTTTTAATTTTGTCTTGACACTTTGACTTTACTTATGTCTCTCACCTTTGCTTTCTCTCCATTCCCCACCCGCAACAGTACCTTGCTCCAGGTTCACTTTGCTCTAGTGTCTAGGAGATCCCACAACACATCTGCCACCAGAACTATAATTCCCAGCATTCCTGGTGTTCCCCAGGCTCTTGGTTTCAGCTTCTGGGCCATGAGCTGCAGAATCCCAAAGGACTGGGAACTCCAGCCGCCCCCAGGCTTGGCTGACAGAACCTGACACTCCAGTGGCATCCCTGGGACCCCGGCTGCTTGGTGCCGGTGCACACGTTCTGGCCACAGGCTTGGAGCAGGCGGGGTCCCAGGGATGCCCGCCATGTTGCTCCAACGATGAGGCAGGCAGGCATCCCACCCCACCCCCAGCTGTTCAGTGCCTGCATGTGTGCATGCTACCCACGGACCCGCCATCTTTGTTGGGGTAATTTGCATGCTCACTCCTGCTTGGCTTTGGGCATTTTGGAGGGATGGTCAATTTACATATTTGTCTATTATTTGTTGTTATTGTTGTTATTAATCCTCACCTGAGGACATTTTTTCCCACTGTTTTTCAGAGAGAGTGGAAGGGAGGGAGGAGGGGGAGAGAAACATTCATAAGAGAGAGGCATATCGACTGATTGCCTCCCACATGCAAACAAACTGGGGGTGGGGGGCAAACCCACAACCCAGGTATGTGCCCCACACCACGAATCAAACCTGAAACCCTTAGGTCGACGAGCCTTTGCTCTAACCACAGAGGCAAACTGGAAGCAGCTATATATTGATTTTTTTATTCCTCAAATCAAAGATTTTCTGAAACCTTTGTTGTTCATATGAGTAAAGAAATGTATAGTCATAATACAGACAGCAACATAGTTTCAGTTATTTTTTTCCAGTAGAATGCTCATGTGACCTTATGACAGTACCACTTTTGTCATTTTAGGTTGAAAAATTAATAGCATACAACATACTTTAAGATTTTAATTTTCTAAAAGTATAAGAATAGAAAGCTCATTTTAAAGAAAAATCCATTTAAGTTAAAAAACTAAACTTTTATAAATAGCAGTTTTTATTGGAATTGCAAAGTAATGCATTCAGTGTGAAATATGATTTGACTTGCTTAACCTTCTTTGAACAAATGGTATCAAATATCACTTTTCTGAAGTTATGCTTATTCAATAGACAATAATAATTGTATTTTTATCAGATTAATCTAAATAGCATTATATATGCCTGTTCTCTAAAATTAAAATGAATACAAGTTAATTTCACTTATGTGATTTTTTTTCTATTTGTTCAATCCTGATTGCTCTAGTCTCTAAAAGTGGTACTTAAAGGACACATTACATAACCTATATATATCATTCCTCTAATAATGTCTATTGTTTAACCTAAATACTAAAATTAATATTTGCCCTATTTCAGATGTGGCAGGAGTTTGAAGAAACACTAACTAGTGGACTAAAAGAAGGTATGTTGCCAAAATTTATTAATAATTTTAGATATCATTGACTTTGTAAATAAACTGAAATTAGGAAATGGCATCTGTTTCCATGTTTGGATAATACATAGTGCATTAAATATTTTCTTATCCATGCGAATTAAAAATGTGAAAGTATAAACATTCTTATGGGAGAATATATTTATTCCACATGTAATCGTCATGTTCTACAGCTCCTTAAACATCTCACAAGCCCATCATTTCTCTTCATTTATGACTATTCCCTTTCTTCCTTCTGCTCTTTCTATGTACTGTTGACTTGCACACTGGAACTATGGTCAGAAAATTGGCTTCATCCATTTCTCATGGTTTTGCTAGTGATATAAGGCCAGATAACCAGACTCATCTAGTAATACTGAGTCAAGCAGTTAAAGTTCATATAACCGTCAACTGAGAGGGAATTTTTAAAACTCCAGTCATTGACTTTGTAATTCACTTACCTTTTACCCTCATGAAAAATTCCAAATTCCTTTGCATAGAGTAAAGTCACTGAAATCCACTTAGTTTTTGCCAAAAAATTCTGCCTTATCTTTGATACTTCCACTACTCTGGCCCTTTGCTCTAGCAGCTAGCTAAACTAGACATTTCTAGTTCCACAAATGGTCTTCCTCACGTCTAGTCCTGGCATCTGCTTCATCTCTCTTTTATTTGTCCATCAGGTATCAACTTACATATCACCTCTACCAAAAACCAACACAAAACTGGGATATCTCCTCTGTGTGCTCCAATAGTGCCCTGTGTTATACTTGTTAGTGGTATCCATGACTGAGTGCAAATTGCCTGTTCATTTGTTGTTGTTGTTTTTTAGTGTATAGTACACTAGGGGCCCGGTGCACAAATTGGTGCATGGTGGGGTCCCTCTGGGTGGCCTGCAGCGATCGGGCCGAAACCCATAGTCCAACGCCACCTGCAGCTCCTACCTGCCGCTCCCACTCATCCGTGCCCCACTGTGCCTGCTGCAAGACCGTGCCCAATCAGTTCTGATCAGGAGATGCTCATGCTGCAGCAGCAGCGCTTGCCACTCATGAGCCCTGCCTCTGGAGCCCTCCCAAGGGGAGTAGCCTGTGGAATCACACTGAAACTGGCTCTCTGACATCCCCCAAGGGGTCCCGGGTTGCAAGAGGATGCAGGCCAGCCTGAGGAACCCCACCAGTGCACAATCAGGCCAGGGAGGGACCACAGGGAGGCTCCAGGGCTTGTCCAGCCCATCTCACTCAGTCCCAATCAGCCAGACTCCAGCAGAAAGCTATCCTACCAGTCAGAGCATCTGCCCCCTGGTGGTCAGTGCACATCATATCGACTGGTCGACTACTTGACTGTCTGTCCCCTGGTGGTCAGTGCACGTCATAGCAAGCTGTTGAGCAGCCTTAGCATATCATTAGCATATTACGCTTTGATTGCTTTTTCTGTTACTCTACTGTTCAGTCTATTTGCATATTACCCTCTTATTATATAGGATGAGAGGCTCGGTGCACCAAATTCATGCCCGGGGTGGGGAGGTTCCTCAGCCCGGCCAGTACCCTCTTGCAATCTGGGACTCTTCGAGGGATGTCCAGCAGTTGGACATCCCTCTCGAAAAAAGGGACTGCTGGCTCCTAAGCGCTCACCTGCTTGCCTGCCTGATCATCCCTAGCCACTCTGCCTGCCTGCCTGATCGCCCCTAACTGCTCATCTGCCTGCCTGATTGCCCCTAACTGTTTCTGCCTTGGCCCCCATCATGGTGGCTATGTTCAGAAGGATGTCTGAAATGACATCCAGAAGGTCATTCCACTGTCTAGTCTAATTAGCATATTATGTTTTTATTATTATAGATGACTCTTCAGGGGTGGGCTGTTTCATCTTCAACTTATAACTCCAGTGCTTTTCCTATTACCTTCATGCATGGTGTTGAATAAATGAATGAAGGACAGGAAAATCAGAAGGTCTGATATTTGGCCATGATAACAATTAATTCAGTGTGCAATCATGGGCAAATTATACTTCATAGTAGTCTTGTATTGTGTATTATAGTCAGATATAGATGTTTTCATTCTCCTTAACACTTATACTTAATTGTAGTTTAGATAAAGAATAGAATTATTTTTCTTTCCAGATGCTGCTGAATTTGAGGCTGAAACCTACAGAGCTTGTTCAGTGGCATCAATCTATCAGTCAAGTTCAACCCAAGATCTACTTTTGAAAACACAGCAAGAATATAGAGAGATTTTGCTGAAAAACTACATGATCTAAAACATAACCAGTAAAAGTTTATGTACTAGACTGTGCATAACATCTTGTTTACATTAGACACACGATGTAAAATCTTTACTAAAGAAAAAAAATTTTAATCATATGTGTCTGATGAAAATTTATATAGTATTTTAAACTGGGTTTTTGGGGGGCATCAAAATAAGTTTTAAGCACACTTTGTACTTGAAAGCCAGCACTTTTGAGTTATACATACTCAAACTGCCCAAATACCAGCTGTTCAAACAACACTGAAACAAACAACTTTTAATTCATACTTTAGTGATGCTAGTTGATAGATTTTTTTCTTTTTTATTTTCTTTTTTATTTTTGTTTTTTAATTTTTTTATTGCTTAAAGTATTACAAAGAGTATTACATATGTGTCCTTTTTTTCCCCGCCCTTGACAATCCCCTGGCCTCTCCTACCCTCCAGTGTCTTATGTCCATTGGTTATGCTTACATGCATGCATACAAGTCCTTCGGTTGATCTCTTACCCCCCTCCCTCCTGCCCCCCAACCCTCCCCGGCATTTTTGCTGCAGTTTGACAATCTGTTTGAGGCAGCTCTGTCTCTGTATCTATTATTGTTCAAAAGTTTATAATGGTCTCTATTATCCATGAATGAGTGAGATCATGTGGTATTATTCCTTCATTGACTGGCTTATTTCACTTAGCATAATGCTCTCCAGTTCCATCCATGCCGTTGCAAATGGTAAGAGTCCTTCCTTTTTTACAGCAGCATAGTATTCTATTGTGTAGATGTACCACAGTTTTCTAATCCATTCATCTACTGATGGGCACTTAGGCTGTTTCCAGATCTTAGCTATGGTGAATTGTGCTGTTATGAACATATGGGTGCATATATCCTTTCTGATTAGTGTTTCTGGTTTCTTGGGATATATTCCTAGAAGTGGGATCACAGGGTCAAATGGGAGTTCCATTTTTAGTTTTTTGAGGAAACTCTATACTGTCTTCCATAGTGGCTGCACCAGTCTGCATTCCCACCAGCAGTGCAGGAGTGTTCCTTTTTCTCCAAGTCCTCTCCAGCACTTGTTGTTTGTTGATTTGTTGATGATAGCCATGCTGACAAGTGTGAGATGGTACCTCATTGTTGTTTTGATTTGCACCTCTCAGATGATTAGTGGCTTTGAGCATGTTTTCATATGTCTCTTGGCTTTCTGAATGTCCTGTTTTGAAAGGTGTCTATTTAGATCCTTTGCCCATTTTTTGATTGGATTGTTTATCTTCCTTTTGTTAAGTTGTATGAGTTCCATATAAATTTTGGAGATTAGGCCCTTATCAGATATGACATTTGCAAATATGTTTTCCCATGCAGTGGGTTTTCTTGTTGTTTTGTTGATGGTTTCTTTTGCTGTGCAGAAGCTTTTTATTTTGATGTAGTTCCATTTGTTCATTTCCTCTTTAGTTTCAAGTGCCCTAGGAGCTGTATCAGTGAAGAAATTGCTTTGGCATATGTCTGTGATTTTGTTGCCTTTGGATTCTTCTAGAATTTTTATGGTTTCCCATGTTACATTTAAGTCCTTTATCCATTTTGAGTTTATTTTTGTGTATGGTGTAACGTGGTGGTCTAGTTTCATTTTCTTGCATATATCTGTCTAATTTTCCCAACACTATTTATTGAAAAGACTATCTTGGCTCCATTGTATGTTCCTGCCACCTTTGTCAAATATTAATTGGGCATATTGGTTCGGGCCGATTTCTGGGCTCTCTATTCTATTCCACTGATCTATATGTCTGTTCTTGTGCCAGTACCAGGCAGTTTTGAGAACAGTGGCTTTGTAATACAGCTTGATATCTGGTATTGAGATCCCACCTAATTTGTTCTTTCTCAGGATCACTGCAGCTATTCGGGGTCTTTTTTTATTCCAGATGAATTTTTGGAGAGTTCGTTCTAGAGCTTTGAAGAAGGCCATTGGTATTTTAATGGGAAGTGCGTTGAATTTATAGGTTGCTTTGGGTAGTATGGACATTTTAATGATGTTGACTCTACCAATCCAAGAACATGGTATGTTCTTCCATTTGTTTATGTCTTCCTCTATCTCTTTTTTCAACGTCCTGTGGTTTTCTGAGTAGAGGTATTTTACCTCTCTAGTTAAGCTTATTCCTAGGTAGCTTAATTTTTTTGGTGCGATGGTAAATGGCATTGTTTTTATAATCACTCTTTCTGGAAGTTCGCTATTGGTGTACAGAAATGCCTCAGATTTCTTTGGGTTAATTGTGTATCTTGCTACATTGCCAAATTCATGTATTAAGTCTAGTAGTTTTTGGATGGAGTCTCTAAGGTTTTGTATGTATAATATCATGTCATCTGCAAATAAGGACAGTTTTACTTCCTCTTTTCCAATTTGGATGCCTTTTATTTATTCTTCTTGTCTAATTACAATGGCTAATATTTGCAGTACTATGTTGAACAGGAGTGGTGAGAGTGGGCATCCCTGTCTTGTTCCTGTTTTTAGGGGAAATGGTGTTAGTTTTTGTCCATTGAGTATGATGCTGGCTGTGGGCCTGTCATATATGGCTTTTATTTTTATTTTTATTTTTTTTTAAATATATTTTATTGATTTTTTTACAGAGAGGAAGGGAGAGAGATAGAGAGTCAGAAACATCAATGAGAGAGAAACATCGATCAGCTGCCTCCTGCACAACCCCCACTGGGGATGTGCCCGCAACCCAGGTACATGCCCTTGACCGGAATCGAACCTGGGACCCTTCAATCCGCAGGCCGACGCTCTATCACCTGAGCCAAACCGGTTTCGGCAATATATGGCTTTTATTATGTTGAGGTATGATCCTTCTATTCCCACCTTGCTGAGAGTTTTTATCAAAACTGGGTGTTGGATTTTGTCGAATGCTTTTTCTGCATCAATTGATATGACCATATGGTTTTTTTCTTTCAATTTGTTTATGTGATGTATCACGTTTATATATTGTGCCATCCTTGGATTCCTAGGATAAATCCTACTTGGTCATGGTGTATCATCTTTCTGATGTACTGCTGGATCCAATTTGCTAAGATTTTGTTGAGGATTTTGGCATCTATGTTCATGAGGGATATTGGCCTGTAATTCTCTTTCATTGTGTTGTCTTTACCTGTTTTTGATATTAGGGTGGTGCTGGCTTCATAGAATGAGCTTGGAAGTGTTCCTTCCTCTTGAATTTTTTGTAGTAATCTGAGGAGGATAGGTTTTAGTTCTTCATTGAATGTTTGGTAAAACTCCCCACTGAAGCCATCTGGTCCTGGGCTTTTGTTTGCTGTAAGCTTTTTGATGAGTGCTTCAAATTCTTCCATAGTTATTGGCCTATTGAGATTTTTAGATTCTTCCTGATTGAGTTTTGGTATACTGTATTTTTCTAGGAATTTGTCCATTTCCTCCAGGTTGTCTACATTGTTGGAATTAAGCTGTCCATAGTATTTTTTAACAATCATTTGTATTTCTGTGCTGTCTGTTTTTATTTCACCTCTATCATTTCTAATTTTGTTTATTTGGGTCCTCTCTCTTTGCTTCTTGGTGAGCCTGGCTAGAGGTTTGTCAATCTTGTTTATCCTTTCAAAGAACCAGCTCTTGGTTTCATTGATTTTTCTGTATTGTCTTTTTGTTCTCTATGTCATTTATTTCTGTTCTTATCTTTATTATCTCTTTCCTTCTGCTCACTCTGGGGTTTTCTTGTTGCTCTCTTTCTAATTCTTTGAGTTGTAGCGTTAGATGATTTACTACCATTTTTTCTTGTTTTTTGAGATAGGCCTGTAGAGCTATAAACTTCCCTCTCTGAACTGCTTTCATTGCATCCCATAGGTTTTGGATTGTTGTGTTTTCATTGTCATTAGTTTCCAGGATGCTTTTAATTTCTTCTTTGATCTCATTGCTAACCCAATAAATATTTAATAACATGCTATTTAGCTTCCAATTGTTTGAGTATTTATTTTGGTTTTTTTTTTATTGTAGTTCATTTCTAATATTATGCCATTGTGGTCTGAGAAGATGCTGGGTATGATTTCAATGTTCTTGATTTTGGGGAGACTTTTTTTGTGAACCCATATGTGGTCTATTTTTGAATGTGTCTTATGAGCATTTGAGTAGAATGCATATTCCGTGGCTTTGGGGTGAAGTGTTCTGAAGATGTCAATTAAGTCCATCTGATCTAGTGAGTCATTTAGGGTTGCTGTTTCTTTGCTGATTGATTGTCTAGAGGATTTATCCAGTGATGTCAGTGGTGTATTAAAGTCCTCTACTATGATTGTATTGTTGTTGATCTCTCCTTTGATATCTTCCAGGAGTTTTTTTATGTATTTGGGTGCTCCTGCGTTGGGTGCATATATGTTTACCAGGGTTATATCTTCTCATTGTATTGATCCCTTTAGTATTATGAAGTGGCCTTCCTTATCTCTGGTTAAGGCCTTTACTTTGATGTCTATTCTGTCCGATATAAGTATTGCTACCCCAGCTTTATTTTCCTTTCCATTTGCCTGAAAGATATTTTTCCATCCCTTCATTTTCATTCTGTGTGAGTCCCTTCTAATGAGGTGTGTCTCTTGTAGCCAGTAAATGTTTGGGTCATGTTTTTTTATCCATTCAGCCACTCAATGTCTTTTGGTTGGAGCATTTAGTCCATTTACATTTAAAGTTATTATTGAAATTTACTTGTTTGTAGCCCTTTCTTTTTTTTCTGTGGCTGTTTTCTTTCTGAGCTTTTTCTTTTTTCTTTTTACACCAGTCCCTTTAGCATTTCTTGCATGGCTGGCTTGGTGGTGATAAACTCCCTTAGCCTTTTTTGTCTGTGAAGCTTCTCATTTCCCCTTCAATTTTGAATGATAGCCTTGCTGGTTAGAGTATTCTTGGATTCAGTCCTTTGATTTGCATCACTTTGTAAATTTCCATCCATTCTTTTCTGGCCTGATGTGTTTCTGTTGAGAAATCATTTGATAATCTAATGGGAGATCCCTTGTATGTAACTTTCCGTCTCACTCTTACAGCCTGTAAGATTCTCTCTTTGTCCTGAACATTTGCCATGGTAATTATGATGTGTCTTGGTGTGAGTCTTTTCGGGTTCACCTTGTTTGGGACTCTCTGTGCTTGTGTGACTTTTTTCTTCCCCACCTCAGGGAAGTTTTCTGATATTATTTCTTCAAATAAGTTTTCTAATCCTTGGTCCTCTTTCTGTTGTTCTGGCACCCCTATTATTCGTATGTTGTTTCGTTTCATGTTGTCCCAAAGCTCCCTTAGGCTCTCCTCCTGTCTTTAAATTTTTTTCTCCAATTTCAGTACAGTTTGGGTGTGTTTTACTTCCTTGTCTTCTAATTCACTAATTCGGTCCCCCGCTTCTCCTAGTCTACTGTTGATTCTTTCAATGGTGTTTTTTATTGCAGCTATATCGCTCTTCATTTCTTCTTGGGTCTTACATAAGTTATTGATTTTTTCATCTGTTTCTTCTTGCTTCTTGCATAAGTTATTGATTTTTTCCTCCATCCGGTTTATGCACTCTAGGACCCTTATTCTGAATTCTTTTTCTATCATGTTGCATGCCTCTGTCTCACTTAGCTGCTTTTCTGGCGAGTCCTCCTTTTCTTTCCTTTGGGGGTTTCTTTGCCTACCCATTTTTGATCTCACTGACATATCAGGATGTTGAGTCTTTCAGTGGCTGCTCCCTGGGTGGCAGTGGCTCCTTGGTCTGTGCTTGCTCCTCGAGCGGTTGCGGTAGCCACTGCTCCTCACTTGGCAGCAGCTCCTCTGGTGGTTGCTGTTCACAGCTGTGGTGTCTCTTCTGGCTGTGGGGGGAGGCTTCACGTATAGCTATTGCTCCTCAGACAGAGGGTGTGGTGATCAGGAGGCTGCTGTTGCTTGGATCTGCTGCGTTGATTTAAATCCACAAAGTACAACAGAACAAGGCACAATGTACCAGGCACTGAACACAAATATATTCACAATATTTTTTTTTTTTTTTTGTGGTTCTATTCCAATAAAACTTTATTTATAAAAACAGAAAGCTGGCAGAATTTGGTTCATCATCCATAATATTCTAAACTCTGAACAAAAGTATTGATCATTTATTGATCCCTCATAACGTTCCAGAGCCTGTGCAAGCACTTTGCATTTCATTTCAACAATCCTAAAAGATTAATATTATTCCCACAGTTCTACAAATGTGAAAGCTGATGCTCATGTTAGATAACTGGCCCAAAGTCTGGAAATTGTAACTGGCAGTGCTGAAATGCTGGGGTCCAACCCCAGCAGGTCCAGGGGTCCCCAAAGGTGTGGACGGAGTCAGCAAAGAAGGAATGACACAGAGGCAGCGTTCAGTCCATCAGCATAGCCATGTTCTCTAGCAAGGTTCTCTCTCCAGGTTGTATGTCCATGTTCTCTCGATAGGTTCTCCAGATTCTCCAGCCAGGTTCTGTCCAGGTTCTCCTGCCATGTTCTGTCTAGGTTCTCCAGCCAGGTTTTGTAGCCAGGTTCTGTCCAGGATCTCCAGCCAGGTTCTGTAGCCATGTTCTCTCACTAGGTTCTCCATCCAGCTTCTCCAGGTTCTCCTGCCAGGTTCAGTCACCAGGTTCTTTAGCCAGGTTCTATCCAGGTTCTTTTGCCATGTTCTGTCTAGGTTCTCCAGTGAAGTTCTGTAGCCAGGTTCTGTCCAGGATCTTTTGCCATGTTCTCTGGCTAGGTTCTGGTTAGGATCTGACCTATATTCACAATATTAATAACCCCAAATAAAGGTGACCACTCCAATTAAGAGAATTAGGGAATAAGGAAGAAAGAAGAGAAAAATACAAAAGAGAAAAAAGAAAAAAATAAGAAAAATAAACAAAATAGAAGTGCAAAATGAAATTGGAAAAAAAGAGGGGGGAAAAAAGAAAAAAGAGTGAAAAGAGAGAATCAAGTAGTAAAGGGGTAGAGACTATTTGTATGAGGAGAGAACTCCAATAGAACTGCCACTAATCCCAACAAATTCCAGCAACAGATCCCTGGAGATGAATGCAAACTACAAACAACGAATGATATCAAGAGAGGCAAGGGTAAACAGAAGCACAAAAATAACCAGGGGGGTGGGAGGGACATAGGGTAAAAACAAGCAGAAAAAAATAAAAAGAAAAAGCAAAAGAACCTCACAACCAGTCCTAAAAAAGAAAAACAAAAACAAACATAAAAACAAGCAAAAAAAAAAAAACACCCAAATAATATACTCAACAATCAAGCAAACAGCAAGAAAACAATAGAAAGATAAGGGAAAAAAATGTTTGGATAGTGAAGAAAGATAAGGGATAGGTGTATAAGGATTTAGAACAGTGGATTGAAAATAGGATATATAAGTAGGGTGAAATTAGACAGGAGGTAAAAAGATGGAATAGGGAAAATCTAAAGCAGGAATAGGGTAAGAGAAACAGGACACCAAAAGGGGAAAGTGAGGAAGAGGGTAAATGTGACCACCTGAGTTAAGAGAATTAGGGGATAAGCAAGAAAGAAAAGAAAAAGATAAAAGAAAAAAGAAAAGAAAAAAATAAATAAAAGGAGTGCAAAAATGAAATTGGGAAAAAGGAGGGGGGAAAAAGAAAAAAAAAAGCAAAAAGAGAGAATGAAGTAGAAGAGGGGAAGAGACTATTTATATGAGGAGAAAACTCCTATAGAACTGCCACTAATCCCCACAAATTTCAGCAACAGATCCCTGGAGATGAATGCAAACTACAAACAACCTATAATAGCAAGTGAGGCAAGGGAAAACAGAAGCACAACAATAACCGGGGGGGGGGGGGGGGGGGAGGACCAGCAGAAAAAAATAAAAACAACCTCACAACCAATCCTAAAACAAAACAAAACAAAAAAAAACAACAACAATATCCTCAACAATCAAGCAAACAGCAACAAAACAATAAAAAGATAAAAGAAGAAAAAAATTTGGATAGTGAAGAAAGATAAGGGAGAGGTGTATGAGGATTTAGAGCAGTGAATTGAAAATAGGATATATAAGTAGGGTGAAATTTTGACAGGGGGTAAAAAGAAAGAATAGGGAAAATCTAAAGCAGGAATAGGGTAAGAGAAACAGGACAACAAAAGGGGAAAAGTGAGGAAGAGGGTTTTAGCATAGAGGTAAAATTGAGGTAGGGAAAATTGATGCTAAAGGAACGATGAAAATAGAATGGAGAACACTACTCCCAAAATAAAATAGAGAGAAAATAAAATGGCACTTTAAAAAATGGTAAAATGGTAGGAGTAATAATACTGGTTAAAAATAATAATGTAGTAATTAAAAGGATAAAATCAGGTGATGGAAAAATAAAAAAAATTGGTTTCTTAGTTAAAAGGCGAAAAAAGAAAAAAAAGAAAAAATTTGCAGTAGTGAAGGTCTTTCGGTTCTACTCTTCAGCCTGGCTTGCCTTAGTCCTGCCAGGTATTCAAGAGAGTGTTGAATTTCCCTGTGATACACTCTTCCTCCGTGTTGTAAATCACAGTCCTGATTTTAAAGCAGGTCATATTTGTGATCCAGACTGCCTTAATTTGTGTTCACCTAAGAGTCAGTTTGTGGCTCAGCCTCTGGGTGGCAGTGTTTTGGGGTTGGCCTCTGAGGCTGTATGGCTTCTCTATCCAGCAGCAAGGGTATATTTTCTCTATTGCACTTAAAACTGGTTTGGGGAGGTCAACTGCCCAGAGCTGGTTCTTTAATCGTTACCCTGCTCTGTGTTGTTGGTGGGCCTGAAAGTCCCTCTATAGGCCAGACCCTGGTAACTCCCAGGGACTAATCAGATTATTTGATCCTTTATCTCGTACAGGGTGGAATCTGGGTGTGGCTGTTCTCCTTGCCCAGGGGCTGGGGGGAGGAATTCCACGCTCCGGAGAGAATGGCTGCCCCAGTCCTGGGCCTAAGGGTGTCTCAGCACCCAATTCGCTGCCACCTCCCCCGGCTCCCCCTCTCTCCTCAGCCTCTCCCCAGATTCCACTCGTCCGCACCTTCTCCCTCTCTTCAGGACAGGTGAGTGTCTGTATCTGAACTGTCCTATGAGCAGGGTTCAGTGTAAACAAACAAACAAACAAATGCCAGCCTGCCGCGGAAACGCTCCTCTCTTACCGGCACTGCATGATCTGGTCAGCTCCTTAGGCTGCCCCCTTTAGGCTCAGTCCTCTGTAATCACAGAATCCAAATCTCAAATCCCCCAGCGCCAGCAATCTCGCAGAACTCCTTTCCCCAGTCAGGGGCTGTGTCTGTCCCAAGAGACATGGCTGTCTGCCACTTGGTCTCCCTCCGACCCTCTGGGCTCAGAGGTCTGGCAAACTTTCCTGCCCAGATCCCTGGTTTTTTACCTTTCCAGGGGAGCTCTGCCCTTCCTGGCTGTAAACTGTCTCACCAGCTGAGTAATTTCGCCAATTCAGGGTGGGTGTTATTAGTTTCAGCTGCTTACTACATTTGCTCCGGAACAAGACCTGGGACATGTCTGCCTATATCGCCACCATCTTGCTTCTCCTAGATTTTTTTTTATATATTCCGATTTTATCACAATATTTGGCCCTAACGATTTTGATAAACATAATTTTGATATCTGCTGCTATGGCCACTAATTGGATGTATTAAAATTATTATAGTGCCAT
The DNA here is from genome assembly GCF_028538775.1 of Myotis yumanensis. Classification (NCBI taxonomy): domain Eukaryota; kingdom Metazoa; phylum Chordata; class Mammalia; order Chiroptera; family Vespertilionidae; genus Myotis; species Myotis yumanensis. The sequence continues at coordinate 139,131,860 of NW_027223752.1, forward strand.
TAGACTTATGTAATTTTTTAAAAGTATTTTTTTTATTGATTTCAGAGAGGAAGGGAGAGGGAGAGAGAGATAGAAACATCAGTGATGAGAGAGAATCATTGATCAGCTGCCTCCTGCACACCCCCTACTGGGGATTGAGCCTGCAACCCGGGCATGTGCCCTTGGCCAGAATCAAACCTGGGACCCTTCAGTCTGCAGGCTGAAGCTCTATCCATTGAGCCAAACTGGCCAGGGCTAGACTTAAGTAATTTTAAATGCTGATTCCAAAATCTTTCCTCATGGGGGAAATAAAGTTTGCCCAAGGCTTTTCTACCTTTCCACTTACTGATTGATTTTTTTTAGAAAGAGTCTTAAAATTACAGAAAGGTCCAAGTACAAAGAACTCTGTTGCCCTGAACTATTTGAAAGTAAATTGTTGACACTGTGCCACCAAGCCTTATTCCTTTAGAACATTCCATTTGCCTACCATACCACCTTCACAATCAGAAAATTCACCCTAATATATTCCATAATTTCATCCTCGCATCTTTTTCAATTTTTGCCACTGGTCGGTAGTATCTGTTAGAGCATAAAGACCCTGTTCAGATCCATGGGTTACGGTGAGGGCTGGTGTCTATTCTTCTCCTTCAGTCTGGAACAGGTCCTTAGTCTTTCCTTCACTTTCATGACCTTGAATCTTTTGAAGAGGAAGTTCCACTAAAGTATGTAGAATGTACTTAAATGTGGATTTTTCTGATGTTTCCTTATGATAATATTTAGATCAGACATTTTTAGCAAGAGCATCACAGAGGTAGTCCCATACTCTTCTCATTGCATCCTGTGATGTGACCTACAGTTTTGATTTGCCATTCCTGGGGCTGTTAATGTTGATCAGTGAAGGCAGTATCTGCTTGGCTTCTCTGTACTATTTCCTTTTTCACTTCACAAGTATTGCTTTACAGGGAAGGTTTATGGAGCCAGTGTAAATATCTCTTCTTCATTAAACTTTTGACTCATTTATCAATACAAACTCAATGTTTATTTCATTTAATGGGTTATAATTTGTTAAAATAAATTTTAGAATTTTTCTTTTAGAAATATTCTGTATTGGAAGTTTCAGTCTTATAGAAGAATTACAAGAATAGTACAAAGAATTCCTGGAAACCATTCCCCAAAGGTTAACATTTTACTACAATTACTTTATCCTTTCTCACTTCTTGTCTATTACCTAAATAAATGTAAATGTAGGTTGGTTAGATATAATATATGAACCATTTGTAAGTTACAGACACAATACCTCTTTACTCCTAAATACTTTAGTGTGAATTTCCTAAGAAAAGGGAATTATCTTACATAATTGTAGTATAATTATCAAAGTCAGGGAATTAAAATTGGGTCAGTATTAATATTTAATCTTGGATCTTACTCAGATATTTGCTATTGTCTCAATAATATCCTTTATATTCCAGGTAAATCCAAGATGATGTGTTATGTCCAATGTCGTGTTTCTTTAGTCTCTTTTAATCTGGGACAGTTCTGTAGGCTTCCTTTGCTTTTCATGACATTTATAGTTTGAAGAGTACAGGCCAGTTATTTGCAGACTTTCTGCTTAGGTTTGTTTGAAGTTTCCTCATGTAGCTTCACGTTATGCCATGTGGGCAGGAATCTCACAACAGATGCTGACTTCTTCCCATGCAGCAAATCTGCAGGCATGTGCTCAGCTCCATTACTGCCAGTATTGACTATGATCATATGGTTAACAAGTGTCTGCTCTGTTTGTCCAGAGTAAAGGTACTATTTACCTTTTGTATGTCACAAACATCTTGTGTGGAGGTACTCTGTCTATAAATAGTTTGTTACGCCTCAAAATTTCACCTACTATTTTTAGCATCCAGTGAAGATCCTTACATGAATCAATAATAATTATGTTGTTTGCCAAGTGATATTATGTTGTTTGCCTTGCTACAAAAATAAATGCGATAGAATAATAATAAGAATGCCATAAAAACAATAAGGTTGATTTAGCTGGAGGAAGAACAGATTCCCTCATGAGAAAGGCAAAGAGTTTGAAGGTCAGACTCCACAAAGTGAAGGGGCATTGAGCTCTGTAAGGTCAGGATAGACACATGTGGATGATGCGCCTGCTCCTAAACAGGGTTTCAGGAAATGGGTTGTGTTTTCATTGTTACTAGATCAGAAAGAGTGCCTGGGCCCCATCAAATTGAGTGAGGAAGAGAGGCAGGGTCCCAGCTGCCTGGACTGATCCCTACAGGGTGTGTCTGAAAGCTGCAGAAAAACCCCCTAGTGAAAACAAGGAGGGCCTCCAGTCACTTAGTGGGACAAAGATACGAATTGGCTACAGAATATCAGGCCAGGTTTGAGAGGGGAAATCAGGATAGATCCGTGTAAACACTCAAAAGTGAGTGACTTTTAAGGACACCACTCACTGTATGTTGTAACCTGGGGAATATGCTCAAGAAATTATGGTGAAGATTGGAGGGAAGGCACAGAAAAGATGAGCAATATGGAAGGAAGGGAAAGGGAAAGACTATCCTATTCACTGAGCTATTGTTTTTGTTATGGATGTTGGTCTGCTGGAATGATCTCTTCTGGAGGGACTATCTAAGCCAGGTCTGACCTATTTTTTTTTAATATTCAATTTAATTTTTAAAAAACTTAATAAAAATATAACAATCAAAAAATTTAAAGTATACTCACTACCCATTCCAGTAAGTCATATCAACTATAGAATAGGAAAAATAAATTCAGAAGTGTAATTACTTTAAAATACACTACCTCCACTTTTGTCAATATTCTACATTTATATATATATTCTATAGGGGACGCAGAAATCCTTTCTAAAAACATTATCTCCTTAAAATCTTGATTATAGCCACAGGCAATATTTGACATATAAAACTGTTGTACAGGCCTTTCAAATTTGGCATTTCATTGGTACAATACAATGACCAACAGGTATAATCACTGTAGAGTGCCTAGACATTCCAGTAAGAGCCATTATTTTTTTTAATGTAGAATGATTAATATATATTCTACAAGGGGCAGTGAGGTGAGTAATTCTATAGGGTGTGTCCTGACATAACTTTAAAATTGTATAATAACACAAACAACTTTGTTAAGGCCATGTTTTATTTGCTGATTAATGGACAAAAGGCAATGTAATTTATCTTCAAGTATTTTCTTGAAAGTCTGTGCTCATAGAAATCCTGAAAAGTTGGAAAGACTGTTAAATCACTGAAACTTTAAATATATCATACACAATCTTGTTTGTACAAAAATACAAGTTAAACATAAAGCCATCATGACAATTTTATGCAAATCTGCTTTATTTGATCTTTAGTTATTTATAAAAGTTTCTCAGTTCTGTTGAGAAAATATCAGTACCAGATTAAATTACTATCTATTGGAAAAGGGCCCTAAAAAGCTTATTTTAGCATTAAACTTTTATGTGATCAAGTGCATTGCCTAATTGAGATCACCTAAACACTGCGGGGGGGAGGGGGGGCAATATGTCTAAAAACCATCAAATAATTTGGCTGTAATGTATCATAAAATAAAGAAACCTCACACATCTGTACAATGAACAGTATGTATCATACACACACACACACACACACACCGGTGTATACCAGCGTGCATGTACACGCACACGTAGAGGCAAGGACACACGCCCAGTCATAAAGCCTAATGAGGTGCTCTTCCAGTTCACTATTCAGCTTTGCATTTTTTCTTACTTCATCAAATCAATATCTTTTTGTCACGTTCCTTTCTTGAAGACAGTATGTAGAAGATCATGACCATATTCCTCAAGGTCTCCTTTTCCTTCCTCAAGTGTAACAAAATCTCCCTCTGGTGTTTTATGTAAAGACTAGAGACCCGATGCATGAAATCCATGCAAGGGTAGACCTTTGCAGCCCTGGCTGCCACAGCGGCTGCCTCAGCCCTCACAGTCCTGGCTTCATCTGGCAGGTTATCTGGAAAGTTGTCTGGACAGATATTCTGCTGTTCGGCCCTTTGGTCAATTTTCATGTTACACTTTTATTATTATAAAGACTAGAAGTCTAGTGCACAAATTTGTGCATGAGTGGGGTCTGGCAGGCCTGCCCTGATCAGCGGGGTTGGCCAGTGGGGGGCGGGGGCGGCACAGGTGGTTGGCCGGTCAGCCACCCCCTGGTTGAACTCTGGGTTGAGGAGACAATGTGCTTATTAGCCTTTTGCTATAAGGATAATCAACCTTTTTTGGACCTTTTGTTGGGATCAGCAACTGGGTCCTTGAAGACATTAACCCCAAGGCCATTGGTTACAACATAACTACGCTTAAAGGAACGATTCAAGAGATCTCTTGTTAATTTTTGTAGCAAAGCTCCCCAGAACCAAAGGCAATATTTTCAATACTCCATTTGTTTTGCTTCATGCCTTCTACAATCTCTTGTAAGGTACCAATATCTACTCCATCCTCTTGAATAACTTGAAGATACAGTGGCAGCAACTTGTAGCCCTTTGAGTTCTTAGTAATAGGGGATTTCTTGCCTAAAGTATCCAAAACCTTTAATACAGTGTCCAGAGGATTTCCAGAATCAGGTCTGATTATTAGTGGTGCCTCTGAACTTCTTGATACTATTAAATGTGTTGATCTTCACCCCATATTTTCTCACAAGCATTATAAATGTCATAATTATTGCTGACCACAGATGCAGGCACTGAAGAAAATTGTGTTACTATATGTTCAAAAGCATCTTTTTCATGGTCTTTCCCCCAGGCTGTTATGGTACTGTGTTCTCCTGCTGGAAGAGAACAGCCTGGAACTTGATCTTTCATTCACAGCATTTTTTTAAAGCAATTCCTGCTACCGTATCCATTCTTCTGAACTTAACCAAATAAGCAGATGCTCCCATGCCAGCAGTCTCTTGGGAAGAGACTCCTCTATAGCCAAAATACATGCAACTTGTATTCCAGACCAACTAAGTTACCAGATGTTTCTAACAAACATTTGGCCAATATTTTCTTCAACTCTCTAGAATTTGTGGCCACAGTGATTGGATACCAGGAGTGAACAGGAATTGTCTCAACCCACTGTATAAGCCATTTACACTCTTGATCTGTGTTTTTTCCACTGTGAAGAGCATATTTCCTCTGTGAATGACAGAGCCCTCAGGGACAGCTTTTACTTCTACTGGAAGATGCCCAGGGTATTTCTCCAGAATGTAGTTCCGCCCCTTTTCATTAAATACATCATCTTGGAAATGCTCTATGTACGCCTCTTTGGCTTCCTGGATCTTCTCCTTGGTCACTACTTTACCTTTTAAGTACTTATTAAGAATGTACTGCAACCCAGAAAATACTGTTTCCTCATAGTTCATCTTCCTTATTTTGGAGTTTTCTGTCTTCTTTCCATGGCATTCAAAGTAGGAATAAACTTTGCTTGTGTTAGGTGAGTATTGTTTATAGTGAGTAACCTTGTAGGAGTTGGTGGCCAGAACATGCTGAACTCAGCTTCTGCCTCAGCATTCATCTCAGGCCAGAGTGGGAACACGTAAGGGGGGCTGCCTGGCACTACTGTGAGAAGGAAGAAAAAATGGGCTTCACCTTGCTCTGTCCCTTATGTCACCGCTGGTCAGAGGAGGAGTTGAGAGGGAAACAGAGTGTAGAGGCGAGGCCTGAGGAGGGCGGGCCAGTAGCTGGAAGTGGCAGGGGTGGCAGGGGCTAGGACATGTGCACCTGGGAGTAGGATGGCCTCACCTGGGCTCCATGACCTAATTTTTTAGTGACCAAATGCATTGATGACAAACATCTTGCATGACTAAAACATTCAACGTGAAAGAGACCAGTGGATTTTGATGTAAGAGTTGGAGACATTCATAACATTGTTTCAGGTTTCTCATGGCCACTAACCTTTAAAAAACTACTTGTTATGTTTTGGTGTGGTATCGAACAATATCCACAATTATCTGAAAAGGCTATTAAAATACTCTTCTGTTTTTCAACTATGCATATATGGGATGTGGCCAAATTTTCTTTATCTACTCACCCACAACAGCAAATGACAAAAGATTGAGTACAGAAGCAAATGTGAGAATCCACTATCTTCTATTAAGGCAGACATGACAGAGATTTGTAGGAAAACTTTCACCGTTTTCAATGTGGTACGTGTTAGGGTTTTTGGCAGGTGAAGCAGGCTATGAAGGAATTCACAACTAAAAGAAGAGATAGTTTTTACTTTCCCCAAAGGGAAAGGGCCCTTGTATTGCTAATCAATACATAAGCAAAGAACAAAACTTCCCTCCCTCCCTCCACCCCCTTTTAAAGCCTTGGCTACTGTTGCTAGGTGTCAAGGAAGGGAGGGGTTTTGGGGGGCGGGGAGGCTGAAACTGAGCATTCATTAGGGGCATTGTCCATTAGTCCTTCAGGAGACAGTCCACACAGATGTCTTAGGGAGGTGTCTTATCGGTATTTTCCCCAAGCCTGTAAAACATGCTTAGAGTAAAAGTTATAAAGCGTTCAAAAGAGGCTTGTTTGAAGGGGAGTGGAAAGGGAAGTTTTTAGTAATTATCCCTGAGTTGTAAACCAGCAGGGAGGAGGTGTATGCAAGAATGTAGCCTTGAGAGTAACTTGTCTTGTTGTTTGAATCAGAAGAGCTACAATCTTGGATATTCATGACAAGGTGCTTCTCATAAATTGTGGAAGGTTACAGCAAAATAAAAGAAAGGCCTTTTTTCCTGTCCTTACAGTACCTATTCAATATTATTTCCTGTTCTTACAGTACATATACAATATTATAGCTGAATATTACTGAGCCATAAGAAAAGATGAAATACTGCCATTTTCAACAACATGGATGGATCTTGACAACATCATGCTAAGTGAAATAAGTCAGATGGGAAACGTCAATAACCATGTGATTTCACTTACATGTTGGATATAAACTGAAAACAATAAACAAAGAAGACAAACAAAAACTCATAGACACAGACAACAGTATGGTGGTTACCAGAGGGAAAGGGGAGTTGGGGAAGTAGAAACAGGTAGAGGGGGTCAAATGTGTGGTGACAGAAGGAGATAACTTGGGTGGTGAACACAATGCAGGATAAAGATGACCTACCATAGAATTGTACACTTGAAACATACATTTATTAACCAATGTCAACGCAATAAATGTAATAAAAATCTTTAAGTACCATCTTTTTCAATGTTTTTCTTTTTCAAATATAATTATTTTTTCATTAAAATCTTTATCATGTTAACATAATAGTTTTATAATAGATTTAAATGAATTACTGAAATAATTAAAACGTTTTCATTTTAGCTTTTAGTATGCTAATGTCAGTAGAATGATTGATGTAAAAAATGCCTATTAGAGATTCTGAATAATTCTTAAAAGAGTAAAGAGATTGTGATAATGATGGTCTCTAGACTAAGGAATCCAAATATAATTTAGGAAGTGAGCATAGTTTTATAATCCAAACTGTACAAGTTTTGGCTTAGAGTGGCATTTTGATTTGAAGTGTTTTTCAAATGGTAGTGTTAAAGTAGGTTATGTGGTTATCAGACTTTGTATTATTTTAAGTCATCTTATTTTGAAACATTTCTAAACCTTCATTTTTATGTTATGTCTTTAAAATACAACAGAGGAAGTGTAAAATAAAACAGTATTTGCAAAGCTGTAGAGTTGTTTTTTGTGTGTGGAACACTAGTGTGTGTGTGTTGTTTGTTTTGTTTTTGATTAACCATGACTAGTTTCCTGAACTAGCTAAATAAGATATAAGAATGCTGAAAAAGATGTATGAGAATCTGGAATATTCCTGGTATCTTACATATACAGAATGACCTAAATGGAGAAAATTTTACAGTATTTAAAGAATGTACAGGCCATTGCCATTTCAGAATGTACGTGGGTGTTAATTCACCGCAATGAGAGCCCTTGCCTATTAGTGGTCACTGCTATGTAGCATCTGTGGCCACATGGTTACTGAGGTTGAGGATTCTGGTGTCTTTTCTCCCTCTAAGCGGGCGGTCACCATCAAGTCCCTCCCAGCAGCAGGTTGGGTCAGGGCAGGCGCTGCTCAGGTCACCTCTGTGCCTGGTCACCGCCTTGGTTTGGAGCCTCACTCCCTGCGGCTGCGCTCACCCGCCGCCCGCCTTCGCCGCCCCTGCTCCTCCCCAGCGTCGCCCAAGGGTCCTCCAGCTGCACGGAGACTGGAGACCGAGGCAGAGGGAGGACGGAGGACACAGCGCCCGCCGCTGCCGCCGGGCTCCGCACCCTCGGGAGGAACGTGAGTGCCCGCCTTCTTCCCGCAGCGCCCGCTTTTCTCTTTCCCGGGGCGTGTTGCGGGGGGGGCGGAGGAGGCTCTTCTCCCCAAGTTGCCGGGTTTCTCCCACCTCCGGTGGGAGACGCGGCTCTTCCTCCGGGGGCAGCAGGCGCACGCAGAGCACACGCGGGGCCGCAAGGGCGGGTGCTCCCACCGCGGGCCGCCCCCTCGCCTCGCCCCCATCCCCTTCCTCCTGCCCGGCCGGCGCGGACGCCGCGGAAACCGGCCCCGGGGCTCCGGCCACCAGGGCTCCGGCCCCCGGGGCTCTGGCCTCTGCTCCCCGCCGTGCTCCCCGCCGCCCACCGCCTTTCCCTGCGACTGCGGGGCTGCGAGCGCGGGTGGGACCGGGAGCAAGACCCCTCCGCCTGACTTCCAGGCAGCGCCTTTCCCAGGGGGGCCGCTCCTTCGGGCTGGAGGTGGGAGCCAGTCTGTGCAGGCGGCTCCACCCCCTGCAGGAAATTATTGTCTCTGGGGGAGAGCGGGTGGCCTCGCAGGTTGAAGGATGGCTTGTCAGAGGCCCAGGAAGGCGAGGGAGGAGGGACAGAGCCTCTAGCTGCCACTTGGTGCTGGGTCGCTGCTCTGTGCCAACAGCCCTGGGCTCAGCGCACTTAAGGGTTTCTTCCCTGTCCATTGTAGCAGGAGGCTGCACCGTGTAGCACAATACCGAACTCACATTATTCATTCCCAGCTTCTCCTGCTAAATCTATGATCTGATTTTAGTTCCGTTGTATTTACAGTTAATCTCAAGACACTGGTTTTAATGAAATATGTAAATGCAACTATGTTTGGTAAAACTACATATAATTTATCCTAAACACTTTTCCTAATTTGTTGTTTAACTGTTCAGTAATTACAAAATATGTGATGAATTCTGTAATTTAATTCAAAGCTGGAAGCTTTTTTTGTTTTGTTTTTTAAATAGTAGCAATGTGGAATACCATACTTCTTTCTACATGTTCCCCAGTTTTTTTTCATGCCTGTCTTTTTTTTGGCTTTTTTATTTTTTATTTTAATATTTTTATTCTTTAAAGTATTACAAAGTAGTAAATATGTCTCCTTTTCCCCTCTCTGCTCCCCCCCCCCCATGTCTGTGTTTATTGGTTATCATAATTTCCTCTTTTTCAAACGTACTCCATTGGCAGTGTTGGGAAAATTGGACAGATACATGCCCCCCAAAATGAAACTACACCACCAACTTACACCATACACAAAAATAAACTCAATATGGATAAAAAGACTTAAATGTAAGTAGTGAAACCATAAAAACCCTAGAAGAAACCATAGGCAGCAAAATCTCAGACATTTCACATAGCAATACGTTTACTGATACATCTCTTATGAAAAGGGGAACTAAGGAGAAAACAAACAAATGGGATACATCAAAATAAAAAGCTTCTGCACAGCAAAAGAAACCATTAACAAAACAAAAAGAGAGCCCACTGTATAGGAGAACATATTTGGCAATCATACATCTGACAAGGGGTTAATATCCAAAATATATAAGGAACTCATACAACTTAAAGGGAAGAAAAAAGATCCAATTAAAAAATGGCCAAAGGACCTAAATAGACACTTATCGAAAGAGGACATACAGTTGACCAAGAGACATGAAAAAATGCTCAAAGTCATGAATTATCTGAGAGATGCAAATTAAAATGACAATGAGGTACCATCTCACACATGTCAGAATGGCTACCATCAACAAGTCAACAAATGACAAGTGTTAGTGAAGCTGTGGAGAGAAAGGAACCCTAGCACACTACTGGTGGGAATGCAGGCTGGTGCAACCATTACAGAAAACAGTGTGGAGTTTCCTCAAAAAATTAAACATGGATTTGCCATTTGACCCAATGATCCCACTTCTAGGAATGTATCCTAAGAAATGTGAAGCACCAATCAGAAAGAATGTATGCACCCCTATGTTCATAGCAGCACAATTTACAACAGCTAAGATCTGGAAACAACCCAAGTGCCCATCAGTTCATGAGTGGATAAAAAAGCTGTGGTACATTTACACCATTGAATACGATGCAGCAGTATAAAGGAAGAATATCTTACCCTTTGAGACAGCATGTAGGGACCTGGAAAGTATGCTATGTGAAATAAGTCAGTCAGAGAAACACAAATATCACATGATCACACTCATATATTGAATCTAAGTAACAAAATAAACTGATTAACAGAATGGACCCAGAGACATGGAAGCATGGAACAGAGTGAAGAATCTCAAAGGGAAGGTGGGAGAGGGTGAGTCGGGAGGGAGGTAATCAAGCAAAGACCTTGAATGGATAATCCATGGACACAGACAAAAGGGTGCTAAAGGCCTGGGGCAGGAAGGGGAGGGACGAGAGGGGGCTGGAGGTGTCAAAGGGGAAGAAAGGGGGACATAAGTAATACTTTCAACAATAAATAATTACTTAAATAAATAAATGTACTCCATTGGCCTCTGTCAACTGGGACTTTCCCACCCATTCTATGCAAGTTATTATTTTTTATTTATTTATTTATTTATTCATTTTTAATTAAATCTTTATTGTTCAGATTATTACATTTGTTCCTCTTTTTCCCCCCATAGCTCCCTTCAACCTGGTTCCCACCCCACCTTCTGCCCTTACCCCCTCCACTGTCCACATCCATAGGTGTATGATTATTGTCCAGTCTCTTCCCGCACCCCCACACCCCTTTCTCCCCGAGAATAGTCAGTCCACTCCTTTTCTATTCCCCTGATTCTAATATATTCACCAGTTTATTCTGTTCATCAGATTATTTATTCACTTGATTTTTAGATTCACTTGTTGATAGATGTGTATTTGTTGTTCATAATTTGTATCTTTACCTTTTTCTTCTTCTTCCTCTTGTTAAAGGATACCTTTCAGCATTTCATATAATACTGGTTTGGTGGTGATGAACTCCTTTAGCTTTTTCTTGTCTGTGGAGCTCTTTATCTGACCTTCAATTCTGAATGATAGCTTTGCTAGGTAAAGTAAACTTGGTTGTAGGTTCTTGCTATTCATCACTTTGAATATTTCTTGCCACTCCCTTCTGGCCTGCATCGTTTCTGTTGAGAAATCAGCTGACAGTCGTATGGGTACTCCCTTGTAGGTAACTGACTGTTTTTCTCTTGCTGCTTTTAAGATTCTCTCTTTGTCTTTCGCCCTTGGCATTGTAATTATCATGTGTCTTGGTGTGGTCCTCTTTGGATTCCTTTTGTTTGGGATTCTCTGTGCATCCTGGACTTGTAAGTCTATTTCTTTCACCAGGTAGGGGAAGTTTTCTATCATTTCTTCAAATAGGTTTTCAATATCTTGCTCTCTTTCTTCTTCTGGCACCCCTATAATTCGGATGTTGGTGCGCTTGAAGTTGTCCCAGAGGCTCCTTACAGTATCTTCATATCTTTGGATTCTTTTTTCTTTTTGCTTTTCTGGTTGGGTATTTTTTGCTTCTTTGTATTTCAAATCTTTGATTTGATTCTTACGATCCTCTTGTCTGCTGTTGGATCTCTGTATATTATTCTTTATTTCAGTCAGTGTATGCTTAATTTGTAGTTGGTCTTTTTTCATATCCTCCGGGGTCTCACTAAATTTATCGGCGGTTTCTAGAAAATTCTTGAAAAACCTTATAAGTATGGTTTTTAACTCTATATCCAGTAGTTTTCTTTCCTCCATTTCTGTCATTTGTGACCTGTTTCTTTGTCTTCGCCTTTTTTATGCTTCCCTGTGTTGGTAGAGTGGCTTTGTGTGCTAGGTATCCTTTAGGGCCCCGTGGCTCAGCCTCTCCAATTACCTTAGGTGGACACTCTTGGTGCACCCTTTTGTGGGCTTTGTGCACAGTCTTGTTGTAGTTAAGCCTTGATTGTTGTAGGTATCACTGGGAGGAATTGACCTCCAGGCCAATTGGCTGTGAGAATCAGCTATGTCTACGGTGAGAGAACTTCTGTGCTAAAGACACCCTTCTGGGGCAAGACTTGCTTCAGTGGGGCTTTGATGCTCACTGAGTCTGCCCCCTGAGTGTGTCCCTTATGGATCTGAGGAGTTGTAATATGGATGGTCCCACTTTGACCACTGGGTACACTGGCTCTTGGATCTCTAAGGAGGTGCTAATTTAGCCTCTGCCTGAGGCTACCCAGCAGGAGCTATGAAGAGATCTTCAGATTCCCCTTCATTGTTTGGGGTTTTGAGGTGCCCAGATGAGGCCCAGCTGTGAAGCAATGCAAGCTGCTGTGGGGCCTTGGGCTTTCTCTTGGAAGTTCTGGGTCTGTCTGGCCCAGCTGCAGTTTGTTAGGCAATTTTCAGATTGCAAAGGGCCATGGCATTCATATGCAAAAGCCTCTGCAGCTTGGGTGGGGCAGGGTCTCAGGAAATCAACAGGGCAGATCAAGCAGCTATGGGTGATCCTCAGCCCTGCTGTAAGAGGCCAGGCGTCTCAGCATCCAGTATTCACTGCAAGCACTGCTGAGAGAAAGCAGCCCTAGGGTTCCAAGTTTGGCCCACTGCCAGACAGTCTAGCCCGGGGGGGGGGGGGCACGAACTTTTTGACTCAACGGCCACAATGGGTTCTTAAACTGGACCGGAGGGCTGGAACAAAAGCATGGATGGAGTGTTTGTGTGAACTAATATAAATTCAAAGTAAACATCATTACATAAAAGGGTACGGTCTTTTTTTTTTTTTTTTAGTTTTATTAATTTCAAACAGGCCGGATCCGGCCCGCGGGCCGTAGTTTGCACATGGCTGGTCTAGCCTCTCCCCGTATGAGTCTGGGTCCCCAGAGACTTTCCTGGAACTTAAGTTCAGAGCAGTCAGGAGCTTGTGACTGCCTCCGATTCAAAAAGACAGCTGCGTCCTCAGTTGCCAGCCTTTGCTGCATGCGCCTCCGTACCTCTGCACTTTATTTCTGCACCGCACCTCCTCTGAGTCTCAGTGTACTTTTCTCTTTCCTTATAGTTGTAGACTTTCCACTCAGCCAGCCTTCCTGTAGTTCTGGATGATGTCTGTTTTGTCTTTTAGTTGTATTTTTGAAGTTGTTGTGAGAGGCAGCAATTTCAGGTGTTTACCTATGCCGCCATCTTGGTTCTCTCTCTATGCAAGTTATTTAAAGCTGAAATGAGTGTGGTCCTTTCATCTGCTCTACAGTTTCAGCATATCCAGCATTAGTTCCCAGCAGCTCAGAATCTTTAAGGAAGTATCTAAATCTAGAAATGGTGTCCATGGAGCTTACTTTGAAAGCAATGTCTGATTCAAACTTTGGCCATATATCTGGAAGAAGCCAGTGCTGCAGGAGGAGGTGGTATGAATGCAAAATGAATCCAGGGCCCTGAATTATATTTTCAGTGCAGTATTTTCCCTTTTGATATACTATAGGTATGCTGAAGTTTCTGTAAAAATATGGGGGCCCATTTACATGTATCTAGCCTTTCTCTCAGAGTATAATTTTAAGAAAATATTAATATAGGTTATTGGGTACATTGTATCCTTTCTCTTAAACATACTAAGCTGATGTGGCTCAGTTGGTTGGCATTGTCCAGTGCACTGAGGGGTTTCCAGTTTGATTCCAGGTCAGGGCACATGCCTGGGTTGCAGGCTTAATCCCAGGTAGGGGCATGCAAGGGGCAGCCTTTCAATGTGTTCTCCCATCAATGTTTCTCTCTCTCTCTCTAAAAGTCAATGAAAATGTTTAAAAAATAAAATAAAGAAGATGGAGGCCACTCTTTGGGGAAAATATTTAATGGCCTGAACTTGGCTCAGGTAATGCAAATAGAATATTGCAAGTAAAGAACAGTATTTATTTGGCAACTAATTGAATATGGAATTGAGAAATGAGTCACACATTATCACCTTGGCAGTAATGAGAATGTGAAATCTAATAATATATATTTAATCCATTAGAAGAGGAAACATGAATAGTCCATTTTAGAACTTTGGAGTTGGACTTTCTGGCCTGCCATTTATATTATCTACTCCTTGATGACAGAGACTTTCATACTAAGTTGTTTTTATTTTTTAATTGAGCTTCATTTTTTTATTGTTGACACTATTACAGATAATCCTATTCTTCCCCCTATGCCCACCTTCACCAATCACCCCCCCCTTCCCTCTGGCCATCATCATACTGCTGTCTGTGTCCTTGGGTTATGCATGTATGTTCTTTGATATTCCCTTCACCTTCGTTCATCTAGTCCACCCTTCCTACTGCCCCTCTGACAGCTGTCAGACTGTTTCATGTATCCATGCCTCTGTTTCTATTTTTCTGGTCAGTTTATTCTGTGCATTAGACTCCACATATAAGTGATCTCACATGGTATTTGTCTTTCTCTGACTGGCTTATTTCACTTAGCATAATAATTTCTAGGTCCATCCATGCTGTCTCAAAAGGTATGAATTCCTTCTTTTTTACAGCCACATAGTGTTCAATTATGCAAAGGTACCACAGCTTTTTTATCCACTCATCTACGGATAGGCTATTTCCAGATCTTGGCTATTGTAAATAATGCTGCTACGAACATAGGGGTGCATATATACTTTTGAATTGGTATTTCAGTTTCTTCGGATATCCTCCCAGAAGTGGAGTCGCTGACTCAAAAGGCAGTTCCATTTTTATTTTTTTGAGGGAACTCCATACTGATTTTCCATAGTGCCTGCACCAGTCTGCATTCCCATCAACACTGCGTAAAGGTTTCATTTTCTCCACATCCTCACCAGCATTTGTTTGTTGATTTGTTGACAGTAGCCATTCTGACAGGCATGAGGTGATATCTCATTATTTAATTTGAATCTCTCTAATGATTAATGACATTGACCATTTCTTCACATGTCTGTTGGCCATCTGTATGTCCTTTTCAGAGAAGTGTCTATTCAGGTCCTTTGCCTATTTTTAAAAAATATGTTTTTATTGATTTAGAGAGAGAGAATGGGAGAGGAAAAGAGAGAGAGAAACATCGGTAGAGAGCAACATCGATGTTGAGAGAGAAACATCAATAGGTTATCTCCTGCACACACTCCAACTGGGGATCCTGCAACCTGAGTGTGTGCCCTGACTGAGCATCAAACAGGAAACCTTTTGGTCCATGGGGCAATGCTCAACCTACTGAGCCACACTGGCCAGGGCCCTTTCCCTATTTATACTTGGACTGTTTTTCTTCCTCATGTTGAATTGTATACTTTATTTATATATTTGGGAAATTATCAGATGTATTTTTGCCCAATATTTCCTCCCATACTGTGGGTTTTCTTTTCATTTTGTTTATGGTTTCTTTTGCTATGTAGAAGCTATTTAATTTGATGTAGTCTCATTTGTTTGTTTTTCTTCATTTCCCTTGCCCTAGGACACATATAGGCAAAAATATTGCTATGAGAGATGTCTGAAATTTTACTGCCTATGTTTTCTCCTAGACTTCTTATGGTTTGTGACATTAATTTAAGTCTTTTATTAATTTTGAGTTTATTCTTGTGTAAGTTAGTGGTCTAGTTTCTTTTTTTTTTTTGTACATGTAACTCTCCAATGTTCCCAGCACCATTTACTAAGAGATTGTCTTTATCCCATTGAACATTCTAAAATGTTCAAACACATGGAGGCTAAGTAGCATGTCATTAACAATGAATGAGTTAACAATGAAATCAATGGAGAGGCAAAACTTACCTGGAAACAAATGAAAATGAACACACAACAACCCCAAATTGATGGGAGACAGCGAAAGCAGTCCTGAGAGGGAAGTTCATAGCATTAAAAGCCTTCCTCAAGAAGCAAGAAAAATCTCAATTAGACAGTCTAACCCAGCCGTGGGCTAACTATGGCCCGTGGGCTGGATCCGACCCGTTTGAAATGAATAAAACTAAAAAAAAAAAAAAAAAAAAGTACGTTTTATGAAATGATGTTTACTTTGAATTTATATTAGTTCACACAAACACTCCATCCATGCTTTTGTTCCAGCTCTCCGGTCCAGTTTAAGAATCCATTGTGGCCCTCGAGTTTGCCCACCCCTGGTCTAACACAACACTTAAAAGAACTAGAAAAAAAAAAGCAGTAACAAACAAAGCACAGAGTAAGCAGAAGGAAAAAAATAATATAGATCAGATTGGAAATAAATGACAGAGACTGAAAAAAAAATACAGAGGATCAATGAAACCAAGAGCTGGTTCTTTGAAAAGGTAAACAAAATTAATGCACCTTTAGCCTGACACATGAAAAAACAATGAGAGAGGCCTGAAATAAAAAATCAGAAATGAAAGAGAAAGAACAACTGACATTACAGAAATACAACGGATTATAAGCAGACCCTATGAACAACTATATGTCAACAAATTGTCAACCTGAGCAAAATGGGCAAATTCTAAAAATATAAAACTTCCAAAACTGAACTGGGAAGACTTATTCCTTCATTGTAATAAGACTATTCAGATTTTCTGGTTCAGTAATCAAAAATCTTTCAGCAAACGAAAGATTGGATGGCTTCACAGGCGAATTTTACTGAACATTCAAAAAAGAATGAACACCTGTCCTTCTAAACTATCCCCAAAAATTCAAGAAGAGTAAAGATTTCCAAGCTCTTTCTGTGAGGCCAGCATTATTCCAATTCCAAAACCAGATAAAGACTACAAAGGAAGAAAATTATATGCCAGTATCTCTGATGAGCATCCTATCTAATAAAAGACAAAAGGGTAATTAACCATACCTCTGCTATGCTTCCCATTAGCTAATCGATGAGATATGCAAATTAACTGCCAACAAAGATGGTGGCCAGCAGCCACACAGCTGAAGCGAGCAGTAGACTTGCTTGCTCCAGTGATGGAGGAAGCCAAGGTTCCCTGCCTGCCACGGCCCGGCTCTGAGCTTCAGAAGCAACGATGTTTCAATTACAGAAGCTAAACAAACCCCAGATACCTTCTTTCAGCCAGCTGCAGCCTCAGAGCTGGAAGCACCAGTGAAGGCAACAGAGTTTCAATTATAGAAGGTAAATAAGTCCCAGAATAAAAAAAAAAAAAGAAAAAAAGGAGAGGCTGGGAGCTTCAGCCGCAGGCCAGCCTGAACACAGCCCTTAGCCTCTCACCCAGACTGGCCAGGCACCCCAGTGGGGAACCCCACTCTGAAGGGGGTGTGGCCAGCTGCATACAGCCATTAGCC
The DNA here is from genome assembly GCF_028538775.1 of Myotis yumanensis. Taxonomy (NCBI): domain Eukaryota; kingdom Metazoa; phylum Chordata; class Mammalia; order Chiroptera; family Vespertilionidae; genus Myotis; species Myotis yumanensis. The sequence continues at coordinate 139,149,281 of NW_027223752.1, forward strand.
CCTTACCCAGGCTTGGCAGGCACCCAAACGGGATTCCCACCCTGATACGGGACACACTTCAGGACAAACCAGCCGGCCCCCATCCATGCACCAGGCCTCTATCCTATATAGTAAAAGGGTAATATGCAAATTGACCCTATCATCAGAAAGACTGGGAATGACTGGTCACTATGACACACACTGACCACCAGGGGGAAGATGCTCAATGCAGGAGCTGCCCTCTGGTGGTCAGTGAGCTTCCACATGGGGGAGCTCTGCTTAGCCGCAAGCCAGGGTGATGACTGCCAGTACAGTGGTGGTGGTGGGAGCCTCTCCTGCCTCCTCAGCAGCACTAAGGATGTCTGACTGCTGCTTAGGTCTGCTCCCTGCTGGCAGATGGACATCCCCCGAGGGCTGTCAGGCTGCCAGAAGGATGTCTGATTGCCAGCTTAGGCCCAATCCCCCAGGGAGCGGGCCTAAGCCAGCAGGTGGTCATCCCCCGAGGGATCCCAGGCTGCGAGAGAGCACAGGCCCAGCTGAGAGACCCCCCACCAAGTGCACAAATTTTTGTGCACAGGGCCTCTAGTAGATACTGAAATCCTCAACAAAATATAATCAAGTCAGACCCAGCAATACACTAGGAAGACCATACACCATGATCAAGTGGGAGTTATTCTGGGGATGCACAGCTGATACAATATTTGCAAGGCAATAACTGTGAAACATAACATAAACAAAATGAAAGATAAAAATCATGATCATGTCAATAGGTCCTGAAAAAGCATTAGATAAAATCCAGCATCCATTTATGATAAAAATTCTCAGCAAAGTGGGAATAGAGACATCATCTTTCAACCTTGTAAAGACCATATATAAAAAACCTACAGCCAACATCAGACTCAGCAGGCAAAAACTAAAAGGATTCCCCTTAAGATCAAGAACAAGACAGGGATATTGCTTTCATGCATAGTAATGCAATTCCTAGCCACAGTGATCAGACAAGAAAAAGAATGTTTTCCACTTAAACATTTGTGAAAAACCCTCTATCCCTATTTTTTAAAAAGACAGTGCTTTGTTATCATACATTTACAATATAAGACTCATTTTATACTGACAAAATGCATCAAAGTAAAATAGCATAGTATGTTAAGTTTTTTGAAGTTGCTCCACTAGTAATCTTTATCAAATGGAATAGCAGTGTGTGTAAGAGAATCATGTACCTGGAAGGCACATTTATCTATTAGGATATGTTTTAAGTACATTATAAATGCTTAACACAGGATTTTTCTTCTCATATCAAATGAAGGTGCTTGTTCATTAATCTTAAGATTTTAACCTTGCCCCCAACACATGTAATTTAAAATAATTTTATGTCAACACATATTACTTATTTTCTTGAATTCTGAATCCATTAAATTGACTTGACTTGCAAATTAGCTTCATACAGATGAATGTATAAAGTGTTATGCAACAGCAATGTATGCTTTTTCCTGTAGGTTATATGTAATCTATTACAAAGCATTTTAAACTTTACTCCCCCTCATAAAAATATCTACTTCAGAGAAGTTTATTTGATTTAGCTGGGCAGTTTAAAATAATTTTCTTGGAACTTGTATTAGCTTATTGCAAAAGATTTCAAAACAACCTAAGCGTGGTCTGGCATTCCAATAAGCCATAAAACATGATTCTTATATTTTATCACTAAGCAAACACCTTAATTTTCTCAAATTCTACAATTGGTAGAAGTAGCAATGTATTATCTCTACTATTACAGTCATTATTCAAAAAGGAATAGTATCACATTTCATTTTTAAATAGCTATCAGATGGAATGCTTCAATTGGAATATTCATTATCTGTCTCAATTTAAAAATAATTAAAGAAGTGCTTAAATTTAATCTAGAAAACATGAAATATATTAAAATAAATTTCTAAGGAAAAGAAAAATCTTACTGTTTCATCAAGTTATTATTAAAGTGCAGATAACTAAGGCATTGGTATATTCCTTTTGTATTATATTCTTTCTTAAGTGGAAATAGGTGTCTGTTTAAAATGTCATATTAGCCCTGGCTGGATAGCTCAGGTGGTTAGAGCATTGTCCCCATAGGCAAGGTTGTAGGTTCCATCTCTGGTCAGGGCATAAACAACAATCAACCTATGAATGCATAAGTAAGTATAAAAACCAACCAAACGCCCCCCCTCTTTCTCTCTTTCTAAATTTAATTAATTCATTGCCATATCTAAGTCACTTACCTGGTATACTTCGGTGATCACTTAGCCTAACATTTTGGGTTGATTATATTCCATAATATATTCTACATTGTACTCTTACGGGAAGAGAAAACCTGCCACTATTATACTAAAACTCTATATTCTGTAGTTTAAGTGTGTATATTCTGTATTTTACAGAATATTCTGTATTCTGTGTTTTCTATACTTCCGTATTTCAGTATCAAAATTTTAATATGCCAATCATATTCCCCTTATAAAAATGATTTAGTTTAGCTGTATATTGTCCAAAAATTACATATTGGTAAAAAGCAAGTGTCTATTTACAAAGGCCAGTGTGTAGGACTAAGAGGGGATAAAACAACTAAAAAATAAGTGCATTTAAAAATGTTGTATGCTCTAATAAACTTTAACCAGTATATATGAGTTCTGAGTATTCTGAGGAGGACATATGCATGCATTACAGCACACACACACACCTGCAGAAGAAAGTAAATTAATGCACATGAAATAACTGCAGAACAAAAGATTATTAATTTTGAAATAAAATTTTTAAAATAGAAAACAGATTAGTGGTTGCCCAGGTTAGGAACAAGAGGGAAGAGGGTGTGGTTATAAAAGGGCAACACAGAGAGGCATCCTTGTGGTGATGAAAGCCTTTTGCATGTTGACTATAGTGGTGATGGATACACACAGAAAAAATTTTATACCACACACACACCACACAAATAAGTACAAGTGAAACTGGGGAAACCTCAATTAAATCCATGCATTATCAAAATCAACTCCTGGTTGTGATATCATAATACAATTTTCAGGTATATGGGATCTTGGATTATTTCTTTGTTTGTTTGTTTGTTTGTTTTTAATTTTGTTTTATTGGTTAAAGTATCACAAAGAGTATTACATATGTCTCCTTTTTTTCCCCTTGACCTTCCCCCGGCCGCCCCTACCCCCCAGTGTCTTGTGTCCATTGGTTGTGCCTATATGCATGCATACAACCCTCCCTGGCCATCCCACTGTTGTTTGATAATCTGCTCTGCCTCTGTATCTATTTTTGTTCATCAGTTTATAATGCTCTTTATTATCCATAAATGAGTGAGATCATGTGATATTTTTCCTTCATTGACTGGCTTATTTCACTTAGCATAATGCTCTCCAGTTCCATCCATGCTGTTGCAAATGTTAAGAATTCCTTCTTTTTTTACAGCAGAATAGTATTCCATTATGTAGATGTACCACAGTCTTCTATTCCATTCATCTACTGATAGGCACTTAAGCTGTTTCCAAATTTTAGCTATGGTGGATTGTGCTGCTATGAACATCAGGATGCATATATCCTTTCTGGTTGGTGTTTCTGGTTTCTTGGAATATATTCCTAGAAGTGGGATCACAGGGTCAAATGGGAGTTCCATTTTTAAATTTTTGAGGAAACTCCATACTGTCCTCCATAGTGGCTGCACCAGTCTGCATTCCCACCAGCGGTAATGGAGGGTTACTTTTTTTCCAAGTCCTCTCCAGCACTTGTCGTTTGTTGATTGGTTGATGATAGCCATTCTGACAGGTGTGAAATGGTACCTCATTGTTATTTCGATTTGCATCTCTCAGATGATTAGTGACTTTCAGCATGTTTTCATATGTCTCTTGGCTTTCTGAATGTCCTCTTTTGAAAAGTGTCTATTTATGTCCTTTGCCCATTTTTTGATTGGATCATTTATCTTCCTTTTAAGTTGTATGAGTTCCCTATAAATGTGATAACATTAGCAAATATGTTCTCCCATGCAGTGGGATTTCTTGTTGTTTTTTTGATGGTTTCTATTTCTGTGCAGAAGCTTTTTATTTTGATGTAGTCCCATTGGTTTATTTTCTCTTTAGTTTCCAATGCCTCAGGAGCTGTATCAGTGAAGAAATTGCTTCGGCATATGTCTGAGATTTTTTTTGCCTTTGTATTCCTCTAGTATTTTTATGGTTTCCCATCTTACATTTAAGTCCTTTATCCATTTTGAGTTTATTTTTGTGTATGGTGTAAGTTGGTGGTCTAGTTTCATTTTGTTGCATGTATCTGTCCAATTTTCCCAACACCATTTATTGAAGAGACTGTCTGGACAATTTCTGGGTTCTCTATTTTATTCCATTGATCTATATGTCTGTTCTTGTGCCAATACCAGGCAGTTTTGAGAACAGTGGCTTTGTAATACAGCTTGATATCTAGTATTGAGATCCCACCTACTTTGTTCTTCTTTCTCAGGATCTCTGTGGCTATTTGGGGTCTTTTTTTATTCCAGAGGAATTTTTGGAAAGTTTGTTCTAGGTATTTGAAACATGCTGTTGGTATTTTAATCGGGAGTGCATTGAATTTATAGATTGCTTTGGGTAGTATGGAGGTTGTAATAATGTTGATTTTACCAATCCATGAACATGGTATGTTCTTCCATTTGTTTATGTCTTCCTATGTCTCTTTTTTCAATGTCCTGTAGTTTTCTGAGTAGAGGTCTTTTACCTCTTTAGTGAAGTTTATTCCTAGGTAGCTTAATTTTTTTGGTGTGATGGTAAGTGGGATTGCTTTTTTAGTCTCTCTTTCTGTAAGTTCACTATTGGTGTATAGAAATGCCAGTGATTTCTTGGCATTAATTTTGCTACATTGCTGAATTGGTTTATTAAGTCTAATAGTTTTTTGATGGAGTCTTTAGTGTTTTTTATGTATAATATCATGTTATCTGCGAAGAAGGACAGTTTTATTTCTTCTTTTCAAATTTGGATGCCTTTTATTTCTTCTTCTTGTCTAATCACAATGGCTAATACCTCCAGTACTATGTTGATCAGGAGTGGTGAGAGTGGGCATTCCTGTCTTATTTCTGTTCTTAAGAGAAATCGTTTTAATTTTTGCCCATTGAGTATGATGTTGGCTGTGGGTTTGTCATATATGGCTTTTATTATGTTGAGGTATGATCCTTCTATTCCCACCTTGCTGCGAGTTTTCATCTAAAATGGGTGTTCGATTTTGTCAAATGCTTTTTCTGCATCAATTGATATGACTATGTGGTTTTTATCTCTCAAATTGTTTATGTGATGTATCACGTTTATTGATTTGCAGATATTGTATCATCCTTGCATCCCTGGGATAAATCCTACTTGGTCATGGTGTATGATCTCTCTGATGTATTGCTGGATCCGATTTGCTAAGATTTTGTTGACAATTTTGGCATCTATGTTCATGAGGGATATTGGCCCGTAATTCTTTTTCATTGTGTTGTCTTTACCTGGTTTTGGTATTAGGGTGATGCTGGCTTCATAGAATGAGTTTGGAAGTGTTCCTTTCTCTTGAATTTTTTTGAATAGTCTGAGGAGGATAGGATTTAGTTCTTCGTGAATGTTTGGGAAAACTCCCCTATGAAGCTGTCTGGCCCCAGGCTTTTGTTTGCTGGAAGCTTTTTGATGACTGCTTCAATTTCTTCCATAGTTATTGGCCTCTTGAGATTCTTAGCTTCTTCCTGATTGAGTTTTGGAATGTTGTATTTTTCTAGGAATTTGTCCATTTCCTCCAGGTTGTCTAGTTTGTTGGAGTAGAGTTGTCCATAGTATTTTTTAACAATCATTTGTATTTCTGTGGGGTCTGTTGTTATTTCTCCTCCATCATTTCTGATTTTGTTTATTTGGGTCCTCTCTCTTTGCTTCTTGGTGAGCCTGGCTAGAGGTTCGTCAATCTTGTTTATGCTTTCAAAGAACCAGCTCTTGGTTTCATTGATCTGTTGTATTGTGTTTTTGGTCTGTGGGGGGGCTGTTTCTCTCTTTTCCATGGAAAAGGAAACAGTCCATTTGCTGAGTGGAGGAGCTGGGGATTAAGAAATTAAAGATAGACCAAGAGGCAGAAATAGATTTTAACCTGGGGCCAGGTGGGCGCCATCCTCTCTGATGGAGAGGTGGCAAAAAGCAGCCTGAGACACACAGCAGGTTTATTTTAATAGCCTAGATTTACATATCTAGTTCAGCCCCTGACTGATTAACATGTCAGCCTTATTGGGGAAGCATGTTCCCAGGGCGTAGCTGCCTATGCTCTAAGTTCAACTGAGAATAATTATAAGAAAATGCCTAGGTGCCTCCCAGGTGGCCCTCTACATTGGTCTCTATATCATTTATTTCTGCTCTAATCTTTATTATTTCCTTCCTTCTTTTCACTCTGGGATTTTCTTGTTGCTCTCTTTATAATTCTTTGAATTGTAGAGTTAGATGATTTACTACCACTTTTTCTTGTTTTTTGAGTTAGGCAGATAGAGCTATAAACTTCCCTCTCAGGACTGCTTTCATTATGTCCCATAGTTTTTGGATTGTTGTGTTTTCACTGTCATTCATTTCAAGGATGTTTTTAATTTCTTCTTTGATCTCATTGGTAACCCAATCAATATTTAATAACATGCTATTCAGCTTCAGAGTATTTGAGTGTTTTGGATTGTTTTTATTGTAGTTTATTTCTAATAATGTAAAAAGAAATAGAAAATAAATCAACAAACAAAAACAGGAAAACAAAGAAAAAAAGAGATAACAAAATAATAAAAAGTAAAAAAATAAAATGAAAAAGTGAAGTGTTCCTATGGCTGGCTTAAGATCCCAGTCTTCTGTACTATTGTGTTTCTCAGGTTCCAATTGCTGGGACTGAAAGTCTCTCTTTAGGCCTGTCCCTTTGTACTCTCAGAAACTATTTAGGTTGTTGTTGTTTTTTTAATCCTTTGTTTTTTTGTATCCATTCAGCTACCCAATGCTTTTTCACTGGAGCATTTAATCCAGTTACATTTAGGGTTATTATTGATAGGTGTTGGGGTCCAACCCTAGGAGGACCAGGAGTCCCCAAAGGTGTGGACGGAGTCAGCCAAAAAGGAATGACATGGAGACAGATTCAGTTGATCAGCAGCCTAGCCAGGATCTCTAGCCAGCATATCCAGCCAAGTTCTGTCTTTTATTGTCTTACTAGAGAACCGGTGCATAAAAATTTGTGCACTCGGGAGGGGAGGGGGGCCCCTCAGCCTGGCCTGTGCCCTCTTGCAGTCTGGGACCCCTCGGAAGAAAACGACCTGCTGGCTTAGGCCTGCTCCCGGGTGGCAGAGGGCAGGCCCAATCCCTAAGTGCAGCCCCTGGTTGGGCTCAGAGCAGGGCCGATTGGGGGTTGGGGTGCTGCCCCCTATCATGCACAGAGCAGGGTGGATCGGGAGGTTGTAATGCCACCACTAGTCACTCTCAGGGTAGAGCCAATTGGGGGGTTGGAGCACCGCCGCCTGTCACACTCAAGGCAGGGTCGATGGGGAGGTTGCGGGGCCACCCCCTGTCACACTCAGAGCAGGGCTGATCAGGGGGTTGAGGCACTGCCCCCTGTCACTCACAGAGCAGGGCCCATCAGGGGGGTTGGGGCTCTGTACCTTGTCACGCACAGAGCAGGGTTGATCAGGGGGTTGGGGAGCTCCCCCCATCACACACAGAGCAGGGTCGATCAGGGGGTTTGGGAGATCCCCCCCTGTCACACACAGAGCAAGGCCCATCAGGGGGTTGAGGAGCTCCCCCCTGTCACTCACAGAGTAGGGCCGATAGGGGTGTTGGGGCACTGCCCCCTGTCACACACAGAGCAGGGCCGATAAGGGGTTTAGGAGCACCCCTCCTGTCACACACAGAGCAGGGCCCATCAGGGGGTTGGGGAGCTCCCCCCTGTCACTCACAGAGTAGGGCTGATAGGGGAGTTGGGGCACCGCCCCCTGTCACACACAGAGCAGGGCCGATGGGGAGGTTATGGCTCTACCCCATCACACACAGAGCAGGACCGATCAGGGGGTTGGGGCGCTGCACCCTGTCACACACAGAGCCGCTGGGCGATCGGGGTTGGGGAGCTATCCCCTATCAGGCACAGAGCAGGGCTGATCAGGGGGTTGAGGCAACTTCCCTGTCATGAACAGAGCAGGCTGGATAGGGAGGTTGTGGCCCCGCCCCCTGTTTCACACAGAGCTGCAGGGTGATTAGGGGGTTTGTGCTCAGCCTCCTGTCATGCTGATCCCGGTGCTGGGAGGCATATTACCTTCTTACTATATAGAATAGAGGCCTGGTGCACGGGTGGGGGCCGGCTGGTTTGCCCTGAAGGGTGTCCTGGATCAGGGTGTGGGTCCCCACTGGGGTGCCTGGCCAGTCTGGCTGAGGGCCTGAGGGCCATTTTCAGGCTGGCAGATGACTGACGCTCCCAACCTCTCCTTTTTTTCTTTTTTTTTTAAAATTCTGGGCCAGCTTTACCTCTGAGGCCTCAGCTGCTGAAAGCAGGTTTCTGGCCTTTGTTTACCTTCTGTATTTGATACAATGTTGCAGTCCAGCTGGCTGAATCCCGGCTGACTAAAGCAGGTTTCTGGGGTTTTGTTTAGCTTCTATATTTGCAACACAGTTGCTTAGAGTTGCAGCTGAGAGGCCGGCAAGTCAGGCGGGGAACGTTGGAGTCTGCTGTCACTGGAGCAAGCAAGCCTCCCTGTTCGCTTCAAGCTGCCTGGCTGCCTGCCACCATCTTGGCTGGCAGATAGGTACTTATTTATTGCCATTTTAATTTTGTATGCCTAGGTTTCTCTCTGTGTTTCTCCTTCTCGTTATAGCAGTTCCTTTAGCATTTATTTTAATGCTGGCTTGGTGGTGATGTACTTGGTTAGCCTTTTTTTTGGTCTAGGAAGTTTTTTCTTTGACAATCTATATTGAATGATAGCCTTGTTAGATATAGTAATCTTGTTTCAGATCCTTGTTTTTGATTACTTTGAGTACTTCATACCATTTCCATTTGGCTTAAAGGGTTTCTTTTTTTTTTTCCAGCTAATTTTTTTTTCTTTTTTTTATATTAAATCTTTATTATTCAGATTATTACATTTGTTCCTCTTTTTTTACCTCCATAACTCCCCTCTTTCCAGCTCCCACCCCACCCTCCGCCCTCACTTCCCACCCACTGTCCTCATCCATAGGTGCACAATTTTTGTCCAGTCTCTTCCCGCATCTCCCAAACCCCTTTTCCCCCCAAGAATAGTCAGTCCATTCCCTTTCTATGTCCCTGATTCATTATAATCACCAGTTCATCCTGTACATCAGATTATTTATTCACTTGATTCTTAGATTCACTTGTTGATAGATGTGTATTTGTTGTTCATAATTTGTATCTTTACCTTTTTCTTCTTCTTCCTCTTCTTAAAGGATACCTTTGAACATTTCATATAATACTGGTTTGGTGGTGATGAACTCCTTTAGCTTTTTCTTGTCTGTGAAGCTCTTTATCTGACCTTCAATTCTGAATGATAGCTTTGTTGGATAAAGTAATCTTGGTTGTAGGTTCTTGCTATTCATCACTTTGAATATTTCTTGCCACTCCCTTCTGGCCTGCAAAGTTTCTGTTGAGAAATCAGCTGACAGTCATATGGGTATTCCCTTGTAGGTAACTGACTGTTTTTCTCTTCCTGCTTTTAAGATTCTTTCTTTGTCTTTTGCTCTTGGCATTTTAATTATGATGTGTCTTGGTGTGGTCCTCTTTGGATTCCTTTTGTTTGGGGTTCTCTGCGCTTCCTGAACCTGTAAGTCTATTTCTTTCACCAGGTCGGGGAAGTTTTCTGTCATTATTTCTTCAAATAGGTTTCCAATATCTTGCTGTCTCTCATCTTCTGGTACCCCTATCATTCTGATGTTGGTACGTTTGACACTGTCCCAGAGGCTCCTTACACTACCTTCGTATTTTCGGGTTCTTTTTTCATTTTGCTTTTCCGGTTGGGTGTTTCTTGGTTCTTCGAATTTCAAATCCTTGACTTGATTCTTGGGCTCCTCTGGTCTGCTATTGGGAGTCTGTATAATATTCTTTATTTCAGTCAGTGTATGCTTACTTTCTAGTTGGTTCTTTATCACACCATCGAGGGTCTCATTAGATTTCCTGTACATCTCATTAAGTTTATCGACAGACTCTAGAAGCCTCTTGAGAGACCTCAAAAGTGTGGTTCTGAACTCAATATCCTCCCTTGATAGTTTTGTGCTGTTTCTTTGTCTCCGCATTTTTTACGCTTTCTTGGTGCACCCCCTAGTGGTCTTTGTGCCCAGTCTTGTTGTAGTTAAGCCTTGATTGTTGTAGTTAATACTAGAGGGATTTTACCTCCAGGCCGACTGGCTGTGAGAATCAGCTGTGTTTGCAGTGGGAGAACTTCTGTCCTCTAGGGAAGTGCTAATCTAGCCTTTGCCTGAGGCTATCCGGCAAATGCCTCTGTGCAGGGCTTGGGCAGGGCGGGTCCCACAGGATCAACAGGGTGGAGGAGGGAGCAGTCATGGCTGCTCTCATTCTGTCCCCAGGGGTTCTTGTCTCTCTGTCCCAGCAACTGCTGCAAACCTTGGAGGGACTGAAGCCAGACAGTCCCGCTTCTCCCGTTTGAGTCTGGGTCCCTAGAGACTCGCCCGGATCTGTAGCTCAGAGTCTGAGGCTCCCTCCGGATTGAAACAGACAACCAAGCCCTCAGCCACCAGCCCGCGCCGCGCGCACTCTGCACCTTAGTATTTTACTTCAGCACTGCACCTCCTCTGATTCTCGGTTCCTCCTAGTTGTAGAACCTCCACTCAGCCAGCCTTCCTGTGGTTCTGGATGATGTCCGTTCCGTCTTTTAGTTGTATTTTTGTAGTGGTTGTTCGAGGCAGCAAACCCCAGTGTTAACCTATGGCGCCATCTTGGTTTCCCCCGCTTAAAGGGTTTCTGATGAGAAATCAGGTGTCAGCATTATGGGATCTCTTTTGTAGGAACAGTTTGCTTTTCTCTTGCTGCCCTTAGGATTCTCTCTTTGTCTCTAAATTTTGGCATTTTAATTATGATGTGTCTAGGGATGGGCCTGTTTTGTTTCTTCTTACTTGGGGTTCTCTATACCTCCTGAACTTATATGCCTTTTTCCTTTACCAAGTTAGTGTAGTTTTCTGCCATTATTTCTTCAAACATGTTCTCTATTCTTTTCTCCCTTTCTGCCTCTTCTGGTACACCTGCTATTCTAAAATTGTTACCTTCCATGTTGTCCCACAACTCCCCTAAACTGTCCTCCTGTTTTTTAATTTTTTTGTTGTTGTTGTTCTCTGATTGAGTGAATTTTTTCAACCCTGTATTCTAATTCACTGATTTGATCTTCAGTTTCCCCTAATCTGCTTTGTATTTTTTCCAATGTGTTATATCATTCTTTATTTCCAACTGTTCTTTTTTCAGTTACTATATCTTTTTTCATGCTGTTGAGCATCTTTACCATCATCACTCTGAACTCTGTTTCAGATAAAATTCTTATCTCTGCTTTATTTATCTCTTCTCCTAGATAATTCTCTAGTTCTTTCATGTGGGGGTTGTTTCTTTGTTTCCTCATTTTGGCTGTCTGTTTGAGTTTATGACTATAGCTCTCAGTCTCTGGTGCAGAACACTGTTAAATGCTGTTTCTGATTAAGTAGACCAGGTAAAGACTCAAAGCCTCCAGAGACTGCCTCTGCCTAGAATCGCGGTTCTCAACCTGTGGGTCGCGACTCCTTTGGGGGTCAAATGACGCTTTCACAGGGGTCGCCTAAGACCATCAGAAAACACATATATAATTACAGATTGTTTACAGTAGCAAAATAACAGTTATGAAGTAGCAACAAAAATAATTTTATGCCTGGGGGTCACCACAACATGAGGAACTGTATTAAAGGGTCGCAGCATTAGGAAGGTTGAGAACCACTGGCCTAGAGACTGATAGACTTGAATTGCCTCCAGGCAATCATCCTCAGGTGTGGTGAGAGATTTTTCAACAGGGTGGGGCAGTTGCTTCTGCCTGGAAGCTAATTGTTATTTTTTTGTCTCTTAGGTGGCCTCAGGGCATGGTGTTTTCCAATAGGATGAGTCAACTGTCTTCCCCCGAGGCAAGGCAGGTGTCTATGTGGGAAAGATGTCCTTTGCTGCATGAGAGAATGACTCAGCCCAGGAAACTGGGGGTGTTTGTCTTTTGGGCTCTAATCCATGAGTCTACAATCCTGGCTTCTGCTCACACAGCTCCAGTCCACTCCACCCTCCCTCTGCCAGAGCACAAGGTGGGAGACTCCACAGGGAATGTTTTGCATTGGCCCTTTAAGAAGGTGCCTGAATTTTCAGCTGTCACTCCAGGGCAGATAGCAACCTTGCTGCTTTTCACAGCCAGATGGTATGTGGGTACCCTCCTCAGTTGTGTTGCTCTCTGCTGAGGGGCCCAGCTTGGGGATTAGATTCCAGAGTTCTTAGTGGCACCCCCTTGCTCCCTCCCCTCCCCCCCCCCCCCCCCTGCCCCGCCACAGCTGAGATATCTCTCTGCAACTTCAGTTGCTGTCTGTAGGCATCCAACCAGCCCTTCCCCACCTCTGCCCCTTCTACCAGTCTTTGTGCAGTCTCCACTTTCGGTACTTGGGTATCAGGGTTCTCTCCTGCAAGTCTTCTGTTGATTATTCAGGAAGTTTTTTTGTATTTTAGTTGCAATTCCAGTTTGTTCCCGGGAGCATGTCCATGCACCATCCTCTTACTCTGCCACCATTTTTAATCCCTGGGAGTTGATTTTCTTTTTAAAGGGTTGTCCTTGTTTTGTCTAATAAGTTTCCTCCAGCAAATTTGTGAAGTTTGTCCCTTCTGGAGTGTGCAGACATTCATGTATGTCCATTTATAAAATGTTTAAATCTTGCTTCCTAAGATTTGCTGCTGGGTCTGCATTGCTTAGCATTTAGCCAAAGATTGGATCAAAGTTCTCTTTACACCTCATCAGTTAGGACTTCCACTTGCTGATGGATCTGTGTGTTGGCTCACAAGGACATTCAATGATCAGGTCATTTTCAAGTCTGCCCTGGTTTTGCACATCCCAGAGAATGAATGAATTGGTTGTGGAAGAGTGTTCCACATGTTTCTTGGTTACTCTTACAGGGAAAACACATTAATGACAGCCTTTGAACTGGAATTGGAAAATGTTTGCTAAGGGATTTGGTAAGGCATCCATCTCTCAGTCATTTTTCATTACAAAACAAATACTAGTCTACACATTATGAATTCCATTAGCATAACTTAAATGAGTGTGCAGGGAAAGTTGAACCAGGGCATTATTTGAGTCTTAGATAGGCATGAGGATTCCAAGCAATACCTTTCTACAGGGCATCTGCTCTGGGTCCAAAATTAGTTCCACAAAAATCTAGGAATGGGAAATTTTAAATTCCAATTGCTCGTTTGCCCAAGGAAACACAGAAACTCAGAGTTGGCCTAACGTTTACTCTGAGTATCTCTGGTCCATAGAGAAACTCTAGGTTCCACTGACCTGGAGTCCTGGTGACTGGTTCCTACCTCTCTGCAGCCAGGTCATGTCTTTGATCCTCAGTGCAGGCTGAATCAGGAATGCCAGAGTCTTCTGGTCACCTGTCACTACAGAGAGCCTCTCCTGTAAATCTGAGGAGCAAATAAGGTACAATAGGTCATTTTCTAATTGGGCTGCTGAAGGAGGCAAATGCTTGGTGATCATTGTTTAAACCATTCACACACACAAAAAACCAGTTGGTCTAGCTTAGCTGAGTTGTCTTGAGAATTTTTTGTTGTTGATTTGGTTAATTGTTCTTTTACCAATGAAGGCACTCATCCCTCAGCAGGGAACCCTTCACCAGCAGCAATTTTTGCAGAAGGTCCAGGCACTCAACTTCTGAGTTTCCATTTCCAAGCAATTTTGCGAACTATTGAACCAAAGAACAAAATGGCAATAAATGGCCTCAGAAGAATAACTCCCTAAATTAAAATCTATGTGTTTGTCTTGCTGTAAGATGTGTTTACCAAACTTTTACATTTTCCTGGTGCGTTTTATGCAATGTTGGTTTCTGTTACTCTTCATTTTGGCTAGCTTCTGAAATCATTAGCAAATGTAGTAGGAATGTGGTGAGCTCTGAGTTAGATGGTTTTGCATTAGCTGTTGCCTTGGGCCTGCTCCTGCTCCTGTGCGTTTCACCCACCATAGCAGGTGTGGTCCTATTGGAATTGCTGGATCAAGAACTACACTAAAAGGAGTCTCTGTTGGCACTCACATGTTTATACCAGTTACTGTGGAATATGGAGTCAACTATTTTACCTTCCTAAGAAATGGACTAAAGATGAAAAGACAGGAGTTGCTGATAGAGAAAGATGTAAGCAAGGGGAAATGAGTATTTAGATTTTAAGTTTGTAAATCTTAAAGAATATAGAACATGTATGGAGCACAAGAGGCTTCATAATGGTGAAGATGATCAGCTCAGTAAGAGAATTACTGAAAAATTTGGCTAAAGTGATTTGAGGAAAAAATAGGTATTTTATGTCATTAAAAAAATATCTTACCCTTCAATAAAAACAGCCTCTCTTGCTTGCATTTTACTTTTCTTGTTTTTTTTTTATCTGCATCATAAAATTCCTCAATAAGACATCTTCCTGGTGAAATCTTTACCATCCAGTTTGCCTTCCCTGCGAACCTTCCATAAACTGTCAACTCCTTCACCAGTTACAAAAGTAATAGCTTGAAAACTTCTTCAGTCTGATTGTCAACTGTAAAGATATTAATATAATAATAATTTATAATGATAATGGAAAAGTATTCCATCACAATAAAAAATGAAAAACCCTGATATGTCTAAAGTGGGCAGGATTTACATAAGGAAAAATACTACCACATCGCCAATAGTGTCAACAACAAAAACAAACCAAAAATCCAAACATGAAAGTATCGCCCTGCCTGGGAGCTCAGTTGGTTAGAGCATCGTCCAGGTATGCCAAGATTGTGGGTTTGAATCCCAGTTCAGGCACATAGAAGAAGCAACCATGAAAGAATAAATAAGTGGGACAACAGATGTTTCTGTCTAAATAAATAAGAATATTTTAAAAAGCTTTATTTAAAAAAATAACTACCAATAGATAAGAGGAACATATAATAGGACTTAAATAAATTGAGAGACATCATATGTATCTGCATATACTGATTCAAGAGATTATCAGTTAAAATTAATTCTCAAGCTAATTAAAATTTCACTAAGATTTCTTTTAAAACTTGGAATACTGATTAGAACTTCATTTCAAATAATTTCAAGGTAAACATGGCCAGGAAGAGACAGAAAAAGAATATTAAAGAGGGGGAACATTGTAACTGTAAAACACTACAATACGTTTTATAAAGAAGCTAAAATAGTGCAGTGCTGATGCAAAAAGAATCAGACAGTCCAATGGATAAAACAGACCACCCAAAAACAAAAAAACATAACCTGAGAGTTTAATGCATGGTAAAGTGACATTTTAAACTAGGTGAGAAAAGGTGGTTTGGGACAGGTGAATAGCCATTTTTTCAGGAAGTTCTTAAATGTGAACACCATGCTCCAAAATAAATCTTGGATTGATTAAAGATTTATTTGGCCCACCTCTTACACAAATTAAAATGTAAGAGGTGGGCCAAAGGGGGAGGATTAAGAGGCCTGCAGAAAGGTGCTTTCATCTGGAGAGCGGGCACTGGTTTCTCATAAATGTGCACCTGCAGACACATACTGCCACAATCTCTGAAACCATGAAAACATCCTTCTGTTGTTGCATCTGCTAAATTCCCTGGAGGTTGTCTGGGGCCAGAGGGATGTGGAACAGATATAAACGGGGGCACTGGGAGATTTAGAGGTGTTTTTAATGGGAGTTTTCTCAGGGACCAGACCTTGAGCATCCTGAAGTTCTACACCACCCTAGCCCTGTTCATAAGCAAAGATTGCTTTTTCACCGGGGCAACTATTGCAAGTCTCTGGAAACACCTGGCCAACTCCCAGGGATGTTTGAAAAGAACCCAGACCTGCCCACAGACAATCACTGAGATTTTTTTAATTTTAATTTTTGTTAATCCTCACGGAGTATATTATTTCCATTAATTGTTTCTTTGTGGAAGGAAGGGAAGGAGGAGGGGTGGGGGTGGCAGAGAGAGAAACACCAATGTGAAGGAGACTTTGGTTGACTTCCTCCCGAATGCACCTGATGGGACCAGGGATCTATCTGCAACCTAGGTTCATGCCCTTGACCAGTTATGGAAACCGCCACCCTCTGATGCTCAGGCAGAAGCTCTAACCAGGGAGACACATCCACCAGGCAGTCTCTGCGATTTGAGTTACTTGGGCTTTGCACATGGGCTCTGGCTGCCCTTGACCACAAGGCCCTACGCACATGCCTAGTGATGTCAGAGGCCGTTGCTTGGTTACTGCGATTCCGAAGGGAGAGATGCTAAACTGCCAAACTGCCCTGCTTGAATGCTGTGGTGTGAGGTGGTTGGCTAGAGAGCTAGTATTGAGCTCAGGAGGCGCGAAAAGTGGAGGGAAGGTAAGGCTTCTCTGAAGCCCTGACTCTCCACCATGAAGAAGGTGTTTTCTTTTCTGAAAAGTCCCAGGGTGGGGGCCATGGACTCCCCCACCAATCCAGGGAGGAGTGGCTTGGGAGCCCCAAGGCCTCTCTTTCGAGACACAGATATGGGAGCGATCCACAAAGCTGCCAGCGTGGGCAATGTGCGGAAAGTGAAGAAAATCCTATTGTTCAGGAAAAGCGGCCTGAACGATAGGGACAGGATGAGCAGGTAATGGGGACTGGGAGGCTGGGGTCCTGGGGTCCACTGGGAGGAGGTGGGTGGACTTGGGAGAGACACCCCTTGCAGGTCTCAGCAGGTGGGAGCAGCCTCCTGTCAGCCAGGGTGCTGTAGCTCCTCCCTGGTGGACACCTGACCTGGGGTCTAGCCCTCAGACCAACTTTATGAGCAAAGACAACAACATAAGGACCCTCTCACAATGCCTCTTACAGAACACTTCACTGACAACCTTTAAGGGATGTAACTGCATATCAATAATGGAAACACAATTAAGTATATACAGTATTTTGTATTAGACAGAGGCCTGGTGCACAGAATTTGATCACTGAGGGAAGGGGGGAGTCCCTCAGCCTGGCCTGCACCCTCTCACAGTCCAGGACCCCTCACTCCTTACCGCCAGCCTGCGCACTGCTCCTTAGTGTTGCCGCAGAGGCAGGAGAGGCTGCTGCCACCGCCGCTGCCCTCACCAGCCCTGAACCCAGCTTCTGGCTGAGTTAAGCTCCCCCTGTGGGGGCACACTCACCACCAGGGGGTAGCTCCTGCGTTGAGCATCTTCCCCCTGGTGGTCAGTGATATCATAGCGACTGGTCATTCTGCTGTTCGGTCGATTTGCATATAAGGCTTCTATTATATAGGATGTACACATTTTTACACTATAATGTTACATGCTATAGAAAAATGCATAATGAGAGAAATAATTCCCATAATCAATCACCTTCTGAGCTAAAAGTTCTTGGGATAAAATCCAATACCCGCTTTATATCAGTGTGCACCTGTGTTCTTTATGGAGGGACCTCAGAAGGAACTTTGAGGTGGGAAGATGGCTATGGTCCTGATTAAGAAGACTCACTTTCTCAAAATGTGTGCTCTTCCTATGTTTATCAATTTTACAACCAAGTAAATATGTTTTAAAATTGTTTCAGTTACATGCTATCTTTCATTGATCTGGTGAAATTAAGAAAATTTTGTATAGTAGACACAGGTTTACCCTTCTAGCTATCATCAGGTGCTATAAACTTTCAGAAAGTATTTATTTACAGATAAATAGTTGGAACAGAATGGAAAATGCCCAAACACCCCAAATATATGTAAGACCTTAGAAATTGATACTGGTGACATTTCATGTTTGTAGAAAAAGGTCAATTAAAAATGGACATTTTATGTTAAGTATTGGGGGGAAAATAACTAGATTAAAATAAATTTCCAATTAAAAATTTTAAATATAGAAAATGAGAAAAGTACCAGAAGAAAGCACAAAGGTTTATTTATGCATTTTTAAAAAAATGTTGACCAAGACTTCAAGAGCAAGATTTCAGGAGGTTGATTGAGCAATATAAAAAATTCAAACCCTCTGTGTATCCGAAAATAATATTATCAAAATCAAAGAAAATGTGCTTGCAAAATATTTGCAATGTATGTGTATCAGAGGAAAAAGTATGTCTTCCTTTTACAGAGAAGCCTTTAAAATCAACAAGAAAAAACTCTAATTTGAAAGTGGACAAAGTGCTTTTTGCATAAGTATAAGTGACCAGCAGACAAAGGAAAAAATATTTAGCGTTCCTGGTAAGAAAAGGAATAAGTTAAAAGAGGAGTTAAATAATATTTTCCATCCACAAAATTTGTGAAGTTGACTAGCGATTGTCTTTATATTGCTACTTCAAATTTAAGTTGCTTTTGATTTTGAAATAGGGAATTTGATGCTGAGTACCACACTTAACATATGTATTCTCTATACCCATCAATTCTCTTTATACTAAAATATCATTATGAAATAATTAGATAAATTACACAATTTGTTTTACTCAGCACTTCTTAAAATAGCAGTGTATTAATAAGAAAGACTCAGCTTGGTTATACATACAAACAGACTATGATCTTCTGTTATGGAAAAATATGTGCAAAATGTGATAAAATTTATTTCTGAGCATTTGTATTATAAACTAGAGGCCCGGTGCACAAAAATTTGTGCACTCGGGGGGGTCCCTCAGCCCAGCCTGTGCCCTCTTGCAGTCTGGGACACCTCGGGGGATGACCACCTGCTGGCTTAGGCCCACTCCCGGGGAGATTGGGCCTAAGCTGGCAGTCAGACATCCCTCTGGCAGTCCAGGAGCCCTTAGGGGATGTCCATTTGCCAGTGGAGAGCAAGCCTAAGCTGCAGTCAGACATCCTTAGTGCTTCTGAGGAGGCAGGAGAGGCTCCCACCATCACCACTGTACTGGCAGCTGGCAACCTGGCTTGTGGCTGAGCAGAGCTCACCCCTGTGGGAGCGCACTGACCATCAGGGGGCAGCTCCTGCATTGAGCATCTGCCCCCTGGTGGTCAGTGTGTGTCATAGTGAACAGTCATTCCCAGTTGTTCTGCTTTTAGGGTTAATTTGCATATTACCCTTTTATTATATAGGATGAACATTTCCTTTAATGAACACATACAGACATTCTAGTAAATATTATGAATTGATTTCTCACTTTCTGTTTTTTGGAAAATTTTTTGAGATTTGGTATCTTCTGACAACTATTGGCCTCTTCAGAAGTAAAGGGGATATTTTTATGTTTATTTGATGTTTACTGTTGACACTGTTACAGATGTCCCCCATTTCACCCCCTTAGTGCCCTTCCACCCAGCCACCTTCAGCCTTCACACATTGCTGTCTGTGTCCATGGGCTGTGCACATATGCACATATGTTCTCTGGCTAATCTCTTCCAGTTCCCCCACCCCTTCCATCTGAGATCTGTCAGTCTGGCCCATGTATCCATGCCTCTTCTCCTATTTTGTTTGTCAGTTTATTTTGTTTGTTAGATTCCACATGTAAGTGAGATCATATGGTATCTGTCTTTCTCTGACTGGCTTATTTCATTTACCATAATAACCTTCAGATCCATCCATGCTGTGGCAAAGGGTATAAGAGCTCCTTCTTTTTTACAGCAGCGTAGTATTCCATGGTGTAAATGTACTACATCTTTTTCATCTACTTATCTACTGATGGGCACTTGAGTTGTTTTTCACCTATGCCTGTAAGCACATCATATGTGTTTTACTTCATATAGCTTTATTACATATAATATGTAAATGGTTATAGATAAATCTTTTTAGTTGTGTGGTTATAAACATGAAACATTCAAAATAGTGCCCTGACTAGTATGGCTCAGTTGGTGGGAGCATCGGCTGGTACCCCTCCTGTACACTGAAAGGTCTCAGGTTCTTCTCAAGTCAAGACTCCTATCCAGGTTTCTGGTTTGATCACTGCTTGGGTGGGGTGCCTATGGGAGGCAACCAATTGATGCTTCTCCTTCACCTCAGTGTTTCGCTCACTCTCTCCCTCTCCTTTCCTCTCTCTCTCAAATCAATTAAAACTAATTTTTAAAAAACATTTAAAAATGTTCTTTTTGTTTTATTGTTGACAGTATTACAGACTTCTCCCATATTTTTCCTTTTTTGTCCTCCCTCCACCCAAACCCCACCCCACCAGGCAACTTTCCCATATTATTGTCTGTGTCCATGGGTTATGCATATACGTTCTTTGGTTGATCTTTTCCTGTCCTCCCACTACCACCCTGATATCTGTTGATCTATTCCATGCATCCAAAGCTCTGGATATATTTTGTTCATCAGTATGTTTTCTTCATTAGATTACACATATAAGTGAGATCATGTGATGTTTTTCTTTCTCTAACTGGGTCTTTTTCTTTAAAAAAGTAATAAAATAGAAAATATAGGAGAACTATGGCCTGTGGGGATCAGCCAAAACAGGCAGTCCAACACCACCTGCCGCTCCTGCCTGCCACTTTGGCTCATCCCAGCCCACTGCACTTGCCCCCACCACTGTTCCTGCTGCTCTGCTGCAGTCTCTGGGCTGTGGCGGCCAACCGTAAGCCCTGTATCTGGCGCCTGTCCATCAGCTGAGCCACACTCCCACTGTGGGAGCACACTGACAACCAGGGGCAGCTCCTGTGTTCAGTCTCTGCCCCCTGATGGTCAGTTCACATCGTAGTTACTGGTCGAGCACTTGCATAGGCTTTTATGTTTATACTAGAGGTCAGCGCACAAAATTGAGTGTCCCTGCCCGCTAATCGACATCCCCCCACACACGTGAGCCTCACTGTGCCCGCCTCACTGCACCCACCTTTCCACAACTACCCGCCCACCACCCCGCCACCTGCTGGCCACCAGCCTTGCTGTGATCAGAGCTTGCAGGCTGTGGGGGAGGGACTGAGAGGTGCTCCATGCACCTCCTGGTGACTGGTCATTTGGTCATTACGGCATGAAGGCATTATGTCCACTGGCCTTTTTATAATATAGAATAATGGCCCAGGGCATGAAATTCGTGCACATTAAAAGGGAATTAATTAGAGGAAATATTTTAATATTGCTATTTGCCCTTTCTCTATAAAAGAAGTATCAGAGCTGAAAGAAAATTAGTAAAATGTATATGAAAATCTTCCTCCTCTCAGAGTCTGGAGAACACCACGGGACCCAGAGTCAAGTTCCCAGCCACCCGCTGCACCTCGAAATCACACGAGACCCAGACCCGGCAGGACCCAGCCCCATTGGGCAAGATCCAGCCCCAGCCAGCCCCACCACCATCAATCCTCGCCGGGTGGGGGGGAGGGGGCGGCGCAGCTTCAGGTCCCTCGGCCTGGCACCAGGGCAGGGGGCATGGCCTGAGATCACCCATCTACCCCCGCCAGGCGGGTGGCGCAGCCTCAGGTCCCCACCCCGACTCAGCACCATGCAGCTGCACGCAGGTCCCTGCTGATCACTCATTACGGCTTGTGACGGGAACCCTGCCTTTGCTGTGGGCATAGCCATCTTGTAATGGCCTGATGGAGTGAGGGTCAATTTGCGTATTATCTCTTTATTATATATAGGACTAGAGGCATGAAATTCGTGCATGGGGGGTTCCCTCAGCCCCGCCTGTACCCTCTCCAATCTGAGACCCCTCAGGTGATGTCCGACTGCCGGTTTAGGCTTGTGGATCGGGCCAAAACTGGCACGGATAAAACCTAAACCATCAGTCGGACATCCTTCTCACAATCCGGGACCCCTGGCTACTAGCCGCTCACCTGCCTGCCTGCCTGCCTGATTGCCCCTAACCACCTCTGCCTGCCTGTCTGATGGCCCTTCACTGCTCTCCCCTGCAGGCCTGATCACCCCTTACTTCTCTCCTCTGACAGCCTGATCATCCCTAACTGCTTTCCGCTGCTGGCCTGATCACTTCTAACCACCTCTGCCTGGCCCCCCCCCCCCCCCCCCCACCATGGCTTTGTCTGGAAGACATCCGGAAGGACATCAAAAGATGTCTGGTCTATCCGGTCTAGTTAACATATTACCCTTTTATTAGTATAGATAGATAATATTCCATTGTGTAGATATACCACTGGTTTTTAATCCACTCATCTGCTGCTGGGCACTTAGGCTGTTTCCAAATTTTAGCTATTATAAATTGTGCTGTTATGAACATAGGGGTGCGTATGTTCTTTCTGATTGGTGTTTCTTATTTCTGGTGATATTTTCCTAGAAGTGGGATTGCTGGGTCAAATGGAAGTTCCATTTTTAATTTATTGAGGAAACTCCATACTGTTTTCCAAAGTGGCTGCACCAGTCTGCACTCCCACCACAGCAGTGTACAAGGATTCCTTTTTCTCCACATCCTCACCAGCACTTGTTGTTTATTGATTTGTTGATGATAGCCATTCTGACAGGTGTGAGATGGTACCTGGTTGTCATTTTAATTTGCATCTCTCAGGTTTTTAGTGACTTAGAGCATCTTTACATATGTCTCTTGGCCTTCTGTAAGACATTCTGAATTGAAAATTGGATTCCAATGTCAGAGATGTTAAAGTGAGAGAATATAAGCATTTTAGAATAATTGAAATTCTGTGTTCTTTCTAATCCTTAAAACACATATGCAAAGTAGGTATAATGATATCAGTTTGCTAATTGACATGTTGTCTTTGTAAAGTGGCGGTAATAGTAATAATGATACTAATATCACAATTATTAAGCTGTTTTTTATGTGCAAGTTACTGTAGTAAACACTTTGCATAGATTCTCATTAAAAAAAATAGTGGTGGCCTGTGAGATTCCTATTATTTTTATCCCCATTTTGTTGATGAGGAAATTGAGGCCCAGAAAGGCCAAGTGACAGCTACTAAGTGACAATTAAAACAGGATCAGAACCAAGTTGAGCTGAATTCCCAGGTCATCCTCTCCGTATTCAAATAGGCTTTTCCTTCACTAATGTGGTGAGTAACAAAAACTAATAAATATCGTACTGTCTCCAGAAGAAAATTAAATATTTGCTTTGAAGGCATAGAGAGAAATGTTTACAATTATGTGGATATTATATGCTTTCATCTGGTGCCCTCTAATTCTCTAAGCAGTCCTCTCACTTTCATAGGACTGCTTTGCATGTGGCCTGTGGCAAGGGCCATCCGAGAGTGGTGAGATTGCTAACACGCAGACATTGCTTATTGAACCTCTGTGACATTGACAACAAAACAGCTCTCATTCACGTATGTATTAGCCAACTATGTCAACATGAGGGGGGTTTAATTTAATTACTTAGAATAAAAATGAGTTTGTCTCATTTAACTAGAAGCCATTGGTGAAACTTGTGGAATGTTTACTTTGAATACCTAGAACTTATAATCTATTTCTTGGCATAATACTGACAGGCTATACAATATGACCAAGAGGAATGTGCAACCATTCTTCTAGACCATGGTGCCAATCCAAATGTAATGGACATCCATGGCAACACTCCTCTTCACTATGCTGTCCTTGGCCACAATACAGCTATAGTGGAAAAGCTACTTTCCTGTATGGCAAATATGGAAGCAAGAAATAAGGTATAGACCAAGTAACTTTATTTACAAAATACTTGAAATACATGTTTTTACTTTATTTTCAAGCCTTTTAAAAACTATACGTTCTATTAATTTTAAAGAGAAAGGAAAGGAGAGGGAGAGAGATAGAAACATCAATGATGAGAAAGAATTATCCATTGGCAGCCGCTTGCCCATCCCGTCTGGGGATTCAGCCCACAAACTGGACATGTGCCCTGACCTCCTGGTTCAAGGGTCAGCACTCAACCACTGAGCCACACCAGCCAGGCACAAGGACTTTCTTTCTCCTTCCTTCCTTCCTTCCTTCCTTCCTTCCTTCCTTCCTTCCTTCCTTCCTTCCTTCCTTCCTTCCTTCCTTCCTTTCACACAAAGATTTTCTTTCTCACATACATACACTGAATACAATAGATCAGGCCCTATCACCATGGAGACACTCCAAAGCCCAATCAGGGCGGGCTGGAGAAATGTAGTGTCCATGGAAGGGGCAAAGCTCTGCCTCTCAGCTACCCTTCCACTCCAGAAGGAAGAACTTCCTGTTAGTGCCTGGGAGTGGGAGATGGGCTCAGAGCCCACTAAAGCTGAAGGCCTGGGGGAGTGAAGTGATGCTGGGGCCTGGCTGCTGTGCTGGCAAGGGCTTAGGAAATGGTGCTGCTGGGGATGGGTGGGAGGAGGAGGCCTAGTCCCCAGCAAGGGGAGCTGGGTGAGTGCAAGAGGGAAGAGGAAGCCCCAGTCCACAGGCAACAAAATAGCAACAGGATACCACGATAGGAACACAGATTCTGGGAACCCGTACTGTAAATGTTGGAAGTGAGATTTGGAGAAGGATGCTGCAGTTAATCTGTTGAAGAGGAAGTGCAGGGCATTTTAAAGGGAAGAACAGCAGTGACTGCACAGGGGTGAGAAGATGGGGATCCTTTTATTTATTTTTCCTCCTCACCAGAGTATTTCCCATCCTCCATTGATTTTAGAGAAAGTGGAAGGGAGGGAAGGATGAGGGGTGAGAGAGAGAAACATTAATGTGTGGGTACCTCTTGCATAGGCCCAGACCAGGGCTGGGGACCAAATCTGCAACCCAGGTACAATCTCTTGAATGGGAATCAAACCTGGACCCTTCCATGGGCAGACCAATGCTCTAACCAGTGAGAACACCAGCCAGGGCAAAAGGGGCTACTTTTTATTTACTTTCTATATTATATGTGTAAGTTCAGAGGATCTTTTATAAGTTTTAATGTTCAGTTTATATTTATATAATTTAATAAATTATAAACTGTTTTTCTGTTTATACAGGATGACTTCACACCACTTTCACTTGCTAAATATGAAAACAAAGAGAAAATGGTGGAGATTTTAGTAACTAGAGCTTCAAAAACCAATCACATGGAAAGGTACAATTGCTCATTCCTTGTTTTATATTTGGAGGGTACATTTATTAAAGCTGGGGCCAGTGAAACAATGAAGGGCTGAATTGGAACTATTCTCAGCTGTCAGAGAGACTGAAATAAAGCTGCAGGAAAAGACCAGACTTTCTCCTTTGTTAGCAGACCTGCCCCCCAAGGACACTAGAACATCTTTGTTCAGGTAATGGAAGGTCCCATGTCGCCTTTCCCAGAGAAGTAGGCAGCAGCCTACCTGAGACTCCATAACTGAGGTTGGCCCCTCAAAGGATCTCTTTGCCATAAGAATGAAACATTCCCTAGTGAGTTTAATTTACCTCAGGTTTCAAAATATTTTAAATTATGCCTCACATGGAAGCCAGTTAGAAATCTCTGATTCAAGAGTAGGTTATTGGTCCTTACAATTGTTAAGGCCCCATAATGACTCATCAGTATCCATTAGTGACAGGTAGGATTCTGTCATCCAACCCAGTTGGGTGTGGACAGGGATATTAAGCATCATTCTCATAAAGATCTGCTGGTTCACAGTGTGAGTAGATAGGGAAGGGATAGTAGTGGTCCAGGCCACATCCTGACTTCTATTAGTTTTCTGTGGTCGACATGATTCACAACAGAAATAAGGGAGCATTGTGTTATCGGACTTCATGAGGTAATATATTTATACATACATTTAGTTGCAAGTTATATAGTAGCTAAAAAACCCTGAATTATAAACCCCAAAGAAAGAATAGGTAATAACCAAAATCCTATATAATAAAAACCTAATATGCTAAGTGTCTGGTTGTCTGGTCATCCATTCAACCAATAAAAGCATAATGTGTTAATGATATGCTAAGGCTGCTCAACTGTTCACTATGATGTGCACTGATCACCAGAGGGCAGATGCTCCAACTGGTAAGTTAGCTTGCTGCTGGGGTCCAGCCAATTGGGACTGAGCGAGATGGGCCAGACATGCCCTGGAACTCTTCTGTGGTCCTTCCCTGGCTGGCCAACCTCCTGCTTCCCTCCCCAGCTCCAATTGTGCACCAGTGGGGTCCCTCTGCCTGGCCTGCACCCTCCCTCAATCCAGGACCCCTCAGTGGGGCACATTGACTGTCAAGTAGTTCCATCCTATATAATAAAATGCTAATAGGCAAGTCAACCAAATGGCAGAATGACCGATTGCTATGACGCACACTGACCACCAGTGGGCAGAAACTTAACACAGGAGCTTCCCCCTGGTAGTCATTGCACTCCCACAGGGGGAGTGTCACTCAGCCAGAAGCCCTGAGATGGCCTCATGACTAGCAAGCACAGTGGCAGTGGCTGGAGCCTCTACCACCACCACTGCAGCACTAAGGATGTCTGACTGCTGGCTTGAGGGCAGGCCTAAGCCGGCAGTTGGACATCCCCCGAGGGCTCCTGGACTGTGAGAGGGCACAGGCCAAGCTGAGGGACTTCCCTGCCCCGAGTGCACGAATTTTGTACACCGGGCCTCTAGTTAATATTTTCTGAGAACTGCAACATTTGAATGTTAGAAACTATGAAAAACCCACATTGGGATTTCATTTGGATTCTAAATTAGTTTCAAAAAATAAAGCTCATAATGAGAGTTTTCCTTTGCCTTGCTGTTTCTCCAAGCATCTCTTTTTGCTGTATTATGTCATTTAATTCTCCAAACAACCTTCAAAAGTAAGGTAGTAAAACTATTATTTTGTAAAGGAGGACCTTGAGCCATAGAAAAGTGACTTGTTTGAGAAAAAATAGCTGTTGGTTATAGAACAGGGATGTCTGAGTTCAAGAGACTTGCCATTATGTCAAGTTAACTCTAGTTAATTCACCAAACTATATTACCCTCAAATCCTGACTGTTTCGTGCTTTTAAAAAAAAAAATTACATGCTTCATAAGAAGTTTGTAGAACTTACAAGTTTGAAGTGTATAGTAGAATTAAAGTTTTAATATTGACTCTGATGTTATCTGAAATATTCTAAGAATTTACAATATTAGGAAAATATTTTTATGTGTGTATTGACATAGTAATATTATTTATAACCTTTTTTTTAATTGATAGCGACCAACAACTACCTTCAAAATATAAAGAAGAAAGACCTATAAGATCTTCTGACGGTAGCAATCTTGGTAAGACTTCTGATAGTGAATTACTCTTGGTTGTCCTACCATGGATGAATTATGAGTAAGTTTTGCTAATGAAAGAGCAATAAAAGAAAACCCACAAATAATGTGTAAGTTGCATGTATAGTTTTTCTTAATCTCTTTCTTAATAGAATAGTGTTCGGTATTATTAAAACAGTTAATTATAGGTAATTTTAATACCTGGGGCAACAGTGAAAAGAGGTTCATTTATTTAGTCCTTAACTCTAAAATCCTATATGATATCTTTATGTAAAAAAGAAAAATGATTTTAAGTTACGTTGTTGTATGTTTCCTCTATATTCATTTTGTAACTAATTGGACTTGTTTTAAAAATGAATCTTTTGTTTAGTTTTTACAGCCAGTAGATTACATTTAGTAAATGAAAACCTGTTTTTTCATAGTGATTTGTCTGACTAAAAAAGTCACTAAAACTGGGAACTCAACAATATTTTCCTGGTACCACAAACAAATGGCAAAAAATAAGAACTACAGCACTTAGTTGAACTACAACGCTCAATGAGATTGTTTTTCTTGATTTCAGAGAGGAAGGACAAGGAAGAGGCATAGGATCATCAATGATGAGAGAGAATCATTGATCAGCTGCCTCCTGCACACCCCACACTGGGGATCGAGCCTGCAAAGGGAGCCTGTGCCCTGACTGTGAATCGAACTTTGATCTCCAGTTTCATAGGTCAATGCTCAACCACTGAGCTGTGCTGTCAGGGCCCAATGAGGTTATTTTTCAAAGATACCTACTGACAGCACAGAAGTCAGAAAGGCCAAACCTGTTGAGAATCATGGAGTATTTCATATATAATGCCAACAAGATCTCACTGTTATCACCTTTATTCATCAAATGTCAAAACAGAATGAGATATGATGATTCAGTAGAACAAGAGGTTTCCTTCTGTTTGTTGGATAATTGTCAGAACATTGTCATTTCTTAGAACAAGATACTCTGTTACCATTGATCAGAAGGTAATCATAATAAGTATTCAAATAACCCAATTCAGGACTCCTACAAATTACAATAAAAGTACAAAAGTGTTTCACAATGACAAAAATGCCATAGTGCTACCCAGATGTGGCTCCTAGTTAATTGTGCAATCGGAAATGTATGAGGACACCTTGGACTCGGTAGACCTTTATCAGAGGACTTGTGTAGGCCGGTTTTGCAACTTTTAGGAAATACAAGGATGAAATGGTGTTTTGACCCTGAAATTTCTCAGAATATGAGAGCGCTGTCCCTGGTTTATTTCTGTTTTTGTGTGGTTTTTTTCAGCAGAATTTTCAATTTTTTTCCCAAAATCTAATTATTAATTTACTTACTGGTCTACTATTTAACTCTCAGGTGCCTTTTAGGTACTGAACGACATTCTTATGTTGCAGAATTGAAATATTTTAAAAACACAGTCCCTGCCCTCTAAGAATTTGTTAATGTCATTGTCATTCCTATTACTTACTATACTTTATTCAGTGCTTACCAGGTGGTAGAATGCACTAGGACTTTATAATTATCATTTTTTTTATTGATGTGAAGTATGTGCCAGCCACTTTAAGACCATGATGAGAATTAGAGTTTTAAAAATGTGGGTGAGGCCTTGGCCTTGTAGGTCAGTCCTTAAAGCATTGTTACCAATATGCCAAAGTTGTGGGTTTCATCCCTGGTCATGCTACATACCAGAACCAACCAATGAATGCATAAATAAGTGGAACAATAAGTCGAAGTTCTCTCCTTTTCTCTCTCTAATCAATGTTTTTAAGTAGTTAAAAATCAAATAAAAATAAAGGTGTGCTTGCACACCCAAGTCTTTCTCCGTTTCTTTTCCCACAGGGATGTATCTCCCAAACTCTGAGGGACCCCAGGAGGCTTACAACCAGAGCAACAATGGTCAGTGGCAATTTATCCCGGGCAAACCCTATAAACCTGTCCCCAAGACCCTCTTTTGTCTGACTACTTAGTGAGCCTAGGCTAATTTCTCCATCCCTTTCTTGTTTCACTATCCCCAACTTTAATAAATGTCCTCTAAAATTCACACACACACACTATAAAAATTTTAAAAATTAAAATCTGGGTGGGATTTAAAGTAAGCATGCAGGTGGAGGAGAAGTTTGCCAGGTAAAGGGGCAGAAAGGTTATGTTTGGCGGGGGAACAGGTATTGCAATTACACGTTAGGCAGCAGGAACAGCAGGGTAAGAGCTAAGATGCACACGTGAAGTTTATGGGATTCATGAGCAGTGCCGTTTCAATGTGAAATGTGCGCTACGGGAATGGTTGGGAATGAGGTGAGTGCTTAGCTAAGGCAGGCTTATGAAAGCCCTTAGTACTACAGAAAGGACTAGATCTTATCTTGTACATCTTGGGAACTTATCAGATAGAATGCTGTTAGCTTCAGATAATAGGTGGCCTAATTAAGAGGCTGAAACAATAGGAACCAGGATTGTTTTGGTGGCTCAGTGATGACATAAGGATCCCAGGTGTTGTCCCTTATTCAGCTGTGAGGTTGTCAGTGTTTATGTCTGCTTTCCTGGTCAGTAATTGGCTAGGCTCCAAAGCATCCTATTCTCACATGGCAATATATGAAGGCCAAAGCACTGCTTTGTTCATTTTTAAATTTTTTAAAAATCTACTTGGTACACAATATATTACTTTCAGGTGTATGACATAGTGGTTTGACGTTCACATATCTTATGCTGGGTTCACAGTGAAAAGTCTAGTAACCATCTGTCACCGAGCAAAGTTATTTCAATAATTAACACATTCTCTGTGCTGTGGACTAGATCCCAGTGGATTACATATTTTATAACTGGAAGGTTTTACTTCTTATTCATATTCTTTATTTCATCCCTCTCCTCAACTATCCTCTGGCAACCATCAGTTTGTTCTCTGTAGCTACAGGGTGTGTTTCTGTTTTGTTTGTTTTGTTGTTTTAGATTGCACAGGTAAGTGAGATCAAACAGTACTTGTCTTCCTTTATCTTATTTCACTTAGCATAACATCCTTTTGGTCGATGCATGTTGTCCTAAATGGAAAGATTTCATTCTTTTTTATGTCTGAGGATACATGTATATACACACATATATAATCTTATATACATATAATATATATATACTGCACCTTCTTTATTCATTTATCTATGGAAAAAAATCTATGCTGCTTCCATATCCTGGCTATTGTAAATCTTGCTGCAGTGAATATGGGTGTGAATATCTTTTCAAATTCGTGTTCATGTTTCTGTTGGATACATACCCCGAAGTGGAATGGCAGTTCTATTTCCAATTTTTTGAGGAGTGTCCATGCTGCTTTCCACAGTGACTGTACCAATTTACAATCACTTGAATAGTGCACGAGGCTTTCTCTTTTCTCCATATTCTCGCCAAAACTTGTTAGTTATTCATATTTTGATGACAGCCATTTTGAGAGGAGTGAGCTGGTACTTCATTAAGCCTTTCATCTGCATATCCCTGGTTAGTGATGTTGAGATATGTGCTTTCTTTAACTTAAAAAAATAAAACAACAAACAGACTGTCAAACTACAGCAGGAAGACCTGGGAGGGTTGGAGGGGGAGGGGGTAAGAGATCAACCGAAGGACTTGTATGCGTGCGTATAAGCATAACCAATGGACACAAGACACTGGGGGGTAGGGGAGGCTGGGGAAAGTCAAGGGGGGGAAAAAGGAGACATATGTAATACTCTTTGTAATACTTTAAGCAATAAAACAAATTTTGAAAAAAGAATAATAACCAAGATTGAAATGTAATTGAACTCTTTATGTGATTAAAAATGTTTTGAGAAATTAGTTTACACATCAAAAAAAAATATGGTTTTATTGATATTTAGTGAGAGAGGATAGGAAAGGGAAAGAGAGATGGAAATAGCAATGAGAACCATCACATTGATCTGATGCCTACTGCCCACCCCTTCTGGGTATCAAGCTTGCAACCCATGTGGCCTGACTGGGAATAGAACCAGCGACCTCTTGGTGCATGGGACAATGCTCAAGCCTCTGAACCACACTGGCCTGGCCTATGTGTTTCCTGTAAATAGGGAGAAAATGGACAGACTTTCAGTTGACTTCCTCTAGCAGTGGTTCTCAACCTTCCTAATGCCAAGACCCTTTAATACAGTTCCTCATGTTGTGGTGACCCCCAACCATAAAATTATTTTTGTTGCTACTTCATAACTGTAATTTCTCTACTGTTATGAATCATAATGTAAATATCTGATATGAGGGATGTGTTTTCATTGTTACAAATTGAACATAATTAAAGCATACTGATTAATCACAAAAACAATATATAATTATATATGTGTTTTCCGATGGTCTAAGGCGACCCTTGTGAAAGGATTGTTCGACCCCAAAGGGGTCGCAACCCACAGGTTGAGAACCACTTTAGAGTGAAGTTTTATAGGCCTGAGTTACATCACATGCTCATTCCTAAACCAGTTATTGGAAAACTAGGTACTGTGATGAGCTTAGTATAATTATTTCCCTTTTTGGAGCTGGGGAGACACCACCTTCTTTGTGTATCAGGACAGTAAATGTCCAAATACAGTTGTGGTTGTCCAGCAAGAATGAAGACTGACGTAGGAAGCCAGCAGTGTTTACTGCAGGGATTCATGGGAGTTTTGAGTGGAAGAGGAACAAGATGAGATTTGATTATGGCCCTCTGGTTATGATAGGATGGAGGGATCAGCAGGCTTTTTCTGTAAAGGGCCTGATTTTAGGCCATGTGGTCTGCCATGTCTACTCAAGTCTGCCACTGTGGTGTGAGGGCAGTCCTAGAGAGTCTGTAAGTGAACAGGCATGGCTGTGTTCCAGTGAGATTTTATTTGTAAAACCAGATGGCAGCTTGTATTTGGCCTTGGGCCCTCCTTTGCTGACTGACCCCTCATGTAGTGGGTACATAGAAGGAAACCACATAAAGAAACGTGGAGACAAGGGAAGCTTTTGCCTCCTTGAACTAGCATCAGTCCATTATGAAGTTTTTACCCATCCATGCAGAAATGAGTCAGGAAACTATATTTACTCCATTTGAAATGTTAGTTTTTTTCTAGGTCTATGTCTTTCTCACTTTTTCTGCTTAAAAAAATCTTATTAATTTAATATGGAACAATAATAGTTGGTGGTATTTCCCTCCCTATGAAAGCCATTTCTTAAGAGCCCATGTTTGACTAGGGCAGTTGACAGTGGCAAAATAAGTGGAGACAGTAGGAGGCTAAGTTCCTATGATTTCCTGGTGATTGCATGCAAAAAGTGGTGAGGAGAAAGAAATCTAAGGTGACTGATAAGTTTCCAGGTAGTGCACTGGCATTTAGGTCGGACATGAAGACTAGGACTTTTTCATATGAGCAAGAAAGAGCAACAGTTCAACTGGAAAGAGCAGTAAGTTCCCATACATGTTGAGTTTGATGGAATATCCATGGATATCCCTACATTTTGGATACAATTTCTTTACTTTGACTTGGCCTGCCAATAACTGCCTTAAACAGGTGAACCATGATTTTAGTTTTATTATAAATTAGGAACAAGTTAGGGAAGAATTCTGTAAGCACAAGGATACTATTATACTAATATGATAATTATTGTTTTTCTGTAGTTATCACAGTTACTTGATTGATTCATAACTATTCTAAAAAGGAATTAAGCCCTGTTTAGTTGAAGAAAATTGTCAGTGTGATGTTTTCCTTTTCTTGAGCGGAACTTCCATGTTATAGAACATGTTGCCAATCATTAGAGCTCTGTATTTTCTATTCTGCGTAAATAAGGTTGTTGCTTGTTTCACATTGTTTTCTGACATCATTGTTTTATTTATCCCTTTCTATGCCTTTCTTCCAATAGCTGCAGATCTACAGGAATCTCCAAAACAAGCACTGAGCAAAACAAAATCAAAGACAGGTATTCTGTGCAATCAGCTTCTGACTGTAATTATATATAACACCTCAAATCAAATAATAACAATTTCACATAATGCAATTTTGTTAAAGATCCTAAACCATAACCTAAGTTTGCTTATTCACTAGAGAGATTTATAGGACTCAGCATATAGTTGTGCTCATACCTGAGATTTATTACAGTGAAAGACCAAAGTAAAACCAGCAAAGAGAAAAGGTTTGCCTGTGACAAAGGGTGGAGGAAACCAGGCACAAGCTTCCAAGAGTCCTCTCCCTGTGGAGTTAGCAGGAGGTCTTCATTACTCCAGGGTCAAATTCTGACAACACACATGAACTGTCATCTACCAGTCCGGTTAGACTCAGTGCCAAGGTTTTTATGTCATGCTAACCACATAGGCATCTTCCCCATAGCATGTACCAAAATTCCAGATTTCCAAAAGGAAAGCCAGTGTTCAACTTGAACACCATTGGTTGTACAAAATGTTTAGGCACAGGGAGCCTCTATTATCAGTTTGGAAAATGTGAGAACCCTGATCGGATTCAGATTTTCAGACACCAACTGAAGGCTATGCGTTTAAGCAGGACTTTCTAAGGATAGCAGACTTGAGCCTGCTGCATGAAATGTTTCTGCACAGCAGGTATAGCCCTGACTGAATCTTTGGCGCTCACCTACAATTTTATTTCAAAAGCAAGTAATATAACATGGAATTAGTTTCAGTCGCATCATCCATAATTGCCTGCAATGCTGATTACATTTGTGACTCTCGGTGAGTATTTAACAGGTATTTGTACATAAGTTACTAGTGCAATATTAGGGAATGATAAACGTTTCTTTTTATCCAATTACCGTTTCAAGATAATTTTTAGATAAAATCAGCATAATAATTTCTGATTTAAAATTAGAATATAAAGTGTCTTTTAATTACAAATAAAAAATCACTTTTTGTTTGTGTTGCACTAAATCCCCATTTATAATTATCAAGTAAGATTGGTATACTTACCAATTATTTTCTTGTCCTAGTTTACAATTAAGATTATTGGCTTTATTTACGTCTTTCCATATGCTTCACTCAATTTGGGATAATACCCATATTCTGATCTTTATGTTAATTTCTAAGGTGACTGTGTCTTGAAAATAGCATTAATATGTTGATATATATTAATAGCAGATTCAGCGGATACATTTTTTAAAGAAAAATTAATAAGCCTTATTTTTTGAGCTGTTTTAGATGCACAGCAACATTGAGCTGAATCTACAGAGTTCCCATCAACCCCACAGCCCCTACACACACAGCCTCGCTCATTTTTTATTTCCTGCACCAAAGTATATTTATTACAACAGATGGACGTGCATTGACACATCAATATCAACGAAAGCCCATAGTTTACCTGAAGATTCACTCTTGGTGTTGTACATTCTATGGGTTTTGACAAATGTATGATGGCACATATCCACCATCAAGAGTATCGTATAGAATTGTTTCATTATCCTAAAAATTCTCCCTGCTCTGCTTATTCATTCCTACCTTCTCCCTAACCCTTGGAAACCACTGAACTTTTTTTTTTTTTACTGTCTCCATAGTTGTGTATTTTCCTGAGTGTTGTATAGCAGAAATTATGCAGTGGGTATCTTTTTGAGTGTTTAAAAAATTAAAATGCTAAGGTAATTGGATGTAGTGATCCAAGATGCTCTTTGAACTTTGTGGTTTGTTGTTGTTGTTCATCAGCATAGGCTATGATGACATATGCGGTACAAGCTGAAAGAGAATGACTTCTGTAGGCATTTGCCACCTAATGTTGAGGGTTGAGAAAAATGACCTCGCGCTCTGCTGCAGAGCACTAACTGTCTGGACCACCCTGCTCCATGAGCTGGGACAGATACACTGTAGCAATGGAAGGAAATAGTCTCATGGGTTCTACTTTATCAAATTGGACTCACAAAGTCTCTCCTACTTATCTTGCAACTAGAGTCTCGATGCATGAAATTGGTGCAATGGATCCGGCTCCCGCCGTTTTGGAGGCTGCCTCGGCCCCCGCCCGCCACAACAGCAGCCTCTGCCTCGGCCACTGCTGCCACGGCTTCATCCGGAAGGTCATCTGGAAGTACGTCTGGATGTCCAGTCTAATTAGCATAATACACTTTTATTATTATAGATTGGAAATGGGGCCAGAAAGAGTCTGCTTCCTATGTTTTGCTGTGCTGGAATGTGTAGTGTCTAGTGACCAAGCTTCCTTTTGATGGAGTGTTCCATCCTAAACTGGCTGTATTCACTGAGAGCTGGAGAGGTCATACTGTGCTACGCAAAGTAATGTAACTGCTCCTAAGGGAAGGAGTCCAGAAAACTAATGCTATTTAAGTTTGACATTGTTATTCTATGTCTAGAGGCCCCGTGCACATATTCATGCACAGGAGGAGTCCCTTTGGGTGGCCTGTGGGGATCGGGCTGAAACCCGCAGTCTAACTCTGCCTGTAGCTCTTACCTGCCACCCCCGCTCATACTGCCCCACTGTGCCAGCCGTGGGCTGGTGCCCATTTAGTCCCTATCCAGAGAGGCTCGTACGCCAGCAGCAGTGCTTGCCACCCTTGAGCCCTGCATCTGGCGCCCTCCTGAGTGGAGTGGCCTGCAGGGTTGGGTCGAAACCGCCTCTCCAACATCCCCCAAGGGGTCCCAGGTTATGAGAGGGTGAGGCCAGGCCAAGAGACCCCACCGGTACATAATCAGGGGTGGAAGGGACCTCAGGAGGGCTCCAGGATGTGTCCGGCCCATCTCACTCATTCCTAATAGGCCAGACACCTACAGCAGGCTACCTATTGGTCAGAGTGTCTGCCCCCTAGTGGTCAGTGCAGGTTATAGCAAGCTGTTGAGCTGCATTAGCATATCATTAGCATATTATACTTTAACTAGAGCACCAGTGCACAAAAATTTGAGCATTCATGGGGGGAGGGGGTGCCCTAGCCTGGCCTGTGCCCTCTCGCAGTCTGGAACCCCTCAGGAGATAAGGACCTGCTGGCTTAGGCCTGCTCTCAGGTCACAGAGGGCATGCCCAATACCTAGGTGCAGCCCCTGGTCAGGCTCAGAGCAGGGCCAATCAGGGGGTTGGGGAGCTCCCCTCGTCACTCACAGAGCAGGGCCCATCAGGGGCTTGAGGAGCTCCCCCCTGTCATGCACAGAGCAGGGCCGATCAGGGGGTTTAGGAGTTCCCCCCTGTCACTCACAGAGTAGGGCCAATAGGGCAGTTGGGGCACCGCCCGCTGTCACACACAGAGCAGGGTCAATCAGGGAGTTGGGGCGCTGCCCCCTGTCACACACAGAGCAGGGCTGATCAGGGGGTTGGGGAGCTCCCCCCTGTCACCCACAGAGCAGGGCTGATCAGGGGGTTGAGGAGCTCCCCCCTGTCACTCACAGAGTAGGGCCAATAGGGGAGTTGGGGCACCACCCCCTGTCACACACAGAGCAGAGCGGATCAGGGGGTTGGGGTGCCACCCTCTATCACCCACAGGGCAGGGCCGATCAGGGGATTGGGGCGCCACCACTGTCACACTCAGGGCAGGGCCAATGGGGAGGTTATGGCTCTACCCCATCACACACAGAGCAGGGCCCGTGGAGGGGGGGAGATGGGGTGCCGCCCTCTATCACCCACAGAGCAGGGCCGATCAGGGACTTGGGGTGCTGCACCCTGTCACACACAGAGCCACAGGGCAATTAGGGGGTTGGGGAGCTCCCCCTTATCAGGCACAGAGCAGGGCTGATCAGGGGGTTGGGGCACCTTCCCTTGTCACAAACAGAACAGGGTGGATGGGGAGGTTGTGGCCCCGCCCCCTGTCACAGACAGAGCCGCAGGGCGAGCAGGGGGTTTGGGCGCTGCCCCTTTGTACGCTGATCCCAGTGCCGGGAGGCATATTACCCTTTTACTATATAGGATAGAGGCCTGGTGCACGGTTGGGTGCCAGCTGGTTTTCCTTGAAGGGTGTCCTGGAACAGGGTGGGGGTCCCCACTGGGGTGCCTGGCCAGTCTGGGTGAGGGGCTGAGGGCCATTTTCAGGCTGGCGGGTGACTGAAGCTCCCAACCGCTCCTTTTTTTCTTTTTTTTTTTTTTTAATTCTGGGCCAGCTTTAGTTCTGAGGCCTCAGCTGCTGAAAGCCAGTTTCTGGCCTTTGTTTTTCCTTCTGTATTTGATACAATGTTGCAGTCCAGCTGGCTGAAGCCCGGCTGACTGAAAGCCGGTTTCTGGGGTTTTGTTTAGCTTCTATATTTGCAACATAGTTGCTTAGAGTTGCAGCTGAGAGGCAGTCAGTGGCATGCGGGGAACATTGGAGTCCGCCATCACTGGAGCAAGCAAGCCTCCCTGTTCGCTTCAGTGCATGGCTGCTGGCCGCCATCTTGGCTGACAGTTAATTTGCATAAGGATATGCTGATTAGCCAATGGGAAGGGTAGTGGTCGTACGCTAATTACCATGTTTCTCTTTTATTAGTGTAGATTGGTTGAACAGTTGACTGGACTACCAGACACTTAACATATTAAGTTTTTATTATATAGGATTCTTCTTCTACTAATGTTGCCATTTTCTGTCAGCCTTATGGGATTTGGTTGGGATTATGTTCATTATAGATAACAGTTAATAGGTAGGTATCAAATTTTGAAAGAACCCATTCTCTTTTATTCTTGGATTTGATATATTTAAAAAGCGAAAGTAAGTGTTGTTAATGGCCTGCTAATAATATAATTAATAGTCCCTCTGGTATAGTCTTTGTGTGTGGTCCTAAAGGAATACTTTATAACAAAGCATTACTCTGATACTTTTAGTGTCTTGTATTTTTCTATTGTTGTTTTAAAATGTATTTTACTTTTTTCCTTAATAGTGCATGATATCTCTGAAGAAGACCCTTTATGCAGGTAAGATTTTATGGGTTTTTAAAAGCTATAAGTTACCTAAAGGAAAACAGAGAAAAGACACTAAAAGTTCTAGAGTGTTCTACTGTGTGCTAGACCCTATATTATATATAACCTGTGTTATATAATCATCACAATAGCTGTCAATGTAGCTGTGTATTGTAGCCTACTTTTTATTAATGAGGCAACTATAATTCAGGGAGGTGGATGAATTGACCCATGATTCTATAGTTAGCAAGTGGCCAACCCATGACTTGACTGTCAACCTGTTTGACTTCCCAGTCTATTCTGTTGTCCCTCAACATACACTGATAAGTTCCTATGTAGCGCTGGCATTGAGATATACATGTGAATCAGACCGACTCAGAAAGTGAAGTCTGATTGTGTGTTAACTCTGATTTAGAGATTTTCTAAGAGGCTTAATTAATCTAAGCATTTATCTTACTCTCCTTGACAATTGTAGTGGTAAATAGGACCTTGCTCTTTTTACCAAAGCTTTTAGGGCCCTTCTCAGTTAGCTATGGCCACAGAACCAAAGGTTGTACCTAAGCAAGGCCTCATCAGTCAAGCGTTGTTAGGTAAAATGATATCTATTTTTCTTGGAATGAATTACAGTGGGGCCTTGACTTAGGAGTTTAATTCGTTCCTTGACAGAGCTCGTAACTCAAATTACTAGTATGTCAAATCAATTGTGAACGAGTGAGACACGTGATGATGGGCTGATGTTGTGGCGTTCACTGTGACATTTGCTGCGCCAACTAGCGGTGGGGTATCTGAAGCTGGCTCATAACCCGAATTTTAGCTCGCAACTCATAGCAAAAAATCGGCCGAGAGACGGCTCATATCTTGAAAAACTCGTTAGTCGGGACACCTGTAAGTCAAGGCCCCACTGTACTTACCTGTAAGTAAAGAATATCTATGTATAGTTCATGTCATATTAATTAAATTCAGCATGTATTTAAAGGATATTTGTAATTGATTCCTCTATTTACTGACTTCCCAGCTTGGTTTTCTCTTCAGGCTACGACCTTTGCCTAGTTGTATGAGGATTTTTCCTTGATCCTATGGTATTTTTTCCTCTTCCATGAATTCTTGATTTATTTTATTTTATTCTCTGCTTTTTTTAGTGTTTCTTTCATTG
This sequence comes from Myotis yumanensis, assembly GCF_028538775.1. Taxonomy (NCBI): domain Eukaryota; kingdom Metazoa; phylum Chordata; class Mammalia; order Chiroptera; family Vespertilionidae; genus Myotis; species Myotis yumanensis. Next base: position 139,188,391 of record NW_027223752.1, read on the forward strand.
TGCTTTTTTCCCCCAATGCTGCCAGCTATGGTGTTCTCCATTTTTCTATAGACAGAATCAAAGGCACATAGAATTTCAGTAGTTTAAGGAAGCCTAGTAATTAATTAAACAAAACTGCCTCTAGCTATTCAACCTGTATTTAATATCATGCCTAACTAATTGTTGGCATAGAATACTGGAAATGAAAAGAGATTAAAGTGACTCATTGGGATATATAAGGTGGTGAAACTGACTTATAAAATCAGGTTGCTAAGTGTAATACACTACCTTCTTTATCAAATCTGTAGGAAAGTTTCATAATAGAAATATGGGGAGTGGTAGTGAACACAGTCAATAGGGGGTAAAAATGGAATTAGCAGGAGAATCCCAAGTTTCAAGTGGAACAACACTAGGTTGGGATTGAAGATGAGAATATTGGGGTTTGTGACAAGTTAAAGGTAAGTTATAATAAGGAAGGCCATAGGATGTTGGGAGTTCTCTAGAAAGGCAGATTAAAACATGAGGCTCAAGGAAGTCCTGAAGAGATTGCTACTCTTCTATTTGTTTGTTTAATAGAAGGAAATAGCACCATTCAAGGTTTCTTTTCAAAGATATTTAAAACATTGGAGCCACTGGAAAGATTCTTTTGATCACAAATAGGACTGTGGTCTCATCAACCTGAACTCTGATTCACAGAGTGGGACTTAGGTACCCTTGAGTCCTAGGGTGGGCTCAAATGGAAAAAAAATAGGAGCTCCCTATTTCCCTGGCAAACAAACTAAATGGAGTCAGAGTGATCCACTCATTACATAAGTGTGTTACCCAACTCCATTACTGATGTGACATCTATTCCTTCCCCTGCCCAACTCTCTGTGTACATGGGAAGCACATCAGCTAATTGGTTTATCCTCATGCTGCTACACACAGTATACAAGCTGTTGTTTAAAGACTGACCCCATGTCAAGCAATTCATTCCAGCTCAATGGAGTGCCTGCCCAGATTTCTGTTTGGGTGTTCTCCTTTTGGAGCTAATTGGGTCATGCTCTGAAGCCCCCCACTGAGTGTGTTGGTTCTGGGGCCTCTTGGGAGGGACACTGTTGCAAGTCAATGTCAGCCTCTGCCTGTGACTTCCCCTGGGCTACCTGTGTGGAACAACAAAGCGATCCAGCTAGTGACTGCCTCTGCTGGGCCTGGGTGCACCTGGGAGGGGCCAAGCTGCAGAGCAATGCCTCCTTCTACCAGCACCAAGCCCATGGGGCAGCTAAGCAAAAAGCCCAAGTCACTCCGAGATCTACCTCCACCTACCAGCTTTCTGTTGGGGCCAGTCTCTGAAAGAGCTCCTGTTGGTATGTGAGTTGCATGAGGTAAGTGAGTCATCAGGTAGGTGCCAGTGGTGTTTACCATGTTGTTGCCGATTAAAACTTGGCTTCATTTTTTGGTATTAGGCCCAGTTAGCAAAAGTCCCAGGGTACACAAATGCCAGTTATCACCCACCAGGTACCTGTGGATCTTTGTGTTTGATGGGTCTCAGGGAGTCATTAGGATAAGGCCAGCAGAATTCATCAGGCCCCCAGGTATCAAGATTTGGCTGTGTGAAGAGAGGGCTCAGCACTGGAATGGTGGCCTCAGTTAGACCAGTAAGGGAATAAAAGCCCCAACCCAAAGTCACATAACTCAATCTCTGATACCCCCTGAGTCCATCCCGACCTCCTTAAGAGACCTCCATGAAAGTCTACACCATGGGCCCAGGCAGCTGGCTCCTTTGTACTGTATAGGTTTACAGGGTCGGGGACAAGGATTCAAGAGGTACGTTCCCCAGGCTGAGGCCATAAGGAAGGGAGGGCTTGACCCAGGGGTGATGGCATCTGGGAGAGGGACTCAGCACGGGGAGGGCACACAGAGGCCATCCCCTCAGCTCTCTCCCAGAGCCACACAAAGCAGTCTCTCATCACATGACTCCCAGTGCACTCTGAGCCACCCTTTCTTCATAGGCCCCAGGGTGAGTGGTGGGACCTTGTGTACCGGACCTTTAAGAGGGCTCTTGGGTTCCTAGCAGACTCTCACCTTTCCTGGGAGGGCAGAAGCCCTGCTTATTTTCACAGCCAGATGTCCTGTGAGCTCCTCTTCCAGGCTCTGGTTCTCAGGGCATTGTGATCATTTTCAGAAGATGACCAGGGAGAGTCTACTAGGGACTCAGGGTCTGCTTGAGATGGAGGAACAATTTTGAGAGTGGGTTCTCATTCAGGAAATATTTGTAATGCTGCAGAGACAGACATTCCAAATGCATCTTTCCTTCACAATCAAGCATTTTACCTGTCAAATTAGAAGGCATTTGTCTTAAGCTTGCTCCTTCTTTAGAGTTATCACGTAGTGGCTCTTCCTCATGGCATTCCGTCATTTTGAATTTTACAGAAAATTCATGTGACCTCTGCTTTGACTCATCTTTGGAAAGTTGCAAGTTCTTCCTCTGCTCTAATGTGCCCTGTTTGATGCCCATTTCCTCCTCCTTTTGCACAGAAGGGTGTCCTGAATATGCAGATGTATCCTCTTTGTCACATGCCCTATTTATTTGTGATTCTTGAGACATTTTTTCTAAATGCAAAGGTGGGAGATGAATATGCTTGCTTTGATTTTCAGATGTCTTTGCTGTTGGGGTATATGTTTTTGAAATAATTTATCCTTGAGTAATCAAGTATGGACAAAGATAAGTTAGAAAATAATTAAAATTTAACTGTTAGGATTCTTAATCTATGATTAGTTAGTTCCAATCACAGGATTGAAACTAAGAAGTAAAGAATAATAATAACTTGCCTTGGCCTAAATACAAATAAAAATATGAACCCTCACACCTAATTTTGGCACTATTGGAATTATACAATTTATTAGATGCTAAATCTATCAAAATTAAATTACTAGCTGAATTTTAACATTGCAGATGCTTCCTTCCTCACTTAAAATATTTCACCTCACCATATCCTAACAGTGAGCCCCTAAAGTGCAGAATTTGTTAGGGGTGCTCCAAGATGGAGGCAAAAGAGGTGAAAGTCACACTCACCTCCTCCCTGGGCCAAATTGGAACGAGAACTAAATTATATAACTACCAACCTGAAGATTATCTGAACATTAGTCTTATACCCAAGATCTACAGAAGAAGCCTCAGCTACACTGGCAGGAAGGACAGAGATTCCAAAAGGGCTGGCCCCACATCCACTTGTGGTGGCTGAGAATGCAGAGGCATGTCTCAGGGCAAAGGTCCCCCTGAGGAGCATGTGGTCTCAACCACATGCTGGGCTCCCACCCTTGTTTGAGGAGTCTGTGCCCTCATAAGCTGAAGATGTAAATGTTCTGGAGCCTGCAGAAGGGTGATCTGGGAGTGGGAAGGCTAGCAACATAAGCATTTGTTTTTTGACATTTGGACATAGAACTTTCAACCATTTCAGGAACTTCCTGTATAGTTTTAAGGTAAAAGGAAGGAATGGGTTCTCCTTAATAGGTGGTTTCCATGCTAAAGAAGCAAGACTGCCATTTTTGACTGACATCGTTTAGTCTTTGGACCAGTGACAGATGATGAGGAAGGGACAGTGTATCTTCCTACCTTGACTTAGGTCATCAGATGTGTTCCAGTTTAGGGAATAAAAGTTATGTCTGCCATTAATTGGTGAAAACAGATTAATCTCAGGCAGAGTGTGTCTTCATTAAATAGCTCACAGGTTGGAAGAGGTAGCAGCAGAAATAGATAATGGAAAGTATTTTTTTAAAAAAAAAAACTAAGGCCCAGTGTTAATTATATTAAGAATCTTTATTTGATATATAGATAGCTGATTTCTCACTTAAATTGTTTTGTTGTTTTTTCAAAGAAATGGACTCACTCATTTGTGTTGTATATTTTACTACAAATCTCGCATTATTGATTCATGCCCTACATCAGACCATGAAGACTTGAAGGTAAAGTGATCTCTTGTGAAATTAATTTTCCTGTTCTGAATTGAATTATGTCTATCACTTACTCTTAAAGTTTCCTAGTGGCTTCCCTATCATTGTTTTATGTTTGTAATGCAAAATTAGTCATATTATTGTTAAATCCTTCAGTGAGGAAATATGTTTTGAATTGATATTAGAGAGAGAGGAAAGGACTGGGAGAGAGAGAGAAAGAGAAACATTGATGTGAGAGAGAAACGTTGATTGGCTTTCTCCTGCATGGCCAATCATGGGAATGAACTGACAATCTGTGTATATGCCTTGACTGGGAATTGAACCCCTGACCCTTCCGTGCATGGGACAACACTCCTATCACCAAGCCCCACAGGCCAGAGTAGAAAATATATTTATTTTATTGTGTGGTTCTTTTTATATACAATGTCCACAAAAAGGTGGGTCCATAGAGACACAAATCAATCAAACAGGTGGTTGTCAGAGACTTGGGTAGGGGGGATGGGGATTCTCTATTTCATCGGAATGAGGTTCCCTTCTGGAGAGATTGAAAAGTTTTGGAACTAAATAGAGGTGATCATTGCATAGCATGGTGTATGTGGCAAATGCTACTGAATTTTTTACTGGTTTACTTTATGTTTGGTGAACTTTAATCATTAAAAAAAGAATACTGTCACAATCAATCAATCAGTCAAATGAAGATAATGTTACCCCTTTTAAAACAATCCAATAGACTTATTTAAAACATGTCTCCTGGTGAAAGGTTACAGTGTTAATTTGAGACTTGTCCTGTTTCTTGAGGTAGGCCTATATGGTTGTGAATTTCCCTCTTAGGGTTGCTTTCATATGTCCCATAGATTTGGGGTTGTCATATTCTCATTTCATTTGTCTCTAGGTATCTTTTAATTTCCTCCTTGATCTCATTGTTAACCCATTCACTTTTTAGTAACAGGTTGTTTACCCTCCATGTGTTTGTGTGTTTTCAGCGTTAATTTGGTAATTGATTTCTAGTTTGATACCATTGTGGATGGAGAAAATGATTTCAGAGAGAGAGGAAGGGAGAGGGACAGAGAGATATAAACATTGATGAGAGAGAAACATCAATCCTCTGACTCCTATATGTTCCCTGCAGGGATTGGGCCCACAATCTGGGCATGTGCCCTGAAAAGGAATCAAACCAGTGACCTCTTGTTTCCCGGGTCAACACTATTTCCTATCTCCTCCCTATCTCCTCCTTCTGGTACTCCTATAATGTGGCTGTTCCTATACTTTTTGTTGTCACAGAAGTCTTTGAAACTAGCCTCATTTAAAAATATTTGTTTCCTGCACTAATGGGATATTACCTGCTCTCTTGTCTTCTAAATCAAAGATTCTATTTTCACCCAGCTGTCATGGCTCAGTGGTTGAGTGTCAAACTTTGAACCAGGAGGTCATGGTTCAATCCATGTCAGGATATATGCCAGGGTTTCAGGCTCTGAACATGTTTTAAACAAAAATGAGGAGAGTTTTTATAATGATACAGAAAATAAAAAAGTAAGGATCCTAGTAGTTATGTCTGAAGTGAAAGAAGACCAAGACTTTGCTATGCAGATGAAAAAAAATATGACCCCAAATACCATGGATTGGAAATTAGGCATGTGGGGCATGCAGTAGGCAGATGATCAGTTATTCTCTCTCATCATTGATGGTTGCTTTTTTAATATTTTTATTGATTTTAGAGCGGAAGGTAGAGGGAGTGAGAGACAGAAACATCAATGATGAGAGAAAATCATTGGTTGGATGCCTCCTGCACATCCCCTACTGAGGATAAACTGGAATCAAACCCAGGACCCTCAGTCAATGCTCTATCCACTGAGCCAAACTGGCTAGGGCTCATCATTGATGTTTTTATCTCTTCCTATCCCTTTATTTCTGAAATCAATCAAATGTATTTTTTTAAAAAAAGGTTCTGTTCTCTGCTTCACTAATCTGCTACTGATTCTTTCTAGTGTATTTTTCATTTCAGATATTATATACTTTATGAGTGGTTATTTTATATGGTTTCTTTGTCCTTTTATATACTTGCTATTTCTTTGTTGAAGTTCTCACTACATTCCTTGATCATCCTTGTAATCATGTTCTTGAACTCTGTATCTGGTGAACATTTTTCCTCCATTTTATTTAGTTTGTTGTTGTTTTTTCTGAGTAATTCTCTGTTTGTGTTTTTGTTTGTTTTTTTGTTTTGACTTGGGTTATGTTTCTTTTTATTACCATTTTAGCTGCCTCACTGTACTTGTTTCTGTGTATTGGGTATATCTGCTTTGCCTCGCACTCTTGGTGTAATGGCCTTATGTATTAGGAGTCATGTGAGTCTCATTGGCATATTCTTTCTGATCACCTGAGCTAGGTGCTCCTGAAATGTCACTTGTGTGTGTTATTGTGTTAGGTGAGCCTGCCTTGGTAGAGTTTTCATTGCTGTTGGTCTGTTCATGGAAATTGGGCATTGTACCTACACCTCAGTTTAGTGATCTGAAAAGCAATCTTCCTTTGTGCCTTGTCTGTGGCAATGGTTCAATTAAAAAGCCATGATATGTCTGCTGTTACAAATACTTATAAAGAAACAAAGCCAAATCAAGACTTGTTCCACAAGCCATTATGTGCAAATAATTGCAGTGCTAATTATTGTAAAAGCATGGACTCTAAATTAAAAGATGAGAGTTCCTCTGCACTGCACAATGACAGAATACCTGGAGTACCTATAATAATAAAAGCGTAATATGCTAATTACACTGGACAGCCAAACAACCTTCTGAATGTCATTCTGGACCTCCTTCCAGATGAAGCTGCAGCAGCGGAGGCCAAGGAAGAGGTGGTTAGGGGTGATGAGGCAGGCAGGTGAGCATTTAGGGGCGATAAGGCAGGCATGCAGAGTGGTTAGGGGCGATGAGGCAGACAGGCTAGCGATTAGGGGTGGACAGGCAGGAAGATGAGCAGTTTGGGGTGATCAGGCAGGCATGTAGAGTGGTTAGGGGTAATGAGACAGGCAGGCAAGTGGTTAATGACAATCAGGCAGGCAGGCAGAGGGGTTAGGAGTGATCAGGCAGGCAGGCAAGTGGTTAGGGGCAATCAGGCAGGCAGGCGAGTGGTTAGGGGCAATCAGGCAGGCAGGCAGAGGTGTTAGGGGTGATGAGGCAGGGAGGCAGCCTGGTTAGGGGCAATGAGGCAGTCAGACATCTCCTGAGGGGTCCCGGATTGTGAGAGGTTACAGGTTGGGCTGAGGGACCCCCCTCCCCATGCATGATTTTCTTGCACCAGGCCTCTAGTATTTAAATGAAGAACTACAGCAAGATATACAAAGGCTTAAGAATGACATAGACATGGTAAAAGTAGAGAGCCTGGCTTGGAAAAAAGAGAAATTTCAACTTCAAAAAGAGGTATATTTTCACTTGCTTTTGTTCTCTTTACCAATTCTCTGATCCATTCTCATTTTCCACTACTAAAAAAAGTTTGTGTATAAAATGAGTTTGTCTAAATATGTAATTCTGCTGGAACCGGTTTGGCTCAGTGGATAGAACATCAGCCTGCGGACTGAAAGGTCCCAGGTTCGATTCCGGTCAAGGGCATGTACCTGGGTTGCGGGCACATCCCCAGTAGGAGGTGTGCAGGAGGCAGCTGATCAATGTTTCTCTCCCATCGATGTTTCTAACTCTCTATCTCTCTCCCTTCCTCTCTGTAAAAAAATCAATAAAATATATTTAAAAAAATAAATAAATATGTAATTGTATATTTAAGTAGATTCTATCAACTAAATAATAGTTTAGGAAAACATTCTCAAGTTTGTTTTTTAATTATGTCTCTCTGTTAGTCGTTCTTATGAATTGGGAAACTAAGTTAGCTTTGTACATGTGACCTTCTGAACCAGTGAAAGTATAAAGGAGATTGCTGAAAAAAAAAATGTAATAAGCACTAGAGTTTTGTTTTGTTTTAAGTCCATTGGTTTAAGTATAAATTATACCCCATAGCCTGGCTGGTGTGACTCAGTGGTTGAGCATTGACCCATGAACCAAAAGTTTCCTGTCTGGATTCAGGGTCAGGGCACATGCCTGTGTTATAGCTGGATTTTCAGTAGGGGGTGTGTAGGAGGCAGCCAATCAATGTTTATCACTCATCAATGTTTCTATCCCTCTCCCTTCTGCTCTCTTTAAAATCAACTTAAAAAAAAACACCCATAAATTGCATCCCAGAAACAATAAAATGGAAGGAAGTTATGACTGAGAGAAGGGATATAAACAAATAGCCCCAGCTAAACTCATCTATTTTTGTGCTATAGTGTGTGCAATCTTCGATGGTTTACTGAAAACCTTGGAACCTAGAATTCCAATATGATCACTTCAAGATATTTTTATTTTATTTTACTTTTGAGTTATTGTTTCTGTTCAATATTATTTTTATTAGTTTCACATGGACAGCATAGTGGTTATTCATATACTTTGCATCACAGTCCCCCCAACTTTGAAGTACCCACCTGCACTGTACCTAACCATTGGAATATTATTGCGATATTTTACTAACAAACATATATACTTTCATGTATATTTGTTATCACCACTCTCAGATGTGTTTGTTGAGTCAAACCTTTATGTTGTTTAATAAAGTATGATACTGCCATAAAAAAACAAAATCTTACCATTGTGACAGCATGGATAGGCCTAGAAGGGATTATGCTAAGTGTAATAAATCAGACAGAGAAAGGTAAGTTCTGCGAGAGTCCACAGCCAGTGTGGCTTTCGAGGGTTCTAAGGCTTGGAGGAAGAGCTGACGCACAAATGATACACAAGATGAAATATTATTTTTAATACCGGGATAACCAGAGGACAACTTAACCATAGCAGTCAAGTTCTCCCTGTTGCTCCTTTCCCGGCTGCTTTTATTAGCTAGAATACACAATTGCCTTTAGGAATGCAAACAGACATACCAATGGTAATTGTTTATTAAACAGTAAGATTGTCAGGTTTGGGGGAATTTTGCTTTAGGCCATTGAGTCAGCAGCAGGTAACAAAATGTAGATATTCATCCTGTGAATGTCAAAAGGAGTCCTGGTCAGCCTTCTGCCAGACTCCTCACATTTATATCTGTTACTGTTGATCTTGGTCTCCAGCAAAGTTCCATCTGATTTCACTTACTAGTATATATGGAATGTAGAAAGTAGAATAGATGATCTAATAAGTTTAAAACAGACTCATAGGTAACAGAGATCTGACTGAAGGATGCCAGTGGGAAGGAGGTTGGTGGACTGGGTCAAAAGTAAAGAGATCAACAAGTACAAATTGGTAGTTAAAGAATAGTCACAGGGATGCCAAGAGAATATAGTCAATCATGTTGTAATAAGCATGAATGGTGTCAGATGAGTATTGAAATATCAGGAGGATTACTTTGTAAAGCGTCTGATTGTCTAACTATTTGCTACACAACTAAAACTAATGCAAATAATGTTGAATGTGAATTGTAATGGAAAGATTAAAATATATAAAACCATAGAATACCAACCATAGAATACCTTCCAAAAATAAAAGCATAGCAATTATTATTTTTAAAAAATATTATTTATTTTTCTTTATTGATTAAGGTATTACATATATGTCCTTATTCCTCCATTCCCCACCCCCCCTCAAAGCTCATGCCCTCACCCCCCTGGTGTCTGTGTCCATTGGTTATGCTTGTATGCATGCATACAAGTCCTTTGATTGATCTCTCCCCTTTATTCCCACCCTCCCATACCTTCCCTCTGAGGTTTGAGCATCTGATCAATGCCTCTCTGTCTCTGGATCTGTTTTTGTTCATTAATTTATGTTGTTCATAAAAATCCACAAATGAGTGAGATCATGTGATATTTATCTTTCTCTGTCTGACTTATTTTGCTTATCATAATGTTCTCCAGCTCCATTCATGCGATTACAAATGGTAGGAGTTCCTTCCTTTTTACAGCAGCATAGTATTTTATTGTGTAGATGTACCAGTTTTTTAATCCACTCATCTCCTGATGAGCACTTAGGCTGTTTCCAAATCTTAGCTATTGTAAACTGTGCTGCTATGAACATAGGGGTACACATATCCTTTCTAATTAGTGTTTCTAGTTTCTTTTTTTAAAAAAATATATTTTATTGATTTTTCAAAGAGAGGAAGGGAGAGGGATAGAGAGCCAGAAACATCGATGAGAGCGAAACATCGATCAGCTGCCTCCTGCACACCCCCCACCGGGGATGTACCCGAAACCAAGGTACATGCCCCTGACCGGAAGCAAACCAGGACCCCTGAGTCCGCAGGCCGATGCTCTATCCACTAAGCCAAACCCATTCTGGCGGTATTTCTAGTTTCTTGGGATATATTCCTAAAAATGGGGTCACTGGGTCAAATGGCAGTTCCATTTTGTTTGTTGAGAAAACTCCGTACTATTCTCCACAGTGGCTGCACCAGTCTGCATTCCCACCAGCAATGAAGGAGGGTTCCTTTTTCTCCGCATCCTCTCCAGCATTTGCCATTTGTTGATTTGTTGATGATAGCCATTCTGACAGGTGTGAGATGGTCATTTTGATTTGCATCTCTCCGATGATTTGAGCATGTTTCCATGTCTCTTGGCTTTCTGTATGTCCTCTTTCAAAAAAATATCTATTTAGGTCTGTTTCCCATTTTTTGATTGGATTGTTTATCTTCCCTTTGTTAAGTTCTATGAGTTCCCTGCAAATGTTGGAGATTAAACCATAACGTTGGCAAATATGTTCTCCCATGCAGTGGGCTTTCCTGTTGTTTTGTTGATGGTTTCTTTTGCTGTGCAGAAACTTTTTATTTTGATGTAGTCCCTTTTCTTTATTTTTTCTTTAGTTTCCATTGCCCAATATCTTCAGCTATATAGGTGAAGATATTGCTTCAGTATATGTCTGATATTTTGCTGCCTGTGGATTCCTCTTAAGATTTTTATGATTTCCTACTTTATGTTTACATAAGTCCTTTATCCATTTTGAGATTATTTTTGTGTGTAGTGTAAGTTGTTGGTCTAGTTTCATTTTTTCGCATGTATCTTTCCAATTTTTCTAACACCATGTATTGAAGAGACTGCCTTTATCTCATTGCATGCTCTTGCCTCCTTTGTCAAATATTCATTGAGCATAGTGGTTTGGGTCAATTTCTGGGTTCTCTATTCTCTTCCATTGGTCTATATGTCTGTTCTTATGCCAGTACCAGGAAGTGTTGAGAACAGTGGATTTGTAATACAGCTTGATATCTGGTATTGAGATCCTCTTACTTTGTTCTTTTTTCTAAAGATTGCTGCAGCTATTTGAGGTCTTTTTTTATTCCAGATGAAATTTCAGAGAGTTTGTTCTAGTTCTGTGAAATATGCTGTTGGTATTTTAAGGGGGGGAGGTGCATTGAATCTATATATTTCTTTGAGTAGTATGGACATTTTAATGTTGATTCTACCAATCCAAGAACATGGTATGTTCTTCCATCTGTTTATGTCTTCCTCTATCACTTTTTTCAGTATCCTGTAGTTTTCTGAGTACGGGTCTTTTACCTCCTTAGTAAAGTTTATTCCTAGGTATCTTAATTTTTTTGGTGCAATGGTAAATGAGATTCTTTTTTTAATCTCTTTTTCTGAAAATTCACTCTTGGTGTATAAAAATGCCATAGATTTCTTGGCATTAATTTTGTATCTTGCTATATTGCTGAAATCGTTTATTAAGTATAATAGTTATTTGATGGAGTTTTTAGGGTTTTTTCTACGTAAAATATTATGACATCTGGGAATAATGACAATTTTAGTTCTTTTTTTCCAATTTGGGTGCCTTTTATTTCTTCTTGTCTGATCGCTATGGCTAGTACTTCCAGTACTATGTCAAACAAGAGTGGTGAAAGTGGGCGTCCCTGTCTTGTTCCTGTTCTTAGGGGAAATGTATTTAGTTTTTGCCCATTGAATATGATCTTGGCTGTAGGTTTGTCATATAAGGCTTTTATTATGATGTGTTATGATCCCTCTATTCCCACTTTGAGCAGTTATCATTTTGACATGTATGTTATTATCATACTAGAAACCCAGTACATGAATTCGTGCACCAATGGGGTCTCTTGACCTGGCCTGCAGGATCAGGCTGAAGCCAGATCTCTGAGATCTCTTGAGGGGTCCCGGACTTTGAGAGGGCACAGGCCAGGCCGAAGGACCCCACCAGTGCATGATGAGGGCCGAGGAGGGATCTGAGAGGTTGGCTGGCATGGGAGGGGCCGCAGGTGGTTGGCCATCCAGGGGGAGGGACCACGGGAGATTGGCCGGCCAGTGGGGGGGGACCACAGGAGGTTGGCCAGCCATGGGAGGTTGGCTGTGGGAGGATACTGACCAGCAAGAGGAAGTTCCTGCATTGAGTGTCTGCCTCCTGTTGGTCAGTGCACATCACAGTGACCAGTTGACTGGTCGTTCAGTCATTCAGTCATTTGTTCACTTAGGCTTTCATATATATAGATAAGTCACAGAAATTATTTGCAATCCTCCTATATAATAAAAGGGTAAAATGCAAATTGACCCTAACAGCAGAACAACCAGAATGACCTCTGGACCAGTCACTATGAGGCACACTGACCACCTCTTGGTCTCTTTCCCTGGCCAGCAGGCTCCAATTGCCTGATGGCCACCCACGGCAGGGGAGGGGCTGACGAGCTGGCGGGAATAGCCAACCTCTCAGTCCCTTCCCCCAGCCATCAGGCACTAATCACGTGATGGTGAATGGGGAATTGGCAGTGGGTGGCGGTGGGGGGTGGGGCCAGCTGCAGGAAGCTGGGGAAGATGCCCTGATCACAGGCCAGACCTTGGGACTGTACCTGCTCATGAATTTCGTGCGCTGGGCCTCTAGTATCTAATAAAAGAGTAATATGCAAATTAACCATCATTCTGTCACTCTGTCACAAAGATGGCAGCAGGCAGCCACAGAGCTGGAGTGAGCAGGAGGCTTGGGTTGCTCCCGGCAATGGAGGAAGCCAAGCTTCCAGCCGACCTGGCTGGGCCTGGGCTCCACTCAAGGCTACAAATTTTCAATTATAGAAGATAAATAAATCCCAGATACCTGCTGAAAAAATAAAGAAAAAAGGAGAGGCTGAGAGCTTGGGTTGCCGGGGGCATGGCCAGCCTGAAAACAGTCCTCAGCCCCTCACCCAGGCTGGCCAGGAACCCCAGTGGGGACCCCGACATTGAAGGGGGTGTGGCTAGCCTGAAAATAGCCCTCATCCCCTCACCCAGGCTGGCCAGGCACCCCAAGGGGACCTCCTCCCTGATCTGGGACACCTTTCAGGGCAAACCAGCCGGCCCCCACCTATGCACCAGGCCTCTATCCTATATAGTAAAAGGGAAATATGCAAACTGACCCTAACAGCAGAATGACTGGGAATCACTGGTCACTATTGTACACACTGATCACCAGGGGGAAGATGCTCAATGCAGGAGCTGCCCTCTGGTGGTCAGTGCGCTCCCACAGGGAGAGCTCTGTTCAGCCACAAGCCAGACTGATGGCTGCCAGCACTGCGGTGGTGGCGGGAGCCTATCCCGCCTCCTCAGCAGCGCTAAGGTTGTCTGACTGCAGCTTAGGTCTGCTCCGTGCTGGCAAGTGGACATCCCTCGAGGGCTCCCAAACTGCCAGATGGATGTCTGACTGCCACTTAGGCCTGTTCCCCCGGGGAGCAGGCCTAAGCCAGCAGGTGGACATCCCAAAGGGGTCTGAGATTGTGAGAGGGCACAGGCTGGGCTGAGGGACCCCCCCACCCTCGAGTGCACAAATTTTTGTGTACCAGGCCTCTAGTAAACTCAATATTTGTCTCTAAAGAAGAAAACTGAGTTTTGAGTTGGAAAGAGATTGAGATATTATGCTCCTTATAAGAAAAAGTGGATGCCACCTCTCATTACACTAGGCATTAAATTACTTTTCAAAAGTTATACCTAATTTATGTGATTAATTTGATGAGATTTTATGTTTATTTATCTGATTCAGCATTATAGAATTATATCCTTTCTTTTGGTGCCATAAAATGCTAGGTAATGCACCTTTAAGAACTTTGGACAGATCATTAAACCTTGGTTTCATTTCAGTTATCTGTAAATATGGGGCTAACATAAGTATATGTCTACTTGTATATCCTCTAGCTATAAGATTTTATAGTGATTGTTTGTGAAATTATGAAAGCATTACTTATTTTCCAGAATTATACATTAACTAACAATTCATTGATTTTACTCTCCTCCAGTGTTATGGTAAATTTTGGTTCATATATATTTTGAATACCACCACTTTTTGATACCCTCAAAGATCTTAGAAAAATTAGTTTTAAAAGGCGATGAGGGAAGGAATAGGATCCTGCAAAAAGAGGATATCTTCCTATTTGTTACTGATGCACAATGTCATATCCTCTAAATCTAGTGGGTAATGTAAGACCCAAGTGAGAAAGACAAAAGGGGCAAATTTTGCATATTTTGTCTTTTTATTTCCTTGTCTCTGTCAGATAAACATATAGGTCACATATATTATTTGTAATAAACTTAATATTTGTCTCTAAAAAAAACTGAGAAGAGAAACTGAGTTGGTTTTTTAATTTAAATTCTTAATTGTTTAAAGTATTACATATGTCTCCTTTTTCCCCCATTGACTTCTACTGGGCTGCGCCCAAGCCTCCCAGCACATACCCTCACCCCCCTACTGTCTGTAGCCATGGATTATGCTTATATGCATACATATATGTCCTTTGGTTGCTCTCTTACCTTCCCCCCCACACCTCCCCTGCTCTCCCTCTGAGGTTGTATTGTCTGTTCAATGCTTCTCTGTCCATGGATCTATTTTTGTTCATAAGCTGATGTTGTTCATTATATTCCAGAAAGGAGTGAGATCATGTCATATTTATCTTTCTCTGACTGGCTTATTTCACTTAGTATAATGCTCTCCAGGTCCATCTATGCTATTGCAAATGGTAAAAGTTTCTTCTTTTTTATAGCATCACTAGAGGCCTGGTGCATGAATTCATGCAGAATGGGGTCCCTTGGCCTGGCCGGCCGACTGGAACTGTCTTGCCCAGTCCCAATCAGGGCAATTGGGGCCATCTGTGTGTGTGTGTGGCAGGGGGTTGTATTGCGGAGGTTGGTCAGCCAGAGATAGGGGCCGATCGTGGCCATTGGTGGTGGGGTAGGGACACGGGTGATTGGCCGGCTGGGGTGGAGAAGAGGGACATGGGACGTTGGCTGGCCAGCCCCGTTGGGGGCCGGCCCATGGGGGGGCGGGGAGGGAGGGACCACAAGAGGTTGGCTCTGGGAGTGTACTGACCACCAGGGGGCAGCTCTTGCATTGAGTGTCTGCCCCCTGGTGGTCAATGCGCATCATAGCAACTAGTGGTTTGGTCACTTAGGCTTTATAGAAATATAAATAGAACTAGAGGTCTGATGCACAGAATTCATGCAAGGGGCTCAGGCCTCACAGCCCCACCTTTGTCCAGAAGGTTGTCCAGACTGTCATTCTGCTGTTGGTCTAATTAGCATATTAGCTCTTTATTACATAGGAATCCATTGTGTAGATATGCCACAGTTTTTTAATCCACTCACCTGCTGCTGGGCACTTAGGCTGTTTTCCAATCTTAGCTATTGTAAATTGTGCTGTTATGATCATAGGGGTGCATATATCCTTTCTTTTTTTTTACTTGAGGATATTTTTCCATTGATTTTTAGGGAGAGTGGAAGAGAGAGGGAAAGAAAGAAAAAACATTAATGTGAGAGAAACACATTGATTGGTTGCCTCCTGCACAAGCCCAGACCAGGGCCAAGGCCGGGGAGGAGAATGTAATTGATGTATGTGCCCTTAATTGGAATTGAAGCCAGGGCCGTTTGTTCCAAAGGCTGATGCTCTATCCACTGAGCCAAACTGGTTAGGGCCATACATCCTTTCTGATTGGTGTTTCTTATTTCTTGGGACATATTCCTAGAAGTGGGATTACTGAGTCAAATGGGAGTTCCATTTTTAACTCTTTGAGGAAACTCCATACTGTTTTCCACAGTGGCTGCACCAATCTACATTCCCACCAGCAGTGCAAGATGATTTCTTTTTCTCCGCATCTTCACCAGCAATTGTCATTGTTGATTTGTTGATGGTAGCCGTTCTGACAGGTGTGAGATGGTACTGCGTTGTTGCTTTGATTTACATATCCCAGATAATTAGTGACTTTAAGCATGTTTTCATGTCTCTTGGCCTCTGTATGTCCACTTTTGAAAAGTACCTATTTAGGTCCTTTGCCCAGTTTTTGATTGGTTCGTTTATTTTCCTTTTGTTAAGTTGTATGAGTTCCTTATAAATTTTGGAGATTAAACCCTTATCGTATATAACTTGGTAAATATGTTCTCCCACGTAGTGGGCTCTCGTGTAGTTTTGTTGATGGTTTCTTTTGCTGTGCATAAGCTTTTTATTTTGATGTAGTCCCATTTCTTTATTTTCTCCTTAGTTTCCATTGTTCTAAGAGTTGTGTCAGTAAAGATATTGCTATGCCATATGCCTGATATTTTGCTGCCAGTGGGTTCCTCTAAGATTTTTAAGGTTTCCCATTGTGTGTTTAACTCCTTTTTTCATTCTGAGTTTGTTTTTGTGTATGCTATAATGTGGAGGTCTAGCATGTATCTGTCCCATTTTCCCAACACCATTTATTGAAGGGACTGCCTTGACTCCATTGTATGCTCTTGCCTCCTTTGTCAAATATTCATTGAGCATAATGGCTTGGATTGATTTATGGATCCTCTGTTCCATTCCACTGGTCTATATGTTTGATCTTGTGCCAGCACGTGGCAGTTTTGAGAACAGTGGCTTTGTAATATAGCTTGATAGTTGGTATTGTGATCCCTCCAACTTTGTGCTTCTTTCTCAAGATTGCTGTGGCTATTTGGGGTGAGAAAACTGAGTTTTAAGGAACGTTTCAGATGATATGTGAATAGCAGCACAAAATTAAGAAAGCTCTTTGAGAAAACTTGAAAAATTCTGCTTCTTTATTAAAAAAGAAATGAAGCAGAATTTATAACAATTTTAATGATAAAATTAAACATACAAAATACTTTTATTGATTCAAGTCATAGCAACTAAACTAAGATTCAAATGATCAAATTAATGAAGTATTTTTAGTTAATAAAGTAATAACAATATCCTTAATATCCAACTTTCATCAAAGGTTGAAGAAAAAAAGGAGCAGAAAGTCAGTAAAAGGGAAACATCCAGAAACATGTACGATGGTGCTGATGACAGTGACAGTGGTGGATTGAGTCAGCAGAGCAACAGTGAACAAACTGATAAGCACCAGGTTTCTATTATGGAGAATGAAGAGTCTGACAGGTAAGCCTACAGCAGTACTTAGCAGTAGGTAATCTTTCTTTTCCTATAAACAAATTCCAACTTGAGCTAATATTCCTGATTACCAAATTTTTTATTTTTACTAGACAGAGCGAACCTTGCTTGTAATCAGAAAGATGCAAATCAACGAACAATGAGATACCATTTCTTGAACTAATAATGATAATTATTTTATTAAAGAAAATAAAAACCAGAATTGGCACTTGGGAGGAAAAGGCATTCTCATGCACTCTCGGTAGATGAAATTGGCACTTTTTTTTTTAAGGGAAATTGAACAAGTTTTGAAATTTCAAGTATTTCATTCCTTTATCCCAATAGCTTCACTTCCAGAACTAGATCCTACAGGAAAACATGACTTGTATAAACACACACCTACACATTCAAAGGACATTAATTATATATTATTATGTACATAAAACATACAGTAGGACAGGAGGATTTCTTGCTAGATGAAAATCCTCCTCTATCTATCTATAGATAGATAGATAGATAGATAGATAGATAGATAGATAGATATAGATAGATAGATATAATATGACATAGATGTTCAAGATATATAATATACACATATGCATTAAGGATATTTATATAAATGCTACAAACATATGTATGTATGCTAAGGATATTTCTTACAACATTGCATACCAAAAAGTTGCAGATAGTGTAAATACCTATCTATAAGGAAATGCATTATTATACCTACAAAATAATGTAGTATGTAGCCAGTGGAAAAAAATGAAGGTAGTTCTGGTCTACAGTATAATGATTGTTTCACAATGGAAATGTATTTAAAGCATTGGGTTTATATCATGTCTTCAGCAAATTTTGTGAGAATACTTTTAATATCTGCTCAAGTATAAAAGGAAGTCATATACAACACTGTCACTCTACTTTGTTTCTATCTAAATTGCTAGATACTAGTTTTTTGTGTTTTGTTCCTAATACCGGAGTGCTCAAATATTGGACACTCAAATTAATAGGAAAGCCCAGGGATTTTCACAAGGCAGTTTGTTCCATGTCTTATCCACAAAGTAGAGGCCTGGTGCATGAAAATAATGCACTCGGGTTAGGGGATCCTTCAGCTTGGCCTGCAGCTATGGGGAGCAGGCCTAAGCCATCAGTTGGACATCCTTAGCCCTGCAGCGGAGGCAGGAGAGGTTTCTGCCACCGCCGCTGTGCTCACCAGCCATGTGCCATGCTTCTGGCTGAGTGGCACTCCCCTGTGGGAGCGCACTGACCACCAGGGGGAGGCTCATGCATTGAGCATCTGCCCCCTGGTGGTCAGTGCATGTCATAATGACTAGTCGTTTGGCTGTTTGGTCAATTTGCATATTAGCCTTTTAATATATAGGATTTCGATATATTGAGTAAAATCTATTAAAACACATCATGAGTCTAATCTGCTAGACGAGGGGTAGACAGACCTTTTCTGTAAAGGGCCAGATAGTCTTTAATACAGTCTCTATGAACCATCAGGTCTCTGAAATCTGTCATAGACACTAGGTAAAGGAGTGGGATTGGCTGTGTTCCAATAAAACTTTATTTACAAACACAGGCTCTGGGCTGGATTTGGCCTGCAGGCATTCGTTTGTTGACCTTTGCATTATAAACCAAGGTGTTTCTAATGTAGTGAATATTCTTTTTGAAGGTATGCATGCATACTTTTATCTTTCCTTTTTAAGAAGAATGCATTTCAGTATGCACCACACACATTTTGTCAACAGGGACATCATATTACACAATTGACAAAAATTCAGTTTGTAAAGTAAAATTATTACCTGCATGTTCCCCCTTTATTTATGTTACACAATTTAAAGATGACTAACTACAGTGTACTTTGTACATTTGAGTAGTGTAACATATTCTAGGATTGGATGATTTTCATCTAGCAAGAAATCCTCCTGTCGTCTTAGTAAACACGAGAAAATGATAATCAGGTTATATAATATTATATATCTAGCAACATTTCATGAGATCTTCTAGTTGTATAATTTTGTGAATTTCTTTTTTTAATTCTTAGCCTGAAATGTTTTAAACCAGTTAGTGACACAAGTATGTAATGAAAAAATTTTTAAGTATTACAAAAATGCTTCATAGTCACTATGAAAGGATTGAAAGTGACAGCTAAACATGAAGATGATGAGATCATCCAAGATTGTGCCATTTAACTACAAAGTCCTGAAAAAAGAAAAGGTCTATACTCACTGATTCTAATTTCCCTCCCATGCTCTCTTGAACCCACTCACATAATTTTTAGTCCCACTTCTTCTGAAAAATTGTTTTTCTCAAGGTTAGTACTTATTCTCCTCTAATAAATCTAGGGATAATGTTTTATACCTGGCCTTACCTAACCTATCAGCAATATTTGAACCAAAGAAAAACTTTTTTCATTCATCTTTCAGGACTTTGAGTTTTCAGGGGGTTCAAACAGACTAACTCAGTTTCCCCCATGCCCTTTCTAGTCTGTCTTTCTTAGTCTGTTTGGTTTCTCCTCATCTCCCACCTTTTACACATTCAGGTGTCCCAGCATTCAGTCCGTGGTCATATTTCTCATGACTTTTATTATCTAATATATACTAACTAGAGGCCCAGTGCAAGATTTCGTTCATGGGTGGGGCCCCTCTGGGTGGACTGCAGGATTGGGCCAAAACCCGCAATCTAATGCTGCCTGCAGCTCCTTCCTGTTGCTCCCACTCATCCCGGCCCCACTGTGCCTGCTGCGGGCTCACCTCCAGTCAGTCCCATGAGTCCTGCATCTGGCACCCTCTTGAGGGGTGTGGCCTGTGGGATCGAGCTGAAACTGGCTCTCCCTTCACCCCCTGAGGGTTCCCAAATTTCAAGACGGCACTGCCCAGGCTGAGAGACCCCACCAGTGCATGATTGGGCCTGGGAGGGACTGTGGGAGGGCTCCAGGGCATGTCCAGACGTGTCTTGCCCAGTCCCATCAGGGCCAGCTGGCTGAGAAGAAACCGCGGGAGAGCTCCAGGGTGTGTCTGCAGCAGTTGACAGTTGACAGGTCTCTGGATGACTGAACACTTAGCATATTAGGCTTTTATTATATAGGATTAGATACTAGCCTAAAAGTCTATAAAAGTTACCAAATAATTTAATTTTCAAACAAAATCATAACTACTTGGATTATCACCATTTTCTACTATCCTATCTAATAAAAGAGAAACATGGTAATTAGCTGTACCTCCGCTACCCTTCCCAATGACTAATCAGGGTGATATGCAAATTAACTGCCAGCCAAGATGGGGGCCAGCAGCCAGGCAGCTTGAAGCGAACATGAGGCTTGCTTGCTCACTGACGGAGGAAGCCAATGTTCCCCGCCTGCCGTTGCTGGCCTCTGAGCTTGCAGTTTGAAACATTGTTACAAATATAGAAGTTAACAAAACCCCAGAAGACTGCTTTCAGCAGGCAGGGATCTCAGAGCTGGAGTTGAAACAGTGTTTCGATTATAGAACCCAAACAAACCAGATACCTGCTTTCAGCAGCTGAGGTCTCAGAGCTGGAGCCAAGCCTCAGAGCTAAAGCTGGCCCAGAATAAAAAAAAAAAAAGAAAAAAAAAAGGACAGGTTGGGAGCTTCAGTCACCCACCAGCCTGAAAACAGCCCTCAGCCCCTCACCCAGACTGGCCAGGCACCCCAGTGGGGACCCCCACCCTGAAGGGGGTGTGACCAGCTGTAAACTGCCATCATTCCCTCACCCAGGCTGGCCAGGCACCCCACTGGGGACTCCCACCCTGATCCAGGACACCCTTCAAGGCAAACCATCCGGCCTCCACCCATGCACCAGGCCTCTATGCTATATAGTAAAAGGGTAATATGCCTCCCAGCACCAGGATCAGCGGAGCCCAGAGGACTCCCGGAACTGGGATCAGCGTGACAGGGGGCAGCACCCAAACCCCCTGATCGCCCTGCGGCTCTGTGTGTGACAGGGGGCGGGGCCACATCATCCCTATCCGCCCTGCTCTGTTCTTGACAGGGGAAGGCGCCCCAACCCCCTGATCAGCCCTGCTCTGTGGGTGATAGAGGGTGGAACCCCCCCCCCCCCCCCACGGGCCCTGCTCTGTGTGTGACGGGGTAGAGCCATAACCTCTCCATCGGCCCTGCCCTGAGTGTGACAGGGTGCAGCTCCCCAACCCGCTGATCTGCCCTGCTCTGTGTGTGACAGGGGGGCAGTGTCCCAACTCCCCTATCGGCCCTACTCTGTGAGTGACAGGAGGAGCTGCTCAACCCCCTGATGGGCCCTGCTCTGTGCATGACAGGGGGGAGATCCCCAACCCCCTGATGGGCCCTGCTCTGTGCGTGACAAGGTACAGAGCCCCAACCCCCTGATTGGCCCTGCTCTGTGCATGACAGGGGGTGGCGCCGAAAGCTCCCCATCGACCCTGCCTTGAGTGTGACAGGGGGCGGTGCCCCAACCCCCCAATCGGCCCTACCCTGAGCATGACTGAAGGTGGCATCGCAACCTCCCGATATGCCCTGCTTTGTGCATGACAGAGGGCGGCACCCCAACTCCCCAATCAACCCTGCTCTGAGCCCGACCAGGGGCTGCACCTAGGAATTGGGCCTGCCCTCTGCCACCCGGGAGCAGGCCTAAGCCAGCAGGTCATTATCTCTCGAGAGGTCCCAGACTGCGAGAGGGCATAGGCCGGGCTGAGGGACCCCCCTTCCCTCCGGAGTGCACAAATTTTTGTGCACTGGGCCTCTAGTCCTATATAATAGAAGCCTAATATGCTAAGTGTCTGGTCAACTGGTCGTCTATTCAATCAATCAAAGCATAATATGCTAATGACATGCTAAGGCCATTCAACTGCTCACTATGACATGCACTGACCACCAGGGGGCAGATGCTCCAACCTGTAGGTTGGCTTGCTGTTCAGGTCCAGCTGATTGGGACTGAGTGACATGGGCCAAACATGCTCTGAAGCTTTCCCACAATTTCTCTCTGCCTGGCTAACCTTTCATGTCGCTCTCACATTTCCATTATTGCACCTGTGGGGTCCCTCGGCCTGGCCTGCACCCTCTTGCAATCAGGGACCCCTTAAGGGATGTTGGAGAGCCGGTTTTGGCCCGCTCATGCAACCCAGGCTGAGGGACCCCGCTGGTGCATGAATTCGTGTACCAGGACTCTAGTATATATATATATATAAAATGATATGTGAGTATTTTATTTTTTCCAATTTCTAATTTTTTCTAGTTTTTTGAGATATAATTGACAGATATCATTGTATATGTTGAAAGTATACAATTCTGTTCATTTTATACACTTTTAGGTTGTTATACTAGAGGTCCAGTGCATGAAATTCATACACGGGTGAAGGGGGAGGGGTCCATCAGCCCAGCCTGCACTCTCTCCAATCCGGGACCCCTTGGAAGATGTCCAACTGACTCTCACAATCTGGGACCATTGGCTCCTAACCACTCACCTGCCTGCCTGCCTGATCACTCTTAACCCCTATGCCTGCTAGCCTGATTGCCCTACCTGCATGCTTGATCACCCCTAACTGCTCTCCTGCTGGCCTGTTCACCCCTAACCGCCTCTGCTTTGCCCCGCACCTAGGACCCAGGATTCCCTCATCTGGCCAGTTGTAGGCACTTGGGACACAGAATTCCCTTCCTCTGACTGGCCACAGGCAACCAGGAACTGGGCTGGGTTCACCCAGGCTGGCTGCAGCCACAGGGGACCATGGGCGGGTGGCTTTGCCTGGTAGGCAGCCACGGCCGCCCGGGACTCTGGGGTTGACAGCTTGTCCCTCTCCCAGGCGGCAGGCACAGGTGCAGCTGCTGGCACCAAGGACTGTGGGGCTGGTGGCTTGTCCCACTCCCAGGCCACAGCAACAGCCCCTGGCACCTGGGACCATGGGGCGGGCAGCTTGTCCATCTCCCAGGCCCCAGCCTGACTGGTCTCCATTTCTCTCTTGTGAGCTCATTTGTGCCTGGCTGGTCCCCATTCCTCTCTCAGGAGCTCATTTGTGCCTGGCTGGTCCCCATTACTCTCTCCCGAGTGTTCAGTGTCTGAACAGCTCCAGTGCAACAGCACAAGGGCATGAGGGCATGAGGGCGTGATGACCATTTGCATATTAGCTCTTTATTAAATAGGATTAGAGGCCCAATGCATGAAAATCATGCATGGGAAGAGGGTCCCTTCAGCCTAGCCTGCACCCTCTTCAATCTGGGATTCCTGGGATCAGGCCTAAACTGGCAGTCAGACATCCCCCTCACAATCTGGAACTGCTGGCTCCTAACTGCTTACCTGCCTGCCTGCCTGATCACACCTAACTGCCCCGCCTGCCAGCCTGAACACCCCTAATCACCTCTGCCTACAAGCCTGATCGCCCCTAACTGACCTCCCTGTTGACCTGGTCACCCCCAACTCCCCCTCCCACAGGCCTGGTTGCACTTTACTGCTTCCCCTGCTGGCTTGGTTGCCCCTAACTGGCCCCCCTCAGGCCTGATCGCCCCTTACTGCCCTTCCTGCAGGCCTGGTCACCCCGAACTGCCTTCCTTTGCTGGCCAGGTGGCCCCTACTGCCACCCCTTGCTGGCTTGGTTGCTGCTCACTGCCCCCTCTGCGGGCCTGGTCGCCCCACACAGCTTGCTGTTCAGTTGTTTGGTCGTCCCTCACTAACACCCCTGTCAACCTGGTTGCCCCACGCAGCCTGCTCTTCGGACATTTGGTCATCCCTCACTAATCCCCCTGCCAGCCTGGTCGCCCCATGCAGCCTCCTGTTCGGTTGTCCATCGAGTTGTTTGGTCTTGATGTCTGGCTTTTTATATATTATTAGAGGCCCGGTGCACAAAAATTTGTGCACTCGGGGGGTGGGGGGAGGGGGGTTTCCAGCCCGGCCTGTGCCATCTCGCAGTCTGGGGCCCCTCAGGAGATACAACCTGCTGGCATAAGCCTGCTCCCGGGTGGCAGAGGGCAGGCCCAATCCCTAAGTGCAGCCCCTGGTCAGGCTCAGAGCAGGGCCGATTGGGGAGTTGGGGCGTCGCCCCATCATGCACAGAGCAGGGCAGATCGGGAGGTTGCCATGCCACCCTCAGTCACGCTCAGGGTAGGGCCGACTGGGGGGTTGGGGCACCGCTCCCTGTCACACTCAATGCAGGGTCGATGGGAAGGTTGCGGCACCACCCCCTGTCACCCACAGAGCAGGGCCGATCAGGGGGTTGGTGCGCCACACCCTGTCAAACATATATACATACCACATCTTCTTTATTTGTTTATGTATTGGTGAACACTTAATTTATAAATTTTGCTATTGTGAATAAGGTTGTAGTGAACATGGGAGTGCAGCTATCTCTTTGAGACAGTGATAAAATATGTATGACTGTTCTATAAATGTTTGTTATGTCCATTTGGTCTGTTTTGTTCAAGTTCAACATTTCCTTGTTGATTTTGTGTCTAGTTGATCCTTCATGGCTGAAAGTAGAGTATTGATTCCCCCTACTATTATTGTATTGTTATTTATTTCTACCTTTAGTTCTGTTAGTATTTATTTAATATTTTAGGGTAACCAATGTTGAGTACATACATATTTACGATTGTTTTATCTTCTTTATGAAGTAACCCCCTTATAAAAGACCTTCTTTGTCTCTTGTTCCAGTTTTTGGATTAAATTCTGTTTTGTCTGATACAGGTATAATTACAACTGTTCCCATTTGATTTCTACTTGCAAGGAATATCCTTTCCATCTCTTTGTGTTGAGCCTTTAAGTATCTTTAAGAATGAATTGAGCCCTGGTCTGTGTGGCTAGGTTGATTGGAGGGCCATCCATTATAGCAAAAGTTTATAGGTTCATTTCCAGTCAAGTTTGATATCTGGTCTGGATATGAATGGGAGGCAGCCAATAAATACATTGGCTGCCTCACATTGATGTTTCTCTGTCTGTCTGTCTGCCTGTCTTTGCATTTCCCTCTTTCTAAAACCAATGAGCATATCCTCAGGTGAGGATTAAAATGTTTTAAAAAAATGAATGAATTGAGTCTCTTGTAGGCAGCATATAGTTGGTTCTTATTATAATCCATAAAGTCATTCTATGCCTTTCTCTTAATTGAATTTATTGAGGTGCCTTTGGTTAACAACATTATACAGGTTCCAGTTGTGCAGTTCTATAGCACACTCTCTGTCCACTGCATTGTGTGTTCATTACCCCGAGTCATCCTATGCCTTTTGATTGAAGTCAATCCATTTACAAAGTAATTATTGACAGGTAATGACTTACAATGCTCTCTTGTTGTTTTCTGGCTGTTTTGCAGTTCCATTGCTCCATTCTCCCTCTCTTGTTGCCTTGCTCTGTGAACTGAAGATTTTCCATAGTGTGGTTTGATTTCTGCTCTTTATTTTTTGTGAATCTGCTGGAGGTTTGGCTTTGTGGTTACCATGAGGTTTACACAAGACATCACCCTATATAATAAAGAGCTAATATGCTAATTAGACCAAACAGCAGAATGACCGTCCAGACGACCTTCCAGATGAAGCCGTGGCTGCAAAGGGGCTGCGAGGGTTGAGCCCCTTGCAAGAATTTTGTGCTTCGGGCCTCTAGTATAAATATAACAGGCTATCTTATGTTGATCACAGGTTTGGTTATATTTAACTGCAGATTCACCTTAAGAGAAGAAAAAGAGAAGAGAGGAAAAGCTAATCTGTTATGTGAGAAAAATAGGGTGCAGTTAAGAAAGAAAGAAGAGCACTCTATTAAAGAAGTTGAAATGAACCCACAACTTGAAACCACTATTAGAACACAAAACATCACATTGGATATTATAACAGAGAATGAGGTAAATTTATCTTTGGGAAAAATCTCTTATATCTAACAGTACTTCATCAATATTTATATCCCTTTAATTTTAATGTATATTATTATGTTTAAAGCAAATCCAAAAATGTCATCTCATTCAAAACCTGAATTTTGGCCAAAACCAGTTTGGCTCAGTGGATAGAGCATCGGCCTGCCAACTGAAAGGCTCCAGGTTCGATTCCGGTCAAGGGCATGTACCTGGGTTGCAGGCACATCCCCACATCCCCAGTAGGAGATGAGCAGGAGGCAGCTGATCGATGTTTCTCTCTCATAGATGTTTCTAACTCTCTTTCTCTCCCATCCTCTCTTTTTAAAAATAAAACAATCAATAAAATATATCGTTTTAAAAAAATCTGAACTTTGACATTTATGACTAAAATTATTAATTTGTTACTAGTCATGGCATGTAACAGATGATCTGTGTTTGTTTTTTAAATGAAGAAATGGAAAATAAATTGAGCTTATTCATTAACATAAATGCTAATTTTGGCTTTTAAAAAATGTTAACATACAGGCTAAATTGCCTTGAGACTGTGATAGAACTATTCCAATGTTCATAAAGAAATTTTATTTCAGAATACTGTATTTTTGCTCTATGACAAATGCGGTAATCACTTAAAATTTGACTTTTTCATGGAGAGGAAAAATCACTGTGCTAAAACAGGCTACTTCCTTTTCACAGTTTGTTTAAGGTACTGCTCTTAAGCTTCGGTTATATTTTTTAATGGTATGAGACCAAAAACTCAATGAAATGTGTCCCTGGGTTGTAGAAGAGTGAGATTACACTCAGAGCCAATTTTCTCCAGAACAGAATGCCAGAATATTACAAGATGGAATTCTGACCAAACACCTTTGCAAACCAAAAGAGATAGAAATAGCTCATAAGAAAGTGAATTCTGAGATAGCTTATTTAGTCATTTTCAAATGTGTGTGAGTATGCATGGGTGTGTATATATTTAAAAAAACAATACTGTACATATGGAAACTATAGAGGATTTAGAAAATGTGTGTGTGTGTGTGTGTGTGTGTGTGTGTGATAGGGGTGACATTTTGGGTCCATTAGATAAAATGATATTGTTAATTCAAATCCATTTGCCTCCAACAGTCAAGTAGTGACTTCACAATGGCCTCATCCTAAGGGGAGGCTTTTAATATTTTCTGTAGGAATCAATGTGTTGTCCATGATCTCAAAGATATTGTTACTAACAACAGATATTCCAAATTTGGGCAATGATTTTATTTCCTTGATATATCAATAAAGAGGCTAGTTTTCACTTCCACTGAAGGAGGGTATAACCAGTTCAAAGATGTTATTTTAGATGTCATTCTTCTACGTTTGAGAAAAGTAACACTTTGCTCTAAGTAGCATCCCATTTTAATACATAGGACTTCTGAAAAGAATGGTATGCTGCAATATATACTTAGTGACAACTTATTGATAAGTATCTTATTCCTACTAAAGTAGTTCAGTGTATTCCCCCCCCAACACACACATTTCACATTTAATATTACTTTAAACATCATGAACAAGAAATGAAAGTTATTGCATCAACAAAAAAACTCATGATTTTCTAAGAAGACTCTGTAAACTTCACTTATTCATCATTTGTTTTTTGAAACATAGGCTTCTTTTGTGTTTTTATATCCACACTGGAGAGGAACTATGGACTGGTGTAAGAGCAGGAATTGTGGAGTCTGAAAACCTGGGGAAAATCCTGAAATTGTTTATCTTTTAACCCCTCCATTCCAGATTGTGATAACTGAATGAGGTCATTGATGGATGTAGAAGTGCTTAGGAAAATGCTTGGTTATCCGTTGTTCATGGAGGTAGTCTTTATAACTATCTAGGAATGTATTAGAAAAATAGAATATCTATGGGATAATATTGGGAAAAATTTTAGGAAATTTAGTTTATCCTAATATATGTAGGGTTAATACTCTTACTGTGGAGCAGCTGTGTGTTCAGACTGTAATCTCAATTTTTAAGTGTTGGAGTTAGTAATCAATTACTTAATGCATTCTGGATTTGTGGTGATTCAGGAAAACCCTTTCCAATTTTGAGACTCTTATAATTCTCTTGTAATATTTTTCATTTTAAAAATTCATAATTGTATATTAAATTTTTGAAATTAAGAGATTTTGTGCTTGGAAAAAGTTAAAGAATTGGATCCAACTCTATTTTTTTCCAGAAGGATACCTACTTATTGCAATTTTTGAAATTATAAACATAGTTATTCTTTAATTTCAGAAGCTATCATGGCATGTTTTTCAATGTTGTAGCTAAAAGTCTCCTTTGTGTTTTTTAGGTTCCTGAAAGTTCTGAAAAAGAAGAAAGTCTATTGATTGAAAATTGCATTTTGTGGGATGAAAATGCTAAGCTAAGACTGGAAATAAACACAGCAAAAAATCAGAAGCAAGAAATGGAAAAAGAAGATGTTGAGGACATCGCACTTGTCAAAGAAAAGCTTGACCATCTTCAAAAGACAATAAGAGAAACAGTATTTCAACACAATGAGCAGCTTGAAGTTCTGAGAGTTGAGAACACTGTGCTAAACAGTAAACTGGAGGATGAACAACAAAACAGAGGAAGACTGGAAGCAGAAGTTGAATCATACCGGTCTAGACTGGCTACCGCTGCACAGGATCATGAGCATTGCCAGACATCAAAAGGAGACCTACAACTTGCTTCCCAGACAGCAAGAGATGAAGGGTTTTGTGCGGGAAGGTCATTCTACAAACCAGTTGAAGTAGGCATATCTTTCATGTTCTCTCACTTGGAAATATTATGAAAGCATGAAAATGTTCAGATCATTGTAATATGTACATCCACAAATGACAACTAAAAAAATTAAATCTAGATCCACTAATGGATATTTTTAAAATATTGATATAATTCACACATTGTATAATTTGCCTATTTAAATTACATGAGTCAATATTTTAAACATATTCAGAGAGTTGTGCATCTATCCCCTCAGTCAATTATATAAAGAAAGAAAGAAAGAAAAAAAAGATTGAGTGGTGAAAATATGAATATATGGGTGAGACCTTTGCATTAAAAAATGTTATATTTAATGGATGGGGACAACAGGATGACAGAAAAAGCTACAAAAATCAAGTAAAAGTTATGCTTTTATGTAATATAGAGAAGACATTTTATTTAAAGAGGAAAGTGTATAACAGAAAAGTAGAAAATGAAACCTATGGAAGAAAACTTACAGAGAATGAGATTCTACATCATCCTAAAGTCAGATTACCACCATAAGGTAATGGGAACTGCATGGGAAGCTTTCAAAGATCACCTTAGTAAGATGTGATTTAATTGAACCTGGAATATCTTGAACTATTGATGAAAATGTTTCTAGGGCATCTTTAGAAACTAAAAGGTCAATGTAGCCTTAAAAAGTATTTTAGCCCTTAGTAATTTATATGTCAAAACCTCTGTTTTCACAAACTTTGGCAATTTAATTTCCATAAAGAAAGTGGTGAAAATGTAAAATCAATTTAAGCTGCTGTAAGAAGTCATTATTTTTTAAATCTGTCCTATTGGCATCACGTTTATAAACTAGATTTTATAAACCTGTCTACTACCATTTATAAACTTGTCTACCCATGTTATTCATGAATTCATTAGAAATCATATTTTTTAAAAAAGAAGAGTCTCTAGATTTTTAAAAATAATTTTCTTTAAATTTTTTTTCAAAATGTCAGCACAAAAAAGAAGAGTTAAAGAAATATATCGACTTAAATATATTTCTGCAGCAGAGGTTGCAGCAAGAAGTAAATGATATTGGTGATTTAGAAAAAGAGATTACTCGGTAAGATTTTAATATTTCAGAACATTTCTGCCATGAATTAAGATTTAACTGTCATTTTACTTTATTAAAACTAAAATAAAATTTATTTCCTCTGAAAATTTTTATAATTAAATTATCTATTTAAAAACTTACTGGAGAAACACACATTGCAATCTGAAACTGCTTTGAATGATATGATATTGTACTTACTTTTTTATGATTCATAAAACCATAATGAGGATGCCTTTTGCATATCCTGTCAACTGTTCTTTTCATGTCTACCTTGAATTTTTAATTCTGCAAAATATCTGCTCTCTTTGGTGATATTCCCTTCTTCTCATAGTGTGCATCCCTTCTGCACTCAAATCTATCCTATCTAATAATAGACAAACATGGTAATTAACTGCAACTTCGCTACCCTTCCCATTGGCTAATCAGTGAGATATGCAAATTAACTGCCAACCAAGATGGTGGCCGGCAGCCAGGCAGCTGAAGCGAACAGGAGGCTGGCTTGCTCCAGTGATGGAGGAAGCCAAGGTTCCCCGCCTGCTGCTGCTGGCCTCTGAGCTGCACTCCAAGCAACTATGTTGCAATTATAGAAGCTAAACAGAGCCCAGAAACCTGCTTTCAGCCAGCCAGTCCTCAGAGCTGGAGCTGTAAGAGTGTTTCAATTATAGAAGCCAAACAAAAGCAGATACCTGCTTTCAGCAGCCGAGGTCTCAGAGCTGGAGCCAAGCCTCAGAGCTAAAGCTAGCTCTCAGTTCCAGTGACAGCCATAGAAAGTAAATAAATCCCAGAATCAAAAAAAAAAAAAAAGAAAAGGAGAGTTTGGGAGCTTCAGTCACCCGCCAGCCTGAAAACGGCCCTCAGGCTCTCACCCAGACAGGCCAGGCACCCCAGTGGGGACCCGCACCCTGAAGGGGGTGTGACCAACTGCAAATAGCCATCATCCCCTCATCCAGGCTGGCCAGGCACCCAAGCGGGACCCCCACACTGATCCAGGACACCCTTCAGGGCAAACCAGCCAGCCCCCACCCGTGCAACAGGCCTCTATCCTATATAGTAAAAGGGTAATATGCAAACTGACACTAACAGCAGAAGGACTGGGACTGGCTGGTCACTGTAACACACACTGATCACCAGGGGGAAGATGCTTAATGCAGGAGCTGCCCTCTGGTGGTCAGGGTGCTCTCACATGGGAGGAGCTCTGCTCAGCCACAAGCCAGGCTGATGGCTGCCAGTACAGCGGTGGTGGTAGGAGCCTCTCCTGCCTCCTCAGAAGTGATAAGGATGTCTGACTGCAGCTTAAGTCTGCTCCCCGCTGGCAAGTGGGCATCCCCCAAGGGCTGCCAGGCTGCCAGAGGGATGTCTGTTTGCCATCTTAGGCCCAATCCCCTGGGGAGCGGGCCTAAGCCAGCAGGTGGTCATCCCTGAGGGGTCCCAGACTGCGAGAGGGCACAGGTTGGGCTGAGGGACTCCTGCTCCCCACTGCCCCTTGAGTGCATAAATTTTTGTGCACCCGGCCTCTAGTCCTATCTAATAGACAAGCTTGGTAATTAACCATACCTCCGACATGCTTCCCATTGGCTAATCTGGGTGATATGCAAATTAACTGCCAACCAAGATGGCGGTTAACCGCCAACAAAGATGGCGGATAATTTGCATACTACAGGCATGATGGGACAGCGCCATCCTGTCTGTCCCGCTGCCATCCAGGCCTGCTATCTGTGACCCTGGTGGCAGGCAGAGCATATGGGACCCGACCCAGGGCTGGCTGGCAGGACCACAGTGATCTGCCACCGGACACGCCCACAAATGGCCTGCCCAGGGATCCCAGGTTGGCGGGTGCTAATGCACCAATCAGCCTCCGGCTACACCCGACAACAACCCTCCCATGGGTATCCTGGTTTGGAGGGTGCTAATTCACCAATCTGCCAATGGCCATGCCCAGAAACGGCCCTTCCATGGGGATCCCGGGTTGGTGGGTGCTAATGTATGGATCTGCCAACACGCACACCTGGACCGCCTTTGCTCTGCGCAAACTATGCAACTGGGAGAGGGGAATGGGGCCCCTGGGAGCAGGGCGGGAACTGCCCGGGGTTTGCGTCAGGCAGCCCAGAGTGGTGTGCAAACTATTGCTACAGGTAGTTGCTTGCTCATTCACTTACTTGCTCATTCATTCACTCATTCACTCGCTCATTCATTCAGTCATTCACTCACTCAGCAAACCCTCTCAGGTCCCTGGTACGAGGGCAGGCACTGAAGTTGACGCAGGATAAGGCAGAGCTATGTTCTCAAGATGTCAGGCAGCCAGGAGAGGGGCGCCAGGCACTGGGAGCAGGGCGGGAACTTTCCCGCGTGGGCTTCAGGGAGCCGGGAGTGGGGCCAGAACTTCTGCCCTGTTGCCATGGCAACACGGCAGAAGTTCCTGCCCCTTAGCTGCTTGCTCATTCATTTACTCACTCATTCATTCACTCATTCACTCACTCATTATTCACTCACTCAGCAAACCTCTCAGGTCCCTGGCACCAGGACAGGCACCGAAATTTGAAGCAGGATAAGACAGCACTATGTCCTCAAGATGTTAGTAATTCAGTAGGGCAGAGCAGGCGCATGAACGAGGCAGTTGTATGCACAGATGCAGTGTACTGGGTTCAGTGAGGGCTGTAACTAACACTGACTTTGTTCCCTTGATAAAATGGGGCCTCGGGAGCCAGGCCACCCCAAGCCTGTAGGCCTGTGCCTAGGCCAGGAGTGGCCAGGGTCTCAAAACATGACAGAGGATGCAGGTCGGGCTGAGGGGTCTGGCCCCACCCCTCACCCTCACCCCTGAGTGCACAAATTTTTGTGCACCGGGCTACTAGTGTATATATAAGTGACTGTTACTACCGGTTGACTGAACGACTGGTCCACTGGTTGATATGATACCCACTGACCACCAAGGGGCAGATGCTCAATGCAGGAGCTGCCCCCTGGTGGTCAGTGCACTCACAAGGCCAACCTCCCGCAGCTGGCCTACCTCCCACAGTCCCTCCCCTTGGCCGGCCAGCCCCGATTGGCCCCAATTGGGACTGAGCAAGATGGCCAAAATCAGCCCCAATCACTGGCCAGGCCGAGTGGTGCCACCTGTGCACGAATTCGTGCACTGTGCCTCTAGTAATTTAATAACTAAAATCTATCTGTGTCACTGTTTAACAATGCCAATAATTATCTTGATTTGGCTTATGTTTCTTTCTCTTTTTTTAGTTATAAAAGAGATCACATATACAAAATGTTTGTATGATTTAAAGAAGAAGCTGGGTAATCCTGTGTTTATCACTCATAGAAACACAATGCCATTTTTCCCATGTCTGGGGAGCCCCCACATGGCTTCCTTTCTGTTTATTGGCTGAATTCTTAAGTTTTTTCTTTGATTCTCTCAGTGTGTTTCCTCTCACTTTACTGTCTTTCTCTATATTATAACCCTTTCACTTTCTTAACATTGTGCTAGCAAAGATCTTTTCTTAAAAC
This sequence comes from Myotis yumanensis, assembly GCF_028538775.1. Taxonomy (NCBI): domain Eukaryota; kingdom Metazoa; phylum Chordata; class Mammalia; order Chiroptera; family Vespertilionidae; genus Myotis; species Myotis yumanensis. The sequence goes on from NW_027223752.1 coordinate 139,221,794, forward strand.
AGTCTTGAAGAGACTGTTACACATTATCTCTCTGATTTCCCTTCTTCTAAACCCCTGCCTTTTTCTGCTTTCCCCTTCCACTCAGACTTCAAAGATTCTTCTTTCCTGATTCTATTTTGAATGATCTCCTTGATGTTGGTACTTTTCTTCCTTCTTGTAGACTATTGTCAGTAGGTACCAAAAGGTATTTTTGTGTCTTTCCAAAACATTCACATGTAATTGTGGTTTTCTTTTTCACTTTGAATACTGATTTCTGGTTTCTAGTTGATATTTAATAATAGATTAATGTTTTATATTAACATAGTCAAATGAATATAAGGAGTCTATATAGTTACAATATTAACTATATACCCATATCACATATGTCATGACTTTTTTCATTTTATTTACAGAAGATTATAATTTAGCTAGTATGCTTTCAGAAAATATTAGATTAGAACAAATGAGAGCATCATAATTTATAGATTTATTTATTTTATATGATTTTATAAGCATAATATCTGTTTAAATAATAACTAAATATTTAATCTTAAAGAATTTGACATATTTGCTTTGTACATTTCTTCAGACTTAAAAAACTCCTAAAAGTTGCAAAACAGAAATTACATGAATGTGATAATGAAGAGCTTAGTTTCCCTGGAGATTCAAAACCAAGTCCAGCTGACATGGAAATTCAGTCTAAAAAGCCAAAACAGAAGGTAATTTTAAATCAGTTTTGGGACCCAAAATTCACCTAATTTGGGGAAATAGATATCATTCAATGCTTTAAGTAGTGAAATATAGATTTTTCTGTTAATTTTATAGACTTGGTATCAGTGAAAAAGACAGCTTTTTCTTTATCACTTTTCCATAAAAAGGGCCTACTGTTAACGCTCTCTGTCAGTGGTTCTCAACCTGTGGGTCCCAACCCCTTTGGCAGTTGAACGACTCTTTCACAGGGTTTGCCTGAGACCATTCTGCATATCAGATATTTACTTTATGATTCATAACAGTAGCAACATTACAGTTATGAAGTAGCAATGAAAATAATTTTATGGTTGGGTCATGAGGAACTATATTTAAAGGGCCAGAGGCTTGAGAACCACTGCTCTATGTCTTGAACCCTGGCACCAGCAACAAGTCCAAAAAACTTTTGGTGGAAGCTTCACTGAGTCATAATGAACATACCATGCAGTTCACTCATTTAAAGTATACAGTTCAGTGCCTTTTTCTGTATTCACAGAGTTACACAGTCATCATCACAGTCAGTTTGGGGACATTTTCATCCCCCTAAAAAGTAGCCCTGTGCCCTTTACCAACCACCCTGTGCCAGCTTCCACTTCCCCACTCTTCCTGGCCCTCAGGAAGCACTACTGTCCTCTCAGTCTCTCTAGATTTGTCTGTTCTGCCCATTACATATCAGTGGAATCACAGAGTAGGTGCTCCTTTGTGACTGCCTTTTTTATTTAGCATAATGTTTTCAAGGTACATCTCTTTTGTAGCACGTATCACCAGTACTTCATTCCTGTTTATTGCTGAATAACATTTCATTGCATGAAGCGACCACATTTCTTAAAATCTATTCATCATTTGATGAACCTTTGGGTTACTTCCACGTTTTGGTGTTGTTACTAATACTGCTATGAACATTCATGTCCAACTTTTTATGTGAACATATTGTTTTCATTCTCTTGGGAATATAATTATAAATGGAATTGCTTGATCAGATCTTTAACCTTTTGAGAAACTGCCTGATTGTTTTCCAAAGTGGCTGCACCATTTGTATTTAACTGATGGTGTATGAGGGTTCCAATTTCTCCACATTCTTGCCAACACTTGTCATTACTTTTTTTTTATTGTGGCCATCCTAGTGGGTGTGAAGTGGCATCTTATTATTGGTTTTGATTTACAATTTTCTAATGACTAGTGATGTTCACTATCTTTTGACATGTATATATTCTTTGAAAAACTATCTATTCAATTCCTTTGCCCATTTTTAATTGGATTGTTTTTGTATTATTGAATTGTAAGAGTTCTTTAAATGTCCTACATACAAATCCCTTATTAGATAAAGGATTTTCAAATATTTCTTCCATTCAGTAACTTACCTTTTCAGTTTCCTGATAGTGCCTTTCAAAGCACAGACGGTTTTGATTTTGATGAAGTCCAGTTAATCTATTTTTGTCTTTTGGTTTCACATATAAACCTGAAGTAAGGCAGAGGAGACATTGTATTTAAACAATGCCAAATCCAGTCATGAAGATATACACCAATGTTTTCTTCTTAAGTCTTTTATAGTTTCAGCTTTTACATTTTAAGTTAACTTTTATGTATGGTCTGAGGTAGAGGTCAAATTTTATTCATTTGCATGTGGATATCCAGCTGTCCCTGGACAATTTGTTAAAAAGACTATTCATATCTGATTTAATTGTTTGGCACCCTTGTCAAAAAGCAGTTGGCCACAAATTGGGCTTAGATTTGGTTTCTCCCTTCTACTTCACTGATGAATAAGTCTGTCCTTATGCCAGTACCAAATCAAATTTTATGAGAATCTTTCCCAGTCATCTTGCATAGTACCAGCTGTTTTATGTAATAAAAAAAAGTCAGTGTAGTGGCATGTTTTTACCTCTACTTTCATGGAGATTTCTTGTTTCTTGATAAAGCTTATGGCCAGCTTATGTTGTGCTGACTCTGTGACATGATGGGAAAGTAGGCTTACAATGATAACACCCATTCCTTTTTGTCTGCATTTAAACCTTCAGCCTCTAACCCAGTGCCTCCCACTTCACTTCCATTTCCATGAAATTCTAGTAACAGGATCTGCTGACTTAGCCATTTCTTTCATTGTGTTTAACTCATAATTCATAGACTTGCCAGAAGCTTTCACCACCTGGGGAGGAGAAGATTAAAATCTGGACTGTCACCTTTCCTATTTAGAAATGCCTGACTTTGAAATTTCAAATTTTATTTTATTTTTAAATATCTACACTAATAAAAGAGAAACATGGTAATTAGTGTATGACCACTACCCTTCCCATTGGCTAATCAGCATATCCTTATGCAATTAACTGTCAGCCAAGATGGCGGCCAGCAGCCATGCACTGAAGCGAACAGGAAGGCTTGCTTGCTCCAGTGATGGCAGACTCCAATGTTCCCCGCCTGACTTGCGGGCCACTCAGCTGCAACTCTAAGCAACTATGTTGCAAATATAGAAGCTAAACAAAACCCCAGAAACCGGCTTTCAGTTAGCCGGGCTTCAGCCAGCCTGACCACAACATTGTATCAAATACAGAAGGAAAAACAAAGGTCAGAAACTGGCTTTCAGCATCGAGGACTCAGAGCTAAAGCTGGCCCAGAACAGAAAAAAAAATAAGAAAAAAAAGGAGCAGTTGGGAGCTTCAGTCACCTGCCAGCCTGAACACGGCCCTCAGCCCCTCTGCCAGACTGGTCAGGCATCCCAGTGGGGGATCCCACCCTGATCCAGGACACCCTTCAGGGCAAACCAGCCGGCCCCCAAAGGGTAATATGCCTCCTGGGACCGGATCAGCAGAGCACCTAGGATCCAGGCCCCGGGATCAACATGACAGGGGGCAGCGCCCAAAACCCCTGATCACCCTGCGGCTCTGTGACAGGGGGCAGGGCCACAACCTCCATATCTGACCTGCTCTGATCATGACAGGGGAAGGTGCCCCAAACCCCTGATCAGGCCTGCTCTGTGCCTGACAGGGGGGAGCTCCCCAAACCACTGATCGCCCTGCGGCTCTGTGTGTGACAGGGTGCAGTGCCCCAACCCCCCGACCCGCCCATTGGCCCTGCTCTGTGTGTGACAGGGTAGAGCCATAAACTCCCCATCAGCCCCACCTTGAGTGTGACAGTGGTGGTGCCCCAAACCCCTGATCGGCCCTGCTCTGTGGGTGATAGAGGGTGACGCCCCAACCCCGCTCCATGGGCCTTGCTCTGTGTGTAACGGGGTAGAGCCATAACCTCCCCATCAGCCCTGCCATGAGTGTGACAGGGTGCAGCGCCCCAACCCCCTGATCCGCCCTGCTCTGTGTGTGACAGGGGGTGGTGCCCCAACTCCCCTATTGGCCCTACTCTGTGCCTGACAGGGGGGAGCTCCCCAACCCCTGATCGACCCTGGTCTGTGAGTGACAGGGGGCAGCGCCCCAACCCCCTGATTGGCCCTGCTCTGTGCGTGACAGGATGTGGCTTTGCAACATCTCCATCGACCCTGCCTTGAGTGTGACAGGGGGCAGTGCCCCAACCCCCCAATCGGCCCTATCCTGAGCATGACTGAGGATGGCATCGCAACCTCCCAATCCGCCCTACTCTGTGCATGACAGGGGGCAGCGCCCCAACTCCCCAATTGGCCCTGCTCTGAGCCTGACCAGGGGCTGCACCTAGGGATTGGGAGTGCCCTCTGCCACCCGGGAGCATGCCTAAATCAGCAGGTCGTTATCTCCCGAGGGGTCCCAGACTGCGAGAGGGCGCAAGCCAGGCTGAGGGACACCCCCTTCCCCTGGAGTGCACAAATTTTTGTGCACCGGGCCTCTAATATATATATATATATTAATTTTATTGGGATTCATGGCATTAGAAAAGCCACCTTACCACTTGTTTTTAGAGAGGAAGGGGGGGGGGGAGAGAGAGAGGGAGAGAGAGAGAGGGAGAGAGACATCAATGATGAGAATCATTGATGGGCTATCTCTTAAATGCCCCCTACTGGGGATTGAGCCCACAACCCAGGAATGTGCCCTTACCTGAATGGAACCCATGACCCTTCAGTCTGCAGGCTGTGCTCTATCTACTTACCCAAACCAGCTAGGGCTGAAATCTCAAAATTTTAAAACCAATTTGTTTCCTATGGAGAAACACTGTGGTATAACATACAAACAAGCTTGAAGTAAGCTAGAGAAATTGTATTTAAATGGTGCCAAAAGGCATTGCTGTTGTTTTGCCACTGAGATTTAAAATGATTTCATAATCCTCTCTGTTTCCTCACTGAGGAAAGGAAAGCTTAGTCCTGACCTTTGAGTGCTTCTCTGTTGCCCTTGGCTGTTCCCTCTGAGACTTTGCTCTGTCCTTTTCATAAGAAATGGCCGGTGCTTGCAGCTCTTTTTACAGCCTGTGTCCTCCCTGTGGAACATCTAAGGCCCAGAGGCCCTTTTGATTGTGTACTGTCTCGGTCTCCCCTCAGGAGGCCAAGCTAGCATTCTCTTAGGAACTTTGAGTGTCTGTCCAGTTAATTTTATTGGGGTTCATGGCATTAGAAAAGCCACCTCACCACTTGTTTTCAGATCAGCTCTTCACCTGGGCTTCCTGGAGGTGTTATAGAACAGTGCCGTTAAAATTCTTACATTCTGAAAATCCTTTGAGGCACCACGTAAATGTTTCTACGGTCTTAAGAGTTTTATGAGTTTTGGCTTCATCCTTCAAACATGTTTTCTGGACATCCTGGATTTGATGTTAGCCCAGAAGCCATTTCTTTATGTTAGGATATTTGACAATTGGACATGTGGGAGAAGGTATAAACAAGAAATCAATATTTTAACCCGGTAAATGGGGTCCTTTTATATTTACTTGTCTATTTTTAGCTTATGTTTCTCATCAATTTCACTTTCAGCTGCTTCCTAGTGAGAATCCTTTCAGTGTCATTGTGTTCACTTGCCCAGAAGCCCTTGCTGTCAGCCTCCTCAGGGGCCATCAGGCCTCCACTCACCCTTTCTTGGAGGCCCTTTTGGTTTCCATTCTCATGCTTCTCTACATTATGCCGGGTTCTACCTGCCACCTGTTCAGAGGTGCTCCCATATGTGTGTGTGTTTCTTTTTTAGTGTCAGCACTCTATTTTTAATGTCAGTATCTGTGCCAGTTACTTATTGCTGCTCAGTAACCACCTCCAAACTTCGTGTCTTAAAGCAGCATTTACTTGTTCACAAATCTGCAGTGAGGCCAGCTCATTTGTTTTCCACTTACCATCAGCTGGGATGACTTGAAGCTGGGAAGTTGTATCATCTCTAAAGGCTTGGTCATTCACGGGTTTCTCAGGTGCAGCGGGCTTTTGGCTGGGACGTTCTCTGGGGCAGTCTCATCTGGACACCTATGTGAGGATGACCATGTGGCTTGGGCTGCTTCGTTCTTCACAACATGGTGGCTGGGTTCCCAGGGTGAGCTTCCCTGGGGAGAGAGTCCGATGGCACCCAGACATAGCAGTCACACAGCAGTCTCCATATCCTATTCACCAGAACCCAGGTAGCACTGAGGCCAGCACCTATTTCCTGGACAATTGCCAGAGAATCTGGAGACGTGCTTCAAAAACTTAACATCCCTCACCTTGTCTTACCAAGTAATCATTGTATCTGAAGGAAAGTAGTTCTTCCCAAGTCATGATCACTGACATTCCAGCAAGTTTGTTGTTGTTGTTGATGATGTTGTTTTGTTTACTATGTTTCCTTAGTTTGTGGGAAGTAACAGAGAATTTCAAGATAGCACTATTGGATTAAGCCCCATCCCCATTTTTTTTTATTATAAAAAATGTAGGGCTCATCTCGCTAAACTTTTATAGTGAGAGATGTAATTTCTCAGTAACACAGGGAATCATTTCTTTTTGGAACGCAATTCAAATTAGCATCAAACGTTCACAGTTCAATAAAAGACATATGACATTAGAGTCTATATTTATAAGATTAATTAATTAGTCTCATTTCCAAAGTCTTATTTTGTGAGGCATTTTTTAACTCAGTCCTGAATATCTGAATACCATTCCCCTAAAACTTTTGTGTAAGATTATGAAGTGTTAAGATGGGGGAAGAGATATGAGACTTTCTATTCAGGAGCAATGCATAGTCATTTTGTGGAGGAAAGACATGAAACAGTCATAGAAAAAAAGAGTATAAAATCAAGGACAGAAGAGATGTTGTGTGGCAAAGATGACAACAGTAAATACATTTTTGTGACTCCTGGTTGTTTTAACTTTGATCTTGATTCTGAGCAATTGAAGGTTTCACATTCTAAGATCCTACCAGAGTATAGGTAACATTTTTTTGCCACTGAATTCATTTCAAAATTTCATACTGGTGTCCACACCTTCATAACCAAACTATATTCTTTTATTCATGCAGAATGATGAGCTTATAGCAAAACTGCAACCATCATCTTCAAAATGTATACATCTGGATGAGGAAAAGACACCTCAACAGGAGTTATCAATGGAACCACTTCTAAAGCGACGTGAAGAACTAAAGGATAGAGTAAAGAAGGCGAAACAAGAAGCAGTAAATCTCAGAAATATAGAAAAGAATATGGTAGAAATCTGTGAATTAGAAGACTATAAAAAGAAGCTTGAAGAAAGAGCAATACGGGATGTAGCAGATAAAGTAGAAAAAGTCAATTCACTTTTACAGGTTAATTTTTTTGATTTATTGTGCTTTAATTCATTTCACTGCAAATTACTTTTTCGATAAATACAGTATTTTTGCCTCTCCTTTACTCCCTTTAATAGCAATTTATTTTGAAGATTTCTGGAAGGAAGGTGGCATTTGTTTTTCCTTTTCACTATTTTAGTTTCTAACATTATCACGAAATTGATCTTTCCAAATGATCCTTCATTTTAGTTTTAAGACCAGTTGATGTAAAATAAGACTATTAGGAAGAAAAGGTAAAAAACATGATTTCAAAATTGTACCATACTCTTGAATTAAGTTATATTTTTTAACTTTTAATATCTTAAACTGATTCTATTATTCTTTGAATTATCAGATTACATGAGTACTAATAGAATAATGATTAACTTTATAACTCAGATTCAATTCAGTGGACATTGATGATAACTATTTTAAATTTCAGCTTTTTTCACACTGAAAGCTGATCTCTGAGTTGATGACTCAAAACTAAAGAAAACAAATATAAGTGTTCAGCTTATAATTACTTTAAGAACGTATCCTTTTTATTTGTTGTAGAGACAAAGAGCATCTCAAAAATTGTCAGAGCAGATGATAAATGATCAGGCTTCAACAAGTCACTTGGAACTCAGAAATAAAGAGTTGGAGTCAGAAATCTCTAAAGTGCAAACTTCTCAAGATGATATCGAAAGAGAATTGAAAAAATATGTGCGACTCTACCAAGAAGAATTGGAAGGCAGAAAGTTACTGGAAAATCAGCTAACTGAGTAAGTCAAATGCAGAATCAGAGAAAATAAATTTAATTCATTAATTAGCCTCTAAACTTTAAACATAGTTACTATTGGGCCAGGTTCATAGATTAGTAGGGCGTGAAAGCCAACTAGGTCGTTTCACTTTGGAAAGTGATATTAGTAAATAAACTTACCTTTCAAATGTCCCTCTAAGATGGTTTCATCTCTCCCCCTTTTTTGCTTTTACCTGCCTTTATTTTCCCAACTTAATATTTCCATGTAGTTATCTGGGTCTACTACTAGTCTTTAAGCTGAGTGTCTTGAAGCTCTAAAATGTAAACAGTGATATTATTATAAAACTAGTGGCCCAGTGCACGAAATTGGTGCACAGGGGAGGAGGGGTTATCCCTCAGCCCAGCCTGCACCCTCTCCAATCTGGGAACCCTTTGGGGGATGTCCGACTGCCAGTTTAGGCTTGATCCCTGTGGGAATCCCCACAGGGAACGGGCCTAAACCGGCAGTCAGATAACCCTCTTGAAATCTGGGTCCGCTGGCTCCTAACTGCTCACCTGCCTGCCTGACTGATAGCCCCTAACCACTCTGTCTGCCTGCCTGCTCGACCTCAGCTGCCCCCCGACCAGCCTGATAATCCCAACTGCCCTCCCCTTTTGGCCTGATTGCCCCTAACCACCTCTGTCTTGGCCCCACCAATATGACTCTGTCTGGACAGACATCCAGAAGGTCTCCTGGTCTAATTAGCATATTACCCTTTTATTAATGTAGAAAGAGGCCTGATGCATTGGTTGGGGCTGGTTGGTCTGCCCTGAAGGGGGTCTCAGATCAGGATGTGGGTCACCTTGGGGGGCGTGGCCGGCCTGGGTGAGAGGCTGGGGTGGTTTGCAGGCCAGCCATGCCCCCATCAGGGTGGGGGCCTTCACTGGAGGGCATGGCCAGCCTGGGTGAGGGGCTGAAAGCCATTTGCAGGCTGGCCATGCCCTCATCGGGGTGGGGGTCCCTGCTGGGGGAGCATGGCCAGCCTGGGTGAGGGGCTGAGGGCCGTTTGGGGGCGGTTTGCAGGCTGGCCAAGCCTCTGGCTTTGTCAGAAGGTCTTCAGAAGGTCTCCGGTCTAATTAGCATATTACTTTTTTATTAGTATAATTGCTTGTCAGAAGCCCCCGAAATAGAAATAGTTAAGATAAAAACTTAAACACAAAGGGTTAAGTTACTCCAACACATTCTGGTACTTGGTATATTTACTTTCTTGATTGTGAACTTTGTTATTATCAATAGACTAGAGGCCCAGTGCATGAAATTGGTGCACAGATCGGGTCCCTAGGCCTGGCCAGCGATGAGAGCTTATCAGGGCTTTTGGGCTGCCAGCCTGGGCCTCCCTTCATTCCTCACCACCCCCTGGTGGTGAGCACACATCATAGCAAGTGATCAAATGCCCGGTCTTTGGTTGAACTCCCAAGGAGACACTTTGCATAACTAGAGGCCCAGCAAGCAAAATCACACAAAACCCAGACCCGCCATGCTAGCAGGACCCCAGGCCCACCGTGTGAGAGTAGCTCACTGCCTCTGCCACGCAAGCTTCAGACCCCGACTCTGTGCCAAACGGCTGGCGGGCTGGGGGCAGCGACTGAGAGGTGCTCCATGCACCTTCTCGTGATAGGTTGTTTGGTTGTTCTGGCTTTCCAGCATTATGGCCACGGGCCTTTTATAATATAGATAGATGGCCTCTAGAGCTGTTTTCATTCATTTGATCAGCAGCCAGGATATCTTGTTCTCCCTTACAGGTTGTTGTTCTAAATAATGCCTGGGTGTTAAATGATTAATATCTCCAAGGTAATGAGTGTATTGTACAAGGGTGGTGAAGGCAAATGCTTGACAATATCTTTGAGGGATTTTTTTTAAATCTCTAAAGTGGCTACTAAATATGTCCAAGGGCATCTTAAAAGGTCTTGTAAGTACAGCCCTTCCAGAGGCAGCAAGTATTACCTGATAAGCCGTCTGCATCACTGATAGCCTCCCCACTTTGGATTAAGTACTTAGTTAGGAACCCGCTCCCCCCACTGCCTGGAAACATAAGTACTTTTTTTAGAAAAATTAAGAACCTGTACTTGAATAGAGCAGATCTGCTCTGACATGTTTTCATTGCTAAAATGCTATTTAGTGGGCAATTCCACTTACTGTCCTGGCTACTTTAAAAAATTGCAAGTCACTTAGAGAAAAATAAAATACTAAGCATTTGTTGTTTACAGTTTTCCTAGGATTAAGGAGAAGCTAGCAGAAGTCAGCAACAAACTTTTCTGGGAGAAACAGCTCAGCAAGAGAAATTCCATTCCAAGAGAAAACTTGGGGATTCCTACCTCAAGTCCATGCACTTCAACTTACCACAGGTTAGTTATATTATCTTTTTTCCTCTTGGGTTTCAGATTTCTGATATAATTCTTGTGTTTCATTTGGTGAAATTCCGAGTTGCTTGATTGACTAGTACACACTAATAAAAAGTCTTAATTATTGTGCTAATGTAGAAAGGAGACAGAAATTTTATAATCACTTTTAAGTCCCTGGATGTCTCATTTGCAAGAGATACCTATCATTAACTTTATTCAATTACTATGCCTGAAGTGACACATTTTAAACTTCTTAAAAAGCTGCATGTCACTTTGATTTTAGAAATTATATATTCTTGTCTAATAACCAGTGGTGTACTTGGAGATGCTTTGGCTTACTTTCTAATGGATTTTAAATTGGTGATGGTTCATAACCATTTTTAAGTTTTGTTGAACCCCAACTTTTCCACCCTAACCATAAGTGAATGATTGACATCTAAATATTTAACCATTTATGGATATTTGCTACTTAAATGAAATGGAGATAAATCATTTTAATGAATTAAATAAACTTGTAGCACTAAAAGGTTAAATTTCTCTAAGTGAAAATGTTTGTCATCTTCTTAGGTCAAAGGACAGTGTTAATTGCTATTTACTTCTGCAATTTCATTCCAATTGTTATAAAATGTCTTGCTGAGCAGCTGGTCATTCATAAAATAGTTAAATTTAACAAATATTTGAATTTTTATTTTTAAATTTATGTATTAATATTTGAATTTTTAAATGAAGGGTACTTATGTCTGTTTATCTGCACAGCACTTGAATGATTGATGACTAAGATGGCAATGATAGGGAGTCTTGAAACAGCAACTAGCTTCCATTGTGTATCAGTGCTATTAAAATATTCCTTCTTCATCTTATTATTGACTTCTTCAGCAGCAGAATTTCTGTTTGGTTCTTTTTTATACTTCTCATCTGTTTGGTAAAGTACTGCTTCTGTTCATTCATTTCATTCCTGAGCTTGTTGAACTGATTTTGAGTTTTCTTGTATCTCGCTGAGTTCCTTCATGACTACTTTGCTATTTTGATTTCTCTGTTCATTTAGATCACTATCGTCCAGTATTCTGAGTTTCCTTCTGGAGAATTATCATTTTCTTTCTGTGTTAGTCTTACTATGGTGGTCCAGGCTGCTTGATGGGTTGTTCCTCTGCTGGCACATTTGAAGTGCTGAACACTTTTCTTAGGAATGTTGTGATTTTCACAATTCAGCAGGTTGATAATTTCAGGTCTTTCTTTTGTTTTCCAGTAGATGGTCTTATAGTGCAGTTTTTCTTTTCTCTTACCTGTACTACTGAAGCTTGGGGAGGGTGTGCAGTGAGTTAAAGTGTTTGAGGCTTACCCTTGGACATGGGAGCGGCAGCCTGGGTAACTAGGGTGGTGGGTGCCAGTGCTGTATCCTGGTCGCCAGGGCCTCAGGGCACCCCATGGTAGTAGGTGTGGGTGTGGCCAGTTGAGGGGAGCCAGTTTGTGAGCCTACTGAGTTGCTGCCTCATTCCCTTTGGCCACTGGCAGCATTGTGCTGTGGCCTGGAGGCTGGAAACTTGGCTCTGCTGCTGCTCCTGGTCTGTGGTGGTGTGAGCACAGCTGCAGCTGGGGAGGGATCTGGATTTGGGGAGGGGAGGGACTCCTACTGGGCAGTGGTATGGGCAGTGCACCCTGCCTCCCCCACCAGTACTGTGTTTTCAAGGGCTGTAAGTTCAGCTGTGTCCTTGGAGAACTGCAGTAGGGACCTGTCCCTGCTCCTCTCTCCATCCTGCCTCTCCTGCATATCCCAAGACGTCCACTATCGAGGTGAGTAGAGGTGCCTTTGTTGGGTTCTAGATGTTCCACTTGTTGTAGATTTAAGAGGAGACACACTTTGTCATGATGCTGATGTCACCCACTGAAATACCCATTTCAATCAATGCACGATGGTTTATGGTTTTCATTATTTTTTATGGTGTTTTTCATGCAGGGAAAGGTAGCACAGGCCTGTGCTAAATGAGACTTCAACCTCTTTTTCTTAGTTTGCTTCATCATAACACAACATAGAAGAGCAAAGCTAAGAATTTCTAGACAGCCTTTAGGCCAAATATAGTCTCAGTTGTTAAAAATTTGTAAAACTGGGCTACTGGTACAAAAAAAAAAAATCAAATGCTTTTGTAAATTGTTAAGCAATACTATGATGCAGACTTGAAATGTCCTCACCAGAAAATCAGAAAATGCAAAATGAAGAGGGAAAAGAATGTAAATGCAGAAGCAATGCAAGGGAAGATATTTATGGAAATGTTTTTGTTTAATATTTTGGAAGGAATGAGGTGCTTACTCTTAGTATTTCTATATAAATTGAAAAAAATAGTTGATTTTAAACTTAACATTGTAGTTTCAAGGTATACATAGTTTCCCTGAGGGGCATTGGTTTGCCAAATCATGCTAGACTCAGGAAGAGAGAGTCTGAAGCACCAATCTATCAAGTTATAGAGATAGGCCGCCAAATTTCTTAGCAGTTGGGGTTTACAAAATTCTTAGACTTGTGGAAAGAAGGTGCCTTGTAGAGTCACTGGGAAGGTAATTATTGCCATTAGGAAAACAACTAATTCTATGAGAGATGGTAACATGCCTAAAATAATAGAAAGGGGTGGGTTTGGGGATAGGGCATTATAAAACAAACAGACTTCTAAAGATTATTGAGTTATGATTCTAAAGAGTAAATATTACAAATGCATCAATATTGAATTTGTTTATCAATCCCCTTTATTTGCAAACTTTAAACATTTTGAACTATTCCTACTGTAGTGCTCTGTCTTATTCGGCATTGTTTTTCTAACTTTAAGGACAATTCTATCTAATAATAGACAAACATGGTAATTAACCATACCTCCGACATGCTTCCCATTGGCTAATCAGGGTGATATGCAAATTAACTGCCAACCAAGATGGCGGCTGGCAGCCAAGCAGCTGAAGTGAACAGGAGGCTTGTGCTCCAGTAATGGAGGAAGCCAAGGTTCCCCGCCTGCCTTGCCGGCCTCTGAGCTGCAGTTTAAGAAACACTGTTGCAATTATAGAAGCTAAAGAAAACCCAGAAACCTGCTATCAGCCATCAGAGCTGAAGCAGCAGGACCGAAACAATGTCGCAATTATAGAACCAAACAAACCCTAGATTCCTGCTTTTAGCAGCTGAGGCCGCAAACTGGAGCCAAGCCTCAGAGCTAAAGCTGGATCTCAGCTCCAGTGATAGCCATAGAAGGTAAATAAATCCCAGAATAAAAAAAAGAAAAGAAAAGAAAAGGAGAGGTTGGGAGCTTCAGTCACCCACCAGCCTGAAAATGGCCCTCAGCCCCTCACCCAGACTGGCCAGGCACCCCAGTGGGGACCCCCACCCTGAAGGGGATGTGACCAGCTGCAAACAGCCATCATCCCCTCATCCAGGCTGGCCAGGCACCCCAGTGGGGACCCCCACCCTGAAGCAACAAGATGGCAGCTAATTTGCATACTGAAGGCAGGCGGCAGCGGGCAAGGCTGTCCGAAGTACGGACCCGGATCTGTGACCCTGCTGGGCGGGGTCAGTGCTTGAGGCTGTCCCCGGTCTGGGACCCAGATCCATGATCTGCCAGGCGGGGGGCACCGCGAGAGGCTGTCCATGGGACCAAGACATGGATCTGTGACCCTGTTGGGCAGGGGACTGTACTTGAGGCTGTCTGTGGTCCTGGAACCCTGTTCTGTGACCTGGTGGGTGGGTGGCAGTGCTTGAGGCTGTTTTTGGTCCCAGGACCAGATCTGTGACCCTGCCAGGCGGGGGGCAGTGCTTGAGGCTGTCCGAGGTCCTGGGACCCGGATCCATGACCCTTCCTGGCGGAGGGCAGCTCACATAGGGGCAGATGGGCCGGGGTTGGGCAGGGCAGGACGCCTGGCTTCTGCCCAGCCCCAGTCACTCTGGGCAGGTGAGCAGTGCAGAGAGCCTCTGGACAGGGGAGGCAGGCAGGCGAAGGGCGGCCTGTACTCCACACATGGCAGTGGTGACAGCTGTGAGTGCACCAAGGGGATCCTTCAGGCTGAACTGAAGTAGCGCCCGCAGGCCCCAAGGAGGGGCTGTGCAAGATCCTCCTCCTGGCCCAGAAGGTGCAGGATCCCAGTGACAGCCACCATGGCGGGCCAAACTGACGTCCTCCTGGCCACAGCACAGGGGTTTGTGGATCTGCAAAGCCAGAGGCCTCCCATGTGCACATCCCCCCCTGGCGTGCAAACATCCCCCAGCACACTGTCACCCTCTCACACCTGCAACAGTTGCAAACCAAGGCGTGCACAAGTTCCCCCCGCCTCTCCACCGCACTTCCATCAACCCGGCATGCCTAACACCCCCACAGGATGTGCACACATCCCCGCTGATGCACTCACGTCCTTTGGAGAGTGTCTGGGTGTTCTGGGTGCTGAGGGCGGGCGCCTGTGAGATGACAGTGAGAGGGTGGAGTGGTGATGCCCTGTTCCCATGGAGGCCAGTGCAGCTACGAGATCACCTCTGGGGTGTGGTTAATGCAGGTGCTGAGGCAGGAGCAGGTGCAGACAGACACACCTGGTGGGCACGGGGGGCCCTCGCTGAGGTGCCTTCGGTCAGCGTTCAAGATCAAGAACCCAGAGGCAGAGAGGAATTCTGTCCTCTCAGTGAAACAGTGGGATAGTTGGGGCGACTATAGAGGAGGAATATGCACTTTGGGTGCCAGCACCCATAAGCGAAGGCTGCCCTGACTGAGCCTCGCTTGCTTGGGGCCTAGTGCACTCCTGCTGGGCAGCAGATGACAGGACGTGCTTTTCCAAATTAATTAGAGAAAACATTGATTCTTCTGCTGCCCACGAAGGTGGAAAGTGAAGTGGGGAGACATGTGGGGAGTGAGCAAGGTTCCCCGCCTGGGGGTTCCAAATCTGCTGTTGGTTTCTTTCACTGCTGACTAGAGATATACAGGGTGTCCCCCCAAAATGTATACACACTTTGAATACCTACTAATTCCAATGGTTTTAAGCATAAGAAAGAAACAACAACAGGGCTGTTATCTGTTAAAAGTGTGGGCACAAACAGGACGTATGGACATTCCCTGAGGGGTCTCAGATTGGAGAGGGTAAAGGCCAGACTGAGGGGCCCCTTCCCCCCCCCCACCCCAGTGCACGAATTTTGTGCACCGGGCTACTAGTCCTATATAATAAAAGAGAAACATGCAAATTAGTCATTCCTCTGCTAAGCGAAAGCCCTGCTCACAAGCCACAACCACCAGCCACGCCCACCAGTCAATGAAGAGTGAGTATGCAAATTAACCTGACAAAGGTGGTGGGTAATTTGCATAAACAGAGCAAATTACTGGGGAGCCCACAGCTTGGGGGGATGTGGCTCCCTCAGTTGGGGAAAACCCAGAACCTGGGGAGCACCAGGAATTCTGGAAATAGTAGTTTTGGTGGCAGCCCCAGGACCTGAAGTGGAAGCCCAGAGTGCAGGGAGCACCAGGAATGCTAGGAATCCTAGTTCTTCTAGAGACTAGAGCAGTAGTTCTCAACCTGCTGGCCCTTTAAATACAGTTCCTCATGCTGTGACCCAACCACAAAATTATTTTCGTTGCTACTTCATAACTGTAATGTTGCTACTGTTATGAATAGTAATGTAAATATCTGATGCAGGATGGTCTTAGGCGACCCCTGTGAAAGGGTCGTTCGACCGCCAAAGGGGTCGCAACCCACAGGTTGAGAACTGCTGCACTAGAGCAAAGTGAGCCTAGAGCAAGTTACTGTTGAGGTTGGGGATGAAGGGAAAGCAAAAGTGAGAGAAATAAGTAAAATCAGAGTGTCTAGGAAAAATTAAAGGGAAGATATCCTAAAACTTCCTGGAAATCTCCACCAATGAAGCAAAGAAAAAAAAATGCCTCTATTAATCTGTGAGCAACAAACCAAACTGGGTTGGGGGTCTCAGACAATTCACTCATATGATTGCAAAGACAGACAGAAACTCCCGGATTAGAGAGGGCTCCCCTGAGGGCTCCCAGATTGGAGAGGGTGTAGGTCGAGCTGAGGTTCCCCTTCCCCCCGCCGGCCACCCCCCTACCCAAAGTATCGCTCCAATCTGTGATTTCAGTTCTCTTCACGTTCATGATATTTAGATTTGTTGCATTTGCTGTCATTACATGGAAGTGAGCCTTGCCCAATTGATTCCATTGTACTGGTATAGCTTGCTACTTATCTGATTTGTTCATTCTTACCATCAATTTTCACATTCTAGTTTAATTCTGGATGTTTGTCCAATACACCAGAAGTGATTTCACAGTTTTATTTAACTCTGTTATTTAGTTTATTATGATAAATTACAAAAGTTAAAATTAGCTTGAACAGACGTATCACTATATTTTCTTGCACTTGGAATTGTTTTCTTAGAACTGAAAACTTAAAAATTTATTCCCGACAATTTTATAACAGATAGAATTTCTCTGATTTCAAAATTTTTTATATTCAACTGTTTTTTAATATTTGTGTTCCTAACACAATGTATGTCACCTAGTTCCTCATTGTCCTTTCAATCTGTGTTAAATAGGGAGACTCAATTTTACATTGACTGATTTTGGACTTTTGGTGCATTTCTAAGACTTTCAGAAAACATTAGAACTCTAATAATTTATGTAAATAATTTTTTCTATTTCTCAAATGTGTATTCAGTTAACAACTCTTGCTATACAAATACATGAAACCTAAAACAGTTACTATTCCTAAGACTTTAGCTTTGTACATGGCAGACAGAACATTGTGTCTCCACAAAAGGTTGAGTCTCAGTGCTTCCCCATGAAACACAGACCACATGTTTACATCAACAAGGCAGTGCCTTTTTACTCTGAATTTTGCCTCTTTTCAAACTCTCACAGTGGTGATGCTGGTTTCTCAGAAGGCAGAAACAGAGCTTAACAAACTTGTTTATCACATAAGTTATATGCTCTATGTAATTCCTCATGTCTTCATTTTATTTTGTCCACTTACACAATTGCCCTGTAGTCGTTTTATCTTTTAAAGGCAACCGATAATTGCTCAACTTCTTCCTATGCTTTTTTTCCATTCATTTTTCTCTGTACTTAACTTTTCAGCTCCTTGATTAGCAAATTTTTCCTTGGTTCTTTTTTTTCTGCAATGAAATACATGTTTTTGATATTTACAAGCTGATAATGTATTTCCTTCTCACATTAACCTTTTTACAATTAGATAATGAATTGCTATAGTTCAAATGTGCAAATGTACTTGATTTTATTTTGTTTATATTACATTTATTTTTATAACATTTAAAATAAGGATGATACCAAAATTTAACTTAAAAATATCAATAGTTACTGACCATATATCACACACGGGAATGTAGATGCGTGTGTCGTTTGTATATGTGTATCAATTGGTCTCAAAAGGAGAAGGCAACATTATTTTTCAACCTGTAATATCAAATGTAATAGAATGGTAGCCTATCAATAAATTAGTGTTAAATGAATGAACATATATTTGCATTTTTTGTGTTTTGCTGTTGTTGTTGGCTTCTCTGCATTTTTCTATCAAAAATATAACTTTTCCCTCTTTAAAAGGGGGTTGTTTTGAACAACGTACATTAAGTATAAAGTCAAGGAAGGAGAAGACATTTCTGTAAGTGTAGAGTAGTCATCTTTCTTGTTGGACCTGTGCTGGAGTAGATGGCAAATGACAGCCCTGCTTCCCTTTTGAGATTAGATCATAGAGTCAGGCAGATGGAGATGGACTTACTAGCTTGGTTACTCACACATAGTAAGGAATTGGAAAATATGGTTTAGATGTGGGGTCACAGGGCTTCTGAACACTCATCCCAAATCAGGCAGTTTCACACCCAGTTGTGAGTGGAGGGAAGAAATACCTGACACCTGTCCCTGGGCAGGCTGCTCCCTGCAGAGATGAGAGCAGACCCAAGTTCATGTGACTGTGGGCAGCCATGTCTTTTCAAAGAAGTGCTTTGGGGCTAAGCAAGCATCCTCAGTTCCTTCTCTCAAGTGCTCACATCAGATATCTCTTCTGTCCCCTAGTTAGGAAGGTAGAGAGAGCCTAAGGCCTCCTGTGGAGACTGGAGGGCAGAGAAGTGAAGGTGCTCCTATGATTTCTGATGGAGTTAAGTCATAATGGAAATTAAGTTCATGTCTTGTGTACAGACCAACTAAGGATGAAAGAGGTTGGGCAGAAGTATGCCAAACAGTAAAGAGAAATCTGTTTTGTGTTTTAAATTTTGCTATAGATAACCCCCAACACAGATAATTCATTTGTTGGTTGATTTGGGTAAACCAAGTTTTATTTGGAGGGAATGGATAGTTCCTTTAAGGAAGAATTTCCTTAGTTTAACTAAAGATTTTCTCCTTCAAGTTTCTTGTCCTGTGGCTAAATAATCTGTGCTTTATTAATTGAGTGTAATGACTGCTACAAATAGGATATAGGATATTAATTTCTGTTTCTATATTTTTACTCATTGCTTAAAAATTGATAGGTGAGTTACAACGCTATTATTTTGTGTCTCATGCTAAAAAGTTAGTGAGCTACATGACAGTTTTACAGATTCATTTTCTCTGAGTTATAGTTAAAGTTTTGTTTATTTTTCCATAAATATGAGGAAGGAGCCGGCACAGAACCTTAGGCCTTAGAGCCCACTTTGGGCCTGCAGCTAATTGGTTTTCTGACCTCAGGCAACCTGTAATCTCTCTGAGCTTTTGTTGCCTCTTAGGACAAATTAGGAACTTGGACTAAGTCAGTGATTTTCATTGGTTATGCTTATATGCCTGCAACAAGTCCTCCGCTGTCCAAAAGAGAGACGGGAACCAGAAAGTAAATGAAACTCTGAGTAACCACAAGAGCTGCCACAAAATAAAAACATTAAATATTGTGCAGTTTATTCAGGGGACATTAAAGCCTTCAAGCAGAATTGTGTATTTGGAGCCAAAGTTTCAAAGTTTGCTTATCTGGTTTCTCAATTACTAACATATTAGAAATGACAATTAAGGGGAGGTAAAAAAGACTAGCTGCTAATGATAGACAAACTGACATTAGCAAGAAATACAAGAGAGAAATAGAGCATGAAGGGAGATATACCAATTCCAAATCCTGGCAGTTTGTGCATATTTTTTTGATGTTTTTGTAACTTTATTTTTCAATTACATTTCACATTGAATATTATATTAGTTTCAGGTGTACAACATAGTGATTAGACATTTATATAACTTACAAAGTGATCACCCCATAAGTCTGGCACCCCCTGGCACCATACATAATTATTACAATATTTTTTTAAATTAAATCTTTATTGTTCAGATTATTACAATTGTTCCGCTTTTGCCCCCGATAACTCTCCTCCACCTAGTTCCCACCCCACTCTCTGCCCTTACCCCCCACCACTGTCCACATCCATAAGTGTACGATTTTTGTCCAGTCTCTTCCCACACCCCCCACATCCCTTTCCCCCCAAGAATTGTCAGTCCACTCCCTTTCTATGCCCCTGATTCCATTATATTCACCAGTTTATTCGGTTCATCAGATTATTTATACACTTGATTTTTAGATTCACTTGTTGATAGATGTGTATTTGTTGTTCATAATTTGTATCTTTACCTTTTTCTTCTTCTTGCTCTTCTTAAAGGATACCTTTCAGCATTTCATATAATACTGATTTGGTGGTGATGAACTCCTTTAACTTTTTTTTGTCTGTGAAGCTCTTTATCTGAACTTCAATTCTGAATGATAGCTTTGCTGGGTAAAGTAATCTTGGTTGTAGGTTCTTACTATTGATCACTTTGAATATTTCTTGCCACTCCCTTCTGGCCTGCATAGTTTCTGTTGAGAAATCAGCTGAGAGTCATATGGGCACTCCCTCTTAGGTAACTGACTGTTTTTCTCTTGCTGCTTTTAAGATTCTTTCTTTGTCTTTTGCTCTTGGCATTTTAATTATGATGTGTCTTGGTGTGGTACTCTTTGATTCCTTTTGTTTGGGGTTCTCTGTGCTTCCTGGGCTTGTAAGTCTATTTCTTTCACCAGGTAGGGGAAATTTTCTGTCATGATTTCTTCAAATAGGATTTCAATATCTTTCTCTCTCTCTTCTTCTGGCACCCCCATAATTCGGATGTTGGTACGCTTGAAGTTGTCCCAGAGGCTCCTTACACTATCTTCATATTTTTGGATTCTTTTTTCTTTTTGTTTTTCTGGTTGGGTGTTTTTTGCTTCTTTGTATTTCTCATCTTTGACTTGATTCTTGCAATCCTCTAGTCTGCTGTTGAAACTCTGTATAATATTCTTTATTTCAGTCAGTGTATGCTTAATTTCTAGTTGATCCTTTTTCATAACCTCGAGGGTCTCACTAGATTTCTTGAGGGTCTCACTAAATTTATCGGCAGTTTCTAGAAAATTCTTGAAAAACCATATAAGTGTGGTTTTGAACTCTATGTCCAGTAGTTTGCTTTCCTCCATTTCTGTCATTTGTGACCTGTTCCTTTGTCTCTGCATTTTGGCTGCTTCCCTGTGTTGATAGAGTGGCTTTCTGTGCTAGGTGTCCTATAGGGCCCAGTGGCTCAGCCTCCCCAGTTACCTGAGGTAGACACTCTTGGTGCACCCCTTTCTGGGTTTTGTGCACTGTCTTGTTGTAGTTAAGCCTTGATTGTTGTAGATATCACTTGGAGGAATTGACCTCCAGGCCAGTTGGCTGTGAGAATCAGCTGTGTCTGCAGTGGGAGAACTTCTGTGCTTGAGATACCCCTCTGGGGCAAGACTTGCTTCAGTGGGGCTTTGGTGCTCACTGAGTCTGCCCCCTGAGTGTGTCCCTTATGGATCTCAGGAGTTGTAATCTGGATGGTCCCAATCTGACCACTGGGTACACTGGCTCTTGGATCTCTAAGGAGGTGCTAATTTAGCCTCTGCCTGAGGCTACCCAGCAGGAGCTATGGAGAGATCTGCAGATTCCTCTTCTTTGTTTGGGGTTTGGAGGTGCCCAGATGAGGTCCAGCTGTGAAGCAATGCAAGCTGCTGTGGGGCCTTGGGCCTTCTTTTGGAAGTTCTGGGTCTCTCTGACCAAGCTGCAGTTTGTTAGGTAATTTTCAGGTTGCAAAGTGCCAGGCCTTTCATATGCAAATGCCTCTGCACACAGCTTGAGTGGGGCAGGGTCTCAGGGGTTCAACAGGGTGGAGCAAGCAGCTATGGCTGCTACTCAGTTCTACCCTAAGAGGCACCGTGTCTCAGTGTCCCGCAGTAATCACTGCAAGCACCTCTGAGAGGAAGTCGCCCTCGAGTTCCAACCGATGCCAGACAGTCCAGTTTCTCCCTGTATGAATCCGGGTCCCCAAAGACTCGCCCAGAAGTGGAGTTCAGAGCATTTGGGAGCTTGTGACTTTCTCCTGATTAAAAAAGACAACCACGTCCTCAGTTGCCTGCCCTTTTTGCGTGCGCCTCCCTACCTCTGCACTTTACTTCCGCACCTCCTCTGAGTCTCAGTGTGCTTTTCTCTTTCCTTCTAGTTGTAGAATTTCCACTCAGCCAGCCTTCCTGTGGTTCTGGATGATGTCCTTTTTGTCTTTTAGTTATATTTTTGAAGCGGTTGTGCAAGGCAGCAATTTCTGGTGTTTACCTATGTCGCCATCTTGGTCTCCCAATTTGCTCATATTTACCTTCACTATGCTTTTTGTATGAAAGCAGAAATCTATGGAACTTTCCATGAAATATGACATATATATGCTTGATAAAAAATTAAAAAAAATAAATCAGTGATTTTCATACCTTAAATATTTTTATAGACTAGAAATTTTATTTTTAGAATTTGCATGAAAATGTTTTATATAATACAGACAAATCGAGCTGCCTAACTAAGGGGGGATGGAGACTCTGAAGCTCTGCAATCCTGCAGGTGTCCACAGGGGAAACAGATTCCTATGGGAGAGAGTTTGGGAACTACCAGTTCTGAGAAAAATCCTTCTAATGACAAATCCTTTGAATTGAATGTTGCTATACTTTTTTCACCTTTTTATATTGTTGAAAATGACACAATAGGAATAAAATGGCAGATGTGTTCTCCTTATTAATGTTGGAACTTCAAGCTCCTTCCACCCTCTGGACAAAGTCCTCACCTAGAAATAAGCATAAACATCACAGAAGTAAATATTTAGGAAAGGAGCTTTTGTGGGAACAGAGAATAATGTTCCATGGGTAGTTTCTTAATTCAAGTTGTGTAAAAGTGTGATTCACATAATACCTATTTTATTAATGGTGACAGAAAAGTGATTCAATAAAGGCCTTGGTCTTTATCTAGTATCGAGCTATTTATTTTACAAAGTCTGTCTAGTAATGTTGCCACATTATCCATTTAATAAGGCCTATCTGTCATGCTATTGTCATAAGTGTTAATAAAAACAGCCTCCAAAAATACTGGGGAGCATGTTAGTCATAAAATTTGTCTTCATACCTGAAATTTGGCATTGGGTATCACATGATAATGATCACCACAGTGTTTAATGCTTAATATACTATTTTAAACCCTGTTTCAGGCATTGAGTGAAAAGATACCTTTTTAAAGAAAAATTTTATTAAGAACACTCTAGATCAGGACACTTTTAATATAATTGGAAGTATTCCCACACATTTCATTATTAAGTAGACTATAATTATAATTGTTTGTTTCCAAATGTAGCTCTAATTTCTAGAAAGAAAACAAGGTTATTACAATTACAGAATTATATATTGATTTTTGTTACTGTTATTTATCCTCACCTGAGGATACTTTTTCCATTGCTTTTCAGAGAGACTGGGAGGGAGGGAGGAGGGGGAGAGAGAAAAGAAACATCCATGTGAGAGAGAAATATTTAATGGTTGCCTCCCGCATGCAACCCTACTGGGGGCGGGGAGCAAACCTGCAACCCTGGTATGTGCCCCAGACCAGGAATCAAACCTGCAACCCTTACGTCAAAGGGCTGAAGCTCTTTGAGGAAAACCGGCCAGGGCCATATATTGATTTTTTTATTCCTCAAATCAAAGATTTCCTGAAACTTTTGTTGTTCATATGAATAAAGAAATGTCTTAGTCGTAATACAGACAGTAGCATAGTTTCAGTTATCTTTTGCCAGCAGAATTTTCATGTGACCTTATGACAGTACCACTTTTGTAATTTTAGATTGAAAAATTAATAGCATAGAACATATCTTAAACTTTTAATTTTCTAAAGTATAAGAATAGAAAGTTCATTTTATTATTATTTTTTTCTTTTTGAAACAAGTTTATTAATTTGTTAGTAATATATATATAATTGTTAGGCAGAATGTGAAGATGAAGGGTTGCTCTCTCCTACTGGCAAATCAACTACATAATACGTCACAGTATGTGCAGACGTGTACATTGAGGATCTTGGCAAAAGTTTAATCAAATCCCGCTTTCAGTTTATTAAAGAATTTCTCAAGAGTGCCCTTGGGGGAGGTGCAGCAACTTCATGACCAAGTCACAGATCTCTTCAGAATTCATTCTTATAAAGGCAGTTTTGATTATGTTGATCCAAGTTATGCGGTGGTGGCAGGATGGGTAAAGGCAACGTTTCATTTTTAGTCTCCCCAAATGCTGTCTCACTTGATTTAGGAGGGCTTGGGAATTCTCTTCCAGGGAATTTCTGCCATGTGAGTAATGTTCCTGAAAGTTTGTGCAGTCATGAGGAATGGGTCTCTCATTATCTGTGCATGATGGGGAGCTGCTTTCTCTGATAAAACTTTTCCATCTCCTGGTAAAGGGGAAGCTGTGGTAAGACAAAGAGTTTTGCCATTTGGTGAGAGAGGGGGGTGTCTTTTGTTTGTTGCAGTGAAATTCGTCAAGTGCAGTTGTGTGCTGTCTTTGCCAAGGCCTTACGGGAATCCTACGGGGCACAGGCTTTCTTGATGGCAGTTGGGGTTTTCAGTTCAATCTGTACTTGAGTCACCAGATGCAAATTAGACATTTCTCCCTTCAGCTCCCAGTATACATTTTGCATATCATCACTTGAAATACTTAGTCTTTGGAGAGCTCTGCTCTGCAGATTGTCTTCCTGAGATGGATGTGTTGGTTTGGCTTTTTGAGGCTCTATTCTGAGAGAGTTACATTCTTTTTTCATGGGTTCTAGTTCTTGTTCCAAGCCATGGATCTTCAGGTCACAACTCAGCTTTTCCACCTCCCAGTTTGATGAAGGTGGATTTAAATTCCTTATCACCTGCAGTGTCTCCACCTCTGTTCTTAGCCTGAGGACTTCTATTTCTTTAGACTGCTGCTGTTCATTCAATACTTTTAAACATTCAGGTTGCCTTTGTTCATTTTATCCAATTTTCTCTTTAAATTATCTCTATCAATGCAAACCTCTCGGCAGGCATGATAAAGCCTTATTTAATTGTTCTCGGCGCACAGAACATGTTTTTTCATCTAATAGAGCGCCTGTAAGCTTTTCTTCCGAAAATTTTACTCATTTTTTTAGGAAAGGGTTTTTTTTTTTCTCTGAATCCTTAAAGCGTTTTTTGATGTCTTCATCAAAAAACAGTGACAAGGGCAAAATGTGAAGCAACAGACTCATCTGAATATATTGAGTCCGAAGTCACTTATCTCTCCTATGGGCTTTTCCATGATTTAGAATGCAGACACTGTCTTCTGCCAGCATATCCATGACAACTCGAGTCAGGCTGCCTCTGGATCTCCAGCGTTGGGAACAGGGTCACCAGGGGTCACCACGGGCTCCCTCCGGTTTCCTGGAAGACACCAGACACCGCCTCTTTCCCAACGAAGGCCTCTGCTCCAGGTACACCGTGGAAGGGTCCCCATTGCCTTGGCCTGGGCTGTGCCAGGACCAACCACTGGGCTGGGGCCTGGGGATCAGGAAGGAGTGGCAAGAGGGGCAGGAGAAGCTGAGGCGCCCCCGGGAGCAGACCCCTACCCAGCAACATGCCTGCGAGGCACAGAACCACGTGTGGCCCCTCAGCGCCCCCATGGGCAGCCCTCTCCCTCCGCCCCCCAGCAGGGAAAGGCAACTCAGGGGGGCTGTAGGCTAGCAGCACCTGGCCTGAAGGGGGATGTAAAGATCATTTAAAATAAAAATCAATTCAAGTAAAAAAAAAACTCACAAAAACCTAAATTTTTATAAATAGCATTTTTTCTTGGAACCGCAAAGTAATGCATTCAGTGTTAAATATGACTTGACTTGTTTAAACTTCTTTAAACCAATGGTATCAAATATTACTTTTCTGAAGTTATGGTTATTCAATGGACCAATAATAATTGTATTTCTATCAGATTAATCTAAATAGCATTATATATGCATGCTCTCTATTATCTAAAATTAAAATGAGTCTGAATTAATTTTGTTTATGTGATTATTTTTCTATTTGTGCAATCCCTAATGCTCCAGTCTCTAAAAGTAGTATTTAAAGGACACATTTCATAAGCTATATATCATTCCTCTAATAATGTCTCTTATTTAACCTAAATACTAAAAATAATATTTGACCTATTTCAGATATGGCAGGAGTATGGAGAAACCCTAACTAGAGAAGGTATGTTGCCAAAACTTATTAGATATCGTTGATTTTGTAAATAAACTGAGAATAGGAAATGGCATCTGTTTCCATGTTTGGATAATATATACTGCATTAAATATTTTTTTCCATGTGAATGAAAAATGTGAAATATAAACAGTCATAAGGAAGAATATACTTATCCCACATGTAATCACCATGTTCTATGGCTCTTTTAAGACCTCAGAAGTCTACCAGCATGCATCTCTCTTCATTTCTGGCTATTCTCTTCCTTCCCTCTGCCGTGGACTGTCGACCTGCACACTGAAACTATGGTCAGAAAACTGGCTTCATCACTTCTCATGTTTTTACTAGTGATATAAGGCCAAATAACCAGACTCATCTAGTAATACTGTCAAGCAGTTACAGTTCATGTAACTGTCAACTGAGGGGAAATATTCAAAACTCCAGTCATTGACTTGTCATTCTTTTACCTTCATGAAAACTCCAAATTCCTTTACGTGGAATAAAAACACTGAAGTCCATTTAGTTGTTGCCAAATAATGCAGCCTTCTATTTGCTGCTCTGCCCCTTTGCTCTAGCAGCTAAACTAGACATTTCCAGTTCCACAAATGTTCTTCCTCATTTCTAGTTCTCGCATCTGCTTCATTTCTCTTTCTGGCATACTTTTTTTTTGTCCATCAGATATCAACTTACATATCACCTCCAGCAAAAAGCTGACAATATTGACACAAAACTGGGATGTCTCCTCTGTGTGCTCCAATAGTGCCCTGTGTTATATTGGTTGGTGGTATCTATGACTCTGAGTGAAATTGCTTGCTCGTTTGTTGCTTTTTCAGTTTACAGTAAACTAGAGGCCCGGTGCCCGAAATCTGTGCAAAGGTAGGGTACTTAGGCCTGGCTGGCAATCAGGGTCGATTGGGGCCTTCCAGCTTTGGGCCCGGGCCTTGCTTCATTCCGCGCCACCTCCTGGTGGTCAACACACATCATAGCAGCGTTCGAACTTCCGGTCTCCCGGTCAAACTCCTGAGGGAACACTTTGCATATTAGCCATTTATATATATAAATGATTGTTCAGGGGTGGGCTGTGTCATCTTCATCTTGTAACTCCAGTGCTTGTCACACTACCTTAGTGCATGGTGTTGAATATGGGGAAAACCAGAAGCTCTGATACTTAGCCATGATACCAATTAATACTGTGTGCAACCACTGAATTAATAATTATGTTTCATAGTATTCTTGTGTTGTATATTGTACCCAGATATAGAAGTCTTTATTGTTTTTAACACTTATACTTAGTTGTAGTTTAAAGAATATAATTCTTTTTCTTTCCAGATGCTGCTAAATTTGAAGCTGAATCCTATAGAGTTTGTCCTGTAGGATCTGTAGGATCAATCAGTCAGTCAAGTTCATGTCAAGATTTACTTTTGAAAACACAAAAAGAATATAAAGAGATTTTGCTGAAAAATTACATGATCTGAAACATAAACAGTAAAAAAATTATTTACTGTACTGTTTACATAACATTTTGTTTTCCATTAGACACATGACGTGAACTTTTATTAAAGAAAATTTTTTTTGATCATATATTTGATGAAAATTTATATAGTATTTTAAACTGGGGTATTTTGGGGGCATCTAAGTAAGTTTCAAGCAGATTTTGTAAATGAAAGCCAGCACTATTGAATTATAAATATTCAAATTGCCCAAATACCAACTGCTTAAACAACATCAAAGCAAACAACTTGTCATTCATATTTTAGTGAAGCTAGTTGATAGATTTTTTTTACATACTCCAATTTTATCACAATATTTGGTCCTAAAGATTTAGACAGAGATAATTTTGGTATCTGCTGCTATGGCTTCTGTTTAGCTATATTAAAATGTTATCATGGCATTGGACTTATGCAATTTTAAACACATATTTAAAAATTTTTCCTTGTGGGGGAAATAAAGTTTGCCTAAGGCTTTTCTACTTTTCCATTTTTGAATGAATTTTTAGAAAGAGTCTTAAAATTACAGAAAGTTCCAAGTTTTAGTTCAAAGAACTCTGTTTCCCTGAACTATTTGAGAGTAAATTGTTACACTGTGCCACCATGCTTTATTGCTTTAGTACATTCCACTTGTCTACCATACCACCTCCACAATCAGAAAATTCACACTAATACATTCTATAGTTTCATCCTCACATCCTTTTCAAATTTTGCCACTTGTCTGTATAGCATGAAGACCCTGTTCAGATCCATAGGTTCCATTGAGCTGTAGTGTCTACTCTTTTCCTTCAGGCTGGAACAGGTCCTTAGTCTTTCCTTGACTTTCATGACATTGAATCCTTTGAAGAGGAAGTTCAACTAATGTATGTCGAACGTCCTTCAATATCAGATCATGGATTTTTCTGATGTTTCCTTATGATAATACTAGAGGCCCGGTGCATGAATTTGTGTACCAGTGGGATCCCTTGGACTGGCCTGCAGGTTTGGGCTGAAACCAGCTCTCTGACATCCCCTGAGTGGTCCTGGATTATGAGGGGGGACGTGGGAGGTTGGCCAGCCACAGAGGGACCATGGGAGCGCTCCAGGGCATGTCCAGCCCGTCTTCATCAGCCAGACTCAAGCAGCAAGCTAATCTACTGGGTCGAGTGTCTGCCCCCTGGTGGTCAGTACATGCCATAGCAAGTGGGTGGCCTTAGCATAGCATATTACACTTTGATTGGTTGAACAGATGACCAGACACTTAGCATATTAGGCTTTTATTATGTAGGATTTAGATCAGACATTTTTAGCAAGAGCATCACAGAAGTAGTCCTATACTCTTCTCATTCTATCCTGTGATGTGTCCTACAGTTTTGATTTGTCATTCTTTGTGATGTTAATGTTGATCAGTGAAGGCAGTGTCTACTGGGTTTCTCCACTGTAATGTTTCTTTTTTCACTTCACAATTATTGCTTTATAGGGAAGTTTTTAGAGTCAGTGTAAATATCTCTTCTTCATTAAACTTTTAATTTACTCATTTATCAATATGAATTTGTGGTTTATTTCATATAATGGGTTATAATGTGTTAAAATTATTTTTAAAATTTTTCTTTTAGAAATATTTTGTATTAGAAGTTTCAGTCTTATAAAAAAGTTATAACAATAGTACAAAAAAATTCCTAAAACCATTCCTCAAATGTTAACATTTTACTACATTTACTTTATCCTTTCTCCCTTCTTGTCTATTACCTAAATAAATGTAAACGTAGGTCTGTTAGATATAATATATGAACGATTTGTAAGTTGCAGACATGATACCTCTTTACTCCTAAATACTTTAGTGTGCATTTCCTAAGAAAATAGAATTATCTTACATAATCAACACTAATAAAAGACAAATATGCTAATTAAAGCAAAAGAACCACAGAAGTCCAAAAGTGCATTTGGTATCTTATTAGTAGTACTATTATTAGTGCTGTATAAAAATTTTAAAAACTATTATAGTTTAAAGTGAATACTTATCTACACTAATAAAAGAGAAACATGGTAATTGGCGTACGACCGCTACCCTTCCCATTGGCTAATCAGCATATCCTTATGCAAATTAACTGTCAGCCAAGATGGCAGCCGGCAGCCAGGCAGCTGGAAGTGAACATGAGGCTTGCTTGCTGCAGTGACTGTAGACTGCAACGTTCCCCGCCTCACTTGCTGGCCTCTGAGCTGGCAGTTTGAAACATTCTAACAAATATAGGCCGGGATCTCAGAGCTGAAGTTATACATTGTTTCGATTATAGAACCGAAACAAACCAGATACCTGCTCTCAGAGCTAGAGCCAGAGCTAAAGCTGGCCCAGAATAAAATTATAAAAAAGGAGCCGTTGGGAGCTTCAATCAACAACCGCCAGCCTGAAAGCAGCCCTCAGCCCCTCATCCAGGCTGGCCAGGCACCCCAGTGGAGACCCCCACCCTGATCCAGGACACCCTTCAGGGCAAACCAGCTGGCCCCCAGGCCTCTGTCCTATATAGTAAAAGGGTAATATGCCTCCCAGCACCGGGATCAGCGGAGCCTCGAGGCCCCCTGGCACCGGATCAGCGTGACAGGGGGCAGCGCCCAAACCCCCTGATAGGCCCTGCTCTGTGTGTGACAGGGTGTGGCACCCCAAACCCCCCCCCCCCCCCACGGGCCCTGCTCTGTGTGTGACAGGGTAGAACCATAACCTCCCCATCGGCCCTGCCCTGAGTGTGACAGTGGCGGGGCCCCAACCCCCTGATCGGCCCTGCTCTGTGGGTGATAGAGGGCGGCGCCCCAACCCCCTGATCCGCCCTGCTGTGTGTGTGACAGGGGGTGGTGCCCCAACTCCCCTATCGGCCCTACTCTGTGAGTGACAGAGGGGAGCTCCTCAACCCCCTGATGGTCCCTGCTCTGTGTGTGACAGGGGGGAGCTCCCCAACCCCCTGATGGGCCCTGCTCTGTGTGTGACAGGGTATGGAGCCCCAACCCCCCTGATGGGCCCTGCTCTGTGCATGACAGGGTGCAGCGCCCCAACCCTCTGATCCACCCTGCTCTGTGTGTGACAGGGGGCGGTGCCCCAACTCCCCTATTGGCCCTACTCTGTGAGTGAGAGGGGGGAGCTCCTCAACCCCCTGTTGGGCCCTGCTCTGTGTGTGACAGGGTATGGAGCCCCAACCCCCCTGATGGGCCCTGCTCTGTGCATGACAGGGTGCAGCGCCCCAACCCTCTGATCCACCCTGCTCTGTGTGTGACAGGGGGCGGTGCCCCAACTCCCCTATTGGCCCTACTCTGTGAGTGAGAGGGGGGAGCTCCTCAACCCCCTGTTGGGCCCTGCTCTGTGTGTGACAGGGTATGGAGCCCCAACCCCCCTGATGGGCCCTGCTCTGTGCGTGTCAGGGGGCGGCGCCCCAACTCCCCAATCGGCCCTGCTCTGAGCCCGACCAGGGGCTGCATCCAGGGATTAGGCCTGCCCTCTGCCACCCAAGAGCAGGCCTAAGCCAGCAGGTCATTATCTCCCGAGGGGTCCCAGACTGGGAGAGGGCACAGGATGGGCTGAGGAACCCCCTTTCCCCCCTGAGTGCACAAATTTTTGTGCACCGGGCCTCTAGTCTAATCTAATAAGAGAGAAACATGTAAATTGACCTCACCTCTGCTACGCCCATGCCATGCCCACCACCCAATCAGAGCAACTATATGCAAATTAACCCAACCAAGATGGTGGCCGGCAGCCACGGAGCTGGAGCAAGCAGGAGGCTTGGTTGCCCCGGCGATGAAGGAAGCCAAGCTTCCCGCTTGCTCTGGCCGACTGTGGCCTCCGCAAAAGGCAACAAAGTTTCAATTATAGAAGCTAAATAAATCCCAGATACCTGCTTTCAGCCAGCCTCTGTTATGCCCAGAGTTCGGGGTCCCCAATAATCCACCACCAGGGAGCCTTTTCCGTTGCAAGAGCAAAGGGTCTTTTATTCAAGCCTGGGACTTGGTCCCCCTCCTGCCTCCATTACTGGATGCAAGAGAGAGCCCCAAGTTCCAAGAGAACAAAGAAGTTATAGGGCTTGGGGTTGGGGGCACACTCTGACCACTGATTTGGTCAATTCCAGTTGGTTGAGTGAGGGCCGGGGGCTAGTGACGCAAGGGCAGCATGCAGCTAGGGTCTGGTTACACAAAGACAGGGGGGTGGCTAGCATACTCTTGGCCTTGGGCTAGTTTTCCCCACTTTCCCATTGGCCGAGATAAGGGCAGGCTGAGTAACTGATACATTCTGCGGCTTTTTCTTGGAAGAGGGGTTAAGGACACAGCTAACAGTCCTGTTCTGTCCTTTCACCTCCACTGGGAGTTTGGGTGGCTGGGGGCTGTGGCCAGCCTGCAAACAGCCATCAGCCCCTCACCCAGGCTGGCCAGGCACCCCAGCAGGGACCCCCACCCTGAAGGGGTTGTGGTCAGCCTGCAAGCAGCCATCAGCCCCTCACCCAGGATGGCCACAACCTCATGGGGTGAGGGTCCCCACTGGGGGCTTTGGCCAGCCTGCAAACAGCCATCAGCCCCTCACCCAGACTGGCCAGGCACCCCAGCAGGACCCCCATCCTGAGGGGCAGTGACCAGCCTGAAAATGGCCCTCAGCCCCTGACCCAGGCTGTCCAGGCACTCCTATATAATAAAAGGGTAATATGCAAATTGACCCTAAGAGCAGAACGATTGGGAATGACTGGTCACTATGACACACACAGACAACCAAGGGGAAGACACTCAATACAGGAGCTGCCCCCTGGTGGTGGTCAGTGCAGTCCCACAGGGGGAGTTCTGCTCAGCCACAAGCGAGGCTGATGGCTGCCAGTACTGTGGTGGTGGTGGGAGCCGCTCCTGCCTTCTCAGCAGCACTAAGGATGTCTGACTGCAGCTTAGGTCTGCTCCCTGCTGGCAAGTGGACACCCCCTGAGGGCTTCTGGGCAGCAAGAGAGATGTCTGATTGCCAGCTTAGGCCCATTCCCCCAGGGAGTGGGCCTAAACCAGCAGGTGGACATCCCCTGAGGGGTCCCAGACTGCAAGAGGGCACAGGCCGGGCTGAGGGACCCCCTCGAGTGCACAAATTTTTGTGCACCAGGCCTCTAGTTATGTTATGTTTAGGATGTATTCCTTTTGGTTTGCTTAGTTTTTGGTTTTCATCAATTTTGGAAAATTCTATGTTTATTTTTTCAAGTATTTCTTTGCCATTCATCCTATTCTCTTTTTCTGGAACTATGACTAGATAGTTACACATATGTTGCTAACCCTAGTTTTCATATTATCTATTTTTGTCTGTGTGTATTACATTCTCCATAATCTCGTCAGACCTATTTGCTAGTTTATCAATTCCCTTTTTTATTACTTTGTTGCCTAATCTAGCTACTAAGTTTTCTATTTCAATTACTATACTATATCCTTCATTTCTAGAAATTCAATTTGTTTCTTAATCAAATATCTTTGTTCATTTTTAAAATAGTTACTTATTTTCTGCTCATAATTGTTATCATCTCAACTTCTTTATTGATACCAAAAATATGTTATATTATATTTTCATATAATGCAAAATGTTGAAATCTGTTTCCTTGTTCATGTTGTGATATTTTTTTATTTGTTTTGCAATAGTAACCACTTCCTTGGAACTTTATTGTTGAGAGTTGTTGGGGCCTCAGGTTGAATGTGAGTTTTGCCAGATAGGGTCTGAATTTGCTTCTTTCGAGTACTCAGGAGCCAATAATTCAGGATCACTTTTAGACATATTTTCAGCTTGATTTTCTTCACTGACTTTGGAACACAATTCAGCATGAAGTTATACATTTTTAGTGGATACTCTCCCACAGATAGGTTTAGCTGCCGGCCCCATCTTTAGGGCAGGTTTACCTCAAATTCACCATGACACTGGGTTCCAGCTTTGTATGGATAAGGGAGAATGATTTCTGCTATTACAGGTCTCCCAAGCTAGGCTCTAGTGTAGTCTCCTATACTCTCATAGTTCTTAAAATAAATCTCAAGTTCATTGGTGTTTTATGGAAGCCTTCAGGGTGAAAGCTAGATTAAGGGCTTATTTCTCTCTCTTATACTTTGTATTGGTGTCCTGATTATTTCCTATTTCCTTGATAGATAAAATATACATTAAAAAAAACTTAAGCCAAAACTGGTTTGGCTCAGTGGATAGAGCGTCAGCCTGCAGGACTGAAGGGTC
The DNA here is from genome assembly GCF_028538775.1 of Myotis yumanensis. NCBI lineage: Eukaryota > Metazoa > Chordata > Mammalia > Chiroptera > Vespertilionidae > Myotis > Myotis yumanensis. The sequence goes on from NW_027223752.1 coordinate 139,255,486, forward strand.
CCAGGTTCGATTCCGGTCAAGGGCATGTACCTGGGTTGTGAGCACATCCCCAGTAGGAGATGTGCAAGAGGCAGCTGATCGATGTTTCTCTCTCATCGATGTTTCTAACTCTCTATCTCTCTCCCTTCCTCTCTGTAAAAAATCAATAAAATATTTAAAAAAAAAACTTAAAATATTTTTTCAGATGTTTTCATTAGTAAAAGTAAAATTTTTCATTGAGTCTTATCTACCATATTGCTAGAGATCGAATACAACATTCCATTTTTTTTAACCCTCATGGAATTGTTCCAGATTTTCTAGGCTTATGATGCAATTACAGTTAAATAACTAAAGGATCTTTGGTATTTTCCAACAGCCATAGGGGCTGAAATTTCTATGCAGTATTAGAGGTGTAGGAGCAGGAATTGCCAGCTATTCAATTTTACTTTCTCACAGCATAAACCCACTTTTATACTAAATTCAGCCAGGTAGAATTAGGAGTTTTCCACTTTAATAAACTTTATTATCTCACTAGAGTCCCGTTTGCAGGAAGTTTCCTGCAAGAATAGGGCTTCATTCCTGTCTCTGCAGTTCCTACCCCACCCGTCTCTGCCTCTCCTACCCTGCCCTTCTCTGCCACTCCTACCCCACCCTTCTCTGCCGCTTCTCTCCCACCCATCTCTGCTACCTCGGCTCTGTTGCTTGGCTTCCTTCTATGGTGTCTTCAGTCTTCACTCCCAGCCGGTATATGCAAATTAGCTGTCATCTTTGTTAGCGGTTAATTTGCATATTGCCCTGATTAGCCAATGGTGGGCATAACGAAAATATGGTCAATTTTCATTTTTGTCTACTATTAGATAGGATAATGAGATCTGGTTATCCACTTATTGATGAGAACAAATAATTACTGTGTTAATAAGTATACTGTATATTGGCAATATACTTGGGCAATAAACATACATTGATAATATAAATTATATATTGATGGAAATAAACACTGTGTCAATTTAAAATTTTTTTCTACATTGACAACTTTTTTAAACATCGAATTTTCTTTTTCTTCCCCATATTCAAAATGCAATTCTAAATACATAGCAAATATACATTTATAAGATTTCCATAAATCACATTTAATTCAGTTAATAATTTACTTTTCATTTATGATGTTGGTAATTTGCATATTCACATGCAACATTTACTTCTTAAGAAGAATACTTATTTATTCTGAATGGGCAGAGGAAGTAGTATAGGAAAAATGCAGTCTTGTAAGCCTTAGAAATAGAAGTACAGGAAAACAAGTGAAGAGGTATGTATATACTGAGTCAAATTTCTCTGGTAGTTTTATGGACAATGACTATAGAATTTTTAAAAAATTAGTCTCAAAAATCACAGCATTAATTTATACCCCTTTATCTGTTTTACTGGAAATGTTTTAACTGGAAATGTGCCATAACTTAAATGGTGCAAGTTTAAAAAAAATATTACAAAGGACATTAAAGGTATTAAATTATCTGTAGCCATATTGACTATATGGCTATATTTTGGAACATGGTTTTCTCTATGTGTTTTAAGTGAAGTTTGAGGTTTCTTTTTCTCATGGTAGTTTAGAAACATACCTAATTTCATTGAAAACATATCAAGACCCTAAAGTATATGTAATGTATTATACTTGGCATCCATTGCCCCAGTTGAGAATGGTAAAAATGTTAAGAGTTCCCAAAAGAAATGCAACTACAAAGAAGTGAGTCTGATTTTTCAATGAACATAATTTCTAAATCAAATGTGTTACTTTTTCAACATATTTACTTTGGGAGGCAATATATTTATTTTGATGATGCTGTCATTCCTCAATACAATTTGTAAAATTATTTTTAAATTTGCCTTGACAGGCAATTTTCAAACCCCTTCCCCTTTTTCCTATTATACTACACATCCTCCGATGTACATAACACACACATAAACACAAACACATGCACTTCCTTTCTTGAACGAAACCCAGCATTACTTAATTTGAACATCCATTTATTCAACAAATTGGTATCAGAATAATGTTTGGCTGCCTCCAAAACCAAATCTATGCCTAAAAGACAAATAGATCTCAACCCTAACAATATTCAAAACCAGGTTGAAATAAATTCCCCTCCAAAAAAATCCCCCAAATATTTTAAGTAATAACACCTCTATTGGAATAAGTTAATTGCAAACCAAGATCTTTACTTGTAAAATGACACGATTCATTCAAAAGTATAAACTGAGCTGTGTTCCCTCAAACATCAGTTGCATTAACTCACAGTAATAACCAACAACACTTATGTAGTGCTTTTCTGTTTACAAGCAATTTCTAAATCACTTTTCTCATTGGATCCCTAACATAATCCTGTGAAATAACTCAGATATAGTAGCTTAGGAACCTTAATTATTTCATTGTGTTCACGGATATCTTTTAAAATCCTTAGTCTCAGCAAAATCTGTTAAAATTGATGTTACTTGAGAGTTTTCATGACAAGAATAAAATTGTAACTACATGAGATGATAAATGTTAACAAAGCTGTTGTATAAATCATTTCACAATATATACATACTAGAGGCCCGGTGCACAAAAATTTGTGCACTTGGGCGGGGGGGGGGGGGGGGGGTTCCTCAGCCCGGCCTGTGCCCTCTCGAAGTCTGGGACCCCTTGGGGGATGACCACCTGCTGGCTTAGGCCTGCTCCCCAGGGGATTGGGCCTAAGCTGGCAATCAGACATCCCTCTGGCAGCCCGGCAGCCCTCAGGGGATGTCCACTTGCCAGCGGGGAGCAGACTTAAGCTGCAGTTGGACATCCTTAGCGCTGCTGAGGAGGCAGGAGAGGCTCCCACCACCACCGCTGTACTGGCAGCCATCAGCCTTGCTTGTGGCTGAGCAGAGCTCCCCCATGTGGGAGCGTACTGACCACCAGAGGGCAGCTCCTGCATTGAGCGTCTTCCCCCTGGTGGTCAGTGTGTGCCACAGTGACCAGTCATTCCCAGTCTTTCTGCTGTTAGGGTCAGTTTGCATATTACCCTTTTACTATATAGGATAGAGGCCTAGTGCACGGGTGGGGGCAAGGTGATTTGCCCTGAAGGGTGTCCTGGATCAGGGTGGAGGTCCCCACTGGAGTGCCTGGACAGCCTGGATGAGGGGCTGAGGGCTGTTTACAGCCTGGCTGGCAACTGAAGCTCCCAGCCTCTCCTTTTTTTCGTTTTTTTTTTTTTTTTTTTTTTTTTTTTATTCTGGATTTATTTACCTTCTAAAAATGAAACTTTGTTGCTGTCATTGGAACTGAGAGCTGGCTCCTCTCACTCCAGCTCTGAGGCCACGACCTGCTGAAAGCAGTATCTGGGGTTTGTTTAGCATCTATAATTGAAACTTTGTTGCTTTCAGAGCTCAGAGCTGGGCCGTGGCAGGCAGGGAGCCTTGGCTTCCTCCATCACTGGAGCAAGCAAGCCTCTTGCTTGCTTCAGCGGCGTGGCTGCCGGCCGCTATCTTGGTTGGGTTAATTTGCATATCTTGCTGATTAGCCAATGGGAGGTGTAGGGAAGCTATGGTCAATTACCATGTTTGCCTATTATTAGATAGGATATTAAATTATTATGCATACACCTTAACCATTTGAGTCCCAAGCAGCGCGATCGCACTCCTGAGATTTTATGTCGAGAAAACATACGATTCGTTTGAGTCCCAGGGGTACTGAAAAAACACTGTCGAAGAATCCCAAACAGCGCAACCGGGCTTTCTCTAAATGAGTACAAAAAGACCCAAACAGCGTGATAGCGTTTCTTTTATTTTATGTCGAGAAATACCAAGCAGCTCGATCGCATGCTTGGGACTCAAATGGTTAAACTAATACAATGTTATATGTTAATTATAGATTTTAAAAAACCATGGTGGAGGAAAGAATTGATATGTCATGTGGGTGTCTGGGATAGAAAAATGAAAAAGTGAGAATATATGGCCCTGGCCAAGAGGATCATCAGTTGGTTAGAGGGTCATTCCATACACCAAAAGGTTATGGTTTGATTGCTAGTCAGGGCACATACCTAGGTTGCAGGTTCTATCCCAGGTTAGGGTGTGTGCAGGGGGCAACTGATCAATGTTTCTTTCCTTTCCTCTCTCTCTAAAAAAAAAATCAATAAAGAAATATCCTCATGTGAGGATTGTTTTTTTTTTTTAAGTGAGAAAATAGATGGTTCCCAAGTACCTAAGCATCATAGTTTCATGGAATAATAAAAGTTGAAAAAGTCTTCAGAATTTACCTAAGTCTGATTTCTTTTAATATTCAAATAAGAAAATAAAGCCTAGGACAGCTAAGTAACTTTTTTCAATGAACACACAATTAGCCAGAGCCTCATAGTAAAACTGTATAGAAATTTGTGGAATGAGTCTATCTTTGATTTCATGTCATTTCTATTGCTGCATTCTATTTTTACAGTTTGTGCTGTAATGTTTTGTTTAAAATCCCACTCATATATACCCAGTTAATTGTAAGTTTAAAAACACATTCCACAAGAAGTTTAAAAACACATTCTATAAGTAAATATAAGTATTTTTATTTTCTACATTGTGTAATTTTGCTTTACTCTTTCTCATTGCTATGAATGTTATAGTTTATTACAAACAAAAAAATTACTAATCCTCTTAGGATGCACAATATTGCTAACAAAATGAATAGAAATAGAGTTTTTATTCTATTCTCATGACAAATAATGTTTAAATATTCTGAATAACCAGCTAAATGACAACTTCCCACTTAAATATACCTTCAGAGTCTAAGAATGAAGGTGCTTTTCTTTAAAAAAATATTCAGTTAAACGCTGGCTGGGTGGCTCAGTTGGTTGGAGCATCATCCCATACACCAAAAGTTTGCAGGTTTGATTCTGGCCAGGGCACATATCTAGGTTGCAAATTTGATCCCCAGTTGGGGTGTGTATGGGAGGCAACTGATTGATGTTTCTCTCTCACACCAATGTTTCTTTCTCTCTCACCCTTCCTCTCTCATAAAAAATCAATGAAAAAACAACATATCCTCAAGTGAGGATAAATGAAATATATATTCAGTTAAAATGAGACGCTTTGAGAGATTTTTTTATACTGGAAATTATATTGAAAACTAGAAAGGCAAGGTATCCTATCTAATAAAGAGGGAATGTGCTAATTGACCCTCACACTGTCAAAAGATGATGGCGGCCACAGCCAATAAGGAGAAAATATGCTAATTGACTGCCATGCCCTCAAAGATGGCAGCACCCACTGCCACAAGATGGTGGCACCAAGTCCCTTTAGCCCCACCTGGGCGGCAGGGATGCTGCAAGGCCTGGCCCGCCTGCTTCCAGAGTCTCCCAGTCCTCTCAGCCCCCCAGCCCCCCAGGGCTGGCCCAATGCACAGACAAGCCTCAGATGGCGGCTGCCCAGCTGGCCAGGGCCACCTGAAGATCAGGTAACCAGGGCCGGTCGAGGCTTGGCTACTGGTAGCAGCAGAGGTGTGATGGGGCATTACCTTCCTCTGATTACCAGGTTGCCTCCCACCCCTGAGGGCTCCTGGACTGTGATAGGGAGCAGGCTGGGCTGAGGGACAGCCCCTCTAGTGCATGAATTTTCATGCATTGGGCCTCTAGTAATTTAGATAAACACAAAAAGTATCTATTTACAGAAGCAACAGTTATTTAATTTTTTTTGCTTCTCAACCAAGATACATTGCATTATTCATATTGATATACAACCTGTAAACCATATTAGAAGAAAATGGTAAAACTGTATACTTTTTATAAATTTGAATTCAAAGTTCTGTGACTCAAATGTAGATTTCAATAAAAGAATGAGAGTTGATCACTGGATGTAAGCCACTGGATGCAGCTGTTATGACTACTGTACTTGCACACTTTCTTGTAGGTGAGTAGGTTGACAGTTTTCTAAAAACTACCTGAAGGCTGTTAGCTACTCATGCTTCTCTTTAGCATTCCCAGTAAACAGAATTTCCTACAAGACTCCACACTCTTAGGAAATACGTTGGCTCAAATTGAGCTTTATTTTCCAGTATTCGGGACATACTAGTAGCAGTGGTTCTCAACCTTCCTAATGCCGTGACCCTTTAATACAGTTCCTCATGTTGTGGTGACCCCCAACCATAAAATTATTTTTGTTGCTACTTCATAACTGTAATTTTGCTACTTTTATGAATCGTAATGTAAATATCTGATATACAGGAAGTATTTTCATTGTTACAAATTGAACATAATTAAAACATAGTGATTAATCACAAAAACAATATGCAATTACATATGTGTTTTCCGATGGTCTTAGGTGACCCCTGTGAAAGGGTCATTCAACCCCCAGAGGGGTCACGACCCACAGGTTGAGAACCGCTGTACTAATAGTATGCCACCAAACCCATGGAACTGAGGACCTAAAAGGAACAGTCTCCCTTGTCTTTCCTCCAAACTTGAGAGAAAACTACAAATCAAGAATAACACATCAAGGACACAAGCAGTTCTGTATATGTACCAGTGTATGTATGTACACAGAAAAAAAGTCTATTAACATTAGTTGCCTTTGGAGAGGGAAATGGAATCAGTAGAGTTTTTATAGTCTTTATTCTCATTTTTAGTCTCCATATTTCTGTATTAAGATTTTTATGAGGTTTTCTTATGTTCTTTAAAATACATTTAAAAGAATTATGCAATTCTTCAAGTTTCAGAGAATAAAAAATGATAACTTTCCTTCGTAATATTTTACATAGATAGAATCTGATGATTGGCTTTTAGGTAACTTAATCCCACTGGTCACAATTTAAGGTCCTTTCTTTCTTATTGTCGTTTACAAAGAAGATAGGGGACTACCTGGAATCTCCTATGATAGTAGTTTTCAAATATTTTTCAAGCCCAAAATCTTTTATCCAACAAAATCTTATCCTGAACCCAATGAATGGGACAGATAAAGGTGGCGCTGGAGGGACCCTGTCCACCCCCCGCTGTTCCACCTGGCAAGCAAAGCACACTTTAGAAACCACCTCTGTATCTGGTAAATATGTGTTCATATAAGGAGAGATGTTGGCTAAATCAGCCTTTTCCTGTTCAGGTTGCCTTGGTGATCTAAATGTTTGAAAGCACTTTCTGTAATAGTCCAGAGGAAATAAAAGAGCTGTCAACTTGCAAATGTCCACAGGCTCTAGGTCAAGTAAAATATGCTTTCTGATATCAACTGAATTCCTGCTATAAGATCATCACATGGATAAAGACTAATAACAGTTACCCCTGTTATTTTCTGTTTGTGAGTATTCGCACAGATTTCTGGAGGTGCTGTATGTGATGGACTCATGCAGTGGAAGGAGCTTCTCCACAAGGGTTCATTAATGATAATAATAATGATTATATGCTCTATAATGATCCTAATAATAGAAATCTCCTACCTTTGGTGTTCATCCATTCATGTGTTGAACATGTAGGTTCTCAGTCTCATGCAGTATTTCTATGCAGAATATTCAGAAACCTTTCAGTTTCTGGACTGTTAATTAATTCTAATCTAATGGTCATTTCCCAAATCAAACCCTACCCAGCAGTGAGGAATTCAAATCAAGCAAAGAGTAAGGCTTAAAATTTCCTGGACAATGAAATTACTGAAATGACTAAGAACATTTCCCCCAAATGAGAACTACCTTATTAAAAAGTGTTAGGTGTGCCAACCACGTGAGAGCAAGTATCAAAGGAAAACTGCTAATCTATTTGTTTAATTGATATGGTAATTTGGTTGAACCACCAATAAAAGAATATTAGGCCTAGGTAAGAAAGGACTCAATACTGGCTTCTCTCCTTTCTGATCTCTCTCCCTGTGAAGTGCAAATGTATTTCATTGTAAGTTTAAAATATTAGTTTTTGACCTACTGAAATCAGAATCTCCAGAGACTGAATCTGCCCAAGTGTGGCTGACAAGATTTACTTTCTAAGTGCCGCTGCTCAGGTATGCCAGTGGGTCCCTGCCCGACTCCTAGAGATAAGTCGTGATTGGTCAGTATCAGTCTTTGTAATACCATTCCTTTTTGCCAGCTGTTGGTTTAGGGCTAAGCATGATTCATTTCTTGCCAATGAAATTTGTGCACAAGGCTATTGAGGCCACTGGGTAAGATTTTCCTTCCTAATAAAAAGAGGCAAGGGGAAAATTCTTTTTTTGTCTTCAAAGGCCCTTGTGTTTGTGTGTGGGGGAAAAGAGGGGGAGGAGATGTGGATGGGAACTGTGTTTCTTGGAACTCTAGCAGCCATCACTTACCCATGAAAAAAAGGTCAAAATTAGCTCATAGAAAGCAACCTAGACCCTGCTATCATTGGGCTACTGAACAAACCCTGTATCTACCTACATTCAAACATCTTGTTGTATGAGAAAAGTAAACTTAAATTTTTTTAAGTCAATTTCATCCAAATATCCTGTTACTTGCCGCCAAAAGCAGCCTAACCAATGTAACAGATGATTCTGATGCAGAGCCAACTCTGCGAAGCTATTTATAAGGAGTAATGATGAGCAAGGAACCTTAGGCTTACCCAGTCTCCCTAGCTTTTTGACACGGTGCAAAAAAAATGAATGATCAGAACATAGAAGATGGATGATCACAACACTGCCTTTGTATTGATAATTCTCAAAAAGATCCAGATAATAACATTTTAGTGCCAAGGGTTTTAGTGTCATTCTTTTAGTCAACAGAGATTATATAGATTTATAAGGTTATATAGTTTCTCTCCTCAACCCTCATAACTTGAAGTGAAGTTGTAATGTTTGAACACTGAATGAAAAAATAGTTGAACTTACCAGCATTTGATTGTTTTCTAAATTTCTACTCAAGTAACAAGCAAAACAACAACAGAACACCATTATCATTGCTGCCTATAACATTTTTTTGCTTTCTCTACTTGGCAAAATTCTATTAGTTACTCAAGATCTAATTAAAAGTCACCACAAATAGTATTTCCCAAGTCCATGTAAACTAACTCTGTCCTTTTTATTTCCTGAGGACTGATTCATTCATTCACTCATTCATTCAACAAACATCTACTAAGCTCTTGCCAAGTTCTAGCCCTTGTGCTGGAATTCAAACGTGAACAGGCTGTAATCTAGTCATCAAATTATAGCTCATTCCTTAAGCAACCATAATGAAGTGTGGTAACTTTCAATTTTAAGCACATGTGCTAGAAACCTCACCCCTTTACAATCTGTGAAGTTTATCAGACTTTTCCTGGGTGTCTGTGGTGTGTAAGGCACCAAAAGGTACAAAGATGACTGAGATGCTGTCTCTCTTCTTTAAGAGAGTGATAGAGACTAATACGTCTTCACCAAACTAGTTTCCCCTGCTGCCTGGGCATTTAGATAGTTGACATTTCCCAGCCTCTCTGCAGGTCAGTGTGGCATGTGACCGAGGTCTGGCCAATGGGATGTGGGAATAAATAATGCCTCACCTATAAGAAATATATCATGCAATCCTCTCTTTTCCTGACCATTGCCTGGAAACTAAAGTCTTAGGGAATGGCAGAGCCCTAATATACAGAGTTTGGGTTCTTGAATCACTTAATCGAAGGCCAACAGCTAAATAACATTACATGAGCGAGAAATAGGCTTTACCTGAGAGAGAGATAAGCTTCCATTGCATTGTTACTGAGATTCTGGATTTCATCTGTTACAGTAGCTGGCATTACCCTTAAGTAATATAATCATGATGTGCGAAGTGTAGGCATAGAGTTAAGCAGGGGACAGAAAGTATTGCCTTGCTTGGCTGGGGTCAAGTGATACTTGAATAAAGCCTTGAACGATGACTTAGTCTTATAAATAAAATCAACCATTACAGGCAGAGGAACTACATGATTAAAGGATGAGAGGTGGGAAGGAAAGTGCACATAGGGAACTCTATGTATGGCTATATTAATTAGAGCATCATGTTCAAAATGTGGAGTGGTCAGAGAAATATGGAGATGAAAAGCCTGAGTGTAAATCCTGTGACACTGCCTCCCACGTGGGTCATTTTGGGCAAGAGAACCAGTCTGGATATGTTTCTTCACCTGTGAAATGGTGATAATGCCTGTCACAAAATCTTAAAGCACTACGAGGCACATGTTAGAGTCCCCATGCAGTGCTCCCAATGTTTTATCTTCCTTTTACAAGATTTTCCCTGAGAATGCAAATACTGTACTGAAGAGCACAGATAAGGGACACTGGTAGATTCAGACCTTTCAGTCCATCATATAAACCACAGAAAAATAAATTTTAAAAATGGATTTTTAAAATGACAAAAAGCAGAGAGGAACAAGATGGCAGCATAGGTAAATTCCTATACTTGCTGCCTCTCACAACCACATCAAAATTACAACTAAAAGGCAGAACAACTACCACCCAGAACCGCGGGAAAGCTGGCTGAGTGGAAATTCCACAACTAGAAAGGTGAAGAAAGCGCATTGAGACTGGTAAGAGGTTCGGAGGCACAGAAAGTGCTGGCACCTGGATGTGCTGCTATTTTAATTCTATACTGAACTGAGGTCCTCCCCATATTCATCCAATTCTTAACTTTTCTTTCTGTATATAAGATTCTGCTCCCACCTTCTTTACTGGGAATTTGGTGTTTGTATGTTTTGGTTTGCCTGTTTGTTCTCTGGGTTTTCTCCATATATATATATACTAGAGGCCAGGTGCACATAATTTGTGTACTGGGGGTGGGGGTTGGTCCCTCATGGTCCCTCAGCCCAGCCTGTGCCCTCTCGCAGTCCAGGACCTCTCACTCCTTACCATCTGTCTGCTTGCTGCTCCCTACTGCTCGGCTCACTGCTCAGCTCACTGCTCCTTAGTGCTGCTGCAGAGGCTCCCGCCACCGATGCTGCGCTCGCCAGCCGTGAGCACGGCTTCTGGCTGAGTGGTGCTCCCCCTGTGGGAGCACACTGACCACCAGGGGGCAGCTCCTATGTTGAGCATCTGCCCCCGGTGGTCAGTTCATAGTGAGCAGTCTTTCCACCATTTGGTCGATTTGCATATTAGGGTTTTATTATATAGGATAAGACAGTGATGGCGAACCTTTTGAGCTCAGAGTGTCAGCATTTTGAAAAACCCTAACTTAACTCTGGTGCCATGTCACATATAGAAATTTTTTGATATTTGCTACCATAGTAAAACAAAAAGACTTATATTTTTGATATTTATTTTATATATTTAAATGCCATTTAACAAAGAAAAATCAACCAAAAATATGAGTTCGCATGTTACCTCTGACACATGTCTCATAGGTTCGCCATCACTGGGATAGGATATTGAATGTGAACTGTAAAAGAAAAATAAAATTTAAAAATGAACCAAATAAAATTTTAGGTCTGAAAAATTTCTAATGTATATATATTTTTAATTCTCACCTGAGGATGTTTTTAAGATTGATTTTTAGAGAGAGAAACATCCATGTGACAGAGAAATAGTAGTAGGCTGCCCTCTGCACCTGCTGACCCACCGGGATCTAACCTAAACCTAAGTATGTGCCCTAACCTAGAATCCAACAGGAAATCCTTTGGTGTACAGGTTGAGACCCCAACCAATTGAGCCATCTGGCCAGGGCAGATCTGAAAAAAAATTTTTAAATGTACCTCCAGGCCCTGGTTGGTGTGGATCAGTAGTTAGAGTGTCCTCCCTTGCACCAAAGGGTCATGGGTTCGATTCCAGGTGAGGGCACATACACAGGTTGTGGGTTCCATCCCTGTTGGATTGCTTGGGCAACTGATCGACGTTTCTCTTTCTCTTTCCCTCTCCCTTCCTCTCTCTCTAGAATCAATGAAAAAAACATATTCTTAGAGGAGGACTTAAAAGAAAAAAAATGCTGATTTGGTTCAGTGGATAGTGCTTCTGCGGGCGGGCCAAAGGGTACCGGGTTGGACTGCGATCAAGGGCATGTATCCCGGTTGCAGGCTCAATCCAGGGCCCTGGTTGGGGATTCAGCAAGAGGCAACCAATGGATGTCTCTCACATTAGTTTCTGTCTTTCTCCCACCCTTCCACTCTCTATAAAAAAAAAAATCAATGCAAAAATATCCAGGTGAGGACAAACTAAAACAAACAAACAAACAAACACCCATTCTTAGTGTGATTATTGAAGGAGCATATGAAGTATTTGTTGAATGAACGAGAAGGGATTGGACTTGGCTTTCTAACTGTTTTAGCAACTCTGCAAGGCAGAAGGTTTATTTTTTATCTTAATTTTTATTGATTATTTTAGAGAGAGGAAGGAAGTGAGAGAAACACCAGTGTGTTGCTCCACTTATTATGTTTTCTTTGGTTGTTTCTTGTCTGTGCCCTGACCAGGGATCCAACCCGCAACATTGCTGTATCAGGAGGAGGTTCTAACCCACTGTGCTGCACGCTACCTGTCAGGGCCCCTCAACAAAACCCCTCTGGTGTGCCCTGGCCCCTGTTGTTGGTCGGAGCTCCTCTGCCACAGCAAAGGTTTGGGTTCCATTCTGTCAGGGCACCTAGTTAGGTTTCGAGTTTGATCCCTGGTCAGGGCTGACTGCTGCTCAGGAAGTGACGGAGGATCATCGAGGTCCATGTGCTCTCATCATTTGGTGGGGAGCTGGGGTTTCACAGCTGACATGGCTGACTCCGATTCCCACTACCCCAGGTCCTCCATCAAGGATGACTCCAACTATGGCAGCTGCGTGGCCTCCGCCAGCATATACATCCGCATGAGTAGGTTGCCCTCTCCACAGCTTTCCAGGCCTGGCTGCTGCACAGTCTCCCCGGGAGGTGGATTTCTGGGGTTCCCAGGGATAGCGCCCTCCGCGCCAGACTCCCAGGGAGAGCGGGGTCCTAGAGGGAAAGCACTTCGCTCTGCCTCCCTCTGGGACTCCTGGGCTGGAGTGGAGCACCCATCCTGTGCAGGGCTCAGAGGGGAGAGCCGCCCCAGGGAGGCCTCCTAGCTGGGTGCTGAGAAAACAGAATTGGAGGCCTTCCTCCTTGAACCCTGTCATTTTCAGTATAGAAAGGGACAGATGAAAGCCTCAGCTGCCTCACTGGGGCAATTTTAAATGAAGTTGTTATTTATTTATTTCTTTTGGTGAAAATAAGTTTATTGTGTAATCATTGTGATTACACAATAACTTGCATTGAGTTATCTGCTGGGATGTTTGTGCTTTAGGGCACGTGAACACATTTGATTTGATTTGATGTAGCCTCAGGTCCCCGGCCCTCGTGCAGCACGCAGCCACGCCCACCCACTCCTGCCAGTTGTTATCCATGAGGGCGTCCTGGACTAATTTGCATGTTCCTCTAATATATATATATATATATATATATATATATATATATATATATATATATATTCCATTTTTCTTCTTTTACTTTTCTTTCATACCGTTTTTTCTCTCTTCAATATCATTTGTGCTCTCTTTTCTCTCACCTGATTCTCTTTTGTCTGGTGGTCACTTATATTGGGGTTACTGTGAGTACATTCATGTTTTGTCCTCTTTGTGTCGTGTCTTGTCAAGGTGAAGTTTATGCTGTTTGGCCAATGTGCTAGAGAGCGAGCCACATAACCAGACACCCGGAGAAGAGACTCCATCCAAAAATGGGTCAATAACATTCCAGATTCAACTACAGAGACAGGAAGAAGGCGGCAGTGAGGGAGAGAGCATGAGTGAGGGGGCAGAGAAGGAGTGTGTGGTCATGTAGGATGTGTGTGTGTGTGTGTGTGAGTGTGTGTGTGACTGAGGCACAGTTAGATCCCACAGGAACTTTGGGGGGAGGATAATCAGGCTCGCCTAACTAGGCAGCCTCTGCTACTGTTGCGGGCAGTCCCGGAGTGGCTGGCTCTTCCTCAGAGGCCTCACGATTTTGAAAGGGAGAGCTGCTGTGACTGGGAGCCCAGCCTCACCTCCACCAGGGTACCCTCGGATAATACCCAGAACTCTACAGCCATCCCCACTGGGGACATGCAGCCTTGGCTGCAGTCCCACGATCAATGAGACTCTAGCCACCTTGGGCGAAGGCTCCTGTGAGTTTCGAAGTGCGCTCCCCTCTGACTGGCCTCATTGCTTTAGCCCAGGGCACTGCAACCATGCGAGCAGCAGACACATAGGCAGCCTACTCCCATCCAAGGAGCAGCAGCCCCATGACTGGCTGGCCCCAGCTGAGGAACAGCAGCCTCACATGGACTGCCCCCATCCAAGGAGCAGCAGCTGTGCGAGTGGCCCACCCCCCTGTCCAAGGAGTGGTGGCCAAGTGCACAGCTTGTCCCTATCCAAGGAGCAGCAGCTGTGTGAGCAGCCCACCCTGATCCAAGGGGAAGCCCGCCCCCACCCCTGCCTGAGGAGCAGCAGCTGCACGAGCAGCCTGCCCTTGACCAAAGAGCAGCAGCTGCATTCAGCCTGCACCCATCTGAGGAGAAGTAGGTGCATGAGCAGCCCACCCCTGCCCAAGGAGTATCAGCCTTGCACACAGCTCACCCATGTTCAAGGAGCAGCAGCCTTGCGAGCAGCCTGCCCCCATCTGAGGAGCAGCAGCCACTCAAACAGCCTGTCCCTGTCCAAGGAGTAGAAGCTAGAAAAATAGCCTGTTCTTGTCCTAGGAGCAGCAGCTCTATGAGCAGCCCATACCTGTTCTAGGAGTAGCAGCTACATGAGCATCCCGCCCCCATTCAAGGAGCAGCAGCTGCCTGAGCAGCCTGCCCCGGTCTGAGAAGCAGCAGCTGCACAAGCATCCTGCACACATCTGAGGAGCAGCAGCCCTGCGCAGCCTGCCTTCGACCAAAGAGCAGCAGCTACATTAAGCCCGCACCTGTCGGAGGAACAGCAGCCACATGAGCTGCCCACCCCCCGTCTGAGGAGCAACAGCTGTGCAAGCAGCCTGCACCTGTCTGAGGAGCAGCAGCCTCGTGAGCACCCCAGCCCCATACAAGCAGCAGCAGCCCTGCAAGCAATCTGCCCCTCTCCAAGGAGCAGTGGCCTCACGAGAAGCCCGCCACTGTCTGAGGAGCAGCAGCCTTGTGAGTAGCCCACCCCTGTCCAAGGAGCAGCAGCTGCATGAACAGCATCCCCCCACCAGCCAGAGAAACCAACACTGCTGGGAACAGCACCAATCAAGAGAGCCACTGCCAACTGAGGAGCAGCCGCTGTCACGACCGCCCAAGGAACAGCTGCTACGCAAGGAGCCACTGTCCACCAAGGAGCAGCCCCTGCACAACTCAACACCTAGGTCCTTCAGTGAGAACAAAAATGGGTGGACAAAGAAACACCCAAAGCAAAGAAAATGAGAATCCCCAGAAAGCACATAAGTGAAACAGAGGCATGCAATATGTCACATAAAGAATTCAGAGTAAGGGTCATACAGTTCATAAACCAGATGGATGAAAAAATAAACAACTTATGTAAGAATCGAGAAGAAATAAAGAGTGATATAGCTGCAATAAAAAACACCATGGAAAGTTTCAACAGTAGACTAGGAGAAGCAGAGGACCGAATTAGCAAATTAGAAGACAAGGAAGCAAAACACACACAAACTGAACTACAGTCGGAGAAAAAAATTAAAAGACATGAGGAGAGCCTAAGGGAGCTTTGGGGCAACATGAAACGAAGCAACATACAAATAACAAGGGTCTCAGAACGACAGGAAGAGGGACATGGGTTAGAAAACCAACTTGAAGAAATAATATCAGAAAACTTCCCTGATGTGGGGAAGAAAAATAGTCACACAAGCACAGAGTATCCCAAACAAGATGAACCCAAAAAAAACCCACACCAAGACACATCAGAATTAAAATGCAAATATGCAGGACAAAGAGAGAATCTTAAAGACTGCAAGAGAGAGACAGAAAGTTACATACAAGGGATCTCCCATTAGATTATTAAATGATTTCTCAACATAAATACATAAGGCCAGAAAAGAATGGAAGGAAGTTTACAAAGTGATGCAAAGCAAGGGATTGAATCCAAGAATACTCTAACCCGCAAGGCTATCATTCAAAATTGAAAGGGGAAATAAGGAGCTTCACAGACAAAAAAGGCTAAGGGAGTTTATCACTACCAAGCCAGCAATGCAAGAAATGCTGCACAAGCATCCTGCACACATCTGAGGAGCAGCAACCCTGCGCATGGGTGAGCTGTAAAAAGAAGAAATAAAAAGGAAAGAAGGAATATAGGCACAAAAAATAAAATTAGCTACAAACAAGTACCTATCAATAAACCTTTAAAAATAAACTGACTAAATGCTCCAATCAAAAGACATTGAGTGGCTAAATGGATAAAAAAATATGACCCATATATTTGCTGTCTACAAGAGACCCACCTCAGAACAAGGGACTCACATAGACTGAAAGTGAAGGGATGGAAAAATATTTTTCAGGTAAATAGAAATGAAAAAAAAAGAAAAGCTCGGGTAGCAATACTTATATCTGACAAAATAGACCTCAAATTGAAGGCCAAAACAAGAGATAAGGAAGGCCACTTCATAATGCTAAAGAGATTGATACAAGAGGATATAACCCTGATAAACATATATGCACCCAATGCAGGAATACCAAAATATATTTTAAAAAATCCTGGAAGATATCACGGGAGAGATCAACAATAATATAATCATAGTAGGGGACTTTAATACACCACTGACGTCACTGAATAAATTCTCTAGATAAAAAATCAGCAAAGAAATAGCAATCCTAAATGATTCACTAGATCAGATAGACTTAATTGGCATCTTTAAAACATTTTACCCCAAAGCCATGGAATAAACGTTCTCCTAAAGTGCATATGGGACATTTTCAAAGATAGGCCACATATTAGGTCACAAGCAAAGTTTCTCGAAATTCAAGAAGATTTAAATCATATCAAGCATCTTCTCAAACCACAATGGCATAATATTAGAAATAAACTACAATAAAACAATCCAAAAAATGCAAACACTTGGAAGTTGAATATCATACTATTAAACAATGATTGGGTTACCAAAGAGATCAAAGAAGAAATTAAAAACATCCTTGAAATGAATGACAATGAAAACACAACAATCCAAAATCTACAGGACACAGAAAAAGCAGTCCTGAAACAGAACTTTATAGCTATAAAGGCCTACCACAAAAAAATAAGAAAAAATGGTAGTAAATCATCTAACTCTACAACTTAAAGAATTAGAAAGAGAACAACAAGAAAAGCCCAGAGAGCAGAAGGAAGGAGATAATAAAGATTAGAGCAGAAATAAATGATATAGAGACCAAAAAGATAATACAAAAGATTAATGAAATCAAGAGCTGGTTCTTTGAAAGGATAAACAAGATTGATGAACCTCTAGCCAGACTCACAAAAAAGCAAAGAGAGAGGACCCAAATAAACAAAATCAGAAATGAAAGAGGGGAAATAACAACAGACCCCACAGAAATACAAATGATTGTTAAAAAATACTATGGACAACTCTATTCCTAAAAACTAGACAACCTGGAGGAAATGGACATATTCCTATAAAAATACAACATTCCAAAACTCAAACAGGAAGAATCTAAAAATCTCAATAGGCCAATAACTATGAAAGAAATTGAAGAAGTCATCAAAAAGCTTCCAGCAAACAAAAGCCAAGGACCAGATGGCTTCACAGGGGAGTTTTACCAAACATTCAAGGAAGAACTAAAACCTATCCTCCTCAGACTACTACCAAAAATCCAAGAGGAAGGAACACTTCCAAGCTCATTCTATGAAGCCAGCATCACCCTAATACCAAAACCAGGTAAAGACAACACAATGAAAGAGAATTACAGGCCAATATCCCTCATGAGCATAGATGCCAAAATTCTCAACAAAGTCCCAGAAAATCGGATCCAGCATTACATCAGAAAGATCATACACTATGACCAAGTAGGATTTATCCCAGGGATGCAAGGATGGTACAATATCCACAAATCAATAAGCGTGATACATCACATAAACAAACTGAGAGATACAAATCACATAGTCATATCAGTTGATGCAGAAAAAGCATTTGATAAAATACAACATCCTTTCTTGATAAAAACTCTCAACAAGGTGGGAATAGAAGGATCATACCTCAAAATACTAAAAGCCATATATGACAAACCTATAGCCAACATCATACTCAATGGGCAAAAACTAAAACCATTTCCCCTAAGAACAGGAACAAGACGGTGATGCTCACTTTCACCACTCCTGTTTGACATACTGGAAGTGCTAGCCATAGTGACCATACCAGAAGAAAAAATAAAAGGCATCCAAATTGGAAAAGAAGTAAAACTGTCCTTATTTGCAGATGACATGATACTGTACATAGAAAACCCTAAAGCAGGGGTCCTCAAACTTTTTTAACAGGGGGCCTGTTCACTGACCCTCATACTGTTGGAGGGCTGGACTATAGTTTTAAAAAAAACTATGAATAAATTCCTATGCACACTGCACATACCTTATTTTGAAGTAAAAAAACAAAATGAGAACAAATACAATATTTGTTTTTGCATGTGGCCCGCGGCCGTAGTTTGAGGACCCCTGCCCTATAAACTCCATCAAAAATGAGTAGACTAAATAAATGAATTTGGAAATGTAGCAGGATATAAAATTAATGCCAAAAAATCTATGGCATTTCTATACACCAATAGTGAACTTATAGAAAGAGAGACTAAAAAAACAACCCCATTTACTATCGCACCAAAACAAATTAAGATACCTAGGAATAAACCTAACTAAGAAGGTAAAAGACTCAGAAAACTACAGGACACTGAAGAAAAAACAGCTGGAGGAAGACATAAACAGATGGAAGAACATATCATGATCATGTATTGGTAGAATCAACATCATTAAAATGTCCATACTACCCAAAGCAATCTACAGATTCAATGCACTCCCCATTAAAATACCAATGCCATATTTCAAAGATCTAGAACAAACTCTCCAAAAATTTATCTGGAATAATAAAAGACCCCAAATAGCTGCAGCAATCCTAAGGAAGAAGAACAAAGTAGGTGGCATCTCAATACCAGATATCAAGCTGTATTACAAAGCCATTGTTCTCAAAACTGCCTGGTACTGGCACAAGAACAGACATGTAGATCAATGGAATAGAATAGAAAACCCAGAAATCGACCCAAACCACTATGCTCAATTAATATTTGACAGAGGCAAGAACGTACAATGGGGTCAAGACAGTCTCTTCAATAAATGGTGCTGGGAAAATTGGACAGACACATGCAAAAAAATGAAACTAGATCACCAACTTACACCATACACAAAAATAAACTCAAAAATGGATAAACGACTTAAAGATAAGACAGGAAACCATAAAAATACTAGAGGAATCCAGAGGCAGAAAAATCTCAGACATATGCTGAAGCAATTTCTTCACTGATACAGCTCCTAGGGCAATGAAAAACTAAAGAGAAAATAAACAAATGGGACTACATCAAAATAAAAAGTTTTGTACAGCAAAAGAAACCATCAATAAAACAACAAGAAAGCCCACTGCATGGGAGAACATATTTGCCAATGTTATCACCGATAAGGGTTCCCAAAATTTATAGGGAACTCATACAACTTAACAAAAGGAAGATAAACAACCCAAACAAAAAAATGGTCAATGGACCTAAATAGATACTTTTCGAAAGAACACATAAGGAAAGCCAAGACACATATGAAAACATGCTCAAAGTCACTAATCATCCAGGAGATGCAAATCATAACAACACTGAGGTACCATCTCATACCTGTCAGAATAGCTATCATCCACAAATCAACAAATGACAAGTGCTGGCGAGGATGCAGAGAAAAAGGAACCCTTCTTCACTGCTGGTGGGAATGCAGACTGGTGCAGCCACTGTGGAGAACCGATAGAGTTTCCTCAAAAAACTAAAAATGGAACTGCTATTTGACCCAGTGATCTCACTTCTAGGAATATATCCCAAGAAACTAGAAACACCAATCAGAAAGGATATGTGCACCCCTATGTTCATAGCGTCACAATTCTCCATAGCTAAGATTTGGAAATAGCCTAAGTGCCCATCAGCAGATGAGTTGATTAAAAAACTGTGGTACATCTACACAATGGAATGCTATGCTGAGGTAGAAAAGAGGGAATTCTTACCATTTGCAACAGCATGGCTGTAACTGGAGAGTATTATGCTAAGCGAAATAAGTCCGTCAGAGAAAGATAAATATCACATGGTCTCACTCATTTGAGGAATATAATGAACACTATAAACTGATGAACAAAAACAAATCCAGAGACAGAGAAGCATCGATCAGACTGTCAAACATCAGAGGGAAGATAATACAAAACACATGGGGATAATACCCCATGAACTCTACAGCCATGGGTGCTGCACCTCCCACACCCACAACCTCTCACGGCTTCTCTGTCTTTTATAGTATCATACATCATTACACTTAGTGCAATCCCTACTGGGAGTGTGGGGATAAGGGGGAGAGATCAACCAAAGGACTTGTATGCATGCTTATAAGCCTAACCAATGAACACAGACACCAGGGGAATGAGGGCTTGAGGGGGAGCATGGGAGGGGAATGAGGGGATAAGGACACATAAGTTATACCTTAATCAAAAAAGAAAAATTTTTTTTAAAACATTGCCAATATTCTAAGAAAATATGAATATGTAATTTTAAATTATTATAGTCTAAGCAATAGGATAATGTTAGAAAAATGTGGCTGCCAGGAGATCTCTATGTTTTGGAAATTGATATTATAACTACAAAAAGGAGAATGAATATTACTAGACAGAAATCTCATAGGTGTCATATAAAAATATGTGAACATCTAATTTTTATGAAGCTAAATCACTTTTTGGTCCTCATTCAAATAAATAGCAGCAAAAAATCCTTCCAAATATTGAAAAGCAGTTTAAATCTTTACTGTGGCATATTCGGTATACGTAGATTAAAGTTTCCTCCGTTCATATTCTCATACCCATTGAACAGCCCACTTCCCCCTCTCCCAGCCCCTGGCAACCACCATTCTACTCTCTGTTTCTCAGGTTGACTATTTTCAATATCTCATGTAAATGGAATCACAACTGGCTAATGATGGCAAGACATTCTCTGCTTATGGATTCAAAGACTTAATAATGTTGCAGTGTCCATACTACCCAAAGACATCTACAGACTTAGTGCAATCCCTACTGAAGTCAAAACAACTTTTTAAAAATATAGAAACAGAAAAACAATCCTAAAATTCATATGGAACCACAAAATGCCCCAAATAGCCAAAGCAATCTTGAGAAAAAAGATAAAGGCATCATACTTCTAGGTTTTAAAATGTATTACAAAGTTGTAGTAATTAAAACAGAATGGTACTGGAATAAACACACATATAGACCAATGGAACAGGATGCGTATATGGCCAACCAATTTTCTACAAGGATGCCAAGAATAAACAATGAAGAAGGATACTCTCCTCAACAAAAAGTGTTGAGAAAATGGGTATCTACATGCAAGAGAATAAAATTGGACCCTTCTCTTACACCCCATGGTGATACACACAAACCAACTCAAAATGAATTAAAGATGAAGTGTAAGACCTGAGTCTAGAAAACTCTTAGAAGAAAACGTAGGAGAATAGCTTTATGATGTTGGTCTAGGCACTGATTTCTTGGATGTGACACAAAAAGCACAAGCAACAAAGGCTAAAATAGGTTAGTGGGGACTATGGTCTTGTTTTCATCTCCCTCAACTGCATTCTGCATTGTAAGCACCAAGGGACTCTGACAGACACAGTAACTTTCTGAGCCAACATTATAAGAACAGGAGAAAGACAAAGACATAAAATAAAGTCGAAGTTTATAATCAGAAGTGACATCACAGATAATTCAAAAATGCATTTTATTTTATATGCTTTACTTCATTTTTACAATGATCAAAATTCATTAGTTGCAAAATAAATTAAAATCTATGATATGGAAAATAAACATATACATGTGCCAATGATTGTCAATATTGTTAACAAAATTTAATTTTACCTAAAGCAGATCAACACTTCCAAATAAAATACTTCAATTTCTATATTTTAGCAAAACACCTTACTTATAATAGTAGTTTGATAAAATTTAAAGGACGAACTAGTAAATACACAAGTGCATAAAAGTTACTTCTATAGTTTACATGGCAAACAAAAGAGAAATACATATAAAGATCATGTAGCTATTGTTTCCAATCACAAAAAGACCTAGTGTAACCATTATGTGATATAGATTTCTACCAAGAAGTTAGTCCCATCATTTTTCAAAACACTAAAAAAATTAGATCTTCTACACAGCTGGACTTGGGTAAGAGTTTAATGAAACCCACTATTAGGAGGGATAAAGCAAACTGAGCTAGCAGGTATCAGCACTGTGCAGGTTTGTTGTTATATGTTGTTAAAAGCCAATTTTCTTATTATTAGAATTTACTTTCAACACACTGTTAATGTAGTAAGCAACCCTGGAGATTCTTCCAGAACTATGAAACTTGAGTGTTCTTTCAGAACTATGAAAATAACTTTTATTACCCAAGGTTTTATATATATATACATATATATATAGATAGATAGATAGATAGATAGATAGATATAGATAGATAGATAGATATATACATATATATATATATATATATATATGCATTGCTTTATCATTTTGAAAATATCTTTTGTGTTTGGTTTACAGAAGAGAGTTAATTCATTATTTTATAGTATCATACATCATACAAGTTCACCTGGAAATTCCTTCATATTCACCTCCTTTCTCCACTAATTCTCTATTATAAGCACTTGTTTTAGTTCTATCATTAATTTATTTCCCACACTTGGTATGTTACTATTAGGATAATGACATTGACTGTGTCTGTGGACCTTACCTTTTCAGTGTAGGAAACACAAAGATTGCACATGATTAGATATGTATCATTAGCCTATTACGTTTCTGAATTAGTGGTTCCATCTCAAATGAGGCAATAATTTTTCCCATATCTTACACAGTTTTTTAAAATGGTAATATGTACAAATACATACTGTAGACTGTAATGTGCTGTGGGGCCCTGTCTAAGAATGCACTGGATGTTCAGGCCACTCTAAGCATGGGCCTAATCACGGTGCTCAAGGCCAACAGACTTTTCAGCAGGTGCAAGACCACAGCGCTCTCACGGTATACTGTGCCTGTGTGCCCTTCTGCAGCCAAAATGATTGACGCAACTATTGGCACGAAGCCTTCTTTGTCTCTGGGGTAATATACAGGTTACTGCCCAGCTAGTCTGGAGTGTGAAGAAGATGAAGCTAGAGACCTGAGAGCTGGTACTGCTACGATGTAAGACTAAGAGCTCACAGAGAGCTCGGATATAGCTGCCATGTTAACCAGCCAGTGTGCTGGGCAGGGGAGACAGGAGAAGCTGCTGAGCCAGCGAGGCTACTGAGGCTGTAGCTCTAAGGGAGAGCTCAGGCACTATTGCTCTGCAAAGCTTTAGGTTTAGAGGCAGCATGTGGCTGCTCAGATAATAGCTGTGGGTACAGGGATTAATGCTGCCTTGCAGGAAAGACATGTATTTACCAGCCGGTGTATGGCTGCCTGCCTGATTGGGACACTGTTATGAAAGACCGTGTTGTCTGATGACTATATGGCCAGTGGCTTCTGCAATACAGACTCTTATACACCCACAACCTCTCACGGCTTCTCTGTCTAAGACCCGGTGCCCAAGGAGGTCCAGCCCCAGGCAGAGGGGCTCGGACCCAACAGCTGTAACTAGTGAGCAGAAGATAAAGGAAGAGCTTGGACTAACTTCCCAACAGTTAATATAGTGGGCAGGGTTTGAGAAGGGACCTGCCCAGGCGTAGTCAGGAAGAATTTTGGAGAATATATGGACTCAGAGCAACTCAGGGTAGCAGTTCCCGTGCAGAGCTCGGGCTGTGCTCTGACATGCGCTGTACAGATATAAGCTATAAATATTTCAGTAAAAGTGAACACAATACTCTTCCTTAGTTGTATGGAAATTCAAGTCACATATATGGATCCATGAATAGATGATGCCTGGATCACTAATATCCAAACATTAGTGTGAGAATATGATTCCTGGTTGGGATTTGATCATAGCTTTTGGGTATTTGTGTGGTTTTTCCAGTTACCTATTGTGTCAGGCCAGCACAGCTAAGGGTTCAGGGAGCCTGAGAGGGGGCAGTGAAGGATTAAAGAAAAGACAGAGGATACAGTGGGCCTCGGTGGATCTCCTGAGCCTGGCTGAGGCCACAGAGGATTCAGCCAGCAAGCTGAGGCTTTATTTTATAGCCAGAGGTAAACAAGGTAGTAGTCACCATAGTTACAATGTTCTTGTGAGTTTCACTTCTTTTGGCAGCACTTGCTGCACCTCCCACAGCCCATTAGCTGCCTAGGAAGGATCTAGTGGGCGGCCATAAGGTCAAGATTAATTATGCTTAGAGGGCTCTGCCCTCTAAGCTGGGACTTGTTTGTGGCTCTGCCACAGGTCAATCTGAGGCTTAACTCTATAGCTGCTCCCTACAACCTATGACACAGGAAACTCAGTTTAACTAACCATAGATACTCATAGATTTAGTGGTTACTAGAAAATACAATTAGTTCTGAAAACACTTTGGGACATTTTAATTTTGTTATAGTAGTCTTACTTGTGATAGCTGATAAGCAGGGCAAGTGTGCATATGTAAAATGTGAATTATTTGACATCATATTGGAATATGCTCTATTCCCACAACTCCTAGCCGTTCTAGAAACATAGTAACGTTTGGAAATGTAATATAATTTTTATTTTTTTGCATCAATCTTATGGATTTAGTACATTTCTTCCTATTTCTCACTTACGAACACTCTGGACTCTGCCTACAATGGGAAGTAAAATCGAATTGCTTTGCAGTAGCAGCAATGAAATGCATTCTGTCACTCAGCTGATATCAGTGACCGAGTGAAATTAGATCATTTCCTAGCAGTGAACTCAAAAGGAAAGCTTTTAAATGTTCCACAGGAATCTTAGTGTGCCCTTGTCAGTATAATGTAGCCGATAGAGTGACAACCTGATTTCCCAGTAAGTATTCACTTTAGCCATGCCAGCTGCTGGGCTCTACCACTGAGTATGGCTTTGATATTGAGTAGAGATGGTCATCTTTGAAGGACGTAAATTGTCTTATTTATTACTGATGTTCCTTGTCTCATTTATTAAAAGACCTTGTCACAGCTGGAGACTGCAGCTACTTTCTTTCCATATATATATATATATATATATATATATATATATATGAAATACATTGGATTGTAAAATAGTTTATTAGTGTTTAGGCTGTCAGCAAGCTAGAAATACATAATATTCAGAAAATATGTAATTTAAAACAAAACCTATGCATAATGATCAATTATTCTAAGTGTGTTGTATTAATTAAAAACTTTTATTTTTAGTTAAAACAACCCAAATACCCATATTAGAAATTTTAAAGAAAAGTGAAGCTTGTGAAATTGGGAATTCTTTGTGTAATCATCTACAAAAGATGATCATGGATGTAAATTTTTATAAATATAGTTAATTAATTATTCCTAAATATTATGAACCAGGTTAGGACATAAAAATATGATTTACATAAACAGCACTTGTGAAGTGGACAAAATACTAAACTCTTATACTCTTAGATGTTTTCTAGAGTCAAGTATATTTGGACTTGGTGGTTCAAGGTCAGAGGGAATGCATGTGCGCAAAAGAAATGTATAGAAAACCCTCTTGATCATGACTGAATGATAAAACCCTAGTGTATAAAAACTTGTACTGGAAAAACCTATCAAATATTTTAATATACATGGGAGAAAGTTTCCAAATAAATCAACTAAGTGTATTCTAATAAAATAATTAAAAAATATTCAGAGTAAAAATAAAACAGTAGCGTCCCTTTCTAGCCATGGCAACGTAATAAACTGGATTAACCCTCTCTCCTTAAGCAAAAACAAAATCTAAAGGCAAACAAAAATATATGAAATAATTGTTTTCAGACATTTGACAAATGCAGTGTAGATCTGTGATGCTTTAAGAAAACAAACATGGTGAGTCCTGTAAATTTCCCCAAATTATTACCTGGAAACATCTTCCTCACTGCCGACAAGAAGGGTTTCTGAGTGTACAGTGGGGGTAGGTGAGATTTCACCTTCTCATGTTTTTATAATCTAGAACATCTGTCTGCAAAAGACTCAATAGTGGGGTATTTCTGGCCCGTGGAGAAACATTAAGGCACCGTTCTAAATTATGGAGCTGAGTATATTTGATCTGACTGAAAAATAACCATGAATTATGCATCTTAACTTATTAGTTTTAGGGAAAAAATTGACGGGATGATAAATTCAATGAAAAGCCATCAACATTTTATACAGCAAAGTAACTGTATTTAGAATCAATAGGGGTGAACCAGGCTTTAAAATGAATGACTGATGATCTTGGATTAGTCTATTAACTTATCTGGATTTAGTTACCTCATATGTAAAATGAAATTGCTAAACAAGAGCAGTAGTTGGTAATTATTGAAAGTAATAAGTACCGTTATTATGCACCATTTACATGTCTCAGTAATTCTCCACAGTATCTCTCTGAAATAAGAATTCCTGGTATTGCATTTTACAGCGAGAATAATAACCTGTCCCAGGTGAAAATAGCTGGTTGGTGACAGAGAGTGAATATGCACCCAGGTATATATGTTTCCCAACCCTGTGCTACTATTCACCAGATTATAATGCTTAGATATGAATTCACCAAAAAATACGTATTTGCACTTCATAATAGAAGGAATGGACAGTAGTAGGTGGTCAATGTTAATAATAAAAAAGGAAGATCGATGCAATTATACTAAATATTTTCAAAACCAAATTCTAAAAACATGAAGACACATTCTGATCTCTTGGGCCAAGACATTTTGGCAGTCTAATAAGCTTTAGTCATGATGTGCTTCTTTGAACATTAGGAACAAGTTCTGGTTTTAGTAGAATTGTTGTAGGCAACTGGATTAAATTAAATTCATATTGAAAATTAAGAATGATTTAATTTTTTTCTATTGAAAATTGTAGCTCAATGTATATTCTTGTTCAAAAACCCTTTTATATTTATCTAATTCTTGTGTTACAATTTGTACAAATAATCCACTGAATGTATATGATTCTATGAGTCCTGAGCCATAAGATACCTGTGGAATCATTACCACAATTAAGATAAAGACCACATCCAACATGCCTAGAGGGATTCCTTATGCCCCTTTGTAGCCCATCCCTTCATCTGCCCCTGGCTGCAGACAATCGGTGATCTGCCCCTTATCACTGTATGTTTCAATATTCTAGAATTTAATATAATTGGGATCATGTAATATACAGTTTGTATTTCTATTTCAATTCACAGAGGACTGTTATTTTTAGATTCACCCATGTTGTTGCATGTATCAGCAGTTCACTTCCTTTTAATTGTACAGTTGTATATCATTGAGGAGGTTTGCCATCATTGTTAATCTACTTACTTACTGAGCATCTTATCCTGTGCTCATGCATGATTTTTTTGCAAAGTGTTTGTTTAAATATTTTGCCTACTTGTAAAGAAATCTTTTCTTACTCTACATGGTTAGAAATGTTACTTGTCCAAGCTACTGACATGGTTGGAAAAATGGTGAAACAGGACGTGGACTTCAGTGGTTTGGCTCAAGAGCCTATATAAGTAAAGCTTAGGTCATAGCAGCAGCCTTCTTCAGGGCGATATGTGAAATAAAGTAAAAAGGTGAGATTGGGTGTGGACTCCAGACAGTGATGAATGTGATGAATGGTTGGTTGCCTAAGAAGCCTGAGCTTCATTTGAGAGGTAATGGGGATCTTTACGTTTTGGGTCCAGGAGAAGAAACAATAAAAAGAGTTTTAAACAGTATCATTAGGTAGCAGTTTAAATAAAATGGATTTGAAGTAGGTTAAATTAAGAGCCGGTGAAGATTAGTTAGTAATTTACTGGAGTGACATAGGTAGGCTCTGACCTAGAAACAAGACTAGTGGGACAGATAGGATGGATGGATGCTTTGAGGATAACTGCATGGAAGATGATCATGTTTTCCCGATACTACACAGTCACTGATCATTAACACAGGTCTACATTTTTTGCATTCTGGCCATGTAATTTTAAATATTATTAATTAAACTGATATGATAGAGCCCTCTATAGTTTTGTAATGTTATAAATCAAAGGAAGGTGGTAGAAAAAAGGCAGGGCAAGTCTTGACCTGATGTTCCTCCTTTAAACTTTCTTCCTTTCCTTCTTTTTTCCCTTCAATTCTTTCTTACTTTCCTCCCTTTTCTAACTCCTCCCATTCTTCCCTCCCTTTGTTTTGCTCAGGTATTCTCTATTATTCCTTATGGCTAAAAAAATAGCAGAAAACTATATTGGTATGAATATAGCTGTTATCTTACATGTAACTTTTTCAAGTTTCAATGTAAAAAACTACATTATTTTAAGTATAGGGAAATTGGATAGAACTGAAGTATAGACAGCTTGTCCACAGAGCCAATTGGCAAGATTATTTGGGTTTGTTTTTTACATTATCTACTCTTTTCACCTTGAACTATAATAGGGAAATGCCTAGAACTGTGCCTGGTACAAAGCAAGTAGAGCAAGTGTGAGCATAGTTTTACAAAAGAATTTTAGTGTAAATACATAGAAGAGTGCTTTCTACAGAATCACATCAACTTTTAAAGCTCTTGCATTCACACCACGTTCCATCTTGTCCTCTGTAATCAGATGGATTTTTTCCCATGTGAACACATTTCTCTTGTGAACACATTTTCTTGCATTTTTGGAAAATTATAAGCCATATTTTCATTTAAAAGTGCTTCTTTCTAAAATATTAAAGAAAATATATTGGTTACCATCAACTTGCTATGAGCTATGCAAAAAATATTTATATTATGATAGTATATTGGAAATGAACAATCATTCCTGTCATGTGGCTTATGAGGTTACTCTGAGTATGAATATGGGAGGGTAGTATATTAAGGGGTAAATTTCCATTTATGGTCAAACATAATGAGTATACATATTTAACATGTAGATGCAATCAGAAAAGGTCTCTTAATCCATAGCTGTCCTGGGAAGCTGAGGGAATTTCTAAATCACCTTCAATTGGTGGATGTCTGTGTGACTTAACCACAGTCATGCAGGCTGACCATAGGTAAACATGACATAGTACATGAAATGTGACTTCCCTTTGTGAATCTCAGAGCTAATATTCATCCTGGATGTACCAGAAAGGATAGGATTGCACAGAGCAGGAACCCCAGATCTCCTCAGAGGGTTCCCTAGCATAGTCAGCAAGAGACTAGATCAGTACACGCATGTGAAAAACTATCCAAGGCCACAGAAAGGCCCATCCTAAAGGATTAGGGATTAGCGCTTCTCAACCACCTATCATGTGTAGCCTCAACAACCTCTCTGAAAACATGTTATTCACAGAGTGTTGGGTAGAGTATTGAAACGGGTTTTGCCTCAATAGTGGGGAACTACTAGTCCCAGATTAAACATGGTTCTGGCTCCATCTAACTAATTTTAAAAAGAAAGTCTTATAACAAACTATTCCTAAATAAATTATCTACATTCAAGGAAAAAGCTAAAAACATTTATGAAAACATTGAAATCCTCAGGACCCTTCAAAGTTAAATCCATTATGTCTGGCATCCAATCAAAGACTACTAAGGATATAAAGAGGAAAAGAAAGATGGCTCATAAAATGATTAAGTTAGTCAAATTTGACTCAGAAATGACACAAATGTTATAATTAAAAAAGAACATTAACATAGATAACATAATTGCACTCCACATATTAATAAGGCAAAGAAGAGACATGAAAGATATAAAAATGGACAAAGTAAAATTGTAAATGTTTGAGGTAGTAATACAATGAATACATTAAAGGCATAGTAGATAATTCAAAAGAAGAGTTTAATTCCTGTTGAGGAACAGAAACTATCCAAAGAAAAAGACTAAGAGAAACAAAATAAGGAGTATCAGTGAGATGTTGGACAACACTAAGCAGCCTAATATTTCTGTAGAGATGAGGTAGGGAATAAAGAAGTATTTGACAATGATGGTATCATCACTGCTTCTATTCTACATTATAGTGGAGGCTGTAGTCCATGCAATCAGGCAAGAAGAGAAATACAAAGAGAATTTGAAGAGAAGAAATAAAACTCCCTTTATTTACAGACCGTATGATCATTTGTGTAGAATATCGATTGGCTTCTGGAAGAAAAGTACTAGAACTAATAAATGATTTTTAATAATGCAGAACACAAGAGGAATATCACATTGCTTTTGTATATACTAACATCTAATCTGAAAAAGTGCAAATACTAATATTAAAAATTATGAAATACCTAGGGATAAATAGATCAAAAAGATGTGTAAGACTTGTACACTGCAAACTTATAACATTGATAAGAAAAACTAATGATACTCAAATAAATGGAGAGACATATTTGGTTCATGAGTTGGAAAACTCAGTATTATCAAGAATTGATTGTTCCCAAACTGAGCTATTGAGTCAACATAATGCCAATCAACATCCCAGCAAGATTTCTTTCTTTTTTTTTAAAATATATTTTTATTGATTTTATACAGAGAGGAAGAGAGAGAGAGAGTCAGAAACATCGATGAGAGAGAAACATCTTTCAGCCGCCTCCTGCACATCCCCCACTGGGGATGTGCCTGCAACCCAGGTACATGCCCTTGACCGGAATCGAACCTGGGACCTTTCAGTCCGCAGGCCGACGCTCTATCCACTGAGCCAAACCGGTTTCGGCTCCAGCAAGAGTTCTTGGTAGACATTGATAAGCTAATTCTAAAATGTATATGAATATGTTAAAGGGCTTAGTTTAGTCAAAACAACCTCAAAAAGGAAGACAAAACTTGAAAGGCTAATACTACTTATTTAAAAATTATTAACAATACAATACTCAAGACAGTAAATTAAACAACTCACAGAGCAAAAAAGAGTTCAAAAACAGACTTACTTTGACAAATATACAGTTGCAAAAACCTTTTAGAGATTTTTGTAACTCTAATTTAAGCCCATCATTTGGAGTAAAAATACATGGAATGTCAAATCTGAAAGAAAAGTTATAAAAATATTGATAAACACACACAAATGAATTCAGAGGTTCTTGGTAGTAAAACATGATGTAAAAAAGATGATTTAGAATAAGTACATTGGAAATGTCAGTACTTGAAATAGCTCTGCCCATAACACACCTTAAGCAGCCTGTGGTGTCACCATGCCTCCCATCAGTAGTCACGTCTAATGGGATTCCCAGGGCCAGAGTTTATCCATTGTACTGGTTGCCACTAAGGTTGGCTAGGACTCATGGAAGAGAAATTGGCATCAAGTAAAAATGAAGGGGAAATACGGGGCATTCTGTGGCTCTCCAAAAACAGTGATATTGTCAGAGGCATCTGGAAGAAAAATGAATAAATAAATAAAAGCCAACTTGGAGATAATGCCCACCTCCAAAAAAGTGGTGAAAATTTGAATATTAGAAAATATTAAAATAAATTGGAATAAGCTGAGCTTGGCATCTGAGCAGTGAGTTCCTGATAATACACATGAAAATGCACATGAGACAAAAGTATAATGAAAATATTGTCATACATATTTGAATTTCAAATATTAATAAAATTGTGACATGGCATTATATATCAGTATAACCAAATTATGTAATTCTTAAATTTAGTTTAGATTTGTAAAAAATAATCAACATGATTATTTACAAATTTGGACCAACATTTATTGATATGGTAAATTGTCAATGTTATTTTAAAAAGCAATCTATAAAACAGCCTATGAGGTATAATAATATGAATTGATTTATTAGAATACATAAACATTCATAGAAATATTATACAAGAGTGTGTGTGTGTGCCTGTAAGTTAATATTGTGGTGCTGAAATTACAAATGATTTCTCTTTCTCTTTAAACAGATTTAGACTCTAAATCATAAAATATTGGAGAAACCAAGATGGCGGCATAGGTAAACACTGGAAATTGCTGCCTCACACAACTGCTTCAAAAATACAACTGGAAGACAAAATGGACATCATCCAGAACCACAGGAAGGCTGGCTGAGTGGAAATTCTACAACTAGAAGGAAAGAGAAAAGCACACTGAGACTCAGAGGAGGTGCAGAAGTGAAGTGCAGAGGTACAGA
The DNA here is from genome assembly GCF_028538775.1 of Myotis yumanensis. Lineage (NCBI taxonomy): Eukaryota > Metazoa > Chordata > Mammalia > Chiroptera > Vespertilionidae > Myotis > Myotis yumanensis. The sequence goes on from NW_027223752.1 coordinate 139,287,663, forward strand.
GGCACACATGGCAAGGGCTGGCAACTGAGGACACTGTTGTCTTATTCAATCAGGAGGGAGTCTCAAGCTCCCTACTGCTCTGAACACCAGTTCCGGGCAAGTCTCTGGGGATCCAGACTCATACGGGGAGAAACTGGACTGTCTGGCATTGGGCGGAATTCAAGGGCAGCTTTCTCTCAGAAGTGCTTGCGGTGATTACCGGGACACTGAGACGCGGGGCCTCTTAGGGTAGGCCCAAGGATCAGCCATAGCTGTTTGCTCCGCCCTGTTGATTACTTGAGACCCCACTGCACCCAAGCAGAGCTCAGAGGCTTTTGCATATGAAAGGCCTGGCCCTTTCAATCTGAAAATTACCTAACAAACTGCAGCTGGGTCAGAGAGAACCAGAACTTCCAAAAGAAAGCCAAAGGCCCCAAAGCAGCTTGCATTGCTTCACAGCTGGGCCTCATCTGGGCACCTCCAAATCACAAACAAAGAAGAGGAATCTGCAGATCTCTCCATATCTCCTGCTTGGTAGCCTCAGGCAGAGGCTAAATTAGCACCTCCTTAGAGATCCAAGAGCCAGTGTACCCATTGGTCAGATTGGGACCATGCAGATTACAACTCCTCAGATCCATAAGGGACACACTCAGGGGGCAGACTCAGTGAGCACCAAAGCCCCACTGAAGCAAGTCTTGCCCCAGAAGGGTGTCTCCAGCACAGAAGTGCTCCCACTGATTCTCACAGCTGATTCCCACAGCCAATTGGCCTGGAGGTCAATTCCTCCCAGTGATACCTACAACAATAAACTCTTAACTACATCAAGACTGTGCACAAAGCCCACAAAGGGGAGCACCAAGAGTGTCCACCTCAGGTAATTGGGGAGGCTGAGCCACTGGGCCCTATAGGACACCTAGCACAGAAAGCCACTCTATCAACACAGGGAAGCATAAAAAATGCGAAGACAAAGAAACAGGTCACAAATGACAGAAATGGAGGAAAGCAAACTACTGGATATAGAGTTCAAAACCAAACTTATATGGTTTTTCAAGAATTTTCTAGAAACCGCTGATAAATTTAGTAAGGCCATCAAAAAGTCTGGTGAGACTGCCGATAAATTTAGTGAGACCCTCAAGAAATCTAGTGAGACCCTCGAGGATATGAAAAAGGACCAACTAGAAATTAAGCATACACTGACTGAAATAAAGAATATTATACAGAGTTCCAACAGCAGCCTAGAGGATCGCAAGAATCAAGTCAAAGATTTGAAATACAAAGAAGCAAAAACACCCAACCTGAAAAACAAAAAGAAAAAAGAATCCAAAAATATGAAGATAGTGTAAGGAGCCTCTGGGACAACTTCAAGCATACCAACATCCGAATTACGGGGGTGCCAGAAGAAGAGAGCATATTGAAAACCTATTTGAAGAAATAATGACAGAAAACTTCCCCTACCTGGTGAAAGAAATTGACTTACAAGTCCAGAGAACCCCAAACAAAAGGAATCCAGAGAGGACCACACCAAGACACATCATAATTAAAATGCTAAGAGCAAAAGACAAAGAGAGAATCTTAAAAGCAGCAAGAGAAAAACAGTTAGTTACCTACAAGGGAGTACCCATACGACTGTCAGCTGATTTCTCAACAGAAACTATGTAGGCCAGAAGGGAGTGGCAAGAAATATTCAAAGTGATGAATACCAAGAACCTACAACCAAGATTACTTTACCCAGCAAAGCTATTATTCAGATTTGAAGGTCAGATAAAGAGCTTCACAGATAAGAAAAAGCTAAAGGAGTTCATCACCACCAAACCAGTATTATATGAAATGCTGAAAGGTATCCTTTAAGAAGAGGAAGAAGAAGAAAAAGGTAAAGATACAAATTATGAACAACAAATACACATCTATCAACAAGTGAATTTAAAAATCAAGTGAATAAATAATCTGATGAACAGAATAAACTGGTGAATATAATAGAATCAGGGGCATAGAAAGGGAGTGGACTGACGATTCTTGGTGGGGGAAGGTGTGTGGGGGGGTGCGGGAAGAGACTGGACAAAAATCGTACACCTATGGATGTGGACAGTGCGGGGGGGGGGGGGGGGGAAGGGCAGAGGGTGGGGTGGGAACCAGGTGGAGGGGAGCTATGGGGGGGAAAAAGAGGAACAACTATAATAATCTGAACAACAAAGATTTAATAAAAACAATAATAAATCATAAAATATTATATATTATCTAAAATTAAAAGTACTTCAAAATTAATTAGTGGTGAAATGAGAACATTTTCTAAGAAATTCTGATTCTAAGAAAAAATCAGTCATATCATATTTATCTATGGAAATTATAAGTATAGTTTATGGTGTGAGATAAAGTCAAAAGCAGTTATCTCAAATAGTAGGGCAGCACTTTTTATATTAGTCAGAATATAATATGGCCAAAATATAGTAAACATTTCCATAACTTTCAGGTTTGTGTAACACATATCATTTGAGGGAGCTGATACACTATCCTCTTGTATAGGGTACTTTTGAAAATCCAAGCTAGCAAAAGCTTCTCCTCTATCAGCCCAGATTAGAGGTGAAAGTTAACTCTACCTGCTTGTCACTCTCTCCTCCGCTTCTGCTCCATTATTCCTCTATCGCAGCTTCTCTCTGAACACCTTCTACAGTCTCTGTCAGAAGCAGCATCTCCTTTGTCTTCCATTCCTGGAGAGCACAGTGTTGCTGTGATTAGTGTTTACAGTAACCCCTTGTATTTTGTCCACCACCAACAAGCAAATTAGAACAAGTCAAGAGCCTAACAGAAACCAGGTCAAGTGAATGGAGTCATACATGCTTTCGAATGGGCTTCTCTCCTTCCTGCACTCCTAACTTGGAAGGCAGGCGTGGTTGTTTTGGGCATGGTTATCTTTTATTAAAGCTAAACTTAAAACACCCAATTCACCTTTACTAACATTTTAGAGTGATCAGGGAGTTAAATGGTGTCTAATAACTTCCACAATCATCTCTTTCAGAGCCGATAATTGACTCATACGTATAGTTTGTGGTGTCATTCTCGTTATTTATGTAACAACTTGTATATCACAGCTGTAAAGAAAGATCAATGTGGGTAAATTATTTAGACCTGAAATAACTTCTAGAAGTATGACAGACAGCTAAAAATGTTTACAAATAAAACACTGCACATGAGTTTTTCTCTTCATATTTTAAATGTATCTCTGACCTCTTCACAGTTTAGGGAGACTCAGTTTTCTTCCTGTTTGTTCCTGCTGTCATCTTTCTTCTCTGTCCATCCAGAGGTGCTGCTGCTCTTCCGCTGTGCCCTCACGTTGGTCTAATTTCCTACTTGTCATATTCAAATATCTAAATAAAGTGCAAATGCAGGTGAAGGTGAATTGCATCTTGCCCTTCTAGTGGCATCAGCTGCTTTGAAATGCCCAGACCACCTCCTTGCTCTATTTTTACTTCTTGAACTCAGGAATTTCACAGTTTTTCTCTCAGTGCTATTCAAGGACTTGTAAGCCAGCTCTGACCATGCTCAGTCATACAGATCTCCCTTCCGTGACAGTAACTGGTCTTATGGCCAAGACAGTGGAAAATGTGGAGCTGATTCCTTCAAAACATTTTTGCACAGTAATTATTCATAACTCAGTGGGTTTAGGGATATGAGTTTCCAAAGACGGCTGGAATATCTGAGAATTGATTTCAAATCTGGAAAAAACAAAAACAAAAACAAAAAAACCCACCAGGTTTGAATTTCCAGAAGAAAAAGATGTATCCTGCTTCCCTGTGGCTTACAGAGCCTTCAATAAATCTTCTATCTATAGTCCTGGTCTCTGCTTTGTCAGTATGCTTACGAAACTACCACAAATTGGACCCACAGAATATGAAAGTCAAGTTGTGCAGCCCAATCCCTCACCTTAATGCAGGAGGAAAGAGGAGTAGAAAACACTATGATGTCCCTTCATTTCCTAAGTTATTTGGGCTGGACCATGGGGTGGTAATGGCTGAACATGAGCACGTGACATCGTAGAGCTTATACATTTTCTTTGGGGGACAATGCATCTCTATATTGGCATTAGATATAATCAAACCTCTATTTTTGACTTTGCACAAACTTCCTCAAATTTAATGCTGTCAGCCCTTAAAAATGTATCATAAAAAGCTACTCTTAGAGGCCAGCTTCAGAATCTTTCTGCCACAAGACTCTTCCTATTGGCCCCAACTCAGACAGAAGGAACACATTAGAATAGCAATTTAATTATGGATTTCTGCTAACAATCACTGACATATAGAGGACTGTCCCTTTCCATTTCTTGGCCCTATAAAGCAACCTCAAATTATTCTCTATTCCTGCTCTAAATTTACATTAGGAAAAACATATTTAACTAACCTGTCATAATTGAAGGTAAAAATATTATAAGCAAATAATTTTCATATGAGTAAAACTTTCTTCCAAATCCCATGTAAGAAAACAAATTTAAATATTTAACTTACTTGTTCTTTAAGTAGTTGTTTTTGATATCTAACTTTAGACTCATGAAATGTTGCCCATATTTATTAAATTCTCTCAGATTATAGACAACCTAAAGAACAAAACAATAAAAATATATAAAAATACAAACATTTAAAATGGATAGCAATCACTTTCAGGAGGAAAAATAATAATAATATGTAATTTGGTAACAATGTGGTATAAAGTAATAAATTTTTAACCATTTTGTAAGAAGTATCTCTCTAAAATTGTTAAACAATAGCACATTTATGTTAAAGTTTCATTATGTATTAAAATTTATGAATTTAGTACACACAACTGATTTATTAAATTATTAAAATAAAATATCAATGCAATAATAGTTTTTAAAACAAATTAGAATATAAGACAATTCTTATGTTCTATCAAGATTCTATCTGGCTAATATTGCTGAGTCTTTATTTTGCCTCAAGCTTTAAAAATTTTATAGGACATAATCTTTGACAAGCATACAGAACATTGGAGGCACAGAAAGAGTACTATGATACAGTTGGGAAATTATCTTTACATCCTCAAATTATTTGGTAATCATATTTTGATATTAAAAATTTTTAAATGTGGGAGTAGTATCATTTAGAAACAACTATTGTCAGATTTCCCTTGACCCAAAATACTCAGTAATTTCTAGAATTTCTCATTAACTATCTCTCATGATCAAGTTAAAGGTGAAACCACACCCCCACCCCAGTGGTTATAGAAGTCAGCTTACATCAAGTGTTGGAAGTCTTCAATGATTAAAAAGAAGTACTTTTCAACCCACTTTATTGCTGGTGAGGTAGCCTCCTTCCGTTAATATCCTCTGGATATCTTCCTGTGAATGGACGCTCCTGGAGACTGTTATATTGCTTGTCCAAATGCTGACAATAAGGATCAGTCAAGTTACAGCCATAATGAGAGGAGTTAGCTTGACACGTAGGCAGACAGGGCAGGTGGAACATAGGCAGGGGCAGACAAGGCAATTTGAGCAAGCCTAACCACAGTCAACCATGCAGAAACAACAATGTTTTTAGAATCAGAGCAGGAGTATATGAACCTAGGGAGAGGCTGCAGCAATAAGGTGAACTGATGTATAGGAACAGGGAAATTCCAGGTCCATTGCTAGGCAAGAACAATCAGGTAGGGACCTGGGTAGCTATGAAGCAGGCTTGCAGCAAATACATACCCTTAGATGACAAGGCTTCAGTGGCTACCCATTATGGGCCACTTCCTCGTGCAGGGAGTCTCAATAAATTTTCCATGCTTTTGTTTAAATCTTCAGGTCAGAGATTTGATTCTTTGAACTCCTGGTCATTAGCCATAAGAATGTCAAGAAAGCTGCAAACACATTTAAAAAGGCCACAAACATAAACGTAATGAGTTTCATTTTTAAATATTGACCTACTAATATGATAGAATGTTCATTCAAAATAAAGCATGCAAGAAGTGTGTGAAAGGGGGAAAACCAGCAACATAAAGATCTGGATTGTGTAATGCTAATTCTTATTCCTACTTTTCCCTCCATTGACCTTAATTATTCTAAAAACCCACCCTCACTCAATTCCTCCATTGACCTCTATCAGTCCTTGGCCCTGAGCCAGAGAAGAAAGGAAGAGAGCAAACAAAAGAAACTAGGATAAAATGTGTTTTAATGGATAAAGCTGAGTTTAATGTTGAGTTTCTCCATTTCCTTCCAGATCAAGGCACTGCATTCAATTATAAAGATACAATATTAGTTATGACTATTATATCTCAATTACCTAAAAATGAAGAAAATGTGAAATCTTTTTCCAATAGCCATGGAAACAAGTTTGTCTAAAAGATAGAAGTAAAACCAGATGTTAAAATGATGGACTAAATAGTTATTGTACCTTGAGGTCTTACCTAATACAAAAAACTCAGCAATGTCTGAGTACTATATTCAGGAAAAATTTTCAAGACCTGAATTATAAAGTTTAATGTATCAAAGAACCAGTTATAAAGGTTTTGACAGGGATTGAGATTTCTCCATATATGAAAGACAAAATACAACCTTGTGCAATATCCATTAGCATATGAAAGAAGAAAAATATCAGCTATTAGTCATGTCTCTATATGTGATACTTCAGAAAAAAAAAAAATCTCAGTTATTTAATTTCATTTGTAAATTAAAACATTACCAAAGTGGTGAGGTTTTTGTTTGCTTGCTTGTTTTTGGTATGAGTTCTTAGTCCATTTTCATTAACAGGATGGTGTTAATGCCTTAATGAGAACCTTTGAAAGGGAAAAAGTGGAGGACAGAAGTAAGTGTGGACTTTGTCCTAATGTCTTTACATTATTTTTGTTTTCATTTACACGTTTCTGCTCAGGAAAACAGAAGTTTTAGTCTAAAGTAACATCAAAGCAGGAACTGGCCCAAATGAAAGGTGACTGGAATGTGTGGGGATGTGGAAAACTTGAGAGCACCTGGCCTGTTTGCAGGTCCTGATTCAATGTACAAGACTCCACAGTCCTGACCTGTCTGCAGGGACCTGTGTTGTTCTGTTTTGCAGTAGCCACGTCAGTCATGTTCTGAACATTAAGCAGCCTGGCTGGGTAGGATCCTCAAGGAACTCCCTTAATGTAGGTGGGAGTGCTGGAGGCAAAGACCAACAAGTTGTTAACATATAAATGTGAGAAGTCCATCAGAAGGCTGATGGACTTCGATATTCAGCAAGGGCTGAGAATCAGCATAACATTACCTGCTGCTGGATGAATGGCTGAAGGCAATCCCCTAACCTGATAATCCTTTATTGTTTACCAAACCTTACCATTGATGTCTGTTTGCTTTGCTAAAGGGCAAATGTATATTCTAGTAAGTAAAAAGTCATGGGTCCGGAGATTCAGAGAGCCACTAGAGAGTAGGTCTCTGTCTGGCTCCCCATGCCTTCTAAATTTATATTTCTTGTCTAGTATATCCGTTTATGCACAGCCCCTTCTCCAGATCCCGAATCCTCACTACAAAAGGTTGCGGCACTTTGGCACCTCTAAACAGGGACTGGAGACGAAGGTTTGCTGGAGTGAAAAATGAAGGAAAATCACCCGGAGAGGTGAGAATCGCCAAAAAAAGGTGGGGAGACTCACTCACTGCGCATAAAGCCTGTACCAAGCTTTGGAATTCACAATCCAAAGTAGGCAGGAATGTTTTTTTTAAAGCCAGGAAATAATGGGGAAGAATTTGATTAAAAGGAAAAAATATCATTGTAAATTTTTAGCTTGTACGCTCAAGGATAAAGAAATTAAAATGCCAGAAGAGTGCTCTCTTGAATGAGGCTCATGGAAAACGAATGCAAAAGGACTCTTTAATGCTTTGTCTAAAAATTACCATACGAGGCTTTGGGACAGGCAGATTTTAGCTAAAATAACTTTAAAGGCTAGCCAATGCTATGGAGAGAAAGATCCATGAAAAAAACTTTATTAAGTCTTGCCTATATGCTATGGGTGATTGTCTGTTGATTATAGTTTTATCTGTCTTTGTTGTTTATTGTTAGTTTATTAAGCATGCCTTTAATTTAATTTAATAAGAAAAGAAACCTAGGCCAGGCCATTTACTGAATTTCCCCAGAGCAAACAAGATGTGGGGGTGGGGAGACATTTAGCCAATAGTACATGTCCTAGGAGACAAAGGGAAGTAATTAAAGAAAAAGGCCCCAGCCCATTAATTACTAGGTCTTTTGGTGATCCTGTCAAGTGGATGCCAACACTTGAGAGTGCTATTAAAAGTCTCATTTTCGCCATGTTTTTATTTCCGTGAAGAGAAAAAGGCTACCTTACCTAAAAGATGGCTAAAATGACACAAGGAGCATATAGGGGCTGTATTTAGGCAACAAGATTAGTGTTTCCATAATAAAAGGTCGTTCTTGAATAATAATGGACTGCATTCCAAGGTTGCCTCACAGGTCCTGGGCACTCCTGTTTTTATAAAGGAAAATAAAATAAAATGATACTTTAACATTAAAGCCACTGAAAGCCAGTAAGTTATCTCTGTTGCAGAATTTGCCAAAGTAAATGCCTTAGATGTTGAAACATGGATGGATAGATGTAGCTAAAATGAAGAATATGTGGTGGAGCTTTTCAGTGATAATTACAGATATATTGATGGAGGAGGGGGCTGGCCCTGTTTCCTGCAGCAGTAACCTTAGATGTTATCTATAAGGAAGAATGTGGCAGTTTTAAAATTCAAAAGACCTGCTTCCCTCCTCCCCCTCTAAACATAGTTTTCTAAAGACTTTGGTAATTTAAAACTTTGGAATTTGCTGAATTACATAATAAAAAACTATTAAATATCTAGGTATTTTAAAATAACAAAATACTGAAATATTAATCTGAGTTTGCCTCATGAAAAATCTAGAGGACAGAATTGAATCTATTAATTAAATATGTCTTATATTTTATTTTAAATATAGCCTTAAAATGTGAAGCTATTACTAATCTGAGAAATGCTAAGTAATTAACCTGCCACCTAAAATTTAAGGCTTCTAAGAGTTTAAAGTTCAAATTAAGTTAGGAGAAATTACATGGTTGTGATAACAAAATGCATAAAGTATAGAAATTTATTTTTTTTAGAAAACAATTCTTTTATTTTCTCTGGAGAAATTAGTAGTTCAAAATATATTTTAGTCCTTATACGTACTACATGTAGTAAGATTTCAACCTAGGATATAATATTTTATTGGCCTAATTAAAAACTAAGCATTAATTTATGGTCTGAACCAAATTTTTAATATAAAAACCAGTTTAAAGTTAATATCTTTTAGAATAATTACAAAAAGTATATAATATAACCTTTGGATTATGTATATTTGATAGTCTTTCCAAGTTAAATTTCAAGACTTTAATGGAGAGAAAGCCTTGGGACATTTCAAGGGCCCTGGAATGATTCAAGGATTTATTCTCTCTTCTTAAAAGAAATATTTTTGAACTAAATTAGGCTGATCTAATATACTTGAAATCATAGGGGAAGCTTTATCAAATAAAAATTAATAACTATATTTTATTTATATACATATATTTTAAATGTTATAAAGGGAGGGCAAGACAAAATTGCTGAATACTTCTTAAGCAAAACTAGATTATTCAGCAGCAGAATTTTAAAAACAAAAGCCTTGGGCAGCCTGCTCTTTAAATAGGCTGGGGGATGGGACGGCATTTGTAACACATAGGTCAAATGTATAAGTTTGCTTATTTTACTTTTCCAATAAAGATGCCTACTTTAATTACTTAATAAATTAGCTTTTTACAATATATTCAAGGTTTCATATAACCTCAGTTATATGAGAAGCCAATCTTTTTATGAGCAATTGGCTTTAACAAAGGCCAAAGTAAAAATTTGCATATGTATGCAAATGAACACTAGCCAAAAAGAATGCTGTTTAAAAGTAAATTTTAAGCTTAATAAAAAGGAGAAATTTTAAAATTTCTTCCACTACTATTTATAAAGTAAACTAAAAGTTATTATTCAAGCATTAAATCTCACCATTAATAAGACACCATAAGTAAAAAGAGAGTTACCTTTCTTTGATATGTGTGCATTACAGTATTGGCCAGGATCTGAAAAGCAATGAAGTTTGTTGCTCTGTTTAAAAGAAAGAAAAAAGGTTTTTAAAAGAAACTCCAAAAAGGTGTCCTAGAAATTACTCTGGGGGGAAAAAACAGAAGGAGATTCCTGTCAAATATCTAGAATACTGTAATTAAAAGTCAATGCATTAGGCCTCAAAAAGAAAAGTAAATAATTTGCATTATGCATCCCTAACAAAGCTTATGTCAATATACTCAAAGACTGATAGCAGATATTCAACTAGTGTCATTTACTGTCCATACCCAAGGACAAGTGAAGTTAGAAAATAAGCCTTATTTCAGACTGATTTAAATTGGCAAATTGAAATAAGTGAATATTCAGGGGAACTTAGTTGTACTAGGCAGGAACCTTTTCCTGGAGCATTAACTAATTTTTTTACTGATGGCTCATGTCATAGTAAAGTTGCTTATCATGCAATGAATTCAGACTAAGTCATCCAAAGCAGTCATACTTCTGTGCTAAGAATTGAATTAAAAGCTATTAAGGCTGCACTGCAGGATTTTAAAAAGCCAAATGACTGTACAGCAAGCAAAAAAACATGCCCCCCCCTTGCAGGTTAAAACAAAAAAGGGGGGTCAGTGGAGTATTCTCCTGTAAGTAAATTAAATCAAGCCTTAATTACTTCAAATTTTTTCACTTTAAAAATTTTTTTACTTATAATGCTGATGGCAAAACACCCATGAAATTACACTGGTTTCAGAATAAGCCAAGGAAAATGGTTTGGTTAAATGGAAAGATCTCGAGTCTAGTTTATGGAAGGGTCCCTTTATTAACCTTTGGTCTAAGATATGCTTGTGTATTTCCAGAGAACTCCTCCAAGTCCATGTGGAAACTGCAACAATGGATCTGAGACAGGAACAGACCAGGATACTCCGACCACAGACAGCAGTGGCCCCAAGCAACACGCTGACGAGACTGGAGTAATAGTCCAGAGATGGGGGATGGTAAAGACACCTTGCCATCCTAGCAGTCATCAGCTGTGCGTCGGTGCAGGTTGCCCTGGACAAAGCCAAAGAAGGTCGGATGTGCATTGCCATTGCCCACTGTTTGTCCACCATCCAGAACTGGAATGTCATTGCTGTCATGTCACAGGGGACAGTGATCGGGAAGGGGACACAAAGAACTGATGGCCAAAAAGGAGCCTACTGAAAGCCAGTTCCTTAGATGCCTGACAGCATTTTAAAAGGACATGATAGAACTCAACCCTTTTCATTGAATCTAAAAGTCTTAAAAGGAACTGAGCTCTGCAAATGGCATACATCCTTCTAAACTTATTAATAAAACAAAAGGGGGGATATCTGGAGGCTAGACAAACAAGTTGTTAACATATAAATGCGAGAAGTCCCTCAGAAGGCTGATGGGCTTTGATATTCAGCAAGGGCTGAGAATCAGCATAACATTACCTGCTGCTGGATAAATGGCTGAAGGCAATCCCCTAACCTGATAATCCTTTATTGTTTACCAAACCTTACCATTGATGTCTGTTTGCTTTGCTAAAGGGAAAATGTATATTCTAGTAAATAAAAAGCTATAGGTCCGGAGATTCAGGGAGCCACTCCACTAGAGAGTAGGTCTCTGCCTGGCTCCCCATGCCTTCTAAATTTATATTTCTTGTCTAGTATATCTGTTTATGTGCAGCCCCTTCTCCAGATCCTGAATCCTCACTGCAAAAGGTTGCAGCATGGGAGGATGCTTCATATGTGGGCAAAGGGGCAGTTTGGTGGAAACTGATAGGATGCTAGCTTTCCTTTCCATTTAAAGCTTCCTTGGAATGTTTCTGTTCTCAGCCTTAACATCAGGCTTTATTCCCTTCCAAGGGGTCTAAAACATAAAGTGTAATCATTCCTTAATTGCCAGTGCTTCCCTGAGAAGGAAGAGCAAGGAATTCTATGGGGCAATGTCTTGAATTTAGTGAAGCCAGATATGAAGCAACCAACAGTCATGAGTCAAGGGTTGTCTGTTTCTTTTAGAGGTTGACATTTAACTGTTGACTTCTTTTAGATATTGGCTTTTGGCTGTGATGAGATTCAGGAAGCCACCACTTGCCAATACCGTCATGAGAATGCACCAAGGAACACAGAAGGCCAATGGACCTTGAAGGTTAGCAGGGCTGACGCTAAGCACCAATTGTTTGTGTTGAGATAGTGGTGGCTCAAAGCAATCACCTGACCTGATAGCCTCCAAGTAAATGTTTACTGGACATTACTGGTCTTTACTGATCTTTATTGACCTTAGAGACGGTCTGTCTGCTACCTGTTTGCTGTGCTTTACTGAGGGCAAGATGGGCATCTAAAACTGAATAAAAGACAGGACCCAGTTTTGGTGTGTCTCTTCAAGAAAGAGGCTTCCCCTGGTCTCCACCCTTTAATCATTCATATTTTTGTCTAGTGTTTTCATTTGTGCATCAGCGCCTCCTTCAGATCCTGAACCTACCTCTGCAGGTCACAGCAATGAGATGTTTCTCCAGATCAAACATAGGCTACTTAACCTATAAACAAAGAACAACTTTTAAACAATTCCAGTCACTGGAGCCAGGGTATCCCAATTGTTTTGTTTCCCTTCAAAAAATAAAAAAAAAAATTGAAAATGTAAATATAAATAAAGCATTACTTCATTGAGGAGCTTTTACAGAAACAAAATGAAAGCTCTCACAAACTCAGTCTTCAGGGAAATAGCTTGGTGCCTAATTATAATTAAATGAAGACAATTTGGGGTGGGACATCTTTTTAAAAGTACTTGATAAGCAAATTAATATTTGACAGAAAATGATCGTACAGCAAACATTATACTTGAGGAAGCAGGCAAAAGAAAGGCAGCGCTAAGTTTAGACAAAAAAGAAGAGTAGTATAGTGGCAAGTATGCTGCAGGAAAGCTAGTTTCTGTGAATGTGACCCAGTTAAATTGTGGTAGGTGGGCATAGTTTTCGTCAGCTTGCTCTATCCTAGTAGAACGGATTTGTTTTTAAAAACAAGTATTTTCCAGAAGCAAAACTTGCCTTAAGAAATCATGTTTACTGGGCAAATATACAATATCAAGAGGCCTGACTCACTCTGACATCATAGAAAGGTAGGTGGTCACTCGGAAATTTTCCTTGTAGAATTTTTTGCGATATTAACGAAATAAACCATTCAAAAACAATGCACTGAACCAGCTTCAGTGGTAGTGATTGAGGTCAAGGGCTGGAGAGGTTTAAGGGTGGGAGTAGCTGGAAGACTAAAAACAAGAAAGGGTTTGAGGGAAGTACACACTATAACCCAGTATGAGTTAAGTTATAAAACTATAATTATAGAATTGTAGTGTTGAGTAAAATTATACAAACCAAGGGCAATGCAAATTCTAAGTAAATATAAGCTCACTGGGGGCTATGATAGTTCAGAAAAAAATCTGAAATGTGGCTGAAGTTCATAGACTGCAGAGTAGAGGGAAGAGTACGTCAGGTTTGAGGAAAGGTGAGGAAAGGCACAGAAGCATTCCCATGGTATGTGAGAGGAGGTATGAAAGACCCCAACTGGAGGAAGCGGAGGTTCTGGGTGGGAGTAAGACTGGACAGGAAGGTTGGGGGAAATCATGGAGTGTCTTCCAGGCGGCAGAGCCTTCTTCCATTAAAGTGAAGTTACGGTACTGAAGCAGGTCAACTCATTTCAATTCCATTTTATTCTCACTGCTGTGTATGAGATAGAATTTCTCTCAAAACATCACCACAGAGAAAGTTGTGTAACAAGTTATAATTTGTTAAGATCACAACATAATTAATTGCCAGTCAGCACCAATAATTTTATATCTTTGAACCAAACATTTATTTCTAAGTAAATAAAATCTCACTAAATAAGTATATCTTGTGTTGCTACAAAGAAAAATTCATATGCTTCTAAAACTTAAGAAAGAAGAATAAAACCTTTCCATCCCATGATTCTGTGCAAGCTGGACTAAATGAAGTTGCTTGGCATGAATCCTAAATAATACCTTGGTTTACACCTGGGTTTGATTTTTTTTTTTTTTTTTTTTTTTTGCTGTTAATGTTAATGCGAATTGCTGTAATGGACTTTGTATAATGTAGCACCTCACTTTAAAAGCAAGTAGACATGGGCAAAGACAACCAACACAAAGGCAAAAATTACCTTTTCGCTTAACGTCATCATATGGTATAAATGATTGCTCCCTGGGATCATGGGCAGCTGGACCCCAAGGGGTAGATCAAGTAGTGCAGCCACTCCACTGCCTGGAAAGTGGGCTTTGTGCACGCCCTGTTGGGAACAAAGGAGAGTTTTGTCTTTCCTTTTAGGCTTTATTTCCTTAGTTCAGGCCTATCTACCCCTACTTTAACCAAAGAAGCAAAGGGTCATACAGTCAGCGTTGAAGGGGCCTGGCCTGAAGACCTCCTGGTCTGCCACCAGCCAGTTGCTGCTCCCCACTGTGCTACACCAGGGCACCCCAAGCACCACAGTTACACCCATGGGACTTGTCTGTGGCTCTCCTGCCCCATGTAAGACAAGGCCTCCTGCCACTCACATCTCCTTATAGCTGGTCTTCCTGTCCTTGGCAAGGCTGCTGATGGCTTTCTTGGTGGGAGCAAAGCCAGCAGCCTTGGAGTGGGTGCTGAGGTAACTCTCCATTGAAGACCTGGGCCCCTGCCCTCCTACTCCCTTGCCCAGACCTCACCTGGAATGTCCAGGACCCCCTGGTCCCCGTGGCCCCACTATCTCGGAGTTCCAGGTTGGAATGTGGGGGCCCCACTGGGCAGAGCCCTCAGAGGCTGGCTCCTCTCGCTTGAGGCGTGAGCTTCCAGAGCTGGGGAAATCAGTCCACGGGGCCTGGTCCAAAAATAATTTCTCTCTGAAACCAACACAAAACCAACAATCAAACCAAACGCCAAATCACAACATATAACGCTTTGCTGGCGCAGAGCTGGCTAATTTCTTCTGGCCTCCAAGGAACTATGGTTCCAGAAAAAGAAAACTCCAAGAGTGATTGTACCAACCATTCTAGAGCCAGAGGCCTGGCTTTCCACCTGTCCCCTCCTAGACACTATGACCACACCTTGCTCCAGGCTCCTGCAACCACTTCCCCCTCCAGGTCTCAATGACATTCTTTTGACCCTTGTTTCTCATCCAGTATAGCTGTCCCTCACTGCTACCTTTTATCCTTCCTGATCCTTTGAGAGCTTGTTTGGAGGTTCTAGCAGGGGAGCGCAGCTACTCGTATACCCTTGACCGAAGACCGGTCCTCTCCTCGGGGGGGAAGGTCGTCCTCTTCGACTGAGCGCGCAGCTTCGGGAGGGACGCACATGGATCGGTGAGGGAGGAGGGGGACACCCGCCTAGCCAGCCAGATCAGCCGAATCAACCCTGGCGATCAATGGGGTGACAGATGTCGCAGCCAGATCGCCCTCACATCCCTTCCTGATCCTTTGGTGTCCACTGTCACCTCTCTTGCTTTAAGCTCTCACCTTATAATCCAAAAGTTTTAAAATTAAAAGTTAAAGTAATGTCACATTCAAAGGGCTCAACAACATATATTCATGTTATCAAATAAGAACAGGCAACACTTAAGAGTTAAGGACTGTTTCTACCCTGCTTTGCTCCATAACAATTACTGCTCTCAGCTCCAGAGCTCAGGCCCTTTCTGCCCGGCACAGCTACTTCCTCCAAAGGCTGAGCTACCAACCATGCCCAACTCCTTTCCTGGGTCTCAAGTTAAGCTTAAGTGGTAGGTTGTTAATATTATAATGATGGTTTTAATTGTCTGATACATATACATGCTTTCTAATGTTTTTATGGTACTGGTTCAGCATAAAATTAGTGAATGTTAACTTCTAATCAAAGCTGGACCTGAAATTCTTTTCCAGGATAATGTCCATATAGGGAAATTCAATTTGATTTTTCTAGTTCACAGCATCTACCTTCCCTTCCAGTATCCCACATGAGAAATATCTGCATTCATTTATTCAATAAACATATTGTAAGATTGCTTTTTTCTCCCTTAATTTTCGGTTCGTCTCCCTCCCCCCTAAAAAGGACCATAAAGCATCAAACCTTGGTAAAATGAAGTGAAGCAGACAGTGTTTTGAATCCTAACTCTGCTATTGTAGTTCATTTTTCAAGAAAATTTCTGTGAGATTGAAGATGGCTGCCGACGGGAAGGCAGCTGCAAGACAGTGTGTGAGTGAAAGAATGAAAGGAGAGTGTGTAAACATACGGAGAGTGTCTATTTATGAGTGAGGGACAGCTATACTCCAAGAGACTGTTGGGGACTGCCAGACCGGGCTCCCCTCACGGGGCAGCCTCCACTGCTGCTGAAATCTCCTCTGGAGCAACCAGCTCTGCTGCAGAGACTGTGCCATCTTGAAGGGGAGAGTGACTGTGATCAGAAGCCTAGCCTTATCTTTAATTGGGAAGAATTGGATACCTCCTGGAACCCTACAACCACAACACCCAGGGACCAGCTGCAAACCCACAAACACCAGGTCTCAAGCAGCGTGAATACACAGACTAGGACAAGCTCTGAACCTTCTCATGGAAAGGTCAGATTTTTCCCAGAGAAAGGTGAGGTCTGAGATCCAGACTGGAGGGAGAAATGCATGCCGTGGAATCTAGAGGTTCAGAGGAAGTCTGCGCCCCACAAAATCCGTAGCCGTTGGGGCCAGCGCAGTCTGTGAATGTTGAAGGGGGTCCACAGGGCTGCTGACAGAAGGGAACTCTAGAAATCAACCCATAGCTGGGCTGGCAACAAAAAGGCAGCCTGCAGCTTCACCAGTAAACCGGTTGCATTGTGCCAGGGGGAAAAGACCTGCAAAGAGACCTGAGCAGAGTTGCGCGCAGTGCCAGGGCGAAAAACTCGCGAGTTTGTGCACTTACCTTGGCTCTTTTTTCTCTTTAAAGCCTTGTTTTTGAATACTGAGCCCAGTACATAGATCACCTAATTAAAAACACTCTCAGAGACTGCAGGAGAAAGTTGTTCTTGTGGAACCTGGGGATCAGAGCAGGGAGAAACCATCAGAAAACAAGCTCTGGGGCAGTCCATACCCCAAACCAGTGTTAAGTGCAGCAGGGAAAACAAATCCTAAATACTGGGTAGAGAGGACTATAGCCCCAGATGTCAATACAGAAATATTGGCACCCAGGGGTTGAATCACAAATTGACTCTTGTGTAATATACAACCACAGACAGACTGAGAAGCAAAGAAATACTGCCTGATTGAAACAGGATGTGGCTTTCGATACAAAGGAGCTGTGGAATGCAGGGAACTTCAATACTGTCCTGATTACATGTTATATTCTAACAGATTGAATCTATAAATAAATGGGAGAATCCAGCTGTCAACTAATAATCTAGACATTAAAGGAAGTTTAAAAATTTAAAACACAGTAGCTCTTCTTAATATTTGTTTTTGTTTTGGAAAATAGTTATTTTATATTAAAAATATATGAACAAGTATTGGATGTATTATTATTTTTAAATGAATTAATACAGCTTTTAAAAATTCTCAGTCTTAGTTTCTAACAAGAAAATCATTGATCATTATTTGCTGATGGGCTTTTTAAGATGCTCAATAATTTTAAATAGTGTAAATGGCATGAGACCAACACATTTGAGAGTTATTGGATTATAGCATTCAAAGGACAAAGCTGGAGTGGGGTGAGCAGCCCAAACAGGCAGAAATGGTACTATACAGCCTTGCAATTTCCCCTCCTTGTCTTATAAAATGTAAGCAGCAATAAATGTTTTCAGTTAAAAAAAAAACACACCTTAGAAATATTCTCACACTTTAATTTCTAAAACCAGCTACCACCACTTGGTTTTATGATTAGATACTACATAATTTTTTTCATGGAATGTTAAACAAATACTTAGAATAGTCTAATTATAATATCATGTTAATCAGTATAGTAAAGTAGCTATTCATAATTCTTGATTAATACATTATTCATATTAGGCAACAATGACATGGTTAAACATGTAATATGGAGGGTATTATTTAAAAATGTATTAATCTAGTTTCCTTAAACAGGATATATACTTAAAAATTTGATCTGCTTTTGATGGCTACAGTACAAATTTAAGATATTTATTATTGCCTGGCCAGTGTGGCTCAGTCCTTAAGTGTCAATCCATAAACCAGAGGCCATGGTTTGATTCCAGGTCAAGGCACATGCCCCCGTTTTGGGCTGGATCCCCAGTTGGGAGCATGCAGGAAGCAGCCAATCAATGATTCTCTCTCATCATTGATGTTTCTATCTCACTCTCACTGTCTCTTCCTTTCTCTAAAACCAATAAAAATGTATTTTTATTGGTAAAATGAAGGATATTTATTATTGTACAAAGTTGTAATCAGAGTGAGGATACAATATTCTCATGTATTACAACTTATTATTGACTTACAAGACTTTTCTTATAAACATTTACAAGTATAAATGTTTATTTACATAGCAGAAAATTCTAATAATTATGTCATTACATTTTAGAATTTTCAATCTAATTTTGTTTTCTTAGCTGCACATTCAAGACTGGTCATTACTGGTCCCTATATAAGTCTTTAGGTACAAGAAGCAGCATGAACAAAGACATGGAAGCAAATAGCATAATTCTGTTGAAATGTGGGTTCATGATGGCTGAAAACAGTAGCTGGAATAAAATTATGCAAGGTCCTTAAGTAAGTGAAGTAAAGATTTGTAGATGAAAAAATGAAAAAAAAGCTAACTTTTTAATAAGTTTAAAATAGCTAAAAATAAAATGCAATAAAAAACTAAGAAAATAGTCAAATGCACAGAAGCAGATAATGGTGGTTGGAGGCACATAATGGTGGTTGGAGGCACATAATGGTGGTTGGGGGCACTTGGGAGGAAGCAGTGACCCCAATCTCTTTTTAATTTGTGAAATTAATTTCTGAAAGAGAAGAGCTTTTTAAACCCCCTTACTGGTTGCTTGTTGTATTCCCAAGTAGTCAGATTGCTAGAAAGTTGGAATCTGATTAGGGCTGCCAGATGTAGCAAGTAAAACACAAGAGGCCCATTTAAATTTAAATATCAGATGAAAAATAGATTTTTAGTTTTTAAGTATATTCCAAATAACGTATGAGATATACTTCCACTAAAAAATACCCATACTTGATCTGAAATTTAAATTTAACTGGCAGTATGAAATATTTTGTCTGGCAACTTAGTTCTAGCTAATTAAATATATTTCTACAAGTCATAATAGTTGGAGAAAAGCACTTTTGATCTTTTCTCATGTAAATTTGGATAAGTAAAATACTTTTCTAGGTGTTTGGTTTGCAAGAGATGACTATTTCAATCACATAAAATGAAAACAAAAATAATCCTGAAATACATACATACAAGAATGCATGTATAAGACATAAACACAGAGAGATTCCTTATAATAGAAAAGAGACCATGGGAAATTAATCTACAGAACAGCAAAATCAAAGGAAACCTCAGTTTGAAGCTCATGCAGTAGTACAAAATGCAGATGGCTGGTCGGTGGGCATAGACCACACCACGAGAGGATTTGAGAGCTTGGGTAAGGAGTTTGGATTTTAAGTGCATGGACAAGCCAGCCATTCAGTGGCTTTATAGTATCCTGATCTGTCCTGGCCGGTGTGGCTCTGTTGGCTGGGCATCATCCTATGCATCAGGAGGTTGCCCATTGGATTCCTGGTCAAGGGCACATGCCTCCATTGCAGGTTCAATACCCAGTAGGGGCTGGGCAGGAGGCAGCAGATTGATGTTGAGCTCCCACATTGATGTTTCTCTCTCTCCCTCTCCCTCTCCCTTCATCCTTCTCTAACAAAAAATATACATAGATGTGCATATCTATATATATAAAAGCTTAAGTGACCATTACGACCGGTCACTATGATATGCACTGAACATCAGGGTACAGAAGCTCAATGCAGGAGCTGCTCCCTGGTGGTCAGTGTGCTCCCACAGCCAACCTCCTGTGGCCCAGGCCGGCCAACCTCCCATGGTCCCTCTCCCTGGCCGCCCGGCAATCCTGACTGGGCAAGACGGCCCTGATCGCCAGCCAGACTATAAATAAATCAATAAACTATTCTTAAAAAAGAGTATCAGGATATGATTTAGGTTTAAATATATGATCGTAGCCCCTGTGAAGGACCAGGGGGTGAGCAAGAAGGAAATTAGGTGGTTATTTCCATTGCAGTTTTATTTCTAGTCTCGTGAAGCAAAAGACAGTTCTAACAATTAAGGTAGAATAAACTATGTGGTTTCAGAAACTATATGATCTATTTGATTCACAATATATAATTTCAATAGAAGTCATACAAACAATCTAGATGGAAAGACTTAATGTTATAAAGATGTGTAACTACTTTAAAATAATCTGTACATTTAATGTAACCTCAATCAAAATCCTAAAACATTTCTTAAAACTGAAACTTAAAAAGCTGAAAAAAGTTCAACTGGAATAATGTAGAAATGACTATGACAATTTTGAAAAAGTACTAGGAAATATATGCTAATAATTATCAACGTATGTTATAAAGTTATTTAAGTGTTGTTTTGACATAAGAACTCACAGATAGATTAGTGGAATAGATGAGTCCAAAAAATGACTCATCCATATGGGAAAATTGATTTCATGGAATAGATGTTTCCTATTTGTGGAGAATTGACTGGAGTTAGATATTAGGTAATTATTTGGGAAAACATAATAAAGAGCCAAACATTAAAAGACACCATTAGCAAAGTTAACTGAGACAGAACAGAATGAGGGAAAATATCTGCAACACAGATTTAACCAACAAAGACTAAGAGAGTTTATAAAGAGCTCCTAGAGAGTGTGAATAAAAAATAACCCCTGGCTCAAAAATGCCAACACAACATCAAGAGGTAACATTGCTTCTGACATTTGGTGTCAATTTTATCTAATTATAGAAGAAAAATATATATTTCCCTGTGAACTATAGAGACGATGGAACTTCCTGTCCTATACTACATAGTTCAATAGAAGGTCTACAGTAGTTATTCAATCTAAGTTGAATGAGTAAATACATGAATATAAACTGAAGACCATCTTATTCTGAGTTATATATCAGGTTTCCTTAGCTGGATGGATTGGCCAAAGGTGTCCTTTCAGTATCCTTGGCAACATACAAAGCAATAGGAAAGAAATAATTGAGACCAGAAGTGGAGGTAGTTGTGGAGGTGCTAGCAATTAACAATTCTCAGGTGACATTAAGTTTGCCCAGCATCTTAAAGGAAGTAATTCACATTGAAAGTACTACAGGAAAACCACTCAAAGCAAGTGTTTTAAATCACAATAGGTCTAGTAATTCTCAATTCTAAGCAAATGCAATAGCATTCCAGACTTATAAATACTACTGCATAAATTGGTACTGGTTTATATAAAGAGATCTATATTCTACATTTCTAAAGAAGATAGTCCTGTTACCCATATTTTATAATTAAGAAAACGCAATGCTTGAGCATTGGAGTAATTTAAGGTTTTAGCCCAAATCAGGCTCTGAGGTCTAAGTTCCTCACATACGGTGCCTTGAAAACTGTAAAGGATTCTTCTGCTGTAAAGCACTTACCTTAAACTCTAAGTAATGCAGAGCCATTAAACAGATGAATAACCACCAACTATATTCTAATGAAATACCATAAAAGAGGGAAATAAACAAAGAATATACTTCCTCATTCCTGAGCATTCTCTATCACCATCCCATACAGTAGAAACAGCATGTCCCATCAATGAGAGGTGAAACTTTGGATATTCATAAAAAATAAAGTTATTAGAAAGAGAGAAAAGAGAAAAAAAAAAGAAAAAAATATAAAGTTATTAAAATATGAGTAAACAAGTATTCAAATAAAATGACCCCTGTGGTAAGGCATAACAGTAATGACTTTTTACATTAAATTATGTTGTTTAAGAAACAAAGTTAAAAAAAAAAAACAACTTACATTTTTCATTTTATTCACTCAACTGAACAACAGCCTTGTTAACTGAATCACTAAGTGAATCACCAGAATGACATCATTCTGTTTATTCACATAAATTTAACAACTTTATCTAAGATGCCGTATTTGAATGAATAAAATGATACTTAGACTGATAATTTTCTTAATATTTATAATCATCTTTACAAATACATATATCACTGTTATTATTTTGTGCTTGATAGAACCTATGTGAGTTTTAACCTCTGAGAAGTACTTATTTTTATAGAGTGAGTTAATAATCATTGTTTTATCCATTTTAATAGAAATAGCTATAAAAGAGCTTGAGAGGGAGGGTAGTTTCATAGAGAATAATAGTAAAAAAATTTTTTTAGTCAAGAAGGAAAACATTTATAGACAGGTAAGTATATACTGACTAGAGGCCCAGTGCATAAATTCATGCACCAGTGGGGTTTCTCGGCCTGGCCTGCACAATAGGGGCCAAAACCAGCTCTCCAACATCCCCCAAGAGGTCCTGGGTTGTGAGAGAGCGCAGGCCAGGCCGAGGTACCCCACCAGTGCACAATCAGGGCCAGGGAGAAGATGCAGGAGGTCTGCCAGCCAGGGAGGGACTGCGGGAGGGCTCCAGGGTGTGTCCAGCCCATCTTGCTCAGTCCCAATCAGCCAGACCCCAGCAGTAAGCTAACCTACCCATCAAAGTGTCTTCCCCCTGGTGGTCAGTGCATGTCATAACAAGCAGTTGAGAGGCCTTAGCATATTATTGGCATATTATGCTTTGATTGGTTAAACCATCTACTGGTCGACTGGACACTTGGCATATTAGGCTTTTATTATATAGGATTTCTAAGTCAAAATGAATAAATTTCATCTATTAAAAGTTTCATAAATGAAATATCAAGCAGAAGTTGTTACACTATTCTTGAATATCCCTGTCACCTTGAAACAAACTGTGTGCTACAATAAATGCACTACATACAAAAGCCTAAAGTGGAAGTTAACACTTCACACATAAGGCAAGCAATGCATAAAGCACAAGACTGCTCCAATTCAAAGACTTTATCCTGTTAACACTGATAAGAAAAATGTTCTAACTCCATGGTACTTTATTCTAAGTCAAGTTCTTAAATTAAAGTCCATTTGAGGAGATAATCAATTTTAGTTAATTACCTGCCTTGCTCATATACACGATCTATCAAAGGTTCAGTTGAATCTTCAGTTTCATTTATGTTTTCAATGCCCGAATGTAACCAAATATTCATGGCTTGTCTTAAACATTATAAATAAAAATTATCGTAGTTTAAAAACTAACTAATTTATACTGTAAAGCAATAAAACATAATTATTAAATAACTTTTCTCCCAAAGATTTAACTAGCTTTGAATTATGGTTACATTTCAGATGATGACAGTAAGAAGGAGTTTCTATAAGAATACCATTTTATTTTCTTTCATGGGAACTATATAAAGAATATAGGTAATAGATCAAATATTGGTTAAATGAATAGAGAGAGGTAATGCTTAAATTTCAAGAGGAGGAAAGAGAAAAATGTTTAATCCAAAGTTAATATTCATTTAACTTTAGGCTGAATTAAATTTAAAACTCTTATTCCTGCTAAGGCAACTGTGGAGAGTGGCTACCGCATTTGGACAGGTTCAATCCTCAGACTGATAAGAGAGCACAGTCCTCTTGTGGCAAAGTCACATACAAGTCCCAGCTTGGAGGGCAAAGCCCTCCCAGCACAATTATAGCCAAAGGCTATGGTTGTATATAAGCTCTTATAGTCTGACCTTGTAGTCCTAGGTAGCTGAGGGATTAAGCTGCAGGAGGTGCAGCAAGTGCTGCCAAAACAAAGCTTGATAGAGTTCAGAGAATTGCAAAAACAGAAAAGAAGTAGATTTGAAACCCACAAGAACATTGTAAATATCTTGACCACTCCCTTGTTTTGCTTTGTGTGATCTGACTATAAAATAAAGATTCAGCTTACAGGTTGTGTCACTGTTTCTTCATCCAGGCACAGTGATCCACTTGGCCCCAACTATATTCTCTTTTTTTGTTTCTTTTTTAAAAAATATATGTTATTGATTTTCCACAGAGAGAAAGGGAGAGGGATAGAGAGTCAGAAACATCGATGAGAAAGAAGCATCGATCAGCTGCCTCCTGCACACCCCCCACTGGGGATGTGCCCACAACCAAGGTACATGCCCCTGACCAGAATCAAACCTGGGACTCTTCAGTCTCCAGGCTGACACTCTATCCAGTGTGCCAAACCAGCTAGGGCTCTTTTTTGTTTCTTTAATTCTTCACTGCCCCTCCTCAGGTTCATCACTGGTTGTGCTGGATGAGGTTTAGGCAACTGACATAACTCTCAGGTCATTAGAAAGCTTATTGGGGCCTGAGGATCATGAAGAGGGAAGGTCTGGAGTAGGTGAGCATGTGAGAGGGTGAACGTGTGAAAGGGAGTGTGTGCACGTGTGAGATGGGAGGGCATGTTTGTGGGAGCGGGAGCAGGAGCTCAGGGAGGCCACTGGGCACTCCAGGCAGAGCAGCTGCCACTGCAGGCACTGCTCTCCACTTTAGGGGAGAGAGCACATTTGTGAGAAAGTGTAGGGTTCCCATGGGAGGAGGTGCAGTCAGCACCCTGCCCCAGCACCTCTGTGTCCCTGACAGAGGCACCCAACCCCACTGCTGAGACCCCAAGTCTCCGGGCACACAGACCAGCACTCCGTGCTCAGTTACCTGAACTGTGCACCTGTAGGAATGGCCAGCAGTGCAAGGGGCTAACCTGCCATATTGGTGACAGGGGCCCTAACCTGCCCAGCCTCCTCATGGGCAGAGTGACAGGCTGGCCCTGCCATGGGGACTAATGGGGCACCCTGCCAACTACTGGGCAATGAAGTGCCCAGCTTGCCCCAGCCTGTCAGTGAGCAGCAGGCCCCACCCCCTCCACAAGGGAGGGCCAGGAACCCCACCTCATGAGCAGAGTGTGCTCAGTCTGCCCCAACCCCTCTGTGGGCAGAGGAACCAGCCCACCCCTCCATAGAGGCCAGCGAGGCAATGGCCTGCCTCTTGCATGAACGGAGCAATGCCCAGCCTGACCCTCCTCCCTCAACAGTGGAGCCCCTATCCCCCAACCACCACCCTGACACATGCCCAGCCTCGACACAGGGACTGGCCACCCAAACCAGCACACCTGACCCAGTGTCCCTGGATGACTGGTCCCACCACCTGGATGTGGTGCACCTAACCTAGCGCCCTGTTCCCCAACACCCCCAGACGCACAGATCTGCCATCATGACCTACTGTGTAGAAATGGCTCTACTGCCTGACATTGCCAGGTAGATGCTACCTGAAGCCCCCTGATGCAGGGACCTGCCACAGAGACCAGATATGCCTAAACCAGGGCCATCAGAAGATCAGATGCACCACTGAGATCCATTGGGACTAGTTACATCTGAACACACGGACTCCTGCTGGGAAACCACCTGCCTCACCCAGCTCCCCAATCTACCAGACTGCTAAAATGGGAAGACAAAGAATCCCCAAAGGAAAGAAAAAGAGGAATCGCCAGAAAAGAAACTAAATTAAATGGAGGCAAGTAATTTCTCAGATACATAATGGAAAGTAATGATTATAAGGATGCTCAAACATTTGACTGAGAATTACAAGCAACTTGATGAGAATTATAAGAAGTTGAATTACAAATGCACCAACATGGATAAGAATCAAGGGGAAATGAAGAATGACCTAAGTGTATTAAAGAACAGCCTGGACGTATTAAACTGCAGCCTAGAAGAAGCTAAGGACCAAATCAGTGTGTTAGAAGACAAGGTAAAAAAACTTCCAAACAGAGCAGCAACTGGGAAAAAAAATGAAAAAGGAGGAGAGTTTGAGGGAACTTTGGATCAGTCTGAAAGAAACAACACACACATAATAGGGGCTCAAGAAGGAGAAGAAGTTGAGCAAGCAATAGAAAACCTGTTTGAAGAAATGACAGAAAACTTACCTGACTTGGGGAAGCACAAAAAGTCCCAATCAAGATGAATCCCAAAAGACCCACACCAAGACACATCATAATTAAAATGGCAAATGTAAAGACAAAGAAAGAATCTTAAAGGCTACAAGAGAGAGAGACAAAATTACCTACAAGGGAACTCCCATTAGACTATCAGCTGATTTCTCAATAGAAGCACTTCAGGCCAGAAGGGAGTAGCATGAAGTATACAAAGTAATGAGAAGCAAAGGACAGAATACAAGACTCTCTAGCATGGCTATCATTCAAAATTGAAGGTGAAATTAGGAGCTGTACAGACAAAAAACAAACAAAAAATGGCTAATGGAGTTTATTACTACCAAAACAACAATGCAAGAAATGCTGAGAGACTTATATAAAGAAGAAAGAGAAAAAAGGGAGAAACACAGGCATAAAGAATAAAAATGGTAATAAACAAATACCTAGCAATAATAACCTTAAAAGTAAATGAATTAAATGCTCAAACCAAAAGACATAGGGTAGGTGAAGGGATAAGAAAACATGACCCATATATATGCTCTTACAAGAGACCCACCTCAAAACAAAAGACTCACACAGAATGAAAGTGAAGGGATGGGAAAAATTTTTCCATGAAAATGGAAATAAAAAATAGAATGGAGGTAGCAATATTCATATCTGACAAAATAGATTTCAAAATGAAGGCCATAACAGGAGACAATGAAGGCTTTGTCAATAAACTTAAAGGATCAATACAACAAGAGGATATAACCCTGGTAAATATATACACACCCAATATACGAGCACCCAAATACATAAATTAACTTCTAGAGGATTTAAAGAAGAGACTGACAGCAATACAGTCATAGTAGCGTACTATAACACACCACTGGCATTACTGGATAGATCTTCTAGACAAAAAAATCAATAAGGAAACCGCAACCATAAATGACACAATGGATCAAATGAATTTAGAAGACATTTAAAGAACATTTCACGCCAAAGATACATGTACATTCTTCTGAAGTGCACACGGGACATTCTCAAAGACAGACCACATGGTAGGGCACAAAACAAATCTCTACAAATTCCAGAGGATTGAAATCATATCAAGCATCTTCTAAGATTACAATGACATGAAATTAGAGGTCAAATATAAAAAAAAATACCCCAAAACATTCAAACACATGAAGACTAAATATCATGTATTACATAATAAACGAGTTACCGATGACATCAAGGAAGAACTCAAATAGTTCCTAAAAAAAAAATGAAAATGAACATACAACAACCCAAAGCCTATGAAATACAGTGGAAGCAATCTTGAGAGGGAAGTACATAGCACTACAGGCCTACCTCAAGAAACAAGAAAAATTGCTAAAAAACTGTCTAACACTACAACCTAAATATTTTGAAAGACAACAACAAGAAAAAACCCATAGTAAGAAGGAAATAAATAAAAAGATCAGAGCAGAAATAAATGAAATAGAGGTGAAAAATACAATACAAAAAATCAATGAAACCAAGAGCTGGTTCTTTGAAAAGATAAATAAGATCCATGCACCTTTAGACCATCTCATCAAGAAACAGAGAGAGAGAACGTGAATAAATAAATAAATTCAGAAATAAATGGGGGGAAATAACAATTGACATCACAGAAATACAAAGGATTGTAAGAAAATACAATGAACAACTCAACTATATGCCAATGAGCTGGACAACCTGCATGAAATAGAAAAATGCCTAGAAAAATACAACCTTCCAAAAATGAAATGAAATAAAAGAATTTTCAAATCACAGAAAACCTGAATAGGGCAATAAGTACTGATGAAGTAGAAGCAGTAATGAAAACTCCCTGCAAACTAAAGCCCTAAAGTCTGGAACAACATAGGGTTGTCAACTTCCAGCACCTTTATTCAACACTAGTGGCCCGGTGCACAAAAATTTGTGCACTCAGGGGCATCCCTTAGCCCAGCCTGCCCCCTCTAACAGTCTGGGAGCCCTCACAGGAAGTCCTACTGATGTCCCTGTGAGGAGCGGGCCTAAGCCAAAGTCTGGCCTCCCTCTATGGAAGGCAACTGGCCAATCAGGTATATAGATACTTTCTGAAGGCAGCACAGACTCCTTCCTTATTTCTTTCCTCTGCGGTTAGAGAATAGGGGACTAAAAGGTGGACACAGAACTGTGGCCAGGCCTGGGGCTCTTGTAGGCAGCAGAAAGAAAGAGAGGGCTGGGGAAAGTCTAGACATGGTTTTCTTCAATTGTCCTCCCTTCATCCGGGCCCCTCGCTCATTTCTCCCCTTGTCATGGTGGACGCTTGGGCCTCAGACTGACAAGGAGCCCAGCGACGGTAGAGTTCAGCCCCCTCACTTCTCAGCTGAACATACAACTGCCTCACATTCCAAGTGGAGCTGTTTTCAAGTGGCTACAGTGCTGGCAATTCATGACTCCCGGCATGAAGTCCGGGTTTCCTCCTTGGGTCAGTTGCAAACTTCACCGAGACACCGAAGCAACTGTGCCCTGGTACTTCTGCACCGGCCCCTGCCCGGGCCCACACCAGGAGGATCCCAGCTGAGGTCCCCTCCCTGCACCCAGCGCTCTCCTCCCTGTTCTACTACTGGGGGAAGGGAACAGCTCACCTTCTCTGGACCCTGCCAACCTGGCAGGCTGAGGCACAGGCCAGGCGGTGCAGCCTAGGGTGCTGGTGGCTGCGAGCCTTCTCCCCCTCCCTGAAGCGTGGGGTGGGGTTGCAGCAGCTCACAGCCGCCCCTGGGCACCATGCATGGAGATACCACTCTCCACTGAGCCACCGTCTGCCCAGGACCTGTGGGGGTTGGGGTGGCCTCGGGCTCCCACTGGCCCCACTGTAGCCAGACACGGCTTGGCCGGCCACCCCCACTGCCGGAGGGCTGTGCATGCCCCATGGGCCTCTGAGGGAAAGGAGGAGGGATGTGGGCCAGGGCAGAAGTGGGGAACTTGGTGGTGTAAACACAGCCCTCCCTCCCCAACCTTGTGCCTGCCCCTTGCTGCACTGCATTCCAGAACCACTGGGTGCCTCTGCCCAGCACTGTGTTCTCGGGCCTGGGGTGGGGATGAGGGACCTGGAGCTGCAGCCTGAAGGCAGCCCTCACTGGCCTGAAACACAGTGGTTGATCAGGGAGGGATGCGGGGTGCCAAATTCCGTCTCTCTCTCTCTCTCTCAGAGGGCCCTGTGTCTGGGCAGGCGGGTGGGGCTCAGGCCCCGCTCACCATTGTATTGCTGCCTGCTCTGTTGCTGCTGAGGCGGCGGCGGGGACTGCTGACCTGGCCCAGGCCCCTGGCCAGCCTCCTGCTCCTGGACCCCAAGCAGCAGAGGAGCTTCCAGCAGCCAAAGCAGCAGCAGTAGCCAGCTGGGGGGCGGCGGTGGTGGTGCCAGAGTCCCAGCTCCCCTCTGCCATGGCCCCGCCTAGAGCGCCCTGACACAAAGTTCCCAGCTCCCTGAGTGGCTGGGGACTTCTTAGGTGCCTCCTCCTCCCCACCGCCCTAGCTTCATGAATCGCAAGTTTCCCCAGAGGCAGCAGCTGCAGGACGCAGAGCAGGAGTCAGGGAAGCAGGCTGAGTGTGACTCAGGCTGGACAGAGGGCACCACCAGTGCAGAGGAGATCTCCCTGGCAGCAGGGGGAGTCGCTGCCCCCTGGGGAGATCTCCTCCATGCCACCGCCGGTGCCCTCCATCAAGCCCGAGCCAGAGCTGCGCTTGGCCCACTCCCCTGTCTCCTGCTCTGGATCCTGCAGCTGTCGCCTCCGCGAAAAATTGGGATTCATGAAGCGTGGACAGCTGGGAGAACCGGTGGCTCCAGTGCTCCAGGGTTGCCTCCTGCCTTCCTGGCCCTGGGCTGGATGGCTCCCAGCAGGTGGGTGGGCGGGGCTCATGCTAAGGCAAGCAATGCCACCGGTCCCCCGCCCACCCCTGGGTCGCACACAGGAGTGGGCCTCCTGTCTCTGGTAGGCAGGGGTAGCGATCACCACCGCTTGCCTTGGCCCCAGCCCCCGCCCGCCTGCAGATCGCACAGGGGAGTGGGCCCTGTGTCTCTGGTGGGCGGGGGAGGGCTCCGGTGTAGTGATCAGCACCGCTTGCCTTAGCCCCAGCTCCCGCCCACCCCAATGGTTCACAGGGGCCTGGATGGCGGCTTGCGCTGTCCTACCCTGCCTTCAGTATGCAAATTAGCCGCCATCTTTGTTAGTGGTTAACCGCCATCTTAGTTGGCAGTTAATTTGCATATTGCCCTGATTAGCCAATGGGAAGGGTAGCGGTCGTATGCTAATTACCATGTTTCTCTTTTATTAGATAGGATAGTACTGGAGTGCGGGAAGCCACCCACTGCTGATACTATCATGAGAGTGCACCAAGGAAAGTGGAAGGCCGATGGAACTTGGGTGTTAGCAAGCACCATTGTTTGTTTTGAGATAGCGGTGGCTTGAAGCAATTTCCTGACCTAATAGCCCCAAAGTAAATGTTTACTGGACCCTACTGATCTTTATTGACCTTAGAGTCTGCTACCTGTTTGCCATGCTTTACTGAGGGCAAGATGTGTACCTAAAATTGAATAAAAAGCGGATAAGGCCAGGTTTCAGTGTGCCTCTCCAAGAGAGAGGTCTCCACCTGGCCCCCACCCCTTAATAATTCATATTTCTTGTCTAGAGTTTTCATTTGTGTGTCAGCTCCTTCTTCATATCCTGAACCCTAGCTGTGCAGGTCACAGTACTGGAGGTCCTAGCAATAGCTATTAGCAAGAAGAAAACATAAAAAGCATGCAAATTGGAAGGAAGTAGTAAAACTGTCATTATGTGCAGATGCTCTGATATAGTACATAGAAAACCTCTAGGACTCCACCAAAAAACTGCTAGATTTAATCATGGATTTTGCAAACGTTGCTGGATACAAAATTAACACCCATAAATCACTAGCATTCTTATATACCAATAATAAACTCTCAGAGAGAGAAACTAAAAAAAAAAAATTAATGCCATTTGTCACTGCAACAAAAAAAATTTCAGAAACTTAGGAATACATTTAACCAAGGAGGTGAAAGACCTGTACTCAGAAAACTATAGAACATTGAAAAAAGAGATGGAAGTGGACATAAACAACTGTAAGAACATACTATGTTCATGGATTGGAATTATTAACATCATGAAAATGTCCATACTACCCAAAGCAATAGATAGATTCAATGCAATCCCTATTAAAATACCAATGGCATACTACACAGGTGTAGAACAGACTTTCCAAACATTTATATGGAACCAAAAAAAGAGCCTGGATAACTACAGCAATCTTGAGAAAGAAGAACAGAGTTGGATACATCACAAGACTAGATATCAAGCTATACCACAAAGCCACTGTGATCAAAACAGCTTGTTAGTGGCACAAGGACAGACATATCGTTCAATGGAACAGAATAGAGAACCCAAGCATCAACCCAAGCCATTATGTTCAATTAATCTTTGAGAAAGGAGATAAGAACAACAATGCAGTAAAAAAAAGTCTCTTCAATAAATGGTGTTGAGATCACTGGACAGCTATATGCAAAAAAATAAATAAATAAATGCAACTAGACCACCAACATACACCATACATAAAAATAAAATCAAGATGGATAAAAGACTTAAATGTAACACGTAAAACCATAAAAATCTTACAAGAAACCATAGGCAGCAAAATCTCAGATATGTCTCATAGCAGTATGTTTACTGATACAGCTCCTAGGAAAATGGAAATGAAGGAGAAAATAAATAAATGGAACTACATCAAAATAAAAAGCTTCTGCACAGCAAAAGAAACCATCAACAAAACAACAATATGCATGAGAGAACATACTTGCCAATTATATATCCAACTAAAGGTCTGGTGCATGAAAATTCATGCACTCGGGGGGGTCCCTCAGCCCAGCCTGTGCCCTCTCACAGCCCGGGACCCATTGGGGCATGTCCCACTGCCAGTTTAGGTCTGATCCCTGGGGGATCAGGCCTAAGCTGGCAGTCAGACATCCCTCTGGCAGCCTGGGAGACCTTGGGGGATGTCCACCTGCCGACTTAGGCCCACTCCCTGGGGGATCAGGTCTAAGCTAGCAGTCAGACATCCCTCTGGCAGCCCAGGAGCCCTGGGGGATGTCCAACTAATGGCTGTTAGTTGGACATCCTTAGTGCTGCTGCAGAGGCAGAAAAGTCTCCCACCACTGCCACTGAGCTGGCCAGCCATTAGCCAGCTTCTGGCTGAGTGGCGCCCCGCCCTGTGGAAGCACACTGAACACCAGGGATCAGCTCCTGTGTTGAGTGTCTTCCTTCTGGTGGTCAGTGTGCATCATAGGGACTGATCATTCCTAGTTGTTCCTCCCTTAGGGTCAATTTGCATATTGCCCTTTTATTATATAGGATAAGGGTATAATCTCCAAAATTTATAGGGAACTCACACAATTTAACAAAAGGAAGATAATCCAATTAAAAACTGGGAAAAGAACCTAAAAAAGACACTTCTCCAAACTGGACATACACAAGGCCAAATGGCATATGCAAAAATGCTCAAAGTCAATACTCATCCAAGAGATGCAAATCAAAATGACAAATGAGGTACCATCTCACACCTGTTAGAATGGCTATCATCAACAAATAAACAAACGACAAGTGTTGGCAATTATGTAGAGAAAAGGGAACACTAGTACACTGCTGGTGGAAATGCAGATTGGTGCAGCCTCTGTGAAGAACAATATGGAGTTTCCTCAAAAAATTAAAAATGGAACTCCCATTGACCCAGTGACCCCATCTCTAGGCATATATCCTAAGAAATCAGAAATACTGATCAGAAAGAACATATGCACCCCTATGTTGATAGCAGCATAATTTATAATAGCTAAGATTTGGAAACAGCTTAAGTGCCCATCAGCAGATGAGTGGATTTAAAAACTGTGGTACATGTACATCATGGAATACCATGCAGCAGTAAAAAAGAAGAATCTCTTACCCTTTGTTTGAGACAGCATGGAGGGTCCTGGAGAGCATCATGCTAAGCGAAATAAGCAAGTCAGAGAGAGATAAATATCACATGCTCTCTCTCATATGTGGAATCTAGTAAACAAAATAAACCAGTGATGGCGAACCTTTTGAGCTTGGCATGTCAGCATTTTGAAAAACCCTAACTCAACTCTTGTGCCGTGTCACATATAGAAATTTTTTGATATTTGCAACCATAGTAAAACAAAGACTTATATTTTTGATATTTATTTTATATATTTAAATGCCATTTAACAAAGAAAAATCAACCAAAAAAATGAGTTTGCATGTCACCTCTGACACGTGTGTCATAGGTTCGCCATCACTGAAATAAACTGATGAACAAAATAGATCCAGAGACATAAAACCATCGAATAGATTGTCAAACCTCAGGGGGAAGGGAGGAGAGCATGGGGGCCTGGGAAGAGATCAACCAATGAACTTGTATGCATATATGCATAACACGTGGACAGATAATAGGTTGGTGAAAGCCTGGGGTGGGAACGGAAGCGGACTGGGAGATGTCAATGGGGTAAAGGGGAATATATGTAATACTTTGAACAATAAAGATTCTTTTTTAAGTTATATAAAAAGATCTTACTATTTCCTTACTTTTTAATATAGAGACTGGCTTTAAGCATCTAATCTTTTTAAAAAAAATTAATTAGTTCAATTATTCCCGCTAAAATTTTGATAACCTTAATGAAATATTAATTATGCTTAGAGCAACCCAGTAAAACCTGGAAAATATTAAAACCAATCTTAATGACACTTTTGACTATCATCCTCGTGAATATTTTCTACTCACCTCCTTCAACTGTATTACCAACTCTAAACATGTTAAATTTTTTGAAAGGTTATGCTTGAAAAGCCTCAAGAAGAAACATCATGGAAGTGTCCAAATTTTTAAAATTCTTCCTTGCTAATGTTCTATTAGAATTCACCATTGTAACTGCAGAGTTAGGAGAGAAAATGCTGACATCACAGACACATTTTAACTCAAAAAGGCAATAGTGCAACACAGACAGTCCTACAGGGAAAGCAAGATGTAGATCACAAACAATGAAATTTTATTTTCTAGAAATCGGTTGTCTAATTTCTTTAAAAACAATTTCCAGACATGATAGCTAAT
This sequence comes from Myotis yumanensis, assembly GCF_028538775.1. NCBI lineage: Eukaryota > Metazoa > Chordata > Mammalia > Chiroptera > Vespertilionidae > Myotis > Myotis yumanensis. Next base: position 139,321,815 of record NW_027223752.1, read on the forward strand.
GGCATGCATTATAGGTAGAATAAGTCACTTATTCAATACTAATGGCCCAATGCATGAATTTGTGTACATCAAAAGGAAATTAATTAGAAGAAAGATCCATGCAGTACTTATGTTACTGCAAAAATTACATGTCATAATCTATATATATATATAAGGCTAAGCGACTGACTGTATGTCAGCCAGAGCTTTATATGTATCATGCATGCATGAGTCAAGGTTTATTTTTAAATGACCAGTGTGTGTCATATGTACCGGCCGGTTGGTCGGCTGGTCGGCTGGATGGACAGTTGGTTATTTAGCCTTTTATATATATAGATATATAGATAAGCCATTGGAACTACCAATTACCAAAAGGCACCTGCTAGTAAGATGGTCCTGGAAAGTAATACGGAACAGCACCCTTTGTACCTAGCTTCTATACCACCAGAAATCTCCTTTTCACAACTTCATTCTGGCAGTTTTTAGGCCAGTTACATAACAACTTTCAAAGGCTAAAGACCACACAATATATGATTTTTATAATAAGAATAGTTGTTATTGAATTTATTTTAAAGAGAAATCTTTGACCTGGCTGGGTCAGATGGTTGGAGTGTCTTCCCATTAACTAAAGTGTTGTGGGTTTGGTTCCCAATCAGGGCGCATGTGCAGGTTTTGGGTTTGATCCCATGTCTTGGGAACTGTCTGGGAGGCAACCAATGGATGTTTCTCTCTCACATCTATGTTTCTTCCTCTCTCCCTTCTTCTCTAAAATCAACTTAAAAAGTAGAGAAATCTTCAATGTCTGAAAAACTATAATGAAAACTCAGAACTAAAATTATTTTAAAATAATTCATATACAGCAACAATGTCCAAAAAGTTGAGAAGGAATGCAAAGAACAGATAATGGTTGGCGGGGGGGGGGGGGGGGGGGGGGGGGCGCGGGGGGGGGGGGGGAAGAAAGTGCCTATTTTGCTCTAAGAAGCAATGGAAAATATTTAAGAAATTTCCTTATGTCTAAGAAGTCCATTTTCCCCAATATCAAAGTAAACATTAAAGCATTTGAAACTATAGTGTATAGAAATAGATACTTTACATTTTCTAAATGAGAGTTCTAAAGCTCAAAAGAGATTGTCAATTGTGAGGTTAACTAGAACTTTTTAAAAGTTTAAGAGAGACATTTCCTTTTTATCCAAAAATGAAAACAAAATTAAACAAATGTAATATCCTCTAGTAATAAAAATAACAAAAGGGAAATGAAAAATACTAAGTATCATAAATTAAGCATAGGCTAAAATAGATCCTCATCAGGTTAAAACCTTTCACTTATGTTTAAGAGGAAATACTAAACTTGCCAGAATAGGAAATATTATATTTCAACAGTCCTTGTTTCGGTAGGTGAGAAACTCATTATGTCAATACCCCCCCCACCCCCCCCCTTAAAAGGAAAGAACTTATCTGGGATTGGAGCAGGAGCGGTGATTCTTCTCCAGTCCTTGCAGATGAGGCGCTCATCATGTCACAGCCCTCATTCCTCCTTAAGATAAGATGGCATGGGCATGCTGCACATCAGTAAGGTTAGCACAGCTGCCAGATTTTTTTATGGCCACCCTGCACAGGTTTTTGTTTTCACAATATCTGGAAATGGCCTAGGGGGAGACATGAGATAGAACACAGGTACATTCAAAATAAAGGAGTTGCGGCCTTCACAGAGAAAGCATCATTGTTAGCCACACATTCCCACTTCTTTATATGGATTACAGTTTTTCCTCTTCAGAGAGCTGGCGTATACACTGCTTGGTCCTTGGGATCCTACTTCATGCTCATTCACTAAGGTAAGTCATTTAGGGACTGTGATTAGATTGCCAGAGCAAAGGGGAACTTAGAATTTACAGTTTGGATTTTCTCAATGATGTCAAAGGTGTGACAAGGTCCTAACAACAATATCATCTGTTGCCTGTACACTTGGTTCCATAAACATAATAAACTTACACGTGGACAAAGCCATTGTTGACTCAGCTATTTAAATTCTAGCCAATCTTCATTAGTTAGCAATTGCTCTAGGCAAATTTTAATGAGGCAGGCATGGGTTGTACTTGATTGAAAGGTAGGAAAGTGCTAATGATTGAAGCACTAGAAAGGTACTATTTCAGTTGCACATTAATTAAGGTAGAAACAGGTCTTATTCTAAAGGACCATCAAAGTACCACAGAAAGTGTCCAATTTAAAAGTGTCCATTTCTGTTGAAAATAATTTTGTTTTATATTCGCCATAAGCCATAATTACTTTGTTCAATGTACTTTACCATCTCCATTAAAAACCTATATACTTTCTATAGCAAGTGTTTGAAGCACATATTCTACAATCTTAGTATAAGTCTCTCAGGCTAGATTTGTTAACAAACTAAAGGTACTAAACTGTGATATATACAGAAAAGACATGAATTTGCAAATTGAGTTAACAGTGGTAAGTAGAATATGGTTGTAGAAGTGATTAGTTATACAATTGTAAGAAATTATTCATATATAGCTAGAAATAAGAACAGAGTTTCCAAAAAAAACCATCCAAGATTAAATTGGATATAAATTATTCTGAATCATGGTCACAGAAATCATTTTTGTATAATATGGGATTCTTAAATAAACCAGAAGAGATACCTCTAATATGATGTGAAAGAGTTCATAAGTCTTCTTCAATGTGCTAGTGTAAAAAGCTTCTCATTTTCCTAGTTACTACATAATAAGATTTATCCACAGATATTGGTTTTGGTGTCTAGCAGCAAACCCCACTTTGGATCCCACAGCCTTACCTCTAGGTTCAGTGCTCTTTCTTTTCCAAGAGGAGCAAATGCAATAGGCAATCCGTGGTCACTTGCTAAGGACCGAAGGTCAAAATAGTATTTGGCATAGACACTGACGGAAACATTAAGACTAAACTGTAGTAGATAAAAGTATTGTCTTTCCAGTTCACTTCTAGGCAAGAAGGAAAACACAAAATTAATACAGGGCAATTTTAGTCAACCTGGCTATCTTCAAAATTATCATTCTAAACTACTAGGTTGACTCTGAGTTTTGTTTTGAAACAAATAAAGGCTACCTAGCTGGACTAGTACACTAATGTTCAAATAGACATAGGCAAGGTACAGCTATTTGTCGTCCCTCTTGCATCCAGCTTTTTGAATTTTGGACAAGGGGAGGAAGTTACGTCTCTTGTGCTCAACTGCTGCTGACTATAGAGGCTTATTCATCAGAGTCCCATTAGTGCAGCTGTAGGTTCATGCTCCTTGCTCACTCACAGGGCCCCACTCTAGTGTTCAGATGGAAGGAATGATGTACTGTTCCTTAGCCCTGAAGAACTTGCAGACATTTTCACCAGGCCCATAACAGGAAGGTGATTAGTAAAGTAGAGATGTGCCAACAAAAGGATCGGGCACATCATCACAGTAACAAAACAATCCATTGAGAGCCACCACTAATATCTCTGAGGAAAAAACTCTTGGAAAATTATGAATACCTAACAAGGAAATGGAGGAAAATACAAAAAACGGAAGCATACACCATGCCCATGGATAGGAAAAATTAACATCTTTAAAATGTCATACCACCTAAAATAAAATTCCTATTAAGATATCAATGGCAGCTTTTACAGAAGTAGAACAAATGATCCAAATTTTTATGTGGAATCACCAAAGACCCTAAATAGAGCAATCCAGAGAAAGACAAAGTTGGAGGTATCATACTACTTGCTATCAAACTATAAACAAAGTTATAGCAATCAAAATACCAAGGTACCTGCATAAAAATAAACATATAGACCAATGGAATAGAATAGAAAGCCTATAGATAAATTAACTATGTGGTCAATTAATATTTGAAAAAGGAGGACAGATCATTCAATAAGTAAAGACAGTCTATTCAATAAATGGTATAGGGCCCTAACAGGTTTGGCTCAGTGGATAGAGTGTTGGCCTGCAGGCTCAAGGGTCCCAGGTTCAATTCCATTCAACGGCATGTACCTTGGTTGTGGGCATATACCTAGTAGGGAGTGTGCAGGAGGCAGCTGATCGATGTTTCTTTCTCATCAATGTTTCTAACTCTCTAACCCTCTCCCTTCCTCTCTGTAAAAAAAACAATAAAATATATATAAAAAAATAAATGGTGTAGAGTAAATTGGACAGATACAAACAAAAAATGAAACTAGACCACCTTCTTCCACCATATACACACATAAACTCAAAATGGATTATCAACTTAAATTCAAACTATAAAACTCCCAGAAGTAAACATAGGCAGTAAAATCTAGGACACTTCTCTTAATAATATTTTTTTGTTGATACATCACCTGCAGTATGTGAAACAAAAGAAAAAATAAACAAACGGGACTGTATCAAACTAAAATATTTTAGCACAGCAAAGGAAAACATCAACAAAATAAAAAGACAACCTAACCTACTAATGGGAAAACATATTTGACAATGATATATCTCATAATAGTCAAAATTTATTTAAAAAGTATACAACTTGCCAAAACCGGTTTGGCTCAGTGGATAGAGCGTCGGCCTGCGGACTGAAAGGTCCCAGGTTCGATTCCGGTCAAGGGCATGTACCTGGGTTGCGGGCACATCCCCAGTAGGAGATGTGTAGGAGGCAGCTGATCGATGTCTCTCTCTCATCGATGTTTCTAACTCTATCGCTCTCCCTTCCTCTCTGTAAAAAATCAATAAAATATATTTAAAAAAAAAAAAAGTATACAACTCAACACCAAAATACAAACCACCCAATCAAAATGTGGACAGAGGACCTGGACAGACACTTCTCCAAAGACTCCATACAGATGCTGATAGACATATGAAAAGACGCTTAGTATATTTAGTCCTCAGAGAGATGCAAATTTAAACCACAATGAGATATACTCACACCTGTCAGAATGGCGATCATCAATAAAATTTTTAAAAAGCTCGTATTGACCAAAATATGGAGAAAAGGGAACCCTTGTCACTTTTGGTGGGAATGTAGATTGGTGCAGCCACTGTGGAAAACAGTATGGAGTTTTTTTCAAGTAATTAAAAAATGGAGCTGTCTTATGATTCAGAGATTCCACTTCTGGGTATATATGCAAAGAAACCAAGACACTAATTCCAAAGAATATATGCACCCTATGTTCACTGCAGTATTATTTACAATCCCCATGCTATGGAAGCAACTCAAGTACCCAGACATAAAAAAGAATGAAATCTTGCAATTTGTGAGAGCATGGATAGACCTAGAGGGTAGTATGTTAGGGAAATAAGTTAGTCAGAGAAATACAAATACCATATGGTTTCACTTATATATGGAATCCAAAGATCAATATAAATGAGCAAACAAAACAGAAGCAAACTCATAGATACAGGGAACATTTTGATGGTTATCAGAGAGGGAGGAGTTTGGGGGGCTGGGTGAAAAAAGGTGAGGAAATTGAGAAGTACAAATTGGCAGTTATAAAACACTCATGGAAATATAAGGTAAACCCTGGGAAATATAGTCATTAATACTGTAATAATGAGGTAGGATGTCAGGTCAGTACTAAAAATATTGTGGAAAACACGTTGCAAAGCATGACTTTCTAACCTGAAACTAATACAAAAATAATATTAAATGTAAAGTCTTATTGACAAGAATAATAAAAATAAGTAAATTTTATAAAGGAGGGAAAAAAAAGACCAGAACAGGTAGGCAGCCCTAAAAATCCATAAAGATATTTAAAGTACGGTTGCTTGTGCATCTGAACTTATACAATGTTTGCCAATAACCACCAGAGAAATACATTTCAAATTATCACACAGATTATTAGAATAATTACACCTGGAAACCTACTAATTAATTAGAAAGAATATGATATGTTATAGGAAATGTGAATAGAAAAATGTATGTAATTTTGTTGTTGTTGTTAATCCTCACCTGCGGATATTTTAATATTGATTTTTAGAGAGTGGAAAGGAGGGAAGGAGAGAGGGAAGGAGGGGGAGAGAGAGAGAGAGAGAAACATCAATTATTTGCCTCCTACTCCCTTCCTATCACGTCCCTACTGGAATTGAGCCTACAACCCAGGTATGTGCCCTTAACTGGAATTGAACCTGGGACTATTCAGTCTGTGCTGATGCTATAACCACTGAGCCAAACAAGCTCGGACAAAATATATGTAATTTTATGCATAGTTCAGTTCTTTGCACACTCTAAATTTTAAAAACATTTCTTAATCTGTAAACTTTATGGGGGCAAATACAGTAATACAAAATGGTTAGAAAGTTCACCAAAACCTTGCAAACTCACAAGTCCTTGACTGTAATGCCCTTGCAGATTAGACAGAATATTGAATTTGATATATCCAGATCGTGCCAATACTTGAAAGCCAGAACAATGGCGCCGAAAACAATTCGTTTCCAGTTAGTTGGGCAAATGTCGATTTCAGCATATGTTAAAAGTCTTTCTATGTAAACCTGCAAAAGTAAAACACCAGTCTTTGATTCTAGCTCAGTTTAAGTGCTGTGATAATAACTATTAAGAATGACAGGTTTCGTCAGTTTCGACATGCCTTTTATTTTTAGGTTCTGGCCATGAGACTAGTTGGCTAGCCAAAGCCAGAGGCCAAGTCTCGGTTGCAAATCAGATACTTCTGTTGCCTATTTTCCCATGTGGAATTTCCAGCCCAATTTTTGGTCACAGGAATGAATGGACAAGTTAGCAAAGGACTTCCTGAAGAAATGTTACTTTCCCACTTGCAAAGGGCAGCCCGTCCAGGCCCAGTGCAGACACTTGAGTGCCCACCACATGCACTGTTTCATACCTGGCTGGTAGTTAGTGGTGATTTTACATAATCCTGGAATGTGTAAATCCCTGCCAACACTGAGCACATCTGTACCTTCTCTACACAGTAACTAGTCCCTTTGTGGCCCACGCTGAAGCTAAAACTTGGTCAAGACAGCCCCCCAGTGGCTGCTGTGCGGTGCCGCAGGACAGGTAGTGTGAACAGGCATGTTTGAATCAGGCGTTGACAATTGTCAAGTATACTTGAACTTAGTGCCTTTGTAAGAAACACACACGCACACCAAGGATAGTCCTTTCATATCCCCTAAGCCTCACATCTCCATCATGATTCTGTGAAATCCATCTCTGTCTTACACAACCTGAAGCTTGGTCAGTTCTGTTGGTTTCAGGTGGTAGCAGAGCTGCCAGTCTCTGTCTCCCTGGTTCTCCTCTAAACCTGCCAGATTGACAGCTCACATTTGCCAAAGCTCTTCAAACCCAACTGTATTTTAAAAAACAAATGGTTATTAAACATCATGTGTTCTTAGTGAAAGGTTGCACCAATCCTCCAAAGCTCCAAGTGCTCAGATATCGTATCCTACAAGGTTCAACTGTCTACTTGATGGAAATAGAGACAAATACAACATTGGAAATCACTTAACTTCCTGCGGTCTTAACTGTAGACTTGGTATGTACCATTAATCCTTCATTTATACCACTTGCCCTCCTGTGTCAGTGGAATTGAGATTTCTCTTCTCACTGAAACTCTTCTAGCAGTGAAGTTGATCCCATCCCACTTCTGAAGAACATCTCCCACAGTTATCTCTTTTTGAACACTTCCCTGTGGCCCAGAGACTCTCCCCAATATGAATGTATTTACGTGGTACCCATCCCACCCCCCACAACCCCTAGGATGCCTCCTCTCTGTTTGCTCACAGTGAATGACCTGAAACTGCTTCTCATCTCCCATCTCTCCTTCACCCACTGTAGTCTGCCCCTGGCACTGTCACTCGACTGAATCTACTACTGCTAAGGTCATCGGTGCATTTGCACATACAAACCAGAGCTCTTCACCCCAGCTCCCCACACCTCACGCATTCCCTAATGTCATGTGGGGCACTGCCATTTGCCTAGGTGCTTGGCCAAAGACGTCCAATTGAGTTAACCTCCTGCAATCTGTTAGCAATTCTTGTTATCTCTGCCTGTCACTGATAGTGAGGCTGCTTCCTAGTCTATTTGTCACTTATCACCCATGTCACTGTTACTGCCCGGCTTCTTGGCCTCCACTCAGACTCCCAGCAATAGTCATTCTCCCCAAAGCAGCCAGGATAGCCTTTTTAATCAAGAGCACTTCCCCACCCTGCTCAACTCTGCCAAAGTGTTTCCACCAAACAAATAAAAATGTCACTTCCTCCCATGGCCTGCAAGCTGCAAGGCCCAATCAGGTAGCACTTGCCCTTCTCGGTCCTCATGCCCTACATTCTCCCCCTCATTCCACACTCTGACCACACTGGCCATACCTCACTCTTACTCAAATACCAAGTATAAGTTCCCGTCTCAGAGGCTGGCACTTATTCCCTCTGCACATAACGCCAGAGCTCTCATCTTCCTCAGTTCAGTCAGGCCAGGGTCAGATGTCATCTCTTACAGAGGCTCTTCCTGATCACCTCTCTCAAGTAGCAAGCCCCTCTCAGCATGATATCACGTCACCCTGCTGTACCTTCGTGATATTTACTACTACCTGAGATATTCACCTTTCAACAACACTCAGTTAAAGAAATATTTATCTCTTCCTCAGTAGGACAGAAGCGCCATAAAAGCAAACACTTTATTCAGCCATGTCTCTCCTCTATCCTCAGCACTTAGGTCTGTGAGGATTCAGCACTGAAGGGAGAAGTCACCAGGAGTGGCTTAGCATGGTGGCAAAACCAGAGGAAAACAGAAAAAAGAAGGAAGATAAGGGAGGTTCCAGAAGGAGAGTGAGGTCGAAGTGCTCAATGCTGTCAAGAAGTTGCCATTCCATGAATAGCCACTGAATACCTGCTCTTGCCACTCTTCTATCTTCCATGCACTTTTTATCCATACGCTTTCTCAGCATTGGAATAGCTAATGCTAATTCCCTGCCTCCAGTCAGATTCACTCTCTAATCCCATATATTCACACGCTCCCTAGAGATGCCCCTCTGTCCCACAGGCGCATCAGCATAATGTGTCTGCAAAGGACCCACCCTCTTCTACCCCAGATGCTCTCCTTGCTGAGTTCCCTAGCTCTCCAGGTGGGAGCACCACTCCCGCCTTTGATCAGCTGTGCTCAGCACTCCAGAGGGCTGGCAGATACGTGGAATGGCCTGTGTCTAATCCAGTGCCCACTGAGGGGTCTCTATTCGGAAGCACAGGCTGCCTCTCCAAAATTCTGACTGAACACTGACGGAGGAGGCACTGCACTAAGTACTCTTCCCTCAGACCAAGCAGGAGACTTTCCCCTTAAGGATTGTCCGAGGGAGGAGTGATACAATCCCCATTCCTTCTCACTAGAATGGACCACTCATTCCAAATGACACACTCTTTCCACGGGAATCCTGGATGAATGACACAGAGGCCCTTACACAGCTGTAGCTGAGCAGACAACCAGCAAAGCCCTTTCAGGTCCTACTGGTACTAGAATCCTGGAAACATCACAGGCAGGCACAAGAGGACAGCAAGGACGGATGAACACCCATCATCCAAGGAACAGAGAACTTAGGGCTCTAGTTCTCAGTCAGGACACACATTACAACTGCCCAGGGAATGCAGCCTGCGACTCAGCTTAGACCTACACTGAACCTGTCACTGCCTGGGGCCCAGAAGGTTCTGTTATTGCCCCCATCCTGCCCCATCAGCACACCTTGTATGTGTGCCTGTGTGCACTGCGTGTGCCTATGTCTCCTGAGGTCTGGAGGGAGAAATTGGAAACCTCTCCCTCCTGCTGCCTTTGATAGCAATCGCTTTGTGGTAAGAAAAGCAAGAACATTTTTAATCATAGTGATTATTAAGCTCAAATGTGTGAACTTTACCACCTTTGATAGGTTTCCCTTAATAAAGTTCTGATAGAAGAACTATCTTACCAAAGTTGATATTGCATAACCAGCTGTTACGTCTATAGAGATAAAAAATGGGTGAATAAATCGGTAAATAGATTCAGGATCAGGATTTTGTGTAAAGTTTTCCTCCTGAACCGTGTTCTGCTGAAAAGAGAAAAAATGCAATGTAAGTATTCACTGAAGAAAAATGCTTAAGTACTTTTATGGCAGCAGTCTGCCACTTGTGCCCACGTGCCCCTTAAAATAATTTTGATTGGGTTACATGTCTCTTAGTCTTTTAAATATAAACAATGGGACCTTAAAAAACAATAGTGATTGAATACCAACACTCACTAAAGATAAATACAGGCACAACCTCAGAAACTGTATATTCCTTTCCACCTTCCCCCTTCAGGATTCAGTCTAAATGCAAACTATTTTTAGGCTCAAAAGACTTGCTGGTCGCCATGTCATACTTCTCTGCAATCAACTCTAAAAATGTGCTTTCAGTTTCCTGTAACCATCGGGCTCTAAGGCTGTGCTGTGCTGTGCAGGGTCACAGCCAGACCATGCTATAGAGCATGTCTGAGGAAGTGAGCTAAAAATGTTTCTGTAGTTCTAATTAATTTAAATAGTTTTTTAATTTTATTCATAGAGATCTTTCACATATCTGTTTATTTATAAACATTCGTATTGCATGATGCTAAAAATTATGCAATTATCTTTTTTAAAGATACATTTTTTGTTTTTTGGGGTATGTTGACTCACTTTAGCTCACTAATTACTACTATACGAAGTTGAAACTCAGGTCTTGCTGACATATTTCTTATACAACATTCCTTGTGTTAAATTATTAGATACAACATGGGTGGGGAAGAAAACTTACAGGAAGATAATGTTGACTCCAAGCTGGAGGGAGTAATTTTCTACTAGTGATTAATTTCAAAGCAAATCAGCATGGAATAAGCACAACTGTCTGAGAGAAAAAGACAACATCAATACAACTGGCACTTACTGTGAAAGGATGGATCCTCTCATCAAAAATGTCCTTGGATCTGTTTGCATCTCTAGAAAATAAGGACATGATTTTAAAAACTAATCCAGGAATTGTTGTGTTAGCAACACACCTGCTGGGAGTAGAGAGGGGTGGAGGGAACTTAACCTTCAACAAAGAAAGTCCTTCTACAAATTCTTCTCTTAGATCCTGTAGGAATTTTCTGACCTCTTTTTACTCAGCACATCAAATTCTGTGAAATCTTTTCTACAATGACCAGCCAGAGTTGCCTTTATAAACATTAACCCTTCCTAATAGGCAATGCTAGGCAATCAAATCGGTGGCCAGTCCTCTAAGCTCACATTGGCAGACACAGGAACATTTTATAAAGCAGTAGTGGTGGGCAAGCATTCATGTGAATATGAGATTCCTGTTTTTTTCACTGTTTGTTTTCTCTTATCACTTTCCTATATTATATTCTTATTCTGTATTTTTTCTGGTCTCTTTAAAATAGTCTGAGTTAAAATCTTGCCTTTTTATTTTAAAAGTGAACAGTATATTGATTGTAGAGAGAGGAAGAGAGAGAGAAAAAAAAATCAATTGGCTGCCTCCTGCACATGCTGGACTGGTGATCGAACCAGAAACCTAGGTATGTGGCCTGACAGAATTGAACCCACAACCTGGTACGTGCTGCCCTGACTTGGAATTGAACCTGCCACTTTGTCATGTACAGGACGATGCTCCAACCAACAGTGCCAGGGAAACCAGGCTGCTTCTTTTTTTTTTTAAAGTTTAATTTTCCACACTACTACACTCTGCTCATTTACACAGTGTTTCTCCAAGTGTGTTTTGCAGGCTTCAGTGGTTCCACTAGACCAGTGGTCTGCAAACTGTGGCTCGTGAGGCACATGCGGCTCTTTGGTCCCTTGAGTGTGGCTCTCCCACAAAATACCATGTGCGGGTGCGCACATACAATGCTATTGAAACTTCGTGGCCCATACACAGAAGTCGGTATTTTGTGGAAGAGCCACACTCAAGGGGCCAAAGAGCCGCATGTGGCTCGCGAGCCGCAGTTTGCCGACCACTGCACTAGACCATTTTCAGGAGACCCATGAGACCAAAACTGTTTGTATAGAAATATTAAGGCACTGCCTGCATTTACACTGACATTTGCAATGACTGGATAAAAGCCAAAGTCAGTAAAACTGGTTTCTGAGCAAGAATCAAGGCAGGGGTCCCACCCTGTGCTAGTAGTCATTCTACTCTTCACTGCCACTTGTTGTTGAAAACAAATCTACTTAAGCACATCTTTGATAAAGAATTAACAATGAATAATGCCTATTAAATATTGATCCTTCTTTTATATTCTGAGTAAGGGGTAGTATGCATACAGAAATGTGGTTGTGTTAAAGAAAAGCACTTGGACTTTAACTTAGTTGTGAGCTGAATGAGCTACTGTTTTCATAGAATAACATCTTTAGTTCATAGTACAAGTGTCAAAATCTCAAAACTGAAAAGTGAGCCTGTCACTTCAAGGAAAATAACTTATACATTTCTTGCCCATTGCACAATTCCAGCTATCAAGCTGGAAATCAAGAATGGAGAAAACTTGTACCTCCTTTGTGAGCTTGACACGTTTTCAATACTTAATGGTTTTCTGGGAAGAGTGGTGGTGATATGACGCTAACTAACAAAAGTGAGTTTTGATAAACGTGGACCAATACTTTCCAAATGACGAATGCATAATATTACAAAATTACTTACAAGTAAAAAGATTTATTCAGCATACAAGATATATGAATGGGTACTAATTTAAAAGAGAGCTTATTACAAGTTCATGTAACTAATTTAAGAAACTTGCTCTTGTGGACTTTTAGTACAGTATCAAAAAATATACACAATTTTCTGAAGGCTTTAAAAATATGCCCATAAAGCTACATGAGGCTGGGTCTTCAATTGTTTATTTAAAACAAATTATTGAGATGACTGAAGTAATCACAAAGGTGTGAAGACAGAGTGGACATGAGAATCAGCTGTCTTCTGTTACACCAGACATAAAGAGATTTGCAAAATGTAAATAAATGACACAATTTCCACTTGGCCTATTTGTTGTGGAAAATGATTCTCCTTTATAAAGAATTATGTTAATGCTATGGCTCGCTATCAGGGGCAATTTTAGTCCCCCAGGAAGCATTTGATCATGGAGGAGACTTTTTGTTGTCACAATAAGGTCTGGGAAGAGAGTGCTATTGGCATCTAGTGAGGAGAGGCCAGGGAAGCTGTAAACATCCTGTAACGCACAAGGCAATCCGCACAGCAAAGCAGTATCCTGCTCAAAAGTTCAACAGTGCTATAAAAACCATGTTTCAACATACAGGGGGTTTATTTTTAAAGTCTCAATTTTAATTTCTAATACAGTAAATATCAATATAGCCCACATAAACAAATATTCTTTGGGATCTTCAATAACTTAAGCATTAAGACTCTTAAAACAAAAACAAGTGATTCACTTCAATCTATAATAATAAAAGCATAATATGCTAATTAGACCAGACGACAGAACAACCTTCTGGGGCTCCTGTGAGGACCCAGGCAAGACGGGGCTGTGAGGGCCAAGCCCCTTGCATGAATTTCGTGCATCGGGCCTTTAATAATGTAATAAAACCACCATAGCTTACTCCAACAATGTCTATAGTTAAAACCTAACACTAACTTCATATCTTGTAAGTTTATTAGCTAGAATAACAAGACAGGTTTTAAACTTACCTGTTCTTTATGTGGTAATATATTGCTAGTGCCAGGCTGTGGAGAAAAAAAAAGTAACAATTGACTTTATGTCTTGGCTGAAGACAGGTTTTAAAAGGGTTGTGGTGGGGGAAGACCTTCCCACCTGCCCAGTGGCCATGAGATCCTCATTCAGGACAGTATCGCTTGGGCACTCTTCACCTTGTTCTGTTTCTTTATCTTTTAGCAAAATTAGAAAACCAAAATGCTAGGGCATATTCAGTAAGATGACATGTTTCTGGTGATTATTATAATATATAAGATATTACACACTTCCCCTGTCATTTCTTTCTACCCATAGAACCTTTCACCCGTACAAGTTAGATCTATTTGTGCACATGCTTCAATTTAAGCCATATAGTAGTTTTCCACCTGCCCACCCATTGTCTGTCATTTCCATAAAGGTAAATAGAATGCTCTCCACCAAACAGAATCATTCAAGGTCACTTTTACATAATTGTTAGAAAATTTAATGGCAAATTGTAGAACCCACAAAATCAATAGATCTAACAATTCTACAATTAGCGGTGCTAGCAATGCAGCAAGTAATACACAGTGTAATATTAGTAACATTTCCAAATTACTTTAAATATAATTTTAATGAGCAGATGTAAGTCCTTAGATACTGTGTAAGTTCCTATATCCCTAAGTTATTCCCAGATGCTGTGTAACATGAAACAAAGGAGTGCTGTAGATTAAGTTCCATGCTTTTCCTCTTTGCCCTCAGTGTCTAATATGAAGCTCCAAATAACTGAGGGGAGCAAATCTGAATTTTATAAATAGATTATATGCTGGAGGCTAATTCCAGCAGGGTCATAATAAATGTGAGAAGTCCTCAAAAGGTTGAATGGGCTCTTTCCGCAGGACTGAAAATCTGCATGTTATTACCTACTGCTGGAACAGCTAAAGGCAGTTTCTCCAACCTGATAATCTACTGTTGACCAAACCTTACCTTTGATATGTATATATGCTTTGCTATAGGGCAAAGTATGTAAATAGGGGTCCAGAGACTCAGAGAACTCAGCTACTAAAGCTAAGCCTTCCCTGGCTCTCCCGAAAAATGCCTCCCAAATTTATATTTCATGTCTAGTTTATTTAATTTACTCGCAGCCTCTTCTCCAGATTCCTGAACTCTTCTAGATGCGGAAACACTCCGGCAGTTATAGAAAAATAGCACTTCTAAAAAGGCCTGTAGCCTTGTTAGCATCAAAGATGGGTACTTGCATAGTGCTTCAGTTTCATCTTCAAATTGATTTTAAAATCACAGAATTTGAAGTTATAGAAGCTGAAAAGAGACAATGAACTTGTGGTGATATATAATTCAACAATTCAATTTTACAGAGAAGGTAGCCAAGGCTTAAAACTTACTTCCTCAAGGTCCCACCAAGAGTGAGAAGCAGTTCTCTTCCTCCTACCCTCTAACCAGGCAGTGTGGTTCCCAGGCTTGGCTGTGCATTGGGGTCCTCAGAGGAGTTTGACAAACTACCTTCCCCCATGTGAGTTGACCTGATTCATCTTGCATTGGGTATGACCTGGGGTTGTTTTGAAAGCTTCTCAGGTGATTGCAAAGTGCACCAAAGTTTGAGAACACATGAATTAGGGTTAAAATCAAAATCATCCTGGATGCTTTTCTCCAGGTAAAGATGCCTTCCATCCTTCCTCAGCTTATCAGAAGGCTTGTGAGAGTGAGAGAATGTTTGGGGGGAAGAGAAATGGAATGCATGTGTTTAGAGACACATTTAGATAAAAGTTGCATACTTGATTCTAATAAGGCTCACCCATCCCATTGAGAACAATGCACTAAATATTTTTTCAAAACCATTCCTAAGGTCCAATTAGCTCTATTAATATTCTCAGGAACCTTTACTTTACTAATAGTAAATGTACTGAATGATCATTTTCAAAACCTGATGACAACAAATGAAAACTTACGGGTCTTCAAAAATTAGACAAATTTAGAGGAAAAAAGCATAACACCCACTTGTCTGAGCCAGGTTAATCTTCAAAACTAGTTTTGAATTATATACTGTAACATCAGACTCTTCTGAACTCAAAAGAAGCTATGGAATGTGGCCAGAAAGGACTGGTTTTTACTCCCGGATTTAGTGGCCAGACTGAAGAAAAAGACTCAGTGATTGTGAGATAGGTGCCAAAGCTCAGGACTTTAGAGAGAGACGGGCTCAAGTTTTGCTGAGACACAATTTGATCTCAACGGTTGTTATGAGAGAAGAAACTTACATTATTATGATTGTGAAATGGCTGTTTTTAATTAACGTAGAAGTTACTGAGAATTAAATTAGCCAAAAAGTTGGTACAATGCCAGCAAAATTAAATTTATAAATAAATTATGTTTTAGGACTGAAAAATAAAATTAGAAATGAGGATTTTAATATTTTCAGGTAGAATTTCCCAAACTGTGTTCTGGAAAGTCAACCCGCACATCCCAGGGAGACAACAATAATGATCCTTGGACAGCGCCAATGGGATTCAGGAAGTTCTACATCCTAGTTTGGTTTTATTTTGCTCTTAAGTAAGCTTGAAAGTTTCATATTAGGGTGTTTTTAAAGTGCATCTCCAATTGTGGACTATGAACTCACAGAATTTAATGAATAGTTTTCATCATCATGACACTGTTATGTTTGCCTAAGCATAAACCTGTGACTACTTTTCCAAAACTTCACCTCCCTCATGATTTTCTGCTTTGATTTTGTTATATATGGATCGATATAATCTCTTGAATATGTATTTATATAACGCTACACATATGTAACTAAATTTAATACATCTATAAAATTAAAACCTCAGTTAAACAAATTTAACCCTCAAAGAAATTATCTTGAAAAATTGTTCCTTTAGACTGCTTTGATGCATTTTTCCTGGAAGGAGAGTGCATTTCAATATAGAAATAGTGTAGGAAAAAAGAAAGTAGGATGGGGGAAACCTGACACAATCCAATGAACTGTAATTGCAGATACACTCTGGTGCCAGTAGGGGACAAGCTGTCCCTTCTTCCAAGAGCAGCTTCCAGGGTAGTACACATGGTTTTAGGCCTGTATCTCATGAAGAAATACTCTATTCCGGAAATGTTCAGTAAAGCGCACCTCTCCTTTCATTGGTTCAACAATGTCTCAGAAACAGTAATGCCTCAAGTAAAGATAAACACTTTTGGGGGGATTTTTCAATTGTTAAGTGGGTTTCCCTTCTTCCATCCACTGTAAGATTAAAATGGAAGTGGAAATCAATATATAATTGACACCAGTTTTTTAACCTGAGCACTGAAAAGGACAATCAAATGAAAGTACATATGGGCAGGATAAGGGGTCTGTCCCCTATTTGTACTCACCACTGCAAGGTGACTTTCAGATCAGACTGAGAAATAGTGCTGTCTACATATAATGTTGCACATGAACTGTACTTTTTCCTAAGGTGACCAGGAGACACCTGAACGGGAAGGGGAATAGAAGAAAATACCACAGTAAGTTAAACCTATAAAAGTGTGTTTTTCCTTGGTTAAAATGTCAGACAATTAAGCATTACAATTGTTCTCATACTCTATGAACTGCTTCAGTGCAATACCATCTGCAGCTCTACAGTAAACCCATTACATGCTCTCACTTCCAATGACGAGAATTGAGGAAGGGGTCATAAAATGCTGCCCTTGACATACTACCTATAATCCAACTTGGCAAACACCTATGATAAATTCCCTTTATAACAATGTAAAACATTTAAAGTAAGATTTCAGTGTTTTTTTCCTTAAGAAATGAAAACTGCCGAGATTTCTATTTCTACTATTTATTTTCTACATTAAGACATACTGCCTTCTATAATATTGAAGCAAGAGCATTTACATGAAAGCCAATAAAAAATGTTAGTTCAGGAGGCAGTGTGACAAAATACATGTATCTGAGGCAGAGGTGTGTGTGTGCTAGGGCTGGCCTGCGGCTCACAAGTTAGGGGACAGAGGTCTCTCTGAGCCTCAGTTTCCTTACCTAGAGGATTAAAGAGTATTGTTTTAAGATTCTCTCACATCCAAAAACAGATCGAACACCTCTGAGAATTTAACTTTCCCTTCATGTTGAAATAAGACTATCATTACATTCCTCCAAAGAGAACCTCAGAGAATGCTTCCGATGATATTAAGATTTCTATTCCCTGAGCTACATGATACTTATCAGGACCCTGCCTCACTCAGATGCTTTCTCTGATTACCAGGCCTTTTGCTTCCTCCTGTTCCCAGCAAGGTTAACCCCGCTTCCCATCTACCTCCAGGACACCTCTGCCAGCAGCCACAGGAAACAATTGCTCCCTTTCTCTACACTCACACACCTGAGTTACTACTTGTTACACGGTATCAACTGCTTCCAGGGCATCAACCTCATAACAAGTGAGCTTCTCCAGTGAAGGCAGGACTTCCCCTTCTCTTCTACCTCCAATTGCTGAGCACAGAATCTGGGGCAAATTAGGAGTGTGACAAGTGTTTGACCAATTATCTAAAATCAAGAGCAACTGGAAGGTAAATCCTACTACTGATACAAATTAGATTAGAATTTGCCTGCAGTGGTGTCACAGAGATGTGCACCGGACCTCTAGTGTAAAATAAAACTATGGCATAAAAAGAAAAAAATAATGTGAGTGGTAAAATTCAGAAGCACATAAAAGCGTAAAATGATAAATACTGCCCTGGCATGCTTGGTTTTGTGGTCAGAGTGTTGGCCTTCATATCAAAAGGAAGTGGATTTGATTCCTAGTCAAGGGCAAGTACCTGGGTTGTGGGTTCAGTCCCTACTCCTGGTCAGGGTGCGTTTGGGAGGCAGCCAGTTGATGTGTGTCTCTCTCACATTGATGTTTCTCTTTCTCTCCCCCTCTATCCTCCCACCCTGCTACTCTCTCTGAAAAACACTGATAAAAATACCTTAAGCTTAGGATTAAAAATATACAAATAAAAAAATAACTCCACCCCACACAGGCAAAACATTACATTGGTAAAAGAATGAAATGCTATAAAAAAAAATGACAGGACATAAGAGAAAAGGTGCATACCAAAACATACCAAAAACTTTCAGATTCCTAGGAATAGAGAAGCTTCTAAATGTATCCAGAGAAGAAAGGGTGGGGCAAATTACTAAAATTGGTAATACACAATTTTTAAACCTGGTAATACAGGTTTAAGAGCAACACTGTAATGAGAAAATAGTAGAAATATCTTTACAACTGCAAAAATTAATTTCAACCTAGAATTCTCTGCTTTATTAAATAGGAGGCATTTCAGAGAGGCTGGATCTCTAAACAATTTCTGCCCATGTATCCTTTCCCAGGAAAAAGTGTGCCAGTGAAACAAGGGAGTATAAAAAGACAGAGGAAGACATACAACACAGGAAACAGATTTTCAAGCAGTGTACCACGCCACACACTGGTGTGCAGCCACTCCAGCCAAAATCCTGCTGCCCCACCCGCAGACCTGCAGACCCTAAGACCTCCACCTCCAAGGGTGCACGGCTCCCACAGCAGCAAGTGCGACCTCCCCCCTCCCCAGCTACAGACCTCCATACCCACAGTCGCGCTTTTCCAGTGTGTGGGCCTCCTGAGCCCACGGATTCACAGGCCACTCTTGGTTGCCGCTGTGAGCCCCCACTGGGTATACACTTATACAAACAAGGAAACACTGCCCCGGCAGTAGAAATTCTAAATTCCCCCTTCCTGGATACCTGCCCACATACACCTTGGTCACGTGGCTTCAGCTCCAGGACCCCTCTGAGTGTGTGAGTGCGCCGCCCTGGCAAACAGACCACGGGTGCCTCAGTGAGCCACCACTGGGCGTGCACGGATCCAACCAAGGACACAAGGCCCCGGCAGTAGAAATATGGACTTCCGCCACTCCTGGTTGCCTGCCCACAGACACCTCGGTCATGTGGCTTCAGCGCAAGCACCTCTCTGAGTGCACCACACTGGCAAACGGCCCCGGGGTACCTATGTGAGCCGCCACTGGGTGCATGCGAATACAACCAAGGGCTCAAGAACCCAGCAGCAAAAACTGAGTCTTCCCACTCCACAGCTGTCAACCTCTGGCCAGCACAGTCATGCTTGTCCAGAGTGCAGGCCTCCTAAGCCCAAGGCCGCAAAGGGGGATCTTGGGTGCCTCTGTGAGCCTCCACTGGGCGCACTCATATCCAAACAAGGGCACATGGCCCCGGCAGTAGAAATTCGGAGTTCCCCCACTCCTGGCTGCCTGCCCCCAGACACCTCGGTTGTGTGGCTTCAGCGCCAGGGGCCCCCTGGGTGCGTGAGTGTGCTGCCCCAGCAAACAGCTCCTGGGTGCTTCTGTGAGCCGCTGCTGGGTGCAGGTGAACCCAACCAAGGGTACAAGGCTCAAGCAGCAAAAACTGAGTCTTCCCACTCCACAGCTGCCAACCTCTGGACACCACGATTGCACCTTTCCAGAGTGCAGGCCTCCTGAGCCCCAACACCCCAACAGACGGCTCCTGGGTGCCTCTGTGAGCCCCTGCTGGGCACGTGCGATTTCAACTAATGGCACAAGGCAGCAAAAATTGGGATAGCCCCCTCCCCTGCTGCTGACCTCTGGACACTGCAGTTGCGCCTTTCCAGCACGCAGTCCTTCAGAACCTGCTGCCCCTATAGGCGGCTCATGGGTGCCTCCTTGAGCTCCGGATAGGTGTGTTCATATCCAAATAAGGGTGCAGGGCCCTGGCTGTAGAAATTTGGACTTCCCCTTTCCCAGCTGCCTACCCACAGACATAGCAGTCGCATAGTTTCAGCACACAGGTACCCTGAGGCCACTGCCCCAGCAGGTAACTCCCGGGTGCCTCTGTGAGCTGCCACTAGGAGCACTCGTATCCAACCAAGGGCTCCAGCAGGCTGCCCTTGGGTGCTTCTCTGAGCCGCTGCAAGGCACAACTCCGGCTGTAAGCATTCAGTCCCCATGGTAGCACTGCTCCAGCACAAAGGCCCCCTAAGGCTACTGCCCCAGCAGATGGCTCCTGGGCAGCTCTGTAAGCAGCCATTGGGCATGCATATCTAACCAAGGGCGCACATCCCCCAAAGCAGAAACTGGGACTTCTCTCTCCACGTGACCGGTGGCACACCACAATTGATCCAATCCAGTGTGTGGGCCTCATTACACACCCCTTACAGATGGCTCCTGGGCCCCTGTGTGCTGCCCTGTGGGCATGTGCCTCTCTAATCAAGGGTGCATGGCTCCCTCAGTAGGATCCATGACATCCCCCTCCTGGCTACCTACCTCTGAACAGCTTGGTGAGTTACTGAGGACTTGCCTCCATGGACAAAGTCATATTGTTTTAGCCACAGTCCTTGAGATTCCCACATCCCCAGCTGCTGGATCCTGAACTCCCTCGTGATTCAGAGAGGGAAATCACTTTGGTCAGAATACCACTGCCTAAACCACAGACTACGAGATATCTGCCCTCCACTGTCACGGGCTCTGGGCCCCTCGTAGTGAGTTGCAGAATGATGCTAATCCAGCAAGAGTCACTCCACACTGGCCAAAGTCACAGTACCTGATCCTCAGGCCATGAGACACCTTCCTCCCAGGCCATGGATTCTGGGAACCCATAGTGAGCACATACCAGTGAGACCTCAGACAGCCTTTTACACAAGAGCCAGATCCATGATCACATCCAAAACAGCTTGCACAATGAAGCCGGTGGTAAGTTACACTGCCAACCCATGACAAGACTTCATCCTCGAATAAGACACTAACATTCAAGATCCAACTACATCAAGAGAACCCAAATAGCTCAAGTAGGGAGCTCTGCTACATTACCAATGCTAGGAAACCTGAGACATCACACCAGTATCACCACCCTCTAAAGAACCTGGGTAGCAAAGCAGTTGGATCTAGAACACAGAAACAAAACATTACAGCAAAACATGGGGAGACAAAAAAACAATCCACAAAGGAAAGAAAAATCACCAGAAAGGGAATTAAATGAAATAGAGCAAGTAACATGCCAGAGAAAGAATTCAGAGTAATAATTATAAGGATTCTCAAATGACTGGATGACAAATACACACAACTCAATGAGAATTATAAGGAGCTGAATGAGAATTTCACCAACATGAAAAGGAACCAAGAGAAAATGAAGAATGACATAGCTGCAATAAAGAACAGCTACTGGAAGACTTAAATAGTAGACTAGAAGAGGCTGAGGACCACATCAGCGAATTAGAAAACAAGGTAGAAAAAAATACGCAATCACAGCAGCAACTGGAAAGAAAACTTAAAAAGCAAGAGGAGAGCCTAAGGGAGCTTTGGGACAACACAAAACGAAACAACATCTGCATAATAGGGGTACCAGAAGGAGAGAAAGTGGAGCAAGGAATAGAAAACCTGTTTGAAAAAATGACAGAAAACTTCCCTGATATTGGCAAGAAAAAAAAACCATGCAAGTCCAAGAAGCACAGAATCCCAAACAAGATGAATCCAAAAAGACCAACACCAAGACACATCATAATTAAATTCACAAACATCAACAACAAAGTAAGAATTTTAAAGTCTGCTAGAGAGAGACAGAAAGTTACCTACAAGGGATCTCCCATTAAAATATCAACTGATTTCTCAATAGGAACACACCAGGCCAGAAGGGAATGGAATGAAATATACAAAGTGATGCAAAGCAAGGGACTGAATCCAAGAATACCATATCCAGCAAGGCTATCATTCAAAATTAAAGGTGGAATCAGGAGCTTCACAGACAAAAGTGGGCTAAGAGAATTTATTACCATCCAGCCAGCAATGCAAGAAATGCTAAAGGGACTACTGTAAAAAGAAGAAACAGAAAGGCAAAAAGAAACACAAACATTCAAAATAAATATGACGACAAACAAGTTCGTATCAATAATAACATTAAACGTAAATGGGTTAAATGCTCCAATTAAAACATGCAATACCTGACTATATTTGGGCAGGCGCACAGACGTTCAGAGTGAATGAATAAATATGACACCTACTTTTTTGTTAGAGCAACAAAATATATTTTTGATATGCCTAGAAATTGTAATCAGTGTATGTGTGCCATGAGACACAAAAGGTTGAAAATTGCTGATCTAAGAAATCGGGGATCCAATACAAGAGAACAGTATGTGAGATCCCAGATGACTTTAAAGAACTTTGCCTAAAAGCAGGCACAGAGCAGGCCTTTGGAGAACAGGTCTATACTGGAGGAGGATAACAAAAGGCTTCCAAGAAGAAGTGGAACAAATGTGTTCAGTACATGGAAAATATTTTTGACAGGCCTCTGACAAATGTCACAGCACTTTTGGAAAAAAAATAGCTGCTAGAAAAGAAGTGAATACACTAAAAAAAATTAATTCCGCACGCAAAAAAATGAAAACTTACTAGGTATTATGTTAATGTAGCATAAATATAGAATTTTTGTCCCAATAGTCATCTTTCTCTATCAAGTTACTAGATTGTTAGGTATGAACAGTTATTTCTAAAATCAGAGAAACCAGCCTACTTGCTGCATTTGACTCCGTGAGATTATGTTGATGAGGAACAGGGGTTTGGATTATCCTGGAGAAGTGTCGTGGTGCTCAAATCTCAGTAATATTGGGGGTCCCAAGAAGCATACACATTTGAACAGCTGATAACTCACTTAAGTTTCACTCCTTTTCAGGTTTAACTGATTTGAAATAATGGGCGAAGCCAGACTAAGCTTAGAACAAAGAAAACGTATCCTAAAGTCCTACTAGATCTTTTTTATGGCGAGACATAAAAGATAAAGTTTACAGCACGAAACCGGCAACAGTCCACAAATTGAGGGCACACAAATACAGAATAAAATAATTAATTCTTGACATTTGTAATTCCATTGCTTTGCTTTATCAGCAGTGCCTGGACCAAACCAGTCATCAGTTTGAAAATAGGCACTGACAAGAAATATTATTCATTTCTGCAGATTCTTTCAAATTTTGAAACTGAACTGTATGTTAATAAACACTGGCATAATCATTCAAAGTGCATATACATTTGTTGAGCAAAAGAATGAAGGGGATACAAGAAAGAGGCACAGCCAAAGAACTATATGACTCAGCATTAAAAATATTTACAAAGTCATAATAATGTAAACATTGATTCTGATTGAATAAAAACCATGATCCTTGTTGGGAGGACAGAGGGAGGGAAAAAAGGCCACACTGGAGGAAGAAACATAAGCTTTCATTTGCGATGACAATAAGCTAAGATATAACCCTAAAAATTGACTTAGCTTTATATTGTTGATCATTTTGTTAAAAATCAAGATTAAAAGTTAAGGCAAAAATTAAGGCAGATATTTATACCACAACCATGTTATTGACATTTAACTTAAAGTTCAGAAGCCCTAAAAATGAACATTACTAAAGCCAAAAACTTTCCTAAATATGGAAGTTTGATCATGAAGATAACAGAAGTGATTTAGAAAATCTACCATGCTAATGATATTGGTTCCATTATATATTGTTAAAAATCGTGGCAGACAATTTTTAATTCAAATTACTAATTTCTTACTAACTTTTAAACCATTTACTTACATGGTAGGAATAGCTGTTCTTCCTCTTTTCTCGCACTAAGAATAAACAAAATTAACCAATCAGTACTGATACCAATGCCATAGAAAAACAGAAGTTACTGATTGCCTGAAAGATTACCAACATACAAAATAAGAACAAATTTTATTCCATTTCTTTTATAACTTCCAACCAAATTTATAATTTAAAGCACCTGGTAAGAGGAGTCCCCTAAGCAAAATCTTAAAACTAAGATTTGCTTTTTTGACCTAATGGATATTCTGTTTTAGTACAAATAAAAGTCTCTCCATGTCCAGAAGAAAAGAGCAAACTAACTTAGGCCAGGGGAGAAACTTAGCTGATAAAAAAGCTTATCTGTTGTCCCTCTGAGCCACTACTCAGTCGTAGTTTCCAATTCTACGTAGATACCCTCTGTACTTGAACCACCAGGATCTAACAGTTGAGGGCTCTAAGAACCAGTTTCTGGCCAGGCACCTGCAAGCATCCTGAACCACTCAGGTAACCACTTTGAATATCTTACTAAGAAATTAAATGCATCTCTACTCAATTGTAAAGTAAACTATCCATTTTAAATTTTAAAGTGAGTGCGGCTAACCTAACTAAACAGTGTACAAAAACAAAGTAGTTTTGCTCTAATAAAGATCTAAAGAAAAAGAAAAGCTCCAAAGAGGGTCTTGGGCTGAACTCTGTTTCCCACTCTGCCTCCTTTAACGTGGGAGGGGCATCATAGGCACACATTCCTTAGGACTGAGGAGAGGGGCATGGGATAGCACTTCCTTTACTCTCTCACCCTCTCTCTACAGGTGAGCAGCCCCTGGCTCTGGAAGAAACTGAGAAATGCAGCAATCCTAAGCAAAATGATCAGCTCCAGACAGTCATGCACACATGCCATGAAAATGCATGTTAAAACCCCCACTTTTTGTTGAGCTGCGTGAATTCAAGTAAAATGGACCCTTCCCTGCCTGTACTTCTGCTGTCACAATCAACGGAAAGACTCGATCCGTGTGCCTTTTTAAGCAAGTAAACTCGATTGAACATAACATTAAGGAAATAAGCAGGCAAGCAGAGCGTTAAAATCCTACAGTTCTGGTTCTTATCCTAAAACAAACAGGACACAGGAAATTGACATAGTTGCACGTGCTCCTGCTAAGCTTCTAGGGAACCCCATAGGGCTCTGTTCTTCTGATGTACTCTGGCAGCATTACATAGGGTGAGAGAGTTTGAAGAGCTTCAAATTCTAATGTGAAATAGCATCCTTTTGTTTGAGCACTACAAATTCAACCCTCATATATAAACAACTGATCCTTTTAATTATTCAAATAAAAACCTAACTGTCATTTAAATCCGATCTTGACTTACTGTCCACTTGAGATTTCTTCAGGAAAATTGTGCTCCCACTTGGATGGTCAGAAGGGATTAAACCTAAAGCCCAAATAGAAAAATACATCATTTAAAAATAGCTACACACCAATTTATACTACTTATAACGGTGTTGTGAAGAGATTTTAAGTAATGGTAACAAGCCACTTTTAGTGAAGGCGATGTAGGAAATGGACCTCTGGGATCCTACACATGGTTGGCTTTTGATGGGATTTACTGAATTTCCCAGGTCAAACAGAAAGTAGGGAGGAGGGAAGAGGAACAAAGAACTGTGCACCTGGGCCAGCATCATGGTGGAAACCCCTGAGGCATCTGCTTCAGCTAGACAGGGGAGGTGCAGGAAGCTAGAAAGGCCTCAGCCCAATTTTGTAAAAGGCCCAATGGGAGACAGCAAGACCTAGGTGATCTATGAGGAAACAGGTGACCCCATAGTACTCAGCCAATGAGGAACTGGAGGAGGGATTAAATAAATAGCCAATGCTCCCCATATCAGGTGTGCCTACAACAAAGGACACCAACTCTGGAGGCCAAATTATTAAATGTCTCATTTTCGCCATACTTCTGTCTCTGAGTCCGTCATTTGAATTCAGACAGATGAGACATTTCTCACAGCAACAATATAAAAATTCTACTGGGAAAATTTAAAATTGTAGAATCTTTCTATGCATGTGGAATAAATAAAAGCTATGCCTAAGACTTTTTTTTAACTTGCACCTAAGTAGTCTATGAATCATGTACATGCTTGCCCACGTCTACTTGTCAATTAGAAACACAGTCACTCTCATTTATGCTGATACTAGAGGCCCGGTGTATGAATTGATGCACACTGAAAGGAATTTAATTAGAAGAAATATTTTAATATTGCTATTCTCCCTTTCTCTATAATAGAAGTGTCAACCAAATTCATGATCGACAATGACAGATCGAAACACACATGTGCAATTGGCACCAGAGAGAGCTTTATATGACTAGCACATGCATGAGTCAACTTAGCCTTTTATATATAGAATAAACTTGCTTAATTAGACCTGCTTTCTGATTTAGCTAAACTTTTTCCAGCCCAGTGAAGCACCCCAACTTCTCTTTCAGGTAATTGTCAGCAACACAGCAGTAAATATCAACATGAAGCAGATTATTATTGTAGATCACACAGGGAGAACAAATGGTAAAATATTTAACTGCAGCAGGGTTTGACTATATTCTGGGCCATGAGAAAACCTGAAGGCATTTTCAAGGTCCACCATTTCTTATTTCTTTTCAGTCAGATCAAGTTTTTAAGCTTTCTAAATCTCCATTTTCTGGCTAATGAAAAGAAAATAGAATTCCCACTGAGTCTCCTATCTACCTTCTCCAGGACTTCTGTGAGGATCAAATGAGATGAGGCACAGGAAAATGCTTCACAGACATTTAGTTACAGTGTGAAGTGTTTCCACCTGGTTATAAAGCAAGTTGTGTTCCCGGGCTGAAGAAATTGCAAGGAGGCTAGTCATTGCTAGGGAGAGGAAGCCTGGCATTGCTACGTGATGTCATTATCCAGACGGAGGGAAAAACATTTAGCATATTAGCCTTTTATAAATGTAGATTACCAGCACATTCCAGAAACAGTTTCAAGAAGCAACTTACACTGTGGCCAATTAGTGTCAGATACCAGCTAATATATCAAATATGCCCAAATCACATGAGCTGTTTTTGGCAAATGTTCTTTACTCATTAGGCTAATTCTAACTCCATTCAAAACATGAACTTACTTTCTTAGCTGCGGCTTGCTTAGGGCTCCATATCGTGGCACATTTAAAAGGACAGTATAATAGCTTAAGACTCTAGTCTACAGGAACACTGTCATGACAGTGACTTTTTATACTTTCATCAAAGTGATTTTTAAATTCTGCCTTCAATTTCCAAAGTTAAAGTTCCACTTCTTCCTTCCAGGCCACACAATTAATTTGAAGGCTTCAATAAGAATACTTTCTGGACTTGATTATAGGGCTGCTTGTATAAATGCAATTTGTTGTAACTATGTAAAGGTAGGTGTGCCTGCAGTCCACCTTGCACCAAGGTGGGATAATCTTCTATTTAGGAAAGTATGCCAAATAGATATCTAAATTTAAATAACACAAAGTTTGTCACTATGTGATATAATAAAGTGATTACTTTAAAAAAACAAACCCTATGATATTCTTTAGTAATGATCATCTGAGACCACTTAACCAATCTTCTAAGAAAGTGGATCAAGATCCTGAGAGAGTAATGGTTATGGCAATATTTCCCAAATCGCATAATAATGGTTCTATTTGTTAAAAGGGCATTTGGAAGTTACATATAAATAAATGATATCCCTGATTCTTAGAGATTAAAGTTCCCATTGATATGTTAAGAACTAATCAGTCTAGTAATGAATGATGTCTAACACATCATTTCACAAATTTATACCTAGAACCCTTTTTCCCCTCCAAGTAATACAGTTTGCATCTTGCACAAACATAATTTGGGACATCCTGATTTCACAGGCATCTGAGCCATCCATTTTGATACTAATGCCAACACTAGAAATTTAAATAACTGCACCAATTGCCTTGTTCTTCAAAAATGTTCCTTCACTGCATTTCAGTTTATTAAATTGCTTTTGTAGAAACTATGCTATTCAACATTTTAATGTAAAAAACAATAAAGTTATGATAAAGGTTTTCCCCCCATATTTGAAAAATAAGACAGTGTTAGCTACTTGGAGAAATAAATGAATTCAGTTGTACACAAAGTGAGAGGCTGAGACTATCACAGCAGCCTCTAACCTCAGGCTTCTGACAGAATTCAAGACTACTTCCTACCAAAAAGAAAGTAAATACATTGCATCTGAATAAGAAAAGATAAGAGCAAATATTTGCAGAAGCAGCCATATTATTGTGTCAATGCCTATGGTGTGATAAAGTTTAATTAAAATTTTCAATGGGAAGCCCATGAAAATATGTACTTGAGACAAAGAAGAAGGCTTACACACACACACACACACACACACACACACACACACACAGGCATGCCCCAAAGGAACAGGTGTTGCTATAGCTCTAAATACAAAAATCAAGAATGCTGGAATAAAAGAAATGACAACATGCTGAAAAAAAATCAAAATTAGCTCAAGTAACAAACAAAGAAACAAACAGCTGAAACTTCCCCTTCCCTACGCCTGGGTTCCAGGGTAGGCAGGTGCCTCAGGGCTGGCCAGCCAATCACAGCTGCCTGGGACCTCCCAAGAACCGGAGAGAAAGGCAGAGCTGAACTCGAGGATCCTTAGAGAGTCTGGAGCTGCAGACTCCCCTTTGCCAGCATGAGGAGGAAGCCTTTTCAGGAGAAATCAACAGGAGCAGAACTGAGACAAGTGCTGAGAAGATCCTTTCATTCCTGAATCAAGGAGTACCTTGATTTTCACTCTGTGAACTCTGGATATAAAGTCAGTATTTCTCTTCAAAAGATTTAAATCTATTTTAATATAGGTTTTTTTTCAACTTGCAGCAAATTTGCTGTTTAATAGATACATAATCGCCTATAAATTGTTGGCTATACTTCACATAGCCAACCTCTGCGGGGGGTTAAGTACTTACATAGTTCTAAAAATTCATCACATATATAGAGTGTTATAACAACCTTTTAAATCTCCTTAGAAAGACTCTTTAAAATAAAATGACTAGACCAAAAGGTTAGATTGTTTTTATGGCTTAATTTATAAAACTAAGTGGCTTTCTAAAACAGCTGAGGGCATATTAGTGGATAATGCCACCAAGCATATCAGTTTTAGCTTCTACCCAGCTTCGAATACTTACTAAAAATCATGGCTATGTGAGTCAGGAACCTCACCAAATCGAATTAGCATTTCCTTGAGTGCACAGTGTGGCCACAGTTAACAGTGATATTTCCACATCAGTGAGTTGCCTGTCATTTGCATGTATTGTGCCCACTAGGGCCCTAAGGTTGTCAGTTTGTATGATGCTTCCATAAAATATTTTCTGTTTATGGCCTAAAATAATTTTATATATAACTTGTACTCTTTACTAAATACTGCAGAATGGTTTTTTTATAGAATGGTTTTAAGCAGCATTTTTCAGAAAGACAATGATTTCCATTTATACTAATAAAATAGAAATGGCAGCAGTTGCTGGGCCCACTGCTGGGCACCTTACTTAAGGCCTCCTGCATTTACTGAACTGCTCTATCCCCTACACCAGTGGTCGGCAAACTCATTAGTCAACAGAGCCAAATATCAACAGTACAACGATTGAAATTTCTTTTGAGAGCCAAATTTTTTAAACTTAAACTATATAGGTAGTTACATTGTTATTAACTTAATTAGGGTACTCCTAAGCTGGCCTTTGCTAAAAACATCCTCAATCTGAGGGGTCGACCTCAGCGAACGTACCACCACTTCTTCTAATGCCACTTCTTCAAAATAGACTCGCCCAGGCCGAAAACCAACTTCTGCGCATGGGCCATGAAGTTTCACGTGGTATTTTGTGGAAGAGCCACACTCAAGGGGCCAAAGAGCCGCATGTGGCTCATGAGCCGCAGTTTGCGGACCACTGCCCTACACTATGCATTGTATTTACTATACATTGTATTATGTTGTGGCCCATAACAGAAAGTTAGGAGTCCACCTATTACAATATACACTGGTTTTATCTCTCTGAGTCCACACTTCCCACCCTGTAGGGTGACTCCTACCCAAGGCCTTGAGCTGGCTGTCTCACCAAAGGGCACACAGTGGGTCCTGCGTCCCCCACTTTACTTAAGCAGTCCCTCACTGGAAGTAAGTTATTGTCCTTTTGAAAATAATGCAACATAAACTTTGTGGATATGTGGTTTCATTTTGTGGTGTAAGTCTTCAGCATAAATTCCGCAAAGTAGGATTTCGGGATTAATGCCATCTGCATTGCTGTGTGATTTATGCCAACATCCCTTCAAGGGGTGGAGCCATTTTGTATTTCCATCAGCAAAATATGAAGGGAACTGTTTCTCTGCAGCCTTACCAAAACCTTAAGTGCCAAGTTTATGGATCTTCTCCCAAAGTATTTCTCTCCTATTGGGAGAAGATTTATTTGCATTTCTCTTGTATATAAAACACTTTCAAAGATAATCTGCATTTCTTTTTCTGTGACTTCTTCATATTTGCTACTTCATTTAGATTTACCTAATTTCTTTAAGTCAGCCTACTTTTAGGCCCTTTTTGTTTTTGTTTCTGTTCAAGTTACTGTTGGCTCTCAGGTGAATTACTATGCCAGCCTCCTACCTGAACTCCCTGCTTCCTTCTACCCTTCTCACAGTAGCTTCTCTCTCTCTCTCTCTCTCTTTCTCTCTCTCTCTCTCTCTCTCTCTCTCTCTCTCTCTCCATCTCCATCTCCATCTCCATCTCTCTCTTCCTGTTCTTCTCGCTCTCTTTATAGAATTAGCATCATTTCCCTACATGTGATCCTCCAATGGGTTTATATGCAGGGAAATCATTACAATTTGAGAAAAATGCATACAGTGGGGCCTTGACTTACGAGTGTCCCGACTAATGAGTTTTTCGAGATACAAGCCGTCCCTTGGCCGATTTTTTGCTTTGAGTTGCGAGCTAAAATTCGGGTTACGAGCCAGCTTCAGATACTCCACCGCTAGTTGGAGCAGCGAACGTCACAGTGAACGCCACATCAGCCCAGCATCATGTGTCTCACTCGTTCACGTTCATGATTTGACATACGAGTAATTTGAGTTACGAGCTCCGTCATGGAATGAATTAAACTCGTAAGTCAAGGCCCCACTGTACTTTTGGCAAGGCCCACTCGGCATACAAGGTCTTAATGCACCATTGCCCTCCTCCCGGCATCCCTCTCAGTCTGCTGCAGCCACCCCGTGTTTGCTCTTACTGCCTGCACTCTGTACTCCCACCTGAGGGACTCTGCATGGAAGCCTCTGCCCCCACATGTTCACTGGGTCTCTCTCACCTTTAGAAGTGCTCAGTGTCACTGAAAGAGAGCAGCTGTCTTTAACCACCCTGACTTTCTTGATTGTTCATGTGTTGTCTGCCCCTAGGATCTTCTAGAATGTTAAAACCTAAGTTGGGGGTGGGAGGACTTTGTCTTGAATTTCATTGTTTGTCCTGCATCTGGAATGGTGCCCAATAAATATCTACTATTTCAGTGTACCCAAACCAATTAAGTTTCTCCCAATTTTCTTATAACCTTCTAAGGTTTTATCTAATGCAATCTTTTGATTTGTCATCTAAACTGCACTGCTTTCTGATCTTGGAGTAGCAGTTATTCGGAATTAAAGACACAAAACCCACGAAAACACTAAAAGAGAAGTGCTATGTCCAGTGAAAAACCAATGGTGACTTTAATTTGGGATAAGAACATTTAACTTTCACCCTAACTGGTTTGGGTCAGTTGATAGAGCATCGGCCTGCAGACTGAAAGGTCCCAGGTTCGATTCTGGTCAAGGGCATGTAACTTGGTTGCAGGCACATCCCCAGAAGGCGATGTGCAGGAGGCAGCTGATCAATGTTTCTCTCTCATTGATGTTCCTAATTCCCTATCCCTCCCTTCCTCTCTGTAAAAAATCAATACTATATATCTACACAATAAAAGACAAACATGCAAATTGACCATACCTTTGCTACACCTTAAGCTACACTCACCAGCCAATCAGAGCAACTATATGCAAATTAACCCAACTAAGATGGCGGCTGGCAGCCACAGAGCTGGAGCAAGCAGGAGGCTTGGTTGCTCCAGTGATGGAGGAAGCCAAGCTTCCCGCCTTCCGTGGCATCTCTGAGCTCCACTAAAGGCAACAAAGTTTCAATTATAGAAGATAAATAAACCCCAGATACCTGCTTTCAGCCAGCTGTGGCCACAGAGCTGGAGTGAGAAGGTGGCTTGGGTTGCCCCTGGCGATGGAGAAAGTCAAGCTTCCCACCTGCCCTGGCCAGCTCTGAGCTACACTCAAGGCTACAAACTTTCAATTATATAAGGTAAATAAATCCCAGAATAAAAAAAATTAAAAAAGAAAGAAAAAAAAGGAGAGGCTGGGAGCTTCCGTCAACGGGGGCTTGGCCAGCCAGAAAATGGCCCTCAGCCCCTCACCCAGACTGGCCAGGCACCCCAGTGGGGACCCTTACCCTGAAGGGGGTGTGACAAGCCTGCAAACAGCCATCAGCCCCTCATTCAGGCTGGCCAGGCACCCCAGTGGGGACCCCCACCCTGATCCAGGACACCCTTCAGGGCAAACCAGCTGGCCCCCACCCGTGCACCAGGCGTCTATCCCATATAATAAAAGGGTAATATGCAAATTGACCCTAACAGCAGAATGCCTGGAAATGACTGGTCACTATATCACACACTGACCACCAGGGGGCAGATGCTCAATGCAGGAGCTGTCCCCTGGTGGTCAGTGCGCTTCCACAGGGGGAGCTCTGCTCAGCCACAAGCCAGGCTGACGGCTGCCAGCACAGCGGTGGTGGCAGGAGCCTCTCCCGCCTCCTCAGCAGCACTAAGGATATCCGACTGCGGCTTAGGTCTGCTCCATTCTGGTAAGTGGACATTCCCCGAGGGCTGCTGGGCTGCCAGAGGGATGTCTGGCTGTCAGCTTAAGCCCAGTCCCCCAGAGAGCGGACCTAAGCTAGCAGGTGGACATCATCCAGGGGGTCCCAGACTGCAAGAGGCATAGGCCAGGCTGAGGGACACCCCCCCCCCCCCCTGAGTGCACAAATTTTTATGCACCGGGCCTCTAGTGTGTGTGTGTGTGTGTGTGTGTGTGTGTGTATATATGAATATTTAACTTTAAAATACCTTAACTACAAATGACATCCTAATGAAGTTATAAGGAAGTATACCATCTGAATTCTAGAGGTAAATACAATGCATCTATTTTAATCTGTGTCCCAAGAATAAAGCATTACAATGGGATTGTGTCTGGCTTCATGTTGAAAGATGGCCCCTCATAACAGTGGGTAACTGAATGGTGCTCCAACCATTTGAAGGTACAGGATCAGTTATTAGAAGGCCTGCAGGGGAGCTCACACAGCTGCATGGAAAGATCCTGGATGCTCGCCAGGGGTCAGGCACAGGTCCAGGAGCTTGATGTCCTTATTCTCTTTATAACTCTGAGTGACACAGCAGCACATAAAGAGTGCCCTCATTTTTCTAAAATAGACTGTTATGTTTATACGCATACAAAAGACTCAGGAAGAATAAACACCAAAATATTATTTTCCAACCTTTTACATCAAATGCTTATTAATATTCATCCCCACAAAAAAAGAGGGTTAAAGTAATTACTGGAAAAAGTAAAGTTCTGTTGTGCAGAGGTTTTTTCCTCATCATGTTGCCAATTCACTGCCCACTCACTCCTCAGGGGAGAGGGAGAAAGGCTTCATTGAGAGAGAGCACATTTAGCAGCAAATTAGCAGAGCTCATAGGTCAGAACATAAAAGGCTGCATGAACAGTTGAAGAGTAATGATTAAATTGATCACAGGACTCTAGGGCCTTTTTTTGTGTTACTGATATTACCATCGGTTAGGTCAGATACACTGTTAGATAAAGGCAAGGTACTAGAAAAATTCTGTTAAGTCTATCTGAGATCTGTGCCAGGTTCTTAAGAATATTGCTTTGGAATGACATAAAGAAATCAGGTTCATCTGTTTCAGAAGAACAAGGCAGAACATCATTCAAATGTGATTGTGTGTAAGTAACCAAATAATTCAATTCTCCATTTTAGAAAAGCCAGAATGTTTTACATCCAAGAAGGTATTTCTTAGTTTCCAGAGAAACTGATGTAAAATTGTCTGAAATAAAGACATTACAAGCAAACTTTCAATGTGCTTGTACTTGATATTTGGTATTCCCACCATGTTTCTATGGAAACTTACTAATGGGCAAATGATGAAATTGAGATTTCTCATATCACTTTAGTGAATGCCCCCCAAAGTTAAAAATGAATTGAAACTCAAACTATCATGTTAAACATAAAAAGGTAAGTTATATACTTATGAACTCCATTTTTTTCAACTTTTCTGATTTATCATGACTTCTTGTAGGCTTATGCTTAATCTTTGTTACTTGACCTGCCCTCCTACCAGCTTTTGGCAAAATCCCTCTGGCAAATATCCAGAGCACTGTCCCTTCAATGGGAGCCCCTCAGAACAAACTATATAAAATATATCAGCTCAATAACCTGGTAATTTGATGCTGCTGTTGACTTCTATTTTTATTCTTATCCCTGGTAATGAATTATACACATGGGATGGAGAGGTAATTGTTGCTTCTGAGTTGTATACAATAATTTCAAATGGAAATAATCAAGACTGGAGCAAGTTAAATAGACTCACTTTGTGGAGAGTTTATAACATATAGGCTGAATTCTAAGGAGTGCTGTATGCAGACAAAATTGAACTTGGCACATCTATCATCTGCATGTCAGCCTCTCCTGTTCAGCAGCTGGTTACACAGTTGGTTCACATCTCTAAGTCTCGGTTTCTTCATCAGCAATAGAAGGAGAGTATACATGGGCCTTGTTTGCAGTTAGAAGGACCAAATGAGTGATGCATGGGAATCAGTTGTATATCTTTAAAGTATATAAAGGTCCTATTTTGGTCTTCCTCCAACACTACCCATCTACTAACTGGTTTATAAAATCACTCAGGGAGAGGCACACCTTACAGCACCAAACAGAGTGAACAGAAGTTTCCACAGGTCCTCGCTTGCATTGTGTTTAAAGATACAATTAATTCACATAATTTGTTTGTTTTTTGACACTATTTGAATATTCTGAACAAGGAGTACTTTTCAGTTACAAAGCCATGTCCACCATCCAGGTGAATCCCCAGGCTTAATTATTCTAACTTTTAAAGAAATTAAAAGCTCAACTAGAGTTTAAATAGAATAAAAGCTATAATGTGTTTTCTCTATGAAACAATGAAATAATCTCTGCCATTTAAATTAAAAATAAAATGGGCCAAAGGGGCTTTAACATCTTTGTAAATGTACATTTTCTACTTAAAAACAACAACAACAAAACACAAAAAACAGTCTTCATTAGTTACATTGTTATTCAGTATTTCCTCTCTTCTCCCTCTTCTCCACTCATGTCCCCCACTCTCCCCAGGCTTCAGGCACCTGCTCTTTAGAACTTACACCTCAACATTCCTGCAGTTAAACAGGAATCTACTGCAGGAGGGGAGAGGATGGAGAGGGAGCCATGGAGACAAACCGACATTCTTGTGCACCATTTGGAATCTTACCTCCCAAGACTTTATGTCACCAATTTAAGTTTAAATGCCCAGTGTTCTCTTTTGAAACTTTTGACCAACACTCTTGTGAACTGAACCACTCACTCCTCCTTAGAACAAGCAATATGACAGGGAAGTCTGTTAAGTCACGGAAGTAAGACTGAAGACGTGTTTGTGTCTAAGTGGAGATATTAAAGTAATCAGACTCCCTGGGCCCATCTTTGTGTAAAAATCAAACAAGCAACTATTCTCTGTAGGACTGGCGGTAACGTTTCACATCATTCAGAAATTCTGAGTTCCCTCTCCCACCATTTCCTTCTGTGTTCAAATTATAGTTGGAAGGAATAAACAGCTTCTATCCAGGCAACTGAAAACAGCCTACTTAAGAACACCATAGAGGTTCTGTGTCGGTTATCAATTTTGAGTTTACATAACAAACCATAAAGTCTTTGCAGCTGAACTGTCCCCAGTATCAACTAACTTAACAGGAAGAAACAAGGGTTTCACAGGCCCTACTGCTTCCTTCACTAAGAACCATAAGGCTTGGTAGGGATAGGGAGATGGGATGGAAACTCTACAGTTGGGGTATTAAAGTTTTCATTGAGGAAAAGGAGAAAATATACCCAAAAGTCTTCATGGAGTCCCACAAGACACTAAACACAGCCATGAGCAGGAAGAGTGTCTTAGGCTGAATGGGGATGGAGGAAAGAACTGGGCATTGGGGTACTGAACAGGGAAAGGAACTGGCCAGACATGATGGGAAAAAATAAGGGGTGGGGGCGCCAGGAAGAGCCAGGTCTTAGAGAGCTGCCCCAGGCAAGAAGGAGCCTTAGGGATCCTGGGGTCAGCAGAGCCCAGAGGTGTGACTGAGATCAGCGAACACCTGCCACCTCCTTACCTTCGGGCAATTGCAGGTCACTGAGGCGCAGCACAGGGTGGCATTTGGTGAACATGAAATCCAAGAACTCAAAATCCTCATCAGCTCGGCCCGCCTCACGGTCATGGTCACCAGACTCAGGGGCCGGATGCACCGACTCAGATTCCCGGCCCCGCCTGCGGCTGGCCTTGGGCTTCAAGCAGCAGGTGAGTTTGTTCCCCATGAGGAACCTCTACTCCTGCTGCTGTCACTGCCTTCACTCAACAGTCCCCCTAACCACCCCCCCCCCCACCCCCAATAGGGCAAACCCAGGGGGCCCCGCCGCCCCCGCCCAGCTGTCAGCTGCTGCTGCCTCCACAGAGTTGACTAGTCTGTGAGGACAGCCAGCAGTCTCACGTATTTAAAAGGTGTGCTGATCAGGCAACTGCTGAGAATCACAACCACTGCAAGAAGAGAGCACAGCCGAAGCTCCACCGCCTGCCACAGCTGCTTCTCAACTGAAGGCAGGGCTCCTGGCGGGCCCCAGCCAACCAGAACACATTCTGTGGTCACCTGGTTACGAGGGACCAATCACGGCAGCGTTCCCTCCACGTGCCCACCTGGCAGGGAAGGCAGTGGGTCAGAATGCTGGTCCTCCCTGCCCTGTAGGCCCTCTATCCCCTCTCCCAGCGCACACATGTGGCCCAGCCTCGGGCTTCAAACAGCATTTCCTAAACACACTCAAATGTTGTCAGGAGGGCAGGAAACCTACAAATGCATTTGATGATCCAACTGGGTGGAGAAGTGAATAGGAAGAGAGAAGGTGAGGAAAGCAACTGAGGGCTTCTCTTCCCAAACCTTTGGCTGAGAAGAGAGATGTGGTCGTAGTTAGAAGGAAATACAGCTTTAGGATTTTTTATTTTAAGATAAAAAAAATGAGTATATTTATATGTTAAAGGGGAAGAGCCAAAGGAGAAAGAAAAAGTGTGTAGTTAGAGGAGAAGGGAGACTAAATGGAGCAAGACCCCCCACAGAAGCAGCCGTGGATGCCCTCCAGAGCAGGGATAGATTTGCTTTAGAAAGACAGGAAAACAAGGAGGGAGAGGGTCCTGGGTGCTCACAGAGACATTCCTGGTGGAGGAGAGACTTAGGAAGAGCTCATCTGGTGGCCTCTATTATTCTTTATTTTAATAGGCTTCCCTGTGGAAAGCTACTCTGGGAAGGAGAGGATACTGTGTAGAGAAGTATACACCTCAGAAAAGCTCAAAATGTTATGCCCAGAGTTCGGGGTCCCCAATAATCCACCACCAGGGAGCCTTTTCCGATGCAAAAGCAAAGGGTCTTTTATTCAAGCCCGGGACTTGGTCCCCCTTCTGCCTCCATTACTGGATGCAAGAGAGAGCTCCGAGTTCCAAGAGAACAAAGAATTTATAGGGCTTGGGTCAGGGGGTGGGGGCTCACTCGGACCACTGATTTGGCCAATTCTGGTTGGTTGAGTGATGGCGGGGGGGGGGGGGGGGGGGGGGGGGGGGCGCTAATGATGCAAGGGCAGGGTGCAGCTAGGGTCTGGTTACACAAAGACAGGAGGTGGCTAGCATACTTTTGGCCTTGGGCTAGTTTCCTTGCGTTCCTATTGGCTGAGATAAGGGCTGGCTGAGCAACTGATACATACATTCTATGGCTTTTGCTTGAAGAGGAGTTAGGAACACGGTTATCAGCCCCGTTCTGTCCTTTCACAAAATACCTAGGAAAACTGAATAATATCTTTCCTCAAAAGCAGGTACATTGAAAAGACATTTTAATAAAAACCAAGGAGCTCTACTATAAATACGTATGTCAGAAATGTAGAAGAGGAGGCTAATTATTTCTCCCAAATAATTAAAAGAAATAGAAACAACTGTTGGAGTAGAGAAAAAAAGTTGAGAAAATGACATGTACAGTAATTGCAAAAAGTAGGAACATTTACAAACTCTTTAATCAAATACATGCCCCACCAAAATTGATGAGATATAGTGTTCTCCTTTATTAAAAGGATAGGAGGGAAAGGTCACCTCAAAAATCAATGAAGCAGAAATTATGAATACTCAATAGCTTAAAAGATATAAGTAAGGTCTGGTGACAAGAATGAGCAATATATTAAAATGTGGAGACCACAGTGGGATGGGAAAACATTTGGTGAACTTCAGTTTCTGTAAATAGCATCTAGTTAAATCCTCAGAACCTGGTGACTGCATTCCATCCTAATATTGTCTAAAGTCCTAGGAATGTCATTAGATACCCTTTTGGATGACTCTTGTAGGCTTGAGACAACACTGAAGATTATGTTGCAAAATAGTGCCTGCACTTAACAACAGATACACACACAAATAGAAATGCATGACTTTAAATATTAAATAATTTTAAACTTGCTAAGCCAAAAAATGATGGAAAGAATTATTAGGAAAATAGATTTTAACATACTTTGTTTGAAGAGAACATTGGAGAGCAGTAAGAAAAGAATATCTCCTATAACAAGGAGAGCAAAGGGAAGCTAATAGGAGTAATATAATTTGAATTATGGAGGAGTTAGATTTTGTTATAGAAACAGAGAACTTGCCTTTGCTACTGAGGGCAGAATGTCCCCTGGGAGGACTTTATGATCAGTGTTTCACAGTTTGGTGTAAACTCATTCATTCAATACCCATGCAATACCTGAGCCCTTCCCACATTCCATACAGGTTTTAAGTGCTGGGGATGTTGCTTAGACCAAGATAAACAAGGTGTCTATTTTCATGAAAATTATTTCTATTAGAAGGGTCAACACACAGTATTTCCCATCACATCTCAAACTCATGGTTCAGAATGGCTATTGATCTCCGGCTCTTTTGTCTTCATTCCAGACAGCAGGGCAAAGTAAGACAAGGTAGATTTTGTTTCAGAATATCTTCATAGCGTGGTGCTTACATATTACTGGCTTAAAGACTAGTCACATCGCCATATGTAGCTATAAGAGAGGCTCAAAAATGTAATCTTATTGCTGAATAACTAACACAGAAGGGAGAACCGGGTATTGGAAAGTAACTAGCACTCCATGCCACAATCTGTAGGGAAAGATTAGAAAAGTTTCAACTTCAGGAATTTTCATCACAAAATTTCATAGCCCTTTTGCATATATGAAAAATTTTTACAAGAAGTTCTGTAGTAATCTTTTCTGAAGCAAACAGGTCAGAAACACTGGACAGAGGCTTACGCTATAGAATGAAACTAGGTCAGATAGAAGAAACACTCTCTGGCAGCCAAGTGATCACATAGGATTACACAGTGTATGGACACTGTGACTAATAGGGTTCCAGCTTGGGTATTATAGTGGTTCTTATAGAACAGGATTTTGTGTGTAAGTAATATGTACACTTTTCCTGGGCTGAGTTCATCATTATCATCATATTCTCAAAGGCATATGTAAACAAAAATGCTAAGAATTGCTATACCTGATTTGATGTGGAACAGCTCCCATTTCCAACTTCAGGACATTCTAATCCGGGTTTTTAGGAAGTGGGCATTCGATGGTGTTGATATTCACATTTTAGTAAACTGTGCAGTACCTCTGCCATCTGTCTCTTTCCACACCTTCTGAACTCGCCTCCAGTCATCTCACTTCTCACAGCATTAGGTTTCTTTCTGGCAAGGGAGTCAATTGAGATGAGGCTGTTAATTGATTTGATATGATGCTCTGAAAAAAATAATAAGGGTGTTAGTTTGCCATCCCATCAGGGTATTAATGCTTATTGGACCGGTCAGTGTCAGACCAAAAGGTCCACTGTGATTACAGTCCCAAACCACAGGGCATTTTTGAAATAAGTCCTAAGAAGGGAGTAGGGGTTTCTTTTCTTTCTTTTCCCCTTTTTTAGGTGTTCAGTAAGTTTCCTAAGTAAATGTCAGTAGAAAAAATACCCTTTCTCTCTCAGTGATGGGTGTGGCCATCACATATTTAATGGCATCTAGCTGGCTAGCTGGCTTTAATATATCCCTTTAGAAATAAATAACCTGCCTCCACGCAACACTGGGGCTTTAAAGTTGAGTGTCTGTCTTGCTCTAGCTTCATTTCCTGAGCCTACAACACAAACTGGCACATGGTGCTCAGTAAAGGACCAACTAAGTTAATTAATTTTATGTTCCGAAAAACCCAGCTATAAGCAAGAAATTAACCACCTTTTTTAAAAAAATAATATCTTTTTTATTGATTTCAGAGAGGAAGGGAGAGGGAGAGATAGAAACATCAATGATGAGAGAGAATCATTGATCGGCTGCCTTCCACATGCCCCCTACTGTGGATGGAGCCCGCAAGCCGGCCATGTGCCCTTGGCCGGAATCGAACCTGAGACCCTTCAGTCTGCAGGTGAATGAATGCTCTATCCATTGAGCCCAACCAGTTAGGGCAACCACCTTTTGATTTTACACAGAATAAGGCAAATAACCAGGCCAAATTGAAACTAGATTTAACACAGTAAATAAATTGGTCCTAATTTTGCTCTTTAATAACAATGAGGGTGATTTTAGGGGCGAAAGTTATGTTTCAATGAACTCTGTAATACACAGTTGTGAGCATTAGACTTCAATTGTTTCAAAGTTGTTGTTGTTGTTTTTGTTTGTTTGTTTTTTTACCTAGGAATTGAACTAAATACTGAATTTATCTAGTTTTCTGAAATATTTAGCTACAATTCTCCAACTAATGTTTCATTTTCTTCCATCTTTTGACTTGGATCAGTGAGTACTAAAACGCTTTTCTTTCCACTGGACCAGCTGTCATAATTATTGTTATCCTAGCTTTTGCCCCAATAATATTAAGATTTTTTTTAACACAGTTTGTCTCCATCAGGTGACAAGTCCAATGTGCACTCAGGGAATACCAGACAAGAGCACAACCTCCTTCCATGCCCAGGCCTCATTGTCCCTGGGACAGAAAGCAAGGATCTCTTGGCTCTGAAGAAAAACGTTGCCCCCTTTCAATAGGAAGCAGCTACAGAAAAGACCATGCACCCCTTTTCTCTGAAAGACTTCAGAGCCAAGATCCTTGAAGGGGGGAGAGAGGATGTTGTAGGCAGTTAGACACGAGTAGAGCAAGGACGATGGGCCAGGCACAGAAGGTCACCAGGATGGAAAGCCCCAGGTGCCTAGCAATGGACACTCAATTGTAGGGTGGGACCTTGCCCCCAGGGTAGCGTTTCCTCCCCTAGCATAGTGCTGGCCACGAGGTTTGGACCCCCTGACCTTCCCTCCCTAGAGATGACATCTAGGCCTCAGTTGTATTTCAGCTCCAGACCCAGCAAAAACAGCTGCAGCTGATGTCAGGACCCCCTGCCCTGGTGCCAGCCAATCAGTCAGTGGAGACCACACCATGAAAGGACACACTGGAAAGCTACTGAGTATTCTATTTTTTTTTTTTTTTGAAAATAAAAACAATTTTTTGTTTATTCCTATGAATAAGCACTTATTCATTGCTGCCAGACAGATTTTTTTTCTTTCCATTCACCCAATATTCCATACACAATTTTGTCTCTGAGCAATTTTTCATCATCAATTTCTCACCTCTTTCTGGAAGCTTCTCTAACAAAATTATTGAATGTCTTATTATGTCTGTTACATAATTAGCATTTTAATATTTCATTCAATTTTTTAATCTGGTCATACATATTCACTATTTACCATATTTTCATGTGTATATTTTTTTTTTATTTTTATTTTTTTTATTTTTCGCTAAAAGTATTACAAAGTGTATTACATAAGTGTCCTTTTTTCCCCCCCGCCCTTGACAGACCCCTGCCCTCCCTTACCCCCCAGTGTCTTATGTCCATTAGTTATGGTTATATGGATGCATACAAGTCCTTCGGTTGATCTCTTAATCCCCTCCCTCCTCCCCCCCAACCCTCCCTGGCCTTCCCACTGCAGTTTGACAATCAGTTTGAGGCAGCTTTGCCTCTGTATCTATTATTGTTCAAAAGTTTGTAATGGTCTTTATTATCCATGAATGAGTGAGATCATGTGGTATTTTTCCTTCATTGACTGGCTTATTTCACTTAGCATAATGCTCTCCAGTTCCATCCATGCTGTTGCAAATGGTAAGAATTCCTTCTTTTTTACAGCAGCATAGTATTCCATCGTGTAGATGTACCACAGCTTTCTAATCCATTCATCTACTGATGGGCACTTAGGCTGTTTCCAGATCTTAGCTATGGTGAATTGTGCTGCTATGAACATCGGGGTGCATATATCCTTTCTGATTGGTGTTTCTGGTTTCTTGGGATATATTCCTAGAAGTGGGATCACAGGGTCAAATGGGAGTTCCATTTCCAATTTTTTGAGGAACCTCCATACTGCCTTCCATAGTGGCTGCACCAGTCTGCATTCCCACCAGCAGTGCACAAGTGTTCCTTTTTCTCCACATCCTCTCCAGCACTTGTCGTTTGTTGATTTGTTGATGATGGCCATTCTGACAGGTGTGAGATGGTACCTCATTGTTGTTTTGATTTGCATCTCTCGGATGATTAGTGACTTTGAGCATGTTTTCATATGTCTCTTGGCTTTCTGAATGTCCTCTTTTGAAAGGTGTCTATTTAGATCCTTTGCCCATTTTTTGATTGGATTGTTTATCTTCTTTTTGTTAAGTTGTATGAGTTCCCTATAAATTTTGGAGATTAAGCCCTTATCAGATATGACGTTGGCAAATATGTTTTCCCACGAGGTGGGTTTTCTTGTTGTTTTGTTGATGGTTTCTTTTGCTGTGCAGAAGCTTTTTATTTTGATGTAGTCCCATTTGTTCAGTTTCTCTTTAGTTTCAACTGCCCTAGGAGCTGTATCAGTGAAGAAATTGTTTTGGCATATGTCTGAGATTTTGCTGCCTTTGTATTCTTCTAGAATTTTTATGGTTTCCTGTCGTACATTTAAGTCCTTTATCCATTTTGAGTTTATTCTTGTGTATGGTGTAAGTTGGTGGTCTAGTTTCATTTTCTTGCATATATCTGTCCAATTTTCCCAACACCATTTATTGAAGAGACTATCTTGGCTCCATTGTATGTTCATGCCTCCTTTGTCAAAAATTAATTGAGCATATTGGTTCGGGCTAATTTCTGGACTCTCTATTCTATTCCACTGATCTATATGTCTGTTCTTGTGCCAGTACCAGGCAGTTTTGAGAACAGTGGCTTTGTAATACAGCTTGATATCTGGCATTGAGATCCCACCTACTTTGTTTTTTCTCAGGATCGCTGCAGCTATTCGGGGTCTTTTTTTATTCCAGATGAATTTTTGGAGAGTTCGTTCTAGATCCTTGAAGAAGGCCATTGGTATTTTAATGGGAAGTGCGTTGAATATATAGATTGCTTTGGGTAATATGGACATTTTAATGATGTTGATTCTACCAATCCAAGAACATGGTATGTTCTTCCATCTGTTTATGTCTTCCTCTATCTCTTTTTTCAACGTCCTGTAGTTTTCTGAGTAGAGGTCTTTTACCTCTTTAGTTAAGTTTATTCCTAGGTATCTTAATTTTTGGGGTGCGATGGTAAATGGGATTGTTTTTATAATCTCTCTTTCTGAAAGTTCACTATTGGTATATAGAAATGCCTCGGATTTCTTGGGGTTAATTTTGTATCCTGCTACATTGCCAAATTCATGTATTAAGTCTAGTAGTTTTTTGATGGAGTCTCTAGGGTTCTGTATGTATAATATCATGTCATCTGCAAATAAGGACAGT
The DNA here is from genome assembly GCF_028538775.1 of Myotis yumanensis. Lineage (NCBI taxonomy): Eukaryota > Metazoa > Chordata > Mammalia > Chiroptera > Vespertilionidae > Myotis > Myotis yumanensis. The sequence continues at coordinate 139,366,175 of NW_027223752.1, forward strand.
TTTACTTCCTCTTTTCCAATTTGGATGCCTTTTATTTCTTCTTCTTGTCTAATTGCAATGGCTAATACTTCCAGGACTATGTTGAACAGGAGTGGAGAGAGTGGACATCCCTGTCTTGTTCCTGTTCTTAGGGGAAATGGTGTTAGTTTTTGTCCATTGAGTATGATGTTGGCTGTGGGCCTGTCATATATGGCTTTTATTATGTTGAGGTATGACCCTTCTATTCCCACCTTGCTGAGAGTTTTTATCAAAAATGGGTGTTGGATTTTGTCAAATGCTTTTTCTGCATCAATTGATATGACCATGTGGTTTTTTTCTTTCAATTTGTTTATGTGATGTATCACGTTTATTGATTTACGGATGTTGTACCATCCTTGCATCCCTGGGATAAATCCTACTTGGTCATGGTGTATGATCCTTCTGATGTACTGCTGGATCCGATTTGCTAAGATTTTGTTGAGGATTTTGGCATCTATGTTCATGAGGGATATTGGCCTGTAATTCTCTTTCATTGTGTTGTCTTTACCTGGTTTTGGTATTAGGGTGATGCTAGCTTCATAAAATGTGTTTGGAAGTGTTCCATCCTCTTGGACTTTTTGTAGTAATCTGAGGAGGATAGGTTTCAGTTCTTCCTTAAAAGTTTGGTAAAACTCCCCTGAGAAGCCGTCTGGTCCTGGGCTTTTGTTTGCTGGAAGCTTTTTGATGACTGCTTCAATTTCTTCCATCGTTATTGGCCTATTGAGATTTTTAGATTCTTCCTGATTGAGTTTTGGAATGTTGTATTTTTCTAGGAATTTGTCCATTTCCTCCAGGTTGTCTAGTTTGTTGGAGTAGAGTTGTCCGTAGTATTGTTTAACAATCATTTGTATTTCTTTGGGGTCTGTTGTTATTTCGCCTCTATCATTTCTGATTTGGTTTATTTGGGACCTCTCTCTTTGCTTCTTGGTGAGCCTGGCTAGGGGTTTGTCAATCTTGTTTATCCTTTCAAAGAACCAGCTCTTGGTTTCATTGATTTTCTGTATTGTTTTTTTGGTCTCTATTTCATTGATTTCTGCTCTAATCTTTATTATCTCCTTCCTTCTGCTCACTCTGGGCTTTTCTTGTTGCTCTCTTTCTAATTCTTTGAGTTGTAGAGTTAGATGATTAACTACCATTTTTTCTTGTTTTTTGAGGTAGGCCTGTAGAGCTATAAACTTCCCTCTCAGGACTGCTTTCATTGTGTCCCAGAGGTTTTGGATTGTTGTGTTTTCATTGTCATTAGTGTCCAGGATGTTTTTAATTTCTTCTTTGATGTCATCGGTAACCCAATCAATATTTAATAACATGCTATTCAGCTTCCAAGTGTTTGAGTATTTTGGGTTGTTTTTATTGTGGTTTATTTCTAACATTATGCCATCGTGGTCTGAGAAGATGCTTTTTATGATTTCAATCTTCTTGAATTTGTGGAGACTTTGCTTGTGACCCAATATGTGGTCTATTTTTGAATATGTCCCATGAGTACCTGAGAGGAATGTATATTCCGCAGCTGTGGGGTGAAGTGTTCTGAAGATGTCAATTAAGTCCATCTGATCTAGTGAGTCATTTAGGATTGCTGTTTCTTTGCTGAGTTTTTGTCTAGCGGATTTATCCAGTGATGTTAGTGGTGTATTAAAGTCCCCTACTATGATTGTATTGTTGTCGATCTCTCCCCTGATACCTTCCAGGAGTTTTCTTATGTATGTGGGTGCTCCTGCATTGGGTGCATATATGTTTATCAGGGTTATATCCTCTTGTTGTATTGATCCCTTTAGTATTATGAAGTGGCCTTCCTTATCTCTGGTTATGGCCTTCACTTTGAGGTCTATTTTGTCGGATATAAGTATTGCTACCCCAGCTTTTTTTTCATTTCCATTTGCCTGAAAGATATTTTTCCATCCCTTCACTTTCAGTCTGTGTGAGTCCCTTCTAATGAGGTGGGTCTCTTGTAGACAGCAAATGTATGGGTCATGTTTTTTTATCCATTCAGCCACTCGATATCTTTTGATTGGACCATTTAGTCCATTTACATTTAAAGTTATTATTGAAAGGTACTTGTTTGTAGCCATTTCTATTTTTTTGTGGCTGCTTTCTTTCTGGGCTTTTTATTTCTTCTTTTTACACCAGTCCCTTTAGCATTTCTTGCATTGCTGGCTTGGTGGTGATGAACTCCCTTAGCCTTTTTTTGTCTGTGAAGCTTCTTATTTCCCCTTCAATTTTGAATGATAGCCTTGCTGGATAGAGTATTCTTGGATTCAGTCCTTTGCTTTGCATCACTTTGTAGATTTCCGTCCATTCTTTTCTGGCCTGATGTGTTTCTGTTGAGAAATCGTTTGATAATCTGATGGGGGACCCTTTGTAGGTAACTCTCTGTTTCTCTCTTGCAGCCTTTAAGATTCTCTCTTTGTCTTGTACATTTGCCATCGTTATTATGACGTGTCTTGGTGTCGGTCTTTTGGGGTTCATCTTGCCTGGGACTCTCTGTATTTGTGTAACTTTTTTCTTCCCCATATCTGGGAAGTTTTCTGTCATTATTTCTTCAAATAGATTTTCTAATCCTTGCTGCTCTTCTTGTCCTTCTTGCAGCCCTATTATGCGTATGTTACTTCGTTTCATGTTGTCCTGAAGCTCCCTTAGGCTCTCCTCCTGTTTTTTAATTCTTTTCTCCAGTTGCTGTTCAGATTGAGCTTGTTTCTCTGCCTTATCTTCTAACTCACTAATTCGGTCTTCTGCTTCTTCTAGTCTGCTGTTGAAACTTTCCATGGTGTTTTTGATTGTAGCTATATCACTTTTCATTTCTTCCTGATTCTTGCATAGGTTGTTGATTTTCTCATCCATCCGGTGAATGAATTGTACAACCATCATTCTGAATTCTTTTTCTGTCATGTTGCACGCTTCAGCTTCATTAATTTCCTTTCTTGGTGATTCTTCATTGTCTTTCCTCTGGGTATTGTGTCGTCTCTTCATTCTGATTATCTCCTGATGGTTCAAAGGTTGAGTTGCGTGGGCCTGGGCCGTGCGCAGTGGGAGGCTCCCACCACCCTAGTGTCACTGAAGAGCTCTGACACTAAGATGTGTGGTTGTTGTTGGTTGGTGGGAACCAGGCTCGCTCTGTGTCAGTGTTGCCAACACTCAATGTGGCCTCGCGCGTGCCCTTAGAATTAGGGACCCTGCCTGCACTGTGCTGAAATAGAGGCCCCCCTGACGCGTGTTTAGCACCAGAGCAGAGCCCCCTAGCTTGCGCCAGGAGTCAGAGTTCCCCAAGAGTTCAGTATCAGAGTCTCTGTTGCTTCGCGCAACCTCACCTTGAGAATCAGGGTCCCTGTGTGCCCTTGCACCAGGAATTGGATTCACTGGCTCTTAGTACGAATGCACAGGAAATCAGGATCTCAGGCGCAGGTGATAAGAAACACAGTCAAGTCACTGGTGCTTGGTGCTGCCTCCTGCCCTGAGAAACGGGGTTTCTGGGCCTGTGCTAGGCGGACAAACTCCCGTTCGCGCGATTGCTCCCAGCCCAGGGCTCTGATGCCAGCAGTGCGCGCAGGATTAGTTCCTGGTGCTGTGCGCGTTTTTGCTCCCAGCCCAGGGCTCTGATGCCAGCAGTGCGCACAGGATTAGTTCCTGGTGCTGTGCGCGTTTTTGCTCCCAGCCCAGGGCTCTGAAGCCCGAAGTGCGCATAGGATCAGTTCTAAGGTGCTCGTGCACTTTCAGGCCAAAGTTTCTGCAGCGCTGAGGCCCCGGCAAGGGGTAGGTCTATCAGTTAGTTACTCTGGCACTGCCCGCGATCCTGGGGGAAGGGGGGATGGGCTCTGCTACTCACGGATCTGCAGCAGGGATCTCCGAACTTTCCGTGTCTGCAGGTCTGTAGCTGTGGTCACAGGTCTCTGTCCCCAGTGGCTGCAGGGTCCTGGTATGCGTCTGAGATCAGACTGGGTGGTGCTGAGGCCAGGATCCTAGTCTCAAGCAGCTCTGTTTCCCAAGATGGTGTGGTCGCTGTGCCTCTGCTGGCCGCCCAGGAGTGTCCGCCCCTCCGTGGAGGGGCGCAGGCCTCCTCTGGGCTCCCGCAGTCGCGCCGCCCACAAGTCGCCGCCTCCGGGTTAGTAGCCGCTGGGTTAGTAGCCGATCTCTGGATGCCGATAACCGCCTCCCAAGATGGTGCGGTCTCGCCGCTGCGCTGGCGCCCAGGGGGAAGTTTCAGCCTCAATCTCTAACCATCCGCATTTTTCAGGAGTTCTCTGTCTTTCCTGGCTGCAGACTGTCTCTCAGCTGAACCTCCCCAGCTTGATCGGGCTGGTTGTTACCCGTTTCAGCTGCTCGCCCCTATCTGCTCCGGGACGAAGGACCAACACGTCCGTCTAAGCCTCCGCCATTTTTTTTTCCCTGAGTATTCTATTGAGATCTTCTGGGACCTCCTCTAAAATCTCCACCCTTAAAACCTGAGGATGGAGGACCCAGTGCCCTCCCCCTGCCCCTCCTCCTTCCCAGGCACTTTACCATTAGCTTCCTCCCACCCAAGTTCCAAGGGCCCTTCCTTCTCCTCCATTACTTGTTTCCTAAACACATTTCTCCTAGGAATAACTTTTCCAACCTCTGTAATTTATGCAATAAATGTTCTTCTCAAAAAATAAATAAAATCAAATAATCATCTTCATAAAACATCCAAAAAATTAGTCATTAAATATAGTAAGAGTTCAACATGACCCAAAAAATTAAATATAGAAAAATTAGCTGATTAATTTATAGCTATATATATGGGCATATATATCAATGGGGTTCCCCTATACTGGGTAGGGGGAAAATTCATTCACAGTAGAAATGAAAACTGAGATACTTAGGATTTAATCTAAGGCACAAGACTAAGGAGAAAAATTTTAGACGCTATTGAAAAAATGTGAATATATTTGATGCATGATTTCAAGCATGGATATCAGTAGAGGAGGTTTTTATTATGTTGTTGTTTTTGGTTAATCCTCACCCAAGGATATTTTTTTCCATTGGTTTTTAGAGAGAATGGAAGGGAAGGGGAGAGACACAGAGAGAGAAACATCTATGTGAGAAAGACAAATTGCTTGGTTGCCTCCCCCATGCACCCCAACCAGGGCCAGGGATTGAGCCTGCAACGGAGGTTCATGACCTTGACCAGAACTGAACCCAGGGCCCCTCAGTCTGCAGGCCAACACTCTATCTACTGAGCAAATCTGGCTAGGGCACAAGAGGAGTTTTTAAATATACGATTGCTAGACTCTACTCCCCAGAATGATTATTCAGTTAACCTAGAGGGCATGGGGAAAATGATTTTAAAAAGCTACCTAGTTAGCCCCGCCAGTGTGATTCAGTGGTTGAGCATCCACCTATGAATTAGAAAGTCATGGTTCGATTCCAGGTCAGGGCACTGCCCAGGTTGCGGGCTCAATCCCCAGTCCAGGGCATGCAGGAGGCAGCCAATCAATGATTCTCTCTCATTGGTGATGTTTCTCTCTCTCTTTCTCTCTCTCTCTCTCTCTCCCCCCTCTCTCTTCCCCAACCCCCACCTCTCTTTCTCCCATTCACTCTCTCTAAAAATCAATGGGGAAAAAATATCCTCAGGTGAGGATTAACCCCCTCCAAAAAAAAAAAAAATAAAACACCAAAAAGAAAGGTACAGCCCTGACCGGTTTGGTTCAGTGGATAGAGCATTGGCCTGTGGACTCAAGGGTCCCAGGTTCGATTCTGGTCAAGGGCATGTACCTTGGTTGCGGGCACATCCCCTGGGGGGGGGGGGGGGGCGGGCAGGAGGCAGCTGATCGATGTTTCTCTCTCATCGATGTTTCTAACTCTCTATCCCTCTCCCTTCCTCTCTGTAAAAAATCAATAAAATATATTTTTTTTTTTAAAAGAAAGGTACAATAAAAATGACAGGCTTTTCATGCACCCATAATGATAGTGGACCATGAACTTGTTACCAAACTCAAGGCGTTTGCCAGCTGGGGTGCTCTAGCTTGGGCTGCTCTATTCAAGAACAAAATGTGGCTGTCTGTCCCAAAGCAGTTTTCTTTTTCTTGCAGCAAGTAAAGGAGACAGGGCATTCATATCCAAATTCTGTCTCTCAGAAGGGAGGCTGAGCCTTGCTTCACTGCACTATTTAGTCCATTACATCGAAGTTGGCTACATTTATGGGCTGAGTTCCTGTCAAACTCATCCTGTTTACAGCTGGTCTGCAAAATACTGTGCTACATTTGAACATTTAGCAAGAACAGCATTCAATCAGAATAGCATTTGAGACCCCTGTCCTATCTAAAAAACAGCATCCACTCAAGTCTGCACACCTGATTTGGAGGGAGCACAGGAGGCTGTTCCCCACCTCATACATTCCTTAATTGAACCAGTAAGTATTCAGTCCCTCTACACCAGGTACTGTGTTGGGAGCACAGTAGCCAAGATCAGATTCTTGCCCATAGAGTTTATATTTTAGCCGAGGAAACAGTAAAAGGTAAACAAATAAAGCTAAGATAAGAGTGTGATAGATTTGCCTAACCGGTTTGGCTCAGTGGATGGAGCGTCGGCCTATGGACTCAAGGGTCCCAGGTTCGATTCTGGTCAAGGGCATGTACCTTGGTTGAGGGCACATACCCAGTGGGGAGTGTGCAGGAGGCAGCTGATTGATGTTTCTCTCTCATTGATGTTTCTAACTCTCTATCCCTCTCCCTTCCTCTCTGTGAAAAATCAATAAAATATATTTTTTTAAAAAGAGTGTTCTACAACAGATATAAAATGAGTGAATGTGACAGGGTGTAATGGGAAGGGGGTGCAGCTTTTCAGAAGACTGCCAACAAGAGGTGGGCTCTCAGGCAGAAAGAAAATCAACCAGGCACTGCCCTGGCTAGGAAGCTCAGTTGGTTGGAGCATTGTCCTAATAGGCCAAGGTTATGGGGTTTGACCTCCAGTCAGGACACATGCAAGAAACAACTAATAAATGCATAAATAAGTGGAACACCAAATCAATGTTTCTCTCCCTCTCCCTCTCTCTCTCAAATTCAATAATTATTTAAAAAATAAAAGAAAGGATATCAACCAGGCATTCAGCATGCTGAGCAAAGCTATCTCCAAGAACTGCATTCAGGGTCATCAAATACATGGTCACCATAGACCAGATGTTACTGGGTACTGCAGATCACTTTAGCTATTTCCTTTAAACTCCCAGGAGCAACATTTAAAACTTTTGTGATAGCCCTGGCCTGTTTAGGTCTGGGTTAGAGCATTGGCCAGAGGATGGAGGGATTATAGGTTCAATCCCCAGTCAAGAGCACGTACCTCAGTTGCAGGATCCCCTGCCTCAGTGGGACCAGGTATGGGGGGCAACCAATTGATTAGTCTTTCTCACCTCTCTCTCCTCCCATCTCCCTTCCACTCACTCAAAAAAATCAATGGAAAAAATATACTCAGGTGAGGATTTTAAAAATGTTAGAAAATTAAAAAATAAAACGCCTTTTATATAAAGTGTGGACTATACTGAAAGCTGCATTCTTTTTAAAAATATATATTTTTTATTGATTTCAGAGAGGAAGGGACAGGGAGAGTTAGAAACATCTATATATATAAAACTCTAACATGCAGAGACCGAACTGAACAACTGAACAACGGATCACTATGACATGTGCTGACCACCAGGGGGCATGCACGGAGCATGGCAGGCTTTGGCAGCGGGTGTTGGCAGAGCATGGAACATGGCGGGCATCGTCCATGGCAGCCCCACTTGCACCTGCTGCCAGTGCCGGAGCCGCTGCTCACACCCACTGCCAGCACTGGCCCCACTTGCACCCATAGCCAGTCCCAATTGCGCAGGCCTGGATCATCCCTGAGGGCTTCTTCACATCCCCCTGCTCCTGAGGGGCAATCAGGGCAGCAGCTGCTGCTCGCAACTGCTGTGGGCACTAGCCCCAATTGCTCTGTGCCATCAGCCTCAAAGAGTGCTCTGCACCTTCAGTTGGTGCAAGCAAGGCTGGTGCTGTCAGGGCTTGGGAGTAGAGGTGGGAGCAGAGGCAGAGGTGGGAGCAGGACTGCAGGAAGAAAGGGGATGGGTGGGGGGAGGGGAGCAGCAGCAGGAGGGGCCGGGCGAGGTCGCAGAGGATGGGCCGAGACCCGCCCCTGTCCCCACCACAGCCTTGCAGCCCACAGTTCCTTTCAAGGTGCACGAGTATGTGCACTGGATCCCTAGTCAATGATAACAGAGAATCATTGATCTGTTACTTCCTGCAGGCCCCATACTGGGAATTGAGCTGGAAATCTAGGCATGTGGCTTGACTGGGAATTGAACCTGGTTCATAGGTAGACACTCAACCACTAAGTCAGACCAGTCAGCATCAAGGCTACATTCTTGCATCCACCTCCTCTTTTCTGTTTTCACAACTCAGGGATAATTCTCACCAAAGAGTCCCTAGTTAACAGAAACTTCCCTTCCCCCTCACCTTCAAACAAGCCTCTTTTGAACTCTTAACAATTTTTGCTCTAAGCCTATTTTACAGGCTTGGGAAAATACTGATAAGACATTTCCCTAGGACATCTGCTGGACTGTCTCCTGGAAAGGAAGCAAACTGTAACTTTTCAAGACAGCCGTTGGTATCTATCTGCTCAACTTCAGCCCCAAATCCTCCTCTTTTCCTTGTCACCTAGCAACAGAAGCCATTACTCTTTAAAGGTGGAAGCAGCTTTTTGTTCCCTGCCTTGTATTGACTGGCAGTACAATGGTAAGCAAAATGAACTTCTCTACATGTCTTCTTTCAGTTGTGAATTCTTCCATAGTCCCCCTCACTGACCAAACCCTAACAGTAAACATTACTAGTATAGCCACTGTCTTTCAAAGACAATGTTTTGTCATGAGTAAAGCTAACCAGATGCTTTTACCACATATACTACAGCAAAAACTGCTAAAGTTGTCCCTGACCTTAACCTACACCAGTCCTTTACAGCATCCTATGTCTCCTGCTCTTTTCAAAGCAATATTTAGACCAATAGCCTTCTTTTCTCCCTGAACACGAGTTCTCAGGCTGGAGCAGTAGAGGGCTATGCATATTCAAGTTTGCCTATTTCTAGTGGGGCCTTTCTAGGGGGTGGAAGACCAGAGTATCATAGTAAGTATGTTCACACACCCACCAGACTAGAGCCTACCATGTGCCTAATAGTCTTTTAAGCTATTCACTTACATATTCAACTCATTTTACAAAGTTCAGTATTCCACTTAATTATTTAAATTAAAAACAAACTTGAAGATTAAATAGGTAACTAGTCCAAGTCTGGAACCCAGGACAGCTATAAGCCTTAGTGAGAATTCTTACTCGATTAAAGTTGTCAAGGGTGCGGAGAGCGCTGGGAAGCCCACACTCAGGCAAGTCTTTAATCTGCTTGGCTACTTACAACCACCCACCTTCCTATGCTCACACTCACCCAAGGGCTGGCAGCACTGGTGGGAGCTACTTTTCTAGAAGGAATGTCACTTGTGTAGATTCCTCCTCCCAATCACAATCAAATCCCCAGAGGATCATAGTTGTTTCCAAGAAAGGGTTTAGCAAAGCTCTTCTCCCCACATGGACGTCAGTGGAACAGAAATAAACACACACCAGCTACCTAAAGACCTTCCCATTCCCATTCTTCCCCGGCCTTTTAAAAGTTCAGTGCTTTCTGCAAAACATCTCACAAATTGCAATCATCCTAACTAGTCCTTATTCTCCACTAACACTGCAACTCCTACACCTAAAACAGGTCATGTTTTTTATCCAAGCAACCGCTATGTTTTCTCCTCTCCCTTCTCCAACAACCTCACCAAGCTATCCTTGGAACAAGGAAGCTTGAGGAACAGCTCCTACCATCAGCAGGTTCATAAGTGAGGCAGGGTGATAATCATGCTCTCCTAAGAGATTAGGAAGATATAAATGAGCATTCAAGAAACACACACAAAACACTTACCTGCCTGATAAGGACCAATAAATCCACATTGTGGTCTGGGTTCCTGACACAAGGAGAACCAGAGAGCTTTTCAGTAGAAGTTATTTTAAAAATTAACAACAATTTCATTCACTTTAAATTAAGCTGTTGTTTCCTTCTATCCAAATAATCTCGTTGAATAAAACAGATTAAATCACTGATTGCAATTCTCTCGGAATCGCAATTACAACAGAAACAGTTATAGTACATTTGCTCCTTTGTCAGTGAAATGCTCTAAGGAGAAACAGTCTGAAATCTCCAAAAAGCAGCACCCAGAGCACCATCTAGTGGAGGTCAAAAAGGAGCAGAGATCCCAAGTTAAGAACACAGGCAAGTACTTTGTAAACAGCCTAAATCTCCTTCCAATTGCCCACACCTCCAGAGAGCTGTGACCATCAGATGAGAGGCCTCATTTTCCATACAAATTAACAGGATAAAGTTTCTTTATGGGAATTTTCCTTGGGTGCTAGAAACTCTAATCTGTTAGGAGAGGGAAAATTTGAAATACTTTCACTTAGCACTTCGGTTTTGTTTTGTTTTGACTGTGTAAAAAAATAACTTTCTGCTACCAGTCAGACTCTTAGCAACCTCTGAGGAAAAGAAAACCCATCATCTAACAGACAATATTTCCTCACTCTGAAATAACATCTCCATCTCTGACTCAGGTACATGTGATCAAACGGGTATGCAGAAGCTTGCTTGGTGGTGGGGACCTTGCTGGGTCCTGGATTAAGTCCATGATGGATACAAAATCGAGTAGATGTCAAGTAACCTGGGGCTGAACTCCTTTTGTCTCTCGAGCCTTGAGTTTATGTACATGTAAAATGAGCACGATAAATACTACCTGCCTACCGGAGGGTAGGAGGAAACTAAACTTGACCCCATGCTTTGAGCTTAGAAGCATGAACAGACTGTTGAACCCCAGAGGGAAAGCAGGGAAAGGCGGTGGGAAGAGATCAACCAATGAACTTGTATGCATATATGCATAACCCAGGGACACAGACAATGGGGTGGTGAGGGCCTGGGGATGGCAGCGGGCTGGAGGAGGTTAACGGGGGAAAAGGAGGACCTATGTAATACTTTCAACAACAAAGATGAAAAGACAACGGGGGGGGGGGGGGGGGGGGGGCCTAAATGGAAATACCAGTTTGTAGAAGAGGGTGCACCTGGAAGGGGACACTGCCCCAAGAGTCCTTTACTGCTGAAACGTGGTGACCTTCACCATTTCTCTTGTGAACAAAGGGTGAATGAAAAAGGTTACATTAAGCACATCAAAGAAAAGGTAACAGCAATTCAAAGTGCTTCTTTACAAGTACATCAAATCATAGCTAATTGCCTAGGACTTGTCTGCAAAGGGTTACTGCATGAGCAGCAGGTGCATCCCTAAAACCCAGAGATTGTTTTCAAAGAGGCCCTTTTTAAAACAAACTTGAAAGCTGTGTGTAAAATTAGAAAAAAAAAAACACAACAAGAGTTATTCTACTCTCGCCCAAGAGAATGACAGAAACAAGGTCCCACCCCACAACCCTCACAAACCTGCATAGGCATTCCTTCCTCATCAGCATCCACCCCACCTCCCTTTGCTATTCCCCCCACCCCCTGCCCCCCACTTCAGGGCAGACAAAGATGAGTCACCTGCTTTCATCAACTTGTCATTTGAGAAAAAGCCCTCAAACAACTTCAGTTACACTCACAGGATGCTTTTAATTTTAAAGATAAAGAATGTTAATGTGTAAATCTCACTGCAAAGCGCTTGTATTCCGAAAATGTGTGATTAACACTTCCCCAGAAGAGACACCTTTCTCAATTTTAAAAAAAGGCGTTTTTAAAACGTGAGTAGCTTAAAGCCACTATCAGTGACTCCTTTTCCCTTGAGCACCTGACTCTGCCTCAACTCCAAGGTTTTCCCTCCACCTGCACCTCCCCCAGCCTCCCGTGGGCCCAGCCGCCTCACCCGGGGTCCTGCGAGGTCCCCAAGGGGTCCCCCCTGCAGCTGCTGAGGCCCCACGCCCAGCCCCGCCCCACCGCCCCGCCAGGTACCCCCGCTGCCGCCCCGCGGGCTTCACCTTGAAGGCGCCTCGAGGCGGGAGGGTGGCTCCGGGTGACTCCCCCAGGCGCCCGAGCATCTCGGGGAGCAGATCCCACCGCCCGCACCGCGCCGGGTGCTCCCATCGCACTGCAGCCCCGGCGCCTGTTACCTGCTGGGCTGCCGTGGCCGCGGGAGGCGGGCTCGCTGTGGCCCTGCAGCCCCGGGCGGGGAGGCCAGGAGACAGCAATAGGCCGCTGCACAGGATGGACCGGTGCCCTGGATGCTGAAAGCCGGGTCCCAGCCCCAACCTCCAGCCCAGAGAGTAACTGACTTGACCGCCTGGAAGGGCGCGGCCAGGGGGGAGGGGAGGGGCCACGGTAGAGGGGGCGGAGCGAGGACTAGAGGAGGGGGCGGGGCAACGCCTCAGCCCTCAGTTGTGAGCCTTGGGGGTCGCTTTGTATGAATGAGCTTATTTAAGGAATGAACTAGTAAGTACACAAGTGCCTAAAAGTTAATTCTATAGTTTATATTGCAAACAAAACAGAAATATCTATAAAGATCATGCAACCAAGGCTACTATTGTTTCCAGTCACAAAAGACTTAGTGTAAGCATGTGGAAATAGATTTCTGCCAGAAGTAACCCCCATAATTTTACAAAATGCTAACAAAAATTAAATCCTCTACACAGCTGGACTTGGGTAAGAGTTTTTAAATAAATCAATTATTAGAAAGGATAAAATGAACTGAAATAGCAGGTATCAACACTGCAGCTTTGTTGTTGTATGTTGTTAAAAGCCAATTTTCTTATTAGAATTAACTGTAGTAAGAAACCCTGGAGGGCCTTGGAGGGCTTGAGTGTTTTTCCAGAACTATAAAAATAAATTTTATTATTTGAGGCAAAAAAAAAAAAAATGGAATAGTGGCATTGCTTTATCATTTTCACAATCTCTTTTGTGTTTGGTTTAACAGAAGAGAGTTTATTCAGTCTCTTGTAATATTATACATCATACAATTTCCTCTGGAAATTTCTTTGTAATCACTCCTTTCTCCACTAATTCTCTATTATAAGCCCTTGTTTTAGTTCTATCATTTATTCCCCAAAATTGGTATATTCATATTATATCGACATTGACAGTTTCTGTGGACCTTAATTTTTAGAAAGTGTAGCAAACACAAAGATTGCACATGATTGCACATGTAACATTAGCCTATTACCCTTCTAAAATTGGTGGTCCTATCTCCCATGAGGCAATCATTCTCCCCATATCTTACATAGTTTTTAAATATGTTAATATGTATAAATATATAATGTAACCTGTAATGTGCTGTACAGATATGAGCTTAAGTATTTCAGTAAAAGTGAACACAATACTCTTCCTTAGTTGTATATAAATTCAAGTCACATACCTGGATCCATGAATAGATGATGACTAGATCACTAATATCCAAATAGTAGTGTGAGAATATGATTCCTGGTTGTGATTTGATCATAGCTTTTGGGTAGTGGTGTCGTTTCTCTAGTTACCTATGACATAGTGCTGTATCGAAAATCAGCGAGCTGGACTAGAAGCCTTAATGAGCCAATTAGTTAGGAGTCATCTTTATTGCTCACAGGTTCAGAGCAGATTACCTCTGTCAAATTCTGAACAAGCACAGGAAGGAGTATTTCCTTTTTATATCCTTCTAGTTCTTTGTATAAGTTATTTTTGTAGACAGCTTTAACCTTGAGTACATATCATATCTAGCAAAAACCTGTCATACTATACAGACAACTTGTAACCTTGAGTATATGTCATATCTTTATAGACACCTGACATCAGTATCAGCGTATCAGTCCCTTATGTTAGAGGGCTAGCTTTCAAGGTCAGACAATTAAGTTTAACTTTTCTATTATCCAAGCTAAAAAACAAAGTTATATTTTACAGAATAAGAGACTATCTAAAAATAGCAGAATTGACCTACTGAATAAGAGACTGTCTAAGAATAACATAGTTCAAACAGCAGTTTCAAATAGCAATTTTCCAAAGGAGGATTACTATACTTCAATAGAAACTCAGTTTAACTAACCATAGATCCTTATAGATTTAGTGGTTACTAGAAGACACAATTAGTTCTGAAAACACTTTGGGACTTTTTAATTTTGTTATAGGAGTCTAACTTCTGATAGCTGATAAGCAGGGCAAGTGTGTGTATGTAAAATGTGAATTACCTGACATCATATTGGAACATGCTCTATTCCCATGACCCCTAGCCATTCTAGAAACATAGTAACATTTGGAAATGTAATATAATTTTTATTTTTTTGCATCAATCTTATGGATTTAGTACACTTCTTCCTATTTCTCACTAACGAACACTCTGGACTCTGCCTACAATGGGAAGTAAAAGCTAACTGCTTTGCAGTAGCAGCAATGAAATGCATTCTGTCACTCAACTGATATCAGTGACCAAGTGAAATGAGATCATTTCCTAGCAGTGAACTCAAAAGGAAAGCTCTTAAATGTTCCACAGGAATCTTAGTGTGCCCTTGTCAGTATAATGTAGCCGATAGAGTGACAACCTGATTTCCCAGTAAGTATTCACTGTAGCCATGCCAGCTTCTGGGCTCTACCACTGGCTATGGCTTTGATATTGAGTAGAGATAGTCATTTTTGAAGGACGTAAATTGTCTTATTTATTACTGATGTTCCTTGTCTCATTTATTGACTTTGTCACAGCTGTAGAATGCAGCTACTTTCTTTCCACGTATTTTACAATAAAAAAAAAAACACACATAAGAGAAATACATTGGAGAGTAAGTAGTTTATTTAATGTTTGAAATAGGCTGTCTGCAAATTAGAAATAATTTTCATAAAAGGAATATGTAACTTAAAACAAAACCTATGGATAATGATCACTTATTCTAATTGTGTTGTAGTATTATTTAGAAACTTTTCTTCCTAGTTAAGACAACCAAAATACCCATGTTTTAAACTTTAAAGTGAAGCTTGTGAAATTGGGAATTCTCTGTATAAAGATCTACAAACGATGATCAGATGTCAATTTTTATGAACATAGTTAATTATATCAGAGCCTAGCACATATTAGCAATGGGAAACTTGAAAACACAAAATATAATTGTTCCTGAATATGATGAACCAGCTTAGAACATAAAAATATTATTTACGTAAACAACAATTCTGAAGTGGACAAAAAACTAAACTCTTATACTCTTAGATATTTTCTAGAGTCAAGTATATTTAGACTTGGTGGTTTAAGCTCAGAGGAAATTCATGTGTCCTCTTGATCCTGACTCAATGATAAAACCCTAGTGTGTAAAATGCTTGTACAGTGGGGCCTTGACTTACGAGTGTCCTGACTAACGGGTTTTTTGAGATACCAGCTGTCTCAATTTTTTGCATTGAGTTGATAGAGTAATTTGAGTTAACAAGCTCCTTAATGAGCTCCTTAACGAGCTCGGTCTCAGAATGAATTAAACTCGTAAGTCAAGGCCCCACTGTACTGGAAAAACCCATCAAATATTTAATATACCCAGGACAAAGTTCCCAACTAAAATTACTGAATGGTTTCCTAATAAAATAATTTAAAAATAATCAGAGTAAAAATAAAACAGTAGTTTCCCTTTCTAGCCACAACAAAGAAATGAACTGGATTAACCCTCTCTCCTTATGCAAAGACAAAATCTGAAGGCAAACAAAAATATATAAAATAATTATTTTCAGACATTGGAAAAAATTCAGTGTAAATCTATGATACTTTTAAAAAAACACCCAACAGGATGAATCCTGTAAATTTTCCCCAATTATTGCCTGGAAACATCTTGCTCACTGCAGAGCAAGAGGGGTTTGTGAGTGTACAGTGTGGGTAGGTGAGATTGTCACCCTCTTATGTTTTTATAGAGTCTAGAACATCTGTCTGCAAAAGACTCAACACTGGTGCATTTCTGGCCTGCAGAGAAACATTAAGGCATTTTTCTAAATTATGGATCCGAGTGTATATGATCTGAATGATAAATAACATTAATTTATTAGTTTCAGAAAAGAAATGGACAGAATGGTAAATTCAACTAAAGTCTGTCAACATGTTGTACAGTAAACTAACTGTATTTAGAATAAATAGGTGTGATATGGGCTTTAAACTGAACAATCTATTGCCTTGAATCTGTCTATTAACTTTTCTAGATCCCAGCTTCCTCATCTGTAAAATGAAATTGCTAAACAAAAGCAGTAGTTGGTAATAATTGAAAGTAGTAAATACCATTATTGCACATCATTTACATGTCTCAATAACTTTCTGCATCATCTCTCTGAAATAAGAATTCTTAGTATTGGATTTTACAGTGAGAATAAGTAAGACTACAGTGAGAATAGCTAGTAGATGACAGAGAGTGAATATGCACCTAGGTATACATGTTTCCCAACTCTGTGTTACTATTCACCAGATTATAATGCTTAGATATGAATTCACCATAAACCATGTATTTGCACTACATAACAGAAGGAATGGAGAGCAGTAGGTGGTTAATGTTAATAATAAAAAAGGAAGATGGATGCAATTATACTAAATATTTTCAAAACCAAATTCTAAAAGCATAGAGACACATTCTGATATCTTGGGAAAAGATATTTTGGCAGTCTAATAAACTTTAGTTATGATGATGCTTCTTTGAAAATTAGGAACAAGTTCTGGTTTTAGTGGAATTATTGTAGGCAACTGGATTAATTTAAAATAGTATTGAAAATTAAAAATGTTTTAATTTTTTCTATTTAAAATTGTAGCACAATGCACATCCATGTTTAAATCCATTTTTATATTTATTAATTACTAGAGGCCCATTGCATGAAGAGATTCATACAATAGGCCTTCCCTTCCCTTCCCCTGGCTGCCGGCACCGGTTTTCCTCAGGCACCTGGGACCCAGTGCTGCTCTGGCTGGAGCCTTCAGTCTTCGCTCTGCCTCTTCGCACCTATGTATGCAAATTAACTTCCATCTTTGTTGGGTTAATTTGCATACTCTTCTGATTGGCTGATGAGCGTAGTGGAGGGACAGTCAATTTACAGGTTTGTATATTATTAGGTAAAAAATATTAATTCTTTAAAAAATATATATTTTATTGATTTTTACAGAGAGGAAGGGAGAGGGATAGAGAGTTAGAAACATCCATGAGAGAGAAACATGGATCAGCTGCCTCCTGCACACCCCCCACTTGGGAAGTACCTGCAACCAAGGTACATGCCCTTGACTGGAATCCAACCCAGGACTCTTCAGTCCACAGGCTGATACTCTAGCCACTGAGCCAAACTGGTCAGGGCAAGATATTAATTCTTGTGTCATAATTTGTACAAATAATCCACTGAATGTATATGATTCTATGAATCCTGAGCCATAATATACTTGTGGAATCATTACCACAATTAAGAAAAAGACCACATCGAACATGCCTAGAGGGATTCCTTATGCCCCTTAGTAGCCAATCCCTTCATCTGCCCCTGGCTGCAGACAATTGGTGGTCAGTGTCTTATTACTGTATGTTTCAATATTCTGGAATTCTATATAAGTGGAATCATGTAATATACAGTTTTTATTTCTATTTCAATTCATAGATGACTATTATTTTTAGATTCACCCATGTCATTGCATGTATCAGAAGTCCATTTTCTTTTAATTGTACAGTTGTATTTAATTGTAAGTGGTAATCTACTTACTTGATGAGCATCTTATCTTGTGCTCATCCATGATTTTTTTGCAAAGTGTTTGTTAAAATATTTTGTCTACTTCTAAAGAAATCTTTTGTTACACTAGCTGGTTAGAGAGGTTACTTGTCCAAGCTCTTTTAAATGATATCTGTAAAGTCCACTTATTTGGCAAAGTAATAGCTAAAATTCATGTCATTGAATTTCATAAATGCAGACTGCCTCACGCTCACATATTATTGATATTAGATAGTGAGTCCAAATTATGTTCCTCTAATTAATTCCCTTTCAATGAGCACAAATTTCGTGCACTGTGCTACTAGTATATATATAAAAGCCAAGCAATGGGAATGACCAGAACGACTGGTCACTATGAAGTGCACTGTGGCCGACTAACTGGCCCAATCAGGAGTGGGGCCAGCCAGCCAACCTCCCACGGCCCCTCCCCCCAGCTGGCCTGGCTCTGATCGGCCCCAATTGGGGCAGGCCAACCAGACCTCACCAATGCATAAATTTCTGCACTGAGCCTTTAGTAAATAAATAAAAGCCAACTTGGAGAGAACTCCCTCTCAAAAAAAAGGTGGTGAAAATTTGAATATTAGAAAATAATAATTAGAAAAATTGGATTGAGCTGAGATTGTCATCTGTGCAGAGAGTTCCTGATAATACTAAAAGGTACATGTGACAAAAATACATTTAAAAGATAATCATACGTATTTCAATTTCCAATATTAAAAACATTGTGATATGGTAGTATATATCAAATTATGTAAATCTTACATTTAGTCTAAGTTTGTCAAAAATAAGATGATTTTTTATAATAATTTTAGTCCAACCTTTATTGATATGGAAAATTGTCAATATTATTTAAAAATGCAATCTACAAAACAGCCTATGAGGTATAATAATGACTTCATGTATTGGCATGCACATTCATAGATATATTATACAAGTGTTAGTGACTGAGTCAAGGATGAGTGTAGCATTGAATTGTAGTGTTGACTGAAAATTATACAAACCAAGAGCAATGCAAATTCTAAGGAAATATAAGCTCACTGGGGGCTATGATAGTTCACAAAAAAAAATCTTGAAATGTGGCTGAAGTTCATAGACTGCAGAGAAGAGGAAAGAGTACGCCAGGTTTGGGGGAAGGTGAGGAAAGGCACAGAAGCATTCCCATGGTATGTGAGAGGATGTATGAAAGACCCCAACTGGAGGAAGCAGAGGTTCTAGGTGGGAGTAAGACTGGACAGGAAGGTTGGGGGGAATGATGGAGTGTCTTCCGGGAGGCAGAGCCTTCTTCCATTAAAGTGAAGTTACAGTACTGAAGCAGGTCAATTCATTTCAATTCCATTTTATACTCACTTTTGTGGATGAGATAGAATTTCTCTCAAAACATAACTATAGAGAAGTTTGTGTAACAAGTTATTATTGGTTAAGATCTCGATATAATTAAATGCCAGCCAGCACCAATAGTTTTGCACCTTTGAGTCAAACATATTTATTTCTGTGTAAATAAAATATCACTAAATAAGTATATCTTGTGTTGTTATAAAGAAATGTTAATGTGCTTCCAAAACTTAAGAGAGAACTAAGGATAAATCCTTTCCATCCCATTTTTCTGTGCGAGCCAGACTAGATGAAGTTGCTTGGCATGAATGCTAAACAATATCTTGGTTTAGATGTGGGTTTGATTTTTTTTTTTTTTGCTGTGAATGTTAATGCAAATTCTCTTCGTGTACTTTTGTATAATGTAGCACCTGACTTTCAAAGCAGGTAGAAATGGGCAAAGACAACCAACGTCAAGGCAAAAATTACCTTTTCACTTAACTTTGTCATATAGTATAAATTATTGCTCCCTGGGATCATGGGCAGCTTGACCCGAAGGGGCAGATCCAGTAGTGCAGCCACTCCCATGCCTGAAAAGTGAGCTTTGTGCTCGCCCTGTCGGGAACAAAGGAGAGCTTTGTCTTTCCTTTTAGGCTTTATTTCCTTGGTTCAGGCCTATCTACCCCTACTGTAACCAAAGCAGCAAAGGGTCATACAGTCAGGTTGAAGGGGCATGGCCTGAAGACCTCCTGGTCTGCCACCAGCCAGTTGCTACCCCCCACTGCACTGCATGAGGGCACCCCAAGCACCACAGTTACACCCATGGGACTTGTCTGTGGCTCTCCTGCCCCATGTAAGACAAGGCCTCCTGCCACTCTTCCTGTCCTTGGCAAGGCTGCTGGTGGCCTTCTTGGTGGGAGCAAAGCCAGCAGCCTTGGAGTGGGTGCTGTGGTAACTCTCCATAGAAGGCCTGGGCCCCTGTTCTCCTACTCCCTTGCCCAGGCCACACCTGGAATGACCAGGACCCCCTGGTCCCCGTGGCCCTGCTGTCTTGGAGTTCCAGGTTGGAATGTGGGGGCCCCACAGGGCGGAGCCCTCAGAGGCTGGCTCCTCTCACTTGAGGTCTGAGCTTCCAGAGTGGGGAAATCAGTCCACGGGGCCTGGTCCAAAAATCATTTCTCTCTGAAACCAACACAAAACCAACAATCAAACCAAACCCAAAATCACAACATATAACGCTTTGCTGGTGCAGAGCTGGCTAATTTCTTCTGGCCTCCAAGGAGCTATGGTTCCAGAAAAAGAAAACTCCAGGAGTGACTGTACCACCCATTCTAGGGCCAGAGGCCTGGCTTTCCACCTGTCCCCTGGTAGACACTATGATCACACAACTGGAGTGAGGTAATCAATCAAAGATCTTGTATGCATATATGTATAACCCATGGACACAGACAATAAGGGTTGAAGACCTGGGACTAGACTGGGGGGCTGGAGGCGCCAATGTGGGGGGGAGGGGGGAAGGAGGCATATGTAATACTTTCAACAATGAATAGTTATTTAAAAACAAAACAATAGCAGTCTTCCTAGAGCAACACATCTTTTCTTGTTTCCAAGCACTGATGGATAATATATGCACTGCTTAGAGAAAACATTTATTATGGTAACTAACTTCAGGCAGAATTAAGCAATAAAAAAAAAAGATAGACTCCAGTGTAGTGTAGTCTTTTAGGCTCTAAAAAAGAAAAAAACAAAACAAAAAACATGTGGGACCTGAAAACCAGGTCAACTAGTCATAGTCTTCCTCTACAAAGAAAAACATCTAAAAAATGAAAGGAATCTCTACACACAGTTGAGTTGAGCAAACATTGAAAACCTGGAGAATTAGGTTTGTTACAGAATTAGTTTGAGAAAAGTGTATTGCTCTTTGGGCCAGTTGGTTTAATTAGTGCTATTTCCCCTAAATTATTTCTTCAATGCTATTCCCTTGACAGCATGATACTTTTTCTTTCCTGTATCGTTTTCTTTCCCAGTCCAAATGTCAGGACTTGGGCTAACTCTAAAGTGTCATGTAGGTATTTGTTGAGTATAGTCATTCCAAAACTGTCACGTATTTGCCATTACACATGCTGTTCCATGCAGGAGAAGTTGCATATGCCAAACAAACAAGCAGAAAAAACACGTTACTTTTGACCATTGTATCGCAACCAGTTAGTCTAAATGCTGCCTGTTATCCTTCCTGATCCTTTGGTGTCCACTGTCACCTCTCTTGCTTTAAGTTCTCAACTTATAAACCAGAAGTTTAAAAATTAAAAGTTAAAGTAATGTCACATTCAAAGGGCTCAACAACATATATTCATTCATGTTACTAAATAAGAACAGGCAACACTTAAGGGTTAAGGACTGTTTCTACCCTGCTTTGCTCCATAACAATTACTGCTCTCAGCTCCAGAGCTCAGGCCCTCTCTGCCCTGCACAGTTACTTCCTCCAAAGGCTGATCTACCAACCATGCCCAACTCCTTTCCTGGGGATCTCAAGTAAGATCAGGGGCTTAGTTGTTAATATTATAATGATGACTTTATAATGATGATATATGTACATGCTTTAAATCTTTTTTATGCTGCTTGTGTACCATAAAATCAGTGAATGTTAACTTTTAATCAAAGCTGGATTTGAAATTCTTTCCCAGGATAATGTCCTATTAGGGAAATTCAATGTTATTGTTCTAATTCACAGCATCTACCTTCCCAATCACTCTTCATAATGAGAAATATATGCAATAATTTATTGAATAAACATATAAAATTGCTTTCCTTCTCCTCAGTTTTCAACCTTCCCAACTCTTTTTGGCCCTACAAAGAGCCATAAAGGAAAAAAATCTTGGTAAAATGAAGTCAAGCAGATGTGGTTTTGAATCCTAACTCTGTGATGGTAGTTCATTTTTCAAGAATATTTCTGTGATGGTATGAGTAAAGAACATACCTCATTGCTTGTTAGATAACATGTCCTCAGTGAACAGTAACTATTCAGTTTAAAAACCTAGAATATTTCACCCAAATTGTTAACATCTAGCACCTCCGTTTTTACCAGTCATATTTTGCCGGAAGCCGGTCCATCCTTGCTGCTTGACACAGTCGCTGCAGGAAAGAAACATCTATACAGCATATGTTTCAATGGACCTGGCATATATAGCATACTGTTTTTAATATGTTTGCTCCCTTTAGCGCCATGTGTTTTAACCAAGGTCACCTCTCCGAGAAAGGTTGTTTCCCCAGGTGGGGATCTTTCCCTGAGGTTAGGGAGGGGATACAACCCCTTAATTAAGTGCCAGGCGGGTAGTTAAGCTACATGGTCTTTACTCCCTGGAATGAAGATGAGAAACACCTTGTAATAGAAATTGACAGGATTAAAATCGGCTGGTATAAATACGGATGTAACAAGACAATAAACGTCAGATCCTCATCAGTTCCTAACCAGAACTCCGACCAGAACTTTGGCTGGAGATCCTGGCTATAGGTCCTGACTAGTCTGCTGACCAACTGAAGGCTGTCTTCGTGTCATTCCTTCTTCGCCGACTCCGTCCACACCTTTGGGGACCCCTGGACCTGCTGGGATTGGACCCCAGCAATATTTTAGAAATTGTTATGCATAAAATAATGTGGACTTAATTTTTTTTTTACTTTTAATCACATTTAATGATTATATATAAAATAATATTATATGATCTTAAAATCCAAGTTTGGTCATCTTTCTTCTCAGCCTAATCTTTCAACAGCTCCCCACTCCAGCTAAGAGAAAATGTAATTCATCACCATGGCATTCAAAAGGGCAACAGGATCTGGTTCCTGCCTGTCTACAACCTAATCTAACTCAATAAGCTCTGGCCACATTGCTCAGTGTGTTGAACACGCATGTTCTTTCCCAGATTAAAGACTTTGCATTTGCTGTCCCCTCCACCTGCACATGTGCTCCAACCCACTCTTCTGTCCCATGGCCAGCTTCTTCTCATCCTTCCTGTTTCGACCCAGCTGTCATTTCCACAGAAGCCTCCTCTGACAACCATCCCTGAAAAGGTCCTAGTCTCCTATTCTGCCCTTTATGTGCTCTTCTCGGCAATTCACTTTCTGCTTCTTTTTAGGACCTACCTTCCCCACTGGAAGGCTAAACTACAAGAAAGTATTAAAATGTGCCGAGAACCAATTCCAGCATGTCATAATTTCAAGAGTTTCATCAAAAGGTTGATGAGACTTGGGGACTCAACAGGGGTGAGTCACACATGTAGTCATCTGTTGGGAATGGCTAAAAGCATTTCCCCAAACCTGAATAGGAAACTGATTGTGGCTGTCACACAGTTAAAGGGCATCTTAATCTACATGTTATTGCCTCCTACTGGCCAAACACCTGAACAGCTGTAGGCTATTCCCCTAACTGACAATGCTTCTGTACCCTTTGAAACCTTACCCTTTGAAGTGTATTACCTACACCTTGCCTTAGGACAAATTGTGTTAATAAAAGCAAAGGTCTTAGACAAGAAGGGAGTCTTCAGTTTCTTTAGCTGAAGGTCCTCTGACCCCCAATGGCCTTTCAAAATTATATCTCATCTCCAGATTCTTTATTAGTCTCTGGATTCCTATGTCATCTACGCACATCCCCTTTTCCAGATTACTGAACCCTTCTTGATGCTGGGACAAGAACCCCAGAAAAATGACCCAGTTTTGACATTAAAATTACAACTACACTACAGAACAACCATCATTCAGAACCACCTGAAATAGAGCTGAAGGGAAGTCCTACAACTACAACTTTAAAGAAGGAGCCACATGGAGACTGGTAGGAGAGATG
This sequence comes from Myotis yumanensis, assembly GCF_028538775.1. Taxonomy (NCBI): domain Eukaryota; kingdom Metazoa; phylum Chordata; class Mammalia; order Chiroptera; family Vespertilionidae; genus Myotis; species Myotis yumanensis. The sequence goes on from NW_027223752.1 coordinate 139,390,035, forward strand.
GAGGGTTGGAATAGGCTGGTCCCACAACTACGTGTGACAGATAAAAATCAGGAAGATACGTTGGCTGTGGAGGTACCCCCCCTGAGGAGTGAGGGGTCCCAGTCCCATACCAGAGCCTTAAAATTGGCTCATACTGCTTGCCCCACCTTAGTGGTTCCGGGAAAACCTACTCCAGCTACCTTTCTGGACCCACCCAAGCTGTTCCCAATGGCTTTAACATAGGACTGGCCTGTTTGGCTCATGCTTCAGATTTCTCTAAAACTCTCAATTAAGCAGCTTCTGGTCTCAGCCAACCCCATGCCTCTAGTTATGTGGCCCAGGCCTGGCACTAGCAGCAGCCGGCCTTGGTTCACAGCTTGGCCTTGCCTGGGTACCTCCAAGCCTAGCACAAGAAGCACCCACTGCAGATGGCTTTGTAGTTTATTCTTTGTGGGCCCAGGCAGAACACAGGTGGTGGCTGACATATATTGCCTTCCTTACACTGTCAAGTGTACAGAGAAAAATTTTCCAGAGACTAAATGATATGCTATATTCTAACAGATTGAATCTATAAATAAATATGAGAATCCAACTGTCAACTAATAACCTAGATATTAAAGGGGTTTAAAAAATTTGAAACAGTAACTCTTCTTAATATTTGTTTTAGTTTTGGAAAATAGTTATATTAAAATATTCATATGAACAAGTATTAGATGTCTTATTGTTATTTTAAATGAATTAACACATCTTTTTAAATTTCTCATTCTTAATTTCTAACAAAAATTATTTATCCCTATTTGCTGAAGCTCTTTAGGATGCTCAATAATTTTTAAAATTGTTAAGGGGATGAAACCTACAAATGTGAGAGTCATTGGATTATAACATTCAAAGGAAAAGACTGGAGTGGGGTGAAACAGGTAAAAATGGTACTGTGCAGCCTTATAATTTCCCTCCTTTTCTGAAATGAAAGCAGCACTAAATGTTTTCATGTTCAAAAAATAGAGCACATTAGAAATATTCTCACACTTTAATTTCTATAAAGTCAGTTACCACCACCTAGTGTTATGATTAAATACTACATCTTTTTTTTTTTGGAATTTTATACAAATGTTTAGAATAGCCTATTTATAATAGCATGTTACTCAGTATAATAAAGTAGCTATTCATAATTCTTAAGTAATAAGTTATTCATATTAGGTCAACAATCACATGTTTAATCATGTAGTTTGGATGGTATTATTTAAACAATGTATTAATCTGGTTTCCTTAAACAGAATATTTACTTAAAATTTTTTATCTGCTTTTAATGGCTAAAGTACACCATTAAGAATATTTATCATTGCCTGGTTAGTGTTGCTCAGTTGTTAAGTGTTGACCCATGAACCAGGAGGTTAAGGTTTGATTCCCAGTCAGGGTACATGCCCAGGTAGCGGGCTGAATCCCAGTGAGGGGCGGGCAGGAGGCAGCCAATCAATCATTCTCTCTCATAATTGATGTTTCTATCTCGCTCTCCCTCTTCCTTCCTCTTTCTGAAACCAATAAAAATATACTCTCTTTGAAGACTTTACTAAACTTAACTAAGGAGGTAAAGGACCTGTACTCAGAAAATTACAGGACACTGGAAAAAGAGATAGAGGAAGACAAGAAACAAATGGAAGAATATACTGTGTTCATAGATTGGTAGAATCAACATCATTAAAATGCTCATACTACCCAAGGCAATCTATAGATTGGTAGAATCAACATCATTAAAATGCTCATACTACCCAAGGCAATCTATAGATTCAATTCACTCCCCATTAAAATATCAATGACATATTTAAAAAACCTAGAACAAACTCTCCAAAAATTCATCTATACTAATAAAAGGCCTGTGGCTCTGACACCATAATGCAGAATGACCAAACAACCGGTCACCAGGAGGTCCAGAGACCAGAACACAGCGGCCCCAGCAGGGACATGCACCCCGATCGGGGGTGTGGCTGCTGGCCTGTAAAAAGCCAGTGCTCTAAGCCCAGGCTGGCCTTGCACCCCAGCAGGGACCCACACCCTGATTGGGGGCATGGCCGGCCTGCAAACTGCTGGGGGCCCAAGCCCAGGCCGGCCTCACCCCCCCCCCCCCCCCCCAGCAGAATCAGCCCTCAGGGAATCGGCCGTTGGTCAGCTTGCTGTCAGTGGCCTGACAGCCAGGAATCCCATTCACCAGCACCCAGAGCTCAGACAATTTGTTATTGTTTATTTATTAATAAATTTATATATTACTTTCATATACATTTTTCTAATTTTCTTTCATCTCTGACACTTCTATTATAGAGAAAGGGCAAATAGTGATATTAAAATATTTCTTCTAATTAATTCCCTTTCAATGTGCATGAATTCATGCACTGGGCCACTAGTCTGGAATGAAAAAAGACCTGGAATAGCCACAGCAACATTGAGAAAGAAGAACAAAGTTGGAGGGGTCACAATACCAGATATCAAGCTATATTACAAAGCTACTGTTCTCAAAACTGCCTGGTACTGGCACAAGAACAGACATATAGACCAATGGATAAGAAGAGAGAACCCAGAAATTGACCCAAGCCATTATGCTCAATTAATATTTGACAAAGGAGGCAAGAGCATACAATAGAGTCAAGACAGTCTTTCAATAAATGGTGTTGGGAAAATTGGACAGATACATGCAAAAATGAAACTAGATCACCAACTTACACCATACACAAAAATAAACCCAAAAAGAATAAAGGACTTAAATGTAAGATGGGAAACCATAAAAATCTTAGAAGAAGCCATAGGCAGCAACATAACAGACATATGTCATAGCAATATCTTTACAGACACAGATCCTAGGGCAATGGAAACAAAGGAGAAAATAAACAAATGATACTACATCAAAATAAAAAGCTTCTGCACAGCAAAAGAAACCATCAACACAACAACAAGAAAGCCCACTGCATTGGAGAACATATTTGCCAATGCTATTTCACATAAGAGTTTAATCTCCAAAATTTACAGGGAACTCACACAACTTAACAAAAGGAAGATAAACAACCCAATCAAAAAATGTGCAAAGGACCTAAATAGACACTTTCCAAAAGAGGACATACAGAAGGCTGAGAGACATATGAAAACATGGTCAAAGTCACTAATCATCCAAGAGATGCAAATCAAAATGACAATGAGGTTCCATCTCACACCTGTCAGAATGGCTATCATCAACAAATTAACAAATGACAAGTGCTGGAGAGGATACAGAGAAAAAGGAACCCTCTTGCACTGCTGATGGGAATGCAGCCACTGTGGAAAACAGTATGGTGTTTCTTAAAAAAATTAAAAATGGAACTCTCATTTGACCCAGTAACCCCACTTCTAGGAATATATCCCAAGAAAACAGAAACACCAATCAGAAAGGATATAGTAGCACAATTTACAATAGCTAAGATTTGGAAACAGCCTAAATGCCCATCAGCAGATGAGTGGATTAGAAAACTGTGGTACAGCTACACAATGGAATACTATGCTGCTGTAAAAAAAGAAGAAATTCTTACCATTTGCAACAGCATGGATGGAAATGGAGAGCATTATGCTAAGCAAAATAAGCCAGTCAGAGAAAGATAAATATCACATGATCTCACTCATATGTGGAATATAGTGAACAACATAAACTGATGAACAAAAACAGAACCAGAGACTAGAAGCATTGAACAGGCTGTCCAACCTATGAGGGAAGGTGGGGGGTGAGGGGTTAACAGTGGTCGGCACAAACAGTGACTCGCAAGCCACATGCGGCCCTTTGGCCCACGGGGTTAAGAGATCAACCAAAGGACTTGTATACATGCATATGAGCATAACCAATGGACACAGACAGTAGGGGGGTGAGGGTATGTGTTGTGGGGGTAGGAGTGGTCAGGGAGAGGTCAATGGTGAAAAAAGAAGACTTATGTAATACTTTAAACAATAAAGAATTAAAAAAAAGAAAAGAAATAACTTGCCTGCACTCAACACTGGTGCTTCAAAGTTGAGTATCTGTCTTGTTCCACCTGCATTTCCTGTGTCTACAACCCAAACTGGCACAAGGTCCTCAGTAAATGAAATAATTAAGTTGCCCTGGCTGGTGTGGCTGGGTTGGTTGAGCGTAGATTCATGCACCAAAAGGTTTCCACTTCAATTTCTATCCAGCTTGCAGATTCCATCCCCAACTGGGGCAAGTACTGAAGGCAACTGATCATTGTTTCTCTGTCACATCCATGTTTCTCTCTCTCCCTCCCTCTCCCTTCCTTTCCCCCTAAAACAAATACAAAATATGTAAAAATAAAATAAATGAATAAGTTAGTTAATTTTATGTTCAGAAAAACCCTATTTCCACCTTTTGATTCTACACAGAATAATGCAAATAAAATCTACAGATAAACTGTCTTAAATACAGGTTTAACTTCCTCCTTCCCCAACATTCTTAAAAGAACAGGCCAAACTCCTTAGACAGCTCTCTCCTCAGGAAGTCTGCCCACAGGCTGGCCCAGCTGGCATCTGGGGACTTATATTTCAAGAGAGTCCCACCACCTTTACTTAAGAGGGCTCTCGGTACCCTAACCAGTTTGGCTCAGTGGATAGAGCTTCGGCCTGTGGACTGAAGGGTCCCAGGTTCGATTCCCGTCAAGGGCATGTACCTTGGTTTCGGCTCAATCCCCAGTAGGGCGTGTGCAGGAGGCAGCTGATCGATGTTTCTCTCTCATTGATGTTTCTAACTCTCTATCCCTCTCCCTTCCTCTCTGTAAAAAATCAATAAAAATATATGTACATATATATATATATATTTTTTTTTTTTAAAAAGAGGGCTCTCTGTGCCTACACCAATTATGCAATGTGCTTTGTATTAAACACGATTGTCCTTCTGGGGTCTGGAACTAGGCTGTATGCCAGTGTGGGATGCCCACAGGATGGGCCGCCAACACAATGTCAGGGTGCTGAGTCTCTGCTGGCAGCACTTCAGGTGTCCCAGAAATGGGTGCTGGGGAGTTCAGTGCTCCCGTGTCTCCACTGGGAGCCAAAGCCTGATCCCCAGGACTTCTCCCCTGGAGCCTTTGCAAATGTTGCCTTGTCCTTTCCCCGTGATACATCAAAGCCGCCAGTCTTCCCAATGAATCAGCAAGCCTGGGGGTCTTGGGGGACCTGATCCATAGCCAAACGCAGTCAATGTTTACTCTTGTCAACTGTCCTCCCTTTGAACAGATAAATGATCAAACTCTTGTTTTATACAATAAGTTGCCTATTATTGCTAATTGTTCAATAAACCTGAATTATCTACAGGTGAACCTGTTAATCAGTGGCAGGCATTACCTTCTGTCTCTATGTGTTCATGCTTCTCCCTAAGCTGAGACCTTCCTCGAGGGGCGCTCTGGGCCTGCCAGGCTCAGATAAACTGTCTTAAATACAGGTTTAACTTCCTCCTTCCCCAACATTCTTAAAAGAACAGGCCAAACTCCTTAGACAGCTCTCTCCTCAGGAAGTCTGCCCACAGGCTGGCCCAGCTGGCATCTGGGGACTTATATTTCAAGAGAGTCCCACCACCTTTACTTAAGAGGGCTCTCGGTACCCTAACCAGTTTGGCTCAGTGGATAGAGCTTCGGCCTGTGAGGACTCTGGACTGCCAGGCTCTCTGGATGAGTCGGACTTGCCCTGGAAGCAGCTCCTTCTCCCCATGGGCCTTGCAGAGCCTCTGGCAAGGCTGCAGGTGGCAGTGAGGACATGCCTCCCTCCCTCAGCTGCATCTTGAGCAACTTCTGCAAGTCAAAGTGGCCCAGGCTGGGCACCTGGAAAGCCGCCCTGGGCTAGTGCACTCTGTGGGCAGGCCCAGGGAGGGGTCCAAGGCACCAGGGATGCCCCTCCCGCCGCCCCATCCCGAGGAATGCCCAGTGGAGGCCCCTCTGAACAAACCTTCTGCAGCCTCCATGCCCAGCGCGCTCACTGCTCACTCACCTTCAGTCATTCCCACAGGTCTGGTCAGTAGTTCTGTAGCTCCGTGCCCGCCCCGCACCCCGCCCTGCCCCGCCCCAGCACTTCTACATTCTGGGCAACCTGCCTGCCTGCGTGGCTCTTGTGCCCAGGGCCCCACTAGTGGAGTCAATAGCCTCGAGAGGAAGGCCAGGCGGGGTGGGGGGAGGCGGAGGGGAGACGCGAATGCACTGGGCCTCCATACCAGCTCCAATTGCCAGTGGTGTTGGGGGGCGACCAGGGGGACTCCTAAACGCGCTGGTGTGGAGGTGCAGGCTCCAACCTTGGGGGAGCAGGAGGGGCGGGGTCCTGCCAGGGGCTCAGGTGCCCGCACCTAAGGTTTGGAGGGGAGGCAGGGAGCGCACAGTGGAAGGTGCTTGTGCAGGCTTATTCCAGCAGGGACCAATGGTGCAGGGGACAGGTGGACTAGCTCAGGCTCAGATTCCCTGCACCTGCGGGAAAGGTGCGGGCGTGGGGCACAATCTATTTTAGAGCAGTGGTTCTCAACCTTGGCTGCCCATTAGAATCACCTGGGAATCTTTTTAAAATCCTGATTTCTGGACCTCATCCTCCGGAAATTCTGTTTCTTTGTTACTAATGTTGTGGCCCCACCCCATAACAAAGAAACATAATTTCCAGAGGATGAGGTTCAGAAATCAGGATTTTAAAAAGATTCCCAGGTGATTCTAATGTGCAGCCAAGGTTGAGAACCATTGCCTTAAGGGGTCCAGAAAAGCCCGAGGATATTTCTGGGAATTCCCTAAGTAACCCTCCTGGGAAGACCCTCCCTTCCTCATCTGGACCACAGCACCCCTGATGTTTTTTTAAAACAGTGTATTTTGTCCATAAGAAGAAACTTAATGGTGAGTCACATCTAGGAAGCAGGAATTTGATTTTCTACATACTTAGTTCTTTGTAGTTATTAGAGATCCAACAGTGACATTTAATAATTATTCTACTTTGATGACTACTCTTTAAAATAAGAGGATGGTGTATGAGGTATGGTAGACGTGATAATTCACGTCAACCATACACTTACTACAAAATCTCAAATGTTTTCTGACATAAATCAGTAGAGACCTAAAAATCTAACTCATTAAAATGTACTGAGGTTCCTGTAACCTTTTCTCAGGAAGCAACAGCAGGTATAAAATGTGCAAAGCTTTAATTCTAGTCTATAAAAGAAACCCTTTTTGTGGGTGGTTGAAAGCCTGGCAGAGGGTGGGCGGAGGGGTCATGGAAGTTGGGAGTATGACAAAGTAGATTAAGATAAATTAGAAACTTGTCCCAGCACCGTGATGGAGGAGTTGCCAGGCTGAGTCAGGTTTCCCCAGTGCCTGGGCCACGATCTGGTTATAAATTAGGTTCCTCTGAAATTACATTAACATTTCTGTCCACTAGGCCAGTGGTCGGCCAACTGCGGCTCGCGAGCCACATACAGCTCTTTGGCTCCTTGAGTGTGGCTCTTCCACAAAATACCAACTTCTGCGCATGGGCCACGAAGTTTCAATCGCACTGTACATGCTCGCTCACACGTGGTATTTTGTGGAAGAGCCACCCTCAAGGCGCCAAAGAGCTGCATGTGGTTTGCGAGCCGCAGTTTGCCAATCATTGCACTGGGCCATTAGAATTCATTCTCCTAAATGTAGTAACAGTAATGGTGAGTCAGTCTGCATATGCTTCAGCTGGATTGTGCTATTTGTTGCTGGAGAGTTAAGACCATAGGTGGCTGTAGAAGTAGCAGGAACGGAATCCTGCCAACATTCCCCAAGGGGTCCCAGATTGGAGAGGGTGCAGGCCGGGCTGAGGGACACCCCTCCCCCCCATGCACGAATTTTCTGCACCGGGCCACTAGTTATGGAATAAAGCAAAACTTAAATCAAGCTCCTTGAGGTCAGGGACCATGGTTAATGAATCTTTGTGTGAACAGCACCTGGGACATAGTTGGAGTGCCATACATGTGTGTTGAATTAATAAATATATGCTCAATCTTTTTAAAAACAAAGCATAACTACCAAGTAATACACTGGACATATGTGATAGACAATGGTTCTCTCCTTTGTCCAATCTCCTCTCCTTTGATTATAGTGAAACCTATGAATGTGATGAGATACCATTCCCATGATTATATGTTACTAGAGGCCTGGTGCATGAAAATTTGTGCACTCAGGGGGTCCCTCAGCCTGGCCTGTACCCACTCACAGTATGGGAGCCCTCAGGGGATGTCCTACTTACGGCCTCTGTGGGAGGTGACCAGGTGGCTGATCAGGGGATGGCGCTGGCCAGGACAGCCCCACCATCCCCCAATCACACTGCCGCTGGTTGCTGCCGCCTCCCCCCATTTCTGTCCCCTCCCTCTGCCCGTGCTTTGGCTGACCTGATGCCACCTGTTCACTGGCCCTGCCCCCTGCTGACTGGTCTTTCTGCTATTCAGTTGATTTGCATATTACCCTATATAATAAAAGAGAAACATGTAAATTGACTGTCCCCCTGCTACACTCACCAGTTAATCAGGAGTGAATATGCAAATTAACCTGTGTTAATTTGAGTTAATTTGCATACACAAGCACCAGGCAGAGAGAAGAGCGGGAGAGCTGGTGGCTTGGAGGACTTGGCAGAGTGGGAGGCCCTGGGACAGAGACAGAGCAGGAAGGGAAAACCAAGAGCATAGGGAGTACCAGGAATGCTGGGAATTGTAGTTCTGGTGGCAGACAGATGACACTAGAGCAGTGGTTCTCAACCTTCCTAGTGTCGCGACCCTTTAATACAGTTCCTCATGTTGTGATGACCCCCAACCATAAAATTATTTTCATTGCTACTTCATAACTGTAATTTTGCTACTGTTATGAATCATAATGTAAATATCTGATATGCAGGATGTATTTTCATTGTTACAAATTGAACATAATTAAAGCATAGTGATTAATCACAAAAACAATATGTAATTATATATGTGTTTTCCAATGGTCTTAGGCGACCCCTATAAAAGGGTCGTTTGACCCCCAGAGGGGTCGCGACCCACAGGTTGGTGACCCACAGGTTGAGAACTGCTGCACTAGAGCAAAGTGAGTCTGGAGCAAGTTACTGTTGTGGTGGGGATGGAGGGAAAGCAAAGGTGAGAGACATAAGTAAAATCAGAGTGTCTAGGAAAAATTAAAGGGAAGATATCCTAAAACTTCCAGGAAATCTCCACCAATGAAGCAAAGAAAAAAAATGCCTCTATTAGTATGTGAGCAACAAACAAAACTGGGTTGGGGGTCTCAGACAATTCGCTCATATGATTGCAAAGACAGACAGAAACTCCCGGATTGGAGAGGACTCCCCTGAGGGCTTCCAGATTGGAGAAGGTGCAGGTCAGGCTGAGGGACCTACCCCCAGTGCACGAATCTTCATGCACCAGGCCCCTAGTATAGGATAAGGCAAAAGGTTGAGCCTCTAATCCAGCGGTTCTCAACCTGTGGGTCGCGACCCCTTTGGCAGTCGAACAACCCTTTCACAGGGGTCGCCTAAGACCATCCTGCATATCAGATATTTACATTATGATTCATAACAGTAGCAACATTACAGTTATGAAGTAGCAACGAAAATAATTTTATGGTTGGGTCACAACATGAGGAACTGTATTTAAAGGGCCAGAAGGTTAAGAACCACTGCTCTAATCTCACAAATTCTTTGAAAGTAGAGTTTTCACTGTCTAGTGCAGTGATGGGGAACCTTTTGAGCTCGGAGTGTCAGCATTTTGAAAAACCCTAACTTAACTCTGGTGCCGTGTCACATATAGAAATTTTTTGATATTTGCAACCATAGTAAAACAAAGACTTATATTTTTGATATTTATTTTATATATTTAAATGCCATTTAACAAAGAAAAATCAACCAAAAAAATGAGTTCTCATGTCACCTCTGACACGCGTGTCATAGGTTCGCCATCACTGGTTGTGGAAGAAAAGGCAGTCAGTGATCCAAAGCTTGAGGGACATGCCATGTACTAATGATGCTTTTGAAGAAAGAGGGGACCACACGCCAAGGCATCCAGGTAACCTCCTGGAGCTAAGAGTGGCTCTCAGTTGACATCCATCAAGGAAATGGGGACCTTGTGCCCTAGCTAGTTTGGCTCAGTGGCTAGAGCATCAGTATGCAAAATGAAAGGTCCCAGGTTCAATTCCAGTCAAAGGCACATGCCCTGGTTCTAGGCACGATCCCCAGTGGGGGACTTGCAGGAGGCAGCCGATCCATGATTCTCTCTCATCATGGATGTTTCTCTCTCTCTCTCTCTCTCTCTCTCGCCCCCTCTTCCTTCCTCTCTGAAATCAATAAAAATATATTTCTTTTAAAAAGAGCCCTAGCTGGTTTGGCTCAGTGGATAGAGCGTTGGCCTGCAGACTAAAGGGTCCCAGGTTTGATTCCAGCCAAGGGCACATGCCCGGGTTGTGGGCTCGATCCCCTCCCCACACCCCTACACCCCAGTAGGGGACGTGCAGGAGGCAGCCACTCAATGATTCTCTCTCATCATTGATGTTTCTATCTCTTTCTCTCTCTTCCTTCCTCTCTGAAATCAATAAAAAGTATATTAAAAAAAAGAAATGGGGACCTCAGTCCTACAAGTGAAAGGAACTGAATCCTGCCAACAGCATGAATAAATTCTTCTAAATCCTTCAGAAAGCAGAGGAGCCAGCTAACACCTTCATTTCAGCCCTAAGCAGAGAACCCAGGCATGTCTCCCCAGATTTCTGGTCTCCCCAGCTGCGAGATAACGCATAGGTATTGCTGAAAGCCCCTAAGTGTGTAGTAACTGGCTTTGCAGTAATAGAAAACTACTACAACTTGTGTGTAACCTTATTAGATAAAGTGCACACTTTGTACTTGTCTGTTTGGGTTCATTTGTTTATTTAATTAATGGATAATGGGTGCCTCCTCGTCAAATTGATGCTTGTAAACTAGATAAGAGTGCGTAATTCAAGACAGTTTGGTCATTTCAAAGCAAGCAGCAAATTGTAATTGGATATATTCCACATTTCATGCCCTATGTGGGGCTTTGGCTGAAAATCGGTCCTGAATATACTAGACATCATCAGAACAGCTTGATGTTCTAGCTCATGACAGCAGAGACATCATTGCAAACAAAAGTTTTATGTCAAAAAAGTGATCATAATAGCCTTAAAATTTGAATATTCTGGGAGCTTCTGCTGTAGCAAGTACGTTTATTTTCTAATAACTGCAGTACTATTTGGTTCTGTGTCAAATATTCCTGGCATTTGTAATTGTTTAAAAAGTTTGGATAATATCCTGTTTGTCTTCTTTTTAAAAAGTATTGTCTTGGATGTATTAAAAAGGACATTTACTAATTTTTTTTGGCATTTCCAGTGCTTTAGTGTTTCAGGCGAACGAATCAGACATATATTGTGCCAGAGAAGCCAACACATATGTTGGCCTATAAGTTGATCAGAAACCGGTAAATACTGCATGGCATTCAGGAGCAAGTCTGAAACGTGGGGCACATGTAGCATTTGGAGAGTTAAGCCCACAGGCGGCTGTTGAGGTCAGTAGAGTAGATGTGGAGACTTAAGCCTCAAAACAGAGCAGATGTCACACTTGCCTGCAAGAGTAATGGTTCTGCAGGGAGAGGCCAGGCAGAGTGGGGCTGCATGAGAGAGAAGCCTCGCTGGATGGGGCCTTGGATGGGGGTGTGATTGGATGGGAAGACCCGCAGGGAAAGCCCGAATTCCTGCCAGAGAGAGAGGTTTGGAGTTGATCTAGTAGACAGTGGGGAGCGATTCACTTTTGTTAAACAGGTGGTGCTAATTACTCGAGGATAATCAGGAGTCACTGCAACACGTTTGTAGCTGAAGAGTGTTAGTTTATTAGGAAGTTGCACCTGGGAGAAGCACTTCCCTGACTCACTTGAGGGCAATTGTTGCAAGTGCAAATTGGCAGCCCCTCTTATGTCACATGTGCTTTAGAGGGTTTGGGATAAAAACAGTATTTCACAAACTCACAGAGTGAGTCTTACTTATGCCCCACTTAGAGCACGTATTTAATCCCAGATTTACTGTCTGCTCTCATTTTAAGTCAGATTATGTAGGAAGACAACTGTGGTGAGGATGAAAGAACTTCGGTGAGCTTTCTTTAAGCAATTTACTATTTTTATTTAATGTCTTTAAGTGAATCCCCAAACTTTTGTCACTGAGAAGTTTATGAATTGTAGTATATAGGAAAAAACTATTTAGATTAAATGAAGATGTTCCATGATATTGCCAATATTGCCCGATATTTTATAATGAAATATCCAGTCTCTAAATCATGACATTTTTCTAGATACCAATTGAGAATTTTTCTACTTTCAAACAGTAGAGGGAGCCATTACTCTTGCTATAAGTTGCTATAATAATTATTTTTTTCTTCCTGGCAGAAATATCACCAATTTAGAACAAATTATTGAACTACTGTATCCTAGAATTTCTAATTATTATCCTAAAACTGTAATGCAGCCTTTTCTTCACACTCTATAACTTGTAACTTCTACATATGCTGTTGATGATACTCCTTTCTACCTATCTCCCAATATAAATTTCTTGGCCAATCAAAGTGAACTACAATACCAGGATATTTTTGGTGCTTTTGTTCCCATTCATTTTTACTCATACTTTCCCTCCTTTCTGGAACATCAGTGATTATCATCTGTCTAAGTCTGATTTTCTTTCTTGAGACCCAGTTTAGAAACAATTCTTTAATGAATTCTCGGATCTCCCACCTCTCAACTTGTGTAACATGGTTAAGTTCCTGTTTTATAGCACTAATACAACTGCTTATATTTATTACAATAAATAATTACTTTTATTACTTTTCTATTTTGTCATAATTGGCTTGCCAGATAAAATACTGGTGTACCAGTACTATTTGAATTTCTGATGAACTATGATTTTTTTTAAAGTATAAATATATCCCATGAAATATTTGGGGCACACTTGTATCAAAAATTGTGTATCGGGAATTGATACATAATTGGGCATTTTTTTCTAAATCTGGTAACCCTAATCATACACACTTTGATTGTAGAGTTTTTATCTTATTCATATTTATAACCGCAGAGCACAGTATCAATTCATAGTGGTTGCTCAATAAATAAAATGTCACATGTGGCTAACTTATTATACGATGAAAGACTATTACTTTTGGATGCAGTAATGGCTTTGAAATGATCTACAATAGTACTGCACTAATGTGTTGACAGCACCACCCCATTGTCTGTGTCCATGGGTTATGCATATATGCACACAAGTTCACTGGTTGATCTCTTCCAATCCACCCTCTCCTGCCTTCCCTCTGAGGTATACTTCTCTTGAATGGATTTTGGTTATAGTTATGTATATTATAGACCTTAAAAATGTCATACACTTTACTTAATAAGAGCCCTTTTATAAATTCCCACTAGTGAATTGTACAGAAAGTCATACAAAGCTAAATATGCAGATAATCCCAGTGCATTTGTGAGGGAATGAGGATGTTCTCAGCGTTTGATGGCAAAGCCAGAAGTGACCACAGGAGCATCCTTTGCTGGCCGGCTTCTGCCCTTGATCATCAGGTGCCACAGTAGCAGTACCTTCTGATAGAGGACCCATTCACCTCTGGACCTGCTGCTGAATCTTGTTGAAATCTATCCTCCCCTATATCTTAATCCCCAGCCCTCCTGTGTGGGTGACCTCAGGGAGTCATGGCACTCTGTAAGAGTTTGGGCTGCTATTCCAGAATACTATAAACTTGGTGGCTTATAAAGAATAGACATGTCCTGGTGGGTGGCTCAATGGTTGGATCATCATCCTATACACCAAAACGTTTTGGGGTTTGATTCTGGTCAAGGCATCTACCCAGGTTGCAGGTTTGATCCCCTGTCAGGACAACTGATTAATCTTTCCTATCTCACATCAATGTTTTTTTTCTCTCTCTAAAAATCAATAAGCATATCCTCAGGTGAGGGTTACAAAAAAAAAAAGAAATAGACATTTATTTCTCACAGTTCTGGAAGCTGAAAGTCCATGATCAAGGCACTTACAGATTCTGGTGAGGGCCTATTTCTGGGTTCATAAACGTCCTTTCTCTGTGTCCTCACATGGCAGAGGGAGCAAGAGTTCTCTGGATTCTCTTCCTAAAAGCGCATCAATCTCATTCATGTGGTTCCACCCTCATGGCCTAATCACCTTCCAAAAGTATTACCTCTAAATGCCATCCCATTGGAGATTAGGTTTCAACATTAGACTTTGGGAGAAGGGACACAGTCAGTCTCTGGTGCACTTCTGGAGGGAGCAGCTTAGAGGCCTGCTTTGCTTCAGTTCTGTGGCTTGGGCAGATGGACCTTTTTCTTCCATCCCTTTTATAACTATCTAGAGGCCCAGTGCACAAAATTTGTGCACGGGGGGTGGGGGGTGGGGAGATCCTTCAGCCCGACCTGAACCCTCTCCAATCCGGGATTCCTCTCGCACCTGGGACCGCTGGCTCCTAACCGCTCACCTGCCTGCTTGCCTGATTGCCCCCTAACCTTTTTACCTGCCTACCTGATTGCCCCTAACCACTCTCCTCTGCTGGCCTGGTTGCCCCTAACTGCTCTCCCCTGCCAGTCTGGTGGTCATCCTTAACTGCTCTCCCCTGCTGGCCTGATCCTCCTAACTTCTCTTTCCTGTCAGCCTGATCGCCCCTAACTGCCTCTGCCTTGGCCCCCACCACCATGGCTTTGTCCAGAAGGACATCTGGTCTAATTAGCATATTACCCTTTTATAAGTATAGATAATTAAGGCACACATGCAATATACAGATGATGTATCATAGAACTGTACACTTGAAACCTATATAATTTTACTTACCAATGTTACCCCAACAAATTTAATAAAAATTAAAAATAAATAAGTGAGCAAATAAAAAATAAATTAGTTTTTTAAAAGAGTAGATCTGAAGGGTGAATGGAAGGTAGAGCACAGCATGACTCTTTATTACAAAGGAGGTTGAAAGATTAGACACACATGTCATTCTGCACTGATCCCTATTGTGGGCTGGGAGGAAACACTAAGGACCCGTGGGAGAGTGGACATTTGGGTAGATTTCCCAGCTCAGGGCTGCTGCCAGGTGATTCAGTCCAGTGCTGCTGATAACTCCTCATGCTGCAAGTTCCTCCATCTCAGGGAGACTGAAATTAATGATTTTTTCTGTAATAATATTTTGCTCTCTGAAAATGAGGTCTACTCCACCCTACCAACCATATCATATGCACATTTTCTAACTTGCAGACATTCCTTTTTAAATAGCATTTTCAAGAAATTTTTTGAAATTACTGTTTCCATTTAAACAAAATTGGGGACTGTGAACCCTAAGTTGAACACTTTTCCCCCAGAGCCTGCTGTTGTACTAGTAAATCTTCAAAATTTTATTCTGCCATTCTGTGGGCCTTTGGTGTTCTAACCAGTCAGCATTCTTCCAGCTTACCTACTTAAATCTTTCAACTTTATTACAATAGAATGTGTTCCCACATTGGTCCTTGTGGTCATTAAAATTTAAAATATCAGGTACATGGTTCTTACCTGTTCAAAATGAATCCAGATGTTCACCTACTGAAAGGTGCCAGTTTTTTGTTTCTCTCATAGATTTGACGTTGGAGAATACATTTGGAACAGTTCCGCAGGGACTGTTGGTCACAGATGGCTGAGTGATAATAAATCGTGAGGTTGAGATACAGTCCTGGATTGCTGTACTTGAATTGATTTTAATAAGTTAAAATACTCTGCCCTCCATCATTCAAGTAAACAAAAGGTATCTCTTATTTATTTCTTTTTTCCCCCCAAAAAGATGGACTCTTAATTTTCTTACTCTGGCATCTCTTCCTGGAATTTGTTCCTTCCCTAGTCTAGGCCATAAAAAGATTCAATTTCTTCCATCTTAAAAAAAAAAAATCTAATCCGACAAGAAACTTTCACTTGTATTTCCAGAGTTTTTATAATTCTCTTTCTCTTATTCATCATCATACTTGCCAAATGGCGCTATAATTATCAGCGTATCCATCTGAGATCCTTGGAGGCAGGGACTATTTCTTATCAATAATGCATCTCCATGGCTTAGCAGAGTGACTGGTACATAATAAGTGCTCAAGAAAAAATGAACAGTCTTTCTAAGTCAGAGGTTTATATCAAGTCATTTTTCTTGTCCAGTAACAGATAAAAGAGGGATTTAGTAAGTTCTTTGGTTAGTCTACTTAAAATGTTTTAAACTATTTACAAGCAAAAGGGAGGTTATATATTCTTGATTCTCAGAAGAATTAGATAACAAGTTCTAAATGTATTTTATTACATTGGAGAGCTTAAAATATATTTTCTTATGTTAATTTTATAAACCAGGGCCTCCAGTAAAATCTGATGGCACACTCAAATTGAGCTAATTCACTGGGAGGGAGGTATATGTTTCATGAAAAGACTATAGAAAAGAGGTGTTCAGGGTACAGGGAAATTTCAAGAGACAGGGCAGCACATTGGGGCTGATATCAGCAGATATGTGGCCACCCCCAGGATCAAAGGGAAGAGTGGAGAGAAAGGTATTGGAAGTTACAATGAGAAAATCATGTATTGAGGAAAACTGTGCCATATTTCCAGGGACAGGATCATCCTGAGGCAACTCCCCTTTCTTCCTTCCATCTGCAGGGGCACCCAAATGGCCAACCCAATAGCAAGTCATAGAGCAAGTGAACATGTTGCTGTGGTTCTTATAGGTTGGTTCCCCATTGTATCCATGGAGAAGGAAGGAGTGTCGATCTGGAGGCTGAATGGAAGATATAGGGTATGGTAATCACTGTTTATTATAATGCAGGTACTTTTTCTGTGGAATATTCACAGTGCTTCAAGAAAGCCATAAAATCATCCAGCAAATGCCTGACTTAATTTTGACTTAAATTAAGTAATTAGTAATGCTTCACTTAATTTTGTTTTATTTAAGTGCAATTAAAGCATTCATGATTTTAGGAACTGCAATGGGGAACAAGAAATGATACATCCATAAAAGCCTTCACTTGTACAATATTAGCTGGAACATGGGTGAATTGAGTTCACAGATTGCATTGCTTTTGACCTCTGTCCACCTCATAACAACATTTTCACTATGAAATATCTCACCCCACAAGGGAATACATTTCTCAATTGACTAAAATGCTTTCCTTTCCTTTTGTATCAGTATTTTTAATAATGTGGAGAGATTTCTTCAGCTGGGTTCACTGTACATTGCTTGAAACATGCAATTTTTTCAAATACTATAATATCTTAGTAAATATCCTTCAATTTAAATTTGAGTAAATGATGGTTTAATTCTGTGGAAATTCTCTTTATGCTCTGTATTGACCTTAAGTAGATAACAAATCTGGCTAAAAAGAATATTGATGTCTAAATAAAATTGATAATAAAAGGTTTTATACATATTGATTTGATCAAATCACAGATATGAAGCATATATTTGATACCTGAAATTGGCATGCTAACATAACAAACTAATGTCTTTAAAAATATGTATGTGTAGAAAATACAGTTAGTATTCTGACAAACATGCCAATGCCTTCAAACAGGAAAATACCCACTCTACGCAGTGGATTCTTGACTGAGACAAGTGGTTCAAAAGTCACTAGACCATTTACAAAATGGCAGAGTAAACTACATGTTATTGCAAACATTGTGTCCCCTAATTGCAAAATACAGCAAATTTAAATTAGAAAAATCTGAGGTCCTTTCAAAAAATTAATTTAGTCAATCAAACATGTTTCAACTAAAACTTCATGGAGAAAATATTATCAGTTTAGTTGGTTTTGCCACTATTGGGTAAGATGGAACTGACTTATTTGCACTAAAAAGTAACTCATTTGGGTAACAGCACACTTTGATCCAGCACATCAACACTCTTATATGCTTTAAATATATGTACAATGCTTAGCCTTCTAAGTAAATAGTTATTTAAAAAAATAAATATGGCCCTAACTGGTTTGGCTCAGTGGATAGAGCATCGGCCTGTGGACTCAAAGGTCCCAAGTTTGATTCCGGTCAAGGGCATGTACCTTGGTTGCGGGCACATACCCAATAGGGAGTATGCAGGAGGCAGCTGATCGATGTTTCTCTCTCATTGATGTTTCTAACTCTCTATCCCTCTCTCTTCCTCTCTGTAAAAAATCAATAAAATATATTTTTAAAAAACAAATATGTAAGATGAGCCTTTTGCAAAAAGAAAATTCAGAGTCAAGACACAGTTCTAGGTGAACTAATTGCATTGTAGAAAGAGGACAGTCTAGTATAGTGGAATCATCTAGCAAGAAGAAATCTGGGGTGGAATCCTTAATATTTTTCTGTTGAATTGGGAAGTGGTAGTTAGTATCTTGGGCTGTAGGGCCTGATCACCTGCCTTCAAATACAACCCCTCCTCCCCATTACTAGTCATGTAAACCCAGGAAAATTACTTAGCCTTTCTGTGCTTCAGTTTTCTTATCTGTAAAATGAGAATCCTAAAAGACCTATGGAATCCTATCTAATAAGAGCCTAATATGCAAATTGTCCCTCGACCGGGAGTTCGACTGGGAGTTCAACCAAGGGGGCGGGGTTGTCTGTACAACCACCCTCAACCCCTCCCCCGGCTGGCCCCACCCCGGTTGGCAGTGGCAGCAGGCATCCTGGGAAAGGGAGGCCCCGGCCAGCAGCTGGCAACTGCTAGGAACCCTACCTGTGCATGAATTTCATGCATTGGGCCCCTAGTAAGATTATAATGGGTCTTCAAAGTTAATATATGAAAAAGTATACAGTGCTTTGTGTATATTAGTATTATGTAAGTATTAGCTGTTTTTAATAAATGTTGAATTGAATACCACCCTATTCACTGACTTGAGTGACTTCACATAGGTTATTTCAATACAGTTCAATTTCATTAACATCCAAATCTGCTTAATACCAGGAAAACCATAGTAAGAGAGACATCACTCCAGATATCATGGAACTCATAGTCAAGTAGGCAATGATGATACTCAGATAACTAAAGCTTATAGTTCTATGGGTGGTCCTGAATGTTGAGGGATACCCAAACTACTATCTTCTCAATAGTTCTAATTCCAAAATCATCTTGTAACTCTTGTATTTCTCTAATTTAATGATACCCTGTCTTATTCTTCAAGTCCTGAAGAACCCTTCAAGCTTTGAAGCTCTGGATCAATAATCCTGAATTGTATCCAGAGAAAGGCACAGACACTGGGATCCCTCTCTGGATACATCATCTAAAGGCAGAGTATGGGCTCTCAATTCCCCCTTCTCCATTCCCATTAGTGGCCTTTTCCCTCTCCTCGCCCATGACCATCTTACCTCAAGGCCTGTAAGGCTGCCTCCTTCAGTCCAGGAACAGGACATATGGACAAAGCACCTCCAGACATTTGCCTTACTTCTCATGTCTCTTATGATCACCCTCCTAATGTAATTTGTTAAAGGTGATTTTTATGAACAGAAACTAGAGGCCCTGTGCACAAATTCGTGCATGGGTGGGGTCCCTTGGGGTGGCCTGTGGAGATCAGGCCCCAGCTCATGCCCCCAGCCTCACAGCCCCGCAGCCCTGCCTGGTGCCCTGCCTTGGCCTGGCACCACCACCCCCACTTGCTCCACCATCCTGTCTGCAGGGCGATCAATTGGGACCAGGCTCCCCCGCCCAGCTCCCT
The DNA here is from genome assembly GCF_028538775.1 of Myotis yumanensis. Taxonomy (NCBI): domain Eukaryota; kingdom Metazoa; phylum Chordata; class Mammalia; order Chiroptera; family Vespertilionidae; genus Myotis; species Myotis yumanensis. The sequence continues at coordinate 139,409,707 of NW_027223752.1, forward strand.
CAGCGCCTGGGAGTCAGGCAGCGGCCCGCATCCCACCACCACCACTGGTCACCGTCTACCAGCAGATGGCAGAGGAGGCACTGTTGGTTGCTGATGGGCCCCTGTTCGCACCCACCTTGGCCTGGTGCCACCCACTCACTTGCTCCACCATACTACTGTGGTTCTGTTCTTGTAGGGGCCCATCGAGACCCGCAGTGCCTCCTCTGCCATCCACTGCCAGTGCCACGTTGCTGACACCTGCCATGTTCCACAATGCCCCCTGGTGGTCAGCGCACGTCATAATGAGCAGTCGAACTCCCAGTCGACCACCAAGGGAAAAATTTGCATATTAGGCTTTTTTTTTTTTATATAGGATACCATCTGTGTGATGGATTCATTCTGATTTTAAAATATGGGTTCTGCCAAAACCGGTTTGGCTCAGTGGATAGAGCGTCGGCCTGCAGACTGAAGGGTCCCAGGTTCGATTCCGGTCAAGGGCATGTACCTGGGTTGTGGGCACATCCCCAGTAGGAGATGTGCAGGAGGCAGCTGATTGATGTTTCTCTCTCATCGATGTTTCTAACTCTCTATCTTTCTCCCTTCCTCTCTGTAAAAAATCAATAAAAAATATATTTAAAAAAAAATCTGGGTTCTGTTAACATTAATATCTAGAGCTCCTTTAGGTCTGATTATATGGTGTGACATTTCTGTTCATTTTCCTTCATGCGTTCATGACTCTTTTGGTGTTTAGCTACTGTTGAGTTTGTGCTGGATATTGCAGTTGCAAAATTGTCTATAAAAGTAATTTGAGGCCTTGGATGGTGTTATCTTCCTTCAGAGAGGGCTTTATATATGCTTTTGCTAGGCCCCTGAGAGCCCTAGCAATCTGGGATCATCTCAGTTCAGTTTCAGAGACTGAGATGCTGTGAAGCTGGACTGTGCTTCCTGTGAGGGCCTCTAGCTTCTATCTCTAGGCAGAACTTTGTGTTCCCAAGCTAACGCAAGCCCCTCCTCCCCTGTGTGAGGGAACCACACTCAGTGCTTCTCCCCTTCATCTATTGAGCTGTCAGAAATTGTTGGGGTCCAGCCCCAGCAGGTCCAGGGGTTCCCAAAGGTGTGGATAGAGTCGGCAAAGGAATGACACGGAGGCAGCGTTCAGTCAATCATCATAGCCAGGTTCTCTCTTTATTGTCCTGTTGCATCTGTATTTATACCAGTTGATTTTAACCCTATCCATTCTATTCCAAAGGTTAGGGCATTCGTTATCTCCATTCCAAAGTCACTACTCTATTGTTCTGTTAAGCTACAAGGAAGTAACTGAAGGAGATTATACTAAGTAAAGATTATGTAGCTTAAGTGTGATTGTTCATCGTTAAAGTGATTAACTACCCGCCTGGCACTTAGTTAAAGGTTTCACTGATTTATTCCCTTCCTTAGACCTTTTAATCCCTAACTCCAGGAAAAAATCCCCACCTGGGGAAACAACCTTTCTTGGAGAGATGACCTTGGTTAAAACATATAGTGCTAAGAAGGGGAGCAAACATATTAAGAACAGTATGCCATATATGCCAGGTCCCTTAAAACATATGCTGTGCAGATGATTCTTCCCTGCAGCAACTGTGTCAAGCAACAAGGATGGACCAGCTTCCGGCAAGAAATGTTTCTTCCACATGTATATGGAAGGAGCCAGAAACACACAGTGCAGTAAAGATAGCCTCTTCAATAAATGGTGCTGGGAAAACTAGAAAGCCACATGCAAATGAATGGAATTGGATTACAGTTACTCCCCATGTACAAAAATGAATTTAAAAGGATTAAAGACCTAAATATAAGACCCGAAACAATAAGTTATATAGACAAAAATATAGGAACCAAACTTATGGACCTTGGTTGTAAAGAACATTTTCTGAACTAGACCCCAAAGGCAAGGGAAGTAAAGGCAAAAATAAATGAATGAGACTATATCAAACTAAAAAGCTTCTGCACAGCTAAAGAAACTGACAACAAAATAAAGAGATAGTCAACCAGATAGAAGATATTTTCAAACATTAGTTCCAACAAAGGTTTAATTTCCAAAATATATAGAGAACTCATAAAACTCAACATCAAACAAACAAACAACCCAATCAAAAAGTGGGCCAAGGACCTGAAAATACACCTCTCCCAAGAAGATATCCCAACAGCCAATAGATATATGAAAAGATGTTCAATTTCACTAGCAATTAGGGAAATGAGAATCAAAACTACAATGAGATATCACCTCACACCTGTTAGAGAGTCTGTTATCAACAAGACAATCAATAACAAGTGTTGAAGAGCTTGTGGAAAAAAGGGGAACCCTCATTCACTGCTGGTGGGAATGTAGGCTGGTACAACCACTATGGCAAGCAGTCCAGTGATTCCTCAAATATTAAGAATAGTGACCATCTGACCCAGCAATCCATCTCCTGGGTATATACCCAAAAACACTCGAAACCATGTATTCACAAAGATATCTGTACCCCTATGTTCATTGCAGCATTATTTACGGTGGCCAAGACATGGAAACAACCAAAGTGTCCTGTGATAGAAGACTGGATAAAGAAGATGTGATACATATATACAATGGAGTACTACTCATCCATAAGAAAGGATGGAATAGTGCCATTTGCAACAACATGGATGGGCCTTGAAATAAGTCAGTCAGAAAAAGCTAAGAACCATATGATTTCACTCATAGCCTATCTAATAATAGAGAAACACGGTAATTAGCCGTACCTCCGCTACCCTTCCCATTGGCTAATCAGGGTGATATGCAAATTAACTCTGAACCAAGATGGCAGCTGGCAGCCAGGTAGCTTGAAGCCAACAGGAGGCTTGCTTGCTTCAGTGACGGAGAAAGCCAACATTCTCCGCTTGCCTTGCCGGCCTCTGAGTTTGAAGTTTAAGAAACATTGTTACAAATATAGAAGCTAAACAAAACCCCAGAAACCTACTTTCAGCCAGCCGGGCTTCAGCCAGCAGGACTGCAACATTGTTTCAATTATAGAACAAACGCAGATCCCTGCTTTCAGCTAGCCGGGATCTCAGAGCTGGAGTGAGCAGGACCGCAACAGTGTTACAATTATAGAACCCAAACAAACCAGATACCTGCTTTTAGCAGCCAAGGCCTCAGAGCTGGAGCCAAGCCTCAGAGCTAAAGCTGGCCCAGAATTTAAAAAAAAGAAAAAAAAGGACAGGTTGGGAGCTTTAGTCACCCGCCAGCCTGAAAATGGCCCTCAGCCCCTCACCCAGACTGGCCAGGCACCCCAGTGGGGACCCCCACCTGAAGGGGGTGTGACCAGCTGCAAACAGCCATCATCCCCTCACCCAGGCTGGCCAGGCACCCCAGTGGGGACCCCCACCCTGATCCAGGACACCCTTCAGGGCAAACCAGCCGGCCCCCACCCGTGCACCAGGCCTCTATCCTATATAGTAAAAGGGTAATATGCCTTCCAGCACCAGAATCAGCGGAGCAGCGAGGCCTCCCGGCATCGGGATCAGCGTGACAGGGGGCAGTGACCAAAACCCCTCATCGCCCTGCGGCTCTGTGTGTGACAGGGGGCGGGGCCACAACCTCCCTATCTGCCCTGCTCTGTTCATGATAGGGGAAGGCACCCCAACCCCCTGATCAGCCCTGCTCTGTGCCTGATAGGGGGGAGCTCCCCAACCCCCTGATCACCCTGCGGCTCTGTGTGTGACAGGGTACAGCGCCCCAACCCCCCCGCCCCCACGGGCCCTGCTCTGTGTGTGACAGGGTAGAGCCATAACCTCCCCATTGGCCCTGCCCTGAGTGTGACAATGGTGGCACACCAACCCCCTGATCGGCCATGCTCTGTGGGTGATAGAGGGCGGTGCCCCAACCCCCTGATCCACCCTGCTCTGTGTGTGACAGGGGGTGGTGCCCCAACTCCCCTATCGGCCCTACTCTGTGAGTGACAGGGGGGAGCTCCTTAACCCCCTGATCGGCCCTGGTCTGTATGTGACAGGGGGGAGCTCCCTAACCCCCTGATTGACCCTGCTCTGTGCGTAACAGGGTACAGAGCCCCAACCCCCCTGATGGGCCCTGCTCTGTGAGTGACAGGGGGCAGCGCCCCAACCCCCTGATCATCCCTGCTCTGTGCGTGACAGGGGGTGGCGCCGCAACCTCCCCATCGACCCTGCCTTGAGTGTGACAGGGGGCGGCGCCCCAACCCCCTAATCAGCCCTACCCTGAGCGTGACTAGGGGTGGCATCACAACCTCCCAATCCGCCCGGCTCTGTGCATGACAGGGGGCAGCACCCCAACTCCCCAGTCAGCCCTGCTCTGAGCCCGACCAGGGGCTGCACCTAGGGATTGGGCCTGCCCTCTTCCACCTTGGAGCAGGCCTAAGCCAGCAGGTCATTATCTCCTGAGGGGTCCCAGACTGCGAGAGGGCACAGGCCGGGCTGAGGGACCCCCTCTCCCCCCCGAGTCCACAAATTTTTGTGCACCGGGCCTCTAGTATGTGATATATAACTGAAACTTATGAATACAAACAGCAGTGTGGAGGTTGCCAGAGGGAAGAAGGGGCGGGGGGAGAGGGTCCTAATATATGGTGATGGGAGAAGATTTGACTTTGGGTGGTGGGTACACAGTGCTGCAATATACAGATCTTGTAACATAGAAACCCACACCTGATACCTATATATTCAGGGTGACCAATATCACTCCAATAAATAGAAAATAAAAATGGGAGAAAAAAAGAAGTGTTTCTCACCTACTCCTCCTGGAATCAAGCTTCAAAATCAAAACCAAGAATAGGAAGGAAGAATGGGAGGAAAAAAAGTAGAGGAGGAGGAAGGGGAGGAGGAAAAGAGAAAAGGAGGAAGGAAAGAATAAAGAATGGTGACAGAAAAAAGTGCATGAGGCAAGTTTTTATTTTAGAAGGCGTGTGGACCAATGGAAGAATTGAAAGGTCCAGGGAAGCACCAGAACCATGAATAAAAAGCAAGGACTTTGGTTCTGTCTTGAAGTTCCCCAAATCCTCCATTTCTCCAGAAAACTCTTGTTAGTAAAACATTTCTCCAACGTGCAGATGACCTTAAGATGACTTAATCAGAGCTTGCTTTGTAGACATGGTAATGAGGGTAAAGTGAGCTCAGGTGAAGGGGATGGGGCAGAGGACGGGAATGGGCAGGATGGAAGATTGGGGAAGATTTTTGGCTCAGATTTAGACTTATTTACTGTTGGAATATTTCACTATTACTAGATAGAAAAGTTTGAAAGGTGAAGAGATCAAGGATTGCTCATCACATAATAATTTTTGCATTTTTCTTATGGCAAAAACCAGTCTATGAATGAGAACATTGGATGTTTACAGGTAAAAGGTGAAGCTTTCATGCTAATGGCAAAGTTTCCTGTGCCCTCACCCTTCAATATTACTTTCCATTGTGACCACTGGTATCATTGTTGGGTAAATTCATGACTACTTGCTGTAACATATATGTTATAGGTATTAAAATATATATAGTTAATTGTAGTCAGATATACATAAAACAACCTTTGTCATTTTTACCATTTAACAAATATATTTTTATTGATTTCAGAGAGGAAAAGAGAGATAGAGATATCAATGATGAGAGAGAATCATTGATTGGCTGCCTCCTACACGCCCCCCATTGGAGATCGAGCCTCACAACCCCAGCATGTGCCTTGACTGGGCATCGAACCATGACCTCCTGGTTCATAGGTCAACACTCAACCACTGAGCCAAACCAGCTGGGCTCATTTTTACCATTTGTAAGTGTACAATTCAGTGGCATTAACTATATTCACAATGTTCCTGTTGAACATATTTGCACATATTGTTTTTTATATATACTTTTTATTTTCTGGTACTTCTAAAGGTATAATTTTAAAACACAGATCTTAAGTATTAGATTAATGACTTCATACAATGTAAATTCAAAACAAGATCTAGAATATTATCATCCCCCAAAAATTCTCATTTGCCTGAATGCTACCACTAAATGTTAATTGTGACTGTTATAGAACTTAATAAATCATAAAATACCTATTCTTTTATATGATTTCTTTATTCATCAATAATTTTTGAGGTTGATGTATGTTGTTGCCTTTTTCCATACTTCATATCTTTTCATTGCTAAATAATATTCATGGTACTAATTAAATAAACTATAATATGTTTCCTCATTCTTGTTTGATAACTTGTTTCCAGATTTTGGCTCCTATGAATAAGGTTGCTCTGATGATGACGATGATGATTTCTTTGCATAAATATATTGCGGTGGGGGGATTGATGGGATACAGGGTAGCTAAATGTTCAATGTTGTAGGAAATTACCAAAGTGATCATTGCATTTATATTCCTGGCAAAGAATCAACATTAAATTGTTTTTCATTCTCACAAATGCAGGGTGTTGCCAGTCTTTTAAATCTGAATCATTCTGTTGACTGTGTAGTGGTAGCACATCTCATATTTTTATTTGAATATCCTTGATTATTAAGGCCTTGGAGAACTTTCTCTTGTGATTATTGGCCACTGGTTTATTCTTTTTTGCAAAATGTCTGTTGCTGTGAAAATATTTGAGTCTTCATATTTTCATTGTTGATTTGTAGGAATTCCTTAGATATTTGGAGTATGAGTTCTTTCCAGATATATATGCTGAGAATGTATTTTCCAAGCCAAGGCTTCTGTACGTACTTTATCAATGACATCTTTTTATAAAAATATTTTTAATTTTAATGAGGACCAAATAATCTTATCGTTTATGGTTAATACTTTTATATACTTTAAAAACATATTTGACTATCTTTGATTGTGAACACATATTCTTATGTTTGATTCCAAAAAATATGTATTTTTTGTCTATGATTTACCTCAAATAAACTTGAAATAAGGTAGTGTAATACTCTACCCTTATTAATTTACGTTAAGAGTTTCTATCCTCAGCTATGGTCTTTGCATTTTCCTATAAATTGTAGAATCAGCTTACTAATTTATTTAACAAAGCCTGATGGAATTTTGATTAGAATTGTGTTGAATCCAAAGATCAATTAGGGAAGAAGAGTTATCTCTATAAGACTTATACTCAACTTGATCTATTTCTCGTTCACAGTGGCAAAGATAAGGAGACACCCAAAGTGTCCTTTGATAGAGGATTGGATAAAGAAGACATATACAAGGGAATGCTACTCAATCATAAGAAAAGATGAAATACTGCCATTTACAACAACATGAATGGACCTAGAGAATATTGTGCTAAGCAAAATAAGTCAGCCAGAAAAAGCTAAGAACCATATTATTTCATTCATATCTCTATCTATCTATCTATCTATCTATAAAAAATAGAGAAATATGCTAATTAACCAGGACGCCATAACAGGTTGACCGGACAGGAGGTTGTGCATGCAGCATTGGGGGCTGCGTGGCAAGGGCCTCTGTGACTGTGCTGCGGGAGGGCCTGATCAGCAGCAGCCGCAGCTGCTTCAAGGGCCCAGGAGGGAGGCAGGGTTGGACTGGCAGCAGCGTGGCTGCTGTGGGGACTGGGGAGCGAGGCAGGGCCAGACCAATAGGCTGAGGGTCTGGGGAGCGAAACAGAGCCGGATGGGCAGCGACTGTAGGGGCTGCTGCACTGTGGGCCCAGGTCAGGAGGCAACCAACTGATGTGTCCCTCTCACATCCATGTTTTTCTTTTTCTTTCCCTCTCTCTTCCATGCTCTCTAAAAATCAACGGGAAAATATCCCTAGGCGATTCGAGGGTGGGCTGCGCTGCGCACTTTCCAATCGCTCGCTGGGCTCCTAGTGTGGATATAAAACTGAAACTCATAGTTACAGACAACATTATGATAGTTTCCAGAGAGAAGGGGGTGGGGGGGGGGGTTAGCAGAAGGTAAAGGAGACCAAATATATTGTGATAGAAGATGATTTGACTTTGGGTGGTGGGCATGTAATGCCATATACTAGTACAGATCATGTATCATATAAATATACACTTGAAATTATGATCTTATTGGCCAACTAAAGACCCGATGCACAAAATTCGTGCAAGAGTAGGCTTTCTTTCCACTGGCTGCCAGCACTGGCTTCTCTCTGGCACCTGGGACCTGGGCTTCCCTCGCAGCCCTGGCTTCATCTGGAAGGTCGTCCAGTCTAATTATCATATTATGCTTTTATTATTATAGATATCACCCTGATAAATTTAATAAAAATATTTCTCTATTGTTTATATGTTTTATTTCTATCAATAGTAATTTTAGTTTTCTGTTTAGAGATCTGCCATATTTTTGTTAGATTGATTCCTGGGTATTTGATTTTTTAAAATGCTGTTTCTAAATTATATATATTTATATTTTATCTTCCCATAATTTGTTGCTAATATATAGAAATGCAACTTATTTTATATATTGGTATTACATACTGAAACCTTGCTAAATTATTCATCTTATAAACATAATCATGTTGTCTACTAATATTGACAGTTTCACTCTTGTCCAGTATTTAAAAATTTTTTAAATATTTTTATTTCCTTAACACACTAGCTAGAACCTTCACTATATTGTATAAAGCAGTAAAAGTGGATATGCTTGCTTTTTCCCCAATCATAAGAGATATTTCACTATATGATGTTTGTAAGAACAGAGATCTTTTGTTTTGTTTGGTTTGGTTTTGTTAATCCTCACCTGAGGATACTCTTTTTCCATTAATTTTTTTTAAGAGAGATTAGAAGGGAGATAGGGAGCGGGAGAGAGAGAAAGAGAGAGAGAGAGAGAGAGAGAGAGAGAGAGAGAGAGAGAAGCATTGATGCTTGAGAGACACATTGATTGGTTGCCTCCCACACATGCCCCAACCTGGACTGGGGAATGAACCTGCAACTCTTGACCAGGAATCACACCCATGACCCTTGGGCAAAACCAGCCAGGGCAAGATTTCTTTTAATTTTTTTTTTATGAGGGATGTTAATATTTGTGAAATGTTTTGCTACCTCTGTTGAAGAGATCATTTCATTTTTTTCTCTTTCTGTTAATGTACTGAGTTACATTTTTGGATATGAAACTTATTTTTGCATTCCCTTGATCTATTTCTGGGTTTGATTTAACAATATCTTGTTGATTTTTATGCCCATTATCATGAGGGATATCTGTAATATTATTTTTTTGGAATGTTATTATTAGGGTTTGCATTATTAGGAATATACTGGCTTTGTAAAATGAGTTGGGATGATATTTATCATCTATATTTCCTGAAAGAATTTGTGTAGAATTTTTATTCTTAATTTTTATTTATTGACCAGAGGCCCGGTGCATGATTGGGCTGAAACCGGCTTTCTGACATCCCCAAGGGGTCCTGGATTATGAGAGGCACAGGCCAGGCCGATGGACCCCACCGGTGCATGATCAGAGCCAGGGAGGGATGTGGGAGGTTGGCCAGCTGGGGAGGGACCATAGGAGGGCTCCAGGGCATGTTTGGCCCTTCTCACTCAGTCCCAATTGGCTGGACCCCAGCAGCAAATTAACCTCCTGGTTGGACCATCTGCCCCCTGGTGGTCAGTGCACGTCATAGTGAGTGGTTGAGCAGCCTTAGCATATCATTAGCATATTACACTTTGATTGATTGAGCATATGACCTATTGACCAGGCACTTAGCATATTAGGCTTTTATTATATAGGGTTAATTTTAGAAAGAAAGAGGAAGGGGGGGGAGAGATGGATTTGTTATTCCACTTATTTATGCATTTATTAATTATTGTATGTGCCCTGACTGGGGATGGAACCCACAACCTTGGGGCATTGGGACAACAGTGTATCTAACTGAGCTACCTAGTCAGGGCTTATTATCCTTAAATGTATGAATGAAATCAGCTTTGAAGCTGTCCTGGGCTGGCGCTGTGTGTGTGTGTGTGTGTGTGTGTGTGTGTGTATTATATACACAGTAGAATACTAGTCAGCCATAGGAAAAAATGTAATCTTGCCATTTGGACCTCAAGGGCATTATCCTAAGTGAAATAAGTAATACAGAAAAAGACAAACAGCCGAAACCGGTTTGGCTCAGTGGATAGAGCGTTGGCCTGCGGACTGAAGAGTCCCAGGTTTGATTCCGGTCAAGGGCATGTACCTTGGTTGTGGGCACATCCCCAGTAGGAGATGTGCAGGAGGCAGCTGATCGATGTTTCTCTCTCATTGATGTTTCTAACTCTCTATTCCTCTCCCTTCCTCTCTGTAAAAAAATCAATAAAATATATTTAAAAATTATTTTAAAAAAAAGAAAGACAGAGTTTGATCTCATAATATGTGGACTCTAAATAAAATCACTAACAAAAACAAATAAAATGGAAAAACAACCAAGCTCAGAAATACAGAGAACAGATTCATGGTTGCCAGATTCAAGGGGTAGCAGGATGGGAGAAAAGGACAAAGCTGTCAAAAGGTACCAACTTCCAGTCATAAATACCTAAATTCTAGGGATGTGATGTACAGCATGGGAAGCATAGTTGGTAACACTGTCTCATGAACTAAGAATAGTTATAACACTTTTTGAAAAAATTGTCTTTATTATTAAAAGTATTACAGATGCTCTCCTCTTTCCCGCATTGACCCCCTGTACCCCTCACCTGACCCCTCCCCAGGGCTTCACTCACGATTGTCTGTCCATGGGTTATGCATATATGCATATAAGTTCTTTGGTTAATCTCTTCCCACCCCTCTTTCCCTCTGAACTTCGTCGGTGTCTCTAAAAGGTATAAAAGACTGTTGTGCATCAAGCATTGGTACAAATGCATGAATTTATGTCCTCACAATTAAGGCAGAAAATAGGTGCTGTTTTTTACGTAAGAAACATGGGAGGGAACACTGTTAAAGTACAGAATTTGCTATTGTTCTCTGATACTTTTTTTTAAATCCTCACCCAAGGATAAGTTTTTATTGATTTTAAAGAGAGAGAAGGAGTGAGAGCAAGAGTGAGAGCGAGAGCGAGAGAGAGAGAGAGAGAGAGAGAGAGAGATCGGCTGCCTCCTGCACACGCCCTGACTAGGGAGATTGAATCTGCAACCCAGGTATGTGCCCTGACTGAGAATGGAACCCGCAACCTTTTTGGTGTGGGGAATAACACTCCAACGTACTGAGCCACCTGGCCAGGGCTGGTCTCTGATACTCTTTATAAAGCCAGGATAATTTCTTTCTATTCTGAATGCATGATGAATTCTCTCAAAAACCATTTGGCATCCATATAGATCAGTGGTTCGCAAACTTGGCTGCACATTAGAATCACCTGGGAATCTTTCTAAAATCCTGATTTCTGGGCCTCATCCTCCAGAAATTCTGTTTCTTTGTTATGGGGTGGATATTAGTAACAAAGAAACAGAATTTCCGGAGGATGAGGCCCAGAAATCAGGATTTTAAAAAGATTCCCAGGTGATTCTAATGTGCAGCCAAGGTTTAAAACCACTGATATAGATGATTATGCTAATACAGTAAATTATATTGAAGTATTTTGTATTCCTAGAACAAACTCTTTTTTTTTTTTTTTTTTGCCAATCCTCACCCAAGGATATTTTTCCACTGATTTTTAGAAAGAGTGGAAGGAAGGGGAAGAGAGAGAGAGAGAGAGAAACATTGATGTGGGAGAGACACATTGATTGGTTGGTTACCTTTGCACATGCCCTGGACTGGGGATCAAGCCTACAACCAAGGTAAGTGCCCTTGACCAAAACAGAACCCAGGACCCTATAGTCCCCAGGCTGACACTCTATCCACTGAGCCAAACTGGTGAGGGCAAAACAAACTCTTTTTGATCTTGATATGTTAGTTGCTTAATTTTACCTTTGTACATTTGTGTATTTTAGATAGGTATGGTATTTGTATGGTACTTTTACGCTTCTCAATTTTTATCAAAATTATAAACATCAGTAAATAAGTTGGATGCTGACTACTATTTTCATTATGTTTGTGTAATGCCTTAAACTTTGATAAATATTTTATTTTACATTGCATCATCAATCACCAGATGACACATGCATTTAACATACTAACTGTTTTGTTTGTTTGTTTGTTTTTGTCTATTTGGCTGCTATAACAAAATACTACAAAACGTTTGGAAGCTGTGAAGTCCAAGATCAAGATGCCAGCATGGTCAGTTTTGATGAGGGCCCTTTTCCTGGTTGCAGACCTCTCCTCGTATCCTCACATGGTGAAGGGCTGGGGAGTTCAGTGGGATTTTTTTTATGAGGGCACGAATCCCATTCATGAGGGCTCCAGCCTCATGACTTAATCACATTCCTAAGACTCCACACCTTAATATCACCACTGGGGGGTAGGGGGTGAGATTTGAATATATGAATTTCAGGTTTACACCGACATTCAGTCCAAAGCATTAATAGATTATTTAACAGATTACTCTGTGCCTCTTAAGGAAACACTATTATTAGAAGCTTGACTTCCTGATCTATTTCTGCATAGTTTTAGGATATATTTTGCTTCACTCATGTAGCTTCTGCTGGAACACACCATGAGAACAGGGATGTTCCCGCTATAATATAGAACAAGGACCATGTTCCTTTTGTTTTTTTATATTTTCAGTTCCTAGCATAGTATGTGGCAAGTAACAAAAGCTCACTGAATACTTGTTGAATAGATGAGGTTACTATGGCTTGGAGGGGGGGGGGGGGGGGGGGAGATTGATTTTATTTTTCATTATTGACTAGTTCTCATCCTGTGTGTTTATATAACTCCTTATGATCTTCCCTTTCAATGACAATGAAACTTAGACGTGAAGTCGAATTCTGGTTTTAAGAAATCGTAACCTGGCAAATATGTTCATGCAACAGTGCTTTGCTGTTGCAATGGTAGCATCAATGATGCTTATTTCTAGTTCTCCATGTTTTGATTAGAGTAAGAGATACAGAATAAGTCATTAGACATGTCACTAGTGGACTTCTTTGGGTGGCCTTTTTTTATTTAAGAAAGATTTTTCAATGTCAAGTTATCAAATGATAAGCATATGGTCTTATTAGTTTTCCCTGGAATCCAGTCCATATTTGACAAAAATCTGTTACTAGCATTTTTTGAGCCATAAAGTCTCTGTAATCTATAAATGGAAATATAATATTGAATTTAATATATGCTTCCTGTAGATATAAAAAAATGTTCTTATTCACACTGGTACAGTTACTTTAGATTACAATTTATAGTGTCATATTTTTAAAAAATAAAATGTTTTAATTTTCTTTCATCTGAGCACTGAAAGCTTTATTTTTAGAACTGAAGATTTAATTCCAACAGGATATGTTTAGAACTGTCATGCACTGGCCTTCTGAAAACATTGAGTTTCCTCTTATTAAGGAAGTGTAAACAGGTTATGGCTCAGAAACAGGTGCGAGAACACTCAGCTCTTGGAAGTGTACCGTGGTGTCTTCCAGCAGAGCACAGCAGACCCTTCACATGTGATTCAAGTAACACTGAATTAAACTCCCACATCTTTCCATCCTTTTACCCTCTTAACTGGCAGTGCATAATGTAAATTACATTTATATGTTTAATTAAAAAACATCCCCTTCCCAATTTTGTCAACATATTTCACCAGGAAACCATGTGTGAAGCTATTCAAAGGAAATCTTCAAAAGGTTCTTCACAAATAAAATGTTAATTGTAATTTAGTGCAACTGTACTTTTTTTTTTTAACATTTAACAATGTTTACTGAGCATCTGTGGTGTGCCATGTATTATTTAAGGTCTAGAGGACAACTATAAATGTGACAGACATGATCCCACATCTCTTAGAACATAACAGTCTGGAGGAGGGAGAGAGGCAACAACCAACCAAACAACTAACCCAGTCTTTCTAGTTAATAATAACTGTCATAGAGAAAACAATACAATATGTGCTGGGGAGTGTGCCAGGGATGGGAGCATGAAAAAGTGAGAGGTAGTTGGAGTGAGGGTACATTTTTCTTTTTTCTTTTTCTTTTTCTTAAAAATATATTTTATTGATTTTTTTACAGAGAGGAAGGGAGAGGAATAGAGAGTTAGAAACATCGATGAGAGAGAAACATCGATCAGCTGCCTCCTGCACACTCCCTACTGAGGATGTGCCCGCAACCAAGGTACATGCCCTTGACCGGAATCGAAACTGGGACCCTTCAGTCCGCAGGCTGACACTCTATCCACTGAGCCAAACCAGTTAGGGGTACATTTTTCTTTTTAACCCTTATTACCCTACATCGTTTAAAAGTGATGTACTGTTGTTACATCGCACACACACACACACACACACACACAATGAATTGTATTTTTTAAAAGTAAGAACATTTACTACATATACATCTAGTAGGCAATCCATAAATTTTCCCTTATTGTTTCCCAATGTTTTTCACATTTTTTGCATGAAAATTATTGAATCCATGGGCATATATTGTATCTGATTGTCATACCTAAGTCTCTTTTGTTCAAAACAATTTCACAACAGGAATTTGACCTTTTGAACACTGCCTCACATCTTCCTCACAGTGTCATTTAACTTTATAACTAAATACCTTATATTTCCTGTAACCTAGAATTAGTTTCCAAGTCTGGATTAGATACTAAACATTTTTAGGCAGCATCATGGTGATGCATATTCATACTGCATTATATCTAGAAACACATGATATTTGGTTGTCCTACCATTTTTGAAACTAAATGTTGGCCACTATATTAAGAAGAAGACAGCCTTGTTCCTTTGTTACACATTAAAATTTTATTTTATAACCAGAAAATAATTTATGTGGTGCACTTTGGCATTATATATGCATCCATTCATTGTGTAATGGTTTTAAAACAAATTTGTGATTATTGACTACATATTTTAATTGAACATTGCAAAATAATGATTCTTCTAGAATTGTATTCTTTTTTCCATGACTATTAGCTGGCATTCTTATGTAGAGTAGAGCTTTCCCCATGGTTACTCTGAAATACAGTTCCTATTAGAAAGGCAGAGATACATGAATTTATTTTTTCCATTTTATTACATATTTTCAAAGAAAAATTGATTTGATACCCAATGTAAATGCAAAAATTAGTTTTTTTCTGATTTTCCCCCACTTTTGGTTGCTATTATGATGGAATCATAAATTTTTATTGATTCAATGTTTTATATTAAATGTTCAGCAATCACATAATCTTGTTCTTATCAATGTTCAAAACTGTCATAATTTTAAACAGCTAAAAACTCTTAAAGCTGACTATTGGGTCCTTCTAACATGACTCTATTGTGGCATTGGTTAGGAAAAGTTTTCATGAAGAGGACACAGAAATCACATCCCTAAAATAAAAAAATGATAAAATAAGCTTTATTTAAAAAAATCTTGCTTATGCAGAAAAAACATCCTTTCATGATTACAATTTGCAACAGACTGGGTATAGAAAGAACATACCTCGGCATGATAATGGCCATATGTGACAAACTCACAGTTAAAATACTCAATGGAAAGAAATTGAAAGCTTTTCCTCTGAGATCAGAAACAAAACAAAGATGCCTACTCTCCCTACTCTTATTTAATACAGTACTGGAAATCCTAGCTAGAGCAATTAGTCAAGAAAAAAAATAAATAAAAGTCATGTAAATTGGAAAACAAAGAAGTAAAACTGTTACTGTTTGTAGATGATATTATTTTCTATATAGAAATTTCCTAAAACAAGCAAAAAACTGTTGAAACTAATCAATAATTTCAGTAAAGTTGCAGTGTATAAAATCAGCATGCAGAAATCATTTGAACTTCTATACACTAATAATGAAACACCTAAAATAGAAATAAAAAACTATTTCATTTATGATAGCATCAAAAACAATAAAACCTATGAATAAATTTAACCAAGGAAATGAAAGATCTGTGCAATGACAATCACAAGACTTTGCTGAGAGAAATAGAAGACACAAGAAAATGGAAATACATCCCATGTTCAAGTATCATAAGAAATGTTATAGTGTCTATACTACTCAAAGTCATCTATAGATTTGACATAACCACATCAAAATACTAAAGTAATTCTTCACAGGAATATAATAAGATTCTAAAATTTGTGTGAAACCACAAAACACCCCATAGAGCCAAAGCAATCCTGAGGAAAAAGAACAAAAGTGTAGATATCACACTTTATGATTTCAAACTATACTATGAAGCTAGAGTAAGAAAACAGTATGGTACTGGCATTAAAATGAACACAGAACAATGGAACAGAATAGAGAGTCAGAATTAAATCTCCATGTATGTGATGAATAACATTCAACAAAGGAGACAAGAATAAAAAATGGAGAAATGATAGTCTCTTCAACAAACAGTGTTGGGGAAACAGGTTAAATACATAAAGAACCATGAAACTAAATCACTATCTTACACCACTGACAAAAATTAATGCAAAATGTATCAAAGACTTAAACTTAAGACCCAATACCATGAAACTCCTAGAATAAAACATAGGAATAAATCCTGGACATTGGTATTGGGAATACTTTTCTTGATATGACACCAAAAGCATAAACAACAAAAGCAAAATCAACAAATGGGAATACATCAAACTTAAAAGCTTCTGCACAGCAAAAGAAACAGTTGTCAAAATGAAAAAGCAATCTACAGAATGGAAGAAATATTTTGAAATCCATATATCAGATATGGATTAGTATCCAAAAATATTTAGAGACCTCATATAGAAAGACACTACACAATCCAATTAAAAAATGGGTAGAGTAGCTAAATAGACGTTTTCCCAAAGAAGACATCCAAATAGTCAACAGGTATGTGAAAGGATGTGCAACATCATCCATTATGAGGGAAATGTAAAGCAAAACAACCATGAGATATCACCTCCTCTTGTTAGAATGCTCATCAAGAAGACAAGAGATAAGTGTTGACAAGAATGTGAAGAAAAGGGAACCCTTGTACACTGTTTGAGGAGGATGTAATTTGGTTCAAGCACTATGGAAAAGAATATGGAGGTTCCTCAAATAATTAAAATTAGGACTACTATACGATTCAGCAGTTCCATTTATGGAGATATACCAAAAGGAAACAACCCATCAACAGAAAAAATGGATAAAGAAGATCACACACACACACACACACACACACACACACCACATATATGTGAATATTCTTCAGTCATGAGGAAGGACATTCTGCCATTTGCAACAATATGGATGGATATTGAGCATATTATGCTAAATCAGACAGAGAAATGCAATTTCTCTGTATCATTTATATGTGGAATCTAAAAAAGCCAAATTCATAAAAACAGAGAATAGAATGGTGGTTGCCATGAGATAAGTGGTAGAGGGAATAAGTCAGATATGTTGTTTAAGGATACAAATGTGCAATGAGTAGCAAATAAGCCCTAGAGAGCTAGTGTATAATATAGTGAATATAGGCAACAATATCCTATCTAATAAAAGAGTAATATGTAAATTAACCATCACTCTGCAACAATGGCAGCGCCCATAGTGGCCGGGGAGGGATGCTGGCGGTGTTGCCCTGGCAATGCAAGCCCAGCATCTGGCCCGGCTGCATGGAGGGAGGGGAGGGGAGTGGCCTCAGGCCAGAGTCCGCCTCAAGGAATGCCCAGCGTCTGTGCCCCGGCCGGGCAGAGGGAGGGGAGGGCAGGGGCCTTGGCTGGAGTCCGTGGTGAGGGATGCTGGGCTTACTGTAACGCCAACCCAGCATCCTCGCTGAAGGAGGGGAGGGGCCTTGGGCCAGAGTTCACGCCCCAGACATGCCTAAGGAAGGGAGGGGAGGGGCCTAGCGAGTAATGCTGGGCTTGCAGTGACGTGTTCAGCTTTAGAAGTTATTTGCTAACCATCAGTAAGTAAATAACTTCTAAAGCTGAACATGTGTGCCCGGCTGGGTGAAGAGATGGGAGGGCAGGGGCCTCGGGCTGGAGTTCATGCCCCAGCTGGGCGGCGGGAGGGGAGGGGAGGGGCCTCGGGCCAGAGTCTGAGGTGAGGGATGCTGGCATCGTTGCAGGCGGGGCTGAGGGAACCCCCATGCACAAATTTTGTGCATCGGGCCTCTAGTTGAATTATAATAATCACATTTGCTAAGAGAGTAGAACTTGATTCCAACCACTAAAAAGAAAGAATCATGCAATGTGATTAATTTAGGTGCTAATTATCAGTACAATGGCAATCAGATTACACTATATAAATGTATTAAATTCACATAATGTCTGACTTAAATTTATACAATATTATATATCAAATATAATATTATTTGATATTTAACAAAAATAAAGATATAGAAAATACCTTGATCTTCCCAAGTCATTATTAACATAATGTAAGAACATTTATTAAATGGACTTACGGGCAGTAAACTACCTTGGCAGCTCAATTACAGCCCACCAAGTGTTTTTATAAATAAAGTTTTATCAGAACACAAACACTCATCATTTAGCATTATCTTTGGCTACTTTCCTACTACAATGACTTAGGCCCTCCAAAGA
Source organism: Myotis yumanensis (assembly GCF_028538775.1). Classification (NCBI taxonomy): domain Eukaryota; kingdom Metazoa; phylum Chordata; class Mammalia; order Chiroptera; family Vespertilionidae; genus Myotis; species Myotis yumanensis. The sequence goes on from NW_027223752.1 coordinate 139,428,151, forward strand.
TAAAGTGCTTACTATCTGCCTTTTTGCAGAAAAGTTTTGCTGACTCCTTGTAGGGACCATAGCATTTAGGAGTTCAAGTAATATGACCTTTTTTGTTTGATGTTGTTTCATGGGTTCATCTTGATTTTTTTCAACCAAATTGTTAGCTGTTTCTAAAGAGCAGGAATGGTGTTTTACATTTTGTCTGTATCTTTCATAACACTCGGGCACATAGCTTAGCATAGAGCAAGTAGTCTGTAAATACTTGATTGGTTTGTCAAAAAAAGTGTACTTTCACAGGCATTTGTTTGTTTGCTTTTAACAAAGAATATTAATACAGAATAATGCAATATCTGGGAACACATGTATATTCTGTGCCTGGGAATAATATGTGAATGCACTGAATTTATGTATTGTAAGTGAAACACATTTTTGTACCCTTCATATTACATTACCGAGGTGACCCTATATTTCTACCTATTCCATAAATTTGCCTTAAATGAGAATAATTTCTTCTACCAACTCACGGAAGTAATTCACTGTTACTTTTAACACAACTAAGTAATATAAGATGACTTTAGAATGAACTTTCTGTGCAAGTAAACACCCTAATGTTGCAGGGGAAAACATTAAGTTCAAGGTCTGTAGTTCTCAAGGGCTTCTGCTCAGCTTGATACAGAAAGAGAGATTGAAAAAATCCCAAACAAATCCATAATGGAGAGAGCAATAAAAAAATAGTGCTTAATAAAAATTAAGGAAGACTCTCACTGGGCATAAACTAAAAGAATTTACTGAAAGGATAGCAGCTGCCATCGACTTTAAACAGCCTATTGTACTTTTCCTATACACAGAGCACCCACTGGATTTATACCTTACCAATTGCACTAGAATTCAGTGCAAGGAACGGCTATGCCTCATTGCATTGGGAATGTAGAAAGAACTTGTTTTTTTTACCTCTATTGGCCCTTCTTTATCTAGTGGTTATGTTTCTTGCCATCTTGCTTGACAAAAGTGGCAGCCCCTCATCCACTGATGGACATTTCGGTTGTTTCCATATCTTGGATGTTGTGAACAGTGCTGCAATGAACATTACCAGGGGAGTACTAATATCGCTTGAGATTCTGAGTTTAATTTATATATATAAAAGCCTAAGCACCATTATGACTGAATGACCAAAACGATTGGACGACCGGCAGGTAGCTATAATGTGCACTGACCCAGATCTTGCTGCTGGGGCTCTGACAGCCCTGAATCTGGTTCACCTGCACCCCAGACCCAGAAAGAAGAGAGGAGGGAGCCCACTTCCTCATGGAATTGGCTGTGCCTTAGCTTGCTGCTGGGGCCAACCTCCCTCGGTCTCTCCCCCTGGCAGGCTGGCCCCCTAGGTAGGCCCTAATTGCCAAGGGCTCCCAGGGGTGCAGAAATTCGTGCACCGGGCCTCTAGTTCTGTGGTCGGCAAACTGTGCCTCGCAAGCCACATGCAGCTCTTTGGCCCCTTGAGTGTGGCTCTTCCTAAGCCTTAGGAGTACCCTAATTAAGTTAATAACAATGTACCTACCTATATAGTTTAAGTTTAAAAAATTTGGCTCTCAAAAGAAATTTCAATCGTCGTACTGTTGATATTTGGCTCTGTTGACTAATGAGTTTGCTGACCACTCCTCTAGTTCTTTTATATAAATACCCAGAAGTAGGATTGCTGGATTACCCAGTAGTTCTATTTTTATTATTTGAAGAACTTCTATTCTGTTTTCCATTTTGTATTCTTACCAAAAGTGCACAAGGGTACTAATTTCTCCACATCCTCACCAAAACTTTTATACTTTTGATAAAACTGTATTGTATACCTATAATTTGTTAAGAGGGTAGATCTCATGTTCTTCTCACAATAAAATTATACAAAGTGAGAGAACAAAAGTGGGTGTTTTCACTGTGGTTAGTATTTGTTTTGCATATGCAGTATGATTAATATTTGCCTCTGTGCAAATCAGTTTAGGTTTACTTTTTGAAGTAGTGAAATCTTGTGGGACTAAAATCTATTGAATAAATAAAATTTCTGTGCAACAAGCAAATTATTTCTTATGCTATTGTTCATAAATAATAGAGCATTGTGAATGAATAAAGGAATATAGACCTATTAATTTAAGGCCTCATTTTCCCAAGCTTATGCAGTTAGTAAGATTTACTGTAATTGTAAATTATTTCCAAATTGACTGCAGTCTTTGTTCTATACCTTTAATATGTAGATAATTTGGCAAGCAGCTAATTAAAAAATAGGAGAAATATTAAGTCATTTCATTTACTTTTCCTAAATTATACTTATAAATGAATTTTGCTATATTAAAGATTTTGTAGACATTCTAATATATTTGATATTTCTTAAAATTTCTGCAAAATGATACCTGAGTATTATAAACATCTATGTGCACTCATATGTACATGTGTGTGTATGTGTGTACATACATATATATGCATACATTAAAAGAGGTTCTTAGAACATTTCTTTTTACTGTTTATAAGTCTTTTACCTTAGAATCCCAAAGTGGATAATGGTTTTTGTGCACCGGGACTACAGCTCCTGGGTTAGTTCCATTTTGATAAAATCTGTCATTGATAAAAGAGAGTTCAAGCTTCTCTAAACCAATTAAAATGTTTTTGCCTCGGGAGGTAAATAAAAGCACATGATAGAACTAAAGCAGAGTGGAGAGTGGTAATCAGTATAGCAGTTCAGTATTGAACAATATTGAACACCATAACAATAACATCTAATAAATCATTCTGAAAGGTACATTGGATATATTTTTTTCAAGGACAAATAAAGTATACTCATGAGGATCAAAAGGATGTCTGTATTATTTTTATGGTCTATTTTAGAAAGTATTGACTATTTTTCCTAGAGTAAAGTTTACATTTCTTTAATATGTGAAACATTCATCAAAATATTCAAAATCTGTCATATTATGCTTAGATACATTGTGAATTGATATGTAAATCAATTTAGAGATTTATGTAAATATATTTGGAACTCAACTTAAATAATTTAAGAGCCTTTACATTTAATAAAATATCTGTACTATTATCATAAAAGACTTCAGTGTTTAAAGGCAAAGTATAGCTATTAATTTCTGTTTTAGGAATTTATTTTCATTTAGTGTGAGAAATTGTAACTGTTAAAATTAACTTTATAATAAATTAAATCTAAGGTTTTGTTTCTGCCTTTTTCTTACTGCCTTTTCATTGGTAAGATATCGCCAATTATCTATGGCTTAATAATTATGATGCTACAATGAGAAGAAAATGACTTTGAATGATATTTAACACAGAAGTTTTTGAGAAACATTCAGTCTGTAGCACAAGGTTATTCTTGTTTTGGAAAAGACATCGTGATGCTTTCCATGTTTTTCTTTGTTATTGTAAGTTCCCCACTCATCTATTCATCAATTCTAGATCCCTCAAAACCAACACTGACATTTTATTATTATTTTTTTAAATATATTTTATTGATTTCTTACAGAGAGGAAGGGAGAGAGATAGAGAGTTAGAAACATTGATGAGAGAGAAACATCGATCAGCCGCCTCCTGCACATCTTCTATTGGGGATGTGCCCGCAACCCAGGTACATGCCCTTGACCGGAATCGAACCTGGGACCTTTCAGTCCACAGGCCAACGCTCTATCCACTGAGCCAAACCGGTTTCGGCAACAACACTGACATTTTAAACCCAGAAGTTTGCTAATGTTTCACAATACATGTTGAACTCAGCTGCCATACAGTAAATATAGTTCTGTACCTAGAAATAACATCTAATCCTGGCTCATTCAAATTTGTAATACCAGGTCAAGCTGTATCTGTAATTCCAAGTCCAGGCGGTAGCAGTCTCCCCCTAGGGTTACTTGATGCTTGGTTGAAGTCATCATGGCTGGCATTTGCTTATTGATATCCAAGTGGCCAACATCTGCTGAGGCCATACTGTCCCCAACACCCTAACTGAGACTCGTGCTGCTTTCCAGGGCCTTTGATAAAGCTTAAAGAAGGTCACATCCATGAGGCATAGATTTATGATCTGGCAAATAAATACAACCCTGCCTCTATGTATCCCCTGTCTGTGGACCAAACACCATAGATTCAGTGACCTCAACATGTAAAGGCTCTATGGTACTGTGCTAAAGACATTAAAAATATAGAACCACAAGTGTAAACATCAGACACATGGCTCAGAAAAGTCTCCACAAATTGCCAAGATCATGTGCTTAACTAAAGTCCCAAAATGAAGTTGCATTCCCTAGCCCAATATGGCCTCTCCATATTGTTATTTTAGTCCCTGCATTCAAATCTTTATTTCACAGGGTTCCCTGTCCAAGGCATTAGATTATAATACCACCATGAGTTGAATTTACTATCCCCTTCCCGAAATGTCCCAACACTGTTAGAAATGGCCCTGTAAATCTTTTTTATTTTTCTATCAATTTTATTTTGTATTTGTTTCAGGTCTACAGCCTAGTGGTTAGAAAATCATATATTTTACATAGTATTCTTGATATTTCCAGTACCCAAATTGGTACCATACATAATTATTGCAATATCATTGACTATATTCCCTAAGTTTTACCTATTAATCTTAATGGTTGGATGAGACAGCAGAACAGTGGTTTTCTCTGAGCAGTGAGGTCCCTTTTATCTGGGAAGCCACTGTTTCCTCTACCCCTCCTGCCTTATGTTGGCTTATTGTATCTATCCTTCTTATCCCCTGCCTTCCTTCCATTATACTCACTTTTTGTTTTACCATTGCATTTGGAATAAATGTTCTCCACATTACTGTTTTGATTTTCTGCAGCCTGAGTTTTGCTTTTCACTTTTATTTTATTTTGAGTATCCCTGTATTCATTTCTCTCTCTTTTAAAATTTTTTTTAGCCTACTCTGCCCACCCCATTTTGTTTTAGTCCCAGACTATATTCACATCCTATCACTGTTTCTTAATAAATATATCTTTCTGCAATCTATGAGGCTACCAGTTTTACTCTTTGGCTGCAGAATTTTCTTGTGGGTCATATAGTTCATCAGTTTCAAAGCACATGGATATTTCTCCCTTGCAAGTTCTGATTAATTCTATAGTTTCCAAACAACTTTTTCTTTGTTTAACAAAGCAGAACTATCCAGCTCCTTATTTCTTAGGGACTCTGATAGTATACATGAAACTCTAGTTTCCAGTATTCAGTTATATTAGGATTCTTTCTTCAGCTTCCTTCAGAATGTTGCTTTGGCTAATCTATTTGAATATGAACTTCACTGCCATGACAGTTGCTTCCTGCTAAATCATGACCTTTTCCTGCAAGAATAGGAAAAGTTGGTGGATGGGCAGGCTATGACAGTGAGGGTATGAGTGGAGAAATTCAGGTAGAAAGGTACATTTGCTAGATCTCATTGTGGAAGACTAAGTATCTGAATCATGGTATGATAATGGAAAAGATCTGAAGCGTACTGTCATCATTTTCTGGTTATTCTCTGTTACAGGATTCAAAGCTGGGGTATGGCCGAACTTGAGTGTACAATTACTAATGCCTCCCAGGCCCTACAATTAAATGGTTGGTTTTCATTTTTTGATTTCTTATTTTATTTTTATTTCTATTTTTAAAATAATTTAGTGTGCAGCTAGTTTTGGCTTTACACTGTTGTGGACCTAAAGCTAATTTAGGATCTTTCCACACTCTAGTTTTGACCAGACATGTCACATGTTCTTAAAAATTTATTCTCGAGGAAGTAATTTAGCTTTTGAAAGTGTTCTATATTCAACAGGTTTTGAAAATACAGTGTTAAACAAAATTACAAAGGTTTGTCTATTATAGGATTTCTCAACATCTGCAAAATGCCAATGTATATGTATTGAGAACCACCAAAAGGTGTCACTTTTGTTCCTAACTTGTTTGGCCTTGATTTATTATTCCTGAACAGTACTCCACAATTCAGGACTTTGGGAATCAGCATATTCACTGTGTACTCTGTACTTCAGTGCTCTAGAGTCTTCACTCCCAGAAAAAAAACAAAAAAACAAAAACCTCATTCAGACTCCCGGTTACCATTTTCTGTACGGATGCAGAAAGACACTTAGATCTTGAGTCTACATTAAACCTGTCTGCTATATCCTTTATTTTAAAATCATTGTTCAGTTTAATGACACACAGTTTGATTCAGTTCCAAGGTCTCCACATAATAAATAAACAAAGCATGAGTTCAGTGGGTTTCTTTTATTCACTTACATTATCTTACATAGTCTTCTGTCTTTCTTTTGTCAATTCTAAATAATACTTAAGACTAACAACTTTGCCCCATATAATTAAAACCATGCATATATGTTTGTGCTATAGTATTGTATCCTGTAGAAACTTGATACCTATTGATCGATTTATTAAACTATCACTTAAAATGGCAGAATTTAATGTTTGCCTTTGTTTGTTTATTTATTTTAATAGATTTTTATTGATTTCAGAGAGGAAGGAGGAGGGAGAGAAAGATAGAAACATCAGTGATGAGAGAGAATCATCAATCAGCTGCCTCCTGCACACCCCCCACTAGGGATCAAGCCAGCAACCCAGGCATGTGCCCTGACCAAGAATCCAACTATGACCTCCTGGTTCATAGATCAACTCTCAGTCAGAGCCACCACAGCTGGGCTGCCTTTGTTTATTTTAATGTGATCTGCAGAGTTATGCATACAGTAAAACAAAATGACATGTATATTGTTTTATTTTATAACTCAATTAACCCATCTAGGCTTAATACTGAGTTTGGAAATAACAAAGAGAACCAAATCACATATTTTAAGAAACAAAGTACTTTAAAAAATAAACTGAAAGATGAGATTTGGAGAACTTCAATAATAGCGTAGAGCACTTTCAATAAACTAAGATTATTTTGCATTGCATGAAAGAGAAGGAAAGGACATTCAGGTGGTCACATTCTTTTATGGTCTTGAACTTTTAAAAATTGAGAAAAATAAAACTGAAGACTAACAATATGAAAATTCTCTCACAGCTCTTTTCCTTTTAGCTCTCAAAATGAGCAACTCTGAAATGTGAGCCTTGAGATAATACTAAGAATTCTTTTGATAATATTTTTGACAGTGAGATCTTTTTCAGAAGTTACTTTCCTAGGTAACTTAAAAGAGAAAAATGCAAGTATGTACAACTCAAAATTTTAAGCTCCCCAAATTAAACCCTGATTTCTCTCCCATATTACATATTTATTTCATTAAGTTTATTTAGCCTGGGGTTACTTCCTAACATCACTTAGTTGAATGTACAAGCCTAGCCTTTATTGTGTACAGGTGGGAAATTATTTTCTTGGCCTGAAATGAAGCTGTAATTCCATTTCTTCAGAGAAATTGAAGATATGAGTCTATATTTGTTAAGTGCTTGAGCTCTAGCCAAATTCTGTGCCAACAAATACATAGTTGGCAGAGGAAGTGACTCTGGAGCCACAGGATTGTGACCTGAGCTGAAGCTTCAGTAATAAATTGGGAAGTCAAGGGAACACAGAAGGTAACTGAAGAGCTTCAATTAGCATATTCCAATAGAAAATCCTGTATTAGCTTTGTATTTCTGCATATAAATACAAATGTAGCAGCTTCAAATAACACACAGGTATCATTTCAGAGTTTCAGTGGGATAGTTGTGTGGCCTGGTTTAGCTGTGTCCGGTGCTTAAGTTTTCATAGGCTATCATCAAGATGTTGGATGAGCTGCACTCTCCCTGGAGGCTGGACTGAGGAGAAGGCCTCTTCTAAGGTCACTTGGGTCATTGACAGAATTCACGTTTTTGTTGTTGTAGTAGGGTGAGAGCCCCATTTCTAATGGCCGTCAGCTGGAGGCTGCCTTCAGCATCTGAGCCCTCCCACCCCCACCCCGCCCCAATAACTCTTTGCCGAGTATAATTTCCAACTTGGCTCCTTAACTTCTTCAAATCCAACTAGGAAGAGAAGATATGCAGAGTGAGTCTGTCAGCAAGATGGAGTTTTACATAATGCAATGTAATCACAGAAGTGATATCCCATCACATTTGCCATGTTCTGTTGGTTAGAAGCAAGCCACAGGTCCTGCCCAGACATAAGGGGGAAGGGATTACACAAAGATGGGAACACCAAGAGGGAAAGATCACGGGCCAACCTTGAAGTCTGTTGTCACAAATACTATGCTTTTACTTAAAGAAGAATCTCTGAAAGGAAAAGCTGTGCATTCAATAGATATGTAAGCAGAAATGTAAAAAACAATAGAAATCACCCATAGAAATCATTGTTCAGATGTCTAGCATCATAGACTAGTTTTGCCTGTTCTTTTTCTTTTTAAAAAAAAATTTGCTGAGATGAAATTGAAGTACACTAAATTGCACGTATTTAAAGTGGACAATTAAGTCAGTTTGGACATGTGTATACTAATGAAACCATCATCACAATAAAGATTAGAAACATTTCTGCCACTCCTAAATGTTTTCTGTGCCCCATGGTAATCCTACCCTCTACTTCATCCCCAGCAACAATTGATTTGCTTTCTGTACTATAACTTAGTTTGGATATTCTATAATTTGAAAACTTGCCAAAGCATCAAGGACATTAAACTTAAAACCATGAGACACACTACAAACCCACTAGGACAACTAAAATTTAAAAATGGACCATGTGTTGGTGAGAATGTAGAATGAGTGGAACTCTGTTTCATTGTCAGTGTGAGTACAAAATGGTATAACCAGTTTAGAAAAAAGTTTGACAGTTTCATATAAATGTATACATGCACCTACCATAGGATCTAATCATTTTACTACTAGGCATTTTTACCCAAGAGAATAAAAAACCAGTGTTCACAAGAAGACTGTTACACAAATGTTCATAGCAGCTTTAGTTGCAATAGGCAAAGGCTTATAATAGCCCAAAAATTTATCCACAGGTAAGTGAATAAATAAACTGTGGCATAATCATGCAATGACACACTATTTGGCAATAAAAATGGATAATTACTAATACATGCAGCAAAGAATGAATCTCAAAATTTCTATGCTGATGACTGACCGGCGTGGTACAGTGGTTGAGCAACAATCTATGAACCAAGAGGTAATGGTTTAATTCACGGTCAGGTGGTCAGGGCACATGCCCAGGTTGCAGGCTCAATCCCCAGTAAGGGCTGTGCAGGAGGCAGCCAATCAACATTTCTCTCTCATCACTGATATTTCTGTCTCTCTCTCTCCTACTTAATTTTATTTTATATCAATAAAATATATATATTTTTAAAAATGTCTACAGTGAGTAATAGTCTTGCCTGCTCTTGAACTTTACATGCATAGCATGGTTACAGCATGTGCTCAATTGTGTCTGGCTTCATTTGTGCAACAAAGATTTATCCACATTGTTGCTTATGTCAGTGGTGCATCACTTTTATTGTCAAATAACAGACTTGAAATTAAATACTCTCCATGTCATACATATATTAATACTAGTGTACAAAGCTCACCAATAGCAGTCTATTCAATTTAAAACATTAGAGGTTGAGAAAAAATTATTTTTTTTACATACACATTTACAAGTTCAGTTTGTTACCTTGAACCTTGCCTTGAAAGAAAAAGGCATGAAACTCAAGTTATGCTCTTTAGGAATATTAATAAAAACTTTGTGATAAATTAATTCATGTCCCCTTTAATGACTTTCTAAATTTATCATTTTTATTTTATTAACTAGAGGCCTGGTGCACAGATTTGTGCATATTGAAAGTAAATTAATTACAAGGTGGGCTGGCGGGGCAGGACTGGGCAAGACTGGCTGGACATGCCCTAGAGCCAACCTGCCATGGTCCCTCCCTGGCCGACAGTACCTGGAGTGGTGCTGGGGCTCAAAGGGAATCTGCAGAGTGAGTGGCGTCCCTTCAGCAGGTGGGGTCCCTCGGCCTGGCCTGTGGGGATCGGGCTAAAACTGGCATTCTGATATCCCCCAAGGGGTCCCAAAGTGCAAGAGGGTGCTCTGCAAAGTGGCTGTTGCTCAGCAGCTCCTGCGTTGAGCGTCTGCCCCCTGGTGGTCAGTGTGCATCATACCTACCAGCCAGTCGGCCAGTCAACTGGTCAGGCAGGTTGCTTAGCCATATATATATATATATACACTAGAGGCCTGGTGCACAAAAATTTGTGCACTTGGGGGGGGGGGGGGTCCCTCAGCCCATCCTGTGCCCTCTCGCAGTCTGGGACCCCTCAAGAGATAATGACCTGCTGGCTTAGGCCTGCTCCCGGGTGGCAGAGGGCAGGCCCAATCCCTAGGTGCAACCCCTGGTTGGGCTCAGAGCAGGGCCGATTGGGGAGTTGGGACGCCGCCCCATCATGCACAGAGCAGGGTGGATCGGGAGGTTGCGATCCCACCCTCAGTCAAGCTCAGGGTAGAGCCGATTGGGGGGTTGGGGCACCGCCCTCTGTCACACTCAAGGCAGGGTCGATAGGGAAGTTGCGGCACCACCCCCTGTCACGCACAGAGCAGGGCCCATCAGGGGGGTTGGGGCTCCGTACCCTGTCACACACAGAGCAGGGCGGATCAGGGGGTTGGGGTGCTGCCCCCTGTCACACAGAGAGCAGGGCCCATCAGGGGGTTGGGGCGCCACCACTGTCACACTCAGGGCAGGGCTGATGGGGAGGTTATGGCTCTACCCCGTCACACACAGAGCAGGGCCCTTGGCAGGGGGCGGGGGGGTTTGGGTGCCACCCTCTATCACCCACAGAGCAGGACCAATCAGGGGCTTGGGTCGCTGCACCCTGTCACACACAGAGCCACAGGCGATCAGGGGGTTTGGGCACTGCCCCCTGTCACGCTGATCCCGGTGCCAGGAGGCATATTACCCTTTTACTATATAGAATAGAGGCCTGGTGCACTGGTGGGGGTCGGCTGGTTTGCCCTGAAGGGTGTCCTGGATCAGGGTGGGGGTCCCCACTGGGGTGCCTGGCCAGTCTGGGTGAGGGGCTGAGGGCCGTTTTCAGGCTGGCGGGTGACTGAAGCTCCCAACTGCTCCTTTTTTCTTTTTTCTTTTTTTATTCTGGGCCAGCTTTAGCTCTGAGGCCTCTGCTGCTGAAAGTCGGTTTCTGGCCTTTGTTTTTCCTTCTGTATTTAATACAACGTTGCGGTCCAGCTGGCTGAAGCCCGGCTGACTAAAGCTAGTTTCTGGGGTTTTGTTTAGCTTCTATATTTGCAACATAGTTGCTTAGAGTTGCAGCTGAGAGGCCGCCAAGTGAGGCGGGGAACGTTGGAGTCTGCCGTCACTGGAGCAAACAAGCCTCATGTTCGCTTCAGTGCATGGCTGCCGGCCCCCATCTTGGCTGACAGTTAATTTGCATAAGGATATGCTGATTAGCCAATGGGAAGGGTAGCGGTCATAAGCTAATTACCATGTTTCTCTTTTATTAGTATATATATATACACACACACACACACTAGAGGCCCAGTGCACAAATTTGTGCACTGGTGGAGTCCGGCCAGCCTAGTCCCAATTAGGGCAGTACAGGGCCGGGCCTGTTGGGAGGAGGAGATGGCAGGAGGTTGGCTGGCCAATCCACCCTGATTGGGGCCCTATCAGGGCTGGGTTAGCTGAGGGAGGGGCCATGGGCTATTGGCCGGTGGGCCCCACCCCTGATTGGGTGTCAGTAGCCGGAGGGAGGAGTTGTGGGAGGTTAGCTGACCAGTCCCACCCCTGATTGGTGTCGGGGGGGGGGGGGGGGGCTGATCAGGGGCAAAGCTGGCTGGGGGGAGGGGCCATAAGCCAATCTGGGTGGTGGGGGCCCATCAGAGGTGGGGATGGCTAGGGGGAGGAGCTGCAGGAGGTTGGCCAGCCGACCCTGCCCCTGACTGGAGTGGGGGAACCGATCAGGGGGTGGAGCTGACTGGGGGGAGGGGCTGCGGCCAATGGGGGGTGGTGGCCCACCCAACAGGGGTGGGGCCAGGCAGGGGGAGGGGCTTCAGGAGTTTGGCTGGCTGGCCCTGCCCCCTATTGGGGTAGGGGGGTGATCAGGGGCAGGGCTGGCTGGGGAGAGGGACTGTGGGCCAATCGGGGTGGTGGGGGCCCATGGGGGGGCCGGCTTGGGGGAGGGGCCACAGGAGGTTGGCCAGCCGGCCCCACTCCCTGATTGGACTGGTTCGCTGGCCACAGTGGGTGTCATAGCGACCATTCTGGTCATTTTGACAAAAAAGGATTGAGAAGAGGCTGGTAGGATTAAAGCAGAGCTATCATGGTTAAAGGGGTAAGTTATTACTTATTGAAATGAACTATATGGCAGGATATCACCCTTTCTGAATTTGGTATCAATATTCACATTGTTATAGATGAGTAATCTGAGGTGCCGACTGGGGTGGGTAGTAGAGAGGGAACTGGAAGTATCTAAGCACTAAATATGATCTACCTTAAGACATGGACTGGAGGTTTCTGGAGATGATGGGGGCAATGGGGTGACCTGAGAGCCAAAAAGACTCATCGGAGGGGAGCAAGCTGGAGTGAAATTTTGAGAAGATACTCTCAAAGAGCATTTTGGAGGAGGTGTTATGTAGCATAAATTCATATTTCATTGTCTCCTCATGAGGTGTTCAGTAAAAACTTATATTATTTTTCATGACTTTGTGAATCTATCTGTTTTCAGATTTGACACTGGGATAAACTGTCAATGAGTGAGCCAATTCTTTAAAAAGTCTGGATTACATTATTAATGTTTACTTTTAAAAATAATGATTGTTTTTATATTTCCTAAAGGTTCTGTGATTTCTTTAGGATGGAAGCAAGTTTTTAATATGCCCCCTACAATGCTTTGCCTTTAATAGAAGTGTTCTAAAAAGTGTCAATATTTAAAATATCATTAAGAAGGGTCAAAAGTTTATTTAGCACAGATTTAAGCCTCCTAATAAATTCAACTGAAATCCATAATTTAATCCAGAATTGAGTGCTAACAATAAAACTTTAAAATTCTACGTATTAAAAAATAATTTTCTTTTTAATATTTTAGAATGTCTTTTAAGTGACATTTTTTTCTGACAAAGTAATGCATTTATAACAGAAGATTTAATACAAAAATATAAAGAAGAAAATTAAAATCACCCATAATCTTGTCGTTTAGTAAATATTTGGTAGCATGTTGTTTTATACATATGTGTATATATCTGTGTTTTATGTATGTGTATGCATTCTTATAAAAGTATATTTTTACCTGATGAATTTTTACATCTCTACATTTAAAATTATGCTTTTAAGTCCTTCATAGTTTTAAAGACAATTTTAGGTAATTCATTCTATAATTTATAATTTATCTAACCAACCTTTACCTTATACATAATAATGGATGGATATCCTTGAATATTTGTATTTCTCTTTAGTTAAATTAATCTCATCCCCATTATCTCATAACTAGAAGTTTGGCAATGCTCTCTTAAGTGTTTCGAGTCTTTTCCCTTCTTCCATCCTACCCATCCAACCCACCAACACAAATAAGCATGTTGTTTGCCTTGATTGCTGCTAGCTTGCTTCCTCAGCTAAGGGGCTGTCGTCTGGCTCCACAACTTTCTAAGTCTGATACGCTAAAATCAAGCCTTAGTACCCTTAGTTGTTGATTCAGTAGGTGATTAAAAAGCGAACTTAGTCTTTTGCAAGGCATTTAGTAAATAACTGTTGAATGGATAAAAGCTTACTTTGAGCTTGATGATTTAGATCTTATTCATATCAGAAGCACAAAGCCTACTTGATTGGCCTTTCTTTGGTTCTGTGTGTGTGTGTGTGTGTGTGTGTGTGTGTGTTCTCTTAATTCAGAGAAACAGATTCTAGCAAACGTGCCCTTTTCTCCCATTTAGTTAGCATATAGCAATTAAAAATTGTATATTTATTTTACTTAGCTCTTTATTAGAATTAGAAAAAAGGATGACAAAATTACAGAAACAATTTAAAACTGCTCAGAATTGCATAGGGATTTAACTTGTTTTATCACAATTATGATATAATATTAACTGTATCTATCAAGAGGTTGGCTGCTAAATTATTTGTAATTATTTACAAAGCTAGTCCTTGAACTTCAAGAATTTCAAAAACTAATCCTACATGCAAAATCCTGAGAAAGAATGCAGAACTAATGAATTAAAGAATTATATTCTAATATCAAAATTACATTTACATTATGCTAACATGATAGAAAAATTGGGCACTAGACCATTTTAGGCTGTAAAAGGATAGATAATACACTTTGGAAGGTTTGAGTTTTAGAATTAGCTATATTATTTCCAATTAACAGTGGAAACATATTGATATACTTTCCATTAATGCAAAGGTAAAGGTATTTCTCCACTAATAATAATAAATGGTAGCATTTAGCATATAAATGGTGCAGGATCTTAAATTACCTTTACTTTTGCTATGTAAGGGCAGCTGAAGGAAATTTAATGCATTTTTTACATGGTGTAATTTTATCTTGCTCATACAATGTGAGAAGAGTAATAATGATATTATAATATTAATATAAGTACAAAATATACATATTGATGAATAATAGCCATGTTTGTCGGACCTCCTTGCCAAGTCATATTAAAATGACAAATAATTGCAATTGCTTCACAGAGAAATGGTGCAGGATCTGTAGTCAAAAGCACATTAGGGACCAACAGGACCCATTTGTTATCCTTTGTCAGGAAAACATGGCTCCTAATGAAAGTGAATGAAAGAACACTGATTGAGGACAGTGACACTAAACCTCTTTCTCGACAAGAGTCATGACATGGGTATTAATGAGAGGATTGAAAGTTAAAGGCAAAGCTTTGAGTCTTAACATCTCTGTATAATCCTGACTTTCTTTTTGTTTGATTTTTAAAAACAAAGCTTGATCATTTCGAGGTCCGGGGGAAGCGTAGCTATGGGGAAGGAAAGGGCAGTGTAAAATGTAGTGGAGATATCCAAAGACATTTCAGGGTCAGCGTGTTCAGAATGGATTCTCCAGGTAACTTGGGCCAACGTTATTTAAAATCTGAATAGCTCTCAAATCAGAATCTGAATACTTCCTTAAAAAGAAAAACTGCTATATTTTCATTCCATCAGTTAAACATTCTTTCTTCTTAATTGCTTCATCTTTGAAAATTATGGTCTCTCTATGCAAAATATTGCTGGATGAAGAATTTTTGAGTAGGCAAATGAGTAGCCTGATGAAAGGAAACAGGAAAACTGAATTCCAGTCTAGAAATCTCTCAACACAGTTTTAAGAAATTATGATGGCTTTGTTATAAACCCAGGCATATACAGTTTTATTTCATTTTATACCTGCTGATTCTATTACTGAAATATTTAAGATCAGCAATTCCTGGCTGATATGGTGTAAATATGCATGTACACATCTATGAACATAGAGAAAAAGTACCTTGTAATTTCTAGTATTTCATTCAATATTTATGTATAACCTATCACCGTGGTGCATACTGGGAATATCATTGCCCACAATGAAGCAGATGGATAATACCAACTCTCACTAATTGAATGCACTACATACCAGGCACCTTGCTGAGTTTTACAAAGGTGATCCACCTTATACTCTGCACAGCCCTCTGGAGTAAATACTGCTACTATAGCTATTTTACAGATAGGAACTCGGAGGCACAGAGAGGCTTACCATATTGCTTCAGGTCATATAGCTGGTATATGCTCAACCTAGACAGATTCTTGAGCCTTTGCTCCTATTATCCTATATAATGGAGAGCTAATATACTAATTAGACTGAACAGCAGAACTACCATCCGGACGACCTTCTGGATGACCTTCCGGATGAAGCCAGAGCTGCGAGGGCCAGCTGAGGCACGTGGGGCTGCGAGGGCCGAGCCCTTTGCACAATTTTGTGCATTGGGCCTCTAGTATCTTTGTAATATACAATATATTATATACGTGTATACATACACCACACACACACACACAGCTGTTATTCTGAGTTAGTTCCCTGAGAATCTCAACTAGCTTTGATAGAGCTAAGGACCCTTAAAATGAGCAAAAAATTCCTCTGAGTACCCTAAACAATTTTTTCAGTCATAAAATAAGTGAGTTACTAGTTGCTCACACACAAATGTGGTCAAGACAGATTGAGTCCCAAGACAGATTGAGTCTGACCTAGAGCCTTTCTACTGAAGTGAGCGTACTTTCCTAATACAGGAATTCCTTAGATTCTCACTTAGAGAACTTTATCTCTTGACAACTTGCATATTATAAGTGGCAGGTTTCAGGACAGGTGAGTCGCAGTGGAGAAGGCTAGAGATGGGTACACCGATATCATGAAAAGGGAGAATAAAGATGTAAATAAGACTATCAAATTAAAGAAGAAGATTATTTAAAGCCAATTATCCTGTATCTTTTAAAGACCCTAATTATATTAAAATATAACACATTATGACAATAGAGATTTTTAATGATTATTCTGAAGTAATAAACACTTACAAGAGAATATGGTTATTATGCATGTAAAATATAATATACTTTAGTAAAAATTTTAACAAAAGATTGAAAGTAAATTTTGACATTTAAATCTGTTTAAAAGGATGTGCCATAATTTACTTACCATAAACACATCCTTTTGCAACAATTACAATATGAATAAGTTGCAATTGTACTTCATATATTAAGAAAGGTGTAGTGGACATTTGTGTTGCTATTCTGTCTTTTGGGAATGACGCTGATATTTTGAGGAGGAGAGGGTGCATTTAACCCCCCACCCTGTTTCAGATAGTCTGGTGGAGGTTCTACCTCTAGTCCTAGGGTAGAGCATGTGATGCAGACCTACGCCAATCAAGGCATCACATTTTCCCAAGGGGTTATGTTCAGAGATGCAAACAGTTGATCTAGTCGGAGTGCACCTCAGAATTATTGCTTGGAATGTTAAAACAAGGCTCTGTCTCTTTCTTGTTAAATGTCAAACTAGAAGAATGTAGCCCCAGGAGTTACCGGCCTCTGTGGTGTGACCTGAGGGGAGAGCTAATCTGAGAATGAGGTTCACAGGGAGGAGCGGATGCTGAGAAAGAGGAGAAACCACGGTTGATAATATTGTACAACTATGAGCAATCGATTCCTTTTTTGGTTAAGCAATCTAGTAGCTTTCTTTTGAAATTTGTAATGGATATAATTCTAACTAATTCAATAGATAACACATACATAGCAAAAAATGAAAAAGAACTACAATGCCTATTATAGGTAGTGATGTGGGAAAAGTATACACATATACATTGAGGTAGAAGTAGAAAGTATTACAGCTTTATGGCAACATCCATTAAAATTTATATGTATATAAGTAAATTATATACATGTACTAGTAAATGTGTTTATATATAATGGTATATATATCATTCATCTTACTCCTGGGAATTTATATCTTAAAAACAAAAAACATACATAGGACATGTATTTCTAATAACTGAAGTTGTTTATTGCAGCATTTTTCATAGTAGCAAAAAAGTGGAAACCATGAGTGAGATAATGGCTGCATATGTTATAGCACAGTCACAGCATGGACAGTAAGCGCTGTGATGTAGCCTTCAAAGAATGAATTAAGGGCATAGCAGATGACTTGGAAACATTTCCACAAGGTATCCAGAATGACAATCAAGATGTAGAGAAGTGGTGCACCATGACTATTTTTAAAAGCCAAGATAATCCCCAGCATGTGACTATGTATGACTACATAGGATTAGAGGAGTACAAAAATATGAATAGTATTAGATTTTTTTAAATATATATATTTTATTGATTTTTTACAGACAGTAAGGGAGAGGGATAGAGAGTTAGAAATATTGATGAGAAAGAAACATCAATCAGCTGCCTCCTGCACACCCCCTACTGGGGATGTACCCGCAACCATGGTACATGCCCTTGACCGGAATCGAACCTGGGACCCTTCAGTCCACAGGCCAACGCTCTATCCATTGAGCCAAACCAGTTAGGGCAATAGTATTAGTTTTTTTTAATAATTTTTATTTCTTGAAGTATTACAAAGGGTATTACATATGTCTCCTTTTTCCCCCACCTTGACATTCCCCCGGCCCCTACCCACCAGTGTCTTGTGTCCATTGGTTATTCTTATATGCATGCACATAAGTCCTCGGTTGATCTCTTAATCCCCCCCCCCAAAACCCTCCCCAGGCTTCCCACTGTAGTTTGACAGTCTGTTCAATGTTGCTCTGCCTCTGCATCTACCCCTGTTCATCAGTCTATACTGGTCCCCATTATCTGTCCCAACCTCACTGGAGCAGTCCCAACCTCACCAGGGCCATTTCAACCTCACCGGGGATGTCCCGACCTCACTGGGGCCGTCCCGACCTCACTGGGGCCGTCCCAACCTCACCGGGGCAGTCTCGACCTCACCAGGGCCGTCTCGATCTTTCCAGGGGCATCCCGACCTCACCAGGGCTGTCCCAGCCTCACTGGGGCCGTTTTGACCTCACCGGGGCTGAGATTTTTAACATGGATTATTTGGGGGACAGTATTTGATGTCAATGAAGAGGGAAGCATAAGGAAGGAAAAGAAAAAAGCAAAAAAGAAAAAAAATTATACTTAAAATAAGCATGTGTATGCTCACATCTGTGTATTTATGTAAAATTATACTAGTATATATGGATTACATTCTAAGTTATATTTATGTATTGATATATGTACAAAGAAATCAAATACAGATGGGCATTTTAGGTAGGTATTAATTTTACTATTATATGTAAAGAAAAGAGAATAAAATGTACTAGCTGACTGAGTTTGCGGTCCCATTGCACCCATAGTGGAGGGTGGTCCAGGGCCTATGCTTTTAGCTTACCATGATTAGCTTCTCAAGACCTTGGCTTTCACAGAGAAAAATGGTAGTTTTGGATATGTTCATCCCATGGTAACCCCACGGGAGAGGATCAGAGGACAGACAACTGTCTCCAAGCCCTCACTCCAGGACACTAGTTTTCTGAGTACACTGGTGCTATCCTTTCCTAGTTACAGTTACACATCCATCCAGGGTCATGTCCTGTCATACTCTAGTCTACTCATATTGTATTACAGTCTGCTCATAGTTTATTATACCATGTTATGTTACATTAGTTATGCTGCATTTTTACTATATTTTATTATTTTGGGGGGTGATGCATGCCTTTTATTGATATTTTAAATTCCTAACTGCCAAATTTATGTTTTAGTTTTATTTTCATTTAGGTCCTAGGTCTAGAGTATAATTTCTTTTGATCTTGCAACTGCAATTTTCTTTTCATTTGTTAAAATAAATGGCTTATTGGGAGTTGAGATTGCTCTAAAAAAACAACCCACACATACCCATAAAAACAAAATAAACATACACAGAAACACGTGAGGTGATAGGGAAGGAGGGTCTTTAGTATCGGAGGACTGCTATCATAGACCTAGGGGGCAGGAGCCAGGCCTGGGAGTAGGTCCTGTTTGCCACTCCAGGACGGTGAGGTGGAGATGTTGACGGGTGAAGGGGGAAACACAGACTTCATCACTAAGGAAGTGGCAGGCACCTTGAGTCTCTTTCAATGTAGGGAAAACCATTTCAGGGGGCTTTTTTCCGTCCAAAGCCGGAGGCTGGAGAGTTAGTGCCCACTGAGGGGAAAGGGATGCTGGTGGAGACAAACCAGGCAAAGGCGGCTTCTCACGTGGTGACAGCTTTACATGGGGCAGAGGGCGAGAAGATGAAGGCAGGAACCCATGGAGTTGAGCAAAGGAGAAAAACTTGGTGCGATAAAAGGAAATGTCCAGGAATGGAATCTAGCTGAAGCAGCAGCAGGCTAGAAATTGCAGCAATGGCCACCACGCAGACTGCTTGTGGGAGCTGGGGCATGTGGGGATGGAGAGAATAGGGAGGGGGCAGAAAGTATCTGAGGTGAAGAGAAGGGGGTAATCTGCCCAGGACCAGCCCCACTGCAGGTATGGGGAGAATGATACAGTACTTTTCAGTTCTCTTAGCCTTTGAGACAGCATGGAGGGACCTGGAGAGAGTATTACACTGAGTGAAATAAGCCAGTCAGAGAAAGACAAGTATCACACGATCTTGCTCATATGTGGAATCTAATGAACAAAATAAACTGATAAACAAAATAGATCCAGGGACGTAGAAGCATGGAACAGACAAATCTCAGAGAGAAGGAGGTGTGTGCGTGTGTGTGTGTGAAGAGATTAACCAAAAATTTATATCCGTATTTGCATAACCCATGGACATAAACAAGAGTATGGTGAAGGCCTGGGAGTGGCAGCATGGAAAGGGTAAGGGGGAAGGGGCGGGGGAGGAAAAGGACATCTGTAATACTTTCAAAAATAAATATAAATTTAAAAAATAATAAAAATATTTTTTAAAAAGCCTTAAGACCCACTATTGGTTACACCTACAAGATGTCAAGTGCTGTTGTTACCAATCACCTTGCAGAACAGGTCAGAGTGGTCCATATTGACCAATAAAGTTTCCATCTTCCCCCTCTTCCGAGTCATTACTACTGGATGGGTCTCGTTCACACGGCAGCTTAGTGGGCTTGGTAGCTGAGGAAAGAAGCTGGGCCTGGAGTACTGGGAGGGCCTGGTGGCATGGAGTGTGGCTGGGAAGGAAGGGGGAGCAGTCGGCAGAGCTGTGAGCATGGATGGGAGGGAAGGGGCTGGGAGAGGAGGATGGGGGGCGGGCTGCCCATCTGGCCAGAGGACCGGCCTGCAGCCTTAGCTGACAGGAAGGCAGCTGAGTAGAGAGCCAGCTGGGCCTCCTCTCCGGGTTGGTGGTGAGGGACAGGGCCAGGCTTGCTCTGAGGGGGTGGCAGCAGGGGCAACTGCGAGCCCAGGTTGCCGTGAGGGGTGGCCCAGAAGTCTAGCTGATACCCCGGGAAGAGGCAGGGCTTCTCAGGGGCCAAGTACTGAACACAGTGCTTCTTGCTCGGGAGGCCACAGAACCCTCCGCCTCTTGGACTGGCTGCAGGGCCTGTGTCTGCGGCAGCTGATTCTCTCTCCTCTCCTTTTTCCCGCTGGGGCTGTCCTGGGCTCAGTGGGTTGGGGAGCAGGTGGTGGAGCTGCCGCTCCTTCTCCTTCGAGGCCATTTCCTAGGACTTGGCCTGGTCTCAGGACAGGTGGTGCTGCTTTCTTTCTTGCCGGGATTTGGGGAATGGCTGCACTTCACTCCTGGGGGCACTCAGCCACCACCTGGGCCCTCAGCCCCTCCCCCTAATGAAGGCATTAAGAAGCTTCTTCACGTGAGGTTTTCTTTTTTCCTCCTTTATTTTTTCGCCGTGACTGGTGATTTCTGGCTAAGGCTGGTCTCAGGCAGGGGGTGCTGGTTCTGCTTGACAGTGGGGGAGACCATGGTGGGTGGGAATCCCTGAGGCGGGTGGATCAGGATGGGCCGGAGCCACCAGGTGAGGAGAGAGCCCCCTGGAAACCAGGCTGGACATAAAGGTGTTCATGGCGAGGGAGGGGTGGTGCCCATGCCGGAAACCACCAGGAGGAGGGGAGCACAGGGCTGGGCTGCTGTGGGGCGAGCCAGCTGAGGGGATGGGGTTTGTCCAACGGCTCTGGGGGGCAGTGGGTAATGTGAAGACAGTTCATATGGGTGAGGGGCCTGGGGATTCCTGCCTTTGCATCAATGTCTGGGGAGAGATGTGGGGAGGGAATCCAGGGGAAAGTGGCAGTTGCTGTAGGTGATGAGGGTGTCAAAGGGTGTGTGTGACCCGAAGGCTGAACATCAGGAACTTCATTACACAAGTGTGCTGGGTGCAGAGGCCTGGCGTCCATAACTGTGGTGCTGGAGGGGACATCAAGGAGGGGCCATTTCATCTGTGGGTACCTGTGCACTCCTGTGGGACCCCACTAATGCCCAAATTCGTGTACCAGGCCTCTAGTATATATAAAAGCCTAAGCGACCTTTATGGAGGAATGACCAGAATGACCGGTCGCTATGATGTGCACTGACCACTAGGGGGCAGAAGCCCAATGCAGGAGCTGCTCCCTGGTGGTCAGTGTGCTACCACAAGGGGAGCGCTGTTCAGCCAGAAGCTGGGCTCACTGCTGGCGAGCGCAGCTGCGGTGGCAGGAGCCTCTCCTGACTCCACGGCAGCACTACTGAGTGGAGGCAGCAGGCGCAGCGGGCCAGGATGAGTGCGAGTGGCACAGCGCCTAGCCCCAGTTCGGGCTCCTCCCTGGCCGCCTGCCACTTGGCGCACTGCTACATCCCTCTGGGGATGTCCAACTGCCGGTTTAGACCTGATCCCCACAGGCCCGGCTGGGATCAGGCCTAAACAAGCAGTCACACATCCCCCAAGGGGTCCCGGATTGTGAGAGAGCACAGGCCAGGCTTAGGAACCACCTCCCCCCTTGCATGAATTTCATGCACCGGGCCTCTAGTCTTAGAATATTTACATCCCTCCCCACAAAACTCCACAGTCATTAGCAGTCATTCTCATTTCCCTTTCTCCTTCTTGGCCACCACTAATCTTTACATCATTGTCTTTTGTGACTGGCTTCTATCAGTTGCATAATGTGTTCAAAGTTAATCCATGTGATAGTATGTACTAGAGGCCCGATGCATGAAATTCTTGCAAGAATAGACCTTCCTTTCTATTCGCTGCAGGCACCGACTTCCCTCTGGCACCTGGGACCCAGGCTTCCCTTGGCTGCCAGCAGATGCCTGGAATTTGGGCTTCCCTCTGACCACTGGCAGGCACCCAGGACCGGGGCTTCTCTGTGGCCACTGGCAGGCACCTGGACGTGGGCTTCCCTCTGGAACCCAGGACCCGGGCTTCCCTTACAGCCCTGGCTTTGTCCTGAAGGACGGAAGGACATCCAAAAGGACATCTGGTCTAATTAGTATATTACACTTTTATTATTATAGATTAGGGCTTCATTTGTATTTACTGAGAAGTAATATTCCATTGTGTGGTTATGCCATGTATGTTTATCAACTCATCAGTTGATGAACATTGAGGTTGTTCAACATTTTGGCTACTAGCAATGCTGCTATAAACATTCATGTACAAGTTTTGGTGTGGATGTATTGTTTTCATTTCTGACGTATATATCTGGTAGTGAAATTCTAGGTCTAATGGTAACTCAATGTTTGACATTTTAGGAAACTGTCAAACTATTTCTCAAAGTTGCTGAACATTTTTATAATCCCACCAGCAATGTATAAATGTTCAGATTTCTCCATATCCTGGCCAACACTTAATCTTTGTCTTTTTTATTGTAGCCATCCTAGAGGGTATGAACTGCTATGTCAGTGTGGTTTGACTTGCATACCCTAATTATGATGATGTTTAACATCTTCCCATGTGCCTATTTCCTTTTGTATGTCTTTGGATAAAATACTATTTAAATCCTTTGCCCACTTTTAATTTGGATTGTTTTTCATATATGGATAGAAATATCTTCTCAGATATATAATATTCAAATATGTTCTTCCATTTCGGGGGATGTCTTTTCAATATTTTTCTTTTTTACTTTTGACCATAATTGTAAGGGTTTACTTCTAAATTTTAAATTCTATCCCAATGATTTATATATGTATCCTCATGCCAGTACCATATTGCTTTGATCACTCTAGTTTTGTGCTAAGTTTTAAAATTGGGAAATGTAATTTGTCTAACTTTGTTTCCTACCCCCAAAAAATTTTTGACCACTGGATCTCTTGCATGTTCACTTTGTGAACTTTAAAAGAGGCAGCTAGGCCTGGCTGATGTTGCTTAGTGGTTGAGCATCAACCTATGAACCAGGAGGTCAGGGTTTGATTCTCCGTCAGGGCATATGCCCAGGTTGAAGACTTGATTCCCAGTGTGGGGCATGTAGGAGGCTGCCGATCAATCAATGACTCTCTCTTATCATTGACTAGAGGCCTGATGCCTGGTGCATAGCATTCGTGCAATGGGGGGGGGGGGGGGCATTCCTCAGCCTGGCCTGCGCTGTCTTGCAGTCTGGGCAGGGAGTGGGCTTAAGCTGGCAGGCGGACATCCCCCAAGGGGTCCATAGCACTGCTGCAGAGGCAGGAGAGGCTCCCACCACTGCCACTGCACTTGCCAACCAGAAGCCGGGCTCGCTGTTCCTTAGTGCTGCCTCGGAGGCAGGAGAGGCTCCCACCACCACCACTGCGCTTGCCAGCCATGAACCCGGCTTGTGGCTGAGAGGTGCTTCCCCTATGGGAGCACACTGACCACCAGGGTGCAGCTCCTGCATTGAGCGTCTGCCCCCTGGTGGTCAGTGTACATCAGAGTGACTGGTTGTTCTGCAGTTCAGTCGATTTGCATATTAAGGTTTTATTATATAGGATGTTTCTATCTCTCTTCCTCTCTCTTCTTCTCTGAAATAAATAAAAATTGATTTTAAAAAATAAATAAAAGAGGCAGCTAGGATTTTGGTAGGAAATACATTGTATGTGTATATTAATTTGGGAGTACTCCCATTTTAATAATATTAAGTATTCTTATCTGTAAACATACAATTTATTTCATGTGCTTAAGTCTTTACTTTTTCCAATAAAGCCCATTAACTGAATTTCCTCAAGGGCAGTTTCTACTTACTCCTTTTCAAAATTCTCCTGTGTACTTTTGTACAAGTCTCATAAGTTTTTGTCTTTGCAAGTCTCTTAATTTTTGTTGAATTTTGGACATCGTCTGGAAACCTAGAAATGAGATTCACTTCCCTCTCTAAAGGGTGTTTAGTGACATTCCTGGACTAATTTTGCAATGTATGCAGTCACTGCAATCTCTCTCAGTTAGATTAATGGTCAGATGATAACATTAGAATATGTATTTAAAACAGAGACAAGTAAACTCTTCCTCATCCAGTCCAAAGATTTAACTAATTTTCTGCACCAGGAATAATAATCATTTCCTCCGGGGCACACTAACTTTCTATAACAGCAATTTTCAACCTTTTTTCATCTCATAGTACACATAAACTAATTAATAAAATTATGCCACACCAAAATTTTATATTTTTGCCAATCTGACAAAAAATAGATATACTTTTGATTCATTCACATTAGACAGTAATTGCTGTATTGGCTCTTGTCATTTTTTTAATTTGACAATCTAAGGGAAAAGAGGTCAGTGACCTGATTAAATAGTCAAATATTGCATGTTTTAAAAATTATTGCCACACACCAGTTGAAAATGACTGTTATAGAATGTGGTCTAAATTGTGTTTTCAGGAAGACAAATTCTTTATTGATATATTAGAATTTGGACTCTTAGACCTCATTCATGAGGTGGGGGTGCAATATATATACTTTAGTCATAGGGGAATGCAGAACCACTTTCCTTGTTAAATAGACACATGTACTAAGCAGGGAAAGATTGGGGTTTTGGTTCTGGCTATACAAGGAATTATTTGTGTGGTCTTG
Source organism: Myotis yumanensis (assembly GCF_028538775.1). Lineage (NCBI taxonomy): Eukaryota > Metazoa > Chordata > Mammalia > Chiroptera > Vespertilionidae > Myotis > Myotis yumanensis. The sequence goes on from NW_027223752.1 coordinate 139,453,486, forward strand.
ACAAGCCATCTGATTTCTGTCTTAGTTCCTTTTGCTATAAAATGAAGAAGGTAGTCAAATTACTATGGGCTTTTTAAAGAGTGCAGATATCACTCTTACCAAAAATGGGTAACTAAAAGTCAGAATTAGAGTGGTTATAAGGAATTGGTATGAGGATGGGTAAATAATAGAGACAATTCAGAACATTTTTTTTTCAAGTAAGGAAGGCATTTAAATTCTGTTGTATGAAGATAGACTCATAGAGTTGGATGCAAGAGAGTACTTGTAGATTCCTCTGCTCTAACCTCTTGTTTCTGGGATCACTTATTGCTAAACCATTCTACCCAGGCTACTGCTTAATCACTTGGGTTTTTAGGGATAGATATCACATGCCTCCCTCCCTCCCCCCCTCAGATAGTATCACGGTAAACCTGACTTTTTAACTTTATCATTATGGTCTGTTACTTATGTAAACAAGATTTTCAAATGTGTGGTTAAAATAGTGTTTGCTAGTTTTCCCATATCCTAATTTTCTAGACAAGTGAAACCTTGAAAGATAGGAATACTCAATGAATGAGAATCTTTCCATGATACTGTTTTTAAAAATAAGAAAGCAAATCTCCAAAAAGAAAGATAATACTAGGGGCTTATGACATAATCAGCTCCTTAAGATGTTCTAGTTTTATCCACATTTAATCCAATATTATACTCCTTTTCCTCTAAATTTGTAGATTTTTTACAGTGATATTGAGGTGCAGAATGAACTTTTACAAGACCTTAAATCATCATAAAAATGAAATATGGAACTATACTACTACTTACTATACTAATTAATACAAAACACATCCTCTGTTAGAAATATCTTCAAAGTTAAGGATTGAAATAAAAAGGTCTTCCTTATAAATGTTCTAAAAACTCAATTAATTGAAACATCATTTTCTGAGAATTCTATGCTCTTTTTTCTCTGTGATATCTTTCAACGTTGCCAGGCCATCAATTCTCTGCTCTTCCTTTTCCCCTGCGTTCTACAATCTTATTATCTTTCTGTCATTTGCTATCCCCTGTGTGCTTCTAAAACAACCACTCAAGTACCCCTGCCAATTCTTAAGTACCACTCACTTATGCATGTCATAAAATGAATAACATCAAGCTCTCATTTGAGATTGTCATTTACGTATGCCCCCTGGTGGCACCACCAGCAGAAAGACACTTCTAAGGATAAGAAAACCTCCAAAGAATGAACTTACCCAATGATAATAAATGGTACAGAAGAACAGAGAGAGCAATTAATTAATGACCCATGACAACCTGTTTACTTCTTCACACATAAGTTATTACTCTTTCTAAGCAACATTCTACACAGTAATTATTGGTTATAAAATTATCCATAAAAACTGTTGAGAATCTAAATAATTAAAACTGCCTTTGGTCTTAACTGGATTAAAATACTCAAAGGTGATATGTTAACATTTTTCAATTTTGGATTTGCCTTAGACTTGAAAACTTAGCCTAGAATGAACTTGTTGAAAGTGATACAATTAAGTGGCATTTATATTTTTAGTGGAGTTGTTTTACTTTTAAATAATGGAATATTTAAAAACCTCTGTTGTTCTCTAACATGCCTTTATTTTTGTATTACTGCATAACAACCCCTTAAACGTTTACTTGGATTTGTTTTATTTATATTTTGTTCTGTTGTAATCTTGCACTTTCCCTACTTTAATTTAATAGAAAAAAGCATGCCAGGATGCTATGCAGACCTGTTAGCATTTAATCTCTTTTTAGATAAATGCAAATATTGCCACTGATGGTATTGGATCCTTGTTCTGTAATCATTTGGGGAGCTTCCTCATCCATTTTTCAAGTTGTGTCCATTACAATCAGTCACTGAAAATTGTGATCCAGAATATTCGTTCTTGACGAAAACAATAGAATGAAGCTACAAGGCTCTGGAAAATTGCTTTTATATTCAAGCAGGACTTCACATATACAGACACCTTGTTGATGATTTTACTGCCTTGAAGAAAATATATTGCTACTGCCACCAGCCTGTCTTTTGGCACTTTATCACTTACAAGTAATGATAAAATTGCGACAAAGAGACTTCTTTTTAATCTTATAGGTCACTGCCTGCAGTCTGGACTAGCCACTCTTTTGTCCTCTCATGTAGGTTAGATAAGGTGGAAAATTCCCTTTGGTTGTCTCTAAATTTCATTTAAATGGTATGAAACACAGACTTTGTCTTCTGATTTTCAAGTCCCTACATCTTTTAATATATAAATTTTATTTCTTCATGTTTTAAAATTAATTTTTAGAAAGAATATGGAATGTGTTTAAAATGGTATTATGAAACTGAGTCCCTGGATATATTTTGAAGGGTTCAAATTATGAAACATAAATATAATCTATTTGATATCATGAGAATCCTGACTGACCATAAAACAATTTTTTTTACCAAGTTTCCTTTTATGATTTTGACCATTAGTTTCTACTAACTGCTTTTATAAGAAGATTTATATAGATATCTAATCTGGCAACACATAGTTGGCAAAATATAGACATTTCTGAACAAATTTCACTAATCATTGAGTCCTTGTATAGGAAACAGTGAAGCAAATAAGAACAAAAGCACACATTAAAAATTCCTCTATTTTTGAGCTATTTATTCCTCTTGCTCTTTGATTTCTGAACTTTCTCACAGGTTTTCTGTTTGGGATCCTTCTATGAAGCCACGAATGCATACTGTCATGGTTTATTTCTGTGCCACAGATTTTGTGTGTTATATTAACAATCTCTCAGCAATGAAGGAAGCCTTTGTGAATACACCAAGTCTTACAGAAGAGTATTTTATGTTATATAAGTAAAGAGAAAATTTACTCCCAAAGCAGAATTTTATTTATACTAAAACAGCAAGGATGCAATTCAGAATGTCTTTCTCTCATGTGGTCTCCCACAGTTTACAAATATAATTTTTTATCTCTGATTTAAATATACTCTCTGGCCTGTTAGTCTCCTTTTATAGGTGGATAAACTATCAGAAAGGAATGTTAGCAACTTTTAATGTTTTTTAAATCAAGATATAATGTATAGACAACAAAAACAGGCAGTGGGCGAAGTCTTCCTAAAATACTATTAGTGCCCGGCCAGTGTAGCACAATGGTTGAGCATCGGCCCATGCACCAGGTGATCATGGATAGATTCCTGGTCAGGGCACATGCCCGAGTTGTGGGCTCAGTCCCAGGTAGGGGGCATGCAGGAAGCAGCCAATCAATGATTATCTCTCATTGATGTTTCTCTCTCCCTCTCCCTTTCTCTCTCTGAAATAAATAAAAATATATTTTAAAAAATGAAATGCTATTAGTGAGAACTTCCATTTGCTGAGAATTTCATATGGCAAGCACTATGCTGGGAGAATTATGTACATTATAATTTTACAAATATAAATTTACAAATATTTATATAATACTTGTAACTGTCTTCAGTCTAGGAAGATATGCATTATCATACCCACTTATCAATTTTGGATTTTCTCACTTAACAGATGAGAAAAGTGATATATAGGAAGGGTAGTTGTCTGGCTGTGAAGGACAGAGCCAAGATTCAAGTAATGCTGTATTACGCACTAATAATTAGCTAAGCAACCCATATTGTACTTCCTTGGGCTAACAAACAGCACAAGGAAAGCTTGGCAATGAAGCAGAACTAATAAGAACTCAGGGACACTGACATTGGGCTTCCATCCTTTGCCATGCTCTCTGTAGGGTTGCCATTGACTTTCAGTTTCTACATCTGTACTCTGTCCATAATATCTATTTGGATATCATGCCTGAGACCATATTCTAAACATGTTTCTGGATGAGTAAAAACTTTTTGGGGAGAGGGTTTGTGGGAAGAGGCAACAACCTATTTTTTTTTTTTTTTTTTTTTTAGTTTTTATTTCATCTTGAGTGCAGGGGTCACATCTTCTGTGGTCGTCCAAATAGGTATGTTTTCTCACATTGTGGGCATGATATATACTCCTGCCTTTGTATAATTGTACCCACTCTTTGCACCTTACAACAGGTGGCTCTTTGTAAGCATCTCTGTTGAATGACTTACAGACTCCAATATAAAAAACAAATAAGCATTTTACTCAGCAGTCAATCCCCTTTCTTATAAACAGCACCATGAAGTCTTGTCCAATAAACTGAAAAAGAGGATACCTTCCCACCCCCACCCCCACCCTGTCTAAATCTGCAGCTTTTGTACCTACACTCAGAGATAAACAAGACAAGCAGACTCACTCTTGGCCTCTCCATTGGTGTGCCCATGACTGTGTGACACAACTGTGTACAGTGCCTAGAACTGCACGCTGAGTGCAAAATCATGGAAGGGCATTAAATGAAACTTAGGATGCTAAAAGGTTGTTAGCACCTCCACCTCAGGTGGTTTCTGTTTACAGATACAGGCTTCAGGCTCACAGTTTTATTCTGGACAGAGTGCCTGCAATGATACCTCAGAATTTAACCTCCCCAAAAGCTGGCTTAAAATCACAGAAGGACTTGTAAGCTCTAAATACCTTTTCTGCTGTGAGCAAAGGGTTTTATTTTTGCTTTTAACAGCCTTTCTGGGGATTTTCCCCATCTATCCTATATAATAAAAGGCTAATATGCAAATCGACCAAATGGCAGAACAACCAGTTGCTATGATACGCACTGACCACCAGGGGGCATTTGCTCCATGCAGGAGCTGCCCCCTGGTGGTCAGTGTGCTCCCACAGGGGGAGCGCTGCTCAGCCAGAAGCTGGACTCATGGCTGGCAAGGGCAGAAGCGGTGGCAGGAGCCTCTCCTGCCTCTGCGGCAGCACTAAGGATATCTGACTGACGGCTTAGGCCATCAGTCAGGCATCTCCCAAGGGCTTCCGGACTGTGAGAGGGTGCAGGCCAGGCTGAGTGACCTCCCCCCAAACCCCCAAGTGCACAAATTTTGTGCACCGGGCCTCTAGTATATATATAAAAGCCTAAGCTACTGAACGACCGAACAACCGCTCAACCAGTCGACTGGTCACTATGATGCACACTGACCACCAGGGGGCAGACGCTCAATGCACAGGATCGGGCTCCCTCCTGTGTGGATTGGGCCTGCGGCGATTGGGCTGAAACTGGCTATCCAACATCCCCCAAGGGATCCTGGATTTCGAGACCTCACCGGTGCATGAATCCATGTACTGGACCTCTAGTATAATTATAAAAATGCCTATATGTGTGACCAGAAAGTCTTTAATGATAAATGTTTAAAGATTCTAAATGAGGAGTAATTGGGTCATTTGTAAAAGTATCACAGCATGACTTATTAAAGAATGTTTATGCAAATGGGTAGGTACTCTTAGGATTTCTCTAAGAAAATGAATAGTTCCGCGAGGAAATATAGCAAACGCTTTAAAATAAGACTCTTTGTGCTGAAACTTTGCTTGAAGAGAAATTGTCTTTATGTTGGGGAGTACGGGAGAAGGCTGGTGTTCAGAGGCATAGGGTGGTGGCATGGCTTCATAATTTTACCAGGAACTAAAGCTCATTTCTCTTGACTCCCAGGTTTAAGAACTGGATTTCACTAGTAAAATCAAAGATGATTTGATTCATAATGGACTTAACTGATACAAGACATATAGAGGGTTTTATAGTTGTGAGTATGGAAATACAGAGTTTATCCTTGTAATGTTATTTATTAATTATCCTATTATTTTCTGTGTGAATAACTGTAAACTTACTTTTGCCAACCCATGTATAAATCAGAAAGTTCATTTATTAATTTTAATGTGGGAGTTTCAGCAACTGGATACATAGATCTCTTAATGAGGTCATCCCTGTTTCTAATGTCAAGATTTCTGAGACACTAAGTAGAAATTTCCTTGGTGAGTACAAATTAGGCAAACCCTTAGCAATATTTCATAATGAAAGTTATAGTGATATACTTTCTCTATAGAGCATAAGAGGTCTCTCATATAGGAATACTTTCATACCCCAGATTCAGACTTTCTTTCATCTATACTATGGTAGACACAAGAGTCGTTTATGGCATATTAACTGGCAACAAATTACTATTACTATTATTATTGTTGCTGTCCTTGTTGAATCTATGCTGTAACTTTTTTTCTGTCTCATCCCTTATGTTCAGGCTGTGTTACCAGTTCTTACTGATGTCAATTTGTTGCCTTTAATGTCTCCCACTTCTAATGTATTGCTTCTAACTTGCTATAGACAGAGAAAGCAAAGCAGTTAAAATTATGTTTAAAGTTTGTTCTAGGTAGAGAGAGCAAAGGCCTAAATATTTCTTCAATGAGCACAGAGCTCATAAAATTTGGCCTGTATGTTACCTGTTTTGGCTATTCAAATACTGTATTACTTTTTTGTTTGTTTTGTTAATCTTCACTCAAGAATACTGGTTGCCTCCCACAACTTAGGTACATGCCCTTGACTGGGAATTGAGCCTATGATCTGTTGGTGTGTGGGTCTACGTTCTCACCACTAAGCAATACCAGACAGGGCTCAAATACTGTATTACTTTTTTTATATTTGTTATTTTCTAGATAATTAAAGTTATTAGATAAATAACTTTTTTTGTGTTTGTAAATAACAATTGTTGTATTACTGTTATACACGGTCCGTTCTCTGCAAGGCCTCAGTAGGATATGTCATTAACTTACGCAATAAATAGGTCTCCATTCAAAGAAAGGGTACAATACATTTTTGTTGGGGGTGGCACATAAAAAATAAATAGTTCTTCAACATTCCTTAGTTACTATCCAGCTTAGTTAAGTCCTGAGGCTACTACAGTCATTTTAACCTTAAGTTACAGCTTTTACCTAGAGAAAAATATACTACACTTTAAAAATCTCAAAATATTGTCAAATGCACATCAATCAGGGTCCTAAGGTATTTATGATTTTTATCCTTTTGCATAATTTTGTGCTACTATTTAAAATAGAGTAGCTGAAGCTGCCAACTTGCTATTGGCTCCTCTTCCCCCACTGAGTAGCTGCTCTACTTTTATACCTCCTCATAAAACTTCATCATATAATCAGCAGAAGGTCAGGAGAAGTTGAATCTAGTAATCAAATGGTTCTCAGGGGATGACTTATTTTATCCAAATACTTTTTTATAGATCTTTATTATTCCTGGGACGATTCAGAAAGTTTTCTGTTGGACATTCATGACACCTATGGAATATTTCTCTCCTATATCTATGATGGTAAGATCATTTGTTTTCACTTTTCCAATGAGAGGCATTTTGAAAAATCAGAATATAATTTCTACATTTCTTTGGTGATAATATATCTACATAGTATATTTTGAGGTCAGTGATTTATAAATAAGTGACTTTAATTCATTCCCCAAGTCATCTGAGCAATTTGTTCTTTTAAATCAAATTAACTTTTAAACTATACTCTACAATGTAATTCTTTAATAGAGGCTCTGGATCAATTCAAATTTGTTTTTTAGAGAGAAAAGTGTGAACAAAGTAATTCTAAGTAATGTGTTTCCAAGAAGTTATATGAGTTATGGTCAAATCAAGATTTCATTTACCTTTGAAATCCCTTTAACTATATGATTTAGAACAGGGGTCCTCAAACTACGGCCCGCGGGCCACATGCAGCCCACCGAAAACCTTTATCCGGCCTGCCGGGTGTTTTTGCCGCCGCTGCCTGTTGCTTAGCAGCCGACTAGTTTTTTTTAAACTATAGTCCGGCCCTCCAACGGTCTGAGGGACAGTGAACTGGCCCCCTGTTTAAAAAGTTTGAGGACCCCTGATTTAGAATAACAAAAATATATTTTCCCTTTGCTCCAAGTCACCATCTTACTTTAAAACCAGTTGTATTTATATGTAAAATTTTTTAGCAGCACATAAAATAATTTTAAAATTATGTTCTCAGTTTATTTATATATCTGAATCACATACAATTTTTTCTTATAAAAATAATTATAAGTACTTACAAAACATTCAAGTGCCATAAAAGTGCACCCAGTAAAAAGCCTAATTCCTTAGGTCTATTTAAATCCTACAATGTTTGATGAATATATTGATAATAAAAGGACCCTTAGTTTAAGACTTTTTTTTGCATTACCAAAGGATAATGAACTTGCTTTTTCACCAAAGAACAAAATGTTAGACTTGTATGTGGATGTCAGCTAACATGAGCAGATCTGAGCATTTGAAATTTGTGCCTTTAAGCCTAAAAACAAGTATACTTGCATGCTGGAGACTAAGATATGAGAAAAAAAAAAACATTGGCAAAATGACCTGGAGAAATGTAATATGATCTGTATCTCAGTGCATCTGCCATTATTTAGGGATATCCATTCTTCCTATCTGTCTTCCTAACCTAGTGTTCTTCTTTTTCCTTTAATAATACTAAATTTTGTTTTTTTCTCATGTGTTTGATTTATTATTCTTTACTGTTTATAGAGATAGAGATCAGAGCATCCAAGGAGTCAATTAAAAAAAAGCAAACAAAAATTCTAGAAGATAAGGACAGCTATGGGGTGTTAAGACCCCAAAGCTCATAATCAGATTTCATTTGCTCTGACTATTGATTTGATGCACAGGATGAAGGTGGAGTGTTCATCACTCATAGGCGGCTGTTCCAACAGAGTTCCTGAAAGCCTCCCTGTCCAAAAGTATCATGATCACACTTAAAAGGCAAAGAGAAAATCATGAAAGCTATTTGCAACATTTATGACAAAAAGCCTCTTAGTACCTAAACATCAAATATTCAAACCAATCAGAAAAAGCATGAACTGTCCCAATAGAAAATATTTATAAAAGCCTTGGCTTAAAGTAGTGAAAAACTGACACCAATAAAAATGTCTGAAGTAGGATATCGTTTAATGTATAACAGACAAGTAATATATTACTAATAAAAGCCTAGGTGGTCCTCATGCTGTCACAAGATGGCTACACGGACAGCAGAGGTGGAGTTCCTGCGGCCCCATGCACGCGCCACAGGAGCAGGACCCGGCAGCCACTCTGTGTGGCTTCCTCCGGGGTTCCCACAGCTCCAAGCCCGCTGTGAAGGTGGGTTCCCTGGCTCTGGCCTACCTCTTTGGGGCAATCCATCGAGGAGCCCTGGATGGGTGGGCGGGGCCTACCTCTTTGGGGTGACGATCACGGGGCTCCCACACTGTGAAAGGGCACAGGCCAGGCGGGGGGACCCCCTCCGAGTGCACAAATTTCATGCACTGAGCCTCTAGTCCTATTAATAAAAGCCTATGTGGTCATCACGCCATCACGCCATGATGCCCTCATGCTGTGATGCCCTCACGCTGCAATGAGCAATCACCAGGAGGCTGTGTGTGCAGCGGGTGCACACGGGTGGGTGGGGCTGCACACACACGTGGGTGAGCAGGGGCTTGATGTTGCGTGCGCAGCGCAGAGGTGGGGCCCACAGCTCCATGCAGCGCGGCCTGGGGGTTCTACAGCTCCAAGCGGTGTGGAGGCGGGGCCTGCAGCTCCGGCCTACCTCTTTGGGGCAATCCATCGAGGAACCCAGGATGGGTGGGTGGGGCCTACCTCTTTGGGGAAGTTCATCGTGGGACTCCTGCATTGTAAGAGGGCACAGGCCAGGCTGGGGAACCCCCACCCCCAGTGCACAAATTTCATGCACCAGGCCTCTAATAGTGGAATATTATACAATCATTAAAACAAGCATTTAGAAATGTATTCACTATTGTTAAATCATAATATGGTCAGCAGAATCTGACCATAAAAGTGTTCAGTTTTATGTACCCTCTAAGAACACAAAAGCAGTTGAGTCAGAAATGAGAGCCCCTCCCTCTCTGAGAAGTCTTTTTGATATTTGTTATTTAAGGCATTTCTTATCTAAGACATAAGTAGGCTTCTGGTTGGTGGTCAGTAATGCTATTCAGCACTTTTCTAGACCTGGTAGGACTGCACTTTCCTGAACCCTTCAGTTAGGATTGGTCATGTAACTTGTTTTAGCCAATCATATGTTAGCAGAAGCAGTAATGTCAGTTCCAGGAAGAAGCTTTCTTACCCAGTGTGATATTGCTCTACTTTCTTTTCCTCTACTCTGGTGACTGATAGTGTTCCATCAGCCTGGTGCAGTCTTGAATGAAAGCAGCACAGCATAGGATGGATATGTAATGTAGCATACACAACAAAGACATTTCTGTGATTTTAAGTCACTGTGATTGTAGGGGTTGCTGTTACTGCTGCAGAACCCAGCCTTTAATTACTGATGCAGCATGCTTCTGAAGTAAATAACTTAGTGTTGACTGGAATACTTCCATCTAGGTCCTTATCCTGGCTATACCTCTGTGATCTTGAGTAAATTATCTAAGTGCAAATATAAGCCTCAGCCTCCTTACATGTATAAAATAAAGATACTAACACTATTCTGTAGGGTTATTACAAAGATTAAATACAAAAATACTTAGCATAGTTCTTGGTATACAGTAAACTCTCATTAGACATTAGCTATTATTATTACTATCAAAATGAGGACCTTAAGAAACACACCTCTCTTCTGATGGACAGGAGTTGGTAGAATTGTGTGGGTAGGGGAACAAATTCTATAAGAAGCCTGAGGGCATACCCTAAGATACAAATATTTGTTTGAATAGTGAGATCGCATTATACTTCATCATTTTCTTTTTAGAACAAGTAACTAAAGAGTGCCTCATGCTTCCAAGAAACCAGAAACACCAATCAGAAAGGATATATGCACCCATATGTTCATGGCAGCACAATTCACCATAGCTAAGATCTGGAAACAGCCTAAGTGCCCATCAGTAGATGAATGGATTAGAAAACTGTGGTACATCTACACGATGGAATACTATGCTGCTGTAAAAAAGAAGGAACTCTTACAATTTGCAATGGCATGGATGGAGCTGGAGAGCATTAAGCTAAGTGAAATAAGCCAGTCAATGAAGGAAAAATACCACATGATCTCACTCATTCATGGATAATAGAGACCATTATAAACTTTTGAATAATAATAGATACAGAGGCAGAGCTGCCTCACACAGATTGTCAAACTGCAGCAGGAAGACCGGGGAGGGTTGGGGGGCAGAGGGGCGGGGGTAAGAGATCAACCGAAGGACTTGTATGCATGCATATGAGCATAACCAATGGACATAAGACACTGGGGGCTAGGGGAAGCCGGGGTATTGTCAAGGGCGGGGGAAAAAAAGGGACACATATGTAATACCCTTTGTAATGCTTTAAGCAATAAAAAAAAAAATTTATGAACAACAACAACAAAAAAAGAGTGCCTCATGCTAACTAAGCATTATGCACAAGGACAAAACGCTAATATCCATTTTCAAGCACACCGAACCCAAAAGAGGATTTTGAGAACATTTCAGTTTGGTAGCATGGCAGAAATGAGGAAACACAGGAAGGTAGTGTTACTACTTTCATTTCCCTTCCTCTTTGTCCAATAAACAGTAAATAGTATCATTCTCCACCTTTTTTATTTTCCAGTGCGATGCTAGGAGTGGTCATATAATTTTTTCCATGTGTTTTGCCTGAGGGATGATGGTATAAGATGCCCTGTCCAAAGTCCAGCTTGCTCAGAGATGTCTGAAACAGCACGCACACATTGCCAGTGATTCTTTCCAATATATCACGGAGCCTCATTATTTCCAGACTTTGCATTTGTGAATTTCTCTTTGCTCTAAAATTTATTTGTAATCCCCAAATCAAATGTGACACTTGTAGTTCATCATGGACAACTGTAGAGTGGCAAAAAGTTTAAGTCCTCTGATGCTCATTTCACCAGTTGAAGTTGACAAGTATACTGTTAACAAGTATATTTAGTGCTGTATTTTACACATTTTCATGCTTCTTGTTGGTGATTTTGCTGTTGAAAATGGCCTCCAAGCATAGCTCTGAAGTGCTAATATTTCTAAGCACAAGAAGACTATGATGTGTCTTATAGAGAAAATATGTGAACTAGATAAGCTTCAGTGAGTCATGAGTTATAAAGCTGTTGGCTGTAAATTCGATGATAATGAATTAACAATATATACTAAGTAAGGAATCTTTAAACAGAAACATATATAAACCAAGATTATGTATTGATTGGTTGATGAAAATGTCATGACCTAGGCTCATAGGAACCTAACCTGTATTTCCTCTGGGAGCACTGGTTCAATAGTCACTAATTCAGTGTTTATACAATATAACAACCACGAATACTATATTGAGAATTGACTATAACTTCTTTCAAGTTTCTGTTAAATTATTTGAGAAGGCACATAAAAACACACACACACAAAAATGGCAACATAATATGGAGTTAAGGCCAACACTTAACCATTTTCTGGAGCCTCATAGGATTTCCTATGAACTACAGAGTGGATGGAGACAGATTTCAGAGTCCTTACTGAACATAGGTCAAATATTTTCATACACTGTCAATATTCTTACTCTGTCAATGGACATAAGAGAGCCCCAAGAATTGACTGAGCGAGGATAATTAGAAGGAAGTTTGAGGGAAGAGCAAACTGTAAGAAATATATTTTTGCATTTCAGGGTCTCTGAGTGTCTGGACTAAAAAATTTCACTTCTACTTAATGCTGAAATGCTGCTGAGTACACCCAGATTTGAGGTTCAGCAGACAGAGAAAGCTCACACTGTATGATGCACAGCTCCATTTGCGTGAACACCAGGTATTACTCAACAGTATTTCAGTTTCTGACAGAGCCCAGTCATAAGTAAGGATGTTTCTCAAAAGAATAGCAGTTATGCATCAGAGAGGTCTTATTTTTATCCCTCAAATCCAACAGCTCTCATTATAATTATTTTATTGAATTTACCATATAACACACACTGTACCTGATACCAATGAAGCAAGAACTCTAAATTTCCTTGAGTTGAGTCATGGGGACTCCACAGCAGGCCAGTTAATGGTGTAGCCTGGATTACCTAGAGGGACTTCCACTGCTCTGGCCACTTGAAGAGGTAAATGATTGGAAGAAAATCTCGCAGAAAGGACATTCAATCTTTGAAATCCAAAGTTACTCTGCAGTTGGTGGCAAGCAGAGGGCTTAGGGGTGATTAGGCAGGCAGGCAGGTGAACAGTTAGGAGCCAGTGGTCCCACAGGGATAGGGCCTAAACAGGCAGCTGGACATCCCTTGAGGGGTCCCGGATTGGAGAGGGTGCAGGCTGGGCTGAGCCCCCCCACCCCCGTGCACAAATTTCATGCACCGGGCCTCTAGTATGTTATATATAGACATTCAGGAGGCTTGTCATTTTTCCAAAGGTAGCCATAAATATAGGGGACCTGGCTGTTATCCCTAATATGGTCTATACATCTGCTAATATAGCCATATCTCTATACATTTCCAACATTCAAAACCCTTCTACTGTGCCCTCTGGAATTCACAGTTTGTCATCAGCAAAATCCTCTTCATCCTCAACCTCATTTTCTGATGTTCCCTTTACCTTCTCACCTTAAGTGAAAGCTGGCTCTTCTCCAGGACACTGGTGTGGTGCTCTGTACCCTCAAGAAAGTGGCAATATTCTCTCACATTGCTTGTACTATTGGGCCTTTTTGCTCTTCTCAAATTATCCACCCTTCATTCCCTATAATTACAAATGCTCATCATTTTCAAACTCGTGCCATAATCTGAGTTCATGTCACCAACTAAACCCTCTTTGTTTGAGCCATTATAGACTACCAGGTTTCCATGCTCATTTTTTGAGGATTTTAGGTTAAGGATCCTTGTTGTTATCTGTAATACTATTTAATAATTCATAGTTATTTTAGTATGTAAATGATGCTGCCAATACCTTGGCTTCCAGTACCTGACCTCCTTTCTGTGAATGACCTTACTTAGACTTTAATATTACCAATAAGTGCACAGCCTCCAGAATCTCAGTTTCTGGTATCCACTGTTTTACCACCACCTTCTATTTTGTAGCTTACATTATTTTGTATCCTATATCCAACAATCCTCTACACATCTGGGTCCTGCAATTCATTGGCTCTATTAAATCATCAATGCCCCTTAACCCTGTCTTATAATCACCTTTCTTCTTAGCCAGCTTGGATTCCAAGATCCATCATTACAACTCCATTGCTTACACTCCCAGCTATCATGACACTACTCCATTCCATTGTCCTCAGTAGTAAAACCTCAACCCTGGTTAACCCAAGACTTGGCATATCGGAGGCTTAGACCAGGCTGGGGGGGAAAAAACACACCCAACCATGCTAACTAGACACCAACCTCAAACAGCTGGGAAATACTGTATTTCCCTTTCCATTCTCTCTCTCTCTTCTCTCTCTCTCTCTCTCTCTCTCTCTCTCTCCTGACAATTTTATATTTAGTTATCTCTTCTCAAACGATTGACACACTCTGAGTTATTTTCACTTTTAAATGATTTTATTTCTCATCTCCCTGACAAAACAGAAACAACCAGAAGAGAGCTTCCACAACCTTCTATTTTGTCTTGCCTCCTGTTTTCACAGATGAACTCTCTGTGTTCCTACCTAAAGCCATTCAGGAGGCTTGCCATTTCTCCAAAGGTAACCTCCCCTTGTATTTTGAATCCTATTCCTTTTCATCTGCTTAAAGACATCACCACAACAATTACCTCTTTTCTTTCCTTTTAAAAAAGAGAAACTTCTCATGCTTCCATATGCCTCATGGCAGATGCCCATTTCTCTGTTCCCTTTGCAGCAAAACTTCATGGGGGAGTTGAATCTGTTTGCTTCTCTCTCTCTCTCTCTCTCTCTCTCTCTCTCTCTCTCTCTCCCTCTCTCTCTCCCTCTCTCTCCTTATTGGTATTGGCTGGAAAAATCTTCCAAGGCTAGAATTCAATGACAACAAAACAAAAGTGGACGAGGAAAAAAAAAGAAGAGATTTGTACAAAGTATCTGCAAGTCAGATTTCCACTAAGTACTTATCTTTTTAAATCTAATCCTAATAAATAGCCAGCTACCTCTTCTACCATATGCACACATCTTCCTATCCTACACTTTCCTACCACTGAGAGAATCCTTATGTTAGTGCCTGAATCACTGTTTTAAGCCACTGACCTAAACCTTTCTGGACAGCACCAGAAGTAGACTCTTTTAAGCAGACAATAAATCCCACGTAACATATTTCTCAAAGCTTTTGTTTCCTTTCGCCATGAAAAAAAAATTATGAAATCACACAAATTCAGTTTTGGGGGAAAAACAACTATTTATCTCACAAAATTAAATGAGCACAAATTGTTCTCCAGTTTATTTTTGGGATTTATGAATGGTACCACTTCTTAGCTATAAAGAATTATGATAATTAAATGGGCAGTTCAGAAGGATGTGTTTTAAAATTAAAGACTAACAAATATTTTTTCCTAGGCTCTTTGTGTGTTTACTTTCAAAATGCACAGACTGTGTGGGTAGTTCCATTCTCTGTACAGCATGCATTTTATGTTCACTTAAGCTTTCTATGGATTAAAATACTCTCACCCTTATTACTAAAATTCTACAGTTTTAGCCTAATATGATTTGCAAATTACTTTGTTTAATGAATTATGTATTTTCTCTATAAAACCTTCGAATAACACATTCCCTTTTCAAGGGCCCTTAAATGACCCTTACACTGCCCTTGAAAACTTATTTTTAGTCTGTCTAATCTTGAATGATGAAATATTTGAAAACATCTAATCACAACATTCAGGAAACTTTCTGAGATGAATTTGCAAAGTCATATATTTTGCTTTCTTTGACCCCAGAAAGTTCAATTTATGTGTCCTGGATTTCTCTTTGAAGAGAAGGGAACCAATTAGTCACATGATGATCAGACTTTTGGGTTGAATGTATAATGCATCATTTTTTAAAAAATCAATCATTAATTTTTATCCAAGAACCAACTGTGACATAATGGGTTTAAAAAGGGATAACAAGAAGCAGGTCCTACCAAGAATGAAAGAAAATCCATATATTTTTAAGAAGCTGCTGCTTCAAGAGGTCCTTCTTGTATTGATTCTCATTCTTCCATGTCTACATGTCTAGGCTCAAATCCCAGAGTTTCTGTTCTCACCATTAAGGTTTTGAAAATATCTTTGGACTTTCAAGGCTCAACCTCTGCCATGGGCAACTGTACCAAGGAAACGTACTGAGAAACTTAACTAAATATCACCAGGCCACCCTAGATCTATTACCACTGTGAAGCAAGAGTGCTTATTTATATCATTCATTCATTCACTCATTCTTTCACTCATTTGTTCATTTATGTCTCTACTCAACAACCATTTGCTGAGAATGTCAGATTGTGTACCAAAAGCACTAAAGACACACCTGTGATTGAGCTAGAGGTAACACCCTCAAAGAACTAACATTGAGAAAGACACATCATAAGTAAATAAACAATGAAATGCAATCCAACCTGGTAAGAGGTGATTGTGTCTCTGTCTCTGGGTGTCTCATCATAGTCCTGCCAGGATCTTCTTAGAGTGGAAATCTACCATTCCTTTGTCAACCCACAGCTGCAATGTTTCCATTCTGAGTCTTGCTAGGTGGGAGAACCTGTCTCCCACTGTACAAGTTAAACGTGGTAGAGCTTTCCTTTCCCAGGTTCCCGTGCAGTGAGGTTGTGAGGACATGACCGGCTTCTCCAATGGAGTGCCTCTGTCCTTTATTTTGAGGTGGGAGCCATGTGGTGGCAGCAGTTGGTAGTGGTGCCAGTGGCCACATGGTGTTTAGTGCTTTTTTTTTTTTAATCAAAATAAATTTATTAAAAGTATGCAAAGACCACTTCAAAGTTTAGCTGCCTTCAGGACATGTTTTGGCACTCACAATGGACACTATTTCCTACACAATAGCACTCACTCTGGGACACACTGAGGGGCAGTAAAAACACAGACAGTTTCAGTTTCAGGGTCACGAGACCACAGGACCGATGATCTGCAGTCATGAGCACTTGGATATGCTTGCACGTAGTAAACACGTTAACATTACTTAGCACGAAAACAAACTAAAACTAAAACCACTGTGTGGCAACGTGGACCGACCTTGGGAAAGATGTACAGCCAGCTACCTAAGGCCACAGGATCCCAGACCCATTGATTTCAAAAATGCTTTTGGACCAATAATATGTCATCATTATCTTTCCATTCCCAGGTTCCTGCCCTTCCAGCGGGAGACACCCCCGGATCAGACCACGTGCTCCCCGTGTGCTGCACAGTCACAGTCACAGAGGCCACCCCCGTCCAAGCCTCTCCTGGGGGGCTTGGAGTGCTAAGAGTGCAGCAGCAACTACCAAACTGGTAGGCACTTTCCTTAGCAGCACTGTCCTGTGCCTTGATCCTTTGTCGTCCTCCCTTTTATGTGGGCTACTTTCTATCCTTCTAACGAGTTTCATTTCCACTTATTGTCAGGCAGATCCCTGACTTTTTAAATGCATTGGCAAGCCAACTTTTTTTTTCTGTTTGAGGGGGATTGTTTTGTTTTGCAGGGTAATGACCTGGACACCAAGTCAACAGATGTTTGTATTGTGACATTATTTAGAATTTGAATTAATTTGGGTTAGTTTAGAGATACTCTTAGATTCTTTACTTGAAGATTATAGTCCCCATAACAATGACATTTTGAAATTATTTATCAGAAATGTCCATAGGCTTTTACACTAATGGACTTGCTAATAATAATAGAAATAATCTCCAAAATATTGATGGTGCTGATTATTGGTTTTAGACATTTTCTTAAAAAATCAGTTTGATAGTTTATACTATAAATCTGGTTCAATGTTTTGTCCTTTTTTGGTTCTCTCTTTGAGTGTTTAAATTTTTTTTTCAGTTTATTATTATAATCTCTCACCTGAGAACATGTTTTTCATTGATTATATATAGAGAGAGGAAGTGAGAGACAGAGAGAGAGCGAGAACGAGAGTGAGAGTGAGTGAGCGAGAGAGAGAGAGAGAGAGAGAGAGAGAGAGACATTGATGTGAGATAGAAACATTGATCGGTTGCCCCTATATGTGCCCCAACCAGGGATTGAACCGCAACCTGGGTATGTGCCCTGACTGGGAATCAAACCCGTGATACTTCAGTGCACTGTTTCACAGAACATAGCACAGATAATGAAGGTCCATTTACATATCATTTTAAATAACACTTAAGGCAGCAGTTCTCAACCTGTGGGTCGCTACCCCTTTGGGGGTCGAACAACCCTTTCACAGGGGTCGCCTAAGACCATCAGAAAACACATATATAATTACATATTGTTTTTGTGATTAATCACTATGCTTTAATTGTGTTCAATTTGTAACAATGAAATTGGGGGTCACCACAACATGAGGAACTGTATTAAAGGGTCACGGCATTAGGAAGGTTGAGAACCACTGACTTAAGGTGATTTGAAAGGCATAAGAGATCAGAGAAACACTGACTTTTTCAACAAATTATATCTAAAACTCCAATTGACCATCTAATTTGGGCGGTCATGATTTGAATTCTATTTCTGATTACTGCTCTATTAATATTGATATTTATTATAAATTTTATTTCTTATTTGATAAGGAGGCTTAACACAAGGTACAATTTTTAGTATACTTAAGTGTGAGAATTATTATTTACAGAGGGAGATACTAGCTCACTGTCTGAATAACTTTTTTTGTGTTAATCTTCACTGGAGGATATTTTTTCCATTGATTGTTTTTAGAGAGAGTAGAAGGGAGGGAGGGAGGCAGGGAGAAAGAGAAACATTGATGTGAGAGAGACACATTGATTGGTTGCCTCCCTCCCTGACTAAGGCCAGGAGATTCAACCTGCAATCCTTCAGTGTGTGGGCCTACACTCTAACCACTGGCCAAGGGTGAATATAGTAACTTTTTAAAACCTTTCTTCTTCATATAATCTTTGAAAAAAATACTAAATAAAGGTCACAGGCTGTCCTTCAATCTGTTCTATTATTTTCTGAGTGTTTTTCTCTTAGGAGAAGTTAATAAAATTTGTGTTTTATATAACATAAGTCTAAGAGTGGGGTGCACAAAGATTATTTTTAGGAGCATTTCATGGTGGATCACATACTGTTCTATACAAGGCTCTAGGATTCCAGTGGAAGAATTCGGAATGGTCACCTTCTGTGTCTTAACTCTTAGGCCATTTAAGGGGGAAGAGTTACAAATATATTTTTATTAGGAGAAAAATAAATCATGAACTTTTATTAAAACATTTTGATAATATATTTTACTTATAGCTCTATCTCATCTCATACACTGATCATATTTTATACTAATTATATTAACATAAGTATTCATTTTAAACTATAATAGTTTTTAAAATTTCTATACAGCACTACTAATAGTACTACTAATAATATACTGGATGCACTTTTGGACTTCTGGGTTCTTTTGTTTTAAGAGTATAAATGATTAAAAATATAAAGTCTGAATCTTATGCTTTAAAATCAATTAAAGAAATTCAATTGTCACTGTGGTTATCTCATCAAATTTTTTATCATTTGCATGTGAAAAATAATGTCAGTTTGTTTTTAATATTTAGGAGTAATTTTTCTTTCCTTTTGATTATGTATTGTTTTTAATTGCGTAGAGCATTTACATGATTCCAAAGCCAAAATTATGAAACGAAGTATTTTCACAGAAGAGTCAATTGATCCCTTTCCCTTCCATCCTGTTCTTTCTTCCAATGTAGGTTATCAGTTTTATTAATTTTTACTCTATAATTTTCAGTAGCATTTTAAATAATATAACTGAAATATGTCTATAATAAATATATTAATATTTCCCTAATTTATTAATTGAGGAAACAATTTTTTGCCTTGCTTTTCCCCATAACAATACATTTTGGAGATTGCCCTGCATCAGTATTGAGAGATCAGCTGCTTTCCTCTTTATAGCTATATAGTTTTCTAATTTGTGGATGTACCATAGTCTATCCAATTCCTTTCTTTTTAAACATTTGAGCTCTATCTAGTCTTCTGTTATCTATACTAATAAAAGGGTAATATGCTAATTAGCCTGGATTGACCAGACATCTTCCAGACATCTGAATTCCTTCTGGACGAAGCCACGGTGGCGGGGGCCAAGGAAGAGGTGGCTAGGGGCTATCAGGACAACAGGGGAGCAAGCAGTTAGGGGCGATATCAGGCCGGCGTGGGGGAACAAACAATTAGGGGGTGATCAGGTTGGCAGGGGAGGGCAGGTGGGGGCGATCAGGCTGGCAGGAGAGGGAAGTTAGGTGGCAATCAGGCTGGCAGGCAGGCAGAGGCGGTTAGGGGCAATCAGGCAGGCAGGCGAGTGGTTAGGAGCCAGTGGTCCTGGATTGTGAGAGGGCTATCTGACTGCTGGTTTAGGCCCGATCCCTGTGGCAGTCAGACATCCCCCAGGGGGTCCCAGATTGGAGAGGGTGCAGGATGGGCTGAGGGACAACCCCCCATGCATGAATTTTGTGCACCGGGCCTCTAGTCTATATATATAAAACTAATATGCTAAGTGTCTGACTGTCTGACCAGTCGCTATGATGCACACTGACCACCAGGGGGCAGATGCTCAACACAGAAGCTGCTACGATGCACACAGAGAAACGGCACTGCGGATCTGGGGTCCACAAAGCAACATTTGGCTTCCTCCAAGTGGGTACTGGCCCTGCCACCACACCAGAGCAACAGCCCACCAAATCACAACCTATCCTGCTGAGACTCCACGGTGCAAAATGCAGCCCACAGCCCAGCTCTGAAACTGTCGCTGTGGGTGCCGGGTAATGACATCACATAGCAATGCTAGGCTCCTCCCCCTAGTGACGACTAGCCTCTTTGCAGTTTCTTTAGTCCGGGAATACGACTTACTTTATAGCCAGGCGGAAACATTTCACACTTTAACCAAATGTCTGTGAAGCATTTTTCCGTGCCTCACCTCATTTGATCCTCATAGAAGTCCTGGAGTAGGTAGATAAGAGACCTGGTGGAATCCTATTTTCTTTTCATTAGCTGGAAAATGGAGATTTAGAAAGCTTAGAAACTTGACCCAACTGTAAAGAAGAAATAGTGTACCTTGAAAATGACTTCAGGTTTTGTCACTGCACAGAATATAGTCAAACACTGCTGCAGTTGAATATTTTAACCTTTGTTCTCCCTGCATGATCTACAATAATAATCTGCTTTGTATTGATATTTACTGCTGTGTTGCTAACAATTACCTGAAAGAGAATTTGGGTGCTTCACTGGGCTGGAAAAAGTTTAGCTAAATCAGAAAGCAGGTCTAATTAAGCAAGTTTATTCTATATATATAAAAGGTTAAGTTGACTCGTGCATGCGCTACATACTAGTAGAAAGCTCTCCCTGGCACCAATCGCACGCTTGTGTTTCCATCTGTCATTGTCGATTGTGAATTCGGTTGACACTTCTATTATAGAGAAAGGGCGAATAGCGATATTAAAGTATTTTTTCTAATTAATTTCCTTTCAATGTGCACAAATATGTACAGTGGGCCACCAGTTAAAATAAGAATACATGGTTGCCTCTTGGATGCCCCCTCCAATGAGGGATCAAATCTGCAACCTAAGTGTGTACCCTGAGCAGGACTTGAACCACAACTTTTCAGTGTACCCGACAATGCTCCAATCCACTGAGCCACACTGGTCAGGGCTCTTTAACTTTTTATTTTGTAACATGACCTTCTTGTTCTTGTCCATATATATGTGTACTTTACATAATTTCACTCATATTTACAAGGATTTTATATTTTATATTTACATTTAATATAATTGTTTATCTGTGTCTATACCTCTTTACAATTATTTTTCATCATTCTGTAATAGTTAGTCATTGAAGAATATTTTAAAATCAACTATCTTCTATTTATTTCTGTCCTGAGTAACTACTTAATAGATAGGTGTTAAGCCAAAGAGGATCAATAATACGTTATGTCCATATAATGTTCATGAGGAATTGTTTGTGTGCATATGAATACATATGCATAACAACTTCTATGTATCTCTCAGAACACCTGATTGCCTATACATTTTTAATTTTTTAAATTTTATCATGCAAAAGTTTTCAGACAACTGGATTTCAAATTAGACCAGCTTATCTTGTATTATATCAATCAGCTAATAAAGAGATGGACTTGGTCCATGTCACATATTTTTATACAATTGGGGCATATAAACTGACCAAGGCCAAGAATTCACTTATGAAATTAGAAATAACCCAAATTCACCTCCCACCACATATTTCCTTCTTTAAAAAAATATATACATTTTTCTTGATTTCAGGGAGGAAGGGAAAGGAAGAGAGCGATAAAAACATCAACGATGAGAGGGACTAATTGATCAGCTGTCTCCTGCACGCCCTACACTGGGGATCGAGCCTGCAACCCGGGCATGTGCTCTGACTAGGAATCAAACCATGACCTCCTGGTTCATAGGTTGACACTCAACCGCTGAGCCATGCTGGCCGGGCTTACCTTGTTGGGTAGATGTGCTATGGGTTAAGAGGAAGAATTGCTTTGTTGGGCCTGATCCACTGATCCCTTGCCACGGCACTTGAAGCCCAGCACCCTTTTCTATGCATATGAGCCTCTGGGACTCCTTTTGTGCCTGGACTCCTTCTTTTGTCCTCTCCATTTATCACAGAAGTTATATTTAAAATTAAAAAACAAGTTACTGAAAAGTGTACATTGATAAGATCTAGTTGGTTTGACATCAGAATGTTCATGCAATTTAGGAGGTAAGTTTTGCTAAGTTCTCTGTCTCAGTTTTCTACTTATATAGCAAGAATCCCAAAATTAAAAAAAAGAATTCTGAAAATTAACCATAAGTGAGCATATAAAGAAATTTTAGCTCTTGAACTATAGTATCTTTCATAAATTACTTTCTGGGGGGAGGTGGATAAGTGCTGATGGAAGGAGACTTTGGGTGATGAACACACAATACAATATACAGATAATGCATTGTAGAATTGTACACCTGAAACCTGTATAATTTTATTAACCAATGTCACCCTAATAAATTCAATAAAAATAAAGAAAAATAAAATATACTTTATAAATCTAATTATGAACACTTTGGGATATTTAATTTTACATTTCTTAATCTATTATGATATCTATTAATAGTTTCTTTGAACTATTATGATTTTTCTTGGAAAAAATAGAAGCACAATTTGGTTAAGCCTAAAACAAATCACTCAGCTATTTGTTAACACAAGATTACACAGTACAGAAAGTCCTACATATTCCATAGCTATTTTGGAATTAGAAACTTAATGTCCTGCAAAAATCCATAGTTTTTAATATTAAAATACATACCATAAAAACAGAAATGTAGAAACATTTTATTATAATTGCTAGCCTCACACTTTAATGGTAAAATAATTCAAAATTATTAACACTGTCACAAAAGCTAAGACAGATGTATTCATTATAGATGAACAGATCCATGAAAATTATGTTAAAGTGAATGGGAGAATCACTTAAGATTATTTACAATACAATTACTGAGGACATTTCAACTAAAAAGGAAACCAAAAGGACATAAATGAACTAAAAAAAATGACAAAAGAAATCCTTTTTTTGTTTGTTTGTTTTCCTTAAAGGGAAACCAGTAAATAAGGGACTCAGAAGCATTTAAAATGTAATAGAGCCATGTGTGATTTTTTCTGGGACCCTGAGCCACAGTATTATCTGGTGAAAAATGAACCTGAGACATTTATTGTTGCCCGGGGAATGCCTAGGCCGTCACTGATAGGTTTGGATTGAGGCTTTGCTTGAAGGTTATGTGAAAACTTTGTCATTCAAAGTCACACCACTGACAAGCACTATCCTCCATGGGCTACAGTGAACTCCAGTGGATAAACAAAGGGGCAAGATGTATTAGAAAGTGTGGGGAACCCTCTGCCTCCTCACGATTACTCATTCAGATTTATGGTGTATGATTTTGACTCACTCTGGCCAGGTCCCTGATCATGCCGTAAAGAAGCTCAGGATCAATAAATGCACATTGGTCACAAGTGTTGAAACATGCACAAGCTGGCACAGATATCACAAAAGAAAGCTAGTCTTTAAATTGTGGCAGTCATTAAAGTGTAGACCCCAAACAATCACTCTCTATTTTGATCAACCACCGTTTTCAGCAGACCAGTACTAAATGATTGTTTGGCTGTTTCTAAAAAGCAAATCCATCCTCACAGACCAGAGATTTACTGCTCCACAGGATATTGAGAAAAAAATATTCCACAGGTTTTGATAGCAATCTTTAAAAAAGCATCCTAAACTGATTTTGAAATGCCAGCATCAGTGGAATAAATGAATGATTTCCCAAGATGATTACTTTGAAATGGACAACTCTAATTTGGGATTTATATCAGTTCTTTACTCTTGATTCTGTGCCCACCCCATAAAAAAGAGGATAATTTACCCATTAATCTTCACCATTTCAGCAAATGACCTCTCCACTAATTTGTCAGTCCCAAAGACTTATGGTCATCCTTGACTCCTTTCAATTTTTTATAACTTACAACTCATCTAACAGTATATTTGACAAGGACAGCAAAGTAGTTTTGGTGTTGAAAGAAATCTCTTCATGTATATTATGCCTAAACTAGTGGCCCAGTACACAAAATTTATGCACATTAAAAGAGGATTAATTAGAGGAAATATTTTAATATTGCTATTTGCCCTTTCTCTACAATAGAAGTGTCAGAGATGAAAGAAAATTAGTAAAATGTATATGAAAATCTTCCTCCTGTCAGAGTCTGGGCGCACCATGGGACCCAGAGTCAAGTCCCCGCCCACCCATGTGCACCTCAAAATCACATGAGACCCAGACCTGGCTGTCCCCCCCCCCCCCCCCCCGCATTGGGCTAGATCCAGACCTGGCCAGTCTCACTCTTGTCAAGCCCCGCCAGGCGGGGGGGCACAGCCTCAGATCCCCTGGCTCAGCGCGAGGGCAAGAGGTGTGACCTGAGGTCCCCCGTCAAGCCATGCCAGGTGGGAGACGTGGCCTGAGATCCCCTGCCAAGCCCCGCTGGGCAGGGGGCATGGCCTCAGGATCCCTGGCCCGGCACTGAGGCAGGAGGTGCAGCCTCAGGTCTCCCGGCCTGGTGTCAGTGTGGGGGTGCGTGGCCTGAGATCCCCTGTCAAGCCCCACAAGGGTGGGGGGGCACAGCCTCAGGTCCCTGCTGATTGCTCACTAAGGCTCCTTATGGGAACTTGGCCTCTGCTGTGGGTGCAGCCATCTTGTATTATAGAAACCTCGCCTCCGCCATGGGCACTGCCATCTTTGTGGTGGAGTGGTGATCAATTTGCATATTCCCTCTTTATTATATAGGATTTCAGCTCAAATACAATTTGCTAAAGTACAGTTTGAGGTGATGCAAAGTAAAACAACTATTTGTAGGTCAATCATGAAAAGAATACACAGATCCCGAGTATTATGTTTGCCCTGAGGTAAGCACCCAGGTGCCCAAACCTTTTGATGGGTCACAAGAGCAGGGAGGAGTCAAATGAGAGGTCTAGGAATGGTAAGAGGTTGGACTGGAGACTTGGCCATGAAGCCTCTATATAACGTCATGGTAGGGATCAGGATGAACAAGGAGAACATAGAGTTTCTTTTTTTTTTTTTTTTTAAATATATTTTATTGATTTTTTACAGAGAAGAAGGGAGAGGGATAGAGAGCTAGAAACATTGATGAGAGAGAAACATTGACCAGCTGCCTCCTGCACACCCCCCAGTGTGGATGCGCCCGCAACCAAGGTACATGCCCTTGACCGGAATCGAACCTGGGACCCTTGAGTCCGCAGGCCGACGCTCTATCCACTGAGCCAAACCGGTTCTGCTAGAGTTTCTTAAGAGTCTCTTACCACCAGCTCACCTTCAGGGAGTTTAGGGCCTAAATTCATATTACATGTATGGTCCTTTCAAAACAAGCAAAACTTATCATCATTCCTCGGGATCCTTTGCTGGTTCATCCTCTTCTCCTTGACCACTTAGGCCTGAGTGCTTAGTTCTTATTTTTCTCTATACTTGCTTCTTGGTACATATTCATTCATAAATGTATGTTTTCCTCCTGCTTAAACTCCAGCTTCATATACCTACCTGCCACTAGGCATCTCCACTTGAAAATCTGTAAAGCTCCCTGTTTGGTCTGATCAAATAATTGAATTAATACCCCCGCTCTTGGGAACTGACCTTTAAACCACTTCACAATTGACATTCCCTATTGCTTAGACCACATTCCACTTGCTAAGACCACATCCCACTTACTAAGACCAGTATCTTTCCCTTCAGGACCCGCCCAGAGAATTCTCTGCCCAAATAAAGCCTGCCTAGAGTCCTTTAAAATCTCTGACTCCTGTCCCTGGATGCTGGCACCATTTTGGGGCTCAGCCCATCTGGTTTTCCAGATGACTTAATAAATTCATAATTCTTTACCCCTTTCAGGCTTGTGCATTCCTCCTTTGGTGACCCTAACATTTGGTCCTTAAATGGTATAGGCCAGTAAGTCAGGACAAGCAGAATAGGGAAGTTGAGATAGTTACAGCAGTTTGCAACCATCTAGGAAATCTAGATACCAAGCAGTCTGCAACCATCTAGTAAATCCTGTCTTCCCTAAACCACGGATACTTGATAGTGAATGGTTTGTATTTTCCTCATTAACTAGAGGGTAAATATCTTAAATCAACCTACTCAGGGAAACAGATAGCAGATACCCAATTAGTGCCATTTGCTGACCACACCCAAGTACAAATGAAGGTAAGAGAACAAACCTCATTTTCGTATATTAGACTAACACCCTTCAAACAAATGTCTCTTTCCTTCCTCTAGACCATTTGTCATAATTCTTGTTGTTCTAGTTTTTGCCTCAGTAATAGTAAAATTTATAAAACAGTTTGTCTCCACCAGTTTACAAGCCCTACTTGTACTCAGAAAATACCATCCTTAGACACCATCACAACCTCTTTTTGTGCTCAGGCCTCATCATCCCTCTGACAGCAAGGATTTTGTCTCTTAAGGAAAATATCATCTCCTTTCATCAGGAAGCAGCTAAGAGCCCTGCACCTCTTTCTCCAAATATCCTAGAAGGGGGGATGTAGACCCTGAGACCCCCAGAGCAAAGACAATGGGCCAGGTACAGGTACAGAAACTCACGGGACCAGAAAGCTCCAGATGCCTAGCAAGGGGAAAACAAGAACCTTGCCCCCAGGGTAACATATCCTCCCCTTTCATATTGCTAGTCAGGCAGTTTAGACCCCTGATCTTTCCCTCCTAAAGCTAACATCTAGGCCTCAGTTGTTTTCCAGCCCCAGCCCCAGAGAAGCAGCAAAACCAGAGAAATGATGATGTGGCAGCCTCAGGACCAGCTTTTACCTCCTAAGTCACTCAACAGGACCACTTTCAAGCCTTCACCATCCAGTTTCTTGGGGAAATCATGCTGCTGCGACCCTTCACTCCGACCATGAGAAATCTACACATTGTTCCAGCTGACTACAATCAAAGTCCATTGCTTTATGATCTCAGCGTCCCCCCCTCAGCAGGAAGCAACTATGGAAGGTATGTGCCTATTCCATAAAACAAAAAGGCTGGAATGTTAGGTCTGATCAAATAATTGAATGGATACCCCTCCTCTGGGAACTGACCTTTAGACCACTTCACAATCGACATCCCCCTTTGCTTAGACCACATGCCACTTGCTAAAACTACATTCCACTTGCTAAGACCAGTATCTTTCTCTTTAGGACCTTCCCAAAGAATTCTCTGCCCAGAAAAAGCACGCCTAGAGTCCTTTAAAATCTGACTCCCTGTCCCTGGGTGCTGGCACCATTTGGGGGCTCAGCCCATCTGGTTTTCCAGATGACCTAATAAATTCACAATTCTTTACCCCTTTTGGCCTTGTGACCCTAAGACTCTCTATAACTGAATTTCTGATTTCTCCCACTCCTCACCAAACCTGCTCCACCTACATCTTCCCCATTTTACTTGCTCAGACACAAAACTTAGGCCATACTTCACTCCTTTCTTCTTCCCACATCCAATCTATGAGGAAATTATGTTGGATCTACCTTAAAAACTATCATTATCTGAGCAACTCTCACCACCACTATTGCTACCTTACCTAGTCTCTTGCTTAGATTACTGCAATAGTCTCCAGATTCTCTGTCTTTGCCTCCTTGCAGGCTACTCTCAGCACAGTAGCTGGAATCATACTCCTAAAATGTAAGACAGCTCATGTCATTTTCCTGCTCACACCTTACAATAGCTCCTGGCTTCCCTCAGAGTAAAGCCAAGTTCTTAGAGTCCCAAAGATCCCACGTGACCTGACTATACTGCCCCTCTGACCTCTTACCTCACTACTCTTCCTCACTTACTCACCCAGGCCCACTGCCATCCTGGACGTTTGTGGAACACATTACAGACATGCCCACCTTAGGATCCCTGCAGACACTTTTCTCTCTGTCTAGAATGCTCCTGCCCCAAATAGCCATGTGGCTCACTTCTTTACTCTCTTCAACACTTTCCCCAAAATGTCCCTTCACAATGACAGCTCCCTTAGCCACTCTATTTGAAATTCTAACTTGCCCCCTCCCTTGTATACTTGATCCTTTTTTTGACCCTATGTTTTTCTTTCCATAGCATATATCCTCTTCTAATATACTATATAGTCAAATTATTCACTATGCTTATTATTTATTATCCATTTTGCTACATTCTGTGAATGTAAAAAAAAAAAAAAATTTAAAAAACCCACATGCTAACCGAACAAGCTCAGGGAAGGCCTGCAGTCTTGCAAACTCAAAGACCTAAAGTAACCACAAAAGATGGTCTGAAATTAAAACTTTAACTAAAAGCCATTTATGGTGGGTAGTCATGTCCTAGGTTGGTATCTTCCCTGACAAAGGTCAGTCTTTACCTTAACTGAGACTATTGTCTTTTTGCATCTCAGATCACATCCCTGAAAAATGTCAGGGTAACTTGTAACTTCCCTTTTTCTAGTCCCCTCAGGGCACAACCAAATGTGTGGGTGCCAGAATGGAGACATAAATTCCTTCATTGTAATTGTTATCATGTTAATTGTTGACTTTTAACTATCCGGAACCCACCTAAGTAAAAGAAGTATGTGTCTATGATTTTACTTTTTATCCAATCCCAGAGGTTTCCCTGCTTTGCTTTCTCCTGCCTCCCTAATCTATCACCAATGGATTTCATGTAGCCCACTTATCTCTCCTCCTTTGATTGTAATGTATGAAACAAGGTGAAAAACTGCCATTCTCCAGAGCATTATCCCAATACGTTGAGATTCTGCTTCCCGGAAATTGTTGACAGTTTGGCTCAAATAAACTCATAAAAATTCTTTACAGGTTTGAATGTTTTTATGTTAACAGTTCAAAGGTAAACTCAACAAGGGCAGGGATTGTGATTGTTTTATTTGTTAATTTCTCCAAAGTACCAGACCATTGCTTAACATAAAAAAGAAACTAGAAAAGATCTAACAAAGGAATCAAATAAACCTAGAATAAATATGATGCCAAAATATGAAATGAAAATGTGAGAAAAAAGTCACATGTCTTTTTCATTCATAAAAATATATGTAAAACTAAACAAATAAAAATAAATAAAATGACAATTCAAATCCTCCGATGTATAAAATTTAATTTGCATGTAGTGCTGAGACAAAAAGAAGCTAGGTACAGAGGAGCAGAACCATGGAAGGAGCAAATGAAACCCAGAACCCAGTTAGGCGGAGTTACTATGGCACCCAACTGGGTGGGGAGGAAGGGTTAAGGTGAGTGGCATAAACTTTAAAATGTATGGATATTACTAAGACAGGCAGTTTGCAGATAACCAATCAGGAGCTAGCAAGACTGTCTCTCCTCCCCCCACCCCCAAAATTAAAAGCACATGCCAGCTTCCTCTTTGCCCCCTCCCCCCTGTGCAGCACTCAATGGGTACCTGGCATTCCTGTTGCGGAGGGGCACATCCCCAGTGCCCATGTGGCTTATGACCATGTGGGCCTCCACACATGAGCTATTGGACTTTAATTAGCTTGGATACTAAACTGCTCCCAACTGTAACATGGAAAGGAAGCTCTGGACACTGGGCTACTCCTGGAACCCCAGCTGCACCTTTTCCAGGACTGGCTTCTCTCAATAAATGTTGGTTCCATTAATTATTTTTGTCTGAGACTTCATTCTTCAATTTTTGTGAGACAAAACACCCACATTTTTGGTTTTAGTATCAAGATGCAAAGCTGTTTCACTGTTTAAAAGTTCATAATTTCCTTAAGGTAATATACTACATGATTATCTCTTAGACAAGAAAACAGCATTTTATAAAATTCAGAGTTCACATGTGTTTTAGCATCTCTCGGATAATTAGTGACTTGGAGCATGTTTCCATATGTCTCTGGACCTTCTGTATGTCCTCTTTTGAAAAGTGTCTATTTAGACATTTTGCCCATTTTTTTTATTGGATTGCTTATCTTCCTTTTGTTAAGTTTTATGAGTTCTCTGTAAATTTTGGAGATTAAATCCTCATCGGCAATATCATTGGCCTTTCTCAGGAGAGGAAACAATGATTTCTACTATATATATGAGAAATTTCTTAGTTTTATTAGATCAGTGGACTGCATGTTAAAATCATAATAAGATGCATTTTCACATCAAATAGGTTGAGAAAAACTGAATAAACTGAAAACACCCAGACATAGTATTGGTGAAGATACAGAACCAAAAATTCTAGCATTATTGAGTGGTTTAACCCTTTTTAAAAACAACTTGGCATTAACTAGTGAAGTTATAAGCTAGTTATTCTTCTTCTAGGCATCTCACCTAAGAATTTATTGAACCAGTGCTCCAAGAGGCATATACAAGAATGTCTGTATTAAACCATCAAGTCCGGAACTTGATTATTTCACCCTGCTAGCAAGCTGACGAGTTAGCCAGTCAGAGATTCATAGATTCTGGCAGAAAGAAACAAGCCGTTAGAGTTAGAAGCAAGATAGTTTATTATTCATAGCAAAAACAATGGTCAGAGTAACTTGTAGACCCCAATTCCCTCAGGATGATGTGGTGAGAGCCAGGTGTTGCTTGTACAAGCAATGAAAATGCATTACAGAGAGAAACCCTGAGACAAAGAGACCTGGTTTTATTTAAGAGTTGCTGGCAAACCTGCTTATTTTTCCTTCCAGAGAGTGACAATACCTTATTAGGCTGAAATATAAGCAATTCTCTGGAGGGGGGCGGATAAAAGGCAGACATCTCTGTCTTTATTATCCTGGGATATCCTTAGGTAGAGGGTCTCTCTATCTTTATTTTCTGGGAACATAAATAAATGAGCTCCAGAGTAGTCCTTATTCCTATCTTTTTAGGGGTGTTTGCTTACACAAATATTCCTAAAAGGATAACACTGGAGCAAGTTGGCTGTTAGTGCCAGATGTTAAGCAACAGGTGAGATGAATAGAGAGTCATACCTGACAGTTTGTAAGAGCATGGTTTATAATAGTAATACAAAGCAAAACAAAACTACATGCTTGACGATAGAAGCCTGGGTGAATATTTTATGGACTACCCAAAGAAATATTATGCAAAAATTTGAAAATAAAATGAACTACAGCTTTTTTCAACATGCATTAATCCTATGTTAACAAACAGAGAAATACATAGAAACATACACATTTCGCCTAGAACGCCAGGAATCGGGTCCCTGAACCGAAACTGCTGTAGCCTCGGCTGAGCCGAAGGATAATGGATGCTGTAGGCAGCTGGTCAGGCGTCTGTTCTCCATGGCCGGCTGCAACTGGCTGTCTGGGAGCAGGAGCAGTGCAGGATCCGGGACCCTAGGCCCAGTGGAAGCCGTCATTCGCACGAAATTGGAGCAGGCCCTGAACCCAAGTGCTGGAACTGCATACAGAGAGCGGCAGCCCGGTGGTCCCACCAGGCAGCGAGACACTCCTGCGTGGCTGTGGTGAGCTCTGGCTTCCAGGGACTGAGCTCCCTGTAGTGACACTGGCTTGTCCACGCTGTTCTGGCCGAGGAGCTAGCTGGGCCCGTCCACACTTTGGTCATAAAGATGGAGAGAGAACCCTCAACTGGACTTGAGCCACCACCACCCTGCACCACCCCACCCCACCCCCACCTCCCGCCTGGGTGGGAGCAAGAAAACGCTAGGAATCCCCTGCACCCCATGAGAGCGAGGACCAAGATCTAAATGGGTTGGGTGAGAGTACACTACCAGGGCCTTCTTCCCTTCAGTACAGTCCAATATTTGTAAGGGATGAGGACCGCTGGGCCCCCATTCAACCGGCCTACACATTATTCTCTGGCAGTAGCAACTCATTTCAGATGAAAGCTAGCCCAAGGAAAGAGTAGAATCACTCATTACTGCTTTTGCACTGGACTATTCAGGAAAAGCTGCCCACTGGCTTCATGTTAAATTCTGACTAAGGAACTACCAGATCTGATGAGTTGGAAATAATCCTATACATTACAAGAGAAATTATCATTAAAAAATGTATATGTTTCTATGTATTTGGTAAAACTAGTAAAATAGTTTAATTTGAGCTATACACATTAGGAATAAAATCATAAAGGAAAACAAGAGAACAATTAACATAAAATAGTGTTTAACTCTGAGAGGAAACAGAAGAGATGTGTTTAGAGATAAACACAGGATATTCCAAAGATATTGACAACATTGTACTTCCTGACATTGATGATGGGTATTAGTTTTATTAATACTCTTTCAACTGTACATAAAAGTTATAGATAGTATTTTGTAAAACAACAACAAAACTAAGTACCTGTTTAAAAAATTGACAAAGGACCTAAACAGGCATTTCTCCAAAGAAGACATACAAATGGCCAACAGTTATATGAAAATGTGCTCAACATCACTATTCATCAGAAAAATGTGAACCAAAACATAATGAGCTATCACTTAATGCCTGTTAGGATATCTATTATAAAAAAAAGAAAGAAAGAAGAAAGAAAGAAAGAGAGAAAGAGAGAGAGAGAGAGAGAGAGAGAGAGAGAGAGAGAGAGAGAGAGAGAGAAAGAAAGAAAGAAAGAAAGAAAGAAAGAAAGAAAGAAAGAAAGAAAGAAAGAAAGAAAAAAAGAAAGAAAGAAAGAAAGGAGGGAGGGAGGGAGGGAGGGAGGGGAAAAAATTAGAGGCTGAAGGGGAACCCTGATAAAATATTGGTGGAAATGTAAATTGGTAAAGCTACTGTGGAAAAAAGATTCCTCCAAAAATTAAAAGAACTACCATATGAGTCAGCAAGCCCACTCCTGGGGATTTAGCCAAAGGAATTGAAATCAGGATCTTGAAGAGATACCAGCACTTCCATATTCATTGCAGCATTATTACAATAGCCAATATATGAAAATAACCTAAATGTCCATTGACAGATAAATGGATCAAGAAAAATGTGGAAAAGTGATGTTACCAAGATGCTGACATAAGTTATTCTCAATTTTGTTCCCACTCACAAGAGGCACAACTAACAACTCTTCATGAACAAGACACCAGAAGAAAATTCTAGAAAACAGAGGTGAGACTGAACTTCCCCTTGCACCATAGAGACCAAGAAAGACTGCATTAGAACGATTAGAGGAGTGGCTAACATGGACCACACTGCCCCTCCCACAGGCTGTCACAGAACCACTCTGAGAGGTCTCCCATGAACCTATGGTTTCTTCAGTGGAAAAAGAGAGCCCAGGCATGACATCTAGCTCCCCCAGAATTATGGGTAGCTTTTTGAGAGTCCCCAGTTCAGTCTTGACTCATGAGGATCAGGGGGAAACCTGGTGTGCTTGATTACTGGGAATCTGATTCTGATGAAAAAGAGGAAGGGAACTTGCAGCAACCAGTGCTGAGATCTTGGCATTTTCTAGTATAGACTATATGTTCGATCCCAAAACAAGTCTTACCAGATTCTAGAGATTGAAGTTACACCAAATTCCTTCTCTGACCACAATCGTATGAAATTAGAAATCAATAACAGGTGGGAAATTGGAATACCCATGAATACATGAAAATTAAATAACAGTCTCTTGAACAATCAATAGACCAAAGAAGAAACTAAAGAAAAAATAGAAAAGTATCTTGAGACTAATGAAAAGTTTCTTGAGAAAATGGAAACACAATATACCAAAATTTATGGGATGCTAGAAAAAAAAGGCAAGAAAGATCTTAAATTAAAAACCTAACTCTTCACTTCAAGAAAAAACAGAAAGAACAAACTAAGCACAAAGTTTGTAAAGAAAAGAAATAAGAATAGAGTGGGAATAAGTGAAATACAAAATAGAAAAACTAACAAAACTAAGAGTTGGCTCTTTAAAAAGAAACAAAATTGCCAAACTTTAGCTAGTCTAACCAAGAAAAAAGAGAGATATTCAAATCAACAGAATCATAAATAAAAGAGGAGATATTACAACTGATACCACAAAATAAAAAGAATCATAAGAGGCTATTATGAACAACTATATGCCAACAAACTGAACAACCTAGAATAAATGAAAAAAATCTAAGAAATACACAACCTACCAAGACTGAATCAGGAAGAAATAGAAAATCTGAATAGTCCTAGTAGGAGAATGAATCAGTAATAAGAAATAAAAAAGCCTTCCTA
The DNA here is from genome assembly GCF_028538775.1 of Myotis yumanensis. Taxonomy (NCBI): domain Eukaryota; kingdom Metazoa; phylum Chordata; class Mammalia; order Chiroptera; family Vespertilionidae; genus Myotis; species Myotis yumanensis. The sequence continues at coordinate 139,488,045 of NW_027223752.1, forward strand.
TGAAGAAATGCCAAACACCAGACAGTTTTACTGGTAAATTTTACCAAACACTTACAGAAGAATTAATACCAACATTTCTCAGACTCTTCTAAAAAATAGAAGGTAGGACAGTCCCAAACTCATTTAATGAGGCCAACATTACTTAATACCAAAGCCAGAAAAGGACACTACTAGAAAAGAAAATACAGGCCGATATTCCTGATGAATGTAGATGCAAAATTTTTCAATAAAATACTAGTACTAGCAAATTGAGTTCAGCAGCACATTAAAAGGATCATTCACCACGATCAAGTGGATTTCATCCCTGGGATGCAAGCATGTTTCAACATATGAAAAATCAATTGATGTAACATATCACATTAATAGAATGAAAGAAAAAAATGATTATTCATCTTAACAGATACAGAAGAAGCATTTGACAAAGTTCAACTTCTGTTGATGATAAAAACTCTTAGCACATTAGGCACAAAAGTAACGTACCTCAACATAATAAAGGGCATATATAACAAGCTCATAACTAATATCATACTTAGTGGTGAAAAATTGATAAATTTCCCTCTAAGGTAGAGAATAATACAAGGGTGCCCACTCTCACTACTGCTATTCAACATGGTATTAGATGTCCTAGCCAGAACAATCATGTAAGAAAAAGAAATAATTCGCCCTAGCCAGTTTGGCTCAGTGGATGGAGCGTCGGACTGGGGATCGAAGGGTCCCAGGTTCGATTCCGGTCAAGGGCATGTACTTTGGTTGCAGGCACATCCCAAATGGGGAGTGTGCAGGAGGCAGCTGATAGATGTTTCTCTCTCATCGATGTTTCTAACTCTCTATCCCTCTCCCTTCCTCTCTGAAAAAATCAATAAAATATATTAAAAAAAGAAAAAGAAATAATTCAACAAAATTTGAAAGGAAGAAGAAAAATTGCTCTTATTTGCAGATTTCATGATTTTATATATAGAAAATCCTAAAGCTTCTACCAAAAATCTGTTAATCTAATTAATTTATAAAGTTTCAGGAAACAAAATCACTATACAAAAATCAGTAGTGTTTATAAACTCCTAAAACAAATTATCTGATAAAGAAATAAAGAAAATGATGCTATTTACAATAGCATCAAAAACAATAAAATATTTAACCAAGAAGGTGAAAAATTTCTACACTGAGAACTTGAAGTCATAGGTGAATGATATTGAAGAAGACACAAGTAAATGAAACATATCCTATCCAGTCATGGATTGGAAGACTTAATGTTATTCAAATAGACATAATACCCAAAGCCATCAATAGATTTAATGCTTTTCCTAACAGGATTCCACTGGCAGTTTTTACAGAAGTAGAAAAGAATCCCAAAATGTATATGAGACTACAAAATACCCTGAACAGCCAAAGCAGTCCTGAGAAGGAGCAAAATGGGAGACATCAGACACACTGATTTCAAACTATATTACATAGTAATAGTATACAAAGCAGTATTGCACTGGTATAAAATCAGAAACTTTAGCCAATGGAATAGAATTGAGAGACAGAAATAAATCCATGCATATACAGTCAAATAATATTTGATAAGAGAATAAGCAATGCTCAATGGAAAAAAGAAAGTTTCTTCAATAAATTATGCTGAAAAAATTTATATTCTCATGTAAAAGAATGAAAGTAGATCCTTATACCACTCATAAATATTAACTCAAAATGTATTATTATCGACTTAAATGTAAGACTGAAAATCATACAATTCCCAGAAGAAAGTATAAAAAATACTTCTTTTGTTATTGAATATATTGGGGTGATATTGGTTAATAAAATTATATAAGTTTCAGGTCTACAATTCTATAATACATATCATATATTGTATTTTGTGTTCACTACCCCAACTCAAATCTCCTTTTATCACCATTTATCTCCATTTCCTCCTTCTATTTTCCCCTACCCCTTTTCCCTCTGGTAATCACCATATTGTTGTCTGTGTCTATGAGTGATTTTTTTGTTTGATTGTTTGTTTAATCCCTTCACTTTTTCCCTCCCCACTAACAGCTCTCTCAGTCTGTTTTCTGTATCTAAGAGCTATTTCTATTTTGTTTGTTGTACATTAGATTCAACATATAAGTGAAATGATATGGCATTTGTCTTTTTCTAACTGGCTTATTTCACTCAGCATAATACTCTCCAGGTCCATTCATGCTGTCGCAAAAGGTAAGATTGCCCAAATGACATCAGTAGTTAAGTGGATAAAAAAGCTGTGGTACAAAAACAACAAGAAAGCCCATTGCATGGGAGAACATATTTGCCAATGATATTTCTGATGAGGATATAATCTCCAAAATTTACAGAGAACTCATAAAACTTAACAAAAGGAAGATAAACGATCCAATAAAAAAATGGGCAAAATGTCTAAATAGACACTTTTCAAAAGAGGACATACAGAAGGTGCAGAGACATATGGAAACATGCTCCAAGTCACTAATTATCCAAGAGATGAAAATCACAACAACAATGAGATGCCATCTCAGACCTGTCAGAATGGCTATCATCAACAAATCAACAAACAACAAGTGCTGGCAAGGATATGGAGAAAAAGGAACCCTCATGCTCTGCTGGTGGGAATGCAGACTGGTGCAGCCACTATGGAAACAGTATGGAGTTTCCTCAAAAAGTTAAAAATGGAACTCCCATTTGACCTAGTGATCCCACTTCTAGGACTATATTCCAAGAAACCAGAAACACCAATCAGAAAGGATATATGCACCCCTATATTCATAGCAGCACAATTTACAATAGCTAAGATCTGGAAACAGCCTAAGTGCCCATCAGCAGAATAGTGGATTAGAAAACTGTGGTACATCTACACAATGGAATATTATGCTGCTAAGAAAAAAAAAAGGAACTTTTACCATTTGCAACAGCATGGATGGAACTGGAGAGCATTATGCTAAGCAAAATAAGCCAGTCAGAGAAAGATAAATATCACATGATCTCATTCATATGTGAAATATTATGATCAACATAATTTGATGAACAAGAATAGATCCAGAGACAAATGGTAGGGGAGGGGGCAGTTAGAGAGCAACCAAAGGACTTGTACTAGTATGCATGCATATTAGCATAACCAATAGACACAGACACTGGGGTGGTGGGGGCTTGCCTGGGGTGGGAATGGTTGGGGGGGGTGTCAATTGGGGGAAAAGGAGACATATGTAAAACTTTAGACAATAAAATTTTTTTTTAAAAAGCAAAAAAATATCTGTGGTACATTTACACAATGGAATACTACTCAGCCCTAAAAAGAAACAAACAAACAAAAAAAACCTTCTTGACATGGACTTTGACCCTTTTAATGTACTGCTGAACTCAGTTTGTTAGTATTTTATTGGTTTTGGGGATATGGCACCTAAAGTACAAACACCAAAATAAAAACAAGTGGGACTACATCAAACTAAAAAGCTTCTGCACAGTAAAAGAAATGATAAAAAAAAAAGACAAGCCTTGGAAAATAAAAAATACTTGCAAATCATATATCTGATAAAGGGTTAATATCCAAAAGATTAAGAACTCATATAACTCAACAGCAAAAAAACAATTAATCCAATAAAAATATGGGCAGAGGACCTGAATATACATTTTTTTCCAAAAATACACAAATGAGTGACAGGTACATGAAGAAGTGTTCAAGTTCACTAAGCATTAGGGAACACATAAAAAATACATGAAATGAGTAGTGTGGTGAAGGCTTGGGACCGGGGAGAGAGGGATGGGTTAGAAGGGATCAAGGGGGGGAAAAAGGGGGACATATGTAATACTTTGAACAATAAAGATTAAAAAAATTAAATTGAAAAAAAACCAAACACATGAAATATCACCTCATGCCTGGTAGAATGGTTATCATAAAAAAGACAAGAGTTAACAATGCTGGCAAAGATGTGAAGAAAGCAGAAAACTTGGGCACTGCTAGTGGGAATGTAACTTGGGGCAGCTACTGTGAAAAACAATATGGAAGTTTCAAAAAAAATTAAATGTAGAACTATCATCTGATCAGAAAGTCCACTTCTGGGTATTTATTAGAAAGAAATGAAGACACTATGTCAAAAAATATATGTATTTTGCAGCTTTATTTACAACTGGAGGCCCGGTGCATGGATTTGTGCACCAGTGGATTCCCTCGGCCTGGCCTGCAGACATTGGGCCACAACCGGCTCTCTGACATCCCCCAAGGGGTCCCAGATTGCAAGAGGGCAATTCTCAGGTGATGCACCCCAGAATCAGTCTCCCTCCTCTCTGGTTCCCGGTGCGCCATCCGATAATCGCAGCTGCCAAGTCACCGCAGCTCAGCAGCATTGAGCATCTGCCCCTGGTGGTCAGTGTGCATCATAGCTACCGGTTGGATGGTCGAACAGTCAGATGGCCGCTTAGGCTTTTATATATATTTCAGCCTGCCTTCTGCATAGTCTGGCTTTGTATGTTCCCAGGTTCACCATCAAGATCCAAGCATAAAGAAGAAACATCAAGAAGAGTGGCAAAGACAAATTAAATCAAATTGTAGAGTTTTATTTATATTTTCCACCCTACCCCTAGATCCCCAACAATTCCTGTGATGTTTACACTCCATGCTTAAGCCAGTATGTGGTTGCTGGAGGGCTTCTACTTTAAGACAGTGAGAGATGCATTAACATCAAAACGTTTGTGAAGTGTTGGGTGCTTGCCTGGCAGAAGAGAAGACAGTACAAGGGAAGGACATCTGATCTCTGGCAGCCAGCCCAGACTGCCCAGACCTCCAGCTGTGCTCTCACCTGGCTGTCTCATTCTCCCTGGCAAGAGGCATCTTTTCTATCCTGTAAGAAACGGTAGTTCCAACAAGGACACTTCATTGTCTAATTAAACCAAAGAGAGCAGGAATCATGAACCATGGGATGGGTTTTTATCAACTTGAAAGAGTGCAATGCCTCTTTTGCAGGTTCTTTCCCAGCAAAACACTAAATATTCCCGGCTGAAAGTAATGTCTTTTATAACTGGGAGGTGAGTTCTGCAAAGTTTTGTAGGCTTCCTAGAAACACCAAAGATTTTGTCTGATAAATCTTGCATGTGATAGATTTCTGTATATGACTTTCTAAAAAAAATATTTTGTACTTATTTAATTTTTCCTAAATGAGTATGGAAATCATGATAGGGCTTTTATAACTTCACATTTAGGTTTGGGGAAATTTTCCTACAGCTTCTTATTACATCTTTTTTTAAAAATACATATATATTTTTATTGATTTCAGAGAGGAAAGGAGAGGGAAAGAAAGATAGAAACATTAATGATGAAAGAGAATCATTCATCAGCTGCCTCCTCCATGCCCCCCACTGGGGATCAAACCCTGACCTCCTGGTTCATAGGTCAGTGCTTAACCACTGAGCCACAACAGCTGGGGATTCTTATTACATTTTAATACCATTCCTTTCTTGCTCCAGCTAGTGTTTCTTTCAGCTCCTTTGCAGCTCTTCTTTGCAATCTCTTCTCTGCAATCTCTTGAGCTTCTTCCATTATTGTGATAAAATCTTCATGTCCTTACTGTCTATGAACAAAAGTCACACTTTTCTAGATCCTGCTACTTCTTTTACAACTATCTTTCCTTTCCCCTTTGGTTGTCTAACTTAAAAGATGATGTAACACCAACTACCTTTCTTTCTCTTCTCAAGCCCTTGGTAATCTGGATTTTGCCCCAGTTATTCTTTGAAACTGCTCTTATAAAAGTTCTCACTCCCTAATTGTTAAACCCTTTGGGTTTTTATAATTTTCTCAACATCATTGAATTTTATCCTTTCTATACCTATCTCCACCCCTGAATTTTCTTTTGGTCTTCATTCACTTGTTTTTCCCATTGGCCTGAACATGTAGTACAGACACTCAATGTGGTTTAGAGGATCTGCCATTATCTGGTAGATCATTATATTTCCAGTCTTATCTTTTTCAATTTGCTGCCTTACACTCCATACATTAGCCAGGCCAAATTACTGTAGCTCCTTAAATATACCAGTCTTATTCCGTCCCACCTTTACCATTTCACATGCTGTTCCCCCTTCTGGAACATTCTCTCATATTTACTATTCTTATTTTTATTGTGCTTTTATTACATGTTTATTTATCTTTGTCCCATCTTAGATTCCAAGCATCTAGAAGCAAAGGCTATATATTTTTTCACACTTGTATCTTCATCACTTAATGCAATGCCTCTCCCTGAGTAGTTGTTCAGGGATTGACTGCGTGCATTATGCAAAAATTAACGCAGCATTTGATCATCCCACCAGTGCCCTCAAGGATCCTTTTTTTTCTTTTCCTATTGGATTTAGTCTTGTTTACTCCCCTTATATCTCTTCATGCATCTCAGTGGCTTCCTGTCTTACCTCTGTTGCATAGTCTTTCTCTCCCACTGTTTGGCACACAGCTGCAGACTGTTGTTCACAAGGTATAATTCTGACCATGCCACTTCTTTGCTAAATAATTTTCAACGACTCCTCAATGCTTGTATTATAAAGGTCAAAGTCCTTAACACACAATTATAAACTTACAGGCAGCGATAATATACTTCCCTAATCTTGTCTTTCACTAGTCTGTTCTACTGTCACTCTAGTAAGCAGACGGCCAGCTCCAGGATTTTCCGTTCAAGCTGTTCTCTTCCCTAGTCATTAGAGCGACTTCCTCTCCCTCTAATGAAATCTCAGCCATGCTTCAAGGCTCAGCTCTGTTGCCACTCCTCCATAAAATTTCCCTAACTCCTCTGGGAGACATCACAGTTTCTTTACCCTGTGATTCCAAAACACTTTGTTTTTACCTCTTTGATATTTGTTATACCCTATCTTCTGTTAAGGACTTTTTAAATGGGGATTTGCAATTCTGTGATAAGGTAAGAATGGGTCTTATTCATTTTTATATTCCCCAGAGTTTCTTGTCCATATGTGTTTAATAAATGTATGTTGAATGAAGTGTGGTAATTAATTAAATATATTAAGACTTAATGCTGAGGTTTAAATCACAGTAAGTTATATATTTTACTTTTTATCCAAAGAAACTGTGGATGGTAACTACACTCAAAAACTAGTGGTAGTTATGTTAGATAGAGTTCTTTAATACTTTTCTTTAAAGCTATAAGACTATCCCTAACTTATATGAAAAAAAAAGATTAGCTTAATCTTAATTAATCAGGATAAGAAATCTATGAAGCCTTTAAAATATCATAATAAATAACATGAATATTAAATATGCTTCCTATGTGTAAAGATAAATTTAAAAATAGAGTGGCTAAAGCATTCGGGAAACCAATGAGGCTCACGTAGCATTTCAGAAAGTGTCCTCACTTATGTCTTCAAACTCTTCATATGCTGCAAGGTTGTCCAAGATACAAATGGTCCTTATGTCATATTCTGCAAGAGTGACAATTCCTTTTGGACTCTGCACTTCATATAATAGTGCTGCTTAAACAAGCGCTGGTGCTGCAATGTAACAACTGGGGATCCATAATTTTCTTTCAATTTTTTCATTCTGTGTGTGACCTTGGAAAAAGTTGTCTCACCTCTTTAGAAGGGAGATGGCTCATTAGTAATATGCAGATACTAACACCTTATCTGAATGAGAACAGGGAGCTTGATTAGATGAGCTACAATACTCTCTTATTTGTTACCTCCTCTGAAACTCTCATCTAGTCATGGGTACCTTAATCCTCAGAACTAATTCCTCCAACATTACCAGTGCATTATCAGTACATTATCATGATCACGAATGCTTTAATGAAGGTTGAGGAGTGCTCAAAAGCTAAGGATTGCATGGAGCATACTGGTAGACTTCATTCTCTGCCTGCCCTAGAAGCAGTCTCTAGATAAGACAAAGAAATAAGGAAAGGTTGCAGACAAGGCAAAGATATCTATGCCCTTGTTGTGTCTAAGGATGGTCAAACATCATAAGAGATTAATCTTTCACAAAAGATTGTCTTTCAGATAAAGGAATTCACTTCAATCAACAACCCCCAAGGATGGACTCAGGCCAATCTGGCATCTGCCACAGAACAGGCACATCCCCGTGAGCTGCTTCAGGTCAATAGTCTGGAAGTATTTCTTCCGCTAGAATGAAACTCATGTGGAAGTCTCCCCTGAAATACAAGCCCCAAACATACTGTCTTCTGCAAGTGACAAAACTTATATTTGCTCATTAGCAGGGTTAATAGTCACTTTCAGCAGGTCTTATTTCAAATTGTGTGTTCTCAGGCATGAATGAAGGAGCTTCTGAAATTTAATCAGGCACAACAAAATTATATGCACTGTTCCCATGATAACGGTGTGAACTTGATAGAGACATTTTAAAGCAAACTACGTTTTAATGATCTCAACCCCTTTTCAAAGAGATCTATAGGAAACCACAAGTGGACTTGAGCAATCAAATCATCATTCCCTAAGTGGCCACCGCCCTTGCCAACCCTAAACAGTTATAGACAGCCACATCTTTGGATCCACTTTCTCTAAGGAGGCACTATGTTTGAGGAGATAGCACTGAAACACTGAAACATTTCTTCTTTCCAGTGGGACTGATAGCTTCTGTCTCCTGAATGGGGGAGAGGCTGACAAATATGGAGATGAAACAAAATCTACCTGGGATAGCCAAGTGGTTTTCTGTATGATGCTTGGGTGAATGGATATTTACAACAAATCACCGCTTGACAGAGGATATTTTTTATTTACTCATGGGCAAGTAGAGTACAACAGGACTGCATACATTTCTTCTTTTTTCCCTTTTATTGTGGTAAGAACACTTTTACATGAGATCTACTTTCTTAACAAATTTGTAAGTATAGTATTGTTAGCTATGGGTACAATTTTGTACAGCAGATCTTTAAAAATTTTGTACAACTATGTACTTATTTTACATAGTTAAAACTTTCTACCTGCTTAACAATAGCTCCCATTTCCTCCTCCCCACAGCCCTTGGCAAGCACCATTCTACCTTCTGTGTCTCTGAGTTCCGTTGACTAATCTGAATGCTCACAGAACTGGAACCATGCAATATTTGTCCTTCTGTTATAGGTTTATTTCACTTAGCATTCTGTCCTTCAGGTTCATTCATGTGGTGGCATATGGCAGGGTTTCCTTCCTTTTTAGGTTTGAAAAATATTCTATTGGGTGTTTATACCACATTTTATTCATCCATTCATATATAAATGGGCATTTTGGTCGTTTCCATATCTTAGCTATTGTGAATAATGCTGCAATAAACATAGGAGTGCAGATATTGCTTTGAGATGTTGCACAGCACATCTTTTCATGATCCTGGTGACCATTTGTGTCTTCTTTGCAGAAATACCTATTCAAATCCTTTGTCTATTTTAAAAAATATATATTTTTATTAATTTCAGAGAGGAAGGGAGAGGGAAATAGAAACATTAATGATGAAAGAGAATCATTGATTGGCTGCCTCCTGCACACCCCCTACTGGGGATCAAGTCTGCAACCTGGGCATATGCCCCTGACCGAAATCGAACCTGGGACCCTTCAGTCTGCAGGCCAACGCTCTATCCACTGAGCCAAACCAGTTAGGGCCCCGTTGTCTATTTTTTAATCAGATTTTTTTTGTTTAGTCTTTTTGTTTTTGCTATTGAGTAGTAGTAGTAGTTCCTTATATACCAATCCCTTATCAGATATATAATATGCAAATATTTTCTGCCATTCTCTAGGTTGTCGATAGCTTGTTGATTGTTCCCTTTGCTGTGCAGAAGATTTCTGTTTGATATAGTCCCACTTGTCCATATTTGCTTTTGTTGCTTGAATTTTTGGAGCCATACCCAAGAAATCATTGCTAAAACCAATGTCATGAAGCTTTCCCCCTGTTTTCTTCTAGGGCTTTTATAGTTTTAGTTGTTAAGTTTAAGTATTTAATCCATATTGAGCTAATTTTTGTGTAGGGTGTAACATAAGGGTCCCATTTCATTCTTGTGAATGTGTATATCCAGTTTTCACAAAGCAATTTGTGAAACATACTAGCCTTTTTCCATTGTGTATTTAAAGATCAAATTGGCTATATATGCATGGGTTTATTTCTGGGCTATTTATTCTGTTCCATTGGTCTATATGTCTAGTTTTATGCCAGTATCTTACTGTTATTGTTTTTTAAGGTCATTTTAACTCTTTATTATCTCTTGCATTCATCCATATTCTTTTTTTCCCCATTTTAAAATCATTTTTATTTTTCAACTGCAGTTGACATACATTTTTATATTAGTTTTAGGTGTACAGCCCAGTGATTAGAAATTACATAACTTACTAAGCGATTATCCTGCTTAATCTTGCACCCATCTGACACCATACCTAGTTATTAGAATATTATTGACTATATTCACTATATGTATTTCACATCCTCATGACTATTCTGTAACAACCAATTTGTACTTTTTAATCCCTTCACCTTTTTCACCCATCCTCTCAACCCCTTCTCATCTGGCAACCATCAAAATATTCTCTGTATCTCTGCATCTGTTTCTGTTCTACTTGCTCATTTTGTTTTTAGATTCAATTGTTGATAGATATGTGTTTATTGCCATATTATAGTTTATACTTATTATTTTTTCCCCTTCTTTTTAAAGAAGAACCTTTAATATCTGACAAATACTGGTTTAATGTTAATGAACTCCTTTAGCTTTTTCTTATCTGGGAAGTTCTTTATCTGTACTTTTATTCTAAATGATAGCTTTGCTGGGTAGAGTAATCTTGGTTGTAGGTCCTTGCTTTTCATCACTTTGAATATTTCTTTTTTTTTTTTAATATATTTTATTGATATTTTACAGAGAGGAAGGGAGAGAGATAGAGAGCCAGAAACATCGATGAGAGAGAAACATCGACCAGCTGCCTCCTGCACATCCCCCACCGGGGATGTGCCTGCAACCCAGGTACATGCCCCTGACCGGAATCGAAACCGGGACCCTTCAGTCCGCAAGCCGACGCTCCATCTACTGAGCCAAACCGGTTTCGGCAAACTTTGAATATTTCTTGCCACACTCTTCTGGCCTCCAGAGTTTCTTTTGAGAATTCAGCTGCACATGACAGTTCATAAAATGGCTTCAGAGGTAGGGGGTCGAGGGGAAACAAAAAATAAACTGGGGTGGGAAAGAAAAACAATCAGGAGGAGGTAAGAGCTGGCTGGTTCCTTCTCAGCCTGATTTAGGGGAGGGAGTTGATGCCTCTGAACAAAAAGGATGGATCCCTTCCTTCAACCCTTGGTAGGGGAGAGAGAAAAAAAGCAAAAAGCTGTTGCTTTGGCCCTTCTGAGTCTCATGGGAAAGGGGGGAAAGCCAGTGTTTTGATGTCATGAATATGGGAAAGGGGGAGGAGGTGCTGGGTAGGGTGCAGGTCAGTTGGGAGTTCCCTTACAGGTAACTAAGTGCTTTTATCTTGCTGTTTTTAAGATTCTCTCCTTATCTTTAACCTTTTGCATTTTAATTATGATGTGTCTTGGTTTGGTTCTCTTGGGTTCATCTCGTTTGGGCCTCTCTGCACTTCCTGAACTTGTATGCCTATTTCCTTCACTAGGTTATGGAAGTTTTCTGTCATTATTTTTTCAAATAGGTTTTTGATTTCACACTTCCTCTCTTCACCTTCTTGCAGACCCATGATGTGAATGTTGGTATGCTTGAAATTGCCCCAGAAGCTCCTTACACTATCCTCAATTTTTTGGATTCTTTTTTCTTTTTGCTGTTCTGACTGGATGTTTTCTACTTCCTTTTCTTCCAAATCACTGGTTTGATTCTCAACTTTATCTATTCTACTAATGATTCCCTGTAAATTATTCTTAATGTCAGTTAATGTATCCTTTAGCTCTGACTAGTCCTTTTTTTTATCCTATTGAGGTTATCACTAAGTTCATTGAGCATCCTTATAACCAGTGTTTTGAACTCTGCATCTATAGATTGCTTGTTTCCACTTCGTTTAGTTATTTTTCTGGGGTTTTGTTCTGTTTGTTTTTCTTGTTTGTTTTTGTTTTTGTTTTCATTTGGGACATTTTTCTTTGTCTCCTCATTTTGGCAGCCTCCCTGTGTTTGTTTCTATGTGTTAGTTATGACTGGTTTATCTCCAAGGCTTAATAGAGTGGCATAATGTAGTAGGTGTTCAGTGGCACAACCTCCCAGATCACCCAAATTTGGCACTTGTGATACACCTCCTGTGTGGGCTCTGTACACCCTCCTGTTATAATTGAGCCTTTATTGCTGTTGGTATGTCAATGGGAGGGATTTACCCCCCAGGCTGATCAGATGCAAGAATTAGCTGCAACCATTGACCTCTGACCCCCTGGAGGATCAGCTGTGCAGGGGCCCACTCCACAGAGCAAAACTTAATTCTGTGGGGCTCTGGTGCCAACTGAGTCTATTCCTTGAATGTGTCACTTGTGAAAATGGTTGGTGGTGGTGCTTTGAGTTCTTCTGAAGCTGCCCACTGAGTGTGCTGCCTCTGAAGCCTCTCAAGAGATACCAGCCAAGGTCAGTCACCACTGGTGTTCTGCCTGGGGCCACCCAGCATGAGCTACAAAGCAATCTGCAGATGGCTGCTAATTGTTCTGGGCTTGGAGGTGCCCAGTTTAGGCCAAGCTGCCAACCAAGGTTGGCTGCTGTTAATGCTGAGCCTGTAGCCATTGAGCGAGGGCTACCAGGCACCCTGAGGCCAGATGCTGCTTATGTTAGAGATTTTAGTAAAATCTGAAGCATGAACCAAGACAGGCCACTCTTATGTTAAAGACACTAGAAAAACTTGGGTGGGTCTGAAAGTTGGGTGGAGCAGGGCCTCAGGGAATAATCAGAGCACAGTGAACAGTGTGAGTCAGGTTGATGGAGACTCAGATATGGTGCTCACATGCTAGCTCTGTGAGGGGAGGACTCGTCAAAGTAATAATGGCCTCTGGTAGCACTTCTGTCTGGGAGAGAGCTGCCCATTCCCCCATCTCTTACCCTGGTATCAGACAATTCAATTCCTCCCTGTATGTCTCTGTATCCTTACAATCTGCTGCCCCAGTGCTGAAGCTCAGAGGAAGTGAGTCTGAATAAGTACATGCACAGCCCTTTAAGAGAAACTGCCTGCTACTCCAGCAGCCTCCATGTCACTGAACCACAATCCTCACTGGTGTTTACAGCCAGAAGTTATGAGGCCTTCTCTTCCTGGCACTGGAACCCTGAACTGGGAGTCCTGGTGTGGGGCTGGGTCCCTTGCTCTTCAGGGAGGGGGACCTCCAAAACTAACATATCCCTCCCAATTTTTATTGGGACCAGCCCATTCCACGTCTCCACCCCTCCTACTAGTCTCAATGTGTCTTCTCCTTTAATTCTCTAGTTGTAGGACTTCCATTCAGCCAGATTTTAGGCAGTTCTGAATGATGGTTGTTCGGTAGTTTAGCTGTAATTTTGATGCGGTTGTGGAAGGAGGCGAGTATCATGTTTACCTATGCCACCACTTGACCAGAAAAGTACCATATTGTTTTAACTCTTATAGCTTTGTAATATATTTAGAAATCAGGAAATATGGTGCCTCCATATTTGTTCTTCTTTCTCAAGATTGCTTTGGCTATTTGGGGTATTTTGTGGTTCCACATGAATTTTAGGATTTTTATTTCTTGGTAAAAATGTCATTGGGATTTTGACAGGGATTGCAATGAACCTGTGATTGCTATGGGAAATACAGACATTTTAACCATATTAAAACTTCCAATCCATGAGCTTGAGATGTCTTTCGATTTATTTGTTTTTTATTTAATTTATTTTATCAGTATTTTATAGTTTTCAGTGTATAGGTCTTCCACCATTTTGGTTAAGTTTATTTCTAAATATATTGTTATTTTAGATACTGTTGTAAATGGGATTGTTTCTTCATTTCTACAACTGTGTTTGATTTCCTTCTGTGAGCAATCTCTATATCAGCAGAACTCACCCTGACTGGTAAGTGGCAAAATCAAAATGCCTATTTGTAATGCATTAATCTTTACCTCTTTTAAGGGGAATCTACCTGGCTGGATGTAAAAAAAAATATCTTGAGAAATTACTTCTTAATTATATTTTAAACAGTCAAACAATCATACTATTTATGAATTTTCATTAAACATGAATTGATTATGCTATTTGCCTGACATTCTTTCTTAGGCCTGATGCACCTCAAAAGAAATATTGAAAAAAGCAAAGCATTATCAAACCATTGTGTCCATTACACAAAGCTTATTGATACCTTTGGAAAACAGGAAAAGATGTTAAGTCACTGGCCTGGCCAGTTTTCTCAATGGTTAGAACATATTGGTCTATGTACCTAAGAGCTGTGGATTTGATTCCTGGTCAAGGGCATGTACCTCAGTTGCAGGTTTGATTCCTGGCCCTGGTTGGGGCCCATACAGGAGAGGAACCAATCTATGTGTCTCACATCAATGTCTCTTTTTCTCTCTCCCCTCATCCCTCTTCCATTCTCTCTAAAAATCAATGGAATAATATCCTCAGGTGAAGATTAATAACAACAACAAAAAGATGTTAAGGCATTGGTTTATGCAATTATTAAGATTTTGCCTATGCCTTTGCTAGAGCATAAGAATTTCTATTCAAAGCGAAACAACAACAAAAGAAAACCTCATTATCCAAACAATCATGTTAATCAAATACAATAAGGCTTAGTTAAGTGCAAAAAATCCATACAAAATGACAGCTAAAATTAGGAATCTACTACATCTGCAGGAATATCATGATGTATGGTCTTTGATTCAAACTTTAGAGAATCAGTTAAGAAATAAAATATAGAAGTAGGATTCCAGAAGTCATGAAAATCGCAAACTACTATATTTCTTTAAAAAATTATCTCAGTGCAGCTGAGCTATAGAGTGAAAGCACGTTGATTTGTGTTGGAATCTATTACTGGGTGCCAATTCTGAAGACACCGAGGACTCTGTAGGTTGCTTATTAGTGGGTTTATATCTAATTTTAGGGACCAGAACATTTCTGTTCACTTCACCATTTTTCTCACTATACCAAAAAAGATCAAAGTAAGGGCCATTTTCTGAGAACTAACTGATAGCTTCCCCAGGTTGCAATGTTTTAATTAGAGAGACAAAAAGAAAAAGCCACATTCTGATGTTCAATAAAAGAAGTCCTTTGTAAAAGCCTTATAAAAGCATGAGACAGTTTTTTATTTGATAATGAGAAATAAAATGTGTAAAAAAGAAAGTGGGGGAAAATACTTTAAGCAATAGAGTGGGACTAGATGGCTTTTCTTTTCTTTCTCTTTTTTTGTAAATAACTTTAGAGAAAATTAGCACATTTCAAAATTAGATTTACTTTTACTATATGGAAAAGCATCAAAACCTTTTGGAAATGCCTAGATTGATAAATAGTGTACAAAAACGGACTTCTCTGTGGTTTAAAACATTTGCTTTTGTTGCTTTCCTAGTTTTTTTTTTTTTTTTTTTTAATTCTAGAAAAAACTCTGCATAAAAATATATAAAGCTTGGCCCAGTTGGCCAGCATTGCTCAGTGGTTGAACATTGACCTGTGAACCTGGAGGTCATGGTTTGATTCCTGGTCAGGGTACATGCCCAGGTTTTTGGCTCTATCCCCAGTGTGTGAAATGCAGGAGGCAGTCAATCAATAAATCTATCTCATTATGGATATTTCTATCTCTCTATCCCTCTCCCTTCCTCTCTGAAGTCAATAAAAAGATATATTTAAACAAATATTTAAAGCTTGGCAGTTTATAAGAAGGAATGCATTATTTTTATATTTTGATTATTCAAAAACACTAACACTGTATTTTAGTTGTATGAATTTATTTGTGACAACAAAAGTGATTGAAACTATGAAAAATATTTTCTTAAGCCAATTTTGTGCAAAATAACGCATACAATAAAATTTATAGAAATTTTATAAAAATAAGAAATTTGCATTTATATTAAATTCCCAACTCAGTTTTAATACTGTACTTGTCAAATTTTAAACCATAGATTTGACTGTCTAAAATATATATTAAAAAGAAAATAATTTTCTCATGACATCTGTGAAGAAAGGTCAGACAATTTTACATTTTCTCAGACACTCACTGAAATTAAGTGAAATTAAAAAGAACATTGACCTTTTCTGTTTCTATTCTCTCTTGCAAATATATAGCCATGTCAATCTTATTCAATAAATAGCACAAAAAGCAAGGCGAATAAACAAAAAAACCAAATTGTACTTATTCAGTTGATGTCCTTAGACTGTAACCCCGGACTAGGATCTGGATGTTTTGGCACAAGAAGCCAGGTCTGCTTTGCTTTCCTATCTAATACACACAGAGTTAGGACAATGATGGCATGTCATCTCTGGGGGCATGCTGTGCAAGATTTATCTTCCTGTGTTCAAGCAAATCATTAAATTTATCTTTTTTGGTATCATAGGTCTTCATTGAGTCAAATAAGCCATATTTTGTTTACTACACTGGAAAGATATAAATGCTAAATACTGTTTAACTTTATTTTATGAGAGTGAATATTATATTCTTCTTTCCAGTGACCTTTTATTGCCTCGTGAATAAAGAAATAATTTGCTAGACAGAAATAGCAGCAAGAGAGTGATGGAATTTATGAGCAGACCAACTCTCCTAAAACTGAGAGATAAACATGATAGTTTCAGAATAAAAATAGGGAATTTTTCTGTACCCCATTCTCAAAACTTTTGGTAACTTTTAATCCTACAGTAAATAATACAGAAGGTTTAAAAAGTAGACGATGCATTAATCTTTTGTAATAAAAATGAATTCAAAACTAGTAATAGATAGGATACTTTGCAAAACTCTTAAGCATTTGTTCTTTTAAGAGTGTCAAAAAAGGAACACAGAAAAACAGGGAAGGAGAATACCCTTTACAAGAGAAAAAATAATCCAAACACACCAAAAGGAAGGAGTACAGGTGTTTCTAAAACTTTATAGAACATTTATAGTGGTGTGATATTGGGCAAGTCAGTGCTTTTTGGAGCTCACTTACCCCTAGTATGAGATGGAGATCATAGTTATATGTTCCTATCTTATAGTGGTGGTAACATAATTAAATGATATGAGAGATGTGAAACACCTTGCATTGTGCCTAATACACTTTAAGCACTTGGTAAATGTTAGTCGTTTTTATTAATTTTAGTTAACATCTGAACTTTCTTACCATGCACAAATAAATTGTGGTTGCCGAAACCGGTTTGGCTCAGTGGATAGAGCGTCGGCCTAGGGACTGGAAGGTCCCAGGTTCGATTCCGGTCAAGGGCATGTACCTAGGTTGCGGGCACATCCCCAGTGGGAGATGTGCAGGAGGCAGCTGATCGATGTTTCTCTCTCATCAATGTTTCTAAGTCTCTATCTCTCTCCCTTCCTCTCTGTAAAAAATCAATAAAATATATTTAAAAAATAAATAAATAAATAAAATAAATTGTGGTTGCATATGTAAAATTTTGGCCACTCAAAAATTGTATAACTCAGCCTATCAATCTATTTTCCAATCTCTCTTGAAGTATTCTAGACAATACCCTTCTGAGATTTCCTAGTTTTGACATTGTATCAGAATCTTGTACTCTGAGAGAAAGTTAAAAATCAAGTATTCAAGGATTCTGCTTAAGATGAACAAAGCTGAAAAGAATACTGTTGCCACCTTTCCAATAAGGAAAAAAAAAGACTAACCTATAAAATCTTAAACTTTCCTGAATGTACTAGAGAGTTGTGGTCACAGCAAAAGCCTAAGGCTGATAGTAAAAAAGAACCATTAATAAAATACTCCAGAAATAAAGCCATTACCATAGGCACAAAGTGCCACCAGAGGAATCTGAATCCTGTGGTGCACTAAGGGTGACCATAGTAAAAAACAAACCCAAATCGAAGTCAAGTCATTGGCTACATTGATTCAACACCCACAGCAATAACCTACCAAATGAAGATGTGCGCCCATTTCCAGGCGTAAGTACTCTTTACCTCAGACACCACTGTTCAATAAAAGATAGCATTCAATTACAAATTATTAGAAAAGAAATAAAGAGACAAGAAAAAAACACAATATAAAGGATAGCAACAGAATCAGGCTCAGATATTATGTGGATGTAGGTGCTATCACATAAGGCATTTAAAATAATCATAATTAATATATTAATATGATCAATAGTAGAAAAGGTGAATAACATATATTAACAGATGAAGGGTTTCTACCAAAGGAAGAAACTGTAAACAAATTCAATCCTATATAATAAAGAGCTAATATGCAAATGGTCATCGTGCCCTCGCACCCTCACGCCCTCACGCCGGGGCTGGGGGACCTGAGGCTGAGCCAGGGAACCTGAGGCTGTGCCCCCTGCTTGGTGGGGCTTGATGGGGAACCTGAGTCTGAACCCCCCCACCCGGCGCTGGGCTAGGGGACCTGAGGCTGCACCCCCCCACCCTGTGGGGCTTGACGAGGGTGAGGTTAGCTGGGTCTGGGTCTCACACAATTTCAAGGCATGTGCGGGTGGGCGGGGACTTGACTCTGAGTCCCACGACACACCCTAGATTCTGACAGGAGGGAGATTTTCATATGCATTTTACTAATTTTCTTTCATCTCTGACAGTTCTATTATAGAGAAATGGCAAACAGAAATATTAAAATATTTCTTCTAATTAATTCCCTTTTAATGTGCACAAATTTCGTGCACCGGACCACTAGTATATAAATAAAATACACAATAACAGAAATGCAGGAAGTTTTAGAAAGGCTCATCAGAAGGAATTTGACACAATCAAGGAAAGAATGTTTGATTGAAAATAGATCAATAAAAATTACTCACAACACAAAAAGAAAAAGAATGAAAAACTAAACAGAACATATAATAGCTATGGGACAATATCTGTCAAACATATGTGTAATTGGAATCTCAAAGGAAAAGAGATAGAATGGGAAAAAAAATATTTAAAGAAATGGTGGCTAAAAAGTTTTCAAATTTAATGAAAGACACTGAAACACAATTCAAAAAAGCTCAGAGGAAACCAAACTTGAGAAATAAGAAAGAAATACATCCATATGATAAAATTGCTGAAAACTAAAGACAACGTCTTGAAAGCATCTAACACACACACACACATGCACACACACACACACACAGAGTACATACAGAGAAATAAAGTATAAACATGCATCAGACTTAAAATTAGAAATAATTCAAGGGGGAAAAAAGTTTATTAAGATCTTTAAACTGTTGAAATTTAAAAGAAAAATTAATTAACCTCAATTTCTATACCCAATGAAAATATCTTTCAAATATGAAAGGGAAACAAAGAAGTCTTCAGACAAAACAACACTGACAGAATTCTAATGAGAATGCATGTGCTATAAGAAATGTTAAAGGAATTTCTTCAGGCAGAAAAAATATGATACCAGGCAGAAAATAGGTTCTACACAAAGAAATCAATAGTCCTGGAAGTGGAATAAATAAATGTACATATAAAATTTATTATTTTTTAATATGAATTACTCTAATAGAAAATAGTCTAAAATAGATAGCAGTAGTGTATTGTGTGTTAGCATTGTGTGTATTGTATAGCGCAAACTTAAAATCCATATGGCAACCATAACCCAAAAGATGGAAATATTTGGGAGTACACTATTTTAAGGTCAATACACTACATGTGAAGTTATATATTATCAAAGGTAGACTATGATGAAAGATGTATATGTAAACATTAGAGAAATTATAAATATCTTTGTAGAAAGTTATAAATAATAAGCTAGTAGTGGAGATAAATGTGTAATCATAAAGTTTTTAAAGCAATAAAAAAACAGGAAAACAGGAAGAAAGGAGAAAAGAACAGATGAACAAATAGAAAAGATTAGAAGGATAGTACATTTTATTAACAATATAAATAATTATAATATTTATAAATAGTACAAGTACATCATAAAAACATTGTCCAGTTGAATTACAAATTCAATTACCTAATTGTATAGTATCTATGAGAACTGCACTTTAATTATACATAATTTTTAAATTAAATTAAATTAAATGACTAAACTGTATACTATCTATAAGAAACCCACTATAAATATAAAGACATAAATAGGTAAAAAGATAAAAGATCCTGTAAAATGAACCATTCAAACAATAAACAAAATAAAATTAATTATACTAATATCAAAAAGAACTGATTTTATAAAAGGCAATATTTTTGTGGGATAAAGAAAAATATTATTTAACAGTAAAGGACCAATGTATAAAGAAGATATAGACATTCAAAATGTGTATGTATTTAACAACAGTGCTTAAAAATACATGAAGCAAATATTTAAAACTGATAAGAAAATAGACAAGGCCACAATTATAATGGGAGACGTTATATTTCTCTCTCGATAATAAACCTAGAAGGCAGAAAATAAGATATAGATGATGTAACAACACTATAAACCAACTTGATCTAATTGACATTTATAGAACACTCCACATAACAACGGAATAAACATTCTTCTCTAGTGCACATGAAACTTTAAATAATATATTCTAGACCAGCGGTTCTCAACCTGTAGATCGCGACCCCTGTGGGGGTCGAACGACCCTTTCACAGGGGTCGCCTAAGACCATTGAAAAACACACATATAATTACATATTGTTTTTGTGATTAATCACTATGCTTTAATTATGTTCAATTTGTAACAATGAAAATACATCCTGCATATCAGATATTTACATTACGATTCATAACAGTAGCAAAATTACAGTTAATGAAGTAGCAACGAAAATAATTTTATGGTTGGGGGTCACCACAACATGAGGAACTGTACTAAAGGGTTGTGGCATTAGGAAGGTTGAGAACCACTGTTCAAGACCATGAAAGAAACATTGAAAATTTTAAAAACTCTTCCCTAACTGGTTTGGCTCAGTGGATAGAGCTTCGGCCTGTGGACTCAAGGGTCCCAGGTTCGATTCCGGTCAAGGGCATGTACCTTGGTTGCGGGCACATACCCAGTGGGGAGGTGTTCAGGAGGCAGCTGATCATTGATGTTTCTAACTTTCTATCTCTCTCCCTTCCTCTCTGTAAAAAGTCAATAAAATATATTTTTTACAAAAGTAAATTTTAAAAAATCAGAAATCATGCAAAGTAATATTTAATTATAAAAAATGAATTAGAAATTCATAAAATAAAGATAATAGAAAAATTACAAATACCTGATTCTAAGAGTTAATATAAAGAAACAGAAATCAAGACATTGTGGTATTGATTAAAGAATAGACATTTAAACCACTATGCTGTACAACTGCAACAAATACAAAATAATACTGAATGCAAACTTTAATTGAAAAAAATGTAAAAATTAAAAATTACTACTCTGTTCTAAGAAAAGATGAAATACTGACATTTGAAACAATGTGGGTGGACCTTGTGAATATCACGCTAGGTGAAATAAGTCAGTCAGAAAAAGTTATTAGTCATAAGATTTCAGTCATATGTGGGATATAAACATGCAACTGATAGATAAGACAACAGTTTGGTGATTACCAGAGGGAAGGGTGTGGGAAGGTATTACACAGTAAAGTGGTCCAAATATATGGTGATGGAAGATGATTTGACTTTGGGTCAATACAATATAGAGATCATGTAACATAGAAATGTACACTTAAAGCCTGAGTGATCCTATTAAACAACATCACCTTAATAAATTTAATTTTAAAAATAGACATATAGATGATCAGAATAGAACAGAATCACACATATATAGTCAATTGATTTTCAACAAAAGGTGAATGGTAATTCAATGGAGAAAAAAATATCCTATATAATAAAATCCTAATATGCTAAGTGTCTGGTCAACTGGTCGGCTGTTCATCCAATCAAAGCATAATATGCTAATGATATGCTAAGGCCGCTCAACCGCTCACTATGACATGCATTGACAACCAGGGGGCAGACAGTCGACCGGTCGATCAGTCCATATGACGTGCACTGACCACCAGGGGGCAGACGCTCCAACTGGTAGGTTAGCTTGCTGCTGGAGTCTGGCTGATCAGGACTGAGCATGATGTCCAGACAGGCCCTGAAGCCCTCCTTCAGTCCCTCCCCAGCTGGCCAATCTCCTGCACTGGTGGGGTCCCTCGGCCAAGCCTGCACTCTCTGGCAATCCAGGACCCCTCAGGGCATGTCAGAGAGCCAGGCCAAGGGACCCCACTGGTGCACAAATTCATGCACTGGGCCTCTAGTACAAAATAATATTGAATATAACACATATTCAATAAAACACATATGAAGAATATGTGTCTGTGATTGAAAAAAACACATCATATGAAGAATAAAATTAGCAAACTGGAAGACATGTCTGTAGAAAATATACAAATTAGGTAAGAAATGAAGAATAAAAAGAAAGAAAAGAGCATAAGACACATGTGAGACATAGAAAAATTTCTTTAAAATTGTGTACTTGGAGTCCTAAAGAGGGAAAGAGGAAATATGTTGAGCATTTTTTGAAGATATAATGGTCAGTATTTTCTAGTACTGATGAAAAAAATCAACCCATAGACTCAAGAAGCTCTATAACCCTCAAACAGGATAAATAAAGAAAACTGGTCTGGCCTACATGGCTCAGTGAATGAGTGTTGACCTATGAACCAGGAGGTCACAGGTTTGATTCCCAGTCAGAGTACCTGGTTGCTGGCTCAATACCCAGTGTGGGGTGTTTGAGAGGCAGCCAGTCAAGGATTCTCTTCCATCACTGATGCTTCTATCTCTACTCGCTTTCCCTTCCTCTATGAAATCAATAAAAATATATTAAAAAAGGAAAAGAAAACTGCATGTAAGAACATTAGTCAAAATACTGAAAAT
Organism: Myotis yumanensis; assembly: GCF_028538775.1. Classification (NCBI taxonomy): domain Eukaryota; kingdom Metazoa; phylum Chordata; class Mammalia; order Chiroptera; family Vespertilionidae; genus Myotis; species Myotis yumanensis. The sequence goes on from NW_027223752.1 coordinate 139,510,857, forward strand.
TAAAGACAAAGAAATCTTGAACAGTCATAGGTCATTAACTTTGGAGACTTATAAGAATTAAAACTAGATTTTCCAATAAACCATATAGATGCCAGAGAAAAATACAATGACATATTTAAAATAATGAGAGAACATTGCCACTTTTACCTCTATAAGCAGAGAAAAAATTTCTTAAATAATGATCCCATTTTTTAAAAAACTGTAATGAGACCACCTTTCATCAGTTGACCTACACTAAAATAAATTGTAACAGGAGTTCAATGGAAGTAAAATGATACCAAACAGAAATTTAACAATGAATAAAGAGACCTGAAAAATAAAAAAATATCTATCTATATATAAAAGCCTAAGCAACCATTCGACCAGTAGCTATGACACGCACTGACCACCAGGGGAAAGACGCTCTGACCAGTAGGTTAGCTTGCTGCTGGGGTCCGGCCGATCAGGACTGGGAGAGATGGGCTGGACACGCCCTGGAGCCCTCCCATGGTCCCTCCCCAGCCCTGATCATGCACTGATGGGGTCCCTTGGCCTGGCCTGCACCCTCTCATAATCCAGGAACACTTGGGGGATGTCAGAGAGCTGGTTTTGGTCCAATCCCCACAGGCCAGGATGAGGGACCCCACTGGTGCACAAATCTTTGCACTCAGGCCTCTAGTAAATGTAAATATAAATGACTATTCACTGTTTAAAATAATACATACTATCTAGGATCACAAGAATCAAGTCAAAGATTTGAAATACGAAGAAGCAAAAAACACCCAATTGGAAAAGAAAAAAGAATCCAAAAATATGAAGATAGTGTAAGGAGCCTCTGGGACAATTTCAAGCGAACCAACATCCAAATTATAGGGGTGCCAGAAGAAGAGAGAGAGCAAAAAATATTGAAAACTATTTGAAGAAATAATGACAGAAAACTTCCCCTTCCTGGTGAAAGAAATAGACTTACAAGTCAAGGAAGCTCAAAGAACCCCAAACAGAAGGAATCCAAAGAGGACCACACCAAGACACATCATAATTAAAATGCCAAGAGCAAAAGACAAAGAGAGAATCTTAAAAGCAGCAAGAGAAAAACAGTTAGTTATCTACAAGGGAGTAGCCATAAGATTGTCAGCTGATTTCTCAATACAAACTATGCAGGCCAGAAGGGAGTGGCAAGAAATATTTAAAGTGATGAATAGCAAGAACCTACAACCAAGATTACTTTACCTAGCAAAGCTATTATTCAGAATTGAAGGTCAGATAAAGAGCTTCACAGATAAGAAAAAGCTAAAGGAGTTCATCACCACCAAACCAGTATTATATGAAATGCTGAAAGGTATTCTTTAAGGAGAGGAAGAAGAAGAAAAAGTTAAAGATAAAAATTATTAACAACAAGTACATATCTATCAACAAGTGAATCTAAAAATCAAGTGAATAAAAATTCTGATGAACAGAATAAACTGGTGAATATAATAGAATCGGGGCACAGAAAGGGAGTGGACTGACAATTCTCGGGGGGAAAAGGGTGTGGGGGGTGCAGGAAGAGACAAAAATTGTACACCTATGGATGAGGACAGTGGGGGGGAGGTAAGGGCAGAGGGTGGGGTGGGAACCAGGTGGAGGGGAGCTATGGGGGAAAAAAAGAGGAACAACTGTAATAATCTGAAAATATTTAATTAAAAAATAAAATAAAATAAAATAAATATTGCACAGCAAAATAAACAATTAAAAGACAACTTATGAAATTGAAAACATATTTGCAAACTATCTATATATATAAAAGCCTAAGTGACTGTCTGACTGTTTGACCATCTGACCGGTAGCTATGATGTGCAATGACCACCATGGGGCAGATGCTCAATGCAGGAGCTGCTGAGCTGCTGTGACTTGGCAGCTGCAGTTCTTGAGTGATACACCGGAACCAGAGAGGAGGGAGCCCTATTTCAGGATATATTACCTGAGAACCTCCCTCTCACAATCCAGGACCCCTTGGGGGATGTCAGAGACCAGTTTTGGCCTGATCCCCACAGGCCAAGCCGAGGGACCCCACCATTGCACAAATCCATGCACCGGGCCTCTAGTATCTATATATATAAAAGCCTAAGTGGTCCACAGCCAAATTCCTGCAGCTGGCCAACCTCCTGCAGTTCCTTCCCCTGGCTGGCTGGCCTCTATTGGCCCCAATCGGCCCCGATCGCTGGCCAGGCTGTGGAACCCCACCCATGTGCGAATTTGTGCACTGGGCCTCTAGTATTCTACAAAGAACTCATACAACCCAACAGCAAAATCATTATCATCATCCCATTAAAAAATGGTCAAAGGCCCTAGCCAGTTTGGCTCAGTGGAGAGAGTGTCAGCCTATGGACTGAAAGGTCCCAGTTTCAATTCCGATCAAGGGTGCATGCCCAGGTTGCAGGCTTGATCCCCAGTGGGGAGTGTGTGGGAGGCAGGCAATCAATAATTCTCTCTCATCATTGATGTTTCTATCTCTCTTTCCCTCTTCCTTCTTCTCTGAAATCAATAAAAATATATTTTAAAAATGGTCAAAGAACTTGAATAGACATTTTTCCAAAGAAGATATGCAAATGGCCTATAGGTACACGAAAAGACGCTCAACATCACTAGTTACTAGGGAAATGCAAATGAAACCACCGAGATATCACCTCATGCCTGTTAGAATGGCCAACATCAATAAGACATGGCTGTGGGAAAGGAGGGAACTTGTGGAGTTGGTGGATTGTATATTGGTACAGCCAATATACTGTGGAAAACAGTACAGGGGTTTCTGAAAAAATGAAATAGGGAACTACCATATGATCTAGCAATTCCATTTATGGAAATACATTCCAAGGAAACAAAAACACAAATTTGAAAATATATCTCATGTTCATTAAAGCATTACAGTAAAACCTTGATATAATGGACTAATTCAGTTGAAGGGGTGTCCAAGTGCCGGAAGCCGGTCCATCCTTGCTGCTTGACACAGTCGCTGCAGGAAAGAAACATCTGCACAGCATATGTTTCAATGGACTTGGCATATATAGCATACTGTTCTTAATATGTTTGCTCCCTTTAGCGCCATGTGTTTTAACCAAGGTCACCTCTCTGAGAAAGGTTGTTTCCCCAGGTGGGGATCTTTCCCTGAGGTTAGGGAGGGGATACAACCCCTTAATTAAGTGCCAGGCGGGTAGTTAAGCTACATAATCTTTACTCCCTGGAATGGAGATAAGAAACGCCCTAAACTTTGTAATAGAAATTGACAGGATTAAAATCGGCTAGTATAAATATGGATGTAACAAGACAATAAACATCAGATCCTCATCAGACCCTCATCAGTTCCTAACCAGAACTCCGACCAGAACTTTGGCTGGAGATCCTGGCTATAGGTCCTGACTAGGCTGCTGATCAACTGAAGGCTGTCTTCGTGTCATTCCTTCTTCGCCGACTCCGTCCACACCTTTGGGGACCCCTGGACCCGCTGGGATTGGACCCCAGCATCCAAGCTGAAAGTTCATTTTATAAAACAGTAGGTTTTCTGAATGTGTGTTAAAAACTTGACAAATTAGTTAGTTTACCTGTTTTTACTTATGAGACACATTTGTGTAATTAAAATTAAGTATGTATAAAAAGTTTAACTTCATAGAAGTTTTCTGTATGTATTACAGTAATTTTAAACTTATACTGAATAGGTCTAGTAAATGTGTGCATTTACCAGCCACTGAGAATAAACAAATGCACAAGGCTGGGGCGTGGCTTAGCACACTTGGAAACATTGACCACATGCGTTAAAACTGCTGCAGAAAGTCACACGACACACAACAGAGCCAATTGCTTGCAATGCAGTGTGATCACATGCTAATAATTAGCCCAAAATTGTTTATGAGAGATGACTCTTGGATTTAAATATGTAAACTAGTATTGTAGATATGTAATATTTATTTATGTAGCTGAAATTATTAGTGTTTTTTCCAACATATGGCCTATTTGCTAACATTTATTAAAAATAACAGTGAATTCATTAAAAAAAATGAGCACCCGTTAAGTTAATTATAACCAAATCTTGGTTAAAAGCATTTTTAAATTGACAAAGTATTAATTTTCAAATATGACATCTGGACTGGAAATTTTGTCCATTAAATCTGAAGTTTGTTAAATCAAGGTCCACAAAATCTAGGGGTAACTGTAATTTACAATAACCAAGACATGGAAATAACTGTGCACTGATGGATGAATGGGTAAAGAAGTTGTGGTATGCAAACAATGGAATATTATTCAGCTATAAAAATGAGGAAAGTCTACCATTTTGCAACAAAGTGGATGGACCTTCAAGGCATTATGCTAAGTGAAATAAATCAGATGAAGACAAATGCTGTATGATATTATTTATAGGCGGAATCTAAAACAATACACCAAACTCATAAAAAAGAGATGAGATTTATGCTTACCAGATGTGGGGGATGGAGGGAGGGAGAACTGAAGGAAGTGGTCAAGGGTACAATTTTCCAGTTAGGAGATAAGTATAGGAATGTGATGTACAACATAAAGACTATAGTTAACACTGCTGCATGACATATAGAAAACTTAAGAGAGTAGATCCTAAGAGTTGTCATAACAAGGGGAAATATTGTCCCTCTTTATTGTATCTATATGAGATGATATATGATAACTAAACCTATTGTGGTAATCATTTCCCAATATATGTAAATCAAACCATCATGCTGTACACCTTAAACTTATATAATAATGTATTTTAATTATTTCTCAATAAAACTGGAAAAATGCATGTGAAATTAAACTGTATTACAACACTAACACAAAGATGTGAGAGTGTAAATGGAGTTGATATGGTCTAAAACTCTAGCAATATCTCAGAAGTAAGTGATCAGGTAATTTGCATAAGATTATATTAAATAAAATATCAATATTTTAAGATAGAAGGCACCATTAAAAGAACAGAAAAATAATGTAGTGTGAACTAGTTAATAGAGTAAAAAATTAAATAATAAAGACATGTATTACTTAATAAAATAGGAGAGGAAGTAAAACAGAAAAAGAAATATAAAATTGGAGGGGATGCAAATAGGGCAAACATTTTAGGTTTTAAACACAAATAGAGTTGTAAGTCATTAAGTTTACAGGGGCTATATAATCTAATCTGAAACTAAGATTGACAGACTGGTTACAGAAACCAAATTCAATATAAGCTGCTTAGAAAAAAATATTCTAAATATAAGAACATAAAAATGTTTGGAAAAAATAATGTGAAAATATAATCTATGCAAACACTAGCCAAAAGATAGTTTCTATAGCCATAGTAATAACTATCATAGAAAACTAAGGCAAACCTATAAACAAATAGAAATATTTAATAATAATTATGCTTAATCCACAGTGAAGGTAACACAATTCAAAATCTGTATATACCAATAGGTAACTTTAAAATATAAAAATAAAAAATTTACGATCTAAAGGAGACTTATTATAAATTCACAATTATAATGTGAAGGCAACATCTCTTTCAATAGCTGACAGAATGAGCAGAAACAAATTCCAGTGCATCTATTGGACAGACATGGAGCGATGACTGCTGGTTGCTAGGTTTCCCTACAGCTGCAAGAAAAACAGTGTCTTTGCCTTTCTCTCTGATTGTGGCAGCCAAGACTGAATGGAGAAGTAAATATATGAATTACAAAAGCATTGAGCGGGTGAGATAATTTTTACAATTCAGATGTAGCCTGTAAACAGTGAAGAGCCTATTCTATTAAAGAAAAAAAAAAAGAACCTAAAATTTGAGTTTAAATGAAAACATAAAATTCGATAAAGAATTAGAAAATATGAACAACACAATTAATACACTGTACAAAATAATGGCAGAAAATATAGTTTTTCTCAAGTATGTATGCATTATATACCAAAAATAAGCATATTTTGAGACAGAAAGGAAGCTATAATACATTTTTAAAAATTGAAATAATTTATAGCATGTTCTTTAACCTCAGAATAATTAAGCTAGAAACTGATATCAACTGAACCAAGAAATATCAAACTATTTAAAAATTAAATAATACACTTCTAAATAACTCAAGGACAGAGAAATAAAAGTGGAATTTAGAAAACATTTTAAATGAAATATTTCCAAACTGTGGCATATAGAGAAATCAGGACCTAAAGGGAAATTTATAATCTTAAATAAATGTATTTCCTAGAAATAATATAGACTAACAATGAGTTAATTCACTTCTATCTCAATAAGCTAGGGAAAACAATCCCTATAAACAAACCCAAAGAAAGAAGAAAGAGGTGAATAAAAATAACAGCAAAAATCAAAACAATAGAAAACCTAAAGTAAAGAAATTAACATAACAAACCATCACATCAGGAAATATAACCTAACGAACTGTAACATCAGGAAAGAAAAACTGGTTTTGTGGATACAATTGCATTAGAAGGATAATACGAACACAGCATCATGACAATAAATTTAATAATTTAGATGAAATGAAAAAATGTCTAAGAAAATAGAAGAAATATAAATTTTCAGTAGTTATTATATATTAAATATGTTAAATCATTTAAAACTATTTAATAAGGGATAGTCCAGAACCAGATAGCTTTCCACATATTTAAGGAAAAACATACACAATCATGTACAAACACTTGCAGAACACAGAAAGAAAGAACACTTGCCAATTCTTTTTATGAAGCCAGAATAAACTTGATAGTAAAATCTGCCAAGGATTTTACAAGAAAGTGAAAATAAAGGCTAATCGAAACCATGATTTTAGATGCAATAATCTGAACTACAATATTAGTAAATTTAATGCAGAGATAAAGATAATGCAACAGTACCAAGTGACACTCCTCTCAGGGATTCAAGGTGGCTTAGCTTTTTATAATTAATTTAGTTGATCATCTTACTGACAAAAGGAAAATATAATCAGTTTTATAGAGGAAGAGGAACACTTGACAAACTTTAATACTCATGCATGATAAACCAAGAATACTAATAAAAGGAAAATTCCTATATTGCTAAAGAGTAACTACAAATAAAACCAATAGAAAACTTCATGTTTAATGGTGAATTAATGAAAGCTTTTCTCCTGAAATCGAGGTGAGACAAAGTTGTCTGCTATTATTAATTCTTTTCAATATTATACTTAGTACAGTAAGGCAAGACTAATATAACAATTAGAAAAGAAGGAAAATAAGGCTATTATTTGCAGATTATAGTTTTGTACCTACAGACAAACTGTTGGAATTAATAAATGAATCTACAAAACTCACTATGTATAAGGTTGCATTTCTATATATCGCTAATAAATTATATAATTTACAATAGTATCTAAAACATCAAATAGAGATAAATTTAATGAATGATGAAAAAAAATCATATCTTATTACACTACTAGGGACCCAGTGCACGAATTCCTGCACCTTGAAAGGAACTGTGGGCCATGAGGCTATAGTGGGCACAGAATTTTCAGTAACCACCAGAGGCTCACTCCAATTACAGTGACTGGCACCCTGCCTTGGTCTGGTGCCCCTGCTCACCTGCTCCACCATCCTGCCACGGCCAATGCCTATCATGTTCTGTGCTCGCCCCCTGATGGTCAGCACACATCATAGCGACCAGTTGTTCAGTTGTTCGGTTGTTCCACCATTTGGTCTATTTGCATATTAGCCTTTTATTATATAGGCACAGCTACAAAAATTATTGTGAGGGTTAAAGAAGACCTAAACCCACAGAGGAATATGCTATGCTTACAGATGTGAAGATTCAAAACTATAAAGGCATTGACTATCCCAGAAATATCTCATAAATTTAATGCAGTACCAATAAGAATCTGATTATTTTGCTTCTGGAACTTGATAAGCTAATTCTACAATTTACATTTTATAGCCAGAGAAAGTGGTTTAACCAAAGCTTCAAGAATAGAGAAATCTTAAAGAAAATACAACTAAAAAGATGTAAATTACTAGATATCAGAACCTCTCAAACCTATACACACATCATATGACAAAGACATGTTACCAAGCAGTGTTAAAGAATAGCAAAAATTAAAAATTGTTTGAAAAATAGAGAAGGATACGTTGAGACATGAAAATATTTCTTAAACATGATTCAAAAACTCTAAATATAAAGAAAAATTTAGAAATCTGGCCTTACTAAAGTTAATGTTTTTATACAACAAAGGATGTCGTATGCCATTGTAAAAATAAGAAAACTGTAGAAATGTATATGCATAAAACCAAAAGAATTTGATACACTGAATATTTAAGAAATGAATAAGGACAACATAATAACTCAAAAGAAATATAAACAAGTAATAAATATGGGCGATATATAAAACACTTATATAGAATAAACATATGAAGAGGTGATTAATCTCACCAGGATCCATACAAAGGTAATTTGGAGCAACAATCAGATATAGTTTTACATTCATCAAATTGGCAAAAATTAAAAATTCTCATAGCATCAAGTGTTGACAAGAATATGTGAGAGTAGGATTTCTTTGTGTTGGTGGTTAACATATTGCTTGAGATAACAATTTGGCAATAATTTGCAGTAAAGCTGAGGATGCACATGTAATTCTACTTTCAGGTATATAATTTAAAGAAGCTTGCAAAAGTATACAACAATTGTGTTGTTCAATACACATCAGATTAAAAAATAAATGCTAACAATATAAATCAATAAAGAAATAGATAAGTTGAGGTAAAATAATTCAATGAAATTGAGACATTAATTAAAATGAAAGATCATCATAAATCAGTCTCAAAAGCACAATGTTAAGTGATGGGGAAAAAGGGTTGAAAAAAGATATGTACAGTATACATTTATAAAATTTAAAAATGTCCACAATACTATCTCTATATAAAAGCGTAAGCGACCGAACGACTGGACAACCAGTCGACCAGTCACTATGACGTATACTGACCACCAGGGGGCAGATGCTTAACACAGGAGCTGCCCCCTGGTGGCCAGTGCGCTCCCAAAGGGGGAGGGCCACTCAGCCAAAAGCCGGACTCACAGCTGGCCACCACAGCCCAGAGACTGCGGCAGAGCAGCAGTGAGCCTACTGAATGGCTGCGGCAGGTGCAGTGGGGCCGGGATGAGCAGGAGCAGCAGGCAGGAGCAGCAGGTTGTGTTGGACTGTTGGTTTTGGCCCGATTCCTACAGGCTACACCAAGGAACCCCACTGATGCATGAATCCATGCACCAGGCATCTAGTACTGTATATCATTTTTTTTAATTTTTTTAATAATTTTTATTTCTTAAAGTATTACAAAGAGTATTACATATGTCTCCTTTTTTCCCCTCCTTGACATTCCCCCGGCCCCTACCCACCGCCCCCCACCCCCCGCCCCGTGTCTTCTGTCCATTGGTTAATCTTATATGCATGGATATAAGTCCTTCGGTTGATCTCGTAAACCAACCCCAAACCCTCCCCAGGCTTCCCACTATAGTTTGACAGTCTGATCAATGTTGCTCTGCCTCTGTATCTACCCCTGTTCATCAGTCTATACTGGTCCCCTTTATCAGTCCCAACCTCACTGGAGTAGTCTCAACCTCACCAGGGCCGTCTGAGCCTCACTAGGGCCGTTTCAACCTCACTGGGGCCGTCCCTACCTCACGGGGGCCGTTTCAACCTCACCGGGGTCGTCCCTACCACACCAGGGCCGTTTCAACCTCACCGGGGCTGTCCCTACCTCACCGGGGCCGTATCGTTCTCACCGGGGCTGTCCCGACCTCACCGGGGCCATCCCAGCCTTACCGGGGAAACAGGAAGTTTGGCCCTGTGTCCCCTGCCGGAGGCTCCCCACCAGACAAAATCTCCAGGCGTTCCTGGTAGCTGAACATCCAGCACTCCTGCTCGGATCATGCCCTCCACCAAGTACACAGACTGCCTGTCTGCCATCCCCCAGCGCCCCACGCGAGACTGGAACCGGTGGGCAGCCCCGGCCTGCCCCGGACCCAACTCCGCCCCCCAATTGCGTCCCTCCCGGATGCAAGGAGCTGAAATCTGCAGCCTGCTGGGATGGGCTCTGTACTTGGTGCCTCTGTACATCCTACTCAGTCTCAGTGCTCTTCTTTCTATGCGAGGAGTTGAAATCTGCAGTTTGTTGGGTTGGGCTCTGTACTCGGTGTCTCTGCACATCCTACTCAGTCTCAATGTTCTTTCTCTCCTTCCAGTTGTAGAGCTTCCACTGGGCCAACTTTTCCATGGTTCTGTATGATAGCTGTTTGTCCGATAGTTGGTAGTTTTGATGTTGTTGTGTGAGGTAGCACGCACAGGTCTCTTCCTTACGCCGCCATCCTGGTTCTCCTGGGTCTGCTTCTTGAGTGTGTCTCCCATGGCTGCGAGCAGTTGAAGTCTGCAATTTGTTGGGTTAGGCTGCAAAAGCGCAGGTGGGTCTTTTTGTGCACCTGGCACAGCTTGGATGGGGATGTAAATTGATTAGGGCTGGGTCTCAGGGAGTCGCTGTGGGAGCAAATAGCACTGGCTAAGTCTGCGTGGCCCCTTGCTCTCCGCCAGGGCTTTGTGTCCCCGAGTGCCGGCGAGCAGCTGTGCGACAGAGCCTCCCTCGCTTTCTGATGGCTGCAAGGCCGTGCTGCCTCTCCCCATAGGGTCTGGTGCCTCATGATCCCGCCCGAACCAGCTCAGTGGATTTGAAAGTTTGCAAAAGCAAAGGTGTTTCTATTTGTGAGTCTGGCACAGCCCAGATGGGAATGTAAATTGCGTAGGGCGGGGTCACAGGGAGTCGCTGGGGCAGAGACTCAGCGGCCCCTTGCCTATCCAGGACACCAGGACTTTGCGTCCCCCAGTGCCAGCGAGCAGCCACGCCAGAGCCTCCCTCGCTTTCTGACCGCTGGAAGGCTGTGCTGTCTCTCGCCGTGGGGCCTGGGGCCTCAGAGACCCGCCCGAACCAGCTCAGTGGATTTGAGAGTTTGTAAAAGCACAGTCATTCCCTCTTGTGCCTTTGGCACAGCCCAGATGACAGGGCGGGGTCTCAGGGAGTCGCCACCGCGTGTCTCCGCGCCCCTCGCCTCCCCGGGACACCAGGACTTCTTGTCCCTCAGTGCCAGCGAGCAGCCGCGTGTCAGAGCTTCCCTAGCTCTCCGACCACTGCAAGGCCGTGGCCACCTCTCCCTGTGGGATCTGGGGCCTCAGAGACCCACCCCGAGCAAGCCCAGAGGATTCGAGGGTTTGTAACCGCTTCCGATTGGAAAAAAACCGCGAATCCATTTGCAGCCTGCCTGGCGTGTGACTGCATACCTCTGGTTTTGGTGCCTCCATAGCTCCCACTCAGTCTCACTGCGCTTCTTTCTTTTCTTCCAGTTGTAGATCTCCCACTGGGCCAACTTCCCCATGGTTCTGAGTGGTGGTTGTTTGCCTCATAGTTGGTAGTTTCAATGATGCTGTGAGAGAGCAGCACGCACAGGTCCACTCCCTACGCCGCCATCTTGGTTCTCCCATGTTTGTCCTGTATATTATTAATGTATCCATATTTATTAATATAGAAATGGCTGGAAGAATATTTTCCAATTTCAGAATAGATGTAACTTTGGAGAAGGGAGAGAAGAGAATGTAAAGTAGTGATGGTTATAAAGACGATGGGGAAATTTTCAATGTTTTATGTATTAAAATATAAAACATTAATATTTTCAATATATGGTTATTTGCCACAGCTTTTACTTATATTTATATGTACATTTTATTTAAGTTTGAAATATTTTATAATAAAAAAGAAAAAAATAGAGAGTTAGTGAACCTGGTCTGGGATAATAGCAGGTCAAATAGAAAAATAGGAAACTGAGCCAGGAAAAGTGATGAGTTTTGGTACCCAATTAAGTAATGAGAGGAAACAGGAAAGAAAGGGAGAATGGTGAGAAAGAGGGTGTGGGGAGGGAAGGAGAGTTGGTGAGAGATTATAGATGAGACTAGGTGATGGGGGATGTGAGAGTGAATGGGGGATGGGTAGGGTAGGCAGCTGGATTAAGGACAATAATTCTATTAATAGAATCAGAGATCAAGGAACAGGAATTTCAGAAAGAGAGGATGAGTTTTAATTTTTAAAGAGTGAGTTAGGGATACTGATAGCGCATCAAGTTATTGATATACTTGAAATTGGTCAAAAAGGGGAGAGAAAATTAGGATGAAGTGATAGTGTTTGAGAGCAATAGAACTGATAACTGAAACCACAAGTTAGCAAAGTTTCCAAGGACATAGGGTTTTGGGAGGAAGAAAAAGAACCACAGTAAAATCCTTGGCACCCCCTCTACAGTGTAGTACGGGCCTGAACATAGTTGCCAGGGCTTAAGGTGTAAGAGACAGGGAGACAATCAGGAGAGGGCTGGCCTAGAGGCCAGTGGGAAAAAGAACTTCACAAAAAAGTGGTCACCAGTGTTGTTTTTTAAAAAATATATTTTATATTGATTTCAGAGAGGAAGGAAGAGGGAGAGAGAGATAGGAACATCAATGATGAGAGAGAATCATTGATCAGCTGCCTCCTGCAGGCCCCACACTGGGGATCGAGCCCACAACCAGGGCACGTGTCCTGATCAGGAATCAAACCATGACCTCCTGGTTCATAGGTCAACATTCAACCATTAGCCATGCCAGCCGGCACCAGTGTTTAATGTTATGGAGAAATGAAAGAGGGAGAGCATGGAGGTAAAGTTCTCATGTTTGGCAACGAGAAGGTCACTGATGACCTTGGGAGAAAGAGAAGGAAGGACAGAGAGGATGGTCACTATCAGGGTGATTGTCTGGCTATCAAATGTATACAGAGAGGATCAGGGGGCAAAAATAAGTCACTGCTCCCTGGACTCTGTGTCAGCTGTCTTCCTCCTTTCTGCCCCTTCTGATTGTTACTCCTGAGACTGGCATTCTTCCAGACTCGGTGAGTGCTCACCCAGCTGCCACCATCCTCTCACCTTCCTCCTATGGGTCTCTGCTGAAGAGAGCTGGAGAACTGATTCAAAAATAAAACTGTTTATCCCAGCCCTGCATAAATAAATGTCACTTTACTATTCCCTGCATCTGAATCACTGATATTCTATATTTCCATGATCTTGTTTATCCTTGAAGCTGTGCTCAAACATTTCCCAATCTCCTGAACTGCATACAAATGGAGGAATAGTTGAAAAAAAAATGTAATTGCTGTTGTTTGTTATTTTGTCCTGCCACTGTGCTTCCTTATACCATCTGGAATGGGGGCGGACTTGTTAAAACACACACACACACACACACACACACATACACACACACACACACACACAGAAAGGACAGTCTCACAAATTTTAGCCCTTAAGAGAGAAGGAAGTCCTAAGTCTCTCCCCAGAAAACAGATCTTTACAATTTCCTGGCCAAACGTGCAGCCAAGATGTTGCTAAATCTGGGAAGCTTATCAAGTGCAAACTGTGAGTCTTCTCCTCACAACTGTGTTCAATGACACATGGACTGTTTGTTGCTTTAAATGAACATCACAGGAATAATCACAACAGACACCTGTGTGGTACCGTGCGCTTTGCACATTATTTTCACTTGCAAGAGATAATTTTATCCTCCTAGTACCTTTGTGAAGTTCTGAGACTGTGAGAGGCTACACGATCAAGGTGAAAAGTAAGGCAAGTCCACGGTGGAGCCAGGTCTTCTGATTTCCCACCCGGTGCTTCGAACCACTGAGGGTCATCTTCAATCAATGCCACAACCGAGACTGGAGCTATCTGTCCTCCCCGGCAACAGCAACTAGCCAGGGGGAAAGGAAAAGGTGAATGTCCACCCTACATTGATAGATATATGACTGATTCACCATTTCTTTCTGCAAAATGTCGCATCAAATGGACCCATCAGAGTTCCTTTCAAGGACAGTATTGTGCTTGTTGGAGGAAATGACTGACCAAGTCTATGATGCTGCAATCCTGAATCACAGTGCAGCTTGGGCTTACCCTGCCAGGCCCCAGGAGAGGAGCATTTTGATTGGGTCAGGAGGAAAGGAGAAGAAAGAAGGAAAAATAATAAGGGGTAGAGCCAGAGAAAGATAGAAGCCCTTATGTTTTGCATTATGACCTCTTTTTCTGAGAGTGAGAGTTTAATTAGGATGCCAGAAAAATTGCAGGGAGGGCTCTGGACTGTCACAGTCTATGGATTTGGGATTTAGGCCAAGTTGGACGACATTTCTGAAGAGTAGGAGGCCTTGACTTACAGCTGGGTTACTTTAGAAACCAGAGAACATTTCCGAAGCATTTATTTGCATGTCCTTGATCTTGTGTCTAATTTACTACACAAAAGGAAAAAAAATATATGTATGGCTGCTTAGCTATTTTAGTGATACATATATTTTTTAAAATAATCGATTAATCAAGAAAAAGTGTATCATATGATATAGAATTTCATTTTAAGTGAGGAAGAACATTATACCTTTTACTATATTCTATCACAAAGGCAACTTTGGCTAACAATGAGTGGATGCTCATTGGAGACAGTTAAGAAGATTTTGAGGACATTGGAAGCACAATCTTGTCACTGCTAGAACATTGATCGCCATCAACTCTAAATTTGCCCTTTATTATTATTATTTTTTTAATTAACAGAGAAAAACAAGGACTATGAAAGCATCAGAAATACCATCTGAGGTGGTTTCTAAATCTAAATAACAAGAAAAGACAAGTATAGCAGAAAATTAAAATACAATTTGGCCTTACCTTCAATTTCTGACAAGGTTAGGATTTTGTTTTTGTTTTTTCATTGAGTTGCCTAATACCAGCTTGACTCTGACTCTATTTATTCTTTGACTCACACCCTTTGGATTTCGAAAGAAAGGGCTACAGAAGGTTTAACACACTCAGAGGATCCATTTCAGATCTTTCATGTCACATTGAGGACAGATCTTTCCTCTTCCTCATTATTGCTGATAAAAGAGAAATGTGTCTAGTTTTCATCACAAGAGAGATTGTACAAAGGTGTGTCACTTGCTGGAAAACTCCAGAGTAAAACTAACAAAACAAGCAAACTACTCTTTCACTTTTGTCTATAACACTGAGCAACAATATTGAGCTTGCCAAAAAACAGATTCCAGGTGAAGAAGGTATGCAGGCAGAGTTGGCACCATGCAGCCAGTGAAAATTGTGGAGTGTGGGGAAGAGCTGTAGAATTTAAATGTCACATTGATAAAAGCACCAGTTTAAACTATTTGAGACAAGAAGGAATCAAGCTGTAGGTAGAATTGACCCCTGAAGTGAAGTGAGTAAGAAAGGAAGGAAAAAGAAACATTTGAAACATAAAGGGGGTATCATGGGGCAGAGTGTGGGGGAGGGCAAAGGACAGGAAAAGTATTTTATTTCCTTTAGCTGGTGTCACAAATTATCCCAAACCAAGTGGCTTAAAATAACACAGATGTCTTATCTGACAGTTCTGGAGGACAGAAGTCCAAAATCAGTCTCAGTGGATTAGTCAGAGTATTAGCAGCATTGTGTTCCTCTTGGAAGCTCCAGAGCAGTGATGGTGAACCTATGACACGTGTGTCAGAGGTGACATGCGAACTCATTTTTTTTGGTTGATTTTTCTTTGTTAAATGGCATTTAAATATATAAAATAAATATCAAAAATATAAGTCTTTGTTTTACTATGGTTGCAAATATCAAAATATTTCTATATGTGACACGGCATCAGAGTTAAGTTAGGGTTTTTCAAAATGCTGACACGCCGAGCTCAAAAGGTTCACCATCACTACTCTAGAGCAGTGGTTCTCAACCTTCCTAATGCCGCGACCCTTTAATACAGTTCCTCATCTTGTGGTGACCCCCAACCATAAAATTATTTTCATTGCTACTTCATAACTGTAATTTTGCTACTGTTATGAATCGTAATGTAAATATCTGATATGCAGGATGTATTTTCATTGTTACAAGTTGAACATAATTAAAGCATAGTGATTAATCACAAAAACAATATGTAATTATATATGTGTTTTCCAATGATCTTAGGCGACCCCTGTGAAAGGTTCGTTCGACCCCCAAAGGGGTCGTGACCCACAGGTTCAGAATCGCTGCTCTAGAGGAAAATACATGTCTTGCTTTTTGCAGCTTCTTGTACTATTGTTCTTGGCTCATGGGTGCATCACTTAAGCTCTGCTTTCATGGTCACATCACCTTCTCTGACTCTAACCTTCTTAAAAAAAACTCCCGTGATTATATTGGACCTACCAGGATAACTTCCCCATCTCAAGATGCCTAATTTAATCACATCCACACTCTTTTTTAAAAATCATATATGTACATATTAATAAGTTTCTAGGATTAGAAAGTAAACATCCTGGGGGTGAGTGCATGATTCAGCCTCCTACAGAAGGCATCCACAAAACTATCATCAGGAGTGCTGTGATCATAGTTAAGTATATGAATTAACATTTTAGTACACAAGGAACAACCAGCCCTATAACCCTGGAAACCTTCCTTTAGAGTAAATAGCTGATATGATTATATATTGATAAGATAAGATGCCTGCTTTGTGTCATGGGAAGTGTTAGGGATTTGGAGGAGGGAGACTTTGGATCCTAGCTATGGGGTAAATATCATATGTTTTCTTTCATCTCTTTGCCACTTGGCCATTCTTGTTCCTCTCCTGAAAATTATTTAGCTTTTGGGTCCTGTCTTAATATTCACTCCCTTCAGGAAGCTTTACATGAACTACGATATTCCCAACACGGAATGCCATGCCCTCACTCCTTTCAGGAAGAGAGAAGGAGGACATTCTTCTACTTGAAGGCAGGGAAGGCAAACTCCAAGGAAATCACTTGTGAAGTTGGCCAGTTTCTGACCTGTCCCATATTCCACTCAGTTGGGTCAAATGACTATCCAACTCTGCTGAGGGAGGGGAAAGACAAAGAAGCCAAAGATGACTGAGGAACAATAATTTTGGAGTGCAAAGTAGCCTTTATCCTCACTCCATAGCATGGGAAACCTATGCAATTGTCCATGGGCCAAGCAGGCAATAAAGAATGTGACTTGAATCTACTTGCTGGTACTTCATTTCAGAGCAGGACGATCCCAGCAGTTAGAAGCTGAGGGAAAATGCATCTGTATTGTGAGCTTTGGAATGGGGAGAAGAGGTTGGGCAGACCCAAACAAGATCTCCCAGATCAGGAGAATAAGTAGTGGGGAGGTCCCTGTAGGTCCTCCCTCAAGAACCTACAGGGGTGAGAGAGAGATAATGACTTAACCACACCCATGGGTTTATTTTGTTGAGTTGGTGAGGGATAGATATGGTTACAAAATACCTGTCCAGATTATATAAACACTATTGAATCATTTAATAAATAAAATTCATTGGTTTAAGAATCTTAGATTTTTAGTGGCTCATCATAATCTCAGTATCTCTATAGGTAGGATGCGGACATCTCCCACCTACCCCAAAGGGAGGCCATTTGAATAGAGATATATAAGAAAAGCTGCATATCCCATTTCTTGTCTTATTGAAAGTTTTCATAATAAGTACTTTCTTGGTTTCAGCATTTTACCATAATTAAAGCAACCAGCTTCATTGTCAGGGACCAGCAAGCTTGCCACTGCAATCTTTCTACCCATTTTGGGGATATTTTCCCTGAGAATCATCTTTCTTTCTATTTTTCATGACATTTAAATTAAAAATCAATTTGTTGACTTGGAACAAATATAAAACCATCAAGAGATTAAGAAAATATATAGTCATGGGGAAGAGTGGAAATTAGAAGAGTTCATCTTCTAAAGGAGTTGCATTAAAAAAGCCAACTTTTCAAACTACTAGCCTACTTGACCCACAAAATTCTATTATACTCCCTGTACCACGTAATTCTTCATCACACTTCCTCAATGAGTCCATGTTCATTATATTGGGGCAAAATAAAACTGAGCATATCCAAGCTGTGTCAGTTATTACCTATTGATGGTTAAAAAATGCAAGATGGTAGAAAATTGTAATTATAGAACTAAAGAGAAAAATTAATAAGAGATATCAATCAAAGCCAGGGTGGCTTTGATTCAAGACTTCTCAACTGAGAGCAATTCTAGACTAGCTCTTACATGGATATCCTCACATGGTTGTTCTAAAGTTAAGTATTTTGTCTTTAAATGTTATTTATGAAGGATTTCAAGTTCACATTTCAATTTGTACATAATCCTTGATAGAGATGGGAAGAGAGAAAGACAAGGAAGAGTCACAGGGAAGGTTCTTCCATGAGAAGGTAGATAAAAACTAGATAAATAAATCCCAGATACCTGCTTCCAGCCAGCCTCCACAGGGAGCTTAGGTGGCGGGCGGCTGTGGCCAGCCTGAAAACAGCCATCAGTCCCTCACCCAGGCTGGCCAGGCACCCCAGCAGGGACCCCTACCCTGAAGGGGCTGTAGCCAGCCTGAAAACAGTCATCAGCTACTCACTCAAGCTGGCCAGGCACCCCAGCAGGATACCCCTCCCTGAAGGGGGTGTGGCCAACTTGAAAACAGCACTCAGCCCCTCACCCAGACTGGCCAGGCACTCCAGCAGGGACCCCCACCCTGAAGGGGGTGTGGCCAGTCTGAAAACGGTCCTCAGCCCCTCACCCAGGCTGGCCAAGCACCCCAGGGGGACCCCCACCCTGATCCAGGACACTCTTCAGGGCAAACCAGCTGACCCCAACCCATGCACCAGGCATATAATAAAAGGGTAATATGCAAATTAACCCTAACAGCAGAACAACTGGGAATGACTGGTCACTATGACACACACTGACCACCAGGGGGCAGACAGTCAATGCAGGAGCTGCCCCTTGGTGGTCAGTGTGCTCCCACAGGGGGAGCTGTGCTCAGCCACAAGCCAGGCTGCCAGCTGCCAGCACAGCAATGATAGTGGGAGCCTCTCCCACCTCCTCAGCAGTGCTAAGGATGTCCGACTGCAGCTTAGGCCTGCTCCCCGCTGGCAAGTGGACATCCCCTGAGGGCTCCCGGGATGCTAGAGGGATGTCTGACTGCCAGCTTAGGCCTGATCCCCCAGGGAGCGGGCCTAAGCCAGCAGGTGGACATCCCCCGAGGGGTCCCAGACTGCGAGAGGGCACAGGCCGGGATGAGGGACCCCCCCCCCCCGAGTGCACAAATTTTTGTGCACCGGGCCTCTATTCCTATATAATAAAAGGCTGATATGCAAATAGACCAAACGGTGGAACAAATGAACAACCAGTTGCTGTGCACTGACCACCAGGGGGTGTGTGCAGAACATGGCAGGCGTTGGCCACAGTGGGATGGTGGAGCAGGTGAGTGGGGGCTCCAGACCAAGGCAGGGCACCGGTCGTTGTCATTGGGGCTAGCCCTGGTGGTTACTGAAAATGCTTTGCTCCTGCGCGCTGCAGTCCTGCTGGCACTTGCACCCACTGCCAGTGCCTGGCCCTGGTCCCAATCACTAAACACAATCAGCGGGTGTGAGCAGTGGCTGCCAGCCCTGATTGCCCCTGAGGGCTTCTCCACCTCCCCCTGCTCCTGACAGGCGATTGGGGCACCAGCCCTGCTTGCACTTGCTGCTGGCATTGGCCCCAATCACTCCGTGCCATCAGTGGGTGTGAGTGGGGCCAGTGCTATCAGCGCATGGGAGCAGTGGCAGTGTGAGCAGGGCTGCAGCAGACAGGGGACCAGGGCCGTGGTGGGAGGGGTGGAGGGGGGTGCTCAGAGGATGGGCTGAGACCTGCCCCTATGCCTACCTCAGCCTCACAACCCACAGTTCCTTTCAAGTTGCACGAATTCATGCACTGGGCCCCTAGTCTTTATGTAATATTGATATCACAGCATATTACAAAATTAGTGGAATTACATTTTTCTCATCTGTGAAATGGGAATAATAATTCATTTCTTGATGACTTCATAGAGATAATTGAAGATTATTCAAGAAAATGAATATAAAAGCACATTACAAACAGTTATGTATTCACAAATATTATTTCTCTTTCTGTAAAAATATTTGACCCATAAAAATTCATCTCATTCTATGATGAGTTATAAAAAAGAGAATTAGCAAAATATCAATTCAAATAAAAAGAATCAAAGGGGAAAAAGCAATTTTTATTATTAAAAAAAATACATTCTCATCATTATTATTAGCCTGTTTATTTTGTTTGTGTTTCTATGAGTGCTTTATATATTTTAGGATGATGTTGCAGGCTTACAAGTTAATATTTAATCACCTTGGTGAATTGTTCCTTTTAGTTTTTATAATATGCCCCTTATCATAAATTACTTGTTTTAAATTATATTTTGTTATTAATATTTATACACTATCATTCTTTTAAAAATGGAAACATGATAAGGAAAATCATGAAAAATATTGTGCCATAAATAAAATTTAAAAACTTATATAGCCAATTGTTTCCATAAAGGAACATCAAAAGCAGCAATATAAGAACTCAGAGAAGAGATAGTGTAACTATAGAACATGACATGAGTTAGCAGAGCACAGAAAAGAAATAGAAAAGCATGGCATTTCAGAAAAGAAGACAAAATTGAAAGGAACAGTAGGGACAATAGGGGCAAATAAACACAACAAGGAAATAAAGTCATTAAAATAAAATAGAAATTAAACAAGTTTTAAGAAGGATTAGAAGACAATGTTAAATAAAGAAGTAAGACAAAGTATACTCAACATAAGTATAATTGCAACCTTTGAAGAGAGTCAAAATGATGATCAAAACAATATGATAGAATAAAAGATTTAAAGGTATAATTTCATAAACTGCACTAAATAAGACTTGAAACTACATTTTAGATGAGTACATTGTAGTGTAAAATTGTCTCTCTTAACTTTCAACATCATTACATACCATGAGATAGTTATTGAACTTTAAATAAAATATTTTTAAGTATACAAAGGACCAAGTCAATGTAAGGTAGGATGGCCATAAAACTTGCCATTATAACACTTTTGACAGTAAAAGGGAATAAGACTTGCTAAGTGCAATGAGATGTTGAGATAGCCACATGGCAAGACCATCTTGGACAAACAGGACTGATAATCACCCTACTGTAGGAGAAAAGCATTAGGCTGACATCTGGTTTTAGAAAGCAACATTCCATGTTTGAAGATAGTAGAGCAACATCCAAAATTTTTTAAAAGAAGAAAGTCATCAAATTGATACCTAGAAAGTTCTCCAAGTATATAGACAAAGATCATTGAATAGAATTCAAGGGATATACTTCCACAAATGCTTCTTAAAGTATTAGAGAATGACTTCAGCAAAGCAAGAAACAGTTTCAGAAATTATGGTGAAAGTCCTCACTGTTGGTGAGCCATGAAAACATTTAACTGAACAACTAATATTCAAACAGATGTGGGGACTAGGGTGAAAAGAAAAGTATTGAATATTATATGCCTTGATAATGCAGAACTACCACTGATGAAAAAAAAAATGGGAAAGAAAGAGAAAAAGTGGGAGGCAGAATAAATTTACTGAGTCCATCATCTATGATAGCTGGAAATGAAAGTATATCATTTAAAGACAACAAATCAAGTAATGAGTTTTATTTTAAAATATTTAAAAGTAAAAAACTAAATACTAAAGAGTATAATTAGCTGAAACTGAATGGTGGAAGTGAGAGAAAGGAAGGGAGGGGTAGGAGATGAAATGCAATGATCTGATCAATATTTATGGCAGAAAACTAAGGTTATCTACTTATATAAAAACCCTGGGTGTAACATCATGGCCAGAACCATGACCAACCGGAAGGAAGTCAGTCCTGCCAGGGGCTGTCTTGGAAATGGCTGCACCCTCCCCCCAAGCTGTTTCCTGGAGCTGTTTCCTGTAAAGGCGGGGTTTGAGGCAGGAACCCTTGGAGCATGGAGGCATATCTTTATAAAGTGTGCCACGCCAGCACAGTCAAGGTCTTAGAAAAGACAGGCAAGAGAATGAAATCTGGGTCTCGGTGGGACACTGCTTCTCTGAGAAACAGCAACCATGCTCACAGCTGTGTCTTTATTTTATAGCAGATGCCAGGAGGCAAAGTAAGAGCATGACCAGGATGTTTACAACATTCTTCTGGGTTTCAATCCTACTCAACTACATGCACCTGAACTCTATCAAGCCTACATCACTCACACATGTGGGGCCACGTGTTTGGACCATAGGTTCAAGCTTACAACAACAGCTGTTGGCTATAATTGTGCTGGGAGGGCCCAGCTTGGACTTGCATGTGGCAATGAGAGGACTGTGCCATCTCATCAGTCCAAGGCTTGAACCTGTCCAAAACACTGTAGCAGCTCCCCACAATAAAGTTTTAATACATTATATTAGAGGTTGTGGTGGTACTGTTTTACCCACAGCGTCTACAGGAATTGCTGCAAATTTACTTCTTGGTGGAAGAACCTTTCATTCCCAATATAAATGACCAATTCAAGCACTCTGAAAGTGTTTTCACTCTTAATGTGGTGTACAGGGAGATATTAGAATAAATTTAATCAATTTATCAGTGACTGTTTGCATCACTGTTGTTTTTATATCATGTTTTTGTTGTTTTCATATCATGTATTGTTGTTTTCATATCATGTTTTTGTCATTTTTATATCATGCCTTTGTTGTTATATCCTTTTGTTACTGTTTATTAATAAATTTATATATTATTTTCATATACATTTTACTAATTTCCTTTCATTTCTCACACTTCTATTATAGAGAAAGGACAAATAGCAATATTAAAATATCTCCACTAATTAATTCCCTTTTTTAAAAAAAATATGTTTTATTGATTTTTTACAGAGAGGAAGGGAGAGGGATAGAGAGTTAGAAACATCGATGAGAGAGAAACATCAATCAGCTGCCTCCTGCACACTCCCCACTTGGGATGTGCCTGCAACCAAGGTACATGCCCTTGATTGGAATCGAACCCGGGATCCTAGAGTCTGCAGGCCGATGCTCTATCCACTGAGCCAAACCTGTTAGGGCAATTAATTCCCTTTTAATGTACACTAATTTCTTGCACTGGGCCACTAGTTATATAAAAGTGTAACTAAATAAGAAAATTTACATATATTCTATGGAATATTGCTCAGTCATAAACTGATGATTACCAGAGAGGAGGAGGTTGGGGGATGGGTGAAAAAGGTGAAAGAGATTAAGATGTGCAAATTGCCAGTTATAAAAACAGTCACAGGGATGTACACCACAGGGACTATAGTAAATAACATTGTAATAACTGTGTATGGTGTCAGATGGGTACTAGTCTTATTGGGGTAATTGCTTCATAAGTTACATAAATGTCTAATCACTATATGTTATACACCTAAAACTAATATAATATTGTAAGTCAACTATAATTGAAAAAAAATCTAGAAAACAAAGTAATAATCTTATATATAAGAGAAACTAAACTTCAACAAGGCAAAGAAAATAGTGAAACTTGTTTAAAGACTATTAAAGAAACTCTTCAAATCAGATTAAAAAAACAAACAAACAAACCACTACATGACCCCATAGAAAAAAGAACAAGGACATGAATGGGGTGCACAGAAAAAGAAAATATTTTACTCATAATAAAAGAAATTAAAATTATAACTACCCTGAGATACAATTTGCACCTACCTGTGGGCAAGAATTTTAAAGTTTCATTATATATTCTATTGTGAGGCTTTGAAGAAACACTTAAAATAGACTTAATTGTTATTATTTTTTTTCTACATTCACAGCAAAACTGAGAAGACAGTACAGAAAGTTCCCATCTACACCCTGCTCCCTACTCATGCACATGACCTCCTCCACCATCAACACCCGACACCAGAGTGGTACAGTTATTACAACAGATAAACCTACATTGACACATTATCATCACCCAAAGTCCACAATTTACTTTTAGGTTTATTCTTGGTGCTGCACATGATATGGGTTTTGACAAATGTATGATGACATGTATCTGCCATTATCAGACAAAATAGTTTCATTGTCCTAAAAATCCTCTGTGCTCTGCCTATTCATCCCTCCCTCCTCCAAACCCCTGGCAAGCACTGACTGATCTCTTCTGTTTCCACAGTTTTCTTTTTACAGAATGTCATATAATTGGAATCATACAGTATGCAGCCTTTTCAGATTGGCTTCTTCAGTTAGTAATATGCATTTAAAGTTTCTCCATGTCTTTTTCATGGCCTGATAGTTCATTTCTTTGGGGGAGATATTTTTATGGAAGTGTTGTTACAGCGCTTATAAAAAGACAATCTAGCACATCCACCGAGTTTATAAATACATAAATTATTTGATCTGGCTTTAATGGAGAGTTCAGATTGCTGTGTGTGTCAGGTGAAATCCTCTACATAGTGGGAGACATGGAGATTTATCACTATGGAAATGATAGAATTAAATGTGCATTTTTGAAGAGTTAAATGTAACAATATGTAGGCTGTTTTGGAGCACAAAGAAATAGAGTCAGAGTAATTTTATAGGGAGAAGGCCATTTAATTTGATATGACATGCATGTTTGGTAATTTTATATAGCATAAAAGCAGAATTACAAAGACCTGGTAAGTAATGAATAATGAGAAACTGCAAGTAGTGAAGAGAAATTATGAATTTGAGAACTAAAAGTAAGGAGAAGCATAAGAAGGTTAGCAGAAGAGGAAGAAACTTCAAAATATATTCAAGGTAAGTGGAAAACTGCTCATGCGTGAAGACACTGTGGAAAGTATCGGCAAAGAGGGAGAGACTTATGATTCAAGAGAGGGCAGGGTGAAATCATGGCACTGAGATTCATGGGAGATCAAGTGCATTTTAACCTAAAAATATATGAGAAATAAAAACCATAATCCTAAGGGATGCAATTGACCTTGAAAGTGACAGGAGTGAAGAAAAATTTTTATTAGAAACCCACAGTGGTTCAGGGCTTATTTATTCAAGAGATTAAAATAAAATAAAAACCAAAGTTGCAAAACAGAAAACTGCTACTATAGGTTCTGTTTTATTGTGTCCCAAAGGTTCCAGAACGTCAAGCCTTTGAACTGAAAGGGAATATAGTCATATAGCTCTACTTGAGATCTTAAAGAAACATCCCATGAAACCAATACCTCCCCTACTGTACACATAGTTGAGTCAGGCAATGTTGTGCATTTCAGTGGTTTAAGTTTTGCTTCTCACATAAAATTCTTGGCAGCCAAGGACTCAGTCTTATACCTCATCATAGCCTATCAGCCTAGCAGGATGTCCCTCACAGGGAGTTTTTGATAGTGATAGATTAAGTCCAGTCAAAAAGTTTTCTCCATAAACTTCATGGGAGTAGTAGAGCCTTTTATGTTTTTGGCCAATTCATATCTTCAAATCCTCACACATTGTACCTGGAATTAAAATATATATGTTGAATAAATATAGATATTCATAAATAGTCTTGTACATATGGGGGGCAATTAGTAAATGACATTATTAGTGACTTTTCCTGAAGGCTGCAGTTTCTACTTTCCAGAAGGTAATAGTGATGTAAACACACATGCCAACTAGCATTTCATAGCTCTGATTATGAAGGAGTCAAGTGTCTGTGACTTCACGAGAAGGTCAACATTCCTGACCTATGTTGGTTTCAATTGCTTTATTACATAAAGAGGAAACATAAAAGGATGAAAATTAGAGATAGAGTAATAGAAAAAGCTAAATTTAACTTTAGACCTTGTGGAAAGTACACATTGTGCACGTGTAGAGTATATTTATGAAGTTATTAGTACCTGGAGCCACTCAATGGTTAGTGAATGACTGGATGAATGCTATCATCCTTGCCATGTGGAATAAACAAAAAAGCCAGGCAAACATAAACTTATTAGGATTGTCTTAGAAGTCACAGTGGATCTCAGCACAAAGTCTTTATTATGACAGGGGCTGCTTTTGTGCGACCTTGTGAATGGAGTTGTTTGCACAGGTTTTTACTCAGTTCTGGGAAGTAGAGAGCTGACATTTTTTTTATTTGAACCAAGACCCACTGGAAGTGATGTTCTTTTAAGAAGACATTGTAATATCTCCTTCATGTCCTAGCAAATGCAGGTAAATACACATGGTCCAATCTCACTAGCATTTTAGCACACAGCTTCACTGCCCCGAGGTCTGGCCCCATGGACCCGATCACCGGTGGATGCACTACCAACAAACCTGCCCGGCTCTGGAGTGCACCCTGTCTGGTTCCTCCAGCGTCACAGCTCTGAAGAATGTGGTTCAACGGCTCCAGTGGGAGGCTGGGCTCAAGGGTGTGAAGCTTTCCCAGGCAGCTGCAGATTTGAAACAATTCTGTCTGCAGAATGCTCCACGTGACCCCCTCCTGACTAGCGTATCTTCAAGTAGGAAAGTATCGTTTTGTTGTTCAAAGAGAGGAGAAAGTAGAACTTGGGGGAGTGATCAATATATTAAATGCTCATGTTATATCATTTTTGTTAAATTAGCCACTGAATGTACACGTTAGACTAATCTTTCTAAATTTTATTTTTCAACCATATTAGCTTTCACAAACATTTAAAAAAATGATAAGATTCAAACTTTTCTGTGACAAATAAGATCCTCTACACTTTGTCACTGACTCATGTTTCCAGCGTAATCCTCACTGTTTCGAATCATCCTTCTATTCACGCTCCTTTCTTCATTCTTTCCAGAACAAATCAAGGTTTCACCTGACTCCATCCTCCTTTCCTCTGCTTTTGAAATTTACCTTCCATGGCTGAACTGAAGTTCCATTTAATTAATAAGAGCTGAGTGACTAAGCACACACTTGTGTATCCTTCTCATAAATTTATTCTTGGGTAGGTTATGCCCATATTATCAGTGTTTTGAGGATTTATAAAAGCAAAGAACAGCTGTGGATTTATCTGGCTATAAGTCACAGCCAGAACTTATTTCTTTGGGTTTTAGCATTTCTATAGGAATGTGTCAAGTGTGGGCTGCCCATCTGATTTTGAAGCTCCTTCTCCCAGTGCTCATAGCTACCACAACACTAGGATCCAAGACAAACAAAAGAAGTTGCATGAAGACCATTTTCTTCACATCTTATGTTTCTACTGCTCACTCTGGGGACTAAGAAAACTTGCCATTATTTTAAAAAAATCTTTCTACTGACTTATCAGGGCAATGCCAGTTGTGCTCAATGATGGGAGAATGTAGATAATAGTGTCTGAATGGTGATACTCAAGGGTGATGTAGATATGGATGTGTATGGGGTGGCTCATGGGAGAATGAAACTATAGCAGCTGAATGGTAATGCAGCAGAAGCTGATTTGACTGCAATTGGAAGTTTCTTTTCTCATCCACACCTAGCAGCCCCTTTAGAACAACATCTACTTATTTTTTAAATCCAATTAGCAAGCGCGCTGATAAATGTTTTTTGATCTGCATTACAGCACTGTTTAAGGAGCTCCCACCATACATGTTACTGTTCTTAACACAGCAAATTATAACTGCCCATTTAACTGTTTACTCCACAAGATGTTTTGATGAAAGAGAACAAATATTAACATTTTTTCCAATGCCTAACACGACACTTGAATAGTTGGTGTTGAATAAATATTTGCTGCATGAATGAAGTGCATGAATACGATTGCTAGGTCCTCCCTAATCATTGTAGCAATTGATTGTAGAAGCCTCTTAGTGTCTGAGGGTGCTATACTTTGCTTTTATGTTTCTGGAACAATTTTAGTCTACTCAGAAGGTTTAAAAAAGAAAAAAGAAAAGAAAAGACATCAACAGTGAGGATCTTCAACACTAGAGTCCAAGTTATAGGAGGAATTTCTGGTTAAGATAATGAGTAGAAAATCATAATTTCATTGGCTACCTCCTTGATTCCCACTGAAACAAATAACTAAATGTATTACTTGAAAAACCCTTCCTATGAAAAAGAGAAATCCTACTTAGAAGAAAGTATCCCAAGAAAGTAATAAAATAGTGGCAAAACCCAACTAACAACATGTTAGTCAGATGGATGACAGACAGGGAAGCAATTTGGGCCTGTCAGGGACTCACTGCAAACATTAGGCCAGTTAGCATTCTGAGAAACTACCTACAACTGTGGGCGAGCCTCAGATTCACACTCGGAGGGATGAGCTATAATAAACGGAATGGCAGCATTGTAGGGGAAAGGGGCACTACCTTTGCCAGGCACTGCTGCCGCTCAGACCTGGCACTGGACTAAGCAAAGAGAAATTGGCTATCCCGAGAGCTGGAAACCAGCATGCAGTTCACTAAACACAGAGAAGAATTGACACTGAGACTCATCTTTGAGGGCACTGCGCAGGAATTCAGCTTCTACCCCGCTTCCCTCAGGCTGCTGCATTGTGAACTGGTCATGATAATTTACAGATTCATATTTTCCCTTTCACTATTGTCTAAATATGAAAGAATTGGACAGAATTCCACATCAGTCTTTGTCAGACCCATTTTAATGCCGAATTCAGCCAAAAGCCAGTAGAACTCTTGCTGTAAAGATAAGCAAGCAGAAATGTCATATCGCAGACTGGGGAGAAAACATTCCAGTACCAAATATGAGATACTACAAAGAATCAGAACACATACCCTCTGTTGATATAGATTTACTGAAAAAGACAAGGGGAAAATTTGTGATTTCTGGTATTTTGTGTTTCAAGAGAATATAGCATTCAAAACAAAAGAGAAAAATTTAGACCAAGAGAGATGGCAAGAGGTTAAAAATGATTGAAGAATAAAAATCAGGGGATAGCAGTGTATATCAGATTGAATACTGCAAGCAAGCAAACTGCAGAAGACATTTAAAAATTCTTCCAGAATTCCGAATGAATGAGTAAACAATAATTAAAGGAATGTAATATAGATCTAGATTTTAATAGTGTGTGAACCAAGCTACCAATGCATCTGCAAAACATACACCAACCCTCGCCCCCACAACACACACACACACACACACACACACACCACACACACACACACACCACACGCACACACGGCATGTAATTTTCTTTTCTTTTTTCTTTGTGGTAAGAACACATAACACGAGATCTACCTTTTCCACAAATATTTAAATGTACAATAAAGTCTTTTAAATGGCCACCTCTTATATTCCCATTGAAACAACTATAGGCACTAAGTTGTAAGCAGATCTCTAGAATTAATTTATCTCACAGAACTGAAGCTTGATATCTCTTTAACAGCAACTCCTGATTTCCAGGTGCAAGGGGACACATTCCCTTTTTTCCTTTGTCCAGAACCATGTCTTTGTCCTCAGCCCAAAAAACTACTGTGGAGGCATCACAGAAGACAATAAAAAAGCAGGATTTATTCTCCCCATAATTCCTATTATTTAGATGACATATTTGCGATCCCAACTCTTTGGGATGTCTTTTTATTTCACCAATTACATGACATCTGGGTTTTTTAAAGCAACATATTTTCTTATCATGTAGCATCTTTGATTTGTCTCATTTCCTAGCAGCTGCCTGGTGAGAGGAAATTCTATCATGTGCTCTGACTGGCCACCAAGGAAGTGATCATGGACATCCTAAAGCAGCAGACTTCCTACTTCCAGTTTTGAAGAAATTTTAAGTGACCCTCAGAGAGAAATTCTCTCATCGGTTTTCATTCCATTGAAGAGGGTAAGACTAGGAGGATATATATTTATTATTAGCAGAGAATTGGAATGTATCCCATTGCCTCTCTGTGGTAGGCTTTGATATGATTGATATCTTTTGTCTTATAAGACCCTGTTCCTCTTTAGAGTCAGAAAACATGAACCAACAAAATCTAGAAAAATCTTTGCAAAATACACTACCCTCATAGCCAGAAAGAGAAAAGCTGAGGAATTATATGATCAAAGGCCAGGTTTCCTGGGTCCAGTGGGACACTCATTCAGAGTAACCACTGTAACTTACAAACTTGCTTAGAGATCAATGAAGAGAGACCAGAAGAAATAACCACTTAGATATTTAAAAGGAAAGGTCCATACAACGAAAAAGAGTTAAAGCCATGAATAAAAAACATTAAGTAATAGCATGAATTATCACTTTATACGTGAACTATGTAGTAAAAATTGTGCAATCAAAATAAAGAAAAGTTCCATAAGCATCTAAGCAGATAGATCAGGTGACCCTAAGATAATAATTAGGTTGGTATTAAAAAATATTTTAAAAATTTGGTCAGAAAAGAAAAAATATTAGAAAAATATATACATGAAGGAAGCAGAAAAACAGTCTTAGATATTTAAGAATTGAAAAGTAGTAAACAATTCTTATATCTTTCCTAAAATTATCACACAAAATTTTATTCTCTAATACACCAATGGTGAGGCAAAATGAAAATTTTAAGATTTCATGTGGAGCTCTAGTCAGTTTGGCTCAGTGGACAGAGCATTGGCCTGTGGACCAAAGGGTTCTGGGTTCAATTTCAGCCAAGTGGACAGGTACCTTGGTTGCAGGCTCCTCCCTGGTCTGGGCCATGGTCTGGGCACATGGAGAAGGCAACCAATAGATGTGTTTCTCTCACATCGACGTTTCTCTGTCTTTCCCTCTCTCTTCCACCCTCTAAAATATCAATAGAAAAGTATCCTTGGGTGAGGATTAAAAAAACAAAACAAACAAAAGATTTCATGTGGAATCATATCAGTAAGCACTTAAATAGGATAAACAGAATTAAGCTTAAATTAGTGTAGTAAATATAGCTACAAACCAACATAGAAAAAAACGCAGTGTATAAATAATCTCAGTAGACTTTGCCTCAAGAAAGACACAGTATATATTCTTTCCTCTATTTATTTTGTTAAGTACAACTAAAGCCCCTTGAAATTTTATATAAAATAAATATAAGAAAACTCTGAAAGATGGAGAAAAGTCAGTAGAGAGGTTAGGGATTTTGAAATCTAGAAACAACAGGCAGAGTTCCTTGGGGTTTCTTTCTGACCCAGATACTCATACTTGCAGCTGAAGAATCTGAGAACTTATAAATGCCAACAGGTATAGACAAAAATAAAAAGTTCCAACAAAATCAAGTTTTCTCTAGTCACAAAACCAAAACCAGGAGAACAGTCTACCAAAACAAAGAAAATCTAGACAATAACTGCTCTCTTCCAGCCAAACACCACAGAAAAGGCCATAACCCCAAACATCTAGAGAAGGTTAAGTCTAAGGGGAGTCTACACTGCTATCCTTGCCACACTGTGATAAGGTGGCCAAGCCACCTTCCTGGGTGGATCAGAGCAGGCCAACTACAGATTGAACACTTTCATTCTCACTGGTGTTATTGAGCAACTCACCGCTATCCTGCTGCTGCTGCTGTGATATCAGTGGAAACCACATTGGGGGCCTGAATTTCTACACCAGCTCCACAGCAACAGGGAACCCTATTCACCTCACTGCAGGCATGGTGTCAGAGGAGGTCTAGTGGAAATGTAGGACTTTTACCATGCCCCAGAACTATGGTATGGAAAAGGCCATGCCTCCTGCCATGGGGTCAGTGAAAGGCACTGACACATCTTCCAGCCATGACAGAATCAGGGGAGGTCTAGTGGGGAGCCCAGCAGTCACATGGGGACTCTTCCCCCATGTGTCAGCAACAGAAATCAAGAGGAAAATCTGGACTTCTGCTCCCATTTGGCAGTAATCAACCACCCCTTCCTCCGCCACCCCCACCCTACTCCCACCCTCCTTTACTAACATTTACCAATGTCAAAAAAAAACAATACCCAGCCAACAGAACAGAGAACCCAAAAATCGACACAAGCCATTATGCTCAATTAATATTTGACAAAGGAGGCAAGAGCATACAATGGAGTCAAGACAAGTCTCTTCAATAAATGGGGCTGGGAAAATTGGACAGATACTTGCAAAAAAAAAAACAAAACTAGACTACCACTTACACCATACATAAGAACAAACTCAAAATGGATAAAGGACTTAAATGTAAGATGGGAAACCATAAAAACCTTAGAAGCCAAAGGCAGCAAAATAGCAGACATTTCTTGCAGCAATATCTTTACTGATACAGCTCCTAGGGCAATGGAAACTAAGGAGAAAATAAACAAACGGGACATCAAAATAAAAAGCTTCTGCACAGCAAAAGAAACCATCAACAAAACAACAAGAAAGCCTACTGCATGGGAGAATATATTTGCCAATGTTATCTCCGATAAGCGTTTAATGTCCAAAATTTACAGGTGATACGGAAATTTTGGACTGGAACCCAGATTCTTTGTCCGCCAGAATCGAAGAATGAATCCACGGACAGAAAGTGGTATAGCAAAGGTAGAAATGTATTGAAGAACAAGTACAGACTCACACATGGGGAGAGGGAAAGAGTCCCACAGAATGGACTCCCAAGTAGGGAGGGGGAAAAGGTCCCGCTCAGTTCCTTTTCCCTATGGCTTATAAAGGCTGCAGATCCTGGTGCCTTGATATCCCCTCTGATTGGTCACTATTCTCTTAGACTGGTTACTATAGTAACTCCTGGGCTCAAAGGTTGAACTTCACATGGGTCATGTGAGGTTCCCCTGCCCCTCCTTCCCTATTGTTTTCCTATTCCATTTGGGCTTTCTTCTTCTCCTTCTGGAGCAAGGGCTTCCTTCTCTTTATTTTGTAAATATAGACCTTTTGCTGTTCCCAGCTCCCTCATTCTATGGAAATGTACCTGTTGCAGTTTTTCAGCTCCCCTATTCTATGGAAATATACCCTCTGCTGCTCTGCAGCCCTGGGCTTCCTCCATGGTCCCCTTAATTTCTAAAATTCCTAAAATTTCCTAAATCTGTCCTATTTTACTCCTAAAATTCCTGTTTCACAGGGAAATTATACAACTTAACAAAAGGAAGATAAACAACCCAATCAAAAAATGGGCAAAGGACCTAAATAGACACTTTTTGAAAGAAATAAACCCAGGTCTATATTGCCAATTAATATTTGATAGAGGAGGCAAGAACATACAATGAGGTAAAGACAGTCTATCTATAAATGGTGCTGAGAAAATTGGACAGATACATTAAAAAAATAAAAGTAGACCACCTTCTTTTACTTTATATAAGAATAAACTCAAAATAGATTAAAGACTTAAATGTAAAACTCAAAACCATAAAAATCCTAGAAGAAAACATAGGCATTAAAATCTCAAATATATCTCCTAGTAATATTTTTTCTGATATATCTCATTGGGCAAGGCAAACAAAAGAAAAAATAAAGAAATGGGATTACATCAAACTAAAAAGGGAAGACAACGCACTGAATGGGAGAACATATTTGCCTATACATCTAATGGGGGATAATATCCAAAATTTATAAATAACTCATAACTCTCAACACCAAAAAACAAACAATCCAATTTAAAATTGGAAAGAGGATCTGAATAGACACTTCTCCAAAGAGTACATACAGCAGGGCAATACTATGAAAAGATGCTTATCTTATCATCACTAATTGTCAGAGAAATGCAAATTAAATCCACAATGAGATAGCACCTCACACCTGTAAGAATGGCTATTAGCAATCAATCTACAAATAATAAGTGTTGGTGAGAAAAGAAAATCCTTGTGTATTACTGGTGGGAATGCAGATTGGTGCATCCACTGTGGAAAACAGTATGGCATTTTCTCAAAAGATTAAAAATGGAACTAAAAATAGAGATTCCAATTCTGGAGATTTATCTGAAGAAACCCAAAATACTAATTTGAAAGAATATATGCACCCCTATGTTCATTGCAGCATTATTTACAATAGTCAAGAAATGGAATCAACCCAAGTGTCCACAATGGAATTTGTACAATGGAATACTGCTGGCCATAAAAATGAATGAAGTTGTATCATTTGCAACAGCATGGATGAACCTAACGATATTATCCTCAATGAAATAAGTCAGTCAGAGAAAGACAAATACCATATTATTTCACATACTAGAGGCCCGGTGCACAAAAATTTGTGCACTCGGGGGGGAAAGGGGGTCCCTCAGCCCATCCTGTGCCCTCTCGCAGTCTGGGACCCCTCAGGAGATAATGACCTGCTGGCTTAGGCCTGCTCCCGGGTGGCAGAGGGCAGGCCCAATCCCTAGGTGCAGCCCCTGGTCGGGCTCAGAGCAGGGCCGATTGGGGAGTTGGGGCGCCGCCCCCTGTCATGCACAGAGCAGGGCGGATGGGGAGGTTGTGATGCCACCCCTAGTCACGCTCAGGGTAGGGCCGATTGGGGGGTTGGGGCACCGCCCTCTGTCACACTCAAGGCAGGGTCGATAGGAAAGTTGCGGCACCACCCCCTGCCACGCACAGAGCAGGGCCGATCAGGGGGTTGGGGCGCTGCCCCCTGTCACACACAGAGCAGGGCCCATCAGGGGTTTGGGGAGCTCCCCCCTGTCATGCACAGAGCAGGGTCAATCAGGGGTTTTGGGAGCTCCCCCCTGTCATGCACAGAGCAGGGCTGATCAGGGGGTTGGGGAGCTGCCCCCTGTCACACACAGAGTAGGGCCAATAGGGGAGCTGGGGCACCGCCCCCTGTCACATACAGAGCAGGGCCCGTGGGGGGGGGGGGTAGTTGAGGCTCTACACCCTGTCACACTCAGGGCAGGGCCGATGGGGAGGTATGGCTCTACCCCGTCTCACATAGAGCAGGGCCCGTGGGGGGGTTGGGGCGCCGCCACTGTCACACACAGAGTAGGGCTGATCAGGAGGTTGGGGCGCCGCCCTCTATCACCCACAGAGCAGGGCCGATCAGGGGGTTGGGGCGCCGCCCCCTGTCACACACAGAGCCGCAGGGCAATCAGGGGGTTTGGGCGCTGCCCCCTGTCACGCTGATCCCGCGCCTCCGCTGATCCCGCCCGGCAGGGTCACAGATCCGGGTCCCAGACCACAGACAGCCTTGCCTGCTGCCGCCTGCCTTCAGTATGCAAATTAGCCGCCATCTTGTTGCTTCAGGGTGGGGGTCCCCACTGGGGTGCCTGGCCAGCCTGGATGAGGGGATGATGGCTGTTTGCAGCTGGTCACACCCCCTTCAGGGTGGGGGTCACCACTGGGGTACCTGGCCAGTCTGGGTGAGGGGCTGAGGGCTGTTTTCAGGCTGGCGGGCGACTGAAGCTCCAAACCTCTCCTTTTTTTCTTTTTTTTTTATTCTGGCATTTATTTACCTTCTATGGCTATCACTGGAGCTGAGAGCCGGCTTTCTCTCTGAGGCCCGGCTGAAAGCAGGTTTCTGGCCTTTGTTTTCTGTATTTGAAACAATGTTGCGACTCCAGCTCTGAGATCCAGGCTGACTGACAGGAGCTTTCTGGAGTTTTGTTTATCTTCTGTAAATGTTACTATGTTTCCAACTGAAGCTCAGAGGCCGGCGGGGAACGTTGGAGTCCTCTGTCACTGAAGGAAGCAAGCCTCCTGTTAGCTTCCAGCTGCCTGGCTGCCAGCCGCCATCTTGGCTGACAGTTAATTTGCATAAGGATATGCTGATTAGCCAATGGGAAGGGTAGCGGTCGTACGCCAATTACCATGTTTCTCTTTTATTAGTGTAGATATGTTGAATCTAAAGAACAAAATAAATAAAATTGAACAGACTCATAGATACAGAGAGAGAATTGGTGGTTGCCAGAGAGGAGGAGGTTTGGGCACTAGGTAAAAGAGGTGAAGGGTCTAAGAAGCACAAATGGGTAGTTACAAATAGTTATGGGTAAGTGAGTAAAGCATAAGAAATGCAATCAATAACATTATGATAACTGTATAAGTGCTAGTTGGGATACTGGAAATATTGAAGAGAACACTGTAAATTACATGATTGTTTAACCACTAAGCTGTACACCTGAAGTCAATACATAATAAAAAAATAATCTGAGCTTTTATCAAGAACCTAGATAATATATCAAAATGAACCCAAAGCAAGTAGGAGGAGAGAAATTAAGATAAGAGCAGATAATATGAAGATATCAAAACCATAGAGAAAATTATGAAGCAAAATGCTGGTTCCTTGAAAATATCAATAAAATTAAAGAGCTTCTAGAAATACTGACCAATATAAAAAGAGAAGACACAAATGACCAATGTTAGAGAGAAAACAGGGGATATCATTACAGACTCTATAAATATGAAAAGGATAATGGAGATCAACAAAAGAACTTGTATGCATGCATATAAGCATAACCAATGGACACAGACACTTAGGGGGGTGAAGACATGTGTGTGTATGTGGCGGGGGGGGGATGAAGAGGGCCAGGGAGAGGTCAATGGGGTCAAAAAGAAGACATATGTAATGCTATATGTAATACTTTAAACAATAAAGAATTTAAAAATGACTAGAAAAAAGGACAATGAAGGAATACTATAACACATATGGGTAAAATGAATCAATTCTTCAAAAAGTACAAACTACCACAACTCATCCAATAGGATTGGTGGAGGGGAGACATACAGAACAATCTTCTTCTATAATAATAAAAGGGTAATATGCTAATTAGACCAGACATCATTCCGGAAGGAAGCCAGCCTGGGTTCCAGTGTCTGCGGGTGGCCCAAGGGAAGCAGCCCAGGTCCCAGGTGCTGGAGGGAAGCAGCTGGGGGAAGGAAGGCCTATCCTTGCACAAATTTCATGCATTGGGCCTCTAGTTAAATATAATATAGAACCCAGAACTAGATGCACAAAAACCTGACCAATTTATTTTTGATAAATGGGCAATCCAATGGAGGATGGATAGCCTTTTCAACATGTGATGCTGGAGCAATTGAACCTTCATAGGCAAAACAATAAACCTTAACCTAAGTCTCACACCTTACACAAAATATCACTCAAATGGATCATGGACTTATTTTCCAACTGCAATTGTATCCCCAGGCATTAATACCAGAAAAATCTCGATGTATCTTCATACAAAATCATGTTAAAAATGCCCATATTAGCTTTATTCATAATAGCCCCAAACTCAACACAGCTCATATGGTCTTCTACAGTAAATGTTTAACAAACTGTGGTACATCCATATATGGAA
This sequence comes from Myotis yumanensis, assembly GCF_028538775.1. Taxonomy (NCBI): domain Eukaryota; kingdom Metazoa; phylum Chordata; class Mammalia; order Chiroptera; family Vespertilionidae; genus Myotis; species Myotis yumanensis. The sequence continues at coordinate 139,547,734 of NW_027223752.1, forward strand.
TATTACTCAGCAATAAAAAGAAACAAAGTATCATTGATATACATGATATCTGTGTGAATTTCCTGAGAATTATTCTGAGTGAAAAAAGTCAACTCCAAAAGATTACATACTGTAAGATTACATTAATTATTGTTTTTAACCATTTTATTGAGATATAATTGATATATAACATTATATTTGCTTTGGGTGCACCATATAATGATTCAATAACTGTATATATTGCAAAATGATCACCACAATAAGTATAGTTAACATTGATTACCATACATAGTTACAGAATTTTCTTGTGTGATGAGAACTTTTAAAATCTACTCTCTTTGAACTTTCAAGCATACATTACAGTATTATTAACTATAGTCAACATGCATTACATCCCCAAAACTTACATATTTTGTAACTGGAAGTTTGTACCTTTGACCACCTTCACCCATTTTGCCAACCCCCACTTCCACCTCTGGCAACTATCAATCTATTCTCTGTATTTATGAGCTTTCTTTTTCAAATTCTGCTTGGGCAGTTTAAACATTTTTTTTTTCTGTGTGTACTTATCCAAGATTTTCTTTTATTCTATACACATACTTAAGATTGTTTTTCATAATCTGGCTTTCACATTATAATAACTAAAATACTGAAGTTTTATTCTTGCTGACTCTTGTTTCTGCCATTTCTCTTTTATGAAGGTGTCATTTTTATTTGTGTTTTGTTTTTCTAATTAATTAATTAATTAATCAATTAATTAATTTCTATTAGCTGCTCAATTTCCTTGGATTTTTAAAAATATATATTTTATTGATTTTTTACGGAGAGGAAGGGAGAGGCATACAGAGTTAGAAACAACAATGGGAGTGAAACGTGGATCAGCCACCTCCTGCACACCTCCCTCTGAGGATGTGTCCACAACCAAGGTACATACATGCCCTTGACCGGAATCAAACCCAGGACCCTTCAGTCTGCAGGCCGATGCTCTATCCACTGAGCCAAACCTGTTAGGGCTCCTTGGATTTTTTTATAGAAACTTTTTTAAAGGCTGATATTAGAATTAAATAAAAATTGTTTAGCAACTGCTATGATATGGACAGTATAAAATCAAAACAGATGCTAGTTTCAACAGTGTCAATATTAAAAATATTTAACTGGCATGGCATGAATATCAACCAGTCTAAACAGGTACTGGCTCAATCAAAAACAGAAACAACACTAGCAGTAAATATATATATATATATATATATATATATATATATATATATATACACACACACACTAATCTGTTCTGAATAAGCAATAGCACTTCCTAGAATGAAGGTAAATTCTCTAGAGAGTATTTGTATTTGGTGTGTTTTTTTTGTTAAATATATTTTATTGATTTCTTACAGAGAGGAAGGGAGAGGGATAGAGAGTTAGAAACATCGATGAGAGAGAAACATCGATCAGCTGCCTCCTGCACATCCCCCACCGGGGACGTGTCCGCAACCCAGGTACATGCCCTTGACCGGAATCGAACCTGGGACCTTTCAGTCCGCAGGCCGACGCTCTATCCACTGAGCCAAACCGGTTTCGGCTGTATTTGGTTTTTTAAGGTGGCTGGAGACACTGCTGTCCATGATTATTTTATTTTCTTTAAAATATTTTTAAAAGAATTGTTTATTGATTTTTAGAGAGAAAGGAAGGGAGAAGAGAAAAAAACATCAATGTGAGAGCACAACAATTGATTGGCTGCATCCTGCATGCCCCCGTTCTGGGATGGGGCCTGGTTCTGGGTATGTGCCCTGACTAGGAATTGAACCAGCAATCTCTAGGAGCACAGGATGATGTTCAACCAACTGATCCACACTCGTCAGGGTCATGATTACTTTAAATTATACTTTTTCTTTTTTTTTTAAATTTCTTTATTGATTAAGATATTACATATGTGTCCTTATCCCCCCATTGCCCCCTCACTCCCCACTCATTCCCTCACCCCCCTGATGTCTGTCCATTGGTTAGGCTTATATCCTTCATACAAAGGTGGTTGATCTCTCCCCCTTACCCCTGCCCTCCCCTACCTTCCCTCTGAGGTTTGACAGTCTGATCGATGCTTCTCTGCTTCTGGATCTGTTTTTGTTCATCAGTTTATGTTGTTCATTATATTCCACAAATGAATGAGATCATGTGATATTTATCTTTCTCTGACTGGCATATTTCACTTAGCATAATGCTCTCCAGTTCCATCCATGCTGTTGCAAATGGGAAGAACTCCTTTTTTACCACCGCATAGTATTCCATTGTGTAGATGTACCACAGTTTTTTAATCCACTCATCTGCTGATGGGCACTTAGGCTGTTTCCAAATCTTAACTATGGTGAATTGTGCCGCTATGAACATAGGGGTGCGTATATCCTTTCTGATTGGTGTTTCTGGTTTCTTGGGATATATTCCTAGAAGTGGGATCACAGGGTCAAATGGGAGTTCCATTTCCAGCTTTTTAAGGAAACTCCATACTGTCTTCCATAGTGGCTGCACCAGTCTGCATTCCCACCAGCAGTGCACAAGTGTTCCTTTTTCTCCACATCCTCTCCAGCACTTGTCGTTTGTTGATTTGTTGATGATAGCCATTCTGACAGGTGTGAGATGGTACCGCATTGTCATTTTGATTTGCATCTCTCAGATGATTAGTGACTTTGAGCATTTTTTCATATGTCTCTTGGCCTTTCTTCTGTCTTCTTTCAAAAAGTATCTATTTAGTTCCATTGCCGATTTTTTGATTGGATTGTTTATCTTCCTTTTGTTAAGTTGTATGAGTTCCCTATAAATGTTGGAGATTAAACTCTTATCGGTGATAACATTGGCAAATATGCTCTCTCGTGCAGTGGGCTTTCTTGTTGTTTTGTTGATAGTTTCTTTTGCTGTGCAAAAGCTTTTTATTTTGATGTAGTCCCATTTGTTTATTTTCTCTTTAGTTTCCATTGCCCTAGGAGTGGTATCGGTGGAGAAATTGCTTTTGCATATGTCTGAGATTTTGCTGCCTGTGGATTCCTCTAGTATTTTTATGGTTTCCTATCTTATGTTTAAGTCCTTTATCCATTTGAGTTTATTTTTGTGTATGGTGTAAGTTGGTGGTCTAGTTTCATTTTTTTGCATGTATCTGCCCAATTTTCCCAACACCATTTAATGAAGAGACCGTCTTGACTCTGTTGTATGTTCTTGCCTCCTTTGTCAAATATTAATTGAGCATGGTGGTTTGGTTCGATTTCAGGGCTCTGTATTCTATTCCCTTGATCTATATGTCTGTTCTTGTGCCAGTACCAGGCTGTTTTGAGGACAGTGGCTTTGTAGTACAGCTTGATATCTGGTATTGAGATCCCACCTTCTTTGTTCTTCTTTCTCAGGATTGCTGCAGCTATTGGGGGTCTTTTGCATATTTGGAATAAATTATACTTTTTCTTGAGATAGTTTTAGTATCTAAAGTTATGGGGATTCCAGCTATAAACTCTCCTAATGGCCATCTTTTGGTTCTAAGTATTTGGTGATTACTCTTTCTACCTTTTGCTTAGCACTTAGTTTGAGGTAAGTTTATCCTCTGTGAGAATTCTTGTAGATGGATTGATTTCTTGTTTTCTCTTACAAAAGGAATCTCTAGAAGGTCCCAAACTTGAAGAAAAAATATCTATTATATTTAGTGCTTTTGGTGGGCGTTGGATTTTGTTTCCTCCGCACTGTCCACTGGAGTCCTGGAAAACTGAAATACCAATTGATCTTAGGCAGAGGAGCACAAGACAAAAGCCAGCTACTGAGAAGTGTTCCAACCACACCACAGATTTCTTGGCTTGATGATTTCATACTTTCCTGCCAGCTTATTAACAAATTTAAAACATTTTTAAAAACTTTATCCATAATTGTTCAATTTTTTTGACGTGGGAGGGAGTTAATTGAGCTACGGATTTCTTTTTCCTATTTTTGCAAATTAAATTCCTGTTACAGTATTTTTTAACACAAAGTTAGTTGAACTATATATTAATTGAACCCAAGACCATAACATTGTTTTGACAGAACTTAATCAAATTAGTTAACTAAATGAGGCATACTAGTTTAAGCATTTTTTGGTGTTTAGTGCAATTATGATAAAATAATAAAAAAATTTACTTTCAAAGTTTTTGTTTTCTAGAAAGAAAAAGAAATACTTTGCCTCTAAATTAGATGTAATTGTTTTACGTTGACCAGTGTACAAATGTGATTGGAAAATACTTGCCATTTAGAGAAAGGATGTAACACTCATATCTTAGAGGCATATGATCATAGTTGGAATTGGTACATTGATTACACCATTTAAAAAACTTTCAAACATTGACTTTGATGTTTATTGGTCTGTTTATCATGACATATGTGTAATTTGTACATAATCGATGACATTTTCAGTAAATCTCCCAAGATATATAGTATTTTATTCATAAGAGATATGGAACCAATCCCCAGAGAGATCTATCAGAAGCACAAGGCTTTATTACATACAAACTAGGAGTGAACATTAGGCTACAAGTGTCCAATAATGTATGGACTCAAATATCTTCAAAATAGGAGTGTGAAAATATTGCTATATTTCTTGTAGTTAGTAAACAGTTTGATTCTATAAGTGCATTGTACTTGAAGCATTTGCTGCTAACAACATTGGGAAAACAGAACTAGCTCGGAACACAAAGGAATGTGGATAAAAGATATTCTTTGCTTTCAGTTTTTGTGGGCAAATTACAACAAAGAGAATTGGAAGAATGTTGGCACTATTTTAAGGGGAAAAAGAAATCAGATTTATATTCATATTGAGAAGAATTTAAATAGATTAGCAAAATAACTGCTATGTTTTATGTTCTGATTTTTTATAAAAGCAAAAACTAACCAAATAATTCTAAGCTTTGCAAAACATCTTTATTTGACATAACTCAAATGCTCAGTGTAAGAGTCATATATAGCTATAAAACATATATGACTTGTATTATATATATATATATATATATATACATTTTATGTAAATCAAATGAAATATCTAGTTTTCTGATATACCAGTATATAATTCTTCAGTACATATGATTCTAAAATAAAGATTTTTTTTATAAAAGTCAATTTGACTGACTTATATTGAGAAAAAAGAGATTTTGATTAATGCATTGTGGGTAATTATTGTATTTGCTTTATTTTATATCGATGGCACTTAATATGAGTAACAAAGATGTAGCACACAATATTTTCTTTTTGCAAGCCTGCTATGAAATCACACTCAAAGCTGACAGTGCATGTAAATGTTTTGAAAATTTTTTCTTAAAGCTCTTCTGTTTTTCAAGTTTTTCCTCTGACAGTTGGTTCTAGAACAGGATTACGTTAAATAGCCGGAAAGTATCTGTCCATATTCAGATGTACGTGCATTTTTAAATTTATTTTATTATTTTTATTTTGGTTAATCCACACCTGAGGACAACTTTTCCATTGATTTTTTGGAAATTTTTTTTAGTGAGAGTAGAAAGGAGGGAGGGAGGCAGCAGGGTAGGAGGGAGGGAGAAGGAGAGAGAGAAAGAGAAACATCAATTGGTTGCCTTCCTCATGCACCTTCAGGCAAGGATCAAACGTGCAACCCAGGTATGTGCCCTTGACCAGGAATTGAACCCATGACCCTTTGGTGCACTGGCCACACTCTAACCACTGAGAACACTGGCCAGGGCAGTGCATTTTTTAAACACTTGTACTAAGCCCATGTAAAAAGAAATGAGACAAATGAAGTAATTAGTCACACATAAGGCCAGAAAAAATCTGTTTATTAAGGATTGGCCAGATATTCAATTTCTTTATATTGGACTCTAATAAATATAAACATGTAGTTACTTTCATTTCTGAAATGGTCATGTCCCTGTAATGTTTGAATCCCTGGTTCCTCAAACAGTTCTCAGTCTGTGAAAGCTGGGTCTCTCCAAGGAGCTACCAGCAGGCCTGGCCATAAATCACAGAGCCTCCTGTTTGCCCCCAAGACTGATTTCTAGAAACAGGATCAATGCACTTTCATTCCTGACACCTGAAAGCAAGTATCTATGAGAGAGCGTGTCAAAAGGCAATATTTTAAAAGGTCAAGTCTCAATTCACATTGGTTCCCAGAAAGTCCTTATAGCTTTTATATGAAAACAATTTCCTAGCCCCTGATGATTATAACATTCTTGCTAGTTATATGTTCATTTTTAACCTTAAAAATTCTTAGCTTTGCTAAAACAACATCCCCCTTTTCAAGCCTTGGAACAAACAAAAGAATAGACCAATTTCTTGAATATAGATTCTCATATAAATACTGATGTGAAAGTGTGTTCAGAAGGTAGCTTCTACCAAAATGGAGAGGGTCTTATTTCAAAGATGCATGCGGTGTGCTTAAAACGTGTGCAGTAAGAGAAACTAAAGCCATATTTTTATTCTATTTCACTGTCTTTCTTGGTGCCTTTGATTACAATTATATTGCAATATCCTCTTGTAATTCATTTGTGTAAGATATAAGTAAAATTATACTTTCAATATAAAATCTGAAGAAAAAGAAATCTTTCCAGTTGTACCACTTTAAAATGTATTTCTTCTCCCGGAGCCCAAAACTTTAAAAAATATGCTGTTTGGAGAAATACATTAACAACTTCTTACATAAAAACACTTTTATGAATGCAAACTTTGAATGATTTTTTCTGGTTAACATCATTTATTTAAATTAGCTTTATTTAATTACACATACAGCTGTTCTGTGCCCTGAACATAGCCCAAGGGACTATTTAAAGTGCTTAAGTCTAAATGTCATGTTTTATCACTATGTAATATGTAGCAAACCACAAAAAAATGTTGTTGTTGTTCACTGAGTAATACTTCAAGAATACAATACTTTTCCTTGTTCTTTTTTCTCTGTTATCATAAAAGTCATGAAGCCATAAGCTAAGTGTAAGTTAAACTGTCTTTCCTTTCATCTGAACATCATTCATCACATAATTCAGGTTACAGCACTTCCCTTGTTCAGAGAGGTCTCTTCCATCTAATGGCTTTAATTACCATTCATAACTAGGGTTTTCAAAATCCTAACCACCAGCCCAGATTTATCTCTAGTGCTCTAGACCCTTACATGCATCCAGTGTCAACTGAACATCTCCCCTTAAATAGTTCACATCTCCAAAGTGGAATTAATCATCTTTCTTTTAACCAGCTCTTCTTGCTCTAGTCTAACATCACCAAATGGGAAACGGGCTTCACTTATCATGTAGGCAACTGGTTACCAAATGATGTCCGGACAAGATGGCTTAGACCGGACATCACCTCTGTCCTTATACAGAACAGACTTCCAGTTTGCCGTATTAGAAGCAGCTTGGACTCTGGAATCAGTTGATCTGGGCTTGAATCCCAGCCCTACTGTTAGTGACGAAGTGATTTTGGGCAAATTGTTTCTGGAAACGTCAGGTTCCTCACCCATAATAAAAATACCATCAAGCTTCCCAATGATAACTAGAGAATCCAAAGGGAAAATATAGATATGAAAATGAGAGACAAGACATAAAGCTCATGTAAATATTGATCATTTTTATTTAGCAAATTCCTAGAAGCATCAAAAGGAAGATAAGCTTAAAGACAAAATAAACCATTTTAATTTATAAGACAATCCTATATAATAAAAGCCTAGTGACTGAATGGTGGAATGACCAGAATGACTGGTCGACCAGTAGCTATGACGTTCACTGACCACCAGGGGGCAGACGCTCAACACAGGAGCTGTCCCCTGGTGGTCAGTGTGCTCCCACTGACTGGGATGAGTGGAGCTCCCACACCATGCCATCCCCACAGGCCGCACCCCTTACCAGTGCACGAATCCCATGTACCAGGCCTCTAGTAGTATATAAGCCACCACCAGTGAATAGCCACACAGTGCAATTTGGTTCTCTGAAATTTCATGTGATTTGTTCAGTTCTAGTGCCAACTGACAATGTGGAGGGCAAAGCTCTTTGTGAATTAAGTAAAGGCACATGTCAGAAATATTTGATCCATGCACATATAATGTTTAGACAACAAAGCCTGGTTTTCCTGGTAATATATGGACTTCTTAGATTAGTAGAAATTAATGAACAATTGACATGCATTAAAATAGCATTCAGAATAATTACTTCCCTAATTTACAATTAGGTAATGGCTTAAGAACTGACAAAACCAGAATCAAAATGTGACTGTCCTCAAAATTTAGCCTTTCTCCCAAAAAGGATATTCTAAATTAAATTTAAACGAGATTCTGTTATAAGCTCCCTTATTATTGTGCCACCAAATCAGCCCAGGAGGTCCAACTCCTCCTGCCCTAAGTTGACATGTGAGTGGTTTGGATGACACTGGCCTCACAGAATATGACTTCATGTTGTGACTGTCTTTAAAGTGGAGGATCTTGTGAGTCCCCTGATGACCTAATCTCAGCATGTTTCAATATCCTGAAAGCTGTTGAGAAACCTCTACAACAGAATGCCATTAGTCTGATCAGAGCATCGCTCTAATAAGTATGTCATGCAGCCACATATACAGTCACTGTGTCTTTTTTATTTGAAAAAGTAAGTAATGGCAGTGTCTGAGAGGAAAATTTTAATCTTCTTTTCCTCCCAATAAAACAATTCAAGGTCGCCTGTGCTATGCATTCAAATGCTTATCTCACATATGCACCCAAAATATCCACAATCCAATTTTCATTGTAGTGTCATTGAACTTGTTTGTACAGCTAGTTTAATCTCATGTTCAAACTTTATCCCTCCCCACCCCCCAAACATTGGCTGGCTGACAGTTTTATTTCCTTACTGCATTAGGTCAGCCTTTTGCAAGCAAGATGTAGCCAGTAGCTAAACATCTTGGGGATAATTGCTCTTCCAATAATTTGCAACACTAATGATACATTTCCAGTTTTTTATGGTGCAAGTGTTTTATGCTTTATTAGTTTGCACTTGGTCTTTTCTCTGATATTTTCCCTCTTGTCTGAGACTTTACAGGTCTACTGCTTGTAATATTCCTGTGAAGAATGTATTCTACTTTAAAAGAAGGAAGATGATTATGGTAATATTGAAAAGGCCAGATGTTGGCCTTTAGAAAAATAATATATTATAAAACTTGATTTTGTGTCTTTCCTAGAATAAGAGGTTAAATAATAAGTAGAATGAGTCTGGTTAAGGAATATGTGCCTCATGGGTATATACAAATCCAGATGACTGCAGTAGGCTAGTTATCTTTAAGAGACTAAGTACTAAGCTCTGAGGTTTTATCCTGTGCAGGATCCAAATGCTCTAGAATAAGAATAGCATGCCAATGCAGCAACACCAGATGAAGCTGTTATCACTCTGCTTACTGTCCCTATGGTTTTGCCATTTCCAGACTATCATATAAATGGAATCATATAATATATTGCCTTTGGAGTCTGGTTTATTTTACTTTAAAAAATGTACTTGAGAGCTGTCCATGTTATTACATGAATCAGAAGTGGGTTTTTTTTCTTTTTACCATTGAGTAGTGTTCCATTCTGTAAACGTACCATAGTTTATTCATTCACTTGTTTAAAGGGCATCTTGGCTGTTTCCAGGAATTTGCAATATGAATAATGCTGTTATAAACATCTATATATAAACTTTTGTGTGAACATCAGTTTTCATTTCTCTTAGGTAAATACCTAGGAGTAGAATCACTGGTCATATGGTAAGTGGCTATATTATTTTGCATTATCACAGCAATGAATAGGCCTTTCTATTTCTCTGGATTCTCACTAGCAACCTTAGATTATTATTATTCACCTCTGGCTTCATCCATAATGGGCCTTCATTGCTTTGTGGTGACTGCTCTTCTGGGATCGTCTACGGAAGTCTGTAGCTGACCCTTTGAAGTCTGTATTTTCACTTGGCTTAGTCACTGCATGGAACTCTCCTTTAATTCATTCCCAATTCAGGCATCACTGGTCCTGAAGACTCCTCTAATAGTCAGCTACACTTTCTTTCTGGCCTCTGGCTTAGGAATTCTGCACCTCACAGCCCCTACAGAGGTCATCTTATGCCTTGCCTTCGCTGCCTTCTGGGAAGGCCCAACATTTCACCCCTCATTTTCCCTGCCCTCAGGTTAAACAGGAACATCTGTATTCTTTCCATGCTACCTAGGAGCCAAAGTAGATTCAGGTGGTCTCCTTTCTCTACTTACCCATGATATATGGTATATGTAGTGTATCAGCATGGTGATTGAGGTTAGGTGACAACCCAGCTTTAATACAGTTCCCTTTGGGGCCTTTTAATGGAATTTTGGAACTAGAGAGTAGGTTTCAGAATGAAACGGATGTGCCTCTTCATTTGCCACATTAACCAGTAGGCTATTGAATTTCCCTTTAAACATCCAACTTTTTTATTGATTACGTCAATTAATAAGTTGCAGTCCATTAATTTATTCATTTTCATGAGTGCCATTTTGGTTAACACACACAGCAGGAAGCCACAGAAGAGTGAAAATTAAATTTTCTTTAGAATCTCTCCTAATAATTCACTTTTCAAAAGGGAAATCAGAATATGAACCTTTGCTTTCTGGGACTGGGTGTTTCCTAAATGAGAACAGTGACTGTGCCCTTGTTAAGATCTTCTTAAAAGCTTTCAATAAAATGTATTTTGAGATACATAATGCTGATTAGACACTCGCCCATGAAAGAAATAATAGAAAGGGATCAAGTGATAAATGAAATGAGTGTTGCTTTATCAAAGCAAATCATGATAAATGAAAGACCTCTGCCGCTGTTGCTTACACCGGCACTTCTGTAAACAATTTGTAATTGTGTTTTAGTGTTTTGCAGACCAGTCATTTATACTAACGGTAACACTAAAGTGATAAATTAGAAAGAAGCAGGTTGTGAAATCAGCAGATCAGCAGTGTTGCAGTTCAAATCAAATGAAGAGACATCCTGTTTCTTTTCCATGTTAATAATCAAACATGGAAGGATCATTTGGGTTAAAAGGGAATTTGCCAAATATGCAACCACTCATATAATTAAATTATTGATATTTCCTTTCCTTCCTTTTCAAAGTAAGTTTCTTTTTTATTTAAGTCCTCCTTCAAATGATCTACCTTTTATTTTAATCACATAAAACAAGAATTGCAATAAGTTAATGCCATAAAAAGATCATTTCTTGTACCTTACCTATTAGCTGTTTCAAAAATTTAGTATTAACTATTAAATTTTTGTAGTGGTCTGTGACTATCCTGCTGTGACTTGTGACTTTTGGAAGGAAAGCATACCCAGCAATTCTGTGCTGTCTGTTAGATTTTGATATACCAACTATTAAGTATATTCTTAATTAAGTGTATGTATATCTTGTAAGTAATGAAAAAAATTAAGAAAAGATATGTGTATCTTAATGTTAAAATATATACTTATTGATAAAATATGGGTGAATATTCACTAATAAAACAACCCACCATTGGTACTGATTACATTTTACATATTTTTACAAAATAATTGTATTAATTACCAAATATTAAAGATTTTTTTAGGCAGCAAAGTTGTATTTGTTAACCATTTGGTGTTCTGAAGTGATTTTTTTTCTAGTCAATAAGTAACTTTCCTTTCCCTCAAGATTAGCAAACTTCCTTTCCACTTTTGGAATTCTTTTGTGTGCTCTTATTTCCAGCTGGATTTGAATTGTATGTGCTATGAAGATTTTGTTGTCTTATTTTCTCCTTGCTATCTATATTCTGGGAGCATGATACATGGTGATACCAAAATGCCACTGGTTTCACTGTATACATGTGTCTAATCTCTTTTGAAAATGTTTTACATTTTTATTCAAAATTTTGTATTTATGTACTATTACCTCTATGGTTTCAAAAATATCAGAAAGGAAGTATAATTGCATAAGAAAATCAAACAACATAAATACAACAGAGAAGGAAAGAAAAGGAATAAGAATAGGAAAATGTAAGAAAAGTAAAAAAAAAAAAAATTAAACAAAACCATGATTGAGACTTTGGTATAAAAGTATTCCATAAAGAGAGTGAGCAACTATAACCCAAGGACTAAATTTAAATTCAGTCTAATCTTAATGATATCAAATATCAATGAAATGTTAAGTGCATAATACACTAGTATTACCTATAGACATATTTCATAGAGGTTTTCTAGAATTTATTGATCTTGCCTCACTAAAACTTTATACCCATTGAGCAGCAACTCTCCTTTAACTCCTGTCAGCCATCATTCTACTCTGTTTCTGTGTGTTTGATTATTTTATTATCTCACATAAATGGAATTATACAATTTATCTTCTGTAGCTGGTTTATTTCATAATGTCCTCCAGGTTCATCCATGTTGTCACATATGGCAGGATTTTCTTCCCTTTTAATTGCATGTCACTCTATGGACTCTTAAGGTGTCTCCATATCTTTGCTATTGTGAATAAAGTGGCAATGCACATGAGAATGCAGATATTTCTTTGAGATCCTTATTTCCATTTTTTTGCATATGTACCCAGAGGTGAGCTTGCTGAAAGATATGGGAGATGTATTTTTCATTTTTGTGGAACCCCCAACTGTTTTCCATAGTGACTGCGCCACTTTAAGGTAGGGTCCTATTTCTTTACAACCTTGCCAAACTTGTTAACTTATTATTTAATAATATCCATTTGAACAGGTATGAGGTGATATATCATTGTTTTAATTTTCACCTCTTTGATTATATATTCGTGATGTGGACCCATTTCTACTTGTATGTCTTCTTTTGAGAAATGTCTACATTCTTTGTCCAGTAAGATAATACTATGAAGCCTTGTATATCAACAAATTGAGTTATAAGAAGAAATGGATATGTTCCTAGAAACATACAACCTACTAAAACTAAATCATGAAGAAACAGAACATCTAAACAGTCCAAATTACTAGGAAGTAGAATGCATCAGTAATCAAAAAAATCTTCCTGTAAAAGATGTCCAGGATCTGATGGCTTCACTGGGGATTTCTCCCAAACACTTAAAGAAGAAGCAACACCAATCCTTCTCAAAATCTTCCAGTATGAAAAGGAGAGGGAACACTTCCACAATAATTTTATGAGACAGCATTTCCCTGATACCAAAGCCAGACAAGGACACCATAAAAAAACTATAGGCCAATATTTCTGATAAACATAGATGTAAGAATCCTAAACAAAATACTAACAAACTGAGACTGGCATTCTTCCAGACTCGGTGAGTGCTCATCCAGCTGCCACCATCCTCTCAACAAATTAGGTATAGAATGGATGTAGCTCTAACATAATAAAGGCCAGATATAAAAAGACCACAGCTGACATCATGAAAAACCATGAAAAATAGAAAGCCTTTAACCTAAGATCTGCAATAAGACAAGGTTGCCCACTTTTAGCACTCCGTTCAGTATACTACTAAAAGTTCTAGCAAGAGCAATTAGGAAAAAAACAAAAAAATAAAAATAAAAAGCATACAAGCCAGAAAGGCAGAAGTAAAATCTCTGTTCACAGATGAATGATCTTATATGTAGAAAACTTATTAGAATTAATAAATAAATTCATTCAAGTTGCAGGGTACAAAATCAACATACAAAACCAGTTGTGCTACTATATACTAAGAAGAAACAATATGAAAAAGAAATTAAGAAAACAATCCCACTTACAATCCCACATAAAAATGGGTAATATACTTAGGAGTTAACTATAAACTTGTACACTGAAAACTACAAAACAGTGATAAGAGAAATTGAGGAAAATACAAACAAATGGAAAGATATTCCATGTTCATTGATTGAAAGAATTAATATTCCTAAAATGCCCTTAGTACCCAAGTGATATACACAATCCCTATAAAAATCCCAATATCATTTTTCACAGATAAAAAATCTTAACATTTATATGAAAAATTAAAAACACCACAAATAGCCAAAATTTGAGAAAGAACAAAGCTGGAAATGCCACATTTTTTTGTTTTCAAAATATTGCAAAACAATGGGAATGAAAATATTATAGTACTAGCATAAAAAATAGACATATAGACCAATGATACAGAATAGAAATCCCAGATATAAACTCAGCCATATATAGTCAACTGATCTGTGACAAAGATGCCAAAAGTACACAATGGGGAAAGGAAATGGTGTTCAACAAATGGTGCTGGGAAAACTGGATATCCAAATGCAAAAGTATGAATCTGAACACTTATTTTAACCCCTACATAAATACCAGCTACAATGGATAAAAGATTTAAATATAAGGTCTGAAACTATAAAAATCCTAGAAGAAAACAGGGGAAAATCTCATGACATTGGTCTCGGCAATGATTTCTTAGATATGACAGTGAAAGCACAAGCAACAAAAGAAAAAATAGACAAGTGGGACTACATCAAACTAACAAGCTTCTGCACAATAAAGGGAACAATAAACAGAGTGAAAAGGCAACCCCTAAAATGGGAGAAAATATTTGCAAACCATATATCTGATAAGAGGTTAATATCCAAAATCTATATGGAAATCCTACAACTCAATAACAACAAACACACACAAATGCACAAACAAACAAAAAAACAAAATAAAAAACAAACATTTGCTTTTAATCTATCTCTTTCTCTATTTCAAATGATTTGGGCAGATTCTTTTGAATTGTACTGTAAACTATGATAATTCTGTGAAACGCTGTTTCCTTATCAGAAGGAATTTCAGAATGATAATGAAAGCTTTCACCTGCCCAGAAGCTGAGAGCCTGTGTGCGTTATCAGTGTGCTCTAATGAATAAAAGACAGTTCATCTGTTTGTTGTGTATAAAGTGCTAGCATTTTAAGTTTATTTTTAGATATAGAAAAAACGTAAAAAATTGAAATAAAGAAAAAAGTAAAAGAAATCGATGATTTAGAAAGTAATTATTGTTTTGAATACCTTAGTCCCATTTATTTTCTTCCTTGTATAACTCGGTTTTTCTATTTGTCTTCCAATTTTTAACTTAGAAGCCACTTTAATGAACTGGATATTCCACCAGGTCACCCAAACACTACTCCATCAAAGGCCTTGTTGTAGCACTTAGAACATCCTTTGTAATGGTCTGTTTCCCCAGTGGAATGTCACTGCTGTGGTCTGAATGTGTGACATCAAAATGGATATGTTGAAATCCTAATCCCCCAGGTGATAGTATCAGGAGGTGGAGCCCTTGGGAGGCTATTAGGTCACAAGGTTGGAGCCCTCATGAATAGGAGTAGTGCCCTTATATAAGAGGCCCCAGAGAACTTTCTTGATGCTTCCACCATGTGAGGACGCCACAAGAAGATGCTGCCTCTGAACCAGGAGGTGGGACCTCACCAGCCATCACACCAACTCTGCTGGCACTGTGATCTTACACTTCCCAACCTCGAGACCTGTGCAAAATAAATTTCTGTTTTTTATAAGCCTCCGTGTCTTGGTATTTTGTTATAGCAGCCTGAGCGGACTAAGACAATTGCCTTGAAACATGGACAAAATTATAGTCACTCTCTCTCCCCAAGAATTGGCTCAGTGTTTGCTATAGATTAGTAGGTGTACTGGTTAATAATGGTGGATTTTGTAATCAAAGAAAACACAATAATACAAGAGATACATCAAAAGTGCTTTATTCAAAGTAATGTCCATCGCTAGCTACACATTTCCTCCATCTTTCAGGTAATTTATGGATACCATCCCAACAGAACTTTTCTTGTTTTGAGGCAAACAACTCAGAGACCCAATTTTCCACTTTGTACGTTTTGAAGTGCTGCTCAGAAAGTGCGTGTGCCATCGATCGGAACAAGTGGTAATCTGAAGGAGCAAGGTCTGGTGAGTACAGCGGGTGGGTTAATACTTCCCAGGCAAGATCTTTAAACATGTCTTTAACTGGTTTTGAAGTGTGTGATGGTGCGTCATCATGAAGCAAAATTACTTTGCCATGTTTTCTGGCCCATTCTGGTCCTTTCACGATCAAAGCATGGTTCAAATTGATTATTTGTTGTCAGTAGCGATCAGTATTAATGGTTTCACCTGGTTTTAGAAGCTCATAATACACCACTCCTACCTGATCCCCACCAAACGCAGAGCATTGTTTTCTTTCCGAAGTGATTTGGCCTTGCAGTCGATGTTGATGGTTGACCTGGATCAGCCCATGATTTTGTGCGTTTGGGATTCTCAAACTAAATCCACTTTTCATCGCAGGTCATAATTCAATGCAAAAAAAGACTTTCTTTCGTGCCATTGAAGCAACATTTTACTGATGACTTTCGGTTTACCATTTGTCTTTCATTCAGTTGATGTGGCACCCATTTTCCTTCTTTTAAAATCTTTCCCATTGCTTGTAAATGATCGGAAATTGTTTGCTGAGCAACATTTAATCTTTCTGCAAGTTGTTTCTGAGTTTGACATGCATCTTCATCCAATCATGCTTGTAATTGTTGGTCTGCAAACTTTTTTGGTTGACCTGGACGTTCTTTGTCTTTCACATAGAAGTCATCACTTTCAAAGTGTTTAAACCAGCATTCACAAGTATCTTGAGATGGAGCATGTTCACCATAAGCTTCCTGAAGTATTCAGCAGGACTTTTCTTTAAAATAAAGTAATGAATTATAACTTCCCACAAATGCTCTTTTTTTGGCACGAAATTTGACATTTTTAAGTGTAAAAATATCTATGATGTTAACACCTTCAGCAAATTTGACATATGAAGTTTTAAAGCTTGTTGTCAATACAACAAAATAGCATACATATCAAATCGCATATATATCAACATATGTATAACTCCATCTATTGAAAAAAATCCACCTCATTAAGCGGTACACCTACTAAGTGCTTACATGGTAATGCTTTGTGATTAGCTGAAATGGCAGTTATATTGTTGAGACTGAAATCACATTATAGTCAAGAGTAAAGTTCTGATTTCCCTTATATGGGGATTCTGCAGAGCTGAATAAGAAATTATTATTACAATTGTTACTGTTATGTTATTTTCATTTTTCAATTACAGTTGATATTCAATATTATGCTATATTTGTTTCAGGTGCATAAAATAGTGATTAGACATTTATATAATTTAAAAGTGGTCCCCCTAATAAGTCTAGTACTCCCTGACATCGTGATACATACTTGTTACTGTCATTTTACTAGTAGATGGTAGAAATTCCAACAAGCTCTTTCCTTTAACAATTAAACATTTATTCTCAAAATCTCTCTTCTATAAAAAGACAAGAATAGAACCCCACATATTTTCCCATTTATTTGCATTTGTGAACTGCTTGCAGTGACAGGAATCATAAAATCTGAACCAAGGTGATGATTTTTTTTACCTGTCTTCTCACCTAAAGTTAATCTTTAACTTGTACAGAGTCCATATCATGGTGTGTATGTTGGGGGGAGATGCTTGGTGATGACACATCAGGGAAATACTTTTTTGTGCCTACTTCTGCAAACAATCAAACTAAAAAATAGTAGCTTGAACCAATGTTAATGTAAGTTGGTAACTCATTTGGTTTTCAGACTTTTTTTATTTGGTAAAGTAAGAAAAAATAGCTCTAAATTGGACTCCTACTTCTTGTGACATGGAATAAAGAGCCTATGAATGATACCTGAACTTTTCCCTTGTGAACATCCCTCCTATATAAAACCTTCATAATTACTTGACTTGACAGCTGTCAATGTTCATAATAGGCAATGTGTGATTTTCATAAATTATTATTTTTCTACTTTATTTTTAATAAATATTTACTGAATGCATCCTATGGTAAAACATAATTCCAGCCATTGAAGGGACTTACTGTTATGATTGTTACTGTAAATGTTATGCTTAATTGTTACTAACAGTGTGATAAGAAGGTTCTGAGTTGAGTTAGGTATAAAGAAAACAGGGCTCTAAGAGTTCTAAATTGGAAAGGCTCAAATTTTGAGTAATAAGTTGGTGAGAAAATAGTGTCTCTCAAGTCTAGTAGTCAAAAGAAAAGGCTATTTAGGACTCTTTTAAAGACCCCAGTCAGAAAAAGATAAATCTGGAAGGCAAGCCTTACTTGGAGGTTAGCAAGGTTCCAAAACTAGACACTGTTTCTTCTTTCTTTTTTATCTAATTAATAAAACTAAGAGTATTTCTTTATTTCATGTTTAAGCTTATTTTTAATGGATTTTCTCAACAATGACTCTTAATAGTGAATAGCAAATTAATTGAGACCATTCCTTTCTTTGCTTAGCTTTTGCTTTTTGGAAACTGAGCTGGTACCCTGACAACACACAGAAATACGATGGGAGCTGGAATACAGGCCACCACATATGACAGTAGAACCTTTTCCAAGGGCAACAAACAGGCTTATTGAGCATTCAGTGCTTGGAAGAATGCTCATTATTTCAGCTTGATTAAAAATATACCGGAACCCAGGAACGGCAGGGGAGGATGGGCAGATGGGAAGAGATCAACCAATGAACTTATATGCATATATGCATAACCAATGGACACAGACAATAGGGGGTTGAAATTCTAGCTGGGGGGCGGGGGCAGGCTGTGAGATGTCAATGGGGGAAAAGGGCAACATATGTAATACTTTCAATAATAAAGAATAAAAAATAGAGAGAAACCAACATGGTGGCATAGGAAAACACTGGAAATTGCTGCCTCGCACAACCACTTCAAAAATACAACTAAAAGACAAAACGGACATCATCCAGAACCACAAAAGGCTGGCTGAGTGGAAATTCTACAACTAGAAGGAAAGAGAAAAGCACACTGAGACTCAGAGAAAGTGCAGAAGTGAAGTGCAGAGGTACGGAGGCACACGTGGAAAGGGCTGGCAACTGAGGATGCGGTTGTCTTTTTCAATCCGGAGGGAGTCTCAAGCTCCCAACTGCTCTGAACTCCAGTTCAGGGCGAGTCTCTGGGGACCCAGACTCATACTGGGAGAAACTGGATTGTCTGGCATCGGTCGGAACACAAGGACGGCTTTCTCTCAGAGGTGCTTGCAGCGATTACTGGGACACTGAGATGCGGGACCTCTTAGGGTAGGACTGAGGATCTGCCATAGCTGTTTTCTCCGCCCTGCTGATTCCCTGAGACCCCACCCCAACCAAGCTGTGCGCAGAGGCTTTTGCATATGAAAGGTCTGGCCCTTGGCAATCTGACAACTACCTAACAAATTGCAGCTGGGTCAGAGAGACCCAGAACTTCCAAAAGAAGGCCCAAGGCCCCACAGCAGCTTGCATTGCTTCACAGCTGAGCCTCAGCTGGGCACCTCCAAATCCCAAACAAAGAAGAAGAATCTTCAGATCTCTTCCTAGCTCCTGCTGGGTAGCCTCAGGTAGAGGCTAAATTAGCACCTCCTTAGAGATTCAAGAGCCAGTGTACCCAGTGGTCAGAGTGGGACCATCCAGATTACAACTCCTCAAATCCATAAGGGACAGACTCAGTGAGCCCCAAAGCCCCACTAAAGCAAGTCTTGCCCCAGAAGGGTGTCTCCAGCACAGAAGTGCTCCCACTGCAGACACAGCTGATTCTCATAGCCAATTGGCCTGGAAGTCATTTCATCCCAGTGATATCTACAACAATCAAGGCTAACCTACAACAAGACTGTGCACAAAGCCCACAAAGGGGTGCACCAAGAGTGTCCACCTCAGGTAATTGGGGAGGCTGAGCCACTGGGCCCTATAGAACACCTAGCACAGAAAGCCACTCTATCAACACAGGGAAGCATAAAAAATGCGGAGACAAAGAAACAGGTCACAAATGACAGAAATGGAGGAAAGCAAACTACTGGATATAGAGTTCAAAACCAAACTTACAAGGTTTTTCAAAAATTTTCTAGAAACCGCCAATAAATTCAGTGAAACCCTCAAGAAATCTAGTAAGACCCTCGAGGAGATGAACAAGGACCAACTAGAAATTAAGCATACACTGACTGAAATAAAGAATATTATACAGAGTTCCAACAGCAGACTAGAGGATCACAAGAATCAAGTCAAAGATTTGAAATACGAAGTAGCAAAAATCACCCAACCGGAAAAACAAAAAGAAAAAAGAATCCAAAAATATGAAGATAGTGTAAGGAGCCTCTGGGACAACTTCAAGCATACCAACATCCGAATTATGGGGGTGCCAGAAGAAGAGAGAGAGCAGGATATTGAAAACCTATTTGAAGAAATAATGACAGAAAACTTTCCCTACCTGGTGAAAGAAATAGACTTACAAGTCCAGGAAGCGCAGAGAACCCCAAACAAAAGGAATCCAAAGAGGGCCACACCAAGACACATCATAATTAAAATGCCAAGAGCAAAAGACAAAGAGAGAATCTTAAAAGCAGCAAGAGAAAGAAAGTCAGTTACCTACAAGGGAGTACCCATACGACTGTCAGATGATTTCTCAACAGTAACTATGCAGGCCAGAAGGGAGTGGCAAGAAATATTCAAAGTGATGAATAGCAAGAACCTACAACCAAGATTAGTTTATCCAGCAAAGCTATCATTCAGAATAGAAGGTCAGATAAAGAGCTTCACAGATAAGAAAAAGCTAAAGGAGTTTATCACCACCAAACCAGTATTATATGAAATGATGAAAGGTATCCTTTAAGAAGAGGAAGAAGAAGAAAAAGGTAAAGATTCAAATTATGAACAACAAATACACATCTATCAACAAGTGAATCTAAAAATCAAGTGAATAAAAATTCTGATGAACAGAATAAACTGGTGAATATAATAGAATCAGGGACATAGAAAGGTAGTGGACTAACTATTCTCAGGGGGGAAAAGGGGTGTGGGGGGTGCGGGAAGAGACTGGACAAAAATCGTACACCTATGGATGAAGACAGTGGGGGGGGGGGGTGGTAAGGGCAGAGGGTGGGGTGGGAACCGGGTGGAGGAGAGATATGGGAGGAAAAAAGAGGAACAACTGTAATAATCTGAACAATAAAGATTTAATTTAAAAAAGAATACAAAATAAATATATACAGGAACCCAAAAATATAATTAAGCAAAGCCTAGGGAAAAGCATTTATAAATATGCTGGGTGAAAACAATGGATGACTTGTGACACCTGATCTAGTTGGTCTCTCTTTCTTTCCAAACAAAGTACTGATTAAATAAAAGACAAACTTCATATATTGAACTATTTAACTTTCTGAAGCATGCCACAGCTCCAACAACATTAAGCATTTGGGATATTCGGCATCTGAATAAAGCAGCCTTTTATTGTATAAGTTTTCCTTGTAATGTAGCAAAAATTACATTCCAGATTCTTTATATCTTGAATCTTTGCAGCAAAGTATCCCCAGATTAGTGTAATTAATCATATTTTTTTAGATAAAGAAATGAGATAATAGTAAGAAGTATATATTTTTTAAGATTTTAAAAGTTTAGGAGATAAAAATGATTTTACTAGATTATCGTGCATACTAATCTTTTTAAAAATGTCTATCACAATTTACAAACAATTTGTGTAAAACAACAGTAAAAATCAAAAAGATGGTGTCTTTGTTAGCTTTTCATTATCAATAATGAGATTGCTAAAATAACTTATAATCACATATTGCTATTGCATCTACCACTTTTATTATAAAGTTATTTTTAAAATTTTTTTATTGGTTAAATTATTACATATGTGTCCTTATCTCCACATTACACCCCATCTCCCCACTCATGCCCTCACCCCCCTGATGTCTGTGTCTATTGGTTAGGTCTATATGCTAGCATATAAGTCCTTTGGTTGATTTTTCCCCTTTACCCCACCCTCCCCTACCTTCCCTCTGAGGTTTGAAGGTCTGATTGATGCTTCTCTGTCTCTGGATCTGTTTTTGTTCATCAGTTTATGTTGTTAATTATATTCCATAAATGAGTGAGATCACGTGATATTTATCTTTCTATGACTGGCTTATTTCACTTAGCATAAGGCTCTCTAGTTCCATCCATGCTGTTGCAAGTGGTAAGAACTCCTTTTTTACCACTGCATAGTATTCCATTGTGTAGATGTACCACAGTTTTTTAATCCACTCATCTATTAATGAGCACTTAGGCTATTTCCAAATCTTAGCTATGGTGAATTGTGCTGCTATGAACATGTGAAAAGTTATATATAGTTTGCTTGAAGACAGAGTCAAATAATTTGGTTGGGAAAATAATAGTTTCCTATTAATATATTATATTTATTTCTATAAAGCACACATCTTTCACTACACTTTACCTAAAGTCATATTCTACTCTTAAATTGATGAGAGAGAGGGAAGACTAAAATAGCTAAAATAAGGAATGAGGAAGGAGATAATACTACCAAATTTGTTTATAATTTATGCTAATTAGACCAGACATCCTTCCGGATGACTTTCTGGATGAAGCCAGGGCTGTGAGGGAAGCCAGGGACCCGGGTGCCAGAGGGAAGCCGGTGCCGGCAGCCGGGGGAAGAAAGGCCTACTCCTGCATGAATTTCGTGCACCAGGCCTCTAGTAGAAATTATAAAAAGAATCACAGTAGAATACGATGAACAAATGTAGGCACCAAATATTAGATACTTAGATGAAATGGAAAAATTCTTAGGAAAACATAAAATATTGAGACTGACTCAAGAAAAATAGTTATGTAAAAATTTCCTAGAAAGAAGTTTAGGTACAAATTCTGTCAAACATTTAAAGAATTAATATTAATTATGCATAAACTCTTCTAAAAACAGAAAAGTAGGAAACACTTCTCAACTCATCCTATAAAGCCAATATTACCAATACTAAAACTGAAGATGTTATAACCACAATGCAAAAGAGACCAATATCTCTTATGAATATAGATATAAATATCTTAAACAAAGTATTAGTAAATGGAATCTAGTAACATATAGCAAGTATTATGCACCATTAAAATTTGGGATTTTTTTCAGGAGTGCAAGATGGTCTTAACATTAGAAAATTTATTAAAGTGAAACCTCATTAAAGCAATGAAGGTGAAAACTACATGATGGTCACCATAAGACTCAAGAAAAGCATTTGACAGAATACAAGATCTTTTATTATAAAAACATTGAACAAAATAAGAATATAAAGAAATTTCCTCAACCTGATAAAAGATATGCATAAAAAGCCCACAGCTAACATCATACTTAATGTTAAAAAAAAAAAAACAACCTAAATTCTTTTCTCCTAAGATCAAGAACAATATAAGGATGTCCACTCTTGCAATTTTCACTCAATATTCTACTACAGGTTCTATCTAGGGCAATTAGACAATATCTATATACAAAAAAGCCTAAGCGACCATTATGATGGAATAGCTGGACTGACCGGAATAACTGGTTGCTATGATGGGAAGAGGCTCAACGCAGGAGTTGCCCCCAGTTCACAGTCCCTGATCACTGATGGGGCCTGTCGACCCAGCTCTTGGTCCCTCCCCCTGGCCGACAGGCCCCCATTGCCCAATCGGGGCCAGGCCCCCAGGCTGGGATGGGGAACTGGAGGTGGGTGGCGGCAGATGTGGCCCCTTTTTTAGGGGGACCGAGGACTGGCTCCCTCCTTGGGGCTGGTGGCCAACTGCCCAGGTCCCTCCCCCTGATCCTCCCCCCAGGCCAGCAGGTCTGATAGCCCAATCAGGGCCAGGCCCTGGGCTGGGATAGGTAACTGGGGGTGGGTGGCAGCAGACACAGGCTGTGAAGGGAGGAGGGGGAGAGGCAGGGAGGCAGGGAGATGTGGAACCTGATTGGCCCTGATCACCGGCCAGGCCTAGGGACCCTATCTGTACTAATTCCATGCACTGGGCCTCTAGTTTAAATATAATGGTGAATTTGTTGAGTAACAAATCAAACATAGTTGAACCCATATTTGATAGGTTGAGCAAACAAAAATTAGTAAACATACTAGTATAGATCATTTGACAGATTTGGGCTAATGTGTGTTTATAGAGGCTCTACACACCAACTTTCTAAAACATATATTCTTTTCCAGCATACCTGGGAAATCTATTAATAATGCACATATACTATGCCAAAAGCAAGTGGTAATGAAGCTGTATCAGGCACATAGTAAATACAGAACTATTACCGGGCTCTGTGGCCAGTAAATAGTGTGTCATACTTGAACCCAGATAACCTAGCTCTAGAAAGATTGCCCTTTATCACCAGGTTATATTAAATATAAGAAGCTGTCTTAATTTGACAAACAGTGTCTTCCATTAACCTATACAAATATTTGATAGTTAAATATTTATATAATCTCCCTAAAGTCATGTATGTGACTTGATATCTACTTTGACACTTTCTATTCAAATAACAGTATATGCCAATTAGGTCAAGATTGATAGTTGTGTTAATCAAAACTTCTATGTTCTTTCTAATTATTTTTCTGCTTGTTCTGTCAGCTCTTGAGAGAAATGATTTAAAGTTCCTAACTATAGTTGATTGTGGATCAGTTCATTTCTTCTTTCATTTCTACTAACTTTAAAATTATGTTTAACTAAGTTTTTATAGGACTGTCCTCCTTTGTCTTTGGTCCATCCATGCTCCTAGACATTGTTGTTCCAAGAAAATTAAATACTCATTAGAGCTTTTAGGGGCATATCATTTACCTTTAGACATAACTACATCTGCTACTTACATCACCTCCTGTGCCCTCCCTTAATTTGCTATACATTGGGAAGGTATTATTTCTTTCTGTATGTTGAAGTTATGGCTATATCCTACTTTTACTGAAGGTAGTATAGGATTTCAAATTTTATTTTTTCAGGGTTTAGTAGAGTGTCAGTAAATGCTATATATTGAAAATATCAATACTCCATCTCATTATTACCATATATATATATATATATATATATATATATATATGCCTAAGTGACCAGCTGACAGGCAAACCTTTAGACCGGCCAACCAGTAGCTATGATGTGCACTGACCACCAGAGGGCAGATGCTCAACACAGGAGCAAAAACCACAGGCATGGAAACATGGAACAAACTGATGAATCTCAGAGGGAAGGGGAAGGGGGTAGGGTGGTAAGAGATTAACCAAAGAACTTATATGCATACTAGAGGCACCGGTGGGGTCCCTTGGTCTGGCCTACACCCTCTCACAATCTGGGAACCCTTAGGGGATGTTGGAGAACCAGTTTCGGCCCGATACCCACAGGCCAGCCCGAGGGACCCCACTGGTGCATGAATCTGTGCACTGGGCCTCTAGTAGTCTTAATAATATGGGCTTTATAGAGTTACACAAATAAGAATTTGAAAGCATAAGTATACTAAGAACAGACTAGAGCACCAGTGGCTATCGCTGAGGTCCTACCTCTTCAAGATGCAGAAACTTCCTTCTTTGAGTTATTTCTGCCATTGCCTTTGAGACAAATATGTTCCAGGGAATCTGGGAAGCTGAGATCTGGTATTTAATTTAACACTTTAATGAGGGGCAAGAATGGCTTATGCAGAACATCATTTAGATTTTATTCTCATTTTACTCAATTTATAAATTATATGTATGCATTCATATTCTTATAAAAGAATAGCATTCATGGATTTATTTTGCTGGTATGCACTGTGTGATTCCTTATGGAGTTCAGGGAGCAGAGTGCTATGGTAGCATACCTGAAAGCATTCCATGAGTCCCTGTCCACATGCTCTGGGAAGAAACTAAAGTTTTCATGATTAGAGTTACAATATGTGCTTCTCAAACCAGCATTATACTATTTTGCTGAGTTGGGTCATCAGTGGAAGGTATGAAACATCCATCTTGGAACCAACTGTAGTCAGATCCTTTAATTAATGGCTGGGGAATCTCCTTTATCTTTTAAAAAGGTAAAGTCTAATTGTGGTTCAAATTAAACAGTCTAATGAAAGTGACCACAAAGCAATTGATCAAAACTAATGGGTAAGTACTTTTGTTTAGTTAAATAAACCTCTTGTTTGTTTAGCATAAATACCTTAAGGAGCTTAACTCAGGTTATCAATACCTCAGAACCTCTAGAGCAGCAGTTCTCAACCTGTGGGTCGCGACCCCTTTGGGGGTCGAACGACCCTTTCATAGGGGTCGCCAAAGACCATCGGAAAACACATATATAATTACATATTGTTTTTGTGACTAATCACTATGATTTTTTTTTCTGTCCATTTAAAATGTTTTATTTTTTAAACTAGATTGTGAAGTACCACTGAAATAGGCAATGTTGGCAAAACAATGTCTGTTACAATAAAATACACTAGACATTTAAATAAATAACCTTAAAAACTATGTGAGGGGACATGAACCCAATCAAATCTGGAACAACGTTTTCTGCACAAGCGAGAACAGGCATACCTCTTGTTAAGACTGATGTAAAGAGAACCATCGAAAGAAATCCTACAGGAGAAGCAGTCGAGCAGTGTGGGATCAGGGCCAAGAGTGGGGAGGGGTGGAGGTGAACCAAGAGGGGTGAGAGAGTGGCAAACTAAAAAATACTGACTGAGGTAGCAGTACTCTGCCCAGTGCTTTAATTATGATCAATTTGTAACAATGAAAATACATCCTGCATATCAGATATTTACATTACGATTCATAACAGTAGCAAAATTACAGTTATGAAGTAGCAACAAAAATAATTTTATGGTTGGGGGTCACCACAACATGAGGAACTGTATTAAATGGCCATGGCATTAGGAAGGTTGAGAACCACTGCTCTAGAGGAAGGATAGCCAATTATTTTGGAGACTATTTTTTAAAAGGAGAATTGAGAGTAAATAATTTAAAAATATATCTTCTCACATTTTTATTCAACTAACATTTATAACATTTCTAATCTGTACTGTATGCCAGGAATAAAAAATGAATAATTTAGCCATTGACAATAGAAGGTAGAACAATGAAAATGAGAGCAGTTAATTTTGCCATCTTGAAGTGATTATTTTCAATGAATAATATTCTTCATGCTTTCCTTTCAAAACTTCCTTTCTAAATTTTAACTTATTAAAATTTTTATTTTTTAAAATATGGATGATATGTTGACTGTTAAAATGCTACAATAGATTATAATAAGCACTATTATTTAACTTATCTTATTATGTATGGCAAGGACTCATTTGAGAGGCTAGGAGGTTCATAACACTGGGATTTGAATTAGTAGGATAATTTCTGTAGCCTCTCTTTCTTTCACATACAAGTCCCTTTCTTCATCTCTTATTGTCAATACCTCAACACAGAAGTTATAAGTAGTTGTAAATTATACATAGTTAAAAGCAAAGCCATTCAAAATTCACTCAAGCTTGGGTTCCCAACTAAATAACAGGTTGAGTTATAAAAAACTTGCAATTTAATCTTATAATGTCAAGCCGTCTTCAAAATGGTAACTTCTAGGAAGAACTAGTCCATCTTTCTTAAAAGTTCTATGAAAAATTGGTGACTTTTCAGAATTATTTTAATGACAATGCATTTCTCTTCCCATTTTTGTTTATTCAGTCTTTCAAACTAAACATATATAGATTGGTTATTGTAGAATACAGAAATTGCCACATTTAAGAGCTGCATTTTATTTTTAGATGAACTTAACAGCTCATGTTTTTCATTTAAAAGGAATAAAGGATTATAGATTATATTTGGGAAAAATAGTAACCAAAAATAAAGAAAGAAAATACAAAATTTAAAAATGATAATAAATAAATAAATAAAATAAAATGACAGATTGCTTACCACAAAACAAATTTTTAGAGAAGAAATTTATACTAGTTATGGGTATTTTTTAATGAAGGAGATGGTTAGTCTTTTTAAATATTATTCTATCAAATCTTTGTTTTAAAGTGTTTGCTTTTATAAAACTTCTCCTGACAAATTCTGTGTATACTTTGTAGTAGAAACAAATATCCATTGAAAATATGGTCATTTCAAATAAGACTTGATGTTTGCTTTTCATAGTTATGTTTATGCTTATTATAAGAACTTTTCTCGATCCTGGCTTTAACATGTTTTTCCATGTCAAAAATAAAAATGTGTAATATACTTCTACAAAAATAAATTATTGCAGCAAATAATTTATAGCAAATATCTAGTGAGCCACCACATATGCCTAACATTGTTGTGGGCACTTGAGAACTGTGAGTGAACAAAACAAGAATCCCTGCCCGCGGAGTGTATATTCTAGAAGGAAATACAAACCATACACAATACATGTGATTAATAAATAGCATACAGAATGTTAGGAGTTTTATATTCCATAGGAAAAAAGAAAAAGTTGAAGAGGTTTGAGCAAAGGCAGGAGTGTGAGAGGCTGGGCAAGAAGTGAGTGTGAATAGGGGAGATCAAGAAGGCCTTATTAAGAGGATAATATTTAGGCAAAAATCTGAGGTCAGTGAGAAGGTGAGCCATGCAGTAGTCTGGGAGAAGAGCTTTCTAGGCAGAAGGAGCAGTCACTGCAAAGACTGTTGGAAAGGTTCCTGAGGAACATGAAGGATGCCAGTGTGCTTCGATCAGAGTGAACAAGGAGGATCATAAAAGCTGAGTTAAGAGATACAAGGGAAGAGAGGCCAATCATACACAGTATGTACCACTGGTGCTCAAACTTCAGTGTAGACAACAGCCATCAGAAGGCTGGTTTAAGATATAGATTCTTAAGAGCCACTCCCAGAGATTGTCATCCAGAAGGTCTGCAATGAGGCCTAAGACTCTGAATTTTAACCAGAACAACCACTCAACTCTGGGGATTCTGATGCAGGTGCTACTTAGTACATACTTTGAGAAGCATTTATAAGTCACTTAAAAACATTGGCTTTTATTAGTAAAATGAGATTTATTACAGTCTTGAACAGACAAGTGCTGTGGCCTGATTTATATTTTATTTTACTTTATTTTTTAATATATTTTTATTGATTTTTTACAGAGAGGAAGGGAGAAATAGAGAGTTATAAACATCGATCAGCTGCCTCCTGCACACCCCCTACTGGGGATGTGCCCACAACCAAGGTACATGTGCTTGACCAGAATCAAACCTGGGACCCTTCAGTCCATAGGCCGATGCTCTATCCACTGAGCCAAACCTGTTAGGGCTGATTTACATTTTAAAGCAATGAGTTTGGCTGCTGTGCTGAGATTAAATAATAGAGGAACAATGGCAATATCCAATAGTGGGGACTCCCTTTCAAAGCAATCCAGGACAGAGATGATGCCAGCTGGAAGGAGAGTGAAAGCAGAGGAGCTGGTGGCTGTGGATTCTGTGTAATTGAACAGGAGAGCCAAAAATGTGGTAACAATTTGTATGTAGAGAGTGAGAGAAGAGCAAGAGTCAAGAATGGTCCCAGGTCTTTTGCTCTGAACAGGCGGAAGTTTGTAATCAACAGAGATGCGGAAGGCTGCAAGTGCAGCTTATTTGAAAAAAATATCAGGAGTTCGATTTTAGAACTTGAATGTCTTTAAAACATACAAGTATGGAGTCAGTTTAGCAGTTGGATGATTTTGGAGTTTGTGGGAGAGGAGCTTTTCTCATGATGGTATGCAAACCACAAGTGTTCTAGATGTCAAGTAAGGAAGGCTTATCAAAGAAAAGGGGTTTCTTCTAACATGGTGGCAGTCTTGGTCTTGAACCAACAGCAGCTCTGTTTCCAGTATCCTGTGAATCAGAGGGAGCAGAACAAGCTGTATTTGCAAATTATTGTGGGTGTCTGTTCTAACTTGTCTGGGGAATACCTGAGAAACTGACACAAGGCATTCTTCGAAGACAGAACTAACACAGGAAAACGATGGGCCCGGCTCATAAAAGCTAAAAGGTGACTTCAAACCCACAGACACCTGTGACAAAACGTTAGAACTAGTGATGTACCATAGAACATCTGAGGCCTAGAGGAAACATTAGGGTGAGACTCTTTGGGAAATTGGGACATTCAAAAGCAGCTGTGTATATGGCGGGATTTAGGACACTACTCACAGCCCAGGCAAGACCCAAACCAAGACATGTCCTAATCAAACTTTCAAAAGCCAAAGACAAAGAGAATTTTGAAACTAGCAAGAAGCAATGTATCATTTACAAGGGGTCCTCAATAAGATTATCAGTTGCTTTCTCAAAAGATACCTTGGAGAACAGAAGGCAATGGGATGACATATTTAAGGGTATAAAGACAGAAAAAAACTGTCATCTGAGAATTCTATATCCAGTAAAACTGTCCTTTAAAATGAGGGAGAAATTAGAATATTCTCAGGCAAACAAAAGGTGAGGGAGCCCTGGCCAGATGGCTCAGTTGGAGCATTGTCCCATGCACCAAAAGGTTATGGGTTTGATTCCCTATCAGGGCATGTATGGAAAGCAACCTATTAATGTTTTACTCTCACACTGATGTTTCTCTCTCTTCCTTCCTCTCTCAAAAATTAATAACATTTCCTCAGGAGAAAGAAAAACAGTGAGGGAATTACTTCCCACCAGGCTTGCCATATAAGAAATACTAATGGAGGTTTTTCAGGTTGAAATGAATGGATCCTGCACAGCAACTCAGAGCCATATGACAAAACAAAGATTTCTGGATAGGTTAAAATATGTAAATATGAAAGCAGTATTATTTAACTTTTGGTTTATAATTATACTTTTTAATCTCTACATGATTTAGAATAAAAATAATAAAAATAATTATAAATCTTGTTACTGTCTACACAGTATAAAGAGATACATAATTTGTGAAACCAACAACATAAAAGGAAGGTGAAGCTTTATAGAAGTAGAGTTTTATTTTTTGTATGCAATTGAACTTAAGTTGGTATAAATTTAAATTAGATCACTATAACTTTAGAATGTCATATGTAATCCCAATAGCAACAAAAAGAAAACTATCACAGAATATACCCAGAAAGAAATGAGAAGGGAATTAAAATATGTCACTATAAAAAACAACTAAATACAAAAGCAAGCAGTAATAGAGAAAAAAAGGAACAAAAAAGTTATGAGGCATATAAAAAAACCAGATGGCAAGCAGTAAAATTTCTGAAATCTCTCTTATATATCTTTCTGATATATCTCCTCAGACAAAGGAAACAAAAGAAAAAATAAACAAATTGGACCACATCAAACTAAAAAGTTTTTTGCACAAAGAAGGAAACCATCAACTAAATAAAAAGTCAACCTAGTGAGTAGGAGAAGCTATTTGGCAATGATACATACAATAAGAGGTTAATATTTGAAACTTATGAAGAACTCATACAAATCAACACCAAAAAAATAAGCAATCCAATTAAGAAATGGACAGAGGACCTCCTGAATAGACACTTCTCTAAAGAGGACATAAAAATGTCCAATAGATGTATGAAAAGATGCTTCTGATCACTAATCATCAGAGAGATTCAAATTAAAAACCACAAGGAGACATCACCCCATATCTGTCAGAATGGCTATTATCAACAAATTAACAAATAACAAATGTTGGCAAGGATGTGGAGAAAAGGGGCCCCTTGTGCATTGCTTGTGGGAATGCAGACTGGTACAGCCACAGTGGAAAATAGTATGGAGCTTCCTCAAAAAATTAAAAATGGAACTGCCTTATGACCCAGAAATTCCACTTCTGGGTACATATCTGAGGAAACCCAAAATACTAATTTAAAGAATGCATGCACCTCTATGTTTATTGCAGCATTATTTACAATAGCCAAGAAATGAAAGCAACCCAAGTGTCCATCAAGTGGATAAAGAAGAAGCCCTACATTTGCATAATGGAATATTACTTAGCTGTACAGAGAAATCTTACCATTTGTGACAGCATGGGTGGACCTAGAGGGTGTTACACTAAGTGAAATAAGATAGTCAGAGAAAGACAAATACCATATGATTTCACATATATGTGGAATCTAAACACAAAATTAAAAAAAATTTGAAATAGACTCATAGATATATAGAAAACAGGCTAAGAGTTGCCAGATGGGAGGGTGCTTGGGGTGGGGGGCTGGGTGAAAAGGGTAAGCAATTAAAAATTAAAAGTTGGTAGTTTCAAAAATAGTCACAAGGATGTAAAGTACAGCATAAGGATTATAGTCAATAATATTATAATAACTGTGTATGGTGCTGGGTGGGAACTGGAAATATCAGGGGGAGTACTATGTAAAGTGTATGATTGTCTACAACTATGCTGTACACCTGAAACTAATACAAATGAAATGTAAACTCTAATTGAAAAGTAAAAGTGATGAAAAAAACAGAAACATTATTAATTTACTAATCTTGCCAAAATAATGCTATTTAATAAAATGCTTTGATCTTAAAAAAAACACACACACACACAGATAGTAAAATGGGACAAGTCTTTCCTTAGCAGTACTTACCTTAAATGTAAATAAATTAAGCTCACCAATCAAAAGACAGAAATTAACAGAACCTATTTTTATAAAATGATCCAACTATCATTTTATAGACTATCTATAAAATATTCACTTTAGATCTAAAGATGAAATTAGTTTGAATGAAGTGAAGGTATGGCAAAAATTATTCCATGCAAATAGTAACCAAAAGAGAGCTGGGGTAGCCAGGCTAATATCAGACAAAAATGGACTTTAGATCTAAAACTTTCACAAGAGACAAAGAAGGACATTATATATTGACATAAAAAGTCAACTCATCAAGAATATATAACAATAATATGCACCAATAAAACAGAGACCTCAAAATAAATGAAGAAAAAATGTAAAGAATTAATGAAGAAATAGATAATTTTGTAATAACACTTGGAGACTTCAATGTCCCACTTCAATATGGATTAAAAGAAACAGAAGATTAATAAGGAGGTAGAGAATTTGAACAATAGTATAAACTAGTTGGACCTACTGACATTCATAGAACATTCCACATAGCAACAGAAGAGTACACATTTTTCTCAAGTGCACATGAAATATTCTTCTGGACAGACCATATAGTAGGCCACAAAAAGGGTCTTAATAAAGTTAAAAATTTGATATCATACAAAGTACCTTTCCAGATTAAAAAATAAAATAAAACTAAAAATAGTAATAGAAGGAAACAAGAATATTTACAAATATGTGGAAAATAAACAATACACTCTTAAGCAACCAATGAATCAAAGAAGAAATCACCAGATAAATTAGATGACATCTTGAGACAAATAAATTAAAACACAACATATAAACATTTGTGGAAGGCGGCAAAAGCAGTAATAAGTGAAATTCAAAACTGTAAATGCATGCATTCAAAAAGAGGAATGACCTCAAATCAACACCCCAACTTTATACCATAAGGAATCTTAAAAATAAAGTACATTAAACACAAATTGGCAGAAGGAATAAAACCTAGATGAAATGGGAAAATTTCTAGAAATGCATGATGTACCAAAATTTACTAAAAAAATAAATAGAAAATCCAAATAGACCTATAACTAGTAAGAAGATTGAGACAGTAATAAAAACTTCCCAACAACAACAAAGACTTGGACCATATGACTTCACTGCTGAATTCAGCAAACATTTACAAAAGAATTAACACCAACCCTTCTCACGCTCTCCCAAAAAACTAAAGAGGAGGGAGCACTTCCTAACTTATTATATGAGGGAAGCATAGCCATGATACCAAAGGCAAAAACACTACAAGGAATATTCACTAATATCCACCATGAATACTGATACTAAAACCTCAACAAGAGTCCAGTAGAGAATTCAGGAGCATATCAAGAGAATTATACACCACAACCAAGTGGGATTTATTCTTGAAATGCAATGGTGGTTCAATATATGAAAATCAATCATTATAATACAACACATTAG
Organism: Myotis yumanensis; assembly: GCF_028538775.1. Taxonomy (NCBI): domain Eukaryota; kingdom Metazoa; phylum Chordata; class Mammalia; order Chiroptera; family Vespertilionidae; genus Myotis; species Myotis yumanensis. Next base: position 139,581,373 of record NW_027223752.1, read on the forward strand.
TAGAAAAAAGTCATAAAACTAAATGGTCATCCCAATTTTTGAAGCAAATGCATTTTTTAAAAATTCAACACCTTTTCATGATCAAGAAACAACAACAAAACACTCCACAGTCAATAAACCAGGAATAGAAAGGTAACTTCCTCAACATGATAAAGACCACATGTGAAAAGCTCGCAGCTGACTTTATGTTCAATGGTAAAAACTTAATTTTCCCCTAGAGATCAGGAACAAGACAAGGATCTCCAATTTGCCATATCTACTTAACATAGTAGAGGAAGTTCTTATCAGGGCAATATGGAAAACAAATAATAATTAAAAAGAAAAGAATAAAAGGAATCCAAATTAGAAAGGAAGAAGTACAATTTATCTTTGTTAATAGACATCATGGTCTTACATGTAGAAACCCTTAAAGATTTCATAAATAAACCTTTAAAACTAATAAACAAATTCAGCAAAGTTGTAGAGCAAAAAATCAACTAATGAAAATCAGTTGTGTCTCTATATACTGTAAAAGGAAATTAATAAAACAATTCCATTTACCATACCATCAAAATAAATAACATACTACCAGAGGGGAAGAGGTTGGGTACATGATGAAGAAAGTAAAGAGAATAAAATACATTGTGACAGGAGACTATACCAGGGGGTGACCACACAATAGAGTACACAGGTGACATGTTTAATAAAAAATAAAACAAAATAAATAATATACTTAGGAATAAATTGATCCAAGAATCAAAAGACTAGTATATTTAAAACTGTAAAATATTGCTGAAAAAAATTAAGAAAGGCACAAATAAAAGGAAAGTCATTCTGTTTCATAAATTCAAAGACCTCATAATGCTAAGATGACACTACTACCCAAAGCTATCAACAGATTCAATAAAATACCTATCAAACTCCCAGTGGCAATTTTTGCAGAAATTGAAAATGTGTCTTAAATTCACATGAGATCCCAAGGGACCCCAAAACCAAAACATTCTTGAAAAAGAAGAACAAATTTGAAGGACTAATATGTCCCGATGCAGGAGAACCATGGGTGTATGTAAAAGAGTGTTTATAAAGACCAGAGAACTTAATGAAGAATGTGAAGAAGAGAAAGAATACCAAGTTTGATTATGGAAAATAAGAAGTTGTAGCATCAATGAATTGTTTTTTAATGGTTGCAAAGGATTGTTGGAGTTGGAATAACACAGGAAGAAGGAGTTGTAATGATATGAGGTGGTGGTCATAGAATAGAATTAGGATTTTGCAGATATTGGTTATGTGAATATCTAGAGGATAAGAGTAAGAGGTTGAGGTTGGTTGGAGTATAAGATTATTGCAGAAGAAGATTTCGTAGAATTGAACACCAGGGGCCTGGAAGAATCATCTCTTTTTTGTTCATCAGTTTATGTTGTTCATTATATTCCACAAATGAGTAAGATCATGTGATATTTATCTTTCTCCAACTGGCTTATTTCACTTAGCATAATGCTTTCCAGGTCCATCCATGCTGTTGCAAATGGTAAGAGTTCCTACTTTTTTACAGCAGCATAGTATTCCACTGTGTAGATGTATCACACCTTTTTAATTCACTCATCTGATCATGGGCACTTAGGCTGTTTCCAAATCTTAGAGACTATCCAACCTCATTAGGAAGGCAGGAGAGGGTTGAGGTGGGGGGCTAAGAGAGCAACCAAAGGACTTGTATGCATGCATATAAGCATAACCCATGGACGCAGACAGTAGGGGTGTGAGGGCATGTGCTGGGGGTGGGAACGGCTGGGGAGAGGTCAATGGGGGAAAAAAGAGGCATATGTAATACTTTAAACCAGGGGTCCTCAAACTTTTTCAAAAGGAGGCCAGTTCACTGTCCCTCAGACCGTTGGAGGGCCGGATTATAGTTTAAAAAAAAAAAACTATGAACAAATTCCTATGCACACTGCACATATATTATTTTGAAGTAAAAAAACAAAACGGGAACAAATACAATATTTGTATTTGCATGTGGCCCGCGGGCCATAGTTTGAGGATCCCTGCTTTAAATAATAAAGAATTTAAGTTAATAAAGAATCATCTTGTTCTGTATTAAAATCTTGAAATAATATGGAAAAGAATCACCATTAAGTAAAGGGGCTAAGGCTGTAGAGAAATAAAGAGGTTCATAGATAACATCAATACTGAGAAGTGGTAGATAAGAAAATCTTCAGAAAAGGAATGAGATGCAAAGTTGAAGAGGCAAAAGGGAGGAAGAAGGTAAAGGTCTGGAAGCTGCATTATAGAGCCTGGACACTTAACTCACCTCTGGGTCTAGGGTACTCAGGGCTGTGGGAGTAAAAGAGAATCACGACTTCAGAGCCAGACTTCCATCTCAGAACAAGGAGGAGAAAAGAACATGCAGTAAAGAGGTTTGGGAGGAAGGAAGAGAGCGATGGAAGGAGAAAGAGAGAGAGTTTGATATCCAGTCTAAATTTTCTCTTTCATTTCATTCTATATTTTAAAATCTTCATAGTTTTAATGCTATTTGTTTTTAATTTAATCTTATGCCTATGTTTTAGCTTTGGAAAGAATCATGTAGTAAAATATAACAAGTAAGTTCTTTAATTTAGTCAAAGCCACTGATCCATTGGATGCTACTCAGCTTTAAACTTAAAGAGTTAAATAGGAAGCCTAGATTGTTTCACAAACTTAAGTTTGAAAAGTTAATTACATATTTCAAAAAGTATTAGTGAATTTGTCAAAGATTATACTTTAAAATATATTTCTGTTTTCCACTCAAATCTTAGCAAAAGAGCATTAATTAAATGCATATAAACCGCTGCCAAATGACATTGAAGATGTTCTTCCCTAAGTACCTTCCAATCTACCATGTGCCAATGATGTTTCCATGCATTTATCCCCGTCATGTGACACCATGGACTCTTATTACTCCACAAGTAGTTCCAGGGGACGAATAGCCACATTCAGTAACCAGACAGGCTGCAGAAACAACTGTTCATGTGGAAATAGTAACAAAATTAAAATTTGCAATAACTTTGTTAGTCAGGGAACTTTAAAACTTTATTATGGGAATCAGTGCTTTCCAACACATCATGTTTCTTTGGTTTTAATTTTCAAGGGTCTACACTTTGGAAGGTCATAAATAATAGGAAGAAGGAGTGGAACAGCATCGATTCACTCTGAGACAGAGGAAAATTAATATAGAAACTATGGGCCTGTCTTCACTAATGAGGAACTGTTAGAAAGAACAATATCGATTTTTTAAAATGTATATACAATAAATGTCTTATTTATATATTATTGTATAAAGCTCAGAGAGGCAGTGGAAATCAGAAGGGAATTAATTTTTTTTGCACACAATTTTAGTCTCTAAATTATGAGACCCCAAAATAAAATCAATGAGTCAGCATCAAAAGAAATGAAGTGGGAGTGGGCGATAATCCTTTCCTCAGTAAAAGTGGTGAAGTTCTGCAGAAGCATTAACTTGACAAATTGAGCCTTTTCTGGAAATATAACTGTCACATTCATTTCAACTTTAAGAAATTCCTGAAAAAAATACTCATTTGTCTGTCTTGTTAGGTATCTGCTTTTGAAGTGAGGGTAGCAATTAGATGCACAATCTTTCAACTATTTTTTGTAAACTGATTCTTAATCTCCAACCTGGCAAAGTATACTTGCTGCTCTGTTGAATATCAAGGACACTTTGGCTAGTCTATCACCTCTATGCTCAATATTCTCATTTCCTTCTACTAAATATCTGCTTGCACTTTTTCTTCCTCTCCCTAATGTACTCACAGCTTTGGTCTTTGAAATCAGATAATTAATTCATTTTTCCACCAATTAAATAGTTTTGTTTCCTTTCCTATATGCCCTTTTGTAATACATAATTGCTACATTATAACAAATAATTTTAATGATTTTATTCTCTTGTATATTTTTCATGTGTGTTTATACCAATACTGGACATTTTAATATTTAATTTTCAAAGGACTACTTTGCCCAATTAATGTAAAAGGGGTTCTTGAAACAGCTAGATTATGAATTCACATTTTTTTAGTGCTCTTGGTGCAAAGAATACAACAAAGTTAGAGGTGGTGTGAGTTTTATTTTATTTATTTTTTAAAATCTACTTTTATTGATTTCAGAAAGGAGGGGAGAGAGAGAGACAGAAATATTTATGATGAGAGAGAATGATTGATTGGCTGCCTTCTTCACATCCCCTACTGGGAATGAGCCCACAACTTGGACATGTGCCCTGACTGTGAATCCAACCATGACCTCCTGGTTCATAGGTCGATGCTCAACCACTGAGCAACACTGGCCAGGCTGGTGTGAATTTTAAAATGACTTTTGATGTAAATGTAGCTGAAGACAGCTACTAGTTAAATAATTTACTTTAAGAATAGTTGTTCTATTATCTCAAAGAAAAATTAATTGCATGGGTGGAACAGTCACTGTAATTATATATCAGTTAGGATTGTAGCTATAACTTAACAGAAACCCCAATAAACAGTCAAGTAAAGAACGAAGGAAATAGTTAATTTCCCCATATAACAAAAATGTCCAAAGGGAGGCAACCAAGGCTGATGCAATCATTCAGCAATGTCACTGACCCACACTCCTTCCACTTCTTGATGTGAGTCTTCATACTCATGATTGTCAGGTGTGGGCCTCATTATCACATTACAGGCAAAAACAAACAAACAAACAAAAACAAACAAATAAAATCATGGAAGACCAAAGGGACAAAAAAGCTTTCTCTTTGAGGGACAGGGGCTTCAGCTACATATCATGGTCCCAGAAATGCATCACTCATCATCCTTAGCTGAATTTGGGCTGGAAAAGTGAGTATTTTCCCTTTCCAGACTCCTCCATCAATAAAGACAATAAAAAAGTGGCTTGCTCATAGTTTCTGACTAGTTAACTAATAGTTCCCTTCAGTATATGGCAGGTCCACCAAAAATTAATGTTCCCTTCCATCTGTAGGGCTATTACATGGAAATTGCTGTCCAGACACAGACTACATATTGTTACTTACTCGCACACTGCTTTCTGCATTCAGGAGTGCCCATGTGTCTTATTTTCATCAATAGAATGTAAGAAATGATGAGTGTCACTTCCAGGCCAGTGTTTTGTGAATGATAGATTTATTTGTGTCTCCTCAAAATTGATATGTTGAAAACCAACCCATAATGTGACGGTATTTGGAGGTGGGGACACTGAGAGGAGATTAGGTCATGGGAAAAGAAATTTAACAACCATATCATTTACAATAGGATCCAAAAGTATAAAATACTTAGAAATAAACTATCCAAGTGCAGGCAAGTCTTGAACACTAAAGAATTTAAAAGTGGGGAGATATGCCATATTAATGAATCAGAAAATTCAATATTGTTAAGATGCTAATTATTTATATAAATTGATCAGCTACTTGCAAAATTTATATAGAAATGAAAATGACTTCTAATAGTGAAAGCAATGTTGCAATATTGGAAAATTTACACTGACAGTTCTCTGAAGTGTGTGTTAATTCCGTAAAGGCAGGAGATAAATAAATAAAACATAACAGATTATCTAAGAACATCCATTCATATATAATCAATTTATTTTCAACAAACAATGCTATACCAATTCAAAAAAGAAAGAAATATCTTTTCAATGAATTATTTTAAAGCAACTGGATATCCATATAAAAACAAATGAATCTCTACCTTTATTTCACAATATACACAAAAATTAAGTTGAGGTAAGTCATAGACTAAATGTAAAAATTAAAAGTATCAGGCTTCTATAAAAAATACACAGGAGGTTATTTCCATAATCTTAGGTTAAACAAAAAATATTTTTGGTTAGATACAAAGAGCACAAATGAAAACCAAATAAATTGGTTAGTTGATAATTGATCAATTTAATATCAACAGAATTAAAACTTGGGATCATCAAAAGACACCATTAAACATGAATAGTATAGTTACAGATTAGGAGACAATATTCTCAATGCATTTATCTGGCAAAGGTGTTGTATCCAGGATATATATATATATATATATATATATATATATATCCTACAACTCAATAATTAAACAGATTATTTTTTAATGAGAAAAAGATTTAATAAGATACTTTGCAAAGGAAGATAATTAAATAGCCATTAAGAAGAAGAAAAGCATTCAAGATTATTAGACATTAGGGAAGGATAAATTACTAGTATATATAATTCCTCACTTACTAGAATGACTAAACTGGAAATAATCCAAATGTAACTCAACATAATAATAAATAAGAAAATTTGGTTATTATACAAGGAATAGTATTTAGTAGTAAAAATTAATGACCAATTAATACATGAAACTATATATATACATCTTTAAAACATTACACAGAGTAAAATCAAAGGAATTGAAACTATATGATTCCACTTATGTGAAGTTCTAGAATAGCAGACCTAATCTATTGTGGTCAAAATAAGAAAGGTGGTTGCTTACAGGTGAGGAATTGAGGAAAGGAATACGAGAGAACTTTCTGAGATGATGACAATATTATTTGTCTTGAAAGCAGGGTGGATATACAAGTTTATATATTTGTAATTAAGTTTTTTTAATTTCATGATACATGATTCAACATTAATGATGATATGGATGAAAAACTACAATGAGAAACATCTTTACTCAATTAATTGAAAAAAATCTGAAAGCTTGACAACATATACTTCAGTTGAGGCACTGGATAACAGATACTCATGTATATTGGTGCTGAGAATATAAATGCATGTTGATATAATGCCCTATGGTGAAAAATTTGGAAATACCTGGAAAACAATCACACATATTTACCTTTTGACACAGTATTCCTACTTCTTATATTCTATTCCAAAGATATGCTGCAAAACACAAAATGACCAAGTTTACTCATTGTGAATTATTTTGAACAGTAAAAAATAGATACAGCCTAAAGCTACAAATAAACTGTTGTAAATCATAATTGATTTACACAAGAACACTATGAAAACTCTTCTTAGCCTTTCCTCAAAAAGGGGGAGCTATTAATCTGAATAATAGCACAAAGGGGAAGGAAATAACCAAACTTTGGTGATAGCTGGGAAAAGAATGGTTGTTATACTAAGCAACCACTATATGTTCCTTCATAACAAAACTCATTTTTTTAAATTAAAGAATGTTTCCAACCCATATTGAAAAAATATATAAGTTTAAAGTTTTCATTATTAAAAATAAGTGAACTAAAGGGGTAATTCAAGATCTAAGAAAAAAAAAGATATTTACCATTACATTATGATAAAAAATAAAATAACACAAAAGAAAACAGCGATTTTCATATGTAAATCTAGGAGCTACTCTAAAAATTAGTGAAACATCTATTACAAGTCTAAAAGAGAGCAAAGCCAACAGGCTGAGAGAACGAGTATAGAGAGAATTAAAATCATAAGAGAATAATATTTATGAGAGTGGTGGATATATTTGAAACTCTTAATAAATTACTTGGTTTTCAAAAATGTAAGGTCATCAAAATTTTATTCAAGAAATTGAAAACTTGAATAAATTTAAAATTCTTAAAAGAATGTCCTCTAAAACACAGTTTTTTCAGTTAGTGTAGTCAATGATTTCTTTCAAATTAAACTTGTAGTTTTAAGGAACAGAGTGCAAAGAATAAGATGAAACTATTCATAACCCAACCTAGCACAGAAAAGAAACTATACTAATTTAATTTATGAATGTGGCTGTTAAAATCCCAAATAACACAAGAAGCTGAAATCCAGCCATAATGTTTATTAAAGAATAATCCAACATGATCAAATAAGGTTTATCCCAGAATTACAAGTATAACTTTTTTCTTCTTTCTATATTTTCTCCTGTGTTCCTCAAAATATCCCCATGGAATATATTGGTGAAAGAAGCACTAGAATTTTAAAAAATCACTCAACAGGCAGTTCTCTATAGGCCATAAAATCTGGTAGAAAAGGATTGCAGCTGTAATGGATTGGGAATGGAGATCGTTGAAGCAGCTCAGCCTAGAGGCAGACCCTAATCAAAGAAGCAAAGTGGGTATGGATAAGCAAAAGAATAGGTATAGTCATCATATGCTGAAGAATTTTTCAAAATGCAAATATCTCTAATTATCCTATACTAATAAAAGACAAACATGCAAATTGACTGTACTTTCGCTATGCCTTAAGCCACACCTACCAGCCAATCAGAGAGACTATATGCAAATTAACCCAACCAAGATGGCGGCTGGCAGCCACAAAACTGGAGCGAGCAAGAGGCTTGCTTGCTCCAGTGATGGAGGAAGCCAAGCTTCCCCACCTGACGCGGCCCAGCTCTGAGCTCCACTGAAAGCAACAAAGTTTCAATTATAGAAGAAAAATAAACCCCAGATACCTGCTTTCAGCCAGCCATGGCCACAGAGCTGGAGCGAGCAGGAGCCGGCTCTGAGCTCCACTGAAAGCAACAAAGTTTCAATTATAGAAGGTAAACAAACCCCAGATACCTGCTTTCAGCCAACCGAGGCCACAAAGCTGGAGTGAGCAGGAGTGGGTTGCCCCTGGTGATGGAGGAAGCCAAGCTTTCCGCAGGCCTCTGCTAAAGGCAACAAAGTTTCAATTATAGAAGGTAAATAAATCCCAGAATTTAAAAAAAAAAAAGAAAGAAAAAAAGGAGAGGCTGGGAGCTTACGTCACCAGGGTGCTTGGCCAGCCTGAAAATGGCCCTCAGCCCCTCACCCAGACTGGCCAAGCACCCCAGTGGACCCCCCCCACCCTAAAGGGGGTGTGGCCAGCCTGAAAACAGCCATCAGCCCCTCACCCAGGCTGACCAAACCTCCATGGAGTGAGGGTCCCCACTGGGGTGGACATCCTCCCAGGGTTCCCACACTGTAAGAGGGCATAGGCCAGGCTGAGGGACCCCCCGAGTGCACAAATTTTTGTGCACCGGGCCTCTAGTACAGTAATAAAAGTAAAAACAACAAGAAACTCACTAAGGAGCTACTTGATATGCAACCCAAAATTTCTCAAAGACATTTGATCAGAGTCCTAACCTGAACTACTTATTCAGTTATGATCCTATAGCCTACTCCCAGACCTGGTTCAGTTCACAAATGCAGAGTCTCTTGAAAAGCGGGAGGCTCACCACACTTCATGACAGATTCTCTTAATCAGAACAAGGTACAGTATGAAAATTCCTGCTAGGCTTTCTAAAGCAATGTGAAACCATTCACTTTCACACCAGTACCTGGGGAAAGAAAAAAAGTAAGTATTGGTGATGAGTGGGGTGAGATTAGTGGATACTTATACTAACTTAACCAACACTATTTTCTTTGGGATTCATAAATTCATGACAGCCAATTCCATAACTGTCAGAATTTATTCCATTATCAGAATAGAAATAAATGAAATTTCAGGTGAGAAATGCATTGTGGAGAGTGACTACAGTTTTTGGACAGGTTTAAGCCTTGGACTAATGAGAGGGCATGGTCCTCTTGGGACAAAGCCACGTGCAGGTCCCAGTTTGGAGGGCAAAGCCCTCCCAGCACAATTATAGCCAAAGCCTATGGTTGTAAGCTTGACCTTATGGTCCGAACCTGTGGGCCCAGGTGGCTGAGTGATATGTGTTGCGGAAGATGCAGCAAGTGCTGCCAAAACAAAGCTTGATAGAGTTCTCAGGTGCATGTAATTAAGTAGATTTGAAACATGTGAGAACATTGTAAACATCTTGACCACGCCCTTGCTTTGCCTCCTGGGATCTGACTACAATATAAAGACTCAGCTTGCAGGCTGTGGCACTGTCTCTCCATCCGAGAACAGTGTCCCACTTGGCCCCAACTGTATTCTCCGATCTGTCTTCTTTAATCCTTCACCGTTCCTCCTCAGGTTCACCCCTGGCCATGCTGGATGTGGTTCAATGGAGTTTTTGGCAAAGACTATTTTTAGGAGGCCTAATGTACCCCAAATTATATAATGAATATTATTCAAGTTCTTGCATAAATAGATGGAATGGATGCCTTGAACAACTGAAAGAATTCCCACACTGACTGCCTGACTCATGGAATAAGGGATATTGTGGTACAAAAAATAGTGGACCTATACTTCTAAATAAGATTAGTTTAGTATGTTTTATCAATACATAAAAACTGTTATATTTTAAAAATAATATTTATAAAGACACCATGGAAATCATGAGAATTTAGTTAACTAAAATTCCACAAAGGAAGAGCCCTTATTATCTGGGCTGATAATTGCTAACCATTTATTGCCCTTGGAGGCATTCACTGATGCTGAGGTTGAGTAAGAATACACTTGGCTTGGGTAAAGGCACCCAAATGTAGAAGAGAGAAACAGTAGACTTTTGACAGATGTGATGGATTGGAAACTGAAAGATTTCCAAACAAATATCAAGTTTGCACCATGAGATGTTAGCTAGGTTCTTTGTGCAAGACAGTAAGGAGCAGCCAAGAAATTTATACATGGCAAAGTAAAATCCCCTTAAGTGAACAGGATACAAGTCTTGCTGGGGGTGGAAAGCCTGACATAAATACAGAGTTTCACAAGACACTTGCCAGATTTTGAAGCTGTTTGGGGTAGGAGTTAAAGCATTAAGCTCAAATTTTCCAAAAAACAGAACTGCTTCTTATGTAAATTTTAGGGCTGAGAAAATGAGATTAACCACTACTCAATCAAAAGCCAAAGAGAACCAAATATGAGGAACAGGGTTGAACCAGAATTGGACTAAATTTTACTAAACACAGCAGAAGACAGGATGAGTAACTCTGAAGATGAGTTAATTTAAAATGTCCAAAACACAAAAGGTAGAAAAAACAGAAATAAAAAGACATATATGTATCTGGAGTATCAGAAGGGGAGTAAAAATGAGACAGAGCAATATTAGAAGAGATAATTATTTTTTTAAAAATTGAAAAACTGATGAAATATATAAACTCACAAATCAAAAGGTGGAGGAAACAGAGAAGGATCAATAAAAAGAAAATCCAACCATGGTCAAACTACTGAAACCAAATCCCAGTCTAACACAGCTAAAGAATAAAAGACATATCTTCAATAGAGTTGCAATGGATATGTTAGGCTGCTTTTACAGCAGAAACTGTAGAAGCCACTGCACATATCTTATTTTGAAGTAAAAAAACAAAACGGGAACAAATACAATATTTGTATTTGCATGTGGCCTGCGGGCCGTAGTTTGAGGACCCCTGGCCTAGAATATTACAAAACTGACAAAAGATATTCATAGCTTCAAAGACCACTACAAATCACAAATGGAATAAAACAAAAATAATACCTATACTTATCACATTAACATGCCAAAAACAAAAGACATAGAGCCCGGGCTGGGTGCTCAGTTGGTTGGAGCATTGAGCCATACACCAAAATGTTGCAGGTTTGATTCCCAGTCAGGGCACATACTTATGTGGTGGGTTCTATTCCAGGTTGGAGCATGTACAGGAGGCAGCTAATCAATGCTTCTCTCTCACATATCTCTCACTCTCTCTGTTCCTCTCTCTCTCTCTCTCTCAAAAAATCAATAATAACATATCCTCAAGTGAGGATTTTAAAAAAGATATAGAGAGAACCTTAAAATTTTCCAGAAAAAAAAATACATAATATCTTCAAAGGATAAAAAGTGAGACAGATAGCTGACTTCTCAAAAGAAGCAGTCAAAAATTGTATTAGTTTGCAAGGACTGCTATGACAAAGTATCATAGACTAGGTAGCTTATACAGAAATTTAATTTCTCATAGTTTTGAAGGACAGAACTATGAGATCAATATATCAGCAAGGTTGATTCCTTTGTAGGCCTTTCTCCTTAGCTTCTAGATGGCTGTCTTCTCCAAACTTCATACAAGTTTAGTGGACACAGACACAGAAAACTTATACCATACAAAGTTTCAATGTACAATTCAGTGGTTATATCATTTACAAAATGATCACCTTAATAATCTAGGACCCATTGACCCCATACATAGTTATTACAATCTTATTTACTAGTAGAGGTCTGGTGCACGAAATCCTTGCCCGTAGGGTCCCTAGACCTGGCCAGCAATCAGGGCCAATCAGGGCCTTCTGGCTGCCGGCCAGGGCCTTCCTTCATTCTTAGACTTTTATTATATAGGATATTCTCTTAGTGAGAAAATCAACAGAAAGATAGAAAACATAATGTTATAACTAGAAAACATAAAAAAATACCAGAAATGAAAAATATATTAACTGAAAAGAAGAATCAGGGAATCAGCAGTGAAGTAGATAAATTAGAGGATCAAATCAGAGATTTGGAAAATAAGAAAGCAAATAACACCCAATCATAAGAGCAAAAAGAAAAAGAATCCCCCCCCCAAAAAAAAAAAATTAACAGGAACAAGACAGGGATGACCTCTTTCACCACTCTTGTTCAGCATAGTACTGGAAGTCCTGGCCATAGTGATCAGACAAGAAGAAGAAATAAAAGGAATCCAAGTTGGAAAGGAGAAAATAAAACTCACATTATTAGCATATGACATGACACTCCATAATGACATAGACACCAAAAAAAAAAAAAATACAAAAGATCAATAAAACCAAGATATCAAGGTAGTTTTTTGGAAGGATAAACAAGATTGATGAACCTCTAGCCAGGCTCACCAAGAAGCAAAGAAAGAGGACACAAATAAACAAAATTAGAAATGAAAGAGGCAAAATAACAATAGACCCCACAGAAATACAAAGGATTATAAAAAAAATACTATGAACAATGCTATTTCAACAAACTGGTAAAGTTAGAAGAGATGGACATATTACTAGAAAAATACAACCTTCCAAAATTCAATCAGGAAGAATAAAAAATATGAATAAGCCAATAACTATGAAGGAAATTGAAGAAGTAATAAAAAAAAACTTCCAGCAAACAAAAGCCCTGGGCCAGACATCTTCACAGGGGAGTTTTGCCAAACATTCAAAGAACTAAAACCTATCCTCCTCAGACTATTCCAGTAAAGTAAAGAGAAAGGCACACTTCTAAGCTCTTTCTATGAAGCCATCATTAGTCTAGTCCTAAAACCAGATAAAGACACTATAAAGAAAGAGAATTACAAGCCAGTATCTCTGATGAACATAGATGTTAAATTCTCAACAAAATCCTAGCAAATCGAATCCACCATTACATTAGAAGATCATACACCATGACCAAGTGGGATTTATTCCAGGGATGCAAGGCTGGTACAATATCCGCAAATCAATAAAATTGATACATCACATAAACAAATTGAGAGACAAAAAACACGTAATCATATCAATCAATGCAGAAAAAGCATTTGACAAAATCCAACACCCTTTCTTGATAAAAACTCTCAGCAAAGTGGGAATAGAGGGATCATACCTCAACATAATAAAAGCCTTATACAACAAACCTACAGCCAACATCCTACTCAATGGGAAAAAACTAAACTCATTTCCCCTAAGAACAGGAATAAGACAGGTATGCCCACTTTCACCACTCCTGTTCGATATAGTACTGGAAGTGCTAGCGATAGTGATCAGACAAGAAGAAGAATTAAAAGGCATCCAAATAGGAAAAGAAGAAGTAAAATGGTCATTATTTGCAGATGACATGATATTGTACATAGGAAAACCTTAAAGGCTCCATATAAAAACTACTATATTTAATAAATGAATTTGGAAACATAGCAGGATACAAAATTAACACCCAGAAATATATGGCATTTTTATACATCAATAATAAACTTACAGAAAGAGAAACAAACAAGCAAAAAACAATCCCATTTAAAATTGCAACAAAAAATTAAGATACCTAGGAATAAACTAAACTAAGGAGGTAAAAGACCTGTACTCAGAAAACTACAGCACACTGAGTTTAAGAAATAAACAAGTGGAAGAATATATCGTGTTCATGGACTGGTAGAATTAACATCATTAAAATGTCCATACTACCTAAAGTAATCTATAAATTCAATTCAATCCCAACAGCATATTTCACAGACCTAGAACAAACTCTGCAAAACTTTATATGAAATAAAAAAGACCCTGAATAGCCACAGCAATCTTAAGAAAGAAGAACAGGAGAACCAAGATGGCAGCATAGGTTAACACCGGAGTTTGGTGCCTCGAACAACCACTTCAAAAATACAACTAAAAGACGGAACGGACATCACCCAGAACCACAGGAAGGCTGGCTGAGGAGAGATTCTACAACTAGAAGGAAAGAGAAATCCATACTGAGACTCAGAGGAGGCGCAGTGCGGAGGTGAAATACTAAGGTGCGGAGTGCATGTGGAGCGGGCCGGCGGCGGAGGGTGCAGTTGTTGTTTTCAATCGGGAGGGAGTTTCAGACTCTGAGATCCAGATCCGGGCAAGTCTCTAGGGACCCAGATTCAAACGGGAGAAGCGGGAAGGCAGCTTTCTCTCCGAGGTTTGCAGCGGTTGCAGAGCCGCTGGAGACTGAACTGAGAGCAGCCATAACTGCTTGCCCCACCCGCCCTGTAGATCCCCTGGGACCCGCCCCACCCACGCCCTGCACAGAGGCATTTGCCGGATAGCCTCAGGCAAAGGCTAGATCAGCACTGCCCTAGAGATTCAGCACAGAAGCTCTCCCACTGCAGACACAGCTGACTCTCATAGCCAGTTAGCCTGGAGGTCAATTCACCCCTAGTATTGCCGACAACAATTAAAGCTTAACTACAACAAGACTGCGCACAAAGACCACAAGGGGGTGCACCAAGAAAGCATAAAAAATTCGGAGACAAAAAAAACATGACAGAAATGGAGGATATAGAGCTAAAAAACGCACTTTTGAGGGCTTTCAATAATTTGCTAGAAACTGCCAATAAACTTGATGAGAGCCTCAAGAAATCTACTGAGACCCTCGATGTTGTGATAAAGAACCAACTAGAAATTATGCATTCGCTGACTGAAATAAAGAATATCATACAGACACCCAACAGCAGACCAGAGGAGCGCAAGAATCAAGTCAAAGATTTGAAATGCGAAGAAGCAAAAAACACCCAACCAGAAAAGCAAAATGAAAAAAGAATCCGAAAATACGAAGATAGTGTAAGGAGCCTCTGGGACAGCTTAAAGCACACCAACATCAGAATTATGGGGGTACCAGAAGATGAGAGACAGCAAGATATTGAAAACCTATTTGAAGAAATAATGACAGAAAACTTCCCCTACCTGGTGAAAGAAATGGACTTACAGGTCCAAGAAGCGCAGAGAACCCCAAACAAAAGGAATCCAAAGAGGACCACACCAAGACACATCATAATTAAAATGCCAAGAGCAAAAGACAAAGAGAGAATCTTAAAAGCAGCAAGAGAAAGAGACTCAATTACCTACAAGGGAATACCCATACGACTGTCAGCTGATTTCTCAACAGAAACTTTGCAGGCCAGAAGGGAATGGCAAGAAATAGTCAAAGTGATGAATAACAAGAACCTACAACCAAGATTACTTTATCCAGCAAAGCTATCATTCAGAATTGAAGGTCAGATAAAGAGCTTCACAGATAAGGAAAAGCTAAAGGAGTTCATCACCACTAAACCAGTATTATACGAAATGCTGAAAGGTATCCTTTAAGAAGAGAAAGAAGAAGAAAAAGGTAAAGATACAAATTATGAACAACAAACATGCATCTATCAACAAGTGAATCTAAGAATCAAGTGAATAAATAATCTGATGTACAGAATGAACTGGTGATTATAATGAATCAGGGACATAGAAAGGGAATGGACTGACTATTCTTGGGGGGGAAAGGGGAGTGGGAGATGCGGGAAGAGATTGGACAAAAATCGTGCACCTATGGATGAGGACAGTGGGTGGGGAGTGAGGCCGGAGGGTGGGGCGGGAACTGGGAGGAGGGGAGTTATGGGGGGGGGGAGGGGGAAGAGGAACAAATGTAATCTGAACAATAAAGATTTAATTAAAAAAAAAGAAGAAATTGGAGGAATTACAATACCAGATATCAAGCTGTATTACAAAGCCACTGTTCTCAAAACAGACTGGTACTAGCACAAGAACAGACATATAGGCCAATGGATAAGAACAGAGAATCCAGAAATCAACCCAAGCCATTATGCTCAATTAATATTTGACAAAGGAGGCAAGAGCATACAATGGAGTCAAGACAGTCTCTTCAATAAATGATGTTGGGAAAATTGGACAGATACATACAAAAAAAAATGAAACTAGATCACCAACTTATACCATACACAAAAATAAACTCAAAATGGATAAAGGACTTAAACGTAAGATGGGAAACCCTAAAAATATTAGAAGAATTCTCAGGCAGCAAAATATCAGACATATGTCATAGCAATATCTTTATGGATATATCTCCTAAGACAAAGGAAACTAACAAGAAAATAAACAAATGTGATTACATCAAAATAAAAAGCTTCTTCACAGCAAAAGAAACCATCAACAAAAAAACAAGAAAGCCCACTGCATGGGAGAACATATTTGCCAATGTTATCAAAAATAAGCATTTAATCTCCATAATTTACAGGGAACTCATACCACTTAACAAAAGAAAGATAAATAATCCAATAAAAAAAAATAGGCAAATGACCTAAATAGACAGTTTTCAAAAGTGAACATACAGAAGGCCAAGAGACAATTTAAAACATGCTCAAAGCCGTGAGATGCAAATCAAAATGACAATGAAGCACCAACACACCTGTCAGAATGGCTATCATCAACAAATCGACCAACGACAATTGCTGATGAGGATGTGGAGAGAAAGGAACCCTTGTATACTGCTGGTGGGAATGCAGACTGGTGCAGCCACTGTAGAAAACAGTATGGAGTTTCCTCAAAAACTTAAAAATGGAACTCCTATTTGACCCAGTAATTTCACTTCTAGAAAGAAATGCCAAGAAATCAGAAACACTAATCAGAAAGAGTATATGTACCTCTCTGTTCATAGCAGCACAATTTACAATAGCTAAGATTTGGAAACAGCCTAAGTGCCCATCAGCAGATAAGTGGATTAAAAACTGGAGTACATTTATACAGTGGAATACTATGCTGCTGTCTAAAAGAAAGAACTCTTACCATTTGCAACAACTTGGATGGACCTGGAAAGCATTATGCTAAGTGAAATAAACCAGTCAGAGAAAGATAAATTTCACATGATCTCACTCATTTGTGGAATATAATGAACAACATAAAGTGATGAACAAAAATAAATCTAGAAATTTAGAAGCATGAACAGACCATCAAACCTTAGAGGGAAGGCATAGGAGGGTGAGGGAGGGTGGGGTAAGAGGTCAACCAAAGGACTTGTATCCATGCATATGAGCATTACCAATGGACACAGACAATATGGGCGTGGGGGCATGTGCTGGGAAGCAGGAGCGAGTGGGGGAGAGGTCAATGAGGGGAAAAGGAGACATATGTTTTTAACTTTCAACAATAGATACAGAGACATAGAAGCATGGAACAGACCATCAAACCTCAGAGGGAAGACAGGGGAGGGTAGGTGGGAAGAGATCAACAATGAACTTATATACAGACATGCATAACCCGTGGACACAGACAATGGGGTGGTGAGTGCCTGGGGTGGGGGATGTGAGAAGGCTGGAAGAGGTTAATGAGGGGAAAAGGTGGACCTATGTAATACTTTCAATAACAAAGATGAAAAGAAAGGAAATAACACAAGTATCCACTGCATTGAGGATAAGTTGATTGAACCTAATGACCAAAATAAATAAATAAAAATAAATACACAAATAAATAAATACATAAATACATAAATAAAGAAGGAAGGAAGGAGTTAAGACAGAAAAAAAATGATAGTATAAGGACACTTGGGGACAACTTCAACATTCATATCATGGGAGTGTTAGAAGGAGTAGATAAAGAGCAACAGTTAAAAACCTATGTGAAAAATAAATAAATAAATAAATACCTTATGTAAAAAAATAATGACCTAAATCATCCCTAAGTTGGTGAAGGAAATAGACACAGAAATCCAGGAAGCACAGAGAGTCCCAAAAAAGATGAACCTAAAGAGGCCACACTAAAACACATTATAATTAAAATGCCAAAGGTTAAAGACAAATATGGAATCTTAAAAGCAGGAACAGCAAAACAGCTAGTTATCTACAAGGAAGCTCCCATAAGACACTCAGATGATTTCTCAACAGAAATTTTGAAGGCCAAAAGGGATTGGCAAGAAATATTCAAATTTCCTTTTCTTATATGGATACCAGTCATATTGGATTAGGGCATACTCCAATGCCTCATTTAACTTAATTATCTCTTTTTTAAAAATCCTTGTAGGTGGAACTTTTTTTTGGGGGGCGGGGTGTTGTTTGTCTGGGTTGTTTTTAACTATAAATCTACAAAGCATTTTGATCACTGTGTTTCTAAATTTACTGTTTGCAAGTGTCCATTTAAATTTCTATTTGAAAATAAGAATGATTTTGGAATTGTGTATATTTTATTGTGGTGGTGATTTAAGGAACATTATGTCTCTTTTTCATAGACTCTGATCCTCTTATGACCTACAAGCAAACAAATAACACTTTCTAGATTATTGGTAACCTACATTATGGTTCCTGGGGTTTTTGAACTGAATTTCCGTGCAAATGTCTTCAATAGCTTAAACAAATAAGCAAACCAGTGCAGCTTGACTCAAAGGTAATGAATGGACCAGAGTTACTTCTCTTTGTCTTTTAGGTTTCCCAGCTTTCTAAAAACCGATACAATCTATAGTGGAATGGTCATCCATCATACCTGATTTATGTAAGTCATATTTAATAATTTGACTGGGTACTGTCAAGAAACATAATGTATTCAGGAAATACTAAGTTGATTCACATAGAACAAGCAAGCTCTGGTGTGTCAGCATTTGAGAGTACTTCTGCCATGACCATGTCATGTAACTACTAGTTTTCCCTTTTCTTAAATGATCTCATTATAACAATTACAATACCTTACATGTGTATATGACTCTGGTGCTTTTACAGACATTATCTCTTTTGATATATGTCAGTGATGATGTTATTATTGCCCTCATTTCAGGGAGATTAAAATCTCAGACTCTGAAATGAAACTGATGAGAATTTGAAAATTAAAATAAATAAATACTCTCCAAATACAGTCAGATTCAGATATTCTTTGAGGTTAGTTAGGATTTCAACATAATTTAGCCCATTATGAAAATAGAAGACAAAAGTTTGAAACAAAATAATTGCATATCTAGAATTATAATACCTCCAAAAACTTTCCTTCAAAAGTGAAGGTAAAAATAGACATTTGCAGAGAAAAATTGAAAAATTTAATCATCAGCAGGAGACCCATGATTAGAAAATTCTAAAGGAGATCCTCAGGCAAAAGCAAAATAGTCTTAGATCAAAGTAAAGAGAAGCAAGAAGAAATCAAGAGTAATAGAAAGGGTAACAGTAGAAAATTAAATGAATATTGACTGTAAATGAATATTGACTGTCATTTTGACTTCCAGCATTCAAAGTTTATATAGAATTAAAATATGTGATGGCAATAGCTCACAAATAAAACAGTGAAAAAGTTAAAATCTTCTAAGGTCCTTAAATTACACAAGAAGTGATAAAATATTTTTTCTAGTTTATTAAATCAAGGATTCATGCTGTAATATTTAGAGTTATCACTAATCAATTGGGATAGCATAACTAATAGGTCACAGTTACGATAAATGCATATATAATATATGAAATGGTTTTCTATATTCAAACAACAATTTAAAATGAAATTTTAAAAGCTACCACTTATAATAGCATCAAGCATCATTAGATTCCTGGGAATAAATAGGGTGAACTCTACACAGAAAACTAAATGTATTATTGAGGGAAATTAAAGGCCTTAATAAGTGGAAAGATATAGTATGGTCAGAAATCAGATTATAAAGATAGTCTTCCTCTGCAAACTGATCTATAGATTCCATATAATTCTATTTAACATCCAAATAGGTTTTGTGTTGTGAAAATTGACAAGAAAATCTTAAAATGGGTATAAAAATGCAAAGAGCCAAGAATACATGAGAAATCTTTAAGTGTACAGAATAAAATTGAAAGACACACTATGTTGGATAAAAAGATTATAAAAACTACAATAACAAATATAGTCTAGAATTGGTGTAAAGATAGACCAGTAATCAGATAAACAAAATAGAGGGTCCATAAATACACCTAGACATATCTACACCTATATAGTCCCTGAGTGATGACAAGGTTACACAATATTGCAGTGGGGAAAGAATGATCATTTCAATTAATCACAGTGGATTACTTCTATAGATGGGGCATAGTGACTATGCGGGGCATGTGGAGGGCATGGGATTCTGTTAGCGCCTCTCTATTTGCATGGTAGCTATCTGAGTATGTTTGCCTTGTGATAATTCACTGAGCAAAGCACTTATGATTTGTGTACTTTTGTGTTATATTCCCAGGATACATTTATTTTCAAACTGTTAAAATGAATGAACTAGAGCTACATTTAGCAACATGAATAAATCTTCGTAATATAACTCTAAGTGACAAAAGGAAGTATCAGAAGACTATATAGAGTATGACACTCTAAATTAGGGGTCCTCAAACTACGGCCCACAGGCCACATGCAAATACAAATATTGTATTTGTTCCCGTTTTGGTTTTTTACTTCAAAATAAGATATGTGCAGTGTGCATAGGAATTTGTTCATAGTTTTTTTTAAAACTATAGTCCGGCCCTCCAATGGTCTGAGGGACAGTGAACTGGCCCCCTGTTTAAAAAGTTTGAGGACCCCTGCTCTAAACACTCAAAAACAAGCAAGAATATATTATTTTAAGGCCACATATATCTGAGTAAAAGCAACAAAATAAGCAAGGAAATGAAAAATACAAAAATTAGAAAAATTGTCTTTGGGGATAAATAGATAATGGAATATGGGAGTAGGACATAGTTTAGAAGTAACTGATTGATAATATCCTAGAACCCAGAGTTTGTGATGAGCATATGGATGTTTACTATTAAATGGATAAATAAAAATATGTAAGAAATGGATGCAATGCTAGAGACGATGGGATGTCATTTTATGTATTTGTAGGCCAAATAAAAAATTAAAAAACTAAATATAGGTCAACTAATTCTGAAACTAGTAACTTAGATAGCAAAACTAGGCAAGATCATCAGTGACTTGATTGTCCCAAATTGTCTATTTTAGGACTTAAGATGAGGAGTAGCACACTCTCCTCACTGTTCTACACCCAGTTCTAAGGAGAGGCGTGGCTAGCCACATTAGCACAGTGCTTATAAATTTAGTCTCTAGAATTCAACTACCGAGGCCCAAATTCTGGATCTACCACTTACCAGTTCTGGGCAGAGTACTTAAGTTCCCCAAGCTTCATTTTTCTAGTTTGCAAAATATAGATAACCATAGTATATATTGCATATAGTAAAACACATTTTAAAAAAAGACTAGAACAATATGGCACAGAGACAATAGTCAACAAATATTAGCTCTTCTTATAGAAAGGCAACCCAAATTATGAAAGACATTTGTTCAGATCTAAGATCGTATCTGGCTCGGAGTAGCCCTGTTTATTGATTTCCTATGACTTATTGTCATTTTTATCTGTGAATCATCTGATAATTTCTAATTCTTTTCTGTTGCTGTTAAACATATGGGATTCAGTTTGCAAATCATCTCCTCCTAACCACGGACCTCATTTGGCCCTCTTAGCACCAGCTCGCTGTTAAACACGGGTTGAGAGTGAAATGGGAAACTTGGTCTGACAGACCTTGTGGTGATGCGGCAGGAAGACGGAGTTTATTATGCAGTTTGGAGTGAGGTGGCAGATTACTGCTTGTTGGACGGCTACCTACACTAATCCAAGCCTCAAAGTAATTTCGGTTTCAGATATTTATTTTGAATTTACTACATGGTTAATGATGGGGGATATTACATTTATTTTTTAAGCTGATAGTTATTCCTTCAAGCACATGATCAATGTCAAACAAATCATGTAGCTCCCCAAAAGGATATTGCTTATATGAGGCTTTCCACTACCTGAGGCAGAAGGGAAAAGAATGGGATTAGGATCTAAAAGAGATTTGATGGCTGTCATTTCCACAATAGGAATGTTGACAAGGGGAATAAATAACGTCTGGAGAGCAACTTGTAAAACTGGGTTAAAAGAAGATCTGTACGGGCATGGCCGGGTCTGATGCTGCCTGCCAATCCGATTATATTTTATTAGTCAGCTGCACTGTATTCCGTGATTCAGTTTGTGGCTATCCAAAGGGGTCACGAGCCGCAGTAGCTCATATTTCCTGAACATATTTTGGCAGAAATTGTGGATTGTTTTAAGAGAATGCCAACTAGTGTGAGAATAAAGACAAAGGGCTTCTTTGTAGTTATTTAACATCATCCAACTACCAACCAAGGAGAGACAGGAGGCAGCCTCCTTTGTGAGACTGCAGTGCACACTCAGGTACATCAGAGACAAGGGATGTTCTCTCCACTAGAAAGCCATACTTCACATGCATAGGACTTACGCATATACAAATCTAGTTTCTCTGGGGAAAGCCAGATTGTATTGTTTTGAGATCTCCACCCGAGGTTAATTCCAAGAGCCTCCCTTGGCTCTTGTCGGCACTTTTTTTCTATTTCTAAAAATGATGAACTCAGGTCTTTTATTTTGCATCTTCCTTATTCCCATTCTTATCTTACTGTTTTCCAATTCTTTGACTTCTCTTTTTTGTACCTAAGCAATATGTCTCCTCCAGGTTTCACATATTTACCTACCCAATCTAGATCTCATCGCTGACCAATTTATTTACCTTCTTATTCATATTATCAATTCTTTTTCTCCCTTACTAGTAATCTTCTGGAACAACCGTCCAATCTTGGGCCAAGCTAACCATTTAGCTACTCTTTCTAATACTGAGGCTGCTCATGCTGCTGAGAAGATTGATGATACCAGAAATGCACAACTTCCATACCTAAAGCCTTTTGCAAATCCTGTGATCACTATTCAAGATTCTCCTCAAGTTCTTTCATATCATTTTGCCTGTAAACCCCCTCATATATATTCTAAAAAAATTATATTTTTCCTCCCAAAGAAATTAATAATGATCAGTATTCAATGTTTTCAATTTAGAACCTGCCTCCACTGACTTATCTATATGAGAAACAAGTCAGCAGTGTGATTCAGACCAGGATCATGGTGGGAGCCAAGCCTGTTTATACCACTGGTTATGTGCGTGACCTTCAGCAATTACATAACTTCTCTAATGTCTGGGTTTCCCACATACAAACGGATGAAAATACAGGTAATTTTGAGATTATTCTCAAGTAAAATAGTAAAAAAATCATATGCATACATATATAGAAAAGAGAGAACTGAGAATAGTGCTTCCAAGTTAGTGAATACTCAATAAATATTCACTATAAAATTAATTGCTATTGTTATATTTATACTTATTTCTGCCTCCTTCTCTCCTGTGTCAGAAAGATGTCTCTTGTTCTGTCCAAGACTAATTTCTCTATTTTCTCATGCTTCATTGATACCACAGTCCATCAATTTTTCTTCTCTTATCCTATATTTTTCAGTCTCTCAGCACATAAACCAATTCATACACACACATGTGGACACACACACACACACACACACACACCCAGCAATCCTATCTCTGACCTTCTCTTTTCTCTTTACAATTATGCTTCCATAACAATAGTTAAAACTCACTAGCTAATAGTTAACTAAAAACAGTTCTAGCAGATATACAAATAGTTATGCCATTAGTTATATATGTAACTATTATATATGCAAATATATAACTACTAGAGGCCCACTGTGTGAAATCGCACAAAACCCAGATCCAGCTGCCTTGCTGTGCACGCAGCCCTGCCCACCTTGAAGACAGTTGTGGACGGAGATAAGAATAGTTTCCTGCTCTAACCTTTCCTTCTCAGGAGCACTTAAACTGACCTTTGTTGGAAGATGAGAATTGAACAGAGCAATACTTGCTTGTTCCCTGCTGAACGTCATGTGCCTTTTGGGGTTTGGTCATGGTGTAGTGACGGCGTCACAGCCACGGGCTTTTTATGATATAGATTACATAACTATGACAATAATATATTGCAACTAATATAATATATGTAACTATTCTCTTGTTCAACTTCAATTCTATTGCTACACCCACACAAAAATGACATTTGATAAAATAATCAATGACTTCCAAATTGTTACGTTCATACACATTTAATGCCACTCTCGGGTTACCACTTATTAAATGCGTGCCTAGCATGGTGTGATGCAGTTTTGTGTGTATTTGTACATTTCATTCTCACAAGGATTCTAGGAGGTAGGCATCTTACTATTGTGTAGAGGAGGAGAGAGAAGCTCCTGGGTGTCACCCATCCAGTCACCCTTCATTCACTGAGTGAAAACTATTCAATAATCACTGTTCCCGCTCTCCATGGAGCTCACAGTTTGGAGAGAGAGAGAGACCGTAAATTGTCTAACAAGCAACTTATACCAACTGAGGTAATAAAGAATTCCATGTTTGACAACAGCCGTGTTGGAAAGGGCAGGAGGCCCTCTCTGAAGAGATGAAATCAAGCAGATAGCTGAAGGCTGGAACATGTCTGCGTAAAGCGGCGGTCCAGGAAAAGAAGAAGCTAGACAAGAGCTTCAGGAGCTGGAGTTTGGTTCCAGTTTTCCCAAATGACGCCAGGCAGGGTTAGCCATGGGTCTTCCTCTCCTATGACACTGTGCACCCATTTTCATGTAGCTGAGACCCTAAGCACCATTGACAGGTGTGCAGCCCTTAGCACTTGCCTAGCATACAACAAATGATAATAAAGAAATGTTTATTGAACCAACTGCTGGCATTTTATCCTAATGGGGATTGCCCACATAATTTGAGGGCGGGAGGCCGGGAATTTGATCATTTCAAGCAGGGTCTTCACATCCTGTGTGGTTACTACCTGGTCCTCAGTGTTCTTTTACCTGGTTGCTCAAATGAATTATGTGCAGTGAACTGCTGGTATTTGGAGATGAACGAGGCTGACAAACTGAAGTCTATGTGCTATCTCAGTTCAGTTTCAATACTTCCCTATCACTGCCAACTATTGGGTTTTTATATCAAAGAGACAGCAATTAGCATCAAAGTTTGGCTGATAAATTTTTTAAGAAATGGTAGACTTTTCGTCTGAGACTTATGAATATGCATGTTAGAAGCTGTTCTTCTTTCAGTGTGGCCTCCTGGAGAGAATACTAAACCGGAAGGTCAAAGCCTTGAGTTTCTTTGTTGGCTTTGCCACTCATTCCCTCGGTGACCTTGGACAAGTTGCTCAGTCACTCTGCAGGCAACTGTTTCTTTGTTGATAAAGATGTGAGTAATGATAGCTAAAGCAGCCTTCCATAGAGGAACGTTGTGAAGATTAATGAGACACTGTTTATAAGCCACTTTGAGCTCTCTGAAAGAAAGGTGCTGTGTAAATACAGAGTGCTGCTATTGCTATTCAACAACATCTTTACTGCAAGCTCTCTATACATTTTTCCAAACCTGGGAAGGGTGGTAAAGTCAGAATGCATGGATTATTTCACATGACATGTGCCAGTTTCCACCTCTGGTAAACTGTCCACTGAGTTTGCCTCTGTCTTATTTCCTATATGTATAACCTTTCTTTGAAGTAAAAACAAACAAACAAACAAACAAACAAAAAAACCACACACACAAAAACAAAAACAAAAAAGTAGATATACCTTTTTAAAATTCAAATGATTTTAGAGGAAATAATCTTTAGTGGTCATCTGTAGAACATTTGTGGGAACCATGTAAGAACGAAAGCATAAGACCCTAATTTTCATGGTCAAGGGACAAAATGTGGGTAATGTTTCCTGAGTAATGATGATTTCAATCTAGCCCTTCATCCACATCTTCCAGACCAATAATTGAGCAATGAATTGGAAACAAATTACCAGCCAGCTCTCAATTTTATTTCTTCTCCCTGAGCTTGAAGGTCCTTTAGTGGAAGGGGCAACAAGAAAGGAGATGGGGGGGAGTGACAAGGATCATACTAACTCACTGATTGGACCCTGAATCAGTAAGAGGTGACGCTACTGTGGTCGTACATACTAAAAAAGTGAGACTGACTGCTACTCCTTTCATTTGTATCCATTATACTTCAAATACTGTGTTTTTCAGAAATAGCTAGTCTTTTTAATGTGATACCTTAATATTCAGAATGTGTGGAATGTGGGAAAATTGATGTTCCTCTGAGAATCTCAATCTTGCATTAGTAGACTCTTTTGCATTTAATTTTGTGCCTTGCTTATATTAAAGGCAGAAGAGGTTTCTTTTGACGTGAGAAACTTTAAAATGTATGTAGGTAAAATCCTTTAGAGAACTCTGCTTTTCATCTGCTTATTAGGGCCAGTGGGAAAAGCTCTTTTCCTGGATTTTAAAATGATACAACATTGTTCTAAATACATTAGCCTTATGGATTATTTGTTTCTAGAAAGAACTGAAACAAGTAATCTTGTGAAGGCATGTAGATGGAGTTATTGTATTAGCTTTTGAACACTACCAATTGTCCCCTAAGACATGTTACAATTTAGGAAATATGGTAAGCTGTTAAAAAGATTTCTAAGTTTTCTAAGAAAATGATAAAAAGAAATCTAGAAAACAACCCAATGTAATTTTTTTTCTCTTTTAAATAAACACAGTTGTATGACTTTTTTCTTTACTATGGGTGTTTTATCTTTTTTGAGTTCCCTGAATGGTATATTGTAGAGCAATACATTTCAAAATTATTGAAATTATTCTTAAAATTTAGAAAATATGAGGCATGATCTTTTTGTCCGTTCTATTTTTATACCACAGTCTCTCCCTGAAGGAGTAAGAATGAGCTGCTGTACATTTCAAGGACAGTGACAATGCACCAGTCACACCTGCATTTCAGGTCTGTAACAGAGAAACAAAGTAACATTCCTTCTTCTTTGATAATAATGGGGAGTTACAACTGGGACTGGGAGTTTTGAGTTTATCATTCCATTTAATCTTTCAAACACCCTCTAGTCTACTCTTTCTACTAGGATCACATCTTCTAATGTTGAAAGAAGGAAAGAAAAAGAAAGGGAAAGGAGGAGGGGAGGAGGGAGGAAGGGAAGGAGGAGGAGGAAAGGATAGAAGAATAAAGGAAGAAAATTGGGAAGAGAGAAAGGGAAAAAAAGAAAGGAAAGAACTATAGACCAGGCTATTTTATTCTTCCAGTTTTGCTATCAACATTAGAAAAGAGGAACCAATGCTGTTCACATCCTAATTCTCAGAACCTATAAATATGTGGCTTTTATGGTAAAAAGGACTTGTTACATGTGATTAGATTAAGGATCATGAAATGAGATTATCGTGGATTATGCTGATGGGCCCAATGTAAGCACAGGTTCATTATAAAAAGGTGGTATTATAAGAATCAGAGACAGAGAAGATATAAGGACAGAAATAGAGCTCAGAAAAATACTACGTTACTGGCTTTGAAGATGAAAGAAAGGCCAAGAAACACATGTGGTTTCTAGAATCTGGAAAAAGCCAGGAACACAGGTCTACTGACATCTTGATTTTATCCCAGTGAAAATTATGTTGGATTTATGATCTCCAGGAATACAAAATAATAAATGTTTGTTGTTTGAAGCCACTAAATTTGTGGCAATCTGTTACAGCAGCAATGGAAAACTAATACAGCGTTATATCGGTGATCTAGCCAGTGTCATTCCTGCTCAAAACGAGTGAGTGAGCAAGCAGTGTTCCAAGTGAACTATGAACAGGGGGCAGTGAACTCTACCTTGATCTTCATGCTGTAGAAGGAAGCAGGGTACCCATCCCCAGAACACACTGCCTAAAGGCAGGGATTGTGAAAGTTGGCCAGCTTGCCCTGGGGAAGGAGCCCATCACACTCAGGAACTAAATGGCACTCAGGAAAGAACAGACCCCCTTCCCTAACTGCCCTATACTCCTCAGATTTACATAAACTAAGTGACATTATACTGCTGCTCAGGTCTCACCTTGGGATTTTAAATATGATTGACATGACCGTAGCATTCTAGAAAATAACACAATAGGAAGCAAGAATATTTAATAGAAAGGCATAATGCAGTATGAGTGAACTGTGTGGGAGAATATATGTTATTGAGTGAGAGAAGCAGATACTAAGAAAAAGAACCTCTAACAAAAACAAAAAGTATACATATGAAAAAGGCACAAGTACAAATTTCTAAAATATTTACAGACTCAACAAAATCAATTTTTGGTTGACTCCCAAAGTATTTAGGTGTTGCTTATGTTAACACCTCATAATTTTAAC
Organism: Myotis yumanensis; assembly: GCF_028538775.1. Lineage (NCBI taxonomy): Eukaryota > Metazoa > Chordata > Mammalia > Chiroptera > Vespertilionidae > Myotis > Myotis yumanensis. The sequence goes on from NW_027223752.1 coordinate 139,609,700, forward strand.
AAATTTCCACTAAAAATAATATCCTAAATTGCTGTATCAAATTTTACATCAGTCCCCTGAAAACTCTGTGTGAATACTTCATAAATACCATTTATAATCAGAAGGGATTCAGGATGATACAGAAGAAAGAGCACAAGATTTAGAAGAGAGAAGATTCCACTTAAAACCAGCATTTTTTTAAATAAAAAATACACTGGAGCCTTGGCCCTGTGTCTTTGGACAAGCTATAACTTTTCTGAGCCTCAGTTTTCTCATCTATAGAATGAGAATAGCAATCTATCTCCCATGAAGGAGAGGTCAAGAGGATATAATAAATAACGTTTACAATCTACCTTTTAAAGTCTGACCCAGAAGCCGCTTACTTTTCCTTTAGAAAAATCTTTAGAGGTCAACAGGGAGAATTTCACTAGATCACAGTCAGATAAGTCAGGGGGGCAGGTGCAGGCCTCAGAAATTAGACCTATTCATTGAGTCAAGATGGGAAACAGAGAGAAGTGACCTGGATGTGAAGGCCCAAGGGCTGTGCTATTTGAGATGCTAAGCATTGTTGGCAAGAGGTCTTATCCTCATGCCGTTTCCAGGCCTGTAACTGACGACATGGAATCTAAGCTGATATGAGTTTGGTGGTTTCCATAGGCAGGATGAGAACAATGTAGAATTGCTACCCCTTAGGGCAGAGTACCAATCAGGACACAAGACAAAAACCAGGCAGCTTCCCAGAAAAAAAATTGAGAAACAAGGACCAAGGTCAACCCTTATTTATACAAACAGGGGCATTTCTAAGGGATGTGAGGGTGGGATCAGAGTTCAGGAACTAAATGGAAACTCATTTATATCAGGGTCAGAATAGCAAGTAGGGGATCTTACATCAGGGGAGAAACCTGCCTCTGGCCAGGACTAGTCTAAACAACAGGGAAAAGGATCCTGTCTACAGGTAAGATCAAAGAAAATTTGTACTAAGCAGACTTAAACAAATAGGGGAGAGAGATTAAACTCAATTCCATTGAAACAAGAGGTGGGAGAGTTTGAAGCACTGGGATGGGCTGCTAGGGGAAAAGTACTATGAACATTAGCAGGGAGGTTGACCTATGTGATTAGGCAATCTGTGTTTGCTATTTGGAGTTTATGGAAATCAGGCTCCCGCACTCCCACACATAGGAAGATAGAGGTGCTACCTTTCTTGATGACTACATTTCGAAGGGATGGCTCCCAGGTCCTGGAAAAAGACATCCCTGGATTATAAAACTGGCAAGAGCCTGGGATAAATTTTAATACTCAAAGGGACAGAGAAAATTTATAATTGCAAATTTAGAAAGTAAATGCTCTAAGAAAAAGGAGGTCAGGTGCTTATTGTCAGGAAGAAGTCTGTCCAAAACTAAGTCAAATGAGGGAAATGTTAAGACCTTTTTAGTCAGAAGAGAATAAATAGTTATAGGAACTTTTAAATACAGTTCCCCAAGGACCTGAATAATACCCAGTTCTAACATTCTAACATGTGGATTAAAAACCTAAGTGGCCTTTCCAGTGTGTGGTAGTCAGTGGCATAAAAAAGACTAAACACGTAAGTCATGGCTCCCCTTTGTCTTCTACAAAGAACTACCCTGCTACCTTTAGAAGGTTTCTTAAATTTTCTATTCTCAAGTCACATCATTCTAAGGGTAAAATGGGCCCAATTAACACATTTCCAGGCCTTAATTCTTCCAACTGGGAAACCTGTGGAACTCCTTTCATTCCTTCAATTCCACCAGCTATTTCTGGGGGCTCCTGGGGATCCGTTATGGGTACTCACCAACAAATCCTTTGAGCTCCAAAGAGGCCACTCCCACTCTCCTTCCCTCCTGCTCTGACCCTCTGTGGTGATCTCTCCACTGAGCCCTTGTTCATGGTCTTGCTGGAGGTCCCTATCAAGGAGAGTCTGAGCCAATGTCATCCTTTGCTCCAGTGTCTGGCACCACCTGGCTCTGCTGGCTCTGCTCTGGCTATTGCTGGAGCCGTGCGTGATGGAGACTGTCACAAATAAAGAGGCAGCCCTACCTGGTTTGGCTCACTGGATAGAGTGTCGGCCTGCAGACTCAAGGGTCCCAGGTTCGATTCCGGCCAAGGGCATGTACCTTGGTTGCAGGCACATCCCTAGTAGGGGGTGTGAAGGAGGCAGCTGATAGATGCTTCTCTCGCATCGATGTTTCTAACTCTCTATCCCTCTCCCTTCCTCTCTGTGAAAAATCAATAAAATATAATAAAAAATAAATAAATAAAAATAAAAATAAAGAGACAGACCTAGCTTTCACTGCACCTGGAGTCATGGTGGGATTGATGTGTTGGAGCCCAAGGTGTTCATATGTCCCATGCCCAAGGGGACACAATGCCCCAGTTTCAATGTAATCCAAGATACTTTAGATTTCCAATGTCTCCAACGAGTTTGTGGGAAAACAGCTTATTCAGTTTATTCTAATAATTCTCCCCTTTCTAGGTCTCAAGGACATGGAGGTGGGTGGACTCACTTGAGAAATATGAGTGACAACGTGCTGTATTAAGATATACCCTGTTCTTTAATGGCTGAGATACTTTATTGAGCCAAAGTGAATATGTGAGTTTCACTCCTCTTAAGATGGGACCTTTCCCAAGAGGATACTCAGTCCCTCTGTGAGAGTGAACCAGCCATCTTTTCTGTCAAAGAAAGGAGCTCCTACCATCTTAGGCTCCACCATTTTTATATGACCTTCAGATTCTCAGGGGGCCATCGTCTTACCCCTCCCCTTCCTCTGAATTAGCCAATCGTGCAATAATGTGAATCCGAGCTCTGAGCTCTGACCAATCAAATCAGAGTCAGAGTGAGGGGCAGGGCAGACCGCATCCGGGAATAAAACCCCAATGGAATTCCCGTTGGGAGTGCTTTGCCCATGATTTCCAAGCCGGCAAATGCGCCCTGCTGCAGAAGGAAATTTGCCTTGGCGATCCAGTTTCGAGTGTTTGTCTCATTCCCGTGACACCATCGATACGCATTTCTAACACCTCATAGGAATAAACATTTCCAGGGCCCGACCCACCGGTCTTCCTTGCTTACTCAGACAAATCTAATTGTCAGTGGTATTCTCAGTCTACACCTAAAGGGTCGCTAGGGGCTCAGGATAAATACAGCCTGCTGGCTGGAAGAATAGAAAGAAAAAATCCTCTTTTGCCACACAATTATTGACTATTTGGTGAAGTTTAGTCTCCAGAATTCAGTATAAACATCCATTTGGGCATTATTCTATTCAGTCAAGTAGGTAATTTTATTTTATTTATTTTATTTTTTAAAATTTATTTAAAAAATTTTTTTTCTTCAAATAGGTAATTTTAATTGGAAGAATCTAAAATACTTTTACACGCTACTCAATACATCTGTTCTTGCTTTGAGTTTTGGGAGAAAAAAAGGTGTCCTATTAACATTTGTCTTTTTCTAAAATGTGTCCTTTTGCAAAAAGTTGCCATATTTTCTTAGAAGATTAGTTCTCATCAATTTGGGGACAAAGAGAGAAACCTTACAGGCAGGACAGATAGAGGAGCCCATGCCTTTCAGAGAGAAGTGTTAAGGAGCTCAGGGACTGTACATGATCTCTTTCCCTCAGACAGTTGAACTGGATTCTCACCTGTTTAAAGTAAAGGTCACTAGTCTGGATGAAAGAATCACAGAATGGGTTTTTCCCTCCTTGTATGGAGGAAAATGTATCCTGAAAGAAATATACTTTTATCTTTAACTAAGCACTGTTTTTAGTTGTTATTAAGAATGAAATAACGGCTTGAGGGTGAGTTACTTTTCTATAGATGTTGAAAAGACTATTGAAAATAATCACTGGATGATACACTTGTTAATCAGGTATCTCCAATGCCTCCAACAGTGCCTATAACGTAGTATGTTTTCAAAAAAATATTAAATGAATGCTTGGATAAGTGAATAAATTTCAGGATTTATAAGGAGGTGTAGCTGTTTGCATTGAAAAAGATTCAAAGCCTGGGGTCAGCTCTGGATTCTGTTTTGTTTCTTTACTTTTCTCATCTGGAGCTGGTTAAATACTATCTCGGACCTTACACACATCTTTCAAATTCTTCTGTTTTTATGTGTGTGTGTTTAATCTGTAAAGTGCAAGTTTGGACAAGAAAACTGGATACCATCAAGTTCTATAAGACTAAAATTTTCAGTTGCTCGGCTTATTCGTACTAATGATCCCAAATTAGCAAGTCTCTCCTTTAAAAAAAAGGAGAAAAAAAAGCAGGCTGCAAGTTGCCTCAGGTCCACTAGGGGGCAGGTAGGTATTGACTCACATCTGTGGTTAAGAATGACTAGCAATACAAAACAATACCACATGAGTTACTATGGCACAGAAATGCAAGTTGTGCAACACTTAACACTTGAACATCACAAAATATTTTACAAGGAGAAAATATTGACCCTATTTGGAAAAAATACAGAGACTGTAGTATATTCTGAGTAAATTACTTGCTTGAAAGCACAGAAATTTCACCAAATATCATGTCACTTAAGTTTTGAACATGGACCACCACTTGGCTGAATTACATAATGGTGTGATCTGAAAGTTGTCTGGAAACCTAGAGGTTGTTTCACCCAATAGGTAAGATAGACTAACTCATCTGTTTCAAATCCCCAACTCTGTCTGTCACAGAGCAGGCTGAGGAACCAAGCTGGAGATGCCCTTCAGGGTGACTTCCTTTGGAAGCATTCAGGAAGAATTTTTAAAATCCAAGAAGAAAATATCTTGAAAAATGTGGCTGCTGGTGGTACTGTCTCTTGCAAGTTGACATCATCAATCAACCAACAGTGTAGGGGATCTGTCAGATTCCGGCAGCATGAGGGACAAGAGAAATAGTCAGACACCTGACAAATGGAGAACCGCTCCACAGCACAGCTGGAGCCTCACTGCTGTTATTGGAGGGGTGGGTGGGAAAAAATTTAATGGGGAGTGGGAAGGAAAGGAGAGGGTGTTCAGAAAAAGAAACATCAATTAAAATGTGCCTGATTCATAATTTTCTCAATTTCTCGGCAGAATGACTTTCTGCCCTGCCTTATGCATTGTGCACGGCTACCTCAGATTTCATTTTTCAGCTATTATTCATACTTTGCTTTGGTGTTTCTGAATGTATTCTTCCTCACAGTAACTGTTGACAGGTCCAGCCCTGGAACCATCTGGCTCCTGAAGTAATGAGACCAAATGAAATGGAGCTTGAAGAAATTAACATTCCTTTTTTAATCTATTAATAACTGAAAAGTGTTGATTTCAGTGACAGCTAGATACTTTATTATGAGGCATATTGGTTAATTAAGAGCATCATAATGAAGGTTATAGGAACGCATATCCCTCCACAAATACACATATTTTTAATAAGCGTAATTTGATTCTTCTCACAGGCTCAAAAAAAGTCAGTGAAAATGTTATGCACAAAGAAAGTCTCAACAAAGAATAAACAGACAATTTTGTATGTATGGACCACAGTTACTGTTGTTTTATTATGTTAGATGTGCCTATGTATATCAAATACAGCTGCTGCATATCAATAGAAATTGCAAATTTATTTCAACTCTATCACTATACTGTCCCATGATTCTTCACTGATCTAGTTCAGATGATGTCTGTAACTTTGTAGGGTCCTTATAGGGTAGTGGTGGGGTATCATAACTTTGCCAAAATTGAAAATGCACAGACTTTGATATTTAGATCACAGACAATATTTCCTTTCTCTCTTTTGATATTTGCAAACATTTTCCTTTGGCCCATAAAAATTTTACAAAATCACTACCTTTCACACAGACCTGTCATTAATAATAGATTGGGTGCTGTATCTTTTTCTCGCCTCTCCCTCACATTGAGCTCAGAGAAGTTCTGGGTGTCTTGCTGCAGTGTTGATATGCAGGCACAGTTAGTCCAAGAATTTGCTCCTAGATTTCATGAAGAAGTTTTATTTTTCCTAGGTATACAGTCTTCTCGTTCAATTTTAGTTAACATACATATGTACTTTTAGGGAAGTTGCATATCATTTTTCTTTCTGACTGGTATCCCATTATAAACTCACACAAGTAAATTCCCAATATTTTCTCTACAGAGAGTATGAAATGATTTGTGTGTGTATGGATATTATCATTGCACACATTTGCTGCACTGTTTCCTTCTCATTCTCCCTTTCATTTTTCCATTGTCTCTCCTCTAGCTATCCAAGTAATCCCTGTGGAATAGCTGCTTTGTCTCTCTTGCTTTTGTTATCCACAGGACATACCATATAAAATTGAGTAGAAAAAAAAGTCTAGATAACTCAGGAAAAACACTGGCTAATGACAATCAGGGTTGGGTTTTTCTACTTTTGCCTCAATTATAGTGTTTGGTTGTCAACATTAAAAAATTACTCAATCAGGACCAGATCTTTGGTATAAATATTGTCTTTATGAGCAGAGCAATGTATATCCTCTTGGTTTTCCAATTCTCTTTGTTAAATTTGGTCTCCATTTAACCAATTCCTTCTCACTATACTTTCTGAAACCTTCTCTCCAACTCCTCTCCCCCGCCCCCCCATCCTTTGTATTGTTGATGCCAGGTGGGTGTCAGTGCCTTTGTAACATTGTGTTCTCAGGAGGTGTATGGGGAACACATTTCCTCATTCTGTGATAAGCATTTCAGCTAGTCTCTGAAGACTACTTATTTCTGAAGGAGAAATAATTCTGTTTTTGAAAATACAGTTAAATTACATTATTAAGCACAATATTAGAGTCAACTTTAGTAGCTACAGAGCACATTGGCTGGCCTTCTAAATCTCGGAGCTAGAGCTCTGCGTATCAGGATAACTAGGCTGAGGAACTAGAAACAGATTCAAGGGCCATCCTTGTCTTCTGTGGCCACAGTGAGGCCTGCTTCCAAAGCCAGGGCAGAGAATTCTGGACCTCACAGTCTAAGCTAGGGGCCAGAAAACTCATGGCAAAGTCAAGAACCATGATAGCTGGGTCAAGGTCATTCTTAGTACAGTTGGCACCAAGAATTGGAATAAGTGTGCTTAATTATTCTTTGAGAAGATTGTGCTCAATTATTCTTTCCAAAGATTGGAGATTTTAAAAAGGAAGAAAGATTGGTGATAAAAAAGGAAGAAAGAAAACTGCTGGAGAAAGCTTTATTTAAATCAGTGATGACCCCCGCCGCCCCCCGCACCCCACCCCCCCCCCCCCCCCCCCCGCCGCCGCCAACACACAGAGAACACACACACACACCACCCAATTCAATGGCAGATAATTGACTTCAGGGAATGATAAAAAGCTGTTCCTTTCTTCATTTTAGTTATCCTGTTCTAACTCACTCTGGATATATTTTTTAATCCTTATCCCAGGATATATTTTTATTGATTTTAGAGAGAGGAAGTGGGGAGAGAGAGAGAGTGGTTGTCATACACACCCCAAAAGGGGATCAAACCTGCAACTTGGGTATGTGCTCTGACTGGAAATCAACCCATCACCTTTTGGTGTATGGGACGACTCTCCAACCGAGTCACACTGGCCAGGGCACTCTGGATATATTAAATGCATTTACCTGTCTCATACAAAGATTATTATTGAGAGGGTATAAAACTTCAGCATCAGGCTCAACTCCCTATCTCTAGGACTTTTTCAGGCTCTTCCTCCCCATTTTTCCATTACTGCCAGCAAATACTTGAGACTTTCTTGACTTGCCTATCTTTTAGCTGTCACTCTTGCTCCCAGCTTCTTCCTTCTTTCTTCAGATAGCTATGCCCTGACAATCCATGTGGACCCCCTTCTCTGGCTTGAACCCCCAGTACTACTCTTCAGCCAATATTTTTCTTCTAGTACCACATGCACTACAGCTGAAGCTAAGAAACATTTCTGTCATGGAATTCTTCTTGCAAAGATTTATACCTACCCCACTGGGCAGCAGAATCAGATAGCAGTCTCTATAGATCTGCTTAAAATGTTACTTTACAGCCCTAACTGGTTTGGCTCAGTGGATAGAGCATTGGCCTAAGGACTGAAGGGTCCCAGGTTCGGTTCCGGTCAGGGGCATGTACCTTGCTTGTGGGCACATCCCCAGTAGGGGGTGTGCAGGAGGCAGCTGATTGATGTTTCTCTCTCATTGATGTTTCTAACTCTCTATCTCTATCCCTTCCTCTCTGTAAAAAATCAATAAGAATATATTAAAAAGATATGAAAAAAACAAAATGTTCAAACCTGTAGAGAATTTTTTTAAAAAGTTACTTTACAGTTTGTTTAGATCTTTAAGAATATAAGAATCATGTAGAGAATATAGGCTTTTATAGGACTTGCAGATGGCTTGGGACACATGGTGAAACACCAATGTGTTCCTATAAATGTTTTCCTTATTGTCAAAGGTTAAATAGCAACATGGGCCATTCCATTTTGTTAAAGGTGAAAGTCTGCTAGTATTAGTATAAAAAAATTGGAATTGTCTATAATATAAAAATAGAATGATGGTTAAGTTAAGCCTATAAAATTTGCCAAATCCAAGCTAACAAATTTGGGACCAACATATTTCGAACCAATACATGACTATAAAACCATGTGGATTTATTGTGACATGCCAAATAATTATCTGAGAATTAGACCAACACTCCTTAAACAGGTGAAATATAACCAATGCTATTTAGATGAGGCCTGAAAATACTAGTAGAACTATCTGGAACTTAGATAAATTAACTTTTTGTCCCATATTGCAACTTTGATTTTTCTTAAAGCATTTTACTCTTCTTATAAAATAAAAGATATGCTCTAATGAGTAATTTGAATTACAAAAAGAATATAAAATAGTCTTGACATAACACTAATTTACTCAATGGCCAGAATATTTTTACTTCTTATTTTTACCTTTTTATAAAATGGAATATATTGTATGTATTCACTAATTGAAATATGGGAAAGGCCAACAAAGTTAGTTGATGTGTCACTTTTAAGTACTTTCTGTAAGTTCAATTATCTAAATAGGTAATGTTAAAGTGAAATTATCCTTTTTCCTGTATTAATGGTTTTTCTATATATTATGAAGAGTGTAGTGAAGGAGATAATTTTCCCTTTCAATTAGAAAATGATTCTCCCTATGAACTGGTTTTACTATGATATGTCCTTCTTTCACAAAGTTACTTTTGGTTCAGTTACCTCAACTTCAAATGAATGATGTAGCATTATTTCTAGAGCTAATTAGGTTTTGTTGTACTTGAAACCTTATGATGGCCCTGGCTGGTGTGGTTCAGTTGGTTGGGCATTGCCTTGTGCACCTAAAGGTTGCCAGTTAGATTTTCCACCAGGGCACATGCCCCGTTGGGGGTTCTGTGTGCAGGAGACAGCCAATCAATGTGTTGACTCTGCTTGCAGGAGGCAGCCAATCAATTTGCTCTTAAATTTGTGTTTCTCTCTTTCCCTCTCCCTTCCTCTCTCTCTATAAATTAAGAAAAATAAAATAGAATAAAAACCTTTATGATGCATCAGGATCATTTATTTTCTAAAGGAAAACCAGAAGTCTCTCATTTTATACTAACATATACAAATCATTTGTGTCAGGATTTAAAAACAGAAGGTGAGACCTTGAATATATATATATATATATATATATATATATATATATATATATAGCTAATATGCTAAGTGTCCCTCCACCTGTCCAACCGGTCGTTATGACGTGCACGGACCACCTGGGGGCAGACACTCAACACAGTAGCTGCTGAGCTTCAGTGACTTGGCAGCGCCAGTTCTCGGGTGATGCAACCTGAAACCAGAGAGGAGGGAGCCCGATTCCTTGTGGGGCCACGTGATTCCACCTTCGGCCATGGGTTATGTTGTTGCTGGGGCATTGTGGGCCCTGAATCCAGTTTACTGCACACTTGCTTTTGCGTTCCACACCCTGTATGACAGCAACTTTGCAGAGTACCCTCCCGCACTTTAGGACCCCTTGGGAGATGTCAGAGAGCTGGTTTCGGAGCAATTACCACAGGCCAAGCTGAGGGACCCTACCTACTGGAGGGATCCCACTTATTCTGCAGATGCCAGGGAGGGACTAAGGGAGGTTGGCTCCAGGGTGTGTCCAGCCTGTCTCACCCAGTCCCGCCCCACTGGCCACCTTCTAATTAATTTCCTTTCAATGTGCACGAATCTGTGCACCGGGTCACTAGTCATGAGATAAGAGACTCTCCATATAAAAAAGGACACAATTGTGTAGAAGCTGGCTGAGTAGTAGGCTCACTATGCAGCCCCTCTGAAGTAGTGGTGTAAGTAGGCAAATAGAAGTTTTTCAGGGAATCTGGGAGGATGGGCAAGTCCAGATTTGGTGGGACAGGAAGGAAGCTTGTGGAGAGGTCCATTCCCACACAGGGAAGCCTGCTGCCTCTGCTTCTTGCAGAGGACGTGGTGCCCCCGGTGCAGTGAGAGAGTGAGAACAAGCTAAGTCTGCCAGGGGCTGTGCATGCCCATCTCCCAGGCTGCCTTCTAGCATGCCGACCTACAGAACCAGTTGACTGATGCTTTTTCCCACTCCCAAATTTCACATGAATTTCTCATTTGGACTACTAACTAAAAAGATAAAAAATAATAAAAACACAGCAAAGAGGATTCTGGGAAATGTAGTTCAGATTAGCCCTGTAGATACAATACAAACCACCACAGTCATATAAGCCTATATGGTTTACTGAATATTGTGTGAAAGTATCATGGGAGATGCAAAATACATAGCCGTGTTTATGAGGACGACGTCATTTCAGAGGGACAAAGTGGTCCATTCAACAATGCAAGGTGGCAATTCCCACAAAGTGTCAGAAAAAAGTGCTACAGCCAAAAATTAAAAATGCTGAAAAAATTGCCTTAAAAATAATGTTTTTCATATTAGTTTTGTTTCCTATTTCCTACTTTCATTTTCTATTAGCTTTGAAAATTTCTATGTAGTGAAATAAAAGAGAAAGGCTATAATATGCATAGAGATATGAATAGCTTGCCTTTGTTCATTTATTAGAAGTAAAGAATTCATATTTTTTATGGTTTCAGAATAACCTTTGCTATATCACATTTGCAGAACATATGCTCTTTGAATAAATGTGAACCCATTCTGTTGAAACAATAATGTTTTTTCTAAGTTTAAAACCTTTTCATTGGTATCCAAGAGAAACACACTAAGCACTATAGAGCAAACTGCATTGAAATCCGTTCTATTTACCAGATGTGTAATTTCCAAGGCTCTCCCTTCTTACAAGCACCTCGAGGGAGAGGCACATCTTTTGAGAGAGAAAAGATCAGTTTGAATGATAATGAGACTTGCAAAGAGAGACCTTTACCTTTTTCACACAATGGGACAGAAATCTTTTTTTTTTCAATATCACTTCAGAACACCCATTAGCTATAATAGGAATTATAGGTCCATCAAGAGAATATACCCTATGGATTAGGCAGCAAAGGTCTCCCTCTTTGAGCTTCATTATTATTACAAAAGCCTCATTCATACCAGGCTAATGGAAGGTAGAAGCATGCTTCATAGAATAGATCTCATGGGATAAAGTTCCATTCAGCTAGTTTCTAATTCATACATATATGGAAAGAGAGCGATTCTTGCTGTGTTTTCATTTAGACTGGTCCCCTTGCTACTTTTCGTCTTCATCACTATCACCCTCTGCTCTCATCCTCTCTCACTCAGAAGGACCACAATGAAGTGTTCCACCTGTGGTCCTAGGAAAGCCCCCTAGACTTGCCAAATACAGCATGTCTATCCTGGGCTCTATGGACTACTCTCTGTCCCTAAGAAAATTAGCCCCCAAGATATATTTGCAGGTTAGATCCAGGAGCAGAATGACCTCCTGAATATTTCAAGTTCTGGAGAACTCCTTCACAGAACAAAAAATCTTAGTATTACACTTTAGTTGGATTGAGAATTTGTTGACATTATTTATCACAATGTGGAAATCAGTTTGGAAGCATTTCCAAATGACCCTCAGGAGAATAAAATTATCTCTTCTCTTTTGGGTCCTGAAGGGAGAGTTCAAAGTTACTCCTCTCATGTAACCACAGCCCAGGCACCTTGTGGAAAGTGAAGATGGTGAAATATTTTGGTACATAGAGAACTTTAGGATGGGATGTTTATATATCCTAGAATTATTTTACCAAGTAAAACTGTTTCTTTTCTTTCCTTTAATCTCAAAGTAAACATCTCTGGGATTAGTGATGTATAGTAACAGTGAAGAGGAATCAGCTGGAAAGAGCATATCAGAGAGACAGTCAAACTCACAGCACTAATTGGGAGCACAGAGGCCTGAAACACCTGCACTTAGAAAGAAAAACAAATATATGCTTATTGGTATAAAAGTATTAGCTTGTCTGACAGAGGGTTTACTAACTGGTCTATAACAGGAGACTGGCAGTGCATTTTGCTGTGTTCTCATTGACTAACTTTTTTTTTTTTTTTTACCTGCTTTATATTTTTGAGTCTATTTGCTATGAGGCCATCAAAACAAAGGCTTCTGATCTAAACAAATAATAGCCATAACTCAGGCTAGGGGAGATCACCTGGGTTTTTCTCTGAGTGTGCATGCTACACAAGAAACTTATGTTTCCAAAGATCAGAAAGAGGATGCATATTTATGTTGCATGCATTCATGTGTGTCTATAAATAAACAAATACTATTAATATATTTTATGGGTAAAGAAGGAAATTTTTCCACTTAGTATTTTTATTTCAGTACCTTTCCCTTTTACTACTTGAACACTCATTGTGCTTCCTTTAATGGGGTCACATTCAACTAGAAACACTCCATCCTTTGCTGACATGAAGTTAGAAGGGTCCTCAACAGGTCATCAGAGCTATTTCTTTCCTAGTTATTATTTTCAAATTATCATTACTCCTTGTTAGCCTTAGGTGGGCTTTTTACAGTTTCAATCTCCATAGGGATGGGGGGTGCTAGTTGTATACCACAATTCTAATGAATCTATCTTAAAGTCCATGATTTTGCAAGGTAACGTTTACTCTTCAATCTATTAAATAATGTGTAGGTGGTGTTGTTTTTTTCACGTTTGTCTTATAAAACTGACTTCCAATCATTTTTCTTCAGATTCTCCACCTCCTCATTGAGTCAGAAAACAGAATCAGAATCATCGCTTTAAAATGGGTCAGAATACAGATGAATCTAAAAGAGGATCATCCCCAAAGAGACCTTGAGGATTCAATCATTTTATTATAGGAAGAGTTCTGGTAGGAGAGTAGTCTAGAGTCCTGGGTGCAAACTGACACACTGCAATCGGAATTCAAACGGATTTATTTTTATTTCTACCACTTTTTTATATAACGGTTGCATTTTAGTGCATCTTAATAGAGCATGCACACTCTCAATCTCCACAAGGCTCACCTCTCCCAAATTTCTTATATCAGATTCTATTACTTTCTTACTCTCAGAATCTGAGTTTGATATCTAAAAATATTGCAATAATATGGACTCATGCTCAATTTGTGGTCTTCCACTAATTTTTTTAAGTCATACACAGCAGCCAGTCATTACCCTTTTTCAACATTATTTCTCTGTATTTCTCTGCTCAGGCTACCCTCACAAAATAGTGCAGACAAGGTGGTTTAAATAAGAGACATTTATATTCTCACATTCTGCAGTCTGAAATTCCATGACCAAGGTGTGGCAAGTTTGGTTTCTGATAAGAGCTCGCCTCCGGTTTGTAGATGGCCACCTTTTCACTGTGTCCTCACATGGCCTTTCCTCTGTGCCCATGCAGAGAAAGAGCCCTATAGTCTCTCTTACTTTTCTTATAAGGACATTAGTTCCATCAAACTAGGATGCCGCCCTTATGATCTCATTTAACCATAATTTGTCCCTCAAGACACTATCTCCAAATATAGTCAACTCAGGAGTTAGGGCTTCAATGCAGGAATTTGGAGAGGAACACAACCCAATCCATAACACTCTTAATGTAGCTTAAAGACTATTCTCTTTGTGCCACCATTAGGTCATAAACGAATGTGTCACAAATAGGCTCTTGTTAGGATTACCATGACCAAAGCATGTCCTTGAACTGTGGACAGAAAGGTGACTAGCATTTGTTTAATGACAGATATTCTGAAAGGTCAATTAGCATGAACTTTTTGTCTGAGATTTCTATGTTTACTCTCTGGTTAAACCTTAAGATAGTTGAATTATTGTTGAGTAAATATGCATCCCCATCCCCTACTCCTGTGGGTAGAATATACTTCCCTGCCCATTGAGTTTGCTTTGGCAATGGGATATTAGCAGACATGATATACGTAAGGGTTTGAAGCATGTTTGTACTTAGGGGCTTGCTGTCTCATCTTTCATCCATTGCCGTAAGGATAACATGAAAAGAACATGTTGGTCCAAAGAGGATGAAAAGCATGTGGAGGAGACATGGGATTGACCTGCATCTCAGAGCCAAAGCCAACCAAGCCTAGCCTTGATCAACCTAACCTCAATTGACCCAAACACCCACAAGAATTAATAGAATTATAATTATGTGCAACTAAGTTCTGGGAGTTTCTCCCTTAGGTAGTGGTAACTAACTAATATAGGTATTCATATCCTCAGTTGGGGTTCTTCATAAAATATAAACCTAAAATATGTGTCACAAGCTTAGGGTTTGGCAGTGGGGGATAAGGAAACTATTATAAAAGACTAGATGAATAGTGAGAAAAATAGGAACATGAGAAAATGGTTACCTATTTATACAGCAACACAATTTTGGTTAAAATCATCTGAAATAACCTAGAAGAAATTACATACAATGACCTTGTCTTATTGAGTGTGGAGATTTTCATACAAAAATCTTGAGTTTGCAGCAGTTTCTTAATAGAAATAGCTAACTAAATACATTGTCTAATCAATAATATAGAGTCCATTTTAGTTGGAAAAATCACCTTTATTCAATGGTGTTACAAGGTGATATTTCTTTTATTTTTGTATATTGATAAGTCACATCAATAACCTGCATTTTTATATTTCGTCTTAACTTCAAATATTTTCAAGCCAAACTCAAGATGAAATGAAGAGGTGTAACTCCAGAGCCACACAAAACATTACAAGCAAAAATATATGCAACAGAATTTACACAAAATACTTTTGGAGTGCCCTTTAAAGTGGAAGTAAGGTTCTAGTTCAGCTTCAAGTTTGTCTAGAAAGAGCCAGAAAACAACAGATTTATTATCATGTTGTCAGAATTGGTGTTGTTGCGGGGTAATGAGAAGTTGCCACAAACCTGAAACAACACATGCAAACTGACTGGGAAAAGTAACAAGTACTATAAAACAAGGAATTTGAAACTCACACAGGAGAGAGCTGTAATTCTGTAAGGGAGTTTTCCTGGCCATATGACTCAAATGGCAAAACACCAATGTGGCTTATGTGATCTCAGAATCACTGCTCAGTGCCTGAAATGAAGAATATACCACAATGATTCCCGAGAGAGGGTTCAACAGAATGTAAAACGGCTACCATAATTCTGGAGGTGGGAGAGGGTTACAAAGGAGGGAAGTAATTGAGAAAGTATAAGTAAAAAAGATTAACACTGGACTCCTACAAAACTGTAGAACTATTTAACAGATGGTACGTGAGAACTTAAAAGAGAAAGCAATAATTACCAGGGTCAGAAAGTTTGGTGATAGAAGTCACTTTATGTGTTTAAAAATACCACATTCCATGAAGTTGAAGAAACCATTGATTATAAGAGCCATCATTATTTTCCATGACATTAAGAAAGAAAAACATTGCCATCTATTCTAAGATTCATGCCAATGGCAAATGTGTTTAAACGTGAATGCAATGTGCATGCCAAAGTGGGAGAAATATGATGTTGCTATTTCTTTTGTAGGTAACTCCTTCTTGGGGGCTATCAGAGGAACAATGAAAGGCTAGAGGAGGGACAAAAAAAAATTTCCTTCTTATTTTGCTTCATATTTCTTGTTTTTCTTGTCCTATTGTTTTCATCATCATTCCATTTATTATGGATCAGCATTTTGTTCCTGTAAATAATGTAGCAATTGTTTACACTGTGCAGGTTGAACGACATTCACATAACAGCATCAGCGCCCTCTCTCGTTATATCAGCACCAGCCAGGTGTTAGCATCAGCTCCCTGAGGTCCCACCTCCATAATCCCTGTTTATGGTAATTCCAACCTATCTCTTTTTCTCTCCTAGCCCTAGGGGTGGTAGCTGATCTTACAGCTGCTACTGGGGGTTATCTAAGTGGTCAATAATTGTCTTCTCCATTCTCCAGTATCTAGTTAACAATAACTTAAATTATCTGTTAAAATGATGATTCATATGGTTTGTCTCCTGGTTAGAGCCTGATTGATGCAATATCTGTGTGCATACACATATCACAGAGAGAAAGAGGGGAAAAATAAATTGGGACATTGTTGACCTGTATAACAAATTCTGCTGGGTTATGGAGAGAGAGCCTAATATGCATACTTAGGTTATATGACACCCCTTCGAGCAAGAGCATAACATTTGATTAGCAGTGATCAGAAGAATCTAGTGTCAAAGCAGTGTCTGCTGGCCAAAAACTGGGTGAGTTTCTGAGTAATGTAAATTCACTATGCATGAACAATCATGACTGTAATTATGTCCACCTTATGTTAAATATCTATTACAAATGGACAGTTGGAAAAAATATTTTAAAGAAAATACCATGTGTATATATACCTGTTTTATTATTTGCATACAAATCTGTAACTAGGAAGTCTTGAATGAGGATCACTGTTACTCCAGGATGGACCCCATTTGGATTAATCTCCTATATAACATTCAATAAAAAATTGCTAGTTATGCTAGAAAACAGAAGCAATGCTAAAAATTGAAGAGAGGAATAAACAGACATTGGAATAGACCCAGAGGTAATAAGAAATATACTTTAAAATACAACTATGATTAAAATATTTAAGAACATATCATAAAAGATGGAAGGTAGGGGATGTTGGAGGTGAGGGGGAGAGATCAATAGAGAAATAAAATATATTAAAAAGCACCACAGAAACCCTGGAACTAATAGATACAATGATTGAAATTAAAAACCATATTAAATCCAATGGTTGGATTTAATAGCATATTAAACATAGTAGAAAAGATTAATGAACTGGACGATAAGTCAGTGGAAAGAACCCAAGTTGTAGCTTAGAGAGAAGAAAGTGTGAAAAATAAAAAGTTTGCATACTCACATATGATATAAAGAAAATGATTCAATATGTGTATAAATTGAGTCCCAGAAAGAGAGAAATAAGGAGTGAGACAGAAAAAATAGTGGCACAGATGTTGGCCAAAATATTTTCAAAATTATGAAAACTATAACACTACATAATCAAGAAGGTCTACAAGCTCAAAATGAGATATGTAAAAAAGAAAACTACATCTAGGACCCCCCACTTTGAAAGAAAGAAAGAAAAACTTAAAAAGCAGCCATAACATCATTGACAAATGAGCAAAGGCATTACACTGGGGAAAAGTTAGTCTTCTCAACAAATGGAACTGGAACAACTAGACATGCACATGCAAAAAAGAAAGAAATGAAATGAGACACAGACCTTATACTTTTCACAAAAATTAACTTAAAATGGATCGCAGACCTAAATGCGAAACTACAAAATTCCTAGATGATAAGATAGGATAAAATCTAGATAGCCTTGAGTGTAGAGATAAATTTTTAGACATATAACACCGAGGCACAATCCATGAAAAAAAAAAAAAAAAAAAAGCTGACTTAAAAACATGTGCTCTGCAAAATGTGCCATGAAGAGCGTGAGAAGGTAAGGCACAGACTGAGAGAAAATATCTGCCAAAGACACATCTGAAAAAGGACTATAACCTGAAAATGTAAAGAACCTTATGGACAATAAGAAAACACATTAAAAATGTGACAAAGACCTGAGCAGACACCTCACCAAAGAAGATACACAGATGGAAAAGAAGCATATGGAAAGATGCTCCACATCATGTGTCACTAAGAAAGTAAAATTAAGAGAGCCGAGGATGGGAGAAGAGCCGAGTGTCTGAGCAGCACTCCCAGCTTCCTCTCTTCCCCTCTCTGCACCCCGCTCTCACGGCCTGCCCGCCCTGCCCCCCAGAGCAACTTTCACCATGTCCACCTCCGCGAGTTCCCACTTGAACAAAGGCATCAAGCAGATGTCCATGCCCCTGCCTCAGGGTGATAAAGTCCAAGCTGTGTCATCTGGTTGACGTTACTGGAGAAGGACTGGGATGCAAGACCCACCCCTGGACAGTGAGCCCAAGAGCATAGAAGAGTTGCCCGAGTGGAATTTCGATGGCTCTAGTGCTATGCAGTCTGAAGGCTCCAACCGTGACATGTATCTTGTTCCTGCTGCCATGTTTCGGGACCCTTTCCACAAGGACCCCAACAAGCTGGTGTTCTGTGAAGTCTTAAAGTACAACCGCAAACCTGCAGAGCCCAATTTAAGATATACCTGCAAACGGATAATGGGCATGGTGAGCTCAGCATCCCTGGTTTGGAATGGAGAGGAGTAAACTTTCATGGGCACAGATGGGCACCTTTGGTTGGCCTTCCAATGGCTTCCCTGGACCCCACGGTCCTTACTACTGCAGCCTGGGAGCGACAGAGCCTACGGCAGGATACTGTGGAGGCTCACTACCGGGCCTGCTTGTACCCTGGCATCAGCTCGCAGGGACAAATGCCGGGGTCATGCCTGCCCAGTGGGAATTCCTAATAGGACCCTGTAAAGGAATCTCCATGGGCGATCATCTCTGGGTGGTCCGTTTCAGCTTGCAGCGAGCGTGTGAAGACTTTGGAGTGATACCAACCTCTGACCCCAAGCCCATTCCTGGGAACTGGGATGGCGCAGGCTGCCCCACCAATGTCAGCACCAAGGCCCTGTGGGAGGAGAATGGTCTGAAGTATAGAGAGGAGTCCATCGAGAGGCCGAGCAGGCGGCACCAGTACCACAGGATCCCAAGGCGGGCCGGGACAAAGCCCGGCGCCTCACTGGATTCAATGAAACCTCCAACATCAATGACTTCTCCCCCAGCGTGGCCAACTGTAGTGCCAGCATCCGCATTCCCCGGGCTGTGGGCCAGGAGAAGAAGGGGTCCTTTGAAGACCGGCGCCCCTCTGCCAACTGTGACCCCTTCGCAGTGACAGAAGCCCTCAACCGCACCTGTCTACTCAACGACACTGGCATGAGCCCGTCCAGTACTAACACTACGTGGACTAGACTTGCAGCCATCCGGCTCCTTCTAAGTACTTCTTCCTCCCGCTCCCACTCTCGCCCCTCAATTGTCTTAACAGATGTAACTCTAAGAGCAGAATAGAAAGGTCTTTTTTTATTCCTCCTGCCCGGTTAATATCTCTTGCTTTCTTTGGCCAGGTTAGAGGGGTCCAGTTCTTAGTCTCTTCACACACACACACACACACACACATAGACACACACACACACACACACACACACACTTTTCTCCCCTATCATTGAAGCTTCCCCTACCTTCGAAGAAAAAGTTCTCATTGCTTGGTCCTCCATCTATAACACAAATCAGACTAGTGTTTTTATATTTAAATGCAAAAACAAAAACATTATATATATATATATATATATATATATATATATATATATATATACACACACACACTAGAGGCCCGGTGCACAAAAATTTGTGCACTCAGGGGGGAGGGGGGGGGTCCTTCAGCCTGGCCTGTGCCCTCTCACAGTCTGGGACCCCTCAGGAGATAATGACCTGCTGGCTTAGGCCTGCTCCCAGGTGGCAGAGGGCAGGCCCAATCCCTAGGTGCAGCCCCTGGTCGTGCTCAGGGCAGGGCTTATTGGGGGGTTGGGACACTGCCCCCTATCACACTCAAGGCAGGGTCGATGGGGAGGTTGCAGCGCCACCTCCTGTCACACACAGAGCAGGGCCGATCAAGGGGTTGGGGCGCTGCCCCCTGTCGCTCACAGAGCAGGGCCGATCAGGGGGTTGAGGAGCTCCCCCCTGTCACTCACAGAGTAGGGCTGATAGGGGAGTTGGGGCACCGCCCCCTGTCACACACAGAACAGGGTCGATCAGGGAGTTGGGGAGATCCCCCCTATCAGGCACAGAGCAGGGCTGATCAGGGGGTTGGGGCATCTTCCCCTGTCACGAACAGAGCAGGGCAGACAGGGAGGTTGTGGCCCCGCCCCCTGTCACACACAGAGCTGCACGGTGATCAGGGGGTTTGGTCGCTGCCCTCTGTCATGCTGATCCCAGTGCCCGGAGGCCTCGCGGCTCCGCTGATCCCGGTGCTGGGAGGCATATTATCCTGTTACTATATAGGATAGAGGCCTGGTGCATGGGTGGGGGCCAGCTGATTTGCCCTGAAGGGTGTCCTGGATCAGGGTGGGGGTCCCGCTTGTGTGCCTGGCCATCCTGGGTGAGGGGATGATGGCTGTTTGCATCTGGTCACACCCCCTTCAGGGTGGGGGTCCCCACTGGGGTGCCTTGCCAGTCTGGGTGAGGGGCTGAGGGCCGTTTTCAGGCTGGTGGGTGACTGAAGCTCCTCCCAACCTCTCCTTTTATTCTTTTTTTTAATTCTGGGCCAGCTTTAGCTCTGAGGCTTGGCTCCAGCTCTGAGGCTTCGGCTGCTGAAAGCAGGTATCTGGTTTGTTTGGGTTCTATAATTGTAACACTGTTGCGGTCCTGCTCACTCCAGCTCTGACGGCTGAAAGCAGGTTTCTGGGGTTTTGTTTAGCTTCTATATTTATAACAATGTTTCTTAAACTGCAAGCTCAGAGGCCGGCAAGGCAGGCGGGGAACGTTGGCTTCCTCCGTCACTGGAGCAAGCAAGCCTCCTGTTCGCTTCAAGCTGCCTGGCTGCCGGCCGCCATCTTGGCTGGCAGTTAATTTGCATATCGCCCTGATTAGCCAATGGGAAGGGTAGCGGAGGTACAGCTAATTACCATGTTTCTCTTTTATTAGATAGGATATGGATATGTGTACTTTTTCTAAAGGAGAAAGACGGTTCTGGTCACTGGGAGCCAAATTTGAGATGAAATTAGAAATAAGGCTCTCCTTTTGAAGGGGAGGGGTGCTTGGAAAGTTGGCTGTTAGGGGCTGTTAATCCCTCACGACCTTTAAGTGTTTCTCTGTTAGCCTGCCCTTCTGGACATGGGTCGGCTAACAGGAGCAAATAGCAGCAGTCACCGAGCCCCATGGCTTTGGTTTATAAAGACGCATGTATGCACAGGGGTTTAGAAATATGAGTTAGCTGATCAACTTGAGCATGTATGTTACTGACAAGGGGGTATTGGGTTATTTTCTGGGGGACTAGCATGTCACTAAAGCAGGCCTTCTGATATATTAAAAAAATTTTTTAAGTAAAACCAGTTTAGATTTTAATCATATTTGTAGTTCTTACAGAATTGCTTGTTTGCTTCCACTGTCTCCTCCCTGTCTCCTCTTAGAGGGGAGGGGGACAGGACTGGGGTTAAACACTTGTAATTTTGTATCCTGGTGTCTGTTCTGAGTGTGAAATATTCCTTTTCATTCATTAAGATTCTGAGGAGTTAGTTTTTCTTTTATAATAAAACAACAAACCCCACCTTCAAAAAAAAAGAAATTAAAATAAAAATGAGAGAGCACTAGCCACCTGCCAGGATGGCCCACATCCAGAACACTGACGGCAACAGTGCTGGTGAGGTGGAAGCAGGAGCTTTTCTTCACTGCTGCTGGGAAGGCCGAATGGTGTAGCCACTTTGGAGGATGGTTCGGCATTTCTTACAAAAGTCATCATGAGAATGACTGAGAACTACCTGCATGCAACCACATAAATACATCTTGCAGACCTTCATGAAAGAAATCAGACACAGTACAGTAACTGCTGCATGATTTCATTTCTTCCAGTTCAAAAGCAGGCATATAAATCTATAATGATGGCAATAGTAACCGGTTATATTGGGGGCTATAATTTGGAGGAAATGAAGAGACACTGCCGGGTGCTATTAATGTTCTATATCTTGACGTGGGGAGTGGTTACATTTTGTAAAATTTTATTGAGCTGCACACTTAAGATTTGTACACTTTTCCAAACCTATATTAGGGGCATGTGGGTATAATCCTTTTGAAATGTCCCAGTGCTATACCAATTTGAGGTTACATTAAAATTGTTTTATCTCTGTACATTAAGGTAATTTAATTTCAGGAAAATCAAGAAATAGCACAGAAAAGAAATAAAATGTGTCAGCAGTTAAAAATAATTACATGGTCACAGAAAATTAAAAAATAATAATAAAACCCTAAATTTTGATTTAAGCAAAAGGGAAGTGTTTGTGTATCTGTTTGAAGTACGTGTGTGTGCATGTATCTCTTTCAATGTAGGATAATAGATGGCTATATACATGACATTTATAAATGTAGAGTTAAATGCCAGAAGAAATAGCTAAAAAGTTTTAATTTCTGATTCGCTGATAATAAAGATGGATGAGATAGAGCAGGAACTGACATTTACTGAAAAGGATCACATATTACATATTTTAGCCTATGCAGACCATATGGTCTCTAATGCAAATATTCCCCTCTGTCCTTCTAGTGTGAAATCCACCAGGTACAATATGGAAACAAATGGACATAGATGCCCTGTTCCAATAAAACAGCTGGTGGGGTATAGTTTGTTGACCTCTTGGAGAGGATGACTAATTTTCATAATAATCATAATATTATTGTTTAACTTTTAAGTTATATGCTCTCTTGAACATAATAAAATTATTTCAAAGAAAATATATCACAATATCTTTACAGCATTATTAGTAGTAGTCATCATATAGTTTCTCCTGTATCTCTTGAAATTACTTTGCAAACCAATGTACCTTGTGCATATGTTTAAAAAGCCATCTAAAAATCTTGATCATATGTTTCAAATGGTGGGAATTCCAGTATGTTATAAATATTGTCATTTAAAAATAAAACTAGTATAAAAATCTTTTAAATGTAGCCAGTGAAGATACAAAATGTCCAACAAACATATTAAAAGATGGTCAATGTCACTAATCATCAGAGAAATAATAACAATCAGAATGAGATATTACTTTATACCTTTTAGGATGGCTATTATTTAAAAAAAGAACAAAGATAACAAGTGTTGGTGAGGATATGGAAAAATTGAAACCTTGAATACTGTGAGTGGAAAAGCAAAATGATGCAGGGGCTATGGAAAAGAGTATGGAGGTTACTCAAAACATTAAAAATAGCTGTACCATATGATCCAGTAATCCTACTTCTGGGAATATATGAAATTAAGTATTGAAATCAGGATCTCAAAGATATCTGTACTCTCATGTTCATTGCAGCACTATTTGTAATAGCCAAGATATGGAAATGAACTAAGGGTCTGTTGATAGATGAATGAATAAAGAAAATGTGATATATGTGATATGTACCTATATATGTATATCTACTAGTATATATGCAATGTGATATTATTCAGCCTTAATATAGAAGGAAATCCTGCCATTTGTGACAACATGGATGAACCTGGAGGACATTGTACTAAGTGAAATAAACCACACATAGAAAGACAAATACTGTAAGATCTCACTTGTATGTGAAACCTGAAATAATTGACCTCATAAAAGTAGTGAGGAGAATGGTGGATGCAAGGGCTGGGGAAGAAGGGAATAGGGAGTTGTTAATCAATGAGTGTTAAGTTTCAGTTAAGCAAGATGAATATGTTCTAGAGTTCTCCGTACCACACTGTGCCTGTAGTCAAGACTGTATTGTACACACAAGACCTATTAAGAGGGTAAATGTCAAGTGTTTTTACCATCCTATCTAATAAAAGAGAAACATGCAAATTGACCGTACCTCTGCTACGCCCGCAAGCCACGCCCACCAGCCAATAAGAGCGACTATGCAAATTAACCCAACCAAGATGGCGGCCGGTGGCCACGGGCTGGAGTGAGCAGGAGGCTTGGTTTGCCCCAGTGATGGAGGAAGCCAAGCTTCCCACCAGCCCTGGCCTGCGTGGCCTCTGCTCAAGGCTACAAAGTTTCAATTATAGAAGACAAATAAATCCAGATACCTGCTTCCAG
Source organism: Myotis yumanensis (assembly GCF_028538775.1). Lineage (NCBI taxonomy): Eukaryota > Metazoa > Chordata > Mammalia > Chiroptera > Vespertilionidae > Myotis > Myotis yumanensis. The sequence goes on from NW_027223752.1 coordinate 139,633,766, forward strand.
TCAGACTGGCCTCCACTCAGAGAGGTGCTGAAAAAGAAAGAAAAAAAGGAGAGGCTGGGAGCTTGGGTCGCTGGGGGACTTGGCCACCCTGAAAATGGCCCTCAGCCACTCACCCAGGCTGACCAGGCATCCCAGCAGGACCCCCAACTCTGAAGGGGATGTGGCTGGCCTGAAAACGGTCCTCAGCCTCTTACCCAGGCTGGCCATGCCCCCATGGAGTAAGAGTTTCCACTGGGGGGCGTGGCCAGCCTGCAAACAGCCATCAGCCCCTCACCCAGGCTGGCCACACACCCATCGGGTTAAGGTCCCCACTGGGGGGCTTGATCAGGCTGCAAACAGCCATCATCCCCTCACCCAGGATGGCCAGGCACCCCAGTGGGAACCCCCACCATGAAGGGGGTGTGGCCAGCCTGAAAACAGCCCTCAGCCCCTCATCCAGGCTGGCCACACCCCCATGGGGTGAGGGTACCCACTGGGGGCCTTGGCCAGTCTGCAAACATCCATCAGCCTCTCACCCAGGCTGGCCAGGCACCACAGAAGGACCCCCCACCCTGAAAGGGTTGTGGCCAGCCTGAAAATGGCCCTCAGCCCTTCACCCGGGCACCCCAGCAGAACCCCCACCCTGATTTGGGACACCCTTCAGGTCAAACCAGCTGGCCCCCACCCATGCACCAGGCCTCTATCCTATATACTAAAAGCGTAATATGCAAATTGACCCTAACAGAACAACTGGGAATGACTGGTCACTATGACACACACTGACCACCTGGGGGCAGACGCTCAATGCAGGAGCTGCCCCCTGGTGGTCAGTGCGCTCCCACGGGGGGAGTTCTGCTCAGCCACAGGCCATGCTTACAGGTGCCAGCACAGCGGTGGTGGTGGGAGCCTCTCCTGCCTCCTCAGCAGCACTAAGGATGTCCGACTGCAGCTCAGGCCTGCTCCCCGGTGGCAAGTGGACATCCCTGAGGGCTCCTGGGCTGCCAGAGGGATGTCTGATTGCCAGCTTAGGACCGCTCCCTTAGGAAATGGGCCTAAGCCAGCAGATGGACATCCCCCAAGGGGTCCCAGACTGCGAGAGGGCACAGGCCGGGCTGAGGGACCCCCCCCCCCCCCCCGCCCCAGTGCACAAATTTTTGTGCACCAGGCCTTTCGAAATAAAATAAAATAAAAACACATGTAACCAATGGACTTCAAATGCCACAGTAATTTAATACCCACATTTTCAAATTTAAAAGTTCATGGCCTCTTTATAAGAAAAATTTCAAATACTCCATTTCCTCCTTCATATTCTATTTTAGTTGTCTACATTTTTATACACTTGTAATTTATTTTTATTCTTGAGTCTTTTATTAATTTTATAAAACATAACTGCCACAAAAAATCTCTCTCTCTATATAAAAGCCTAAGTGACAATCACAACCGAATGGACAACCAAACAGACTGCATGGGTGACTAGGCCAGCAGGGGGTTAGTGAGGGGCGACCAAACGACTGAGAAGCAGGTTGCAAAGGGTAACCAGGCCCTCAGGGGAGGCAGGTGGGGGTGACGAGGTGGCAGGGGGAACAGTTGGGGGCAACTAGGCTGGCGGGGGGGTGGGGTTGTTGGGGGTGACTAAGCCAGCAGGGGGGCAGTTAGGGGCGATCAGGCAGGCAGGCAGATGAACAGTTAGGAGCCAATGGTCCCAGATTGTGAGAGGGATCCTGGATTGGAGAGGATTCAGGCTGGGCTGAGGGGAACACCCCCCCTCTGTGCACGAATTTTGTGCACCAGGCCTCTAGTATGTATATAAATTAAAATTTTATGTTTATTAAATGCTTTTTGACCATAAGGCTCTAAATGTTCAAAAATTGTGGGGGTTTTTTTTTGCATTGAGTTATAACTAGAACTATTAGTCATATATTATTATAATATAATTAGTGTAACAAATATATTGCAAACTTAGAACACAATTTAAACAGAGTGAATTTTAATTGGAAATGATTCTCATAATGATTTAACTAGGGCTGATTTTTACTTTGATAAGCTCATGTATTCCTGGATGAATATTATTTGTTGCTAAAATGGGATGGGGTAGAACACCAATCTTATTTAACTCACTGTTTTTCTTATGGTAAGGCCTGAGAGATCTTGCTGATCTAATTAAGTAAATAGGAATGAAAGAATATTTTAATTATTGTTGAATTTGTTGAAGTGACATTGGTTAATAAAATTATATAGGTTTCAAGTGTACAACGTTATAATACATAATCCGTATATTGTATTGTGTGTTCAAGTCTCCTTCCATCATTATTTATTCCCTCCTTTACTCTCTCCTACCTGCCCCCGCCCATACAGAGAACAGATTGATAGCTGTCAACCTGGAGGGGCACTGAGGGGCTGGGTGAAAAAGGTAGAGGGATTAAGCAAAACAAAAAACAAACAACAACAAAAAAAACACAAAACCCTCACAGACACAGTCAATAGTATGGGAATGGAAGACTTTTTCTAGCAATGTTACTCAATTCTTCAAACTTAAAACATATGCCAAATATTATGTGGTGATGTATTATCAAAATTAGTTTTAATGATGTATGAGCTGACAACTTTAACAGGGTCTGCCTTCAACTGTTTTGAAAGAAAAGGATTTAAAATTACCTGATTTGCAAAAGCCTTTGTTAGTCAACAGAATCTTTTAATTTCTCAACTTTGGGGAAGTATATCAACAGGCTTCACTAAAATTTATCAAATATTTATTAATTATGCCTGCTTGAGGCACTTTGCATAACCCAATAGATTCAGAAAGAAATGGAAAAATAGAAACATTGCTTATTTTCATACACCTCTGCTATAATATTTTTTATTAAATGCTTTTATTGTATCATATGTTTAAATACCTTTTTAAATCCAAATCTTAAAGCTGGGGATTTAGCTCTTTCAATTTGTGGAAAGTGGACTAGACACAACCTACTAAGCAAAACAAGTTATCTCTCTCAACAATCAGTGCAATCCAACTCTCATAAAAAGTTTGAGTTCATTTTTCAATTCAGAGAAATGTCTAATATTCATATCAAGGAAAGAGGAAAAAAGGCAAATAAAAATTAAAAATTTTATGATAATTTACTTATCTGCATCATATTGATTTATAAAAATATGAGAATTTGTTTCTCATTTCTTAGGCTATTATAATCCAATGTAATGTCTTGTTAAGATTATACTTTACGGAATTTATAAAATAACATGACATACCTTCAGTGAATTTTGTGTAGCATGTATGCTTAACATGTGAGAATAATTAAATAAAAATCACATATAAAAACTCTGATATAACTGTAACATCATAACTGTACTTTTCCTATATATTTCATGAAAAAAGTTATTACTAAAATTAACTGGTTTATAGATTAGTATATAATTTTATTTTTGGTAATGAAGTGGATATTAAACATTTATAAAATGAAACACTGATGTAGAATGCATGTAGGATAATTGTACTATAGTACAATTTTTTGCATAGTACAATTTCTTGCATATCATCTTGGTATTGTATAATTTTTTATCTGATTTGATAAATGTTTTAAATTATTTTTGGAATAAGATACATAGCCCTGGCCTGGTGGCTCAGTTGGTTGGAGCACCATCCCATACACCAGGAGGTTGTGGGTTCAATTCCTGGTCAGGGCACATACCTAGGTTGTGGGTTCAATCCTCAGTAAGGGTGTGAATAGGAGGCAATAGGTCGAAATCTCTCTCTCACTCTCTCTCTCTCTCTCTTGTCCTCTCTCTAAAATCAATAAAAAACATATCCTCCAGTGAGGATTTTTAAAAAAAATCATACATAGATTCTAAAGAAAAAAACAAGTAAAATTTTATCCATAGGTTTTAAGTGTACCTTGAAATTTTTTCATAGTCCTAGAAAATATTCAAATAACTTTTAAGTGAGCCAATCTCATTAAACTGCTTCAGATATTTAAAGGTCCGTGTCTCTCCTGCTATTATCAAGACCTGAAAAGGGGAGTCGAAAATAGCTTTTAAAAAATGGCTTTTGCCACTATTTAAATATAAGGAAAACAAGTCATTCTTAGTGTTCATTATTTCTTACTGGTGATACCTATTTTATTTTTTGACTTGGCTCTTAAGCAAAGAGGCAAATACCTTGTGAAGGAACAGAAGCTGAAACATCACTGCTCATCATTGGTTAAAGCTATGCAGAAGCCAGGCCTAGGAGGGGCCCAAACAGTGTGTTCACATGGTCACTATATTCTGTAAAATTTGTAATAATGAGATAGTGAAACCCTGCCTTCTCCCTCTTTTCACTTTGGCTTCCCTTCCTTTATCCTTCCCTTTGTGCTCAAGTGGCCTCGGGCTTTTTGGAGGAAGTGACTAAAAAAGGGGGAGAGATGCAGATACATCTACTTTGAGTTTAACAGGTAACTTTATGACTCGCTGAGAGGTAGTCACGACCACGTATACTTATTACTGTAGCTGTCCTAAAATAGAATGGCTTTCAGGAATCCTCCCCACATTGTGACATGATGTGAACTTGCAGTGCCGAGGTGTGAACTTGATGATTAAGTTTGCTGCTGGAAATTTGTGCGTAGCAGAGGAGAAACAAGAAGTTAGTATGGGAAAGTTCTTTCAAATTTTTCAGCTTATGTAAAAAAGAAATTTATAGCGATTGCCCCACATTTGACAGCAATCCTAAAGAGTCACCAGATATTACCAATAATGGTTGTAAAACTGCCAAAAAGTCTTCTGTGTTATCAATGCTAAGAAAAACACTTCCATCACTCACGCTAGAGCAGTGGTTTTCAATCTTCTGGCCCTTTAAATACAGTTCCTCATGTTGTGAACCAACCATAAAATGATTTTCGTTTCTACTTCATAACTGTAATGTTGCTACTGTTATGAATCATAATGTAAATATCTGATATGCAGGATGGTCTTAGGCAACCCCTGTGAAAGGGTCATTCGACCGCCAAACGGGTTGCAACCCATAGGTTGAGAACCGCTGTGCTAGAGGAAAGACTGATTATCTTTCTACTCAGTCTATTGGAAATGGTGTTACCAAACTGTTAAATGAAGAATGCTCAAAACATATGCGGGGGGAGCAGGGGAGGGAGGGAAGAGGACTTTTTCATTAGGGTAGTTAATAAAACATGCCATTTTTCTGAATTTTGTGGCATTTGTCAGCATTTTCAAATTTGAAACAAAGGTAATTTGTAGGGCTTTTTCCCCCTCAACCTAAATAGTCACTTTTGTATATAATTTTGTATTTTTTTAAACAATGAGGGCTTCCCAAATTTTATAAACTTCAGGCTCCCAAACTTAGTGCATCCTTGCTCAGTAGTTGGGGGATGGAAGATGTGAAGTCATTCAACAAAATTGCTATGGTCCCCAGTGCTCTCATACCACAAAACACCCATTTCTACTATTTTAAACAGAAATATGTGTGAAACAAGCGGAGATGGGGAAGCTATGGTTTTATGGTGACCCAACTGACCACTAAAGTGAATTCTTCAAAATAATATTGAATTTTCTTTATAGTTGGCTCTCTGGTTTGTTGTTTTTAACAATCCCCAGGAAATGCACCATTGGAAGATTCAGGATGGGAAGGAAGGAAACTATTCTTTCATAGATGGAGAAGCGCTGCTGTAAAAAGGAATGTAGGAGAAGAGACCCCGTGTGATGCTATCTAGATGGATGCTGAAATCCTGGAAATCAGTAACTTTTAGATTACCATGCTCAGTGAATTCCTCGAAAAGCCCATGAATACATTTTAGGGCAGGTGTACCCTAGTTTCAATCCTTTCACTTTATAAGAGATAGAATGGGGCTGTAGGCCAGCGATGGCTACGCTCATAATGCCATATGCTAGACCTGAGCATAACATCCAATTGGTACTGCATCGGTCTCTGGCTCCGCTTGTCTTTCCCTAGTTTATTTCCTCTTTCCTCTCTCTCTTTCTCCTTTCCTTGTTCTCTAATTGTCACACTGTTCACTCATTCGGTTTGGACTTCCTTTCATCCAGCTGTATACTCTGCTTGCCAACCTTTGTCCCCTGCATTCTCGTTCTTTTAAAAAAACGTATGAATTGGAATTTGTAAGTGCAATTTTTAGAGCAGTTTTAGACTTACAGAGAGATTGCACAGGATGCACAGAGGTTTTCCATAAATCCCTCCGCCACACACCACACTTTCTCCTATTATTAATATCGCTTTAGTGTGTTAAATTTGTTACAATTGATATATCAATATTGACACATCATTAATAACTAAAAGCCATACTTACATTAGGGTTCAAACTTTATATCTATAGTTCTATGGGTTTTGACTAATGTCATATAGCCACCATTATATTATCAAACAAAATAGTTCCACTGTCCTAAAAATCCTCTGTACTCCATGATTCACCACTTCCTCCATCTCTCCCCCTAAAATTACTTATTCTTAAAAACACTACCACACAAACCAAAATTCCTCTATGTGGCTGATATGGCTCACTTCTTTGAGCGCTGTCCTATACACCAGTTCCCTGTCAGGGCACATCCCGGGTTTCGGCTCCTTCCTCAGCAGGGGTCATGCAGGAGGCAGTTACTGATGTTTTTCTCTCTCTCCCCCTCTCTTTTTCTCTCTCTCTACAAAAGTCAGTAAAAGCATATTAAACATACACACACACACACACACACACACACACACACACACAAGACCACCCAAACCAAAATTTCCCTATGTGGCCATCAATAGAAAAGAAAATGGATTCATTAACTGCCAGGCATTCTTATAGATGTTTAATAATAATAACTCATACTCAATTAAATATGTCATTTGATTACCACAATAAGTATAATTATCCTGACTTTAGGAATAAATATATTGAGTTTCAGAAGTCCAAATGCCTTGCTCAAGGCTATATGGCTAGTTGAAGATGGATGTGGTTGAGCCAATGCCCTCATTTGCTGATGGTTGAGTAATGGTCTCTTCACTCTACTACCTCTTAAATGCCCTTGAGCTTTATCAGAGATAGTAAGTGTGTGTTTAGAGGAGAATGATTTGTGACTGCTAACTTTTAAGAATTCTTTCAGTCCCTATCTATGGCTTGTTCATCAGCAAGTAGAACTTTAGTTCCCCTCTACAGACTTCAATGATGCATATAAGTATTTAATAATGCATCTCTCTAACAAACCTCTTTGAGTGAACTTTAAAATGTTCTACTACTGCCCTGACTGGTTTGACTCAATGGATAGAGTATCGGCCTGCAGACTGAAGGGTCCCAGGTTTGATACTGGTCACGGGCACATGCTTGGATTTCAGGCTCCATCCCCACTAGGGGGCATGCAGGAGGCAGCCGATCAAGGATCCTCTCTCATCACTGATGTTTCTATCTCTCTCTCCCTCTCCCTTCCTCTCTGAAATCAATAAAAATATATTTTTTAAAAAACGTTCTACTACTTTATCATCCATAGACTAGATTATTTTCTCTTATTTCCAACTCTGCCACCCAATATTTAGTGGTACATCATCCTTAGCAAAGTGCTAATACCAAATATTTTACAATAAAATTAATTTCAGTTAGATAACATCTCAGGATTTTCAGGTTCAACTGCAATCCTTCAGATATATACATATATATACAATGTACAAGATAGTACATTGTTGCTGGCACAGTAGCACCTCCTTACATATTAATAATAGATTTTCTTCTAACTTTTTCAGTGATACTACCAAATCACAGAATGCATGATAATGATGTCTAAGTTCAAAAACTTTTTACCAAATGAAATGATAAAAATTCTTTAAAATCCAATTAGTTATTGGCAGACAGCATTAAGGGTGGGATGATGCAGGAAATAATATTTGAGCCAGATTCTTATTTCTAACTCTCATTTTTGTTGTAAGACAGACAGCTTTGGGGGCTGCTGTTATTTATTTCAAATGACTAGTATGTCAGAATGACAACTAACTAACATTGAATGTTTGTAATTGGTTATTGTAAATCAAATTTCAAAGTTACAGCATGAAAACAACTCAACTTGCTCTACTCATTGTGGAACAGATTTTCTTTAATTAATAGACTGTTTAGAGCACCACTAGGGTTAGAGAAAAGTTGCACAGAAAACACCACAATTTCATATACATACTCTGCTCATCTACCTCACCTCCAGGCACTGTTTCACTTATAATTAGTACTTTACATCAGTGTACATTTGTTACAATTAATAAACCAAGTTTGATATATTATTATTAACCAAAGGCCATAGTTTAAATTATAGTTCACTCTTTGGGTTGTACAGGCCTATGGGTTTTGAGAAATGAATGATATCATGTATCCATTATTATGGTATCATACAGAATAGTCTCACTACCCTAAAAATGCCCTGTGCTACATTGACTCATCCATACTCCCTCTCTGTGAACGCCTGCCAACCACTGACCTTTTTTATTTTAGTTTTGCATTTTCCAGAATGTCATATATTTGATCTATGGAGCCTTTTTAGACCAGCTTCTTTCACTGAGCATTATGCATTTAAATTTCTTCCATGTATTTTGTGTCTTATTAGCTCACTTATTTTTATTGCTGAATAATATTTCATCGTATGGATGGATCCCAGTTTGTTTATCCATTCACCTGTTGAAAGACACTTTGCTTAAGGCTATTTGTGGTCATAAATAAAGCTGCTATAAATATTTTCATGCAGATTTTTGTGACAAGATAAGTTTTCCACTCACTCCAGTGAATGTGATTGCTGAATCATATGGTAAGACTGTTTAGATTTGCACTTCCAACTGTCTTCCAAAGTGGCTGTACCATTTTATATTCCCACCAGAAATGAATGAGTGTTCTTGGGGCTCCATATCCTTGCCAGCATTTAGTGTTGTCAGTCATTTGAATTTTAGCCATTCTAATGAGTGGAGTGGTATCCACAGTTGTTTTGCTTTTTATTTCCCTAATGACATGTGATATTAGGCAGATTTTCATACGCTGACTTGCAATCTGTATATCTTCTTTCATGAAGTGTCTGTTCTAGTCTTTTGCCCGTTGTTATTTTTTTTTTAACTGGGTGGTTTGTTTTCTTATTGTTGAGTTTTTAGGAGTTCTTTTTATATTTTGGATAACATTCTTTTAACAGGTACGTGTTTTGCGCCTGGCAGGTGTGATTCAGTGGTGGAGCATTAATGTATCGAAGGGTCATGGGATCGATTCCAAGTCAGGTGCTCAGACCTGGGTTGCAGGTTTGATTCCTTGCCCCCAGTTGGGGTGCATGCCGGGGGCAACCAATCTCTGGGCAACCAAACATCACATTGATGTTTCTCTTTCTCTCTCTCACCCCACTTCCTTCCACTCTCTAAAAATCAATGTAAAAATTGTCCTTGGGTGAGCATTAACAACAACAACAAAAAACAAACAAACAGGTATGTGTTTTGAAAATATTGTATCCCGGTCTGTGACTTGTCTTTCATTCTCTTAACAGTGTTTTTCACAGAGCAGTTTATCATTTTAATGATGTACAACAGCAATTTTTCCTTTCACAGGTCATGCTTTAGACATTTATCTAAAAACTCATTGCCAGGAACATCTAGATTTTCCTTATCTTCTAGGAGTTTTATAGTTTTGCATTTTACATTTAAGTATGATTGATTTTGAGTTAATTTTTGTGGAATATGTAAGGTCTGTGTGTAGATTCCTTTTTTGCATGTGAATGTTCATTTGTTACAGCACCATTTGTTGAAAAGACTTATTTTTCCACTAAATTGCCTTTGCTCCTTTGTGAAAGATCAGTTGATATTTTTCCTCGGGTGTATTTCTGGGGTCTCTATTCTGTTCTACTGATCTAAGCAATTGGTTCATCTAAGTCATGGGCAATGAGTTGTTCATAATTTTTTTATTCTTTTAATGTCCAAGGACTCAGTAGTGATAACCCCTCTTTCACTTTCTATTTTAGTAATTTGTGGTTTCACTATTTTTTATTATTATTCTTGATTACCTTCGTTAGGGGTTGATCAAGTTTACTGACCCTTTCAAAGAACCAGCTTTTGGTTTCACTGATTTTCTCTGTTAATTTCCTGTTTTTAATTTCATTGATTTGTATACTTTTTTCCTTCTGCTTACATTGGATTTAATTTGATCATTTTTTCTAGCTTTAAGATGGAAACCTAGATTTTTGAGTTTAGTTATTTCTTCTTTTCTAATATATCCTTTTCATGTTATGCATTACCCTCTAAGGACTGCTTTGCTGCATCTTGCAAATTTTGATAAATTGTAGTTTTATTTCATTTAATTGAAAATATATTTTAATTTATATTGACAATTCTTTGATCCATGTGTCATTTAGAAGTGTCTTGTTTAATCTCCAAATATTTGGGGATTTTCCAACTATGTTTCTATTATTGACTTCTAGTATAATTCCATTGTGGTCTGAGAGTATACTTTCTGTGATTTCTATTCTTTCACTTTTGTTAAGATGTGCTTTATAACCCAAAATGTGATCTTACTTGTTGAATGTCCAAGTAAGCTTGTGAAGAATGTGTACTCTGCTCTTTTTAAATAAAGTAATATTTAAATGTCAGTGGACACAATTGACTGATGTGCCATTCAATTTAACTGTGTCCTCACCGATTGCCTTCCAGATTTGTTAATTACTGATAGCATGATATTTAAATCTTAACTACGATAGTGTATTTGTCTACTTTCAGTTCTATAAATTTTTGCCTCATTTATTTTAATTCTTTGTTGTTAGGCATAGACATAACTTAGGATTGTTATGTCTTCCTGAAGAATTGATTATTTTATCATTATGTAATGCCCCTCTTTATTTCTGATAATTTTTCTTGCTCTGAAGTCTGCTTTGTCTGAAGTTAATACAGCTACTCCACTCTTTTTTTTTAGTGTTAACATGGTGCATATCTTACCCATCCAGACACAGAATTCCAAGCTAGTGGATTTTTTCCCAACAATTTGATATTCATGCCGTTATTTTTTACTTGCTATGTTTCTGAAGAAAAGTCTGATGCGATTATCCTTATGTCTCTATAGTTAAGGTCCTCCCCACCCCTGGCTTAACTTAAGATTTTCTCTTTGACTTTGCTTATTTGTAGTTTGGGTATGATATGCCTAGGTGGAGATGGGCCTTCCTACCTGGTGATTTCTGAGCTTCCTATGTGGTTTGGTGATGTCGGTAATTAATTTTGGGAGATTATCAGCATTATTCCTTCAAATATTTGCTATGGGTTTCTTTCTTTTTTTTTACTTCTTCTGGTAGTCTCCTTTTCTAATTGCCCCATACTTCTTGAACATTCTGTTCCACTTCTTTTTCAGTGTCTTCCTCTGCTTTTCAGTTTGACGTTTCTCTGGTCAGGAGTTTGACTGTATTTACTGCTTGCACCAGTTGCAGGTGTCAGAGACTGCAATTTCCTTCAGTGTCCTATTTTGGTCTCTCCTATTGTCTTTGGTTTCCCCTGTAGACTCCTTAAATGGAAAGGGAAGCTCCAGTTCTGTTTGTTGTCATCCAGCAGCCCTGTTGATCTGGCGGGTAAGGTGTGGGAGGAGGAGAAGCACTCCATAAGCTTACCATGAGGTCTCAGGCTTTTAATGGGCCTGTGCCTCTGGGCTGTGATCTTGGCAAGCATTTCTCAGCTACCGCAGCCACAATGTAGGTCACACAGGAGGGCTAGAGGGGACTGCAGTGGGGTATTTTCCGTTCCCCGTATCAGTTAAGTTTTGATAAAACTGATGTTGGTTAGGCTCTGCTAAAATATTTTTCTAGGCCGAAACCGGTTTGGCTCAGTGGATAGAGCGTCGGCCTGCGGACTGAAGGGTCTCAGGTTCGATTCCGGTCAAGGGCGTGTACCTGGGTTGCGGGCACATCCCCAGTGGGAGATGTGCAGGAGGCAGCTGGTCGATGTTTCTCTCTCATCGATGTTTCTAACTCTCTATCTTTCTCCCTTCCTCTCTGTAAAAAATCAATAAAATATATTTTAAAAAATATATATATTTTTCTAGGAGGGCAGGCCTTTTATAGGAGAACAGGATGATCTAGGTGTATTGCACAATGGTTACTTTTCCTCTCCCTCATGGAAACATGAAGGACTTTTTCTCTCATCTTTACCGAGATCTTAGTGGGGCTCCCAAAGCTAATGAAAGGGTTGGGCCTTTTCAGGCTGAGATTCCAAGCATTTTCATCTCTCAAGCTATTCCACACTTAATCTCCAGCAATTAATAAATTACTGTTTATGTTTTCCTACCAGTCCCTGGCTCCTGGCAGCTTCTGCTCCCAAACTGTGAGTCTCAGTATTCACCCATCTCTCAGGGTGCAGGGCAGCAATTTGCCCAGTGACCTCAATTCTCTGAGAGATCTAATAAAAGTTATTAATTTTCCATTTGTTCAGCCTTTTCCTTGTGAGGACTGGATGAATGACTTTCATGCTGTTTACATGTCAGACCATAAAATAAGAGTTGATATTTTTTACATCAGTCATGGTGCAGTTATAGAAGAAGATTGATTTAAAAAAAAAAAAAAAAAGTAGTTGTTTCTGTGATTCTCATCAAATTTTGGCACCTTAGGGGTCACCATGGACCAAGGGTCCCCAAACTTTCCCAGGCCTCCAGTTTTTTATTATTAATTCCTTAGGAAATGAGCACTTTTGGAAGAACTGAGTCACATTAATCCAAGACAGGAAAGATTAATATACGAGAAAAAAAAGCTGATTTATAAAATAATCATTAGAAATGTAGTTGTCAGAATAGCTATGTATTTAGAGTATAGGACCAAGATGAGTAGATTAACATAGGAAAACCAAACATGAATTAGGGTAATGAATAAAGAAGTAAAGGAGAGCAATTGTGTATTTATTGTTATGAAATATTTCTATCAAACAACTGCATCCTTCGTGAATTACCCATGCTTCTCTGAGGGTATTTCTGATCAGAGATTATCTGTACCATCCACACTGGGTAATTTTTTCTAGAGTGCTAATCTCCCCGCCCTCCCCACCCCCACACTCATGTTGTTGACATATCAGTTTGACATTTTCTAAGCTTTGGCTTTCTTTTTTTATGTCCCATAAGAACCACTATCCATCTGCTGTGGCAGTATCTATTTAGGTAAACTCAATTAAATAAATAGCAGTTTACCTTATTTTCTCCTTAGTCATGGTTAGAACGGCTGTATGTCTTAAGGTAAGATTTAAGATTCCTCTCTTTTGCCTTGACCACATGAATCAATGATTATTGAGTGACCAGTATTTGTCCATTCCTGTGCAGGTAACAAAGACTAAGGTGATAAGACAGACCCATCACTGTCCTCAAACAGCCTGCTCATTACAAACCATTCCTTTAAGATGTCTAATACATCCATTTTCTGCTGCCTTTTATCACCTTCCATTTTTTAAAAAATGACATTTTCCACCAGGTATTAAAATTATGGAAATAGATGTTGTGCTTTGGAAGCATGGGTGCCAATGCTTATCATTAAGTACCAATTTATGAAATTGTATTCTTCTTGCTGAGAAATGAAATTATATTGCTCAGATTCAGTAAAATTGGAATAATGCCACATTAGAGTTTGGCTTCTAGGATCCCAAAAGGACAGAGGTTCTCGTCCCCTGTCTGTTCAGTTATTACCTGAAAAGGCATCTTGAAATCAAGAACATCCTGGCCATGAGGTCCACTAAAATAGAAATGTACCAAAGCTTGAGGAAGAATTGATTAAAGAGTCAGAGACGTCTAAGCCATCCTTACCTTTGTAAATGGCAATTGTAACACATTTACTATATTATGTTTCTATTTTTTTTCTAGGAATAATGGTGTCAAAAACAGTAAGTTAAGGTGTTATGAACCTCACCTGATAGATACTTAAGTATTAGAGCTTTTATTAATAGTGCCATGCCCTGTTAATCATTTTTTTTTACTTTCTTTAAAAGTGAAATCAATTCTTATTGATGTAAAATTCTTTCTTCTTTATCTACAAAAAGATTTATAGTACACAAGATTCAGTAAATTTTCACAAATGCCAGAATTTGTCTAATAAAAATAGATGCTTATCTAGGCTAATGCTTAGGAGGATACGATTTTTATATATGTTTCCTTGAGCTGTGCTTGAGCTTATTTTTAAACAGTGAGTCATTGTGATTTGAAATGTTGGTGCATGCCCCAGAAGGGGATGGCTGCCAAACCCCAGCTTAGGATAGAAAACAGCACCTCATTCACTCACCCAAAGCATAGGGCAATGCATATACAAATGCCAACCAAATTGGAGTCCTTCCCCAGCCTTCAATTGTTGATATGGCTATGTGCAGCTGCAGTGGGCAAAAATGTCTGATATGATTTTGAAAGGCAATGATCAAGCAAGTAAATGCTGTGATACTGTTCATTATATAGTTTCCTCAATGAAAAATATCTAGACTAGTCCACTGGAACTTTCTGCCACGTGGGAACTGTTCTATATCTGTGTTATTCAGTAGGATAACCACTAGACACGTATGGCTAGAAGGTTAGTGCAATTCAATTTTCAATTTTAATGTCATTCAATTTTAATTCATTTGAATTTAAATAGCTTCTTATTATTAGTGACTACAGTATTGAACAGCTCAAGAGAGAAAATCATCACACATCATGGAATCAGACTTGTGGAGAATAAAGTTCCTAAAGGATAATTACATACACTAAGAAAATAGGTTTAAGAGGTTCTGGAGTTAGTAAAAATGAATATGTATATCAAAGTCAAATAAGGTGGGTTTAAATCTGAGTTCTATTATTTAGGTAAGTAATTTTATAAACTTCATCAGCCTATTATGTCTCCCTCAGCCTCAGTGTCCTACTTTGTTAAAGAAGTTAATAAATATAGTAGTACTTAATAAATTTTCATTAAAGAAAATGTAGCATTGTGAAATTATTCTATTCTTACTAAAAAAAAAAAGAAATGGCTAAATAATTGACAGATGTAATCTCTAAACACACTTTGTAAAGAACTTCCTTATTAATAGTGATCTAGCTTACAACGTTTAGTGAGTTTTTAGAATGTTCCAGCCACACGTGTTATGGCTGAGAGATTAAATAACATGCTTAAAGTCATGTAGTTATGAAGTAATAGAAACAGAATTTGAATTTAGTTCTCTTCAGTGCCCAAGAAAGTGTTCTTTGGTGAATGTGTTCTTTACTGACTCCATACATCATAATAGCAGAAATTATAATATCCATTTGTGAAAATAAGGTGCACTAGATATTCTGATAATCAATCCCTCTTGCCCCAAAATATCTAGGAATTCTATAAAAAAATACAACCATAATCCTATTAAATGCATACCAAAGTCTGCACAGATGTAAGGGTAATTCCCAAGGGTCAAATATAAAAAAGAAACTAAAACATATATTTTGAGGATTTTCAAACTGAATTTTATTTTCTATACCAATTATTTGAAAAAGTATGACTTTATATTGCAGATCATTTAAAAAGGATAATTTATAGTTTCTAGTGACTTCCATTGCTGCCTGTAGAAAAGGTAATAAATATCCCAATTAAAAATACACAACTGTCAAATGGTCTCTTAGAGATGATACCTAAAGTACAAGTAACCAAAGAAATTGGACTCCAACAAAACTAAAACCTTTCTTATTTCAAAGGACACTATCAAGAAAATTAAAAGGCAATTCATGATGATATTAGATAAAATAATTGCAAACTATATATCTAATAAGGGCTTATCTTAAAACTCAACAATAAAAGACAATTAAATAAAAAATTGGCAAAGAATTTGAATAGACATTTCTTTGAGACGGTATAAAATGGTGATGAGAGTATGAATAGATGCTCAATGTCATTAATCATTGGAAAATGCAAATCAAAACCACAATGAGATACCATTTCATATTCACTATGATGGCTATAATAAAAAAGACATACTAACAAGTGTAGCCAAGAATTTGTAGAATTATACTTTCATACATTGCTGGTGGGAATATAAAATGGTACAGATGCTTTGTAAAACATGTGATTCCTCAAAATATTTAAGATAGAGTTATCATATGACCCAGCAATTACAATTCTAGGTATATACTCAAGAGAAATGAGAAAAAATGTTTACACAAAAACTTATACATAGCAACATTATTCATAATAGTGCAAAAGTGAAAACACCCAAATGTCTATGAGTTAATGAATGAAAACATTGCGTGGTATGTCAATAAAAAAAGAATGTCATGCTGATACATGCTACAACAGGGATGAACCTTGAAAACATGATAACTGAAAGGAGCCAAACACAAAAAGCTCCACCTGTATGATACATTTTATATGATATGTCCAGAAATGGTAAATCCATAGAGAAAAAAAGTATATCAGGTGCTGTCAGAAGCTAGTGGAAGAGGGAATGAGAAGTAACTGCTAAAAAACTATAGACCACTATCCTTGATGAATATAGATGCAAAAACTTCTCAACAAAATGTTAGCAAACAAAATTCAATAACTCATTAAAGGATTATACAATATGACCAAGTTGGATTTATCACTGGGATGCAGAGATGTTTCAATGTATGCTAATCAATAAATGTGATAGACATATAATAGAAGAAAAGATAAAAATTATATGATCATCTCAATAGATGCAGAAAAATCACTTGAATAAATACATCTTTTCATAATAAAATCCTTCTACAGATTGGGTATAGAAAATACCTCCACATAATTAAATAAATAAATGACAAATGCACAGCTAACATGATATTCAACAGAGAAAAATAGAAAGATTTTAAGGTCAGGAATAAGACAAGAGTGCCCTTTCTAACCACACTTACTCAACATAATACTGGAAGCCCTAGCTAGAACAATTAGGCAAGAAAGAAGTAACAGACATCCACATTTTTTAAGAAAAAAGTAAATTTGTGGTTCTTTGAAGATGATATGATTTTCAATATTGAAAACCCTCAAAACCTGACTTAAAACTGTTGGATCTAATCCATGAATTCAGTAAAGGTGCAGAAAATAAAATCAATACACAGAAATTAGTTGCATTTCTATACGCCCAAACACAAATAAAAATAACTCATTCACAATAGCAAAAAACAATAAAATACCTAAGAATGTATTTTTTTTTTTTTTGTGGTGTGGTCCCTTAAATGGAGACCAAATCTTTATTAACTCAAAGCTAGAGAGGTTTTGTTTCTTGTACATGCCCAGAGGTAACTAATATTAACTCACATTTTCTGTAAGCCTTGAAGAATTTTTATTTAACATAATGAGAGGTTTAATAACTTAGATTAAAGACTATCTTACACTCTTCTCTTGTTGTTCACCAACTGTTTTTATGACGATAACTCCGAGATCTAGAATATGATAGAAAATGAGAGTGTTTTGCTGTCTGTGCTTTTGTTTCAGAATTGGTATACCCTTTAGGAGATTTACATGGGGATCTTACTATGGAGTCAGAATGTCTTCCATTTGATCTTGATTTTGTTCCTGAGCTAGTCTGCTTTTGAGGTGAACTTGATTGTGATTTTCCTATTGATTTTTATCTTTTTTCTAAGGACTTGGACCTTGACCGTCCTCTAGAACCAGAATTCCGTCTTGGAGTTCTTGACTGCCTTGCTGAGGTAGACCGCCTTGGTAGTGACTTGGAGCGAGATTTAGACTGGCTATAAGAAAGTCGCCTGTGTCGAGACCTTTTTCTTCTTCTTCCTCTTCTTAAAGGATACCTTTCAGCATTTCATATAATACTGGTTTGGTGGTGATGAACTCCTTTAGCTTTTCCTTATCTTTGAAGCTCTTTATCTGACCTTCAATTCTGAATGATAGCTTTGCTGGATAAAGTAATCTTGGTTGTAGGTTCTTGGTATTCATCACTTTGAATATTTCTTGCCACTCCCTTCTGGCCTGCAAAGTTTCTGTTGAGAAATCAGCTGACAGTCGTATGGGTATTCCCTTGTAGGTAACTGAGTTTCTTCCTCTTGCTGCTTTTAAGATTCTCTCTTTGTCTTTTGGTCTTGGCATTTTAATTATGATGTGTCTTGGTGTTGTCCTCTTTGGATTCCTTTTGTTTGGGGTTCTCTGCACTTCCTGGACTTGGAAGTCTATTTCTTTCACCAGGTGGGGGAAGTTTTCTGTCATTATTTCTTCAAATAGGTTTTCAATATCTTGCTCTCTCTCATCTTCTGGCACCCCTATAATTCTGATGTTGGTATGTTTGAAGCTGTCCCAGAGGCTCCTTACACTATCTTCGTATTTTTGGGTTCCTTTTTCATTTTGCTTTTCCTGTTGGGTGTTTCTCGCTTCTTCGCATTTCAAATCTTTGACTTGATTCTTGCGCTCCTCTGGTTTGCTGTTGGGAGTCTGTATAATATTCTTTATTTCAGTCAGTGTATGCTTACTTTCTAGATGGTCCTTTATCACACCATCGAGGGTCTCATTAGATTTCCTGTACATCTCATCAAGTTTATCGACAGACTCTAGAAGCCTCTTGAGAGACCTCAAAAGTGTGGTTCTGAACTCAATATCCTCCCTTGATAGTTTTGTCCTGTTTCTTTGTCTCCGCTTTTTTTTACGCTTTCTTGGTACGCTTTCTTTGTGCACAGTCTTGTTGTAGTTAAGCCTTGATTGTTATAGTTAATACTAGAGGGATTTGACCTCCAGGCCGACTGTCTGTGTTAATCACCTGTGTCTGCAGTGGAAGAACTTGTGTCCTTTAGGGAGGTGCTAATCTAGCCTTTGCCTGAGGCTATCCTGCAAATGCCTCTGTGCAGGGCTTGGGCGGGGTGGGTCCAACAGGATCAACAGGGCGGAGGAGGGAGCAGTTATGGCTGCTCTCAGTCTGTCCCCAGGGGCTCTGCCTCTCTGTCCCAGCAACAGCTGCAAACCTCGGAGGGACCGTAGCCAGACAGTCCCGCTTCTCCCGTTTGAGTCTGGGTCCCTAGAGACTCGCCCGGATCTGGAGCTCTGAGTCTGGGCTCCCTCCGGATTGAAACAGACAACCGCGCCCTCAGCCACCAGCCCACGCTGCGCGCACTCCGCACCTTAGTATTTTACTTCAGCACTGCACCTCCTCTGATTTTCGGTTCCTCCTTGTTGTAGAACTTCCATTCAGCCAGCCTTCCTGTGGTTCTGGATGATGTCCGTTCCGTCTTTTAGTTGTATTTTTGAAGTGGTTGTTCGAGGCAGCAAACTCCAGCGTTAACCTATGCCGCCATCTTGGTTTCTCCCCTAAGAATGTATTTTACTAAGAAAGTAAAAGATCTGTATGATGGAGAGTTAATACATCATTGAACAGAATCAAAGAAGACAAACAAATTGAAGGACATCCCATGTTTGTGGACTGACATAGCTAATATTGTTAAAATGTCTATACTACCCAAAGCTGGCTATGGATTCAATGCAATCCCTATCAAAATTCCAATTTTAGGCATTTTTCAATATAGAAAAAACTCTATCATTTGTATGGAACCACAAAAGACCCAGAATAGTCAAAACAATCCTGAGAACAAAATTGGAAGCATCACAAGTCTTGATTTCAAACTATAATATAATGCTACAGTAATTAAAACAGTATGGTTTTGGCATTAATACAGACACATAGACAAATGGAATAGAACAGAGAACACATAAATAAATCCCCACATATATTGACAAGTAATAAGGAAGCCAATAACATCCAATATGGAAAGAGAGTCTTTTAAAAAAAAAAAAAATGATGCGGGGCACACTGGATAATCACACATAGGAGAATAAAATTGGACCTTTAAACCACACATAAAATTCAACTGCAAGTGAGTCAAAGATAAAAATATACCACCCAATACCATAAAACACTGAGATGAAAACTTGATAAGAATCTCCTCAACACTAATCTTGGCAATTATGTTTTTATGACACCAAAAGCAAACACAGCAAAAGAAAAAGTTAACAAGTAGGACTACATCAAACAAAAGGTTCTACTCAAACTAAATAATCAACAAAGTTAAAAGAAAACCTACAAAATGGGAGAAAATATTTGCAAACCATACATTGAATCAAGGGTTAATATCCAAAATTTATTTTTAAAAATTCATACAATTCAATAACAGAAAAATAAACAATCTGAATATACAGTTTTTGAAGGAAGATATCCAAATGGCCAAGAGGTACATGGAAAGGTAGTCAACATCACTACTTATCAGGGAAATGAAAATTAAAACCACTATGAGATACCTCATACCTGTTAGAGCAGCTATCATCAATAAGACAAGAGATGATAAGAGATTAGGTATGGAGAAAAAGGGGCCGTTGTACACTTTGGTGGGGTTGCAAGCTAGTCCATCCACTATGAAAGGCAGTATGGAGTTTCCTCCAAAAATAAAAAAATTGAACTACCATACAACACAGTGAACCCACTTCTAGGTATGTATCCAAAGGAAATGATAATAGGTTATTGAAGAGATATATGCACTCTATCGTTATTGTAGCACTATTCACAATAACTAAGATATGGAAATGACTCAAGTGTCCATCAATGGATAAATCGATGAAGAAGATATTATATATATATAATGGAATACTATTCATCCATGAGAATAAAAGAAATCCTGACATTTGAAACAATATATGTGGACCTTGAGGATATTATGCTAAGTGAAATATCAGACAGAAAAAGACAAATACTATATGTTATCGCTTATATGTGAACTAAAAAAAAAAAACACAAAACAGGTGGAATGAGTGTTATTTGGGGCTGGGAGTTGGAAGAATGGGAGAGATGGTATTTAAGGGTACATGTTTGCAACTAGCAGATCAATACATCTTGGCTATTAAATGCACAGAACAGGGGTCACAGACAACAAGAATGTATTACACTAGAAGAAATGATAATTATGTGATGCAATAGATGTATCAGCTAATGCTACAATGCTAATCATATTGCAAAATATGTAACAAGTAAAAAAATTCTCTTCCAGCTAAACTACCAACCCAGAAAAATGTTGAATAAAGATATTTTGGGCAGACAAAAGCAGGTTTACCATCAATAGACCTTATCTATATACTAGAGGCTGAGTGCACAAAACTCATACACTTGGGGGGGGGATCCCTCAGCCTGCATTGTGAGAAGGTGCAGGCCAGGCCAAGGGATCCCACCAGTGCATGATCAGGGCCAGGAAGGGACACAGGAGGTTGGCCAGCCAGGGAGTGACCCGTCTCACATAGTCCTTATCGGCCAGACCCCAGCAGCAAGCTAACCTACTGGTCAGAGCATCTGCCCTCTGGTGCTCAGTGCATGTCATAGCGACTGGTCGACTGGTCAACTGTCTGTCCCCTTGGTGGTCAGTGCACGTCATAGCAAGCAATTGAGCAGCCTTAGCACATCATGAGTTTATTACACTTTGGTTGAATGGCTGACCAGACGACCAGACACTTAGCATATTAGGCTTTTATTATATAGGCTATAAAAGCCTAAACAACCATCTGACCATTTGACCATTTGCCTGGTAGCTATGATGTACAATGACTACCAGGGGGCAGAAGCTCCAACCAGTAGAGGAGGGAGCCTGATTCCTCGCGGAGTCAGCCATGGGTTAGGTTGCTGCTGGGGCACTGTCGGCCCTGAATCTGCTTCACCTGCACCCTGGACCCAGAGAGGAGGGAGCCCGAGTCTTGGGTGTGTCACCTGAGAACCACCCTCTTGCAATATGGGACCCCTCAGAGGATGTCGGAGAGCTGAGTTCAGCCCGATCCCCACAGGCCAGGCTGAGGGACCCCCCAGTGCACGAATCCGAGCACCGGGCCTCTAATTTAACATAATTTCTAAAGTATGTACCTAGGGCCTCTAATTTGACATAATTTCTAAAGTATGTACCTAAAAACATTTCAGAAGCAAGGTCTGAGATAAAAAAAGTAATGCCCAGAAAAAAATCAGCAAAAAAAATTGCTAAACATTTAGGTAAGTTAAAATAAACATATCCACTGCTGGCTTTGCAGCTATGTGGATTGGTAGTTAGGAATTCAGATTAGATTTTCTTGAACTGTCCACAGGATTAAATTCTGTTCTCAATATTGTCATTGGATGACCAGAATAGCTCATGTGTTTCAATCACCTCAAGGTGTGTGTATGTGTGTGTGTAAACATTTTCCAAGGGCTCAAAATGACTGACAATATTTTCACTTAATTCATTGGTTTCTCTTTGTTCCTTTGCCAGAAACTTGCAGTGAGTTCATCTAGTTCTGAATGGGCAGCACCTGCTCTGTTTTACACTCAAATTCCATCCACTGGGTGGTATGACCAGTGACATATTTCCAAGACTCTGAAATCATATGAGCCTGGAATGCAAATGAGAATTCACAGTTAGCTATTCGAGCTTCAGAGATCATTGGAAACAAAGACTATATCCAAATCCACAGCCTATTTCATTCATTTTTAACATTAACTGATACTTACCACAACTTCTAGGTTTTATAAAAGTGAAGCCCTGTCACCTATTTTAAGAAAAGGAAAGTTAAGTGAATTTAGTCCAGATTCCACTTTTTATGATCAATGATTTCTTGATAAAGTGAAAGGACTAAGAGAGGAAGTTTGATGGGAAAAGCATTTTCAGGATTTATACAGCTCATGATAAGACAGATACTAATGTGAATGAAGTTTTGTGTGTTTTTTTTATAAATATGTTTTTATTGATTTTAGAGAGTGAGGAAGAGAGAGGGAGAGAGAGAAACATCAATTGGCTGCCTCCTGCATGCCTCTCCTGGGGATGGAGCCCGCAACCTGGGCATCTGCCCTGACAGGGAAATGAACAGCACAGGATGACATCAAACCAAAGGTGCCACACTGGCCAGGGCCTGAATGAACTTTTTAAAAACTGCATATTACTGCTCAGTGCAATGATTATTCATGTCCAACCAAATGGTTTGTCATCTTCTAGGTAGATAGGAACAAAACAGATAATTAACCCAAGTAGAATTTTTAGCTTTTCAAAAATGTAAGTATAAAAGAAAGGGCTATGTTTTAACAGTTATCCTAATTCTGTGATGTAATTTTAGTATAAAAGGAAATTAGAAATTTAAGTTCTTCTATTGAAAAAACCACCTCATACCATCAATCAATAAATAAATTAATATACAGGCAAATAAATAGATCAAAATAGGCAAAGATGACTATTATCAATGACCAACATCATTTGGAAGAACTTGCCATGTTAATAAACTCAGGGTATTTCACTGCCTTCATGCACAGGGCATTAGGAATATATGCACAACATTAATTTTTATTAGTCTTTTATTTGATTTCTTTTGGCATTTGTGGTTTTTACAGCATAGATGATATGATTAATTTATGTTTTCTTAATTGGAAAGCTAAATATTCTTGTATATATTAATTTTGCACAGTGTTTAGATGTTTCCAGAAAACTCTAATAAACTAATTAAATCAACCAACACACAATCCAACTTATGATTCATCCATCATTCATATGCTGATTCCAATATCCCCTTACTTTCCTGGTATGCATTAATTAGCAGATGATATAAGGAGAAAAATAACACTATGATAATGCTTTTATTAGATTCCTTATACTGGCTGATATCCTTCCATTAGAGAAAAGAGCTGAACAATATCAATTATTGGGCTCAATGCCTTTCATTTCGTGGTCTAAGGCAAACTAATATCAGACTTACAGACTTATGATAATGTAGTCCGTCAATCTCCTCACCTTCTGCCCAATTAGGGACAGCTGCCCTTCAGTGGTCAGTGATGAGAGGAAGCGAAGACTCTATAATCCTGCTGGCTTTTGTAATTAGAGAGTGAGCTTGAAGAGAGTGGTGTTTAGCCTCTCAGTTGCCTGGTAGTATAGGCATTTGCTTTCATTAATGTATCTGCTGAAATAACACAGCTCTTGAAACAGACAGCCAGGTATGTCTCTACCAAAATGTTGGTGTAAAATTCTGAAATATTTAAATATTTTTTAAAAATATATCTGGAAATGTTTTTGGAAATGTTTTACAAATAGTAGAATATATAAACATCACGGTATGTATGAAATAAATTTGTCAGGAAGCTTAATATTATTGTTGTGCATTTTTGTTATTGCTAATAAAACCCTAAACATGGTCATCCATTCAAAGGGTTTAAAAATTCCCCACTTTAACTTTCTAGTCAACTGCATTTCAAGGAGTTATGCTAACAATGGGGAACTGGAAATCCTGGTGATTGTTATCTATATAATAAAAGCCTAAGCAACTTTACAGTGGAACAACCAGAATGACCGGTCACTATGATGTGCAGTGGCCACCAGGGGACAGACGTTTAATGCAGGAGCTGCCCCCTGGTGGTCAGTGCGCTCCCACAGGGGGAGCGTGACTCAGCCAGAAGCCAGGCTCATGGCTGGTGAGCGCAGTGGTGGTGGTAGGAGCCTCTTCCTCCTCCGAGGCAGTGCTAAGAAGCAGCGAGCCTAGAGGTAAGGAGCAGTGAGCAGACAGGTGGTAAGGAGTGAGGGGTCCCTGACTGTGAGAGGGCACAGGCCAGGCTGAGTGACCTCCCCTCCCCCAGTGCACGAATTTCGTGCACAGGGCCTCTAGTTTAATATATAATCCCCAAAGGATTAGAGAAAATGTAAAATTACCTGCAAAAACAAACAAACAAAACAAAACAAAAAACATTGTAAAAGCCAATAGATAGAATTTTCTGTCTGTCCTTTGTTTGGTTTAAATAATTCCTTACCCTTGAACGTCCCTGGCCGAACTAAATTCAACAGTCTCTTGTATAGAATGGACAGTGTCAGGGAGGTCCATGTATTGCCATCTGCTGGTTGGTTTTCAGAGATTTCATGATCTGTCTTTTTGAAGGTCACGTACAAAATATAAATCTCCACAAATAATATTAAAGTTCCAGATCACAGCTTGAATATTGCAGGTATTTAGCTGTGCCACCGTTATGGTGGCTTTCTAATCTCACATCAATGATGATGGCTCTTAATTTTCCTTGAAGTTGCTGTGTATTTAAGAAGCCAGAGCAACAGTGAACAGAGACCAGGGGCAGAGCAAGAAAGCAAAGAACTGCTGGCTAGTACCTGTAGGGGGTGACACCACTTATGAAACACATGTCTTGAGGCTTTTCAAATTATTCTTGGCAGGTGTATCATAAACAGATCCTCAGCCTATGCCAAGGCAACTTGGCCATTGTAATTAAAATTACAATATAAAAAGCTCCTGCTGTTTCCTTCTGAAAAATGCTGACAGAGACTTCCTCCAACAACTATGACAGTATTCCTAACACCTCTGCATTTGCTATTTCCGTGGCTGCAAACAACAGCATCCATCCTTACCTTAGTTATGTTGCAAATTAGGGAGGGCGGGGAGATGCCCCCAGCATAATTATACACCAGACAGAACAGTGTGCCTTGGGGTTGGAGGGCAGCCTCTTCAGAGAGCAGCAAGGGAAGAAGAGGCCATTTGGTTTTTAAAACTCAAAAGGGAAAGTACTTTTCTGAGCTAGGAAGAAACTGAAACTATAATATCACAAGTAAGAATAAAACTCAAAAAAGGTGCTAACGCTGAGGGAGATGAGGCTTCAGTGTGATACCAAAAGAGGTAATGCCATTTTATCTTGTTTCGTGGAACCTGAAGCATTTGGTAGACCATTCCATGTGTCTGGAATGGTTAAATATCTGGAGACAGAGAAATAAATTAAATGACTTTTTTAAAGACTTGAAGTCATATCATTGTAAGTGATAGATGCAAGCCATAATGCCTCAGGACTTTCTATCTAAACTTAGTACTCATAAAAACTAAAAATAGTGACAAAAGGTGACAGCTGCTTTATGGATCAAAATACTAGCCTTCCCTATCACTAGAAGACAGTGCTAGGTACTTTAAAAATACTTATGGAGACCAGAAACTAATAGCAAATATCATAACTAGGAACAGGACACTAAAGGACCCTGAGAATTTGCTCTGGTAATTCTGTCTGCTCGCCTCTGCTGTGACATCCCCGCTTTCCTAACTCAGGGTGAGGCTCTACAAACTTGTCTTCACTATGTGCTCACAAAAGCTCTCCCTGAAGGGAACAATCTTAAATTGTCAAACATAAGCTAGTTCCCATTAGATTAAGTTGCTTTAAATAAAAAAAAAAAAAATGTTTGCATTTTAATAATTTAAACAGTCCGTCATTCTTCGCCCTTCCCTGTGCTTCTAAAACTTCTTTCATTCATTCACTTGTTTACGCCCACTGAGCACATGCTTTGTGCCAGAGACATATCCAGATACTAGATATAGAAAAGTGAACAAGTCCGACACAATGTATCCCCTTATAAGATGTATTCTAGTTGGGAACACAGATAATAAAGAATTAAAACATGAATGATGAAGTAAATAGGAGATGTAATGATGAACAAATGTGTGGGTGGAACAAAAGAGATATTAAACAGCTAAGCCAGGATACCACCATTTTAAAGGTATACACACACAATTCCACAATAAATAAGCAATATTGCCTTATGGAAAAACTCCAAAGATGCACATATACACTTGAATTTAAGGAGGATTATCATTGACATTTAGCCTCTGTGTATAAATTTGCCCTTTTTGTAAATATCTTAATTTTTACATGTACTTCATGACCAGAGTTCTGTCACAGCAATAATCAGTTTCATGACACGGAAAACAGGCTGAGCCTCCTGGAAGTTAGCATACTTTTACCCTACAGAACTTTCACATTGTCCCACCATTACATCTGGGTCCCTCTGTTTCGACTTAGAGTCCCTGACCACATTGCTGTCTTCAGGGACTGTGTATCCTAACTATACGTGGTGAAGGGGAGGCTAAATTGTAGACAGGATTGGAGAGATGATATATAAAGACAAGATAATATGAAAAAAGGATAGGAAATACCAATTGTTTACAAAGACATGACCAGTGGGAAGACTGACTAGCAGAACCTACCAGAGCTGAATGTGCACATGCACCCTGTGAGGCATCATTTCTACTTCTAGCAAAACAGACAACCTAAAGGACATAACACTGAACACATTCAAAAAAAGATACATATTAGATTTTTTTAGCAGCACATTATATAACAGTCAACAGCTATAAATCACCCAAATGTCCATCAATAACTGAGTGGATAAATTGTGGTATATTCACAGAATGCAATACAACATAGCAATGAGAATGAATGAAATACAACTACAAGCAACAATATGGATGAGTCACAGGTATAATACTGGGCCAAAAAAACAAATAAGGCACAAAAGAGTAAATACGATATGATTCCATTTACAGAAAGCAGAAAAGCAGGAAATAATAAGCAATGGAAATAGGATTATTTTTAAAAGTGGTTCCATTTGGGGTTTGGGGGACTAGAGGGGAGAAAAGTAGGGGCTTCAGGTTACTTACTATTTGTTCACTTATCTGGGTGCTGGCTATATTGACATTTGCTTTGTGAATTTTCATACTTATGTGCACTTATACATAACATATATAAACATTTATTGTACTTTAATTAAATAATTTTGTTAAAAAATAAGAAGAAATACTAAGAAGTTTTAGTATTTCTATGTCTCCAAGTCTAAAAGTCAGTACTCATCGAGCCAGAATCAGCTCCACAGTAATCTGCACTCTTTCCCCTACCATCCTTCCCAGGCCTCTATAAAAACTAACCAATTCACCCAGCTAGCTTGGCTCAGTGGTTGAGCACCGACCTGTAAACCAGGAGGTCATGGTTCAATTCCCAGTCAGGGAGCATGCCCTGGTTGTGGGCTCAATCCCCAGTGGGGGCAGGGTGTAGGAGGCAGTCAATCAATTCTTCTCTGTCATTATATTTCTATCTCTCTCTTCCTCTCTGAACTCAATAAAAATATTTAAAACAAAACAAACAAAAAATCCAACCCAACTAATTCTGAAATTATTTGGTAAGTTTTTCTTTGTCATTACCTTTCCTTTACCCTTACCATACTTCATCCATTCACTTTAAAGGCAAACTATGAAAATGATTTGCTACTGAAGATCCATTATTTTAATTAACAAGCTTCCATAATAGATTGCAGTGGGTTACTATGTCTGTGACATGTTCAGCAGACAGGAGTACTTTGGGACTATTAACAGTAGTTTTAGAAATAGCAGGTAAGCAGCTCTACTTCTTATAGGGAATAAATCATAACTTTTGGATGGAACAGCTTTGGGGACCTGGGGGCCAGGATGAAGTGCCATGCCATTAAAGGGTCTAATGACAGAAATGGAATAAACCAGTGCCTTAAACTGTCTGAAAGGTGGCTTAAAATGGAAAATATTCTCTCATCTCTCTCTCCATAACTCCTTTAATGATTTCCTATGATCTTTCCCCACCCAATTTTCCTTCTCCAAGTCTTCACTTCCAAGTGTACTTGGTGCCATTTCTCACAGTCTGGTATGGTATTCAAGACGCATGATCATTCTGTGTGGTAATATTTTAGTAGAGCTGAACTAGCAGTATTCCCTTTATCCTAGCTGTTCATACTTTGCAATGCAATTTCACCTCTACTTAAAAGGATTCCTGAAGCAGCCTTGTTATTTTATGAATGGAGAAAATTCCCTTTCAGGCTATTTTTCAAGCCATGGATGTCCAACCCCCGCCATTCCCTCTGCCTTCTCTATCCATTTTCCTGTTTTCTCTAGAATCGTTAGACTGGAGTAATTGAACTCCAATTTCATTTCAACTGGCATCCCGTGAAGTTCTTCCCTATGAGGCTAAACATCTGCCCAAATATTTCCATGTTCTGTTCTGGCTGTGATTTATATGATATAAAATATATGTACCACTTAACTTCTTTTAAAGAAAATAGTGCTTGACAGCTGGGATAAACAGACAATCAGCAGCCTCCCAGTATTTAATGAATTAAGACTCATACCTCAACATTATTACTTAATTCTAGGGACTATTAAAGATAGTGTTATTGATAATAGCCTGATAAAAGGAAAAACAGGTTCGGGTAACAATTGATATGGCCTATATCAACATAGTTTATCTTTGGGGACTAAGAATTGGAGCCATCTGTGTCAACATGACTTGACAGGCGTGTTTTTTTTTCCAGAAAGATAAAACCTTAAAACAATATATTATTTTACTGCTTCAAGAAATTCTTTTTTTTTCTTTATTGATTAAGGTATAACATATGTGTCCTTATCCCCCCAATGCCGCCCCCCCCCCAACTCATGTCCTCACCCACTGGTGTCTGTGTCTATTGGTTAGGCTTATATGCATGCATACAAGTCCTTTGGTTGACCTCTCCCCTTTCCCCTATCTTCCCCTACCTTCCCTCTGAGGTTTGTTCATCAGTTTATGTTCATTATATTCCACAAATGAGTGAGATCATGTGATATTTATCTTTCTCTGACTGGCTTATTTTGCTTAAGATAATGCTCTCCAGTTCCATCCATGCTGTTGCAAATGTAAGAACTCCTTTTTTACCGCAGGGTAGTATTCCATTGTGTAGATGTACCACCGTTTTTTAATCCACTCTGCTGATGGGCACTTAGGCTGTTTCCAGATCTTAGCTATGGTAAATTGTGCCGCTATGAACATGGGGTGCGTATATCCTTTCTGATTGGTGTTTCTAGTTTCTTGGGGTATATTCTTAGAAGTGGGATCACGGGGTCAAATGGAAGTTCCATTTTTAGTTTTTTGAGGAAACTCCATACTGTCTTCCAGAGTGGCTGCACCAGTCTGCATTCCCACCCACAGTGCACGAGGGTTCCTTTTTCTCCACATCCTCACCAGCATTTGTCGTTTGTTGATTTGTTGATGATCGCCATTCTGACAGGTGTGAGATGGTACCTCATTGTTGTTTTGATTTGCATCTCTCCAATGATTAGTGACTTTGAGCATGTTTTCATATGTCTCTTGGCCTTCCTTATGTCTTCTTTCAAAAAGTATCTATTTAGGTCCTTATTTTTTTATTGGATTGTTTATCTTCCTTTTGTTAAGTTGTATGAGTTCCCTGTAAATGTTGGAGATTAAACCCTTATTGGTGATAACATTGGCAAATATGTTCTCCCATGCAGTGGGCTTTCTTGTTGTTTTGTTGATGATTTCTTTGGCTGTGCAGAAGCTTTTTATTTTGATGTAGTCCCATTTGTTTATTTTCTCTTTAGTTTCCATTGCCCTAGGACAGTGATGGTGAACCTATGACACGTGTGTCAGAGGTGACACACGAACTCATTTTTTTGGTTGATTTTTCTTTGTTAAATGGCATTTAAATACATAAAATAAATATCAAAAATATAAATCTTTGTTTTACTATGGTTGCAAATATCAAAAAATTTCTATATGTGACATGGCACCAGAGTTAAGTTAGGGTTTTTCAAAATGCTGACACGCCGAGCTCAAAAGGTTCACCATCACTGCCCTAGGAGCTGTACTGGTGAAGAAATTGCTTCGGCATATGACTGAGATTTTGCTGCCTGTGGATTCCTCTAGAATTTTTATGGTTTCCTGTCTTATGTTTAAGTCCTTTATCCATTTTGAGTTTATTTTTGTGTATGGTGTAAGTTGGTGGTCTAGTTTCATTTTTTTGCATGTATCTGTCCAATATAAATAAATAAATAAATAAATAAAGTAAACTAAAGTACATTCATTCTGGAAGTAACATTTATTGAAGAGACTGTCTTAACCCCATTGTATGTTCATGCCTCCTTTGTCAAATATTAATTGAGAATAATGGCTTGGGTCGATTTCTGGATTCTCTGTTTTGTTCCACTGGTCTATATGTCTGTTCTTGTGCCAGTACCAGGCAGTTTTGAGAACAATGGCTTTGTAATACAGCTTGATATCTGATATTGATATCCCTCCAACTTTGTTCTTCCTTCTTAGGATTGTTCTTGCAAACCAATTTATCCAGGCTAAAGTTTGCTTCTGTAGTTGTCCTGTTGGGACAATAGGTTGCTCACTTGAGCAAACAGCTCAACTTTCCATGAAACAGTTTCCTTACCAAGTCTTACAATAAAACCCATATCTTGCTGCATCCACAGATCCTATGTCATATATTTGTCCAATCCCAATTTTTGCCTCTCTTGAAATGCCTGTCTTAATCTGCTTGAGCCCAAACTTCCAAACTGTGTATCCTCTTCTGATTTTCTACTTAGACACATTTAGCCATCCATCCATCTGCCTAGGTTGTTTTCTTTTTTATTACAGGAAGCCTGACTGACAATTTTGTTGGTATATAGTTTTTCTGGTAACTTACAGTCAACAAGCAATAGAAAGGAATGTTATTACATAATTATCAAGGCTGGCTTAAGAATAACAAATTGTTATATTTTAAACATAAGGAATGAATGCTTAACGAGTTCCTTTCTTTCATAAGTCTTTATCTTTCTAGTCATAAATATTTTGAATGTTAAATGTGGCTAAATATGTAATCATCACCTAACTTTTTAAATCCTCACAAGAGGATGTTTTGTTGATTTTAGAGAGAAAGATCAATTGGTTGCCTCTTGTATGGGACCCAACTGAGGACTGAGCCTGCAACTTAGGTATGTGATCTGATCAGGAATGAAACCCAGGACCTTTTAGTGTATGGGACTACACTCCCACCCACTGAGCCACACCAGCCAGGGCACATCACTTAACTTTTTAAAGGGCCTGACTAAAAAGAGAAAAAGCTGTTTGATTCCATAGAAAGCTTCTTAAATCAAAGGATTGATAAAGGTGGGCCTTAATTAACATGATTAATAAAGGATAATTATAACTTATTCAATTTCTTTTTACCATGCAATTAGATTACAGAATTTTTAAGAAATCAAACCTTTCAATAAAAAAGAAAGCAATTCAAACTTAACTGTAAACTTATTTTTGAAATCCCACTCATAATTATAATTTAAAAAAGCAATTGTCAGGTAATATGGACTCATGGTTTAACTTAACCTGAAGACATTGTTAAAAATAAATAAATACATAAAAATAGTAAACTAAAGTACATTCATTCTGGAAGTAACAAGATTTCAGTTATGTCTTTCTCCAGGAAACTCCAGGTTCAAATCTGGACAAAATTTGAAAACACCTCCTGTCCTCATTGATGTCTACACATTACTCAAGGAGAGAGCTACTCAACTCAATTCTAATGCTGTCCTCTAGTAACTCATATATGCGGTGGTACTAGTGTAGAGAAAGGCTTTGAATACTTCATACCATTATGATTGAAAAAGGAAATCTTCAAGACATTAACTCACTCAACAAATATTTTGGGGAATCTTACTCCGGGGCTAGGATGCCACGACAGACTATTCTTAAAAACAGATAATTTTTAAAACAATCCTAAAGGTCTCCATAAATGACCTGATGGTTTGATCACACAATCACCTGAAGGTTCATTTGACATTATACCACTTGAGCCTGAGGAGGAATGTTAAAATGATTTCTATTTCAGAATGTCAAATTTACTAAGAAGTAAGATTTTACTCATTAAAGTCTTCAGTTGAAATGACTGAACTAGGCCTAAAGCACAATCAAATAATGTGCTTTGTGGTGCTTTCAACTATATTTTAAAGAGCTAAAAATGTTAGATTCAAATCTAGTAAGAAAAAATTTGAGAAATCTTAGAATTAAAATAATGATAATAAAATAGCAAGATAATCTATGCAGCTTAATCTACACAAGTAGATTACATGCAGAGAATGCAACCTATCTACATACATAAAAAGAACTTGTGTGAACATATCAGCTCCAAATTACTTTTCTTTCGAATTAAATTAATGGCTTGTCGAAGCAAATAATTCAGCTCCTTGCTTTGCTTGGACTATAAAGTTAAACTTTAATGGAGTCTACATGCTGAAAACTGCTACAAACACAAATGTTCTTGATAAATAAGTTGCTTCTCCCCTTGGTGGTTTTTCATGCGTTACTAACCAATCATTAAGGAATGAAGGGCAGAGTTACGAAACAAATACTCATCCAGGTACACAAAAATTTTCCCATATGTATTTCCCTTTGATTGCCCATAATAGTACACAATTAAACAGCAAAGATTCTATAAATACTTATTTTTTCACATGAATCCTATTTATCATAGAATATATAGTTGTTTTGATATTTTTATACATTTCAGCTTATTATTATTAGCGTATATATTTTAGTGGTTTCCTCAATATTGGCAAGGGATTTACATCATTACTGATTCATATGGTTGAGTGAGAGCCAAAAAAAATAGACATTATATAGCCAGGGATCATATTCATAATCTTGGTATCATTACCTATTTATGACAGATCCCACATGTCCCATGTAGAAATGAATATATAATGTCTGTCCAAGCTTCCTCTTTTCAGGGGAAAACTATTTTTAAAAAGATAGTTTTGTTCTTTATCACTTTCCTCTACTTTGAAATATCTGAAGTACAAACTACTGTTTCTCTGTTGAGCACAAAATTTGTTGCTTATAAGATCACTAGTAGCCCAGTGCACGAAATTTGTGCACTGGGATAGTGGGGGGAGAAGGGGCCCCTCAGTCTGGCCTTCACCCTCTCCAATCTGAGACCCCTCAGGGAATGTCCAACTACCTGTTTGTGCCCACACTTTTAACAGATAACAGCTCCATTGTTTTTTTGTTTGTTTGTTTGTTTTTTTTTTTTTAAATATATTCCACTGATCCTCCACAGAGAGGAAGGGAGAGAGACAGAGAGCCAGAAACATCGATGAGAGAGAAACATCGACCGGCTGCCTCCCGCACATCCCCCACTGGGGGTGTGCCCGCAACCCAGGCACATGCCCCCGACCGGAATCAAACCTGGGACCTTTCAGTCCGCAGGCCGACGCTCTATCCACTGAGCCAAACCGGTTTTGGCAACAGCTCCATTGTTGTTCCTTTCTTATGCTTAAAACCATTGGAATTAGTAGGTATTCAAAGTGTGTATACATTTTGGGGGGACACCCTGTATATTTCTTGTCAGTGGTGAAAGAAACCAACAGCAGATTTGGAACCCCCAGACAGGGAACCTTGCTCACTCCCCACATATCTCCCCACTTCACTTTCCACCTTCGTGGGCAGCAGGAGAATCAATGTTTTCTCTCATTAATTCGGAAAAGCATGTCCTGTCACCCGTTGCCCGGCAGGAGTGCGATAGGCCCCAAGCAAGCAAGGTTCAGTCAGGGCAGCCTTCACTCATGGGTGCTGGCACCCAAAGTGCACATTCCTCCTCTACAGTCGCCCCGGCTATCCCACTGTTTCACTGAGAGGACGGAATTCCTCTCTGCCTCTGGGCTCTTGATCTTGAACGCTGACCGAAGGCACCTTAGAGAGGGCCGCCCGCGCCCACCAGATGTGTCTGTTTGCACCTGCTCCTGCCTCAGCACCTGCATTAACCCCCCAGAGGTGATCTCGTAGCTGCACTGGCCTCCGTGAGAACAGGGCATCACCACTCCGCCCTCTCACTGTCATCTCACAGGCACCCACTCTCAGCACCCAGAACACCCAGACACTCTCCAAAGGACGTGAGTGCATCAGAGGGGATGTGTGCACATCCTGTGGGGGTGTTAGGCATGCCGGGTTTGATGAAAGTGCGGTGGAGATGTGGGGGGAACTTGTGCATGCCTTGGTTTGCAACTGTTGCAGGCATGGGAGGGTGACAGTGTGCTGGGGGATGTTCGCACGCCAGGGGGGTATGTGCACACAGGAGGCCTCTGGCTTTGCAGATCCGCAAACCCCGTGGTGCGGCCAGGAGGACATCAGTCTGGCCCGCCACGGTGGCTGTCCCTGAGATCCTGCACCTTCTGGGCCAGGAGGTGGATCTTGCGCAGTCACTCCTGGGCGCTCATGGCTGCCTCCCCGCCGTGAAGGGTCACGGATCGGAGTCCCGGGACCATGCACAGCCTCAAGCGCTGCCCCCCGCCCAGCAGGGTCACAGATCCGTGTCTTGGTCCCATGGACAGCCTCAAGCACTGACCCCCACCCGGCAGGGTCACAGATTCGGGTCCCGGACTGTGGACAGCCTCCCGTGCTGCCCCCCTGCCCACCAGGTCACAGATCTGGGTCCCGGGACCACGGACAGCCTCAAGCACTGCCCCCTGCCCAGCAGGGTCACAGATCCGAGTCCTGGACTGTAGACAGCCTCCCGCGGTGCCCCCTGCCCAGCAGGGTCACAGATCCAGGTCTTGGGACCTCAGACAGCCTCAAGCACTGCCGCCCCGCCCGCAAGGACATGGATCCAGGTCCCAGACCGCGGACAGCCTCAAGCACTGCCCCCCGCCTGGCAGGGTCACAGATCTGGGTCCCAGACCTCAGACAGCCTTGCCTGCTGCCGCCTACCTTCAGTATGCAAATTAGCCGCCATCTTGTTGCTTCAGGGTGGGGGTCCCCACTGTGGTGCCTGGCCAGTCTGGGTGAGGGGCTGAGGGCTGTTTTCAGGCTGGCGGGTGACTGAAGCTCCAAACCTCTCCTTTTTTTCTTTTTTTTTTATTCTGGCATTTATTTACCTTCTATGCCTGTCACTGGAGCTGAGAGCTGGCTTTCTTTCTGAGGCTCAGCTGCTGAAAGCAGGTTTCTGGCCTTTGTTTACCTTCTGTATTCGAAACAATGTTGCGGTCCGGCTGGCTGAAGCCTGGCTGACTGAAAGCGTGTTTCTGGGGTTTTGTTTAGCTTCTATATTTGTTACAATGTTTCAAACTGCAAGCTCAGAGGCCGGCAAGGCTGGTGGGGAAGCTTGGCTTCCTCTGTCACTGAAGCAAGCAAGCCTCCCTGTTCGCTTCAAGCTGCCTGGCTGCTGGCCGCCATCTTGGCTGGCAGTTAATTTGCATATCTCCCTGATTAGCCAATGGGAAGGGTAGTGGCGGCTGTACAGCTAATTACCATGTTTCTCTTTTATTAGATAGGAGGATAGACCAAACATAGACTGTGGTCCTTAGCTGTTGTCTCTCTCACTGCTTCTATTTTTATGCCCCATATTTTCTCTTCTCTCAGTTCATACAATTAATCAAGATAATTAAAAATATAAAACACAATTCCCAGTAAGGTGTAAAATTAAACTGATAGCTTTGTTTCTTTTAAATTATAATTTTAGATCAGTATCCATATATTTCTATATACTGTACAAAGGTGCTATCAGTCAAGAAGGGTGCTAATCATAAATGCTTCTCATACACAAGGCAAAACCATACTCTTTAAACATCTCTCTTTATGACATCTAGCACTTTGTTTTTAAAATCCTTTATTATTCTAATTAATTATGCTCATTTTGGAAATATATAATATTTCCAAATAATTATAAATATATAGTTATTTATGATAATTCCATCACTCTAAAATGGCCATTGTTGATACTTTTATGTACTGCCCTCAAGCCTTTGTTTTTACTCACATATACAAATTGAGATCACATTGCACATAATTACATAACTTGCTATTTTAACTTAATAATATATCTTGAGTTTTTTTATTATCATCTGAGCTTCAATATTTTACCAATATTGTTTCATCTATTTCTCCATTTATACTGGGTGAGTGGAGGAAAACATTAGAATGTTTGGAAACAATTTTCAGATATCTTTCAATTTATCTATATGTATTTAAGAAAATAGCTCTAAGAATTAAGAGATTTAAAAAAAAAAAACCTAACCATAAACCCATTGTCACCCTACCAAAATGAATACATAATTAGCACATCATATTCCCTTAATAGCAACTAAAATAAAGTCCATTATAAATGTAGCCTGTGGTCTCAGAAATGACTTTTATTCATATCATGATCTAAACAAGGTACGCAAATCGTCTTTTGTTGATTTGTCTCCCAAGACTCTTTAATATATAATAATGCTCCTTTCTTTATTTTTCTCTCTGACATTTATTTATGTAAAGAATGAGTCATTTGTTCTAAAGAATTTCTCACATGCTGAATTTTGGTAATTGCCTCTTTATAGTTTCATATAGCTTATTTTTCTATGCCCTTGTGCTTCCTATAAAGTGATAATTGGATGTAAGACAGTCTTTCCTAAAGAATTTTCTGTCCAAAATGTTAGCCACAGCTACATTGAATACTACTTCAAATGTGGGTAGGATGAACTTTTATTTAATTTAAATTTAATTATAAATAAACATGTGGCTAGTGATAATCATGTTACATTTTAGAGAAAGGGCTTGAATATATACATATATTTCTTTTTCTTAAAAGCTATTCTAATGGGTATGAAGTGGTATCTCATTGTGGTATTTATTTACATTTCCCTAATGACTAGTTTTGTTGAGCATCTTATCATCTTATTATGGTTCTTAGCCATTGTGTGTCTTCTTTGGAGAAATGTTTATTTCAAGTGCTTTGTCCATTTTTAAATTGGCTTGTTTTTTGCTGTTGAATTTGAGGAGTTCTCTACTTATATGGATACTAATCTCTTATTAGATATGTGATTTATTAAAAAAAATTTTCCCACTCTATTGTTGCCTTTCTTGTTACTGTTGATACTGTTGACTTCATATAATAAGTTTTTAATTTTTATGAAGTTTAGTTTGTCTATTTTTTCTTTCATTGACTTTGATTTTGGTATCAGAGCTATGAAATCATTGTGAAATCCAATGTCATAAAGACTTCCCTTATATTTTCTTCTAAGGGTTTCACAGTTTTAGCTCTTATGTTTAAGAATTTGATCCATTTTGAGTTAAATTTTATTGTTGAAAGGACTGTCTTTTCCCTATTTAATGGTCTTGGCATTCTTGTTGAAAGCCATTGACCATATTTGCAAGGGTTATTTCTGGGCTCTCTGCTTTATTGCATTGGTTTATATGTCTGTCTCACGCTGTTTTGTTTTGTTTTCTATAGCTTTGAATAGAAACCACAATCTACAATGAATAATTTAAGCACAGCCCATTTCTACCACACTCACCTATTGTCCCAAATGTGTGGTTACCTGGTGGAGGTTGTGTTTGTCAGGTTTTCCTACTGAAAAGTTACTCTCCTCTTCTCCATGCTATTGTCCTTGCAAGGAAGTCACTATGCCCAGCTCATGTTTAAGGAGTGGGGCATCATGCTTCCTTTACCTGAGGACAATGGATCTACATAAACTATTTGGAATTCTTTTGCATGGGAGATTTGTTTTCACCTCACTTATTTATTCACCTAAACATTTATATCAATATGGACTCATGGGTATTTATTGTACAACTTGGGTTAAATTTTAATTCTTTCTTTCCCTTTTTTTTCTCTCTATCTTTCTTTTCTGTTTCTTGTTCTTTCTCAAAATATTTTAGCTTTGGCCATTGAGAATGCTTTCAATTGGTTCCTGTATCCCTTTGACTTGGCCCATCATTTCATGGGTCTTTTTTTAGTACTTTTTTTTCCTGATGCTACAAGATAATCCAGGCTCATCATGTATATTCCATTTCTCCAAAAATCTCTGGTTCCTTTTATTAGAGAAACCAAGACCTGGATACCAGGTGTGCTCATTGTTACTAGTACCTTAGATTACAGAGCAAGGAAATAGATGTCCCTCGGGTAACAGAGAAAGGAAATATATGTGTACATTCTAACATGTGTATATACATATACCTATGAATATTCCTACATGTAACAATTTGTATCCATATTAAGATAATCACAAGCTCATATCTAACTCCAAACAATTAGTACATGGATCATCCCAGACTCTTCTCCTTGGCTATCTATAAATTCTCACTCCTGAGGTATCTTTCTGATTCATCATCTACTCCAGGTTCATGATGGAGTCCTGCCTGATCTCTTTCCTAATTTGCTACCTACAAAATGTCAAAGAGAAATCATGATGACTTTCTACTTGGTGTAGTCACTGCTGAAGTCCTGAGCTATTTGGTACAGGTTTCACAAGACACTGATTGATACTGTTTGGTGGATTCCATGTGGTCTGTTTCTAGCCTCTCCAGTGACCCATCCATGTCTCCAACCCCCAAGGGATGTTGATAGCAATGCTTTGTTTGGAAGCACTACATTGACTTCTGTGACACTACTCTAATTTCTCAGGAAAAACTGTCTTTGTCTGATCTGTGGTTCACCCTGTGGATGAAGCGTCAGGCACAAGTGATCATATTTTGTATCATAACCAAAGGCTACATATATCACATATGTCATTAGGCTTAAAGCACAATGGTTTCGGGTTACATTCCTTGTATACATGTATCTAGACACCTATCCCTTCTGGGATGGGTCACATTAAGGGATCAAGAATACAAAAAGAATCTCCTCTGTAATGGCCAAGCTTAAAGTGATCCAAAGTAAAAAGCAAATGTGTGCTGATGAAATATTAGTTCATTGACTTTGTAAGTGGGATCTCAAGGTTGGACACATTCCCAGATTTATTCTGGGAAGCTACATTCAAGTTATAATTCAATTCCTATTTAATAAAGAGAAAAATGCATGTGGGAAAATGGTCCTACTTTAAACTGACATTATGGGTTGGGTTTCTAGTTCTTGTGGTTTTGGGGTTTGTTGTTTCATTTTCTTTGTTTTGTTTTGTTTTGTTTTGTTTGTTATTTGCCTCTCAGCCAGTTAATCACAACAGCTGTTGGCTTCCTACTTCCTAATTGCTATTCTTCATGTTTTTCTCAGCACATTATTACCTTTACCAGGTCCTCCCACTCCCCACTCCCATGCTTATCTCTACTTCACCTATGTCTCATTTTCTGGTTTTTCTGATGAACAGTGCCTTTCTTCTCTTTCCTCAGAATTAATTCTATTTTTTAAGTAAGAACAACTCTCACAGTCCAAAGGTGCAAATGGCTAAGAACTTATCATTCCAACTGCTTTGCGTAGTTTGGAAAGATTTTATGTTGCCTAATCTTCTGCTTTGTTGCAATATACCATGTGGCTTTTGTTAATGTTGAAAGTAACAATGTGTTTTTAATCTAATTTACTAATGTGAAACAGCTTTCTTCTGAATCACAGTGGTGTAACCACTGACAACCAAGGCTTTGGCTCATGTTGAGTGTGAATGTGTAGGATCAGGAAATAAAATTTTCCAGTATCTCACTATCCCAATTTAATCTTCATCAATCTTGTGAATTAATTAGCAAGTAGTAAGTGATGCTGTATCAGTAAACGCTTGTGAATAATTACGTGGTTTCTTTGAATGTTTAGCATCTCAAAGCCATGTCATTGAGTTCAAAGAGGCTTTCACTGTTGCTCTCCCTTCTTTTATTGGGTTATTTTTAAACTTTGTGTACACAGAGCAAGTAGTTGTTGAAGCCATTCTTCACATACTCCTTAACACTCTCATTCTAATAACTGGCATTACATGGCATGCATTCTATTAGATCTATGCTTTTATGCTTATTTTCAGGAGAGAAGTGCCTTACATTCTTTCTAAGTTAGTCCCCTTTATCTCTACTCTTTCTGTTGTGAGCACCTCCATCCCCTTTGGGGACATCTATCGCACTTCTCCTTTCTTTTCTGCTTTGAAATAAGGTCAAGTCTCCCCAGGCTTGAAAAAAAACGAAAACAAACCCAAAAGCATGACTATTGTGAACGTTCAGGCTACGTCTTATTCTCTGTGTTCCTTGCCATTTTCTGTTCCTCAACACCCATTATTACCATCCTGAAATCTGGCATCTCTCCCTTTGCTGGACTGAAAATGCTTCTGCAGAAGTCACCAATGGCCTCATCATCAATTTCGTGACATCCCGACTGCTTATTATCTTTGCCTTGACACCGTCAGCGTGAGCTTCTCCCTCTGAAACTCATCTCTTGGTTGGTTTCCATGACACAGTAATGTAGTGTTCCCTTCCCTTCATTGTTTCCCTCTTGCCAATTTCTTTTTCTAATCTCCAGAACTATGGCTATTCACAAAATTAGTCCTCATTAATTCTATTCCCCTTTATCCTCTATACTTTTTCCTACATTAATGCTCACCCCCATTAACAATTTAACCATGGGGACGATTTAAGCTCTCTGTCTACTCAAGTTCTATCTCCTGAGTTCCAGTCCGGGCTTATATACTCGTCATTTTCATTTAGTTGCACCCCTTGACCTCAGACCCTGAATGTCTCAAGTAGAATTCATTTTCTTCCCCTGTCTCTTAAATTGGCTCATTTTCCTATTTCTATATTTCTGTCAGTATTTTTATCAGTTGCTAGATGCATAGGCTATCCAACAGCTCAGATATTTGTGTGTCTCCATTTCCCTTTCTGCCCATAGCCATCACATATCTTCCTTTCCAGTCATATGGCTTCCACTAAAGATCACAAACTTTTTCCCCATGCCTGGATTATTGCTAATCAAGAGCCCCTTTCTCCCACTTCTCCCTACATTAAAATGCACTTGCAAACTGAGATGATTCTAATTTTCTTAAAATAACACTTTATCCCAGAACCAGAGCCAATGCATGGCTTCTTTATTACCTGTGCAGGAGACATCTAAGAATTAAGGACTTTGAATGACAAGATAAAAATCATTGGAAGACTTTTAAGGGTTTTTCATTGGGAAGCTATATAAAAAGATAATAAAGAAGAATAAAGAAAAGTAATTTGCTTTAATTATATTGTTGTGGACAGGTTAGTAAAGTTGAGCCTGAAGGAAGGAATACCATTTTGAAGTTTTTGCAGTAATTGGCAAATGAAATGATGGCTAAGAAATTCAAAGGACAATGTGGTAGGATCAACTTAAGAAAGACTGGAAGGAGAAACCATCAAGTGTCGAGGATTGATTGATTGGTATGGGGGTAAGGGACAGGGAAAAACTAGGAATAACTGCTAGTTTCAATGGTGGTAATTTGTAGGATTGTGGAAAAATTAAATTCATAAGAATGTAAGAAAATAGAACTGTTTGGGGATAGAGAAAGCTTGAGATTTCCATTTGAAAAATAGTGTGTTAATGATATGTAAATATATGCCAAACAGAAAAGTTGAGGTATGTTAGACATTTTTAAACATAGGATGTCTTCTCTGAACAATTTTCATGGTTTTTCCTGAAAGAAGACATGATAGAGCCATATATGAGCAAAAGTCCTTTATGCAGCAAGGTAACCAGCCTCTTTAGAGCAAGTAGAGACTGAAGATTTCAATCATGCATCAGGTTCAGAAAGAGTAACTATAGACATTAATCAATTATCAATATTATGATAAATCTGAAAAATATTCCTTTACACATGACAGTACTGTATCCTGTTTCTTATAAAGTAAATCAAGGAGGTGAGGGAAATACATAACTTGTTCATTTATTCTCATTATCCATGTTCCAAGAAAAGTAAGTCAGTGCTTTTTTTATGATGTTCACACTCACCACCCTTTCCACCCACAAATTCATTCATTATTCCCCCTATTCACTTTGTATTCATTTTGGGGACAGAGTAAGGATTTAAATCATGACCTTTTTGTTATTTTTAAAGCAATGCTTTTGCTAAGGAAAACAATCTCTATTTCTCTCTCTCTCTCTCTCTCTCTCTCTCACACACACACACACACACACACACACACACACACACACGTCTCTATTACCTCCAAATGCAGAGCAGTCATTCTAACTTTAAGTACTAGTTTAAAAATTATTCATTGTTTCAAAAGCAACATTTTACCCACAGCCAACATCACACTCTGGGCAAAAACTAAAAGTATTTCCCTTAAGAGCAGGAACAAGACAGGGATGTCCACTTTCACCATTTTTATTCAAGATAGTACTGGAAGTACTAGCCACAGTGATCAGACAAGAAGAAAAAATAAAAGGCATCTAAATCAGAAAGGCGAGAGTAAAACTTTCATCACAGAAGACATGATATTGTACAAAGAAAACCCTAAAGACTCCACCAAAAACTACCATATCTAATAAATGAATTCGGCAAGGTAGTAGGTTATAAAATTAATATCCAGAAATTGCTGACATTTTTATACACCAATAATGAACTATCAGAAAGAGTTACTAAAAAATAATTCCATTTACTATTGCAACATAAATAAGGTATCTAGAAATAAATTTAACCAAGGAGGTAAAAGACCTGTATTCAAAAAATTTTAAGATACTGAAGAAAGAGGAACATACAAATAAGTGGAAGCATATACCATGTTCAAGGATAGGAAAAATTAACATTATTCAAATATCCATACTATCCAAAGCAATTTCCATATTCAATGCCATCCCTATTAAAATACCAATGGCATACTTCATAGATCTAGAACAAATATTTCAAAAATTTACATGGAATCAAAAAAGACCCTGAATAGCCTCAGCAATCTTGAGA
Source organism: Myotis yumanensis (assembly GCF_028538775.1). Lineage (NCBI taxonomy): Eukaryota > Metazoa > Chordata > Mammalia > Chiroptera > Vespertilionidae > Myotis > Myotis yumanensis. Next base: position 139,676,831 of record NW_027223752.1, read on the forward strand.
AAGAAAATTAAAGTTGGAGGTATCCCACTACCCGATATCGAACTTTACTCCAAGGCCATAGTAATCAAAACAGCATGGTATTGGCACAAAAAAAGGCTTATAGAACAGACTAGAGCCCAGAAATAAACCCACACCTTTATGGTCAATTAATATTTGACAAAGGAGACAAGAACATACAATGGGGTTAAAGACAGTCTCTTCAATAAATGGTGTCATGAAGACTGGACAGATACATGCAAAACAATGAAACTAGACAACCAAGTTCCACCATACACAAAAATAAAGTCAAAATGGATTAAAGACTTAAATGTAAGTCATGAAACCATAAAAATCCTAGAAGAAAACATTGGCAGCAAAATTTCAGACATTTCTCATAGCAATATTTTTGCTGATATATATCCTCAGTCAAGGGAAACAAAGGAAAAATAAACAAATGGTACTACATCAAACAGAAAAGTTTTTGCACAGCAAACAAAACCATCAACAAAATAAAAAGGGAACCCACTACATGGGAGAACATATTTGCCAAAGATATATCTAATAAGGGGTTAATTTTAAAAAATATAAAAAACTTGTACTACTCAACACCAAGAATACAAACAACCCAAGTACAAAAACAAAAATGGGCAAAGGGCCTGAATAGACACTTCTCCAAAGAGGACAGACAGATAGCCGGTAGGCATATGAAAAGATGCTCAATGACATTAATCATCAGAGAAATGCACACTAAAACCACAATGAGATAGCATGTCATGCCTGTCAGAATGACTATCATCAATAAATCAACAAACAACAAGTGCTGGCAAGGATATGGAGAAAATAGAACCATTGTGCACTGTTGGTGAATGCAGACTGTTACAACCACTGTGGAAAACAGTACGGAGTAACTGCCTTTTAACTCAGTGATCTCACTTATGGGTATATATCCAAAGAAATCCTAAACACTAATTTGAAAGAATATATGCTCTCCTATGTTCTTTGCAGCATTATCTACAATAGCCAAGATCTATAAACAGCCCAAGTGCCCACCAGTAGATAAGTGGATAGAAAAGATGTGGTACATTTACACAATAGAATAGTACTTAGCCATAAAAAAATTCTTACCTTTTACAACATTGGTAGACCTGGAGATATCATGCTAAGTGAAATAAGCCAGTCAGAGAAAGGCAAATAACAGACGATCTCACTTATATGTGGAATCTAATGAACAAATAAACTGATGAACAAAATAGAAACAGAGGCATGGATACATGGGACAGACTGACAGCTGTCAGAGGGGAGGAGGGGTTGGGAGGCTGGAAAGAAAGTGAAAGGATTAAGTGAAAACACACATACATGCATACACACATCTATAAAACACATAGACACAGACAACAGTGTGGTGATAGCCAGAGGGAAAGGGGGACAGGTGGAGGTGGACAATGCGGGGGGTGATGGAGAAGGAAAGAATATTTGCTTGGGGTGATGGGCACACAATGCAGTGTGCAGATGATGTTTTATTGACTGGTACACTTGAAACCTGTATGCTTTTGTAAACCAATCTCACCCCAATAAATTCAATTTTTTTAAAAAAAATTAAAATTTAAACAATTTTATACATCCCTAACTCAAACAGACTAGGCCAGCCGTGGGCAAACTACAGCCCGCAGGCTGGATCCGGCCCGTTTGAAATGAATAAAACTAAAAAAAAAAAAAAGACCGTACCCTTTTATGTAATGATGTTTACTTTGAATGTATATTAGTTCACACAAACACTCCATCCATGCTTTTGTTCCGGCCCTCTGGTCCAGTTTAAGAACCCATTGTGGCCCTCGAGTCAAAAAGTTTGCCCACCCCTGGACTAGCCATCAGATCATTTCAGCTCAAATTCTAGAAAAAAAAGAAAGAAAGAAAGAAGAAGGAAAGAAGAAAGAAAGAAAGAAAGAAAGAAAGAAAGAAAGAAAGAAAGAAAGAAAGAAAGAAAGGAAGGAAGGAAGGAAGGAAGGAAGGAAGGAAGGAAGGAAGGAAGGAAGGAAGGAAGGAAGGAAGGAAGGAAGGAAAGAAAGAAAAGAAAGAAAGAAACTATTACAAATCTAAGTAACTGATAGAAATTTAGAGTAGCCCAGAAGAAAGTAAGAGCCAGGGCCCAGGTTCTTATGCCAGTATTAACCACAACACATTCCAGGAAACTCACAGACAGAAACCTGTGCTTTATACCTGAGTCCTATGAGAGGGGTCTTCCAGCCTAGGACACAATCTCTAGGATAGACTGAGACTCCTACATTATAACTCGAGGTCTCAAGCATGTTCACCTCTAGGATCCCCTTATGGGCAGCAAAACTTGGAAGGCTTCCACTGGCCAAATAGCTTCAGTAAGGCCATCACATACCTCACGTCCAAAGCAGGGTTTCCAAAATGAATGTCACTTTCCAGTCACCAACTCATTTACCCAATGTCAATGACATGTCACAGAGAGTCATATGGACACTTATCCTATGCACATGCCTGTAGATGTAGATATAGATGCGTGTGTGATCCCATACCTCACACACTGTATTTTCCACCTGCTTCCAGTAATAGCCTTATTTCTCTATTGTTTCTATAGTCTGTTCTCTGACTGTGGAGAAATAGAGCCCTTTGCATCTTATTGTTCATTAAGTATAAAGATGAAAAAATTAATATGGCTCAACAGAAGTCACACTTCAGTCTATACATATTCATCCAAATGTCCAAAGAGGAGAAAACATTTTGGAAATGCAATCAGTGTCATCTTTCAGCATAAGGTACATTCTTGCTATTGCTTTAGGACTGCCTTCAACAAGAATAAATATAATATATCCTCTGAACCTCTCAGACCTTTCCCTTGTCAAAATGTATGTGTTCTTTGTTCCATTTCTCAGACTCCAAGAAATCTAGTAATATAATAGCCCTAGATATTAATAATTAAAATTATTTTATATTTATTCTTTGAAAACCTTATTTCCCAATTTTAATATAAGAGCTCATGTCTTAATGATATCAGTAATATATATTTTTGGGTGATTACAAAGAATATTTAGGTGCAAAGGCCTTAAACTACACAATTTACTCAAATACTCCTAATAGAAATTTTATCAATATTATTGAACTTCTTAAAGAACCATCCTTTGGTTTTATTGATTTTTTTCTATTTTGTTTCTGTTTTTTATTTTGATAAAAATAAATTATTGATATCTGCTCTGTTCTTTAAATATAGGTGGCCTTCTCACATACATATAAGTGAGGCCTTGCATTTGAAATTATATATAATTTGAAATAATAGCCTTAAATTATCCTGCTCTCCAGTCCTAGGCTACAGTCTGATGAGGCATATAAATACAAATGTGAATATAAATAGGAATACAATTTTATGGGTAAAATAGCAGCAAAGGAACTATATTCTTCAGCCTCTCAGTGCCTTTCAATTTCCTTTACTTACCTTTTCTGCTAATGAACCTTTCAAATGTGTCCATAACTGACAAAAAGCTATCCTACCTCTTTTCCTAGAGGTTATGCAAAAAGAATGTCATTGAAGGAAATGGGTTTCTGCACATTTTTTCCTGAGCCTGTGTTACTGACAGAGTGAAATCTACAGTGGAAGTGACAGTAACATGGAATAACTATGGTCTTACCTCATCCTTTGGATAGCTACCAGGATTTCAAGTTACAGCAAGGCCTATCCAGGGTTAAGTTGTCCCTCATTTCAAATGAGATTGGGCTTGTTCAGGGAGGTATGGCTGTAGACAAGTTGTCCCTCATTTCAAATTTAGTTGCAGCTCTCTTCCTCTTAAAGCTGAATGAACAAAAAAAGTTGAGACTTCAGGTTATCTCTAAGCAGCTTTTTAAAAACAAACACTAATTATATATGTACTAGGGGCCCGGTGCATGAAATTCTTGCACTGGGGGGGGGGGGGGGCGGGCAGGGTCCCTCAGCCCAGCCTGTGCCTCTCGCAGTCCAACCCCTTGGGGGATGTCCACCTGCCGTCAGTCAGACATCCCTCTTGCAGTCCGGGGCTTTCATAGTCTGGAACCCCTAGCTCTTTACCGCCTGCCTGCAGCGGAGGCAGGAGAGGCTCCTGCCACCACCGCTGTGCTGGCCAGCCATGAGCCCAGCTTTTGGCTGAGCGACGCTACCTCTGTGGGAGCGCACTGACCACCAGGGGGCAGCTCCTGCATTGAGCGTCTGCCCTCTTGTGGTCAGTGCACGTCATAGGGACTGGTCGTTCATCGTTCGGTCGATTTGCATATTAGGGTTTTATTATATAGGATTTTGTGTAAGGTATTGCCCAACAATATGCATTATTTCCTCTGATGTTTACAACTTTGTTGGAGGGAGGCTGAATCATCAGGACCCACTTTTTATTGTCAAGGCCCTTTGTGATCTCAGTAATTGAAAAGAAAAAGACCTCTGTACCTGAATATAACTGGGAAGGCTTTATTTCTTTTGAGCAGCCAAAGAATTGCCTGGGAGGCTGTCAATGCCATAGGCTTTAATAAGACTAAGAGACCACAAAACCCCTTTAGGTAGCAGAGCATTACTCAGGACTTTTGTTCTAATTGTAATCACTGATATAAGTTGAATTTTGTGTTTCCTATTTATCCTGTCTCTTTTTTCTTTTTCAATTCTAAAAGTATTTTAAATGAAAAAGTTACCTTTCTGTAAACATGTCATTATCCTACAAATGAAAGACATTTGAATCCATTGTAGACCACCTCTTAAGTCATTAAAATCAGAAAACATTGAAATGTAAAATTTTGAATACTTATATAGGCTAACAATACTTACATTGCCACTGCACATTAGCATGTTTGCTCCCTACTTTGTGTCATGTCTCCTTTTTCCCTTCATTTGATCTGACAATCATCAAGTTTCCTGTCTGCCTTTGGTGCGCTGCAACTTCACAATGATGAGCCTAGATGTAAATTGATTTTTATTCATCATACTCTGCAATGTGACATTTCATGCCAATCTTCAGTTCTAGAAAACAACCATTTTCTCTTTGCCCCATTGCTCTATTTTGTCTTGGGGGAACTACTATCAGGCTCATGCTGGAGCTTCTCACTCTGTCCTCCATGTCTTATAATCGTTTTTTTGGGACCACATTCCGTGTAATATTCTCCAATATAATATATATTCCAATTAACCAGTTTTGGAATTGTATCTCATCCACATTTAGAAATTTCTCTTCAATGACTGTTAACATCTAGCATTCTATATGTCCTTATGTGCAAATCTTGTTTGTCAAAGTGGCCTTGTCTATCGTTGTGACTTTATTTTCTTAAGGTCCTAAGCATTTTGAAAGCCCTGTAGTCTCAGACTGTTCTCTTTTCTCTAGTCCTTGGAATGGTAATCCTCTTGTTTGTTTTCAGGGTGGCTGTGGCTGAGGGAATCCCTGGTCTCAGAGTTACAGAAGTGTCCCCACACAATGGTTTTACTTATGTTTCTGTCAGCTGCCCCAGGAGTTCACTGATCAAGGACCACTTACAGGTTAATTTCACAGCTTAAAATTCCTGAACTGTGAGGTCACTATAAATTCAGACTTCACACCTGTACATGAGGTTTCATCTCTAAGGGCACTTTCATGTTTTTAATTCATAATTTAAAAACAAGGCAAACATTTTGATTCCCTAATATATAGTTTTTATATTGTAATATAAAGTTTTTATGTTGATATTTTATATTATCTTATATTACATTTATATCCTATCTAGAAAGTGGCACCAGTTCTAAGATTATTGGAGTGATATCCTGTCCAGTGCATTGCCCTGGGTGGACATAAAGTGCTATTGTCTATGCCTACATTGTCATTAAAACCTCAGATCTAGGTCTTTAAAGCCTATTTCTATGTCCAGTACTCCCATGGGTCATGCTACCTTTCTCAGTTTGTAGGCTGCTAACTTGATTTTGTGTCCTCATAATTTCTAGCACCTGGTTTTTTTTTATTTTACTTTTTTGAGCTTAGTATGTATAGAAAGCAATTATGGTTAATATATTTTATTTACCATTCCTATGTGTTTGGAGTGAGAAGGAAGTTACTGTTAGCAAAGTATGTCTTGTTTTTAAATTCTTATTTCTTAATATAGTCACACACTGTTTTGTGCTTTAACTTTTTCACCCAACAATTAATCTTCTGATTATTTCATATCAATAAATACGAGTTGCTTTTGTCTTTTTAATGGCTGCATAGTATCCCAATGTAATAATGCAGACTAATTTATATAACTGAAACGTGAGGTGCAGGGAGTAGATCTCCCACTTACAGATTCTTGACTCATGAAGTCTGAAGAATAAAATTCTCAAACTAAAAGGACTTGTTAGTAAAAGGGTGGAAATTTAGTGGAAGCAAATACAGACCCCCATATAGGGAGAGGTTCCCAAGGGGGTAACCCACCGAGCTCCGTTTTCTAAGGTTTATAAAGGCTGTAGTTTTGTCTCTTCATGCTCCCTTCTAATTGGACCCCTTCCCCATTTTATGACCCTGTGCTTTTCTAATTGGTCACTCTCTTGCAGAATATCAGCTTCAAAGCCCAAAACCCATGTGGTGCCCCCTTCTGTGTCTCCCCCTTATTTTGCAACTTTCCTCTATCCCTGTGAACATATGTTTCCCTCTTTCCAGCACTTGTCAACATCTCTCTATCTTCTGTGAAAATATGTTTCCTTCTTCCCCATACTCTGTGACTCCTCCTTATCCTTTGTGAATTGTATGCCTTCCTCCCCCATTATCCTGTGGCACCTTTCTATTCTCTGTGAATGTGTGCCTTCTGGCGGCTCCAAGCCCTCACCTATGCATTCCTCCCCATGGACCCTCTTTATTCCTAAGACTCCCTAAATCTGCCTATTTTGTTTCTGGAATTCCTTTCATAACCACATATGGACTAGTGCCAACAACATTTTTAAACAAGACAATATTTTTACTGAACTAAGTATGGAAAAGGTAAAACACGTTGGTACACATGGTTCTAGCTCTTTTCTTTCATATATATTAAATTTCTATGTAAACTTATTATACAATTTGGTAAACTAAACTATATTTTAACAATAGTGACCATATTTTATATCTTTAAATATGTTTCAGTACTACTATGACTATAGTAGTGTATTTTAGGTATACATAAAAATGTATTTAACCATATCAATATTGGATATGTAAGGTGTTCTGAACTATTCACTAATAAAATAATGTCATGAACACATTCTTACATGTAAATATTTTTATCTTTAATTATTGCTAATTTAGAATTATTATAAACTAGAGGCCCATTGCACAAAGATTCGCACAATAGGCCTTCCTTCCCCTGGCTGCCGGCACCAGTTTTCCTCTGGCACCCGGGACCCAGGCCTTTGGTCCAGCCGCATCAGTGAGGCTTGGCTTCTCTACTCTGGCTGCTCCCAGAGCCTCCTTTTTTCCCCCAGCTCCTTGAGTGGAGGCCAGGGCTGGCTGGAAGCCTGGGTTGCCACTGGCCCTTCTTGAGCCGAGCCCAGGGTGGGCTGGAAGCCTGGGTTGCCCCCGGTGACCCAGGCCCCCAGCCACTCCTTGAGCAGAGTCCAGGGCAGGTGGGAGGCTTGGCTTCCTCCATCGCCGGGAGCAATCCAAGCTTCCTGCTCTCTCCAGCTCCACGGCCGCCGCCATCTTCAGTCTTCTTCAGTCTTTGCTCCATGCCTGCATATGCAAATTAACCACCATCTTTGTTGGGTTAATTTGCATATTCACTCTGATTGGCTGGTGGGTGTAGCAGAGTGATGGAGTGATGGTTAATTTGCATGTTTCTCTTTTATTAGTGTAGATGAAATAAGTTCAAAGATATATTTTTGTGACTTTTGATACATACTGTAAAATTGTCTTCTAAAATTATATTGAAAATTAACTAAAATTCCTCCAAATGAGTATAGATGTCTAAAAAAAACAAGAGGAGATACAAGATGGTGGCAGATTAGGTGGAAATTGCAATCACCTCCTCCCAGGACCAAACTGGAATTACAGAAATCATCCAGAATAACAACTGAAGACTAGCTGGAGAGAAGCCATATAACCAAGGACTTAAAGAGGTGGCCACATCAAGACTGGTAGGAGATGCGGAGGCACTACAGGGCAGGCTGGGCAGTCATAGGCAGCAGCTGAAGTTCCGGAGGGATATCAGCTGCAGGGTGTTTCCCCCTGAGAATTGTGGAGTCTACACTGAAAGCTGGGCTCCCCAGCCCAGTGCACCAGAACAAGAAAGGTGCCCACATCACATCTGTCTGTGAAAAGCAGCAAGGTTTCTGACCACCAGGAAGAGACATCTAGAAACACAGGCACCCTCTTAAAGGGTCAAACCCCAAAATTTTGTTCATAGCCACTCACCTTTGGCTCTAGCAGAATGAGGGCAGAGTGAATTAGAGTGAGTGAAGAGAGTCTGGGGGTGATGGCTCTGGGGAGAGAGCTGAGAGGTCAGCCACCAAGATCCTTGTGCTAAGTCATTCCCCCATACTGCAGAAGCCATCTTTCTCAGGCAGAGCATTCCCCTCCATGCAGCATCAGCCTGGGGGAAGCAAGAGCTCCACCAGTTGGAATCCCTCTTGCCCCAACCTGTGAAACTTATGCCCTGCTGAGGAGCACAGCCTGAGGCTAAGAGATGGAGCCAAACAGATAGCCTGAAGGCAAAGGCAGATCTCTGGGTGCTTTGAGACATTTGCTAACCTACCCCTGGGACCAGTGCTCATAAAAGCACTCCTTAGTGCACAGCTTAATACTTTCCACATGCATCCAGGCCCAGCAGAGGGAGCCACAAGCTGTGGATCACTGATAGCTCCAAAAGGGCTGCCCAGGGCCTGTCACAGTGTCTGACATTGACCTTCAACAGAGTACCTCAAAAGAGGCCCAGAAACACTACACCCAGTGGCCAGTTTCAGACAACATAGCAGGATCCAATAAGCTTCACCAGAAGGATATCCACAGGGAGATCTCTGCAGACACCAAACACTGCCAAGAATTCTGCTTCACATGATCAGCACCTGCACAGCAACCTGCATACTGTGTTGTAGGGGGCAGGAGAGGAGGGGGAAGGGGGATGAACCTCACTGTCAGCCTCCCTGAGGGTTGATCCCACTCATGAATGGGCTGATGGCAATTAAGGCTTGATTACAACAGGAGGGCCCACATAGTGCACACAATGGACGTTTTTAGAGCGCCCAGCTTAGGTAATCTGGGAAACTTTGCCACTGGGTCCCACAGATCACCTGCTATATAAGTCCACCCTACAAAGACTGTGAGTCATAACAGATCTACCTAATACATAGAAACAAACACAATGAGGCAGCCAAAATGAAAAGACAAAGTAACATGCCCCAAATGAAAGAAAAAGAGAATTCTCCAGAAGAAGAGCTAAATACATGGAGGTAAGCAATTTATCAGATATTGAGTTCAAAGTAATGATTATAACAATGTTGAACAGCATGAAAAATGAGATAGAAACCATTAAAAAGTCCAGTCAAAAATAAAGAATGCCATATCTGAAATAAAGAATAAACTGCCTGGATGAAGCTGAAGATCAAATCAGTGATTTGAAAGACAAGGTAGAAAAAAATACCAAATCAGAGCAGAAAAAAAAAGGATAGTTTAAGGGAACTTTGGGACAACATGAAGTACAACAATATCTGTGTTATAGGGTTATCACAAGGAGAAGAGAGAGAGCAAGGGATTAGAGCCTATTTGAAGAAATAATGACTGAAAACTCATCGAACCTGGTGAAAGAAAAAGACATACAAGTCCAGGAAGTGCAGAGAGTCCCAAACAAGATGTACAAAAGAAATCATAATTAAAATGCCAAAAGTTAAAGACAGAGAGAGAATCTTAAAAGCCAAAAAGAAAGGGAACTCCCATAAGACTATCAGCTGATTTCTCAACAGAAACATTTTAGATCAGAAAGGATTGGCATGAAATATTCAAAGTGGTGAAAAGCAGGGAACTACAACCAAGACTACTTTACCCAGCAAGGCTATCATTTAAAATTGAAGGAGAAATAAAGAGCTTTTCAGACAGGAAAACGTTAAAGGAGTTTGATGCCACCAAACCAGTATTATCTACACTAATAAAAGACAAACATGCAAATTGACCGTACCTTTGCTATGCCTTAAGCCACGCCCACCAGCCAATCAGAGCGACTATATGCAAATTAACCCAACCAAGATGGCGGCCAGCAGCCACGGAGCTGGAGCGAGCAGGAGGCTTGCTTGCCCCAATGATGGAGGAAGCCAAGCTGCCGCGGCATCTCTGAGCTCCAGTCAAAGCAACAAAGTTTCAATTATAGAAGGTAAATAAATCCCAGAATTAAAAAAAAAGGAAAAAAAGGAGAGGCTGGGAGCTTCTGTCGCTAGAGGGACTTGGCCAGCCTGAAAATGGCCCTCAGCCCCTCACCCAGATTGTCCAGGCACCCTAAAGGGGGTGTGGCCAGCCTGGAAACAGCCATCAGCCCCTCACCCAGGCTGACCAAATCTCCATGGGGTGAGGGTCCCCACTTGGGGGGGCGGGGGCTTGACCAGCCTGCAAACAGCCATCAGCCCCTCACCCAGGCTGGCCAGGCACCCCAGGGGGACCCCGACCCTGATCCGGGACACCCTTCAGGGCAAACCAGCCGGCCCCCACCCGTGCACCAGGCCTCTATCCCATATAATAAAAGGGTAATATGCACATTGACCCTAACAGCAGAATGACTGGGAATGACTGGTCACTATGACACACACTGACCACCAGGGGGCAGATGCTCAATGCAAGAGCTGTCCCCTGGTGGTCAGTGCGCTCCCACAGGGGGAGCTCTGCTCAGCCACAAGCCAGGTTGAGGGCTGCCAGCACAGTGGTGGTGGCGGGAGCCTCTCTCACCTCCTCAGCAGCACTAAGGATGTCCGACTGCAGCTTAGGTCTGCTCCCTGCTGGTAAGTGGACATCCCCCGAGGGCTGCCGGGCTGCCGGAGGGATATCTGACTGCCAGCTTGGGCCCGATTCCCCAGGGAGCAGGCCTAAGCCAGCAGGTGGACATCCTCCGAGGGGGCCCAGACTGCAAGAGGGCATAGGCTGGGCTGAGGGACCCCCCCAAGTACACAAATTTTTGTGCACCGGACCTCTAGTAAGAAATATGAAAGGCGTGCTTGAAAAAGAAGAAGAAACAGAGGAACATGATTTTAAAAATAATCATTTTTTTAGTTCCTAACTATTGATAGGAACATGTCTATCAATAATCACTTTAAATGTAAATGGCTTAAATGCTCTAATCGAAAGACATGAAGTAGCTGGCCCTGGCCAGTGTGGTTCATTTGTTTGACCAAAAGGTCACCAGTTCAATTCCTGGTCAGTGCACATAAACCAGGTTGTGGGTTTGATCCCTGGTCAGTATGCATACTGAGGGCAACTGATCAATATTTCTCTCTCAGATTGATGTTTTTTCTCTCATGCTCTTCCTTTCCCTTCCTCTCTATCTAAAAAAATCAAGAAACATTTTTTAAAAAAGGACATGAGGTAGCTGAACAGATAAGAAACAAAATCCATGTATATGCTGTCTTCAAGAGACCACCTAAAAATGAAAAATACACACAGTCTAAAAGTAAAGAGATGGAAAATAATATTTCACATAAATGGGGGGAAATGTTGTGGTAGCCATACTTATATCTGACAAAATATACTTTAAATCCAAGCTATAGTAAGACAAAGAAGGATACTACATAATGATAAAGGAAGCAATCCATCAAAAGGATAAACTATTACATACATTTATGCACCCAACATTGTAGTACCTAAATATGCAAAACAAATCTTGATGGGCATAGAGAGATATTGACAGTAATACATTCATAGTAGGGGAATTTAATACTTCATTGACATCAATGGATAGATCTTCCAGACATAAAATCAACAAGGAGAAAGCAGCCTTAAAGGACACATTAGATCAAAGAGATTTAATTGATATCTTCAAAGCAACAGAACATACATGCTTTTCAAGGGCCCATGAAATGTGTTCTAGGATTGATCAAATGTTAGAACACAAAACAATTCTCAATAAATTTAAGAAGACTAAAATCTTATCAAGTATCTTCTCTGACCATAATGCTATGAAAACTGAAATCAATCACAAAAACAAAACTGCAAACACACAAAGACATAGAGTCTAAATAATGAATGTGTTAACAATGAGATCAAGAAAAAAAAATCAAAAGATACCTTAAAACAAATTAAAATGAGAATTAAATAACCCAAAATCTTGGGACACAAGGAAAGCAGTCCTAAGAGGGAAATTCATAGCATTACAGGCCTATCTCAAAAAACAACAACAAAACAACTTGAATGAACAATCTAACTTTGCACTTAAAGGAGTTTGATAAGGAACAGCAAACAAAGCCCCCAGTGAGCAAAAGGAAGGAAATAATAAAGATCAGAGTAGAAATATACAAAAGTCTAAAAAAAATACTAAAGATCAATAAAACCAAGAGCTCGTTCTTTGAAAAGATAAATAAGATTGACAAACCTTTAGCAGACTTATCAAGAAAAAAAAGAAAGGGGATGCAAGTAAATAAAATCATAAATGAAAGAGGAGAAGTAACAATTGGTGCCAAATACAAACAATTATAAGAAAATATTATGAAAAAGTATATGCCAACAAATTGGGCAAACTGGATGAAATGGACAAATTCCTAGAAACATACAATATTCTAAAACTAAATCTGAAAGAATCAGAGAATCTGAATAGACAGATTACAACTAGTGAAATTGAAGTCGTAATAAAAAAATAAAAAAAACTCCCAACAAGCAAAAACCTGATGACTTTACAGGTGAATTTTACCAAATATTCAAAGAAGAATTAACACATATCCTTGTCAAACAGTTCCAAAAACTTCAAGAGGAGGGAAGACTCCCAAGACTCATTTTACAAGGCCAGCATTATCCTAATTCCAAAACCAGATAAAGACACTACAAAGAAAGAACATTATAGGCCAATATCCCTGATGAACATGGATGCTAAAATACTCAAAAAAATGTTACAAAACTAAATCCAGCAATACATTAAAAAGATCATTCATCATGATCAAGAGGGCTTTATTCTGGAAATGCAATGTTGGTACAATAGCCAAGATTTGGAAGCAGCCAAAATGTACATCAGTAAACACTTAAATGTAGTCACTTAATTGTTTTCATTTTTATTTTCTTAGTGAAGCTAGGGAACTTTCATATGTTTACTTTTATTTCTTCTGTAAATTGACCATTTGTTTTTGGAGTAATTTTTCTCTGTCATACTCATCATGTGGTTGTCTATAATATGTCATATTTTCTGGAAGGTTACATAGGTGTTTCATTATGAACCCTTGTATGCTTTAGAATATCTTTCAATTTGTATCATGCATAGTTGACAGCTGAGTTAGCATAGTATCCTTGGGTTTCCCAGTGAAGCTGTCAGACAATGGTGCACTGCCTGAATCCCCTCATAGTACACCCAACTTGCAGTTATAATCTAATTTCAAGGCTTAAACTGCCAGGTTGATTAATGTAATTTTCAGTTCAATTATCACTCAACCTGTGTAACTATGGTTAAAACCCAAGCAGAGGAATCATGTCTCTGAACAGCTTTCCTTCCATTATTATTACAAAGCAAAACTGTTAGGTGCTCAATTTTTCCCTGGACCCCCACGGAGTCACTTCTCCATCTTCACTCACGTGGTGCTTTGTCTACCTGTGTCATGATGTCCTGATGCACAATTGACTTTCTGTAGGCCATCACCATAGAAACCAGGATTCTCCACACAGGTGCAGTAGAATGCAACTTACTCAAAGCGGTGGATGGGATTTCACACCTTATACTCTCTGGTATCAGTTTGTTCCCCAGGTCAGTGGGTATTAATGGGCCTCTGCTATGACTTTTCTCTTTACTCGCCCTAACACTGTACTGCTTTCTCTAGATGCTGAGAGATCTCTTTAACATCTTGCCAAATGAGTCCAATTTTCATACTATCCCACAAAGAATCCTAGAAATTTTTGACATAGAAATGACACTTTTCCCATTTCCCCATCGTGGATGCAGGTTTTTAATTCTTCTTCACTTTTTTGGCCATGTGCTTGAAGATTTGAGAGGATGAAGTAGAAGTCAGACAACTGTGAATTTTAACCTCTCATTGAGAAGTTCAGTCTTTGACTTTCAGAAGAAAAGCAATGTGGTCAGATAGTGTGGTTATAAAACTTTAATGTGTATAAAAATAACCAGGGTAATTGTGTATAATGGAGACACCAACATCATACTTCCAGAGATTCATATTTGGTAACTTTAAGATGTGCCAAATACTCTATCTATACTAATAAAAGCCTAGGTGGTCCTCGTGCCCTTGCGTGATGCCCTCACGTCATCAAAATATGGCCACCACAAGATGGCCAGCAGGGGAGGGCAGTTGTGGGCAATGGGGCTGACAGGAGAGGGCAGTTGGGGGCAACCAAGCCTGCAGGAAAAGGTATCTGGGGGAGACCAGGTCTGCAGGGGAGGGCAGTTAGGGGTGACCAGGCCAGCAGGGGAGGGCAGTTAGGGGTGACTGGGCTGGCAGGAGAGGGCAGTTGTGGGCAACCAGGCCTGCAGGGGAGGGCAGTTGGGGGTGACCTGGCCTGCAGGGGAGGGCAGTTAGGGGCAATTGGGCTGGCAGGGGAGCGGTTAGGGGAGATCAGGCAGGTAGGCAGGCGAATAGTTAGGAGCCAGCAATCCCACAGGGATTGGGCCTAAACTGGCAGTTGGAAATCCCTCTCATAATCCGGGACTGCTGGCTCCCAACCACTCGTCTGCCTGCCTTCCTGATTGCCTCTAATCGCTTCTGCCCACCAGCCTGATCTCCCCTAACCGCTCCTCTACCAGCCTGATTGACACCTAACTGCTCCCCTGCCAGCCCGATTGCCCCTAACTGCCCTCCCCTGCAGGCCTGGTTGCCCACAACTGCCCTCTCCTGCCACCCTGGTCGCCCCTAACTGCCTTCCCCTGCAGGCCATCTTGTGGCGGCCATCTTGTGACCACATGGGGGCGGCCATCTTGTGTGAGGGTGTGATGGTCAATTTGCAAATTACCTCTTTACTATATAGGATAAGCAACCCTTCTCCCAGGTGATTCTGATATTTGTGGTACCACAGTGTGTTCCTTACACTGGTGAGTAGGGCCCATGGATCAACCTCACATGGTAACTTGTTTGGGAAAGTAGAATTTGGGGCCCCAACTCAGAGAAACTCTGGGGGTTGTACCCTGAAATCTGTATTTTAAGAAATGTTCTAGGTATTTCTGATACATGCTCCAGTTTGAGAACTGCTAAACTGGTAGGTGAGTCCGAAATCCCACGTTCTAATATGAGCTCTGTCTCTAGCCAGCTCAGTGACCAGAGGAAAGTTATTTACTCTCTCAGGGCTTCACCTTCTCTGTTTGTGATATAAGGATGAGAGGCTCTATCTCCAAGGATTTTAAAGGCTTCATCTCAAACTATTATAGAGTACCTTCCATGTTCTACTATATTTTTCATAAAATAAATCCCATTTGGTTGAAAGTTGAGTATCATTATTTTTTATTCCACAGGGATGTCCCAGGATCTAACAACAAATATTTCCATGGAGCTAATCAATCAAGCCGAGAACAATTCAAAATATATGCATACATGTTAACAATAATCCTGAGTGTAGATTGCCTATAAATCCTCTAAGTCATTCATTGGCAAATAGTTTTCTTTTCAGTTTTTAAATATAAAAAGGCTAAGCTTCATGGGCATGTGGTTCACCCAGCTCATTTTCTTCATCTGGCTCATTTGATCTTAATTACTAGGGCTAGTTCTTGAATTGCAGCAGCTTATTTTAAGGAGCATATGGCAGAAGGTGCTAAGCACAGGCAGCAGACAATGTGTTACTAAAAGGAGAAGAAATTTTTCTTTACATAAGAAGCCATATGCAGTCCAAATTTATCCATACTGTATTACTGAAATCTGTATTTTAAAACTTCATCTATGAGTTTTCACAGGTATTGCTCTCATCCTTTCCATATTCAATATCGGACCTGCAAAACACAGGCAAAGATTTTAAGAGTCTATTTCAAAATATTCCCAGATTATTCCTTTCAGTAACATTAGGGGGCCCCCAGCCATTTTCTCCTATTAGAAGGAGAAAACTTGACACCTTCTTAGAGTGTCCTCCTCCCTATAGCATCCTCAGTGTTCAGGTCCCAAAAGGTCTTGATGTCAAGGTGCTCTTTCCTTGAAAGCAGCAAAACTGTGAAAGTTGCCACACTCCTGCGTTATGAGACAGGACAGCAGCGTTTGCTCTTTCTGTCCTGACTCCCTCGTCTTGCTCCTCGAGGTACAGTGGGTCTCTGGAGCTTCTGCTTCTATGGCTTAGAAAACACCTGTGAAGCATCAGAGCCACGGAACATGGCAGAGTGCCAGCCATCTGGATGTGGGCTTTTGCAAATTGTCTTTATCAACACACTTCTCCTGAAATCTTGTCTTAAACACCGCATGCCTTTCCCCTCACCTGGCTTCATTTCCTGTCACCCTATTTCAGCAACAGGCCTCTGAGAGCACAGGTTAGACACTCCGTCTTTACTGAGATTCTTTATCTTTTACAACTGCTCTGTCTCATCATCCTTGGAGCTTCAGATTCCCAACTGTGGCACCTCCAAAATCTAATTGCTTGGCACCGCATTTCTGACATCACAGTCTGTTGCCATGGAAAGTGCCACCGATTCTGCCTGATGACTTCCCTGCCAGGAGGAGAGGATGCACTGAGAGGGAGACAACAGTTGTTTAAGCATAAATATCTTTGCAATTTAGCAAAGAGATAAGAAACTATATGGAAAAGACAACAGAGGAAGGAGAAATTCCAATTTATGTAATGCTTTGCTTTGGGGGCTCCTCTTTGGTGAAAGTCAGGTGCTCAACTTTCTCCAGGTCTTCACATTATACAATTTCAGGGTGATTATTTCTATGATTTTGGGGTTTATTGGGAATAATATTGGAGATGAAAAGCATTTAGAGTTTGCAAAGCTGAATGTCCCTTCAAATGCCACATCTGTTTTTCATGTTGCTATGGGGAGATTATCTTAGTAGAAAGATGGTAGCAGCCATTCTAAACAGAATTGCTCATCTCAGCACAGCCTTTCCAATGAAGCCAGTTTACAGACAATTCAAGTTAGCTTCTCCCTCCCGCACTTTCGCAAAGACTGCAGCCCCGTCTCTGCCAGGAATAAACCCTCCTAATAGCGTCTACTGCTGAATTCGCAGGGTTTACATGAACAGTTTTTGCAAGGGCTTTGCCAAAACTCAAAATCTGCTCTTACCACACGGATGTAACTAGTAAATGAAAAGTTGAGGACATTGGAAAATTACAAAAGTTCTAGTCAACTTTTTACTGTGACCTAATGGAAATTTGTAATTTGCTATTTACTAGGATTCTGGGTAAAAGAACAAATTTGACTGAATGTGGTCTAACTTTTCTTTTAGTCCCTTTTCTAAATTCCTATTTTAAAAAAAGGAGTCATATGTACTGCTATTTTTAATACTTTAAACAATAAAAAAGAAAAAAATAGAATTTTTAAGAGGAGGACAATGAGACTATATTCTTTGCTAAATACTAGATACTCCAGATTTATACCAGGAACTTTGAGAAATGTCTGCAAATGGAATTGTATCAAAGATTAGGACTATCCTGATCTACTATCTGCCTGAGAAGCAACAACTTGCTTGAGAGGCCCTATGGTGAAACTTCACTAACACCCCTTAAGTTAGACAAACAAAGATTGCAGGTGGGTGTGGGCCATGGATAAATTAGGAAGTTCCTCTTTGTCTCACCAGGCCTGGAAAATGCAACCGACACCAGTGAACATACCTAAGAGGAAACCCAAATGATGCTTATTCAATTTTTGTTTGTAGTTGAGGCTCCTACTAGTAAGTTACAGTGGCCGGGCCTAGCTGGTTTGGCTCAGTGGATAGAGCATCGGCCTGCAGACTGAAGGGTCCCGGGTTTGATTCCAATCAAGGGCACATCCCCAGTAGCGGGCGTTCAGGAGGCAGCCGATCAATGATTCTCTCTCATCCTTGATGTTTCTATCTCTCTCCCTCTCCCTTCCTCTCTGAAATCAATAAAAATATATTTAATAATAATAAAAAAAGAAAGTTACAGTGGCCCTAAAACAGGCAAGTGGGTTGGGTGAAGACTCTCAGCTACCACATCAAATATAGAAAAAGAAAACTTTGAGCAGAGAAAGGGAGTCCTGGTTGCAAAACTCCTCTAATCACACTCCCCTTTTCTCAGCAAGTTGCTGGATATCTGAACTATAGCACAACACAACAATAAACCCACAGCTCCTCTCTGAGTGGTCTCCTAATTGTGAGTACTTAGAAAAGGGTACTCAAATCAATAAAAACATATCCTCAGGTGAGGATTAAAAAATAAAAGCAAAAAAGTTATCTGCTGTCCTAAAGAGATACACCTAAAAGAAAACTACAGCCAAAAGTTTAAATACATAACAATTAGTTCAACAGGGCAAATCACTCCTGACCATTCAATGCTTTAAATTTTCTAAAAAGATATACAACTGAAAAAATACCAAAATGCCAAATAAATCTGACAGATTATTTAAAGTTGTAGCATTTTCAAGAATGTAAGAAAAATATATCTCTAAGATTAAAAAAACAACAACAACAGTAGAAATTTCGGTCTTCTCCTCATTCTAAAACATATAGTAAAAGGCACATACTTTACAGTGCCTTCTGAGAGGCTAAATGAGTTTATACAAGTATTTAAAATAGTGTCTAGCACATACTGAGAACTAGATAAGTATGAGCTCCTTAATGATACTACTATTGAAGCCACCCTGCCTATTATAAGGAACTCTACTTTTTGATACAAAACCTAGAGAACCTCTTAGACCTGCGCACCAGAGACTTGTGAGTGAATATTCATTGCAGCATTATTCATCTTTGTGAGCAACTGGAAACTACCTAAATGCCCATTAACATAAAAAAGGATAAATGAATTGTCATTATATTTCATAATGGAATACAGAAGCACATTAACATGAATAAAAGAGAGCTGAAGCTACATTCATAGAAAAGTCTCAAAAATATAATGTGACTGGAAAAAGTATGATTTAGAAATACAGATGCTATATAATTGCATAGTATTCAAAATTAAAAGGTGCAGATAATAACATTTTTGAACTCATGTATACACAGTACAGAGAAATGAAAAAGAGTAATATACACAAAAATGAGAATAGTGTTTACATTTAGGTTTGAAAGTGAAATGGGATAATGGAAGAATGCTTAAGAAATTTTAACGATAGATGTAAAATTTAGTTTATTACAAGTTTATTTATTTATTTATTTATTTATTTATTTATTTTTAAAATTTTTTTATTGTTTAAAGTATTACATATAGTATTACATATGTCTCCTTTTTCCCACATGACTTCTCCCCGGCCACCCCACCTTCCAGCACATGCCGTCACCCCCCTGGTGTCTGTGATCATTAGTTATGCTTATATGCATGCATACAAGTCCTTTAGTTTCTCTTACCCCATCCCTAGCCCTTCCCCTGTCTTCCCACTGAAGTTTGATGGTCTGTTCGATGTTTCTCTGTCTCTGGATCTATTTTTGTTCATCAGTTTATGTTGTTCATTATATTCCACAAATGAGTGAGATCATGTGATATTTATCTTTCTCCGACTGTCTTATTTCACTTAGCATAATACTCTCTAGATCCATCCATGCTGGTGCAAATGGTAAGAGTTCTTTATTTTTACAGCAGCATAGTATTCCATTGTGTAGATGTTCCACTGTTTTCTAATGCACTCATCTGCTGATGGGCACTTAGGCTATTTCCAAATATTAGCTATTGTAAATTGTGCTGCTATGAACATAGGGGTGCATATGTCCTTACTGATTGGTGTTTCTGGTTTCTTGGGATATATTCCTAGAAGTGGGATCACTGGGTCAAATGGGAGTTCCATTTTTTTAAAAATTTTTTTGTGGAAGCTCCATACTGTTTTCCACATTGGCTGCACCAGTCGGCATTCTCACCAGCACTGCACGAGGGTTCCTTTTTCTCCACATCCTCGCCACCACTTGTTTGTCAATTTGTTGATGATAGCCATTCAGACAGGTGTGAGATGGTATCCCACTGTCGTTTTGATTTGCATTTCTCAGATGATTAGTGACTTTGGGCATGTTTTCATATGTCTCTTGGCCTTCTTTCAAAAAGTGTCTATTTAGGCCCTTTGCCCATTTTTTTATTGTATTGCTTATCTTCCTTTTTTAAAGTTGCATAAGTTCCCTAAAAATTTTGGAAATTAGGCCCTTATTGGAGATAACATTGGCAAATATGTTCTCCTATGCAGTGCTTTCTTGTTGTTTTGTTGATGGTTTCTTTTGCTGTATAGAAGCTTTTTATTTTGATATAGACCCCCCATTTGTTTATTTTCTCCTTAGTTTCTTGGCCCAGAAGCTGTATCAGTAAAGATATTGCTATGACATATGTCTGATATTTTGCTACCTATGGCTTCTCCTAAGATTGTTATGGTTTCCCATCTTTCATTTAAATCCTTTATCCATTTGAGTTTATTTTTGTGTATGGTGTCAGTTGGTGGTCTAGTTTAATTTTTTTGCATGTATCTGTCTAATTTTGCCAACATCATTTATTGAAGAGACTGTCTTGACTCCATTGTATATTCTTGCCTCCTTTGTCAAATATTAATTGAGCATAAGGGCTTGGGTCAATTTCTGGGTTCTTTGTTCTGTTCCATTGGTCTATATGTCTGTTCTTGTGCCAGTACCAGGCAGTTTTGAGAACAGTGGCTTTGTAATATAGCTTGATATCTGGTATTGAGATCCCTCCAACTTTGTTCTTCTCATGATTGCTGGGGCTTTCGGGGTCTTTTTTTATTATTATTCCAGATGAACTTTTGGAGAGTTTGCTCTAGGTCTGTGAAATATTCTGTTGGTATCTTAATTGGGATTGTGTTGAATCTATAGATAGCTTTGGGTAGTATGGACATTTTAATGATGTTGATTCTACCAATCCATGAACATGGTATATTCTTCCATTTGTTTGTCTTCCTCTATCCCTTTTTTCAATGGCCTGTAGTTTTCTGGGTAGAGGTCTTTTACCTCCTTAGTTAAGTTTATTCCTAGGTATCTTAATTTATTTGTTGCAATGGTAAATGTGATTGGGGTTTTGTTTGTTTGTTTGTTTATGTGAGTTAATTATTGGTGTATAAAAAAGCCATAGATTTCTGGGTGTTAATTTTGTATCCTGCTACATTTCTAAATTCATTTATTAAATCTAGTAGTTTTTGATGGAGTCTTTAGGGTTTTCATGTCATCTGCGAATAAAGACAGTTTTACTTCTTCCTTTCTAATATGGGTGCCTTTTATTTCTCCTGTTTGTCTGATCGCTATGGTTAGCACTTCCAGTACTAAGTCAAACAGGAGTGGTGAGAGTGGGCATCCCTGTCTTGTTCCTATTCTTAGGGGAAATGGTTTTAGTTTTTGAGAATGATTTTGGCTATAGGTTTGTCAAATAAGGCTTTTATTATGTTGAGGTCTGATCTCTCTATTCCCACTTTGCTGAGAGTTTTTATCAAGAAAAGTGTTGGACTTTGTCAAATGCTTTTTCTACATCAATTGATATGATTATGTGATTTTTCTCTCTCAATTTGTTTATATGATGTTTATTGACTTGTGGTTATTATACCATCCTTGCATCCCCAAAATAAATCACACTTGGTTATGGTGTATGATCTTTCTATGTAATGATGGATCTGATTTGCTAGAATTTTGTTGAGGTTTTTAGCATCTATGTTCATCAGAGATATTGGCCTTTCTCTGTAGTTTCTTTATCTGGTTTTGGGACTAGGGTAATGCTGGCTTCGTAGAAAGAGCTTGGAAATGTTCCTTCCTCCTGAATTTTTTGCAATAGTCTGAGGACGATAGGTTCTAGTTCTTCTTTGAATGTTTTGTAAAACTCCCCTGTGAAGCCATCTGGCTCAGGGCTGTTGTTTGCTAGAAGTTTTTTTGATTACTGCTTTAATATCCTCCATAGATATCGGCCTATTCAGATATTTTTATTCTTCCTGGTTGAGTTTTAGAAGGTCATGTTTTTCTAGGAATATGTCCATTTCTTCTAGGTTGACCAGTTTGTTGGAATAACATTATTCATAGTATTTTTTTACAATCCTTTTATTTCTGTGGGGTCTGTTGTTATTTAACATCTTTCATTTCTGATTTTGTTTATTTGGGTCCTTTCTCTTTGCTTCTTGGTGAGCCTGGCTAGAGGTTTGTCAATCTTGTTTACCTTTTCAAAGAACAAGCTCTTGTTTTTATTGATTTTTTGTATTTTTTTGTGGTCTCTGTCATTTATTTTCACTCTGATCTTTATTATTTCCTTCCTTCTGCTCACTCCAGGCTTTTCTTATTTCTCCCTTTCTAATTCCTTAAGTTGTAGAGTTATATAATTTATTACCAGTTTTTCTTATTTTTTGAGGTAGTCCTGTAATGCTATGAACTTCCCTCTCAGGACTACTTTCACTGTGTCCCATAGATTTTGGATTGTTGTGTTTGTTGTGTTTTCATTGTCATTTGTTTCCAGGATGTTTTAAATTTCTTCTTTGATCTCTTTGGTAATACAATAATTGTTTAATAGCATGCTATTTAGCCTCAAGTCTCTGATTTTTTTGTTTTTATTATAGTTGATTTCTAATATTATGTCATTATGTCTGAAAAGATGCTTCATATGATTTCAATCTTCTTTAATTTGAAGAGCCTTTGTCTGTGACCCAATATATGGTCTATCTTTGAAAATGACCCATGTGCACTTGAGAAGAATGTATATTCTGTAGCTTTGGGGTGAAATGTTCTGAAGATGTTGATTAAGTCTATTTGATCTAGTGAGTGATTTAGGATTGCTGTTTCTTTGCTGATTTTTTTTTTTTTTTTTTTGTCTAGAGGATTTACCAGTGATGTCAGTGGTGTATTAAAATCCCCTACTATGGTTGTATCACTATTTATCTCTCCCTTGATATCTTCTAGGAGTTTTTTATGTATTTGGGTGCTCCTGCATTGGGTGCATATATGTTTACCAGAGTTATATCCTCTTGTTGTATCGATCCCTTTAGTATTATGAAGTGGCTTTCTTTATACCTTGTTATGGCCTTCACTTTGAAGTCTATTTTGTCAGATATAAGTATTGTTACCCCAGCCTTTTTTTTTTATTTCCATTTGCCTGAAAGATATTTTTCCATCCCTTCATTTTCAGTCTGTGTGAGTCCCTTGTTCTGAGGTGGGTCTCTTGTAGACAGCATATATATGGGTCATGTTTTCTTATCCATTAACCCACTCGATGTCTTTTGATTGGAGCATTTAGTCCATTAACATTGAAGGTTATTATTGATAGGTACTTGTTTGTTGCCATTTTTATACGTTATGTCTGTGTTCCTTCTTCCCTTTCTATTTCTTCTTTTTACAACAGTCCCTTTAGCATTTCTTGCATTGCCAGCTTGATAGTGATAAATTCCCTTAGCCTTTTTTTTGTCTGTAAAGCTCCTGATTTCCCCTTAAATTTTGAATGATAGCTTTGCTGAAAAGAATATTCTTGAATTCAATCCCTTACTTTGCATCACTTTGTATACTTCATCACACTCCCTTCTGGCCTGATGTATTTCTGTTGAGAAATCATTTGATAACCTAATGGGAGATTTTTTGTAGGTAACTCCCTGTCTCTCTCTTGTAACCTTTAAGATTCTCTCTTTGTCATTAACGTTTGTCATTGTAATTACAACAGGTCTTGATGTGGGTCTTTTGAAGTTCATCTTGTTTGGGACTCTGTGCTTGTGTGACTTTTTTCTGTCATTATTTCTTCAAATAGGTTTTCTAATCCTTACTCCTCTTCTTGTCCTTTTGTCACCCCTATCATATGGATGGTACTTCATTTCATGTTGTCCCAAAGCTTGCTTAGACTCTCCCCTGGCTTTCTATTTTTTTTTTCCAATTGCTGTTCAAATTGAGTATGTTTCTCTGGCCTATCTTCTAACTCACTAATTCCATCCTCCGCTTCTTCTACTCTACTGTTAAAGCCTTCGATTGTGTTTTTTACTGTAGCTGTATCATTTTTTATTTCATCTTGATTCTTACATAAATTGATTTTCTTATCCATCAGTTTTTGAACTGTATGACCCTTACTCTGAATTTGTTTTCTGACATATTGCATGTCTCCATTTCATTTTGTTCCCTTTCTGGCAATTCCCCCTTTTCTTTACTTGGGGAGTTGTTTCTTTGTCTCCCCATTTTTGCTGTCTCTTTCTGGCCCTGGGCACCCTGCTTGGGGTTTGAGAGGTTGAAAACCCTATCAGGGCAATGGTCTGGAAATTGTTAGCCCAGATGCTGGGTCTGCCTTGAGTCTCATGCCTTTATTGTCTCTGCTCTGAGTTGCATCCCCTTCTTCCATGGATCTGTTCCCTCAGTTGTCTGCTTCAGATGCTCGAGGTGATGGGATCGTATGCACAGTTCTTCGGATGTGTGATTCCCTGTGAGGACCCAGAGCCCTCTTGCATGCAATTTGTTGTGTGGCCCCGGCACCCGTGGCAGGGTGACACTCTAGGTCTCTCTGGCAGCATATTTTCAGCACAGTCCTGTGGCCCCTGGTGGGGCACACCAGCTTGCTCTGGGTGACTCCGGCAGTGCTCCCCTGTGGCCCAGAGTGAGATGTGAGCTGGGTTGCTCCAGATAGCCCCTATGGGACTGTTCCAGGGGCCAGGGTAAGTGGGTATAGGTTACTCTGCGTTGCACAGTCAGAGCTCCTCTGAGGCCTGAGTGGGGCATGCACTGGGTTACTCCAGGTTGCCCTGGCAGAAAGATCCTGGCCTCTCAGGTAGAGTAGGTGTGGGTTTCTTTGGGTCGCACAGACCTCACTTTCTTGTAGCTGGGAGTGAAACTCACACTGGGTTGCTCCAGTTCGTCCCTCCTTAGTGTGGAGCTGGGCAGGTTGCCCTGAGTCACTCAGTCTGTGCTCTCCTGTCACCTGGAGTGAGGTGCGTATTGGGTTGCTCCAGATGGCCCCAGCAGGACTTTCCTGGTGGCTAGCGTGGAGCAGACATGGGTTGCTCTGGGTCGCACAGTCAGAGCTCCCATCTGGCTCTGAGTGAGGCATGCACTGGATTGTTCTGGGTCACCCCTCCAGGACAGGGGTGAAGTGGGCATGGGTTGTTCCAGGTCACCCCAGCAGGGTTATCTATGGAGCTGGGGTGGAGCGGCCACCGGTTGCTCTGGGTTGCACAGGTTGCTCTGGGTAGCACAATCCCTGCTCTCCTATGGTCCAGACTGACATGTGCTCTGGGTTGCTCCAGGTTGCCCTGGAAGTATGTCTCAGGGCTCAGGGTGGAGCGAGCACTGGGTGGCTCCAGGCCAGGCTAGCAACATGATTCTGGGGTCTGGGGTGGGTGTGGGGCATAGGGTTCCCTCTGGCTTGCACTCACTGCAGTGAAGTCGGATCCTAGGATGCTTGGTCCCATCAGGCTGGTGAGGAGGCCCAGTGCAAGAGCTCACTTTGGAGGCGTGTGCTCCCTGCAGATGTCTGGGAGCCTGCCAGGAGGTACTGCGCCACTCACTGCTGGAGCCCGGTGGTGGTTCCACGTGGGTTATAGCTGGTAAGGGGTGTTCTCTAGGCATCCTCTGCCCTTCCTATTAAAAATTGTCTCCTCAGCTATATAATTTGTTAATTCAGGGTGGATGTTCTCCAATTTAGTTGCTTTTATGGCCTGCCCCTAGGAGGAGGGGCATGACACTGCTGCCTATTTGTCTTCCATTTTCTCCTCTCAGACCTATTATAAATTTTTTTGTGGCATATATGACAAACTGTTATAATCTACTACGACTGAGTGGCAGGTATAGGGCAGGATTATAAAGATTTTATTCTTTCCATGCATTTTAAATATTTAATGAAAAGGATTTTCTGACTGGAAAAAACACTTTTTGAGTATTAAAATTAAAAGATCAAGAATTAAAGACAAAACTAATGAGAGGAGACAAATACCTAAACATACTTTGATGAAATTTTTGAATTTCAAGGTTTAAAAGTATTAGAACCATTCAGGCAGAAAAAAATCTACTTACCAAGGAGAAATATTTTAAGGGGCCATAAATATTTTTGTAACAGTAGATGGTCATTTGAACTTAATTACCACTTTAATGACCCTGTGTCCAAATGCTGCCACATTCTGAGGCATTGTGGGTTAGGACTTCAACATATGAATTAAGCCCATAACATATAGATTTCTCCTGCTGATTCTTTGGTAAGACAGGAGGGATAGAAGGGGGTTGAAATGAGAGGAATGCCCTTCCCCATGACTCTTGAACAGGTTCTGGTAAATTCCAAGAGGAGCCTAAGGTCATGAGACTAATAAATATAATGTGGCTCCCTGAATGGGATTCTGAAAAAGAAAATGGACTTTAGGGGAAAAAATGAGAAAATCTGAAAAAAATTTGGGCTTTATTTAGTTTATTATTTATTTAATTAGTTTATTTAATGTGTCAATATTGATTAATTGATTGTGGCAAATGTACCATAATAATGTATGATGTTAAATAAGAGGAAAAACTGGGTATGAGATATGTGGGAAGTCTCTGTAACATCTGAAATAGCTCTGTATACCTAAAATTATTCCAAAATTAAAAGTTATTTAAAAATTTTTAGAAATACATAACATGTATTTCAATAATACAAGTGTGGGGTTTTTGTTGTTTTTTAAAAAGGCTGGTGACATTCCATCTTAGTGAGGAAGCACTTGTACCTTGCTAGTAAAAATGTAATATGGTATTTTATTGAGTAATTCCACTAGTATGTATTTTTTCTAGGAGTGATGAAATATATGACTACAAAAATGTTTGTAGAAGAGCATTCATAGCAGCCATTATTCATAAGAGCCAGAAATTAAATGTCCATCAACAGGAAAATAAACAATGTGTGGAATCTTTTTAATACAACAGGAAATATTTAGCATTAAATGGTAAATTATATTCTCAACAACATGGATGAATCTCAAGACATTTGTTGAGCAAAAGAAGCCAGACACAAAATAGTACACAATATAGAATCCATTCATATGGAGTTTTTAAAACAGATAAAAAGACTCTAGTGAAATAATTCAGAGAAGTTTTGTGAGTGAGGAGGGGTTGACTGAGAAAGGCCCAAGGAAAACTTCTTGAGTAATGGAGTAATAGAAATGTTCTATATAGGGGTTGCCTGAGAATATACGTATGTTAAAATTCATTGAATTGTACACTGAAGGTTTATAAATTTTACTGTATATAAATTTTACATTTAGAAGAAATTGTAAAAAAAAAAAAAAAAAAAAAAAAAAAAAAAAAGGAAAAAGCAATGTCAATGTACCTGTTTTGGTTCTGCCCTTGAAAAAATTACACTTGAACTGTATTTTGATTGTCTCATTAATGTCATACTTGCTTTCAAACATTTATATATATATATAAAAGCCTAAGTGACCTCCGACTGTTCGACCATCTGACCAGTAGCTATGATGCGCAATGACCACCAGGGGGCGGACACAAGAGCTTCCGAGCTGCAGTGACTTGGCAGCTGCGGTTCTCGGGTGATGCACCCGGAACTAGAGAGGAGGGAGCCCCATTCAGGGTGTGTCACCTGAGAACTGTCCTCTCACAATCCGGGAACCCTCAGGGGATGTCATGGAGCCGGTTTCAGCCCCATCCCCGCAGGCCAGGCCAAGGGATCCCACCGGTGCACAAATCCATGCACCAGGCCTCTAGTGATTAATAATTAAGATAAAGTGTGGATCAAAAGAGTGATTTAAAATTCAATGATTAGCATGTTTGAGAGTTTGCTATGAACTATTACTATAGCAAAACACCTATGAGATAACAATGATTACCCCACCATACAGATGAATAAATCAGGGCTCAGAAAGAAAAGGACTTGCTCAAGATTACTCAGAAAGGAGAGAGCTGGAATTCTTCACCAGGTGGGGAGGTGGGGGAACTAGGAGCCAAGGACAATAATGTAATTGGCTAATTCAGCTCTGAGTTTTCAGGAATCCAATGCAAAGGGGACACAAAGATGAGAATTGTAGTTTTGTTGCCTGATATAAGGAATTGTATAAGATCTCCAGGAGGACCACACATTCTTCTGACACTAAATTCAAAGAGTGCAGCCCACAAGTCCTTGTATAAGAGCCATGGAACAATATCACACACAGTAGCAGTTTTACAGAACACGCAGACACGCAGACACGTTCTCAATCTGACCCTTTCTCACCCTAATGTTCCATAAAAACTGAAAACCCACGGCAGCTGCCTTGCTCAGCTAAGGACCTTACTGTTGCTACAGCCTTTCTCAGTGCTCAGTTCCAACAAACCCTATTTCATTGATTGTAGCCTGCATTAATCAGCCTATTAGCCATCATGCTAATTAAACTATTTGTTGTGAGTTCAATCTGATCTGCTCCTTAGGAAAATAAACATCTTGGTTTAACCATGACATGTGTTCTCAAGAAATGCTTCACTTCGCTCCCAGCTGTATATCTGAATAAAATTGAGAAGAGAAATTTCCATAGACAAATGTTTTGGCTAACTCTCTCCTTTGGCATTTCAACTGAAATCGTCTCTTTAAAAAATATAGCTGCCACTTGAACCAAGATATCTTTCGTTTATTCCAATTCCAATTAGTGGCTCAGCTTTGCGTTGGCATTTCTGCTTTAGCAGCTGTAGTGGAATTATTGGGCCAAATGCTGCCTCCCTTTTTTTGCCTACATACCATTTTTATTGATGTACATGGGCAGAGCATAAGTACCAGGGGCAAAAGCTCCCAGACTATCTACTGTCCTATTCATTGATACCTCAGTGAGTGGCAAGGCAGTAAAAACCTGTCAAAAGTTTTCTGAAGAGCACAGATAACCTTGCTTATGGCTTAAAGTGAATGATCTTACTTACAAGTGAAAAAGTTGTTAAAAGCAATCACACACTTACAACTAGAGAGGGAAGATATTCCTTCTCTGCTCCTAGCATAATAAATTATATCACATAATACAAGTCGCCATAACTTAAGAAAATGTGAAGACTTCCTTTGAGAGCATACATTGGATCTATTCAGTAAGCATCTTGAACTAGAGGCTCTGCACTGTGCTGGTCCTGCACGTGTTAACAAAAAGCAGAAGTTATTCTTTCTCCTTCTGCAGCAATGATAGAAATACTTGCAATGACTAGATTTAGAAAAAGAAATGGAGTAAAGCTTTGGCCGGTTTGGCTCAGTAGGTTGAGTGTCGACCTGTGCACCAAAAGGTCACTGGTTCAATTCCCAGTCAGAGCACATGCCCAGGTTTCGGGCTCAACCCCTAGTCAGAGTGCCTGCGGGAGTCAGTTGATTGATGTTTCTCTCTCACACCAGTGTCTCTCTCTCTCTCTCTCTCTCTCTCTCTCTCTCTCTCTCTCTCCCCTGTCTTCCTTCCAGTCTCTCTAAAATCAATAAAAATACATTATTTAAAAAAAGAAAAGAAAAAAGAAATGGAGTAAAGATTTAAAGAGTAGGGGGGATGGCTTTAGCCATTGGTCTGTCTGTCCCTCAGATGCCTTTCTCTCCTACTTGAATATCTGAGGTTCATGTCAGAGGGTTGAGTTAATGACCACAGAATAATCTTCTTCTGATGTTGGGGTGGGGAGAGTTGTAATACTTTTCTCTCTTAGGATGTGATGTTACACGAATACCTATAGAAACGTTGTGATAAGTAACCATAACCCTCCACTGCACTGTCCAATATGGTAGACACCAGCCTCATGTTGTTTAATTAAAAATTTTAAATTAAAAAAAAATAAAGTCCTCAGTTGGACTAACTACATTTCAAGTGCTTCGACGGCAGAGCTTAGAACATCCATCATCGCAGGAAGCCCTGTTAAACACCTCCCCTCAACCTAAGTGAAAAGGCCCCTGGCTGCAGACTATGCTGGTGTTAAAGGTAAGGTTCCCCATCATAGAAGACCGTGATATATGACAGAGGCTTTTGATCTGACCAAAAAATCACTGATGCTCAATTGGGGTTAGCTCCTAGTAGTCACAATATCAACAAGACCATACCCACCATCACATTTTACAACAGCTGCATACTGAAAACCTGAATCTTGACATCAGGAAGCTAACAACTCAAGACATTTGTCCGGCTCTTGCTTTTCTTCTCCACTCCCTTTGTCCAAGAACCTGTCTTTAATTTCCTTCCTCTTTCTCTGATTATCTTTTCCTTTGCTTGTTCATCAATGAAAGAACCCTCTGCTCATTTATGCCTCCCCAAGTAAAATGGTTCAATATGAGAAGACCTGTTGCTATGTTTGAAGACAAAAGTTTTGACACCTGCTCTTGTATAACTTCTTTGCTTATTGTTATAAAAATATTTCTATTTTCCTTCTGGGAACTAATGGTACCTACCAAGATACAGTGAAATCTTTGGGTCTGTTGCAATGTCTTGCCAGACGAATGAACTGGTAACTGTCCAAGCTTATCAAAATGCTATTGTTATATCAAGACAGCTGCAAAACTGTTTCTGGAACACCTAATTACGGTGGCTCAGAGATGAGCGTGAAAGGATAAAATGCTATCCCTCAGTAAGATAAGCAAGTGGAACTTTACGAATGTGTATTTCTGTCCTCCTTATCTCCTCTGTTTCCAGCAGGCAGCCAAGAAGCCAGTGGGCTCTTTCAAAGGCTGTCTTTCCATTAGGACTTCAATGGTATTGGCAACGAAAGGAGAGACAGAAGGGCATGCAAAATGGGGCCTAATGCCACCCTGGGACCAAGTGTATTATGCTGGGAACATACTTGTTGCTATGCTAATGGGACAGGATTATGTTTCTCTGACTATTTAAAATTTTCCAGCACAAATGAGGCAGGGCTGTTACATCATGTTGCTTTCTGAAAGGGCTGGTGGCTCCTGTCCATTTACACCTCCTCCTCTTGCACATGGCCCCTTTCCTGGTGAGAACATGCTCTTACTTTTCACAAAGTGGTCGCATTTGCTTGGAAAACATCATGAGACTCAATTAGGATTTATAATAGTCAGATTCATTCAGGACTTCATAAAAGTAAAGAGGTCTTGGCCATATTCCAAAAATGTTCCCGTCCTCACTCTCCACCTCTCACTGTCCCATAGCTGTTCCCTCAGCCCCAGGAGGGAAAAAAGAGGACCATTCAGCATCATAGCCAAAAGGTTTGGCTTAGCCTTTTTTTCCCTCCAAGTTAAATTGAGTTCCACTGTGTAGAAAGATGACAGCAAATAAAGATAAAGCTAGAGAGAGTGACAGAGGAAGAACAGAAGAGCCTTGAGTTTGAGAAGTTCATCATTTATTCAGAATAATATTAAAAATAAATGCTAAATATAAAATACCTGAAACAATGAATAACTCAGATCAACGCATATACCTTTGTGCTTCTCAAATCTATCCATTCGTCCTGATTACTAACAGTATCCTAAGATGAGCTAGCATCTTCTCACAACTGGATTCGAAAGTCTTCTCCCAACCAATAGGGCAAATGGTTCAACTGCTCTTGCTCTGCTTAATTAGTTAATTCTCCTCTCTGCAGGCCAAGTGACATTTTAACTTCTGCATAAATCTCTTCAATAGTCTTTAGTGATTTTTAAGATAAAGACATCCTTCCTTAACACAGCTTACTAGCTCTGTAAATCCCAGATCCTCTCCTAACTCTCTGAGAAGCTTCAGCTAACACCACTGTCATAGGCTTTTCCCAGCCCTGGCCTCTAACTCTCTCTTCAGTATCATACTCCATCCAGTTTCAAGCTATTTGTACATGCCTACTTCCTCTGTCTGTAACCCTCTTTCTTCCTCTCTTCACCTATTTAACTTTCATTCAACCTTCAAATCTCAGCCCATTAGATACTTTATCAGAGAACCTTCCATAAACCTAACTAGGCAAAATCCGCTATTATGTTTTCTTTGTATCCTGACCTCACCTGTCTACTTGTTATCAAGGTTTCATTTTCACATTCATTGTATAAATATTTGATCAATACTTCTTCCTCCCACCCCTCACTAGCTTCATGACAGGGAACATATCTTTTGTGCTTAGAATTATATTCTTAGGGTCTACTTAGCACCTGCCACTTAGTAGTACCTGAAAAATATTTGAGGAAATAGATAAAAAAGGAAAGAAGGAAGATAGAGAGGAAGGAAGAGGAAGGGAAAGGGGGGTGTGAGGGAGAGAGAAGGAGGAAGAGGAAGAGAAGGTGTGCAGGAGAAAGAATTTACCAGACATAATACTATATATTCCCTGCGGCAAGAGATCCAGCCCATGACTTTTTAGTAACTTCTCCATAAATAATTATTGCTTAATAAAAAGCAGTTAGCAAAGATTAACTGACAGAGGAAAATGGCGAGTGTGGCGGGAAAAGGTTTCCTGGGCATGGCTAAAGGTACATCGAAGAGGAGAGAAGTGCCCCTCTGAAGTGCATTAGGGAGGCCTGGGCTGAACGTGGCTTTCCTTGAAGTGGTGGGTTCTGGTAGAGATGAGCCAGACTGCAAGTGTTTTAAGACACAGGACAAACACAGTTGTAAGATTTTTCCTTTGAAGATCTCGATCTTGCTGAACTTGCTTTCATCAGACATTGGAAACCAAGTCTTCAGACCTCCAATTACATCATTCAGATGCTATTGGTGCAATCCCTGAGGGGCAGTTCAAGAGTGTCAAAAGGTATACCATCTAAAAATTAGACAAAATTATATTTACTCTGTTGTTATTTTCTCAAATACAGAAAATCTTAGCTCTCCAAGTGAGTTGTACATTAAAAAGCCTAACACATCGCCTGGCATATTATTACATGGTAATTATTTAATCAGTGTTCAATCTGGGTCATGTTATGTAATTGTGGGTGAAAAGGGGGCTCTGTAATAGATCTGACTAAAAGTTTCACCCTGTGAAATGGTAAAACTATAAATTCCTCATGGGAGGGTCACGGTGGGTAGTCACATCCCAGACCTCTAAGAAGGTTCATCTGCTACTAAGCCAGCCCTCTCCATTGTTCCTGTGCTTCCAGGTTAGCACATTTTTGAAATGCCAGAGCAATCCTCTTCTTTAGACCCCTGGGAGGTGTAACTGCCAGCAAGGAAGCACACAATATTGTGAACTATTCTGTACCCTTGCTTTCTCTCACCTTCATAAATTTGATTATAAGCATAATCTTCCTTATGCCCCTTCTTAATTCCAAATGTATTTTTTTTAAATACAACCCTGCAAAACTGTCATTCTCTGAAGCATGTGCGATCTTGCTTCCTAGTATACCATCAGTTTGGGTCAAATAAACTCAGATAAAAATGCTGTATATGTTTGGAGATTTCTTATGTTAAAATAATGGTATTTTGTTTAGTATTTGATGAATCTAAATTATATCAGCTCCCAGAATATTACTGTAAGGTCACCCCTGATTTCCATCCAAAATATAGTGTCCACTCTGCATCACTCAATGGGTATTTTGGAGGCATGCTCCTGGGTATACTTCCCCTATACACAGGCAGCTTCCATGACCCTGAACTCCTAATAAAAAGCATGTTTTTGGTTATTTATTTATTTATTTTATTGTTGAGATTACAGAGGTCCCTCTTTTTTTCCCCCCATAGCTCCCCACTACCCAGTTCCCACCCTACCCCAGGCTCTTGTCACCCTAGTGTCCATGTCCATAGGTAATGCATACATGCATATAAGATCTTTATCTAATCTCTTCCCGCACCCCTCTTC
This sequence comes from Myotis yumanensis, assembly GCF_028538775.1. Classification (NCBI taxonomy): domain Eukaryota; kingdom Metazoa; phylum Chordata; class Mammalia; order Chiroptera; family Vespertilionidae; genus Myotis; species Myotis yumanensis. The sequence continues at coordinate 139,710,606 of NW_027223752.1, forward strand.
ATACCCTTCCCTCTGAGAATTGTCAGACTGTTCCATTTCTATGCCCCTGATTCTATTCCATTCACCAGTTTATTCTGTTCATCAGATTTTTTATTCGTTTGATTTTTAAATTATTGATAGATATGTATTTGTTGCCACTTTGTTGTTCATATTTTTTTATTTTTACCTTTTTCTTCTTCTTCCTCTTCTTAAAGGATACCTTTCAGCATTTCATATAATACTGGTTTGGTGGTGATGAACTCCTTTAGCTTTTTCTTATCTGTGAAGCTCTTTATCTGACCTTCAATTCTGAATAATAACTTTGCTGAGTAAAATAATCTTGGTTGTAGGTTCTTGCTATTCATCACTTTGAATATTTCTTGCCACTTCTTTCTGTTCTGCATAGTTTTTGTTGAGAAATCAGCTGACAGTTGTATGGGCACTCCCTTGTAGGTCACTAACTGCTTTTCTCTGGCTGCTTTTAAGATTCTCTCTTTGTCTTTTGTCCTTGGCATTTAATTATGATGTGTCTTGCTGTGGTCCTCTTTGGATTCCTCTTGTTTGGGGTTCTCTGTGATTCCTGAACTTGTAAGTCTATTTCTTTCACCAGGTAGGGGAAGCTTTCTGTCATTATTTCTTCTAATAGTTTTTCAATATCTTGCTCTCTCTCTTCTGGCACCCTCATAATTTGGATGTTGGTATGCTTGAAGTTGTACCAGAGGCTCCTTACCCTATCTTCATATTTTTAAATTCTTTCTTCTTTTTGCTCTTCTGGTTGGGTGAATTTTGCTTCCTCATATTTCAAATCATTGATTTGATTCTCTGGATCCTCTAGTCTACTGTTGAGTCCCTGTATATTATTCTTTATTTCAGTCAGTGTATGCTTAATTTCTGACTGGTCCTTTTCCATTTTTTTGGCATTCTCACTAAGATCCTTAAAAGTCTCACTAAGTCCCTTGGAAGTTTCCAGAAGATTCCGGAGTAACCTTATAACTGTGGTTTTGAACTCTATATCCAGTAGTTTGCTTTCTTCCATTTCTTTCATTTGTGATACGTTTCTTTGTCTCTGCAATTTGGTTGCTCTCTGTGTTTGTTTCTATGTATTGAGTAGAGCTGCTAAGTCTCCTTGAGTTGATAGAGTGGCTTTCTGTGCTAGGTGTCCTATAGGGCCCAGTGGCTCAGCCTCTCCAATCACTTGAGGTGGACACTCTCGGTGCACCCCTTTGTGGGCTGTGTGCTCAGTCTTGTTGTAGTTGAGCCTTGATTGCTGTTGGTATCACTGGGAGGAACTGACCTCCAGGCCAAATGGCTGTGGGGACCAGCTGCAACTACAGTGGGAGAGCTGCTGTGCAGGAGAATTCCTTATGGAGCAGGACTTGCTTCAGTGGGGCTTTGGTGCTCACTGAGTCTGCCCCTTGAATGTGTCACTTATGGATGTGCAGAGTTGTAATGTGTTATGGTCTCACACTGACCACTGGGTACACTGGCTCTTGGGTTTCCAGGGACATGTAAAGTCAGCCACTGCCTAGGTCCACCCAGCAAGAGCTACAGAGAGATCTGAAGATTCCTCCTCTTTGTATTGGGTCTGGAAGTGCCTAGATGAAGCCCAGATGTGAAGCAAGGCAGCCTGGTGTTGGTGCCAGTCTTGGACCTTTTATTGATAGGTTTGGGGCTCCCTGACCCAGCTGCAACTTGTTTGACAGGTTTTTATCCTGAGAATGGACAGGCCACTCATATGCAAAGCTGCTGCGCACAGCTTGGGTGGGGTTGTAAACTGGGTTGGGTGGGGTCCTAGGGAATCACTAGGACAGAGCAAATAGAAATGGCTGCCAGTCAGTCCTGAAACCAGTGAGGTCCCAGCACTGGAACAATGACTGCTGTGAGCACCTCCATCTGGAAGAAAGTGGCCCCCAAGTTCATGCCCTGTTGCCAGACAGTCCAGTTTTTCCTTGTATGTGTCTGGGTCCCTCAGGACCTCGCCTGGCACTGGAGCTCAGAGGAAGTGGGGGCTTGTAAATTCAGTTCATGGTGCCAGCCTTTTAAGAGGAGCAGCTAGGACTCTAGTAGCCTGTGCGTCACTCAGCCCCAATCCTCACTGTTTTTTACAGCCCGTAGTTCTTACTGCCCATAGGTACTTCTTTTCTCAGCTCTGGGACCCTCGGATGGGGGTCTGGTGTGGGCCTGGGACCTCTTTCTCCTCCAAGCAGCCTCCACAGAATGTGATCTCCCTCCTGATTAAAAAAGCAGCACATCCGGGTGCTGGACCAGCCTGTTCTGAGCCTCCACACCTCCTACCAGTCTCAATGTGCTTTCTTCTTTACTTCTCCAGTTGTAGTCCTTCCACTCAGCTAACTTTCCATGGTTCTGGATGATGGTTGTTCTATATTTTAGTTGTAATTTTGATGTGGTTGTTGAAGACAGTGAGTACAGACATTTGCCTATGCCACCATCTTGGTTCTCCCTAATAAGAAGGATGTTAACTCGCACCACCTGGATACTATGCTGAACATTACATTTATGCATAGTCAAGTGTTGTTTCTAAAGTGAAGGAATCATAGAAAGATCAATAGTGTCTAAAACACACAATTCTAAACCCATTATTAATCTTTTTCATTAAAATCTATAGCTAAGACAAAAAGAAAATAAATATGGAAAACTTTAGGTTTAAAAAAATTAGTGCAGCCCTAGCCAGTTTTGCTCAGTGGTTAGAAGTTGGCCCTCAGACTGAAGGGTGATGGGTTCAGTTGCAGTGAAGGACCCATACCTTGGTTCCGCATGTAACAAGGGGCATGTACGGAAGTCAAGCAAACCATGTGTTTCTCTGACATCCATGTTTCTTTCTCTCTCAGTCTCTGTGTCTCTCCTCCTCCCTTCCACTCTCTCTAAAAATTAATGGGGAAAAAATATCCTCGGGTGAGGATTAATAACAACAAAATGAGAGTAATATGTTTCATTTAAATTCTAACTTTCAGGTAAATGATAAACATGGATTTAATGAATGATTCTGTAAGTAAAATTGTCTAACTTTAAAAAGACTCTTATTTATTACATTCTTGAATACTATTTAACAATTTTATTTAAAAATATGAAAAAATAATGTTCAAATTTGTTTACATCAGACTTAAGTGGTTAATTATAGTATAAACACCATAATTTTGTGTTCTTAAATAGACAGAAAATATCCTGAGAGACATGTTTAATCATTTGGATCTAGTAGTGCAGTGTTTATTCATTCATTTTTAGTCCATTAGAGTGTAAATTAGATTTGATTTGCTTGCTCTGATTGGCTTAATTGCCCCAGTTACAGCTGAAGTACAAATAAAATTGTAATAAATTGAACAGATGTTTAACCTACTCTACCAAGATCTTTAATAGTCAATTCCAATTGCAATTTACATTCAGCAATTTAACAAGACCCTCAGGAAACATATTTGATTATGAAAACAAGCTGTTTATTTCTGTCTATGATGGAAACAAGACCATTGTGTCACATGCTTTGGCCTAGTGTGATTTTTTTAAATTTAATTTTGCTTATCTCTTGTTAGGGAAACACACACACACATACACACACACACACACACACACACACTGAATGCACAGCTATAGAAGGTAGTTTGCCAGCTTGAAATAATGGATATCACATTCAAGGAAAATTTTCAGAATTATAAAATATTTTATGAAACAAATCCTATTATATTTTCCACAAACATCTTTACTAATGGCCTTTTTATAGCCAATAAGAGAAACTCATATTAAAACATAAATTAGGAAAAATATAGCCACTTCTGTTTTTTAGGTTCTGCATGTCATTCACTCACTACCCATATGGAAATAAAGATATTCTTATGAAACATGCATGGCATGGCACTGTCTTCTACAATCTTGTCACTTTAATTTAATGTGGCTGTTAAGAAGCTGTATAACTGTTGGGTGATCTGTTCTTAAGAAAGCTTGGCAGAAACCTACACATGGCATCTCTCGTGTTTCCTCAGAAGGATTTAGAATGGATTTTGGGTCTACTTCTATAAACGTATAATGCGAACTCCCAAAGAGATTCCCAGTTATTGCACTCTGAGGCCATGCTTAGGTAACAGGAAAGTTAGTTTACTAAAAAGATAAACTTGTCATATGGATACAGATTGTTAAATTGACAACTAAATAGACATTAAGAATCAGCTAATCCTGGAGCCAAAAACTCAAATGTATACAGCGATCAGGGTAATAGCCTAATTTAGTGAAATGAATACTTCAATTTTTTTTAATTTTTGAACATTAAATTGCAAGAACAAATATATGTAAACCAAGCACATCCTCAATTTATAGGTTGCTGTGTACTCATTGATCTCTCCAATCCCAATATTTTTAGCTGATGACAGTGAGGTCCAAAACTTACTTGACAGTAAGTTCAAGTGACCATTATATCTCGGTGGTAAAACCATAAACTAGAACCGCAGAAGACTACATTAAGAACCTCGATTCCTGTAAATTAGAGGACCTTAGCCAAACAATATTGCCACTGCCCAACCTCAACAGCTTTGAATGGAAAATAACAACTACTAATCTAGGTGGAAAATGTTTGCTTTTCTTACTAGATGTTTGTGTTTATTATTGTAAGGCAAAGTGGAAAATGAAATAAAATATAAAAAGTTTTAAGCCAACTGTTCATTTAGAATCTGTTTTATTCAATCAAGTCCTTTTATTCCATCTGAGTCCATGTTGACTTAAGGCTTACTTAACCTGCTTTATTACAGATGACTGTTTTGATGTCTTCATGTAAATACAACACAATTTCTTGCCATGCATAGCTGCCAAAAGCCCAATATACCATTCTAGTCAAAAGTAAGATAAAAGGGTTAGAGACAAGATGGCGGCAGAATAGGTGGATGTGTCCCAGGGCTTGTCCCGGAGCAAATACAATGAGCAGCTGAAACGAATAACATCCACCCAGAATTGGCGAAGGAGACTCAGCTGGTGAGACAGTTTGCAGCCGGGAAGGGCAGAGTTCCCCTGGAAAGGTAAAAACCAGGGATCTAGGCAGGAAAGTTTGCCAGATCTCTGAGCCCAGAGGGTCAGAGGGAAACCACGCGGCACCCAGCCGCATCCCTTGGGACAGGCACAGCCTCTGACTGGGGAAAGGAAATCTGCAGAACTGTTGGCGTCGGGGGATTTGAGATCTAGGTTCCATAATTACAGAAGACTGACCTCAGAGGGGCCAGCCTGAAGCACTGACCAGACCACACAGTACTGGTAAGAGAGGAGCTCACAGAGACTCAGTCTTCCCCATTTCTGTGGCCGGTGTTTGTTTGTTTTTTCACTGAACCCTGTTCATAGGACATTTTGGATACTGACACTCACCTGTGCTGAGGAGCGGGAGAAGGTGCGGATGAGTGGAATCTGGGGAGAGGATGGGGAGAGAAGGGGGTCCAGGAGAGGTGGCAGCAAGTTGAGTGCTGAGTCACACCTGAGCCCAGCACCTGGGCAGCCATGTTCTCCTGAAGATATAGCCCCTACCTCCAGTCTCCAGGCAAGGAATACAGCCACACCCAGATTCCACCCTGAATAGTACAAAGGATTAAAAAAATCTGATTAGTCCCTGGGAGTTAACAGGGTCTGGCCTATAGAGAGGCCTTTAGTCCCAGCAACAACAACAAAAAAACAAACAAAAAAACAAATAAAATCACAGACATTCCAGAAAACTGGGATCTTAAGCCAGCCAAAGGAACGACATTTTAATTTTTCATTTTCATTTTTTTTTAATTATTTTGTTAGCTCTTTTTTTTGCTTTTTTTCTTTGTTTCCCTTTTTTGGTTTGTTACTTTCTTTTCTATTTCTTTTCACATTTTTCCTTCATTCATTTTTATTTTATTTTTACTTGCTATTTTCTATTTTTAAATCAATTTTTTGTTAAATATATTATTTTGTTCCCCTTCTTTCTCTTCTTATCCACTCATCCCTTTTCTACTTCCTCTATACTGAATTTAGGTCCTCCCCATATTTATTCAACTCTTAACCTTATTTTCTGTAAAGCAGCTCAGCCTCTACAGATTCTGCCCCACCCTCTTTACTGGGTGTTTGGTATTTGTATTTGTTTGGTTTATCTATTGGTTCTGTGGTGTTATATATATATATATATATATATATATATTCTCCTTTTTCTTTTCTCTCTTATCTTTTTTTCTCTCTTAGATATCATTTGTGCTCTATTTTCTCTCCCCTAATTATCTTTTCTCAGGTGGTCACTTATATTGGGATTATTGGTGTCTTGAGTACATTCATGTTTTGTTCCCTTTGGGTCATGTCTTGTTAAGGTGAATTTTATCATGTCTGACTAAAGTGCTAGAGAGCGAGCCACATAACCAGACACCTAGAGAGGAAATTCATCCACAAATGGGTCAATTACACCCTAGACTGAGCTATAGAGGCAGGAAGAAGGAGGCAGTGAGGGGGAAAAAGAGGAGTGTCTGGTTGTGTGGGGTGTGTGTGTATGTGAGTGAGGCACAGTTAGACCCCACAGGACCTTCAGGGGAAGGCTAACCAGGCTAGCCTAACTAGGCAGCCTCTGCTACCATTGCAAACAGTATCTGGAGGCCAGCTCTTCTTCAGAAACCTCACCTTTTCAAAGGGGAGAGCTGATGTAACTGAGAGCCCAGCCTCACTTCCACCCAGGATGCCCTCAGGGAACACCTGGGACTCTACAGCCACCCCTGCCAGGGACCTGTTACCTCAGGTGTGGTCCCACAGTCACCGAGTCTCCAGCCACCCCGGCACAGGGTCCTCTGAGTTCTGAAGCACGCTCCCCTCTGACCGGCCCAATGCTTTAGTCCAGGGCACTGCAACCACATGAGCAGCAAACACGTGAGCAGCCCGCTCCTGTCCAAGGAGCATCAGCCCCGCAAGCAGCCCACCCCAGGCCTAAGAGCAGCAGCCTCACAGGGCCTGCCCCTGTTCAAAGAGCAGCAGCTATGTGAGTGGCCTGCTCCCCCATCCGAGGAGCAGCAACCACGTGAGCAGTCTGCCCACGTCTGAGGAGCGGCAGCCCTGCACAGCCTGCCCCCATCTGAGGAGCAGCAGCTGCACACAGCCCGCACCCTGCACCAGTCCGAGGAACAGCAGCTGTGCAAGTAATCTGCCCTCGTCCAAGCAGCAGTAGCCACACAAGCAGCCTGCCCCAATCTGAGGAGCAGGAGTTCTTAGAGCAGCCCGTCCCCATTCGAGGAGCAGCAGCAGCCAACCCCAGTCAGAGGAGCAGCAGCCACATGAGAAGACTGCCCACATCCAAGGAGCGGCAGCCCTATGCAGCATGCACTGGTCCGAGGAGCAGAGCCACGGACAGCCTGCACCTGTCCGACAAGCAGCAGCTGGGTGAGTGGCCCTGTCCCCATCCAAGGAGGAGCAGCCATATGTGCAGCTCACTACCGTCTGAAGAGCAGCAGCCTTACAATCAACCTGCCCCTGTCCAAGGAGCAGTAACCTCACAAGCAGCCGGCCCCATCAGAGGAACAACAGCAGCATGCAGCCAGCCCCCATCCAAGGAACAACACCACATGAGCAGTCCACCCCAGTCCAAGAAGTAGCAGCTGCATGTAGCCTGCCCTCATCTAAGGAAGAGTGCCTCGTGATCAGCACACCCTCTGCCTGAGGAACAGCAGCTGTGGGAGAAGCCTCCCCCGACCAGCCAGAGGAGCCACCACGGCTGTGAACAGCACCCACCAGAGGAGCTGCTGCCAACTGAGGAGCAGCTGCTACTGCAACCACCGAGGAGCAACTGCTACTGCAACCACTGAGGAGCAACCACAGCCCGAGGAGCCACTGCCACCCAAGGAGCAGCCCCTGAATGACTCAACATCTAGATCTGTTGTGAGATCAAACATGGGTAGGCAAAGAAACCCCCAATGGAAAGAAAAGGAGGACTCGCAAGAAGAGCAGCTAAGTGAAACAGCGGCAAGTAATATGTCAGAAAAAGAATTCAGAATAAGGATCCTAGAGTCCATAAACCGGATGGAGTAAAAAATCAACAACTTATGCAAAAATAAAGAAGAAATGGATGAAAAAATCAACAACTTATTTAAGAATCAAGAAGAAATGAAGAGTGATGTAGATGGAATAAAAAAACACCTTGGAAAGTTTCAACAGTAGACTAGGAGAAGCGGAGGACCAAATTAGCGAATTAGAAGACAGAAAGCAAAACACACCCAAACTGAACTGCAACTGGAGAAAAAAATTAAGACAGGAGGAGATCCTAAGGGAGCTATAGGAAAACATGAAACGAAGCAACATACAAATAATAGGGGTGCCAGAACAACAGGAAGAGGAACAAGGCTTAGAAAACCTATTTGAAGAAATATTGTCCGAAAACTTCCCTGATGTGGAGAAGAAAAAAGTCAGACAAGCACAGAGTCTCAAACAAGATGAACCCGAAAAGACCCACACCAAGACACATCATAATTATGATGGCAAATGTTCAGGACAAAGAGAATCTTAAAGGCTGCAAGAGAGAAACAGAAAGTTATGTATAAGGGATCTCCCAATCGATTAGCAAATGATTTCTCAACAGAAACACATCAAGCCAGAAAAAAATGGAAAGAAATATACAAAGTGATGCAAAGCAAGGAACTGAATCCAAGAATACACTATCCGGCAAGGCTATTATTCAAAATTGAAGGGGAAATAAGGAGCTTCACAGACAAAAAAAAAGGCTAAGGGAGTTTATCACTACCAAACCAGCAATGCAAGAAATGCTAAAGGGACTGGTGTAAAATGAAGAAATAGAAAGGTAAGAAAGAACACAGGCACAAAAAAATTTAAAAAGCTACAAACAAGTACTTTTCAATAATAACTTTAAACATAAATGGACTAAATGCTCCAATCAAAACACATCGAGTTGCTGAATGGATATAAAAAAAACATGACCCATATATATGCTGTCTACAAGAAACCCACCTCAGAACAAGGGACTCACACAGACTGAAAGCAAAGGGATAGAACAATATCTTTCAGGCAAATGGAAATGAAAAAAAGCTGGGGTAGCAATACTTATATCAAACAAAATAGACCTCAAAATGAAGGCCATAACAAGAGATAAGGAAGGCCACTTCATAATACTAAAGGGATCGATACAACAAGAGGATATAACCCTGATAAACATATATGCACCCAATGCAGGAGCACCCAAATACATAAAAAAAAAAACTCCTGGAAGATATCACGGGAGAGATGGACAACAATACAATCATAGTAGGGGACTTTAATACACCACTGACATCACTGGCTAAATCCTCTAGACAAAAAAAAATCATCAAAGAAACAGCAATCCTAAATGACTCACTAGATCAGATGGACTTAATTGACATCTTCAGAACGTTTTACCCCAAAGCCACGGAATATATATTCTTCTCAAATGCACATGGGACATTTTCAAAAATAGACCACATATTGGGTCACGAGCAAAGTCTCCCCAAATTCAGGAAGATTGAAATCATACCAAGCATCTTCTCAGACCACAATGGCATAATAGTAGAAATAAAGTACAATAAAAACAACCCAAAACACTCAAACACTTGGAAGCTGAATAGCATGTTATTAAATATTGATTGGGCTACCAATGAGATCAAAGAAGAAATGAAAAACATCCTGGCAACTGATGACAACGAAAACACAACAATCGAAAACTTATGGGACATAATGAAAGCAGTTCTGAGAGGGAAGTTTATAGCTCTATAGGCCTAACTCAAAAAACAAGAAAAAATGGTAGTAAATCATCTTACTCTACAACTCAAAAAATTAGAAAGAGAGCAACAAGAAAAGCCCAGAGTGAGCAGAAGGAAGGAGATAATAAATATCAGAACAGAAATAAATGACATAGAGACAAAAAAAAATACAAAGGATCAATGAAACCAAGAGCTGGTTCTTTGAAAGGATAAACAAGATTGATGAACCTCTAGCCAGGCTCACCAAGAAGCAAAGAGAGAGGACCCAAATAAACAAAATCAGAAATGATAGAGATGAAATAACAACAGACCCCATGGAAATACAAAGGATTGTTAAAAAATACTATGAACAACTCTACTCCAAAAAACTAGATAACCTGGACCAAATGGACATATTCCTATAAAAATACAACCTTCCAAAACTCAATCAGGAAGAATCTAAAAATCTCAATAGGCCAATAACTATGGAATAAATTGAAGCAGTCAACAAAAAAACTTTCAGCAAACAAAAGCCCGGGGCCAGACAGCTTCACAAGGGAGTTTTACCAAACATTCAAGGAAGAACTAAAACCTATCCTCCTCAGACTACTCCAAAAAATTCAAGAGGATGGAACACTTCCAAGCTCATTCTATGAAGCCAGCATCACCCTAATACCAAAACCAAATAAAGACAACACAATGAAAGAGAATTACAGGCCAATATCCCTCATGAACATAGATGCCAAAATCCTCAACAAAATCCTAGGAAATTGGATCCAGCAGTACATCAGGAAGCTCATACACCATGATCAAGTAGGATTTATCCCAGGGATGCAAGGATGGTACAATATCCGAAAATCAATAAACATCATACATCACATAAACAAATTCAAAGAAAAAAACCATATAGTCATATCAATTGATGCAGAAAAAGCATTTGACAAAATCCAACACCCATTTTTGATAAAAACTCTCAGCAAGGTGGGAATAGAAGGATCATACCTCAACACAATAAAAGCCATATATGACAAACCCACAGCCAACATCATACTCAATGGGCAAAAACTAAAACTATTTCCCCTAAGAACAGGAACAAGACAGGGATGCCTACTCTCACCACTCCTGTTCAACATAGAACTGGAATTATTAGCCATTGCGATTAGACAAGAAGAATAAATAAAAGGCATCCAAATTGCAAAAGAAGAAATAAAACTGTCCTTATTCGCAGATGACATGATATTGTACATAAAAAAACCCTAAAGACTCCATCAAAAAACTATTAGACTTAATAAATGAATTTGGCAATGTAGCAGGATACAAAATTAACGCCAAGTAATCTATGGCATTTCTATACACCGACAGTGAACTTACAGAAAAAGAGACTAAAAAAACAATTCCATTTACCATCACATCAAAAAAAAATTAAGATACCTAGGAATAAACTTATCTAAAGAGGTAAAAGACCTCTACTCAGAAAAATACAGGACATTGTAAAAAGAGATAGAGGAAGACATAAACAGATGGAAGAACATACCATGTTCATGGATTGGTAGAAACAACATCATTCAAATGTCCATACTACCCAAAGCAATCTATAAATTCAATGCACTCCCCATTAAAATACCAACGGCATATTTCAGAGACCTAGAACGAACTCTCCAAAAATTCATCTGTAATAAAAAAGGACTCCGAATAGCTGCAGTGATCCTGAGAAAGAAGAGCAAAGTAGGTGGGATCTCAATATCTGATATCAAGCTGTATTACAAAGCCACTGTTCTCAAAACTGCCTGGTACTGGCACAAGAACAGACATACTGATCAATGGAATAGAATAGTAAACCTAGAAATTGACCCGAACCAATATGCTCAATTAATATTTGACAAAGGATGCAAGAACATACAATGGAGTCAAGACAGTCTCTTCAATAAATGGTGTTGAGGGGAGAAACCAAGATGGCGGCATAAGTAAACACCAGAGATTGCTGCTTCGCACAACCACTTCAAAAATACAACTAAAAAACATAACGGAAATCATCCAGAACCACAGGAAGGCTGGCTGAATGGAATTTCTACAACCAGAAGGAAAGAGAAAAGCATACTGAGACTCAGAGGAGGTACGGTGCTAGAGTAAATACAAAGGTGCAGAGGTGCATGCGGAGAGGGCTGGCGGCTGAGGACACGATTGTCTTTTTCAATCGGGAGGGAGTCTCAGGCTCTGAGCTCCAGTTCCGGGCGAGTCTCTGGGGACCCAGACTCATACAGGAGAAACAAGACTGTCTGGCATCGGTCGGAACTCGTGGGCAGCTTTCTCTCGGAGGCACTCGCGGCGATTGCCAGGACCTCTGAAGGCAGGACTGAGAGCAGCCATACTGCTTGCTCCCTCGGCCTGCCCTGTTGATCCCCTGAGACCTTGCCCCACCCAAGCCGTGCATGGAGGCTTTTGCATATGAAAGGCCCGGCCCTTTGTAATCTGAAGATAACTTAACAAACTGCAGCTGCCCCAAGGCCCCAGGGCAACTTGCATTGCTTTACAGCTGGCTTCTGCTGGGTAGCCTCAGGCAAAGGCTAGATTAGCACCTCCTTAGATCCAAGAGCCAGTGTACCCAGTGGTCAGGGTGGGACCATCCAATTACAACTCCTCAGATCTATAAGGGACACACTCAGGGGGCAGACTCAGTGAGCACCATAGCCCCACTGAAGCAAGTCTTGCCCCATAAGGGTATCTTCAGCACAGAAGTTCTCCCACCGTAGACACAGCTGATTCTCACAGTCAATTGTCCTGGAGGTCAAATCCTCCCAGTTTTACCTACAACAATCAATGCTTAACTACAACAAGACTGTGCACAAAGCCCACAAGGGGGTGCACTAAGAGTGTCTACCTCAGGTAATTGGGACAGTTAGCACAGAAAGCCACTCTATCGACACAGCGAAGCATAAAAAATGCCAAGACAAAGAAACAGGACACAAATGACAGAAATGGAGGAAAGCAAACTACTGGATATAGAGTTCAAAATCACACTTTTTAGGTTTTTCAAGAATTTTCTAGAAACCGCCGATAAATGTAGTGAGATCCTCAAGAAATCTAGTGAGACCCTCCATGTTGTGATAAAGGACCAACTAGAAATTAAGCATACACTGACTGAAATAAAGAATATTATACAGACTCCCAACAGCAGACCAGAGGATCACAAGAATCAACTCAAAGATTTGAAATACGAAGAAGCAAAAAACACCCAACCAGAAAAACAAAAAGAAAAAAGAATCCAAAAATATGAAGATAGTGTAAGGAGCCTCTGGGACAACTTCAAGCATACCAACATCCGAATTATGGGGTGCCAGAAGAAGAGAGAGCAAGATATTGAAAACCTATTTGAAGAAATAATGACAGAAAACTTCCCCTACCTGGTGAAAGAAATAGACTTCCAAGTCCAGGAAGTGCAGAGAACCCCAAACAAAAGGAATCCAAAAAGGACAACACCAAGACACATCATAATTAAAATGCCAAGAGCAAAAGACAAATAGAGTATCCTAAAAGCAGGAAGAGAAAGAAACTCAGTTACCTACAAGGGAATACCCATACGAATGTCAGCTGATTTCTCAACAGAAACTTTGCAGGCCAGAAGGGAGTGGCAAGAAATATTCAAAGTGATGAATACCAAGAACCTACAACCAAGATTACTTTATCCAGCAAAGCTATCATTCAGAATTGAAGGTCAGATAAAGAGCTTCACAGATAAGAAAAAGCTAAAGGAGTTCATCACCACCAAACCAGTATTATATGAAATGATGAAAGGTATCCTTTAAGAAGAGGAAGAAGAAGAAAAAGGTAAAGATACAAATTATGAACAACAAATACACATCTATCAACAAGTGAATCTAAAAATCAAGTGAATAAATAATCTGATGAACAGTATGAACTGGTGATTATAATAGAATCAGGGACATAGAAAGGAATGGACTAACTATTCTTGGGGGGTAAGGGGTTTGGGGGGTATGGGAAAAGATTGGACAATAATTGTGCACCTATGTATGAGGACAGTGGGTGGGGAGGGAGGGTGGAGGGTGGGGTGAGAACTGGGAGGAGGGGAGTTATGGTGGGAAAAAAGAGGAACCAATGTAATAATCTGAACAATAAAGATTTAATTTAAAAAAAAAGAAATTTTAAATAAATAAATAAATGGTGTTGGGAAAATTGGACAGATACATGCAAAAAATGAAAATAGACCACCAACTTACACCATACACAAAAATAAATTCAAAATGGATAAAGGACTTAAATGTAAGAAGGGAAACCATAAAAATCCTAGAGGAATCCAAAGGCAACAAAATCTCAGACATATGCCGAAGTAATGTATTCACTGATACAGCTCCTAGGGCATTGGAAACTAAAGAGAAAATAAAGAAATGAGACTACATCAAAATAAAAAGATTCTGCACAGCAAAAGAAACCATCAACAAAACACAAGAAAGCCTACTGCATGGGAGAACATATTTGCCAATGTTATCACTGATAAGGGTTTAATCTCCAACATTTACAGGGAACTCATACAACTTAACAAAAGGAAGACAAATGATCCCATCAAAAAATGGGCAAAGAACCTAAATAGACACTTTTCAAAAGAGGACATTCAGAAAGCCATGAGACATATGAAAACATGCTCAAAGTCACTAATCATCCGAGAGATGCAAATCAAAACAATAATGAGGTACCATCTCACACCTATCAAAATGGCTATCATCAACAAATCAACAAACTACAAGGTGCTGGACAGGATGCGGAGAAAAGGGAACACTCATGCACTGCTGGTGGGCATGCAGACTGGTGCAGCCACTGTGGAGAACAGTATGGAGTTTCCTCAAAAAGTTAAAAATGGAAGTCCCATTTGACCCATTGATCCCATTTCTAGGAATAGATCCCAAGAAAACAGAAACACCAATCAGAGAGGATATGTGCACCCATATGTTCATAGCAGCACAATTCACCATAGCTAAGATCTGGAAACAGCCTAAGTGCCCATCAGCAGATGAATGGATTAGAAAACTGTGGTACATCTACATGATGGAATACTATGCTGCTATAAAAAAGAAGGAATTCTTACTGTTTGCAACAGCATGGATGGAACTGGAGAGCATTATGCTAAGTCAAATAAGCCAGTCAATGAAAGAAAAATTCCACATGATCTCACTCATTTATGGATAATAAAGACCATTATAAACTGATGAACAAAAATAGATACTTAGGCAGAGCAACATCGAACAGACTGTCAAACTACTGCGGGAAGGCCGGGGAGGGTTGTGGGCGGGAGGGGGTGCGCATAAAGAGATCAACCGAAGGACTTATATGCATGCATATAAGCATAACCAATGGACACAAAACACTGGTTGGTAGGGGAGGCCAGGGGAAGGTCAAGGGGAGAAAAAAAAGGAGATATATGTACTACTCTTTGTAATACTTTAAGCAATAAAACAAAATTAAAAAATAAGTAAGATAAAAGTAAATGCTTAAAACTAGAATAGCAATTATGACCTTTTTGTTATTTTCTGAATGATCAAAAAAGAGGGGATTTGAGCAACTGTGAACAAAACTTGTGAAATTAGAAAAATAAAGAGGATGCTGGAATAGTACACAGTAAAACTCTCTTTACTGAGAGTCACTGTTAGCTATTCAACTCAGCACAGATTGTGGTAAGCCATAGGTAAAATGGAATAAGACTATGTACAAAGGTTAAACCAGTGGGAGTTTAAAAAAGAAATAGATTTTTTTACATTTAAAAAAATTATTCCTAAAAAATTGCAGCACTTTTGCAAATAATGCCCTGTGCTTTTTAGGTGAATATTTTCTATGATGCAAGTAATTTTCTTTCTTGGATTTATTGCACAATAAAATGAACCCATAAGCATCATGTAAATTGTAAACAATGAGGCTAGAGTTTTGGGTATTATGTGTGATGGGTAACTTTAAAGGAAGGCTCTGTTGACTTGCACTAATAAGGAAACATATGTTCTCCTAATAACCCATAAGGAAAAGTCAGAATATAAAGTGATAGAAGAGTTAAATCACTTACGCTGAGAAAAATAAGATGGAAATTCATGAGATTTTTTTCCTAGCCCTCCATAAATAGTCACTGAGGTAAAACTTGGATGTTGAATTGTACAGTATTTTATGATACCAAAGGGTAAAATTCTCATGAAATAATTAGCTTCTCTTTGGAAAAAATGTGTTAGAAGCCTCAACATATCTAAAATTTCATATTAGTGAAAATATTGCCAAACACCATGTAATTTTGCTCAGTATTTTAACACCTTTGGCTTAGAGAAGACCCTATCCAGGACAGATCCTTGGAATGTGAGTGTCTGTGTTAATAAGAGGATTCCACGTGGCACTCTCTGTGCATCCAGTGCAGCACAGTCTGGCATCTCCAGATCTTCCCCTAATTTCTGCCATAGTAGCTGAAGCACCCATGGCAAATAGTTCTTTTCGGGTGCCCATTAACCATGAATACCTAGAAATCACTAATAAGTCATTTAAAAGTTTTCTCTACCTTTTAGCCCCGTAGGAGCTCTCATTCACTCTATGTCCATTCCTCTCCTTTTGACACTTTGTTTTCTACTTTAACTCCTGGAAAAGTGGAAATCAAGACTGACAGAAAGCATTTTTAAAATATATATGTTTTTATTGATTTCAGAGAGGAAGGGAAAGGGAGAGATAGAAACTCAGTGATGAGAGAGAATCCCCCTATTGGGGATTGAGCCAGCAATTGCCGATTGGCCTGTATTGCCTTTTCCGTAGAACGCTGGGCTTAAAAGGTTTGCCTAAGGATACCACATTATCTTGTACTTCAGGAGGAGCAGGAATGAAATCTCTGTATCAAGGTGGGGACATCTGGAAATCTTCAAATGGGCTCCATAGCCACAGAGGCAAAATGTTTTTGGCCAGCCAGGCCAGTGTTGCTCAGTGATTGAGCCTCAACCTATGAACCAGGAGGTCACAGTTCTATTCCTGGTCAGGGCACATGTCAGTCTGTTCCATGCATCCATGTCTCTGTTTCTTTTTTGTTCATCAGCTTATTTTCATAAGATTCCACATATGAGTGAGATCATGTGGTACTTGTCTTTCTTTGACTGGCTTATTTCACTTAGCACAATACTCTCCAGGTCCATCCATGCCATTGCAAAAGGGAAGATTTTCTTTCCTTTTTTATGGCCACGTAGTATTCCACTGTGAAATGTAACACAGCTTTTTTATTCACTCATCTACTGTTGGGCACCTGAACTATTTCCAGATCCTGGCCATTGTAAATAACCCAGCACTTATTCTTAAGTGAATATAGCTATGTAGCATGTTAGCATACTAATGATGATGAATCTGCCACATGGGAAGAGAACAAGCTTTAAAACTAACATGAACATTGTATTCATTTCCTACTATAGCTATAACAAGTTACCTCAAACTTAGTAACTTAAATCATCACAAATTTACTCTCTCCTAATTCTGCAGCCAGAAGTCTCACTGAATTGAAAACAAGGGCTGTGTTCCTTCTGGGGACTCTGGAGATGTTACTGACAGAAATGTGTCAGCCTCAAATTCATGGTCCAGCCCTAACCCCCTATGTGACTGTATTTGGAAAGAGGGTCTTTAAGGAGGTGATTAAGATTAATGGGGTAATAAGAGTAAGGCCCTAATCTGATAGAACTGGTATCCCTCTAAGCCAAGCATGTCAAACTCAAAGACTAACACGGGCCAAATAAACGAAGCGTGGGGCCCATGGGCTTCAAGTTTGACATGCTTGTTCTAAGAGGAGGAAGAGACATAAAGATATTTATCTCTCAACACAAGGACAGAGAGACATCCATGCAAGGACAGAGTGAGAAAGTGGATGGCTTATAGACATAAGAAATCAATCCTGAATTCTAGCCTCTAGAATTGTGAGGGAAAATATTGGGTTGCTTAAGCCACCAGCTGTGGCATTTTGTTACGGCAGCCTGAGCAGACTAATACAACGGGAGAATCTATTTCCTCCCATTTCCAGCCTCTAGAGGCTGCCTGCATTCCTTGTCTTGTGGCCCCTTCTATCATCTTCAAAGCCAGCAGCGCAGCATCCTCAGTCTCTCTCCCTGACTCTGACACTCCTGCTCTAAGAACCCTTGTGAATACATTGGGCCCACCCACATAATCCAGAGTAATCCATCCATTTTCAAGAGCCTTAATTTAATCACAACCACAAAGACCCTTTCTCCAAGCAAGGCAAAATGTTCCCAGGCGTAGGAGATTCAGATAAGGCCATCTTCCAGGACTTAGGACTCTGCACTGAAACCCAACACAACCAACTCTGCAAGCCAGACATCATGTTTCTGGTGCAGATCCCTGGCCAGTGAAAGCAAGTGTGGCTCTAAAGCCCTTCTATGGAGAAAGGACTGGGATGGTGTCACATCCAGTCACTTCACAAACTCGCTTCACTTTGGGCTGATGCTCGGGTTGGGATCAAGAAAAAGTCTTCAGGATATAAATTGAAAAAGCCCCAAGGATTCCCCAGCCCTGAGAAGTCTGGGTTGTGTCCATAGTCGGGTCCATCCTTTTATAGACTTGCTGAAGTGAAGGGGTAGCATCTCCAAAAAAAAAATCCCCTGAATTCATTGGACCTTCACCATTGAGAATAAGGTAATTTAGTATGTACAGAATCCTTAGGGGTTGAATTGGACAGTAACTAACCCAGTCTTAATACATAAGTTAACTCTTAGCTTCCAAAAATGTCTTGGTAGTGGTGTTGCTGATCCACATTATTTTTCAAGGCACGTGAACCAGGTGTTCACTACATTGGGAGTTCACTACTGTTCTCCTAAATTCTAGATAATTGTATTTTCTTTGCTATTTCTTCTTAGGTTCTATATTCCAACTCAATTATACATTTTTATATTATCCTGTGCGCCACTGCCTATTTGTCTGCATCTCGTTTCATTATAAATTGCAGAAAGTAGGAACCACAATATGCTGTCATTCTTCTACTGAGTTCTGTTCACTGAATTTTTTATTAATAGGAAGAAGTTGCAATGACTCACCACATCTAGGTCCCCTTTATTCAAATCTACATATTGTTTATTAGTGATCAAGATTAATGTAATGGTCATAGGATAAAACACGTAAAGACTAAACCTGCTACATTGATCTGAATTGCAAAATGTCCCACCCTTGTGCCCTAGGGTTGAGTCTGGTTGGCTTCCACTGGTAAAAAATGACTTTGCAATTCTATGTGGATCCCATTGTTAATACAGCCCATATATCCAGGTGAAGAGCTGAGACTCTTCTGGAGGGAGCTCGTTTTGACAGACAGGGCTTTAAAAATCATGTGGAAAACTTTTGAAAGCTGTTTTTGATCATTCCTTGCTATGGAAAAGCTTTTTAGCACGTATTTAGAGCAAAAACTACTGTGCCTGAGCATATGCACAAAGTAAAATGAGGCCTTGAGACAGTTAATAAAAACTCAAAACAAATTTCTCCTCTGATCTGTTTCAATAATCTTGATTTCCTTCATTTTTAAGTTCATTTTATTTGTTTTCCTAAAAAAATTATGTTTCAAGAGCTTTTTTCTTAAAATAATACTTTGAATTTTAAATTATTTCTGATACATCAACTCATACTTTCCTGTGTATGTGTGTGCTTGATGCAGAGAAAGGGGAGCCCGGTGCACTGCTGTCACTGTGGAAAACAGGATGGAAGCTCCTCAAAACATTAAAAATAGGACCAGCACGTGATCCAGCAATCCCACTTCTGAGTACTTATCTGAAGAAAACAAAACACTAATTTGAAAAGATATATGTACTCGTATGTTCATTGCAGCATTATTTGTAATAGCCAAGCTGTGAAAACAATTTGTATGTCCATCAATGGATGAATAAAGAAAATATACTACACACACACACACACACACACACAATGGAATACATCTTTGCCATTAAAAATAGATAAACTCCTGCCAAAACCGGTTTGGCTCAGTGGATAGAGCGTCGGCCTGCGGACTGAAAGGTCCCAGGTTCGATTCCGGTCAGGGGCATGTACCTGGGTTGCAGGCACATCCCCAGTAGGAGATGTGCAGGAGGCAGCTGATCGATGTTTCTCTCTCATTGATGTTTCTAGCTCTCTATCTCTCTCCCTTCCTCTCTGTGGGAAATCAATAAAATATATTTTAAAAAAATAAATAAAAATAAATAAATAAATAAATAAATAAATAAACTCTTGCCATTTGTGACAACATGAATAGACCTTTTGGGTATTATGCTAAGTGAAATGAGTCAGACAAAGACAAATACCATAAAATTTTATTTATATGTGGAATCTAAAAAACAAAACTATAGATACAGAGAACAGATTGGTGGTTCCCAGAGGGGGTGGGGAGGTGGAAATAGGTAAGATGGGTGAAGGGGATCAAGAGGTACAAACTTCCAGATATAAATAAATAAATCATGGGGATATAATATACAAAAGGAAACAAAGAAAAATAAAAGAAACCATGGCCTGATCCAAGGTCATGAAAATCCATGCCTACATGTCCTTCTAAGATTTTATGAGGCAGAGGGGTTCGACATCATTCTTTTACATGTGAATATCCAGTTGTCCCAAGACCATTTATTGAAAAGACTATTCTTCCCCACATTGAATTTGTCTTGGCACCATCCTTAGAAATCAATTGATTATAAACACGAGAGTTTATTTTCTGACTCAATTCAAGTCCATCGATCTATATGTCTATTCTTACGCCATAGTTAGTGATTATTAAAACATATGTCTTTCACAGAAATTGTTGTTCACGGAGTTAAGTATTTTAAATTAACAACCACACACACACACACACACACACACCCAGCATGTTTGTCACTATGCCTACTTTACAGAGCAATATATGGCTTGGAAATAGAATGACTGTTCACATATTGAAAATAATGAAACTAAGACAAGAAACAGAAGCAGTAAGTGCTACATCTGGGCTACCAGGTTAGAAAACAATGAACTCTTGCCAGCGTGGAAGGTATTTTTAATCATCATAGCGAATTGCATTTAGTCATTAAATCAGTACTTATAGAAAATTAGGCAGAAATATTAAAACAAATACAAAATCTAAATTCAAATGCATAGGGAACAGTACACATTCAAAAGGATATTATACTCCAAGAATCAATCAAAATAACTAGGATTTATTTTAAGCCAGACAATTTACCTGCATTGCTGCATTTAATCCTCAGAATGACCTCAGGTTAAAAGTAATAACTCAATATATAGGAAATAAAAAGGAAGGTAAGAGAAGGTAAATAGTTTCACAACATCACAAGGTAGTTAGTGGACAAGTGGGATTTGAACCTGGATTGGTCTAAACTCCAGAGAATTGATAAATACTATACTTATTTTTCACTTTTAGCTGTCCAACAGCTCCAACATTGTTCAGGTTAAGGATAGAAACCTCACATAATAGTTAAAAAATGAATTCTCATTGTTATTTTAACCTAATCATCATAGCATATTTTTCCTAGTCATCATAATGATTTCTTATAGCATATTATCTAGGAAGATTAAAATAAGTAAAAATAAAATCTGAGTTAGATAATGATTTACAGAGCTTCTGGACTGGTAGCTAATAGATCATCTAATCCAGACCTTGGTTTTTTAAATGAAGAAACTGAGACTCAGAGGAATTAAATGACTTGTTCAAGAGCTCAAATGCTGGTGAATACCAGCATAGATTTCAAATACCACAGTTGTGCCAACCACTGATTCCATCGTAATAAGCATGTTATCAATTACCGTTTAATATAATTCTGAATCACATGCTTTAGAACCGAAAACCTTCGAGGCTGTGCTTTCTCTTGAATTTCTCTTACTTCAGAGCAGCTACCATAGCCACTGACATGAACACTCCCTGACCCCAGAACTGCTTTGCATGACCTTATAAAATGACCTTTTGACCTTCTCAGCTCCAAAGCCTTTCTGCTCACTACTCAGAGATACAGCTTTTAGCTCCCACTCTTAGACCAAATTATCATTCCAACCAACCCACTGAGTTGCCATCAACCTTCTTATATCCCCAGCTTTATGTATGCAGCCTCTCTCCCTGCCTTTAGCTCTGAAGGTAAAGGCCAGTTTTTAAGCTTCATTCAATAAGTAATAGAATTGCTACTTTAACAATTTTCATTTTTGTATTCTAGAGTTTTCTTTTTTTCAGTTTTTGGTGGAGAAAGAAAAGTTTTGCTTGAGAGTCTAAGTGTCTGTGCCTATGAATGATATAATTTAGAATCCAACATAAAGGATATAAATATAGGTCATAGTATGTCTTTATCAACTCATAGTCTCAAGAAAAATCTAAACTTTATTATTGCTGCCTCTCTTGTAAACAAGAGTAAAAACTCAAATTATTTTTTAATCATTAAATTTTCTCTACAGAGATTATTTTAATTAAGTCATTTTTGTATTAGAGTCAAAACAAAGGGCATAAAACTAGGTAGTCATTTACACTTTCTGTTGCTTTTTCAAAGTTACATGCGTTATTCTAAAATCTTCTGTATCCCAGGTAATATCACTTTAAAAGAAGCCAGTGTTTTATTAAAGCGAGATTCCTCCACACGGGGAGCAGCATGAAAAGCTGTGATCTGAGACGACAGTTGGTTTACTCTTACCATTTGATCACAAAATTTCCATGCCATCTGTAGGAAGCCACACAGGCAAATGTGTCATCACATCTAATAATGAAAAGAAAAAACAGACAGAACGTGCTGGAGAAACAGACTGCTTTAATTACCCCCTCACAATGCTCCTTGAGAATTTGGAAGAAAAGCATTGTGCATGTGAATTACTTATATAAAGAAGGTGACCACTGCTGAGGACTTTTTTAAAAATCAGGATGCATGCCCTTGTAATTCTAGCATGTCCAGTTGTGAGTGGAAGCAGATGTGTGGGAAAGGCCGAGGAGAAAAGCTTGTAAAAAACAGACTTGCTAAGGAAATAAATAGTAGGATTATGGTCTATTGTCCACTACTGATATGCTGGAACCTCAAATTTATATTCTCTAAATGAGAATATATAACCTGTAGCAGAGTTCTACAGTGGGAATGTAGGAAGAGGTTGGAGGTATGTAGGCAGCTCCAAGATACATGAGTCTGACCTGCCCAACATCTATTGATATCACAGTCCTTGACACCCCGCACCCCCCCACCCCCCCGCCCAAATTACACTTTCTTCTCTCCAGCCTAGACCAGTGACCCATGTTGTAACTGTGTTCTTAATCTCCCTAACTTTGGTGCTCTCAGAAAGGTCTGAGAGCCCTGAAGCCTTTTCCTTTCTTTAAGAATAATATGAGTTGTGTCTTAAGCAGCTAAAAACAGATGGGAAAGATACAGTGACTCACGACTGATCTCTCATCAGTATAACTACTATGACTCAAGACAATTATAGTCACTTTCCTCCCTTCACTCTGAGATCGCTAAAAGTTATATACTTTCCCAACTAAAAAAGATCCATTTCACTTCTGCTCATTTTCCATTCCATTCCTGTTCATTTTCCATTGTATTTGTTCACCTTTACCCAGTTGTCTTTATACCTCCACAGACCACCCACCCCTTCCTCCCACCTGTCCAATAACTCCTACCCTCAACAACAGACAGATCTTCCCATGACCATCTCTCTAACAGACATTGGGACTGTGCTGTTGACATGAACATGGCAGAGGAAACAGGGGACTGAGAAAGTGACTAATAACAATGGTCCCTAGAAACAAGGACAGGTGCTCACAGGACTTTAGGTTTACAGCAAAGGGGTTATTGCATGGCCTTGTGTCTGTGTGTCATGGGAATTCATCCTCACACTAACTTGGGTTGGCCTCCCTCTGAAACTTTGTCATTTTTTCATTCACTAACTACTTTTGAGCATCAACCATGAACTAAGTCTAGCAGCACTAAGGGAGACAAAGAAAAGAAGTTAATGAATAAACATCATTGACCACAAAAACTTCCAGTCTCATTGAAGAAAGTCGACTATTACGATACAGCACTTTCCCTACACTATATCCCATTTGACACACTTGGAAATGAATACCTAATATTACAACCCCCTGTTAAAATTTAAAAATATTAAAACTGGCAAATGACATATAAATGTGTTTGAGTAGAAAATGTTTTACTCTAGATCAGTACATTTTAAAATTTTTATTATAATGTTATCTTATCCTTTTTCTCCAAAATGTTCAGCAAGCACCTGCTAAGTGCCAGGCACTGTTCTAGGCACCACAGATAGAACAGTGCATGTGACAGACAAGATCCTGCCCTCCTGGAGCTTACATTCTAGTGAGGGAGAGAGATAATAAATGATATGTTTTTGAAAAGTAAAATCTATAGCAGTAAAGAAAGTGAAAAGCGCTAAGGAAATTCTGGACCATGGAAGGAAGATTGAGGGAGGGCAGATAGGAGACGTCTTCCAGTTTAAAACTGAGAGCCCAGGAAAGGCCTCACTGCAAATGTGACTTTGGGGTAAAGACGTGAAGTAAATGACTCCATGAATCATGTAGCTAGCTGCGGGAAGAGCGTTAATAATAGTCAAACTAAATACAGATAAATTTTGACTTGTTTTCCATTTAACATGTGCCACAAGCATTTCATTTTATTTTAAATTTCATAAGAAAAAGCATAAACTGTCAACACATAAATTTAATTATGACATGTTTGGTTTGAGAATTAAATATATACTAAGATGTAACATAAAATTTAACTACATGCTAAACACAAAATAAAAAGGCAAAAACTGTTTTCAGCATCTGATACTCAGCATTTTGCATTTTGTGCTGTTAAAAAAAATCAGCAAGCTTCTGATCCCTATTTGCAAGTATATTTCTGTAAATAACATATTGTGAGTGGGGATAGTCTTAATTCCCAATAAGTAAAAAAATCAAACTGGAAATAATCATCAATATGGCTTTTCATTTTCAGCAGTGGGTTTTGAAGTATTGGTTTTATCTTAAAGTTCAACATGAGATATTTGATCACCTGAGTATGATTAATGGCTCTTAAGTTTAAGTTCAGGTGAATTTGTAGACTTAGCAAGAGGGAAGATGAGGAGGGTAGGTGGGTGGGCGGGAAGAGATCATCCAAAGACCTAGGGAAACAGACAATAGAGTGGTGGAGGCCTGGGGCGGGGGCAGGCTATAAGGGGTCAAATGGGAGAAAAGAGGGGACATATGTAATACTTTCAATAATAAAGATTTTAAAAATAATTAATAAAACCAGGTTTCTCTGTTTTAAAATTCTCTCTATTGCATAGACTTTATCAAGCCTATTATTTAAATTCAATAATATATGGCCTATAATAACAAAAACACACAATTCAGAGCTATATAATGGTGACTACCACAAGAGGAGTAGTAGGGTTTGGTCAAAAAATAAAGCATCTTAAATATTGACTCTGGGTCATGGTTACTGATCTTCAAGAACTGCCTCTCATGTTTATCAATCCATACTTGGAAACTCTCTAATGAGTCAGTTTTAGAGGGAAGAAAAGGCTTAGGCCCTAACTGGTTTGGCTCAGTGGATAGAGCGTCGGCCTGTGGACTGAAGGGTCCCGGGTTCGATTCCAGTCAAGGGCATGTACCTTGGTTGGTTGCGGGCACATCCCCAGTAGGAGGTATGCAGGAGGCAGCTGATCGATGTTTCTCTCTCATCGATATTTCCAACTCTCTATCCCTATCCCTTCCTCTCTGTAAAAAATCAATAAAAATATATTTTTTAAAAAAAGAAAGAAAAGGCTTAGGTAATTACTTTAGTGCTTGAGAGCTTAAATAATTATTTTATTGCGGAATGGACACCATCCCTCCCTAATATTGTAAGCCTCCTGCTGTGCTTTGGGAAAAACAAGTTGGGGAAATACTGTGATTCAACACCTTGATGATAATGCAAGAGCTGCAGTGGAAGAGGGCACTGAGCTGAATGGGGACAGCGAGGAAGGACCCAGCGAAGCTTTCCAAGAAGAGCTCCTCTGAAATGGGCAAGGGAAGAGCAGGAAGGAGCTTCCACACAAACTCACAGAGATAGAAAGGGGCTCAGTAGGTTGGGCAACAGGATGTGGTTCGGCATGCTGAGTCCAAATGTGAATCAGAGGAATTAGAAGTTGAGAGGAGAAGACAGCAGAGCATAAAGGGCTCTGTATGCCGTGCAAGTACGTTTGGACTTCATCCTGAGGTGGTGCAGAGCCAGGAAACAATTTTAATCACGTAGATCAAGTATCCTGATTGGTGTGTTAGGAGGATCACTGGGGCTGTGGGAGGGTAAGGACTAGATACCAACAATAGATTATTTTTATTCTGACACCTATGCACTATGAATTATAAAAGTTAAGGAGATCTAGAGAAGCTTTGCTAGAGTAATGACTTCTTCCTTTTTTATCTACCCTCTTATACATTCCAGTTAGATGAAGGCATTGTCTTCATGCATTCTTGGTTAAAACTCATTAAACTTACCAAAATAGAGCAATAATAATTATCAGCCTTTGCTATTTTTGTTTATTATATTATTTTTTTTTTCTCCTAAAGAGAAGCCAGTGAGGTAGATGGGAGGGATATTTTCACAGGCTCGATATTGAGTAGCCTATCTAGGCGAATGAGAAGTTTTTCTTTTTAGCCAAGAGAAAACAGATGCTCCAGAATTTCAGAAGGTACTACACTCTGAATGAAGATACATAGGCAGGAAATTGAGGCTAGTCATGGTAAAGTAGAAATCATATAGGCATGAGAGTTTAGAACTCTGAGTTCCAGCTCTGATTACCAGTGGGTGTCAAGAATTGTGAAGGCTTTGATACCTACATGCAAGATAACAAGTTAACCTGCCACGGTTTCAAGAATGTTGGCAGAAGATACAATACTCCTGGGTAAGAGACAAAGGGCATGCTTTATTATAGCAATAGCTACAGTATCCTCATTGGCTTACCTCAGTTCCATGACCCACAATTTTTATAGGGTAACACAGAAAGGGCCAAGTAATACCTGCATAAGTAGTGGCTTGAGCTGTGGGCAAGGAACCCTGAGCTTAGGGAACCCTGGTATTTTATAATGGACAGCAAATTTCCCAACCTTTGCTCTGGAAGGAGATATATCTCTATCTCCCAAGAAAGTTCACTATACAGATATTTTTGAAAAGATGTTACCTGTTATTACTGCACTTGCTCAATGGGCAGATCATTACCTTAATTCATAGGATAGTCTGAAATAAAATATTATTTTAAACTCAAAAAGAGCCAAAATTATGAGTACTAGACTTTTTATATTATGTTAGGCATTATTTTGTTGTTGTTGCTGCTGTTAATCCTCAGTGGGATCTCTACAAGGCCCAAGGATATTTTTCCATTGAGTTTTAGAGCGGGCAGGAAGGGGAGAGAGAGAGAGAGAGACATTGATGTGAGAGAGATGCGTAGATTGATTGCCTGAACCAAATAGGTCCTGACCAGGGTCAGGGATGGAACCTGCAACCCAGGCATCTGCCCTTGACCAGGAATCAAACCCACCACCTCCAGTGCAATGGCCAACACTCTAACTACTGAGCAACAGCCAGGGCATGTTGGAGCATTTCCTGATAGCACTGCTAAAAATTTAATTTTGTTGTTACAATATACTGCACTAATAACACATAATTAACAAAAATCACAGGTAATTCCAACACAGATTAAAGCTTAACCTCTGAAATTTATCAATTATACATTTATTTTCTGTATTTACAAATTCCTACTCCTAAAACATTATTTGAGCCTGCCCTTTTGTCTTCCTGCTGGTTGCCTCATGAGAGGATTATTGAGTAATTTTACAGATGTTAACGTTATAAAGTTGGTAAGAATTAAATGAGACAATATAGATACATTGTCTAAAGGTACTCAGAATAAACTAGATTAAATACTCATTCTTTCCTATTGTAGTTATAACATTTTATGATTTAAGGGCACAGAGAATAAATCATGCCAACTTTTTCATTTTTAAATTAAAATCACAAAACAATATTGTTTCCTAATAGTTTTTAAATACTGACCATTTTCACCAGTTGCCATATATTTTCAGAATCAGTGTAGTTTTGATTGCAAATACCCATATTTTTCATGGGTATAAATGCCCCCTTAAGCTAACACACATTTGTAAGTGGAACATTACTTTTAATTCCTTCCCTCTTCATGTATCTTTTTCAGTCAGCTGGTTTCTCTCTCCCAAGTCAGCTCCTCACTTTAGGTTCAGGAATGGAGGGAGATAAGATGTGATATTGGAAGAGGGAGGATAGGATCCTACTCAGGCCAAAAGAAGAAGGTAAAAATGTCTGCCTCGCCCCACTCCCTAATTGTTTACGGGGAGAAAAAGAGCGATATAGTTAAGAATGAAAGGTAGTAGATACATGCATGGGAATCTGAAGTGCAGGGTTGGAAACCCTGGCGTGAAGAGGTCAGTTACACCAGTTGAGGGGGCATGGAGAGCAGAGGGGCTCTTTTCCAACTTCTTGTTTGGGGAAAGCCTTGGTACAGAGGGTCCCAAGCTCTATCCAGATGGCCCCAACATAGTCAAGTGGGCATGACCAGAAAAACTAAACATCAAGTTTGCGAGTGGCTGTTTGCTTCCCATGTGGTATGGATATTAAGGTGAAAGGCAGGGGGCCTCGTATAGATCCCACTGTGGTCAGCAAGGTAACACCACAGCGCCGGCTCTGGAGCGGTCAGCATGAGCCAGTGATTCAAAGGAGTCTTCACAATGGAATACTATGCAGCAGGAATAAAGAAGGGTCTCTTACCCTCTGAGACAGCATGGAGGGACCTGGGGAGTATTATGCTAATCAAAATAAACCAGTCAGTGAAAGACAAATATCACATGATCTCACTCATATGTATAATCTAATGAACAAGATAAATTAATGAACAAAATAGATCCAGAGACATGAAAACATCGAACAGACTGTTGAATCTCAGAGGAAAGGGGGTAGGAGGAGTGGAAAGAGATTAACCAAAGAAATTATATGCATCCTGGAGGCCTGGTGCATGAAATTTGTGCATGAATGGGGTCCGTAGGCCTGGCTAGTGATCAGGGCCAATCAGGTTCCCTGCCTCCCTGTCTCCCCACCTCCCCTCCTCCTCCTTCCCTTGCTGCCTGGGTCTGCTGACATCCACCCCCAGTTCACCATCCTAGCCCAGAGGCCTGGCCCCAATTGGGCAATTGAGACATGCTGGCCAGGGGGAGGGACCAGGAGATTGGCCAGCGGGCCCCATTGGCGATCAGGGACTGTGGGCTGGGGGCAGTTCCTGCATTGAGTTTCTGCCCCCTGATGGTCAATGCACATCATAGCGACCGGTTGTTCTAGTTATTCCATCATAACGGTTACTTAGGCTTTTATATAGAGAGATATGCATAACCCATGGACACAGACAATAGTGTTGAGAAGGCCTGGGGAGGGGAGGACAGGTGGAGGGGGTCAATGAGGAATAAAGGAGGACATATGTAATAATTTCAACAATAAAGATACTTTAAAGAAAAAAAGGAGTCTTCAAAACCTATGGACAACAGGGAGTCTGAGTCATCAGAGAGGGTTTGTAAAGTCTTGAGACCCTGAATAACCATATACTAAGAGTTTATCCACCGAAGTTATTAGTAGCAGATAGCAACAGCTTGCTAGGATCAGAACTGGCTGGGCCAAACCACAGTAGACCTAACTTCACATCATTTATCACACCCTCCCAGTTCTACAAAGCCTTGTGGTCCCTGTCATACTCCTGGTTGCCATCTTGGAAAAGAGCAAGGATATCATAAGGGAATCTGAAACACTCAATAGTTGTCCAAAGCAGCAAGTTAAACCTAAAGAAACAGAAAAAATTGTTTTGTCTCACTTTGCTATAAGCTGTTTTATGTTTTGTTTTATTTTTCTCCTCCACCTAATAGGTAGACATTTGACAAGAAAGATTTAAAAAAATAGAGAAATAAAGGAACTAACTTATCTTTTCACATTTAAATTACAGTGTGTGCAAATTTGTGCGCCCACTACCTATTCTTGAGTTATTCATACACTTTGCATTATTACTGGGAGAGGAAGCAGTTGGAGAAGGTCCCACAGTGACAAAGGAGCAATCTTGAGTTTTACCTTTTTTAGGATTTCAGACTCCAGCTCGTGTTATTTCTTCATAAAACATCGTCCATAATAGCTGTAGAGTCCAGAGTTATAACATTAAGTAAAAAGGCTATGAGTAGCTGTACAAATTGCTCATTAAAGCTGATTACTTTTTTAATGCCAGTTAAACTTTAGAGAGCAGAGAACGACCCAGCCAAAAATATACCAACGATGTTGTCCTCAGCCTGAGTAGATTGGTAAATAAAGCCTTCAGCTTGTCAGCTACTCATATCAACCTCATCCAACACAGATAAGTAAAAATTGGTCTGCCCTGGCCAGTGTGGCTCAGTTGCTTGAGCATCATCCCACGTATAGTAGGGTCACGGGTTTGATATTCAGTCAGGGCCACATACACAGGTTGCAAGTTTGATCCTCCATAGGGTGTGTATGAAATGTAACTGATCAATTTTTCTCTCTAACATCCATGTTTCTCTTTTTTCTCTCTCCCTCTCCCTTCCTCTCTCTCTAAAATAAATAAAAACATATTTTTATAAAAAACTGGGTCTGACTTATGGTAATACAAAGCATGGCTCTTGGAAAAACGGAAAAGTTTATAGTGATTTAGAATCCGGTCATCTGAAAACTTGATTATAAGCTAAAATATGCAGAAGCTCTAGGAAAGGTATAAAAGTGTCATGCAAATAGGGGAGCCGTTGGGGAAGAGCTGATATCAAATAAAATTTTCTCGTACGGTGTGCCACTTTATTTCCCTGCACCTAGAGACAGTATATTGTGACAAGGGCACAGTTTAAGAATCCAGGCTGTCTGGTCTTGAATCTCACAGTGCCTGAGTTTTCTCATTTATAAATAGAGGTTAAAATAGTACTGGCTTCAATGGTTGTTAAGAATTAAGTGTTAATGTGAGTCAAGTAGCAACAGTGGGTCTTAGCTGTTAGTAACACTGTTGTTGCTAATCAGGCTGCAATAATACCACCACTGGTGAGTGTGTGCGAGGCACATGTAATGCCACCAGGGAGCAGGGTTACCATGACTCCAACACTCAGTTACAGTCTAACAACTGGTGTAAGTTAGAGTGAGTAGCCTTTGATGTTTTGTAGTTAATAGACCAATAGGTTATGGTGGGGATATGAATTGCATTTTAAAGGCAGAATGCAACAAGTGTTGAGAAATTTGGAAACTATTGGGTAGTTTTCAAACTGTCTTCTGAGAAGCCCTGGGGTTTGGGTAATTATTCTTCTAATGAGAGAGCCAGATGGGGCAAAGAAAGAAGATAAGGGAAGGAGACAGTGGCGTTTATTACATCTTTGAAAAACATCTTTCAAAGATCAGTGTCTTCAAAGATTGGCAATCAACATACAAGACATTTGGGTAAACAGCCCAAACATGACAAATCAAACTGTGTCCAATGTGCTTAGAAAACTCAGGATCTTAAGCAAGTTAAGAATTTTTTCACTTTTGCTATTAACACAATTAATTATCAAACCATTGAGATCTTTAGCAAATCATTTGAATCCTAAGAAAAAGTTCAAGCCGACCGTTCTCTCTATTATTACAAATCTATGAGGTCATTTTTATTTATAATTGACTCAAGAGCAATGACTCCAAAGTACATCTTCTGAGAACTAAATTGTGTTCCCAGGAAAATCAAGTTTTGGTGGTCTCTGCTTGATTCACAGAGGGAAAAACATAATCAATTCATTAATAGAAACCTCTCACTTAAGTTTTTCGTCCATAAATTTTCTTCAGTGTTTGGTGCCTATGATAACAAGTTGTAACAAGAATTAAATTAATAAATAAGCAGTGAATGAGCATTAATGAACAATCTGGGAACTGACCAGGCTCAGCTGGTGCATCTTCATGGGCATTTGGACTATGACTTCATGTGTCATGTTGTTCGATATTGTACGATTTTTGCTCCCAGTCCACTTGGAAGAACTTCATAGCGTCCCACAAGCATAACTTTGAGAAGCTCACACAGCCAAAGGAGCCTGAAACCACCCAGTGTACACTTTTAGAGCTTTAGTACAACCTGACACAGAACCTGTTTTCTTACCCAAGAACTCTCCCGCCGCCTTTGCAGGCTGAGAAGCTGCAGGGCGATAGGCAGCCATGAACATCAGCTGTGCTATTGTGATCTGTGGAGACACAGCCACAGGGAAAAGGGCTGGAACCGTTTCCCACAACACTGCACCCTTAGTCCTGAAATGAACAGCAGTTTGATTTGATTGCAAAGCACAGTGGGAGACCTTAGAAAAGCATAGTGTAGCTTTAATTCCATGGGGCTTGTCCACCTTCTCAACACCCTTTTAGTTATTAGAAAGGACTTAGGAAAGTTGAGGATTGATCGTGGGGCACATGGCACCTGGAGCTAGAAGGCTTGCATTCCACACCTACACTGTGACCTTGGGGAAATTACAAGATCACACTTAGTGAAATGCTAAGCTGAGTTGACAATGATACCTTTCCCAAACACACTGCAGAGGGATTAGAGGGAAAAAGCAGGAAATTATATCCACACAAAATCCCCAGTCTCAACAGCCTGTGACCACAAAACAAGGTTAATGTGCCCACCTCAGAGACCCAGAGCTGTCTACTCGAGAGCATTTCCCACCGATCTTCCTCTCCCGTGCCCAGGAACCCGATCTGGCCCTGAGAGCTCTTCAGTTCTGCTGCCTCTAGCTGTTGACTTGCAAGTTACCACCCCACACCCTAGGCTGCTGGCCACTCATGACTCAATAACATAGTGGTTCTCAACCTTGGCTGAACATTAGAATCACCTGGGAATCTTTTTAAAATCCTGATATCTGGGCCTCATCCTCCGGAAATTCTGTTTCTTTGTTATGGGGCGGGGCCACAACATTAGTAACAAAGAAACAGAATTTCCGGAGGATGAGGCCCAGAAATCAGGATTTTAAAAAGATTCGCAGGTGATTCTAATGTGCAGCCAAGGTTGAGAACCACTGCAATAACAGAACTGAGATCAAGCTGGCGCTTTCAACAAGAATCAAGGACAGGCAGGGAATAAGATAAACATGGGGTGAGAATCAGCTACTCAAAGAGCCTGCAAGCCCCACAGCCCTGGGTGCTCTGTAGCTCTCACTCATTGGGTCCAGCTGTTCTGCTTTCTCTCAGCTTGTTCCTTTCTTCTCCGTAACTGGGAGTTAATGGGGCCTCTTCTAATTTATTTCTCAGATGTTTCAGAAACTAGAAACCTTAAATGTATGTACTACTAAAACAAATGGGACATGATATGGATAGATGCCTTTTGAAGTATGAGAGAAAAAAGAGAGAATTGTGGGCCTGTACCTATTGCCATGCAGTATCCTTCACTTAATATTTTTGAGAATTCAGGAACCCTGAGAGATGTCTACTATCCTGCTCAGCCTTCTCATATTCACACCTTAAAGCCTTTCAAAGGTCATAGCTGCCTAAATGTAGACTCTGGGTCTCAAACTCAAGCCAATTTCCATTAAGTGACAGGATCAGCAGGTTGAGCTTCAGAGGTGAGTTGGGAATGTGGAAAGGTTTCTAATGTGTTGAATTCACTCATAGAACTTTTGCATTTCATTATTCTTAACACTTATCTTGTTCAATATATGTGTTACTCACACTGGACTATAAACTCTCTTAAAGACAGAAAACACAACATTTTGCTTTTTCTGGGTACAACATTTATACCCAGAAATTAGGTCTAGCACACAGTTGGCACTCAGAAAAAATTATGGAAATGACTGACCGAAAGGTCGTGGGAGAAATGAATGGGAAGAGAAATGAATCCACCTAGTGACCTACAGGGAGATGATAAACCAGCTGGTGGAGTGGGGAGCACAGGGTAGGTGCCCATTCTGTGACAGGTCCACTCGAATAACCAGGTAACGCCAGGACAGTGGAGGACAAGGAGCTTTGACCTGGGGAACAATTGAGAGTTTTCTAGTTGAATGGGGTAGGACATACACTTACTGACTTTCCAGTGCTCCCCAAACCAGCTCATAGCCAATTTAGAGGACAATCCAAACTTCCTAGCCCCTGGTTTTCAGTGTCACATCTGTGAGGCAGTGGCCTCACGCAGACAGATGTGCATGTCAGGATACGCTGGAGTTCCTTAGACAACTGACCCACCAGCCTTTTTTCTCCTGCAGACAGACAGAATGGCCTCCTGGTCAATTTCTTTTAAAGAACAAGAAGAGGTAATATTTGCAGAGTTGATCCCTGAGCTGAACAAAAGGGAGGAATGGGGGAATCTGGTGTTGGGTGCTGGTGAAGAGGGAGGGCACACAGGGTGCGGTGCCGCTGGGTTGGCAGGGAGGGAAGAGGGGCAGGTGCTGTGTTGTTCCAGGGGCAGCTGGGGAGTGTGGGAGGTAGGGAAGGGATCACAGAGCAGAGCTGTGGGAACCAGAGCTGCAGTGAGAGCCTGGGGGCCTTGATCTTCAAGTCCTTGACTCCTCGGCGTAGTGGTCAGTCACCAGGCCCCCACCAGTCTCTGGTCAGGAGTTCCTGGGACCTCAGACCCTGGCCCCAGGGCCTTAGAACCACATGGCTATTCCTGCAGTCCCCTCAGCCAGAAGCTGGTCCTCTCGGGGGCCTTTTACCCCACTTTCTCAGATTTATGACTCAAGCATCTGTTCACCTCATTTTATTTTTAACTCCAGAAGTTTAAAGGCTTCACACCCTCTGCTGCTTCCAGCCTAACAGTGGCTTCATAACCTAAGGCGAGAAAACCACAAGAACTACAGGATTTCCCTTATGCCTAAAAAAATAAAAATCTGGCACAATGTCTACAAATACAAGGGTGAGCAAAGGGAACATTTCCACACACTTAGCTTCTACTTGTCCTATGACAGAATGATCTTGCTCATCTAACCTTTAAGCGACAATTTCTACGGGCAAAAGTGATGGTGACAGTTTGGAAATGTGGCTGAATTTGTGGTTATCCTTAGGCTACAAAGAAGCCATTTTTGTGCACATACCTAGATCCTTTGGCATTTCATCTATTTTGTAAACTGTGTCAGGACCACCTCTGATAGCACCTTGGACTTATCTGGAAAAATGCTTCAGAAACACCTCAGGATGCTTCTCATTTCTTCATTCACTTAGGACTTTCATTGAAAAGATTCTTAGAAGCAGGCATAAAATATAAAATCCACTCTTTCCTTTAAGAGAGTTCTAGGAAAGCCCTACCTGGTTTGGCTCAGTGGATAGAGCATCAGCCTGCGGACTGAAGGGTCCTAGGTTTGATTCTGGTCAAGGGCACATACCTCGTTTGCAGGCTCCTCCCTGGGGCCGGGCCCTGGTCGAGGCTCCTGCAGGAGGCAACCAATCGATGGGTTTCTCTCAGATTGATATTTCTCTCTGTCTCCCTCTCTCTTCCACTCTCTGTAAAAATCACTGGGGAAATATCCTGGGGTGAGGTTTTAAAAATAAATAAATAAAATGTTAAAAGAGAGAGAGAGAGAGAGTTCTATCAAGGCTTTCCTATCTCGATGAGAGCCTCCTTGCATTTCCACATACTTTTCTTGCCTCTGATTTTTCTCTCCAGTCTTTTGCCTGCACCCACTATTCTAAGCTTATATTCTCTTAGGACAGCCTCTGTTTGCCTCTCTGGATCCTACTGTTGCGCCCTTGCCATGCTCCCTTTCTTTTCCTTTGCCAGAACAATATTGAGTAAATATTCTTTCCTATTTTTTTTCTCTTCTTTATTTTTGAAAATCAAAACGAGAAAATGTAATTCTAAAGTGAAATTCTGGACACATTTTCAGAGCTGGGCAGAGTCAGCCAGTTCAACATTTTAAACATATCACCTTATTTCAAAAAAAGCAAACATTTCAACTTCAGCTGATGGCACATAGTTGCTTAGAATAATTTTTAAAATTGGACTTAAAACTATTTGATGAGCCAAATGTTGTGCCACATGGATTATGTTCTTTTTGTTATTTTTTTAATTTTTCGATTATAGTTAACATATTATTTCAGGTTACAACATAGTGGTTAGACATTTATGTAACTTATGAGGTTATCACCCCAATAAGTCTAACAGCCATCTGACACCATACATAGTCATTACAATAATACTGACTATAATCCCTATGCTGTACTTTACATCCTGTGACTGTTTTTATAACTGGCTAGTTGAGGATTTTCCTTACTACAAAGAATTTACAATCTAGTCAGCTACATCCAACCTCTAGGATAGTCCTATTCCTTTTTTCTTTCTTTCTTTCTTTTTAAATTGATTTTAGAGAGAGGAAGAGAGAGAGAGAGAGAGAGAGAGAGAGACACCTCAACGTGATGCCTTCTGCACACGATATGACCAGGCATCGAACCTGCAATGTGGGCATGTGCCTGACCGGGAATAGAACCCATCACCTTGGTGTACGGTACAACCCTCCAACCAACTGAGCCACACAGGCAAGGGCTCATTTTTTAAAAATAAATTTACTTGCATCCATTCTTTGTATTTATTTACCAAAAAACCCTTTGTTAGCACCTATTGTATTCAGGGATAGCACTTTAGTCTGGTAATATGGTGATCAAAGCCATCAAATCTTTGTTTCCATGTGGGGAACTAATAATCTATGAGTCCCACTCTCACATCTAAAACTACAAACTGAGAGAGTGCTCAAAAGGCAAGAGAGAGGGAGCACTCTATGAGGTTATGGAACAAGGGGGCAAGACCTAAAATGGGAACAGGCAGGAAACAGAAAGCGTCACTAAGGAATAACACTTGACTAAAATCATCATGCTGCTCAGTAGGTCTCCAGAGTTTCCTTGTCTTCTAATTGCAAGTTTGTGTCCTTTAAAAACATTTCTCCCCACCACCACCCCCAATAACTTTTGTATTCTCTCTCTCTTTCTTTTTTTAATTTCAGAGAGAGGAAGGAAGAGGGAGATAGAGATAGAAACATCAGTGATAAGAGAGAATCATCACTCAGCTGCCTCCTGCATGCCCCACAGTAGGGATCAAGCCCACAACCCAGGTGTGTGCCCTGACTGGGAATTGGACTGTGACCTTCTGGCTGTATTCTCTTTTTTAAATTCCACATATAAGTAATATTTGTTTTTCTGTCTGGCTTATCTCACTAAGTATAATACTCTCAAGGTCCGTCTATTTTGTGGCAAATGGCAGGATTTCCTCCTTTCTCATGGCTAAGTAATATTCCATTACATGCAAATAATACACTTTTGATTATTCATTTGTTAGGCATTTAAGTTGTTTCCATATCTTGGCTATTGTGAATAATACTGCAACAATGTGGAAGTGCAGATATATTTTTAACATTCTGTTTTTGTTTTGTTTTGTTTAATATATTGTTATTGATTTTAGAGAGGAATGGAGAGAGAGAAAAACAGAAACATCAGATAATCATTAATGGGCTGCCTCCTGCACACCCCATATTAGGGATTGAGCCTGAAACCTGGGCATGTGCCCTGACTGGGAATCGAACCGTGACCTTCTGGTTCATGGGCCTATGCTCAACAACTGAGCCACACTGGCCAGGCGACATTCTCTTTCAATTTCCTTGACAACCCATGAACAGACTGTTGAACCTCAGAGGGAAGGCAGGGGAGGATGTGTGGGAAGAGATCAACCCATGAACTTGTATGCATATATGCAAAACCTGGGAACACAGATAATGGGGTGGTGAGGGCCTGGGGGTGGGGGGAGGGCAGGAGCAGTCTGGAAGAGGTTAATGGGGGCAAGGGGAGCGGGGGGAGGACCTATGTAATACTTTCAACAATAAAGTTTTTAAAAAATAATAATAATCTTTAAAAAATGGGCAGAGAACCTGAACAGATACTTCTTCCAAGAAGATATACAAACGGCCAACAGATATATGCTCAACTTCCCTAGCTATTAGGGAAATGCAAATCAAAACTACAATGAGATACCACCTCACACCTGTTAGAGTGTCATTATCAACAAGACAAGTAGTAACAAGTGTTGGAGAGGTTGCGGAGAAAAAGGAACCCTCATTCACTTCTGGTGGGAATATAAACTGGAAGCCAATATAGAAAACAGTATGGAGGCCCTCAAAAAAGAACAGAGTTACCAGGTGACCCAGCAACTCCTGTTCTAGATATCTACCCCCCAAAAATTGAAAATATAAATTTGCAAAGATATATGCACCCCTATGTTCACTGCAGTGCTTTTGAACGGAGGTTGATTAACTCAGGGAAGGCATGGAATGCACACTAGAGGAGTTTTCCTGATCTTTAAAATACTATACATGTTTTTATTGTTATTTAAATAATAATATAACAATATGTTATGGATTTATCTTTAATAAGGAAAACGTATTCTATGAATAAAAATACACCCATTTTCAGTGATAATTCCTTCACTTAAAAAAAGGTATTTTTGTTGAATAAAAATTGTTTGTTCTGGTTTGGGGGGCTGGGTAAAATGGTGTATTAAGAAGTACAAATTGGCAGTTACAAAATCACCCCAAGGATGTAAAGTACAGCATAGGGAGTGTAGTCAATGTTGTAATAACTGTGTGCGGTGCCAGGTGGGTACTTAAAATATCAAGGGGACCACCTTGTAAAGTCTGTGATTGTCTAACCAATATAATGTACACCTAAAACTAATTTAAAATAATATTGACTGTAAACTGTCATTGAAAAATAAAATTAAAAAAGAATTGTTTTTTATTTTAATTTGTAAAAGTTGTTGATTTTTAAATGAATTTATATATATAGCATTCTTAAACTACATCTGGTATGTAAACATTCAATATATAGAACCATAATTATTATTAGTAGTAGTATTCATTGAGTACCTGGTACATGTAAGACTGCTCTAGAAAGAGAGATACAATTATATTCCTTTATTTCCAACTTTAGTGAGGTATAAATGACACATAAACATTGTATTTGGTTAAGATGCACAACATGATGTTTTGGTAGATGTATACACTGTGGTGTCACCAGCACTTAGAACTATGTGTGTAACATAATAGCCACTGGATAAATTTTATTGAATTATGCATAAATGGGTGAATGATGTTAAACTTATGACAAAAGTAATATGTGACTGTTTCTTGAAGGATAAGTTTGATTGCATTAGTCAGAGAAGAGTCAGATGAGTATATTAATTCATATGAAAGAATCAACATGCATAGCACTAAATGACTAAGTTTTTAACATGAATTCTAAGAAAAAGCCTTTAAAAATGATAATTGAGTACAATAATTTGAATGCATTAACATAGTATGCTAGAACTAACAGAAATTTATTAAAATAGACAAAACTATACAACCTCTTAAAATAGAAAATTATGAAGTATTAATGATAGTTATATATGTAGATAAATATAACAATCTATAATAATAAAAGCATAATATGCAAATCGACTGAACGGCCAAATAGCCAAATGACTGTCTGGACAACCACCCTATGACACCCACTGGTGCCAGGCCAGCCAAGGTGGGTTCGACACGATTGGTCGGGGGTCCCACCATCACCTGATGATCGCCCTGCAGAGGGAGTCCTAGGCCACTGGCCAGTGGGGCCATCAATTGGGGGGCTCCACAATCACCCCAAAGAGGGAGGCCCAGGCCACCAACCAGTGGACTGTGGTGGGTGGACTGTGGTGGGTGGGCAGGGCCTCCCTCTGCGGGGTGATTGATTGTGGGTTCCCAGACTGCGAATTTCATGCACTAGGCCTCTATAGTATACTAGATGATACTATAATGGTGGCCCAGTGCACGAAATTTGTGCACGGGGCGGGGGGGAGGGCGGTGTCCCTCAGCCCGGCCTGCACATTCTCCAATCTGGGACCCCTCGGGGAATGTCCGACTGCTGGTTTAGGCCCGATCCCACAACTGCCCCCCCCGCCAGCCTGTTTGCCCCCAACTGCCCTCCTGCTGGCCTGCTTGCCCCTAACTGGCCCCCTTGTGGGCCTGTTTGCCTCCAACTGCCACCCCCCCGCTGGCCTGTTCAACACCAACGGCCCCCCTGCCAGCTTGATCACCCCAAACTGCCCCCACCCGCCAGCCTGATTGCCCCCAACTGCCCCCCCCCCTTGCCAGCCTGCTCGCCCCCAACTGCCCCTCTTCTGGCCTGCTCACCCCCAATACTCCCCCCCTGCCAGCCTGATTGCCCCCAACTGCCCCCCCTTGCCAGCCTGCTTGCCCCCAACTGCCCTCCCCTGCTGGCCTGATAGCCCCTATCCTCCTCTGCCTTTGCCCTGTCACCAAAACTTTGTCCGGAAGGACATCCAGAAGGTCTCCTGGAAGGTCTCCCGGTCTAATTAGCATATTACCCTTTTATTAGTATAGATAGATAGATGTCCTTTTTGATATATGCTCATAGTTTAAAAATATATATTTCAATTTGTTCATTTTATGTATAATATCTAATATAGTATAGTATAGTATAATCTAGTATACTAGTATAGTATAGTATAGTATAACCTATACTAATAAAAGGGTAATATGCTAATTAGACCGGGAGACCTTCCGACATCCTTCCGGACAAAGCCATGGTGGTGGGGCTGAGGCAGAGGCGGTTAGGGGCGATTAGGCCAGGAGGAGAGGGCAGTTGGGGGCAAGAAGGCCAGTGGGGGGCGCAGTTGGGGCGATCAGGCAGGCAGGCAAGTGGTTAGGAGCCAGCGGTCCCAGATTGCAAGAGGGATGTCAGACTGCCAGTTTAGGCCCAATCCCACAGGCAGTCGGACATCCCCTAAGGGATCCAGATTGGAGAGGGTGCAGGCTGGGCTGAGGGACACCACCCGTACACAAATTTCGTGCACCGGGCCAGTAGTCCTATATAATAAAAAGGTATTATGCAAATTGACCATCACTCCAACACACAAGATGGCCGCCCCATGTGGTCAAATATGGCTGCTCCCATGTGGACACAAGATGGCCATCAGGGGAGGGCAGTTGGGAGGGACCAGGCCAGCAGGGGAGCAGTTAGGCATCGATCAGGATGGCAGGGGAGTGGTTAGGGAGTGGTCAGGCTGGCAGGCAAAAGCAGTTAGGGGCAATCAGACAGGCAGGCAGGCAAGCGGTGTCCTGGATTTTGAGAGGGAAGTCGAACATCCCTCGAGGGGTTCCAGATTGAATAGGGTGGAGGCTGGGCTGAGGGACACACCCCTCCATGCACAAATTTCATGCACTGGGCCACTAGTCCTATCTAATAAAAGAGAAACATGGTAATTAGCCGTACGGCCGCTACCCTTCCCATTGGCTAATCAGGGTGATATGCAAATTAACTGCCAACCAAGATGGCGGCCGGCAGCCAGGCAGCTGACGCGAACAGGGAGGCTTGCTTGCTTCAGTGACAGAGGAAGCCAAGCTTCCTTGCCTGCCTTGCCGGCCTCTCAGCTGCACTCTAAGCAACATTGTAACAAATATAGAAGCTAAACAAAACCCCGGGCTTCAGCCAGCAGGACCGCAACATTGTTTCAAATACAGAAGGTAAACAAAGGCCAGAAACCTGCTTTCAGCAGCGGAGGTCTCATAGCTGGAGCCAAGCCTCAGAGCTAAAGCTGGCCCAGAATTAAAAAAAAAAAGGAAAAAAGGAGCAGTTGGGAGCTTCAGTCACCCGCCAGCCTGAAAACGGCCCTCAGCCCCTCACCCAGGCTGGCCAGGCTCCCCAGTGGGGACCCTCACCCTAAAGGGGGTGTGACCAGATGCAAACAGCCATCATCCCCTCACCCAGGCTGGCCAGGCACCCCAGCGGGACCCACACCCTGATCCAGGACACCCTTCAGGGCAAACCAGCTGGCCCCCACCTGTGCACCAGGCTTCTATCCTATATAGTAAAAGGGTAATATGCCTCCTGGCACCAGGATCAGAGGAGCAGCGAGGCCTCCTGGCACCGGGACCAGTGTGACAGGGGACAGCGCCCAAACCCCCTGATCGCCCTGCGGCTCTGTGTGTGACAGGGGGCGGTGCCACAACCTCCCTATCCGCCCTGCTCTGTTCATGCCAAGGGGGAGCTCCCAAACCCTCTGATCACCCTGCAGGTCTGTGTGTGACAGGGTGCGGCACCCCAACCCCCTGATCAGGCCTGCTCTGTGTGTGACAGGGTGCGGCGCCTCAACCCCCCGGCCCCCACGGGCCCTGCTCTGTGTGTGACGGGGTAGAGCCATAACCTCCCCATCGGCCCTGCCCTGAGTGTGACAGTGGCGGCGCCCCAACCCCCTGATTGGCCCTGCTCTGTGGGTGATAGAGGGCAGTGTCCCAACCCCCTGATCTGCCCTGCTCTGTGTGTGACAGGGGGCAGTGCCCCAACTCCCCTATCGGCCCTGCTCTGTGAGTGACAGGGGGGAGATCCCCAACCCCCGGATCGCCCTGAAGCTCTGTGTGTGACAGGGTGCGGCGCCCCAAACCCCCCATCGGCCCTGCCCTGAGTGTGACAGTGGCGGTGCCCCAACCCCCTGATCCGCCCTGCTCTGTGCATGACAGGGGGCAGTGCCCCAACCCACCTGATGGGCCCTACTCTGTGAGTGACAGGGGCAGCACCCTAACCCCCTGATGGGCCCTACTCTGTGAGTGACAGGGGGTGGCGCCGCAACCTCCCTATCGACCCTGCTTTGAGTGTGACGGGGGCGGTGCCCCAACCCTCCAATCGGCAGTACCTTGAGTGTGACTAGGGGTAGCATCGCAACCTCCCGATCCACCCTGCTCTGTGCATGACAGGGGGCGGCGCCCCAACTCCCCAATGGGCCCTGCTCTGAGCCTGACCAGGGGCTGCACCTAGGGATTGGGCCTGCCCTCTGCCACCCGGGAGCAAGCCTAAGCCAGCAGGTCATTATCTTCCGAGGGGTTCCAGACTGCGAGAGGGCACAGGCCGGGCTGAGGGACCCCCTCTCCCCCATGAGTGCACAAATTTTTGTGCACCTGACCTCTAGTCTACACTAATAAAAGAGAAACATGGTAATTGGCGTACGACCGCTACCCTTCCCATTGGCTAATCAGCGTATCCTTATGCAAATTAACTGTCAGCCAAGATGGCGGCCGGCAGCCAGGCAGCTGGAAGCAAACATGAGGCTTGCTTGCTCCAGGGACTGCAGACTCCAACGTTCCCCGCCTGACTTGACTTGCCGACCTCTGAGCTGGCAGTTTGAAACATTCTAACAAATATAGAAGGCCGGGATC
This sequence comes from Myotis yumanensis, assembly GCF_028538775.1. Taxonomy (NCBI): domain Eukaryota; kingdom Metazoa; phylum Chordata; class Mammalia; order Chiroptera; family Vespertilionidae; genus Myotis; species Myotis yumanensis. The sequence continues at coordinate 139,753,485 of NW_027223752.1, forward strand.
TCAGAGCTGAAGTTATACATTGTTTCGATTATAGAACCGAAACAAACCAGCAGCGGAAGCCTCAGAGCTAGAGCCAGAGCTAAAGCTGGCCCAGAAGAAAAAAAAAAAAAGAAAAAAAGGAGCGGTTGGGGGCTTCAATCAATCGCAAGCCTTAAGGCAGCCCTTAGCCCCTCACCCAGACTGGCCAGGCACCCCAGTGGGGACCCCCACCCTGAAGGGTGTGTGACCAGCTGCAAACAGCCATCATCCCCTCATCCAGGCTGGCCAGGCACCCCAGTGAGGACCCCCACCCTGATCCAGGACACCCTTCAGGGCAAACCAGCCAGCCCCCAGGCCTCTATCCTATATAGTAAAAGGGTAATATGCCTCCCAGCACCGGGATCAGCAGAGCCGAGAGGTCTCCTGGCACCAGATCAGCATGACAGGGTGCAGCGCCCAAACCCCCTGACCGCCCTGCGGCTCTGTGTGTGACAGGGTGTGGCATCCCAACCCTCTGATCGGCCCTGCTCTGTGTGTGACAGGGTGCAGTGCCCCAATCCCCTGATTGGCCCTGCTCTGTGGGTGATAGAGGGCGGCACCCCAACCCCCCCCCCCCCACCACGGGCCCTGCTCTGTGTGTGACAGGGTAGAGCCATAACCTCCCCATCGGCCCTGCCCTGAGTGTGACAGTGGTGGCGCCCCAACCCCCTGATCCGCCCTGCTCTGTGTGTGACAGGAGGCGGTGCCCTAACTCCACTATCTGCCCTACTCTGTGCGTGACGGGGGAGCTCCCCAACCCCCTGATGGGCCCTGCTCTGTGCATGAGAGGGGGGAGCTCCCCCAACCCCCTGATGGGCCCTGCTCTGTGCGTGACGGGGGGGGGGGGCAGTGCTCCAACCCCCTGATTGGCCCTGCTCTGTGAGTGACAGGGGGCAGCACCCCAACCCCCTGATTGGCCCTGCTCTGTGCGTGACAGGGGGTGGTGCCGCAACCTCCCCATTGACCCTGCCTTGAGTGTGATAGGGGGCGGTGCCTCAACCCCCCAATCAGCCCTACCCTGAGCGTGACTGAGGGTGGCATCACAACCTCCCAATCCGCCCTGCTCTGTGCATGACAGGGGGCGGTGCCCCAATTCCCCCATCGGCCCTGCTCTGAGCCCGACCAGGGGCTGCACCTAGGGATTGGGCCTGCCCTCTGCCACCCAGGAGCAGGCCTAAGCCAGCATGTCGTTATCTCCCGAGGGGTCCCAGACTGCGAGAGGGCACAGGCTGGGCTGAGGGCCCCCCCTTCCCCCCCCCCCCCCGAGTGCACAAATTTTTGTGCACCGGGCCTCTAGTTTATATATAAAAGCCTAAGTGACCAAACGATCAGAATGACCAGTTGCTATGACATGCACTGACCACCAGGGGGCAGACGTTCAATGCAGGAGCTTCTCCTTGGTGGTCAGTGCCCTCCCACAGTGGGAGCACCACTCAGCTGATCGACCCATTTGGGCCCACCAGCCCAGTGCCAGCCAGTCACTCCCTCAGTAGTCCTGCATGTCCAATCTCAGGAGAACGGGCCAGGCACCAACAAACCAGCGCTGCTGGCAAAGTCCTGACAGCGCTGTGGGCCTCCTGGGAGTTGGCCTTGGGCATCGCAGCCGCTTCCCCTCCCTAGACGCTCCACAAGGAAGAAACAATATAAAAGCAGCCACCAGGTGGCTCCCAACAACCAGTGCGAATGTCAGGGGGACTGATCCAGATCCCAGGCTGGCAAAGGCATCCCACCACCTGCCCGGAGGGCCAATCACGTCCTGGCCCCCCTCCACCCACCTTGGGACCCCACCTGTGCATGAATTCGTGCACTGGGCCTCTAGTCATACAAATAAGAAGGCATAAAATTCTATTAAAAATGTATTATGGAAAATATCTTTAGAAAATACATAAAAGACCAGCACTAAGTATACTATTACATGTCAATATATTTGTAACAACTAGGAAGGAAGGGGAAGTAGCAAATATTGCTGTATCAGGAATTTACTTAAATCACAAATTACATAAAATAGGGACTGCTATTATCTCTATATTTCAGATGAGGAAAAGGTAATATAAAGATGTAGTTTCCCTAAATTCAAAGAACTGGTAAGTGGCAGAGACAACACAGATATAACCTCAAAGCTCATGCTTTTTTCACCTCACTCCTACCAGACACAATGTTCTTTTTCTATAATAAATACTTTAATATCTCTTTATTTTTTTGTAATGAAATTCACAGATAATATGTAATTGCATATATAAGTTGAGAAAAATCAATACAGTGTTCTGATTGTAAAATAAAGAAGAAATAAAAGGAATGTAACTTATAAATAATATATATACACAAATGCTCAGGTATGACTACAGCCAAAGACATAGTGAAACAGAAACTTGCCCTATAGATAATGGAGGCTCAAATATAACCATCAGTCCTGCCATTGACTCTTCCAAGGTAACAGCCCAAATACAACAACATACAATCTTCTCTCGATTCACATGGTAGTTGAATCTTAGAAAAGTCACTATAATTAAAATTGTGTGAAAATACTGGTCACATAATATTCTTTCATTGTATAGAACTGGCTCCCACCCACTAACTGGTGCTTGCTATCATTCAATAAACAAAAATTCCTCACAAATTTCCAAAATGCCAGAGTAGGCAACTCAACCACCCAGGTAACCACTATCTTACTGGACCTCCATAAAAAGCTAGGAGAGCCCGAGGAAAGAGACTTTAATTCGATCTTGCCCAGGCTGGCCTTCAGAGGTCAGCACAGTCTTCACAGTGAAGGCAAATGTGAGCTGGGGCTTGTCCACTGGGGGCTTCAGGACCTCGGGAGCACTTAGCCAAAAAACGCCTGCAGGACAAGTCTCAGACAGACCTCCTCCACACCCAACATGCATAGCACTGCAACATGAAACAGGCTACTGTCACATTTGTGTGGAGAAAATGCAATTGTTGGTTTGAATAACCTCAACAGGAACTAGGGAAGTCAGGGTCTTATGCCAGATCTCCACAAGGAGGTTAGCGTACGTATAACACACACACACGCTGGGTGTTGTTTTTTAAAAGTCTTCTTACAAACCTATTCAGTGATACAGTGTGTCAGTAACATTGTGAGCACCAGGCACATTAGGCTACAGATTTAGAAGAAGAATCATGACTGACTATCCCCATGAACTCTGGTTTTTCTCTGTGAGCTGGATTCCGTGTTTCTCATATTTATCGAACACAGTTTCAGTTCTTCGATACCTTGTGCATAACTTAATCATGATGCTATGCTTAATAAACGTCTCTGTTTGATTTGAAGACTCATCTACTGTATTGAACCAACAGAGCCCTGCATTTGTGCCTGCATGTGTTGGAGATGCTGTTCAAGCATCTGTCCAAATCAGCACACTTAGCTTCATTTCCCTCCTTGGGGGAATCCTGTAATTTTTCTTACTCTAGAGTTTTTAAAGCGGCCCTCATTGTTTACACTCCTTGTTGTGAAGGAGTCCCTTGGAGCCGTTAACAAATGACTCATAGCAAGTTGGGATAGATGATCTCTAAAATTCCCTCCCAGTTCCAACATTCTATGGTTTTATAAGTGGTACATTAATTTTCCTAATTTCTAGATAACTCAAATGTTCAGACAGATATTGGGTATAAAACATGGTTCTTTTAAATATATGTTTTTATTGATTTCAGAGAGGAAGGGAGAGGGAGAAAGATAGAAACATCAATGATGAGAGAGAATCATTCTCCTGCACACCCCCTACTGGGGATCGAGCCTGCAACTTCGGTATGTGCCCTTGACAGGAATTGAAACCGGGACCCTTCAGTCCACAGGCCGATGCTGTAGCCACTGAGCCAAGCCCGCCGGCTAAGACATGGTTCTTGAGCAAGAAGTGTCATATACTTGCACAATTGGAGTACAAGGTGCACTGGGAAGGATGTTAAGGAACTGCTCAAGTTGTGAAGGTTATTAGCCTTGGATGGTGTTTGAAAGATTTCACAGAGTAGGATTATCTTTTAAATATTTGGAGCAGGGAACAATACCATGTATTGGCAACGAGGCTTAAGGAAGGTCTACTAGAAATGTGGTATTACCCAAAAGAGAGCACAAAACAAGGGTGTGAGAGGTGTAGTTACAGATTTATCACTTTACAGTAGAGGACATGGGCAATTAAACACACTCAAAAGTAAGGAGTTTCGTGTGTGTGTGTGTGTGTGTGTGTGTGTGTGTGCAAGTTTTGTCCAGGTAATTTTAAATGTTAAATAAATAAATAAATAAATAAACAAACAAACACTTCAAATTGTCCTCCTGGTCTGCAGAGTGGACTGTCTGCCACTAAATCCATCAAGACCCTGCAGCTGTCATCTCAGGAGGACCTGGCTGTGCTACAGAAGTGGGTGCTGACATCTGGGGAGAGGCATTGTTTTTTCACAAGTTTGCCGTTTTCAATTTCATGACCATATATACTGATCTAGGGTACCTTGATTTCTATTCTTGTTACTGAAAAATGGAGGGAGCCCTAGCTCGTTTGGCTCAGTGGATAGAGTGTTGGCCAATGGATTAAAGGGTCCCGGGGTTCGGTTCCAGTCAATGGCACATGCCTGGGTTGCAGGCTCCATCCTCAGTAAGGAGCGTGCAAGAGTCAGCCAATCAATGACTCCCTCTCATCATTGATGTTTTTATCTCCCTCTCCCTTCCTCTCTGAAATCAATAAAAATATTTTTAAAAAAAGAAAATGTAGGGAACAGTTTTACCTTTTTGTCTTAATATACATATATTACAATATATACATTGCTGGTCTCACAGAGGTACCTATCCTCATTTCTGAGACCTTCATTTTTATTGGATTATTCATTCCAAAGTGAAAGAATAATAAAAATTTACATTTATTCTTTTTAATTAGGGTATTACCCTCTAGTCCATTTTACCAATCTTCATTGGATTTCTATATCATCTTTATTTCTAGCTGCATTTCCAATTTCTTTTTTGCTGTCTTCATCTTCTGTCCTGGATATTTCTCTCAGGTTTCTTTAAATGAGCCTTGGCTCATTTTGTTTCTTACTTTGTCATTTACCTACAACAATCTCCTTTTCTATGCCTTGTTCTTTTCGTAAGCATTAAGTTTGGCTCTTTCAGGACCAACCACATCTCTTCTCTCTCTCTCTCTCTCTCTCTCTTTCTCTCTCTCTCTCTCACACACACACACACACACACACACACACACACACACACACACGCTGCTACCACCTCGTGTTCCTCTTTCCATTCCCTTGGTCAGTTCTATTTGCTATCCTAACATGGAATATATAAGCCCTTTATTCATACTCCAATTCTCCAACTTAACCAGGGGTGGGCAAACTTTTTGACTCGAGGGCCACAATGGGTTCTTAAACTGGACCGGAGGGCCGGAACAAAAGCATGGATGGAGTGTTTGTGTGAACTAAATTCAAAGTAAACATCATTACATAAAAGGGTACGGTCTTTTTTTTTTTTTTTTAGTTTTATTCATTTGAAACGGGCCGGATCCAGCCCGCGGGCCGTAGTTTGCCCATGGCTGAACTTAACTCTCATCTCTCCTTCTGTCACCTAACCCAACGCCATACCATTATACGCCTATCCATTCTCATCTCTTTCTCCTGCAGATCATTTCAGTTGTGTTTATAAGAACATACTATTTATTTACCACTTCAGTGGAAACACCACCCCAAAACTATAATTCAAACATCAAGATACCCTTGACCAAAAGTTCGGCGACCACTGGACTAGAGCTACTGCTTCATTTAACAAGTATGCACTGAGTATAGCACTGGACTAGCTCAAGCTTTGGGGAAGAGAATTATCGGCCTCGACACCTACCCTCAAGGAACTCTCTGCTTCTTTAGAAATCATAGAAAACTAAATGTGATTGCTCTAAAATGTCAGAAATTGGGGAGCTCACCAGCCAAGAGGTCTGAGATTTCTGTCTAATAAGTCTTATAAATGTGAATAGATTTGACACAGAGGGGGCTTTCCTTGGCAAATAGGAGTTTTTATTAAAGATGCAAATATGTTATAGACCCCTGAATGAAGTCACTGCAGATTGAAATGAAATAAAGTGAAATGTATCCAGGTAGGATGCTATGGAGAAATAATTTAGCTTTTAGAAAAAATAAAAATAAAACCTAAACCATACCTGAGGGTCATAGGAGATAGAACAATACCCAGGATATTCTGCTTTAGGACAAAATAAGAGGCTCAGTGATTACAGGTGCAGAGGCTTTGAGCTACCTATTTGCTGAAACCAAAGCAGCTGCTCACACCTCTTCATAACTATTCCCCACCCCTCCCACCCCCGCTGTCTTCAGAGGCGCTGCCGAGGAGGTGTGCTCTCCGTGATTAGCTTCTAGAGGCCACAGTGACCTATCAGAACTACCCGTAACTTGCCATTCCATTTCCCCTTCATCCTACATGACTGCAACTCACACACAAACTGACCTTTTACTAGTGAACTCAGTTCTGGAGAAGAGAGTGACATCGTTTTTAAAATAAAGACTTCAGGGTAGTTACTTGAAAGAGTCTAGACTTGATATCCAAAGTGTGTGGAGGCGGAACCCGTGGCATGTGAATGAGAACACTGACTGCTCTGCTCGCAGACTAGTAGGGCGCCTTGCAAGATGGCCTGCTCCCTGTCAGTGGAAGGCGTTAAGCACCCAGGAAAGGACTGCTTGGCAAGGATGCTGGAGGGAGACCAAGATGGCGGCGTAGGTAAACACCGGAGACCGCTGCCGCAAACAACCATTTCAAAAATACAACTAAAAGACTGAACGGACATCACCCAGAACCACAGGAAGGCTGGCTGAAGAGAGACTCTACAACTAGAAGGAAAGAGAACAGCAAATCGAGGCTCAGAGGCGGCGCAGTGTGGAAAATACAAAGGTACCGAGGTGCGCGCGCAAAGCGGGCTGGTGGCTGAGGGTGCGGTTGTCGTTTTCTGTCGGGAGTGAGTCTCAGACTCTGGTCTCCAGATCTGGGCGAGTCTCTAGGGACCCAGACTCAAACGGGAGAAGCGGGATTATCCGGCATCAGTTGGAACCTGAGGGCAGCTTTCTCTCCGAAGTTTGCAGCGGCTGCCGGGGTTCTGAGAAGCAGAGCCTCTGGGAACGGGACTGAGCGTGGCCATAACTGCTCCCTCCGCCCGCCCTGTTGATCCCGCCCCGCCCAAACCCTGCGCACAGCCATTTGCCGATCGCCTCAGGCAAAGGCTGGATTAGCGCCTCCCCAGAAGGCAGACGTTTTCCATACAGCTGATTCCTATAGCCAGTCGGCCTGGTGGTCAAACCCCTCTAGTGTTAACTACAACAATTAAGGCTTGGCTAGAACAAGACTGCGCACAGAGACCACAAGGGGGTGCACCAAGAAAGCATAAAAGATGCGGAGACAAAAAAACATGACAGAAATGGAGGATATGGAGCTAAGAATCGCAATTTTGAGGGCTTGCCATAAATTTGTGCAGAACCTCACGAAAACTAATGAGACCCTCGATGCTACGATAAAGAAATTAGAAAGTAAGCATACACGGACTGAAATAAAGAATATTATACCCAATAGCAGACCAGAGGAGCACAATAATCAAACAAAAGATTCGACAAAAAACACCCAATTGGAAAAGCAAAATGAAAAAAGAATCCGAAAGTGTGAAGATAGTGTAAGGAGCCTCTGGGACAGCTTTAAGCGGTCTAATATCAGAATTATTGGAGTGCCAGAAGATGAGAGACAGCAAGATATTGAAAACCTATTTCAAGAAATAATGGCAGAAAACTTCCCCCATCTGGAGAAAGAAATGGACTTACAGGTTCAAGAAGCGCAGAGAACCCCAAACAAAAGGAATCCAAAGAGGACCACACCAAGACACATCATCATTAAAATGCCAAGAGCAAAAGACAAAGAGAAAATCTTAAAAGCAGCAAGAGAAAGAGGCTCAATTACCTACAAGGGAATACCCATACGACTGTCAGCTGATTTCTCAACAGAAACTTTGCAGGCCAGAAGGGAATGGCAAGAAATATTCAAAGTGCTGAATACCAAGAACCTACAACCAAGATTACTTTATCCAGCAAAGCTATCATTCAGAATTGAAGGTCAGATAAAGAGCTTCACAGATAAGGAAAAGCTAAAGGAGTTCATCACCGCCAAACCAGTATTATATGAAATGCTGAAAGGTATCCTTTAAGAAGAGGAAGAAGAAGAAAAAGGTAAAGATACAAATTATGAACAACAAACATGCATCTATCAACAAATGAATCTAAGAATCAAGTGAATAAATAACCTGATGTACAGAATGAACTGGTGATTATAATAGAATCAGGGACATAGAAAGGGAATAGACTGACTATTCTTGGGGGGAAAAGGGGTGTGGGAGATGCGGGAAGTGACTGGACAAAAATCATGCATCTATGGATGAACACAGTGGGTGGGGAGTGAGGGTGGAGGGTGGGGTGGGAGCTGGAAGGAGGGGAGTTATGGGGGGAAAAAAGAGGAACAAATGTAATAATCTGAACAATAAAGATTTAATTAAAAAAAAAGGATGCTGGAGAAGGAATTCAGAGCTTGACGAAGAGGTTAAATTAAGTGATTTCTTTCAGAATTTGTCGAACGATATCCTTTTCATTGAAAAGTCAGTGTTTCTGCTTTTACAGAATAAATCTAGGTGAGTTAGCAGGATAGACACTTATTCTCTTATCTCCTTGAAAACTCATTTTGCTTATCTGTGAAATGAGGGTGTAGTATTTATTTTACAGGTTGTTTATGGATTAAACATTATAGGATTAATGAGTCAGTCATGGTCAATACTTGTTAATTGGCATTTCTTCACTGCTGTTTGTTAGTGCTCATTTTAACATATAGGAAGTAAAAGGTGGGTTCTTCAATAGGGCACAATGTCTCTGTGCTTCTAAAGATTCTCAACAGAACTCACTTGCTGGAGCATAGTTACACTGCATACCTGACGTGGAGACCAAATCAAACTGAAAATTGGCTATAAAAGGGGAATTTCTAGTGAAACACAGAGCTAACCCTATAGAGACATTTTCTTTCCCAGAATTTCCATGGCTCTGGGTCTCTCCCACTTGTTTTTACTGCTGTTACTGAAAAATGTCTTCAACAAACAAGCAATCACAGATCTTACAGGAAGGTTTTCACAATCAAAAGGAATCTGTGAGCAGAAGTACTATTCTGTTTACATTCTTCCATTGCAATTGAGAAAATAGAAAGACAATGAAATCTATAAAAATAATCTGCAAACCCAAAAATGAGAACATTGCACTGAGATGGAAAGAAAAAATACATTTAAAATATTTATATGAAATGGAAACAAACAATGTTTGATATGTCCTCTTCAAAAAATAAAAGCAATGACTATAAAATAAGAGATAAAATGCGTAATAATAGTAATGGCGGGAGGAAAAATAGTTGTGAAACTGGTAGAAATAAAAAGGAAGCAGAATGAAACAAGAAAAAAAAAGTGGTGTGAAGGACAAGCTTGAGTCACTAGCCCAGAATGCAGCAAGAAGAATATCAAACTTTATGATAATCATCACCCTTTTCATTATTATAACCTTAGAGCAAACTTCAATATTTGGTTGTTATTCCTCTTTCAATACTCTTCTTTAAATATTTTAAATATTTTATACTTTCTTCCTTTTGATAAAACTTTTAAGATCCAGCCAATGAAAACAGCACTGTAAATTTATGCCAACAAAATACATGTTGATTTGAAGAGAACTTCTATTTTTACTTGCATAGAGTCAACTTGGTATGTGTTTCCACTTAAGACTTGTTTTTTGTCCATTGACTAAATTGTATACCATTTTCCTGTAGACATGATACATTTTTATTAAATTTATTTCTATGGACTGTAGTTGTTTACCTTTCATGTAAGACTCTAAAGCTACACTCTCTTAAAGGTAAAACACCAGGGCTATTCATGCTAATGTCAGGATGACATCACCTTTACAGTGAACATTATTTTACACATTTTTCCAATGAACTAAGTTTTCTAAAAATCAGTTAAGTATGAATATTTAAAATAAAAAACAAATTTATAATGATGAGCAGATTAGTGGAATTCAACCTTCAAGAAAAGCAACTCAAACTTACTATAAGAGTTTTGCACAGTGGTAGGTTGCAATAATTAAATAAAATTATAGATGCAAAGTACTGGAAAAATAGCAATGTTCAATATTTATTAATTTTAATGTTATTTCCTTACCTATTAGACAGTGCACATTTGAGAGAACACCTCTACATGGCTAAAGAGGAAGTGATGGACCATAGGCAATGTACATTGCAGCTTCACCAGATATTGCCAAATGGCTTACAAATTTACATTCCCACCAGTAGTTCTGTGTATTTTAAACAAATCCATTTTCACACTAACTTTACACACTCTAAAAAGTGAGGCACAAGTTTAATAGAATTCTCTATTTAAACATAATTTTTGAACAGAAAAGGTTATATTAACTGCTCTTTTCTATCAGAGATGAAAGTTTATCAGTATCCAAAAATAACTCATGAAGCAATAATAACTGAAAAATACTAAAACTCATACATTTTTTGTTGATTCCATCAACTCATATCAGAACTTATTGATATATATATATATGATTATAGAAAGTATTTTCTCATTTTTATGAATTTTGCTCATTTATTAGCTAAATAAAAATTGAAGATAAAAGCTCAGAATTGCCATAACAATTGTGTGGGGAAAGAAAATATAGGAACAAATAGAAAGGAACAGCTTATAAGTTAATTAAGAAGGGAGAAGAATATCCTTCCCATCAATATTTCAGTGATGAAATTATAAATACTATTGAAGTAATATAGTAATGCAACATGGAAAGTCCTAACCAGAAGTTGATTAAAATGTTGGTTAATAAATCCAAAACTTTGTATGCCATTTAAGTAAAATCATAGGCCACTCACCTAAAGCAGAGCAGATAGTAATCCTCTTCTTTCTGAAAATGGAAGAAAGTTAATCTCAGTTTCTTCCATAAGAATTTTGGGTTTTACTAGATAGCGTCTCAGAATTAGAACTGATTAACGTGAAATTGTACTGGTACTTGTGACCTAAAGCAGTTATACGGAGTGTCTAACCTGGAAACCGCCCAGACTTGAATAATGTTTCTCTGTGCACTGGAAGCAAGCAGTGTGCTAGTGTAGCAGGAGGCATAGGTGGCCAAGGGGGAAGGGCAGGCCTGGGGGGAAAGGCCTGGGAACCCCTGGTATGGCTCATAGCCCCTTCCACACATACTCCGTGCTTGGAAGATTGTATGAAGACAAAGTTGGGTACAGCGGAGGTTCCCAGTTAATCAGAAGCAGAGCCCAGATCAGAACCTACGTCCTCAGTTTCCATCACGGTGCCTTTTCAGCTACACATTTGAAGTCAGGCTTAGTGAATAGTTGGACATGGACCCTGGGAAGACAGAGAATCAAAGATAATTCTGATATCTGAGTCTGGAACAATGGTATTGCTGTCATGATTGTGAATGTCAGGAAGAAGACTTGGTGCAGTTTCTTGATGAGAAGGTTTAGCTTTCACTAGGTAATAGCAGGCTCGGAACTTAGAGAAGGGATGTATCTGTGCCTGGGGAAAGCTATGCTTAGAAAGCCAAGCTGCTGAAAAGTATACATATCAGAATGCAGGGATTGCTGAAATGTTGGTTAGCAACCCTACACAGGTAGTAATAAGTCCACAGTAGAAAGAATGTACATGGATAATTAGACTGGTCTGTAACGAGCAAAGTCTGTGAAAGAATCCAAGTGAAAGTGCTGTTGAGAACATTATGGTACATGTATAATTTTTAATATGAAGGTTCCATGTGATTTCTGGGTAATAAAGCAATAATTTGTAAATATTTATACCAGCAAATAAATATATTGCTATTAAAATATACTGTTGGCTCATTAGCAGGGTGTGAAAACATTATTACCATGGCACAAGTAGCAGGGTGAAGGCCAGCTAAAGGTCACAGGCAGAATATGATCCCGTTAAGGGCAAGCAGATACAAACTGAAGTGGTCTGAACATGAGGCCCTTTCCTGTCATTATTGTGAAGTAGCTACCAAATTACTCAAACTCCTCCAAAAATGGTTCAAAGCAAAATTGAGAAGGAAAGGGAGGAGGGGATGGGAAGAGAGGAACAAGGTAATTATAAGGGAGTAATTAGAAGGACATTAAAGGGAGTTATTTGAGGTATATTCAAAGTATTTATATTAGATGTCTGTCTTGAACCCAGAAAAAGTCCTTAAGATATCTCTGTGCAATTCAACGACTAGAAAGCAAAAAAATCTCCTAGACTGCAGGAATCCAGCGGCTGTCAGCAGCAGGTACATGTCAGGTATCTATGTTCGGTACATGCTGGGCTGTCTCAGTCCCAGGAGACTTGAGCAAAATGTCTCTGCTGCTCATTGGTCAGTGTTTGGGCCAAAACATGGAGATATGCTGGCCCCTCCCATAAGGAGAACAGGGCAGAACTGCACACTCAGGAATATGACCAAGAGTCTGCATGGAAACTAGTTACAAAGACTTCTGGGATCTTTCAACACCCGGAGGACCAGAGGGGGTCAGGCTTTCTGAGTAATTAAACATTCCTATCAATTTAGTTACCCATGACAAATCCAAAAGAAAAATCAAATTAAATGATCCTTAATAATTTGAAAATTAAATTAGACCTCCAAAAAGTGGGGGAAATGAAATCTTGGATCTCTTGAGGTAAAATAAATAAAATAAAAATGGATTTTCCATGGAACTTAATACCAAACTCATAAATGTGTTAGAAAAATACCTCGTCTCAAGAGAAAAATAATAAAAAGGAAGAATAAAAACAAATTGACCTTCATTAAATATGTCAGTGGATTTTAAAGTACAATAACTTTTCAATTCTCAAAAGTTATTATACTAGACTAGAGGCCCAGTGGATGAATTTGTGCATGGGTGGGATCCAGCCAGCCCGCCCCAATAGGGTGGGAAGGACGGATTGGGGGTGGGGCAGGCCAGCCCTGCCCCTCATCAGGGTGAGGGCGGAACTCCTGGTTGAACTCCTGGTCGAACTCCTGGTCAAGGGGACAATTTTGCATATTAGCCTTTTATTACATAGGATCATAAAATAGATTAAAGGAAGAGATGAGGGAAATCCTAACTTGCTTTTGCATAGGAGAGGAATTCACAAAATCAAGCCCCATTCATTTGCTTAAAAAAGAACATTCTAGAATATTTCATCCTTGAAATACTGAAGCTCTTAACCAGACAGCACAAATGTCAGCAATTATTCAATGCCATATTGCTCTGAATCTCTTTAAATAATATCACTCACACATATTTCAGGGAACGGAAAATAGGCATAGCCAAGATTTTGGAAATCACTGTATATCTTTCTTATTTACCCTTCAAAAAAGACATATTCCAATATCTGATTCTGGTAATTATAATCTGTGACAAAAATATATTATATTAAAATAAAATAATCAACAAACAAAAATTTTGTAAGAGGTTTTCTTTTACTTTGAAATTAGCCATTCCAAATGCAGGGTGTGCATCATAGGTCCTGTAGAAAGGGTTTGTATAATGGGCTTTTGAAGGCAGAAACCTTCCTATGCATCTCAATTTAAGGATGAAAGAAAAACATGATTTCAACAGCAGCAGAACCTTTCTGAATTACTCTGAACATAATTGCTCACCAACTTGTACTGCCACATGGTTTTCTTGGAGAGGTTCGAATACTGGGTCATTTCTGGAACTTTTGCTAATCAGAATACCATAAAGAAGAATGTAGCTGATTGAATCTTTTGAAAGTTACAATAACAACGAGCATGATTTAAATGAAATAGTTTGATGGACAAGGGCTCTGTAGAAATAGCACTAGAGGTGAGTCAGGAATGCAAACTCCATAGCAAAGGTATACACCACAGTTACTATACACTCACAATCCTCAGAAGAAAATTTTACTGACTGGGGACCTCTATGGAGAAGACCTCCAGAGGAGGTAGAATTTACATAAAGAAGTCCTTCCGTGGAAAGAGAGGGGAGAGTCAGCAAAGAGAACAGGAAATGTGAATGTGTTCTTGGAATGGCAGAGAATCAAATAGGATGGACGCCAAGGGGCAGGGTGGGGATAAGTCTGATTAGAGTGTTTGAGGCTAATTGTGTAACAAGCTCTAAGCTAAAGGTTAGACTTTATTTATTTATTTATTTATTTATTTATTTATTTATTTATTTATTTTATTTATTTATTTTTGGAGGCTAAAAGGAAAAGCACAGGCTTTGAGCAGAAGATATGATTAGATCTATATTTCAGGCCAAGCATGCAGGCAGCCCTAGGTAGGGTGGACAGCAGCCAGAAGTGACTGCCTCAGGAGGCCAGTCCCGGAGATTGTTGCAAGATATAGGTAAGAGGCCCTGATGCTCAGTTGGTTGGATCATCATCCCGTACACCAAAACAGGCTGGGTTTGATTCCCAGTCAGAGTGTGTGCAGCAAACAACTGATAGATGTTTCTCTCTCACATCAATGTTTCTCTCTCTCTTCCTTCTTCTCTAAAATCAATAAGAAAATATTATAGGTAAGAGGACATGAGAGCAGTGGGCATAGTAACTGGGGTAGGACCAGAGGCAATGGATATAAATTCAGATGACAAACTAGAAGCAGCAGGACTTGAGACCCTATTGGCTATAAGATAGGGATTAGAAGAAAGGGTGGAAGTAAGAATGCCTGAATTATCCTCTTTAAAATTTTATTAAAGTTTTTAAGGTGACATTGGTTCATAAAAGTATATAGGTTTCAGGTGTACAATCTATAATACATCATTCATTTGTTGCATTGTGTGTTCACCACCCAAAGTCAAGTCTCCTTCCATCAATATTTATCCCCATATACCCTCTTCTACTGCCACCCCCCACAACCCTTTCCTTCTGGTAATCTGTGTCTATGAGTCTGCTTGTTGTTGTTTTCTTTTTTGTTTGTTTGTTTGTTTAATCTCTTCACCTTTAATACCCAGCTCCCCAACACCCTTCCCCTCTAACAACTCTCAGTCTATTTTCTATATCTATGAGTTTGTTTCTATATTGTTTGTATGTTTATTTTGTTTATTAGATTCTACATATAAGTGAGATCATAGTATTTGTCTTTGACTGGCTTATTTCCCCTTAGAATAATACTCTTCAGGTCTATCCATGTTTTTGCAAAAGGTCAAATTTCCTACCTTTTTATGGCCAAGTAGTATTCTATTGTATAAATGTACCACTACTTTTTTTTATCCATTCTTCTCTGATGGGCACTTGGGCTGTTTCCAGATCTTGGCTATTTTAAATAACACTGCAATGAATATAGGGGTTCATATATTCTTTCAAATCAGAGTTTTGCGTTTCTTCAAATATATTCCCAGAAGTGGAATCACTGGGTCATAAGTCAGTTCCATTTTTTATTTCTTGAGGAAACTCCATACTGTCTTCCACAGTGGCTGCACCAATCTGCATTCCCAACCACAGTGTGAGAAGATTTCCTTTTCTTCACATCCTTGCCAGCCACTGTTAGCTGATTTATTGATGATAGCCATTCTGCCAGGTGGGAGATGATATCTCATTATGGTTTTAATTTGCATTTCTCTGGTGATTAGTGAAGTTGAGCATCTTTTCATATGTCTATTGGCCATTTGTATATCCTCTTTAGAGACGTGTCTATTCAGGTCCTTTGCCCATATTTTTAAATGAATTTTTGAGTATTTAGCTTCATAAGTTCTTTATAAATTTTGGATATTAACCCCTTATCAGATGTATCATTGTTGGATATGTTCTCCTATTCAGTGTGGGTTTTTTTTTTAAATTTTGTTGATGGTTTTGTTTGCTGTGTAAAACTTTTTAGTTTGATGTAGTCCCATTTGTTTATTTTTCTTTTGTTTCTCTTGCCTGAAGAGACATATCAGAAAAAAATATTGCTATGAGAAATGTCCGAGATTTTACTGCCTATGTTTTAGTCTAGATTTTGAGTCTTATACTTAATTAAATCTTTAATCCATTTTGAGTTTATTCTTGTGTATGGTGTAAGAAGGTGGTCTAATTTCATTTTTGCACATATCTGTTCAGTTTTCCCAGCACCATTTATTAAATAGACTATATTTATTCCATTGTATGTTCTTGCCTCTTTTGCCAAATATTAATTCACCATGAAGGCATGGGTTTATTTCTGAGCTCTCTATTCTGTTCCACCAAAGAAGATACAAATAAGTGGAAGCATATACCATATTCATGAATAGGAAGAATTAACATCATTAAAATGTCACATTACACAAAGCAATCTATAGATTCAATGCAATTCCTATCAAGATATCAATGACATATTTCACAGAACTAGAACAGATATTCTAAAAATTTATATGGAACCACAAAAGACCCCAAATAGCAATAGCAATCTTGAGAACAACAAAAAGAGTTAGAGGAATCATGCTAGCTAATGCCAAACTATATTACAAGGCTATTGTAATCAAAACAGTTTTGTACTGGCATGAAGTTATTCTCTTTATATCTTGTTTTGAAGTGATTTCAGACTTAGAGAAAAGTTGCAAAATTAGTGTAAAGAATCTTTTGGCCCTTCACCCAGATTTCTTAAATGTTACATTTTATTATTCTCTCTGTCTCCCTCTCTTTATCTTCCTCACACACATTTATTTTTTTTTCTGAAAACAAAACAAAACAACCTACCATGTTGTTGATTTCTAAATAATAAAGATGAATGAAATATTGAGCTTTGAGGTATTGAGAAACTGTGCCAAAAGTAATCTAGAGTATGAACCTGAAGAAGAAAGGGAGCCATATCATGCAGGGGATAGAAAAGAGCACAGAAATGCCCTCCAAAACCTTTCCTCATATTTACCTCACTAGTGGGTGTTCCTCAGCTGACTAGAAAGATATTGTTTTCTAGCAATTGTATAATTCTCAAAGGACTGCAGTCAGAGCAGCGACTGAGAGGGAGGGATACTCGCCTCTCCAGTTAGTTCATCCAGATGCATTCTGGTAATCAGATACTGCAGGAGATCAAACTACACATTAACCTAGATATTAGTCCTCCCCTCAACTAGAATCTTTTATTTATTCACCCAACAAGGGCAGTTATTAAGGGCTTAAGATATCAGGTACTTTTCTACATACTGGAAATTTAGCAATGAACAAAAGACATTTCTTGCTTCAGGAAAACTTACATACCTACTGGAGAGCGAAGAGACAATAAACAAATGAATATACATCATAAGATAATAAGGGCTATGAAGAGCATTGGGTACTTTAAAGGGTAAAGAGTGACAGATTAGGTCTAGAAAGCTACCTTAGATTAGTAGGTCAGGAAGGTCCTCTCTGATAGAGTGATATTGGAGCAGAGACCAAGTGAAATGGGGGAGTGAGCCATGCAGACAGCTGCATGAGGCTACCATTTCCAGCAGAGAGAGCATAGGCACTAAACTTAAAGAACTTAAAGTATGACTAGTTGGTCTATCTAGGCAATATCAATGAGACCAATTAAGTTCAATATATACCTAAAGCAATCACCAAAATAACAAAATAATTACAGTTGATAAGCCAACAGAGGAGATTAACTAAAACCATAACAATACTCAACCCCCAAAGAATTCAGAATAATAGGAAAAGGGAAACAAAGAAAAAAATGGCATAAATAGAAGACAAATAGCAAGATGATAAGATCAAACACAAACATGTCAAAAATTACATCAAATATAAATGGTCTAAACACCCAATTAAAAGGCAGAGACTGTGATATTGGACAAGACCCAACAATAGGCTGTCTATAAGAAACACATTTAAGTAGGGTAAAAGCAAAAGAATAAAAATAGATATACATAGTCTAAAAATTAATGAAAAGAAAGCTGGAGTTGCTACATTAATATCAGACAAAGTAGATTCTAGAATAAAGATTATTTTGCAGGATAAAAGTAAAGGGTAAGAGATCAGTATATCAAAGAGACATAGCAAGCCTCTAATAATATAGTTTCAAAATCCATGAAGCGAAATCTACTAATATAACTGCAGGAAGAAACAGAGAAATCCACATTATAATCAGATATATCAATATCTCTCAGTAATTGTTAGAACAAGTTCTATATTGAGGAAGAATATAGTAGATTTGAACACTTTCAACTAACTTGACCTAACTGACATTTAGAGAATTCTCTATGCAAAAACAGAATGCACTTTCTTACTGGGTGCACACAGAACATTTGCCAAATTGAATATGTATCTCACTTGTATTAGTCCACCAAGAACATTCAATGATCAACATGTTACTCTCCCCACTCTAGCTCACAAGGAACCACTGGCCTTCTGACATCTTGTTTTCTTCTTAGTTTCATAGGTAAAAACAAATACAATCACAAAGTTTCTAGTCATGATCCAGAGCAAAACTATAGATCAGTCCACTCATCTTATTCTCCTGGCTCACTTGTTTGGTTAGCCAATAAGACAAAGCTCGTTGCACTTTTTTTCTACTCACCCTTAAATCATTAACTCCCTCTAAGTCAAGTTTGAGTGTGTCCATATTGGTATGTTTGAGGAATTCCAGTATTCCCTTCTAAGGGATTGCAATAGACACCAACCATTTGAAATCATCACATTTAGCCCCCTAAAATTAATAAAAATACCATCTAGAGATAGGGTTGCCAGATTTAGCAAATAAAATTATAGGAGAGATGCCCAGTTAAATTAGATTTCATATAAACAAGTAATTTTTAGTGTAGTTATTTCCCAAATTTTGCATGGGGCATATGAACTTTAGAGCCCCTACAAACAGCAGTAGAGGAGCACATGGTAAATTCTTAGAGTGAAGGATTAGAAGGCAACCATGCTCTATGCGGTGGGGAGTGAACAAGTATGGGAGCTAAAGCAAAACCAAAATGACAGACTCTAATGACAATGAGAAGCACAGAATCAGAGCAACCAATATCTGGCACAGAAATAACCTCTGCGACTTTCCCCAAGAGGTGGCATGAATACAGGACAATTAGTCACAGTGCAGCCTTTGAAGCCTACAAGTTACTGTGCTGCGTTTGTCTCGAATCTATCTTATGCTTCTACATGCAGTAATTAAAATAATTCTACTACTGCTACTTTTATGGCTGTATATTGCTCTGACTTTCAAAATGAAAGCTTTAATCTATAATCACACTCCGAGGATCTTGAGCAAAGGATACAGACTTTATTCATAAAACCATTCCCTCAAGTAGCCACTCTGCATGGGTTAGATTAAGGGAGAGAGGGAAAAGGAGGGGGGCAAAAGAGGGAGAGCCAACCAGGAAATATGAATAAAATTGCTTTGGCTGATAATGAACTTGTAGTTATAGGAAGCAAGGAAAATGGATATGCTTTAAGAATTCCTCAGGGCAGAGAAAATTGTTATTTTTACATTTTCAACCTCTAATTTGAGATCTTTCTTATAAAAAGAAAAAAAGCCATACAGTCTTATAATAGTCGTAAGCTTATACAGCATTGAACACACTACACTGACTACAACAACCAATCCTATTGAAAACACAGACATGAAAACATAATTTGGCCTCCTTTCTTCTGATATGACTGTTCCTATACCTCTCCAGACTATACAATTCTAATTTGAGGGGAGGGATTGAAAAAACTCTTAGGGGGATGAGACCGTACATCTTCTTTGCTAAATTATTGTAGTCTTTCCTGCCACAGAGGCAGGAATTTCTCATAACTCACCCCCCAATAACTCCCATTGTAGTTCAGGTTGGCATCCTTTGAAATCTATTACTATATTCCACAGAGAGAAAAAGAGCTATTTACTATCCTCTGGTCGGTCCTCATTCAGGCACTGAAAAATCCTGACTAAATGACTCTGTCAGCCTCCTCCCAGATTTAATCATTTCAGGTCTTGTAACCTTTGTTAATAAGTCCTATTTTTCAAGCCTTTGTTCATTTTTAATCATTAATTACACCGTTGCATAAAGATCAGTGCATAAACCCTTTGAAAAAGTGGAAAACTGAAATAATTCATTCCAACAAATGAAATGCTAATGCTGTTGCTACGTGGCAACGCTAGGTTCATTAGATGCCTTTGCTCAGCGTACCATCTGCAGAGCTCCTTCTTTTATCCCACCAGCCTTGGAACATTTTAAAGGGTGGAATGTGTCATAACCCATTTATTTTGACTAAATACCAAATCACATCTCTGTTTTCTCTAAGACAAAATGAAGCTTGTCACACTTGGACTAATAGTTCTTAATGAGGATTATGTTCTTTATGATTATTTTTTTTAACACTCTCCTAAAAGACACATTTTCAATGTGGATAATTGTTTCATTAATGACTATAAACCAATTTGATGAAACACAAATGGCATTTAGCACAAATTGTAAATAATCACGACTATGGTTTTGAGCCAAATGGACTGAATTTTCATTGTATGAGGCATGTCAATAAATAATTTCTTGTAAACATCAACACTACTCTGGGAAAACTTGTGAAATAAAGCAAGCAAGTAAATTTGTCCTTTCAGACTCTCATTACCCACATATGTGTTCTCTCCTCACTTCCTGAACTGTGCCCTCCAAGCCATAATAGGCACTCACAGCCTTCCTGCGCCTTCTGGGTGCCAGAACTCCTCCAACTGCACAACCTGTCTTGATTGTCTCACCGCCCCATGAATAATATAGTAAGTAAGTACACTCTGGGACAGTGGCCCATATATCTGCTAAAATCTATCTCTCCTATAATATATTTCCCAAAGATTGCTTTCTGCCTGATATTGACTAACTAGTCCAATAAATTCACCTGCTTCAATTACTTACAAATTCTTCAGAAGAGCACACTGTAATCTGAAAGAGTAATTTTAATGTTGGGGAAAGGAGCCTCCTTTGACCATTGATAGAAATATTTGGGGCTAAGCTTCTTAAAACTCATCTCACGAATCCATAAATTTATTCACATTTTCATATTTTCTTTCTGTTTTAAAATACATTTTTCGTTTATTTTAGAGAGGAAGGGAGAGGGAGAAAGAGGAACATCAATGATGAGAGAGAATCATATATCGGCTGCCTCCTGCACACCCCTTACTGGGGATTGAGCCCGCAACCTGGGCATGTGCCCTGGTCGTGACCTTGTGGTTCATAGGTCAACACTCAACCACTGAGCCACACTGGCCACACACATTTTCAACTTTTATAAACTTCATCATACACTAAGGATATTCCCTTAGTACTTTCCAGAGTGGCCTTACATACAGATAGGAAACTTCCTCTTCCTTTTGCTGGATACATTGCATTATTGATTCCTTAACACTGAACTCACAGCCAACACACTTTAATTCATGCCTGAACAAACCTTATCTAACAAACATTTTCTTTGTAAGGCACATCACAGACTTCTTACAATTAGGAACACTGGATAATACTTCAACATTAAGCTTATTGGCCATTTTAAAAATCAAGGTCACCAAAGAAAGGCCCAAAAACTTGCCACTACACAGACCACAAAAAGACACAATTTATAGCATGAAAAGACACAGTTTATAGCACAGTCATGAAAACATAATTTGGCCTCATAACATAAAATGGAAAGGTCAAGTATTGCCTTGCTCAACCTCAGCTGGGAGACAATGGGCACATCATGCAACTCACATTATTTGCAACTTTGTAGCCTCAGAATCTCACAAGCATTAATTTTGAAGTAATGTGCATCAAAAAGAATAAAATATTTAGGCATAAATTTAACCAAGGAGGTAAAAGATATGGCCACTAAAAACTATGAAACCTTGATGAAGAAATTAAAGCTGACACAAATACATGAAAAGACATCCAGTGTTCATGAATAAAATCTTATATAATAAAAGCGTAATATGCTAAGTGTCCAACTGATCAGTTGACCATTCGGTCAATCATTCAACCAGTCACTATGATGCACACTGACCATCAGGGGGCAGATGCTCCAACCAGTAGGTTAGCTTGCTGCTGGGGTCCAGCTGATAGGGACTGGGCAAGAGGGCTGGACATGCCCTGGAGCACTCCCACGGTCCCTCCCTGGCCGGCCAGCCCCCACTGGACCCGATCGGGACTGGGTGACATGGCCTTGATCCCAAGCCGAGGGACCCTACCTGTGCACAAATTTATGCACCAGGCCTCTAGCATTTAATACTGTTAAAAATGTTCATACTACTCAGAGCTATCTACAGATTCAATTCAACCCCTAAAAAGATACCAATGACATTTTTCATAGAAATAGAAAAAAAAAACAATCCTAATGCCATCTTGAGCAAGAGCAAAACTTGAAATCAAACAATATTATAAACCATAGGGATCAAAACAATATAGCATACAGACATATAAACAGAAAGCCTACAAATAAACCTGCACATACATGATCAAGTAATTTTTGACAAGGGTGTCAAGAATACACAATGGAAAACGGATAGTCTCCACAATAAATGATGCTGGTAAAATTGGATATCCATTGGACCCTTATCTTACACTATACACAAAAATCAACTCAAAATGGATAAAGACTTGAATTTAAAAGCTGAAACCATAAAAATCCTAGAAAAAAATATGGAAAAAGCTCCTTGACAATAATCTAAACAATCACACAAAAGGTACAGGAAACAAACAGGAAAATAAAGAAATGAAACTACATAAAACTAAAAAGCTTCTGAATATCAAAGGAAACATTCAACAAACTGAAAGGGCAACCTACAAAATGGGAGAAAATAGTTTCAAACCATATATCTGATATGGAATTAATATCTAAAATATACATGGAACTCTTGCAACTCATTAGCAAAAAAAATCCAATTAAAAATTGGACAAAGAATCTGAATAGATAGTTCTCCAAATAAGACATACAAAGCCCCAAAAATATATAGAAAGATGCTCAACATCAGGAATCATCAGGGAAATGTAAATCAAAACCACAATGAGATATCACCTCACACCTGTTAAATGGCCATTATTTCTTTAAAAAGATAAATTTTGGCAAGGATATGGAGAAAGAAAACCTTTGGGATATTGCTGGTTAGACTATAAATTAGTATAGCCATAATGGAAAATAGTATGGAGTTTCCTCAAAAAAATTAAACTACCATGTGACCAGCAACCCCACTTCTGGGTATGTATCCAAAGGAATTGAAACTGGAATCTGAAAGAGATATCTGAACTCCCATGTTCATTGTAGCATTATTAAAATAGCCAACGTATGAAAACCATCTAGATGTCATTGACAGATGAATAGATAAGACATTGTGATATATACTTAAAATGGAATATTATTCAGCCTTAAGAAAGAGGGAAATTCTGCCATTTGTAGCATGTGGATGGACCTGGTAGGCATTATGTTAAATGAAATAAGCCAGACCGAAAGACAAATACTGTTTAATGTCAATTATATACAAAATCTAGAATAGACATGTAGAGAGCCAAATGGTGGTTGCCAGGGGCCGGGGAGATGAAGAAATGGGGAGGCTATGGTTGAAGAGTAGATTTCAGTTATACGAGGTAAATAAGTTTTGGAGATCTGTGCAGCATAGTGCCTAAAACTCACAATGCTATATTGTATTCTTAAAATTGCTATAAGGGTAGATTTTTTTTTTTGTAAAAGCTTTATTGAGATATAATTAACACACTATACAACTCACCCACTAAAGTATACCTTTCAATGGTTTTTAGAGTATTCATACAGGTATGCAACCATCACCACAACCTGTTTTAGATAATTTGCATAATCCCCAAAAGAAACCCCATACCATTAGGCTATTGCTCCTCAATACCTCCATCACATCCTAGTCCTAGACAACCACTAATTTACTTTCTGTCACTATAGACCATTGATATTATGTTAAGTGTGTTTACAGAAAAATCACAACCATAAGGAAAGGAGGACACTTTTGGGGTGATAGATATAGCTGGGGAAAAAAGTAGAAGTAGTTACCTCTAGATCTTTCTGGATCCAAATCCTATATACAGTATTAACCATTATACCACATGCTTCCCGTATGTCTTTCATCATTATCACACTGTCCTATCATATGACATCCTTTGTCCAATATGAAGATGAAAAGTAAAAACATTAAGGGCATCAGATATCTCGAGGCCCTCCTCACTTAGAGATATATTCTAGGCCCTCCCTTCTCTACTTTATGTGACCAATGAAACCTGTCTTTGGATTAATGTAAACTCCTGGTAGTGAGTTCAGAATTGCTGTTGCAATAAATTAAGGGGTTTACAGTTACTTTTTTTTAAAGCAGCCGTTTTCTACACTAGCTGTATGATCATGAGGCTCTCACTATTCTGTGTAAAAGAGAAATTATAATGCTGATTTCATTGGATTATCCACAGAATAAAATGAGATACCTAGCATAGGGAGTCTAGCTGATAGCAAGTGCTTGAAAATTAGCATGAATTACTTGCTCTTCAGTATTTGAACTTCTGGGGCTTCCCAGAACCTGTTCAACTAAGGGACTTTTCATCACTTGGTTTCTGTTTACAGGCTCTGAAAAATTAAAAGCAAAACCAACTGTCACTTCCAATGTGACTGTAGTAAGAACAGCCACATTGCCCTGCAAAACTCCAGCTCAGCTCTAGCTGTGCTCCCCTCCTTACCAAGGGCGAGATAGGTGTGTGACACATCGATATAGCTCAAGGGTGAAGATTCCAATCATCAAACATGGCTTGAAAACAAACCCAAACTCGCTGAGAATTAAAGCTAAGTCTGCCATGAACAGTTGTTTCTAAACTTCCACCTCTTTAAAAAGATCTTGTGTTTTGATTTTCATTTCTAGTTCAGAAATCATTCCATCTGGTCTGGCCAATCAGGATGCACAAGAAGCACTGAATTTAGTTTATTTCATTTATATATATATAATACCAGAGGATGTGTTAATGTAAAAATGAAATAAGTTTGAAATAAAGCAGGGGGAAAGATGGAAAGATTGCATGAACCCTTCTCTAAAACCAGAGGGTTTAGGCTGAGATGGGTGACTCCCGAGCCTTCCAAAGAAGGGCCATGATAGCTTAAGTTATGCCTAAGAAATTTTTTACTTCATGGCAGACAAGGTTAAAAATAAGAACAATGATGTTGTTTTAAAGTATGAACCAATTAGCCCTAACCGGTTTGGCTCAATGGATAGAGTGTCGGCCTGCGGACTCAAGAGTCCCAGGTTCGATTCTGATCAAGGGCATGTACCTTGGTTGCGGGCACATCCCCAGTAAGGAGTGTGCAGGAGGCAGCTGATCGATGTTTCTCTCTCATCGATGTTTCTAACTCTCTATCCCTCTCCCTTCCTCTCTGGAAAAAATCAATAAAATATATTTTTTAAAAAAGTATGAACCAATTAGACAAGGAGAAAGGTACAGGAAATAAGTCATCTGCTTTATCTACATCTTCCAATAGAAAGATCCTGAGACTTGGATTTGAATCACTACTCTTTTACTTACTGTGTGACCTGGGTAAGTTGCTTGATTTCATTGAGGTGAAAATTTTATCTATAAACATATTGGGAATAAATAATATCAGCCTCATAGCATTGCTGCAAGGGATTTAAATTAGAAAGTATATGTGAATTTTCTGTGACAGAGATCTTAATAAATCTTAGTTTTGTCAAATTCATGAATTGTTGACTAGAAGTAAATACTTGAATTATTTTTTTCATCAAAGCATTTTAATAATTTATTCAACTTTATTGACTTTCTTCAGTGCCAGATACTGTACTAAATCCTATAAGTCAGAAATTCTTGCTCTTTGTGTGTGTGTGGTGGGGGTGATGAGAGGGTAGAGAGAAGTAACATGATAATACCTGTAGATGTCTCTTCAGAAATGTATAAATCTTGTACTTTTCCATGCCATGAATTTGACATATTAGCAAGAAGTCTACTGTTATAATAATCTCAAAAGGAAAGCAAATATTACTTCTTCCATAAAACTTTCTCCCATCATTCCAAGAAGCAATCACTTTATACTCTTAAGTTCTTATTACAACTCTCACTTATTCATTTTATAAGAATTGTTGTATTCACTTTTTCATTTGATAAATCATTATTAGACTCCTACTAGAGATAAAGCATAAAATAGACAGCAAGAAGAAGCAAGATTCCTAAAATTACTTGCTACCCTCCAGAAGTGTTGCCATTGAGTAAGGAAATTAAAATATATACACAAAGAAATATCTCACTTCCATTAGAGTAGTAAACAGTGCCATGAAGCAACAAAAGGGGAAAGATCACTTCTCAGCAGGATCCTAGAAGGCTGATTGGAGGACGGGCTTTAAAGGATAGATGGTATTTCAATAAATAGAACAAAATAAGAGAGACAAACAAGATCTCTTGGTCTCAACAGACACTTATTAAGTATTTCCCATCTCCCTTGTTACCTATTCATGCTCGCATCTTATCTCTCCATCTCCTTCTAAGCCTCAAGGACAATGCATTACTCTTCTCTGTGACTCCCACATCACATCACACACAGGGCTGTACATGTATTGAGTGACTGAATTTTAAGTCCAAGTTGGACTAGCCTAGTTCAAAGGATACTTGAAGGTGATAGTCTCTTCTGCTTTCTGAAATCCAGGAAAGGACACCCTACAATATCCATAAAGTCTGAGTACCTACCTACCACCAATCTCAGGGACTTAGTTACCAGTCATGACATGTTTCTGTGCCAATATGTTCATATTATAGATGTGATGTGTGCCTCTTCTCATCTTCTATGATCTTTGTGGTCTCTTTTTTCTCTGGAGATTGACAAGGTACTTCAAAGGAATCCTGGGCTTTGACACAGGCAGTGACATTGACCTTCCTTGCTAGAATTTGCTCTGTGGGTCAAGTTCAAACCCTCTTTCAGAGCTGACTTTATTTCTAAGGCAATATCAAGTTGCAAAGTTACTGCAGCACTTAATTAGCATATGGTGTTGCAAATGTTTGGCATGAATGCGGTTTTTATGTAATTAGCAAACATTATTACCATGGATTTTAGAAGAAAAAATAAATGATTGGGGAAATAGGTCTGATATAATTTTCTTTTCAAAAAACGTAAGTGTTCGAAACTCCTGGCAGCTATCTCAGTGCAGAATACATGGCTCTGAATTTCAGTGTGTTTAGAACCAGGGCCCTGGCTCTGTGTATCAGCAGCCTTAATGTCATGTCATCCAATCCACATATCATGTGTTCAGAGCTTATGAAAATACTTTTCACTTCTTGGGAAGCTCTAGAATTATTTCTGTTTTATCATTTTCACCCTTTCACATTGCCATTTGATTCCTACTGGGGAGGCTGAAGAACTGATTCCTAAGCCTCAGGAAAATTTTTTATGGAGTACAAACCAGCCAATTCGTATTTCAATGGCATGTTCTAAGCATGTTCTGAACTCTTGGAAGCCTTTAATTGTCCAATGACCATGGTGATGACTGAAGCCATGTCTTATACTGTGTGAGCAGACTCTGTGGGTTGCAGCCAATGACAAGGGATCAGAGAGCCCTTATAAACTAACCCTCCAGTTTTTTTCCATCAATTACTCATGTCGTTGGGGTTAAGAGGACATAGCATCAGAAGGATTTACACATAGTATCAAAGGACCCCGTCCTGGTGGTGAAAATTGTACAAGGGTCAATGAGGACAGGATTTGGCTCTGTATCAAATACCTGCAAAGAGACAACTTTATCCACATTTAATTTCCTACTTACCATTAGTTTACAAATTGGCAATATAATTTACATGCTGTCTTTCCATGTAGAAGAACCAACAATATTTATTGTCATACAGTTACTGCTAAGCATACTAAATTTTCTTTAAATCTTGATTTGATAATTTTACAAGGTATTAAATAATATTCAATAATTTGTAGAATGCCTCCATTTCCCAGTGCCAAAATGTTTGGAGAAGGTGCTCACTAACCAAATATATGATGGAGTAAGTGAGCCAGAAAAGAATGTTTTGGTAATTAATACATAAAATGATATTAACATTAATATGTTCTGAAGGCATTTATGGACCTTCACTTTCTCCCACACACATATTGGCATAATTCCAGATATAAAAACTTTTGACATATAATCTGCTTAGCAAAAATATTAATTTTCCAACCAAAGTCTTAGTTTTCACTAGTGCTATTTACTTGTATTTATAGCTCTCTTCATCCTCAGTACATGGCAGGTTACATGAATCCTTGAAACCAGATAAAACCATCTAATATACTTTAGTGAGTACAACTATTATGTATCCATCCTGGGCAGAAGCCTATAAAATACTAGAGGCCTGGTGCACAAATTCATGCACCAGAGGGGTCCCTTAACCTGGCCTGAGGGATCAGGCCGAAACTGGTTCTCCAATATCCCCCAAGGGGTTCCGGATTGAGAGAGGGTGAAGGCCAGGCCAAGGGACACCACTGTTGCACTATCGGGGCTGGGGAAGGACTGCAGGAGGGCTCCAGGGCTTGTCCAGCCCCATCTCGTTCAGTCCCGATCAGTGGACCCCAGCAGCAAGCTAACCTACTGGTTGGAGTGTCTGCCCCCTGGTGGTCAGTGAACATCATAGCGACTGGTCAACTGTCTGCCCCCTGGTGGTCAGTGCATGTCATAGTGAGCAGTTGAGTGGTCTTAGCATATCATTAGCATATTACGCTTTGATTGGTCAAATGGATGACTGAAAGACCAGACACTTAGCATATTAGGCTTTTATTATATAGAACTAGAGGTGCGGCACACAAAATTCATGCAAAGGTACGGTCCCTAGGCCTGGCCTGTGATCAGGGCCATCTTCCCTGGCTGCCTGCAGCCAGCCCCATCCCCTCCAACCCACCCCCAGTTCCCCATTTGCCATCGGGTGATTGGAGCCTGCCGGCCAGGGGGAAGAACCAAGAGGTTAGCTGTTCTGCCCACTCACCAGCCCCGCCCTCACTACAGGTTGCCCTCTGTGTGTTGGGCAACTGGTAGGGCGGGGGCCTTGGCCTGGTGCTGCCCGCATTCCCTACCACCCACTCCTGGTTCCCTGTTTGCCATCAGGTGATCGGAGCCTGCTGGCCAGGGAAAGGGACCAAGAGGTGGTCAGTGCACCTCATCGTGACTGGTCAAGCAGTCCTTCTAGTCATTCCACTGTTAGAGTCAATTTGCATATTATCCTTTTATTATGTAGGATAGAGGCCTGATGCATGGGTGGGGGCTGGCCAGCGTGCCTTGATAAGGGCCCCAGATCGAGATGGTGCCACTGGGCAGTTTGCAGGCCAGCCATGCCCCTGGTTGAGGAAGGGGTCCTTGCTGGGGGGTGGAGCTGGCTGAGCAAGGGGCAGCAGTTGTTCTGATCTCTGGTCATTCTGGTCATTTCACCGTTTCAGTTGCTGGGCTTTTATTGTATAGAATATGCATGATCTGCTTTATTTCCATCCCCCTGCCATAGGTATCAGTGAGATTTCAGAGGTTGGGGTCTTTCTCAGTCTGAGTCTGAGTGAGGACAATATGAAACAAGGTCCTGCTGACCAGAGATGAACACAGGGAATGAGTGAGAACCACCCTATCTGCATTCAGTAGACTGTCTGCTCCCTCTGAAAAACAACTAAACCTTCTCAGAATAAAAAAACAAAAAATACCCACAATACCTAAGATCTAAACACCCTTCACTGAAGTGTTGTATTTCATTAAGCTTACATTGGCACTTAATGTACTTGAGATAACTGGGGTTATTACCACAGTAGAGCCATTCCTCTTCTGATGGATAAAAAGACAACTTTAAACTTGTCACAGTTTACATCTCTTACAACAAAGGATCAATTTAGAGTGAAGTGGAGAACGTGCATTTTAGTGAAGAAAGTGTATTTTGTAGTTACCTCGATCTGATTGAAATAAAGAGTTCATCCCTTACTACTTACGTGGTCTTAAAAAGCCACTTAGAGCCCTAGCTGGTTTAGCTTAGTGGATAGAGCATTGGCCTACGGACTGAAGGGTCCTGGGTTCAATTCCAGTCAAGGGCACATGCCTGGGTTATGGGCTCAATCCCCAGTATGGGGTATGCAGGAGGCAGCTGATCAATGATTCTCTTTCATCATTGATGTTACTCTCTCTCTCTTTCCCTCTCCCTTCCTCTCTGAAATATATATATATATATATATATATATATATCCACTTAGATAGTTTGAACAATTTACTTTTCTCATCCATAAAATGAGATAATAATATATATTTTTTCATACTGCTATGAGGAATAAATGAGATAACTAATCTCAAGTAACTAGCTCAAGTTAGTTGAGCTAGTCTGTCTATTCTCTTGACCTCATCTGATGCCTTCTGAAAATGAAGTATTCAAAGTACTGACTAGATAAGGAGTGGGAAAATTACAGCCCAAAGACCAACTCAGGCCCACTGCCTGTTCATGTAAATAAAGTTTTATTGGAACACTACCAAACTCATTCATTTATGAATTGTCTATGGTTTCTATCACACTGCAAATGCAGATGCCCTTAGTGGGAGGTTGGCTCCAGGGTATGTCTGGCCCGTCTCGCCCAGTCCCACCCCATTGGCCACCTTCTAATTACATAAAATGGAATGTTTCAAGTTGCAGAGGTCTCAACAAGTAAGGTGTGTTTAGTAACCCAAATAAATCTAGTCGTAGATGTATAAGCGTACACACCTAGGTTTATTTCTGGTGAATATCACACTACAAATGCAGAATTGAGTAGCTGTACCAGAGTCTGTATGGCTCGCAAACCCTAATATATCTACTTACTTCAGAAAAGTATTGCTGCCCTCTGGACGAGATTAATTTATAAGCTGGACAATTTAATTCCTCATATGAATCTAGTCGTGGATTTATTTTCCTAGAACAGGTCAATATGGTATTGTGTACAGTTGTAGATTAACACGTCCTCTGTGACGTGTTAATTGGAAACTTGAGGTTAAAAGATCACTGCCTTGGTGTGACATTGCCCAAGATTTTCCAATTAGTTATGCAGCAAACTAAAGGACAACCAAAAGTGATGCTCTAACTCTACTCCTGAATGTCCTAAATAAGCATTTGTGTATTCACTTGATTCATTCCACAAACATTTTTTCAAATGCCGATTTTATGCCAATGAATTGTGCTAGGCACTGAGGATATGAAGATAACAAGGTACAGTCTTGTATTCCAGATGCTCATAGTCTAGCAGAGTGGGGGAATATTGCAATAAATAACTACAATACAGTGAATTAACAGCTAATAGATGTATAAGCGTACACACTAAGAAAACTGTGGGAAGAAGGGAAGAGAAGGTGATATCTGAGCAGAACCTATTTGAGTCTTTGGCACAGAGCATCCCAGAGTGAGAAGCTCAGCACATGGACATATGGAAGCCGAAACCAACAAGAGCATCAACAAAGGATCTAGCAGACCTCAGTGTAGGTGGCGTGCTTTTGTTTGAGATTCCAGATAGCATCTTGGTCTGGATCCTGTTTGGATCCCTAGGTTTATTTCTGGTGAATATCATGGCATCTCTTTTGACTCAGAAGTTTGCTCCTCAATAATACCAACATTTATTCTTTGTTAGACAGGATTTACTTCTTGTTTCCCAGATCTGGACTTGCCCAGACCCATGCCTGCTTATCCCTCACCCCAAGCTTTAGATTTTCTCTTATCCTACTCTGATGTGCTCACCTCTATACTCACTTCTGACACAGATGTGCCAATGAGCTTTGCCCTGCTTATATTACCCCAATCTCAATTTGTTCCTGTTGAGTGTAGTGTTATAGAAAAGAAGGATTTTTTCAAGGAGCAAATGCCGACAGTTATCTATATATATAAAAGCCTAAGCAACCAGCCAGTAGCTATGACATGCACTGACCACCAGGAGGCAGGTGCTCAAGGGAGCTGCCAAGTGACAGCAACTTTGCAGAGTGCCCTCTCGTACTCCTGGACCCCTCGGGAGATGTTGGACTGCCGGTTTCAGCCTGATCCTCACAGGCCAGACTGAGGGACCCCACCTGCCAGAGGGACCCTGCTCACTCCGCAGATGCCCTTAGTGGGAGGTTGGCTCCAGGGTATGTCTGGCCCGTCTCGCCCAGTCCCACCCCATTGGCCACCTTCTAATTAATTTACTTTCAATGTGCATGAATTCGTGACTGGGCCTCTAGTAGTTACATAAAATGGAATGTTTCAAGTTGCAGAGGTCTCAACAAGTAAGGTGTGTTTAGTAACCCAAATAAAATTGATTTGGATTATGTATAGAATACAGAGCAGAGAGTGGATGATTAAATTGAAAAATGGAAAAAGGCCAGATTGTGGAGAATCTTAAAAACATGCAAGGAAACATGTACTTCATTCTGTGGCTAGTGGAGAACAATGCTAGATTTTAAACAGGGAGGCATATGATCTATTTACATCTTCAAATATTGCTCTAGAGGCAATGTGGTAGATGGTGGGAGAAGGAGTGGAGAGGCTTAAGGAGAAAGAAAGCAGTTACCTAGCCATTGTCATAGGTCAGGTAAGAAATGAGAGCCTAAATTTAAGAAAAGGAGAGACTACACTTGAGCTATATTTGGGAGACATTTCAGAATTTGAGCCAGCATCGATAGATGGTGAGGGCAAAGAAGCAGTTGAGGACAGTTCTCAAACTATCTCCATGAAGTCAAATTTATAGAATTTCCAACCATTGTGGACCACTACTTACTTTTCTGAAATAAAAGAAAATGACGATGTGCCCGGATGTTGCAAAAATGCTGTTTCTATAAGTTTCTGATATTTACTTTCAATTTCTGTCCTCATCTTGCTACAGTGGTGACTGTGGTCCAGCACTCACGTGGAGACCACACTTTGAATAGCACTGTTCTGGAAGGATGCCAGAGTTTCCAGCTTGGATGACAAGAGGGATGATGACTTTGGCCAAGTTAAGGAATGGAGAAGTGGACTGAGAGGTTGAGGATTTCTGCTTTGGACATGTTATTCTTGATGTCCCAGTGGAACACAGATGAAGAAATCCATGAGGCTGCTGGCAATTCAGACTGTGTTTCATTTGTAGAGAAAATCTCACATATGGTAGGTATTTAGTAAGGTTTTTGAAAAGCATAAATGGAATCAAACTTCACATTTAATTGTCTGAGGTAAGAATGCTGTGTCTGTTGAAACACACAATGGCGGGATATTAGGATAAATATCTAATATAGCTCCTCAGACTTCTGAGAAATTATATCACAACCTGAAAATCTGAATAAGAGGACTTAACACAGTGCATGACATGAAAAACTGACTTTTTCACCAAGGAAAATGGAATAAGGCAGACATTTTTTATCTCCGCTTCATTCATTCATTTTTTTTAGGACTACACTTCATATGTTTACTATGATGTAATGACTGGATCAAGTCTATTGAGGAATTACAGAAGTTGGGCAAGTTGTTTTGATATATGTTAGATTACTTTTATTTTAAACCCATATTCTGCCAGGAGAAGAAAAATTAATCTGCCTTTTATCCAAAGTTGTATCTAAATAACTGGAATCTTACAGAGTGCTGCTGGCACGGTGTGGGTTCTCTGATTGTTGGTGGCCAACTGTCCTCCCTGCTCTACATTGTCACCCCAATGACCCTTATCGTCAGGGCCCAAGCACCCATCCACAGTGCTTGCTGCTGTAGTACCTCTGGTTCTGATCTCACAATCTCTCAGGTTGAACTTTCCCCCCAGCCATTTCTGACCCCACCTCCTTGCCTAATGAAGTCAGGGAACCCCATGGGACAAAGACCTTCCACTACAATTGTGCTACTTGTAAGTGCTTGAGAAATCACTGAATTATTTTGTACACTGTATTATGAAGCAATTCATTCCACAGTCTCGACCAGCAGTCTCTTCCAACAATCTCGACCAACAACCTCTTCTGCATACCTATTATGTTCCAGGCCTTGTTCTAGACTCTTAGGAAACCTCAGTGAACAAAACTGACAAAAATCCCGACTTCATGAAGCATGCATTCTGAATTGAGGAAATAAATGGTAAAAATTAAGCATAAAAATAAGTTGAATTATATAGTATGTTAGCATTTAATAAGTGCTATGGACTAAAATAGAGTAGGGTAAAGAGAATGAAGAGTGCAAGCTGGAGGGGTTGGTTTGAAATTTTGAATAGGCTTATCAAAACAGAGCTCATTGAGAAGATAATATTTGAGCAAAGACTTGAGAGAGGTGAGGAAGTGTGTCAAGTAAGTAGCTGAGAGGACATTCCAGGCACAGGGAACAACATGTGCAAAGGACTGAGGACAGGAGTGATCCTGCTTAAGAAAGAGAAGAAATCCACTGAGGCAGAGTACAGTGAGCCAGGTTGAAAAAAGCAAGAGATGGCTTCAAGTCTCGGCTACTGTGAATAACACTGCAATGAACATAGGGGTGCATATATTCTTTCAACCATAAAAAAAGAAGGAAATCTTACCCTCTGCAACAGCATGGATGGACCTTCATTATGCTAAGTAAAATAAGTCAGTCAAAGAAAGACAGGTATCATGTGATTTCACTCATATGTGGAATCTAATGTACAAAATAAACTAACAAAGTGGAAACAGACTCATAGATAGGGAACAGATGACAGCTGTCAGAAGGGAGGGGTATTGCGGGCTGGGTAAGAAAGGTGAAGGGATTAAGAAAAACAACAATCCATAGATGCAGACAACAGCATAGTGATTACCAGAGAAGTAGGACACACCTCCAGCTCTGCATCCTGCTCCTCATGTTGTCCATCAGGTGTTACAGGAGGAGCCACATCCACCTCGTGGGCTGGTGCTGGAGTCAGAGGAGGACAAAAGGGCACCCAGGTGCCTGCATTTCCATCTGTTCCCAAAGTGAGAACAATTCTAGCGCCTAGGGCCCACGAAAGGATGTGCTCCCACTGGCAGTCAAGCAGAGGCGTGGTCTTAGGAGGTCTTTGCTCCTGGCCAGGCTCTAGGGGTGCTCCCTTTGTGTCTGGCAACAGCCTCTCCCCATAAGTTCACGTGGACTTCCCCAAACCTTCCGTCCGGACACCTCCCCACTTTCTCACCCTCGGGGCCTTGAGCTGGGCCCTCCACAGGCAACTCCTCCTCTGAAGCAGGAACCTGCATGGGCTCCAGAGAGGGTTCTTTATCCAGCGTTGGTGGGGCCTCAGTTTCCTCTGGGGCCGGCCCTGGCTGCAGCTGGAGAGGCTGCTGGAGTTGGTGAAAGCTCAGGAGGACGACACACCTCCAGCTCTGCATCC
Organism: Myotis yumanensis; assembly: GCF_028538775.1. Classification (NCBI taxonomy): domain Eukaryota; kingdom Metazoa; phylum Chordata; class Mammalia; order Chiroptera; family Vespertilionidae; genus Myotis; species Myotis yumanensis. The sequence continues at coordinate 139,788,680 of NW_027223752.1, forward strand.
TGCTCCTCATGTTGTGCATGAGGTGGTAAAGGAGGAGCCATATCCACCTCCTGGGCCGGTGCTGGAGTTGGGAGAGGAGAGAAGATCACCCATGTGCCTGTATTTCCATCTGTTGCCCAAAGACAGAACACGGGGCACATTTCAGGAACCACTGCAGAATGTGCTCCCCACCCGCAGTCCAACAGATATGTGCTCTGAGGCCGGTCTTTGCTACTGGCCAGGATCTGGGGGTGCTCTGGAAACAATCCCTCCCCAGAAACTTGCCTGCACACCCCCCACCCGCCCCCTCTCCTCACCCTTGGGTTCTGCCTCCTTGGGTTCTTCCTCGATGGGCTCTAGGTCTTCCCTCCTGGTGTTGAATATTGCCATCCTGGTGTTGGGACTGAGCGGCTTCGAGGTTAGAAGTTTGCGGAGCCCGGGCTGCTTCGGTGGAGGAGTCCTCCTCCATCCACCCACGGGCCTTGGGTCCCCAGAACCCCTGGTGGCCACTCTGACTTCAGGCCTCTCCTGGTCCTCCGTGCTGTGCCTAACCATCCCCTCAAGGGGTCAGGGGTCTTCCTCCACCACCAGATGCTGCACATTGACCTGGGTGGAGCTCTGCAATGACAGTGACCAGCAACAGGTCAGGAGGCCTCAAGCCTGGCCCAAGTCCCTGCTGCTTCTTCTGCCCCCTGGACCTTCTGCTCCCGGATCAGGCCCAGCCCTGTGTCTCACAGACCTCCACCCAGGGGAAATGAGAGTCACCTCCAGGGCTCAGGATAGACCTCAGGCAGAGGGCGCCGCTCACACTCCATGTCCACCCAGCCAGTCTTGACCTGGGCTGCAAACATGACTGGTCCTGACCCCCCAACCCAACCTGTTCCTATTCCAGGCAGGCCCTCCCCACGTGAACCCCCCTTCTACTGCCCCCACCAACACAGACACACACACACACACACACACACACACACACGGAGGGGACAGGGCTGCTGAGGTGGGAACAGAGTGGTGGCCTGGCCTGAAAAAAACTGCCCTAAGCCTCCCTGTGTTACCTCCGCATCCCGCCAGGCAAAGGGCCACAGGCGTCGTCTGGGCTGGGCCCGGATCCAGCGGCGGGCACGTCTAAATACACTCTCATCGCTGCCTCTGTTGAGGCCTCGGCCTCGGCACAACTGGGAGACAACACGAAAACATGGTGTCCTCTCCAATGTCTCTGTCCGAGTGAGACGGGAAGGGGCAGTTATAGAATGTGGTGCGTGGTTACCAGGTTCTGTTGGGCTCCATCGTCAGGAAGTGAGGTCACCTGTGGGTCCCCAACCCCCAGCATCTCCTCAGACATGAGCAGTGACCTCACTTCCTGATGCCAGAGCCCAACAGAACCTGGTAACCCCGCACCACATTCTATAACTGCCCCTTCCGTCTCACTCGGACAGAGACCTTGGAGAGGACACCATGTTTTCGTGTTGTCTCCCAGTGTGCCGAGGCCGAGGCCTCAACAGAGGCAGCGATGAGAGTGTGTTTAGACGTGCCCGCCGCTGGATCCGGGCCCAGCCCAGACGACGCCTGTGGCCCTTTGCCTGGCGGGATGCGGAGGTAACACAGGGAGGCTTAGGGCAGTTTTTTTCAGGCCAGGCCACCACTCTGATCCCACCTCAGCAGCCCTGTCCCCTCCGTGTGTGTGTGTGTGTGTGTGTCTGTGTTGGTGGGGAGGGCCTGCCTGGAATAGGAACAGGTTGGGTTGGGGGGTCAGGACCAGTCATGTTTGCAGCCCAGGTCAAGACTGGCTGGGTGGACGTGGAATATGAGTGGTACCCTCTGCCTGAGGTCTATCCTGAGCCCTGGAGGTGACTCTCATTTCCCCTGGGTGGAGGTCTGTGAGACACAGGGCTGGGCCTGATCCGGGAGCAGAAGGTCCAGGGGGCAGAAGAAGCAGCAGGGACTTGGGCCAGGCTTGAGGCCTCCTGACCTGTTGCTGGTCACTGTCATTGCAGAGCTCCACCCAGGTCAATGTGCAGCACCTGGTGGTGGAGGAAGACCCCTGGCCCCTTGAGGGGATGGTGGGCCACAGCACAGAGGGCCAGGAGAGGCCTGAAGAGTGTGTGGCCACCGAGGGGTCTGGGGACCCAGGGCCTGTGGGTGGATGCAGGAGAATTCCTCCACCGAAGCCTCCCAGGCTCCACGAACCTCTAACCTCGAAGCCACTCAGTCAGAACACCAGGATGGCAATTTTCAAAACCAGGAGGGAAGACCTAGAGACCATCGAGGAAGAGCCCAAGGAGTCAGAGCCCAAGGGTGAGGAGGTGGGGGGCGGGGGGTGTAGGGAAGAAATGGATGGGGGGAGTGCAGGCGAGTTTCTGGGGAGGGATTGTTTCCAGAGCACCCCCAGAGCCTGGCCAGTAGCAAAGACCGGTCTCAGAGCACATATCTGTTAGACTGCGTGTGGGGACCACATCCTGTGGTGGGTCCTGAAATGTGCCCAGTGTTCTGTCTTTGGGCAACAGATGGAAATACAGGCACATGGGTGATCTTCTCTCCTCTCCCAACTCCAGCACCAGCCCAGGAGGTGGATGTGGCTTCTTCTTTACGACCTGAGCCTCACTCTAAAGAGCAGGATGCAGAGCTGGAGGTGTGTCCTCCTTCTGAGCTTTCACCACCTCCAGCAGCCACTCCAGATGCAGCTGAGGAGACAGGGCCGGCCCCAGATGCAACTGAGGCCCCATCACCGCTAGATGAAGAACCCTCCCTGGAGTCCATGCAGATTCCTGCCTTGGAGAAGGAGCTGCCTGTGGAGGGCCCAGCTCAAGGGCCGCTTTTTCAATGTGTTCGCCCTATTCTCCATTGTGTGATTTGGGTTGTGTATTCATTTTTCTTATTTGAGGTCTTGCTTTTATTATTTTATTATTGTTATTTTTAGTTTTCATTATTCCATTATATAATACATTGTAAGTAATAAAGAAATATATTTTAAATCGTGATTGTTCATATTTTAAATGCTATTGTTCATGTATTAATTTCCTGGGCATGAAGGTTTAGTCATGATGCTGTATAAGCATCACCACTGTCTAGTTGCAGGATGTCCCATCATCCCAAACGGAGGCCCTGCAGCAAAAGAACTCACTCCCCACTCCTCCTGCCCCTGATCTGATTCTTGTCTCTGCCCCTTACCTATTCCCTAGAAATGGAATCTCACAATAAGTGCTTTTGTGTCAGCTCCCATATTTATCTGTTTTTATCTGAAATAACATTTTTGCTATTAGAAGGGGAATTCGTAGATGGATTAGAGGTTAGATGGAGGAAAGAAAGCCCTTTCAGTAAGCATGTGCATCATCTCAGGGTAGAGACCACTGCACTAAGTGTGACCCCAGGGCCAGAAGCCAGTCAGGCAATGGCTGTCGCTTCCTGTGCCCAAAACAACTACAAAAATGCAGAAATCTGGGAAGACAAACCACAAGCTGGAAAGCATTCCACACAACGTTAGGCCCAGGTGTGTCAGCCCTGTGGTGCAGAAAACTCTCAAAGGTTGTTGTTTTCTAAAGGGACAAAGGCAAACACATGCACTTCCAACATGAGAGGCAGTGCACAGGCCTCTACATGCCAGAGATGCCCCACCACCCAGATCAGGCTTCTGGGGTGGTGGGAACCATCCCTGGGGACAAAGTAAGGCAGCAGAGACCCCAGCAGATGCCCTGGGGAGGAAGGGGAAAGCCCCTCCTCTGGGAGAACAGTGTACAGGACCTGCCAAAGTCCCACAGGGGCACACCTGCACTGGCAGGGCTCCCCCGAGGAGGTCCCCCCACAGAAATTGTTGCACAATTGTTCATGAGATGTATTTTTGAGACTCCTAGTCAGAGCATTGATGAAATAGGCAGAAATTTGAAAAAGTACTGAGGTCCATGGAGAGGGGATGGGACCACCAATCTTGGTCCATGTGGATAAGCGAAACTAAGCAGGTGCTCAATTCAGTGCAGGGGTCTCTACGTGTCAACAGATGAAGAATTCAGGGGTCCTCTCACATGAGACACATGGACCAACGTCCTTTAATTGAGGATCTCACCCATTAAACCCCTTACATCTGATTTCAACCGGCAGACATGCATATGTGCATGTGAGTATGCCTGTGACAGACATGAGAGAGGCAGATGTGAAAGATACACACTGGGCCACAAGTGATGGTCAAGTCATCTCTGGTTTGGGACTTGCAAATCTATCTACTCCTTGAGTTGATTTTTTTGTGTAATGCATGTATGACTTTGATAGTTCTGATAATATTAATGTCATATGTTCAATGTTATCCATATATCATTTATCTATGGCGTAAAGTACGCTATTTAGTTTTTAAAATTTAAAATCTCTGATGATGCGGCAACATTAGAAAGTTCAGAGTAGGACATTCCCTTGAACATCAGTCTTCTCACCGATTTGCACATGAGCCACAGATTCTGGGAAAGTGTTCTCAAGAAAGGATATGGCAAAGAAGGGGTATCTAAATATATTTAAAAAAAACAACAGCAACTCTTAATCCTCAAAAATTAGGAAATAAAAAAAAACAATTTTAAAATGGGCATGAGTCCTGGACAGTCATCTCACCACAGAAGATACACAGATGGTAGGGGATGCATGATGGCTAGGAGTAGGTGGAAGGTACACTCATCTCCTCCCAGGACCAAAGGTGAATGACAGCTAAATTATAGAACAAGCAACCTGAACAAGCAAATGAAGACTACTTGGACATAAGCCTTATAACCAAGGGTTAGAGACAAAACCAAACCCAGGGTCGTAGGAAAGAGACCTGAAAAGGGCTGGCCCCACACCCTTGTGTGGCAGTAGAGAACCTTCGGGAATATTTCAGTTGCAAAGGTAGCCCCTGAGGAATGAGGTGTCTCAATCCCTCACTGGGGTCCTCATTCCCGAGCACCAGACCTGGGAAGAGGCAGAGGCATAAAAACTGCCTGTAAAAATCAGTGGGGATTTCATCCACCAGGGAGATACTGGAGGTCTAGTGAAAAATCAGGTGTCTTCTTAAAGGGCCAGCACACAAAATGCCTTTTGCAGGCGACACTCATCTCAGGCTCCAGCAGAGAGATTGGGGCTGAAAGCAGACAACCTGCCAGCTTCTGCTTCACCAGCAAGGTAAATTCTGCAAGGAGAGAGTACTCCAGGGAGAAGGGTCCGTAGGAATTGTGGGTGCCATTGGTTGATTGTGCTGCTGGGGCAGGAGACATGGGCTTCGTGAAGGGTAAGGTTTTCTTGGGAAGAGAAGGCAGCTGTTTCTTTGGAGCCGTGCATGGAGGGCTGGTCTTCCTGTCCCCAATCCCTGTCTTCTCTTCACTGTCATGTGGTTTGTGTCCTGACCTTGCAGACCTGCTCCAGAAGGGGTTCATAACGTGTGCTCCGCACAGAGAGGTGCAGCCGCCTGCGTCATCCAACTTCCCTTCCCAAAGTCATGTTACCTTCCTCCTGCAGCTCCCACAGTCTCCTGGCTGAGGGCTGCCTCTCTGGGGGGCTCAAGGGTGCATGCAGGAGGCAGCCGATTGATGTATCTCTCTCTCTCTCTCTCTCTCTCTCCAATAAAAACATTTCTTTTTTAATTTTAAGTGTGTGGAAAGCCTCAGGTGGGGTGAGGGCTAGGCGGTGGGGACAAGGGAGGGTAGGAAATGGGGACATCTGTAATACTGTCAAACATAAATAAATAAATAAATAAATAAATAAATAAATAACTCTTTTTTTAAAAGTGCCTTCAAAAAGGCAATGGGGAGGGGTGGTTTGGTTTGTGCTTTTACTCTGAGTGAAATGGGGAATTCATGGAGAGTTTTGACCAAAGTTGTGATATAACCTGACAGATTGTAAAGGAGCTGCTCTGGTTGTTGTGTTGAGAACAAACTCTTAGGGGGAAGATTGGGGCAAGGAGTTCCCCATTGGAGGTATTTTAGTAGCAGTGGATGTGGAGAGAAGTATTTGGACTCTGGATATATTTTGACTCTCTTGTTGGATTGGATACAAGGTGTAAGAGTTGAAAATGATGCCAAGTTTTTGCCCTGAACACTAGAGGGATGGAAGTACCATCAGCTGAGCAAAGAGGTTTGGTGAACCATTGCTTTTGCTCCTAGGCCAATGTTTCTACACATTGGTATTCCCGGTGCCAAAACACAGTGCCTAACACTGGGTAGGCAGAAAATACATGCTGAGCAGACAAATGAGGAAATGGATGACTAAATACAATCCCCACGGGGCAGGCAACCTGAGTCTTGCTGCTTTCTTGGATTCTATCCAAGAAGCCCAGGTCAAAATTTCTCTCAGCTTTCAAGTTCCCTAAAACTCTCTGATGTTCTTTCATCCATTTCATGCCTATCGAGGGATGTCCAGCCTGGTATAGGTTTAGAGTAATGGCCCTCTCTCAGAGACACATATCTTTGCTCTCTTGCTTCCATTCTAACTATCCTTTTCCATCCCTCAGTCCAGACCATCTTAACTATTTCCAGGAATAAGAAAAACTGCCCGGGTTGATTTTTTTCCAATTCAAAAGACTTTATGCTTTTAAAATGCCCAAGTTAAGAACTATACTCTTATTCTCTGAGTTTAGATCAACTCATCCAAATGTAACAGGACAATGTTTTAATTTATTAACCAGGGCCAGAGCACTGATTGAACCAGGGAAAGGCAAGAGGTGCAAGGGGATGCCAAGAATGAAACACACCAGTTAATATATCAAATATTATACTGCTACATTTTAATTGTTTAGATGAAACAGATTTGTCCTTACAATAGGCTTTGTCTACACAATCATCTTATATTTGTTATTAGCTTGCCCATTGATCCAGAGTAAATTAGTCTGATGGTATTTAATTAAAACACATTCTGTCCATAAAATTATGCAAACTGGAACAATGTTGAGACTGGTCATACTGCACAAGCTAATAATTAGACATTGTCTATGTCACTTTCTGAACTTTCAGAGAGAACATTAAACAGTAAGGCATGTGTTAATGGTAAAACATTTCCATCAGAAAATGCCTGGCAGGAGACTTGAGGGGAAAGGATCAAAAGTACACAGTGATGAAAATGAAATATGAAGGATATTTCTGAAGAAAGAAGAGAGAAAAAAGAAGTACTTCAACAGTGGGACAGGATGTCCTATTAAATTCTGCCAGGGTTAATATCCTATCCAATTAATTATTTTTTATATGTTGATCTTTATGTCTTGTTTGTGAAGATACCAAATCTTTATGAGCTCATTAAATAACAATAGATTCTTTAACTCATGAAGGAGAATCCCTGAAACCCTTAAAAATTCCAGAAAGGCCATTATAATATATCATTTTCCCTTACCATGTAGTTTCATATCATTGCAAAATTACATGTAAATGCTCCAACTCTCACTTGATGAGCAGTTCCTGCCCTGGCTGAAGCACTTATTGAATCTATTTCACAAATTTTGCTTTTACTAATTTGCATAAGGAACATATGGCCAGCTTGTTTATTTCATAGATTCTATTCACCAATGAATTTAACATTTCTTACTTTATCCAAAAGGTCTATTTTCTGGCTAAGAACTAATACTTTCTTAGTCTCCTTCACTTACCTCATAATTCTAGAAGTTGTCTTCATATCTGGCATCACTTATCTATTTTCTGGCAGAAGAAACAAATTTTTCACAGGCACACAAAATGATAAGTTGAACTGTACACCACCCCTAAATGCACACATTCTGGGCTTCACACTGGCTCTTGGCCACATTAGGCTCTAAGAGTTGGCTGGGTAGCTCAGTTCTTTAGATTATTGTATGATACACCAAGGTGGCAGGTTCAATCCCCCATTAGGGCACATACAAGAATCAACCAATGAATACATAAATAAGTGGAACAACAAATCAATGTCTCTATCTATCTATCTATCTATCTATCTATCAAGATATCTATAAAATCAATCAATAAAAAAATTTTAAAGGGTCTGAGTCCTCTGTTCCCTAGCCCCTAGGATTCAAATTAATCTCTCAGCAAAATTGCAAATTATTTCATGTCATGAATTTTTGTGTCACTGGCAAAGAGACAACCACAAATGTTAAATTCATGAAGACAAAGATTCTACTCTTCTTTCCTTTGAAAATAGAACAATTTATTTGAAGTGACCATATAAGAGGTCATATCAGGCTAAATTTGAAGAGCAAATCTTTCATTCATTGAACAAAAAATCAAGATAATCTTCTAGACACTAGGAATCATGCAGAGATGATTCTCCCATGGCCTCTATCCCCAAGGGCCATATAGTCTGCCTTGAAACTTAACTTTTCATTCAACAAATGTTTGTTAAACAATTGCTATGTGCCAATCAGGTTCATAGTTACTAGGCACATAGCTGTGAACAAGATAGGCAATGCTCCTGCTTTACTGCAGGCAAACGATAAACAAACAGATAAATAAAAACAGTTGCTAATGATAAGTGTTATGATAAAAATGCAGCAGGGCTGGTGTGGCTCAGTTGGTTGGGTGTCATGCACCAAAAGGTTGTCAGTTCTATTTCTGGTCAGGGAACATGCCTAGGTTGTGGACTTGAACCCCAGTAGTGGATATACAGGAGGCAGCCAATCTATGGTTTGCTCTCACATCAATGTTTCTCTCACTCTCTCTCCTTCTCCCTTTCTCTCTCTCTAAAAATTCAATAAAAGTATTTAAAAATAAATAAAAAGAAAATGTAACAGGGTATTGTAATCAAGAATAACCAGAGAACCTTTTTAAAATTAAATCAGAGATCAGGTTAACTATGGTCTATGCCATATCCTGCCTGAAGTTTTGTTTTTATATGGCCTGTGGGTTAAAAAATGTTTCTACATTTTTAAATGTAAAAAAGATCATTAGCTTTCCATGAGAAAAGTTGCTTAAAGTGTTAAAGACATTGTCTCTTGGCCTACAAAGCCTAAATTCTTCACTATCTGGCCCTTTATCAGAAAAGCTTGCAGACCCCTTGCTTAGGTGGCAGGGAAAGGACTTTCTGTGAAGGATATGCTCAAACTGAACTAGTTGGCAAGAAAGAATCAGCCACAGGGAGATGTGGGGAGAACCAATGCCAGTACAAAGATCTCATAGTGGAAATGGCATTGACATAGTCAAAGAAGAAAAAGAAGGCTAATGTAGCTGGAGGGTACAGTGGAAGAGCTCAAAGATAAAGTAGGGACAATGTGAAGGAGCTAAACTGTGCAAACCAGACCTGGGTAAGATGATATTAAATTCAAAATACAGTGGGGCCTTGACTTAACGAGTTTAATTCGTTCCGTGACGGAGCTTGTAACTCAAATTACTCGTATGTCAAATCTTAAAGTGAACGAGTGAGACACGTGATGCTGGGCTGATGTTGTGGCTTTCACTGTGACGTTCGCTGCGCCAACTAGCAGTGGGGTATCTGAAGCTGGCTCATAACCCGAATTTTAGCTCGCAACTCAAAGCTAAAAATTGGCCGAGAGACGGCTCGTATCTCGAAAAACTCGTTAGTCGGGACACTCGTAAGTCAAGGCCCCACTGTACTACAAAGGTAGCAAATGGCAGTCCTTGATGGCTACGTGGTACTTCATACTGCCCATGTGCCCTAATTGATTTTAACAGTCTTCGATGATGGTAGTTCAGCTGTTTCATATTTTCTAATTTACAGAAAAGGCTTCTCTACTACCCCCATGTACTAGAAAATATCTTAACTTCTGGAGGTAAATCTGTAAGGAAAATTCCTGGAAGTGGGTCAAATACTAGGGATATTTTTAAGTGTGACAGTAAAGTGGGTGTTATGGAAAAGAGTGGGAGAAGGGAAAGAGGAGGGCATCTGTGGGAAAAATGATGTGAGTAGGAACCTTGTTGACACACCCGGGGCAGAGTGCCGACACTGGGAGTACTGGAGCAAAAACAGTGTTATTTAATTGGAAAAGAAGTAACATTGGTAACGTTGCTTTATAGAACATATAGTCCTGATATCTATGGAACCAATTCAGATAAAGTGGATGACCAGCGCTTACATGTTCCCTGCTTCTGTGACTGACCTGCAATTAAGGGGGAAGAAGTAATTATTCTTTTTCATTTCCTGATGCTTTTATTTATTTATCTATCTATCTATTTATTTATTTATTTATTTATTTTGTTAATTCTCACCTGGTAATATTTCCCCCCACTGATTTTTAGAGAGACTGGAAGGGAGGGGGAGAGACAGAGAGAAACACTGATGTGAGAGAAACACATCAATTGGTTGCCTCCTGCACTTGCCCTGACCAGGGCCAGCAATCAAGTCTGCAACTGAGGTACATGTCCTTGACCAGAATCTAACCCGGGACCCTTCAGTCTGTGGGCTGAAGTTCTATCCACTGAGCCAAACCAGCTAGAGCCCTGATGCTTTTCTTAAGAGTGGTCTTGTCTTCAGAAGATGTGGTAGTGAGGAAAATGGGAATGTTCTGAGTAGAAGACCAACTGAAATGCTTAGATTGATCACGTAAATGTAAATGATGACCTTTCTTACTCCTGACTTCCTCAACCTCAGCAGTTTGACACACATAAATTGAGCTTCTGTCGTGATGTGGAACTGCAGTTCTGAGATTTGGGGAAAATAATATATTAAGTTCTTGCCCTCAGTAAGCTTATAGCCTAGTTGGTTTCCCTGGGAAGTGTTAGTGGGCTCCTTCTTGGTAGGTCTCAGTCCATTTCCAACCCTGTGCTATAGCACTTCCCTCACACATTTACCACTAATTGTCCAAAAGATCACCCCCACTGTCAGCATCTAAAGGGTATTAATTCCATTCTACACATATCCTTTCCCAAGTGCCCAGCCTACCTACAAGGTGGAAGGTACATATTGAATGAATAAACAGGCAAGCAAATAATAAATATGATCCATGGTCATTTTACAGATGCCACAGAGGAGATAAACACACTCACCTGTTTCCTATCCATCTCTGGTGACAATAAAATAACCTGTCAACTCAGCTCATCCTGTGGGGGCTGGGTTGGCGGGGGGAATCAGTTTATCAAACTTGTCAAAGTTGATCAATCTCTCCATTTAAACTGCTATTCTAGTTCTTCCACCAGAAGATAAATCTCTCTGGGCTCCAGTTTCTCTCCTGAGAAGCCACAAGAGCAGTGCAAATAGCAATCATCTGGAGCCAGTGACCAGGGTTCTGAACACCGGCCCCACCATTTACCTAGGCAGTTTCCTCTGTAGCCCATTCTTAAGTAAATTGAGGATCAAAACATTAACCTCACAAAATGTGGTCCTGATTAAAGGAGAATATGATTAGCATAAAACCTAGAACATAGGAGACATTGAATATAGATTTAGTTCATCTCATTTGCATGCTCAATAAGCATGCCCTTCTCCATTTCTTAGCTAGATGGCAGCTTCTTGAAGGCAGAGCCCAGGTACCACAACGTTGTGTCCTATTTCAATTCTGAGCACATGAAAGATGGTGGCTACTTCATAAATGTTTGCTAAAAGTTAGAAGAAAAGACCTCAATAAGCTGAAGAGTTTCATTTCTACATTTCTGTTATAAAATAAAATTTAACATCTTCTGGTCATAAAACGTATGTGATCATTGTATACAATTTTTTAAAAAAGGATAAATATACAGAAGAGAATTAAAGTCACTTATTATTCCAAATCATAAAATAGAAATAATATCTGAAAATGTTTTTGTCTATTTCCAGTCTTGTTTTTCCCATACACTTTTGTATGTATATATATTTCTTTATAAAAATAGTCATATTTTTCCTAGTGGTTTATAACATGATTTTACTTCTCTGCTTTACATTACTAGTATAAGTATCCTCTAATGGCTCTGTGGGGGGGTTTTTTAAAACATGTTTTTAATGGTGAAATAATATTTTGTTGTACCATAAATTATTTACCATTTTTCAACTGTTGGACATTTACACTGTTTCACTAACTTTTACTACATATTTTAAATAATGCTAAGCTGGTTTAATCTCATGTATAAATATTTAACCACATCTGTGATTATTCTGTGATAGTTTTGCAGTCCTGGGAGATCATCTAGTATAGTAGTAAAACAAATTCCCAATTCCTTCCTCAGTTAAAAGTCAAGCTTTACTGCAAACCACATCTATGTGTCCTTAGGTAGCTACTTAACTTTTCTGAGCCTCAGAATGTGTAAAAGGAGAAGACATTTCTATTGGTGCATATTTATGAGCATAAGTTTACCAGTGGGTGATATCTTATCTAATAAAAGAGAAACATGCAAATTGACCATGCCTCCACTACACCCACAAGCCAATCAGTAGCAAGTATGCAAATAAACCCAACCAAGATGGCAGCGGCCACAGAGCTGGAGCCAACAGGAGGCTTGGGTTGCCCCTGGCAATGGAGGAAGCACCTGCCCTGGCTGGCTGTGGGCTCCGCTCAAGGCCACAAAGTTTCCATTATAAAAGATAAATAAATCCCAGATACCTGCTTCCAGCCACTGTGGCCTCCGCTCAAGGAGGGTCTGGAAGCCTGTGTTGCCCGGGGTGTGGCCAGCCTGCAAACAGCCCTCAGCCCCTCACCCAGGCTGGCCAGTCACCCCAGCGGGACCCCCCATCCTGAAGTGGGTGTGGCCAGCCTGAAAACAGCCATCAGCCCCCCTCACCTAGGCTGGCCAGGCACTCCAGCAGGGACCCCCCAACCTGAAGGGGGTGTAGCCAGCTTGAAAACAGCCCTCAGCCCTTCACCCAGGCTGGCCAGGCCCCCCCAGCGGGGACCCTCTCTCCATGGGGGCATGGCTGGCCTGCAAACCACCACAGACCCCTTGCCCAGGCCACCCCATGCCCCAGGGGAACCCCCACCCTGATCCAGGACACCCTTCAGGGCAAACCAGCCTGCCGGAAGCTGGTCCATCCTTGCTGCTTGACACAGTCGCTGCAGGAAAGAAACATCTGCACAGCATATGTTTCAATGGACCTGGCGTATATAGCATACTGTTCTTAATATGTTTGCTCCCTTTAGCGCCATGTGTTTTAACCAAGGTCTCCTCTCCAAGAAAGGTTGTTTCCCCAGGTGGGGATCTTTCCCTGAGGTTAGGGAGGGGATACAACCCCTTAATTAAGTGCCAGGCGGGTAGTTAAGCTACATAATCTTTACTCCCTAGAATGGAGATAAGAAACGCCCTAACCTTTGTAATAGAAATTGACAGGATTAAAATCGGCTGGTATAAATACGGATGTAACAAGACAATAAAGATCAGATCCTCATCAGATCCTCATCAGCTCCTAACCAGAACTCCGACCAGAACTTTGGCTGGAGATCCTGGCTAGAGGTCCTGACTAGGCTGCTGATCAACTGAAGGCTGTCTTCGTGTCATTCCTTCTTCGCTGACTCTGTCCACACCTTTGGGGACCCCTGGACCCACTGGGATTGGACCCCAGCACCAGCCAGCCCCCACCCGTACACCAGGCCTCTATCTATACTAATAAAAGGGTAATATGCTAATTAGACTGGGAAACCTTCCAGGAGACCTTCCAGACATTTTTCTGGACAAAGCCATGGTGGCGGGGCCAAGGTAGAGGCGGTTAGAGGCCAAGAGGGGAGGGCAGTTGGGGGTGATCAGGCTGGGTGGGGGGCATTTGGGGGCAAGCAGGCCGGCAGCGGGGAGCAGTTGGAGGCTAGCAGGCCGGCAGGCAGAGTGGTTAGGGGCAATCAGACAGGCAGGCAGGCAGGTGAGCGGTTAGGAGACAGCAGTCCTGGATTGCGAGAGGGATGTCTGACTGCCAGTTTAGTCCTGATCCCTGTAAACTGGCAGTAGGACATCTTTTGAGGGGTCCCAGATTGGAGAGGGTGCAGGCCGGGCTGAGGAACACCCCCTCCCCCATGCACGAATTTTGTGCACTGGGCCACTAGTAATTAAATAAAACAAAAAAGAGTGAATGAATCATATCAAATAGATCATGTCTATACACCCACACTAGGCCAGCCCTTACTTTCAATACCAGGACACCTATTTTTAGTGGAGTTGAAACATAAACAAGTATTCATTTCAGAGGTTTTAGACATTTTCTTTGAGGTGATGATTGCTTATGCATTCAAATAGATGAGGAAAGGGGAGACACAAGTGGTAGGTATATTTCGCCCAGTGCCGTTAACTGAGTGATTCTGTTAATTAATATACTACGTCCTAAAGGTGGATAGAGTTGATTGTCTGCATTACAAGATGGGGTTAATGCTAAGGATTTGAGACAAATTGCACTTAACCTCCCGAACCCTGGATGAAGAGGGAGATGGATGTTTGCTTTTGGTCATTCCAGCCTTTTCATTATCTGAATCAATAAGTACTCTTTATAGCTTTGAGTCATGTTTCTAATTAATACTTCTCCTGGCCCTGGCTTACAAAGTAAAATATAATTCAAATTATATTTGTAAATTCCAACAAGCTTTCTGGGCTCACGCCATCTCAATAAAATAGTTTAAATGCCACTGCTTGTTAAAAATGCTTTCTGTATGCCAAAATATTTATACTAACAAATTTAAATTACATTTGAAAAGAAAGAGTACTTTCAATCTATGAATTTATTATATAATGCTATTATATATAGTGGGTATAAGTAGGTTCATAACTAATAGGGAAAAACATATCCATACATGTTAAGAACTTCAAAATAAAAATTAATAGGCAAGTGTGATGATTCTGAAAGGACAGTGTAGGTGACATGTGGAATCCAAAAATAATTTATTCAGAAAAATAATCACCCACAAAAATCCCTTGCTTTGCCAAAGTACAGAAATCAAAACACAGCAAAGTGAACATTGGCCCTGAGTTTTGCCCAAACATCTAAAATAACCACACAGTATTAAAGCGAAATTTTAAACCCCAAATTGTGAACTTCTGTATGTGAAATAGAAGAGTCTCTGTAAGGGATAAGTATTAGTGAGAAATCTTTTCTTTTGCTTGGAAAAGGCATTGGGATACTTGAATTGAAGATTAACAGTTCAGTTCAAGTATCCCCAATCCTTTGTTCTGGGTGTAACCATAGTGCCTACTCAACACATTGCTTGAGTGAGTCATGCACATCTTTTGATTGGTTATTTGCTGCGCTGCAATGATTACCCCACTAGACCATAAATGCCATGGAAGCTAAACCTTAGATCCTTTTCTGTCTCTATGTCATGCCACCTTGTTTAATTTGCTGTGGCTGCACTCCAGGTTTACCCAGAGCTGCTCAGTCCATACTTAACTGTTGGAACCTAAACTAGAAAAAAAAAAGCACATGGACCTCAATTATCTTTTTAATGGAGAAACTTATAAACTTTATTGAGTGACATTAAAGAGACTAAATAAATGGAATACCAGTCCATATCTATGGATATTAGAAAGCAAAAGCATAAAGGTATTAGTTATTGTGAAACTGGTTTATAGACCAGTGTATAAAATGTAAATAAAAATAAAATGAAAATCCAAATATAGCAGTTATTTTGTGAAACTTGAAAGCTAATTCTAAAATTAAACCATCAATGAGATACAACCACAATCATCAGATTAGCTAAAATTAAAATGTCTGACAATAATAAGTGTTGGCAAGGGCATGGAGGAATGGGCTCTCTCATAAACCACTGGTAGCAGTGTTAATTGGTAAAATGTTTTGGCACTTTCTACTAATGTTGGTAGAGTTAGTATTGTGGGTTGAATGGTATCTTGGAAAAGCGCTAACCCAAGGTATCTGTGAAAGTGATCTTACTTGGAACTAGGGTCTTTGCAGGTGTAATCAAGTTAAAACGAGGCCATACAGGATTAAAGTAGGCCTTAACCAGTGACATGTGTCCTTCTATGAGAACAGAGAGGGAGAGATATGGAGACAGAGATGCAGAGGTACTACCAGGCAGGGAAGGAAGCCACAAAAATACAGAAGCAGAGATTGGAGTTACGCTGCCATAAGCCAAGGAATGCACAGATTTCTAATAAACACAGGAAGTCAGGAATAGGCAAAGAAGGATATTTCCCAGTATCTTCAGAGGGATCATGGCCCTGCTGACATTTTTATTTCAGACTTCAAGCCTTCAGACTCTAAGATACAAATTTCTGTTGTTTTAAGTCGCCCAGTTGGTGGTACTTTGTTACAAAAGCCCTAGAAAGTGAATATAATACATGTACCTATGACCCAGCAATTCCACTTCTTGGGAAAACTACAAAAGAAACGGATGCCCATGTATCCTGGGAAAATAATATTCATAACATATTCTTCATGATAGCACCACACTGGAAATAACCCAGTTATGTTCATCAACAGGAAATGGCTAAATTAATTTAATTCATTCATTCAACACAATGCATGGAGTGATTACCATGTACTAAGCACTGCCTTTGACCCCTGTAGAAAATTCCTTCTATATATCCCAGTAGAAGGAGACAGACCACAAATATACATATCAAATTTTATGCTATGGTAGTTGATCAGAACTATGGAAAGGAAATATAGAGCAAGGTGACCGTGATTGAAAATGCCACTTTGATGCAAATTTTTGCATTATATTGGATAGTCAGATGTTATAAACTTAATTGTGTCCACTCAAAGTTCATATGTTGAAGTCTTAACCCCCAGTATCTCAGGATATGACTATATTTGGAGATAAGACCATCAAAGAGGTAAGTTAAAATGAAACTATTTTGACTGTTGTCCTTTAAGAAGAGAAGATCAAGACACACAGAGAGCATGCATAGAGACATCAGGGATGAAGGACCCCAGGGATGTGCACACTTGGAGAACAGGCTATGTGAGGACACAGGAGAAGGTGGCCATCTGCAAGTCAAGAAGAAATGAAACCTGCTGACACCTCAATTCCGGACTTCCAGTCTCTAGAACTGTAAGAAAATAAAAGCATATTGTTAAAACCATAAAATAAAACCTGTTTTATTTTGCTATGGCAGCCTGAGAAAACGAATGCATTAGCTTTGGCCTCACTAGGAAGATGAGATTTGCACAGATATTTGGAGGGGAATCTGGGGGAAGGATGTTTGAAGCAGAGAACAAGGAACCCCAAGTTAGGAGCTGGCATTACATTTGAGGAGCAGCATGAAAACCAGGCCTCTGAGGGAAAGTCGGAGTGTGAGG
This sequence comes from Myotis yumanensis, assembly GCF_028538775.1. Taxonomy (NCBI): domain Eukaryota; kingdom Metazoa; phylum Chordata; class Mammalia; order Chiroptera; family Vespertilionidae; genus Myotis; species Myotis yumanensis. Next base: position 139,805,717 of record NW_027223752.1, read on the forward strand.
GAGGGAGGGAGGAAGGGAGGGAGGGAGGGAGGGAAGAAGTCCGTAAGAGCTGAGGAAACAAGATAATAGGCAACATTCAAGCAGGGCTTAGAATATTGTTATGAGGACCTTGGCTTTTGCTCTGGGTGAGGCAGAGAGCCATTTCAGGAGAATATGGAGGAATGAGACACCTTATCAACTGATGATGGCAATGCAAATTGTTACAGCCATTTTGATATAATTTAGGATTCCAAACAATCATCTGTTACTTCTCCTTCTTTCTTTTTCTATCTGAAAAATTCAGTCCAAAAGCCGACAGGTCGCAAAAAGCAAGGTGGCATTCATGACAGCAGAATAGAAGAAGGGAAACATGGTGACCTTGAGTGGTTATCAGAGCCCAAGAGAGGGCACCCACAAAAGAAGCCTGCCCCACAGAAACCAAGCAGAGTGAGAAGGGCATTTACCTGGGGTGCTGGCCTGAATGGTGTCTTGGACCCCGAGTGGGATGAGGAGGACTGACTTCTGTGTGGCCCAGTTTGAGGACTCAGAGAGTCTGAAGGTCTGTAGATGTCACCTCTACAGAGGGGTGGTCTGGCTGGGGAATCAAAGCCCACGCTGGGCGAGGAGAGCATCTGTGTGTGGGAGGCGTGGGGTGCAGTGGAAAGTGCTACCGGAGCCCAAGTTGGGTGAGTAGGGTGACTGTGCAAGGGAGCGGGTGGTGGTGCAGATGGAAAAGTGGTTACAAATAGTGAAATATATTAGAGTTAATGGGAGCCAAGTTTCTCATGGTTACAGAATGGAGCTATAAATATAAAAGGAAGAAAATTAGAATAAACCCTATGGTATTGGAAGGTAATTGGTAAAAAATAAAATAATCTTGGTTTCAATAGTTATGAAAATATGTGATCTAGATGTGGACGTATGTGTTTATACACACATACACACACACACACACACACACACACACACATTCTGTCCACTGAGAGAGCTGGGAACAGTGACACCCCCAAAGCAATGAACACTCCTAGCAAGATCATGGCCTTAAATACTGTATTTCATTGTAAGGAATTAGGGCTCCTTGAAGAGATGGCTGATTCCAAAGCTAGTGCAAGGAATGTGTAAGATGAGTCTGGAACATCTTGTACTAGAAATCACAGAAGTGTTAAGAGGATGACCTGTTAAAAGGACACAAAAGCTAGCTTGAAGGGGTTCCCACTGACCAAATATAGGGCAATTTTAGCATCACAATAAGTAATAGGAACCAATGATAATTGATTGAATAAAATAGAAAATTGCAAGTCCATACATATATAATAATGAATAAATAAAAATTTGATGATGAACAGGATATTTATAGTTTTAAAGTAGCTCCTGCCTGTAGAACTCTTGTTAATTACCAATGGGAAAAAGAGTACACACTACCAACTATTGAAACCATGTGTCGCCCTAGCCGGTTTGGCTCAGTGGATAGAGCTTCAGCCCACAGACCAAAGGGTACCAGGTTCAATTCTCGTCAAGGGCACGTACCTTGGTTGCAGGTTCCCCAGCTCTGGTTGAGGTGCATGCAGGAGGCAACCAATCGATGTGTCTCTCTCACAACAGTGTTTCTCTCTGTCTCTCCCCCTCCCTTCCACTCTCTCTAAAAACCAATGGGGGGAAAATATTATTGGGTGAGAATTAACAATAAATAAATAAATAAATAAATAAATAAATAAATAAAAGAAACCCAGTACCTTAAAAAAAAGAAAAAAGAAAGAAAGGAAGGAAGGAAGGAAGGAAGAAAGAAAGAAAGAAAGAAAGAAAGAAAGAAAGAAAGAAAGAAAGAAAGAAAGAAAGAGAAAGAAAGAAAAAGAAATCATGTGTTATCTGAGAGGACATAACACATTATATCTGTGACCAGGTTTTATAATTTAAATCTAATTATGAAGAAACATCAGATGCTCCAAATTGAGGGATATTTTAGAAAATCTGCTGCCTATAATCTTCAAAAGTGTTGATGTTATATGAGTCAAAAGCAAAGGAACTCTTTGAGACATGGCAAGTAATTGCGGCATGTGATTCTACACTGAATCTGTTAGCTATAAAATGCATTATTGGGACAACTGGCAAAACCTGTATATGGTCTGGGGGCTGGATCATCTATATATATAAAAAGCCAGCAATTGGAATGCCGTAACAACTGGAACGACCGGTTGCTATGATGCCCACTCCAGCCAGCGAACCAACCTCCCATGGCCCCTCCCCCCAGCCGGCCCCGCCCCTGATCGACCTTCTCTACCCCAATAGGGGGCAGGGCCAGCCCGTCAACCTCCTGCAGCCCTTCCCCTCACGCAGCCCCACCCCAGATCAGTCCCCCCACCCTGATCAGGGGCAGGGCCAGCCAGCCAACCACCTGCAGCCCCTCCCCCCAGCGGGCCCAACCCTGATTGGGCCCCAATTTGGGTGGGGCCAGCCGGACCCCACCTGTGGATGAATTCATGCACTGGGCCTCTAGTAGTAATATATTAATTCTAGTGGCTGTGTTATGGTTACTTAGAAGAGTGTCCTTGTTTGTTGGAAATACTTAGTAAGGTATTAGGGAAAGTAGAAGGTATTAGGCATAAGAACAGTATAGATTCTCAAATGATGCAGGAACATAAATGTTCTTTGTACTTTTGTTGAATTTTTCTGTCAGGATTTTTTTCAAAATTTAAAAATTATTAAACATGAGAATTAAAAACAGGGATTCAAACAAAAACTTGTACACAAATAGCAGCACAATAGGCAAAAGCTGGAAACAAACCAATGCCCTTCGATGGATAAACAGATAAATAAAATGTGGTATATACAAACAATGGGATGTTATTCAGCCATAATGAAGTACTGATACATGCTATAAAATGGATGAACCTTGTAAACATTATGATAAGTGAACGAAACAGTCACAAAAGATGGCATATTGTATTATTCCACTTATAAGAAATATTCAGAATAGGTAAATCCATAGAGAAAGCAACTGAGGGATGCCAGGGGTGGAGGGAACAGAGAATGGAGAGTGACTGCTTAATGGGTATTGGGTTTTTTGGGGGAAAATAAAAACTTTTTGAAACTTAATGGAAGTGCTAGTTGCAGAACATTATGAATGTACTAAATGGCACTTAACTGTACATGTGAAAATGGTTAGTTTTAGGTTGTTAATTTCATCCCAATTTTATATTTTTAAAAACTATTAAATATAATTAAATCTATAAGTATTTTCATTTGGGGGGAAGAGAATCATTCTAGCTGCTATATTGAAAAGAATTATCTGTAGAGGGTGTATAGTTTTTTAAAATATATTTTTATTTATTTCGGAGAGGAAAGAAGAGGGAGAGAGCAATAGAAACATCAATGATGAGAGAGAATCATTGATTAACTGCTTCCTGCATGCCCCACAATAGGGATCAACTGAGCCTGCAACTCAGGCATGTGCCCTGACTGGGAATAGAATTGTGACCTCCTAGTTCATAGGTTGATGTTCAACCACTGAGTCAAGCCGACCAGGCAAGGGTGTATAAGATTTTACTTCAGTTAGAACCCTACTGTGGAAAGCCAGGTCAAGCTCAGGGCATGTTGGACCAGAGTGCTGGCGATGGACCTGGTAAGAAGTAGTTGGATTCTAAGCATATTTTATGGCAGTGCCAATTCCTTATGGTCTGGATGTGAGATGTAAGAGAAATGAATCACTAATAATTCAAAGGATTTTGGACTCAGCAACTGAAAGAATATAGTTGCCTTTAATTAATATGAAAAGCTTGTCTCAGGAGATGAATAATCAGAGTTTAGTTTTGGCCAAGTTGATTTTAAGATAACTGAGTGGAGATTTGAATAGGCATTTGGATATACAAGTCTAGAATTAGAGAAGAAATCTGGGCTTCAGTCTCAGCTGGGTGGCTCTGTTGGTTGGAGTGTCATCCCATACACCAAAAAGGTTGTGGGTCCGATTCCTGGTCAGGGAACACTCAGGAGGTGACTGATTGATGTTTTCTTCTCTCTCTCTCCCTTTCTCTCCCTTCCTGTCTCTAAAATCAATAAACATATACTTGGGTGAGGCTTTAAAAAATCTGGGCTGTAGATACAAGATTTGGAAGTTATTATTAGATACAAACATATTTAAGTGTGTTATTGGGTTTTTAAATAAAATTGCCACTTTATTTTGAAATGTTCTTTATTTCTGACTAGAGGCCCGGTGCACAAATTTGTGCATGGGTGGGGTCTGGCTGCCCACCCCAATAGGGGACAATCAGGGCTGTGCTGGTGGGGGGGAGGGGACATGGGAGGTTGGCCACCAGACCTGCGCCGGATCAGGAGCTGGGCCGGCCAGGGGTAGGGGCCATGGGAGGTTGGGGGAAGCCCATCCGGGCCCTGATCAGACTGGTTGGCCACCTCAGTGTGCATCATAGGGACTGCTCATACCAGTCGTTCTCGTCATGCTGGTCATTCCATTGTTCCAGTTGCTTGGTTTTTATATACATAGATATCCTCTTATCTTGAAGTATATTGTCTGATATCAATATAGACACATGAGCTTTCTATAGTAGGTGTTTGCATAGTATAATCTTTTTCACCCTTTTATTTTCAACCTCTCAGTACCCTTACATTTTAGAGTGTGTCTCTTATAAACAGTCCATAGCTAGATCCTGTTTTGTTGTTCAAATAAAATCTGTCAATGGAGTACTTATTACTTATGCACTCAATGTAATTACTAATAGGCTTTGTTTTAAATCTATCATTTTATCATTTATGTCTCTAGTTGTTCCTCTGTTTCTTGTTCCTTTGTTCAAACTTCTCTGCCTTCTTTTAGATTCAACAAATATTTTGTATTTTTATTTTACTGTTTATTTTTAGCTCTTCATTTCCATATTTTGTTCAATGGTTATTCTTGACAATATTATATGCCTACTTAACAGTATAAGATTCTCTTCCAGAACCCCCAGAAGAAACCAACCCTACTAAGAACTTGATTTTGAACTTCTAGGTTCTAGAACTATAATAGAATAAATTTCTGTTGTTTTAAGCCCCCAGTTTGTGGCAATTTGTAAGGTTATCCTAGGAAACTAATACAGTAGCTAATAAAATAATCTAGTGAAAGAAAAGCAAGAAAAATGTCTGGTTTTGTTTTCTTTCTCTCTCTGATACTAATAATGATTTGTAGTGTGGGGGAAAGGATATTTGGTTTGTTTGTCTGTATATTTATTTATCACGTGTATCTATAAAGGATAATCAAATTTCTAACTACGAAAACAAAGATAAATAAACAATAGAGAGTAAAAGGTAATAACAAAGTGCCTTGGTAGAAAGACTAGTGACAATAAGAAAATGTTCCAAAATATTAGGTCAAGGGCACTGACAAAGACATTAGCTGGTTAATGAATATGTGGAGATTGAAAGGGCAACAAGACATCAAGTGAAGAAATTGTACATGTAGTTAGAATAACACCAATCCAAACTAGTACTGATTTACAATGATACCATTTATTGAGAACAGAGTGCTAATTGCTTTACATCATCTAATTTGATACAACCTTATGCCGTAGGTATTATTCTATTATTGGAAAGAAAAAAATTGAAGCTCTGAAAATTTAACTTCATGCATACCACATGGTGAGGGGCAAACCAAGGAGTTAAATTCCAAGTCTGTAGTTTGTAGTTTGTAAAATATGTGCTCTAAGTCCAAGCTTTTGTGCTCCACTATCTCATTTCAAGGGGAGAGAAAAAGCACTGGACTATTGGTTTAGATGGAAATGTAGGATTTTATAATTTTCTTTGGGGAATATTAAAATGACTTATATGATTTTCCCTAAATCTTTCCTGAAGTGATATTTGACTTGATGTTTGCTTTTGAACTTCTAGCTCTCTTATAGAAATAGGAACCTTTATTTATGAGATATGCCCAGAGTGCTTGATGGATCCATCCTTAAGGATAATGAGAGAGGCAGAGAGAAGCTTTTTGGGGAAAGTTAAGTGAGTGATGACAAATTGATAAAATCAAGCATTCATACCATACCTTTTCACCAGAGTAAAGAAAGTCTTTGCAAGAAAAAAACTACAATACTTGAAGGTAAGAAACAACATTAATTAAAATTCAGCCAGTTATGAAGCAGCAATTTTTGAAAACATTATTTTGAAAATCAAATATTCTCATTAGTATATTTTCTTTTTTGTCCTGAAAAAGGAACGTATGGAGCTAGTAGGAGGACTTAGTTTGGATTTCTTTAAAAATCCTTATCTTTTTCAAGGGATGAATATCTGTTAAAGTTGTACTAACTACCAAGTGCAGTTGTATATCCTTCAACTGAGTGTGAGATCTCCTTAAGTCAGCTGAGGATTTCCCCCAGATGGCTGTCATCACTGATTGTCCATCACAGGTCCTACCAGTTCACTGATTCAGCACCTCAACTGACCAGACGTTGACATCTGTTATCATCCAGCTCTGACAAAGAGAAATAAAGAGCTGAGTGTAGTCAGGGAGCCGATGAGTCCATTGCCAACAACATCTCCTCATTTCTTGAGTGGTATCTTAGCACATTAAATAGGAGAGGCGGCTGGAGACAGATCCCCAAAGCACTCACTGAGCTAGAGGCCACTAGACCAGAATTTCCATTGCCAGATGTTATAATGTCCAAATATCTCTGACACTTTCTCCAGAGTTGCTATTGCCATGATACTTAGGTAATTAAGCAATTCTACTGGTGTGGAGTTCTCCCATTCTCCTTGCATTTAAAGAGATGACAGCATTGATTGTCTGAGGTCATGTGCAAAGTCAGCACTCAACAATCACTCCATAAGCACTCATATTTGGGATGAAGTCAGGTGAGAAGCAAATTGAAGTGTACTGGTCTATGTTGGTCTAATGCTTTGCTCAGACTTTGAAACAGACTCCTATTACAACCTTTCTCCCTGGAAACACAGAATGAGAAATACACCTCCAGTCAATGAAAAGACAGCAGCCCGTGAATCGACATCTAAAATTTTAAAAAATAATTTTGAATTATTTTGAAGCCCCCTTTGTATTAGTACTTTTTATAACACAGTTTTGGTCATTTGAAGTAGCTAATCAAGACTTTATATCGCTTTCTGAATTTTTTCCTGCTCATTTGACATTTACTGTGGTTATAGTGTTTGAACAATAGAACATGTCTGGTCGGCTTTATGGTTATTTATATTTCTAAGAACTTACTATGTTATAAGAGCAGAGAATCACCCTAGAAAATGATAATTAAAAATGAGCCTGGCCAGCATGGCTCAGGAGTTCATGGTTCGATTCCCAGTCAGGGCATAAGCCCGGCTCAATCCCCAATGTGGGGCATGCAGGAAGCAACCAATCAATGATTCTCTCTTATCATTGACGTTTTTCTCTCTCACTCCCCCTCCTTTCCTCTCTGAAATCAATATATAAATATATATATATTTAAAAATGATATGACTGGTTATGAACTGATTATTCATTCCTATTAAATGAATTTTAATAAGCTATGAATTAGTGACTAACTATAAATGAAAGGCTTAGGATTAAGAATAGCACATTTAAAAGGCCCTAACTACATGAGGAAGGAACTTCTGCCCTGAACAACTTGGGGCTTGGGGCTGGGGAGCTGAAGGTGTCTTTCATTAAGATGAGATATATGAAAAGTAGCTTGGGGAAGCAAGATGATGCAGTTTGGGAAATAAGCTGAGGTTGAAGTGGCTATTATCCATCCAGAAGGACCTAGTCACAAGGCAGTTAGACAAATATTGGTGTAGAGTTCAGGACAGGGGACTCAGCAGAAGATACCAATTTGGGAGCAATTGTCAGAGGCAGAGATATGGAAAGCAGGGAATCCATGATCTCACTTGAGTTGCTGATAGGAAAAGGACAAAGGCCAGCATGGGCAAAACCAGGGTATTGGTGTGCTTGATGGAGAAAAAGAATGAAAAAAAAGAAGGCTCTAACTTCCTATTACTTTAGCATCACTCATTTCTGTTGGGTCTTATCTATATATATAAAAGCCTAAGCGACCATTTAACTGCTCGGCCGCTCAACTGGTAGCTATGATGCACACTGACCACCAGGGGGCAGACGCTCAATGCAGAAGCTTCCCCCTGGTGGTCAGTGTGCTCCCATAGTGAGGGGTGCCACTCAGCTGACCAATGGGTGCCAGATGCTGGGCTCATGGCTGGAGAGCGCAGCTGCAGCTGTGTGAGCCTCTCCTGCAGACACTCCCCCTGTGCGTCCCTCTATCTGGACTGGGACAGGGATCGGGTCTGGCATCGGGAATGACTGGGCACAAGTCCACGGCCACTTCTCTGTCATGGGTGCACCGGTATTGCTCTAGGACAGCTGTGCAGAGACCACAGTGAAGTGGGACCGAGCCTACCAAGCAGTGGCTGTGATAGTTGCAATGGGATTGGAATGAGTTGGGGCAGCGTGGTGCCTGGCCTGGGTTTGGGCTCCTCCCCAGCCACCTGCCACTTCGTGCACTACTATATCCCTTGGGGGATGTACAACTGCTGGTTTATGCCCATCCCTGCAGGCCAGGCAGAGGGATCCCACCAGTGCACAAATCCATGCACTGGGCCACTAGTTTAGAATAAAATTCCTTGCTTATTGGTATTTAGGGCACTTCCAGCTTCATGAAACACAATACAACTCAGGATGGCATAAATAATAAGGATATTTATCACGATGATTAAAGTCCAAAGGCAGACTTTTGCAGAGCTGCTTAACTCAGCAGCTTAATGATATTGCCAAAGACCCAGCTTTTATTTTCTGGGGTGACCAAGTTGTCCTGGTTTGCCCAGGACTCTACTGATTTTAGTGCCTAAAGTTCAAAGTCCTGCAAACAAACCAGGATGGTTGGTTACCCTATTACCCGATTCCATCCAGGCTGTGCTCTTGTTGGCAAATATGATTCTATTACCTCTAGTTCTCATTCCAAAGCACTCAAGAGACAGAGAAGGGGTTTTCTCTTTCTGGGCCTGTATATATGGGCCAATAAACTGTCCTAGAACCTGTTCAACAGATTTCTCCAATATCCTATTGGCTAGAATGGTAGGACATGCCCTTTCTTTAACCCATCATTGGAGATTAACCAAAGAGGTGCTGAATGTACAGCAAGGAAATGGGATTGACAGGACAGGCTTAACCAATCAAGATTCAGCCTCTGGGGCTGGAAAGTCACCTCCAGAAGCACAGTAATGAGGACAAATTAAGAAAGGTACAGGGTGCTGATGGATTTGGGCAATGTCTGTGTAGTAGATTTAGTTGGATTCCTATGAGTTTTATTTTGTAGTTGATGCTTGCCTCCCCTCCCCTGTAGATTCCTTGGGGATGGGGGGGGTGGGCTCTTCCCCATCTACATTTGAGAATATCTGGGGGAGGGAGGGATGAGACCTTGGCAGGTGACTCTGAGACGCTTTTCTCTGCTCTGCACTGTGATCAGAAGCCACAGCTACAAGCCTGACTTCCATGACTTCAGACGAGTGGTGCTATATTCCCAAAGCTGCCACTCCCCAGGAAAGTCAGACTCCAGCTTTGCAGACCTGAGATTCTTTATAAATAAAGGCTGTTTGTTTCTTTACATGACACCCTCATATTTCCTTCATAACATCATTAACTCTGTGCACCATTGAGGAGGGAAAACTATTTAACCTGGTCTCAGAGGCAGAGAAGCAACATGAAGTGGGTGTGGAGCCGGGATCTTTCACGTGACCTGGTGCTTACTTGGTAAGCTACCTTAATGTTTATATCAGAGGGAGGTATCAATAAAAGGCCCACAATTAGAACTACCAATTTATGTATGAAATATCCCTCAATTGGTGGGATCGCTCTGTCTCATCTTCCAGAGCCAGCAAGACTCATTTAGAATTCATTTTCAATTTCCCCCCAGATTTTCCATAGCCAAAATGTTGGGTTTATGCTTCAATGCCCTTGAGCAGTAACACTGCAAAGATAAACTGAAGTAGCATCTCAGTTAAAGGTTAACATTTTTTTAAACCAAAGGTGTCAAACATTAAAGTAAGCCACTTTTCTACCTAAACTGGTGGATGTCTTTGTGAGACTTAAAAATGTGTGAAGTAACACCTTCAATATTTTCAATGAACAGCAATACAATGACCCTGTTAGTTGTTTTTTTCAGAATGTCTGTGCTGAAGGTTTTTATCTGCACATACTCCCCCTCCACGGAGGACCCTACATCCCACATCTGCCATATCACATCAAAAATAATGGATGTCCTTTGCGATTGCAAATATTTGCAAAATATTCTCAGAGTAGGTGGGGATAGGGTTTGTAGACAGTTTAGAATAATTAAAGAAGCTCCATGTGCAAATGTCAAAATAGAAAAACATTTAGCAGAAAATGGGGCAAAGTGACAATACAAGTGGCCAGATCTCCCTATTATCACTTGCTGTACATCTCACCAGACAGCTGACTCCCGCTCTGTATGGGTTCCAGCACCCAGTGATTTATTGGGTAATTCAGCATTTGCCAGTATGTCTTGTGCTAATTAAATGCATCGCACTCTATTCAGAAATGTCACAATTGATTTGTCTTCTGCAAGCACTGACTTTATTTCAATCTTCTGAAAAAGATTTTATGAGCCCCAGATAACTTATCCTGGCACATTCATCTCCCAGGGCAGCGTCTGTGTGGAGTGGGGGGCTGGAGGGGGGAGGGGGCAGTAAGAGAGGAGGCCCTCCATGAACATTCGATGCAAATACCTTTATGAACATCTTATTTGTCCATTATGTGCCATATACCTGAGAAATAGCATAGGTGTAACAAAATTACAAACTGCCCCATTAGCCTATAAAAGCATTTAAACATGACAGAAGTTAACGTAAAATGATGTAGACAGGTCTTATTGGATGACATTAGATCAATCCAAGGAACATGTACTTTGAAAGTGTTATTTATTATAAGGTGTTTACTTATTCACAAATTGATTTTTACTGAATTGTAGCTATTAACTAACTTGTATACAAGAGGAAATCGCAAAATGTCATTTCAGGGACAGAGAAGAGGAGAAAATGCAACCAAGTGGAGTTTTTAGATGTTAACACATCTCACACTAGTGTAGGATAACAAAGGTCACCACAGACTGCCTACTAGCCATTATTTAATTCCAGGTAGGTTTTCCCACTACACTCACCTTCTGAATCCAGTTAGAGCCTCCGTGTTCAATGTCTTCATTAAGGAAGAGCCACAGGAAAACTATCCAGCTTAGTCCAGGGAAAATCAAGATTCAGCCCAAACAGCCACTGCTTATGAATGGATCATCTGTGCCACAGCAGAAGAAAGCAGGCCATGCAAGTCCTATCAGAAAAGAGCCATCACTGCATCTATGTGACCAGGAAAAGACGGAAGATGAGACATTATGTAATCTTCAGCTGGGAAATTGCAGAGGGGATTTTTCTGGAAATTAGTAAACTGTATTATTTCATTGTTCTCCTTATGTTAACATTGGGTTTGGGAGCAAAAATATATGACTGAATAGTAATAATATCAACTTGCAGAATCTATTTGGCCTTCATGTGAAGAAGTACTTTTCTGTTGAAAGTAAATGTAAATCTAATCATAAAGGCAGAGCTCTTTATGGGATTCAAGTAAGTGCTCTACCTAAATGGCCATTGCCTATTACATAGCTTCTATCTATTTTAAGGAAGGCAAGTCTATATGAGACTAATTAATTTATTCAGAAGTCCTTAGAAACAGCCACTTCACCCTACTTCTAAAACAGTGCAATCAAATATATATTTTTTTAAATTCAGTCCATCGGATTTGCTTTGTGAATAGCTAAAGTAAATGTGAAAATGACCATAGAAAAAGTTCTTTGGCACAAAACACAAAAGGAATTTAGAAGGTAACGGTTTGCCCTCTAATTTCTTATGCCTTTAATCTTTAAGATACACATTTTTTTTCATTGAATAGAATAGGAAACTGAGATGCAGATTTGTTCAGTGACCCTACCTGCCAGTACCCAAAGAGCTGAAAGTGGCAGAACTGAAACTCAAAAACAGCCTTCTCTCTCCAAACCCCTTCTCTCGCTATCAGAGCACAGCTGAAACTGTGCGGTGAGGCACTATATAAACAAAATCAGAGCATTATCAGGAAAGATGGATTTACACAGCTTTAAATCATTTGGTATAATAACATACCTTCTTTTTCTTGTTTAATGCACTTTTTATTTTGGGACATTCTTAGATTTACAGAATTATTATGAATTATTATTATTAGTGAACTGATATTAATACATCATTATTAACTAAAATCTACACTTTATTCAGATTTTCTCATTTTTTTTCTCAATGTCCTTGTTCTGTTCTAGGATCCCATTCAGGACACCACAGTACATGCAGTGTTCTGTCTACATAGACGCCTTTTGGTTATGACAGCTCCTCAGATCTTTCTTGCTTTGGATGACCTTAAAGCTTCTTGGAGCATAAAATGAAAAGGGAGCCCACTGTGTAACAGAACATATTTGGCAATGATACATCTGATAAGGGGTTAATCTCCAAAATATATAAAGTACTCATACAACTCAGCAAAAGGAAGACAAACAATGCAATTAAAAAATGGGCAGAGGATCTGAATAGACACTTCCCCAAAGAGGACATACAGATGGGCAAGAGACATATGAAAAAATGCTCGATGTCACTAATCATCAGAGAGATGCAAATTGAAATAATAATGAGATAACACCTCACTCCTGCCAGAATGGCTACCATCAATAAATCAACAAACAAGTGCTGGCGAGGATGTGGAGAAAAAGGAACCTTAGGACACTGCTGGTGGGAATGCAGACTGATACAACTACTATGGAAAATAGTGTGGAGTTTCCTCAAAAAAATTAAAAATGGAACTGCCATTTGATCCAGTGATCCCACTTCTGGGAATATATCCTATGAAACCTGAAACACCAATCAAAAAGAATGTATGCACCCTTATGTTCATAGCAGTGCTATTTACAATAGCTAAGGTCTGGAAACAGCCCAAGTGCCCATCAGTAGATGAGTGGATAAAAAAATCTGTGGTGCATTTACACAATGGAATATGCAGCTATAAAAAAGAAGGATCTCTTACCTTTTGAGGCAACATTGGGGGATCTGGAAAGTATTATGCTAAGTGAAATAAGCCATGTAGAGAAAGACAAAATTATAAGATCACACTCATATGTGGAATAATGAACAAAATAAACTGATGAAAAAAAATAGATCCAGAGACATGGAAGCATGCAACAAACTGATGATTCTCAAAGGAAAGGGGTTGGGAGAGGAGATTAACCAAAGAACTTAGATGCATATATGCATAACCCATGGACACAGGCAATAGTGTGGTGAAGACCTGGGAAGGACAGGGGTGAGAAGAAAGGGGTCAATGGAGGAAAAAATTGAGATATGTGTAATACTTTCAACAATGAAGATACATTTTTTAAAAAGTTCTAATCAGGTATTTTACAGAATTAATTGGCATTTGTCTGATTTTTTTTTCCTCGTGATTAGAATGGGGTTCTATATTTTTGGTAGAAAGCACAAAAGGTAAAATGCCATTCTTATCACATCTTATCAAGGGTATATGTAATCAATATGGTTTATTGCTGTTATTGACCTTGATCTTCTGGCTGAGGGAGTGTTTGGCAGGCTTCTAAAGGTACTCATTTCCCCCTCCCCTTTCCATAGTGTGCTTGTGGAAGGAAATTATTATGTACAACCCACACTTAAGGGATGAGGAGTGATGATCTCCTATTGAGGGCAAGATACCTACATAAATTAAAAATTTCAAGAAATTTTAATTTGCATGAGAGGGTTGTCTATGCTCTCCCATTTATTTATTCATTCACAATTTATTTATATTAGTGTGGGCTCAAATATATTCATTTTACAAGTTGAATTATAATCCAATATTACTTTATGTTTTTTGTTGGTCAAAATGTTCCAGCTTTGGCCACTGGGTGTTCATTTGGCTGACTCTTGTGTCCCATTGACATACTCCCACCAATATAGGGTTGCTTTTTGTGTACTTCCTTTCTAGCTCTACAGCCTCATCTTGTATCTGCCCTTGTCCTCAAACCAGTCATTTATCCAAGACGCTCTGGTTCCTTTTATTGGAAAATGGTATTAAAAACCAAGATGTGGGTGCTTGCTCCTAGGGTTTGTGAAATATTATTGCCTTGCATATTGCAATATAATGAATGCTTAATGCATCTAAACTATAGCAGACATTCTCTCTTTTTTTTCTTTTTACTTCTTTTATAAATGAAATTTATTGGGGTGACATTTGTTAATAAAATTATATAGGTTTCAGGTGCGCAATTCTAGAATACATCATCTGTATATTGTATTGTGTGTTCATCACCCCAAGTCAAGTCTCCTTCCATCACCATTTATTCCCCCTTTAACCTCTTCTACCTCCCCCCACCCTACCCCACCCAGTTCCCTTTGGTATTTACCATTCTGTTATCTGTCTATGAGTTGTTTTTGTTTTATTTTGTTTTGTTTTGTAATCCTTAACCAAGGATTTTTTCCATTGATTTTCAGAGAGAGTGGAAAAGAGTGAGGAGGCTGAGAGAAAGATCAATGTGAGAGAGACATATTGATTGGCTGCCTCCACAGGAACCCCCAACCAGCCAGGGGGGTGGGGAATGAACCTACAATCCAGGTATGTGCCCTTAACCAAGAATCAAACTGGAGACCCTTCTGTGCACAGGCTGATGCTCAACCACTGAGCCACACTAACAGGATTATGAGGGTTTTGTGTGTGTATGTGTGTGTGTGTGTGTGTGTTTTTTTTTTACTTAATCCCTTCATGTTTTTTACCTAGCTCTCTAACCCCAACTTTCCTCTGACAGCTGTCAGTCTGTTCTCTGTATCTATGAGTCTGTTTCTGTTTTGTTTGCTTGCTCATTTTGTTCATTAGATTTCACATATAATTGAAATCATATGGTACTTGTCTTTCTCTGACTGGCGTATTTCCCTTCCCCAGGTCCATCCATGCTGCTATAAAAAGTAAGATTTCCTTCCTTTTTATAGCCTACTAGTATTCCATTGTGTAAATATACCACTGCTTTATTATCTACTCATCTATTGATGGGCACTTGGGTTGCGCCCAAATCTTGGCTGTTGTAAATAACACTGCAATGAACACAGGAGTGCAGATATTCTTTTAAATCAGTGTTTCAGGTTTCTTTTAATATATTAGACAATAAAAAACCAGCCTAAGAGTTAGAAAGCAAGCCCTAGCTGGTTTGGCTCAGTAGATTGAGCGTCAGCTTGTGGACTGAAGGATCTTGAGTTCAATTCCTGTCAGGGCACATGCCTGGGTTGCAGGCTTGATCCCTGGTAGGGGCGTGCAGGAGGCAGCCAATCAATAATTCTCTCTCATCATTGATGTTTCTATCTCCCTCTCCCTACCTCTCTGAAATCAATAAAAATATATTTTTTAAAAAGAATTAGAAAGCAAGTAATAAAAGTGTTCACTATTTGCAGATAATATGATTTTCACACATGGAAAATAAAAAATAAAATAAAACTATTATAATTATAAAGTAAATATATTAAGGTTTCCAGTTCCAACATCAATATTTAAAAAAGTCAATTGTGTTTCTAAAGGCGAGCAACATAAAAATGGAATTTAAAAAATTCATTTACAATAACATCAGTAAACATAAAATAAGTTGGAGATAAATCTAAGATAGGTTATGCAAGATGTCTACTCTGAAGACTACAAGACATTATAGGGAGAAATTATACAAGATTTAAATAGATGGATAAATATATCATATTTATAAGATCAATATTATAAAGATGTCAGTTAACAAAGCTAAATATATACTTGCCCTGTGATCCAGCAATTTCTCTTTCAGATATTCACTTAAAAGAAATAAAAACAAATATCCATAAGAAAACACACAACAAAACAAATATCCACAAAAAATCCAATAATGTTCATACTAGCTTTATTTGTAACAGACAAAAAATGAAAATAACTTAAAAGTTTATTAATAACAGAATTGTAGAATAACAAATTGTAGTATGCTTATATATTGGAATACTGCTTAGCAATAAAAGAACAGGTCACTGACAGACACAACATTGTGGGTACATCTTGTTAATGTAAAAAAAAACATTCAAAACTGTAAAGAATTTTTGTGAGTTTATTTGAGCCAAACTGCCGACTATTGCCAGGAAGCAATATCTCAACGGATTGGGATCATGCTCCAGAGAATGGTGGTTTCTCATCTATTTTTATACATTGCAATCAAAGGAGGGGATGTAGGTGGGTTACATGAAATCCATTGGTGATAGATTAGAGGGGCGGGAGAAGGCAAAGCTGGGAAACCTCTGGGATTGGATAAGAAGTAAAATGAGAGACACATACTTACACAGATGGAACAATTAACATGATAACAGTGAAGGAATATCTGTCCTGGCACCCAAGCACATTATGTTGTGCCTCAAGGGTCCAGAAAAAGGGAAGTTACAAGTTAGCCAGACATGTCAAGGATATGTTAGGGTAAAGGTTGACTTTGTCAGTGAAGATACCAGCCTAGGTGGTGACAATCCACCATAACTGCTTTTAGTTAAAGTTTAATTTCAGACCATCCTTGTGGTGACATTAGAATAACTCCCAACTCTCTCAAATCCTTCCCACTAACCCCCCCCCCCCCCCACCACCACCACCAATATTTATTTGGTAGGTCAACAGTAGGCCAAGGAATTTAAATTTTTAAAAGCTATAGTACAGGTGATTTGATGACCAGTAAGTGCTTGGATCACTGCACAAAACTACCTCTCTGCATTGATCACACAGATACATGTGATATTCCACTCCTAATTATACTTACTTCTTAATATTTATTTGTAGGTTCCATTTACCTAAGGATGTAAAAAGGCATTGAACAGGAGTGGTGAGAGGGGGCATCCCTGTCTTGTTCCTGTTTTTAGGGGAAATGGTTTTAGTTTTTGCCCATTGATTATGATGTTGGCTGTGGGTTTGTCATTTATGGCTTTTATTATGTTGAGGTATGATCCTTCTATTCCCACCTTGCTGAGAGTTTTCATCAAGAAAGGATGTTGGATTTTGTCAAATACTTTTTCTGCATCAATTGATATGACTATGGGATTTTTATCTCTCAATTTGTTTATGTGATGTATTACGTTTATTGATTTGCAGATATTGTACCATCCTTGCATCCCTGGGATAAATCCTTCTTGGTCATGGTGTATGATCTTTCTGATGTACTGCTGGATCCGATTTGCTAGGATTTTGTTGAGGATTTTGGCATCTATGTTCATGAGGGATATTGGCCTGTAATTCTCTTTCATTGTGTTGTCTGTATCTGGTTTTGGTATTAGGGTGATTCTGGCTTCATAGAATGAGCTTGGAAGTATTCCTTCCTCTTGAATTTTTTGGAATAGTCTGAGGAGGATAGGTTTTAGTTCTTCCTTGAAAACTCCCCCGTGAAGCCGTCTGGCCCCGGGCTTTTGTTTGCTGGAAGCTTTCTGATGACTGCTTCAATTTCTTCCATAGTTATTGGCCTATTGAGATTTTTAGATTCTTCCTGATTAAGTTTTGGAAGGTTGTATTTTTCTAGGAATATGTCCATTTCCTCCAGGTTGTCTAGTTTGTTGGAGCAGAGTTGTTCATAGTATTTTTTAACAATCCTTTGTATTTTTGTGGGGTCTGTTGTTATTTCTCCTCTTTCATTTCTGATTTTGTTTATTTGGGTCCTCTTTCTTTGTTTCTTGGTGAGCCTGGCTAGAGGTGCATCAATCTTGTTTATCCTTTCAAAGAACCAGCTCTTGGTTTGTTGATCTTTTGTATTGTTTTATAGTAGTGGAAGTACTAGTTGTTGGGATCAGACAAGAAGAAGAAATAAAAGCCATCCAAATTTGAAAAGAAGAAGTAAAACTGTCCTTATTTGCAGATGACATGATACTGTACATAGAGAACCCTAAAGACTCCATCAAAAAATTATTAGACTTAATAAATGAATTCGGCAATGTAGCAGGATACAAAATTAATGCCAAGAAATCTATGACATTTCTTTACACCAATAGTGAACTTACAGAAAGTGAGACTAAAAAAGAAATCCCTTTTACCATGCCACCAAAAAAATGAAGATACCTAGGAATAAATTTAACTAAGGAGGTAAAAGATTTATATGCGGAAAACTACAGGACACTGAAAAAAGAGATAGAGGAAGACATAAACAGATGGAAGAACATACCGTGTTCATGGATTGGTAGAATCAACATCATCAAAATGTCCATATTACCCAAAGCAATCTATAGATTCAATGCAATCCCCATTAAATTACTAATGGCATATTTCACAGATCTAGAACGAACACTCCAAAAATTTATCTGGAATAAAAAAAGACCTCGAATAGCTGCAGCAATCCTGAGAAAGAAGAACAAAGTAGGTGGGATCTCAATACCAGATATCAAGCTGTATTACAAAGCCACTGTTCTTAAAACAGCATGGTACTGGCACAAGAACAGACATATAGATCAATGGAATAGAATAGAGAACCCAGAAATCGATCCAAATCACTATGCCCAGTTAATATTCAACAAAAGAGACAAGAGCATACGATGGAGTCAAGACAGTCTTTTCAATAAATGGTGTTGGGAAAATTGGACAGATACATGCAAAAAGATGAAACTAGACCACCAACTCACACCATACACAAAAATAAACTCAAAATGCATAAAAGACTTAAACGTAAGACAGGAAACCATAAAAATACTAGAGGAATCCACAGGCAGCGAAATCGCAAACATATGCCGAAGAAATTTCTTCTCTGATACTGCTCCTAGGGCAATGGAAACTAAAGAGAAAATAAACAAATGGGACTACATCAAAATAAAAAGTTTTTGCACAGCAAAGGAAACCATCAACAAAACAATAAGAAGGCCCACTGCAAGGGAGAACATATTTGCCAATGATATCAGCGATAAGGGTTTAATCTCCAACATCTATAGGGAACTCATGCAACTTAACAATAGGAAGATAAACAATCCAATCAAAAAATGGGCAATGGACCTAGATAGACACTTTTTGAAAGAGGACATACAGAAGGCCAAAAGACATATGAAAACATGCTCAAAGTCACTAATTATATGAGAGATGCAAATCAAAACAACAATGCGGTATCATCTCACACATGCCAGAATGGCTATCATCAAGAAATCAACAAACAAGTAGTGTTGGAGAGGATGTGGAGAAAAAGGAACCCTTCTGCACTGCTGGTGGGAATGCAGACTGGTGCAGCCACTGTGGAAAACAGTATGGAGTTTCCTCAAAAAACTAAAAATGAAACTCCCATTTGACCCAGTGATCCCACTTCTAGGAATATATCCCAAGAAGCTAGAAACACCAATTAGAAAGGATATATGCACCCCTATGTTCATAGCAGCACAATTCACCATAGCTAAGATCTGGAAACAGCCTAAGTGCCCATCAGCAGATGAGTGGATTAAAAAACTGTGGTACATCTACATAGTGGAATACTATGCTGCGGTAAAAAAGAAGGAACTCTTGCCATTTGCAACAGCATGGATGGAACTGGAGAGCATTATGCTAAGTGAAATTAGCCAGTCAGAGAAAGATAAATACCACATGATCTCACTCATTTGTGGAATATAGAGAACAACATAGACTGATGAACAGGGACAGATCCAAAGACAGAGAAACAGTGATCAGACTATCAATCCCCAGAGGGAAAGTAGGGGAGGGTGGGGGTAAGGGGAAGAGATCAACCAAAGTACTTGTATGCATGCATATAAGCCAAACCAATGGACACAGACAACAGGGGGATGAGAACATGAGTGGGGCGGGTGGGGAGGTTAGGGGTTCGTGGGGGCGATGAGGACACATTTGTAATACCTTAACCAATAAAGAAATTAAAGATTAAAAAGAAAAAAATTATTTTAAAAAAAGGCATTGAGTGTTTGCACTGCATGCTTTCTGGGATTCTGACGGAACCAATACACAGGCACTTCAGTGACTATTAGAAAATTAAAGTATTGCAGCTGGGAGACCTGGAAGGTGGAATTAGGCTCCTTCCTCTCTGGGAGTTAAGGAGCTTAGGTCTTTATCCTTGAAACTTCCTGGAGAGAAGGCCTAAAGGTCACAAGAAACATGAGAAATCTTCAATGTCAAGCTACTCAACTGTTCAAGAGATAAAATCAAGTCATCAGATAGTCAGGGGCGGGGACATCTTCCCATAAAGGGGCAGCTGGTGGGTTTAAAGGATTAGTTTTGCTCAGCTTAATCCTTTATCTTTCTTTTGCAAAGGGAAGAAGGAGGATCCAGTAATGACTAAGAGGGGTCCACTTACTTCCCAGAGTTGTTCCTGGCCCCCTTCTTCATTCTGAGCACTTTCACAGGATGAGGAGAGCAAGGGGAAAAGGGCAACTGGTCCTCGGGTGCTGGGCAGAAAAGTTCAAAACTTGTCCCTAAGGGCAAGTCACATGACCTGCCTTTAGGACTCTCCAGATTAATTTCACTGACAACCTAGAGTAGTAAAATGAGGAAATTTCAGCATATTTCAACCTCAGCACAGAGCCAGTGACATTTTCATAAATGTATTTTTTCTGTAGTACAAAAAGCCCTGCTTTTACTTTTCAAGTACTTTAAAGGAAGAAATAGAACTGAAATTATAATACAAATTTTGTTTAAAAAAAATGCAATTTGAATGTATTTTTATCTTGAATTCACATAACATTATGATGCATACCTCATATGAGAAGACAGTTACTAAGGCATCGACAATGCTTCCTTTTTGCATTTAAATACCACAGTAAATGCATCACATTTTTGTAGAGGAATAGTGCATAAATATGTCCATTTCCAAAATGACACAAAATGTAAGCACAGTTTTAGGTAAAATGACATGTTTTAAATGTTCTGAACTTTTCCCACACTATGACATCACTTCCACTTTTTTTTTTTTTTTTTTTTAGAATAGTGGGTATTATTAATTCTACCCTCTAATTCCTTTTTGTTCTCTAGATCAGTATGTGACACAGTCTACTAGCAAAGGATCTATTTCTCTAGACAAGAGCTATAAGATAAAGAAGGCAGCTCCAGATAATTCTGAGATCAAGGAATCTGAATATGGAGCCACAATTAACTAATAGACAGAGAGATACATGGGTCAGCTTTTATGAGGTCAGTATAGAGGAAGCAATTTCTGTCATGTGGCCATAATGGACTTTTCTGTCAAGTCATCTCTGGACCTCAGGAAGGGAATGAAACTAATTGTTTTCCTGGGGATGCTGGACTCTGCGTCAGTCTAGACCTGCCCTTAACCTCTGAGGTGTAAGATGACAAATCCAGACATGAAGTATTAGAAGTGTCTAGTCACTTACACATTAACAATCAGGCTAAAACTATGAGATATGTTCTCCCACTTTAACAAATATACCTCCACAATAACAAAGTGGAAAAATGTATATAAAGCTATGGCTTCTACAACACTGAAGATCAGCAAAACAGCAAATGACAAAATTTAATCATGTTTGTATATGTCAGGCTATTTTGATGATGCACCAGTGAGTAATAAGATGAAGACATATAATTCAAAATGAAATAATTCCATAAAGTTAGTTTTCTTATTTTCTTTTCTACAAAGTGAATAATTATGTTGTTATAATGAAGATATGTATATAATTTTTGCTCAAATATCAGCAATCACTTAAAGATTTATTTACTGCATTGATTTTAAAGAACAACATTTGAATATATTTTCATCCAAAATGTAAATTACTATAAATGTAATAAATCTAATACCATTTTTCATTTGCTTTTTTAAAAGATTTTCAACTATGATATTAACTAAAGAGAAAATACTAATTATATTTAATGTATAGCAAAATTTTTAATTTGTCCAATTTAACTAAAGTTTTTAAGCAAAATTACTTAAACATTTTTTGATAATTCAATTAAATATCATCTATAATAATAAAAGCGTTATATGCTAATTAGACCAGATGACCTTCCGGATGAAGCCAGCGCTGCAAGGGCCAAGGCAAGCCACCGGGGCTGTAAGGGCCAAGCCCCTTGCACAAATTCTGTGCATTGGGCCTCTAGTTAAATATATTTAAAAATAAAATATTAATAATCCAGGGTTCAATGTTTAATTACCATTGTAAAGAATTTATATCATGCCTCACACATCTAGATATATATATATATATATATATATATATATATATATATATATACAAATTTAAGAGTGGGAGGAACTATTTAGTATTGAAAAATATTCCTCTGCCAACACCTGCAACTATTGTGAATAGTACAACACTTTATGAGTAGCTCTAAAACCATGGATTGGAAAAGGAAGGGAAGCTGAAAACTGGACTGTAGGTTTTACTGGAAGTTACAATTGTTATTCAAGAATCTATTGTATTTATGGCATCTTAGAGAAAAGATTTGGTAACTTAATTAGTCTTTCCCTCAATTAAGAGCTTCAACTATTCACAGCCCACCCCACCCCAACCTTTTCTCCTACCCAGCACTCCTAAATCAGCAAAACCACAAACTTCCAGGGCATATTCAATGCCATGGCTTTTGTTTCAAGGTGAGAAAGCAGGAAATGGGCATGTTATTTCCCTGGGACCTGAAGGTGTTAGACACCACTGCAGGTGTTTAGGATTTTATGGATTCAGCCTTATAGAGGTTGAACTCAAGCATTTATCAGTGGTAGGTATTTGCAATTAAATGGGGCACCTTAAAGTTCAGGGATCTGATTTAGACTAACGGACACCCACCCTCTAACCCACCTGACCCCACACCCCACCACAACAGTTTAAACTGATGTGTTTCACTAAATTCACAACTTTTTTTTTTTTGTATGAGTAGATCAGAGATTGGAGAAACATGAAAACTGGGGCAAGGGTAACACAGTAGGATAGTGGGACTTGTGACAAACTAGAAAGGTCATGCCTTCCTAAAGGTTTTTAAATTGAAAACTGATTTGTCAACACTTTAGGATCAATCTTAAGTGTTTTACCACACACATACGAATGTAACTATGTGAGGTGATGGATGTGGAATGAACTTGATTGTGGTATACATTTATTAAATCAACACATTTTACACCTTTTGCAAAAGTCACAATAGTACAACCTAAATATATGCAATTTTATGTGTTAATCACATCTCAATTTAGCTAGAAATATAAATTGCCTGGCCAAATTGTGCTGTTGCCACTGCAAGGCCCATCTTATGAGACTATTACAAAATTATACAAAACTATTTATTCTACTATAACAAATATAAATGCTATAGGTGTAATGCTTATAGAATCTACTCAATTCTGAGTACCCGGTCCCAACTGAAAAACACTATTCAACCAAGCCCCAAAGCTTGCATTATGAGAGCAATGTTTTCTTTTCTAATTCATCAGGTCTCTTGTTAAAAACAAAACAAAACAAAATACACATATACCTCAATATCAATTTCTCCTTATATTGACCCTGCTTTTATTTCCAGACATGGGGAAAAATTCCTAAACTGAATCACTCTAAAATTTCTTTATTCAAGGCTAATACAGATTGAGCTTAGGTTAAATATCACTTAGAGTCGATGAAAATGTTGCTTCCTGTATAACTCAGTCCTGAGTAGTATCTATTACTCTTTCTTGAGTAGTAATTTGACTCCTAATGAGCTTTCAAAACAAATCAAGAGACTTTTACCTAAACATAAACAAAGGAAAGAGTGAATAACAACCCTTCTAAAATGACATATTTTGTAATGTTATGTGCCAAGCATGCTACCAAACACTCTATTCATTTATTCCTCAGAAGCACCTATAGAACTATGAAGCATTATTATCACCTCCATTGCACAAGTGAGAAGGAAAAAACAGAGTATTAGCTTACCTGCCAAGGTCACAGAGCTAGTGTCACTTAACCAAGACTCCCATGTCTGCTAGATTTCAGAGCTCATTCTCACCTTTCCCTTTTTGTCTGCTGGACTACCTGGTGCCTCAATTTTCTACTCAAACAGCTCTCTTCCATTAACTTCATTTCTATTTCAACTCTACCCATTCAAGCTATTCAATTTTTTGTAAATTTTAATCTGAGTACAATATTTAAGCCTATTCATTAAAATTAATATGGCCTTATCTCTGAAATAGATTGTTTAAAAAGAAGGATGATAAACTTTTCTACATCCTAACATTTTAAGCATATTTCATTAGAAATTGTCAAGAAATTTAAACAGAGATATAAACATATTTCTTTACAAAGAGGAGCTCATAACTATAGTTTATATCTCCTAAGAAGATAAAGGAATGACTAGGAAAATTAATGGAATTAACTTTTAAAAGTTATGAAGTTTTCATAAAGTAGAGATTCTAATAAGGTATAAAACAAACTTAAGTGTTATTTAATGAATTTTTAGAAGTAAAACTTTAGGGCTATCTGAAACTACTCTTAGTCCAAACAGTCCTTTGACAAAGAAAAAGAAAGGTATGTTAAAAACAACAACAACAAATCTTTACTGAGGAGCACAAAGATTCAAGACTACTTGTAAACTATTTTTCCTACATTACTGACCCATTTTTTTTATCTGCCCATGAGTTTCTGCAACTTGACTCAACCAAAGGTTTAACCCTGACCAAATGGTTGACCTTTACTTGAAATATAAATAATCATCTACAGAAGTTCGTGATTCAGGGATGACTCATTGGTGACTGCTGTCCATGAGCACAGTCCTGTATGGATGGACATCTGCTTCATGATTAACCTCTGCTATGGGCTCGGTTGACTTGGAAACTGAGCAAATGATTAATGAGTGAAGAATTGTCTGGGTGTTTTCTTTTCTCTGATATTTATAGTGTCTGCACCAAGAGAGAACACTATGGCAACCAGTATATAACGAAGTAATAGAAGGATGTTGCTGGGTGCTGACAAAAGCATTTTGCAGGAAATACTGAAACTATAGAAAATAAATATGAAACATAAATTAAGTCTTAGGAAGGAAAAATTAACAAAATGAAAGATTAAAAACTCAAGCAAGTTGAACCTTTAGTAGAAAGAATAAAATTTTACAGACATTAAACCAAATGAGAGAAATTTCTAGATAACACAGAATAAATAATAGCAACAGAATCCACAATTTAAAGAATGTTAAATGTTAAGGCCATCAAATAAAATTAGGTAATTTTTCAATTACATTTGAGCAGGTGTGATCTGCTAACCAAATGTCATAAACCATCACCATCATCTTCCAGAAACATCTAGTAAATGTCAGTTGTGCATGACTGGGGAGATCCTATTTACTCTTTTTTTTTTTTGGCAAAAAAAATTTCATAGTTTTTACCTAGCACATCACTTTGGTACATTAAGTGCACAATAGTTTGCTAGTTGTTTTGTGAGGCTGACAAACATTATCATCTATAAAAATACGGCATAAGAAAAAATGATCAGACATGGTCTAGACTAGAATATGTCACTGAGTAGCCATTCAAATGAATACATCAAGATGGCATCCAGGAAAGTAGCCACTGTGTTTAACATTCTCACTGTGAGGGGAAATGGTGAGCTCTATTATCATCTCAGGGATGAGAAGAGGAGGAAATTGAAGAGCATTTCTAGTGATGGATGAGAGAGAAACAGCTCAGTGTCCACGGGGGAAAGAGAGCTCTAGGCAGGGTCTGAACGGCCAGCTTACATGGGTGTGAATGCCTGACACTAGGCAAGTGCCTTGGATAAGTGCAAGTCTGGCTGAGGTGCAGGAAGGTACCAGGAAAGATGGGGGGAAGATGACTACAAGTCACTGAGGACGTTTCCTCCAGGGCCTACAGATAAAGCGTAGAATAGCACACACCAAATGCCTGAGAAAGTAATCAATTCATCAAGCGTATGAACCCACCTACTCTCATTACAGCTTCAGTTTCACCCTGAAGTCAGTTTGTTTGAGGGCTGCAGTAGGAGCGCACAGAGGACTGGGACGCTCAAACCCACAGTGGACTTTCTTGTATCAGAACAGTGCTGATTAGGTCATGTCTGCAGAGATGGCAGTGAGGTTCCTAAGGTCCAGAATGGTGCTCATGGATGGTGGGCTCTCCATGGCAGGAGCGCAGCCAGAACTGAGCAGGGAGGCAATGTGGTCTCCAGCCGGACTGATGTCTGGTAATTGGTCTCGAAGAAGCAACAGTTTCTTTTCACATGCCCTGTCAACGAAGACCTAAATACATGCTGTACTCGAAAAATGTCCCAACTATTTGTTATCTGCAAATCCATTACTTGCAAGTAGCCTATATCTTTTGGCCCTAAAACACTGAGATTCACCTTTTTTCTTAAAAGAGAAGAAAAGAACGATGGAGCAGAATATGACTAATCCATCAGTGAGGTCCCTTCTGTGGCTATTTCCGAAGACCCTTTGTCCCCTCTCAGTCAGCATTAACTATACGGTCCAATTAAATAGTGCTGGCCATCCGCAGGGATTCCTTTCATACAAAAATGCAATTCTCTCCCAGATTCTCCGCATTACCTAATGGCCTGCATAGAATCAGTTTGATGGTCTCCAGCTGGTTCCCAGGGGCCAAATTGATCACCATGGCAATAATCAGAGCCTGTCACCCTATAGGTAAAACTCACAGCACCATGGAGGAAGCTTATCTGATTATCTCCAAAGGGCTGCTCCTTGGAGCAGGCTGCTATTGCCATTAGGCTACACACACACACACACACACACACACACACACACACACCCTGTGCCAGAACACGGAATGAGGCATATGGTTGGAAACCAAGAGGGGAAATCATGCCAACTTCTCATGGGCCAGCTGCCTCTGCTCAGGTGGTCAAGGTCAGCACTCTGTGAATTAAGACCTGCTCAGCCCCAGGAAATGGTACTGATGGATTCTTATAGAAGTACAACTGGATTAAAATCAGTAAACCACTTCACTAGCAATACGATAGGAGGAAAATCCAAGAAATGTGATCTTCTGAAATTGTTAGAGAAAGTAGAGTGAACCTACTATAATTACACATTGTTATATTTTGCTATATTTTACAATACTTCTGCATAGACTATAACTACTAAAGGATGAACCATACCTATGTAAATATTTTTCTGCCCTCAAATAGACTTGTGACTTTTGTTTGAGACACCCTCAAAGAGACTAATAATTAAAATATGAATGAGTGAGAAATAAAGAAGGAAATATACACCTGTGTTATATAGCCCCTATAGCAGTGGTTCTCAACCTTGGCTGCACATTAGAATCAACTGGGAATCTTTTTAAAATCCTGATTTCTGGGCCTCATCCTCTGGAAATTCTGTTTCTTTGTTAGTAATGTTGCAGCCCCACCCCATAACAAAGAAACAGAATTTCTGGAGGATGAGGCCCAGAAATCAGAATTTTAAAAAGATTCCCAGGTGATTCTAATGTGCAGTCAAGGTTGAGAACCACTGCTCTATAGTATAACTAAATTGCCCAGTGGGCCAAGAAAATACAAACATGTAGTTTCCTACTCTTGTGTGAATTTTGCCTGCTTGCACTGCACACAGCTGGGATCAAGTTGTTCCCAGCAGAAGTTAATGTTTGCACTAGCAGTATGACCTACTGTAAGGCACACACATATTTTTCTGTATTATTCTGAGCCTTCAAAGACCTTCCGCATTCACAGCCATTATCCCCCGTTAGTGTTGAGAACAATGTAGAGAGAGTTCTCTACAGAATCAAGGGAGAAGAATATTTCCCAAGGCCTCATGGGAAGTTCCTACCCTTGCAAAGTGGGAGGCTGACACGCAGCTCCACATGACAGCAGTCTGACTGCTTTTGGGGGCTGTATGCAATGGGTTCTGGGTAGAGATGGTGCCTCACAGGACTTCAATGAGCATGCTGAAAATCACGCTGAACACAAACACAGAATGATTTCACAATTAGAAGTTGGACTGTCTGTTCCTTTACTGTTCTGTCACTTTTTTTTTTTTTGGCACTGGGTGTTAAGAGGTCCTTCAGACTCTTTTAAACTAACCCCTTAAATAGACTGTAGTTAAAGAATGTCAAAATCATATTTCATATCTGTGAAAATAAAACACATCTTGTGTTTTGTTTTGTTTTGTGTTTTTTTGTTTTTTGCTCTCTCATAAAACCACTATCTTGTATAGGGTGTCCCAAAATTCACGGAAGATTTGCAATTCAATTCAATTGCAAATCTTGTGTGAATTTTGGGACACCCTATATTAATTTGTGTTAAAATAAATGCTGATTTGACATGGTATTTTGCAGAGATTCATTTTATTTTAAACTGCTGCCATTTAAAATAAATAGCAGCCTCTTCTTTGCTGTGATACTAGTATAGATTGGTCCTATTTACTTAATCTCTGAGTCTCACTTTCCTCGATCATTGAAGAAACTGAGATTTGTGCCTCTATCCGTGGGTTCACTGAGAGGATTACATGTTTGGCATGTCATAATTTCTCAAAAAATATGATTTACCTATCTGTTCTGTTCACTAACAACCTTTTTGTGAAGACTTTGTGTTAAATATTCTTAAATATTAAGATTCTATTTTAGTTCTATTTGCCATTTCATGAAAATAAAATGCCAAAAAATAGTCGTTTTTAAATCCTTTGCACCATTATTTTGTGAATCTTTGGGAAATTGATTAGAGTGACGGAGGCAGAAAACAACTATCTATGAACCTCATCAGCAGTATCGCTCTCTCCCAAGTCAACTAAATGTCCTTTCTCACTTTAAATTTCTCCATTATTCCTTATCCTCAATTCAGGGTGTACAGGGTCATCCTAAAACACAATTCTCTGGGCAAATGAAATGAAGAAACTGAGACAAGATAATTAAACAAGGCCAAACCAACCAAGAGCAGCAGGGAGCCATGGGCACATTTTATTTGAAGAGGTCCATTGTGAGTTGGAGTGAGGCAAATCTGGGTTCAAACTTCTACCATATTTGGCTGTGAGATCCCCAGCAAGGTGTTCAAACTTGCCAAGTCTCAGTTTTTTTCACTTGTGCCACAGGTTATGCAAACCTATCTCAGCATTGTTGAAGACCCAGGTGGATTTGCAGTGGAGCTAATGAAGCTTAATCTCCAGGACTGCTCACTGCCTGGTCTCTTCAAAGCCCTCTATTTGTACTGTTATTCCTTTTCTTAAACAGAGCTTCCCAACTTAAATAAAATCTAGGCCCCACAAACTGTGGATCAACTACTGCATAACAATGAAACAAGATAATACACATCAGGTAACTAGCCCATGGCAATTGTCGAAGAAATGGTATTATTGTCATCAGACCAACAGGCCTTTTCTTGGGCCTGACATTAAGTAAATGCAGAGAAGACTACCACGTAATGGTATTGCTTATAGATCATACAAAGCTTAACCCATCCTAAAATATGCCACACCGAACCCTGCTGAGATGCCTGACCCAACCCCCAGCAACCCATTTGATTTCAGCCTTGGTATCCAATGTGTAACTATATTTGGGTATACATATTAGGAAGTTAGGCTGCAAGTGACAGGAAGTACAGGTTGAGGAAGAAAGGCAAAGTCAAGAGCAATGGTGTCATTTGCAAGGGTCCCAGGGGGAGGCCTCATCATGGAGGGAGTGGAGAACTAATGTATAAGAGCCAAGACTGATGCTCTCCAGGGACTGTGGGACACTACATGGCCACATGCATTCTGTCATCCATCCACATCAAACCACCCAAAGAACCTCAACAAAAACACAACCTCCTTCTCTCCCCTAGCCCACTAAATCAGTACCTCTGGGGGTGTGGTCCAGGGTTCTGGGCAATCTACCCAACCCAGGTAATTCTGAACCCCAGTTAGTTGAAGAACCCTGCTTACAGATTCAACCCAAAATAAAGAACCGATCAGATGTCTTTTAGGGTTCCATATAGGGCAAGGCAAAAGTAGGTGTACAGTTGTTTGTTTGGAAAATTACATAATAATTAATAAATAATAATACAAGAATAACCTCTGTGTTTCACGTACTCACAACTACAAACCTACTTCTGCCCCACCCTGTAGATGTTCCTGCCTGGCTCAGAAGATAACCAATTTCCTACTGACAGTATAACCCTTCTCTTCCATATTAAGAGGACAGTGTCCAGTTTGCACATTTTCTTTCTTGAAAGATCTATTACAATTGTAGATAAAAAGCATGCCATTCAGACACGTATCACAATTTCAGCAAGATCAGGCATCTCTATATACTGCGGGTAAGATGGTTAAATGGTAACTGAAATGGGGAGCTACTGAACAGAGAGCTACAATTCCCCTGAAGAAAGTGGATTACCAGCCATGAAAACCGGAAATAAAGTTCCTAGTGCAAAGTCAAAGTGCTTGCTCTCTGGTTCTGACACATTCAACCTTGTTGTTAATAATCTAGACCAGTGGTTCTCAACCTTCTGGCCCTTTAAATACAGTTCCTCATGTTGTGACCCAACCATAAAATTATTTTCGTTGCTACTTCATAACTGTAATGTTGCTACTGTTATGAATCATAATGTAAATATCTGATATGCAGGATGGTCTTAGGCGACCCCTGTGAAAGGGTCATTCGACCGCCAAAGCGGTCGCGACCCACAGGTTGAGAACCGCTGATCTAGACAAAGACATAGAAAGCATGCTTACAAATATGCAGATGAGGCAAAATATGAAAGGAATATGTCCAGAAAATAATAATGATCAAGCTCCAAATAATCCGAACAGGCTGGGAGGAGAACCAAAAATAAATAAGATCATGGAATTGGTAGGAGAATGAGTGGAAAGAAAACCAAGACTATTTCAGGAGGGAATCATGCAGACAACTTTTGTTTGAGGCAACAGTAAAATACTGTTAATACTGCTACTGCTACTCTTACATATGCATGCCTTTTCAATTCTTGGAAGAGAATAGTTCTACTCTATTCTGTGCTGCTCAAACTACATTTTTTGAACAGATTTATTTCTGAGCATGACATTTTAAGAGGAGACATCCTCAAATTACCATGCAGCCAAAAGGGGATTGCTAAGGTGGTGAGGAGTCTAGAAGCTAATGTATATTCCATATGATAACGTGGGGGAAAGAAAGACTTGTCTTTCTTCAAAGAATAGATTGTCTGTAGATAAACTGGTGGTGCTAGACAAAACCATGAGTATGTGATAGTTGTAAGAAGGCATATTAAGTTAACTGTAAAAGAAAAACCCACAAAAACAATGAGACAGTTGTCTTCAAAAATGCAATGGAAAAATCCACAATGGAAGTGAGCTCTCCGTTGTTCAGGTAATCAAGCACAGACTAAGATGACCCAGCCAGAACTGTTATAAAACAAATGTTCTCTCTGATGTTATTTGGAGAGGGGAGTGGATAAATCTGAGGTGCTTTTGAGGAAGGGTTGTGAGAAGCTAGGAAAATTCCCAGGCAAATGAAATGGAGAAACTGAGATAAGATAATTAAACAAGGCCAAACAATTTGAACACCTTACAGCCAGCTAGAGAATCACAAGCCTTATCTTCTCTAACCAAGGACACTTGAGAACAAATGGTTTATACTCCCCCTCCCCGCCCCACAACCAGAGAATACATAGCTTAAATCACCCTTATTGGGGAGATAGAAGACAGAGACCCAATTAATGCCATCTGTGCCAACTAAACCCAAGGATAGATGCAGTCAGGAACAAATAGCTAAAGACCCCACTTAGAGTCAGACAGACCCAAGATAAAAGTAAAACAATAAAGCAGACCAATAATACCAAACGCCCCTATACACTCATTTTGATGCATCAGTACAGTGGGGCCTTGACTTAAGAGTTTAATTCGTTCGGAGACCGAGCTCGTTAAGGAGCTCGTTAACTCAAATTACTCTGTCAACTCAATGCAAAAAAATCGGCCGAGAGACAGCTGGTATCTCAAAAAACTCGTTAGTCGGGACACTCCTAAGTCAAGGACCCACTGTATATGAGAAATGCACCTGGAAAACTGAGGAATATTCTGCTGAAACCCTCCCCTAAGATTCTAGCCCACAGAAGAGAGATAAAAACCCTCAAGACAAAGGATACCAGAGCCGGCTCTCTCTAGAGCACACCCATGACCCTTCTTGGGCATTAGCTTTTTACTTCCTCCTAAACTCTAAGGATCCCCTTGAGGCTTGCAACCAGAGGAGCAGTGGGCAGCAGCAGCTCTTCCCCAGCTCACCCCCTGATCCATCTCCAAAGCTCCCTTTTTCTCTTTCCAATGAGCTGAAAGCAGCCCCTCCTTGGCTCACTTCTTTCCTCCAACATTTCTAGGGACCAAAGCAGAGCACCACCTAGGCTCTCTCCTGTTGCTTCTCCTACCCTAGCCCTTCCTTTGTCTCACTGTTCCCAGCTTTCATAAACATGCTTTCAAAGTCACCTGGACTCCTATTGTAAAAACTTTCCTGCACAAAGTCAAGATCCCACACACACAGGCTGGCCTGAGGCAGACAGGCTTCGGACCCAGTCCTCGTCCGGTGACACTTTGAATTCCATAAAAAAGTTTCTGTGATTTTTTAAACCTTAGCTAGCTCTGTGTTTTGGCAGCAAGTTGAAGAGAGACAGTGAACAGAGAACAACTAGGAGGGGAAAGAAAAAAACAGAAGAGGAATACAGACATCCAGTAAATATCGATGGAGCATGTAGCAAGATCCCATTCTAGGCACCACAGATACAATAAGAAAGCAAATCCAACCCCAACCCCTGCCCTCATAAAACTTCTATTCTGTTAAAGACAATTATGCCAGGCAGTTTGGTAATTTCCTCCTGCTATGAGAATGCAGAATAAAGTCTTAAACACCTGTCTTAAACACCTGTACCAAGGAGGGCTTATTTGAATGAATATTTTTCAGTCTAAATAAATCCCAAGGTTGGATATCAATGAAATCTGGCCCACATTTAGATTTCACTTTCTCCGAAGCACTGTAGTCTATTCCTTTAGAGAGGGCACATTTTTTGGCCACACCCACTTTGGAACATCTCCAAATGACACTATCAGTATTGACTTCTTTTTTTTTTTTTTAAATTATTTTTTATTTTTCGCTAAAAGTATTACAAAGGGTATTACATAAGTGTCCTTTTTTCCCCCCCACCCTTGACAAGCCCCTGCCCTCCCTTACCCCCCAGTGTCTTATGTCCATTAGTTATGGTTACATGGATGCATACAAGTCCTTCGGTTGATCTCTTACTCCCCTCCCTCCTGTCCCCCAACCCTCCCTGGCCTTCCCAGTGCAGTCCGACAATCGGTTTGAGGCAGCTCTGCCACTGTATTTATTATTGTTCAAAAGTTTGTAATGGTCTTAATTATCCATGAAAGAGTGAGATCATGTGGTATTTTTCCTTCATTGACTGGCTTGTTTCACTTAGCATAATGCTCTCCAGTTCCATCCATGCTGTTGCAAATGGTAAGAGTTCCTTCTTTTTAACAGCAGCATAGTATTCCATCCTGTAGATGTACCACAGTTTTCTAATCCATTCATCTACTGATGGGCACTTAGGCTGTTTCCAGATCTTAGCTATGGTGAATTGTGCTGCTATGAACATCTGGGTGCATATATCCTTTCTGATTGGTGTTTCTGGTTTCTTGGGATATATTCCTAGAAGTGGGATCACAGGGTCAAATGGGAGTTCCATTTCCAATTTTTTGAGGAACCTCCATACTGCCTTCCATAGTGGCTGCACCAGTCTGCATTCCCACCAGCAGTGCACAAGTGTTCCTTTTTCTCCACATCCTCTCCAGCACTTGTCGTTTGTTGATTTGTTGATGATGGCCATTCTGACAGGTGTGAGATGGTACCTCATTGTTGTTTTGATTTGCATCTCTCGGATGATTAGTGACTTTGAGCATGTTTTCATATGTCTCTTGGCTTTCTGAATGTCCTCTTTTGAAAGGTGTCTATTTAGATCCTTTGCCCATTTTTTGATTGGAT
Organism: Myotis yumanensis; assembly: GCF_028538775.1. NCBI lineage: Eukaryota > Metazoa > Chordata > Mammalia > Chiroptera > Vespertilionidae > Myotis > Myotis yumanensis. Next base: position 139,839,607 of record NW_027223752.1, read on the forward strand.
TGTTTATCTTCTTTTTGTTAAGTTGTATGAGTTCCCTATAAATTTTGGATATTAAGCCCTTATCAGATATGACGTTGGCAAATATGTTTTCCCACGAGGTGGGTTTTCTTGTTGTTTTGTTGATGGTTTCTTTTGCTGCGCAGAAGCTTTTTATTTTGATGTAGTCCCATTTGTTCATTTTCTCTTTAGTTTCAACTGCCCTAGGAGCTGTATCAGTGAAGAAATTGTTTTGGCATATGTCTGAGATTTTGTTGCCTTTGTATTCTTCTAGAATTTTTATGGTTTCCTGTCTTACATTTAAGTCCTTTATCCATTTTGAGTTTATTCTTGTGTATGGTGTAAGTTGGTGGTCTAGTTTCATTTTCTTGCATATATCTGTCCAATTTTCCCAACACCATTTATTGAAGAGACTATCTTGGCTCCATTGTATGTTCATGCCTCCTTTGTCAAAAATTAATTGAGCATATTGGTTCGGGCTAATTTCTGGACTCTCTATTCTATTCCACTGATCTATATGTCTGTTCTTGTGCCAGTACCAGGCAGTTTTGAGAACAGTGGCTTTGTAATACAGCTTGATATCTGGCATTGAGATCCCACCTACTTTGTTCTTTCTCAGGATCGTTGCAGCTATTCGGGGTCTTTTTTTATTCCAGATGAATTTTTGGAGAGTTCGTTCTAGATCTTTGAAGAAGGCCATTGGTATTTTAATGGGAAGTGCGTTGAATGTATAGATTGCTTTGGGTAGTATGGACATTTTAATGATGTTGATTCTACCAATCCAAGAACATGGTATGTTCTTCCATCTGTTTATGTCTTCCTCTATCTCTTTTTTCAACGTCCTGTAGTTTTCTGAGTAGCGGTCTTTAACCTCTTTAGTTAAGTTTATTCCTAGGTATCTTAATTTTTTTGGTGCGATGGTAAATGGGATTGTTTTTCTAATCTCTCTTTCTGAAAGTTCACTATTAGTGTATAGAAATGCCTCAGATTTCTTGGGGTTAATTTTGTATCCTGCTACATTGCCAAATTCATGTATTAAGTCTAGTAGCTTTTTGATGGAGTCTCTAGGGTTTTGTATGTATAATATCATGTCATCTGCAAATAAGGACAGTTTTACTTCCTCTTTTTCAATTTGGATGCCTTTTATTTCTTCTTCTTGCCTAATTGCAATGGCTAATACTTCCAGTACTATGTTGAACAGGAGTGGTGAGAGTGGGCATCCCTGTCTTGTTCCTGTTCTTAGGGGAAATGGTGTTAGTTTTTGTCCATTGAGTATGATGTTGGCTGTGGGCCTGTCATATATGGCTTTTATTATGTTGAGGTATGATCCTTCTATTCCCACCTTTCTGAGAGTTTTTATCAAAAATGGGTGTTGGATTTTGTCGAATGCTTTTTCTGCATCAATTGATATGACCATGTGGTTTTTTTCTTTCAATTTGTTTATGTGATGTATCACATTTATTGATTTACGGATGTTGTACCATCCTTGCATCTCTGGGATAAATCCTACTTGGTCATGGTGTATGATCCTTCTGATGTACTGCTGGATCCGATTTGCTAAGATTTTGTTGAGGATTTTGGCATCTATGTTCATGAGGGATATTGGCCTGTAATTCTCTTTCATTGTGATGTCTTTACCTGGTTTTGGTATTAGGGTGATGCTGGCTTCATAGAATGAGCTTGGAAGTGTTCCTTCCTCTTGAATTTTTTGTAGTAGTCTGAGGAGGGTAGGTTTTAGTTCTTCCTTGAATGTTTGGTAAAACTCCCCTGTGAAGCCGTCTGGCCCTGGGCTTTTGTTTGCTGGAAGCTTTCTGATGACTGCTTCAATTTCTTCCATAGTTATTGGCCTATTGAGGTTTTTAGATTCTTCCTGATTGAGTTTTGGAATGTTGTATTTTTCTAGGAATTTGTCCATTTCCTCCAGGTTGTCTAGTTTGTTGGAGTAGAGTTGCCCGTAGTATTGTTTAACAATCATTTGTATTTCTGTGGGGTCTGTTGTTATTTCGCCTCTATCATTTCTGATTTGGTTTATTTGGGACCTCTCTCTTTGCTTCTTGGTGAGCCTGGCTAGGGGTTTGTCAATCTTGTTTATCCTTTCAAAGAACCAGCTCTTGGTTTCATTGATTTTCTGTATTGTTTTTTTGGTCTCTATGTCATTGATTTCTGCTCTAATCTTTATTATCTCCTTCCTTCTTCTCACTCTGGGGTTTTCTTGTTGCTCTCTTTCTAATTCTTTGAGTTGTAGAGTTAGATGATTGACTACCATTTTTTTTTGTTTTTTGAGATAGGCCTGTAGAGCTATAAACTTTCCTCTCAGGACTGCTTTCATTGTGTCCCAGAGGTTTTGGATTGTTGTGTTTTCATTGTCATTAGTGTCCAGGATGTTTTTAATTTCTTCTTTGATGTCATTGGTAACCCAATCAATATTTAATAACATGCTATTCAGCTTCCAAGTGTTTGAGTATTTTGGGTTGTTTTTATTGTAGTTTATTTCTAACATTATGCCATCGTGGTCTGCGAAGATGCTTTTTATGATTTCAATCTTCTTGAATTTGTGGAGACTTTGCTTGTGACCCAATATGTGGTCTATTTTTGAATATGTCCCATGAGCACCTGAGAGGAATGTATATTCCGCAGCTGTGGGGTGAAGTGTTCTGAAGATGTCAATTAAGTCCATCTGATCTAGTGAGTCATTTAGGATTGCTGTTTCTTTGCTGAGTTTTTGTCTAGCGGATTTATCCAGTGATGTCAGTGGTGTATTAAAGTCCCCTACTATGATTGTATTGTTGTCGATCTCTCCCCTGATATCTTCCAGAAGTTTTCTTATGTATGTGGGTGCTCCTGCATTGGGTGCATATATGTTTACCAGGGTTATATCTTCTTGTTGTATTGATCCCTTTAGTATTATGAAGTGGCCTTCCTTATCTCTGGTTATGGCCTTCACTTTGAGATGTATTTTGTCCGATATAAGTATTGCTACCCCAGCTTTCTTTTCCTTTCCATTTGCGTGAAAGATATTTTTCCATCCCTTTACTTTCAGTCTGTGTGAGTCCCTTCTAATGAGGTGGGTCTCTTGTAGACAGCAGATGTATGGGTCATGTTTTTTTATCCATTCAGCCACTCGATGTCTTTTGGTTGGAGCATTTAGTCCATTTACATTTAAAGTTATTATTGAAAGGTACTTGTTTGTAGCCATTTCTTTTTTTGTGTGTGTGTGGCTGTTTTCTTTCTGAGCTTGATATTTCTTCTTTTTACACCAGTCCCTTTAGCATTTCTTGCATGGCTGGCTTGGTGGTGATAAACTCCCTTAGCCCTTTTTTGTCTGTGAAGCTTCTTATTTCCCCTTCAATTTTGAATGATAGCCTTGCTGGATAGAGTATTCTTGGATTCAGTCCTTTGCTTTGCATCACTTTGTAGATTTCCGTCCATTCTTTTCTGGCCTGATGTGTTTCTGTTGAGAAATCATTTGATAATCTAATGGGAGATCCCTTGTATGTTACTTTCCGTCTCTCTCTTGCAGCCTGTAAGATTCTCTCTTTATCCTGAACATTTGCCATGGTAATTATGATGTGTCTTGGTGTGGGTCTTTTTGGGTTCACCTTGTTTGGGACTCTCTGGGCTTGTGTGACTTTTTTCTTCCCCACCTCAGGGAAGTTTTCTGATATTATTTCTTCGAATAGGTTTTCTAATCCATGTTCATCTTTCTGTTGTTCTGGCACCCCTATTATTCGTATGTTGTTTCGTTTCATGTTGTCCCAAAGCTCCCTTAGGCTCTCCTCCTGTCTTTTAATTTTTTTCTCCATTTGCAGTACAGTTTGAGTGTGTTTTGCTTCCTTGTCTTCTAATTCACTAATTCGGTCCTCCGCTTCTCCCAGTCTACTGTTGATACTTTCAATGGTGTTTTTTATTGCAGCTATGTCACTCTTCATTTCTTCTTGGGACTTACTTAAGTTGTTGATTTTTTCATCTGTTTCTTCTAGCTTCTTGCATAAGTAGTTGAGTTTTTCATCTGTTTCTTCTTGCTTCTTGAACATCTGGTGCATGTACTCTAGGAACCTTATTCTGAATTCTTTTTCCGTCATGTTGCATATCTCTGTCTCACTTAGCTGCTTTTCTGGCGAGTCCTCCTTTTCTTTCCTTTGGGAGTTTCTTTGCCTACCCATGTTTGATCTCACTGACATGACTAGTTGTTGAGTCGTTCAGTGGCTGGACCCTGGGTGGCAGTGGCTGCTCCCTGGGTGGCAGTGGCTCCTCGGGCTGTGGTTGCTCCTTGGGCGGTTGTGTAGCAGCGGCTCCTCTGTTGATAGCAGGGCCTCTGGTGGGTGCTGTTCACAGCTGTGGTGGCTCTTCTGGCTGGTGGAGGGAGGCTTCACACACAGCAACTGTTCCCCAGGCAGAGCGTGTGGTGATCAGGAGGCCGCTGTTGCTTGAATCTGCTGTGTTGATTTAAAGGCACAAAATACAACACAACAAGGCACAACGTACCAGGCACTGAGCACTTTTGTATTTACGATATTACTAACCCCAAATAAAGGTGGCCACCCGAGCTAAGAGAGTTGGGAGATAAGGGGGAAAGAAGAGAAAAAGGTAGAAGAGAAAAAAGAAAGAAAGAAAAAAAGGAGTGCAAAAATGAAATTGGAAAAAGGGAGGGGAAAAAGAGGAAGAAAAAAAAAAAGTAAGAGAGAAAAGAGAATGAAGTATAAAAGGGGAAGAGACTATTTATATGAGGAGAAAACTCCTATAGGTCCGCCACTAATACCAACAAATTATAGCAACAGATTCCTGGAGATGAATACAAACTACAAACAACCAATAATATCAAGCGACACAAGGGGAAACAGAAGCACAGAAATAACCAGGGAGGGGGAGGGGGGAGAGGGAGGGGCAGGAAAATAAAAAGAATAAGCAGTCTAACCTCACAAACAATCCTAAAGAAAAAAAGACCCCAATATACTCGTCAATCAAGCAAACAACAATAAAACAATGGAGAGAGAAAAGAAGAAGAAGAAGAGAAAAAAAGAAAAAAAAATTGGATAGTGAAGGAAGATAAGGGAAAGGTGTATAAGGATTTAGAACAGGGGATTGGACGTAGGATATATAAGCAGGATTAAATTTTGACAGGGGGTAAAAAGAGTAGGGAAAATCAAAAGCTGGAGTAGGGTAAGAGAAACAGGACAGCAAAAGGGAAAAAGTGGGGGAGATTGTTTAGCACAGAGGCAAATTGAGGTAGAGAAAAATGTTGCTAAAGGAACGATGAAAATAGAATGGAGAACATTAGTCCCAAAATAAAATAAAGACAAAATAAAATGACACTTTAAAGAGTGGTAAAATGGTAGTGGTAATAATACTAGTTAAAAAATAAAAATGTAGTAGCTGAAAGGGCAAAATCAGGTGATGGAGAAAAAGAAAAAAGAAAAAAAGAAAAAAAATGTTTTCTTAGTTAAAAGGAGAAAAAGTAATTTAAAAAAATAAAAATAAAAATGTGCAGAAATGCAGGTGCTTCAGATCTTCTACTCTTCTTATTGGCACGCCCGGAATTCAGGAGAATGTTGAATTTTCCTCTGTTACACTGTTCCTCCGTGGTGTAAGCCACAGTCCTGATTTTAAGGCCGGCCGTAAAATCCCCTTATTGCCTTATCTGTATTTACAGAAGAGTCAGTTTGTGGCTCTGCCTCTGGGTGGCAGTGTGTCTGGATTGACCTCCGAGGCTAAAAGTTCTCTCTGTCCAGAAGCTCTCTATTGTACCTGAACCAGCTCCGCCCAGAGGTGGTTCCCCAGGTGCCACTCCCAGCTGTTTCCCAGGCTCCCCAAAAACAATCTTCCCCTACAAGCTCTGCTAGTGACCCCAACTAGGCAATCACATGCACTGGGCCAACAATCAAACTCACAGAAGTAAGAGGAAGTGTGCAAACAAGAGCCTGGGAAGCTGTTCAAACTCACAGGGCTCCGCCCTCCAGAACTGCGCGGGGTGTCTGCGCGCGCTCAAGCCCCTGGCGACAAGTAGCCGGCTATCAGGGAAACTCTGAGGCCGCCCTTTTGCATCCAGTCCAACTATGGGCTCATTTATAGTGTTACCTTCTGGCAGCAGCCCTGCGGGAGCCCTCCCCACTTGTGGGTCACGCTGGCCTCTATGGGCAGGAATTTTGGAGGGGGTAGATTTCCCCCTGCGCCCGCGCGCGCGTTCCTCGCTCCAACCTGAACTGCAAACCGCACCTTTGGGGTAAGTCTAACCTTTCCGTGGAGGGGTGCAGGACTCCTCTGGGCTCTTACAGTCGCGTTGCTTGCGAGTCGTTGCCTCCGGGTTAGTAGCCGCCGGGTTAGTAGCCGATCTCTGGATGCCGGTACCAGCTACCTAAGATGGCGTGGTCTCGCCGCTGCGCTGGCGCCCAGGGGGAGGTTTCAGCCTCAATCTCTAACCATCCGCATTTTTTAGGAGTTCTCTGTCTTTCCTGGCTGCAGACTGTCTCTCAGCTGAACCTCCCCAGCTTGATCAGGTTGATTGTTACCCGTTTCAGCTGCTCGTCCCTATCTGCTCCGGGATAAAGCACCAACACTTCCGTCTAAGCCTCCGCCATTTTTTTTCTCCTCCAGTATTGACTTCTTTACTGGAGGTCACCAGCTACCAGATGTTACATCTATCATTGCAAGCAAGTCCCCCTTGACATATAGATGATTTCACTTTTCTTGCCTTTTGGCCTGAACCTCCTCTCTAATTACCGCATTCCTGGTTCTATCAGTGCGTACATCTTTGATGTTCCTGAGACCACACCATCTACCTGAATCCCATGTTCAGCTGCCTGATTCTTGCAGCTGCTGTTTCCTGTCTCTAACTAAATGATCTTCTTGAGCCCTGGCTCTGTTTGCCTTGCTTTAGAACAGTGGTTCTCAACCGTCCTAATGCCGCAACCCTTTAATACAGTTCCTCATGTTGTGGTGACCCCCAACCATAAAATTATTTTTGTTGCTACTTCATAGCTGTAATTTTTCTACTGTTATGAATCGTAATGTAAATATCTGATATTCAGGATGTATTTTCATTGTTACAAATTGAACATAATTAAAGCATAGTGATTAATCACAAAAACAATATGTAATTATATATGTGTTTTTCCGATGGTCTTGGGCGACCCCTGTGAAAGGGTCATTCGACCACCAAAGGGGTCTCGACCCACAGGTTGAGAACTGCTGCTTTAGAAGAACTTTGAAGAGCTTGCCAAATCCCAATTCCACTATTGCTTCTAAGGTAGGCTGTCTGTTCATTGTCCACAGGCACCTTGGGCAGTGACTGGCTCTAGCTCTAAGAGTCTTACATACTCAGATAGCCCCCCCCCCCCCTTCCTTTCTCTCTGCTTTTCTTTCTTATTTCTGCGCAATTCTGTTCACCTCCAGAAATCAAGTTGCTGGGCTCTGAAGGTCAACTGTGAGGGTGTCTGAGTTAATAACCCCAGCAAGCAAACCACTCTATATTGATCTCTAGTCTCCTAGTGCATTCATATTTCTCCCCTGGAATTAGATGCTCGGCTATCTTCCAGGGGTCCTCTTCCCAGGCAGGCCCTGATTTGAACTATCTGAGGGCTCCTCACCACACAGTTAGAGCAGACTAACCACCCACAGCTCATGCGATGTACACCACTATTGGGGAAGGGTGCTGCATTCTTGCCAACCAATCAAACCAATATCTCAATCATAGAAGATTAATGTCCCTTTGCTTCTATCCTTGAAAAGGAAAAATAGCTAATATGATTCTCTCCTTCATAAAGGCTTCTATGCAGTAAGTGGCTGAGATTGAATTATACAATCACGTCATCTATCTGTTCGAAAGCCTGTCACTCTTATGCTGCATTTGCCAACTTGTCCCTTTAGCAGAGGGGCTCGATCCTGTGGGAAGTGGAAAAGGGAGCATTATGATGCAGGGTAATATAATTCTAAATACCATCAAGGCCATAAAATGGGACGTAAAGTGATAAATAATTTATATTTATCAGAATGACTGACTCTTATTACAAGTTCAGCAATTTGATATTCTCCTGTGCAGCACAGATGTGGATGGGGAAGAAGGTCTGAATTTCAACAGTGTGCTAGGGTTGGACTGAATTCCTGCTTACAGCCCTGTGAACCCAGTGTGAACCTCAGGGCATTCTTTCACAGTCCCTAGAAAAGAGAGTGCTTGGATTCTAATAAGGGAGTTTGCAAGTGAAAAACTAAATCCAATTCAACAAGCTAACTTGGAAAAGCTAAAATATGGAAATAAGCAACAGGGCTAAAATGTTCTTTATTTCCATTATTTTCTCCATCCCCATTCTACCAGCATAAAGCAGAAACAGTCATTCATTCCTTTATTCTTCATTCATTTGTTTACTGTCTTAAACACCTGGAGTGTGTAAGATACTGGATTAGGAATTGTGGAAGATGCAACAATGAAGAATACATATGATTCTCACCCTCAAGTAGCTTATCCTCAAATACAGCACCCGGGACTAAACTTGGAGAAGCATAACCCCAGCTTTATAAAGGAAAAGTGAGGATATATCCGAACTAAACACAAATGCAGTGGGGCCTTGACTTATGAGTTTAATTCGTTCCGAGACCGAGCTCATTAAGGAGCTTGTTAACTCAAATTACTCTATCAACTCAATGCAAAAAATCGGCTGAGAGACAGCTGGTATCTCAAAAAACTCGTTAGTCAGGACACTTGTGAGTCAAGGCCCCACTGTAATACATTTCTTCATCCTTCTATTTTGATGGTATCTGCCTAAATCAGAGCTGGTCCCACTGCAATGTCTTCCTGGAACCAGGTTTCTGATTTGTTCCAATTCTCTTTCATTTAAGTGGCATAATCAGAGCAAAATTATTTCTCAAATGATCAATTAGACCTTAACACGTCTTTTACGACAGACACGGAAATAACCAATGGTCAGAGAGGCACATCTCTCTGAAAACAAACTTTAACTCGGCAGGGTATATCTCATATGTAAGCACAGTATAAGAAGCACAGTTATTTTTAATATAGACCAGCGGTTCTCAACCTGTGGGTCGTGACCCCTTTGGCGGTCGAATGACCCTTTCACAGGGGTCGCCTAAGACCATTGGAAAACACATATATAATTATATATTGTTTTGTGATTAATCACTATGCTTTAATTATGTTCAATTTGTAACAATGAAAATACATCCTGCATATCAGATATTTACATTATGATTCATAACAGTAGCAACATTACAGTTATGAAGTAGTAACGAAAATAATTTTATGGTCGGGGGTCACCACAACATGAGGAACTGTATTTAAAGGGCCAGAAGGTTGAGAACCACTGATATAGACATACCTCAAAGATGTGCTGGTTTGGTCCCAGACCTCCGCAATAAAGCGAGTCTTGCAATAAAGCGAGTTGTAATTTTTTTGTTGTTGGCGGAGGGTCTGGCCTTCAATTTGTAACACACGCAACATCTGTGAAGTGCCATAAAGCAAAGCTGAGAGGTATACCTGTAAATGCCTGCTAATGTGCGTGCCTAACACACCAGCACCTCTTTGCCTTTCCTGCCGAAGGGGCCATGATGGGCTCTGAGCTAAGGAGCTGTGTGTGCACCCTCCTGCCTCCTGCCTTTCCTTTCCACCCAGGGAGGCTCCCAGAGCCTCAGGCCCCAAAGGGTTGATTCAATAAAGTCGCACTAGCATCAGTATACACTTTTTGTAACATTCCCCCACTCCTGCTGCTGAAGCTGCACTTGACAGACAACAAAGATGGAAAGACTGAGGGACACAGCCACAGCCTCTAGCAACCAAATTTCAGTGACGATGAGGAGAGGTGCTGGGTGGATCCCCTTTCCTCCAGACACGACACTGCGGGCTTTGGGGCACATGGAGAAGAAAGTAGCCCTTTATCTGCAAAAGTATCCCTTCTCCTTCCTTCCCACACTCCCTCCTTCTCTCTCCATGGCCCAGCTGGAGCAGAACCTCAGTGTAAAATTAGAAAGTAAATTAGCAAATTTCTCAAAATTGCCCCAAAACACCAAACTGCTTTGCATCTCTGAGTCCGTCCTCACACTGCGGAACGGCCTTGCCTGCCCAACCCTCTCCTGCCTCCAGAACACTAACAGGTTTCAAAAAGCAGTTCAGGAGCCACTTCCCGCCATCCTTCCACACCCCACAGTCAGCTTCCTCCCGCAGCTGTCACAGCAGGAGCTTCTCTCCCAGCTGTCACAGCAGGAGCTTCTCTCCCAGCCCGGAGGTCAGCAGGCCTGACTGTGTTCTTCTGGAGATGGAAGAGGAGAATTCGATTCCTGGCTTTTCTCTCTTCTTTTAGAACAGGGGTGGGGAATCTCTTTTCTGCCAAGGGCCATTTGGATATTTATAACATCATTCGCTTAATATAACTCACTTAATATAAATTTATGTTGCTATGAAAAAAAGCTCCTCGATTTATTGAATTTCGAGTCTCGCCTGCGGTTGCCTTGGCAGGGCCAGGCCAAATGGTTTCCCGGGCCTCATACCTCTGTTCTAGGGGCTGCATGCACTTCCTGGCGGCCGGTCCCTCCCTCAAGCCAATCCTCTCTGCGATTCCCTCGCACCTCCCTCCCCATCATAGACTCTCCTGCCTTCCTCTCTCCCTGGTCAGGGCCTTTCTGATTACAGTGGGCCCACCTGTTATTGGAACACAGCTGTGTCCATTTGTTTACTTTGTGGATGTCAATGACAAAGTTGACTTACTGCAACAGAGACAATGTGCCCCGAAAGCCTAAAATATTTACTTTTATTTATTTATAAAATATTTGGTTCTTTACATAAAGCGTTTGCTGACTCCTGGTCTAGAAAAGGAAAAAGATCAAATCAGAATTCTGTTCCAGGCAGGCGGGATTAAATCATTCTGAATACTGAATTCACCTATTCAACCATCATGACAGTTGACCGCCTATCTATTTAGCTGGGCGTCTTCTGACCTATTAGGTTAGTAGGCTGATATTCTAACCCAGCCATGAAATTATCAACCTGGACAGTAGATTTTTATATATATATATCTTAATGAAATCTGAGATAAGATAGGGCTGTATCCAGTTTCTTCAGAAATGATCAAACGTCAAAGTCCCTATCACCTTCCTTATGAATGAGGACTGAGTCACCTCATCAGTGCTCAAAAGTGGATCCCTTAAAACGTTACTCCAGCATTCAAGATGCAGCATTCCTACTGCCTTCTGAAGGTGTGCACAGACACTAGGGAGAATTCACTCAATTCCCTTTGATAGAAATTAACCTATTTGTAAGAGGAAATAAAATGAGGATAAGCATAAAAGTCAGGAAATAAAATTTTTTAATAAAATGCTACCTTTTAACAAAGATGGCTTTGTAGTTATTTTTTGGGTTTTTTTTAGCCACTGTTTTAGCTATATGAATGAAGTTAGAACTTTCAGTATATTTGGTTTGAGAGAAAATACTTATTGGTCAAGTCATTTTTGCCACATCACCTTAAATACCCCTTTAATTAAAAAAAAAGTAAGATTCAACATCAGTAACCACTGTTATAAAACTACCAACATTTAGCCTAGTTTCTAATTCTCAAAAATTAAAATTAAGAGCCCTGGATTATAATTCCAATTTTGCCACTTAACTTGTGTGAACATAAGTCACATGAATTTCTGTGGACTTAATTTCCCCATATGTAAAATTATTACAATATTTTGCTCACCTAATAGCACTGCTGTTAGGATAAAATGAAGTATTGTTTGTGGATTTGTGGAAATATTATACAACTAAAAGATATTATTTAATTATTGCCTTAATGTCTTCCCAAATTGTCTATAGTATTAAAAATGTTATAGTCATAAACATCAATAGCAACACTCCATAGCTGACTATGAAATTCTCCTTGTGGATTTGATAGTTTAGTTTCATTTTGATGGAATAAACGGGCATAACTAACTTTTACTGCATGCATTATTTGTGGGAATGTCTTAACACGTTAAGCATAGCCATCTTTCTCAGCATTACACAAGGATTACCAAACCGAGAAGAGCTATCTTTAAAAATGGGATGATTTCATTTGGAGATTTGAATTTTTATTGCTGAGATTAACAAAATGTTCCTGCTTAAAATGAAACTGTTTTCTTTCCAGCACTTCATATTTTTTGCTTGGTTAAAGAAACAACAGTAACATGATTAGATGTCAGTAATTAAATGTCTTTGTAGGACAGTATTTTAATAGCATATATTTAGAACACAGCCATACCAAAAACATTCAATTACATAGACACAGCTTTAATATTTAACAGCTTGTTTCTTAACTACCAGCCTTCTGGTGAGCTGATGTTGACTATGTATAAAGAAAAGCAAGCAGCTTAGTGTCAAATTAAGAGAAGTGGAATATATTATAATGGTACATTTTATGTTTTGCTATTCTCACATTCAGCCAAGTATAATTTTTTATTTAATAAATTTAAATATCGATTCACCTCTCTTACTTTTAGCAATAGGAGCCTTCAATTTTCTCTAAGCAAATGAAGGTTTAACAGAAACAAAGAAGAAAAAAAAATCTCCCTTCACTTAAGCATCATGGGAAAACAAACACGTCTAAAAAGCAGTAGACAGTAACCCAAGACCCATCCACCCCCCAAATTCCCAGGAAATAAAGTGTTGATACCACCGGAAAGGCATCTCAGGAAGTGGAGGAGAAAGCGATAAGATAGCAAGGAAGTCAGGCAGCCAGGAGCCTCTGGGTCTCTCTTGTACCTAAAGCTAAGCATGAGGTTGTAAAGCAATAAAATGACCCCTAACTTATTTATGGTACACTTTGTTTTAGAAGAAATGAAACATTTCCCCCCAATTTTAATTTTGATTCCAGTTTCTCAACTCCTGACTATGTCAGGGCTCGGCTCTTTCTACTAAAAAATAAAGAAGTACCTATTCATATAGTGAGTAGGGTAATCTTCAGTAATCATGAGGGTAGGGACGTGGCTCATACTATTTCTTGGTGCCCATAGTAACGATGACCAGGTGGCTGAGAAAGCAAGATGCCCATCAAACACTGCTTCATTCTCTGGTTGGGTAGAATGAGCCAGTCTGCCCGATGGTACAGACATAACTGAGTGTGAAGTTAAACCGTAGGGGTTCAAAGTTTAGTGCCACCACTTCTCCCTCTGTGTAACCCTGGGAAAGTTGCTAACACCCAAATCACAGACTCTTACCTCTGAAATGAGAGCTAATAACAGTACCTACTTCCTGGAAATGTCAGAGTGCCTAAGCCTCGTATGCAATTAGTGCCCAATAAATACTAGAAGAACAAAGGTGAAACATTGCGAGAGAAAAGTTGAGCACAGGGGAAATGTTCAATGGAGAGAGAGTGCCTGTTTGCATGAGAGCAAATCTTTTGGGGAAGGTGGGTAGGAGGAAGGTGCTGACAGAGGTAACTTTTACAGAAGAGCAAAGGAGACAATCCCTCACCCACAGGCCCTGATTCTCTCATATAGTTTCAGCTCCCGGGGTTACCTGGAAATGAAAAGGCTTGACCTTAAGTGCAGTGTACTTCCACTTGACCTTCGATCCTTAAAATACTGTTCCCAGCTTCTGGCCCTTTGGCCTTAATAATAACAGCAGCCATGGCTGTGGGTCAGATCACATCTGCATGGGCACCGCGGGCCCAGTCCTCATTGCTCTGGTGATAAGTGAGCGCTTTGTAAGTACATGTTGAACAGCGGATCTTCCTGATCATTCCCCTCCATTATCTGTGGAGCATGAAGTACCTGCCTAGGGATGGAGAAGGCCGGAGGGGCGGCTCACATTCCCTCCAGCAGTGAGGGCACTGTGAGGCCCCTGGGACGCGCCTCTGAGTGACTGCTTTGTGAAGGCAGCAGCTTGTCACAGGAAAATGAGCCTGGCAGCCAACTGCTCCCCCCTTCCCTGCTCTTTTCTCCACCCAAGATGATAATCAATACCCTTTAGCACTGAGAGGCATATCAATGGCTGAAAAGGGGAAAGATACTTTATTTCTGATTCGTCTTTCAAGATCTCCAGAGGAGGGGATTTTGATAAAGAAGACGTAAACATTCTCTGTGCTGCGGAGCCGAGAGAGGACAAACACAGTGCGTTCAATCTGTTAGGAGGGAGACGGAAGCTGTGCTGGAGAAGCAGCATTTCTGTGAAATCCTCCCTGATCCTTTCCACCAGGGGCTGCCCAGCTCAAAAGCCACACTATTGAAAAGGGAGAAGCGCGGGGTTGCTGTGAATAATGTGGACATGCACAGGGAAAAGCAGGGAGAGTCCGTCAGAGAGATAGCATTAAAACGCCTTTTCATATCGACACAGAAGAAACCTTATCTTTAAAAACGTGTCTGATGAATATATGAGCTGCTAATATGCTGCCAGATCTTAAGATTCCATCTTGGAGGGAAAAGGGCTGATTTCATTATGTTGTTTTGAAAAGAAACCTACGGAGAATGAAGAGGAAGTGTCTCCACTTAGAGACTGGAGATCTGATACCGCATTCTGAGAAGTTGTTTTCTGTCACCAGCCATAATAGCAATCCAGATGGCTATAGGATTCGACACAAACAGAAGAGGGGGTTGCAGAACCAGCACTTCTTTTTAAACCTCTGGTTTAAAAACAATGAAGAGTGAGGATGTTCCCTTCATCGCAGACAAAGCGGAGTGCTATTTTTAAGTTAGTAGTAACTTCAAAGTCATTAGGGTCAAAGAACATTCAGGGAAGATAGATTACTCAAGACTGCATCTATAGGGTAACAGGGAATCAGCTATCAACCTGTCAGAAATGAACAGCTGAAAATTGCTTCATTCATTTTAAAATAATTTAAATCCAATTCATTGGAAATAATTAAGTGAAAATAGTTGGCCCCACAAAGGAAAATCAGTGGAGTGAAATGGACCATATTGAGCAATCTTCTCCCACGCTGATACCTTCAAATCATCCCAGCCCAGGGTTTCTCAATATTGACATTTTGGGTCAGACAATTCTTTGTGATGGGGCTGTCCTGTGCATTGTAGGATGTTGAGCAGCATCCTGGCCTCTAACCAGTAGATGCGAGTAGCACAACCCCCACCCCCACAACACCCCAAGTTGTGACAACCAAATATTTCATCAGGGAGGAAGAAGAAGGATGCAAAATCACCCCCAGTTGAGAACCACTGCCCTAAACCTAGTCTTGCTTTTCGTTGATCTGTAGCCTGCTGTCCACTCAGATACCCAGTAAGACTCAGTTGACACCATCACCAACTTCTCAAATACCTTAGGCCTTACTTCCAAATGTGCTAATCCTTCCTATCCTTATAGACTCACTTTTATTTCTTCTTTGATGATCCTTGCACAGTCCATTTTGCTTTCTTAGGCTTGACAACTCCACCCAATTGCTTTAAGGCCTCTAAAGAATATTTGTTTCAAAGTTGCTGAGCCCTGGGTTCAAATCCTACGTCTGACATTTAGAAGCTCTGTGACGTTTAGGGAAGTCTTTTTTTTTTCTGGGTGTTGACTTTTTATATGAAAAAAAAGAGAACAATTATATCTACCCTATATCAATGTTGCTGATTAAAATGACATTATTGTATGTAAAATCCCTACCAGCATCTAGAGGTACTTATTTCACAATCCTATATAATAAAAGGCTAATATGCAAATCAACCGAACAGTGGAATGACCGGTTGCTATGATATACACTGACCACCAGGGGGCAGACACTCAATGCAAGAGCCACCCCATGGTGGTCAGTGCACTCCCACAGGGGGAACACAGCTCAGTCAGAAGCCGGGCTCATGGCTGGCAAGCGCAGTGGTGGTGTGGGAGCCTCTCCCGCCTCTGTGGCAGCGCTAAGCCATCAGTTGGACATCCCTGTGGGCTCCTGGACCACAAGAGGGCGCAGGCCAGGCTGAGGGACCGCCCGCCCTCTCTCGAGTGCAAGAATTTCATGCACCGAGCCTCTAGTAGCTTATAAAATTGGAAACATATTGCTTAGATACAAAGAAATAATGTGAGGGTAATAACAGGAGGCCAGTGGAGCTGAAGTAATATTTGATCAGCTAGGACAAGAATCAAAATCAGCAGTGCTAGAAATGAGGGCATGGTCAGGAAAGATAGGCAGGAGCATAGGTGGGTACAGAGCACCTGGGCTTTTGCAGGCAGCATAATGTTAATGATGACTGGGGCCAGGAAATGTCAAATATGGTGAACAAAAATGAAAATAAAAATAGCTGGTGTTGAGAGAAAACATTATGTGTGACTAAAATAGACACAAGTGAATCAAGAGATAGAATTGTAAACAATACTTTTTGTTTGTTTGTTTCCTTGTGTTTCACTAGCCAACTATTTTTTTCTCATTGATTTTCTAGCTAGTTTGGAAGTGGTTACCTCCTTTTAAAAGAGTTCTCTATTCCCTAAGATTACTTTTTACCTGCTCAGTGTTTCTCTGATTGGCTCATCACTTCAACAACAAAAGAAAATCTTAATGAAATGTAACATTTCTATAGCACCTATTTTTGTAACAATGAAAACAAGGTTGCCTGAAAATGTCTTAGTCACATATAAAGTCATTCTAGTACATATATATATATGCATGTGTGTGTGCGTGCGTGTGTGTGTGTTTATTGATTTTAGAGAGAGAGGGAGGGAAAGAGATAGAAGGATATAAACATCAATGAGAGTGACACATCGATTGGCTGCCTCCTGCACGCTCCACACTGGGGATCTAGCTGGCAACCCGGGCATCTTCCCTGACCAGGAATTGAACTGGGGAATCTTTTGGTTCATAGGTGGACACTCAACCATTGAGCCACACTAGCCAGGTTCTAGTTTATATCCTATATAATAAAAGCCCAGCAACTGAATGGCAGAATGACCAGAACAACTGTTGACCAGTTGCTATGATGCGCATTGACCACCAGGGGGCAAGCGTTCAACACAGGAGCTGCCCCCTGGTGGTCAATGTGCTCCTACAATGGGAGCGCCACTTGGCTGACCAGGATGAGAAGCACTCCTGCAGTGGAAGCAGCTGCTCATAGGGCGGGTCCACAGCTGCTTGGCTGACCAGGATGAGTAGCGCTCCCACAGCAGGCCGATCCCTGCAGGCCATAACCCCCACCAGTGCACAAATCCCGTGCACTGAGCCTCTAGTGTATATTTTTTATTTAAAAATTTTTATTAAATTCATTGGGGTGTGACATTGGTTAATAAAATTATACAGGTTTCAAGTGTACAACTCTATAATACATCATCTGTACATTGTATTGTGCATTCACCACCCCACGTCAAGTGTGCTTCTATCACCATTTTCCTCCCTTTACCCTCTTTTACCTCTCCTCCCCCCTTTCCCTCTGGCAATCCCCATACTGTTGTCTGTGTCTGTTGTTGTTTTTTCTTCCTTTTTTCTAATTCTTTATTTTTTAAAGTATTACATATAGTAATTACATATGTCTCCTTTTTGCCCCATTGACCTCTCCCTGGCCACCCCCACCCCATCTAGTTTATATTTTTAAAGGAAAGGTAAGTATTAAAAACCCAACAAGTTTAGAGAATTAGGATTTCCGAAAAATACAAAATGTATTGCATTGTTAAAATCCATTTGTAAAGTAGATTTATATCTAGAGTAGTACACGAACAATAATTAGGTAAGGTTTAGATGTAAATGTAGCTACAATCTTCCCCTTTAATCCAATATTAGTATAAAACGTTACTATTGCTTAATTAGGGACTTGAGCTGGTAAGACAATATATTCTTTACGTTACAACAGTCATGAGAGGAGTTATTGTGTAGCATCAAAATAATAGAGCAGTAGCAGGCAATTGCATTTTCCGACCAGATGCAGTTCTAATAGCTCTATACGATCACTATTAGACCAAGTCTCAGTGAGGAGTATCAGGAAAATTAAAACAGACAGGTACCTCTTTAAGGCACTTGGTGCAATTTAAGTTTGACTTAATAGGGTCTTTCTCTGGGACTCTGAATAGAAGTATAAGCAGTTCCACCAAAATTTTCAGATCTTATTTCTGCTAGAAATGCCAGCTGTTCTTGATCATGTTGATCGTGGGGGCCTTTAATTTAACTTGTACAGAAGGTTGGGCTCCTACAAGACATCTTGTTTCTCTACACACTTAATTGTTTCTCTGCTTTCATTTCAGTTGAAACAAATGTGCATCTGGTAATAACCCGCCAACTTGTGAGGTGCCTCAAGTCAGTATTCTGTGCACATCTTCGCAGCCATGTCTCTTTGCTGCTGCGTATGGCTCTCTCCGTATCCATTTTTCAGGTGTCATGTATGTTATCCCTGTTGTATCCTGTTTTATCTCTCTATTTTCAAACAACCAAAGAGATCTTGCCTCCGTAAAAATTGCAAATAGAGACAACTTATTTCCCCTCTTATTAGAAAAGAGATCCTATAAATTTTATGATCAAATGCTACCTGTGTTTTAAATGTTAAAACAATAAGGAATTTCACTTTTATTTCCTTGTCTGTTTCATTTTTGAAAACAGTTTAGGGTGCATAACCAAACTGTGAAACTTTCCATAGCAACAAGATATAAGAAAGGATATAGGTTTCTTTTGCATTTTCTAGGATAAATGACTCTGGACTACTTTGACTTTTGCCTTTTAAATGCATTCCTGAAACATTCACAGACAGGACTGGCCCCTAAATGTATTGTCCGTGCCTCAAAACCAACTGAGTAAATTATTTCTATTTTCTAGCTATATTTTTAATTATGACCAGCATTCCATACTCAATTTCAGGGGAGTAAAATTCCTGTACTAGGTATTCACATAAGATATGAGATTATTTTCTTTTTATAGACTCTGGAATCTGGGGGAGAGAGAAGTTAGGTATGTGCTAAGGAAGTCGATCTCTCTCTCTCTCTCTTTACACACACACACACACACACACACACAGTCACACATGCTCAGCTATATGACCCTTCAGGATCTCAACCATGGCTGGAATTTGGTGAAGGAGGGAGTGGGGTGGGGAGGTGTTTATATGTTGAGGAACACGGTGGCCATTGTTGATGGATGGTTATTAGACTTGGGGAAATTTCACTAGTTCTAAAATCTCAGACCTCACTGTTGCTTTCCCTACCTCACTAGACATTTTATCTCCTATGAGCGGAGAAGCGTGGTCAGCTTCAGTAAGGGGCACAATGACTTACTTAACATTTTCTAAAGCCTCAAAAGTCACTCATCTTCTAGTAGGAGAATCCTGGGTTCAAGAATGTGGCCAAGAACAGCGGTGCCTGGATAATGATATTTAAAATTGCACTGTGAGCCGAAGCCGGTTTGGCTCAGTGGATAGAGCGTCGGCCTGCGGACTGAAGGGTCCCAGGTTCGATTCCGGTCAAGGGCATGTACCTGGGTTGCGGGCACATCCCCAGTAGGGGATGTGCAGGAGGCAGCTGATCGATGTTTCTCTCTCATCGATGTTTCTAACTCTCTATCTCTCTCCCTTCCTCTCTGTAAAAAATCAATAAAATATATTTTTTTAAAAAAATTGCACTGTGATCCAGGAGATGGGGGAGAGCAAGCCCTAATTTTTATTAGTTGTGAATAAAGGAATTGGTGTTATTCCAAGGTAAGGAGCGCATAATGGCTCTCGCGGAGGAAGCTTTGGAAACCTGGCGCCGTGCTTCTCTGTTTGCTGAGACGCGTGCCTCACAGTCTGTGTTTACACAGTCCGGGTTTACTTTAGCAAAGGTACCTGTTACATATTTGTTGATGTTCTCTTACCTTGTGTTGTTGATGCTGTTTTGTTTTAGATGAAGAACTACCAAAGTACAAGGTTCTGTTTCATGTTTCTCATAAAACATCTATTTATGTAAACATGGAAATCTGCAAAGAAATAAAAAAAGAGTGGGAAACACACAGTACAGGAGAAATTTTACTATATATCAAGATATGTATGCTCTTGGCTTGGTTTTTTATTAAAAAACTGAACGGATACACAAAAAGTAAGTATAACATGTATAAGGTCTGATGAGTTACAATAAAATTGACAACCATGTGCTCACCACCAGGATAAGAAATAGAGCAGCGTGGCACCTATGAGGGTGCCTGTGTGCCACTCCATGATGTTACACCGCTACTTCCTGGGGGTCACACTACCCTGAATTTTGGGATATAATTCCCAAGCTTTTCCTTGTAGTTTGGTGCATATGCTGATATCTTCAATCTGCAGTATAGTTTTGAATGTTTTGAGTTGATATAAACAAAATTACTGTCTTCTTCTGTATCTTGATTTTTTTTTGCTCGATATTATTTTCTGAGATGCATCCCAGTTGATGTTTGTAGCCATATTTTTCCACTGCTGTATAATATTGTTTTATTATTAAAAAACATACGTAAGAAGGAAACGTGCTGTGAAATGGCATACATCTTCAGTATTTGTTGTTTGAGAGAACTTCGATCTTCATTTTCATTTTAGCCTCTGACTCAACTTTATGCTTCCCTGAAGAACAATTATATATTAGTTATTAGTGCTCAAAGGGAATTTAGAGCTTATTTTGCTCTATTATCTTACCTTATGTATGAGGTACCTAAAATCCAGGTAAATGAAGGGATAAGGTTACAAAATAATCAGGTCTTGGGGCATCTAGCCATCCAGCCCTTACTTTTTGTACCTCCTTAAAAAAAAAAAAAAAGGCATACCTTTTGCCATTCTCTTGTTTCTTCTATTTTATTCAGGAACTAGAGGCCCGGTGCATGAAATTCGTTCACAGGGGGCGGGGGCGGGGAGACCCTCAGCCAGCCTGCACCCTCTCCAATCTGGGATTCCTCGGATATCCCACTCACAATCCAGGACTGCTGGCTCCTAACTGCTCACCTGCCTGCCTGCCTGATCACTCCTAACTGCCTCCCCTGTCGGCCTGGTCACCCCCAACTTCCCCTACCCCCACTGGCCTGGTCACCCCTTACTGCCCCCCCGGCCAGCCTGGTTGCCCCCAACTCCCCCATCCACTGGCCTGGTCACCCCCAACAGCCCCCTTGCCGGCCTGGTCACCCCATGCAGCCTGCTGTTCAGGTGTTTGGTCGTCCTTCACTAACCCCCCTGCCGGCCTTGTCGCCCCGCGCAGCCTGCTGTTTGG
Organism: Myotis yumanensis; assembly: GCF_028538775.1. NCBI lineage: Eukaryota > Metazoa > Chordata > Mammalia > Chiroptera > Vespertilionidae > Myotis > Myotis yumanensis. The sequence continues at coordinate 139,860,662 of NW_027223752.1, forward strand.
TTGTCCATCTGGTTGTTTCGGTCGTGATGGCCCCTGGCTTTTTAAATATTAGGATAATACAAGATACTAAAAGAGAGGCTGTGTTTAGACTCACTTCAAAGTGATCAGATGTCCTGATTTTTTAGGAAAAATGCAAGGACTTAATTGTGTAATGCATATTCATACTCTTAAGTATAGTAGTCCCCTCTTATCTGTGGTTTCTCTTTTCCTGGTTTCAGTTATGTATGGCCAACCACAGCCCAAAAACATTAAGTGGAAAATTCCAGAAACAAACAATTTATAAGTTCTATATTGCACGACATTTTGAGTAGTATGATGAAATCCCAAGCCATCCTGCTCTGCCCCAACCATGACTTGAATCATCCTTTTGTCCCAAGACTCCACATTGTAGACTGTAGACACTCCCTGCCCATTAGTCACTTAGTAGCCTTCTCGGTTGTGTGTGTGTGTGTGTGTGTGTGTGTGTGTGTGTGAGAGAGAGAGAGAGAGAGAGAGAGAGAGAGGGAGACCATATTCACATAACTTTGAATACAGTATATTGTCATCATTGTTCTATTCTATTAGTTATTGTTGTTAATTTCTTACTATGACTAATTTATAAATTAAACTGACCATAGCTATTATGTATAGAAAAAAGGATAGTATACATAGGGTTCGGTACTTTCTGTGGTTTCAGGCATCCTCTGCAGGTCTTGGGATGTAGCCTCCGTGATAAGGTGGGACTACTGTTCTTGATTCATTCTCTATCATCTAGAAAGTAGGTTCTTTGCTGGTTGCAATATTTTCTTTTCCAATTTTCAACATAAGAAACTAGTGAGAAAAGTTTTGTGTTTGTTTGTTTTTTAATTATCTCAAACTTCAGTATGCACAAGAATATTCTGCAAGTCCGGTATTAGAGGCCACACTCTCAGAAACACAGATGTAGAAGGGCTATCAGGAGTCCAGGTATCTTCATTGTTAACAAGTCCCCAGATGATTGACAGTCATCTAGTAACTTCCCTGAAAAAATATATAAAGGAAAACAATATCCTGTATTAAAAAACAGGATACTAAGAATATTCTTGGTTCTCATGAATAGAATTTTTTTTTTTAAAAAAAAAGAGAAGCAAACAAAGAAAAATAGCAGCAATTAAAAGCTTAATTTCAGCAAATGTATGAGGGGGTAAAGAATAGCAACAGTGTAAAAGCTATTATTTTCCTTTTTATTGAGATATAATTGACATAGGACATTATAATAGTTATACAATGTACTGATTCAATATTTGTACATATTGGGAAATTATTGCCACAATATGTCTAGTTAACATCCATCACCATACAGTTACCAAATATTTTTTCTTGTGATGAGAACAGCAACTTTCAAATATGCAATACAGTATTGTTAACTATAGTAAATAAGCTATACATTATATCCCCAAGGCTTATTTATTTTATAACTAAAAATCTTTGCCTTTTGATTCCTTTTATCCATTTTGCCCACCTCTTCCCCTGCACCTCTGGAACCATCAATCTGTTCTCTGTATATATGAACATGGGTTTTGTGGGGGTTTTGTTTTTAGATTCCACATATTAGATCACACAGTATTGGTCTTTCTCATTTCACTTAGAATAATGTCCTGAAGATCCATCCATGTTGCAATGGCAAAATTTCCTTCATTTTTATGGCTGAATAAAATTCCATTTTATAGATAGATGATTAGATATAGATAGATATAGATATATAGATACAGATAAAGATATATCACATTTTTTTATCCATTCATTCATCAGTGGACACTTAGGTTGCTTCCACATGTTGGCTACTGTAAAACCAGAAGTGATCATCTATCAAAGTACACAGGATAAGAAAATCAACTACTCATAGATTGAAAGACTCTCTAAATCCAAAATGTTTGCCCAACACGCCACCATGGTATCTGAAATTCTTACTATCAGACACAAGCACTACTTTAGATTAAGGAAATATATTTCTAAGTGTGTTCTCCATGGAGCATTAATAGGTTTTATATTAAGAAAAAACACACAGAGACATGTTTATTAATGTCCACAAGTTTGGGAAAATCTCAGGTTTAAACAAATAGTTGTCTTCACTGTAGAACTTACCAGGCTTGGGAAAACTGCAAAGTATTATGAATCTCCAATAATGGATATAAATAAACAGGATTTTCCAAACATGATAGAACATGGAACACTTTTTTTTATAATATACCTTAACCAACTGGTACATTAGAAATTTCATCTTTCCCAGAACACCCTTAATAGTATGCAAATGTCCTCTAGATGGACAGCTCATGAGCACATTGCCATTCATAAATACTAGAGCATGGATTTCTTTTCCATTAAAATAATCAGCTTCAGAGAAGACAAACTTGCACGGACTGGGATTTACACTTTGGTGTGACTGAAAGACAATGGGTGATGCCTAGAGGATGCTGGTGGGGGGTGAGGAGTATGCTGGCCATCTCCGGTGCAGCACTAGCCAGTAGGAATTATCACAGATCCCAGAGCCAGAACAGAGGGCATACTGGGGAGTCCAGAGAGTATGAGTGACAGTCACCAAACAGACTAAAATGGAAGTGAACAGAGAAAGCGGTGGGAGGCATTACAGACAAAGTTTGATCGTGGTAATCTTTTGCCTAAGACTACCCTTCCTAGGGAAAAAAAATCAATATTTTTATATTTCCAGAGGCAGCTAACCATTATAACCCTCCCTGCTTCTAATTCCTTTGAATGTAATTCTTTCTGCAGTCAAGTATAATCAAGTAAATTACAGCATGCAAAATAGCGGAGACCTTCAGGAATACAAACTTAATGCCTAACATGCAATATACTGTGACCTCCAGAGCTCTGCAGTTTAACATCAGTCACATTTGGACTTCTCACTTCTTCTACAAAAAAAAGTGTTTATTTTAGTATTTTAAAACTATTACAGTAAGTCCTTACTTAACATTGTCCACAGGTTCTTGGAAACTGTGACTTTAAACAGAACGATATATATAACAAAACCAATTTTACCCAAGGCTAATTGATAAACAGAAGAGTTAAGTTCCTTGGGCATATTTCTGGTCATGAAAACAACACCAAATTTCTCAGTAAAGACCCCAAAACACTTCTAATATTAAACACTGAAATAAATGTAAGCTATACATACATTTAAGGAAGATTAATAAAAACAAGTAGGAATGATTTTCTAACTCCATTATTCCAGTTCATGGTCAGGGGGGCTGGAGTCTGTCCCAGCAGCTCAGGGCAAAAGGCAGAACCCACCTAGGATGGGTGGCCCTTCCATTGCAGGGCTACGCACACCCATCCCACACTCAGACTGGGCAATGCAGGCTCGCCACTGAATCTCATGTGCACATCTTTAGGATGAGAGAAGAAGCCAGAGTCCCCGAGAAAACCCATGCACAGGAGTGTGCCAACTCCACACAAACAGTGGCTCAGCCAGGAATCAAATTCTTTTTCTAATTAAAGTTATAACAGAACAACTTTGAAGGAAACAACAGTCAGTCAAGTACTCAAAATCACACAAATTTTATTTCTGTACTTTGGGTTTATTCTTTTTTTTTAATTTAAATATTCTTTATACCCCCAGCACATGCCCTTACCCCCGCCCCCTACTGTCTGTGTCCATTGGTTATGCTCATATGCATGCATACAGGTCCTTTAGTTGATCTCTTACTCCCTCACCCCCCGCCTTCCCTCATAGGTTGGACAGTCTGTTCAATGCTTCTATGTCTCTGGTTCTATTTTTGTTCATCAGTTTATGTTGTTCATTATATTCCACAAATGAGTGAGATCATGTGATATTTATCTTTCTCTGACTGGCTTATTTCACTTAGCGTAGTGCTCTCCAGGTCCAACCATGCTGTGGGGAATGGTAGGAGTTCTTTCTTTTTATTCTTATGATGAAGATTCAAGATTCACCCCTTAGAGAAAGCATCTATAACAGTTTCACATGATATATTACTTTCTACTGCAAAGTGAAATTGTAGTCAAGAATCTGAACTAACATGTAAACACCACTCTAATTTTAAAATCAAAGTTCTCAAATATTTTTAATGGTTAGGGATTCACTTGATCTTAAAAGCAATGTTTGTGCATTGCCTCTCATTGAACTGAATACAGTGCAAAAGACAGTGGTGTCAGAGGTTTTATTTTGGGAGATGTTAGCACCGTCATTCAAGGAAGACACAATCCATGTGTGGACTGTCACTTTGAACTGAGTCTTTTTCTGACTGAAGGAAAAATGTGTCTCGTTGTAGTGAGTTTTTTCTTCTTCTTCTTCTTCCCACCTAAAATCATGTTTTCCACCTTAATACTCATATTTGATGAGCTATTTTCATATGAAGTTTCTATGGCCTGTCAAAAGGCGCAATCTGCCTCATATATGATGTACTAAGATATTTGTACCCTGACTGTTAATTAGCGTGACAGCCTACAACATTTTTTTATTTTTCAATTGAGTGCAGCTTAGTGTCTAGGCTTAGGTTAAAAGTGCAGGCTGGCAAAACCACTGTCTTTTAACACCTCCTCCATGTTCTTTGGATGCTGACAAAATTATTTTTGTGCCAATAAATCAGACTGTCCTGCTACCTGAAAGAGGGAAAAAGGAAAGCGAAGACATTTTCCTAAATAAAATTTCTGTGACTTAGCACATGCCAGAAGGAAAGTGAGGACCCTATCTCTCAGAGGTCTAAGTGATATCTTATTTCTATGTGGTTTATTTTAAAACTAGAGGCCCAGTGCACGAATTCGTGCACATTGAAAGGAAATCAATTAGAAGAAATATTTTAATATAACTATTTGCCCTTTCTCTATAATAGAAGTGTCAACCAAATTCACAATCAACAATGACAGATCAAAACACACGTGTGATTGACACCAGTGAGAGCTTTATATGTATCGTGCAAGTGTGAGTCAACTTAGCCTTTTATAGATATAGAATAAAGTGGCTTAATTAGACAGCTTTCTGATTTAGCTAAACCTTTTCCAGACCAGTGAAGCACCCCGACTTCTCTTTCAGGTAATTGTCAGCAACACAGCAGTAAATATCAACACGAAGCAGATTATTACTGTAGATCACACAGGGAGAACAAAGGGTAAAATATTTAGCTGTAGCAGTGTTTGACTATATTCTGCACAGTGAGAAAACCTGAATTCATTTTCAAGTTCCACCATTTCTTACTTCTTTTCAGTCGGATCAAGTTTCTAAGCTTTCTAAATCTCTGTTTTCTGGCTAATGAAAAGAAAATAGGATTCTACAGAGTCTCCTATCTACCTACTCCAGGACTTCTGTGAGGATCAAATGAGATGAGGCACATGAAAATGTTTCACAAACATTTGGTTAAAGTGTGAAACGTTTGCACCTGGCTATAAAGCAAGTCATGTTCTTGGGCTGAAGAAACTGCAAGGAGGCTAGTAGCTAGGGAGAGGAAGCCAGGCATTGCTACTTGACATCATTACCCAGACAGTCTGACACTTAGCATATTAGCCTTTTATATATAGAGACTAGAGGCCTGGTGCACAAAATTCATGCACGGGGGGTGGGGAGGGAGAGGGGTTGTCCCTCAGCCTGGCCTGCACCCTCTCCAATCTGGAATCCCTATCACAATCTGGGACTGTTGGCTCCTAACCGCTCACCTGCCTGCCTGCCTGATTGCCCCTAACCGCTTCTGCCTGCCAGCCTGATTGCCCCCTAACTGCTCCCCTGCCAGCCTGACTGACGCCTAACTGCTCCCCTGCTGGCCTGATCACCTCCAACTGCCCTCCCCTGCTATCCTGGTTTCCCCTAACTTCTCTCCCCTGCTGGCCTGGTCACACCCAACTGCCCTCCCCTGCCAGCCTGGTCGCCCCCAACTGCCCTCTCTGCTGGCCTGGTCACACCCAACTGCCCTCTCCTGCAGGCCTGGTCACCCCCAACTGCCCTCCCCTGCAGGCCTGGTTGCCTCCAACTGCCCTCCCCTGCTGGCCATCTTGTGGTGGCCATCTTGTGATGATGTGAGGGCATCACATGAGGGCGTGGTGCCACCTAGGCTTTTATTATATAGGATATTGAATTTGCCAAAAGTTTAAAAACGTATGTTGTTTTCTATTACTCTATCAATGATGTGAGTCAGAGTAGCTTTTTTTAAAAATAGGACCCTGATTAACTGCAAATTCTGTCTATTCTGCCTTCATAGAAAATCATCTTCATACCGTGAATTGGAGCCAAACCACAGGAAACACTCAGGTCAGGGGCATCTACGAGGTCAGGTGTGAGCAATGAAGAACAAGGCTAGGTTTTCACGCAATTGATGGGCAAGAAATCATTTCCAACCAAGGCAATGGGACTTCTCTCCAATCTCTGGATCAGGAAGAGGAATTTTATGGCACATTCTCCATGGCACATGGCTGCTTGGAAACAAAGCACAAGACCAACTGCCTCAGAACAGACACATGTTAACCACCAGCATCTCCGTTCTGAAAGCTTTGCCTGTGTCGCCACTGAAACATCGTTTCCAGAGCACAGACCGCAGGCACATAGAGATGTACCAGAATTTGCTGCAAAATTAGACACACCAACATTGCTTTTCAGACCACTAATGCCAAAATGCTGCTCCAATCAAAATAATGAAACAGGTTGTTTAACACCATCTCCTCTTGGAAGCTGACATCCAGGAGATGGTGGTGGTGGAGGTGCCTTGAAAGCTGGGGTGTCTTTAAGAATGGCGGCAAGGAAAAACTAATGTAACGTTCAGGAGAGTGGCTTCCCTGCGCAGGGCTGGGAGAGTTGGGTGAGTGGAGAGGTAATGAGACTGAAGGAGAGTGTGCAAGGGGCCTCTATAATAGTGGGAATGTTGGGTGGTGGGTTCACAGAAGTTTGCTTTATTGCTAGGCTTTATATCTTCCATATTTATTGAATACGTTCAACCATGTCAATTAAAATACTGTGTGTCTCATGCTCAAATAAAACTGTCTGTTAAGCTTCCACACATTTATGCTCCTTTTGTTAAAAAAAAAAGGATAGTTCTCTATTAAAATGGGCCCACCATCCTCACATCTTATTACCATCTAAATATGAGAATAATGAAATGGGCTATTTTAAGAAACCTTAAGAAGAATGCCAAAGCCTAATATAGAAGTTTTCCTGTTGTACCGGTTCCTATGAACACATATTCAAGCTCACACACTTGCATGACGGTGCAGTGCTTTCTGACTCACTCTGCTTCTCTACAGTTCAATCCTTTCCCTGGGACTTCAGATTCTTTGAGTTAAAAGCTCCTTTGAGTTTGCTCATTTCTCAGCAGTGGGTGATTTAAAAATGTCCTTTACCTCCTCCCAAGAGGAGAGTGTTAGATACTAGATTGTTTATCAGATCTTCTTGTGGCTCTAAAAGTCTCTGCCTCTGTGACAATCAAGGCACGTGTTAGCTTGTCTTTTCCCAGCTCCCCCATTCTCAAACCATCCAGTTTCTTCCTCAAATAATTGAAGAAAAAGAAGAAGGTGTGGAATTGGAACTCTGCTCCCTGATTCCTCCCTTCTTTACTTTCCAATGCAAATCAACTCTCCTTACCCACTAGCAGAACACCCCTCGGTCCGTCTGCCTCCCCAGTGCTACACACACACACACACACACACACACACACACACACGGCATATAGGAAGCCTGGCCTCACTGAGTCACTAGTTTAGCTCTAATCTTGCTTCTGCTGATCTGTGCCAGGCACTCATTCCCTTATCTATATAATAAGAGCTAACATTTGTTGATCCCTTTGCTATGTACTGTGCTACATATTTGAATTGCTAGGTAATTAGCAATTCTTAGTATTTGGAGTCAGCTAATTCTAGATTTGAATCTCAGCTTACCCCTTTATTAGCTATGAGACCTTGAGCAAAAACACTTTACATCTCTGAGCCTCAGTTTCCACATCTGTAAAATGGGGATTATGTAAGAATAAAAATCTTTAAAATGTTTGTAAGGGGCTATTAGAATAGAGAGAGGCACACAGACTTTCACTAAATGATACTTAACTTTTGTCACTATTATTTGCATTATTGCCAGTGGCACTACACTGGACAATATCCCCATATCCTTACTCCTATACTCCTCCCTGAGACTCTCATGCCTGATTTCGCTGCCCCCGCCTGGGTATCAAATCCCTTCTCCTGACCCCTGGGTCTTGGGCTTTTCTTTCTGATGGTCCTCACAGGGGAGACCTTTTAGAGTGCTGCACCCTGAGGCCCACCTATCCTCTCATCTAAAAGCACACTCTTTACCCCATTCTATTTGCTGTTTTAGACTTCTCTATACTTAAACCCTCATTACCCCTCCTGTGTAGCCAACCTCCCAGTATTGCTCTGTAGACTCCAGATAAGACACTTTCACATAGCGTATCACTCAATCCCATACAAACACTACGACGGTTCCGGGTCTCTACTATCTTCAACATAGGAGGTGTTCTCAGTTTTCACCATCTCCCAGAGGACGGCACATGTATCACATCTGCTAAGTCACATGGCCATGCCCAGCTGCAAGAGGGGCCGCGTAGGGTCATCTTTAACCGGGTGACCACAAAACCTGCTAAATTATGAGAGTAAAAGAAAAGGAGAATGATCTGAAGGACAGCCAGCAAGCTGCCAGAGGGAGAGGATAGTAGTGTCATTTCCTGTGAGGACACTGTGACTGGGGGAAGTTAAGGGGTCTATCAGACCCTGGAGCTGCTTCTGAAGGTCCTGGTGGGCACTGCCTGAGTGCCCGTGTTCACTGAGCATGCAGCTGCTTCTCTCAGGAGGTTTGTCATAAGAGAAGACCCTGGTTCTCATCCTAATCTAGCTACAAGATCAAAGCAAACTCCTCTCTTCAGTTATTTTAGCTACAACATGATGTTTATAGACCCTAACATAGTTTATAGACCCTGGTATAGTGTTACTTCTCTTAGCAATATTTACTAAGTGACACAGTTTAGCCAATGACTCACACAGAAGAGTTCTTTAGCAACTATGGTTGCAAAGGACGTATTCTTTACACAGAACAAAATATTTTAGATTGGCCACCATCATGAATGACACAGTAACTATCCAGACCAGGAGGTTCATGACTGACAGACTACTTCAGTGGAAACAAATAGCCATGGACTTCCTTTTCCCTGGGAAGGCAAAGGCAACCCAAGACAGAAATTTGGGGAAATCTAGCCAAAAGGCACAAGACCACACCAGGTGTCATCTTTGTGTTTGGATTCAGAACCCATTTTGGTGGTGGCAAGACCACTGGCTTTGGCACAATTTATGATTCCTTGGATTACGTGAAGAAAAATGAACCCAAACATAGATTTGCAAGACAGGGCCGATATGAGAAGATGACCTCAAGGAAACAGAGAAAGGAACACAAGAGAGAATGAGACTCCGGGGAACCGCAGAGGCCAATGTTGGTGCGGCCAAAAGTGAGCTGGAGACTGGACAGCAGAAAAAGTCAAGGTTCTTCAGGGACTTCACCTGTGGTGACTGTGTAGATTTTTCATGAGAGGATTAATAAACTGAGAATTTAAGTACATATGTATGTGTATTGGTTTAATATATGTATTTAAATATATAAATATACACATATTCAAATATATAAATATGTAAATATATATTAACATATATTTAAACCAGTATTTATTTATTTATTTTTATTGCTAAAAGTATTACAAAGGGTATTACATATGTGTCCTCCCCCCCCCCTTGACAATCCCCTGGCCTTCCTTACCCCCCAGTGTCTTATGTCCATTAGTTATGCTTATATGCATGCATACAAGTCCTTCGGTAGATCTCCTACCCCCCTCCTTCCTGTCCCCCAACCCTCCCTGGCCTTCCCACTACAGTTTGACAATCAGTTTGAGGCAGCTCTGTCTCTGTATCTATTATTGTTCAAAAGTTTGTAATGGTCTTTATTATCCATGAATGAGTGAGATCATGTGGTATTTTTCCTTCATTGACTGGCTTATTTCACTTAGCATAATGCTCTCCAGTTCCATCCATGCTGTTGCAAATGGTAAGAGTTCCTTCTTTTTTACAGCAGCATAGTATTCCATCGTGTAGATGTACCACAGCTTTCTAATCCATTCATCTACTGATGGGCACTTAGGCTGTTTCCAGATCTTAGCTATGGTGAATTGTGCTGCTATGAACATCGGGGTGCATATATCCTTTCTGATTGATGTTTCTGTTTTCTTGGGATATATTCCTAGAAGTGGGATCACTGGGTCAAATGGGAGTTCCATTTTTAGTTTTTTGAGGAACCTCCATACTGCCTTCCATAGTGGCTGCACCAGTCTGCATTCCCACCAGCAGTGCACAAGTGTTCCTTTTTCTCCACATCCTCTCCAGCACTTGTCGTTTGTTGATTTGTTGATGATAGCCAGTCTGACAGGTGTGAGATGGTACCTCATTGTTGTTTTGATTTGCATCTCTCGGATGATTAGAGACTTTGAGCATGTTTTCATATGTCTCTTGGCTTTCTGGATGTCCTCTTTTGAAAGGTGTCTATTTAGGTCCTTTGCCCATTCTTTGATTGGATTGTTTACCTCCTTTTTGTTATGTTGTATGAGTTCCCTATAAATTTTGGAGATTAGGCCCTTATCAGATATGATGTTGGCAAATATGTTTTCCCACGCAGTGGGTCTTCTTGTTGTTTTGTTGATGGTTTCTTTTGCTGTGCAGAAGCTTTTTATTTTGATGTAGTCCCATTTGTTCATTTTCTCTTTAGTTTCAAGTGCCCTAGGAGCTGAATCAGTGAAGAAATTGCTTCTGCCTATGTCTGAGATTTTGTTGCCTTTGTATTCTTCTAGAATTTTTATGGTTTCCTGTCGTACATTTAAGTCCTTTATCCATTTTGAGTTTATTCTTGTGTATGGTGTAAGTTGGTGGTCTAGTTTCATTTTCTTGCATATATCTGTCCAATTTTCCCAACACCATTTATTGAAGAGACTATCTTGGCTCCATTGTATGTTCTTGCCTCCTTTGTCAAATATTAATTGAGCATATTGGTTCGGGCTAATTTCTGGACTCTCTATTCTATTCCATTGATCTATATGTCTGTTCTTGTGCCAGTACCAGGCAGTTTTGAGAACAGTGGCTTTGTATACAGCTTGATATCTGGCATTGAGATCCCACCTACTTTGTTCTTTCTCAGGATCACTGCAGCTATTCGGGGTCTTTTTTTATTCCAGATGAATTTTTGGAGAGTTCGTTCTAGATCTTTGAAGTAGGCCATTGGTATTTTAATGGGAAGTGCGTTGAATTTATAGATTGCTTTGGGTAGTATGGACATTTTAATGATGTTGATTCTACCAATCCAAGAACATGGTATGTTCTTCCATCTCTTTATGTCTTCTTCTATCTCTTTTTTCAACGTCCTGTAGTTTTCTGAGTAGAGGTCTTTTACCTCTTTAGTTAAGTTTATTCCTAGGTATATTAATTTTTTTGGTGTGATGGTAAATGGGATTGTTTTTATAATCTCTCTTTCTGAAAGTTCACTATTGGTGTATAGAAATGCCTCAGATTTCTTAGGGTTTAAATCAGTATTTATGCAAATTTTCTGAATAGGAATTTAAACTAATTCCATGGCAAACCTCTCCCCTTCACACACACACAATTTTCAGCAATCCTGCAATGAAAACAAAGAAATTATCCCTATTACTTTTTAAAAATCAAGTTACTTGAATTATGAATTCAAGTCATCCTTTTAATGCTTTGAGTCCACGTTGTTTTGTTTTTCAACACTGAGAAAACTATCATTTGGTATTCTTCATAGACACACATGCTTGAACTTAACAGTGAATGAATAGCTGTCCTGCTAACTTTTTTGGTTTTAATTTTATTCTGTTTAATTTACCTCTCAACACTGTTTTTGTTAAAAATCAATAGTCACATTGTTATGTGCTAATAGATGCCTCTAACACTTCCATAACTCTCTTAAGGATTTGAAAGCATCATGGAAGCCATTTAATATTATCAGTGACTGGCTAAAGGAGGATGGCTTTCAATTTGCATAGGGAACTATCCAGTTCTCTTACCAGCACAAATACTATATTAATCAGGGTAAACTATCTACTGTAAAAAAAATGACCCTCACATCTCAGTGGTTTAAGACAATAACAGTTAATTTTTCACTCACATTTTCTCGTAGTTAGGATAGGTAGAGGGCCTGCTCAGATGACCATTCAGATATGTCCCCTCTCTCCTGTAGCTCTATTCTCCGGGGCTAGGAATTCTTTCCATCCTGCCCACGAATGGAGAGAGAGTGGAGAATGATGGGTGGGTGGGAGGTTTTTTGTTTTTTTGTTTTTTTTTTTTTCAGTTTATCATCATAGCCGGGTTCTCTTGTCAGGGTCTCCAGCCAAGTTCTGTCTAGGTTCTCTTGCAATGTTCTGTCTAGGTTCTCCAGCCAAGTTCTGTAGCCAGGTTCTGTCCAGGATCTTTTGCCATGTTCTCTCCCTAGGTTCTCTCTCTAGGTTCTCTCTCTAGGTTCTGTGTCTAGGTTCTGTCTCTCGGGTGGGAGGTTTTTTAATGGGCCAATTCTGGAAGGCACCTCTCACTTCTGCCACACTCCAATGGCTGGCACGCGAAGGACTGCACCTAACTGCAAGGAGGTTGGGAATTGTTGGTGTAGGTATGTGCCCAGCAGGAGGAGGAGGAAGTGGGTTTAGTGAGCATCTAGCCATCAAATACCTTTGAGTCTGTCACAAATACCAAAATAAATTGCTCAATCAAGAAAAAAAAGGCAATTTAATTTAAAAGTATTTAAAACTAATGCTGGCATAATTTAAACATTTTTAAAGTCAATAATGTAGTTTATAGTTATGACTTATTATTTATACTAGCAAATCTAGTGAGAGAAATAAGCAGCCAAATTCAAGTCAACTTTTTACAAGTTATTTGCAAACAGCTATCTAAAGTCTAAATATTTTTTATTGTGAAAAAAAAATACATAACATTTACTATTTTAACCATTTTTAAGAATACAGTTCGGTGGCACTAAGTACATTCACATTGTTGGGTTAATGTCACTACCATCCATCTTTACTTTTTTTCATATTTCCAAATTGGAAATCTGTGTGTATTAAACACTAACTCCCCATTCACCCTCCCTCAAGCCTCGTGTAACCACTACTCTGTTTTCTGTATCTATGAATTGGACCACTCTAGGCACTTCTACAAGTGAAATAATGCAATATTTGTCCTTTGTGTCTGGCTTATTTCACTTAGCATAATGTCCTCAAGATTCACTTAAGTTGTAGCATTATCAGAATTTCATTCTTTTTTTAAGGCTAAATAATCTTCCACTTTATGGACCTACCACATTTGTTTACCCATTCATCCATTAATGGACACCTGGGTGGTTCCCACCTTTTGGCTGTTGTGAATAATGCTGCTATGAACAGGGTGTACACATATGCGAGTCTCTGCTTTCACTTCTTTTGGATATATAACCAGAAGTAGAGTTGCTGGTTCAATTGGTAAGTCTATGTCTAATTTTTTGTAGGAACTGCTCTACTGTTTTCCACAGCAGCTATAAGTCAGAATAGCTTTAAAGACAAACTTGTAATCGGTTTCTAAAAGGTAGTGACTCATCAGTAACATTATAGTCCCCATAAAAGGTTCCTTGAATTGGGGGATTATGTGTTTCCAATATTGTTCTTCAAAAACTAGGATAGTTTTAAATTTTATTTTTCCTTTGCCTCTAAGTGCAGTAATAAAATATATTGAGTAGTTAGTTGTATCCTCTGGGTGGTTTAATGAATAGGAATTTGATAGAAAAATGTGTGTTTTCCAAGTGCCTTAGCCCCCTTGTGACATTGGTATCTATTCCATTTCCTAGGAATGATGGGAATGGTTTACCACGCCATGGCTAAAAATTTAAGCAGGAAACTCTGCAGCACTGTCATTTTAACTTCCAGTTAACAATTAAAACCTGACAGTAAGATGATATTGTAGTGCATTTTTCTGCTGCTCATCTGACAAATTAACTGGATTACTTTATGTTTTGCCCTCTCCAGCTTTTTTTGTAGAGACTCTTTCTGTTATATTTAAAACAACTAACTCGGTGATGAAAACCTGAGTGCTTTCCAGAAGTTTGACCCAAACGGTGAGGGGGTTTGGATGTTTGGTTTTGATTTCCTTCTCTCTACCAATTTTATGTTTCTGCGTCCGTCCGGGGACTGTGAAAATTCAAACACACGATGAAGATGAAAGGCGGGGACTGTGGAAAAGAGAGTGCATTTGAACTGAACCCTAAACTGAGAGATTCATTTGGAAACCTTTGGTTCCTTAATGATGTGATTTTTAACTTGGCTATTTCATCACAGACATTGATAGTCCAGGGTTCAAAACATATGTCCAAGCTAAGCTTTCCCAGGAAGAAAGGCTGAATAATGAAGTTGGGCACAAGGCTTGAGGCCAGATTACCAGTTTTGACAGCAGCACCTAATAAAAGATCCCTCTTATCTGTTCTTGCCTACCCAACCTCAGGGCTAGTAGATTTGGGGACCAGTAGTATAGAATGTTTATTTTTTAATTATTTTTAAATAGGATAGCATGTGATGCTTACCTAATAGTAATATTTAAACCACTTATGATATGAAATGGAGTTACAGTGTGTACTCAAATGCTATATGCTATCAAATATTTTCACTGTTGTACATTGGATTTGCATGAATTTCTCTCCCCTCGTTTGAAAACACGTGTTCACAATAGCTTGATGCAGCTCCTGAAATAAAACTCCTGCATATTAATTTGAGGTTTCTTTGAAGCTACTTCTGTCAAAGAGAAATGAAATCTAGACCAGCTCCTCTTTAACACTAAGTTTTTAAGGAGGAAAGCCATAGAAATAAGAGCCTGAAGGGAAAATCCATCACAAATCTTGTACAACGGGTGCAAAGTGGGTAGTGGAGAATTTAGTAACTTCCACAAAGAAAAACCAAAGTCATTTTTTTAACACAAATCTTATGTATAATTTCACGTGTGGCAGCAAGGGCTAGTAAAATACATGACATTATAAATAATGGATGTTTAGGCCTCTCTTTAACAGCCATTGTCAGGCAGACATGTATCCGGCTTTGTGGCTGCAGTGCTGGTAATCTAAGCGGTAGCCTACACTGAAATTGCTCTAGAAGGCTCCCTCGATCCATCTACTCACTATACAATCTCAGTATAAGCCCAGCCATTCCTCGTAATATTCAACTGTCTCAATACTCATCCCTCTGGAGTTCGTAACCACTACTTTTTTCTTGTCTCTCCCACCTCTGGGCCTGTTTTTATCCCCTTCCCTGTCTTGGATGTAAGCAGCCACCATTCTTTAGGACAATTGCTCTCACTCAATATTTTCTCCCTGCCTAGCCCTTACCAGCCAACATCTTTATAACTACTTATACTTTCACCTTTCTTAAAAAAGAAAGAAAAAAAAACACCAAAAAGAACCCACACAAAATAAAACATTTATATCCTTTTTTTCCCCTCTTTTTTTCTGACTTAACTATATTAATGTTTTCCCTAGGCTCCTATCAAAGTGCCTGCTCTCTACTAAAAAGGTATGATAGAGGGACATCAACCAAACTGGGGTCTAGTCCTCGCCTTGCACAGGCAGCTCTCTCTAAGACTGTTTTTGTGTCTGTAATTGGAGGAAAGAGAGATCCCACACACACAGGGTTATTCTAAAAGTTAAACATGATACCATATACAAAGTACCTGTTATAAAGCCTAGCAGAGTTGGCCTCAGGAAATACCATCCATTATTATTATTATTATTATTAAATGCCCACCTTCCTTTCAAATGACAACTGAAGGTTCATCCTCTTTTCCTCAGATTCAGGATAAAATTAATTGAATCCACTGTAACACTTAAAGGTGTTACTGCATATTTTGGCAACTGATCCTAGCACGATGTTTTGTAGACAGACTTACCGGTAGTCACTAAGCCGACTTCAGTTGCATGACATGCTGGGCCAGTTCACACGCTCTGCTACTCTATTTTAAACACGACAAACCTCAAGCCCAAGGACAAGAGACGGTGGATAAATAAGCCCAAATCCTGCTCATGACACCCAATTGCCAGGGCAGCCCCTCTGATGTGTTACCCTTGGAGAAAACTGGAAGGGTTTTTGGAGCGACTGAAGCCTCTGTGTTCCTGGCTTTTCTACAGAGAACTGGGATCTGGGGGAATGTAGCTGCTTCCTTTCCCCTGGGGGATCTAGCCCCTTGCCCATTCAGCTCAGGGGCACTAGACAGAGGTGAGAAACCTCTCCCTCCAGGGTATTTGGGGACTATCGACAACACACTCTTGCGCAGAGAAGTCGGTTCCCAGCACAGACACTTAGAACATCTTGCAGCTACAGCCTGCGGTCCCCTTCTGGGGTAGGACGGGGTCCCAGCAAGCTGGAGCCCAGACTTGGCCTCCAGGAGAGTGGGGTGTGTGTGGGGGGGGGGCGAGAGAGGGGGGAAGGAGGCCCCGCCACCGCCGGGGCTCCCTGGGCGTGGCCTACTCTCAGGGTGGGGCGTGGCTGGGACCTCGGGGCGTGGCCTGGGGCCCGTAGGGGCGTGGCTGGGTCAGGGACACCACCCGGGGACCTGGGGGCGGGGAGAAGACTACCCGGAGGGTGAAGTGGGAGGGAAGCGGGGCGAAGTTCAAGGTCCGGGAAGTTGGGGCCTTGCTGAGGGTCCCCGTGGAGAAGGCTGCGCTCCTCGAGAAGAGGGAAGGTCCTGGGAGCCAGAGCGGGCGCGGGAGCCGTGGGCCTGGTAGGAAGGGTGGGGTGCCATGCCGGGAGCCCCCGCGGCGGGATCGCGGCTCAGCTCTGCGCCTTCATCTTGCAGGGAGCCCCGCGGAGGTTAAAGCCGGCCGCGCCTGGGCCCGGTGCTGCTGCCTTGCCCGCAGAGCTCGCGGAAGCTGCAAAGCCTTGGGTCCCGAGGCTGAGCGAGGTCTGGGAGGCCGGCCTGGGCTGGGAGGTGTCTAGGTGCCCCGAAGTGTTCAGGTCCCGCCCAGCCCTGGCCTGAACCTGAGGCGGAGAGTCCGGCGGGAGGGAGGCCCGAGGGCCCGCACGGCCAGCGCTCAGTTGTTTCGTCTCCGAAACGCCCCTGGTCCCCTCGGGGCAGCTGTGCTGGGTGAGGGGCGCCTCTCCTGGCTGGGCCGCCTTTAATAATCACAGCCTTGGGCTCTGCCACACCTTGTATTTTACCACTTAATGGTTCTGGTATCATGAAGTATTGCAAACACAGTAGGTGCGCCTTCCCGACGGAAGGGAGTGTGGCATTTACAGCTGCTGTGCTGGGCTATGCTAGTGGCGGTGCAGTGACACCTCTGAGCCCATTCACAGATAAAAACTTCTGCCTTGAGTAGAACCAGGAGTCCATTTGTCCTCACACCACCGCTCCAGTGGAGGAAACTGACAAGCATTTACTCCTAGCCTAAAGGATAATGGATTCATTGTCTACAGAAGGAATGTCAGTAAGAAAAGAGCCCTAAGACTTAGGAAACCTACTTATCCTGTTACATTTTATTTTACGTGGACAGGACGGGTGTACTCAGCTATCCCATAGAAATAAGCGGCCCCTTCAAAAAGAAATCTCTATGCATCCTGCAAAGATTAGACAACTTGCTGGTTGTTGATAGCAAGGTAGCAACTTAATTTTTTTAAAGAAAAAAAGATAATTCAAACACAAAATTTTCAAGGTGCTACTTTATGAAATTTGTCCTCATTTGTGGAGGCTAGAGGTTGCTTTATGTTATAAAATTAACTAAGATATGTGTAACATAGGTATTTGGAATAAAATAACAAAGTGCATTTGGTTGCTATCCCCTGATCTTAGAATCATAATAGAAATGCCCAAGCCTGTATTTGTCGACAGTTGGTAAAACCTAATCACCAGGGTTCTCTGAGCTCTAATTGAATCCTCTCCACAGCCCCCACCAGATATTCCCTTATTGAAGGAAGGTAAGGCACAGAGAAGTGAGGCCACGCTGCTGGTAAGTTTAAAGAGAAAAATTATATATTTCTAACTCCAAAGCCGGTGCTCTTCCCCCTTAGCCACCTGTACTTTATTTTTCACAAGTAGATAAGCAATCAGAGAGGTTGCTGGTTTTAAGAACTCTGGACCCATGTGTACAGCCTAACCCTCGTTCTGGTTCCAGCTCCTGACTTTGTATAAGTTCCTTATCTTTCCTAGGAACATAATTGATCTCTAGTATCTCCTAGATCTAAAAAAAAAAATCTATAGATGAGTGAAAATAAGATTCTGCTTTTAGCAATTGATGCTATTGTTGGCCACATTTGGTGTAGAAATTACAGGGTGGTCAGGAAGGGTCAGCTGATTCATTCAATAAATATGCAGTGTGTGCCAGGGTCGCACTGGGGCTCCAATGGAGAACAGGCCAGGTGAAGGCTCTCCTTGGACTTCAGATTCTGGTTGGAGGCAGAGGAACCTGAGGAAACAAGGAAGGAACCAACAAACAAGTTAATTAACAAACAGCTGCAAATGGTTAACAGAGAGTATGATGAGAAAAATGGGGTGGGGGAGGCACATTGGTTAAGGTGATAAAAAAAGAGGCCTCACCAAGACCTGCTTTAGAAGAATGAGATGGACCTAGAGATGTTTATTCCTGCACTGGGCCCTGCAAGGGCAAAGGAGTCATGAAAGATTGGGGCATGGTCTAGAAATTGCCAGAAGGTCTTTGTGGGTAGAGCGTGATTCGTTCCAGATGAAGTTGGAGACACAGGGTAGGACCATTGGTGCAGGGCTGTTTGTGGTCTAGTACAAACCCTAGATTTTCATCTAATAGCAATGAGTAGCCACTGAAGTACGGTAGGCAGGGGAGTGACATGAAGGTGGCTATGATAAATCCACAGGGAGGGTGATGGTGGCTCAGGCTAGGGTAGGGGCAGTGGACACAGAATATGGAGTTTTTAAGTATCACTTCACTGGTGGGGCCTTCTGACAACTATATATACATACACACACACACACACACACACACACACACACACACACAGTGGGGCCTTGACGAGTTTAATTCGTTCCGTGACGAAGCTCGTAACTCACATTACTCGTATGTCAAATCAAAAAGTGAACGAGTGAGACACATGATGCTGGGCTGATGTTGTGGCGTTCACTGTGACGTTCGCTGCCCCATCTAGCGGTGGGATATCTGAAGATGGCTTGTAACCCGAATTTTAGCTCGCAACTCAAAGCAAAAAATCGGCCAAGAGATGGCTCGTATCTCAAAAAACTCGTTAGTTGGGACACTCATAAGTCAAGGCCCCACTGTATATATATATATATATATATATATGCTAATTAACCGGGACGCCATAATGGGTTGACCTGACAGGAGGTTGTACGCACGCACGGTGTAGGGGACAGGACAGCAGGGGCCTGCGCTGGGGGAGGGCCTGATTAGCAGCGGCTGCAGCTGCTTCAAGGGCCAGAGAGGGAGGCAGGGCCGGACCAGAGGGTGGGCGGCTCAGTATGATTTCAAATCGCGTGCTGGGCTCCTAGTTTATAATATTCTAACACCCTGAAACATCCTGGCATTCCTCATCCTCCTAGTCACTTAGCTTTCCTCCATACTACTTATTTCCATATGATATAATGCATATTTTATTTATAAATTGTTATTCATTCCCTCCCATGAGAATGTCAGCTACAGGAGAGCAGGGTTTGCATATTGTGTATACTGTTGTTTCTCCAGCTGTATGAATGGATTTAATAAATGGTTTGGATTCATAGATTTTGCTGATGAATTGGATGTGGTACTGAAAGAAAAGGAGAAATCAAGGATGACTCTCAATATGCTGGCTTAGAAACTGGATAGATATTGATATCAATTAAGAAGAGGAAGGCTAGGAAGACAAAGTGGGAATTGGGGTAGGAGAAATTGTAAGTTCTATTTGGTACCTATTAAGTCATGGTGTGTAGATTAGTTATCTATTACTACATTAAAACAATTGCCCTACAATTTAGCAGATTAAAACAAACATGTATTATCTCCCAGGTTCTGTGGGTGGTTCTGGCTCAGGGTCTCTCATGAGGTTACAGTCAAGCTGTCAGCCAAGCTGTAAGATCTGCTTTTGGCTTTTTCACATGGTTATTGACAGACCAGCTGGCCATTGGCCAGAGACCTTAGTTCCTTGCTGTATGGACCTCTCTATAGGTCTGCTTCCCCCATAGTGAATGATCCAAGAGAGAAAGAAAACCCAAGGTAGAAGCTACCATGTTTTAACCTAATCTCCACATGGCACACCATCACTTCTGCTGTATCCTGTTGGTCACACAGACCATCCCTGCTGAGGTGTGGGAGGATGTGAATTCTGGAAAGGGCAGGAGTTGTTTGGGGCCACTGCAGAGGCTGCCTACCAGAAGGTATAGGAGATATCCAAAGGTAAGCTGTTGGGTATAGTCTACTGTAGCTCCCAGAGATCTGATCTGCAGATAATTATTTGGAAGTCATCATGATATATGAAGCTGTTAGAAATGTACAAGAGGACCCAGGGAGAGAAATGGGGAAGGGAAAAGGGCCCTGGACCAATCGAAGAGCCCGACATTTAGAGGTCCAGTGAAGAGGAGTCATCAAAGGAAGATGGCCAGTAAGCAGTGAGGAGGGAGAGGGACCAGGACAGTGTGAATTCTGGGAGTGACTTAACTGAAAGACAGGTTTCACTGGACAAGTTTCTCTTCCCCTGAAGGGTAGGAAATACCTTGAATATGGCTGAAATAAAAATATTTTCTGAAAAAATGCAATTTAACATAACTTAAATAAAGTATGAATAGTTAAATGTTGACCCAGATAGGAGTAAAGAACAAGAGGACACATATACAGATAGAACATTTAAAGTTTTGAAAAGTCTATGCTTATGTACTTAGTGCCCCCTTGGTCTGATGTTTGGCCATAGTTCCCTGGGGTAGTAGTAGAAGGTAGAAAATCCCTATGTAAGGCTTTCAGAGGTTGCTGTTGGAAATTAACCTTGAAGACAAAATAATGAACTGTATAGCATGGGAGAAGCTCCTGACCTTGGAAAATGTTCATCTTTGCCTCCATATGCTTTGTGTTACTATATGAGGAGTCTTGCTCTTCAAACATCTTAAACTAGAGGCCTGGTACACGGATTCATGCACTGGTCAGGGACGTGGCCTGCAGGGATCGGCCTGCTGTGGAGCGCCACTCATCCCAATCAGCTGAGCGGTGCTCCCACTGTGGGAGCGCACTGACCACCAGGGGGCAGCTCCTGTGTTGAGTGCCTGCCCTAGTGGTCAGTGCGCGTCATAGCAACTGGTAGACAGGTCGTTCTGGTCATTCTGCCGTTCGGTTGTTGGGCTTTTATATATATAGTAGGGGCCCAGTACACGAATTTGTGCACCTTGAAAGGAACTGTGGGCCGTGAGGCTGCGGTAGGCACAGGGGCAGGTCTACGCCCATCCTCCACACCCTTGGCTGGCTCCTCCTTCTGTGGCCCTCTGTCTGCCAGCAGCCCATTCCCGCCACTGCCGCTCCCATGTGCTAACAGCACCGGCCCCGCTCGCACCTGCTGAAGGTGCGGAGCAATTGGGGCCAGCGCCAGCAGTGGGTGTGAGCGGCAGTTGCTGCCCCGATTGACCCTCAGCAGCTCCCCCTCCTGGAGAAGCCCTCAGGGGTGATCAGGGCCGGCAGCCACCGCTCGCATCCACTGATGGGGCCGCGCAATGGGGACTGGCGCCAGGCACCAGCAGTGGGCGCAAGCGGCAGCTCCCGCGCCAGCTGCGGGTGCAAGCAGGACCTGCACCAGCAGCAGGTGTGAGAGGCGGCTGCTGGCCCTGATCTGTCCTCAGGAACAGGGGGAGGTGGAGAAGCCCTGAGGGGCAATTGGGGCCGGCAACCACTGCTTGCACCTGCTGATGGCACCAAGTAATTGGGGCTGGTGCTGGGCACCGGCAGCAGGTGTGAGTGGTGCCAGTGCCAGCAGCAAGTGCAATCGCTGGGCAGGACCATGATGCGTGGGAGCAAAGAATTTTCAGTAACCACCAGATGCTCACCCCGATGGCGGTGACTGGTGCCCCACCATGGTCTGGCGCCCTCACTCACCTGCTCCACCATCCCGCCGTAGCCGACGCCCGCCATGTTCCGTGCACAACCCCTGGTGGTCAGCACACATCATAGCGACCAGTTGTTTGGTTGTTCCGGTTGTTCCGCTGTTCAGTCTATTTGCATATTAGCCTTTTATTATAAAGGATAGATACCCCAGTAACCATATACTAACAATACTGGGAATTCCTGATTAAGCTATGTCTTGCTCAGGGGTCCTATGGACTTCACTGTTAATAAGAGAACCTGAGATGGTTATTGAATATGTTTTCCCTTTACCAGATAAGGCCTCCTTCCTTTGTTTTCTTTAGCTGCTCTTTAGAATGTATTTTCAATGGTCCAGGGTTTTCTAAAGAATTTCATTAAAAATAAAAAGCCTTCCCATTCATAGACATCCCTCGCTCACTTAGAATTTAAAAAGAAGAAGAAAAATAAAATACCTGTTCCTAACTGACCACCTGGCACAAACTGGCTCTGTGGTTCTGATTACCTGTTTTATGAGAACAATATCAACCTGAGTATAAATACCTCTGCCTGCTCATAATGGGAGTCATGAGTGTTAACCATTTCTCTTTCCCCTCCCAATTAGACATTGCCATGTGACTTGCTTCGATCAATAAGATATAGGAGGAGTGACATGTGTTACTTGCAGGTAGAAGCTGTAAAAGCCAGTGAGAGATCCCTGGCTGGTTTGGCTCAGTGGATAGAGCATCAGCCTGCATACTGAAGGGTCCCAAGTTCAATTCCAGTCAAGGGCACGTACCTCAGTTGCAGGCTCATCCCCGGCCAGAAGGTAACCAATTGATGCATCTCTCTCACATAGATGTTTCTGTTTTTCCACTCTCTCTAAAAATCAATGGAAAAATATCCTCGAGTGAGGATTAACAACAACTAAAGGCCAGTGAGAGATTTGTCACACATTCTTTCCCTCTTCTAGAGTGGCCACCAATTTTCTAGATCATAGCTGTTCTATCAACTTGGTTCATGGGATGAAGACAGTGAGCAGAATCCCCCTGTCACTCTGTGTAAGATACATAGTGTGAGCTAGAAATAAGCTTCTATTGTGTTTAGTCCCTCAGATTTAGGGATTTGCTTGTTAATGCAGCACACCCTAGCTTATCCTGAATAATATACTAAGATTAGTGGCCCAGTGCACGTATTCATGCACATTGAAAGGAAATGGGGAGCCCGCACCCGCGTGCCTGGGGAGTTTCCACATCCCAGTGAGCCGCTGGGAAGTCACATGGGGAGTCTGTCCTTCTCCCCACAGCTTCCTGAAAAAATATTTCCAAATGTCCCTTCTGAGGCCAGGATCACGCCTTGCCAGCCGGGAGGTCCCCAGTGGACACCTTGGGTCATGATGGATGCTTTCCACTGCGAGGACCCTGATAAGAGATGCTCCAACATGAACAATACAAAGTTTGGGATCTTGGAGGGAGAGGGTGCTCTCTCGCCCACGCCCCCACCCTTCAGATCCATCTCTCTTTCACCCCGATTGTTAGTCACCACCTTGTGACCACTTTTATATTGCTGTCTTCCTCTGTAGCTCCAAGGCAATTGGAAAGGGATGAGATTTGATCTCGATGCCCAAGGCAGAATTCCAGGAGTCCAGTGGCTATATCAGGCTCGTCCCAGTTACTCTGAGTGTCCGCACTTCATCCCTTCCCTGGAGATTGTACCTGTAGGCGTATGGGGTATGTGCCTCCCAGCAACTTCTGGCTCAGCTGTGGGCGTCCTCAGGGCCGGTACCAGCACTGAAGGGTGTCCGTCTCCTGGGAGCTGCTATCCATGGGCCCACCCCCCTGCGAGAGCCACCAGGGATTCTCAGGTAACGTGGGAGCCCGCATGCCAGCCAGGCCCGGGAAGGGAGCAATGGGCTGGGCCTTGGACACACATGGGAGACCCACTCATGAGACTGAGATTTTCTCACCTTTTCCAGGACTCTCTCCAGATGTGGGGACTGTCTGGCTTGGAAGTGGCAGCTGGGGGTGGTAGGAAGGAAGGAGGGAGAGGCTGGTCAGGGTCCAGGTAAGGCGTGTTCTTAGTATGTCAGTTCAGCAACTGAAGGAACACTGCAATAGCTAAGGGGTGGAACATGGCCCTGATGCCCCAGGGGGAGCTCCAGGGGAACGGCAGAGGTATCAAGATTGCCCCCGTCACGCAAACATTCCAGTGTCGCAGTAGATTGTACCTGCAGGGTATAGGGGGTGATTTTTCCACGCAACTCCCGGCCCAAGTGTGGGGCTGCCTGAACCAAACAGGTCAGGCCAGTACTGCTGGTTCCCCTTCGCCCACCAGAGCCGACCAGCGCTCTGCAGGGATCCAGGAGCGGGTATTCGGTGCCAGGACACCGACCTTTCTGGGAGATGGGGCCAGGTGGTAGGTGTAAGTTGCAAAGGGCTCGCCCGAGGGCACGTGTGGGTGTCGGTCATTGGGCTGGACTTTACCTACACTCCCTCTCAAGATGGGGGCTGGCCCAGGCAGTATGTGTGTGAAGCGCCTCTGTGGGTTTTTCCCAAGCTCGTATCCGAAGACCCAGAGGGCAATAGGTAAGGGGTACGGTGCAGCCGCAGGGTCCAAAGCGAGAGTTCCAGGGGCGGGTGGCGGCTGATCCGTGGTCATTCCAGCTACACCCCCACCACCCGGGCATCGGGACTGCAGTCTGTTCGCTGGAGACTGAGCCTGCCAGAGGCCAGAGAGGCTCAAGTGCCTCAGCTGTGCTCACCAGCCATGAGCCCGACTTCTGGCTGAGTGTCACTCCCCCTGTGGGAGCGCACTGACCACCAAGGGGCAGCTCCTGCTTTAAGCATCTTCCCCCTGGTGGTCAGTGAGCGTCATAGTGACAGGTCGTTCAGGTCATTCTGCCATAACGGTCACTGGGCTTTTATATACAGTGGGGCCTTGATTTACGAGTGTCCCAACTAAAGAGTTTTTCGAGATACGAGCCGTCTCTCGGCCGATTTTTTGCTTTGAGTTGCGAGCTAAAATTCAGGTTACGAGCCAGCTTCAGATACCCCACCACTAGTTGGCGCAGCGAACATCACAGTGAATACCACAACATCAGCCCAGCATCATGTGCCTCACTCGTTCACTTTTTGATTTGACATATGAGTAATTTGAGTTACGAGCTCCATCACGGAACGAATTAAACTCATAAGTCAAGGCCCCACTGTATATAGATAAGGTCTGAGCCACATGACTGCAGAGATTACTGGTCTCCAGTTTACCAGACACCTTGGGAACCTAAGAGGGTAGGTACTATACAAAGCTTGCTCTTATGACTAATGCTCCTCTTTCTGTTGGTGAACTAGCAGGCAGGTTCACTTGTTTCCATGATGCTCAAGTCAGCTTCATAATTTTAATTAAAGGTCACAAAAATGACATTTAGATGTATAATTACATTCTGTAAGGGCAGTTAGTATGAAAGTGAAAATATATAAAGGTTCAATGCCCAGAAGGGATAGGATAGGAATTGAGGCTTTGATTTTTATTTTGAAAACTATATATATATATATTCTTTAATTTTCAGCATCCTTCTAAGTTTTCCAATATAGAGGAATATTCACAGGCTCATTATTAAGACACAATTCTTCCCAGATGTAGTTATCAATTGGTGCATTTCAGAAATTATTTTGTCACCAAAGGACATTTGAAATAAATCATTCATAGTTATCATTGACTAATTTTTTTAAAAGCAGATTCGAAGAGTATTTTAAATGTGATTTCCTGGCTATTTGATTTTGAATCTAAGAGTGTCAGACCTAGCTTTTGCTCTCAACGTCCTGGAGGAAATGCATTCACTCTGTTAGTTTGACTTAAACAGAAGTGAAGCAGGAGCATTTAGCTGTGGGCAGTGCCATCCTGCCTTCTTAGGGATGTTGGCTATAAATCCACTCTCCCTCGAGGTTAACAATCAAAGTTCTCCCCTTCTCTTATTCACACAAGTGATACGATGATGATAAATTGCTTGGACGTGACTGCCCCAAGCGCTAGTGTGATGAATTATGTTGTTCAGGGCATGGCCAAAGATCCTCCATTGTCAGTGTGCAGCACTGAATATTGGCAGTGTTCATAAATAGCCTCCTGCCGATTGTGGTCTCTGCAGTGCATATTAAATCCTCTGCTTTCACTCACTCGTCATGGTTTTTAGTTCTTAATCATCCTCTGTCTTCCCTTGAGTTCACTTAGCTAAACAACCTTTGTTTTTTTCTGTTCCCTACAGGTAGGGTGTTATTACAGTTGTGATCAGTAAACACTGAGTTGTTCTTCACAGAAACTGTTCAAAATAGTCATGGTTAGTCCTTTTCACTAAATCCAGAGTAATAACAGCTTATCTTACAATAGCTTAATTGGGTAATTACTTAGTGTTTGAAAGGCATTTCAAAGAGAACATTGGTAAATATTGTTAATTTAATGCTACTTTGTATAATTGAAAGTCCACTGCAGCCATAAAATCCTCCCTATTATTATGTACCAACAGCAAATTCTTTCTTAATATAGCTTATTATTTCCAAAACTATATATATATATATAGATAGATAGATAGATAGATAGATTTCTGAAATATTTAATATATTTTCATAAACTCTCAAGGTCATCATGTTTATACCGTCGCATTTCTATGTCTTATCTACCACCTTATATATTGAAAAGTTAAATGTTATCAGTCTTGGTCTCTAAAAGTTTGGAGGAAATGTAAAGTGGGACCCCCCAAATCAGAAGTATCTCACATTACACAGCTTCTACATATGTCCTTTGTGGAATGTGCCTAACTTTTCAGCAAGATTTCCTATTAGGCCCTGACAAATAACAGCAATAAGGATTTATTTACTCTGAGTCCAGGCAATGAGCTATCACCCCACCTCATTGTCATCAAAATCTGTCAAAAAGGGTTGCATTACATTGCATATGCCTGGCCGGGCCTTTTGACAAATTTGCTACTCACTTTATGAACCCAGAGCCTCCAGGTGTAGTTAAAGGCCACTCTGTAGCTTGAATCAGACAACCTCCCTTACTGACTGTATTAGTTTGATAGGCTGCCATAACAAAGTGTCATAGGCTGGGTGACTTAAACAACAGAAATTAATTTTTTCATAATTCAGGAGGCTAGTGGTCCAAGATCAAGGTGTTGATAGAGTTGGTTTCTTAGAAATCCCCTCTTTTTGGCTTGCAGATGGCCCCCTTCTCCCTGTGTCCTCACATGGTCTTCTCTTTATTTCTGTCTGTTTCCTAATCCCTTATTATAACTACATAAAATAGTCATACTGGATTAGGACCTACTCTAACAGCCTCTTTTTTAATGTAATAACCTCTTTTTTTAAAAAAAAAATCTTTATTATTGAAAGTATTACATATGTATCCCTTTTTCCCCCATTGACCCCTACTAGCCCGCCCCACTTCCAACCCCAGGCCATCACCACCCTATTGTCTGTGTCCATGGATTATGCACATATGCACGCAAGTTCTTCGGTTGATCTCTTCTCACCTACCCACCCCTGCCTTCCCTCTGAGACTCCGTAGTCTGTTCCATGCTACTATGTCTCTGGATCTATTTTGTTCATCAGTTTATTTTGTTCATTAGATTCCACATATGAGTGAGATCATGTGATACTTGTCTTTCTCTGAGATAGTGGGGGTTAGGGCTTCAACATATGAATTTAGGAAGTTCACAAGTCAACCCTTAATAATAATGGTCTCCAGAAAGTACCATTAAAGACTTATTTTCTTTAATTATCAAATTTGAGCAAGAAACTGATGACTAAAAGCCTTTGAACAGTCAAATTAGTGTAGGAACTTCTCCTTAACATTAGTAAGAGGAAAACATTATATCTGTGACTGAAAACACTGACATGATTAGATAAAAACTGAAGAAACTTTATTAAATTAATTCTATTCAGGGGTGACAAAAGTAGGTGTATAGTTGTGAGTATGCAAAACAATTTATTCTTATATTATTTATTATTTTATTATTTGTATTACAACTGTAAATCTACTTTGCCCACCC
The DNA here is from genome assembly GCF_028538775.1 of Myotis yumanensis. Classification (NCBI taxonomy): domain Eukaryota; kingdom Metazoa; phylum Chordata; class Mammalia; order Chiroptera; family Vespertilionidae; genus Myotis; species Myotis yumanensis. The sequence continues at coordinate 139,888,732 of NW_027223752.1, forward strand.
CTGTATAGTTATAAAATGTCCATAATCAAGTATACCTTGCCATTTGAACAACTGTCCAAATACTTGCTATAACAAGTAGCAAATATTTTTACCCAAAATTTCCTCTCTGAATCAAAAACTTGCTATAATTAGTCCGCATACTGGTTGTCAGAAAGGGCAACAAGATATAGAATACACTGTGGTCCTATCTCAGATTCCCCTAGGTGGTGACATCTGGTGCTCACATTGCTTAATTGTGTTGTGCATTATTGCCTCCATATTATCAACTGAAAATGTTAAAATAACAGCCAAAGACTCTCTGAAGAGAGATGAGGAACCTAAGAAGCTGGGAAAGTTCTTACATTTAAAGAAATATTGGGAATGAAAGCATCAAAGGCCTTAGTTGACCATTGCCTGTCCACATCCGCCATGCGTACTCTAGTTGATTCTGGAAAGCACTCTGTGCCTTCAGACTATTTGTAAAAAAGTGTTTCTCATAGTAAATGAATAGCCAGAAGCCCTTAGAGCAGCGGTTCTCAACCTGTGGGTCGCGACCCTTTTGGCAGTCGAACGACCCTTTCATAGGGGTCGCCTAAGACCATCCTGCATATCAGATATTTACATTGTGATTCATAACAGTAGCAACATTACAGTTATGAAGTAGCAACGAAAATAATTTTATGGTTGGGTCACAACATGAGGAACTGTATTTAAAGGGCCAGAAGGTTGAGAACCACTGCAGGATTGTGGGTATATAAGAGTAGGTGAATAATACTTGGAATAATTGGTTGATAGTTTGGAATGAGCTGCAAAACATTATTTTTCCCTTGAAAAAGTTTTTAATTGGAATTTGTTATTGAAGCTGGGTGATGGAGACAGGAGTTCAATACTCTTCTCTCTCTATGTTTGTGAACTTTTGAAAATATCCATATTAAAAAGTTTAATAACATAAATTTTAAAAAAAGATGAAATGAATGAAATATTCAGCCTCCTCCATGCATATGTAAGAGAAGACATGTGTAAGTAGAATGTGCTTTTTACTATCAGTTGTTCCATAGGAAAGTACTATGGAAGCCCTTATCCAGGAAAGGCTATAAGAGCATCTTTGCTAGTTTTGAACTATATTATTTGACACATGTTTTTGTTTTGTTTTGTTTATTTTTTACTTTTTTATTTTTATTTTTTAGTTCATTTAGTCTTTTTTTTAAATTTCTTTATTGATTAAGGTATTACATACGTGACACATGTTTTTTTGCTCCCTGGCGTATGGCATGTCTATGACATCACAAGTCAGCGCCTTTCTACCAGCTACTGAGTCTCCCAGGCTGCATTTTCTCCATGTTCAGCATTTAACCTCGGAGACTTTCTATTTAACACAGGAATTCAAGAAGAGGCCACTTGTTCCAAGCACCATTCCTGGCTAATGCCTTCAGCCCAATGCTCTCTACACAAATATCCCCCGGTATTTCAAGATCTTTACTGGCAGACACTAGGCAAGGAAAGACCTCTGCATGTACCTCAGAGGAACATTACTCCAAAGCTCTGTCACTGTTGATACCTATCCAAGTCCTCCCAGCCGCCACGTGTAGGGTGAGGAACTGTCCTGGGCTTCAGTTGTGACTCTCACATTTCTGCATAAGTCTAAGGCCTGACGTCCATTCCCTTTGGCTAGTGTTGCTTTGAACTTGCCCCTTTATCATTCAGAAAAATACATCTTGAAGGTGGCCCTCTTTCTCCCTGTGTAACTAGATGTTTGGAGCAGCTCCGTGCATAAGTAGTCAATAGTCTGCCCTTTTAAGTACCGACATGACTGAGACTGATTTACAGCCATACTTGTCTGGGGAGGGAGAAGTTTCTTGAAAATCAAGCTGCAGTGCCCCTTTTTGATCTTCTGCTTTCCTCGAAGGCACTGTCTTTACACTGTTTGTCCATCAGTGTGCAAACATCAAAATATTTCAAGCTAAGAGATCCAAGCATAAAATGATCTCCATGAAGATTTACTATAGTTCTCTATGTTCTTGTTTATTGAATTTCATTTAATTGTAAGATTTAAAATACATAAAAGAACATATATAATTTCTAGCATTCAGGATACTTCATGGACCTTTGCTACTTATTCTTGCTACAATGAGGTCAAAATGATTAATTTATAAATTCCTTTGCTTTTTGATAGACCAAATCAGGATTGTAGAAGGCTTTCATAGTGCATTGTACAGGGGGGATGGTAGTGTTTCCGTCAACCTGTTTTCACTTCTTCATTTTTATTTTTGTGTTAGTAATACCTTGACTAAAATATGTGTTCAGTAATTATATGTGTATAATGTGATTATACACAACATTAACACTAAAGGAAAGTGGCTTAGTGGTTGGGTGTGGATCTAAGATCTGGGAGTTGTGGTTTGATTTCCAGTGGGAGCACATGCCTGGGTTGTGGGCTCGATCCCCTGTGTGGGATGTGTGGGGGGCATTTGATCAGTGATTCTCTCTCATTGTTGATGTTTCTGTCAAACTGGTCAAATTTGATTCAATCTCATGTCATCTTTAGGAGTGTTTACTATGCCTAGGTACTAATTTTACTACTAATTACTTAATATTTTTCTTCAAACCTACCCACTGTTTTATCTCAGCCTCATCCTAAGTGATAATATCCATAAAATTACAGGCTTATAATATTTAGTACTTTTTTTCCTAAACACATAAAAATAAATACATACTTGTTTAAGACATTTTTAAATGTTCATATATCACCTAAATCAGCTTGAACCACCAGTAGGATATGGATCACACCTTTTGAAAACACTGACAAAAACCAAGCAGATTTTTATATCTCACCTTTCACAAAAGAACAAAATAATTCTTGGTTGTAAAGTTGGCACAAAACAATTTTCAGAATAGTTTCTGCACTTTGATGATTAGGAGCTATTAAAACTTTATATGTACTAGTATGTGTATATGCACACATATATACACATACACATGGATAGAAAATGGATTGTTTTAGCTGTTAATTGGGAAATAGCCAAGAGTTCTCAGTTTTCAGTTCCTTGCACAGTCATTTATTTGAGAGCTAATCTAACAGCCCTTATTTTATACTATTTCACTCATATTAATACGTAGTTTAAGAGTGATAATAGCCCTGGCCTGTGTGGCTAAGTAGGTTGGGCATTGTCCCATTGCACTAAAGGTTGCAGGTCCGATTCTTGGTCAGGGCACATGCCTGGGTTTCAGGCTCAATCCCAATAGTGGGTGTGCAGGTGACAGCCGACTGATGTTTGACTCTCAGATTGATATTTCTCTCTCTCCCTTCCTCTCTAAAATTAAATAAAAAATATTTTTTAAAGGAGTGATAATAGATAAGTAAACATCTGGAACTTCTGGTTATTTTTAATTTCATTCATCTGTTATTAATAGTCGGAGGTTTGGAGTAAATATTGTAATATAGTTTGTTAGCGTTTGTCCTGAGGGGAGATCAGAAAAAGAATTCCTGTAGAGATAGATATCAATAGGTTTCACAAGCCTTATGGAGACATGTTCTGCCTGATTTTCTAAGACACATATGTCCCCATCTATTTAACATATACGTTACTAGTCAACAAGGTGAACTGAGGAGAAGCTGCTGCAAGGGTGACTTAGAGGTCACCTAATGCCTCTCCACGTGGAATCACCGGACTTGCGTCTGGAAGGAGCTTTAGAGGTCACCTCATTCAACCCTTTGTTTTATTAGTGAGGAAACGGGCCCACAGAAGAAGTGATTTGCCCAAAGACACACTTTTGGCAAATCAACTTTCTACTAATACACATATAGTTAAAGTTCCAGCTTTTCCTTCTCTTGGGAAAATAGTGACATGTTCATGAAAGCATTGTGTTGTCCCATCTGTATGCATTCTTCTATATTCGAAATATAGGTAGTTAGCGTTAATTTTTGGTGGCACTCAAGGTATTTTGTAGCTACTAACTATCTATTGTTAATAGCAAATCAAAGATTAACCTATTGAATATTATCAGGAATAATGTCTGTTGCCTTTAATATATTTGAATAAAAGAGGAAAACTATGATATTTTTCTAAGCACTGTCAAAATATATTTTACATAATAAATAAAATGTCTGTTCTTATGATTAGTACACTTGGAGTCAAACATCCCACATTTTCTATTTTTAATCTGTGAGTGTGTATAATAACAGAGCAAATACTAATATAAACTAATATTCAAATGTAATAAAAGTAAGTTTCAATATGAATTCATAATGAAAAATATATGAAATGAATTACTGTGAAGAATAGGCCAGGAAGAGAGTGTGATTTCATGGGCTGTTCAAACAAGAATTCAAGGAAGAAGAGGGTGGCAAGCGCTGCAGACTTTACCTGTGAAATTAAAAATAACTTCTAAAGGAAGGACAGCTCATTTTGTTTATGTAATAAGTTTATATTGCTCCACAGCTTGTTGGTGAAGTAGGTGTGAGCACTTAGAGGGCATATCTTTCTCCTCATTGTGTTCCAATTTAAAGGGAACTGAATCACAGAGCACTTCTGAGATCCCCAGGCACACACCAGCCCAGGAAGGGAACGTTAGCAGCCATCACCCCTTGGAGCGCTGATTTGCTGTAACCAAGAAGGCAAGCAAGTCTTTAGTAATTCCAGAGACTGCCAGTTGTTAACTCCCCTGCTTTTAGTGCCTTGAGAGTTAGGATCAGCCCTTTGCAGTTCTCCTGTGATGTTTCCAGAGAGAACTGGAGGATTAAAGGCTCCTCAAATGAACACAATTCCCTGTCAGTCTGCAGTGTGTGCCATATGCCATGGACACAACAGCCGTTTTACGCCGTAGCGCCAAACCAGAGAGTACTGGGGGCTGGGCAGTGCTTTTCAGAGCCAAGGCTTCCCTTTTTCAGACCCCAGAAGGGGGGCCTCCACTCTGCACTAAAAGCAGTGCAGATCCCTGCAGAGGGGGTTCCTGCCCATAACCTGTCTTCTCGCTACCTCCCAGGGGTGGTCTTTGGTGGTCTCCTTCTTCCCAGGTTGGTGAATGAATCCTGATATGAACCCTGATAACACACTATTTCTGCCACTCAGTCTTTCTATTTAATATCTTTAACCGTTTAGTCATTTATCAAACATCCTGTCTTCTGGCAAAGCTTGTTTGGCTGCTCTTACATCTGTGTACCATTACTGCACAGGACTCCGTTTATCCTGAGTCTTAATTGCCTTTACGAACATGCTGCATATCATTTGCTGTAAACCTGATTAAACTGTAAACTTCTTGAAGACAGGGGCCATGTCTGCTTTTTGTTGCAGTACCACAGAGAGGGCCTGACCTAATTTATTCTCCTAGTGTGAGTCCTAAACCAACAAACAAAAAGGAACACCAACCAAAACAAAGACTGTACATCATGTGAAAGGACATCTATTCAATGCAGGCTCGTATGGCGAACATGCCTGCAAGATGCACTGACCTTTTGAGAAGTGAAATGCTTTATTGCTGAGTACGACTTTTTTTTTTAAAGCTTTCATATCATAGCAACATGGCTCCATCACAATTAATCTTCTATGGAAAGGCAGTGACATGGGATGATTTCTCTGGAGAATCTATGCTAATACTATTAAAATGCTCTTACAATGTCAAAATGATTGCAGTGGAAGCATGAGGGGGCTGTGCTATGCGATTATGATATTATAGTGATGGGCGATTACCATAGGAAACTACTAATTCAACTCTGCAGGGACTTGCATTATGAAACCATTATAACATGAGATTATAATGACATAATAACTTGGATGCACTGTCGTGATGTGAAAACTAAAAGCTAATTGGAATGCAAGTAGTATTAGCATTAAATTGTAATTAAACACTGAAAGCAATACTTGTTTAAATTTAAGACGGAGACATGCAATCCAGAAATGAAAACTGCGGGAAGAGAATGCATGCCAAATGTAAACTTAGGAATGGGCAGGAACCATTTACAGCTCTGCCCCCGAGGACCAGGTCTGAAAGCCCAGTCCCACAGCCCACCAGGCTCTGTCCCTCTCTGCTGGGCCTCTAAGTCAGTAAACCAGGAGCAGGACACACCTCCCACCTCTAGCACTACCCCCGCTTAAACTCAAGTCTCCTTGTTTCATTTTCCAAGTGGGCATGATTGTATCTTACCTCCCACAGCCCTAGAGCATATTATTATTTTCCATGAAAAGTAACCTTTTCAAAAATATAACAAAATTAATCCATGTCCAAAATCAGACAAAACATAAGCCCAAAGGAGAAAAAAAAACTAAAAAAAAAAATTTATCCTCTAAAAATAAACTGTATGAGCCAGCATTTTGGGGTATTTTCTTTAGACTATTCTCTATGTATAGCATATATTATTTTTTCTTCAAAAATTTTTATGATACAGTACTTTAAAAATGTACTTATTAATTCTTCCCATCCCTCCTAGTTGCAAGATCTATCTCTTATTCAGGAGAACCCAGTTGATAGGTTTTTGTTTGTTTTTTAAAGGTCAGCTCAGACTAGAAGATTTTACCTGTCACCCAGGACACTATATTTTACTGCTAGGGAACAGTGTCTGACAGGGTTGATGCTCTGCATACCATCAGCTATAGGATGTTCCATATCATATTTTTCAGATCCTGGGGGCAACACTATAGGTAGTTCATTAGCACTTCTCTCTGTTTAGGAATGAATGGTGGATTTGTGAAGTCGTAGAGTTCCAATTTGTTCTCAGCTGATAATTACTATATGGCTTAGGTCGATGTAAAGACAAGTTGTGAAAAACTAGGAAAATTTAAAAGTGACGAAACTTTTTAGATGTACCCCTGCAGTTTCTTGTTCAGATGTTATCAGGACACACAGTAGTTAATATATACTCCCTCCTAATTATGACTCAAAGTGGTTATTACTCCTTGTTATAAATATAGTAAGAGCAGTTTTTGTTAAGTATTTAGTTCTCACTTAGATATGCTGTATGCTTTAGAGTTATTTTTATTACCTCTTCATGTAACAACCAATTTAAGTAGGGAAGTCTAAATTACCCAAGCCCTCATTTCTGTGATTAAGCAAAGCAAAGCACAGTGCACTTAAATGTTGCCCACTCAACAGTGGAGTTGCCACTAGCTTTTCTGGTCCTAGAAAATTGCAACTTCTTCCCTAGGCCAATGAGGGATGCCACCTCTAAATAGTCCCTCCACCTTAATGGGCAGCAGGATAACTTATGTGATGTTTATAGTAAGTGTCTCCATGGTGAAATAAAAGAAACACTTGCCTGACAAGTTGGGAGACGGGGTTCTAGTCTGGCTCTCTGGCCTTCAAAGGATCAAGGAAGGCTCAGTGTTTGCATCTGAAAAGGAAGTCATGGAATTAAATAATCTATCTGCATATTTCCTTTCAGCTCAAAAATTCGGAGCTCAAATAGCATTTAACATTAATTGAATTACGTATTTTAACAAACTTACAGTATTGTTCACTTTAACTTTTACTAAATATACTTACTTCACCTATTTAAAACAATTCATCTAAATTAAAAACCACACCTTATGTATTTTTTAAATTTATTGATTGATTTTAGAGAGAGTGAAGGGAGGGAGAGAAAAGAAAACATAAATTTGTTGTTCCGCTTACTTGTGCATTCATTGGTTGATTCTTGTACATGCCCTGACTAGGGATTGAACCCATAGCCTTGGTGTATGGGGATGATGGTCTAACCAACTGAGCTACCCAGCCAGGGCCAAAATCATACCTTATTTAGATGCATTTAATAATCTGATGGGTTTTAGCTGATTTGTATTTTGATTTTAAAATGCTCTTATATTAGTTAGGAAACTTATTAAGATTATTAAAGTTGCAAATGTAAAACTAATCCAAAGAAGAGATTACAATTATAGTCCTGCCCTGGCTGTTGTGCCCAATGGTTAGAGCATCTGCCAGCACACTGAAAAAATCCATGGAAAAAATATCCTAGGATGAGGATTAACAACAACAAAATATTATAGTTCTTGGTATACCTGCAATATTGTTAAAATACAGTTAGAACTATAACGAAAGGAAACTTTTGCATAATTGTACAAGCATACAGATCAATAATTATGTTGAATCATATTTAAAATATTTGCTTTCTGTGAATTCTTAGGAAATGGGTGATAGCAATGATTAAAGTATCAAATTATAGTGCCAGACAGATCTTTCTAAATCTTATTTTTCATGTGATTTACTATAAGCAATCACATCCCCTTTATATTTAAATATATGTGACAAGGTATTAGTTAAAATATATTTGGCCATAGGAAATTTTCCCAATTTCTTAAGGCTTTTTAATCTAGAGAATTTAAAATTCCACTAGAGCAATTTGGGGGCAGGGGTGGGGGGACCTCAGATAGGGAAAGGGTGATGATTGCTCTATGCCACATGTCGTTATTACAAATTTGCCCTTGATCCCATTGCAGTAAACCAGTTTTCAGGAGTGAAAATAAGCTGTTCATACTTTATTTTTATCACATCACTTACTTTGCTTTTTTTTCTTAAAAAGAAGTTTCTGTGTCAGGTGCCACACTTTCTTAGGACTCGGCAAAATTTATCTTGCCTTCTTTTCTAGACCTAGTTGTGGCGTGCCAGCACAGCCAAGGGTTCGGTGAGCCTGAGGGGGGGCGAGTGGCGAAGGATGTAGAAAAGACAGACAGAATAAGCTGGGTCTAGGTCAGCCGTGGGCAAACTACGGCCTGCGGGCCGGATCCGGCCCGTTTGAAATGAATAAAACTAAAAAAAAAAAGACCGTACCCTTTTATGTAATGATGTTTACTTTGAATTTATATTAGTTCACACAAACACTCCATCCATGCTTTTGTTCCGGCTGTCCGGTCCAGTTTAAGAACCCATTGTGGCCCTCGAGTCAAAAAGTTTGCCCACCCCTGGTCTAGGTGGATCTTCCTGTGCCTGGCTGAGGCCACAGAAAGAGATCCAGAGGCAAGCTGATGCTTTATTTTATAGCCAGAGGTAAACAAGGTAGCGGTCACCATAGTTACAGTGTTCTTGTGAGTTTCACTTGTTTTGGAAGCACTTGCTGCACTTCCCACAGCCTGTTAGCTTCCCAGATAAGATCTAGGGAGCATCATAAGGTCAAGCTTAATTATGCTAAGAGGGCTGTGCCCTCTAAGCTGGGACTTATTTGTGGCTTTGCCAACAGGTCAGTCCAAGGCTTAACCCTATAGCCGTTCCCTACACCTAGTAATAAAGGTGATCTTAAAACAAGTTTTCTCACCTGGCCAGTGTGGCTCAGTGGTTGAGCATGGACCTATGAAACAGGAGGTCATGGTTCGATTCCCGGTCAGGGCACATGCCTGGGTTGCAGGCTTGATCCCCAGGGGCCTGCAGGGGGCAGCAATCAATGATTCTCTCTCATCATTGATATTTCTCTCTCTCCCTCTCCCTTCCTCTCTGAAATAAAAATATATATACTTTTAAAAAAAACAACTTTTCTCAAACCTGAGGATCCACAAAGTCTCAATAAAATTTTTGATTTTGTGTTTTCATTTTTATGATCATCTAAACAATTTTAAGCATATTTTGGATTAGTATAACCACCTGACAACCAAATGTTGCCATATGATTTCATTATTTGTATCTTAATTTGTTTTTCAGACTTTAGTAATATGAAATTAATAACAGAATTTATTGCCGAAACCGGTTTGGCTCAGTGGATAGAGCGTCGGCCTGCGGACTGAAAGGTCCCAGGTTTGATTCCGGTCAAGGGCATGTACCTGGGTTGCGGGCACATCCCCAGTAGGAGATGTGCAGGAGGCAGCTGGTCGATGTTTCTCTCTCATCGATGTTTCTAACTCTCTATCTCTCTCCCTTCCTCTCTGTAAAAAATCAATAAAATATATATTAAAAAAATAATAACAGAATTTATCTTTTCTTTTTATCCTTACCTGAGGATATGTTTATCGATTTGAGAGCGAGAGGGAGAGAGAGAGAAACATGGATGTGAAAGAGAAACATCAATCAGTTGCCTCCTGTACTTATGCTGACCAGGGATCAAACCCATAACCGAGGTATGTGCCCTGACTGGGAATTGAACCCACAACCTTTTGCTGCACAGGATGACCTCCAAACTGCTGAGCCACCCAGCCAGGGCACAGCATTTATCTTTTCTATAATTTTTTTTGTTTCCCTGAGAGCCATGAGTGTCAGGAAGTGATTAAGTTGAGAAAGTTGGGTAAAATGGTTTGGGCCCTTTCATTTCCTTTATAAGAAGTGGAGGTGGTATATCAGTTAGATCAGTGGTTGGCCAACTGCGGCCCTTTGAGTGTGGCTCTTCCACAAAATACCATGTGAGGGCGTGCACGTACAGTGAGATTGAAACTTCGTGGCCACACTCAAGGGGCCAAAGAGCCGCATGTGGCTCGTGAGCCGCAGTTTGCCAACCACTGAGTTAGATCATATGTGATAACTGCACGTATGTTTGTTTTTCAGAGGCTGACTTTACAGTCTATACCACTATCTTAAGGGTAGCACCAAGGGTCAGGACTGGTTCAATTCTGTACCCTTTTTCATTTTGTCTAGCCCTGCAATCTGCACTGTGTCTTCAACATAACCAACTCTACTCCCAATACGACCTCTTTCAGACTGGTGCCCACTCATGCTCTTGAATTGAGGGAAGCATGGGGATGTAGGGGAGGAAGCTGTGGAGAGAGGTCAGCCGTGCCCTGGGGTTCCAGTCAATCAAAAAGATTATGCATTATGAGAAATTGGGGTTCTTGTTCCGTCGTGTGCTTTTGCAAGAAAAGGGCGATGTGTATTTTCTTTGTTGCACGTTGTAGGTGTTCATTACTAAGTGTTGGTAGACTCTCAACGGAGAAACCTCAGAGATTATGAATTTTATACTGTTTTTAAGGTCTCCCAGTGAATGCTTATATAGCTCACAGCAGTGTATTCTGCCTTCAGTGGAAATGGAAGGTAGCCCATCATCCTGGTCTGACTAATAACATCATTTCCTCATTGGTGAAATGGGAACGATAATAATAAAAGTGGATTTCATCCTATGGTCCAGCCTTCTACTCGGATACTTTTTGGTGACTCACCTTCTGTTGATCCCTTGCTTACTTCACAGGGACATTAGGAGATTTAATTAAAGTGTGTGGAATGCCTTAAGAACGATGAAAAGCGCTTTAGTTTCCTACCTCATCTCCTGGCCTGCTGTCTCCAGCATTCAGCGTGCACTCATATTGCCCTTGTAACTACCATCATCCTAATGGAGATCTTATCCTCTGGGGCCAGCCCATGCATCAGTATTTTCCACTATAGACGTACAGAACAACCTGTGCTTCTACAGATTGCTTACAAAATCTGAAACATGCCCTTCATTGTTCACGCCACCAGAATGCCTCCTTGTAAGAATCCTCTTAATTTGCTGTGGTCGCGCCTAAAGCCCATCTCCTCTAGGGAGCCTTCCCAGTCGCCCCAGTATCGGTGCATGCTGGCCAGATGCAGTTCCCCAGAGCACGTGCTTTATGCCTCTTTTCTAACATTTACTGCACTCTGCTTTATATCACGGGCGTCCCGCGAACATATAAAAAATATCAGTCCTGCACTGAATGCTTGCCCTGTGCCAAGCACTGTGATGGGGGCTGTTCTCTTTGCTATGGCAAGATGTTCTTTTGCATCTTTGTTTCCCATAGTATCTTTCTGTGGACCTAATAGATCCTCAACAAACATTTGCCACATTGAAATATTCATGTGAAATCTGAGGGCTATCCTCCCAAATCTATAATCAAAGCAGCTTTCAAGGAGAATAATAGGCCATGATGCTCATGAAAACATCAGCTTGCTTTTGGCTGGAAGTATGTTTCATGAGTGTGGAACTGAGGGTGGTAGAAGGGAAACTGTTCCTTGGTTGCACAGACACCTCTCGGCCATGTGCTTCCTTGCCGATTGCTAACATAGCTCAGAGTTGGCACCTATTTCCCCGTGTGTGGAACAGAATTAAAGTGGTTATCAGAGCAACAGGTAGTTACATGCACATGCGGCTCTCCTTTTCATCAAGCCTGGGTGGCATTTGTCATCCAGGTAGGCAGCAGTCATACTCAGAAGTCACTAGAACAAGACCAGGAGGGCTAGAACCAGGCTGGAAGAGAGCTCAGCCTTTTTTCTGTGACCGCCCTTCTTTACACTGAACAGGGCAGGTGTAGGCCTGACCATTCAAAGCATGTACGTAGCACTGATTCTTTTCACCTGAATTAGTTAAGCAGGTAGCAAAAGTCAAGACTTTTCCGTCTACTGCATGGTTCTCAACCCTGGCTGCACATTAGAATCACCTGGGAATCTTTTTAAAATCCTGATTTCTGGGCCTCATCCTTCGGAAATTCTGTTTCTTTGTTACTAATGTTGTGGCCCCACCCCATAACAAAGAAACAGAATTTCCGGAGGATGAGGCCCAGAAATCAGGGTTTTAAAAAGATTCCCAGGTGATTCTAATGTGCAGCCAAGGTTTAGAACCACTGGTCTAGGGCAAGCATGTCAAACTTGCAGCCCACGGGCCGCATCTGGCCAACAACAAATACTAATTAAAGATTACTCATTTATTTCAGCCTTTGTATTCAGCATGTCTCTATCGAAATAAACCTACATTTCTATGAAAATTGAAGCTTTTGTTTTTTTGTGGCCCACATAAGCTTAAACCTTGTTTATTTGGCCTGTGTTAGCCTTTGAATTTGACATGCTTGCTCTACAGTGTGGTCTTCCAAATAAGGAACCCAAGATGTTTTTGTGGGAAGTATTTGTTAGCTATAATAGTATAGTTATCCATGAGATTGAAATGCTTTCTGCAATTCAAGGAGATGGTTTAAAAACGAAACTGCCTTAAAAAGAAACTTATGTGGATGGTCTCCACATTCAAAAAGTTAACCTAAGAGCCATCATTCATAATTACTCTATAAAAGAATCACCTGCAGTAATTTTCTTACATATTTTTAGTTTTCTGATTTATAATTGGCTTCTGCCAATTCAGATAGGACATGTTCTTGAAGACAGTCACGCCCTGTTGCTGCTATTTTTATATGCTCAGGAGTCTTACTCTTAAGGGAAAGTTAAAAAATTAAAAATCATGTGTATTCCTATGTGGCGTTGTATTGGGTGCAGAAGAATGACCTAAGATGGCATGTTCACTATCATCTGAGTGCTGGGAGTGCAAAGATACAGGACAGTTGTAAAAACAAACATGGCTTCAAAATCCATAGCCCATTTGGGAAAACCTGGTCCATGGTTTTTAATAGTTTTCAGCTGTGTTGACTTTGGGACATAATGTGATATGCCATAAAAGAGGTGTGCCATGATTTCAGAATTATGTATCGGTAGAAATACATTGAATAAATATTCCAGGACAATTGTTAGCCCTTTGCTAACAACTGCTAACCTCTTCTTCTTTTCTGGTCCTGATTCTACTTCCATTTATCATTTCCTTGCTCCTGCTTTAATATTTGTTTTCTTCACTGTACGTATCTGTAGTGCCAGTTCCCTCAACTCCTTTGTAGAATAGGCTGGATTAAAACAAGCAAGCATATACATACATGTTAGTTAAGCACTGATTAAGTGTCGGGCACTGTAGGGGCTGAGGACTGAGGGAGGAGACAGGATCTGCCCTCAAGGACCTTAAGATCAGGTGCAGAGACATTAGCATAAGAGGTGAGTTTCAAGGTTGAAGTTGGAGTGCTGGGAGAGAACCTAGAGTCAGCATCTTACCCAGATTGCTGGAACAATAAGGACAAGCACCAGGAAAAGATTCTAATTAGAAATGGTGTCAAAGCCCCACCCGCAGGTCCAGGAGAAGTCAGCCAGCAGAGGAAAGGGGTGGAGAGGCAGAGCGGAGTGGGTTGGGTTGGTAAAACTCAGAATAAAAGAGGCAAAAACACATTCAAAGACATGAGACCAGTGCAGACATGTTGAGTCCAGAGAAGGATAGGCAGGCAGTTCAACACGCCAGAGCCCAGAGTGGGCCCCGGGGGCACACCAAGCTCCAGGCTCAGATTTACTTCTCAGTGTTGGCAGGACCACAGAAGAGACACATCCAGCTCTGGGTTTTAAATAGTCCTCGGTAGGCGTGGTCAAAGCACACCAGAAAGGCTCAGGGCAAGTCTAGAAGCTCTTACTGTGATCCCTGTGAGAGGTGGTTGTTCCAACCAACACAGTGGCTAACAGTGGTTCTCAACCTTCCTAATGCCGTGACCCTTTAATATAGTTTCTCATGTTGTGGTGACCCCCAATTTCATTGTTACAAATTGAACATAATTAAATCGTAGTGATTAATCACAAAAACAATATGTAATTATATATGTGTTTTCCGATGGTCTTAGGCGACCCTTTCGTTTGACCCCCAAAGGGGTCGCGACCCACAGGTTGAGAACCGCTGGGCTATGAGGAGGAAGAGGAAATGATAGATTAAAGAGCTGTGAAAGTGGTGGGATTTAGGCCACTTAGAAATCAAGTACTTGTGAGTGAGGCAGGAGTCTTTGATGAAATTTGGGTTCTTTTTATTTATCTTATTTTTCTAATTTGAAATCTTAATCAAGTCCTTAAAATGTGACTAATTATTTAATGTTTGTCTCTTACGGTGTAACAGACCATCCCCAAAACACTAGTTTCAAACAATAACTATTTTATTCTTGTCTCCCATAATTCTGTGGGTTAGCCAGACTCTGCTGGGTTGACTGCAACTGAGCCTGCAGTCATGTGAAATGTTGGCTGGGTTAGAATGTTCAAGATAATTCACTCACTTTTCTGATACCTTCACAGAGCCGGCCACAGGCTGAGCTCAGTGGGGACCCTGGGGTGACTGGAAGCGCTTTCTCTCTCTCTCTCTCTCTCTCTCTCTCTCTCTCTCTCTCTCTCCTCCCCCCCTCCCCCCCACCCAATGTCATTTCGGAGTCTCACCTTTTCCATATGGGAGGGTAGCTAGACTTCCTACATTGCAGCTCAAGGTTCCCAAAGCACAAAAGCAAAAACTACTTCCAAAGATGTGTGTCCCAAACTGACATAGAGCATCACTTCTGTCACATTCTATTGGTTGAAGCGAGTCGCAGGCCAGCTCAGGTTCAGTGTGGAAGGGAGCTGCATGAGGATTTGAATATTGGAAGGTAGGGTTCACTGAAAGCCATCCATGGAGACCAGCTAACACACTGTATTAAGTGCATCCATTTAAACAGGCATTTCCAGTATCAATTATCATGGATACTGAGGACCTCCGATAGCTTTAATCACTTTGGTGGGTCATGGACAAAAGCCTAATGAGTTCTGATGTCAATCTCAATAGTCAATCTGCTTTTAACAACCACAGGCCTTCAGTGAAGGCCTTCATTTATAAGCAAAATTAGAACCTCAGTTTGATTAAGAAACTTCACCCTCTTTATTGGTCGTGTTTTTTAAGAACAAGTTTAGGTTCATTTGCCTAAGGATACTCAGCAAATATTGGGGAAATAATTCAAAGTTTGGAGTGTAGTAATTCTGAACATTTATAATTTAGGTTGTGCTTTTACATATAATCTTATTTATTCTTCATTCCAAGTCTCATGCAGTAGATATTATTCTAGTTTTCAAATAAGAAAACTAATTCATCCTAAGCTTTTAAGTTTTCTACAGTCACACAGCTAGGAAACTTTGGAGTCAGGACTCCAAGTTCAGGGTTACCTATCCCTCTTAGAGTTTTCTTATAAACTTACAAAGGATCTAAAACTTAAGTTCACTCATATAATCTCTCTGTCTCAGTGTCTATTTCTCCATGTACATGTATGTATGCATCCACATGCATATAAAATATACATTTAAAAAACATTCTTAAAGTGCAGCCTTCATTGATAATTAATGAATGCGACTGATAGTTAATGAATAAAATTCACTCATTCTCTCTCATTACATGGGTATGTACATAGGCACATATATGTAAAATAAACATTTAAAAAAATTACTTAAAGTACAGCCTTCCTTGATAGCAAATGATCTATAGAAAGTCAATACTATCCCTTTCAGGTTAAAGGATATCACAGAAGTATGGAGGTCATCTGGTCTAATCCCTTCATTTCACAAAATGGGAAATCAGACTCCAAGTGGTTAAGTAACTTGTCAAAGTCACACAGCTATTTAGTGGAAGAGCCAAGAGCTCTGACTCTGAATCTAGTTCTTTCAACTACACAAAACCACATTAAGAATAGCCTTTCAAATGAAATTGTGTGAGGAATACAGATAATTTATGTGTTTAAAACAGTAATTTGTGATTTGCCAGGAATTAAAACACAAATTTTAAGCATTTAATTGCTAAATACAGTTAAGGACCAGCTGTGCAGTTTGCTCAAAATAGGAGACAGCCCATTGCTAGGAACCCATGGAAGAGAAAATTTCTTCTATAAAAAGCTGAAAACTAACTTCTTATGTGAAGCGTTCTTCATGGAGAAAAAGAAGTTGTAACTGTTGTATTGAATCACTTGGTGTGATGTTTCACTCCCAGGATCCTATGTGAGTAGCAAAATCAAGAAATTTACATGAAATGTTCTCACAGCACCGAGTGTGGAACCCTCTGAGAATGAGGACGGCTGCGATGTGCTGTTTTCTAAATGGAGACGAACATAAAGGTCAGCTCTGCAGGCAGGGCGCTGGCAGCGCTGCTCTCCTCTCAGCTCCGGGGCGTTACTGTGATAGGCAGTGAGCAGTGCTCCCTTTGTCCACTCTTCTTCCTCCTCCTCTCCTCCTCCCTCACACCATTTCTTTTATTAAGGAGAAAACACTTTCAGTTTGTTGACTAAACAGATAACAAATTCAAGAAGCCAGTACAGTCACAAACCACTTAACGACAAAGACATATTCTGAGAAATGTGTCGCTAGGTGATTTTTTTCCTGGGGACATTATCGAGTGCACTTACAGACACCTAGATGGTAAAGCCTACTACACACCCAGGCCTATGGTCAAGCCTATTGCTCCTAGCCTACAAGCCTGTATAGTATGTTACTGTACAAAACATTTTGAAATAAAATCAAGCACAAGAGAAAATGATGCAATCAAGAAACACGGTAAACACAAGATGTATGAAGCTGCTGCCAGCTAACACAACGTGTTGTGTCATAGCAAACTTTTTTTGGATAAGTAGAAATAGTAGACTCTAAACTAATGGTTAAAAGTAGAGGATGGCAAATACATAAACCAGAAGCATAGTCATTTATTATCATTATCAAGTATTATGTACTGAAGATAATTGTATGTGCTGTACTTTTATACAACTGGCAGTGTGGTGGGCTTGTTTATAATAGCATCACCACAAACACGTGAATAACGTGTTGTGCTACTATGTTAGGATAGCTATGCCGTCACTAGGCAATAGGAATTGTTCACCTCTGAAAGGGCCGGTGGGGCACGTGGCCCCGCAGGCATCCGGCAGGGAGGATGACGGGCAGCCATGGCCGAGGCAGCGCCTGACCAGATAGGCGCAGGCCCGCGGACGCCCAGAAGGACCCGGGCCGCCCTCCTCGGCCTCCGAGTCAGCCGAGCAGCGGGCGACCCAAGGGCCAGGCGGGGTGGTGGGCAGCCCGCCTCCCGGTGACGCCCACGGCGGCAGGCCTTGCATGAGAGCCGAGTGGCTGGCTTCCCATCCATTAAGGGACCTCCATTTTGTATGGAACCATGTGCTCAGCGAAGGCTCCTTCCCCCTCGGAAGGAGCCTCTGCTAGCCACACCCACCATTTCTCTGGACTAACCAATGGTAATCAAGGGAAGTGCACGCCATCGCTATGACCACATCCTGTGTAATGGGTCACCAGCTCGCACCTGGCCAATCGGCGGGGGGCACAGCCCCCTCTCCCGCCCCTACTCCAACCCTCTATGAAACCCCTGGTTCGAGCAGACTGCTTTCTCTTTGCCACCTGCTGCTGCGTCAGTAAGGAAGGTAGAGGAGCTAAGCCCGGGCTTAAAATAAAAGACTCTTTGCTTTTGCATCGGATTGGATGGCTCCCTGGTGGCTTCTTGGGAATCTTGAAATCTGGGCATAACAACCTCCATTATAACCTTGTGGAATATGTAGTCCATTGTTGACGAAACATTGTTATGTGTCACATGACTATAGTACTTTTACCAAAGTCAAGTGTGTGTGACTCACAGGGCTGGCCAGTTGACATGCTTTTGACTAAAGAGTCAATTAAGCCACAAGACTGATGCCTTTTGTTGAGTAGCTCGATGGGATTTCTGGATTTAGTAATCGCCACTGACTGTTCACATCCAGGAGTGCAGGGCAGGGCTCCTCTGAATGCCCTTGTCCAGGAGTGTCACTTCCTGGGTATATCTCTGCCACCATCTTCATGTTTGTTATCTGGAATTTGGAAATATGCCTAGGTTTCCTCTTCCACTTCCTTAGTCAAATAGAAAAATAAAAAAAAAGCTTTGCAATGAACCACTCCTTTCCTCTGAATACAAGACACAAGCTGCTCATTTGTATCTATCAGTGGCTTTGTTTTGTTTGAGGAACTTGCTGGGTCCCATCATTGTTCTCTGTACTAAAGCGGTTGGATTTATTTCTCTTTATTCAGGCATGGTTATTGATTTTTTGACAATGTTTAATATGAAAAGTTATAGATCTCCATGCAGTAGAGCCATTTGCCATAAATACCTGGGCAAGTGGCCGTGTGGTGATGTATGTGAGGAAGAAATCCTTGTGTCACCATTGTTCAACCACCAGACCAATTCTGTTTGAGAGAAAATATGTCACGTTGAACCTGCACACCATGTACTCAAAAAACCTTTAAAAAATATTGTGTGGTTTTAAAAATATTTTGGTTATAAATCAAATGTCAGCTTTAAGTGCAGTGTTCATAGAGTAGCCACTCTGTGTGATGTAACCCATAAAAAACAAACAAACAAACAAAAACCAGAAGGGCCCACAGATTTGCACCAGCCTGCACTTTTTTCATGGGAGTCCATTTACTTGGGAGAACTTTTGTAGCACCAGCAAGTCTAGTTAGAAACTTCCATCTGCTGTAGCTCTTCCTGCTTCTGCTTTCTCACCATCTGCACTGATGTCATCTCAGACCAAGCCACCACCTAATTCATTCCACATCCTAGCAACACCCACTGAGCCACCTTCCGCCCGTTCTCTACATGGCTGCCAGATTATTCATTTCATGCCTTCTCCTGCATAAAACTCTGGAATGCCTTCCATTTTTAAAAATCAGTTAGGGTTTGACCAGGGAAGGAAAGCAAGGATAAGTGAAATGGATTGAGGGAATTATTATGGGGATTCAAGCTTGCACAGTTGTTAGGGAAGTGAAAATTGTAACCACATAGAACCTTTATTTCTTTAACTAGGAGCCCAGCGCACGATTTGAAATTGTGCAGCGCCACCCTGCCTTGACACCCAAACTTCTCCACGCAGAGCTCTAGCGCGCCTGGCCCAGCCCCCAAACCCTCTGGCCTTCTCTGGCCGCTTCAAGCCCTGCCCTCAGTCCCTTGAGTCCCTTAGGGCTGGTCCCACCTTCTCTGGGCGCCTTCCGCTTCCACCCCATCTCTGGAGCAACACAGCAGCTCTGCCCAGTCATGGCACCGGAGGAGAGAGTGGAAGCCTCCAGCCTGCTGTGCTGTGCTCCTTCCCCTGGCAAGTGGGCTGCTGGGCACTCAGAGTGCGAGCGATGGGTGGATAAGGACTGGTGAGGGGAGTGCTATGCGCTCTCACCCCTGCCCTTCCTGGCAAGGGATGGTTCCACTCCTCCGATCGCCTCCCCACTTCCGCCCCAGCTAATATGCTAATGATCTGGTTGTTACCCATTACGGGGTATTGACCATTAGCATATTAGCTCTTTATTAGTAGAGAGATAACCTTTGCTCCGTTCTTTCCTTTTGTTCAAACTGGTCCCATCCAGCACCCTGGCTCACATGCCTTCTTATCTCTTGCAGGACCACTGCCTAAAGCATTAAGCCCTCAGGACAATGAGGTTCTGATCAGCATTAAATAATCTTAGGAACAAAATCTCAGGTCTGTTGACCTCAGAAACAGAGTTTTGGTCAAAGTAGGGATAACATCTAGTCCTCAGTTGGTTTCAGCTTCAGGCCCAGAAAAGCTGTGAAACCAGACAAACAATGCCATGGCTGACCACATCGCCAGATGCACTGATCCTAGGGGACCTACTACACACCCAGGTCGCTGATTGCGACCCCGACTCCCTAGCCACCATGACTAATGATTTTCCTCTGTATAACACGTCCCCTGGAAGCCATTGGAGAGCCAGGTCGTGAGCATGAGCTCACCTGAGTCTCTACCTGTGGGCCACTTCCTAAAACAAACCCTGGCTTTCTCTGCTGCAGCCTCCTGTTCATGTCTTACTGGGCTTTGATTCACTCAGGTAACTGGACCCCTTTAGTCTGGCAACAAAACCAATTCACCAAACATCAACTTGCCAATTTGACCATCGCATTTAAAACTGTAAAGCCGGATCCTTTAACCAGGTCTGGGACTGGATGCAGCAGAGGCAGGGGCGGGAAAAGAGCAGATGTCCATGAATTCCACTCATTCATATGAAAGATATTCAGGAAGTCCTAGCCTCTGAAATGTGAAATGTAATCGACATGGATATTCGACCCAAGTAGAAATAAAAATTGTAAGCATAATTACCAGGATGAAATCTCAGTGAAACTAAGTTGCCTCCAGACTATCCACCCACCAACAAATCTCCAACAACTTGGCAAATTTCCATAGTTTATAAAAGTTAATTCATGCACGTATTTTTAAAAATGACAAAGCCTACATATTGTCTCTGGTTTTCAGTTCAGTGCTGTTTTCTGATTCTATTCTTTTTTTGCTCTCTTTTTTTAATGGTCTATGTTTTTTTTATTCTTTTACTGTTGTAATTAGCTATGTATTTATAGTAGGAAGGAGCAAAGGGAGGCTGACATTATAACCATGGTCATCTGGGCAGCTTCACCAGGAAGCTGCAACTTTACACTCCCCAGGGAACCAGCAGTCCATTCCCTGCAAATCACTGCGGAAAGGGTTAGAACAAAGGGGGAAATGGGTGCGTGAGCAGTGAAGTCCGGTGATGTAGGGAAGGTGATTGCCTGGTAGTCTAACCTGGGAACAAAGATCATTGGCTAGAGGGGTGAAGCGAATGCAAGCCCACAAAAATTGGGGAATACATAATCCCCAGACAAAGGAGTTCTCTCTCCGTTGTTCCTCTGGCTTTGCTCCTGCTTTCTTGCACTCAGCTATGCTCCCTCCATAGCCATGTGGCCCTAGAAGCCGCATGCGGACCCCACCCGCAAGGGACTGCGGCTGGGAACACAGGCTGATCTAGCCACATGCTGGACTGGAATGTGCCAATTTTGAATGGAGACTCGGGGCAGTAACTTTAATCCTAGCTCTGCTGAAGACATAGCTGGACTTCTTCCATGCTAGGACAGAGGGAGGGGGGCCTTGGAAATGCAGGGGTTTAATTCCATGCAAATAAATATCATTCATTCTCCCATACGAGTCTTAGAAAATTACTTGTGACATCACAAGAAGCCCCTTCCACCGGCAACAGGTGGGGACACAGAGAGCGCCCCACCCATAACAAGTCTACACCCCCTAGAATTAGAAGGGGGTTGGGGGGTGGGATTCACTCCTGTCTGTGCAGTTGTGTTCTGCAGCTCTCGTTGCCCAGTACTGCCCTCCTTGTCTGTGAACTCTCATCTCTAAGGAGGCAGGTCGCTAACAGCTTGGCCTGTGCACTGAGAAGAGCGCCACTCCCAGGCTGGCTGTGGTGGGAAGACAGCTCCCTCGCTGCACAGTGACTGTGAGTTCTATCTTATCCGACTAAAAGACACAGTCCAGCTTAGAGCCTGGTGGCTACGGCTTGTTCTGTACACATTGTGTCTTATCATAGAGCAACAGCTCATCCTGCCCGAGAGCGTTTGCAGGAAATTCCCAGAAGAGATGACCTTTCTGAAGGTGTTTTTTTGTGTGTTTTTTCCACAAAGACTCACAGCTTGTGAGCTTAAAACTTACCAACCTTGCTCTTTCAAATTTCTATCAATTGAATATGCAGTTTGGTACTCTTCTAGGAAAAATGATGGTGTATTATCAATTTTTTCAAGTTTCAGCCCCCCAGTGACCCTCTCTAGGAGCACATGTGCAAGAACATCAGCCAAAAGGAAGGAAAGAGCAAATGAACTCTCATAGAAGAGTGAGTTGATTATTAATTGTACTGTGGTTTCATCAACTGAAGGAACTAGCTATGCAGACTTTGCTCTCAGGAACAGGGAATAGGCAGTATTGAACAGACAGTTCCTCGACACCATCAATGAAAACTATGCCCTGTGAAGTGACTGGCAGCTACATAGTAGTTCTCTAAACAGATACCATCCTCTTTCATCCTGATCACTGATAGGGAATTTTTGGACTGGGACCCAGATTCTTTGTCTGCTGAAGTCGAAGAATGAATCCACAGACAGAAGGTGGTATAGCAAAGGTGGAATTTATTAAGGAAAAGTACAGACTCCCAAGTAGGGAGAGGGAATGGGTCCCACTGAGTTTCCATGGTTTATAAAGTTCCTGTGCCCTGATATCCCTTCTGATTGGTCAATATTCCCTTTCCGAATTGGTTACTATAGTAACTCCTGAGGCTCTCCTCCCTCATTGTCCTCTTATTCCTTCTGGGCTTTCTTCCTTCTTCTTTATTTTGTAAATATAGACCTTTTTTGGCTACTTCCAATTCCCTTGTCTTATGGAAATATACCTGTAGCTGCTCCCTTGTCTTATGGAAATGTAACCCCCCCTGGCTTCCATGTGTTATGGAGATGTACCTTCTCCCTGTCTATAGCCCTATGTTTTTTTTGCATGGACCCCTATTCTAAAAAGTCCCTAAACCTGCCTACGTTCCCCTAAAATTCCTGTTTCATCACCATGAAAATTATTTAGATATTGGGAGCGTGTCTTGCTGAAGACCATTATCAACCAAAAACAAATGTCCATGCTAGCCCCAAGCTCTAAAGTTCTCTGTTAAATGGTCTCAATCAATCATTTACACATTGTGGGTCAATATGTATCAAACACCTGGGTTTCAGATCATTGCAGTGGCTTGATGTAATTGGACTTTATCTCAGTACTCCCTTTTCTCCAACCCTGACTTGTTTTCACCTTGCCTTATGTATGTGTTGTGCCCAGATTTTAAGATCCCCAAAGACCACCAGGGAGCCGAGGCCCATGCAAAAGCAAAGAGCCTTTATTCAAGCTCGAGCCTGGTCTCTCTGCCCCTACCGATGCAGCGGCAGCATGCAAAGAGCCCCGAGTCCCAGAAGTATAGCAAGTTTGTAGGGCTTGGGGTCGGGTGGTGGGGCGATGCTTGGACCACTGAGTTGGCTGATTCCAATTGGTTGGGTGAGGGCTAGGGTCCAGTTACACAAATTGGGTGAGGGCTAGGGTCTAGTTACACAAAGATGGGATGCAGTTAGCATTCTTTTGGCCTTAGGTTATCTCCCTGTGCATTCCCATTGGCTGATTTAAGAGTGGGCTGGGTAACTGACACATTCTGTGATTTTTCTTGGAGAAGGGGTCATGTTAGGACAAGGCTACACAAGATGGAGGGCACAGTACAAAATGGAGTCAGTCCTGCTCTGCCCTTTCATATGCATTGTGCCCATTACAAATTTGTCCTGTACCCATTGCTCCCCCAAATGATCGCCTCTCTAATCAACCACTCCCTCTGAAAAGAAATAACCTAGACACACATAATTGTTCTTTGAACTAGCAAAACAGAGCTACTATTTATCCAATGTGTGCTATGCACTTTTGCATGTCTTTCTGTCTATGGCAGTAGTCAGCAAACCACGGCTTGCGAGCCACATGCGGCTCTTTGGCCCCTTGAGTGTGGCTCTTCCACAAAATACCATGTGCGGGCACGCACGTACAGTGTGATTGAAACTTCGTGGCCCATGTGCAGAAGTCGGTTTTCGGCCTGGGCGAGTCTATTTTGAAGAAGTGGCGTTAGAAGAAGTGGGGGTATGTTTGCTGAGGTCAACCCCTCAGATTGAGGACGTTTTTAGCAAAGGCCAGCTTAGGAGTACCCTGATTAAGTTAATAACAATGTACCTACCTATGTAGTTTAAGTTTAAAAAATTTGGCTCTCAAAAGAAACTTCAATCGCGCTGTTGATATTTGGCTCTGTTGACTAATGAGTTTGCTGACCACTGGTCTATGGTATCTAATTTAATTCTTATGAAAGCCTATGAAATGCGCATTGTTATTCTGATTCACAGATGAGAAAACTGATGCTCAGAAAGGCAGAGAAGGTCCTCAGAAGGATGTGGGGAAAAGTGATTTCAGAATGTCTTCTAAAAGAACAATTTGAGAGCTTCCAAAGGCACTTTCCCGCAGTTCCCAGTCAGTTTTTCACTGTCCTCTGTTGTGTCTGGTTGGTGCTGTGTGTGAAGGGAACACTGGGTTTGCTCTTGGCCACCACTTACAGTAGTGCCTGCTTCTTTTTTCCGAGTGAAATCCCTTTGTTTCAGAAAGGTGTTTTCAAATGGAAGTGCTGCAGTTGGGGTTCTTGCTGTTACTGATAGAAACTTGGTGAAAACTTAACTTGTGTTACAAACTAAAGTAAATAGAGGATAAATGAAGAGGTACTTACTCTTTCTAGAGAGAGCAGATTTCAGTTTCAATAAATCATAGGTGCTTTCATTATGACTAGGATTTTTGGCTTTATTTTCAAAGTGTGTTTCTATGTGCCATAGATAAAATAAAACATCAAGAGTGAAGAGGTTTGTTTGTTTTTCCATTGTTAAACCTAGGTGTCCCCCTCCTCCCCCCTGAGTTGTCTTTTGGGGAATAATCTGTGAAATCATCAAGGTCAGATATTTTGTCTTTTTCCTCTTTCTAGCTTCAATTTCTGGCACATGGTGGACCTTCCACAAAAGTTTGTTCCTTTGGACAGTAAATGAATAATGGAATCACCAGTAGCCCCAGTATATTTAATTTAGCTGGAAAATGACAAATGAAACAGTTCTGATGCATGATGGCTGGTTTTGATATGTTATTGATTATAAAGGTTTCTTAAATGGAGATTATTGTTGCATTATCCAGGGAAGCATAGCTATGACTAATGAGATAAAATTAAGCAAAAGAAAAATATGAATTGAATATCAAGAAATATTTCCAGTAGATGAGCTAGGATTTAATCAGGCAGAGGAGTCCCAGTGGAGGTGGTCGGGACATTTACCACCATGCGTGTCACTGAGCACTGCGGCGAGCTCCCGCAATTTACAGGGACAGACCCGGACTGTGGCAGGATGATAAGTGAGATCGTATTTCTAGTTTCACTGATTTCTTTCTTACACGGGTTATACATTCATAGCCTCCCATCCCCTATGGAAAGAATTTATGTATGTGTTAAATTTTCTGACTATAGTTTCCTTATTTTCCAGAAAATACTCCTTTTAGAGCATCTCCGGGTACCCTCAGAGATGTCTTCTTTAAGTGGCAAAGTCCAAACTGTTTTGGGACTACTGGAGCCAAGCAAACTGGGCCGCACCCTGACCCATGAGCATTTGACAATGACCTTTGACTGCTGTTACTGCCCACCTCCTCCACCTCACGAAGCTATCTCTAAGGAACCTATTATAATGAAAAATTTGTTTTGGATTCGGAAAAACCCTTATTCCCATAAAGAGAATCTTCAGTTGAATCAGGAGACGGAAGCCATCAAAGAAGAATTGTTGCATTTTAAAGCCAGCGGTGGAGGGGCCATGGTGGAGAACACGACCACAGGGATTTGCCGGGACGTGCAGACTTTGAAGTGGCTCGCAGAGGAGACTGGTGTCCACATCGTAGCAGGCGCTGGGTTTTATGTGGATGCAACTCACTCTTCAGAGACCAGAGCCATGTCCGTGGAGCAGGTAGGAAGCCCTAAGTTCTTTGACAGTATTTGCATAGACATTCCGAATAGCCAGAATTCAGATGTTGGATTATCTCCACATGTCATCTACATTTGGAAATATCATTGGCTCACAGGTAGCTGAGCATTCTACAGAAATTTGTTAGATAGCAAGGACATCTTCCAATTGAGACCCAAATGAGAAACACTTCATTCCATAAAGAAAAAGTGCTGGGGTTCTTGTCCCAGCATCAAGAAGGGTTCAGGAATCTGGAGAAGGCTGTGCGTAGATTTAATAGGAATCCAGAGACTAATAAAGAGTCCAGAGATGAGATATAATTTTGAAAGGCATTGGGGGTCAGAGGAGCTTAGCTAAAGGAGCTAAGATCCAAGATCTTAAGTCTAAGGTCTTAGGTTCTCCCTGTCCCCAGGACGCCATGCTTTTTATTAACATAATTTGTCCTGAGGTGAGGCAGAGATATACACTTCAAAGGGTCAGGGTTTAGTACAGAGTCCATTGTCAGAATGGGGGAATTAGCCTATGGCTGTTCAGGTATTTGGCCAGTAGGAGGCAATAACATGTAGATTAAGATGCCTTTTAGCTGTCCGGCAGCCAGCAATCAGTTTAATGTATCCTATTCAGGTTTGGGGAAATGCCTTCAGCCATTCCCAACAGGTGACTACATGTGTGACTCAACCCTGTTCAGTCCCCAAGTCTCATCAACCTTTTGATGAAACTCTTAAAATTATGACATGCTGGAATTGGTCTCTGGCAAAAAAGCATTGAGGAAGGAGATCTTAATGCACTGGTCACTGCAAAACCCAACGTGTTAATACTTAGATCCGTGTACCTCAGTAGTGGCATCCCGGTCTGTTTGTAAACCTCAGTTTTTCATGATAAGCTTCAGTTATGCAACCTCAATTTTGTTGCTGGGTTTTATAATAACCAGCCATAAAAATTCACTGTAGGGTGAAACTTGGCAGGCAGAGACTTGGCACATTTGGGAATATGTTTCCTTCTCCTTTTATAAAACAGGAGGGGTGGAAGAAAATCCATTCCCCTGTTGTTGCCATAAGCTCTTAAGCAAGAATGAGTATAAGAAACTAAATCTTTCAGGGTCTAAAAGAACAAATAATCAGCAAAACTTTGGGGCATGTGTATGTGCTCTCTTTCTAGACATCCATGTAGGTGTTTATACATATATGTATATGTTTATCTATCTTTCATTGCCTGCTTGACAGGCTTAGCATGTCAGTTGCAGTTTTTACAAAGCCTCAGTTAATCTTTAAAATACTTTGTTTTTCAAATCTTTATCTGCATTACTTTCCAATCAAGCCTTTCCCTTTATATATATTTACATTATTTGAAGTCTATCATGGTGTCAACTATAAACAGTCTTCCAACTACTCTCAGCAGTAATTGTAGATCTGACAAAAAAAATGCAATATCAGTATTGTGTGCTGTGAATTTTTTATGGTAAAAGAATGCATAAATAAGGGGAATTAAAGAATTACTTGATACAGTTGATGTAGATCCAAGAGTAGTCTTTTTATGTCTAAACTAGAGGCCCGGTGCATGAAATTCGTGCAGGGGGCTGGGGGGTGTCCCTCAGCCCAGCCTGCACCCTCTCCACTCTGGGACCCCTCGGGGGATGTCTGACTGCCGGTTTAGGGATCGGGCTAAACTGGCAGTCGGACATCCCTCTCACAATCTGGCACTGCTGGTTCCCAAATGCTTGCCTGCCTGATTGCCCCTAACTGCTTCTGCCCACCAGCCTGATCACCCCCTAACCACTCTCCTGCCAGCCTTATCGATGCCTAACTGCTCCCCTGCTGGCCCGATTGCCCCCAAC
Source organism: Myotis yumanensis (assembly GCF_028538775.1). Classification (NCBI taxonomy): domain Eukaryota; kingdom Metazoa; phylum Chordata; class Mammalia; order Chiroptera; family Vespertilionidae; genus Myotis; species Myotis yumanensis. The sequence continues at coordinate 139,916,412 of NW_027223752.1, forward strand.
TACCCTCCCCTGCATGCCTAATCTCGCCCCCAAGTGCCCTCCCCTGCTGGCCTGATCCCGCCCCCAACAGCCCTCCCTGCTGGCCTAATCTTGCCCCCAATGGCCCTCCCCTGCCGAACTGATTGCCCCTAATGGCCTCTGCCTCAGCCTCCACCAAGATTGCTTTGTCCAAGTCGGATGTCCGGAAGATGACTGGTCAACCCAGTCTAATTAGCATATTACCCTTTTATTAGTATAGATAGATTATATAGGATAGGATTGCTTAAATGAAGGTAGGGGGAGAGCCTTTTTCAGCAGGAGGAGATGCTCTTAGCAGACAAAAACACATAATCCCTATATCTGGACTGATAGCCAGCCATATGAACTATACTGCCAAAGCAGTCCCACATTAGGTTCTGATTGGTCGGTTTCTATGCAAGTCAGTGTCAAAAGCTCTGCCTCCTAGGCAGCCATTGGCTCCTGGCACTTCACCCAGATTTTGTTCTGATTGGTCAGTTTCTATGCCAGTCAGCATCAAAAGCTCCACCTCCTAGGCAGCCATTGGCTCCTGGCACTTCACCCAGATTTGGTTCTGAGTGGTCAGTTTCTATGCCAGTCAGAGTCTCTGGGCCTATCTCTGGGCCTTATCAATGAGGCGGGGCTGATCAGCAGCCCCTGAGGAGGCCCAAGAGAAACAGAGGCGGGGCTACTGGAGAGGCCGGGAGAAAAAGAGAGAGGCAACAGCTGATCAACAGCTGCGATGGACGCTGTGGATTAGACCCTGCCTCTCTCTCTGCAGGCCTCTCTCTGGGCCTGATCCACTCCACAGCCCCCTTGGCAGTCAGTGCTGGGTCACTGAGCCAGCACTGACTTCTGGTGTTTGGTCAAGCCTGTGGTCATTACAGACCCTTGTTCTTTATATATATAGATGCTTCTCTGGTTAAATTATAGATTTTTTTTCTCATCTGAATATACTTTCATGAAGTCATATTTTTTCCCCCAATAGCTCCTAAAGCTATACATTTCTTGCTAAATAATCACAATAAGATATTACTGAATCTTTGATTTAGAATTACTTGCTGAATTTGAGATATGGCCAGCAAAATGCCTCTCTCCTTAACCAATATTAATGGAATGAATGAAGAATACATTTTTGTAGAATGAATAACTAAATGAATAAGTTCATTAACATACTGTGGCAATACTCTGTTGAGAAGTTTCACAGTCTATAAGGTATTTTCTTTCCCACCCTTCCTTAGCTTACTGATGTCCTCATTAATGAAATTCTCCACGGAGCAGATGGCACCAGCATCAAGTGTGGTGTTATTGGAGAAATTGGTTGCTCCTGGCCTCTGACTGAGAGCGAGAGGAAGGTACTTCACGCAACTGCTCATGCCCAGGCTCAGCTTGGCTGTCCTGTTATCATTCATCCTGGAAAGAATCCAAGTGCACCCTTTCAGATTATCCGAATATTACAAGAAGTAGGTATGGACATCTCCAAAACAGTTATGTCGCATCTTGATAGGTAAGCAAATTATGTACAAACTAGAGGACCAATGCACGAAATTTGTGCAAGGGGTTCGGCCCTCACAGCCCTGGCTGCCTCGGCCAGCCCTCGCAGCCCCTGCTAGCCCTCGACGCCCCTCCCAGCCCTGGCCGGCCCTCACAACCCCAGCTTCATCTGGAAGGTCGTCCAGACAGTATAATTAGCATATTAGCTCTTTATTATATAGGATTAGTTCAAACCTCCCGATGATTATGGATGATTAGATGTGTAGGGGACAGCAAAGCAGCTGACTATATAAGCAGATGTTAGCTGGAGTTAATCTTGTGAATTAGGCTAACAATGTTGCAAAGGCTACACATTAGCCTTTAGATTGAATTGATTAAGGAATTAACACTGTATAAGTGTATTAATACATTACAGTTACTTCTAAATTGGGTACATCTTGGGTATGAGGATGTGTTTTTCATTATTTCTGGAAAACCTCAGCCCTTGTCTTTTCAAATATTGCTTCATTCATATTTCCTTTATATTTGCATCATAAACTCCAAGTTGATATATGTAGGATCTAATTACCTGTCCTCCATGTCTCTTAACATCTCCTCCATATTTCCATTTATTTTCATCTTTGAACTCTAATTTCTTCAATTCTATCTTCCTATTTCTACTTCTCTCTCCATTGAAAGCGATCTGTTGCTTAGACTATCAATTTGCTTTACTAGTATAATACTAAGAACTATAGTTTTTCTTTATTTCTTTTCAAATCTGCGTGGTTAATTTTGACACACGTTTTCCCCTTCAACATGTTTTCAACTCAAGTGTTAAAAAATATTGTGCATACAATGTTTACCTTATAATTAATAAATCTAATTTCTATTTTCTTTTTTACTCTAACTTTTTAGTTTGTTAATTCTTCTGGCTCTTGTTCATATGAGGTTATTTCCTTGTATTTAAAAAATGTTTTGTGGTCTTTAGATTCCTTGAAAATTATTATGAGTCTTGGGTTGAGTAGTGCCCCCTATTTTTTGTTTTGTTTTGTTTGTTTCTTATAGGTAGTTAGGGGGCACTTCTAACCTAGTATACTTTATTTATTTTTTAATTCTTTATTGTTTAAAGTATTACATAGAGTATTACATATGCCTCCTTTTTCCTCCATTGACCTCTCCCCAGCCACCCCTACCCCCCCAGCATATGCCCTCCCCTCCCTAGTGTCTGTGTCCATTGGTTATGCTTATATGCAGGCATACAAGTCCTTTGGTTGATCTCTTACCTCCCCCTCCCACCTTCCCTCTGAAGTTTGATGGTCTGCTCAATGCTTCTATGTCTATTTTTGTTCATCAGTTTATGTTGTTCATTATATTCCACAAATGAGTGAGATCATGTGATAATTATCTTTCTTTGATTGACTTATTTCACTTAGCATAGTGCTCTCCAGGTCCACCCATGCTGTTGCAAATGGTTAGAGTTCTTTCTTTTTTACAGCAGTGTACTATTCCATTGTGTAGATGTACCACTGTTTTTTAATCCACTCATTTGCTGATGGGCACTTAGGCTGTTTCCAAATCTTAGCTATTGTAAATTGTGCTGCTATGAACATAGGGGTGCATATGTCCTTTCTGATTGGTGTTTCTGGTTTCTTGGGAGATATTCCTAGAAGGGAGATTACGGGATCAAACTTTAAACTAAATTTTAAAAAAATTGTATAACTTGCCCTAACTGGTTTGGCTCAGTGGATAAAGCGTTGGCCTGCGGACTCAAGGGTCCCAGGTTCGATTCTGGTCAAGGGCATGTACCTTGGTTGCGGGCACATCCCCAGTAGAGAGTGTGCAAGAGGCAGCTGATCGATGTTTCTCTCTCATCGATGTTTCTAACTCTCTATCCTCCCTTCTTCTCTGTAAAAAATCAATAAAATATATTTTTTTAAAAAATTGTATAACTTGTGGTAAAATATATGTAACATAAAGTTTAGCATCTTAAACATTTTAAAATATGTTTTTATTGATTTTAGAGAGAGAGATAGGGAAAGGGAGAGATAGAAACCTCGATGAGAGAGAAACATCAACATGGATCCACTGCCTCTGGCAAGCCCTCGGCTGAGAATAGAGCCCTCACCCCAGGCATGTGCCCTGACCAGAAATGGAACCCATGACCTCTCCATGCATGGGGCAACGCTCAACCACTGAGCCACACCAGCCAGGCACCATCTTAAACATTTTGAAGCATGAAGTTCAGTTGTGTTAAGTACATTCACATTATTATGCAACCAATCTCCAGAATTCTTTCTATCTTTCGAACTGAAACTCTATACTCATTAAACAACAACTCCCCATTCCCTCTACCCCAGACCCATGGCAACCACCTGTCTCTCTTTATGAATTTGACTGCTCTAGGTACCTTATACAGTAGAATAATACGGTATTTGTCTTTTTGTGACTTTTGGAACTAAACTTTTGATTTGAAGGGTTTAGAACCACACAGGTGCTATGGATTCTGGCCCCTAAATGCAGTGAGTGCAGGCTTGTGGTTATGGATTCTCAGAGGAGACTTTTTTTCAACCTGCCTCCCTTTCACCAGAAGACAAGGTTAAAATGACATACTCTCCAAAGACTCCCTCTGTGGGCCAGTTTTTAACTAGTCCATCCACATGGGTGTTGCTTTTGGATGAGAGGAATGCTGCCTGTATGTGCTGGCTGAGGCTCTCCTGCCCGCTCTGGCCCTGGCTCTGTATCATGGGCCCATTAGGATCCCCCAGGATGGTGATAGTTTTGGGTTTCCCCTTACTGCTCATTTTTCCTGCTCCCTTGTTTCTGCACCCCAAGCACGTCCTTTATTTTCCCACCATCTGAACCAAGCATTTAAAAATATGTTTTTCCTCCCTTTCATTGTATGCAGTATTTTTACTTGTACTATCCTGGAAGGTTTTCTATGAATGTTTGGTCTGCCAGACTGCCTGAAACTGCCTTCTCAGTGATTATTATGGAAGAAGCTTGCTAGCGCTGTTTATAGTTAGACTTATAGGTAAGTTAGAAAATTATGCTTGACACTAATAGAAAATAAGGTTCCATTGGAAATTATGAAACAATCTTAACTCCTGGCATAGTAGAACTTCCTTGCTCATAGAATCAAACCATATACCTACAGCTACTCTGTGTCACTGAGCCCCAATCCACACTGGTTTTTACAGCCCGTAGTTCTTACTGCCCGTTGGCTCATAAAATCAATATAAAAACATTATATCTGTATACTCCTTGTTCATTATTTCAAAGAACATATATACATATACATATATGTATGTGCACATTTATATGTATTTTCTTTTAAACGATAAAGTTACACTATCTGATTCTGACTGGCTGCCATTTCAAGTACCTCCCTCTAGAATGGCTCAGGATGGGATGGAGAAATTGATCTGAAATCAGACAAACTCTGAGCATCCTAGAAAATGCTGAGGCCATTTCTAGAACAGCCACCCCTTCTGTGTCTATATTAGGGAATTTTCAGGTTCCAGTGCCTGGCAAATATATATATATATAGAAGGATGAACATTTCAGTGGAGAGGCAACCAGGGGAAATGGCTTTAGAAAAAGTAGCACATTTGGAAAAACAAATTGAATAAAGTAACAGAAAAAAATAATCAGGGAGGCAGATGCAGGCACCTTTAGCTCTTTGAAGTGACTGTTCCCAGCAAGACCGTGGCCAGCCTGAGGTCTGACTAGGTCAGCCTTTCACAGACTCTCTGAGGTCTGCTGGGCGGCACACACAATCTGATCTTCACTGAAAGGGCAAGGGCGTGTATAATGGGGACAAATCACAAAAGGGCATGTATTGCATGCAACAAAATGCACAGACAGCACACAAAAAGAAAAGCATCCTGAAAACAAGGCCTCCAGAGGGAAAAAGAAACAAAAATACAACACTCCCAGAAAATCATTCTGTTTCTCCCACCGTGTTTCTCAGGCATAAAGGAGAAGGTTCTGAACCCACAGGCTGCTGTGATTGCGACGTAACAAGTCCAGGCGCTGGCTAGCCCCGCGGCCCCTTTAGAACACTGGGCTTTCCAGTGGGACGCTCAGCTTTGACTGCCTAAAAGACCATTCATTTATCCCTTTCAGGTAGGATTTTTGTCATTTAAAAATATGCAATAAAATATTCCGGGATGTCCACATCGCATTGAAGCAATTAAGTGTTTTTGAAAATATATAGGTCTTCACTAGCATTCATGCATAAAGCATTTCACCTTAAAATACATGCGCGTGCGCGCACACACACACACACACACACACACACCAGCAGCAGCAACAACAGACTGCTGTATGCCTGGCCAAAAGGAGCCTTTGGGACCTTGAGAGGGAAGAGTTAATGAATGGCCACCACCTTAGGACACCTCTGAACCACATTGTTGTCATGTGACCATTTGTGACCTGCTTAAGGTCATTTACCTGGAGATAACAGCCTGACAAGATAAATCTGCTTCTGTGTCTGGGCCCTCCCCTGGCCATCTGTTCTCTTTAAGAAATATGGGCCTCTGGAAGTGCCTGTGGATGGCTGTGAATGTAACCCTAGGGAAACTCAGAGGGGGCTGCCCTTGACAGGCGCAGCCACCCAAAGTCAACATTTATTGGAAAATAACACCAGCATTTCTATTCCTGTTTGGGCTTTTCGTCCACAAAGACTTTATGCCTTTTAGTCATTTATTATAGTTCTACTACCTGTTAAAACTTGAGCCACATTTCCAGGTGGCACGGAATCACAGCACTGCTTTCTGTCCCCGGTCTAACAGGCTATATGTGACCAAGGAAGACACCCCACAGAGAGTCTTTTTGTGATTCATCTCCAAGGAAGTTCTATCCTTAATGTGCTAGAGAGTAGCTGTAGGTATTTTTATCTCAGCATAGTTCTTTCATTACCCAGGAAAGTTGGGTAAAGCAACATGACTAGAAGGTATTTGGGTACGAACTATTTATCAATTACATTTTTTCTTTCTTTTTTTTCTTTATTGATTAAAGTATTACATACGAATTCGTGCACCTTGGAAGGAAATGTGGTAGGCACAGGGGCAGGTCTCAGCCTACCCTCCGCACCACTGCCCAGCCCTACCGCCATGGCCCCAGTCGCCATGGTCCCCTGTCTGCCAGCAGCGCCGCTCATGCCACTGCCGCTGTTCCCAGAGTGATTGAGACCGGCACCAGCAGCAGATGCAAGCACCGGGTGGGACCACAGCACACGGGAGCAAAGATTTTCAGTAACCATCAGAGGCTCACCCTGATGACAGTGACCGGACCCCGCCTTGGTCTGGCACCCCTGCTCCCCTGCTCCACCATCCCGCTGTGGCCAAGGCCTGCCATGTTCCGCACACACCCCCTGGTGGTCAGCACATGTCATAGTGAATGGTTGTTCAGTTGTTCGGTTGTTTCAGTTTCGGTTGTTCTGCTGCCATTTGGTCTATTTGCATATTAGCCTTTTATTATATAGGATGTGTCCTTATCCCCCCATTGCTCCCTCACCCACCCACCCCCCCCCCCCGACTCATACCCTCACCCCCCGGTGTCTGTGTCCATTGGTTAGGTTTATATTCATGCATACAAGTCCTTTGGTTGATCTCTCACCTTTACCCCCACCCTCCCTACCTTCCCTCTGGGGTTTGACAGTCTGACCAATGCTTCTCTGTCTCTGTATCTGTTTTTGTTCATCAGTTTATGTTGTTCATTATATTCCACAAATGAGTGAGATCATGTGATATTTATCTTTCTCCGACTGGCTTATTTCACTTAGCATAATGCTCTCCAGGTCCATCCATGTTGTTGCAAATGGTATTTCCTTCTTTTTTACAGAAGTGTAGTATTGCATTGTGTAGATATACCACAGTTTTTTAATCCACTCATCTACTGATGGGCACTTAGGCTGTTTCCAAATCTTAGCTATTGTAAATTGTGCTGTTATGAACATAGGGGTGAATATATCATTTTGAGCTCTGGGGAAGGCACCTGATAGGTGGTATGCCTCACTCTTTTTTCTACTTGGTTCCCTATTTAACAAACCAAAGGGCCTTGATGGAAATCTAGGGCCTAGAGTTTGAGGAGGGACACAATGATAATTAAGTTCAGGAAAATACCACATCTTCTGTCTTTGAAAATTGCTCCCTGTGGAAGGTTGAAGAATTTGACCCAAAGGTTTCTGACAGAGGCAAAGGGAAGACACAGACCATGGGCTAACAACACATTTTATTCTCTTTAACCCTAGTTATCTATGCAAATCTACACAGCACTTTAAAGAATAAAATTTTGAAACATTTTTTCATGCTCTTAATTAGATGGAGTAGAATATTCCTTCCTTTCTTTCTTCCTTCCTTCCTTCGTTCCCTCCTTCACTTCTTCCTCCCCTCCTTCCCTCCTTTTCTTCTTCCTTCTTTCCTTCCTTCTTCTCACAAATATTCATTGAATTCCTAATTATCATAAACTAGACACTGGGAGGTCGCAGGGAGCAAGACCCATTCTCTGCCTTCAAAATTTTTTATTTAATTATGATGATGGTGACTCTTAACCTCAAGGTATCTTTGAAAAGCCATAAAAAATGACTATCTGATAACCTTGGAACTGTACACTTTTAATTTCTATGAATACTAGTGAAATAATATTAAATTATTTTAAAACAAATATTTGACAAACTTAAATTGAGCACAACATCTTTATTATCTAAATAGTATGGTAGCACTTACTTAAAAACACACACAATAAGAATGTTATGCACCTGAAATGGTGTAAAGATTTAGAATCCCGTGTGTACAGTGCTGTATTTCTTAACAGTTTATTATTAGGATTATGTATATGCACGCATTATGTGCACAATGTATAGTATTCAGTGAAGGAAGTGAGTGTGCATTATATAGTATGTACATTGTACATATTAAGTACAGTAAAGACAACTTATCTACTCATATTGACTCAGATCTAACCACAGAATGAGAACTTAACTCAGGCAATAATGCAGAGAGGGACCTGAAAAGCAAGTGAATTTTCCAAGAAAATATTTGCTAATACCACTTCTCTTTTCCCATTTACCAATGTTCACTGGCGTTTCATCTGCTATTACTATGGCAGATGATAGGAAAATATAAAAAATAGATGTCTTACATGGCATGGCTACTTGTATATGTACTTGGGTATGATATGACTAAATTTCACATAAAAACCTACACTGGTTTGTAGAGTACGCACTGACATAGAAACACACACCTTGAATATATTTCAGGTTGAAATCACGAGATGACATCGGCAGCAGCAATGCTTTCGTTAATACAATGTCTGATCTATGTCTGCATGGGACAATGAGAAATAGGGGTGCTGGGGTCACGATGCATATGTCTAGCTCTGACACCAGAACTTATTTGCTGTGTAACATTGAGGTCACTTAATCCTCCCAATCTTTTGCTCATGTGTCAAAAGGGGTTAAGAAAAATTATTTTTAACCTTTTAAGTATGCAAATTGCCCTCATTATTGTTTATCTTGGACTTCCTTTCAAGACAGGACCTATTTAAAAAGAAAAGCCAGAGAAATGTGTGAGAAACGTATATGTAGCAACACTTTACAATGTATATAAAAGTGCCGAATAAAATGCAGTTAGGTTATGCTTGTAATTGATATTTGTTCAATATCCCAAATTGCACTCTTTAACAGAGACATTGGGCAGAGCAGCCCACTGTCAGGGCCGAAGCATGCACTGGTCATGCATTCTCTCCAGTACGTTATACCCACCAAACCCTTCCCTAGTAATTTTTTTTCTTCTAAAGCAGTTTTTTACAACTCTGACACCATTCCCATGAAATTTGACATTTTAACAAATAGGATTGCCATGTCTATGAGATTTATCTTCACTCTCCTCTATAGCATCATTCCTTGAACTGTGTACCGCCTTATATGAAAAACGCAGCCTCTTTTGTGCTATGTGGCAGCTGGAAAGTTCATATGGTTAAAAGCTCTTCCTAGGGTGTATAACCCACAAAATATTTTAAAATTAAGTTTTAATTACATTTCACAATTCAGAGCCAACTTATAATTTTAGTCTAATCCAGACATGGGTTTCTCTCTCATCTGTCCCTTTTGCTTAAGCCTGCACTTAAGTCATCATATTGAAAGTGTGACATCATTCCTTCCTATGATGTCATTAAACATCGCTGTTTGGTATGGGCCCAAGCAGTCAGAGAAATGAATAGTGTGGTGGAAACACGCTTGTTTAAATAGGGGTAAAGGGAAGTAAATACATGGCAATCTGAATTATTTTCCATTGTTTTTCATTCCCAATTATTCTCTAATATTAAAAAGACTGTTCCATGAAAGTAATGCCTTGATACAAAAAGAATCCTATGAAAAAGAAGAATGAATCTTTAAAGTTCCTACATAAATGGGGATAAAGTAGAGTATAATGTGAATGCACATTCTAAATGAGGGTATGAAGTTTGTGTGAAGCCAAAGTTTCTGTTAATTTTTCATTGAAGTAACACATTTTACTGTCTAACCATAAATGATATTTAGGCCACCATTAAAAATGTATATCATTCTATTTAGTAGTTTCTATTTTGACATTAAAATAAATTATTTAAAATTTATCAATTAAGAAATTTTTCATATTTTATGATCAAGATGGAACTGCCATTAGCAGTATAAGAATATACATAAGTAGGGTTTTAGAATTACTTGCTAACCTGATTTTTGCCAACTGCTCGCCATCACCCCTAATTGCCTCTGCTTTCCTGACTGATCACCCTTAACCACTCTTCCTACCTGCCTGATGCCTCTAATTGCTCACCTGCCTTCCTGATCGCCTCTAATGGCTCGCCTGCCTGCCTGATCGCCTCTAATCCTTCCGCCTGCCTCCTTGATTCCCCCTGACTGTTCGCCTGCCTGCCTGGTTGCCTCTAACTGCCTTTGCCTCGGCCCCTGCCACGGTGGCTTCATCCGAATGGACATCCAGAATGACGTCCGGAAGGTCATTCAGCTGCCCGGTCTAATTAGCATATTATGCTTTTATTATTATAGATTTATTTTAGACATGATATAAATATTTTAAAATTAATTTTAGTTTATTACATGAATAGTTCTAGGTGCTTTTGAGTGGTTGTTGAAAAACTCATGAAATAACAAAGAATCCCACATAACACTATCTGTACAAACATCCATTGTTTTTTTGGTTGTTTTTGTTTTTTGGTTTTTTTAAACCTCTCATGCTTCCTAGCTCTACATGGAGATTAGTCAGCCCACCAACCAGAGTGAACTCTTTTTTTAAAAAAATATATATATTTTATTAATTTTACAGAGAAAGGGAGAGGGAGAGAGATATAGAAACATCAATGATGAGAGAGAATCATTGATCGGCTGCCTCCTGCACGTCCCCCACTGGGGATCAAGCCCACAACCCAGGCATCGAACCTGGGACCCTTCAGTCCACAGGCCAACACTCTATCCATCGAGCCAAACCAGCTAGGGCAACATCCATTGGTTTTAAATCGAGGAATTCAGTGGGAAGAGGTGGTAAATAATTTTTATAATAATAAGCGATTCAACATTGTTTTTAAGAAATCAGTTATATATAAGCATCCATTTATTATTACATTTGTATGCCAGTTTAAAAATTATTTAGTTAAGTTCATAAATTTTAGCATTGAATGTATTCTGTGCTTCTCCCTGTGTCAGGCACTGAGCTAGTCTGGTCTCAAATAGAGTTGCCCCCCTGCTCGCCTTCTAGGCCCAGGAATTCACAGATTGGCATGGCTGATGAATTACAAGGTCACAGGGCAGTATAGTGAAGCACACTAGAGAGGGGTAGGAATACCTGGGTTCTTGATCACTTAAAAGATTCTAGCTTTAGTTCATTCATTTATGCGATAATGTTAATATGCAGCATAATTACTTCACCAGTTCATTATGAGTTTCAGAACATGCTCCTCTCATATTCTTGGTGGCATTTAAGGACGTCAATATCTAATCAACTCCCCAAGACAGGCTCTGATTCTTCTCCAGCGCTGTCACAATGGCGACAGTGCCTCATCGCTTACTCTTTCTCTTCCTTGTCCTAGTCTGATTAATGGCATTATTCACTCAGATGTCAGCTTAGATTCCTCCCTCCCTCCCCTGGATCCACATGTGATCAGACCTATCTACCTCCTATCCATCCTCTGTTGTTAATTCATGTCCTTGTTTGTCACCTAAACTATTGTAATATTCTCCAAACAGGAATCACTTCCTTAGCCTTGCTCCCTGATCTAGCCTCCACACTGCCACCATTTTGATGTGTCCAAATGCAAATCTGATGCTTTCCGTGGCCCTGACTTACAACTCTTCAATGGTTCCCCTTCACCTGCAGCACAATAGCCAAAGTCTTGGTCATCTGGCCTCCACCCATCTCTCCACCTCATTTCCCACCATCTCTAGAACAGATACGGAATTTGGGCTAAAGCTACACTGACCATGACTTTGAATGTGCTCTACTGATTGTCCTTATATGCTTCTAACACAAGCTAATCCCTGAGCTGGGTATACCCCATTCTCCCTATCAACCAGAATCCTTCTTCAAAATGCACCCCAAGAGAGTTTTTCTTCTCTACAAAGCTTTTCCTGACAAACCAAGCAGTGTTCACTATCTCCTTCTTTGTGCCAGCCCAGTTCCTAGTAGTACTTTTGCTCTTACACTCAGTACGGTCTATAAAGTTATTATTTGTGTCCATGTCTCTTTTCTCTAATAGACACTGAACTTCTTGAAGGATGGGACTGTGTGTTATTTGTCTTTGTTTTCCTAGCTCATATCTCATAGTAAATAGATGATCAACAATTTCTTACTAGATGGATGAATGGATGAATGCTTCTTTTCTTATGTACTTTAGCTCTGATAATTACATCCTTATCTTCAAGAATAAAAAGTTTGTGCTTTTGTTTGTTTTGCTTCTCAACAGTTTTCTTCTATTATTGTCCATCCCTCACCCAACACCTGAACCCCACCAACTTTTATCTGAATAGTCTTCTTCAAAACTCAACTCAAATGAGTTACTCCTTTAATTATTCTTTTATAATACTTTGTATTTATTTGCACAATAAAAAGTTTTCAACACATTTAATTGTAATTATTAGTTTAAATATCTATCGCTTTCCTTAGACTTCAAGTTCCTTAAGATAGTAGCACACATTTCTTATGTATATCTGTAGCTCAGAGGATGGCACAGGTGGGTGATAGTACAACTAGATATTTGGTGAATTAATTCATGAAGATGTGCCTGAATGTATGAAATAAAATAATATATTTGAAAGTTCTTTGAAACTGTAAAGCCCAAGACAAATGTTAGGCATTATTATCATCTTGATCACACCCATGAATCACATCCTTTCCTCTGCTCCTTAGTTCTTTCTGTCTAGATAGTCGACAAACCCTTTCTATATTATCACTTCACACAGACTTCCTGGCTCCCATTCAGAGTGCATTTGACATTAAACTAAACCCCTCAGCACTTGGATAAGATCTAGAAGACTATAAAGAGGTAATAAAAAGAGAATCAACTGTCCTGCCTTTTAGTCAACTGTATTTTTTGAGGTATATTTTTATCAATTTCAGAGAAGAGAGAGGGAGAGAGAGATAGAAACATCAACGATGAGAGAGAATCATTGATTAGCTGCCTTCTGCACCCCTCCCCCACTCTCTCACATACACACACACACACACACACACACTGGGGATCAAGCCTGCAACCCAGGCATGTGCCCTGACCAGGAATCGAACCATGACCTCCTGGTTCATAGGTTGCAACACTCAACCACTGAGCCACAACTGGCCAGGCAACTTTAAAACTCTAATAAATGATAACCATATTCTGAAAACAAAGATAGGCAAATCACTTTAGATACCATTTTCTTAGTTAATGGCAATGTGTTTGTCATAAATTTATGCCTGTTCCTTATATGGACAGAATTTGTTTATTGAAGAGCAAAAGTATAAAACATGCAGCAGGAGAAATAATATAATATGAATGACAACAACAAATATTTGATACAAAAATCTCATCTTCCTCCTGGAAAATCCCAGGATATTGTACAAATGACATTGCAATCACATCATGCACCTTGGAGAAGGGACTTTGTCTAGTATATTAAGGAGCTCTTCTGCATCTTACAATCACCTCACTGACTGTTAGGGAAAGAGGTGAAAAATACCTTAAAGACCGGGGAAGATTGAAAGAAGAAAGAATATAATTATTCCTGGGTAGACTAATATGGAATGAGCAGAAACTGGCTGAGGTTGACACCTACACTTATGTAAGAGCTTTGAGATCATTTATGTCTGGGAGGGGCAAGACCTCTGTTTAATCCTTATCTGAAAGACGTCAAGTAGAGTACATTTTTCCATGATACCATACTGACATCTGGGGTCAATCCTTTCTCCAAATGAAAAAAAAAAAAAAAAGTCACTTGCATAAATGTAACTTCAGTAGCACCTTGACAGTCCTGGGAAGTCATCCAACTGAGTGTCAATTAAATGTGGTTAAGTCACCTTATTAGACATTCATGATGTGGATGCTCCCCGATGTCTCTGTGATGGGGTGGATTTCTCGATAGGTAAGTGCTGGTGAGAAGGAAGGGAGCTGCCGTGGATGGGTGCTCTCATCACAGAAAGGGCAGCAAGATCTAACAGCATGGCTTCTGAAGACAAACGCAATCTGGATTTCTTCACAACTCCTCGACTTTTCTGAGACTTAGTTTCCTTATCTATAAGATGGGGATAATCATACCTTCGTCATATAGTGTTTGCAAAGATTAAATGAGATAGGGCTGCTAAATACCTGATAATGACTAAGTGTTTATTATTCCTGCTTCACCAAATTTTCCCATCCTACTCATCAACATCTAATACTAAATTCTTTTTTTTTTCCAGGACTTTCCTATGAAAAATATGCATGAGCACTAACACTATTTCCCCCCATGGGTTTTACACTTCAGTAAGGAGAATTTCAATGAATTCATTTCTTAATTTCTACATACTAATTTTCAGTTATCCAGAGGGTGTTATATCATTACATGTCAATAAAAAATAATTTATATATTTATGTATATGTACTTATATATACTAGATTTTTAAAAAATATTTATACTGATTTTGAGAGAGAGAGAGAGAGAGAGAGAAACATCAATGTGAAAGCAGAATATGGATCAGCTGCCTTATGTATGCCCTCTACTGGGGGTCAAGCCCACAACCCAGGCATGTGCCTTGACTGGGACTAGAACTGGCAATCTTTTGGTGCATGGGATTACCCCCAACCAAATGAGCCACACCAGCAAGGCTATCCTGGATTTTTAATGACAGCAAATTTTCTGCCTCCTTTTTAACTACATTTTCCTAATGTCCAAAATACCAGCTTAAATGCTTCTCTGAAGAAATCTTCTCCCCTACACATGGCTATAAAAATTTTAAATGTGCCCTGACTGGTTTGGCTCAGTGGATAGAGCGTCGGCCTGTGGACTGAAGGGTCCCAGGTTCAATTCCGGTCAAGGGCATGTACCTTGGTTGCGGGCACATCCCCAATAGGGAGTGTGCAGGAGGCAGCTGATCGATGTATCTCTCTCATCGATGTATCTAACTCTCTATCCCTCTTCGTTCCTCTCTGTAAAAAAATCAATAAAATATATGAAGAAAAAATCACACTCCTTTCTATATGCTGTTCTACAGGATAAAAATTCCCAGGGGTTACTTTTAAAACTTACATGTGTAGATGAATTTTATTGAACATGTTGGTCTTCCTCTAGAAAAGTATCTCTACCTATGGTGATATTCTTCAGATAATTTCTATAATATAAATAGCAATTATCTATAATAATAAAAGCATAATATGCAAATCAACCAAATGACCAAACAGCAGAAAAACCGTCCAGATGACCTTCCGGACAACCATGCTATGACACCCACTGGCACCAGGCCAGCCAAGGCGGGTGCAATGCGATTGGACACGGGGGCCCCACCATTGCCCCATGATCACCCTGCAGAGGGAGGCCCAGGCCACCCTCTGCAGGGCGATCGATGGGGGAGCGGGGGGGCTCCGTGATCAATCGCCCCAAAGAGGGAGGCCCAGATTACCCAGCCGGCAGCACTGCGGTGGGTGGGCAGGGCCTCCCTCTGCTGGGTGATCAATCGTGGAGTCCTGTGATCCATCACCCCACAAAGGGAGGCCCAGTCCACTGGCCAGTGATGCTGTGGCGTGTGTGTGGGGCCAGCCAGCAATCGCCCCGCAGAGGGAGGCCCAGGCCAGCCAAGCGATTGCACCCCACGCCTGTTGCCCGCAGAGGAAGGCGATGAGTGGTGGGGGGAGGGGCAGCGCCACATAGATGGAAAGCAGTGGCAGCAGTGGGGGCAGGGACAGCTGCCAGCAGCCAGGGGAAGGAAAGCCCCAATAGGCCCTGATTGCCAGTTAGGCCTAGGGACCCTACCCAAGGCAAGGGGACCCAGATTGCAAGAGGGTGCAGGCCGGGCTGAGGACACCCCCTCTCCCATGCATGAATTTTGTGCACCGGGCCTCTAGTGTATATATATATAATTTGCATCTGAAGATGTGGATACCTATATTCCCCACTCCTCTCTTAAATGAGGCTGTTGTAAGACCACATCTGAAGAGATCAGGTGAGGCCTCACCGGCCACCCCAATTTTTTCTCTGATGCAAATGGCAAGCCATTGGTGGGTTCTGAACAGAGGAGAGACCTGATATGACTTGGGTGTGGAGACAGGCTTTGGTTGCTGTATTTGAATTGACTGCAGTAGAAATAGCAGAGGTAGAAATAAGGGGAGCAGTGAGACTCTACTGCAGAGATCCTACAAGAGATGATGGTGATTCAGACCAGGAAGGAGTAGGGACATGGTGACCTGTCTGGATTCTGGTCATACTCTGAAAGCAGTTGAGCCAAAAGTCTACCCTAATGGATTAGATGTAGAGTATAAAAGAAACCAAGCAGTCAGGATAATCATAAGATTTTTTGGCCTGAGCAACTGGATGGATGGAGTTACCATCCACTGAGATAGGAAAGGGTGTTAGAGCAGGTAGTTTAGGGTGGTAGACGAGGCATTTAGTTGGAGACATGTTAAACTTGAGCTGTCTATTGGACATCCACATGGACATGACAAGCAGGCAGTTAGACATGCAAGTCTGAACTTTAGGAGAAAGATGGACCCTTAATATATGCCCCTTAATATTTGTAAAAGGCCCAGAGCAATATCAGGTTCCTAGTAAGAAAGTAAACAGTGGTCATGATTAATATAGTTCCTTCTCCTTTTTTGACCATGGCATTTGAACTGCCTGAAGTAACTGCAATGGTCAAATCCTATTATAAGTAGTTACTCTCTGAACTTGCAATTAAGTATTGCCATAAAGCAATCTTTTCTTACTTTTGGGGTTCATCACCCTCTTTAATGGTAAATTCCCGATTTTTCAAGTGCAAATGAGGTTACTATGGGGAGGGAATTGAATCCATACTAATAATAGAGGAATATGCAAATTGCCCGGGATGCCATCATGTAACGATCAATCAGGATAGGGGCAGGGCCGTGACAGAGAGCTTTCAGCACACCTGCACCAGGGGTCTGAAGGGTGCGTAGAGGAAGGGAGAGCAGTTAGACAATTAGGGGGATCAGGCCAGGAGGGGAGAGCAGTTAAGACTATCAGGCCAGCAGGGGAGCATTTAGGGCATCACGCAGGCAGGCAGGTGAGCAGTTAGGAGCCAGTGGTTCCGGATTGTGAGAGGGATCCTGGATTGGAGAGGGTACAGGCCGGGCTGAGGGACCCCCTCCTACCACCGCCCCCCTGCCCCATGCACAAGTTTTGTGCACTGGGCTTCTAGTTTAAAAATAAAAATTATAGCATATGATGTACACAGACAATGCAATTTTGGAAAATGTCCTTTGAGTACAGAATATTTAGCCATAGGAGAAATAATATTATAAGTATGACAGTTAAGAGAGTAGATTCTAACTTTGAAATTAATTTATACTTCAGCATATCACCTTGAATATCTAATATGTTAAGTCCCAGTTTCCTCATCTGTAAAATTGAGACCTGAAAGAATTGTGAAGAATATTGAATGAGATAAATACAAAGCACTTAGCACAATGCTAGATCAGTACTTTCTTATAATTCCCAGCTACGATGATGATGATGATGATGATGATGATGATGATGATAATGGTGATGATGATGATGATCAGCAACTTTACTTTTTATTTACAATTGAATCTAAGACTAAAGATTTTTTTATGATTTTTTACTTACTATGGACTTTTCATTGAATATGTTTCTCAATATAACACTTAAAATTTAGAAAACTTACTCTCAAGACATTATGCCAGTAGAAGGAAAAAGGTTTTAGGAGTAGAAGTCAGAGTCTGATCCAACCTGTTATTGGCACTTCCATTCTCTTCTCGACTCCAACCTGCCCTCCCTGCCCTCACCCCAGTACCTTGCCTATATTGCTAATGAACAAACCGAATGAATTGACTCAAAAGGAAAAATACTAAACTTATTTCTTCCCCCTTTTGTTATTTTAATTGTGTATACTTTTGTGTATAAGCATAGTTCTTTGAGAGGGAAACAAAATGCTTACTATAGAAAAACACATATCCTTTTAGTCTGGTAACTCTGGAAGCAAAAGATGGTTTCCATAGTAAGAAGACGGAAAAGGAGTCGTTTTAATAGAAGAAAGCACAGAACTAATGCACATTTTAGAATATGCCTAAAACAACACTGTGAACTCTAAGTTATGCTAAATTGGTGAATAGGATAAATAGAAGCCAGCTCCAATGTTATTGCTCAGAATGAAAGTCAATAGTGAACTCCCAGAAAGCATCTCAGCACAGCAGAAACTCCTGCACTCGTGACACACGGAGGCTTAATTGGTCCTCCTATGGTTTGGAAGAAAGGCTTTGAAAATACTTCGGACCTCGTAGAAGAGATTTATAGACATGTAATAGTGCTTTAATCCTTGCATCCTGGTATTGCCAAAGTAAAAGTATATTGGAGTATACCCAATCCTAATCAGACAATGATTGTCTGACATCCCAACTCTTCTCCAGGCCAATGCTGGATCCCAGTCATTCTTTTTCTAGGCCCTCAATTACCTTTACACAATGTCAAATGGGGTATATTCCCCCCTCACATTAGTTCCATAGTCATTGTATTTTGATAGAATATTTTCTTCCTTCTTATTTCTCTGTGTGTTTGAATTTCTATCATGTTTCTGGGGGCCTAACGAAATGCATCCCTTTTTACTTGTTATAATATAAATTTCTTAAGATCATTTCCTCTTGCTCCAGACTAGTCCTCTGAAGGTTTACTGTACTTACCTTGCACTTTTCTCTTTTTCCATTCATTTCATAGTTTTGCAACAGAAACTAGTGATATTATTACTAAGTTCTCTATTGAATTAGAAGATACCCACGAAAATCACCATGAAGTAATAAGTTGTATTTTAAAAGTAAGCACACAAGAGTTTAAATATATATATATACATATATATATAGGAGTATTGCACCTTTTAAGGAAGTTTTAATGATATTCACATAAGCTTTGAAATTAATTTTAGAACCAGGTAATGATCTTAACAAGAAGCTAATCCTCTTATTGTACCTTAGCTTCAGGTTTTCCCCAGATTAGGATCACTCACGTAATGCATGGCGCCTGGTGCCAAATTTCTTGCAATAGTTTCCACAGTTCACAGCAGTCACTAAGGTTTTCCAAACGTATATGGATCATATCCTGAAGACAGTTCTATAGGAGAATTACAAAATTGGTTTTGAGTAGCCCTGGCCAGGTGGCTCAGTTTGTTGGAGCATTGCTCCATACACCAAAAAAAATTGCAGATTTGATCCCAGGTCGGCGAACATACAGGAGACAACCAATTAATGTTTCTCTCTCACGTCAATGTTTTATTTTTTTTCACCCCCCGTCCCTGTCATCTCTCTCTAGAATCAATAAAAACACATCCTCAGGTGAGGATTAAAAAATAATAAAATAAAGTAAATAATAAAAAATAACAAAATTGCGTTTTTGAGTATTGGCAACATAATTAAAATGTCCACCGTTCCCCAGTACTTTATTTTATTTTTTTATTTTATTTTATTTTATTTTATTGCTAAAAGTATTACAAAGGGTATTGCATATGTGTCTTTTTCCCCCAGTACTTTAAAAGGTAAAAGTCCCTTTTGGATGGGTAAACCTCTTATTTCTGCTAACAAACTGAACTTACTATTTTATAGTCACTTCATAGAAGCCAATTCAAAAGTTCAGTTACTTAAACTATGTTTCAGTACATAATGTGCTTGAAACTTTTAATCTGTATATGTGGAAAATAGGCTCTTGATAATAACAATATGTCTGTCTTATTGTCTCTAGGACTATACTTGATAAGAAGGAACTACTGGAGTTTGCTCAACTTGGCTGTTACTTGGAATATGATCTCTTTGGTAATGAATTCCTTAATTACCAGTTGAACCCGGATATTGACATGCCCGATGATAATAAAAGAATTAGAAGGTAAATATGGTTAAATCTCTCATAGTGTTCCTTTTTTATTTTCATATCTGGGTGGGTATTAGCAAAGATTCGGAAATCAGGAAACAGGAAGAACCAGAGACTTGCAGAGAAAAATATCCCAAGGCTGTTTCAGGGAGAAAAGTCTCTATATATTACTGCAAGAAGAAAATGAGTCATCCTAAGTAGGCAAAAGCTTAACAGAGCCTTACACAGTCAGTGCAGATGGGCAGCTGACAAGAAACAGATAACACTCAACACCTGCCATGACAATAAGAGAATAAACCATGTTTTCCTGTTTTTATTTCGCCTGAAGTAGGATGTTTCTTTCCCAGGTTGAACACACTCAAGTCATAACCTCATACAATATATTTTTAAATGCTTTATTAAAAGTAGTCACTAAAGAGTTGGCTGCAACTTAAATGCTATAAGTATGATGTCTAAAGACTAAACAGCATATAAAATCTAACCTTTCAAAATGGTCTAACATGCAGTGAAAGCAAAGAACTGTACACATGGAAAATTTTGAGAGTCAAGGATGAATGGCTACCTGGTTTATCTTAGTTACATGGTGATGTGAACACTGAATGCAGCAAGTAGGGGAACCTGAAAGAAGAGATAGATTTGAGATTGAAAAGGATGACTTTTGTTTGGGAATATCTACGTGTTGCTATCCAGAGGGGCCCTTGGATAAGAGTGTGAAGCTCAGGCTAGAAATTTGAACTGAGGCATAAATATAGACATCATTGGATTGTATGCAATAGCTGGAAGTGTGGGGATAAATAAGATCACTCAGAGAAGAGAATGAGGACAGAGACCTGGGGAACACACACGTTTAAGGGATGGACTCAGGAACAGACACTCAAGGACAGGTTGAGAAGTTTTCAAAGTGATAAGAATATCAGGAAAATACGTTACTATGGAAGTTGGTGGAGAAGAATGCTGAAAGCAGAAGGGCTTGAATACGTGTAATAAGAGGCAGATAGGACGGAAAGATGGCGGCGATATAGGCAGACGCGTCCCAGGTCTTGTCCCGGAGCAAACAGAGTAAGCAGCTGAAACTAATAACACCCACCCCGAATTGGCAAATTTACTCAGCTGGTGAGACGGCTTGCAGCCTGGAAGGGCAGACCTCCCCTGGAAAGGTTAAAAACCAGGGATCTGGGCAGGAAAGTTTGCCAGACCTGAGCCCAGAGGGTCGGAGGGAGACCGCATGGCAGACAGCCGCGTCTCTTGGGACAGACACAGACCCTGACCAGGGTAAGGAGTTCCGCGGGTTTGCTGGCGCCAGGAGATTTGAGATTTGGATTTTGTGACTGCGGAGAACTGAGACTAAAGGGGGCATCCTGAGGAACTGATCAGACCATGCAGTGCCCATAAGAGAGGAGCGTTTCCCAGACCGGTAAGAGGGGAGCGTTTCCGCGGCCAGCCGGCGTTTGTCTGTTTCTTTGTTTTCACTGAATCCTGCTCATAGGACAGTTCGGATACAGGCACTCACCTGTGCTGAAGAGAGGGTGAAGGTGCAGACGAGGGGAATCTGGCGAGAGGCTGAGGAAAGAGGGGGAGCCGGAGGAGGTGGCAGCGAATTGAGTGCTGAGACCCCCCTGGGCCCAGGACTGGGGCAGCCATTCCTCCAGAGGGTGGAATTCCTCCTGCCAGCCCCCCAGGCAAGGAGCACAGCCACTCCCAGATTCCACCCTGTATGAGATAAAGGACTAAAACAAGCTGATTAGCCCCTGGGAGTTACCAGGGTCTGGCCTATAGAGGGATTTTCAGTCCCACCAACAACACAGAGCAGGGTAAGGATTAAAAAAGGATAGAGAAGCTGTATAGCCTCAGAGGCCAACCCAAAAACACTGCCACCCAGAGGCTGAGCCACAAACTGACTCTTAGGGGAATACAAATTAAGGCAGACTGGATCACAAATACAGCCTGCTTTAAAATCAGGACAGTGATTTACAACACTGAGGAACAGTGTAATGCAGGCAAATTCAACACCCTCCTAAATACCTGGCAGGACTGAGGCGAACCAGGCTGAAGAGTAGAAGAACCGAAAGACCATCACTACTGCAAATTTTTTCTTTTTCTTTTTCTTTTTAATTTTTTCACCTTTTTACTAAGAAACCAAATTTTTTTTTCTCTTTTTCTTCTTTTTCCATCACCTGATTTTACCCTTTCAATTACCACATTTTTATTTTTAACCAGTATTATTACTGCTACCATTTTACCATTTTTTAAAGTGCCATTTTATTTTCTCTTTATTTTCTTTTGGGATTAGTGTTCTCCATTCTATTTTCATCGTTCATTTAGCATTAATTTTCCCTATCTCAATTCCACCTCTTTGCTAAAACCCTCTTCCTTACTTTTCCCCTTTTGGTGTCCTGTTTCTCTTACCCTATTCCTGCTCCAGACTTTCCCAATTCCCTCTTTTTACCCCCTGTCTAATTCCACCCTACTTATATATCCTATTTCCAATCTACTGCTCTAAATCCTTATACACCTATTCTTTATCCTTCTTCAATTTCCAAACATTTTTTTTCTCTCTTATCTTTCTATTGTTTTCTTGATTGTTGAATATATTGGGCTTTTTTTTTTTTTTTTTTTAATTTGTTTGTTTGTTTTGTTTTGTGTTTTTTCTTCTTTTTTAGAACTGGTTGTGAGGTTGTTTTTCTTTTTCTTTTTCTTTTTCTTTTTCTTTTTCTTTTTCTTTATTTTTTCTGCTGGTTTTTCCCTTCCCCCCTCCACCCCACCCCAGTTATTTTTGTGCTTCTGTTTTCCCTTACCCCTCTGGATATTATTGGTGGTTTGTAGTTTGCATTCATCTCCAGGGATCTGTTGCTGGAATTTGTTGAGATTAGTGGCAGTTCTATTGGAGTTTGCTCCTCATACGGGGAGTCTCTTCCCCGCTTCTACTTCATTCTCTTTTTTCGCTCTCTTTTTTTCCCCCCTCTTTTTTCCCAATTCTATTTTTGCACTCCTTTTTTGTTTGTTTTTTTCTTATTTTTCTTTTCTGTTCTCTCTTTTATCTTCTTCTCTTCTTTCTCCCTTATCCCCTAATTCTCTTAATTCGGGTGGTCACCTTTATTTGGGGTTATTAATATTGTGAATATACTTGTGTTCAGTGCCTGGTACGTTGTGCCTTGCTCTGTTGTATTTTGTGCCTTTAAATCAACGCAGCAGGTCCAAGCAACAGCAGCCCCCTGAGCACCGCAGCCTCCTGATCACCACAGCCTCCTGATCACCACACCCTCTGTCTGTGGAACAGCAACTGTACGTGAAGCCTCCCCCCACCAGCCAGAAGAGCCAACACAGCTGTGAACAACACCCACCAGAGGAGCTGCTGCCAACTGGAAAGCAGCTGCTACCGCAATCATCTGAGCAGCAACCACAACCCAAGGAGCCCCTGCAACCCAGGGAGCAGCCACTGAACATCTCAACATCTACATATGTCAGCGAGATCAAACATGGGTAGGCAAAGAAACCCCCAAAGGAAAGAAAAGGAGGACTCCCCAGAAAAGCAGCTAAGTGAGACAGAGATATGCAACATGACGGAAAAAGAATTCAGAATAAGATTCCTAGAGTACATGCACCACATGTTCAAGAAGCAAGAAGAAACAGATGAAAAACTCAACTACTTATGTAAGAAGCTAGAAGAAACAGATGAAAAAATCAACAACTTAAGTAAGTCCCAAGAAGAAATGAAGAGTGACATAGCTTCAATAAAAAACTCCATTGAAAGTATCAACAGTAGACTGGGAGAAGCGGAGGACCGAATTAGTGAATTAGAAGACAAGGAAGCAAAACACACTCAAACTGTACGGCAAATGGAGAAAAAAATTAAAAGACAGGAGGAGAGCCTAAGGGAGCTTTGGGACAACATGAAACGAAACAACATACGAATAATAGGGGTGCCAGAACAACAGAAAGATGAACATGGATTAGAAAACCTATTCGAAGAAATAATATCAGAAAACTTCCCTGAGGTGGGGAAGAAAAAAGTCACACAAGCCCAGAGAGTTCCAAACAAGGTGAACCCGAAAAGACCCACACCAAGACACATCATAATTACCATGGCAATTGTTCAGGATAAAGAGAGAATCTTACAGGCTGCAAGAGAGAGACGGAAAGTAACATACAAGGGATCTCCCATTAGATTATCAAATGATTTCTCAACAGAAACACATCAGGCCAGAAAAGAATGGACGGAAATCTACAAAGTGATGCGAAGCAAAGGACTGAATCCAAGAATACTCTATCCAGCAAGGCTATCATTCAAAATTGAAGGGGAAATAAGAAGCTTCACAGACAAAAAAGGGCTAAGGGAGTTTATCACCACCAAGCCAGCCATGCAAGAAATGCTAAAGGGACTGGTCTAAACAGAAGAAATATCAAGCTCAGAAAGAAAACAGCCACATACACACACACAAAAAAAGAAATGGCTTCAAACAAATACCTTTCAATAATAACTTTAAATGTAAATGGACTAAATGCTCCAACCAAAAGACATCGAGTGGCTGAATGGATAAAAAAACATGACCCATACATCTGCTGTCTACAAGAGACCCACCTCATTAGAAGGGACTCACACAGACTGAAAGTGAAGGGATGGAAAAATATCTTTCACGCAAATGGAAAGGAAAAGAAAGCTGGGGTAGCAATACTTATATCTGACAAAATACATCTCAAAGTGAAGGCCATAACCAGAGATAAGGAAGGCCACTTCATAATACTAAAGGGATCAATACAACAAGAAGATATAACCCTGGTAAACATATATGCACCCAATGCAGGAGCACCCACATACATAAGAAAACTTCTGGAAGATATCAGGGGAGAGATCGACAACAATACAATCATAGTAGGGGACTTTAATACACCACTGACATCACTGGATAAATCCGCTAGACAAAAACTCAGCAAAGAAACAGCAATCCTAAATGACTCACTAGATCAGATGGACTTAATTGACATCTTCAGAACACTTCACCCCACAGCTGCGGAATATACATTCCTCTCAGGTGCTCATGGGACATATTCAAAAATAGACCACATATTGGGTCACAAGCAAAGTCTCCACAAATTCAAGAAGATTGAAATCATAAAAAGCTTCTTCGCAGACCACGATGGCATAATGTTAGAAATAAACTACAATAAAAACAACCCAAAATACTCAAACACTTGGAAGCTGAATAGCATGTTATTAAATATTGATTGGGTTACCGATGACATCAAAGAAGAAATTAAAAACATCCTGGACACTAATGACAATGAAAACACAACAATCCAAAACCTCTGGGACACAATGAAAGCAGTCCTGAGAGGAAAGTTTATAGCTCTACAGGCCTATCTCAAAAAACAAGAAAAAATGGTAGTCAATCATCTAACTCTACAACTCAAAGAATTAGAAAGAGAGCAACAAGAAAACCCCAGAGTGAGCAGAAGGAAGGAGATAATAAAGATTAGAGCAGAAATCAATGAAATAGAGACCAAAAAAACAATACAGAAAATCAATGAAACCAAGAGCTGGTTCTTTGAAAGGATAAACAAGATTGACAAACCCCTAGCCAGGCTCACCAAGAAGCAAAGAGAGAGGTCCCAAATAAACCAAATCAGAAATGATAGAGGCGAAATAACAACAGACCCCACAGAAATACAAATGATTGTTAAACAATACTACGAGCAACTCTACTCCAACAAACTGGACAACCTGGAGGAAATGGACAAATTCCTAGAAAAATACAACATTCCAAAACTCAATCAGGAAGAATCTAAAAACCTCAATAGGCCAATAACTATGGAAGAAATTGAAGCAGTCATCAGAAAGCTTCCAGCAAACAAAAGCCCAGGGCCAGACGGCTTCACAGGGGAGTTCTACCAAACATTCAAGGAAGAACTAAAACCCACCCTCCTCAGACTACTACAAAAAATTCAAGAGGAAGGAACGCTTCCAAGCTCATTCTATGAAGCCAGCATCACCCTAATACCAAAACCAGGTAAAGACATCACAATGAAAGAGAATTACAGGCCAATATCCCTCATGAACATAGATGCCAAAATCCTCAACAAAATCTTAGCAAATCGGATCCAGCAGTACATCAGAAGGATCATACACCATGACCAAGTAGGATTTATCCCAGAGATGCAAGGATGGTACAACATCCGTAAATCAATAAATGTGATACATCACATAAACAAATTGAAAGAAAAAAACCACATGGTCATATCAATTGATGCAGAAAAAGCATTCGACAAAATCCAACACCCATTTTTGATAAAAACTCTCAGAAAGGTGGGAATAGAAGGATCATACCTCAACATAATAAAAGCCATATATGACAGGCCCACAGCCAACATCATACTCAATGGACAAAAACTAACACCATTTCCCCTAAGAACAGGAACAAGACAGGGATGCCCACTCTCACCACTCCTGTTCAACATAGTCCTGGAAGTATTAGCCATTGCAATTAGGCAAGAAGAAGAAATAAAAGGCATCCAAATTGGAAAAGAGGAAGTAAAACTGTCCTTATTTGCAGATGACATGATATTATACATACAAAACCCTAGAGACTCCATCAAAAAGCTACTAGACTTAATACATGAATTTGGCAATGTAGCAGGATACAAAATTAACCCCAAGAAATCTGAGGCATTTCTATACACCAATAGTGAACTTTCAGAAAGGGAGATCAGAAAAACAATCCCATTTACCATCGCACCAAAAAAATTAAGATACCTAGGAATAAACTTAACTAAAGAGGTTAAAGACCTCTACTCAGAAAACTACAGGACGTTGAAAAAAGAGATAGAGGAAGACATAAACAGATGGAAGAACATACCATGTTCTTGGATAGGTAGAATCAACATCATTAAAATGTCCATACTACCCAAAGCAATCTATACATTCAACGCACTTCCCATTAAAATACCAATGGCCTTCTTCACAGATCTAGAACGAACTCTCCAAAAATTCATCTGGAATAAAAAAAGACCCCGAATAGCTGCAACGATCCTGCGAAAGAACAAAGTAGGTGGGATCTCAATGCCAGATATCAAGCTGTATTACAAAGCCACTGTTCTCAAAACTGCCTGGTACTGGCACAAGAACAGGCATATAGATCAGTGGAATAGAATAGAGAGTCCAGAAATTAGCCCGAACCAATATGCTCAATTAATTTTTGACAAAGGAGGCATGAACATACAATGGAGCCAAGATAGTCTCTTCAATAAATGGTGTTGGGAAAATTGGACAGACATATGCAAGAAAATGAAACTAGACCACCAACTTACACCATACACAAGAATAAACTCAAAATGGATAAAGGACTTAAATGTACGACAGGAAACCATAAAAATTCTAGAAGAATACAAAGGCAACAAAATCTCAGACATATGCCAAAACAATTTCTTCACTGATACAGCTCCTAGGGCAGTTGAAACTAAAGAGAAACTGAACAAATGGGACTACATCAAAATAAAAAGCTTCTGCACAGCAAAAGAAACCATCAACAAAACAACAAGAAAACCCACCTCGTGGGAAAACATATTTGCCAACCTCATATCTGATAAGGGCTTAATCTCCAAAATTTATAGGGAACTCATACAACTTAACAAAAAGAAGATAAACAATCCAATCAAAAAATGGGCAAAGGATCTAAATAGACACCTTTCAAAAGAGGACATTCAGAAAGCCAAGAGACATATGAAAACATGCTCAAAGTCACTAATCATCCGAGAGATGCAAATCAAAACAACAATGAGGTACCATCTCACACCTGTCAGAATGGCCATCATCAACAAATCAACAAACTACAAGTGCTGGAGAGGATGTGGAGAAAAAGGAACACTTGTGCACTGCTGGTGGGAATGCAGACTGGTGCAGCCACTATGGAAGGCAGTATGGAGGTTCCTCAAAAAATTGGAAATGGAACTCCCATTTGACCCTGTGATCCCACTCCTAGGAATATATCCCAAGAAACCAGAAACACCAATCAGAAAGGATATATGCACCCAGATGTTCATAGCAGCACAATTCACCATAGCTAAGATCTGGAAACAGCCTAAGTGCCCATCAGTAGATGAATGGATTAGAAAACTGTGGTACATCTACACGATGGAATACTATGCTGCTGTTAAAAAGAAGGAACTCCTACCATTTGCAACATCATGGATGGAACTGGAGAGCATTATGCTAAGTGAAACAAGCCAGTCAATGAAGGAAAAATACCACATGATCTCACTCATTCATGGATAATAAAGACCATTACAAACTTTTGAACAATAATAGATACAGAGGCAGAGCTGCCTCAAACTGATTGTCAAACTGCAGTGGGAAGGCCAGAGAGAGTTGGGGGGCAGGAGGGAGGGGAGTAAGAGATCAACCGAAGGACTTGTATGCATGCATATAAGCATAACTAATGGACATAAGACACTGGGGGGTAAGGGAGGGTAGGGGTTTGTCAAGGGGGGGGGGGGAAGGAAAAAAAAAAAAAGAATAAAAAAAAAAAAAAAAAAAAAAAAAGAGGCAGATATCAAGTGAGATAAAGACTGAAAAGTATCCACTGGATTTCAGTCAGGAGGTTCTCATTTCACAAATAGTAAGTGCAGTCTTATTAGAAAAGGCTTGAGGAATAAGCAGGAGGTGAGGAAGAGAGAGGATGTAGGGGTTACTCTTTCAAGAAGCTTGGTACTAAAGGGAAGCAGATGTGTAGGGGTAAAACTTGAAGACAAGACAGATCAAGGAAAGGTTTAGTTAGGACTTGAACAGTGTTGATGTAGCTGAGAGTGAGAGCAGAGAGACAGAGAGGATGAATCCAGGGAAGTAAGTAGTGCCTGTTCTACAGGGTTGTTATAGAATTTATATGAAATAAAGTATACAACATTTTTAGGTGCATGTCTGGAGCAGAATATGGAACTGGTCAATTAATGTTCATTTAAAAATCAGGAGAGAGAAGAGATACAAAGAAAGGCTCCTAAGGAGACAAATAGATGGGATCTGAGAGGCAAATAAAAAGTTGGTTAAAATGAGGTTTACTTTATCCACTGAAATGAGGGGATGCAAGTAATGGGGTGAATACAAATAAATCTTGGTGAGAGGAACAGGAAACTGAGAACCCATATGGCCCCATATGGTCTCTAGTGTGCCCATGACAGTCATCTTCTGAGAAAGAAGGAGTGGATTCTGGGCAGAACCCTGTAGAAGAGGATGTAGCTGGGGATGGATGTCAAGTGAATGAGAGGGATATGGCTAGGGACAAGAGGTGTTTGAGACCCAGGTGAGGCTAGAGATCATGACTGCATGACCGTATATTGGCACCAATGCACACATGATTTGGTGATTATTTTCCAAAAAAAAATGTTTTGTAGTTTGGTAGTGGAACCAGAGAAGCTTTCTGAGTAGAAGCAAAATGAACCAAAAAACGTGAACAGTTAGAAAGATTGAGGATTGGGATTCTATCTAAAAAATGGGAACAAGGGAGGGGTTGAGATGTGGGTCATGAGGTCCAACTTGAAGGAAAGAGAGAATTGGGTAGATATACAGCAAGGGCAAATAACCAGAAGCTTTAATGAAGTGGGTGAATACATTTAGTAGGAGAGGGTGAGTGAAAACTAGAAAGATGTAACTGGTGGTCAGAACGAGAAACTGAAGATTTAGATTTCAGAGAGGAAGTAGTTCTCCATGATGACAAGGACCAGACTATGGTTCCAAGTGTAGAAAACTGGTTAGAATGGAAGTAAGCAAAACTGGAGTAGAGATGTGATGTCCAGAAACTGTGAGGTTCAAAGAACAATAGTAAACTTGCACACTGGGGTTGAGGGGAAGATCTTGAGCCAGTGGCCACAGTTGGGACAGGCTTAGCTTCTTCCCCCTGGGCAGTAGACCTTTCTATCTGTACACCTTTCTGCTGTCCCCATGTATCAGCACTCTTCCTTGATGACCTCATTCAGAGTAAAATATGCTTCAAGTTTAGCATCACTAGAGAGAGCTAGTTGATCAGGGTTATACTAGTTATGTAGAGGCTCAGCTCTACATAAGTGAACTGCTTGGGGTCCTGACCAGTGAAGCTATGTCTTTTCTTCTTTTTTTTACTACTCAAACTAGTTCTTTGATAAACAGATTTTTTGTTTCATTTTTGTTTATATTGTTTTAATGTTTTTAATTTACTAGTTCAGGAACATTATTCAATACTGGCAAACAGGTTTCCCTATGCCCTACTAGATCATGCCATACTCAGGTGAATATTCTCTGACATTTAAAATGGGGTGGCATGGTAGATCTTTATCATCTTTCATGTTTTCAAAACCATGATTTCCTGATGAATATCCTCAACACACATTTTACAAATCATCTTGGAAATAGGAAGTTAGCTCCAAGGACCTGCTTCCTTTTTGGCAGTGAGGTATATCTTTTGCACCCTTATGTCTTCCTTGAGGCTCCTAGACCTTCTGGAATACGACAGGAGATCTGCAGAGGGGGATCTATGAAGGAGATGTGGGGAAGGATGACCAACAGCTCTCCCACTCACTATGCCTTCTTAGCATATTTAATATCCTTTCAGCTATCAAATAGAAAACAAGGACTTAATTTTGTCAACTTTCATTGTGCCAAATGTAAACATTCTAGATGTATAAAATACATCAAAAATTATATACACTTAGTGGCCAGATTATTATTACCACCTGACGTTTGTAGGCAAATTAGCTATAATTTCATGCTGAAGTTGCTAGAAGGCCAGACCATTATAAATAGGGAAGCAGGTTGTTTACCATGACAGTAGAAGTGATTTTTTTCTGAAGATATGGGAAAACAACGTGATTTAACAGCCTTTGAACGTGGGCTATATATATATATATATATATATATATATATATATATATATAGTAGAGGCCCAGTGCACAAAAATTTGTGCACTCGCGGGGGGGGGGGGGGGGGGGTCCCCTCAGCCCGGCCTGTGCTCTCTCACAGTCTGGGACCCCTTGGGGGATGACCACCTGCTGGCTTAGGCCTGCTCCCCGGGAATTGGGCCTAAGCTGGCAGTCAGACATCCCTCTGGCAGCCCGAGAGCCCTTGGGGGATGTCCACTTGCCAGCGGGGAGCAGGCTAAGCTGCAGTCGGACATCCTTAGCACGGCTGAGGAGGCAGGAGAGGTTCCCACCACCACCACTGTACCGGCAGCTGGCAGCCTGGCTTGTGGCTGAGCAGAGCTCCCCCTGTGGTAGGCACTGATCACCAGGGGGCAGCTCCTGCATAGAGCATCTGCCCCCTGGTGGTCAGTGTGTGTCAGAGTGACCAGTCATTCCCAGTCTTTCTGCTGTTAGGGTCAATTTGCATATTACCCTTTTATTATATAGGATAGAGGCCTGGTGCATGGGTGGGGGCCGGCTGGTTTGCCCTGAAGGGTGTCCCGGATCAGGGTGGGGATCCCACTGGGGTGCCTGGCCAGCCTGGGTGAGGGGCTGATGGGTGTTTGCAGGCTGGCCACACTCCCTTTAGGGTGGGGGTCCCCACTGGGGTGCCTGGCCAGCCTGGATGAGGGGCTGATGGCTGTTTTCAGGCTGGCCACACTCCCTTTAGGGTGGGGGGTTCCCACTGGGGTGCCTGGCCAGTCTGGGTGAGGGGCTGAGGGCCGTTTTCAGGCTGGCCAAGCTCCCCCGGTGACAGAAGCTCCCAACCTCTCCTTTTTTTCTTTTTTCTTTTTTATTCCGGGATTTATTTACCTTCTATAATTGAAACTTTGTAGCCTTGAGAGGAGCTCAGAGCTTGCCAGGGCGGGCAGGCGGGAAGCTTGGCTTCCTCCATTACCAGGGGCAACCCAAGCCTCCTGCTCGCTCCAGCTCCGTGGCCACGGCTGGCTGAAAGCAGGTATCTGGTGTTTATTTATCTTCTATAATTGAAACTTTATTGCTTTGAGTGGAGCTCAGAGCCAGCCGCAGCAGGTGGGAAGCTTGGCTTCCTCCATCATTGGGGCAACCAAGCCTCCGGCTTGCTCCAGCTCTGTGGCTGCCGGCTGCCATCCTGGTTGGGTTAATTTGCATATAGTCACTCTGATTGGCTGGTGGGCGTGGCTTAAGGCATAGCAAAGGTACAGTCAATTTGCATGTTTGTCTTTTATTAATATATATATATATATATATATATATATATATATATATATATATTATGTGTGTATTGTGTTTATGTATCTCTATGTATATGTGTGTGAATGTATACTTAATCACCCTCAAATTACAACCAAGCATTTGGTCACTGACTCAAGTAGAGCCTGCAGTAACGACTGAATGAACTGTTGGATTGTGTGCCCAAGTACCATGTCCCCCACCTTTTTGGCACTTGTTTTTCATCATTCATTGGCAGTATTTTCTGAGCCCTAGTTGTTGTAAAGCTCTGAAATGCAAGAACAGAGAAGTATGCTTTTGCTACCTCTGGTTTTCAGCACCAGAAATTCTGTGTCTAACACCTGTTTTCAATCTTCTGCTCCATTTCTCAAATCTTATTATATCTCTGCCTTTTCACACTTTGTAGTCTCTCTCTAATATTTGTTTTCAAAACACTAACTCATTTGTATTTCTATAATTACTGTGATTTTTTTTGTCTTCTCATCTGTAGTGGTTCATTCCTCCTAGCGGCATCGCTAGAACTACTGTTCTTCCATACAGTGGTACTGTGCGAGAGATGATCTCATTTTAGGAGTGACCAGGCAGTTTTCTTGATGGGATATAATTATGTTTCTAGAGCCATAACATTATCTCCCTCATGAGATAACTAGTCTCCAGATCCTTGACTTAATGAGTTCTAAGGGTTCCCATTTTCAAATAAGTATCTTATCCACTGTGTTCTTTCCTTACTACTACACAATTCATTAAGTTTGTGTTGTTGACACAAGAATATTACATAAGGCCTCTTACAGAATTTTGCTTATTCATATATATATGCCTCTATAGTAATGAGATACTTTTTTTTCCTCAAAGACAGATGAAAAGTTGGGGAAAGCAAACTCTAAAATTTCCTGTAGTGTGATACTCCTTTTCAGTTGTGGATCAAGGATTGTCACACTAAGTTTCAGCATTACATATTGTTTCTGTCAAATTTTTCTCTTTTTCATAAATGATCGATAACTCTCTTAGATACTTCCCTCAAAGGGAGTTTGTTCCAGAAGTAGCTTCAGAACTTTTGGACATTACACAAATCTTAAAGAGGCAAAGAACTGTGGTGGCACAATTAGCATTCCATGTACTTACAGGACACACATGGGGTACACGTGATGACATGGGGTACACGTGACGTGAATACAGAGTTCTAGACAAAATATCCAAGTTGGCTCCTCTTCTCTGGCACTTATATCCCTTTGACCTGCAAACACAAGACCTAGTTTTCCACTGTAATTTATTTTTAAATGTATGTTTTCAGAGGGCAGGGTTGTGTGCTTGAGTTTTTGTGGAGTGCCCCACGTTTCGCTTCCTGTAGTAGTTGTTAAATATGACCCGTGCACTGGAATGCCAAGAAGTGCTTTTGAAATAAAAAGAATACCTTGATCCACTTGGGAATCTAGAGACTGACGGTACTATATAGCAAATGCCAGAGAAGAGACACTGTCTCCAAGTTACATCTGTCATCAGGGACCCATGCAAGTCACGACAGGCACTGCCCAGAGTCCAGACACGTACAGATGGTGCTGTCAGGAGGTGACTCATGCTACGGGTTACAGCATGAGCTGTTTAGACAATAGCCAGGAAGCCCTTCTTTAGCCAACTAACTGTAAATTTAAAGGAATGGCTCATTATTTATAGCAATTTTGTTGAAATGGAAAGAAGGAAGAGTAAATTTTTATTGATCAATTTAACCCAGTGCTCCAAGACTAAGTCAAAATTCTCATAGATTTCAAAGGGACAAATGCTCCAAATATAGGTGTACCATTGCTGACCTTTAAAAAAGGACTGAATAGCACAGCCATCATGGCTCAGTGCTTGAGTGTGGGCATATGAACCAGGAGCTCATGGTTTGATTCCAGGTCAGAGCACATGCCTGCGTTTCAGGCTCCATCTCCAGTAGGAGGTGCTCAGGAGGCAGCCAATCAATGAGTCTCTCTCATCATTGATGTTTCTCTCTCTCCCTCTCCCTTCCTCTCTTAAATCAATAAAAATATATTTTTTTAAAAAGAACTGTCTAGCCATCATATGCCCTTCACTTCCAAGCCAGCTGATTTTACTCAGAATGTTTTACTTGTAAGAAGATTCCTTTTGTTCCCTTATTTAATCACAAATGGTCATTGATGTTGTTTGCTAGAAAAAAAAGGAGAGAGACTGAGATCTGAAAAACAGGCCCACCGAGAGAGGCATTTTTAGAGTGGAGAACCAGCCACAGATGCAGAACAAAGTTATTTAGTGAAATGCTAAAGTGGCCATTCACTCAAACTCGCACCTCCTGTTAGAAGCTATCTTTAATGCAGTATTGCCAGACATTGTCCTAAATATCAAAGGCTGGAAATTTCTGTGTTCATGGAATAAGGATCATGTTCCTACCAAAATGCAGCAGTATCTTTATCATCACCACGCAGGTCTCCCAGGACAGATGCCACAGTGGAAGGTGGGATCTCTATAAGCACAGTAGGTTTCTAAGTAAAAGTTTAAAGCACCCTGAACATTTGTAAATGTGAGACAAATGATGTAATGCGTTAACATTTTTCACAGGGTGCGCCTTCTGGTGGATGAAGGCTACGAAGACCGAATTCTGATGGCACATGACATACACACAAAGCATCGGCTGATGAAATATGGAGGCCACGGCTATTCTCATATACTCACCAACATTGTTCCTAAAATGTTGCTTAGAGGTATCAACAAGAATGCCCTTGATAAGATACTAATAGAGAACCCTCAGCAATGGCTAACTTTCCAATAAGGTGGTCATAAATTCACACCTTGAATATAAAGCTTACAGAGAACATTCAGTGATCTCAAACCGACTCGGGTATGAATTAATCGGAGCTATATAGAACTAATGATGGGTCATTTCCTTTTTGTGAGAATTAGAAGCGTTTTGCCTTCTCAGAAACTGGCTATTACATCTGCACCTTTAGGGAGTCCTTGAGCCTCATTGAGCCCTAGTACTTTGGCTTAACAAATAATCACAGAAGCACCTGCTTCCAAACAATGAGTTACAGTCTAAATCCCTTTAGTGAAGTCTTGTTTTGTTTTCTTAATCTATCAGCTGCCCTTCTTGAGAATTTAAAGTGTTTTGAGTTAAATTACCCCCTTCTGGAGCAATCCAATGTTTCTTGTAATATTGATGATCCCACTAATTATCCTGCTGTTCTTTAATTAATGCCTAATGAGTAAGATGGCACTTTAAAATAGCTTCTTCAGCAAGAGAAGTGAAGTTTTGAGATTTTTTTTCAATAGATACTGTAAGACAATTACCAATTTACAATGGTAAAAATATTGTGGAAGGATAATTATATGCTGTCTACCTATCTGTATATACTTATCATAAATCAATTGTGCTGCCTATGCCTTTCTGGCATCCATTTTTGCTATAAATTTTTGTTGTGCTTTGAAAAATTTGTATAAGGGGGCATGAACACATAACATAATACTGAATTACAAAAATTCAATCATAAAAGTCAGAATATATTACATAATATACTTTAATGAATCATTACATTTATAATAACAAAGGCCACAATTTAATCAATTAATCATGTGTAATGCAAAAAAAAGAGAAATGTTTGCCATATATGTATATATATATATATATATATATATATAGTCCCTTTATTTTCTATACCTTTTCTTTGTTTTTCCTTGGGCCTAACTAGAGAAAATAATGCTTATTTTTCTGAAGAAAAGGTCAGGTCTATTAGAAATGACAATCTGATGCTACAGCCAACTCTCTAAAAGGTATCAGCCTTGGCACCCTCCTTGGAGCATGCCCATGACCTTCTCTCAGGCACGTACTATTTTTTAAAACTTGAAAGGTCCCCATGAGACTTGCAACCAGGTGAGCAGTGGACAGCGGCAGCTCGTTCCCAGCTCATCCCCTGAACCTGTCTCCAAGTCTCTCTTTTCTCTGACTTTTAAGTGAGCGAAAGCAGCCCTGCCCAGGTTCTTCTGTTGCTTTTTCTACCCTAAGCCCTTCCTTTGTTTCCTTTATTTCAGCTTTAATATGTACTCTCAAGCTAAATAAATAAATAAATACATATATACATAAATAAAATAAAAATAAAAGGTATCCAGCCCTGATGGTTTGTGTAAATAAAGCCTTTAAAAAACTCAGTTAAAACTCTTAGTGGATGTGCACTGCTTTTTATAAGTTGATCTTTTGGTTGAATTCTCTGTTTGCTGTTACCTAAAAATAAAACAAAAATTCTACAAACCCTGTTGCCAATTCTTTGATAATTACATGTTGTTAAATAGAAATAAAATTCATTGGAACTCCTTTCTGAGTTATCTTATATATCAGGATGGTCAAATGGAACTAATCATTATTCTTATTGAATGGGTTAAGTGTTTTTAATCATATAATCATGACAGTTACTCAGGCTAAGGCATTTAAACCAAGCAAACAGTACCTTCAGATGGAAACACCATGCATAGCTCTTTTGGAAAGGTGAGGTTTGCTAAATAAAAGATATTTCTGCAGATCAAAGATGATCAAGCTTTCTGTGTGTTAGACCATAAAGTACCCAAGAGGAAAGAGCCAGGAGAACAAACTAATTCCTTTAAGTGAAAAAACCATGCAAATATCCTTCACCAGTAAAACAAGCAGATATTTAAATATCTGTTTTTGAAATCTACTTGTCAAAAAGTCTTCAAAAGGCAGCTGAGAGGGGAACAGATTTTTCATTGTAATAGTGGAAGTTGTCTGATAGTTCAGATCTATCAGCATGCATTTTTAATTTTTTTCTTAGTTTTAAAGAGATGGCTTTTGGTAGTGTATTTTAAACAGAGAGAAAGGATTTACACCACTCACAAAATCTACTGTCAGCTTCAATCCACCTGAGAAAAAAAGAAAAATTGGTAATTTTAAATGCGTATAATTCACAAACATTACAAAGGAGAGCCACTTCGTTTCAGCAGTCCTAATGTTAACGGTCTGCCACAGAATGCAGTAAAAAGTATTGATTGGCAGAGGGTAACAGAGAAGTCATAGGCTTAATTTGCAGACATGTGGCGCATAGGGCATTTTAACCTAATACAATTTAATTTTCCGGATAACTCTTAAAAGAGAAGCCATTTCAATTATTTTGCTATTCCATATATTTTTGTCATCCAAAATATATTTCAACCCAAAATAATTCAAATAATGTATGTGTTTGTGTGTGCGCATATACACATATAATTGTTTCAATTAAAATTTTGAGGCTATAGCAGCCACTGTGCCTATGGTCTAAAGCCATATATATAGCTAATATATATGTGTATAAACACACACATATATGTAACAGGTATTCCTATAAAATATATACACTTTGTTGTCATACTGTTTATATGTGAAATTGTTCATTTTGAAATAACCTCAGGCCACAACTTTAGTCAGTTACTATTTGAAAGCCTTACTTAGCGTCCCATTGGTGATGCATGCAGTAGCTCAAATTAAACCTTTGTGCATTGGGTTATGAATAATCTTTTGTTCCAAAGTAGACAAAAGCCTCAGTCTGATTTAACACCAAAGAATAAATGTCTCTGACTTTCCAAGTAAATCTAAACACATTCTAGTGACAGAATGGGTACGTAGGGGATTTTCTAAATACCATACATATTACACATTTTCACACTTAGAGGGTAATCCTATGATACAATTTCAATTTCTACTTCAAAAGACTATCACCATTAAAGAGAAAAAAGAAAATGCGTAAGAAAAAGAAAACGGGAAAATAACCATAGGCTTGGGAATTGCGTCAAATCCAGGAAATTCCAGGTTAAGGCTTGAAGTTGAATCATTCCCAGGTCTAGCTCTAAAGTTCACAAGAGTACAAGGCAAACAATTTCTTTGGGGACAAGCAGCATTATTTTGATTAGACCTCCTCCTGCAGGGTAAAATCATTCCTTCCTACACTATGAATGGAATCCAAGTATCGTAATAAGCAGGTACACTCACAAGAACCAAAGCTGACATGGATAAGAGCAGCAGGATCACGGTACACCAAAGTATCATATATATTGAAGAAATAATTCAGTGTCTTAGATTTTTCTATAAAAATTTGTGATCTATATAGGACTTCATTCACATGGACACTAATAACAAGGAGTATTTGCTTTGGCGGAAGTGGATCACACATCTGCTTATCTTGCTTTTAATATTTTTTTACATAATGTTTCTGAGAATGCAGATGTGAGTCAGGTAGCATTTGAATTCCCCACATATACACAACTGAGGTGCCCCACAACTGGCATTCCCCTGGGATCCTTGATTCACTGATGTTAGCCATACGAATCCAGCATCCAAACTCAGATTAATAAACTTAATTCCTGCATTATCAGTCAGCGTAAATGATAAATCCAGAAAATGTGCTGTATTTGTTGTTGTTTCCTCCATGGGCTTTCCCACCATCTAATTTGATGTAGACTTCGTCTCCTGGCTCCAAGTGGAGAACCACGCTGTTACTGGCATAGTCGTAATTCTGATCAGCATCCTGGGCGATTGCACTGGCACGCACCTACGTGAAACAGACAAGAATTAGAGTTTGTCAAAGAGAATCTTCGAGTTTTCTTTTAGGCCATTCACAGAGCAACAGAAGCTGACTGCTGCCATAGCAGAGAACTGACACAGAAATGCCCACCTTGGCCTTGGAGCTTTATGCGGGTATCTTTGCAATCGTTTCAACTGTGTTATTGGAAAGGAGGAATGGAAAGGAGGAAAGGGTGCTTTTGTGAGGGTGATTCCGGCAGTCTTTCCTTACTACAGGCTGTCAAAAGTGCATACCAATTTATTCTCTTCCTAAATCACTACTTTTTCTAATTCTTCTATCTCTAGGCCCAGTCACTTCTTGAAGTGGAAATAACAGTAGTTTCTAGCATTTTAATTTACCCAAATAGCAATGTTTTAACCTGCTGTTGATGAACACATGAGTTTGATCCAAACTTCAGCTCTAGTCTTCACAATTACTAGAACATGAGATCCACAGTAGGTAAAGCGCCAGATAAATACCACTACTCTAACTCCTCTGAATAGGAAGGAAACAGGGAGAAACCATTTGATTTGGGGGCTTTCAAATTTTAATGCAAGTAAAGGCCCTTTTACCAGAAGCTTAACTCTTGTAAACATCTTTGGCTATCTCACCCGACTTTTCAGGCTTTTTTTCTTTTCTTTTTGTGCCTTTTTATCGCTTAATTGTGATGTGTGAAATTAAACAAATCATTCAATTTCAACATATCTAAAATTATAGAAGGAAGTAAAAGTCCATGATTTGAAGTCTCTCAAATTGCTAGAATTTTTGAATGGTCTCATTTCGGTGAATCCAAATGGATGCTGTGCTTGCTTATAAACAAATCCACTCATGTTGAGCCTGTGATCTCAGTGAGTTGATAGACATCTGCAAACAAATTGCCTATCATGTCAAGTAACATGGACGTTCTGTCACATCCTCAACTCACATTAGGCTTCATGTCCATTTAGCTAGATTTTGATTCTGCCTTGGAAACTTTTTTTCAATAGGCAGAATTGTATTTGATTTATTTCAATAAAACATCTACTC
This sequence comes from Myotis yumanensis, assembly GCF_028538775.1. Classification (NCBI taxonomy): domain Eukaryota; kingdom Metazoa; phylum Chordata; class Mammalia; order Chiroptera; family Vespertilionidae; genus Myotis; species Myotis yumanensis. Next base: position 139,956,132 of record NW_027223752.1, read on the forward strand.
TGTGGCTTGTTTCTATTCCAGTATAATGATATTTTCCTGAAAAACACAGCAAGTGATTTAGCGGTTTGTAAAACTGCACTATGTAATAATGCATGACTTGGGGTACAATATGCCAGAATTTATCACTTGACAAAATGAAGAAAGTGAGACATAAGTCAAGAATTTCCATGCATTTCTTTCAAAATGTAAATGATAGATTTTCAAATTAAATTTTCATGGGGTATGTTCTCACATTAATGCTGAAATGTTAAAAAAAAGAAGAAGGCTCTTTGACACTGCTGAACTTATAAAGTAATTTGAGTAGTATTTTAAATTTTCTTCCTGACTATCATATAGCAAAAGGAGAAAAGGGCTTACAGGACTTAGAATTCCTTAACACTGCGCTGACACTAATATAATAGCAATATACCACTCTATTATGCTCACAAGTACTGACTGGAATGTATACACCAATTTAGTGAGGTGACCTGTTTTGACCATTAAATAATAATACAACTTAATGTCATAATATTTCCTAGGAATTAATAATAAGTTTCTAGGAGTTGAGTGCTTTGATTTATTCATTTCATCTAGTCATTAATTCCCAGGGGGAAAAATCTACAAGGAGGATAACATGATTATGACCTGATCTTCTTTATGTGTGGATTTTTAATGGATGAGAAAAATTAAAATAGAAAATAGTAATTAACAAGATTAGGAATATATTAATTATCAATCCCTAATATACTTCTCAGCTATTATTAATAACCAAATGCAATTTATTTACTGCTTTGGCATTTACTACATGCTCCATGGGTATTGTGCTTTAACACTGTTTTCTATATGAAGGCATTTGGGAACCGGGACTCATTAAAAATCACTTATTCAGAGACAATAATCTTAAAAATACGTATAATGCCACTTGTATTATACGTTATTATTCTGCAGGGTACAACCACAAACCCATGTCATTATCACCATTTTTATTCATGAGGGGTAACCACAAAAACCTGTCAATATATTAGTGTGACCCCACAGACTGGAAGTTACGCTTCTAGTTTTCGCTTCCTTTGTGGGGGAAAAAAAAAAAAAAGCCAGTGTGCTTGCTTTTTAATGAAAATGATTCGCTAAGATTTTCACCTATAGTGCACTGTAAGGCCTTCCCAGGTAAATAACTGCCACTCTCCCGTGCACTTTCGAGGCTTTCGTATTCCTGCTCACCTGCTCGTACTCTCAAGGTATAATGGCACTTGAAATCTAAAGCTCTAGTCTCTAGCCCAGTGACGTCCAACAGTTCTTCATTTCAGCCATCAAACTATTGAGGAAGGTAATGCATCCACCTTGGCGCCTATTTTCAGGTTCCTAAATCTGCACTGATTTTAGCATTTTCTCCAGGAATATGATGCATCCTCTCCCTTAGCTTAATAGACTCGTTTCTATCTAAATGTACTCTAATATCTTTTCATATTATAAGCTAAATAATTAGATTCTGCTTGATCTTTAGTGCATGTTTTGTGGCCCCTAAAAAGGTAATCAATTTGACATTTCTTAATCTCACTAATAAATGAATATCAACCCACACACTATTCACTATTCCCAATATACCTCTTATTCACTCGTCCCATAACAAATACATTCTTAGAGTAGAAATTGTTCTTTAATTATTTTATAATTCTAATTTTGAGCCTAAGTTTTCATTATAGTGGCTTATTATAGTAGTACTATAGTGATTGTATTCAAATAGCAATATTTTTATTCAGGTTTTCTGCTAAAAGCATGGAAACATTAAAATATTTCCTGTCTCTATGTAAAGCTATTTGAGTCCAATTTTTACATTTAATTTGCACTGTCATGGGCTCTCAACAAATGGTAAGATTAAATTTAGGCTGATGGTTTCATTGCAAATATGAGAACCATGGTGCTTTTAGTGGCATGTTTCTAAGAATGTAATAGGTTGTATAGCTTTAGCATTATCATATTAGTGAGGGATTATCATTAGAGACAATATTTATGGTAACATTTGCTGATTTAATTAATTGCTACTGATGCTCTCATAATTTCATTTTCATTGTACTTCTGTGGAATCATAAACAAAAGGTTAAGTGGCGCATCAGGTTAATTTACTGGCCTTTGATGTTTCCATCTGTGATCGTGCATTAACACAAAGCATAAATAACATGTTTCTCAGATGGTGACGGCCCAGAGGCATTCCTCTAGCCTAGAGTGAACTGCATTTTTAGTTCAATTTTTGTGTTTCTCTAATCCACTTAATCCACAGAATGTTACACTGACATGGATCTCTGAGTTTCTGTTTTATGAAAACAAATTAGGTCAGCTCAGCTTAGAATGGGAAACGGCCATTCTAAGAAGTGATTAGACAAGAGTATAATTGAAAACAAGGACAAACTATTTATTCAATATTGATAAAGACATTATAAGATTTTTCATCTACAACTGCATGCAGACTAGACTTTGCAAAAGAGTTCTATTCTAGAGATAAAATTCCTTAACACTAAAATTGTAATAACCATTTTCCAAATAGCCCATGCTGAATTAAAAAAATATATTGTTTGTCATGATATTTATTTTCTGAATTACTTGTTGCACACCTTTGCAGAGTAGCAACTTAATAATGTCAATTGAAAGCATTATACCTTTAAGGTCAGCGGTCTTGCCTTGTTCTTTTTTCCTGACCCTCAAAGAATGTACTCGCTAGGGTGATACAAAGGGGCATTCTACATTCTGAACAATGAAATAATTTAAAAACGAAATGCACATAGCATACGTATGTGGAATGATTTTCTTGGAATCAGTGTGACATTTCTGGGCTCAGCAGTCTAGATATCTACATGTAAATATATTATTCCCTAGTTTTTCATGCAATTGCAATTTCCAGATATTTAAAGATGTGAACACTTTTATACATTGGCTGATTAAACTTGAATCTTATTCCATTTTAATGAATGCCTAAAAATAATCTCTTTAGCATGCTAGTATTTCCCAGACTTAACCTTTGAGTCCAAAGACAGCCGACTTGTAAATAAATGGGTGCATCATCCCTGCCTGCTGAGGGCTCTTGTGAACCCTTTTGTAAGGGTGACACAATAGCTCTCTCTGGGTACAGTGAGTCATGCCCTTTTTAGCCGTTTACCTACAACTATCCCATGGCTCTGCAAATAATTTTTATTTATCTTAATATTATTTTCATGCATAATAACTATAATAAACAACCCTGTCAGTGCCTCCTGGTGGTCATTACTTCTTTTTTTGTTCTACAGAGTCCTGAGTCCTGAGGGTCCTTCAAGCTATTTTCTTCTAAATTCCTTTAGAAGTGAGGGGTGGTGGGAAGGGGGAGGGATGGGATTTTTTGTCCTTTCTATCTCTTATACAGTTTGGATATTTGTCTTTTGTTTTTGAAACAATTCTGACAATGACTTGGGTTTTGGGGAGTACTACAGCTTCAATACTGCTTGATAGAAGACTGGCTTATAGTTTAAAAGGTCTGAATTCAAGGGGCAAGTGGCCAAGCCCCACAGACCTTGTTAAATCAAAGTTGGCCATGGCAGGGTCAGGGGTCATTCACTGTGCCACCCAATAAACATAGTTAGAGACCAAGAACTCCGTCCAGACTGCAGGCTGCAAGGCCTCACCCGGTGGCCACTGATTCAACATGTGCCCAGGGTCTGATCCAATTCCAGGCAGTTACAAGTATTATTTTCCTCTTCTGACTAAGAGATAAGACACATTTCGGTTTTGCAGTGACTGAATTTCTCAAGCAAACGGAAAAGTTGCCCCATGATACAACTGCAACCGGCTGGCCCTTATGGCAGCGCCAACCAGCCCAGGCGAGCAAGTCCTCCTGGCCCAGGGCTAACTGGGGGCTATTTCACAGTGGAGGTCAAGGCCACTGTCCCTGTGAGCTGGAGGGCTGGGGTTGGGAAGACCTTCACGCAGGTGCCCTGGGGCTCGCTGGCCAAGGCCCACAGTCTCTGGCTGGGCTCCGCTCCTGCCCTTTTCCACCTGCCTGTGCGTCCTAGGACCCACTTCAGGAAGCAGAGTTTGGGTTGTGTGTTTGGGACCCTATTTTACGGTGTAAAACCAGAGTCTCAACTTTTTCTTCTGTTATCAGCACTCATTACCTCGCCCCCTTCTTCTCCTCGGCTGAACACTGAAGTGGATTTGTCTTGAATTTCACTACATGTGTTTCCCGGTCTGGGACGCTGCAGGTCTCAGGGTCTCGCTTCAACTCGCTCCTGCGAGACCCTTCTTTCTCCCTCGGGCCCTTGTCTTTCTCCCCGGGTTCGGGTTTATCGCCCTGACACGCCCATTCCGGACTCCCCTAGCCCCCCCACCCCATTCCCGCCAAAGCGTGTGAGCAAAGACCCCACCGCCTGGGCGTCGCTTACTGCTGCTCCGGACTCCCCGCTCCCCGCTAACCGCCCCCTCGAGGGTCGCGCTGGGTGTAAGCACAGAGTGCGGGTCCCAGACTAAACCGCCCTCTTGGGGCCGCTGGGAGCCCCCGTTGGCTTCCGACGCCGAACCCCCAGAGTGGCACAGCGCGCTCCCTCACTTTGCTCCCGGGAGCCCCTTTCTCCGCGGGTTCCCACCCATTTCCGGGGTCTCCTCCCTCTCGCCCGCACCTTCCAGCGCTCCTGCCCGCCCTCCCCGCCGCCGCCGGCCCGCACTCACCTGGTTGTTTTTGCAGAGATCAGCCCACATGCTGGTGCCGTCCCCGCCGCGCATCAGGACGTGGTAGGTGAAGAAGTAGATGCCCGGGATAGAGCAGGTGAACTTGCCCGTGGTGGGGTCGTAGTGGTTCCCGAGGTTGGTGACCACGTCGTCGAACTTGAGCACCTCGTAGCCTTCGTGCTGCCGCTTGAGGCCGGCGTAGAAGGCGATCTTGGGCACCGTGCTGTAGGTGGCCGCGCTGATGGCCCCGGCCGCGTTCAGGCCGGGCGCCCCGGGCGGGCCCGGCAGGCCTTGGCGGCCCGGCTCGCCCTTCTCGCCCGGCGGGCCCACGGGGCCCGGTGGCCCAGGCTCACCGGGGGGCCCACGCGGGCCCGCCTTCCCGGGTCTGCCGGCCTCGCCTTTGGGGCCCTGGATGAAGGTGGGCAGCGACTGCATGAGGCCGCGGTCGGGCGTGGCCGCCGTGCTGGGCGCCTTGGTGCCCCCGTAGGGGTCGCAGACCATGCGGCAGGTGCCCAGCATCTCGTAGTGCGCCGACGTGCCGGCCGAGCTCACCAGCACCGGGATGAGGATGACCAGCAGCAGCACCATCACCACCCCCAGCGCCCCGGCGGCGATCAGGCGCCTCCTGCTGCCCACCAGCCGGCTCAGCGCGGGGCGATCCTCTTGTCTGCTTTTGGACAAAATTTTGAAGGTTGGGCGGGGACCTCTTCAGAGCCGAAAACAACCCCCTGCGAACCCCGACTCCCCTGGGCGAGCGGGCGCCGGCCGCTCCGAGGCTGCTCCCTCTCCCCCCCGCGAGGCTGCGGCTGGGGAGGGAGCTCGGACGCCTAGTGACTTGAGCTGAAGTCCCGAGCTGGGGGGTGGAGGCTGGGGGAGGGGTGCGCAGTGCGCCCTCCTGTCTCTTTCCTTCCAGCCCCTTCGCACCTGTGGCTGCCGACGCTCGGGGCGGCCACCCGCCACTAGGAGGGCAGAGCCAGCCGCCGCCTCTTGCGCCCGCCGGGCCGCCCGCTCACACTTTTATGCCACTGCCTGCGATCGACTTTTCCGTTTTTGCAGACTGCGCCAGTTCGCACCAACTTTCCCTCTGAAGTTGCCTTTTTCTGCCTCTTCTCTTCTTTCGCTCGCTCTTCCCCTGCTTTTTTTTTCTTCCTCCTTTGCAACCACCACTACTCTAATAGCTGCGCACCCTCCAAGACCCGCGCGGGGAGCGCGAGCCGGGCCAGCCGCTCCCGGTGCTCGGAGGGGCGGCGCGGTCGCTCAGCGAGGCTGGGGCTGGAGCGCAGGAGCCGAAGAGGAGCTAAGGAGCAGCAGCGGCGAGTGCCTCGCGGCCGGGAGCCGAGGGAGAGAGAGACCGAACGTAGACTTCTGCCTGGGTACCACCTGCCAGCAGAAGAGGAGGCTGAAAACGCGCGCCGGAGCAATTTATAGGCACCCAAGGCGCAGAGGAAGGGGAGCCGCTTTGGCATCTCATTGCAGCATCTGCTCTGCTCATCCCACTCAGGCAGAGTTTGGCATTACTCTGACAATGTGGGAAATTTTTTTTTCGGCCTCTCTTTTTCTCACCCCCCCCCCCCGCCCCCCCGCACAAGGTTGAACAGTGAGATCCTGAATACTCCCTTGCTGAACCCAGAGGATGGCAGCGCTCTCACTGGACGTCCGTGGGGGAGGGAGACAGAGGAGCAATGGCCTTCAGAACTCAAGGGTCACACCTCAGCCCCCTGTGTCACCACTGCCAGCAGCCCCAATTGGAAGATGGAGGAGAAGGTTGAAAGGAGGGTGACTTGGTTGACAATATTTCTCTACAGGCTCACCCACAGCCAGTGTTTCAGGTGTTTTTAAAATGCCACTTTTAACATAAGGAGGGCCCTTTAGAATTGTCCAGATGGTAGATGTGTGGTTTTTTTTTTTAACCTTATGGTTTTCCTCACCAGCCTTCTAAAACAGAATATAAGCTGTTACTCGGAGAACAGTAAGGTGTGTTGAAAAGCCAAAGGACATTTCTCAATTATTTTAAATGAACGTGCCCACCACACAAAGGGGGGGGGGGGGGAATTGGTTCTTTTTACAAGTGTTGCAAATGGTGCGTGTATACACATATGCTCTGCTTACAATTCCAGCAGCCTTTCAGGAGATACGGCCATTGGGCCCGAAGGTGTTACATGCATGAGAAATGATCACTGGTCAAAATGACTTCAAAAGCCTCAGGCTAAAGCAAGTAGCGTTTACCAAAGTACTGGGCAAGATTTTTTCCAAAGATATGGAACAAGTCCTCTAAGCTCCATAGCACATTTCCTGCCCGTATGTGGCGGGTGGGGAAAATAGAAAAAAAATATGAGACGGAAGAGCCTATGCCCTGAGAGAGCAGGAGAACGAACAGCCTGGATTTATAATACTAATGGAAAGCCCAGGAGTAGATATTAGGCAAGTTAGCCCACCAACACATACATAAGACTCACAAGAATAGCTTGAAATAAACAAGTAGAATTGATTCGTAAATCATACTTTTGCATTCAGGAGCAACGGCTGTCAATCAAACATGGATGACATTTGCTTGTCAATATGGGGATGATGGCTGGGAAGACAGAGACTTACTACATCAGGGCGAGAATGTGAAATGAGAAGCAGGAACAAATAAGACTACAGCGACCAAACAAAACACTAACACCCTGGGTGACGATGTTGTCTGTGGGCTCCACAGCGTGGACACCTCCTTCTCTGGTTCTTCTGCCTACCCTGACCCCACACTGTTGGTTTCATTCTCTCTTTCCAGCTTTCAAACTAAATAAGGTCAAATGAGCAGGCAGAAGGAAACAGAGATTCATTGATTCTTTTAAAAGAAATGTCAGCAGTTCCTGCAGGTCTTTCCTGGGAGAATCAACTGTGAGTGTCGGGCAGTGGGGCTCAGCCTGGCCCAGGTCTCCACAGCACCTCAGCCTGGCTGATGAGGCACTCCTGCTGCTGGGAAATACTCCTTCCCACTTCTCAAACATTTCACTTTTATTATTTATGAATGTGTGTCTATATCTTGGGTATAATTATACGTGTATTTCAGAATATTTCAATTCACGTGAGCTACCTTATTTTCAGATGTTCAAGCAGCAGACACAGTTAAGTTCTGTCCTGGACACAATATCTATTTTCCTAACACATCTTCTGGGTTGCTTCTCAAAAGTCACCTTCCTTTTGGAAGACAAGGTGGTAAAAGGTATGGTGTCAGCAATGGAGAGCCGTGAGTTACTGACATAAACTGCTCTCTGATACCACAAAATTATCAAACTTCATGAGACCTCTTTATTGCTAAAGAGGGTCCAGTGGGGGAAAAAATCGAGAGTTTTCTAAAGGTAGGATTGTATAAATAAATTCTCAACAAAAGTCTCAAGACACGTGGAGTTTCCTCTTTGAAGAATGCTCATCTCATAGAGAAACCATGTACCTTGGAAGTAACTTTCTCCCCCACCCTGAGGATAACATAAAATAGTAGAGTTGGAAGGGACCCTAGCAAGCCAGTCTCCACCTGCTCACTCTGCAAATGGTGAGACTGAGACACAGCCTAGAGCAGAGTCAGGCCATCCAATGCCAGGATAGCACACCTCGTTCTACTGAGCTTCACAGATACTGCATTTTGTATACATTGAAGGTTTGCAGCAACCACCAGGGAAAAGATTATGACTCAGTGAAGGCTCAGATAATGGTTAGCATGTTTTAGCAATACAGTATATTTAATTAAGGTATGCATATTGGTTTTTTTTTAGATTAATGCACACTTAATAGACTACAGCATGGTGTAAACATAACTTTTGTATGCACTGGGAAATCAAGAAATTCGTATGACTCACTTTATTACGATATCCACTTTACTGTGGTCTTGGAACCAAACCCACAGTATTTCCAAGGCAGCCTGTGCACTTCCCGTACAACGTGGTATAGGCACATCCCAACCCAGCCCAAGACCTATGGCACTAGTCCCAGTAAGTGAGGCTTTCCTCTTTCCATTTTCTCTGATGCCAAAGCAAAGCTTGATTTTGCAACTGAGGGCTCTACCATCTCAAAGTTCTGCCGAGGTTTGGAAAGGTGCTCAGTAGTCATCACCCCATGAAGACTTCATCTCCCAGGTCACAAGGCCGACCCCCGTCTTTCAGTTGAATGCACAAACGCAGGCAATGCATGAACGTTTGTGTGTTTTTTTAGTGAAGTTTAAATTATCGGTCTCCTTCCTTTTCTCTAGAAATGTCCCACCATGTACTTTGGAAGTAACTTTTTCCCCCCACCCCAAGATTTTCAGGGATGACTGAGTAGTATGGCTGGGTACCGCCACTTTCCACGGCTTGAATTTCTCAGAAGGTTCTCTGGAAAGTTACTCACGCTTTAGCCCTGATTCTGACAGTTTGAATAAACCATCCGATATGGCATATTACTCATCATATTTGCATGTATATAATAATAGAAAATGTGTCAATTAAAAAAATATTTGATTTTCTTCAGTCCTCACCAGAGAACCAAGCTCTCTCTCATATTGGATAGCATTAATTTTGGAAGTAGGCCTTAGAATCTAATTTTTCTTCATTGCACTTCCCGATCATTTATCAAGGAAATACCAGGCCCCACATTCCCTGGGCCTTTGGGACCCTTAAGTGATAAAGTCCAGTACAAAAACCCAGGATCTGGGTTGGGTGATGATCCTGTGATTTCACCTTTCCGACACCATTCCTGTCTCTTTCGGAGAACTGAGCAGCTTCTAAGCAGCTGACTCCCACACAGACATGCACGGCCATCCATTAATCTTCACTGAGCACCCACTGGCAGCGTAGCTCTACACCGGCTCTTCCCAGGCAAACAAATATTTAGTCATGAGAATTATTTCCAAATCCAGGAGCACTTAAACAGAAATAGCATTCCTTATAACAGGAAAAAAATTAACAAGCTCAAGGGCTATCTAGAGAAACAGACAAGAAATATAAAAAATGGGACTGGAATAGCAATTTCTCTTTAATTCCTGGGTCTCCAAATTGTATTTCAGAACAAACACTCCCTTTGACTGAAGAATTGTAGCTTTCCATCCAGAAAGGGTCAGTCTGTTTGGCATTATGGAATCATCACACGAAGCTTTGGAACCTGATGGGTCTTAATTTGAATCCCACCTTTCTCCTTTAGTAGCTATGAAAGTTACTTAATTTCCCTGAGACCTGATTTCCTTTTCCAAAAAATGGGAAGAAGACGAAAACCTAAATCATAGGGTTGTTGTGGCGACTGAGTCAGGGCATATCATTACAATGATATTCAATGTATAATAAGAGCCCAAGAAATGTCAACATTCATCTTAGCATATTGTAGGAGTACTGAGTAGAGTGTATGTTCATAATTTGGATGGTAGAAACAAGGCTTATTAACGGAAACTAAAGCTAAAGGGTCAGACTTAACACAAAGGTCATCAAATGGATAATAAGTATTATGGACTTAGATAAAACTGGAAAGAAAACCAAAGTTACGTGAGCAGTCAACTGCAGTTTGAAAGTATTAAATAGGAAATTCCAGAATTAACACTTTAAGTTTTAAATCGCACACCATTCTAGGTAGCACCATGGCATCTCACACCAACCTGCTCTGACCCACCAGGACATGAATCATCCCTTTGTCCAGAATATCCACGCTGTACACACTCCCCCCATTAATCACTCAGCAGCATCTGTCTCAGTTATCAGATTGACTGTCGTGGTATCCCAGTGCTGGTGTTCAAGTAACACTGAAAGTAGCCTAACACTACTACGTCACAATGCCTATATCATTCACCTCATTTCATCTCATCCTGTAGGCATTGCATTGTCTCACATCATCACAAGGAAAAGAATGATGAGAACAGTACAATAAGATATTTTGAGAGAGAGGGAGAGAGAGAGAGAGAGAGAGAGAGAGAGAGACCACATTCCCATAACTTTTATTACAGTACTAGAGGCCCGGTGCACAAAATTCATGCACTGGAGGGTGGGGGGGTCTCTCAGCCCGGCCTACACCCTCTCCAATCTGGGACCCCTTGGGGGATGTCTGAGTCCCAGTTTAGGCCCAATCCCTGTGGCAATCCGGGACTGCTGGCTCCTAACCACTCACCTGCCTGCCTGCCTGATTGCCCCTAACCACTCTGCCTGCTGGCCTGCTCGCCCCCAACTTTCCCCCCCGCAAGCCTTATCACTCCCAACTGCCCCCCTGCCAGTCTGCTCACCCTCAACTGCCCCCCCTGCTGGCCTGTTCGCCCCCAACTGCCCCCCATCAGCCTGATCACCCCCAACTGACCCCCCCTGACAGCCTGCTCACCCAAAATGCCCCCCCTGCTGGCATGCTAACCCCCAACTGCCAACCCCCAATGACCTAATCACCCCCAACGGCCCCCCCACCAGCCTGATCACCCCCAACTGCCCTCCCCTCTTGGCCTCTAACCGCCTCTACCTTGGCCCCACCACCATGGCTTTGTCCAGAAGAATGTCTGGAAGGTCTCCCAGTCTAATTAGCATATTACCCTTTTATTAGTATAGATAGAGGCCTGGTGCATGGGTGGGGGCTGGCTGGTTTGCCCTGAAGGGTGTCCTGGATCAGGGTGGGGGTCCCCTTGGGGGGCAGGGCAGCCTGGGCAAGGGGCCTGTGGTGGTTTGAAGGCCAGCCATGCCCCCATTTGGGTGGGAGTCCCCACTGGGGACGGTGCTGGCCTGGGTGAGGGTCTGGGGCAGTTTTCAGGCCAGCCCTGGGTGAGGGTTCCCGCTGGAGGGGCATGGCCAGCCTGGGTGAAGGACTGAAGGCCGTTTGCAGGCCCATCCCTTGGCGGCCAGCCCAGGTGACCCAAACCTCCCACTTGCTCTGGCCTGCTTGTGGCCAGTGCCCACAGGCCCCTCCTTTGGCAGCCGGCCCTGGCTGGCGGGAAGCTTGGCTTCCTCCATCACTGGGGGTGACCCAAGCCTCCCGCCCGCTTTGGCTGGCTCTGTGGCTGCTGCCATCTTTGTCCCACTAATTTGCATATTCCCTCCTGATTGGCTATGGGGCATCATGGTGGTACAGTCAATTTACATATTTGTCTATTATTAGTGTAGATATTGTTATAATTATTGTTTTGTTATGAGTTATTGTGGTTAATCTCTTACTGTGCTAAATATATAAACATTATCATAGATGTGTATGTATAGGAAAAAAACATAGTATATATAGGGTTTGCTACTATCTTTGGTTTCAGACATCCGCTGGGGGTCTGGGAATGTATTCCCTGCAAACAACTGGGTGGACTATGGTGTGGTCATGATAACTCAGTAATACAAGGTAGTTCGGGGAATCCTAGAAACCAAAAGCAGCTGCCATTAGACTATAGGGAGCTTTCAAGCAGAAATATGATGGGAACACAGCTGAGAAGCTGTGCAACAGACAGATCTACTGGGTAGGCAGTGATAAGGACTGTGGTAGTCGTAATGTTTTGTCTGATTTGTTTTGTCTTAAATATCTAAATCATCATGCATCTGAGAGGAGATGTTACAGAAAGCCACCAACAGAGCCAGACCCTGGCAAGAGCAGCCGATATTTCAGAATCTGGCTCTAGGAAGAATTAGCTGAAGTAGGCATGAACAAACACCAAGTGAAAGTGCACTCAGTCCCACTCCTATGTGAGTGTAACCCCAGAGCAACTCACCTCAAATATGAGGAATATGTCCTGTGAATAAATACTGTGTCGCCTGGGGTTTTGTATGTGAACAGGCATATCAGCTTCTCCATAATACATGCAATCTCTCAGGGATAGTCTTAAGCTATGTAAAATTAGATAGAATTTCAAGCCATAATCCTAAAAATAAATTGTGGAGATAGTTTAGGTTTGTAATAGGGTGGCGGTGGTGGGGGAAACAATTAACCAGGTGTAGGTAGTTGTAATGTTCAATATAAGTAATTGTATATGTTAATGTTTCCCATTGAACATAGTTGTAACAATTTATAAGTTAATTAATTATTCTATTTTTGGCTTGGGAAAGTGGAAGAAGTAAACTTGGTCCCACTTAGATCAGGATTTGTTTTTTATTTTTATTTTTCATTTCCTTTTCCCAATATAGCTCCAAATACAAGTGGTCCTCCTTTCACTCATCGATGCCACCAAGGTTCTATGTTTTCATTCAGGCCCTTCTGACTCGCAGCAGACAGAAAGCCTCTGAGTGTGAGCCACTCCACAGAGGGCAATCTTTCGGGGGCAGGAGGGTAGCCTTTTATCACCTGCTGCTACCTTGTTTGGACCATTCTAGAAAGCCAGCAACTTCACAGGGGCTGGGAAAGCAGCCAAATTGTTTATTTTATTAGCAATGTCTGTGAATTTTTGGTAAGTTTTCATGAAGAAATGGCTAAGTTAGAAGGTTACCTTTCTATTATCCAATAGCTGCCATCATGTATTTATATTTATTATCTATCTATCTATCTATCTATCTATTTCTGAGATTTCGTTTACATTTCCTCTTAAGGATTTATTTGTTTTTGTGGGTAAGCAGAAAGTCTTAATAGCCAGATAATGAGAGCCAGATAAGGACAATCCATGATGGTTTTCCTTTGTTGAAAGCCGCAGAACATGACGTTGGCATTCCAGGGCATATGGACATTTGTTCTAGAATTACACGAACCACTGATTGGTCCCCTCTGCCCGTTTCACCCAGGACTGAGTGTGGCATCCATATGGTCTTTTTTTATGGCCTTGAACAGAAAAGAGAAAAAAAAATAGGAACTAATTAAAAGGAATTTTAGGAGAAGTGTGATGGTTCTCAGAAAAATCATGCATTAGGTCTAAACTACATAATTAACTTTTTTTCAGAAATTCAGAACAAGCAGAGAAAGCTCTAATCTGGTGTTTTATCTACTGTTTGACTGACTTCATTAGAATGAATTCTCTGGATAAGTCGCTTCTATTATCTTTTCATTAATGTGCTCAATTTTTAATTCAATTTAATTTAATTTAAAACACGCAAGAAGGGAAATGGATTTGCTGTCCATTTCCTCTTCCTCTAGTCCCTCCCATCTCCCATCTCTGAAAGATCTCATTCATGACATTTACATCATCTTTCTTCAGCCTCTGATCTAAGCGTGTCACCACTCTGTCCAGAAACAATACCTTTCTCATTGTCCACATGAACGAAAGTACAATCACTTAAGCGTGGGATGTCAGGTGCTGCACAACTTGCTAAAGGCCTCTTTAACTTCCCAGCCTTCATTTTCACAAATGATCACCTATTTACTCCATTGTCCTGTTATCAATGAATCATGCCTGAAACTGCAGTCATGTCCCATTTTCCTCTTGCCTTCCCTCTACCCTTTCAACCTACCCCCTTCCTCTCTTCTCCCCTAATCTCCATACGTATCCCTCTTTCAAGGACCTACTCCGAAGCCACTCTCTTCATCCCTCCTCCCCAGAGCTCCCTGCGACTGCGTCCCCTCCCCGCTCCTGCTGCATCTTCTTCCCAAACACGGTGTGTTCCACTTCCCTTACAGCCCTCACCTTCCTGTGCTTTGTCAGAGGCCCTTGTCCTTCCTCCTATTATTGAGAGGAATACCTGGTCTTTTCATCTGTGGTCTCCCCGCCCCCCCCCCCCGCCCCCCTCACTCTCACCCAGAGGCACTGAAGACATGTTTACTAGGAGCTAAATACAAGTTTCTTGATTGAATTGTTGAATTGGGAATAAACAGCATCATTAAAAAAAAAAAAAAACCACTCTTAAAGATATAAGACATCTAGATGTAGTGAACAAGTCTCTGTTGGAAGATAGACATTTCCAAGGACTGAACACTCTTTACGCTGCCTCACATGTTAGGTTAAGACCAGATTAGCATAGATTCCTCATAAAAGAAGTAAAGATGAGAACAGAGAAAGAGTCTGTATAAGAGACGGAGTTTGAAATGTATTAGAGACTTAGATGTCATGCCTAGTATGTGTTTACTAAGCAGGAAGGGATGCCTGGAGACTCGATATTTAGGACCAGTTCCAATAGTCTGAAAATACTATTAGATTTGTCTAACCACTGCCTTTTCCAAACGCCTTACACCATGTGTGTGGTGGGGAGCAGAAATTCGCCTGTGATTACTGAAGGGGAATGTGAGTTCTTCAGAGACTTGTGCCCAAGAAGATGGCCATGTGAATTTTCTACACCAGGGGTTCTCAACCTGTGGGTCGCAACCCCTTTGGGGGTTGAACGACCCTTTCACAGGGGTCACCTAAGACCATCGGAAAAGACATGTTTTTGATGGTCTTAGGAACCAAGACACCGCTCCTCTATCTATCTCCAGGCGGGTCCGCCCACATGCAGATACACCCACATACCAGTACCCGGCATATTAAAGGGTCGTGGCATTAGGAAGGTTCAGAACCACTGTATATGCCACAGTGGATCTCTGAGGGCGTTGTTCCTCCATTTCTTTAAGGTTTGAGGAAAAGTATTCTGTCTATACCCTATTTACTCTCAAGAAATGGAGACAATATATTTTTTCCTAAAATACAGAATGATTATATTAATTCTTTTAAACTTCCCCTATTCCCAAAGAAGTGGTTGAAGTTTTTTACAAGGAAAAAAAAGACATACAAAATAGTTCCCTTTAAAATAAAAATAAGAGAACTACATATGTGACTGAAAGAAAAGCTAGAGACAAGGGTAAAAGAACTGCAGCAGAAATGTTCCACCAAGGATGGGAGCTGCCATATAGAAAATAAAGTGCTTTTTTGTTCCCCCAACAGCCAAGGATGCCTTTATCTCATATCAGCAGCTAGGTTTCTGGCACAGAGCTCCTAAACCCTTGGAATTTCCCAAGTGGTGGGAGCAATTGAGAAAGAAAGAAAGAAAGAAAGAAAGAAAGAAAGAAAGAAAGAAAGAAAGAAAGGAAAGAAAGAAGGGAGGGAGGGAGGGAAGGAGGGAGGGAGGGAGGGAGGGAGGGAGGGAGGGAGGGAGGGAGGGAGGGAAGGAAGGAAGGAAGGAAGGAAGGAAGGAAGGAAGGAAGGAAGGAAGGAAGGGAAAAAAAGGGAAAGAAAGAAGGAAAGAAAGGGAGAGATATGTCACCCTGGCTGATTTGGCTCAGTTGGTTGAACAACCCTTTCACAGGGGTCGCCTAAATACATCCTGCATATCAGATATTTACATTACGATTCATAACAGCAGCAAAATTACAGTTATGAAGTAGCAACAAAAATAATTTTATGGTTGGGGTCACCACAACATGAGGAACTGTATTAAAGGGTCGTGGCATTAGGAAGGTTGAGAACCACTGGCTATATACTATTTGATAACAATATTCACAAACATCAGAAACTACTCATATAAAAAAATTAACAACTATCTGTGCCCCTGTAAATTTCAAGCACTGATTTACTTACTGTAAACATAAAAATCGCTTTTCTCCCTTCACATTTAATTGGTTACTTGTAAGTCAGAGTACTTATTTCAACTCCAGTAACTCCTTCATTTAGCCTATAGTAGGTCATTGGATATTTACTCACAATCTCTAAAATATAGACAAGTATATGCATGGTGAAAGAATCCAGTACTCCTAGACAATCAATAAATTTTCTGAAGATCTTAAGTATTCAGTAGAGAATAAATTTTAATGATTTTCAACTCATTTTAGATCCACACACCAGTACAGCAAGAAGTATTGTGCAATGCAAATGAACTTGAAGTGGGTTCAGTGGATGGTAATACATCCCTGAGATGGGTACATTAACACTGGGGATCAGAAACCATTCAAAAGCTAACACTCTCCCACCAGCAAAAAATAAAAGGCAAACTGCTTTTACAAAGTGACCAACAGGACATAATACAAAAGTGGAAAAATGAATATTCCTTCAGGACACAAAAGGGAGTGGAGCCAGGGAGATAAAAATGCAAGAATAGAAATAGGGGGTTTAAACTAGGAAAGGAGAGTCTGAATGAGAGAAAAACGACTTGCTGATGTTCTTCCTCTGAGGGCTGCTCCATACCAGCTTTCTTAGAGTAACTCAAGTTTCGAGTAGGGCAGCACAGTGAAGCTTGTAGTTTAAATTTCATCATGGTCACGGAAAGACTTTGAAGCAATGTGAGTGTACTGAAAGAATTGGAATTCCTTTGAAACAACAATTACAGTATTTACCAGGTGCTGTTGAAAATAAGCAATAGGGAGGAATGTGAAGATGCCAGAAAATTCACCATACAGGTGCCGGCCTTTCCTTTGACCAACTCAGACTCTATTGCAGTGGTTCTCAACCTTCCTAATACCATGACCCTTTAATACAGTTCCTCATGTTGTGGTGACCCCCAACCATAAAATTATTTTCATTGCTACTTCATAACTGTAATTTTGCTACTGTTATGAATCGTCATGTAAATATCTGATATGCAGGATGTATTTTCGTTGTTACAAATTGAACATAATTAAAGCATAGTGATTAATCACAAAAACAGTATGTAATTATATATGTGTTTTCCAATGGTCTTAGGCAACCCCTGTGAAAGAGTTGTTCGACCCCCAAAGGGGTCACAACCCACAGGTTGAGAACCTCTGCTCTATTGGTACCCTAGGCCCCTTGCTCTGGTGGCATGATAAACCGTGGTCCTTCACAGTCATCAGAGCTTGAGGGATGTGTGTGTGTGAATGGAGAGCTGGGAGCGGGGCAATTCCAAATTAAAATCTCCACTGTTTGCTGGCCTGAAGATTCATGTTTGCTGCCATGCACTCAGTGTACTCCCCCTTGTATTGTTTCCTGATTATTAATTGTGGAATCATTAGTGATTTAATTTTTAACCACAAATGAAATTATTTTAATGATCCATTTGTGTACCATTTTTTAAAATTTATAGTAGGAGAGAGTTCCTTCTGCACTGAGTTCTCTGCAGTGAAGTGGCCTCTTTATGGCAGAGAGCATATATTAAGGGGCTCTGAAGCCTGCGTGGAAGTTAGCTGCGATCAGAGAGCTCAGTGCTGTGGGATGGCTGGGCTCTCTGTACACCGACTTAAATAAGATGTACAAGATTGAATTTGGAAAACTCTTTTGGGGGGAACTATTCATGAAAGTGGAAATTTATAGGATTTGACATAAATTGTGGGCTTTTTCAAGATGTCATTATAGCTGACCTTGACAATAAGAACTACTTAAAGCAAATGAGATTGGACCTTAGGTTAAAGGGCTATTTAATTCCTTTGTTTTGTGTAGTTTTTTTTCATAGCAATCATGCAGCAAAAGAATCAAAATATTTATTAACGTTGTGAGGTTAAGGGGCAAAGAATCCAATGAAACCAGCCTCCTGTCCATTCTGGAATGATTCCGTTTTGCATAGACAAGTTTCTATTAAGGGGCTAGATGTATTTTTAACAGAACATACCTTATCCTTTTTTAACATCTCCCATAGCATCTATACCAGAACCTGGGCACCAAACAAGTCCTCAATGTTTGTCAAAATACTTAAGGGAAACAATCAAATTTGCTGCTTTCGCACTAGTAAACGTAAAGATCAAAGTATATGCAATGCTTAATGTGCAATGGAAGGTTTTGGATAACAGATACACTGTTATCCAGAGCAGTGAACTCTGACTGAGGTGGCAACCCCACCCACAATGACTCTTTTTTCTCTGGATCATTGGGAAGACACCGGGGAGACATCCTGTGGCCATTTTATCCTCTTGGACCCTAATGCCATCTCTGTACCAGGCACATTTGAGACCCTTGTTTCAAAACGGGCCATTCAGATTCTTTTCCATGCTTTACGTGGACATGTAGAATAGAAAGATGTGGAAATTCACGGCTCCACAGAGGAAAGTCCCAGAAAAGCCAACATCCTTAGAATTGCTCATGGTTCTTTCAACTGTCCTTCTGATCATGTTGAGATATTTTATATCTCCAAGAAGGCCCAGCCCAACCTTGCTACACACTCCCTCCCCCGTGTTTTTTAAACTTATTCTACCTAGAGTGGGTTTATGTTGCTTACCGCTGAGAAAACCTTAATCAGTACAGCCTGGTTGGAGCTTCAAGGAATGGTTACGCTCTCTCCTCCACCAGCCCTCTCTATGATGGTGGAAATGTCCTGTCCTTGTGCTGCCCAATAAGGCAGCCACTAGTCACATGTGGTACTGAGACTTGAAATGTGGCGAGTGCAAAAGAGAAATTGAATTTTTAATATTATTTAATTCTATTAAGTTAGATTTCAATAACTACAAGTGACCGGTGGCTATGTATTGCATAGGGTGGTATGATGAGGACGTCCAGAACGCCTTTTCTCTGTTAAGGGCAGAGCAAAGGAAATGGACTCAAATAGATGCGATGAGGTCAGACATGAACGGTGAGCAAAACCTGAGGACGAGATGATCAAGGAAGGTTCCTGGAACTCTCTGGCATGCTCAGACGTGGCCCTCAGAATAGAATGGTGTGGTAGTTTCCTAGGCGCCATAGCGAACTCCCACAGCCTGGTGGCTTAAATGACAGCATTTATCTCCTCACAGTTCCGAGGCTGGAAGTCCGAGATCAAGGTGTTGGCAATGTTGGTTGGTCTGAAGTCTCTCTCCTCGGCTTAAGCATGGCTGTCTTCTCCCTGTGTCTTCACAGGGTCTTCCCTCTGTGTGTGTCTGTGTCCTAATCCCCCTCTTCTTATAAGGATCAGGGCGCACCCATATGGCTTCATTTTATCTTACCTCTTCAAATGACTTCTTTAAAGGTCTTGTCTCCAAATACAGTCACATTTGGAGGTACTTGGGATTAGGGCTTTGACATATGGATTTGGGGAGGGGGACATCATTCAGCCCATATCTAGTGATCTTGATGTGGACATGCCTGAGAGGCAGAAGAACAAAGAAAATACCAATTGTTAGCTTAGCCAGGAACCTGCCATCTCCTGAGACTGGAGACCTGCTCAGCATTTGCAACTCAAGTTTGGCTGCATTTTCTGCATTTTCAATGAAGCAACAGATGAACTACAGATATCGGCATAGCTCTACTCTGGGTTACCATTTTCAGGGAGTTTAATGAGTCTGCCTTATTTCATGTGAGTGGGTTCTTCCTTTAAAATTATCTCTAATTTTGAATTTTTCTTCCTGAAATTGCTATCTACCACAGGTCCTTATGACCACATACCAGGATCCTCATAATAGCTTCGTGCATGATCTCCTGGCCTTCAACCTGTCCCAGTCCTCATTCATTCTATATTCATTGTCATTCGTTTTTCTTCTCAAGAGACCATGTTCCACCCTTCCCCCCATTTCCTGGAATCTTCAAAGGATTCTCAGCCCAGTTGTCTCAAGATAAATCCCCAAATCCCAACTTCACACTAAGTGTACTTTATCACCTCCCTACACCCTGCTTATGACTTTAATTTCTATTACTACCGAACAAAGGTCCTCTGACCACCTAGATTATTTCCTCACCTTCCGCTCATATATCTCTCACCTTTCCCAGGACCAGGTCCTTGCTTATGTTACCCCATTTGGGATATCTTCAAAGGCTCCAGCCCTTAAGGGACAAACTATTCATTAAAAGAAAACTGTTATTCAAATTTTACTTCCTCATAAATGTCTTCCCTGAACATTCTATCTAAAATACTGTTCCATTTGCCATTGAAATCCTATAACCCTGATTTTTGTTGTTTTATGGTGCTTTGTGATGCTGTTATGGGTTAACTTTTCTTCTATATGAAGAGTGGGTCTTTGGAGATATAAGTGCAAATGAGGTCATGAGTTTGGGTCCTAATCCACCGTGACTGGTGACCTCATAGGAAGAGATAAGAACACAGGCACATAGAGGGAAGACCCAGTGAGCACAGAGAGAAGATGGCCATCTACAAGCCAAGGAGAGAGGCCGGGAACAAACTCTCCCCTTGGGGCTCTCAGAAGAAAACAACCCTCCTCACATCTTGATTTCAGACTTGCAGCCTCCAGAACAGTGAGAAAATGTGTTTCTGTTATTGAAGCCACCCAGCCCATGGTGCTGTAATGGCAGCCCAAGCAAACTAACACCAGCACATTCATTACTACTAGGTTTTTTTGGTCTCTTCCCCTGACTAAAAAGTCAAGTAAATAAGGCCAGAAACTTAATTTTGCTCCCCTCTATCTCCATATTTGAGTAGTGCTTGGCATATAGTTGCTGTTCAATGAATGGAGTTTGGAATGCCATTCCACATGCCTGGCCCCAGCCGCCGCTGCCTAATTTGGGGGTTTAGCAAAGGATGTCCATTTGCCTGCAGATAAAAACTACATCCCCAACCAAGCCTTTATTGGTAACAAATGTCGTACTTTGGTTTCTGTTTGCTTTATAGTGTTTCTCAATTGGTTTAGAACTTGGGCCAGGAGGAATGCCAGTTATCAGTGCATAACTAACATTTTGTTATCTTGCAAACAAATAGCAGTTACCCAATGAGTAATTTATCCAAAACTACCTTGTTTGCATATTTCCTGACAATTTCCACACATGTGTATTTTGATTCCCAGCTTCTAGAGGGCAGAGACTGTCCTCAGTACCAGCCTTTCTGCCCTCTTGTAGTAGTAGCTAATTAAATCCTTAATTATTGAAAGACCAGTATATGCATTCACGGGAGCCCTGGGGGAATATTAGCTCGGCTCCCAAAGAGTCCCCTTCTCAGAGAGTTTTCTCACTTCCCTACCCCTCATCTAATCTCCACAGTGTACAGAGCACAGAGGTGAAATAGGTGAGTTTTTACTTTGAGTCTCTCTCTGTCCCCTTCCCCTTGGCCACAGACACTGGACCAGAGATGGACACTGTGCCAGTAAGATGACTTTCCCCAGGAACTTGGATTGAGACCAAGAGGTTCATGATGGCCATTCTGGCTGCATGACTTAATTTTTATATTCTCAGACAATGGAAGAAGGGCAATGGATGCCCACTGTATGGTACTGAGAAGGGAAGGCAATTCACAGAGAAAGAGGAGTATGTAGTCAGGCAGAGAGCAGCAGTGACAGGAGCCCTGAGAGCTTTCCTGGAGCCACTTCTATTTCTGCCCATCATTTCCACCAGACAGCCCTCTGCTTCTGTCATCAATCCCCACATCTTTGCTTCAGTTGGTTTGAGTTTGTTTCTGTTGTTTATAAAAACAAAACAAAATACACACACAAAGATAAATCAAAAAAGGACAAAAAATAAGACAAAACCATTAACTCACTCACTCTGTGATGGTTTTATTGTTTTGTTTTGTTTTGCTTTTTAAATATGGGTCACTCCTTTCTGAAAATGTGGCATAAAAATCCCTGCCCGCCTCCCCTACCTCTCAAACCACACATTAAAGCCGCGTCCTTTGAGGTAACCGAGAAGCATTGGCAAGCATCGGCCAATGTCAGGGTTGGACAGCATCTCTTTGCAATTCTTTCCAAATGGAAGGAAGTACACCTGCGCTCCCAGATCTACCAGGAGCACTCAATGTTTTTAAATCTATCTTTTCCTAAATTACCTCATAATTCTCACCATTCTCAGACTCACCTTTCTCAACGATACCAGCTGAGATCAACTCAGGTGGTTGCCCTGACCACCATTCAAGATGTTAAATCTGAAATGCTAAACAAAGATCTTTATGGGAAAAGGTGCTCATTTTCCCTCCCTTGTGTTTGCAGCTATACTGTTCAAGAGAAAATGGCGGGGGGCTGGGGGGGGGGGGGGGGGAAGGGGATCCTTGTGTATAAAATTAAATCCGTGATGGACTGAAAGAACCAATTGTGAGAATCGTCTTCAAGGATCCCCACCCATCTTCATTTGTATCTTATTGATAACCAATTAGGAGGTTGTTGCAATAGATCAGGGCAGATGGCAGCCTAGACCAGGTCTCAGAGGAAATGGTGATAAGTGGTCAGTGAGGGCTCAGTGAGCAAAGAACCAGGGGGCAGGGAAGGAAGTCGATCATAGGCACGGAAACAGAACATACCCAGCCATGAGGAGCTCTAGGAAGGAAATAAAGCGCGTGATGGGACAGGGCCCTGGGTGCTTCCGAAGGTTAAGGGAGCAGGGAGGACAGGCCCGCTCTGAGGAAGTAAAATGTAAGCTGAGACCTGGAAACTCTGGGGAGGAAAAAAGAATCCAGGCTGAGGAAACGTCTAGCGAAGGACCCGACGATATGAACAAGGCTTACATGCTGGCAAGCCAGGCGTGTGGCTGGAACAGAGTGAAGCGAGGGGAGAAGAGGTCAGGGAGGCGGGAAGGGGACCACTTCTCAAGGTCCCTGGTAATGAAACATCTCTAGTGACTCAAGGGGTCTTTTCCCCCCCTGTTTACATAGGATTTGTCCTTTTTTGAAAGAAAATCAATAGACTTTATTTTTTAGATCAGGTTTAGGTGTCCAGAAAACAGAGTGGAAAGTACTGAGTTCTTATATAGCTTCTTTGCCCCCCCCCCCCCCCCCCCCAGTTTTCCCTATTATCAATGTCTTTGCTTTAGTGTGGGGTATTTGTTACAAAAGATGGATCAATACTGATCTATGATTACTGAAGTCCATAGTTTATATTAGGGTTCACTTTTTCATTAAAGGGGCCTTAGCATAGGCAGGGGAATGGAACGGGCTTGGTCTGATGTACAATTTTGGAAAACTCAGGTTCACAAGCTACTGTTATTGAATTGTTTCTCCCCCCAAAATTGATATGTCAAAGTCCTAACCCCAAGTACCTCAGAATGTGACTGCGTTTGGATATAGGAATCGTACAGAGGTAATGAAGGTAAAATGAAGTCTTTGGGCATGGGCTCCCATCCAATACAACTAGTGTCCTTCTCAGACGTCATTAGGACACAGACACACATAGAGGGGAGACCATGGCAGGACACAGGAAGGCTAGTCATCTACAAGCCAAGGAGAGAGGCCTCAGGAGAACCAACCCTGCCAACACCTTGATCTTGGACTTCAAGCCTCCAGACAATAAATGTCTATTGCTTAAGCCTCCCAGTCTACGGTACTTTGTTATGGCAGACAGAGCAAACTAATATGGCTATGAAGACCTGCTATTAAAAAACCTGTTTAATTTCACTCAAGATTTAAAATTAGAGGGTTTTCTTTTTGGCTATTACTGACCCTGCACAGGATAGCACTGTAGGTCACACTGTGGGACACCCTGAGTTAGAATGGAAGCGTTGGAGGGAGGGGACTTTGTTCTTGGCGCTGCTATAACCTCAGCCCCTGAAGTTGTGCCTGGAATTCAATATTTGCTAAATAAATGAAATAGGCATGTGGCTTTACGTCATTCCATGTACATAAATCCATCCCAGGTTCTTACTCCGTGTTCCCTTTACAAAATTCAGTGCCATTTGACCTCGGTTAAAGGTAAACATGACCTCATAGCTTTCCCTTATCTTCTATAAACAAGTCACAGGGAATGGGCATCAACACCATCCCAAATCTGTCCTACTTTCATGCCAGCATCTTCCACAGGATTGAAAAATGCCACATGCTTCCTGGTGTTTCCTTTTCATCTAACCTTTAATAGCCTTTCCATTTATAGTTTCTGCAGTGATATATATACATACACACACACACACACACACACACACACACACACACACAAAAGGAACAGCCATAAGAAAATAGATGTCAGCTTTTTCTCATCACTCTGCCCAGGGAAGTCTCCAGGGCACTGGTTCTCTAGGTGGTGTGCACCAGGTCCGGCCTTTCCTGGAGAACTCTTCCATCGCCTCAGAGTGCTAATGTGGCAGAAATACTCTAGTCCTAGAGACCGAATGTATAAAGCACCAAGAGAGAAAGAAAAGTGGCCATCTTTGTCTTTCATAGGTGTAAGAGGACATTTGTGAGCTATTTAAGAATGACAAGAATGGATAGTTACGTATAACAATAATTTCCCTGGGTTAAATGAGGTTTTTATAGTAGCCCATCATAGTCATATCTAAAGGCTCCAGGGTTATTCTTAAAGAAGAAACAGTGACTCACTTCACAACTAAAGCAAAAGGTATGTATCATAAACATATACCGGGGCTGAAGCAACATCAGGGAGTAAGGTGTCTTCAAGGACGGGCTTGATTTTCTCGTGTCTGTATTCCCTGTGAAGTATTTCTTCTTATTTTCCTGACTTTCTGTGTGTGTGGGCACAGCTCTCCTCTCGGTCCTAGTGGTCACTCCTTTATGTAATCTCAGATTCTGGAGCAACCTTGTCTTCTTTGCTTAGTTTATTGATATAGGAACTCTGGGAGGAGTCCTTTGTATGAGGCCATGTCAGGTCATTGCACGGACTAAAGGCCTGGCTGCCTAGGGCCATGTCACAAGGCTTCGCAGGCTGTGCACAGTGACTCCAGGGCTACTGTGGGCCGCGTGCAAACGCTGGTCCAGTCTGAGCCCACTCTCTCAGAAGGAATAGTTGGAGTGCCTGGGATATGGCAGGCATGTCTGGGACACCTTGCTTTTGCATCCCATTCATTTGAATCTCAGTTGCATTTAAGTTCTACTTGAAGGCTGACAGTCTGGAATGGTACATAAGGGTTAGAAATAAGCTTTAGATAACAATGAAGATCTCTATTGGTTATTTCCCTACCTATTCACTTGATTTAACTTACTTTGCAAATTATACTTCATTTGCACATAAGCTAGTATATGCAAAACCCAGTCTTGTGTAAAAACTTCAAATATATCTTAAGTTGAATGCAACATCTTGATAGTAATTTTTAAATATATATCATCACTGGTAAACAAAAGCCTGATAGCAAATATTAACTGTTACAGTAAATACATAGTGAAAACAGTCTCAGGCAAATAATGTTTAAGAAACTGACGAGGAAGAGTGAGGTCTGTATTTCCCTTGCCACATAAGCAAGATCACGGTGTTGGCTTGAGGGACTTGAAGAAAATGGAAAGTTCCCAACAACAGCCAGTGTAACTGCCCTCCACAGCCTCTGGACTGAAGAAGGACACGCTGTCATTACAGCTCAGACAAACGCCCTTTCCTGCCCCTGCACCGGTCCCGGGGCCTCATCGGAAGGTAGGCAAGGAGGAAAGAGTCTGTCTCCTGAAAAACGGGCTCTGACGGTCCCAAGGTCCCAAAGGTCCTCTGAAAGAACCCAATTCATTTTCCAGCGACCGCCCAAAACCCAAGGGCTACATGGATCCCCGCTTAAAAGGACAGTCATTGTACAAGCCAAAGCACTGGGGTTAGAAAAACTGTAGGAACATTTAGTCATTAGAAACACATTGAGCTGGTACTTTATGGATTATGTGTATCGTATATAAAATTTGCTTGATGATGGGAAGGAAAAGAGGTGCCAAATCTGAGAAATGGCCGCTTCCATCAAATGTGTGAACAGGGAGAAAAGTTGACTTGTTTCCCACTGTCTGTAGAACTCCTGCTTTTGCGGGGATGCGGCGTCCTGTTTCCTTTCCACTGGACACTTGGCGGCTCCGCAGCGGCCTCCTTTCCGAGGACTGAGGGAGATGGTGAGAGGCAAAGCGGGAGTTTTCCAGACTTTTGGTTGACACCCTGCTTTCCAAAACCGGTTATATCATTTCAAAGTCCCCGAGAAAAAGAGAAAGACAGAAATCAAGTGTTTTATTTTTTCAAAATGGATAACAACAACAAGCAGTTGTTTTACATTTTATCTTGATCTTTGATAGCTAAATTTTGATCTTTGATGTCGAGTTTTATTGTTTTTAAAAACACCTGATATAAACTAAAAGTCATGTTTCTGCAGCCTCCTTTCTTTCCTGTTCAGCCTGGATCCCTCTGCAATCATTTTTCTATTCCCCTTGGCTTGGGCGACAACGTGTGCCAGCTACGGTGCTTTTTCCACACTTCCTGGTTCTCAAGAGCGTTGTTGGTAGACTGCATCTTTCCGCATCAGAGTTGTGCTGAGGAAAAGGGTTGTTGACTGCAAAAATTAAGCTCCCTCTGCCGGCTGTGGGCTCCCTCTGCAGAAACAAATGCCTGAATATTCATTCAGAGGCTGGATTCTCCCATCTCCTGCCCAGCCAAGAAAGCCTTGTTCACAATGGCGGTGAAGAGGGTCAATGAACCTGAGACCTCGGACAGTCCGACAGGCACATGCTGGAGTGGATCCCCTGAGGATGCTCTCTGAGGTTTTACCTGCACAACCTGGGATTCTGGACAGAGTTAATTGATAAGGTTTATAACTCTGAAAGGGACAGATGGCAGACCTACCCTGAAATAGCTTTTCTGGAAGAGCAACACATGGTAGATTGCATTAATTGTAATAATCGCTTTTCATGCTTTGATAGAAACTGGCAAAGACCTTCAAAGATCTTCTAATCATGGCAAATTAGCACGGGTCCCCTTAGCAGTGACAGAGCTGCAGTGCCGTGGCTCTGGCTTCTGCTAGGAGGCTACGGGATCATAGAGCCTGGGAAGCACTGCTCAGAAAGAGGTGGCCGGGAAGCCCTAGGTATTCACAAGCTAGAGGAGGACCTTGCCACATCTGGGGCCAGGGGGGAGGTATTTAATACACACACACACACACACACACACACACAGTAGGTCCTCAGGTTACGTCGGAGATCTGATCCTATGGTGCAACCTAACACGATTTTTGCCGTAAGTCGGAACCCACCTATACATAAGCACCTACATCACTCACACGGAGCACATACACAGCAGTAATGAAGTGAAACAGTAAAAAAAATTTAAAAGAAAGATAACAATTCCTGAGCTTTACGTGTGGTAAAGAAATAATAAAAAACATAAAGCACATATGTATATACGTCGAAATAACGGAACTTTTTTTTCATAAATACTGTAATGGGAGATAGCAATGTAACCACCAAACGATGTACGTCATGTCTGACATAACCGGAGGACTGCCTGTGTGTGTGTGTGTGTGTGTGTGTCTCTCTCTCTCTCTCTTTCTCTCTCTCTCTCTCTCTCTCTCTCTCTATATATATATATATATATTGATTTCAGAGAGGAAGAGAGAAGGAGTAGAAACATTAATGAGAGAGAATCATGGATCCGCTGCCTCATATGCCCTCTACTGGGGATTGGGCCCACAACCAGGGTATGTGCCCTGACTGGAATTGAACTGTGACTTCCTGGTTCATAGGTCAATGGTGATGTTATGAGTTGAAATTTCTCCTATTTGATGGTTGGGTCTTTGGAGATATAAGCTCAAATGAGGTCATGAGGGTGGGTCCTAATTCAATGTGACTGGTGACCTCATAGGAGGAGATGAGGACACAGACACACAGAGGGAAGACCCAGTGAAGACAGAGAGAAGATGGCCATCTACAAGCCAAGGAGAGAGGCCGGGAACAAACTCTCCCCTCAGGGGTCCCAGAAGAAAACAACCCTCCTGACACCTTGATCTCAACCACTGAGCCGGTGGGGCAGGTGAAGGTATTTCTTGTAGGTACATATTCGGTTCGTTAAATAACCATGGTAATGAGAGCTCCTCTCTTAGCATACACTGCAGGCGAAGGTTAGGAAGGTTACGTTGGTGTCAGGGATTCCTTCCTTTCAACTCAAAGGAATATGGAAGGGTGCCTTCCTATAACATTGCTTTTTTCTTCTGTGTGTTTTTGTTTAATTAACCATGTAACTGGAGGATAATTTCTACTATTTCTCAAAAGCTTTCCAATTTGTCCTTTTTTCTTTCTTCTATGAAGACTTCCATGTCCTGTATTTATTGTCCCTCCTTTAAGTGTGTTGAGTCAAACATCTGCTTTGGGCATGGAATTAGTCCACAACATTGGTTGTTTCCCACTCTTTTAATTTCTCAGGAATATTTATGTCTTTTTCTCTTCATTCACCCTTTCAACACATGCCAGAAACCTTCATGGAGAATGCACTAGATTCCAGGCACTCTAGCAGCGAGGAGCATGTTAACGGCACCTGAGATACCAAGATTCTTTATAGCTGACATATTTGTTCCATTATTTGAAGCACTTTTGTAATATCTCATTTAATCCTCAGAGCAACCCTGTGAGGTTATTATTACCACCCTTGTTTTCCCAATGAGAAACCTGAGACCCAGACAGATGAAGCAATTTTCTCAAGGACACACAGCTCACAAGTGGCAGAGCTACAACTGGAAATGAGGCGGTCTGCCTCCAGAGCCCCTGTTCTTCAGGGTTTGTATCTTGAAGAGCTAAGACTATGACAATGTATGTGGGCAAAATGGTGACTAAGCAAACAGTGTCAGCCAAAGATGTCAAAGACCCTACTATATAAATTTGGGGGAGGAGTAAGAAAAGTTTTTCCATCAAGGGCCAGATAGTGAACATTTAGGCTTTGTGGGTCATAGGACCCCTGTGTCAACTACTCAACTCCATCTTAGAAGCAAGAAATAGCCATAGACAATATGTAAACAGATGAGGTGTCTGTATTACAATAGAACAGCGGTTCTCAACCTGTGGGTCACGACCCCTTTGGGGGTCGAACGACCCTTTCACAGGGGTCGCCTAAGACCATCGGAAAACACATATATAATTACATATTGTTTTTGTGATTAATCACTATGCTTTAATTATGTTCAATTTGTAACAATGAAAATACATCCTGCATATCAGATATTTACATTACGATTCATAACAGTAGCAAAATTACAGTTATGAAGTAGCAACGAAAATAATTTTATGGTTGGGGGTCACCACAACATGAGGAACTGTATGAAAGGGTTGAGGCATTAGGAAGGTTGAGAACCACTGCAATAGAACTTTAATGATTAAAACAGGTGATGGGCTGGGTTTGACCAACAGGACTATAGTTTGTTTATCTCCATGCTCTGTGTTAGAGGATAACAAAGAATTGAGCATCAGCTAAGAGGTAGAGGTTTGAATTAAGCCTTGGCTATCAGGCATCAAAAAAGGAGAAAGACATTCTGGGCAGACAGAAACATGTTTGAGAATTGGGGACATCTAAAAAAAATGGATATTTGGAAACATGTGAAATTGTGAGTGACAAGAGATGCATAAGACAAAGGCAGAAAATGTGTTTGGAATGGAGGATTTGTTAACGAACAGTTTACTGTGAAATGTCTGCTTTCAACGTGTAGTTTATTATATATATTTTTTTGGTGGGCTTTTTGTTTTCCTGCATGAACAACTTGTTTGTCTTCCCCTGATACAACTTTGATATTTTCCTCTTAATTTCTAGCATGGACAATATCTCCATGAGCCACTTTATCAGCAAAACAGGAAGAATAAAAATCATGAAGGGTCTACCGTCTACACATGGATAAATATGGTCAAAGAAACATGGTATTTCAGAGATGCCAGACCGCAGCATTCTAAGAGATACTCAGGTAAAGATGAGGACAAATTTTTGTCTTTTGTGAAACCCCGTGGGTGTAATTTCGCCATTAGTTAAGATGGATGTTTCAATGCCGAGACATGAGAAATCTCTGAAACACCAGTGGCATTACAAGAATGCTGCAGGGAAACAACATTGATTCCATTCTTTTTCTTGGGCTGTAAGTCAACTCAAGTTGCTTATGACAGCTTGCTGATGGAACATGATTTATAATGTTCACAGACACATGTCCAAGCTATTAACTTTATTAGAATGACTGCATTGGTCTGAAAGCTATTGAATATTGTGTTGGATTCCAGTTTCTAAAATCCAATGATCTTCCTGGGAGTATATGTGGGACAGCTTCTCAGAACAGTTTGAGTCTCTCTATGGGAGAAAAGAATGGGGCTGAAAAATAAATCAGCTTCCCTCAAAACAAGGGTATGTCCTTTCTTGATTTTAAGATTCTCCATCTGGAAAAAAATAAAGTTGTGGTTTTTTTTATAACTGAGACATCAAGTTAATTAGATGATATTCCTAAGTCAGGTGCCAGACAAAGGTGCAAGTTTTCTCAAAAGAGAAGATCAAAAGGTATTATAGATTCTCAAGCCCTTACCCACATCTAAGGAATAAGCAGGTATAAAAATGAGCTATTAGGTTACATTGAGTCCTACTTCTCCACACCCACCCAAGGGAGTTGGGTGGAGGACTGAACCCTGCACTTATACAACTTACTGGGGCCCATCAGGAACCCCACAGTTAGAATGACATGGTGGGCTTAGTGGGCTGGTTCCTAACTCCTGTCCTAAAGGATGAAGAGCAGGCCAGCTAGCTCAAAGAAGGACAGTTTAGCCTGGCATTACCCTGTCTATGAGAGTTTATCAGAGTAAAAGGATTTACCAGTGTCTCTTGTAGACTGGAGCTGGGTCATGTGGGAGAGAGCTGAGCAGCAACAGTCTGAATGAAATCTAAGATGGCCACACAGCAGGTGAAGGGACAGTGGCTGAAAGAGGCTGAGGGTGAATCCAGATTCACAGAGGTTGAGGAAACCACAGGGAAGAGAGATTCATTCTCCTGCATTCAGGGAACT
The DNA here is from genome assembly GCF_028538775.1 of Myotis yumanensis. NCBI lineage: Eukaryota > Metazoa > Chordata > Mammalia > Chiroptera > Vespertilionidae > Myotis > Myotis yumanensis. The sequence goes on from NW_027223752.1 coordinate 139,987,063, forward strand.
GTAGGTGGGACAGCCATGAAGATGTCACCAAAGAATAGAAGCATTCACAAGAGAAAGCACTCAACATCTGCCAGGCTAGAGAGCATGAAACCAACCTTCAACAGTCCCAGCCAAATAAGAACCTTCCAGCCCACCTTCCACCCTCACTGTGAAACCCCACCTTCCTCTCTGCTCCAATGGTGGGGGTGTTAGAACCTCCACCTAGCAGCAGGGGGGAGGAGGAGAAGAAGAGCAAAGTAAGGAAACAGAGCAGAAACTAATCACACCACCTTCCCAGACGACAGCATCTGGATTCCAGATGGAAAGAGGAAAAGCATCAACTTTGATCATCTTTAAAGTACTGACTCTTCCACACAACTGGACATTTGCACCACTAACTGACTCAGTGCGTTATGACCTAAGAATGATCAGAGAAGTCATGGGTCTGCTACCATCTTCATCAAAGGTAAGCAATTAAGGAGCCTCAGTAATGGTATTTCAGCAAAAGGGAAATAAAGTTGCTTTGCTATTGCATTTGTACTGGTCCTGAATCCAGTTGCCTCCAAACCCATGTTTTGCCTCATCCACCGTCTTCAGTATCACAGAGCTGTGGTAGCAGACTTTGGAATGGCCTCCAAACCTCCAACTGCTGGTATATACACTCATGGAGAAGGACTTGTGAAAATGGTGAGATAGGTACCCCTTGACTAGGTTGTGTTGACTCTGCCTTAGCAGACTGGAGAGGGGGAATCTCCTGCTGGCTTAAAAGAAGGAAGCTGCCATGTTGTTAGAGAGCCTGATTGCTAGGACATGAGCGCCACCTCCAGGAGCTTCTCAAGACTGCATAGCCATCCAGAAAACACAGTCCTACAACCAAAAGGAGTTTAATCCTGCCAACAGCCTGCATGAGTGTGGAGGAGGACCAGAGTCTCATATAAGACCACAACCCTGGCCAACACATTGATTTCAACATGTGTGACTCTAAGTAAAAGACCCTCCTAACCCAGTGGTTCTCAACCTTCTTAATGCCTCAAACCCTTTAATACAGTTCCTCATGTTGTGGTGACCCCCAACCATAAAATTATTTTCGTTGCTACTTCATAACTGTAATTTTGCTATTGTTATGAATCGTAATGTAAATATCTGATATGCAGGATGTATTTTCAGGGATTGCGACCCACAGGTTGAGAACCGCTGCAACCCATGCCTGGACTCCGACCCAGGGAAAGTATGAAATAATAAATATGTGTTGTTGTTGTTGTTTTTAAATAGGATTTCACTCTTTTAAAATATATATTTTTTGTTGATTTCAGAGAGGAAGGGAGAGATAGAAATATCAATGATGAGAAAAAATCATTGAATGGCTGCCTCCTGCATGCCCCATACTGGGGATCAAGCCCACAACCTGGGCATGTGCCCTAACCGGAAACAAACTGTGACCTTCTGGTTCATAGGTCAATGCCCAACCACTGAACCACACCAGCTGGGAGATAAGTGTTGTTTTAAACATCTAAGTTTGTGATATCCAGTTATACAGGTATAGAAAACTAATACAGGAGAGTTCATTCTGGAGTCTGCTTTCCAGGCTCCTGTGTAAGCTGGGCTCTAGCTGGGTTCAGTCAGTAAGAGGTACTGCAGGAAATGGAGGTGTTAGGAGAAAACAGGATATTTTCTCTGCCTCTCTGCTGCAGATGGCTTCTGGGATAATCACTGTGTTCCCATGGTGGTTCCAGCTGCCATGAGGTAAGAACTGTCTTCCACTGCCCCTCCTCTTGTTCCCCCTTCTAGGGGTTAGAGACATCAAAAACTGCTATAGGCAAGATGGAGAAGGGAAGTAGACAAGTAAGGGAGGGGGGAATAGAGAAGAAGCGCATCACACTTCACCCTGCCTGCAGGCTCCAGTGATTCCACCGCTTCTTACTGTCCTTGCTCCCTGAAGTTATCAATTTTAGGCTCACCTTACTGCCCCACATTTAGCTTCTCACTTGTTCTATACTTGGGTAACCCACTCCCATTAAAGCCCCTTTTAAAAAAATTCTAATGATTTCTGATTCCTCATTAGACCCTGACTGATAAAACATCCCATGAGTCATATGTGTCCATATGCCTATCATCTATCTATCATCTATCTATCTATCTATCTATCTATCTATCTATCTATCATCTATCTATTATCTATCTATCTATCTATCTATCTATCTATGAAAATTTTAAGTAAAAGAATGAACCAAGCAGATTCAGTGGACGGACTATCACCACTCCCAGAATGCTTTCAGGTTAGTAATAAACTTCTAAAAGAATACTGCTATTTGCATTTAGTAAAACAACATGTTGCAGGCTTTCATAGACAGATATTTGAACTAATTAGAAATCCCATCTAATCTGTGGCATCACCAATCTTTGGGTGTCCTTAGCCTTCTCTACTAGAAACTGAGTCTAGAAAGGGCGTCTGAAGAAAATTCTACCCCCTCCTTCTTCCCTATCATCTTCTCATGTCTTCAATATTGACTTGTATCACTGGCCTAAATCCACAAAGTCCAGAATTAGCAAGTATCAGAAGCAGAGATATACAAGGTATTCTAGTTATTTAACAACATATTTTATCTATAGTAAAATGAGACATTTCAGAATCCTACTGATTTGATCATGCTGGCAAATACCCCTAAGAAGTAGAAACACTTCCTCAAAGGGGTGAATTCCAGACTGTTATAAAATTTCAAATTTCTTTCCCCCTTTAGGGCATGCTACATATGACTTAAATTTACAAAAAGAAAATTTTCAGAGGAAGAGACACTCAGATGCAAAGTCTCAGTAAACCAACAGAAGTGTCAGTGCTGCACTACTCTTTTACTTAACATGTGTTATGCATTAAAAGCCAGTCCATGGCCTGGACTATGGGTGGGTGTCCATACAGCTCTCAGTGTCTCACAGAGGTAAAGCTGTTTTGTGAATGCTGACCCCATTCCTAGACTTACCAATCCCAAGATGTCCCACCCATCAGTAGCCTGATGAAAGCATTAGGCAGACAGAAGGAAAGAACTATTCAATGTGATCTAACCCTAGTGGAAGATCAGTACAGTCAACTCCTCATATGAAAGTATGCCAGGGAGAAGCATTAACACTGGTGTCAATCAGCCTCTGCCATATCCCCTGTGGGCCATGAGAGAGCAGCCTACAGGAGAAGATGTTTGTTTATAATCAACAGGCAATACAGAGCACTTGACCTCTGACCTTTGATTTTGAACTCACAATGATGCTATGGACAGAAACAAATGACAACAATGGATTCAAACATGAGCAGATTGATTCTACAGCATGTTTTTGTTGATTTTTGATGAATTCTTGTATCTGTAGGCAAGCCATGGCTGCAAATGATAAATGAATTTAGTTCTGACATGAAAGTGGTTGATATTTTCATTTACATTAATGAATAAGAGGGAAATGAAACAACAAAGAAGACATATGTTGGAATTTCACTCATTTATCAATGACATGAGTAACTTCTCTGCTGAATCAGGTAATAATTTTGAATACTAGAATTCTACCTCATTTTTGTGAAACTCAATATATTAACTACAAATATGAAACAATTTTAAATTTCATCTGTATGGTGAACATTTTATCCATCACTTAATCTTTTAACATAATAATTAACATTAATTGAACAGTTATTATAAGCCAGAAAGTATTCCAAGAACTGCATAGGTATTAAAACATTGAATCTTCTTAATAACATTATGAACTTGGTGCTATTATTATTCCAATTTTAGAGATGAAGAGATTGAATGACAGCCCGCCCTGTATGACTCAGTGGTTGAGCATTGACTTATGAACCAGGAGGTCAGAGTTCAATTCCTAGTCAGGGTGCATGCCTGGGTTGGGGGCTCAATCTCCAATAGGGGGCATGCAGGAGACAGCCAATCAATGATTCTCTCTCTCCCTCTCCTTTCCTCTCTGAAATCAATAAAAATATATTAAAAAAGAAAGAAATTGAGTGACAAAGGAATTTCCTGGTCCACCCACCCACAGTCCAACTCCCACAAAGCTTTCTCAAACTTGTCTCTTTAATATTCTTCACTTAATCTTAAGTCCAGATAATCAATAAAACAACCTCAGATGTGTGGTGCTTGCCGATTTCTCTGGTGTAAATCTTAATGTAATCCTCAGATGTTAATCACTAAGCTAGAAGCTCAATGAGGGCAAGGCAGAGCCTTATCTGCTGACTTAATGCTGCACATCAGGAGTTGGTACAGCTCATTGCACATGCATGGTAGACGCTCAAAATACACTTGTATAAAGGATGAATAAGTCCTCTCTATCTTCTCTATTCTAAAATAAATAGGAAACAAGTTCCTAACCTTTCAGTAGCTTCTTTTATTAAAATTCTTTGTTTTAGAGTTTATTGTTACTTTTTGTTCCCAGTTTGTTACTGAGATCAGGCAACCCCAACAGAGGCCTAAGGCTGCCTTCCAACACCTTCCCCTTCCTCGGTCAAGAACAGGGATGGTTGAAGGAAAAAAGTGAATCAAAAAATCCAAATTACATGTTTGCTCCTTAGTTCAGCATAAATTCCTGGTTGAACGTGGGTGACGAGAAAGGGATTACTAATCCCTTCTAAACTTGCCTTCTTCCTCTTCATATTTGTATCAGTTATAGTTTTTCTCTCCCTTTTGCCATCTCATTCCAGTCCTAAGTGAGTGCTGCCTCCTTCAGGTCTTTCCTTAAATATCACTCTGCTGTAATACAGGCCTTCCTTGGCCACTAAGTCCTTATCTCAAATCACCATGATCTCTACCCTTTTTAAAATGTTCTCTAAAACTCTCTACATATGATATATTTTATATATGTTATTTCTATAAAATTTATATATTTTTTCTCTAAAATACTCCAAATACTATATACGTTTATATGTTCATTTCCTGCCTCCTCTGCCACTCCCCCCCCCCCCCCCCCATGCAAGCTACATGACGGTAGGGATTTTTTGGGGGGGCAGGGAGGAGAGTATACTTTACTTACAGTTATATCTCTAGCTCCTCAAACAATAAATACTTGTCCAAAAAATGAGCAAATGCTTCAAGTACCTATTTTGAGCCATATATTGTGCTAGGGATGTGTAATCATCATAAAGCAGACATGATTTTTATCTTTAAAATTGATATCATCTAGGAAAGACATTAAACAAAAATTACACAACTAATTAATTATAATTCTGTTCAATTGGAAGAAAAAGTACAGGGGTATTAACTTTAAAGTCATGGAAGACACTGATTTTTAGGATGAGAGGTAAGTGGACACAAAAATGATCAAGAACAATAGCAACGGAGCCACAGCCAGGCACGCAGGGAGCACAGGAGCCCTTCCGGAACAGAGTCACTTGCTGACAAGATCCAGCCAGTCGTAAATGAATAAAATAAAACCTTTAGAAATGAAGCAGATATGGTGAAGAGCTAGCTGTTGAATCTATTTAGATAAAGAACTAAGGATAAATATAGTGGCAATTATGGTTACAGACCACATTGAATATGTTATAAATCTTGACAATATAAAAACAGTAATATAACCATAAAAATAGGAAGAGAAGGGGGAAATTGTAGGAGGAAGTGTAAGTTCTAATTTCATCATTTTTGTAGCAAGGAGTTAGCAGATTCTGTTAAAATCAAAATATGTAGTTAAAATTTTATAATGGGTTGTTTATTTTCTTGAGGTTTGAAAGGTCTGTCTATATTCTGGACACAAATCCTTTATCAGATACATGCTTTGCAAATATCCAGTTCAAGTCTGTGGCTTGTCTTTTTATGCTTTCAACAATTTCTTTTGGAGGACAGAAGTTTTACATTTTGATGAAGTCCAATTCATCACTGTAGCCTCAAGTTGTAAACAACCCAAATAACCATCAACAGCGTGTGAAAAATAAATTGTTGCATATACATACAATGGAATACTATCTTCTATATATATAAACGCCTAAGCGACCAGAGTGACCGAACAATCGAAACTACCAGAATGACCAGTCGCTATGACATGCACTGACCACCTGGGGGCAGACGCTCAACACAGGAGCTGCCCCTTGGTGGTCAGTGTGCTCCCACAGCCAACCTCCCCCAGCTGGCCAACCTCCTGTGGTCCCTTCCCCTGGCTGGTAGGCCCTGACCACGTGATCGGGGACAGGCCCCAGGCTGGGATGGGGAACCGGGGATGGGTGGTGGCGGATGTGGCCCCTTTCCCAGAGGGGCTGAGAGCCAGCTCCCTCCTGGGGCCAGCGGCCAACCTCAGACCTAGGGTCCCCATCCATGAACGAATTTTGTGCACCGGGCCTCTAGTGTAGCAATAAAAAGGAATGAATCACTGATGTACACACCAATACAGAGGTATCACAAAATAATTATGCTAAGTGAAAAATGCCAGGCAAGCCCAGCTGGTGTGGCTCAGTGGTTGAGCATCATTCATGAACTAAGAGGTCCTGGGTTTGATTCCTGGTAAGGGCACATGCCCAGGTTGTAGGCTCCATCTCTGGTGGGGTGGGGGTCGGGGGGTGTGCTGGAGGCAACTGATTAATGATTCTCTCTTATCAAGTTTCTATCTCTCCCTCTCTCTTCTTTTCTCTCTAAAATCAATAAAAACAAAAGAAGAAAAATGCCAGGCAAAAAAGAGTACATACTGCATGATTCCATTTATATTAAACTCTAGAAAATTCAAACTAATCTACATGATAGAAAACACATCCCTTTGATGGGGCAAGGTTGGCAGGGAGGGGTGAAAGAAAGGATTTGAGAAGGGACATGAAGAAACTTCTGTGGATGAAAGTATGTTCACTATCTTGAGTGTCATAATTTCATGGGTGTGGACACATGTAAAACTTACCAAATCAGACACTGTAATTGTATAATTTGTACAGTTTATATACAAGGGCACATTTTATGTGTAGCTCACTGCATGCCAATTATATCTTAATAAATGTTTATAAAACAGAATGGCTCTATTAATAATTTGAGATTTTATTAACTTTAGAGGGATTTTCTAGGAAGTAATGTTACTTATGATGAAGAAACCTTTATCTTTCAGTTTCTCCTGAGTTTCTTTTATTTTATAAGTTCAAATAAATGTAAAACTTTAACTTAAAATCTTTATATAATACAATAATATTTTAATAAAATTTTAAGCATTTATCTATCATTCTTATAAAAATATAAACAAAATACATTATATATATATATGAAATTAATTTTTAAAAAACTATATTTTGAACTTCTCTGTATCGGCTGGGTTTATTTCAAGCAGGCATTGTTTTCATAAGTAAATCTAGTTATTATGTTATTATGAAGAAAAAGGAGGGTGAGGAGAGGGATAGGAGGAGGGTCACCTGGACGGGCAGGACGAGAGTTTGATTCCAGGAGAGGCCTACAGGGAACAGCCTGCAGTAGGAGGGGCTTGGAGTGAAAACAAACACACACACAACCAAACAAACAAATAAATAAGCTCTCTCTCTCTCTCTCTCTCTCTCTCTCTCTCCCTGGAATATGAGGGAGTAGCCAGAGATGAGGTGAGGACAGAGAGAGATCTTAGTTATGTGGGACTTGGCAGGCTGCTGTAAGGATTGAGGACTTCATCCAAGCTTGAAACAGGGAAATATGATAAGATTTGTATGATACAAAGATCACTCCTTTAAAAATGTACCTAGATGGCTGCTGTTGTACAGAGGCTTAATATAGTGGGGGAAAAAATCATTTCTAGTGGAGTTAATTTAAAAATATCAGGGCTTGCTCCTGAAATGAGGTGAATTTGTTCAGTGTTACTCAACTCACCCATGCAGCCGGCACTTCTGCTGTAGCTAGCATGTGGCACTGGAGGGGAGTCTGGTCTTCGCATTCGGTTCTACCACCATCAGGAGAGTAAACAGACAAAATGGGTGTTCTCCTGTGCACTGTGAGATCAGGGTTTGCTTAGTTATGAAGAGTTCCACCAGGTCTATCCATGTCTCAAAGGCTAAGAGGTCCTTCGTTAAGTCTCCGAGGCATGAACAGACTGGCATTTCTGGTGGGGGCGGGGGGTGGGGGGAAGGGGAGATGAGAAGAGAAAAAGACATACACTTATATACATAGCCCATGGGCATAGACAATAGTGTAGTGAAGGCCTAAGGAAGGGTAGGGGCTGGGCGGGGGCAGTCGGGGGGGGGGGGGGGGGGGGGATGGGGGACATCTGTAATACTGTCAACTATAAAAATATATATTTAAAAAAGTGAGTTTTTCATTTAAGACTGGCAGAGAGGGGAAGGGAGGGAGGGAGAAGAAGAAAAGAGGAAGAAAGAAAGGGAGACAGAAGGAACGGCAAAACTAAGCATAGTTCAATGAAGCACATAATGGCGCTGAGGACAGAAATGAAAGAAAGAGAAAAAAAGGAAAGGAGGAAGGGATGGAGGGTAAGAAAAGATAAGAAACAAAACAAATGAAAAGAACCAATACCAGCAGAAGTGGTTGATCCCTTCAGGCCCTGGCCTTGCTATAATTATTTAGCTCAGTGTGTTTGGGCACCAAGTGAGTCACCCTGAAGGGCTTGGATGAGAACCGTCATTGTGACCAATTAGTTGCACTGCATTCCCTGCTCACTCAGCCACTTCCCATCACCTCCGGTCGGGCACTTCAGTTATCGGTTTGTCACCCTGAGATTATTTTCCTATAAAATGGGAGCATAGATTTTTTCTCTACGTCACAAGGCTGATTTTTAAAAATCTGTATAATTTACTTGAAGGAAGCTAGAATGTTAACATTTAAAACAGAATTCTCAATTCAGAGCTTATGATTTTGCTTTTCCTAGTTTGTAAATAAACAAAGATCGTCTAAGGGTCTACTTTTGTGTTCAAAGAGCTCTATTCAAAGTTCAAAGTTGTGGAGGAGACACGAAGCAGGTATTAAAAAGAGTTCCTTTTCATCAAAATTCACAACTTCTGGTCTTCAAATGACCATGTTACAAAATAAAAAGGCCCCATTGACTCCTTGTAGGCCGCCCCTTCCCCCCACGTCAGGCCTTCACCACACTATTGTCTGTGTCCATGGGTTATGCATATATATGCATACAAGTTCTTTGGTTGATCTCTTCCCTCACAAAAAAGGGGACATATGTAATACTTTCAACAATTAATAAATATTAAAAAAAAAAGGAAAGAAGAAAGAAAAGGCAATAAACTAATTGGAGAAAATATTATATAGCAGGTCCTCAAATAATATAATTTCATTCAGTATTATTTTGTTTTAACATTGATGAGATGTAGTAGGAATTTAACTCTTATTTATATCAACTAGCTTATAGTAAAATTGGTTTCATTATGTGTTGTTTTACTTCAAGTCACAGAACCTATCAATGATATTAAGTGAGGACTGAAAGTATATATACTAGAGGCCCAGTGCACGAAATTTGTGCACTCAGGGGAGGGGGTCCCTCAGCCTGGCCTGCGCCCTCTCACAGTCTGGAAGCCCTCGGGGGATGTCCCACTGATGGCTTAGGCCCACGCCCCTGGACACCCTTAGTGCTGCCACGGAGGCAGGAGAGGCTCCTGCCACCACCATTGTGCTTGCCAGCCGTGAGCCCAGCTTCTGGCTGAGCAGCACTCCCCCTGTGGGAGTGTACTGACCACCAGGGGGCAGCTCCTGCATTGAGCGGGATTGGGCCAAAACTGGCTCTCCAACATCCCCTGAGGGGTCCTGGATTGTGAGAGGGTGCAGGCCAGGCTGAGGGACCCCACTGGTGCACGGTCAGGGTCTGAGAGGGACACAGGAGGTTGGCCAGCTGGGGAGGGGCCGCAGGAGGGTTCCAGGGTGTGTCTGGCCTGTTTTGCTCAGTCCTGATCGGCTGGACCTCAGCAGCAAGCTAACCTATTGGTCAGAGCATCTGCCCCCTGGTGGTCAGTGCACATCATAGCAAGCAGTTGAGCGGCCTTAGCATATCATTAGCATATTATACTTTGATTGGTTAAACGGATGATGGGACGACCAGACACTTAGCATATTAGGCTTTTATTATATAGGATACAGTCATGTGCCACTTAACACTTGGAGTGGGGGAAACGAGTTAAGTCGGCTCGCGTGAATTGCGCGTACTCCGCGGGAGCCGTCTTAACTCGGTTCATATAGATTTGCGGTGGAGTGCGGGAAACGTGTAAACTCGGGCCGATTGTAACTGCGTATTACCAAATATTTGTTTGTTTGCCGTTCACAAAGATACCTACCTGTGTATGCGAACCGTTTCATACCCATTGGGGTAATAGGTATCATAAAAATCCCTGATTTTGCGCGGGAAACCTAAATAATTGCCCGCGCCATCTTATATTTTGGCGGGAAATTCACCCCACACCGGAGTGTTAACGATGGGGATACATACATTCTAAGAAATGCGTCATTATGTGATTTTGTCATTGTGTGAACAACATAGAGTCACTTACAGACAGACCCCTAGGTGGTATAGCCTACTACACACCTAGGCTATATTGTATAGCCGATTGCTCCTGGGGTACAGGCCTGTGCTGCATGTAACTACACAAAACAACACAAAATTAAATCAAGCACAAGAAAAAATGATGTAACCAAGAGATAAGTAAACAGGAGAAGTATAATGTTGCTGCTGTTTCAGCATGCTATGTTACAGCAAACTTATTTTTATAAGTAGAAAGGGTACACTCTAAAATAATAATAACATGTATAGTAAATACAAAAGCCATTAACATAGGTTGTCATTATCATAATCAAGTATTACATATCATCATTACCAAGTCTTATGTACTGTGCATATTTACATGTGCTACACTTTTACACACCTGGTAGCAAGGATTGCTTACACCAGCATCTCCACACACATGTGAATAACCAGCTACAGCGTTGCTACCGATTGGGGTTACTGGCTGGGACCTCGGATCTTCTCATGGATGCAAAAAGATTTTAAGGTCAACGAAAATGAAAAGTAAAGCAAAATGGGGTTTATTGAAGATACACTCCAAATGAGGAGCAGGCGAGAGGGAGGGAGAGAGAGGGAATGAATGGCTGGGCTGCTTCAGCTCACTGGGAAGTCAGAAAAAAGGGGGCCTTGGAGACAGGTTCAGGGGATGAGCCCCGGGAGAGCTGCCACTTCCCATTGCTCCCCTGATTGCAGTCTCTTGGGGTCTCTTAGAGGTTGGGGGATATGTGTCTGTGGGGGAACCGCACAGGAATGCTCCTTAGAGGGAGAACGCACCCTGGGTCCTCTGTCCTGAGTGTATTTATATCTCTCTCTCTTTTTAAAAAATATATTTTTATTGGTTTCAGAGTGGAAGGAAGAGGGAGAGAGAGAAAGAAACATCAATGATGAGAATCATTGAGCAGCTGCCTCCTGCACGTCCCACACTGGGTATCAAGCCTGCAACCCAGGCACATGCGCTGACCAGAAATCAAATCTTGACCTCCTGGTTCATAGGTCAACACTCAACCACTGAGACACACCAGCCTGGCTTTTTATCTCTCTTTTGCAGGTGGAGATCTTAGGGGAGGTCTCAGGGGAAGGTGTCAGTAGAATATTCATCAGCTTTCCAGGTGTGCCCTTTCAGGTTGTGGTCTCCACCGATTGGTTGGTGCCAAGGCAGGGGGTCATTAGTCAATGTAGCTGGTCCTGAGGCAGCCATGGTGACATCAGTCTGGTTTTGGTGCTTTTCTGGGCCTGGAGATGAAATACAACTGAGGCCTGGATGTTATCTTTAGGGAAGAAAAGGTCTAGGGTGTCTAAATCGCCTGACCTATGATATGAAAGATTAGGAGTCCAAACCACATGACCACTGATATGCTAGAAGAGGATAGGTTACTGGCTGGTTCCAAACCTGCTCGCTGTCAGTCTGCTGGCTGCTGGGCCAGCCACACAGAGGCAGGCTTAAGGCAATGTTGGTCTGACCCCTGTTCAGGACCCCAGGGCAGGCCCCACCCCAGCCACTCCTGTCTAACTTCCTACCTAACAATGTTATATACAGCTATGATGTCACTAGGCAGTAACACTCTAGCTCCATTATAATCTTATGGGATCACTGTTGTATATAGTCTGTCATTGACTGAAACATTGTTATGGGGTGCAATACTCTATCTATCTATCTATCTATCTATCTATCTATCTATCTATCTATCCATCCATTCATCTAATAAAGGAATATATGTAGAAAATATAAAGAACTTTTACAACTACACAAGAATGAACAACCCAATTGTATAAAACTAGATAAAGATATGAAGGGACACTTTACCAGAGATCTGTGCATGGCTAATAAGCATATGAAATGATGCTCAACATCAGTAGTCATCACCCATTTAGATATCACTCCACCCCATTAGAATGACCAAAATTAAAAAGATGTGACAATAACAAGTGTTGGCCAATATAGGGAATAACTGGAGGTGGGGATATAAAATTGTTCAACCCCTTTCAAAAACAGTTGGACAGTTTCTTATAAATATACACTTACTATGTGCCTTACCATACTACTAATGCATTTTTACCCAAGAGAAATAAAAACATATATTCACAGAAAGACTGCTTGTTTAGGCCTGATCCCACAGGATCAGGCACTCAGGCAGGCAGAGGCAGTTAGGGGTAATCAGGAAGGCAGGATCAGGCCTAAACTGGCAGTCAGACATCCCCCGAGGTGTCCCAGATTTCAAGAGGGTGCAGGCTGGGTTGAGGGACATGGATGTATAAAGCAGTTTCATTTATGGGAGCCAAAAAGGGGAAACAAACTAAATGACCATCATCAAGTGCATGAATAAACACATGCACTATCTTCAGATACCGGACACCTAACAAGCCAAAAATAAAAGTCGGGGTGGGGGGTGTGGATAAACTACTGCTACATGCAATAAGGTAGATGAATTTCAAAAGCATTATGCTGAGTGAAAGAAGTTAGAAACAATACACCATAATGCATAAGATTCAATTTATATAAAACTCTAGAAACGACAAAATAACAATAGTGGCAGAAAATAGTTTAGCGGGTCCCTATGTCGGAGGAGAAGGGGGAGCTGACTAGGAAAAGAAAAAAGAAAGGAGGACTTTTGGGGAGATGTAAAGGTCCTATATACCTTGATTGTGGTGGTGGTTACATTTGTGTATAAATTTATCAAAATGTATTGAAATGCATGCTTTAAATAGGTACATTTTATTGTATATAACATATACCTCAATAAAATTGATTTAACTTAAAAAATGAAAGAACTCTTATATCAAAACCTTGCAGTCTGAGAAGAATTGTATCCTTAGGGCACTTTATTCCAAATTACATCAGCTTGAGGGCAGGGAGAATTTTTTAGTTAGGGGAATCTTAAAGCCTGTTCTAATATTAACATACTTTCTATATTAATGTTACCATCAATCATATCTCAATCTATAAAGTGACAAAGATGCTAAGTAAATCAAGTAGCATATCAACTCCTTCACCTGACATCTTGACTATACTTTATAATGTCATCTGCCTTCAAACAAATCAAATTTTGTCCTAAGAGATACTATTCATAACATTTGTGCCATCAGTTTTACATTTATCGTGCACACTGGCTAACAGTGAGGTTTTTTAAGTTTAAGAGACTTAAGTGACATTTGAAAAATATCTGAGATAAAAAATATAGTAGATGAATGGTTTCCTTAATCAGAATAATCGCCAAGAAATTGATTATCACAGTTTATAACTGATTCCTGAGAATATTTTAAAAGTCTTGGAGTACTGTCAAAATAAATGTATTACAAATGATCATTTATATTATGAAAAGATAATTAATAATAAAAAGCACCTTTTTCATATCCCTTCTACTCAAATTATTTCCAATTACTGTCATTGATTCTTTTGCGGAATGTCTTGCCATTACTTTTTCACGACAAGTTTGAGCTCTGGGTGCTCTGGGGGAGCAAGAATTTTGCTATGTGCAGAGTGTTGGTTACAGCAAAATGACAGACTTTAGTCACCCAAGGAAGACCACATTTCCTTAGAGAATGTTCCTTGTGTGGTTTTTCCTAAAGGTACTGACTCACCCTATCAACCAACGTGGTGAAAAGATCCCCGTTGGCCCCAGGATCCGGCAGGTTGCAGTGCCAGGGATGCAGGCTTTTCACTTTCCCCTTTGTTTTTAAGGAAACCCAAGGATAGGGATGACTTGAGAGTCTCCTAGAGGTAACCACCACGTGCACCCTACCTGATGTGGGAAACAGGGTTGCTGGTCTGGCATCTCTGCTGGATCGTATTCAGTACCAGGCTGCATGCTTGCTTGAGCCACATCCATCACTTCCCTAAAATGAACCAAGTGCCTACTGTTTGCGAGGTATGGCCTCAAAATGGTGAGACAAGTTTTGTGGGTAGCCATGAATTTCTTCCACATAATTGCAACTTGTACAAAGAAACTGAACTCACAAACTTAAAAACAAAACAAAAAACACCAGGTATGTAGAGTTTCCAATCTTATTAATTTCTCATTTAGACATTCCCTCCTAAAGTGCATACAGGATATAGGCTGAGAGGAGAGGATTATGCCTCTGAGGAGTTCATTTTATATTTTCAGATATCATCATTATCCGGAAGTATTTAGTTATTGCCAAATTAAGCTTGAGCTATATCAGGTATTTCACAAAAATAATAGCACAGATGTGGTCCCTGGCTTCTAGACTCTTACTTTACAAATAGGTAAAGTATTTATAGACAGAATAAAAACTTCTAAACAATGCAGAAATAGGAAGTTTGCACATTATACACAAGTTGAAAGCACTGAGGAGGAAAGCAGTATTGGGTAGAGAATTCTGTAATCATACCAAAAGCAAGGCAATGTGAAAAGGAGGTGGTCAGGAGACCCCACCCTCCAGTGAATCATGGGATCACGCCCATGATCTTCAGAAAAGCAGTTCAATTCATGGAGTTTTCATCTCTCCATCTGTTAAATGCCATGATATGATCTGTTTAAGGACACATTGTTCTATTTGCTTATTCAACAAACACTGATTGGATTTTACCTCCACATGTTGATGCCTGTGAGTGGACCTTCAAACATACGAATAAAAGCAACATAACCCTTACCTTCAGAGGAAGTTGGTAAAATGACATCTAATAGGAGAAAACTGTATAGTTAGGATGCTCTTGACTACATGTAACAAAAGATCTAAAAAGCTGTGCCTTAAATAATAAAAATATTATCTCAAATAAAAAAGTCTCAAGATAGATTTTAGGATTGGTTAATTCCATGGCCCAGTTTCATCACGAAGGACCCAGGTGCTTTCTGTCATTCCCCTCTGACATCCTCAAAACATTGGCTTCAGTCTACTGGCTTGTCCATATTCACATACACAAATGGCTGCCACAGCTCCGGGCATCACATCCCAAGGCAACTGAGATAGAGACTTTGAGGACTAAGTAATGCATATATAAAGCATAGGTCCTGGCACATAGCAATTTCTTAATGGATGTCAGCTTTTATTATTTTTGGTATTATGTGATACTATTTTGCCCCACAGAAAACTGCTTATATTAGTCTGTTACCATAACAAAGTATCACAGATGAGGTGGCTTAAATAAACAGAACTTGTTTATCACAGTTCTGGAGGATAAAATTTGAAATCCAGTGTTAGCAGGATTGGTTCCTTGTGAAGGCAGGCTCTGTTCTAACCCGTCTCCTTGGTTTGTAGGCGTCTATCCCTTCCTTGCATCTCTTCACATTGTCCTCTCTGTTCTTGTGCCTTTCTCTTCAATGGCATTCTTTGCATAGACACCAGTCATATGGGATTAGGGGCACATCCTATTGCAGTATGACCTCATCTTAACAAACTACACCTGCAGTGACTCTATTTCCAAGTAAGTTTACATTTGGAGGTACTAGGAGAAGTTAGAACTTCAACATATGAATTTGGGGGCAAGGAAATTCAACCCATAACACTGCTCATCAATTTGCTTTAGTCCAGGTGTCTTTACTAATACTTTTAAAAAGACCTTTCCTTTTAAGAGAGAGAAAATAAGTAAGAAATGGGCCAACTGTTCAGAGGACTAGATCTTCCTTCTAAGTAGCAAACTCTCTTTCTCTTACTATGGGTGGATTTATTATGATCCACCTGGAGGTGAAAGCCATTGTGGGAAATTGTGTATAGACCTGGCGCTTTCATATATATAGAAGCAGAGGCTCGGTGCACAAAATTCGTGCACCTGGGAGGGGAAGTCCAATACCTCAGCCTGGCCTGTGCCCTCTCACAGTACAGGACCCCCATGATTGATTGCCCCAAAGAAGTAGGTCCTGCCCACCTGGCCAGGGCTCTGTGATGAATCGCCCCTAAGAGGGAGGCCCCACCCACTTGCTGCAGCCCGCTGGTCAGCGGCCTGGACCTCCTTCTCTGGGGTGATTGTGGAGCCCCTCAATTGATTGATTGATCACCCCACCAGTTGGTGGTCTTGGCCTCCCTCTGTAGGGCGATCATGGAGTGATGGTCAGGCCCCTGACCAATTGCATTGGCTGGCCTGACGCCAATAAGTGTCATAACGTGGTTGTCCAGAAGGTTGTCTAGATGGTCATTCTGCTGTTTGGCCATTTGGTCAATTTGCATATTACACTTATATTATTATAGACAAGAGGCCCAGTGCACAAAATTTGTGTGCGGGGGGTGAGAGGGTCCCTCAACCCAGCCTGCACCCTCTTGAAATCTGGGACCCCTCGGGGGATGTCTGACTGCCAGTTTAGACCTGATCCTGCCTGCCTGATTACCCCTAACTGCCTCTGTCTGCCTGATTGCCTGATCCTGTGGGATCAGGCCTAAACCAGCAGTCAGACATCCCTCTCGCAATCTGGGACCGCTGGCCCCTAACTGCCTCTGCCTGCTTGATTGCCCCTAACCACTCTGCCTGCCTGTCAGATCACCCCTAAACACTCTGCCTGCATGAACGCCCCAACCACTCACCTGCCTGTCTGATCGCCCTTAACCCCTCTGCCTGCCTAATCACCTCTAACCACTCACCTGCCTGCCTGATTACCCCTAAGTGCCTCTGCCTGCCTGATTGCCCCTAACTGCTTGCCTGCCTGCCTGATCGCCCCTAACCACTTACTGGGGGGCAGCTGGCTGGGGTGAGGGTCTGTGGTCATTCTGGTCTCTGGTCATTCTAGTTGTTCCACCATTTTGGTTGCTGGGCTCTTATTATATAGGATTATATTGTTTTCCCTGGTTTTATTCCTTTACTCTGTTCCCCTTCAACTGCATCTCACTTATTTCCTTGTCCTTTTTAAGAAAAGGAATCTCATTACAATAATTTGAATTCCTTCCAAACGGGGGAGAAAACCAATGACCAAGAGTCTGTGAAAGTGCTGCTTGTTGCCTCCTCGTTTCCTGCTGAGGCTGTCCCTGGAATTCGGCCATGGTTTATGTTGACCACAGAGCAAACAAAGCATAATACTTGTTACCAGCTTACATGTTCTCCCAGGTGCAGGGAGAGATTGTAAGCTATTAAACGTTCAGTGAGTGCTCTCAGCTGCTTGAGGGGAACACCGAGGCCATCTGCACGGTCTGTCCAGCTCTCACCTAGGGCCATGGGTTTCATTTCTGGAAAGAGACAGAAGATGAGAGGGGACTAATAGGGCCTCTCCATCCTGCTCCTCGGCAGGACAGCAGTCTCATTCGTTATGCCAACCTGAGCAGCAGTCTGTTCTCAGCACCCGCACTCACCCAGCCCCTGTCCACCTCCCTCTTCCTTCATTCTTTTCTACCAGACCTACTAGCTTTTGGGAACCAGAGCTTTTAAATGCTGTACATTTGAACCATCCAAGACAAGCTGCTTCCACTCGTGCACCTGGGCACATTCTCTGCACCCCCACCGGATGGAGAACCTGGCACTTGTCTTGCCGATGAAAATGATCAGGTTTGCTAATTGTGATTACTCACACATGCTTTATTCACAGTTAGATGTACAATTTATATCTTCAAACTTAGCTTTCAGAAAACCAAATTAAATACTTTTCCTTTCTTTTTTTTAATGCTTACCATTAATATTTTTTAAGGAGAAATGAACAAAGTTTTAGCATCTCCAACAGTGTGTTCCATGAGTTTCCTGGTGGGAGGTGATAAAGGCATTTTTTTAACTGACTAAAAATGGTTAGCCACAACACCATGGAAAATATCTCAGAATGTTTTAAAATGAAAAAACTCTGTGACATGGAAATAGCAATTTAGAGGGGGGTCCAGCGGTGGCTGGCAGCTGTGAATGGCTGATTTTAGTCTTCCCTGGGCCTCATGATTTCCACACCAATTTCCATCTACTTCAAAAAAGCAAGCCTCCTGAGGTACAGAAGGGAAAAATATGGGACCATTTATTATTTTGGACACAGATACTTCCAACTGAGGGAGGACATTAAAATGTTTCAAGAAACACAGCCTTTGAAATACAGCAATAGGTTCACATCTATTATAGACTCTTCCGTAATGTGAGCCCCTCCACCAGCGCAGAGCCCTTTTGTGACTGGGATGCTTCAGATCCCAGCCCCTGGGCACCTTTATAAATAGTGGAATTTCGCCACAGCCTTTGCTGATGTTTAACAACTGCTTGCCCCACACACAGATCTAAGCCTAAAATTATGGTTGACAACATCATTCTATAAACGTCTACATTTTAAACTTTTCTGTGGAAAAGAGGTTGGAAGTACACTGCTTTGCTATGTATTCCCAGAAGACAATTAACACCACACTTGTAAAGAGCTTTGTGTCCCTTAACAGAAGGGTTTCAGTTGATATAGATGGAAATCAAACAATGATTGAGGCTAATTAGCATGTTGGAAATAGAGGTATGATGAAGGACACTTAGTTATTATTTATTGTTACTTCAAATAATGCCGAATAAAAATGTGAATCTCATCATTCCCATTGTCAATGGTGAATTATTTTATGGTGGATTTTTCATGACCATCTTTTTGCCATGCTTCTGTTTCTCCTTAATGTTATTGTCCTAGGTTCTAGCTTTTGATGCCCATGAACCAGTCTGCTCAAGGGTTTTCACTGGAACATCCTTCTAGATCAGCGGTTCTCAACCTGTGGGTCGAGACCCCTTTGGGGGTTGAACGACCCTTTCACAGGGGTCGCCTAAGACCAGGGGTCCTCAAACTTTTTAAACAGGGGGCCAGTTCACTGTCCTTCAGACCGTTGGAGGGCCGGACTATAGTTTAAAAAAAAAAACTATGAACAAATTCCTATGCACACTGCACATATCTTATTTTGAAGTAAAAAAACAAAACGGGAACAAATACAATATTTGTATTTGCATGTGGCCCACGGGCCGTAGTTTGAGGACCCCTGCCTAAGACCATCGGAAAACACATATATAATTACATAGTTTTTGTGATTAATCACTATGCTTTAATTATATTCAATTTGTAACGATGAAATTGGGGGTCACCACAACATGAGGAACTGTATTAAAGGGTCGAGGCATTAGGAAGGTTGAGAACCACTGTTCTAGATGCTCATTTATTCTGGTCACCCCTGATTTTTCCTTTACTCAAGCTCCCCCTTACTTAGGGAGAGCTGCTTAGGGCTTGTTGTAATCTTCTCTTAGAGGAGACCGGGTGCAAAGGGCTGGAAGAGAGAGAGAGAGAGCACAGGGGCAAAGCTACAATAAGATGCTTCTGCGAGTGTCAACCAGGTTTAATGTGTAAGCCATCTTGGAACAATGAAAACGAGCAGCAACCAGAGATATGCAAAGCTAATATTTAACACTAATGCATGATACTGGATTATTGAAATTTAGGTGATACAACTTACACATATCCAGGCACACATTAGGGGCCACGTAAAACGAGCATTTTCCTTAAAAAGAAGAAATGGTCTTCTACCTCTTTGTTACTTTAGAGGGAAATCTAGTCCCAACCTGAACAGATTGGCCCAAAGAGACCTGTGGACGGTATATGTCTCTGTTAAGTTAGGTTAGATGGATTTTTACTCAAATAGAGTCTTCTGCTTCAGGCAGTTTTCAAAATGTATATGAAACCACCAGTCTCATTCCACTATACCTTGACTGCATTTAGATCTTTCTTTAGTTTTTTTTCCAACCAAGTGATCATCTTTGAAAGAGTGTTGCTCTATTTTGCTCAGATAACTAATGAAGAGGGTTTGTTTTTGCTTTTGGGAGTTGGGTCTCCTCACCAAACAAATCTCTGGGATTACACATATAAATATCCTGTTCCATTCTGTTCCAGGCAAGGGGCTTCGCCATGTGGCCTTCAAGGAAGCTGAAATTGGATCCGAATGGATCCAGGAGGTTTGGCTCATGTGCGCTGGTGGGGCTGAGGGTTCTGCTCCAGGGCAAATAATGGTACCCATGTTCTCAGGCCACTGACGCTGTTGACCTTTGGTAACTCCAAGCACTCCTGGAACATTAGACCTTGTAAGTCAGTGGTCGGCAAACTGCGGCTCGGTATTTTGTGGAAGAGCCACACTCAAGGGGCCAAAGAGCCGCATGTGGCTCATGAGCTGCAGTTTGCCGACCACTGTCCTAAGTAACTCAACTCCTCAGAGAAGAGAGAAGAGGCAGGTGTCATTCTCACTTTTCAGAGGAGGGAAGTGGGGTGCACTTAAGTGTGGTGATTACAGACAGTGTTAGCATACCTTCTGTTGCTTTTCTTCTATTCTTCCCCCTTAGCATTTTTAAACGATTCCCAAATTATACCTGGACATCCTGATTCTTGTCCTGATTTTGCTGCTAGTTGACCCTGATCTTCTTGAATTTCTGGGATGACCTGACTTCTCTGGGCATCAGTGTTCTCATATGTCCAATGCTGGGGTTGGATAAGATGATCTCCAAAAGCTGCCTGAATGAATCTTCAAGGTTCTCTTACATCATGTTTTCATACTATGATCTTTTTTTTTTTTAAAGGGGGGTATAGATAAGATGGCAGTATTTTATTTCCCAAACCTTTGATTAAACTGAATAGGGAACTGGTATCTCTCTACTTTGGTCTCCAGATATAACAGCTTAAGTTGCTAACTATATGCAAGAAAGCATTTTTTTTTTTTTTTGGAAAACATGAAAAATATAAATATGCTAAGAACTCTTTTATACTGCACACATATGATCTCTATAAAGTTGGTGATCTCTGTTCTCCTGCAGTGATAAATCATAAAGAAAAAAAAAATCAATGAGCTGCTTGCTAGGAGGGCTGTGTTAATGTCCTTGAAGAGTAAAATAGCAAAATAAAAGTTACAACAGAAATATCATTAATTGATCCAGTGTGATGATTTGGTGCCTCGTCTTGTTCTGGTTTCGTTACACAGCCCTGCGCTGATGACAGGTTGTTAAATGATGGTGCAACGGGGAACTTGTGCTAATTGATCTTTGTGGAGAAATAAAGTTTATTAGCTCCTTTGAAAGTTAGTGGTCAAAACAGCCAGATTAAATGCCACCTTCTGAGTTTTTCGTTTCCTAGAGAAACTTTCTCAGAATGGACACACCATGACTGTGGGATCAGATGACCACCATTTTGTGAAAGCTGGTGAAATAAATACTGGTTTTCTTAACTTTGGAAACCACACAGCAAAGTGGCCTGACCAAGCTCACCGCCCAGGTGCTGCCAAAGCAGTCTGTACACCTGTTCCCCCCTTCCCCAAAGCGGTCTTCTAAATGTCTACATCAGATCACATACAGTCTCTAGTTCAAGTCCTTCAATGATTCCATCGAATGAAATCCAGACTCCACCGATGGCTTATAGAGCCAAGTGTTTGTTTACTGCTGTGGTTCCGGTCCTGGGACCATAGAAGGCATGATCATTTGTTGGATGGATGACAATCTTGTGGGATCTGGTCCCTGCTCACCTCTCCTACCTCTCTTTACTCATCTCCAGCCACTCTGACCTGTTCTAGTTTGAGAAATGTCCCCAGTTCCTGGTCTGCTCAAGGCTTCAGCCTGAACTCGATTTCCCTCCTTCCTTCAGACAAAACACCATTCTCTCAGGCTTGCAGGGATGCCCTTCTATTATGTTGTCCCTTATATTATCCTTTCCTATAGCACCCACTTCTCCTCTTACAGAGGTTTATGAAATTTGTATTATATAATTATTTGTGTGACTATTAAGGTGTAGATGGTTTTTTCCATTAGACTAGACTCGTGGTTTTCAACTGGTGTCCCGCAAGAATTTTTAAAACATGCAATACCTGACTATTTAGTCAGGGGCACTGATCTCTTTTCCCTTAGATTGTCAAAACAAAAATGACAATAGGCAACACGACAATAGGAGTCTGGTGTGAATGAATCAAAATTATACCTATTTTTTTTTTGCCAAATCAGCAAAATATACATTTTTTGGTGACTGCGAAATTTTAGTGATTAGTTTATGTGTGCCATGAGATGAAAAAGGTTGAAAATCGCTGGACTAAACTATAAAATTCCCTGGGGCAGGGATTGTATCTGCTTTGTTTAAAACTGCATACTCTGTAATTAGTAGTGTCCATCTATACCGCATGCTCAACAAATATTTTAGAGAAACCATTGGCATTCTAAAATTAAATGTATCTATTTATTCTAAATATTTATACATGTAGATACTTTCTAAAAAGGGCAATGAAAAATGTGTCCCCAATTCCCATCCCCAGAGGCAACCTCTGCTTCATTACCTGTGTCCTGCCAGAGATGCTCTGTGAGAATTAGCACATATTCCACACGTACCCAAGTGTTCTCTGATGAACGAGTTAATGAATCACCTCTATTAGCACAAAACCATTGTGAAAGTTTTCCAGGGGGCAGCTAGATGAGAGTTTTTAATTCTGTGCACAAAACTGTATAAATTAAGTCTTACCTAGGCAACAAAGAAAAAAATATATAATTTGGCAGCACAGAAAACATCCTTTTCATATCGATTCTTTTCGTCTTTGTTTACAGTTCTGGGCCAGAAAATAAGCATGAATACAGACTGTCAACCAACACCTATAAAGAAATGAGATTTCTTTAATGAGGTAACCAAAAGGGTCTCTTTCCTCAAAAGAGAGAATTCCATTTTTAGACATTTCTGCAGGCAAAGAAGCTACCTGATAAAACAGGAATCACTCGGGTTCTTAATTGGGGAACTGGACGCACAGCCGGAAATGGGGTGCAGCATCTCCCTAGGACAGTCCTGGGGTCCCAGTCTAGGCTCACAGGCGGGAGCCTAGAAAGTGGACCACACCTCCTCTGGGTCAGCCTCCAGCACGATGAAAACCGCAGATGCCCTGCTTGCTCTGGCTTCTGTCTGATGAGAGGGGCAATCAAGGCTGGCCTCTCCCAGGGGGCAGCCATGTCAGTTCTGTGCTGGTTCTAGTGCCCGTGTTCCTTTCCTAGGGCCCGTGTAACTAAGTCCCACCAACTTGGTGCTTAAACTAAAAATATATTATCTCACAGTTCCATAGGTGAGAAGTCCAGAATCAAGGCGTCAGCAGGGCCGTGCCCCCTCTGAAGGCTTTGGGAAGCATCCTTCCTTGCCTTTTCCAGCTTTGATGTTGCCGGCAATCCTTGCACCTGTATCACTCCAGCTCCTGCCTCTGGTCACCTGGCCACGTTTCCCAAGTATGCCCCCCCCCCCCCGGGTTATCACATGGCCTTCTTTAGGGACAAAAGTTATTGGATTTAGGACCACCTTATCCAGTATGACCTCATCTTAACTAATATATCTGCAAAGACTCTATTTCCAAATAAGGTCATTCTGAAGATCCAGGGGGGCATGAATCTTTGTGGGGGGGCACTATTCAACCCAGCCTAGTACCAAAGGCAGGCGACTTGTGACCAAGGCAAGCCAAAGCCAGGGCCCCTCTGAACACCTCCACTAACACGGATGGCTCCTCCGACTGCAGCTCCCTCCCAGCCCTTGGGACCCCAGGCATCTTCGTGTGTCTTCCACGCATCTGCAATTCAAACCACCTCTCTCCTACTGTTTACTTTTAGATCAAAAGTGGTTTCTATTGCCTTTCACCAAAACCCTCTCCACTGCTGATGCTAACCACACAACCGCCACAAAGCTGCAGCCCACACGAGTTTAAATTGGCTAGGCAATCTGGAGCCCAGACAGCGCCTCTGGGCAGGGCCTTCTGTAATGGGAGCCTCTGTCTCATGGCTGTGGTGTGATTGAAGTGGTTGCACAGTGACAAATACAGCAGCCCACACAGGCAGCAAGACCAGCCGCCTGGCGTGGCAGGGATATTTTGGGTGGTGCTCCGGGGGAGTTATGAATGGATGGACTGCTTCCAGCTGTAGCCAGTGGAAGCTGCTTTCCTCTTGGGCAGGAACCAGCCAGTGGTGCTGACCACACCTTTTCACAGAAAATGCCAATCTCAGAGCATGCAGGGCAGAAGCATCAAGAACCGGTGCCTCCAGGACGGACCAGGCTGGTTCTGTGAATGTGGAGGCGGGGATGCTCTCTGGTGTGGGAGAGCAGGCCTCGACCCCAGGCAGCCGTGTGTGCTGTCAGCTGTGGAACCAACAGCTTGTTCAGTTCTTACACGAGGAGCTGACGCATTCCGTAAGTAGCAGGTGATGAGCAATTTTCCTAATTAGAGACCTTTCCTGATAACACTACGTTCTTACCCAATCCTGTTTTCTTAGCTCACTCCTGATTCCTGAGCCTGCAAACTTATTAGACATACTGCCCCATTCTTCAGGTCTCCTCATATCCCTAATTAGACATGGCCTATCGATTTATAAAATATGCATCGATGCTTAGATAAAATAGCAACAAGACATTTGACTTATCCAGTGGAAATGGCATCCATACATCCAATGATATTTAGATGTCTAATATGCTCTGAATATTATAGGTGACACTTTATTCAAACCTCTAAAATGTCAAACTTTCACCTTTTTGGTTCTCTTGTAATGAATTAATTGTTGCATATTTAATTATTTAAAAGCCGCCCTAAATAACTAGAGAGTTCTTGTGTAGCAGCTTGAACTAGAAGTGCCTTGTACCCAGTTTACTTTTTATGAGTCTAGAGAAAGGGCCCAAATGTAAAACCCAAAGTGCTCTGTCAGTGTGAGTTAATTGCAAGAGAACCTTCACCAAAATACACTCTGAGAAATGATGTTTAAACATGGCAGGGCCAGCAGCCAAAGTACTACTGGCTTCTGTTCTACCCAGATATACTGTGACCTCAAATTAGGCATTAGTCATTCATGTATATCTCTCTCCATCTAGAATATGGTCATAAGATCATACTACATATGATATATATACAAACCGTAAAGACTCAACAAAAACTATTAGATCTAATAAATGGATTCGGTAAAATTGCAGGATACAAATTAACATGTAAAATCAGTAGCATTTTTATACAGTAACAATTAATTATCTGAACAAATAAAGTGAAAAAAATCTAATTTACAATAGCATTAAAAAACAATAATATACTTAAGGCATAAATATAACCAAAAAAATAGATGATCTCTATCCTAAAAATTATAAGACACCGATGAAAGAAATTGAAATAGACAAAAATAAGTAGAAAGTTTTCCTAGGATTGGAAGATTATTTTTTAAATGTCCATACCACCTGAAGATATCCTATCTAATAAAAGAGAAACATGATAATTAGCCGTACCTCCGCTACCCTTACCATTGGCTAATCAGGGCAATATGCAAATTAACTGCCAGCCAAGATGGCGGCCGGCAGCCAGGCAGCTTGAAGCGAACATGAGGCTTGCTTGCTTCAATGACGGAGGAAGCCAACGTTCCCCGCCTGCCACTGCCGGCCTCCGAGCTTGCAGTTTGAAACATTGTTACAAATATAGAAGCTAAACAAAACCCCAGAAACCTGCTTTCAGCCAGCCGGGATCTCAGAGCTGGAGTTGAAACAGTGTTTCGATTATAGAACCCAAACAAACCAGATACCTGCTTTCAGCAGCCAAGGCCTCAGAGCTGGAGCCAAGCCTCAGAGCTAAAGCTGGCCCAGAATAAAAAAAAAAAAGAAAAAAAGGAGCGGTTGGAAGCTTCAGTCACCCGCCAGCCTGAAAACAGCCCTCAGCCCCTCACCCAGGCTGGCCAGGCACCCAAGTGGGACCCCCACCCTGATCCAGGACACCCTTCAGGGCAAACCAGCCGGCCCCCACCCGTGCACCAGGCCTCTATCCTATATAGTAAAAGGGTAACATGCCTCCCAGCACCGGGATCAGGGGAGCCGCGAGGCCTCCCGGCACCGGGATCAGCGTGATGGGGCAGCGCCCAAACCCCCTGATCGCCCTGTGGCTCTGTGTGTGACAGGGGGCGGGGCCACAAACTCCCTATCTGCCCTGCTCTGTTCGTGACAGGGGAAGGCACCCCAACCCCCTGATCAGCCCTGCTCTGTGCCTGATAGGGGGGAGCTCCCCAACCACCTGATCACCCTGCGGCTCTGTGTGTGACAGGGTGCGGCGCCCCAACCCCCCCCCCCCCCCACGGGACCTGCTCTGTGTGTGACAGGGTAGAGCCATAACCTCCCCTTCGGCCCTGCCCTGAGTGTGACAGGATGCAGCGTCCCAACCCCCTGGTCCGCCCTGCTCTGTGTGTGACAGGGGGCGGTGCCCCAACTCCCCTATGGGCCCTACTGTGCGTGACAGGGGGGAGCTCCCCAACCCCTTGATTGACCCTGCTCTGTGCGTGACAGGGTACGGAGCCCCAACCCCCCTGATGGGCCCTGCTCTGTGAGTGACGGGGCAGTGCCCCAACCCCCTGATTGGCCCTGCTCTGTGCGTGACAGGGGGTGGCGCCGCAACCTCCCCATCGACCCTGCCTTGAGTGTGACAGGGGGCGGTGCCCCAACCCCCCAATCGGCCCTACCCTGAGCGTGACTGAGGGTGGCATCGCAACCTCCCGATCCACCCTGCTCTGTGCATGACAGGGGGTGGTGCCCCAATTCCCCCATCGGCCCTGCTCTGAGCCCGACCAGGGGCTGCACCTAGGGATTGGGCCTGCCCTCTGCCACCTGGGAGCAGGCCTAAGCCAGCAGGTCGTTATCTCCCGAAGGGTCCCAGACTGTGAGAGGGCACAGGCTGGGCTGAGGGACCCCCCTCACCCACCCCCCCTCCCGCCGAGTGCACAAAATTTTGTGCACCGGGCCTCTAGTATATATATATAGTTTCAATGCAATCCATATCAAAATTCTAGTGACATTTTTTACAGAAGTAGAAAAAGCAATTATAAAATTTTATAATTAACCACAAAAGACCCTGAATATCCAAAGCTATTTCAAGAGGGAGGCATTGGACTTCCTGATTTCAAGCTATATAATAAAACTATAGTAATCAAATGGTATAGTACTAACAAAAAAAGACATATAGACCAATGGAACAGAATCAAGAGCCCAGAAATAAATCCATGCATATATGTTCAACTAATATTTGACAAGGAAGCCAATAATACTCAATGAAAACAACACAGTGTCTTCAACAAATGGTGCTTGGAAAATTGGATATTCACATGTTAAAGAATAAAACTAAACTATCTTACACTCACAAAATTAACTTGAAATGGATTAAAGACTTAAATGTAAGATCAGAAACCACAAAACTCCCAGAAGAGATAGGAAAAAAGCTCCTTGACATAGTTCTTGGCAATGATTTTTTTTTTTTTGATGACACCTAAAACACAAGCAACAAAACACAAAAAATACACAAGTGGGCCTGGCTGGTGTGGCTCAGTGGTTAAGTGTAGACACAGGAACCAAAAGGTAGCTGGTTCGATTCCCGGTCACGGCACATGACCGGGGTTGCGGTCTTGATCCCCAGTAGGGGGTGTGCAAGAGGCAGCCGATCGATGATGTTCTTCTCTCATTGATATTTCTATCTCTCTATCCATCTCCCTTCCTCTCTCTCTAAAAATCAATAAAAAATATATTAAAAAAAGAAAAAGATGACTCTCTTATTAAAAGAAAATACATAAATGGAACTATACCAAACTAAAAAGCTTTTGCACAGCTTAAGAAACAATCAACAAAATGAAAAACAGTCTATGGAATGGGAAAAATATTTGCAGACCATATATCTGATAAGGAGTTAAGAGCCAAAATATACAAAGAAATCATATAACTCTACATCAACAAAACAAATAATCCAAATGTAAAAATTGGCCAAACTCTGAATGGATATATTTCCAAAGAGGATATATGAATGGCCAACAGACACAGGAAAAAGTGCTCAACATCACTAATCATCAGAGAAATGCACATCAAAACCACAATGAGATATCACCTCAGGCCTGCTAGAATGGCTACCATAAAAAAACCCCCAAGAGATATAAGTGCTGGTGAGGATGTGGAGATAAAGGAACCCTTGTGCACTGTTGATGAAAATGTAAATTGGTGTAGGCAATACGGAAAACAGTTTAGAGGTTTCACAAAAAAATTAAAGATAGAAGTACCACATGATCCAGCAATTCCATTTCTGGAAATACATCTGAAGAAGCAGAAAACTCTGTGTTGAATATATATTTGCATTTCCATGTTTATAGCAGCATTGTTTACAGTAGCCAAGACATGGAAACAAACTAAGTGTCAATCAACAGACAAATGGGTCAAGAAGTTGTGGTACATTTCATATACAATGAAATATTATTCAGCCACCAAAAATGAAGAAATCCTACCATTTGTGACAACGTGGATGTACCTTGAAGGCATTATGCTAAGAGTGAAATCAGTCAGATGCAGAAAGACAAACACAGTATGATCTCACTTATTTGTGGAATCTAAAAAATAAAATACCTCAAAAACTAACTCATAGAAAAACAGATAAGATTTGTGGTTACAAGAGGTAGGGGGTGGGAAGTGAGAGATGCCAGTGATCAAAAAGTCAAACTTCCAGTTACAAATAAGTACTAGGGATGTAATGTACAACATAATGACTACAGTTAACAGTGCTGTTCAGTATACTTGAAAGTGGAGAGGCCAACCCAAAAACACTGCCACCCAGAGGCTGAGCCACAAACTGACTCTTAGGGGAATACAAATTAAGGCAGACTGGATCACAAATACGGCCTGCTTTAAAATCAGGACTGTGATTTACAACACGGAGGAACAGTGTAATGCAGGCAAATTCAACACTCTCCTAAATACCTGGCAGGACTAAGGCGAACCAGGCTGAAGAGTAGAAGAACCAAAAGACCATCACTACTGCAAATTTTTTCTTTTTCTTTTTCTTTTTAATTTTTTCACCTTTTTACTAAGAAACCAATTTTTTTTCTCTTTTTCTTCTTTTTCCATCACCTGATTTTACCCTTTCAATTACCACATTTTTATTTTTAACCAGTATTATTACTGCTACCATTTTACCATTTTTTAAAGTGCCATTTTATTTTCTCTTTATTTTTTTTTGGGATTAGTGTTCTCCATTCTATTTTCATCGTTCCTTTAGCATTAATTTTCCCTATCTCAATTTCACCTCTTTGCTAAAACCCTCTTCCTTACTTTTCCCCTTTTGGTGTCCTGTTTCTCTTACCCTATTCCTGCTCCAGACTTTCCCAATTCCCTCTTTTTACCCCCTGTCTAATTCCACCCTACTTATATATCCTATTTCCAATCTACTGCTCTAAATCCTTATACACCTATTCTTTATCCTTCTTCACTTTCCAAACATTTTTTTCTCTCTTATCTTTCTATTGTTTTCTTGATTGTTGAATATATTGGGCTTTTTTTTTTTTTTTTATTTGTTTGTTTGTTTTGTTTTGTGTTTTTCTTCTTTTTTAGGACTGGTTGTGAGGTTGTTTTTCTTTTTCTTTTTCTTTTTTTTTTTTTTCTGCTGGTTTTTCCCTTCCCTCCCCCACCCCACCCCGGTTATTTTTGTGCTTCTGTTTTCCCTTACCCCTCTGGATATTATTGGTGGTTTGTAGTTTGCATTCATCTCCAGGGATCTGTTGCTGGAATTTGTTGAGATTAGTGGCAGTTCTATTGGAGTTTGCTCCTCATACCAATAGTCTCTTCCCCGCTTCTACTTCATTCTCTTTTTTCGCTCTCTTTTTTTCCCCCCTCTTTTTTCCCAATTCTATTTTTGCACTCCTTTTTTGTTTGTTTTTTTCTTATTTTTCTTTTCTGTTCTCTCTTTTATCTTCTTCTCTTCTTTCTCCCTTATCCCCTAATTCTCTTAATTCGGGTGGTCACCTTTATTTGGGGTTATTAATATTGTGAATATACTTGTGTTCAGTGCCTGGTACGTTGTGCCTTGCCCTGTTGTATTTTGTGCCTTTAAATCAACGCAGCAGATCCAAGCAACAGCAGCCCCCTGATCACCGCAGCCTCCTGATCACCACAGCCTCCTGATCACCACACCCTCTGTCTGTGGAACAGCAGCTGTACGTGAAGCCTCCCCCCACCAGCCAGAAGAGCCAACACAGCTGTGAACAACACCCACCAGAGGAGCTGCTGCCAACTGGAAAGCAGCTGCTACCGCAACCGTCTGAGCAGCAACCACAACCCAAGGAGCCCCTGCTACCCAGGGAGCAGCCACTGAACATCTCAACATCTACATATGTCAGCGAGATCAAACATGGGTAGGCAAAGAAACCCCCAAAGGAAAGAAAAGGAGGACTCGCCAGAAAAGCAGCTAAGTGAGACAGAGATATGCAACATGACGGAAAAAGAATTCAGAATAAGGTTCCTAGAGTACATGCACCAGATGTTCAAGAAGCAAGAAGAAACAGATAAAAACTCAACTACTTATGCAAGAAGCTAGAAGAAACAGATGAAAAAATCAACAACTTAAGTAAGTCCCAAGAAGAAATGAAGAGTGACATAGCTTCAATAAAAAACTCCATTGAAAGTATCAACAGTAGACTGGGAGAAGCGGAGGACCGAATTAGTGAATTAGAAGACAAGGAAGCAAAACACACTCAAACTGTACGGCAAATGGAGAAAAAAATTAAAAGACAGGAGGAGAGCCTAAAGGGAGCTTTGGGACAACATGAAACGAAACAACATACGAATAATAGGGGTGCCAGAACAACAGAAAGATGAACATGGATTAGAAAACCTATTCGAAGAAATAATATCAGAAAACTTCCCTGAGGTGGGGAAGAAAAAAGTCACACAAGCCCAGAGAGTCCCAAACAAGGTGAACCCGAAAAGACCCACACCAAGACACATCATAATTACCATGGCAAATGTTCAGGATAAAGAGAGAATCTTACAGGCTGCAAGAGAGAGACGGAAAGTAACATACAAGGGATCTCCCATTAGATTATCAAATGATTTCTCAACAGAAACACATCAGGCCAGAAAAGAATGGACGGAAATCTACAAAGTGATGCAAAGCAAAGGACTGAATCCAAGAATACTCTATCCAGCAAGGCTATCATTCAAAATTGAAGGGGAAATAAGAAGCTTCACAGACAAAAAAGGGCTAAGGGAGTTTATCACCACCAAGCCAGCCATGCAAGAAATGCTAAAGGGACTGGTGTAAAAAGAAGAAATATCAATCTCAGAAAGAAAACAGCCACACACACACACACAAAAAAAGAAATGGCTACAAACAAGTACCTTTCAATAATACCTTTAAATGTAAATGGACTAAATGCTCCAACCAAAAGACATCGAGTGGCTGAATGGATAAAAAAACATGACCCATACATCTGCTGTCTACAAGAGACCCACCTCATTAGAAGGGACTCACACAGACTGAAAGTGAAGGGATGGAAAAATATCTTTCACGCAAATGGAAAGGAAAAGAAAGCTGGGGTAGCAATACTTATATCGGACAAAATACATCTCAAAGTGAAGGCCATAACCAGAGATAAGGAAGGCCACTTCATAATACTAAAGGGATCAATACAACAAGAAGATATAACCCTGGTAAACATATATGCACCCAATGCAGGAGCACCCACATACATAAGAAAACTTCTGGAAGATATCAGGGGAGAGATCGACAACAATACAATCATAGTAGGGGACTTTAATACACCACTGACATCACTGGATAAATCCGCTAGACAAAAACTCAGCAAAGAAACAGCAATCCTAAATGACTCACTAGATCAGATGGACTTAATTGACATCTTCAGAACACTTCACCCCACAGCTGCGGAATATACATTCCTCTCAGGTGCTCATGGGACATATTCAAAAATAGACCACATATTGGGTCACAAGCAAAGTCTCCACAAATTCAAGAAGATTGAAATCATAAAAAGCTTCTTCGCAGACCACGATGGCATAATGTTAGAAATAAACTACAATAAAAACAACCCAAAATACTCAAACACTTGGAAGCTGAATAGCATGTTATTAAATATTGATTGGGTTACCGATGACATCAAAGAAGAAATCAAAAACATCCTGGGCACTAATGACAATGAAAACACAACAATCCAAAACCTCTGGGACACAATGAAAGCAGTCCTGAGAGGAAAGTTTATAGCTCTACAGGCCTATCTCAAAAAACAAGAAAAAATGGTAGTCAATCATCTAACTCTACAACTCAAAGAATTAGAAAGAGAGCAACAAGAAAACCCCAGAGTGAGCAGAAGGAAGGAGATAATAAAGATTAGAGCAGAAATCAATGAAATAGAGACCAAAAAAACAATACAGAAAATCAATGAAACCAAGAGCTGGTTCTTTGAAAGGATAAACAAGATTGACAAACCCCTAGCCAGGCTCACCAAGAAGCAAAGAGAGAGGTCCCAAATAAACCAAATCAGAAATGATAGAGGCGAAATAACAACAGACCCCACAGAAATACAAATGATTGTTAAACAATACTACGGGCAACTCTACTCCAACAAACTAGACAACCTGGAGGAAATGGACAAATTCCTAGAAAAATACAACATTCCAAAACTCAATCAGGAAGAATCTAAAAACCTCAATAGGCCAATAACTATGGAAGAAATTGAAGCAGTCATCAGAAAGCTTCCAGCAAACAAAAGCCCAGGGCCAGACGGCTTCACAGGGGAGTTCTACCAAACATTCAAGGAAGAACTAAAACCTACCCTCCTCAGACTACTACAAAAAATTCAAGAGGAAGGAACGCTTCCAAGCTCATTCTATGAAGCCAGCATCACCCTAATACCAAAACCAGGTAAAGACATCACAATGAAAGAGAATTACAGGCCAATATCCCTCATGAACATAGATGCCAAAATCCTCAACAAAATCTTAGCAAATCGGATCCAGCAGTACATCAGAAGGATCATACTCCATGACCAAGTAGGATTTATCCCAGAGATGCAAGGATGGTACAACATCCGTAAATCAATAAATGTGATACATCACATAAACAAATTGAAAGAAAAAAACCACATGGTCATATCAATTGATGCAGAAAAAGCATTCGACAAAATCCAACACCCATTTTTGATAAAAACTCTCAGAAAGGTGGGAATAGAAGGATCATACCTCAACATAAGAAAAGCCATATATGACAGGCCCACAGCCAACATCATACTCAATGGACAAAAACTAACACCATTTCCCCTAAGAACAGGAACAAGACAGGGATGCCCACTCTCACCACTCCTGTTCAACATAGTACTGGAAGTATTAGCCATTGCAATTAGGCAAGAAGAAGAAATAAAAGGCATCCAAATTGGAAAAGAGGAAGTAAAACTGTCCTTATTTGCAGATGACATGATATTATACATACAAAACCCTAGAGACTCCATCAAAAAGCTACTAGACTTAATACATGAATTTGGCAATGTAGCAGGATACAAAATTAACCCCAAGAAATCTGAGGCATTTCTATACACCAATAGTGAACTTTCAGAAAGGGAGATCAGAAAAACAATCCCATTTACCATCGCACCAAAAAAATTAAGATACCTAGGAATAAACTTAACTAAAGAGGTTAAAGACCTCTACTCAGAAAACTACAGGACGTTGAAAAAAGAGATAGAGGAAGACATAAACAGATGGAAGAACATACCATGTTCTTGGATTGGTAGAATCAACATCATTAAAATGTCCATACTACCCAAAGCAATCTATACATTCAACGCACTTCCCATTAAAATACCAATGGCCTTCTTCAAAGATCTAGAACGAACTCTCCAAAAATTCATCTGGAATAAAAAAAGACCCCGAATAGCTGCAGCGATCCTGAGAAAGAACAAAGTAGGTGGGATCTCAATGCCAGATATCAAGCTGTATTACAAAGCCACTGTTCTCAAAACTGCCTGGTACTGGCACAAGAACAGACATATAGATCAGTGGAATAGAATAGAGAGTCCAGAAATTAGCCCGAACCAATATGCTCAACTAATTTTTGACAAAGGAGGCATGAACATACAATGGAGCCAAGATAGTCTCTTCAATAAATGGTGTTGGGAAAATTGGACAGACATATGCAAGAAAATGAAACTAGACCACCAACTTACACCATACACAGGAATAAACTCAAAATGGATAAAGGACTTAAATGTACGACAGGAAACCATAAAAATTCTAGAAGAATACAAAGGCAACAAAATCTCAGACATATGCCAAAACAATTTCTTCACTGATACAGCTCCTAGGGCAGTTGAAACTAAAGAGAAAATGAACAAATGGGACTACATCAAAATAAAAAGCTTCTGCACAGCAAAAGAAACCATCAACAAAACAACAAGAAAACCCACCTCGTGGGAAAACATATTTGCCAACGTCATATCTGATAAGGGCTTAATCTCCAAAATTTATAGGGAACTCATACAACTTAACAAAAGGAAGATAAACAATCCAATCAAAAAATGGGCAAAGGATCTAAATAGACACCTTTCCAAAGAGGACATTCAGAAAGCCAAGAGACATATGAAAACATGCTCAAAGTCACTAATCATCCGAGAGATGCAAATCAAAACAACAATGAGGTACCATCTCACACCTGTCAGAATGGCCATCATCAACAAATCAACAAACGACAAGTGCTGGAGAGGATGCGGAGAAAAAGGAACACTTGTGCACTGCTGGTGGGAATGCAGACTGGTGCAGCCACTATGGAAGGCAGTATGGAGGTTCCTCAAAAAATTGGAAATGGAACTCCCATTTGACCCTGTGATCCCACTTCTAGGAATATATCCCAAGAAACCAGAAACACCAATCAGAAAGGATATATGCACCCAAATGTTCATAGCAGCACAATTCACCATAGCTAAGATCTGGAAACAGCCTAAGTGCCCATCAGTAGATGAATGGATTAGAAAACTGTGGTACATCTACACGATGGAATACTATGCTGCTGTTAAAAAGAAGGAACTCCTACCATTTGCAACATCATGGATGGAACTGGAGAGCATTATGCTAAGTGAAACAAGCCAGTCAATGAAGGAAAAATACCACATGATCTCACTCATTCATGGATAATAAAGACCATTACAAACTTTTGAACAATAATAGATACAGAGGCAGAGCTGCCTCAAACTGATTGTCAAACTGCAGTGGGAAGGCCAGAGAGAGTTGGGGGGCAGGAGGGAGGGGAGTAAGAGATCAACCGAAGGACTTGTATGCATGCATATAAGCATAACTAATGGACATAAGACACTGGGGGGTAAGGGAGGGTAGGGGTTTGTCAAGGGTGGGGGGGAAAAAAGGACACTTATGTAATACCCTTTGTAATACTTTAAGCGAAAAAAAAAAAAAAAAGAAAGTGAAAAGAGTAACAGTTATCATAAAGAAAAAACATTTTTTTCTTTTTTTATATCTGTATGAGATCATGTATGTTAAGTACACTTATTGTGGAATCAATATCTGTGTCAAGTAATTATGATATACACCTTAAACTTACACAGTGTATGTCAATTATATCTCAATAAAATCAAGGGGGTTTTGGAAAAGCTACCTTTTAAACTGTGGGTCTTTTGTTAATCTAGCTATTGAGTCATTAGAGCAAGTATGAAAAGATGTGGGAACCAACTTTAGTGACAAAAGAAAACAGAAAACCATCCTGAGATTTTATATTATGCTTTGAATTTAAATATAAAATTATGTTTTCTGGATTGTGTAATATACCAATTTTATTTTTAAAAATATGCATTTAATACTTTAAAAATATACATGCTCATTATAGAAAATTTAAAGAACACAATAAGTATAAAAATAACATTTAAAAAATCTTAAAAGTGCCACACAGAGATAATTTATCAGCCATAAAATTCCAGTCTCTTTCTATTTAATTTTTCTGCACAAAAATATTACAAATACAATTTCTTTTTTACACAACCGGGGATATAGTTTTATAAATCATGTTTTATTTAACTGGATGATATAACTATTGTTCTTTGTCCTTAGATATTGTTCAATGATTTTCAATGTCTTCATAAAAGTTTACCATGTAGATACACCACAATTAACCCTTTTTCCATTGATTGAGCATTTGGCTTTTCTCCGTTTCCATTTGTATATGCAGTGTTATAGGGCATTTTCCAAACATAGTTCTGTATGTGCATCTCTGATAATTTCCTCAGGATAAGTTCCTAGAAATAAAAATTCTAAAGTTTTGCTACTTATTACAAGACAAGGATGCCCACTATCACCACTTCTATTCAGCATAGTATTGGAAGTCCTAGCCACAGCAATCATATGAGACAAAGAAATAAAAGGCATCCAAACTGGAAAAAAAGAAGTAAAACTTTCATTATTTGCAGGTGACATAATACTATATATAGAAAACCCCAAATACTCCACCAAAAAACTATTAGAACTAATATATGACTTCAGTAAAGTTGCAATATACAGACTCAATGTACAGAATGCTGTTGCTTTTCTATACACCAATAGTGAACAATCAGAAGAAGAAATTAAGAAAACAATTCCATTCACAACTGCATCAAAAAGAATACCTAGAATGAATTTAACTAAAAAGTTGATAGATTGAAAAATAAAAGACACCAAAGAAAGAAACTAAACAAGATACAAATAAATGTTCATAGATTAGAATTAATAAAGGTACGATGTCTATACCTAAAATAACATACAGATTCAATGCAATCTCTAAGATACCGATAGCATTCTTCTTAGATTTAGAACAAATCCTAAAATTCATATAGAACCCCAAAGACCCTGGATAGCCAAAGAAATATTGAGAAAGAATAAAGTTGAAGGTAGCATGCTCCCTGATATCAAACTACACTACAAAGCTAGAGTATGGTACTGGCATACACACACACACACACACACACACACACACACGAAATAGAATGAAGAACCCAGAAATAAATCCTCACTTTATGTCAATTAGTCTATGACAAAGGAGGTAAGGATACACCATGGGGTAAAGACGGTCTCTTCAATTTGTGTTGGCAAAACTAGACAAGTACGCAAGAAAATGAAATTGGACCACTTTCTTACACAAAAATATACCCCCCCCAAATGGATCAGAGACTTAAATTAAGACCCCAAAACCATAAAACTACTATCCAAAAACATAGGCTGTAAATTCCTTGACATTGATTTTAGTAATGTCTTTTTGGATATATCTCCTTGGGCAAGAGAAACACAAGAAAAAAATAAACAAATGGGACTACATCAAACTAAAAAAAGTTGCACAGCAAAGGAATCCATCAAAAAAAATGAAAAGACAACCTACTGAATGGGAGAAGATATTTGCAAATGATATATCTGATAAAAGGTTAACATACAAAATACATAAGAAACTCATACAGCTTAACACCAAAATAATCTGATTATAAATGGTCAGAGGACCTGAATAGACATTTCTCTGAAGAGGACATATAGCTGGCTAAAAGACTTATATAAAAGATGCTCAACATCACTAATCATCATGGAAATGCAAACTGGAACCACAATTAGCTATCAAATTACACCTATCAGAATGGTTATCATCAATAAATCAAATAAAAAGTTCTGACAAGGGACAAGAAGAGATAAACCAAAGAACTTATACACTTAGATGTATAGCCCATGGATACAGGCAATAGGTTAGTGAAGACCTGAGGAGATGAGTATGGCCTGGGAGGAGGAGGGGGAAATGGGAGATATCTATAATACTATCAACAATAAAAAATATATTTAAAAAAAGTACTGACAAGGATGTGAAGGGAATCTTTATACACTGTTGGTGGAATTGTAAATTGGTACAGCCACTATGGAAAGCAGTATGAAGGATCCTCAAAAATTTAAAAATACAGCTGCTATATGATCTACCAATTCCACTTCTGGGCATTTATCCAAAGAAAACAAAAACACTAATTCAAAAAGATATTTGCATCTCTATGTTCATTGCAACATCATTTACAAAATAGCCAAGAGATGAAAGCAAACTAGATCAACAGATAAATAAAAATGTGGTATAAATATACATTGGAATATTATACAGCAACTAGAGGCCCAGTGTATGAAATTTGTGCATGGGGGGGGGGGGGGTCCCTCAGCCTGGCCTGCACCCTCTCCAATCTGGGACATCCCTCTCGCAATCCAGGACCACTGGCTCCTCACCACTCACCTGCCTGCCTGCCTGATCGCCCCTAACCCCTCTGTTTGCTGGCCCGATCGCCCCTAACCACCCTCCCCTGCCAGCCTGATCGCCCCTAATCACCTCTGCCTCAGCCCCTGACACCGTGGCTTAGTCCAGAAGGAGGATCGGACGACCAGAATATGTCCGCTCGACCTGGTCTAATTAGCATATTACCCTTTTATTAGTATAGATAAAAAGAATGAAATTTTGCCATTTGCAATAACATGGATGGACCTAGAGGGTATTATGCTAAGTGAAATAAGTCAGAGAGAGAAAAAAATTTGTATTATTCCACTTATAAGTCAAATCTAAAAATAAATTAACAAAATAAATGAATAAACAAAACTAAACAGACCCACAGATATATAGAACAGGCTGATTGATGGATGCCAAGGGGGCGAGAATAGGGGATGGGAATTTTAAAAAAGGAATTTACACTAGAAAATTGAATCAGATAGAAAAAATATTGTAAACTCTTAAAAAAAAGTTACATCCCTATGTTCCATTCCTTTAAATTATTCTTCCCAATTATCAAAACTAATATTTTCAAATAGAAATGTCACATCTTTTTCCAGAAAAATGTTTTGCTACTTATTGTCAAATTGCTATCACTTATCTGGAGAGAAATTTATATTCCCAAAAGCAATGTGTAAGAATGTCTATCTCATGTTATTCCTCTAGCACTTAATACTATCTTTAAAATGATTGTACATATTCCATTGTTTCAGATTGCTTGATTTTTATTTTTTTTTATTACTAGTAAGTCTGGACTTTTTTTTGCACATATTTTGGAGATATTTCCTCCATGTAGACTTATGTGCATTACCCATATTTCTACCTAGAGTGTTCATCTTTTAAAAAATTATTCATGAGTATACTGATATTTTAATTAAACATTACATTAAACTATCATATATTTTATTTTGCTTTGTTGTTAGTTTAATTTTAGATGTCTTTCCAATCAACAAGTGAAGCGCTGCTCTTCCTCTTACAATTTCATGAGCAAAAAAAAACAATTAAAAAAATGAGGCTGAGGCAAAGACTGCACCTAGAAAAATCACATCAACTCTACTCCCAAACAGGTGGTGGCAACTGGGGACTCCTCTTCCCACAGCCAATGTTCTACCAGGGACTGATCCAGAAATAAGATCTTGATTGGTGGCCTCTCACATTCATACATTTCCTAAGTAACAGGATTTTTTGTTGTATTTTGAGTTTGGCTTTTTACATGTTCCAGTGGTCCTGGCCTTGGGGATCCCACTGTGAAAGGAGATGATGCTGGTGTAGATCCACTACCATTCTCGAGTACGTTACATCTTCACACACCTTTTGTTTCCAGGCATTCCGGTGTTGGCAGCCCTCTTAGCACAAAAATTCTGCTTGGATGTATTTTCACTTACACACGTGTTACTGTTGATAAGAACAAAGCTGCCTGTCACAGCTGTTAAACTATCAGTGCTGGATGACTCTGCAAGTGCCGTTTCTACACGGGTGTGGGGTAGAGTGTGCACATTTACACTTCTTTGGCATCACTAAATCCCCTTAGAAGAATGCTTTGATACGAGTGGATTTTTTGCAGTGACAAGAAACATACTTGAGCTTTTTTCTCTCTCCATTTCACAGCTCTTGACTGCCAGCCATGGGCAGAAGTCACCATTTGTCACCATTTCTTCAGCTAAGAAATGCTCCTTTCCAAAATCCCTTGGCAGAATCTCCCCAAGATCTGTTTTTCTGCTCCTTCCTAAATTAGCAACAGTCTTCAAAGAAAAAAAACAAAACAACTGACAAGTCAATATGAGAAGAAACTGGCTCTAATTTTGCATTTTTTCATGGAAAGTTTCAGAGTTTATTATCTATAACCAATAAAAGTGGACAAGAAAATTTGCAGGAAAAAGTAAAAAATGTGTATACACATAAGAGCAGATTGTTCTTTATTCAAGAAGCAACACATGATACAAATTCAAGATTTTATTAAAATCATTTGTAAGTTAAGTTAACATAATATCTCAGTGGTGCAGGGACATTTTTAATAACGCGAAAGAATGAGTTATGTGAATAAACAGAAGAGTGAACAGTGTTAACTGTGACATTAAATGATTACATCATTTCATTATTCTTTGGATAACAAGCAGCTTTGTGAACATCTATTCAAGGAACTGAAACCTGTGCCTACTATGAAATTTGCAGTTGAATTAGAGCTTTGTTTCCTGCCTTTGGTAATTTTAAGGAAACAAATGGAAATGGTTTTAAGAACTTATAAAAATCTACCACCTACCAAAAGAAATTAAAAGGTAAGGTGGCAAACACTAGGAAGAAAAGTGCCAACCCCTCGCAACCCCCATGCAGCTGAAAATCCACATATAACTTCTGTTGTTGTTCATCCTCACCTGAAGCTATTTTTCCATTGATTTTTAGAGAGAGTGGAAGGGAAGGGGAGACAGAGAGAAACATCGATGTGAGAGAGACACACTAACTCTCGCACACACCCCAACCAGGGCTGGGGATCGAGCCTGCAACAGAGGTATGTCCCCTTGGCTGGAATTGAACCCAGGGCCCTTCAGTCTGAAGGCTGACGCTCTATCCACTGAGCCAAATCGGCTAGGGCAGTGGTCGGCAAACTCATTAGTCAACAGAGCCAAATATTAACAGTACAACGATTGAAATTTCTTTTGAGAGCCAAATTTTTTAAACTTAAACTATATAGATAGGTACACTGTTATTAACTTAATTAGGGTACTCCTAAGGCTTAGGAAGAGCCACATTTAGGGGGCCAAAGAGCCACATGTGGCTCGTGAGCCGCAGTTTGCCAGCCACGGGGCTAGAGCCACATATAACTTTTGACTCCCCCCAAATTTAATACTAATAGCCTACTTTTGACCAGAAGCCTTACCAATCACATAAACAGTTTAACACATATTCTATATGTTATATGTATTACATACTGTATTGTTATAATAAAGTTAGAGGAAAAGTCTCATTAAGAAAAATCATAAGGAAGAAAAAATACATTTACAGTATTTATGGAAGAAATTCCATGAATAAGTGGACCCATTCAGTTCAAACCAGTGTTGTTCAGGGGTTAACTGTATTTGTTTGTGGGACAGAGCAAGAGAGAACAGAAGCAATAATGAAAAAAGAGACCAGAAGTCCAGGTCATGCGAACCCCTTACTTATTCTTGGCTGTCAGGGGTTTCCGGCTGATCTTTTTCGATTTGTCATTATTTTTCTTCGGTGGTTCTGGATTTGCCTGCATGTGTCTGCCGTAGAGACTGAAAAGAAAGAGAGAAACAGTGAGATCTCCCTTCCTAATACAAGACATGCTTGTACTGGTAGAGCTTTAAACAACAGATTCATCTCCAGGAATACTCACTAAGCCAAAAAAATAAAAAAACAAAAGATCAACTGCTTTCTCTGGGTCATTCACTATATTTAAGAACAAAAAATTCATTCTCTCTCTCTCTCTCTCACACACACACACGCACGCACACACACACACACGCACACACAGCACTCCAGGAGGTCCAGTTCTGGAATTTCACAGTCATTGGCGGGGTACAAAAACACTGAAGGAAGAGAGACACAGGCCTGTGAGAACTGATAATGCTTAGCCCAGACATTCCAGACAGAATCTCAGAAGGCTGTGAGTGTTTAAGTAGACAATGACAAAAATTGGGTAGAACTGGAGAGACAGAGTATCCATTTAGTGAAAAGTGAGCATCCTGCCTGGCCGAAAGCTCGGGGGCTGGATAATATGACAGAGAGCAATGGTGTCCGAGCCCGCGCTGGCTGCTCAGGCCTGATGGATAGTGCTGGGGTGGCGACCACACATCAGTGTCGCCTTAATAAGTACTGCTGATTAAATGTTGACAGAGCGCTCTGCAATTACGGTGATGGCATTCGTTGCAGAGCAAGCTAGCTCTGTGGCTGAGAGGATTGAAATGAACAGCAGATAGTAATTAATTGATAATTTATGAGTAATTCTGATTAAACTGAATTAAAAGCCACCCTAAAATAATACAGCTCAACCTCAACTCCCCTGACTGATATAACTGTGTCCCCAGGAGCCCGGCAGGTGTCCAGCCTCAGGAGGAGAGGCATTGCCTGACTCTGCTTGTTGCAGCTGACTTGTGCCAAGTGAAGAGGGATGACACAAAGACTGACCTCCATATTCAAGTTTTTCCTTGTCCTAAGGCCCATTCAAGGAAGCGATGCCCTCCCTGACACTCACATTTCACCAGCGCACAGTGCAGCACTACTTGGCATGTACGTATCTCTCGATGACACCGGAGGGCCAGCTGAGGGGTGGACCTGGCACACAAAGTTGGACAACTGATCCAGTGCTTAGGGAAAGCTGGCCACTAGGGTTTTCATAGGTGATCCTGTATTCTGTCTCTTCCAGAAGTTTCCAAGCACCTCCTTAAAAGTGGTCTAAAGACCAATAGTGATTTGAAGACAGGTCTCTGCTCCCAGGAGCTCAGAATGCAGAGCCTGGAGCTGGCGGGGGACAGTGGAGCACGTACACCCAGCCAGGTGCGGGATGCTCGCCAGGTGCAGCAGAGGCCCAGACCTACCCAGGCCAACAGGGGGCCACCCTGAGCTTCTACAGGAAAAACTCCTCCTTCCTCAAGAGACTCTGCTACCAAGAAAAACAGATCCTTAGGCCCATGTTTGCCCCTTTCCCTCACACTTCACAAATGCCAGGTTTCCCTGAAGTCTACATCATGGACACCAGGGGCCCTGGATCCCAGATGTAGAACCACTGGTTTAGGCAAAGAGGCAAGTCCCGCCAGTCCAGCTTCACTGACATGGCCACCTCAACCCAACCCAGGGCTGTCCCTGTCCCAATCCCCGGAACCTATGATTGCCACCTTATATGGCAAAAGGGATTCTGCAGAGGTGATTAAATAAAGATCTTGAGATAGGAATATTATCCTGCATTATTTGGGGGAGGGGGGCACCTGCACACCCCCTTCTCTCATCCCTCCAGCATCCCTCCCAGGTGCATCTGACATGGAGAGGAAACCCTGAGCCAAAGTAGACTTGTTGATTATAGTCCTTGATCACACGGTCTCTGAAGCATACTTATGGACTACCAGCCTGACCTCCTCATGCTCAGGGGCTTGGAGCTCAGTGCGATGTGCCGGGAGGGAGACCTCTGGTCTCTAGGCTCCTCTCATTGGGCACAAAGCAAAGATCTGAGTCTACTCTGTGCATTCACATGGCCCCAGGATCGTCAGTTATCCAGCTTTCTTACAGCTTCATGTAGCTCTCCTCTACTTTCTGAGTCCTAATCCCCATAAGGGAAAAAAGGATACATGTTCTTTAGGATGTAAGGATACATCAAACTTTAAAAGTTACAAAAATCTGCATAAATACAATGCCACGGTTCCTCACTTGGAAATGCAGGGCACTTAGGCGCTAGAAAGTGGTAATGACAAAAATGAGGTGGGAGGAAGGAGAAGCAAGATTTGCTAAGGGCCTGCTATACCATGTCCTGCCTCGTAGGCCTGGAAGGCTTCCCAGAGGGGTGGGGGTTACCTGGACCCTGACAGCGGTCATCTAGCAAAGTCATTTCAGAA
Organism: Myotis yumanensis; assembly: GCF_028538775.1. Classification (NCBI taxonomy): domain Eukaryota; kingdom Metazoa; phylum Chordata; class Mammalia; order Chiroptera; family Vespertilionidae; genus Myotis; species Myotis yumanensis. Next base: position 140,030,982 of record NW_027223752.1, read on the forward strand.
GAGGATGCAAAAGCTCTCAGGACTCAGCAAGGCTCCCCTTTTTACGAAGGAACTGGAATGTTTCAAAGTTTCCATTCCTGCCTTTTTCTATGCAGACCCCACTTTGTGCCTTAACTTCCTGGGGCTTCATAGCAAGTCACTATGAAGGGCCAGGTGCACAGCAGTGCTGAACCTGATGTTTAAATCCGAGTTTTGTCACCCCCTAGTTGTTGACTCTGGTCAAATGATTGCATCTCTCACTCTCACCGTGCCTCGGTTTCTCCATATGTAAAAAAACAAATGACATGGTTTTTCTCGCAGGGTGGCTGTGGTTAGAAGAGCCAGCACCAGGACAAGCCTATTGCAAGTGGCCAGCAAATGCCTGTTGAAAAATAGGACCGACGTGGGGTTACAGTCAGAGAGCTTAAATATAGATAATTATATGATTACTTTACTTCTTAAGGGATTTTTCCTCTAAAAAAAAATAACAAGGCGTTTTCTATCAATGCAAATCCCCAAGCATCTCTGGAAGAAAGGTCTTAATCCCCTTTGAAGAAAGCAACCACGGCAGAGCTAAATGCAGCGCCCCACTTCCTGGGTGAGTCACCGCAGAGCCGGGATGACACTGCCCTCCCTTCTCTGCGTGATCCTTTCACTCCTCCAGCTTTATGGGCAGATGCAAGTCACTGCTTTACTAAGCGGCTAGTCCCACGTGGAGACGTCACTGTGGCAGAGCAATAAGGACAAGAGTCTCAGGGTCCAGAGCCTCAGACTCCATTCCTGGCCCTACCAGTGATTAGTCCTGGGGCCTCCATCTGGGAAGTGTGGTAGTCAGAATAATGGCCCCCAAACGTCCACATTCTAATCCCTGAAACCTGGGAATGTATTACATTGCAAAAGAGACTTTGCAGAGGTGATGAAGTTAAGGATCTGGAGCTGGAAAAATTAACCTGGATTTTCTAGGTGGGCCCAAGGGAATGGCAAGAGTCCTAGAGGGAGGCAGGAGGGTCAAGGTCAGAGAGATATTTGAGCCTGTGACTCTCCTGGTTTTGAGGACGGAGGAAGGGGCTCCTACCCAATGAATGTAGGTGGCTTCCAGAAGCTAGAAAGGCAAGGAAATGTTTTCTCCTCTAGAGCCTCCAGAGGAAGCAACATTGTGAACCCCTTGATTTCAGACTTCTGACCTCCAGAACTATAATACATTTGTTTTATTTTCAGATGCCAAGTTCATGGCCACTTGTTACAGCAGCAATAGGGAACTCATACAGTAAGTGAAACCCTCTGGGTCATACACACGGCAGCCCAGGGAGATGCTCCTTAATTTAAGCAGAAAAAAATAGAAACTGTCTGAGGTAGCACTGAAAAGAAGGGAAAGTGAAAAACTACATTTCAGAAAAGACTCAAAGTGTACCCAAAGGAGTAATGGGTACTGTTTCTACCAGAAGAAGGGGAACAGGCGGGCAAACTGTCCCCTCTTTACTATAGTTAGACTCGATGGTCCCGGCCCCCTCCATTCTCTGAAGCTAACACTCACGGCTCATGTTTTGAATGTATCTGAGTTTAATTTATAGAGGGTCACTGAGTGATGACACAGAGAGGTCAATGCTACTGAAAGAAGTTTTCTTATATGCAGTTCCTGAGAGGAGGGGGATATACCACACCATGCAGGGCCACGTGGGGAAGTACGAGGGTCAGTCAGGAGACAGAAGGAGTGTAGGAGAGAGCAGGGCCTGGAAAGGAATGGGTGAGGTAGAGTAGGCAGGTTTGAGAGAGTTTAGAATTGGAGAGTTTGAATAATCTCAGTGGCCTCTGGGCCACAGGGATGGTCTAGTTGTCCGATACGGGGGAGAGGGGAAATGTTGTCTTGGTGCGTGTACTTTAGATAAAGGGGGTGGCTAGGGGTATGGGCTTTGGAGGGGTTGGTTTGTATGTGAAAGGCATACCTGCAGGCATGCTGGCTGCTGTCTCTAGGAGTTAACTAGCCCTGGGAAGGGCAGCCTCTCCCCAGCCAGCAAGACCTCCATATGTCAAAGCTTCATAAAATATAGAAAAGACATGATTAGTTTAAAATAGCCCACAGCCTTTGGGGTGGATTTTTGTCCTCCTGATTACCCGTATCCTCCTCTTGTGAAGTACTTTTCCCTTAGGGCCTCAGTGACTACAGTTGCCTCCTCCACCTGGGAAATTCCAACCATCCTTCAGACCCTGGCACAAGGCACTTCCCAGACTAGCACATCGCCTCCGCACTCTGCTCAGATGGACTGTCCCGCCTGCCCTGAGGGTCCCCGGGGAACAGTCCCAGTCTTCACTTACCTCTCCTCCCCACACCCTGCCTGGCTCTGAACGATGTGTGACTTCAGGCAAGTGACTAACTTGCCACAGTTCTCATTTGCAAAATGAGGATAAAAATTTGCTGCTATGTCACAAAGCTTTGGAGAAGATTAACTCCGACATGGACAAGGTCTTGTCTATTCAGGCACGCAACGGGTGTTCCAGGCTGCTACGCTACTTTAACTTCTCTTGAAGGTCCATGACTCAGGCCAAGATGGCCAGTTCCTTCCACTTCTGAGCCACTGCCTCATGCACAGAGCACAGCCAGGAATGCCACTTGCTTTGCCATCGATCCCTTCTCAGTGGGGATTCTGGTGGGCAATGAAATCGGCCATGCCAGCTTGAGAATGTTGGCAAAGGGAACCTGGCTCAAGGTCACCAATGTGGCAGCTGCCGCCAGTGGGCAAACTCTTTAACCAAAAAAATGAAGAGAACCTATGGCACAGTCTTAGAAAATCTCTCCCCTGAAATCTGAGGTTTCTAGATGATCACTGGGAGATGATTAAGGAGGAGAAAAGAAGCCAAAAAAGAACAATCTAAAATGACAGGAAAGGGTCCATTACGCTCAAGGGTCTGATGAACAGGCTCCTGAGGCTGAAGAGAATACAGAAGGCAAGATGTGTGTGCATGCCCTTGTGGTGGGTCATGAGCGAGCCAGTACCACTAGGCCCTAAGGGCTCTCCATTCGTCCCTTTGGGATGGGCCCTGCCCTGAGCAGTCACCTGAAGACTCCTTGCCAAAGACCAGCATTAGAGGAATCATCCCCAAGTGATTCAGGGACTGCTGGGGTCACCAGCCTGATCCCTTCTGAGGCATCCTGTGCAACCAGCCTGCACACTGGCCACTTGAAGCTCCATGCAACTGAACACTCTGCCTGTGTTCATCTAAGACTGCACAGGAGAAAATTCCAGCATGCCAAAATCAGAATACATTTTGCAAACAATTATCATATTAAGCAGGATGGTAAGCATGCTTTTCTATTATTGATAGGTACATTTTATTTATTACGTGTATCTTCATTAGAAAAAAATTTGCATGTCTTATCATTTCTGTTGGATCTGAGGGTCTCTTGTGGACCCTCAATCCCTTCTTGGCTGCAGCAATGAAGACCAGAGTGGACCACCTCATTCCTTCTTCAAAATTGCCTCCTTGGTTGCAATGCACTATCCTGGCTGCTATTCTCTCTCTGGACACTTCTTTGATTTTTGGGTTTCTGCATTTATCTCTTTGTGTTCTCTTCCCTGGAACAACCATCTAATTTTATAGCTTCAACTATTATTTCTGAGCAGCAGCCCTCCAAGTCCCCGCCACCTTCAACCCCTGCTGTGCCTTGTTCCCACCTGGACAAGTTGCTCTAAAACACAAACAAAGCATATAACAGGTCTCTACCCCAACTTCCAGTCTGTCCCTCTATGTCTCCAGACCTTCAGGGTCAAAACTGAAGTCACCACTGAAGTCATCTTGACGTCTGCTTCTTTTTCCTGTCACCACATGAGTCAAGTTTGACTGACACTTCCTCTACAAAAGACATTCTTAGCCTGGGACCAGGAAAGTATCTGAAACTCCAAGCAAAGCTGAATTTTTCAGCAGAAGGGGAACAGTTCTCATTAGCTTCTCAAAAGATTCATAACGCAGTGGATTAATTAGTCGCTTTATGGTGCGTATTCTTACTTTCATCACCCAAAGATCTTATCCATTCTTTTCCTCCTATCCTAATCCAGGTCCCTATCACATGGCCACTGGATTATTATAATGGGTCCCTTTTTTGTCTCCCTGATGCTAATCCATTCCCTCCTCTAATGTGTCCTACACACAAGTGACAGAATAATCTCTCCTTAGTTTACTCATGAAAAACAGCAGCCCCTGCCCATGGGATCAAGTACCCAGCCTGGTATATGGCATACAGCCACCACAGAACATGCCATGTCACACTTAACTTACCCAACCTCATCTCTGTTCACTAACACACCTGCGTACAGTAAGGCTGGTCCGGAGACAGGCAGCGTGGAGTGTAGGAGAGAGGGACCGAGTGCGAGTTCTGCCACATATTAGTTGAGTAACCTAGAGTTGCATCTCTTTCCAGAATATCTATTATCTTAGCTGGCATATGGGAGTATCTGCACGTCTGCCTTTCAGGTGTATCTGGCCATCAGACTTGCTTCAGTTCACTGAAATGCTGTGAAAAATACAGAAGTGCTAAATCAACCCGAGGCCTGGGATTGGCTTTCCTGCCCGCCTGCACACCTTTTGGTCCTTTTTTTGCTGATCTGTGTCACTATTTCTTGGAATGCCTGTCTGAGTCTTTTCTGTAGTTCAGATCTCATTCATATTTTTAGGCATTCCACAGCCTCCTCCACTTCCCCTGTACCCTGATTTCTGTGGGATTTATCAGGTTTTCACCATTAAGTCCTTGATGATTCCTGCTCCTGGCTTGCTATTTCGAAGTATCAGTAGAGTGCCTTTACAGGGACACATTAAAATATGGCTACCATTTGTTCAACATTCACTGTCACAGCAATCCAACGAAGTGGAGGCTTTATTGTCTTCATTTTTCAAATGAGGAAACCGAGGTGTAGCCAGTTTAGGCCCTGATCCAACCCAGGCAATCACTCCCAAAGATCAAACTCTTGATTCACTAAGTTATCTTGTTTCCCAACTTTGTGGATTTCTCAGTTTTGTCTTCCTAATAAGCTGTCCACTTTCTTGAAAGCTGACTTCACTTCTAATGCATTCTGTATACTCAGGCACTGCTAGGAGCACATGTGTGCTAGGTAAATATTGTGTTTCAGAATGCCAGGTATGTGAGAGGAACAATATGCTGTTCTTAAGTCATGTGCTCACGTCATCTGCCTCCCTCATGTTGTTTTAGTGGTTTCCATGGAAAGTCCTTACACAGACCAGGAAAAGAACCAATTTTAAAGTCTAAGTATATGGCCAGTGACAATGATGAAGAGAAATAATTTTGTTTATACTCTGTAATCTTATGGTAGGGTGCTAAATTTAAAATCTCCACAAATAAATCTGCGGACAGAGTGGGAAGCCGAGATTATTAATAAGCATTTGAAATAACTTTATCCCATCTAGAAGCTAGGAGGGGCTGGTGACAGAACCTTAGCACATAAACTGCTGAGTCTTAAAGAAAAAAATATTAACAGTTAGCATATTCTCATGAGAAGTCTCATTAATTCAAAAAGCAATGGTTTTTGGAGATCAAACCTCCAAGTGATGGTTCCATGTAATTCACTAACGGTAATATGTGTCTTTCACATTCACATTATAACCAACACACAGTATAAAAAAGAAGCATAAACATACAGTGCCAATGGCATCTATATAAATAGCCAAAAAACATATAACAGCTGGCTTAGAACAGATGTTAAGCTACACAAAAATATAAAATATAAAGCAGATTTTAAAATATGCCGTATATTCTAGACTCGCTATCTGCCCCACTGAAGGACAGAAACAAGGATTCTGGCAGACCAAAACTAACAATCTCATGCACAAAAGATGCTCATTAAACTTCATCATCCTGTCTACTTTAATGACGCTTTTACTTAATAAAAATTCCCAGAGCAGTTGCAAGGATATTAGGCAAGGTCTTTGGTTATGTATCAGAGGTCTGAGCTGTCACCAGCAAGCATGCAGTTCAGAGGTATGGTCCCTGGGGAAGGAGCAAATACAGCTTCCACGGAATACATGCAGAGAAAAATCAATAACTGCACCTTGCTTCCCGCTTAAGCATTTAAGAAAATAGGTAATCCTTTTAAATTAAACTACAAAATGCTAAATGTTCCAATTCCAGAATAAACCAAAAGGAAAAAGAAAACAAGTCTAATGGATTGTTTAAGTTCCCAAATAAGTTACTTCCTTAATAGATTTCATATCTGGAGATTAAATAATATTATTTATAAAAAGAATTACTAGTAATCTAGTACTTGCAACTGTAGAGATTTTTATAAAAAGATCCAACTGCATGTTTCTATGTGTTTATAATACACAGATATACAAACCTATTCATAAATGTGAGAAAGAAAAACAATTTTATATTTGCATACATCCTTCAAAATGATTCCTAAAACAAAACAAAAAACTACTACTTTAAAATTCACTAACTTGAATCTGTCTCTAAAAGCTAAATAATAAATACCTAATAGGTCCTTTTAATATGGATAGCTGGATGTTAATATTATATAATTACAAATTACTGTTTTTGTCCATATCACATAACCCACTTTAAATTTCACATTCTGCCAATACATACTTGGCTGGAGAGATTACAACAGTCAGGGTAAGTGTGAGGCACTACTCAAAATTTCAATATATTTATTCATTCTTTTTATTTTTTTTATTTATTGTTGATAGTATTACAGATGTCCCAGCCCCTAACCTACCACAGGCCTTCACCTATTGTCTGTGTCCATGGGCTATGAATATATGCACATAAGTGCATTGGTTAATCTCCTCCCATCCCCCCTCCCACCCTCCCACACCCCTTCCCTCTGACATCTGCCAGTTTTTTTTCACGCATCTATGCCTCTGGACTTATTTTGTTCATCAGCTTATTTTGTTTATTGAATTCCACATATAAGTGAGATTGTGTAATATTTGTCTTTCTCTCACTGGCTTATTTTGCTTAGCATAATGATCTCCTGATCCATCCATGCTGTTGAAAGGGTAAGACCTCCTTCTTTTTCACAGTCATATACTTTCCATTGTGCAAATGTACCACGGCTTTTTTATCCACTCATCTGCTGATGGGCACTTGGGCTGCTTGCAGATCTTAGCTATTGTAAAATAACACTGTTATGAACATAGGGGGTGCATAAATTCTTTCTGATTGGCATTTCAGGATTCTTAGGTTATAGTCTCAGATGAGGGAGCATTGGGGCAAAAGGCAGTTCCATTTTTAATTTTTTGAGGAAACTCCATACTACTTTCCACAGTGGTTGCACCAATCTACATTCCCATCAGCATTGTACTAGGGTACCCTTTTCTCCACATCCTTGCCATCACTTATTGTTTGTAGATTTATTAATAGTAGCCATTCTGACAGGTATAAGGTGATACCTCATTATAGTTTTAATTTGTATCTCTAAGATGAATAGTGATGTTGAGCAATTTTTCATATGCCTATTGGCCATGTGTATGTCCACTTTGGAGAAGTGTCTATTCAGATCCTTTGCCCATATTGTAATTGAAATGTTTGTTTTCCTAGTGTTGAGTTGTATGAATTCTTTGTATGTTATGGAAATTAACCCCTTATCAGATGTATCACTGGCCAATATGTTCTCCCATATATTGGGTTTCCTTTTTATTTTGATGATAGTTTCCTTTGCTGTAGGAATCATTTTAGTTTGATGTAGTCCCATTTGTTTATTCTTTCCCTTGTTTTTCTTGCCCTAGCAGATGCATCAGTGAAAATCCTGCTATATGAGATGTCTGAGATTGTACTGCCTATGTTTGCTTCTAGAATTTTTATGGTTTCATGACTTACATTTAAGTCTTTAATCCATTTTGAGTTTATTCTTGTGTATGGTATAAGTTGGTGGTCTAGTTTCAACTTTTTGTATGTATCTGTCCAATTTTACCATCATTATTTGTTGAAGAAACTGTTTTTACTCCACTGTATGTTCTTGCCTCCTTTGTAAAATATTAATTGACCATAATGGTGTGGGCCAATTTCTGGGGTCTCTGTTCTGTTCCATTGATCTATATGCTTGTTCTTATGCCAGTACCAGATTGTTTTGATTACAATGGCATTGTAATATAGTTTAACATTTGGTATTAAGATTCCTCCAACTTTGTTCTTCTTTCTCAAGATTGCTGTGGCTATTCGGACATTTTTGGCTCCATATAAACTTTTGGAGTATTTGTTCTAGATCTGTGAAGTATACATTGGTATTTTAATAGGAAATGCATTAGATATATAGATTGCTTTGGGTAGTATGGACATTTTAATGATGTTAATTCTTCTAAACCATGAACATGGTATATGCTTCCACTTGTTTGTATCCTCCTGTTTCCTTTTTCAATGTCCTATAGGTTTCTAAGTGCAGGTCTTTTACCTCCTTGGTTAAGTTTATTAACAGTTATCTTATTGTTTTTGTTGCAATGGTAAATGGAATTTTTTTTTTTTTTTTTTTTTAGTTTCTCTTTCTGAGGATTCATTATTGTTGTATAAAAATGCCATCGATTTCCAAGTGTTAATTTTGTATCCTGCTACATTGCTAAATTCATTTATTAAATAGATTTTTAGTGGAGTCTTTAAGGTTTTTCTCTGCACAATATTATGTCATCTGTAAGTAATGACAAGTTTATTCCTCCTTTCCATTCATATGCCTTTTATTTTTTCTTCTTGTCTGATCGCTGTGGCTAGGGCTTCCAGTATGAAGTTGAATGAGAGTAGTGAAAGTGATCACCCCTGTCTTGTTCCTGATCTTAAGGGAAACACATGTCGTTTTTGTCCATTGATTATGATGTTGGCTATACGTTTGTCATATATGGCCTTTATTAAATTGAGGTATGATCCCTATTCTCACTTTGCTGAGTTTTTATCATAATTGGATGCTGGATTTTATCGAATGCCTTTTTTGTCTATTGTTATGATCATGTGATTTTTATTCTTTATTTTGCTTATGTGATGTATCATGATTATTGATTTGCAAATATCGAACCAACATGGCATCCCAGAAATAAATCCCATTTGGTCGTAGTGTATGATCATTTTAATGTTTTGCTGGATCCAATTTGCTAATATAATGTTCATCAGGGATATTGGCCTGTAATTCTCTTTCTTTGTAGTGTCTTTATCTGGTTTTGGAATTAGGACAATGCAGGCCTCATAAAAAGAACTTGGAAGTCTTCCCTCTTCTTGAATTTTTTGCAATAATTTGAGGACAGGTATTAGTTTTTCTTTAAATGTTTGGTTAAACTTCACTGTGAAGCCATCTGTACTGGGACTTTTGTTTACTGGGAGTTTTATTATTATTATTATTACATCAATTTCATTATTTGTTAATAGCCTATTTACATTTTCTGATTCTTTCTGGTTGAGTTTTGAAATAGTCTATGTTTCTAGGAATTTGTCCATTCCATCCATCTTGTACAGTTTGTTGGAATCTAATTGTTCATAATATTTTTTTCATAATTCTTATGTGATGTCAGTTTTTACTTCACTGCTTTCATTTCTGATTTTATTTATTTTGGTCCTCTCTCTTTGTTTCTTGATAAGTCTGGCTAAATGTTCATCAATCTTGTTTATCTTTTTAAAGAACCAGTTCTTGGTTTCATTGATCTTTTGTATTGTTTTTTAGTCTCTATGCCATTTATTTCCACTCTGATCTTTATTATTTCTTTCCTTCTACTTACTCTGGGTTTTTCTTGTCATTCTCTTTCTTTTTTAATTTTTATTGTTTTCAGAGAGGAAGGGAGAGGGAGAGAGAGAGAGAGAGAGAGAGAGAGAAATCAATGATGAGAGAGAATTATTGATCAGCTGCCTCCTGCACACTCTCCACTGGGGATCGAGCCCGCAACCTGGGCATGTGCCCTGACTGAGAATCAAACTGAGACCTCCTGGTTCATAGGTCGATGCTCAATCACTGAGCCCTGCCTACTGGGCTCTTTCTAATTCTTTTAGATGTAGAGTTAGATTGTTTATTTGAGATTTTTCTTGTTTCTCTAGGTAGGCTTGTAATGCTATGAACTTCCCTTTCAGGATTACTTTTGCTGTGTTTCATGGATTTTGGTTTGTTGTGTGTTCATTTTCAATTGTTTCCTGGAAATTTTTGATTTCTTCCTTGATCTCATTGCAAATCCATTTATTGTTTAATAACATGCTATTTAGCCTCCATGTGCTTGAATGTTTTTTGTTGTAGTTGCTTTCTAGTTTTGTGCCATTGTGATACAAGAAGATGCTTGATATGATTTCAATCTCCTTGCCCTAACATATAGTCTATCTTTGGGAGTGTTCTATGTGCACTTGAGAAGAATGTATATTCTGCTGCTCTGGGATGAAAATGTTCTGTAAATAGCAATTAAATCCAGCTGATCTAGTGTGTCATTTAGGGTCACTGTTTCCTTGCTGATTTTTTTCCCTCAAGATATATTGAGTGATGTCAGTGGGCTGCTCAAGTCCCCCACTATGACTGTAATGCTATCAATTTTTCCCTTAAAATCTCCCAAGAGTTTTTAAAATATAGTTCTGCTTCCAGTATGAATTCCTAAGAGAGATCTTTTTTGCCCACATTATCTATCTTTAACCATATATATTTCCTTCACACAAGTAGTCACAATATATTATTTTGTTTATATGATTACTTGTTTCCTGTCTCCCAAGAGAGTAGGAACTTTGCCTGCCTTATTTAGTATCCTCTGTGACTGCTATGCCATAGGCCAGCCGTGGGCAAACTACGGCCCGCGGGCCGGATCCGGCCCGTTTGAAATGAATAAAACTAAAAAAAAAAAAAGACCGTACCCTTTTATGTAATGATGTTTACTTTGAATTTATATTAGTTCACACAAACACTCCATACATGCTTTTGTTCCGGCCCTCCGGTCCAGTTTAAGAACCCATTGTGGCCCTCGAGTCAAAAAGTTTGCCCACCCCTGCTATAGGCACACAATAAATGATTGTTGACTGAATGAATGACTGTATGATGTAATGGAAATATCCAACTACGTGAGTGTCATTAGTGCCTCTGAAACAGGACTATCTTAGTCATTTTGTTTCTCCAGTACCTGCCACACACTAGCCCACCTAATAAATATTTACTGGTAAATTGAGAGAATATCTTAGCCAAGGAACATTTCCCAATATCCCAATTCCGTGCTCATCAATTGATTATATATCCCTTTCACATTTAGAGCTGTCTACTGAAAGAATGTGTGCTGTGCAGGCCAAGGGGCTGCTTTAGTCTGGTTCCTACGTCAGTTTCTTATGTGTTTTCCTCAGTTACTGCAAGGGTTCTGAGTGTGGGAGGCTAAAGGTAGGGCTGGGGATGGAGTAAATGGATCTTGGCACCATTTAGTGAGGCCACTGGGAGCCCAGTCAGTCATCCTCTCACGGAGGTTCTCTTTCACAGTACTGTGACCAGGGTTTCCATTAAATCCCTTTAAGGTACAATGGGCTTTTGTTGAGTGTTCATCATATGTGCGATTAGTAAGAACTAGCTGAAGATAGTAATTGCTTATAACAGAGAATTACGTTAAAATGAACATCATAAAACCAGTGGGTTTTTTCTTTTCCTTTGGGCAAGTTAAAAATCAGAATCAATTTTTATTATGGATATATGAGTCTTTCTGCTCACACATGGTTCCTTCATGAATGGCTCCAGGTTGTTCACAACCTCTAACATTTTTAAGCTAGTGATCACGGTAGCAAAACTCTTGCAGCACTGACTATACTGTAGCATTTGCACATGCAGCCTCTGTGGAGTTTCTTATATATTAACTCATTTAAACCTTACACAATGTCACATGAATCAAAGAAACCCTGTGGGGTGCATATTTGTCCTGTGGCTCTAGATATCAATGATGTCACAAATATAGAGTTAGTGTCACTGAACTAGAAATGACAGTGTCTAAACAGAGAAGGCTTTTCCTTTTTTTTTCTTTCCTTTTCTTTTGCAGATCAGGACAAATGGTAAAATATAGAGGTATTACTCATTGTCCTCTTCTTCCTCTTGTCTGTGGCTAACAATTTAGACTCTGTTCCTGGGACCGACCATAGTTCCCTCACAGTTTCTCTCAGTCCAGGGGACCTGATGATTTGACCATGGCAGGTGACTCATGGTTAAGTTAGTAGAAAGTTAAACATCTCTTTACGTACAAGCCTGCAGATTCCAGAGTACAGGGCAAATAACACCGAATGAGATTCTTTGGAATTAATCCACAATCTGCGTTTCCCTAGTCAGAAAATGGGGCATGTGGACTTACATAGGTGGTAACAGTCTAGCACGCAGGCCGCCTCTTGCCCTCACACACTGACTGGGTGCTGTATCAGACTGCACCCACTTACAGCACTAACCTGGTCAGAGCTGGGCATCTGAGTGGAACTTTACATACAAAAATTATACAACACTATATTTATCAGCTCTTTTAACCTTAAGCAAAATCATGTTAACTGAAATCTTCAGGGCTCACATCTCTAAGGTTCTTTGTATGTTCTGGTCAGATTATGGCATGATGTCTGAGATTTTAGATAGCACTGTATCATTTGCCCCTCCCCCTTCTCCACTGGTTTTCTATGTGGAGAGTCACATTTCACTCACAGAGTAAAGAGATTAAAAAAACAAAATAAACTTAGTAAACAAAACCGAGAATGCATCCATCTACCTACAGATGGACTTATCTGGTGCTCTGACCAGAAGACTCTCACCAGGTGAATGTCAGGAAGAAGCAGCTACAGGTAAAATTCATGCACGACCTCTTATCATTTTCCGGCAGAGCAAACTCCCTCGCATCAGCTGGGCTCTCTCTGAAGTGCCCAAACCCCATACCTGGGACATGACATATAAAGTTGATTTGTGCTATGCCTCCAATCCTGATCCCAATCATTGAAATACTGGCCAATGGTAAGGAGAGACTGGCAGAATGGGAGGAATGAGGTTTTCATGGGCAAAGGAACAAAGTGGTATTTGGGAATAAGCCAACAGTTGTCAAAAGAATCATGGAGAAGACATCTGTGAGAGCTCAAGTCTTTGGATCCCATCCTCCCTTTAGTTTCACTTTAATGTTTTTGAATTTTGTGGAAAAATATACTCCAAAAGGAATTAAGGATTAAAAAAATACTTTTAACCCTGATATATTCAGCAAATGTTTAGCTATGCCATCCATTTCTGCCTAGTTTTTTAAAATCAGATTTTCAAGAGTCCCAGAAACGTATGGTCTTCGAGTGAAAACAGGTTAAAAACTAAGATGCTCGTGGTTTATGTCTGATGTAAAAACGACATCCTAGAAGATTCTATGCATCAGCAGTAAATCTGGGTGGGGACCCTGGGAATGCATCAAGTGGAGGGTCTGACTCTTTCTCAGGACTCAAGCCTTAGTTATTTGATGCTCCCCAGAGACCTTGTCAACTCAGAGCACAACTGTGGCTGTGGGTGGGGAGAGAAGAGCTAAAGCTTGTCACAACAGACCTTTTCATCCAAGAATCTCAAGTGTTTCATCTAGGAATCTCACCCACAAAACACTCCTGGAAGGTGTTAGAGCATCTAAACACAGATGGTGAGAGTAAGGTGAAAGTCAAAGCATGAGGTGGAGGTGCCAGACGACCAGAGTACCCATGGAATACTGCCTGGGCCTGCCCTTGGCAATGGTTTCTAGTACATCCAGTGGGTGTGGTCATGAGGTGGCTGATACAACAATGCCTGGGTGAAAAATCACAGAGGAAACACATGCAAAGTAGTTCTTTCAAATGTTAACAAACCATGTTCTGCAATAATGGACTCAAGCTCGCCTATGTTCTCATGGAAAAATATTCTCCCTAAATAGCTATTATAATCAAGAAGATTTCTGCCCAACATATTTTCTAGAGAATAGTAAAACAAGCCCCTCTTATTAGGGAGTAGTTCTTGCTATGTTGAATATTTACAGCGAGTTAATTTCCCCCTCATAAATATTTCAAAAAAGCTATTTTTAAAAATCTTAGCTATAGAATATCTCTGTCCAAAATATGAGATTTATAAATATAACTTTACATTTTCTAGTAGCCACATTTAAAAAGTAAAATGACACAGATAAAATGAACTTTAATAATGTAGTTTATTTAACCCAGTATATCCAAAATATGATCATTTCAACATGTAATCAATATAAACAATTAATGATCAACTGTATCCTCAATTTAAAGATGAATGATTTGTTAAGTATGTCATATACATGTAACGATTTTTTGGTACTAAGTATCTTTGAAATCTGGTGAGTATTTTACTCTTAAGGCACATCCCAATCAGACAAAGTAGAATCCAGGAGCCACAGGTCGTCATAGTCACCGTTCTGCACAACACAGACAGAGGACATGGGAGTCTGGTGGGATAGGCCACCTTCTTTTTGAAAGCTGAGGGACCCTTTCTGGCACATGGTTACTTTTAGTGCTTTAGGGAAAGGAAGGATGAATATATATACCACATAATTTTTTTAAAAAGTAATCTCACTTATCTAGAGGTCCTTCCAATATCTTTAATTGTTTATAATAGTTCTGAGTATGAACCTGGGAAGGTCTTTAGGCCAATACAAATGAGTCCTAAAGCCCATGTACACTGCTTGGTTGGAGGAAAGTAGAGTCAGTCCCTCTCTTTCCCAAAAGCAAGAAAACAAACACACCTACAAAAGTCAAAAACGCTCAGCTTGACATTGGCCAGAGTACACATTCCAGAGGCTTATGCTAGGAGGGGTCCAAGAAGCAGCAGCTATAGGCTGAGCGCATTAATAAGATTTGCCATTTTCCAGGCAAGCCAGACGCTGTCACTCAGCTCTGCTCCTTCTAAAGTGGCAAATACTAAATCTGGACTCTGGTACTCCACCCTCTCCTGCTCCGTCCCCTGTCCATCTCCAACTGATGGGCCAGAGTGTGGGCGGTGGGCTGTAGGGAGGTCTACAGAATCTCACTGCAGGTGGCCACAAGGCTTTTTTAAAAATATAATTTTTATTAATTTCAGAGAGGAAGGAAGAGGGAGAGAGAGATAGAAACATCAATGATGAAAGAGAATCATTGATTGGCTGCCTCCTGCACGCCCCCTACTGGGGACCAAACCCGCAACCCGGGCATGTGCCGTGACTGGAATCGAACCTGGGACCCTTCAGTCTGCAGGTTGACACTCTACCCACCGAGCCAAACCAGCTAGGGCAGCCACGAGGCTTTTACAAAGGAGAGAACAAGGTGCTCAGGAGAGATGGGGGACATATATTAAGCCTGTTGGCTATGTTGAAGTAACATTTTTTTAAATTCCCC
The DNA here is from genome assembly GCF_028538775.1 of Myotis yumanensis. NCBI lineage: Eukaryota > Metazoa > Chordata > Mammalia > Chiroptera > Vespertilionidae > Myotis > Myotis yumanensis. The sequence continues at coordinate 140,046,244 of NW_027223752.1, forward strand.
AGTCCTTCTCAAGATATTTTCCCCCCATAAAACTCAGAAATATGAAACTGAAAACTAAAGGAAGGGAAGACCCAAAGACCCATCCACTGTTGAACTCCCACAGATGCCTTCATTATTCTTTTGACAAATGCTGACTTGTTCCCAAATGCCACTGCTCCTTTCCCTGCAACAACACAGCCCCTCACCCATTAGCCTCACTGGGGTCCCCTGTGCTTGCATCTCTCAAGTCACTGCGGGCCGCCACCCTCACCTGTGGCTAACATTACTGGGAGCCTCTCTTCTGAAGGCCATTTTGTAGAGCTGACTTACAAACTTCCCACAGTGAGCAAGGCTTATATGACTCCTGAACACTGGCTGTGCAGCCTGAGCTCCTGTAAGCCTCAGTTTTTCAACCTGTAAAATGGATATAATAATCAGGCCTACACTGCTTACAGTTGGGAAGTTGGGAGGACTGAATGAGGAAATCATTATAGCCATACATTAAACATAAACTTTCTTTTTCATTACAACCACTGGCAAGAGAGGTTAAGTCACTCAGCCACTTTGCAGAATCTCATCTCAAATGGAAAAGTAAAGGTCTAAGCTCCAATCTGCCTGATTTCAAAATCCAGCTGAGAGAGAATGAGAGAGAGAGAATGAGAGAGAGAGAGAGAGAGAGAGAGAGAACGAACCTAACTCTCTCTCTATGCTCAGCACTTACGTGGAATGTCTGGCAGACTACTGGAGAGACCTAGTTTGCAGTTCATCTATAATAATTTGCAGCTAAATAAACCTGGTGAACTAAACCTCTCTGAGCATACTTTTTCATCTGGATAATGGGACTGTTAATAATAGTACATACTTCATAGAGTCATTAGGAGGATGAAATCACATAAATGATAGTTTCTTTCCAAAGAGATATTTTTTAAATGTTGTAACATGTATGCTTGAGAGAAACAAAAAATGGCAGAGAACATAAGATGGATATAAAGCTATCAACAAGTTTAGTCACTTTTCGTATCTAATTGATCACTTCGTAAAGGACATAAAAATGTCTGATCACTGTGTTGTATGCCTGCAACTAAGATCGTATTGAATGTCAACTATAATTGTAAAATAAATTTTAAAAAAGTTTAGTCACTTTCCGAGCCTGGTCTTCATATCACATGCTGGTGAATGCTCAAGACGACCAGACCATGCAGTCCTGAGGAAGAAGGGCCAGCCTCTGCTCTGTCCAGGGTTCTGAATGGGCAGCTCACTAGTACTAATTGAACAAACGAATAAGGACATTGAGTGCATCTTCCATGCTCCTCTTGCTTCAGCTCTCCCATTCACATGCTAAGCTGTTCCCGAATCTATTCAGATGGGAACCACATTACATAAGAGTCAATAATCTTTATGGTAACTCTGCAGTGAGTGTCATTTGTTGTAATGAACACTGATCATAAGTTAAGCCCCTAGCTACTCTCTCTGTTATTTTTCATTATACTGTTCCTTGCTCTGTTATATTTCAGGAGTACTGAGGGAATTCAACCAACTATGTTCACTAGTCAGCTCTTCGTTGCTCAGATTAGATTCTGTAAGATGCAATGGAGCAATTTGCAAACACACTGAATCTTAAGGAAATGCGTCAGATGCTGGTTATATGTTCTCTGCCAACGCCAGTGGGCACCCCACCTTCCCCCAGGTTATTTGTCCTCTTAATTTGCTGTTTTTCTCTCTATTTATCTTCCCCTCATTTCACAGTATGGCTCTCCAGGCCCAAATCCGAGAGAGTATTAACAATGTGTTTCTGGTTATTTTTTCCCTCAGTAATGACTCTTTGTTCAATTCGACACCCAGAGTAGTGTTTCCAAAATCATCCTCTCATACAGCTCTCACTTGCAAACGCCACTCTGCTTACATTACAGTCAGTCCCTCTCCAGCTGCTCTGAAGGGCGCTAACTCCAAAAGGCACACCAGTGAGAAAAAACTGGAATTTTTCCCATTTAAAAAAACCCAATGTGAAAATTCATTTTGATGTTGCATATTCAGCCTGAGAGTGAAATGTCCATATGCCTCTGTGCTTCAAGCACTTGGAACTGCTTATAAGCAGGTTGTGAGTCCCTGGCGAGACCACGTCACTGCGATGCCTCAGGCCACCAGCACAAAGGCTCGGAGACCACACGGGCTGGACACTTGGCCACTGACATGCCAACTTTACACTCTGTCTGGGCCTGAGGTTTCAGTCCACACCCACTGGATACTGGGCAGTGTTCCTTTTCATTAAGGCCATGAGCTCTGGTCCTGTTTGCCATGGTGCTGGAGAATAACTTCAAATAGTGAGAATAAGAAAATGACACCTGCAGGCACCAAAGGTCTGGGCTTGCCACCCTGGGTGTCTCTTTAGTGGGTACGTGGCTAGGAATGCTCCCTTTTCAGGGAAATCTAGCTCGATGGCCTGAAGTCTATTCAGACAGGCACGCTGCAGTAATGCCATATTCTGTTACTGTACGTTTCTTCTGAGGCACATCATAGAAAAGCTGAGAAGAAACTGTTATTAAAACGCCTACAGCTCTTTAAAAACAACATTTTAAAAACTTTTTCCAGTCAGGACACAATGCTTTGGCGAGTGCAGAAGAATATCTATCTATGGGTGTGAGGACCGCATGTATGCAAACATATATAAAACAACCTCACACCAGGTGATATTTCTTGGAAATTGAGTGGTTATGGGGAGGGTAGGCATAGAATCAAGTCCAGAAAAAAAAAAAAAAAGAGTTCCAACTATGGGTGAGAGTTCCTTTAAAGTTGAGATGAGCTGTATGCACCCTCCCATTAAGAACAGGGACAACATTAATAAATCACGTCCTCCTGTACTTAAGGGAAATAATCCTGCTGAGCAATTATTTTTTTAATATATTTGTTTATTGATTTCAGAGAGGAAGGGAGAGGGAGAGAGAGAGAGAGAAAAACATCAACGATGAGAGAATCATTGATCGGCTGCCTCCTGCACGCCCCCTAATAGGGATAGAGCCGCAACCCAGGCATATACCCTTGGCTGGAATTGAACCTGGGACCCTTCAGTCTGCAGGCCGATGCTCTATCCACTGAGCCAAACCGGCTAGGGCAATTATTTAACCAAAATCTCAATTTCAATTTAGGTGTACATGGAAACAGTCAATAAGCAAAAAGCATTACAAACTTTTAGCAGATATTAAGTGAAGAAACAGATAGCATTTAACAAGAACTATACACACCTAAAAGAAAGCTCCCTAAAATGGAACTGACTTACCCCATGTTCAGAAGGAATCACTGTGGAATATTCCACCATATAGAGCCACAGAGGTGGGGACTGTTACCCTGTCTGGGCCTCACCTTACTCACATATGAAATGGGCATTCTGCCTATCACCAACACAATGGTTGTGAGGACTAAAGGGAAGATACTTAGCAAGTCTTGAAAACAAAGTTCACGATTGTTACCCAGATACTCCACTCAAAGCACATCTGTCAATTATGAAGTACTAAGAAATTAAAAATGAATGGAAAGACCTTGAGGGAAGAAGTTTAAATAAAAATACAATGTGCGATAACACCCATGCAGTTTTTTAAAAAATGTACTATGAATCCTGCAGGACAACAAGTGTCTATTTGGCTGACATAACAGAGCACACCATGTGTGCACTTCAGTCTCATCAATTTGATGACAACATGGCCTACTATCATTACCCCTCTGTGACAGCAACATGAGCAATGGCTGTCACTAGGAGGGAACCAACCTTGCCCTGCCTTTCAGTAGGTAAGGCTTAGTCTCACCCCAGAGGAAACAAACAGCCCTGGCCTGTGTAGATCAGTGGTCAGAGCATTGGGTCTCAGGTTGATTCCTGGTCAACGGCATGTGCTGAGGGTGCAGGTTCAATCCCTGGCCCTGTCATGGCGCATGTGGTAGGCAATCAATCGATGTGTCGCATGTTGATCTCTCTCTCTCTCTCTCTCTCTGTCTCTCTCTCTCTCTCTCTCTCCCTCCCTCCCTCCCCCGCTCCCTTCTACTCTCTTTAGAAATCAATGGGAAAAATATCCTTGGGTGAGGATTAACAAAACAAACAAACCAACTACCAAAAACAGAGGGAGCAGACCCACTGCCTCTTCCATCAGTGCGTATTATTTTGGCTGGGTACCCCATCGAAATATCCCGAGTTTCTTTCTGTCAACAGAGGTAGCTGGCCAGAGATAAAGCAAAAATTAAATCAACTCTGAAAGAATGTTGACCCCAAACATATGAACACATGAACATTTGTACATGTGCAGAAAATACACATTTCTTAGTTAAAATCATAAGAAAAGGAAACTTTAGCAGTAATTTGAACTATATGTTCCTTTGGTTTTAACTTAAAAATTTCACTTTTTAAAGAAATAGAAACATACTTCAACCCATTTAGAAAGTCAGATGTCTTCTACTTAACTTTTACTAGTATCTCAGTAAATTTCTTTCAAGGTTACATCCAAAGTATTTTTTAAGCAGTAATTATCATAGTTTATAATTTTATAATAGGTTTATGATTTTAAACAAAAGTACAGCATCGGTATCTACCACATAATCATAAACAAATTACTGACAGGGTACCTGTGAATCCATGCTGTATCTCATCATTAATGTAAGCATTTCTTTGTGGGGGACACATAGCTTCCAGTATCCCCTTTAATGGAAAAGTAACTTCAGCACTGAGGCTCTGGGCAAGCCACTTAACCTATCTAAGCTTAGTTTTTCTCACAGGAAATAAAAAAGGACTTCTGTAAAAGTAAAAAAGATAATACATTTAAAGTAGTATCGCACAAGAATGCAGGCCTCCATTGATGTAAATAGTGAATAAAGTCACTTGACATTGAATTTTCTTAAAATGAAGCATATCTGTATATAAGCTAGAAACACGCCAGGAAGATCAGTCTTTCATTCACCAAGGAGTCCTTTGGGAACTGACAAATAGTGGGCAGAGGCAACTCATCTCAATAGGGAAGGGACAAAGTGTGCCCAAGGCAGTCTCAGGAGAGAGCCGCCAAGGCCACTTCCATTTTCCTATAACCGGGGGAGTTACACGCATGGTCACAAGAATGCTATCAAACAAAGTCTCAAACGCTGCAGTGTATTTTAAATATGCACACTTACTAAAGTAACAATTCAAGACAACCATCACAGTAGTAAAAGCAACATAATGACTTGTGTATTACACAATGCCCTCCACCAGGGGCCCGATTGGCAATGTCTAGACACACCTGTGGTTGTCACACTGGGGGTGTGCCACTGGCATGTAGTGGTTACAGGCCAAGGATGCTGCTAAACATCCTATGACGCATAGGATAGTCTCCAACAAAGAACTGTCTGCTCCAAAAGGTCAACAGTGCTGAGGCTGAAAAATCCCAGTATAAAAACTACCAAGTGAAATTAAACTTGAATATTAAAGCAAGGGATAAATGGCTGCTTCCCTCACCCCACCCGGCCCTTTGATATACCAACTCCCCCAAGCATGTTTCTCAGAGGTGTTCAGTGAGATGAGTGATGCAAACTTTACATTTTAATTCTACGTACGTATTTTTCTCAAGTGCAATATAGTTTCTTTTAAAAATTAATTTAAGGATGTGAACTGATTTCAGGAAAAAAATTAAACCTTATAACAACACAGTGGTTTGTGGATATGGCAAAATCGCTCTCCACGAACAGTGTTTCTGTACTTCTTTTGTTTTCTGTATAGATGCCGCTCATATGTAGCTATTTAACAGATTCAACCTGAGGAAGAAGGTGACACCAAGTTAGTAAAGTTCTCCAAGTTACAAAACAAAGAGAAAAGCAGGGATCCACTAGTTCCAAGGCTGCTTCTTCTCTGAAGGAAACTGTCTGTAATAATAACAAGATTTCAGAGCCACAGAATTAGGGCAGCATTCCAAGCAGGACAGCTGATCGGGACTTCACCAAAGCAGCAGCAGGTAGGGGTCCAGAAAGCCCTCAGTGAAAAGTGTTTTATTTGGGAAAAAGGCTTGTTCTGGATGTGGTGATTTAGTGAAAATGGCTGTTTATAAACCAAGGCTGGAGGCTGTACACACACACACACACGCACGCACGCACGCACACGCGCAACCTGAAGGAAATTAGCACTAGTAGAACAGATGGGAGAAGAAAGAGGTCAGCGGCAGAGCTTACAGAGAGACGTGCACATCAAACTGCTCCCTAAGCTGAGTCCAAGTCTACAGAGAGCAAACTTGTGAAGAAGCACGGCTGGGCTCGCACTTAGGGGTTCTCAGCCTGCAGCTCTCCTAGGTCATCTGAAGGAAAAGCTACCCAGAGAGTGTGAGGGAGCATGGAGGGCTGCAGATTTCTGGGTTCAGGACCCCTGCAGGAGAAGACCCACAGCACTCACTCCCAGATACAACTCAGCCATCTGTGCTTCTAAGGATGAAATGAAGAGAGATTTACGAATTTCAGAGGGAAGGCGGGGGTGGGTGGGGAGATATTAACTGGGAAATTTATATGCATATATGCATAGCCCATGGACACAGACAATAGTGTGGTGAAGGCTTGGGAGGGGCGGGTGCGGAGTGGAGGGGGTCAATGCAGAAAAACAAAAATAAAGGGGACATCTGTAATACTTTCAATAATAAAGATAAGTTAAAAATAATAAAATAAATAAATGTGTACATATTGAATTAAAAAGTAAAAGAGAGAATTACAAACTGACCTGCAATTTGAGATTGAAACACACACACACACACACACACAAAACCCCTGCTAAAATTAACACTCGCCAGGCAAAGTCAAAAGTAAGTATATTACAACTTCATCTTCATATAATCCATCTTCAATTGCTAGGGGTTCAAGAAATTAGAATTCAATGGATATTAATGTATCAATGTCAAGAGACTTAAAACACAGGGATATGGACAGAGGTACTGAAGTGCTTCTTATAAAGCCCCTCATTCTAAGACCCGAGAGTATGAGTCCATGATCCTGCCTCTGCCCTGCCACTCCCCCCACCCTCCAGCTCAGGGCACTCAATCCCTGCAGGAGGCCACATTTGAGGAATTTTTTTAAAAAAATCACACTTTAAGTATGTGCAGATTATTTTGAATCAATTATACATACATTAACATACTTTAACCTGTCTCAAAAAACAAAACTTCTCACTTTCTTATGCTTATACATCTTATTCTTTTCTATGCTCTTGAGGTTATTTGCAGCTACTGGATCAGTGCACCGGAAATAGAATAAACGGATGTATGTACCGCTATTTCCAACTCCATGCCCAGTGCCATCATACTGGCAGCTTGAGATTGGCCATGGTAGGAAACTGGAAAACACTACAATCATAGGGTTTTATATAGGGTACTGTTGAACATCTAGACTAAAGAAAGTGATTGAAAATGTGTTAATAATGCAGATGGAATTTAAAAGTATATTAGTACATGGCCACTGCACTGTGTCCAGCATGAAAACATTGAGGGAACACTGCCATATTAGAAAGTACATGTGTGGAGGCATGAACAGCACCAACAGAACCATCACCCAACAGCTGGGGAGAGGCTGGGCTCTGAAGAGCTGGGGTGAGTACCAGCACTGCCCATTCCTTCCCTTTCTGGCCGACTGGCTTGCTCCCTTTCCTTCCATCTCTGAGGGCTGCCCAGGGCTCGTTATCCATTGAAAATCTTGCAGCCCATTCTAGTCATCCCCACTATTTCAGCCCATGATCCTTATTCCTTCTTTGGAACTCCAACTTTCCAGTCTGCTGGGTGGCCCTCAGCCTTCGTCCACCCACCACACCTACGGCTACAGACCTTCCCATCACTTACACTGGCGGGCCCCTGCGACCCTGGCAGAGAGAAGGCACCTGTGGAGTGTGAAAGAGCTCCCTCCCACTGCACCATCACACTCCTCACCCAGCCCCTATGATAAAAAGCTGCTTCCGCTTCACTGTCCTGAAACACTGCTCTGCTGGTGCACACTTCTCTGAAGGCAGAGACTGTACCTTATAAATCTCTGTCCACATGGCCTGGCCCCACAGACAGAGTATACTTAATAGATAATTGCTCATGGCTGATTGATTAAAAGAGGCTCAGAATTACTCCCTTCAAAGGTTCCTAAGAAGAAATATACCACAGAACTGAAGGATACAGCTGGCTTCCTAATTAATATTAGTCACTTGGCAATTCTTAATTAAGAACTCTAAAGTAAAGACCCACCTTTCTACCATGCCAAGTGGATCTCACCTTCATTAGTATTTAGGAGCTATAACCACTACTTCATTTTGATGCCCCTCTCTGTGCGCTGCCAGATGGGAACATTAGTTGCACTGTATTTATTAATAAACAAAGGCAAGTGGAGGAGCTTGGGGAAATTCAGGCAGAATCAGTCACTGTGCTCCTTCACGCTAAGCCTTCCATACATGCTGAAGGGAGCCTTCTCTTGCCTGCTTCCCAGAGGATGGGGACCAGGTTCGAGCAGGAGGCAGGCTTCCTCTCCCAGGGTCCACCTATGAAGAGCTCTGTCCCCTGGGTCCAGGGAGTCCCCACCAGGCCTGCCGCCTGTCTACTCTCACAATGCCCTGTGCTGCGGGCAGAGAAACACACCATTGCTCAATATTAATAAACCTAATATTGCATTTTCCAATACAATATTCCAGGTCTGCCTGTCTGGGCCTATGAGCTCTTGGGATGGGTGGAGTTGGAAATTTCAAACTGGAAAAGATCTCAAGACAGAAAAATTACTGTCCTTCCAAGGTGGTCAGCGCCTGTAAGGGCAGAGGCCCGGGGTGCTCTGACGGAGGTGGTGGCACCTCCCTAGCTCTGCATGTGAGCAGCACTGATAAACTGGTGATGTTTCCTTCTTCAAAGCTCCGAAAAATGGAATTACAATGACTTTTTAAAAACAATGACATGTGGATGCAATCTGTTTCAGGACTGCAGTGGCCTGACAAAAACATTGGTTACAAAGAAGGGTCTGAGAGGTTTGAGAAATGTGCCCCTCCTCACAGGGTTGCTGCTAAGATGGAATGAGTGAGGTAACTGAAGTTAGAGTACTGAGCACAGAGCCTTGCATGCAGTGACTGCTCAGGGAACGTTACTATTAAAATCATTCATATCACCAGTGACCATCTTTTCCACCTCGCGTTGCTTGACTGACCACTGGCATTAAATGAAGTTCATGCCCAGCTGGCATGGCTCAGTGGCTGGGCGTCAACCTGCGAACCAGGAGGTCACGGTACGATTCCCAGTCAGGGCATATGCCTGGTTGGGAGCTCAATCCCCAGGGTGGCGTGTGCAGGAGGCAGCCGATCAGTGATTCTCTCTCATCATTGATGTTTCTCTCTTTCTCCCTTTCCCTTCCTCTCGGAAATCAATAAAAATACATTAAAAAAATAAAATGAAGTTCAAGTTCTAGTTCTCCAGATACCCTCTCCATAGGTCAGACAGTGATGCTGAAGGACATTCTTCCCTGCGTCGGAGGGAGACTAACAATGTGTGGCAGGACGCTCAGGAGGAGGAGAGATTTTTCCCAATAGTTCTGACACGCACGAGAGGACTTCATTAGCCTGTCTATTACAAACCACTTAAGAGACATATTTATTGACAGGAGTCTGCCAATCGATTAAACATCTCAATATATGAAGCTGACTTTACATTAATTAGCAGTTTGGAGAACATGAGCCTAGACGTTGGCATGGAGCGCTCTGGGAATCCTGGCGAAGCGGCCACCTGCTATAACATATCAGCACACCACAAGGTCAAGGAGTCTGTAAAACTCTTCCTCCGCATCCGAGCACATTATGTACACACGCATATTAACACACTCACATTCCCCCAGTTCACAACAGATTTGATTTACACTATCATCCATTTATGTTTTGTACACAATTCTTAGTTTTTTCAGAGTAAACCTAAAAACTTCACTGAACTCACAACTGACCTCCTCTAAATAAGCTTAGCTTCAATGTTCACTGGTAGGTTAGAATAAACTAACTGCAAGAAATCTTACATATTTTACTCTATGTTAGAATATATAATGTTGTGCATTTAAGAAACAGCCGCATGAGAAAGAGAGGAAAGGCATTTGGGTATTTCCTCTTAACAACAAATACGGTAATTATTTCATATGACACGTATGATTTTTCACTTTGGAGTTGTTTTATAGGAAATGTGAATTTTTAGGAGAGAAAAAACACACACAAAGGGGCTAGGAGTCCTGCACTGAGCTTAAAATGAGAGCCTTAAGAAGTGTTTTATAACTAAGTTTTCATCTTCTCTCTTTTTATTAATTCTTACTTTTCACTAATTGGACTTTGTTGTTTGAACTTCCAAACAATCTAGAATGATTCTTTCCAAAAGAATAAAGAATATTTCTTCCTCAACTATGTAACAACGCCCATGGAAATCGATTTTTATTTTACAGCTTTTCTTGTGCTTGGATCAGCCTCACTCTTCCTGACTACCCCACTCTCCGCACCTTCCCTCTCTGCCTGTAGCACAGGGTTCTCTCAGACCGGCTAGACACGAAGAGCTCCCCACCCCATGCACGTGGAGGGAACCTGTGCTCGGGCAAAGTCTAATTCGGTGGCTCTGAGGAGTTACCAGGGGATGCCAAAGCCGTTGGTTCAAGAGACTGCACTTGAGTATCGTGCTGCCAGAGGACTACATCATTATTTTAATTAATGAAGGTTTATCACTGGAACCACTGGCAAGAAAATGATCTGGAAACACTGATTCCTCTGTGCCTTGTGACATAAAATAGTCAATAACGGGAAATACACAGAAAGGCTACATGAGTACATCTGCATCACATTCAATCCTTTCAACCTTATTCCACCCACCACCGGGCAGGCACTGGAGCTCTCCTCTGTGACGGGCACTGTGGCTAGAAAGCTGATTAGACTATGAGTGTACAGGTTCTGAGGCACACAGAAGGACTGGATTCAAACCCCATCTTAATATTCACTGATCTCTGAGAAGTTGCTTAACCTCTGAGTCTCGATTTCCTCATCTGTACATTGGGGACAATATGAACACTTGGTACAAAGGTAATCACAGAACCTCCCTCCTAAGTTGTTGTATTAACTGAGATCATGTCTGTTAGGTCAACACATTTTAATTGTTCAACAGATGGCAGGTGTTATGACTGAAATACTGCTTTTGACCTCAGGCAGCTCAGATGACATTTTTGAAATATATTTTGTCCTAAAAGGGGAAAAAAAAGTTTGGTTGGGTTTTCTTCCCCATTACAGTAACACAATCGTTGGGTTAAACTTTAAAATCACTGGGATGATATTACCCATTAAAGTAAAAAGCATAGATTTTAAAAATTAGGGCCTTAAATTTACTTTGTTTAAACGTCTTATTTTACAAATAAGAACTTGGGACTCGGCAGGGGCACCAGTCAGCTAAGGTGACAGGGATGGTTAGTGGCAGAAACATGTTCAAAACTACTGGAAGTGCCGTAGCTGGGGGCTCAGCTGGTTGGAGTGTCATCCTGTGCACCAACAGATTGCGGCTTCGATTCCCAGTCAGGGCCTATACGGGAGGCAACTGATTGATGTTTCTCTCTCTCCCCCTAACCTCAATCAATTTAAAAGAAAATATCCTCATGTGGGGATTCAAAACAAAATAAAACAAAGCAAAAAACTGCTGGAAGCCTGGTGCAGGTCATTTTCAGACTGACCGCATCACTCTGCCCCAAAGTCACCTGGAAGGTCTCACACAAAAGCTGACAGTGTCCAGAGACACACTGATTAAACCACTGATGCTAGTTGTAGTTTTCTAATATTCAGAAACTGGGGAGTGTAAAGTTGTAATTCCTGTGCCCATTCATAAAAGGGTGTGCCCAGCTCTCGGGCTGTATTAACCTGGTTCCCACATGCGTCATGTCTATGGAAGTTGCTGGTGTGAGGTCATAAGGCCACATGGTTGCTGCAATGCTTGGTGGGGAGTTCCACCCTGTGGGCGGGGCCCATGTCTTCTTCACAACGATGGATGTACAGTTTCTGGCACTCTATTCACACTCAGCAAGTTACTGTGAGCCAGTTAGTGAGTGAACAAGTGTGTGACTAAATGAACGAGGAAACTTGTGAACAAATCCCGGTGTCCATGCTGCCGGCTTAGCCCTTACCTGCCTCACCCTTCCCAACAGAGCCAAGCTCCCCATCTCTACCTGTGCCAGGTGACGCTGCTACAGCACAGCTTCCTTGGAGCAGAACTAGGGCAGACTGGAGGCACTGAGTCTCTTTAAACACAGAGGGCTTTGCCCTCTGGCTCGTGAGAGGGAAAACTGGGGTCCTGAATTGCTGCATGGTAAGAATTAAAATTATCAAGAAGAAGTTGTGAGAGAAAAAGAGAAATGAGATTTAATAAGTACAATTCTCTAAACTTCCATTTGTCTTATCTTGCACTCATACCTTGGAAGCAAGAAAAAGTATCAGGAAATTCAACCAAAGTGTAATCGGAGGAAAATTTCAGAGCCTTTAAATAGCCCCTTATACAGAAATGTGTCCTCCACTCCAGCCTGTGCTGCATGGAACACTGCCGCTTACTTTATACTCCTGTCTTTGCCTCTGTTAATTTCCCCAAAAGTGATTCTGCACTGACAGTGGTTCATGAGTGGGGACTCAACGCACTGCCATGTCCATAAGTAAGACCTAAAGGGCAGTGCATGTTTCTGCCAGACAGTCTATTCTGACGAGTAATGTCTCAGATGCAACATTAGATACATGTACTTTTCATATTTTTATTTTATATCAGCCACCTGATTTAACAAAAAAAACACACAACACAACCCTATTTGTATAAAAACACTATGGAATCTCCTGGAAGTATTCATTTTCTGGGTGCCTTTCGTTTACATATTTATTCAAGATTTTTCTAGATTTATGCTTGGAACATTGCCTCTATCCTATCTTAAGCCTTGCAAAAGAAAACCAGCCCAGCCATGGCCAATTTGGCTCAGTGGATAGAGCACTGGCCTGCAGACTGAAGGGTTCTGGGTTCAATTCCAGTCAAGGGCATATACCTTGGTTACAGGCTCCCGGCTGACCATGTGCGGGAGGCAACCAACTGATGTGAGAGTGTCTCTCTCACATCAATGTTTCTCTCTCTCTTTCTTCCACTCTCTCTAAAAATATCCTCTGGTGAGGATTTACACCCCCCACCCCCACTCCCTAAAAAAAAGAAGAAGAAAAAAGAAAGAAAACCAGCTCATTCACATACCTATGTGAATTGACTAGGAAGTTTCCTGTCCTTATTTTCTCTACTTTTCTGCTTTCCCATTAATACTTGGTCCTCTTCCTACTTTTTGAACAGTATCCCAATAGATATCATCCCTTCCAATGATCAAGGGTCTGTGGGTCTCCTTGTTTCCTCCAATGAGATCCAGTGAAAGCATCCACCATCTGCTATCAGAGCTCCAGGCAGGACCCACCCGCCTTCCTCTCTCCACCTCATTAACGAAGCTGTTGATGGGAAGAATGAAATGATACCTAAGGCCAGTATTAGCACAGGTCCACTCCTAAACTGTGGCTTTGTGAGCTGGGCAGTTTTGTTCACACCATGACCCCACACCACAGGTGCGTTTCATGATTCTCTCTCCAATGGTCACGATCCATTTAATTGAAAATAGTTCTTCCCAGGTAGAACTGGCTAGAAAGACTTCACAAACCTGGGACACATCATGCAGTCAAATCAGGTAATCAAACTTAGAAATTCTGAGAACACCTCCCCAAATGTCACCTCCAGTTTAATCAGTTTTGTTTTTTTTTTTTTTGTTTTTTTTTTGCTTTGCATTGAAATATCCAAACTCAATCCCTTCTTTACCAGGAAGTAGCAATTAATTAACCACTTCTTCAATCCCTTTCCCTACAATCAAAGATTAAAGAGCTTTAATGGAGATCACAGTTTAGCACAAAGTTTCCTGGCCCAATCTGCATCACTTTCAGTTGTTAAAAACAAAACAAAACACCAGCACAATTCTTTCAATATGTATGGTTTTTCATTTTTAACAACAACAAACAACAGATTTGGGCTTAGGGGCCCCAAAGGTCCCAATCATAATTAGCACCCAACTGTCGGTAGCAAACTATTTCTGATAATTAATTCGGCCATCACAGAGAAACTGTCATGTTCCATGGGAGGATCAGAAGACAAGCTTTTGCATGAGAGCTGCAATGCCATCCTGGGTGGGGCTGGCTCAGAGCACATCTCCAGAGAGAGGAGTTCAGAGCACTGAGATGATTTAAGCCAGGAACAAGCTGGGCGCATGAGGGCTGGTGCTGCTAGCACAGCAGGGAGCAGTCACTCTTCAGAGAGCACACTGGCCCAGTGGCATCCACCATCAGGACCCAGCAGGCTGTGTGTGTTTCTGTGAGCCTCACAATAAAAGAAAATGGAGAAGGGGATATGTGTGTGTGTGTGTGTGTGTGTGTGTGTGTGTGTACACCACCAGAGGAGGATTTCTAGAACACCTTCAAATTCCAATGGGTCCACCACTACTTAACAACAGTTCACTAACTTTAGTTTTGCCAATTTTCATTTAAAAGTAAAGAGAGTCATTCAATAATTATGCTTACAAGCCAGGAAAATAAAAAAGGAACTCACTTGATGGAGCAATTAATTTCTTTGTTAATACTGCAGATATACTATCCCTGTGTTATTTCATGGAGTTACATTCATTGTGAATCAGGCGTCCCCTTCTTGCGCCTACTTTTATGGCCCCAAAGAATGTGTTTCCCATTCTAATACCCACACCTAACACAGAGTCCAGCACAGAGTGGGCACCCTGTGAATGTTTACCCCATTCATTTTCAAGTTAGGATTGGTTTGAGTCAAAGGAGTTGGGGAAGAAGGGACCTTCATTGACACTCATGGCACATGTGACAGGGCGTGTGTCTGAAAGCTGTCCAGGGAAGCACTGGAGCTAATCTAATTAGCTGTTGCCTAGGCTGACAAGCTCTTCTGAGGCCTCTCTCAGCAGGGGTTCTACCCCAACAAGGGTGGTGGTGGGGAAATGATCCAATGTTTATGTCTGTTATGCTGTTATATATCAAAACTGGCATCAAAAGTAATTTTGCCTTCTTAAGACAATGTGAAGGAAATAAAAACCTCACAAGATTTTATTCAAAAAATTCTTTTGTCTTCCCTCCTACACAAATAAAACCACTGAAACAAAACCCCTACCAACAACCAATGATGCAACAGATTTAGAATGCTAAGTAATTTATTAAAAACAAATGCTCTCTGAAAGCTTGTACCTAAACTATTGAAAAAGCAAAGCCTTTTACAACTCTGCTCTTGACTGCCCACTCTTGTCTTGGTTGGGCCTAGCCTATATGAGATAACTGACTCCATAAGAGAGCCACAGGCAGGGGCCTACAGGAGCCAAGCAGGGCCGCTGAGTCCAGGGTGCAGTGCACAGCACGCAGGCACAGGGTCACCAGGAGTCGGAGCTGACCAGGTAACAACAAACAACCTGTACCAACTTGGTTTATCAGCAGTAAATAGGAAAGATCTTTAAAAACCCAGCGGCCTTTAAAAAATAAATCCCCATTTAAGATTCAAAGATGCCCACGCCTCCATGAGGACAGTTACGGATTAAAGGGAGCAAAGCGCATTGCCACTAGCATCATATTACAACTGTGTCCCCAACAACTGATTCTTAATGAATCTTTTCTGTGGCAAACTGCTTGAGTCTACTCTAACTCTTCTGTAAGAAGCATGAAAACAAACACAAATGCAGGAGCTCTTCTGCTTATGAATTAAAACTCTTGAATCTTCCTAGGTCCTCATAAAGTTTTGTGCCTGAGGGGGGGGAAAAGTCAACTATGCTGGCCAGCACTGGACGGTACTACCGTATTACTGGTTGTTGGCAGGAATGACTGATTCCTTTAGACCTGCGTCTCTCAATCCCAGTGCAAATACATTTTGGGACAGATAATTCTTTGTCTGTGGTGGGGCTGGGTGTGGAGAGCTGTCCTGTGCACTGTAGGACTTTATCAGCATCCTTGGTCTTAAACCATCAGATATCACAGCACCCCCTATACCAGATGTGACAACTGAAACATCTAGAGACTGCCAAATGTCCCCCAATAAACAAGGTTGATCTGGTGGAGAATCACTGCTTTAGAATTACAATAGATAGACTTTTGAACAGATAAGAAAAAATACAAGCCCAATGTGAGAAAGGAGTCATCTTTCTAGTTCAATGGAAGGATATATCAGGGCCACTTAGGATACAATGGTCCCTGACTGGGGAACTGGGGGGGGATGACCTTATTTGTGCTTCTTCAGACCACCAAGAAAGATCAGAAATAAAATGCTTACGGTGCCCACAATCCATCTCCACCTGAGGAGAGAAACAAAATCACCAGAACTGCCACCCATGGAGCTGTGGGTTGATTTTGTGTTTAGATTCTTTGATGATGCCATGGAAAAAAGGTTGCACGGCACTGGCTTGGTGAGGCTGCACTGAGAGAATGTCTGAAAAGCACACGTGTGTGTCCTACAGTGACGGTGCTGAGGCAGGGAGTCCCAGGTCACTGTAGGGATTCAAGTGGAGGCCAGAAGGCAATGAGGTCAGAGATGCTGTGGAAGGGAATCCACATGTGACAAGAGGTTGGCGTAACTGACCTCTCACATTCAAATCCAACTCTCCATGGGCCTACGTCTGCCTTGCAATGCTCGGACTCTTCAGGGACCCTTCTGAGAAAGGGCATTTCATAACCCCAGGACCTGGGAGGGTGACGGACAGCAACTGGGCATTTATCTTCCCCACCAATCAATCACAGCTGAGTCAAGACTCCCCACCTGGCTCAGAGTTATCTCCAACTGGTTCCCCCCCTCCCACCCCGAATTCTCATTAACTCAAAAGACAAATCACAGAAGTACGTGATCTCACACTGATGCTCAATCTGTCTTTTCTAGCTTCCTCTATTTATCAGGCGGCTTCAACCAAGTGAACCGTGATTCCTCAGTCTTTACCGTTACTGCTGAGGTGCAGAGACAGGCAGCCAAGAAGTGGCAGACAAAGACCTGCCGGCGTGCATTTAGATCTGTTTATACACAGGATGTAGGGAAAGGTGGCCACGGGCCATCACTACTGGAGCTGGAAGGACAGACATTTACTTTGCTCTTGGCTGGAGGGAGCACAGGTGACTAGAACTCTTACCCAATAGTTCTGCAAAAGTAAGAGAAGCCAATGTTTTGTTTCTCTAGTTTCAAAGCAAGCCACACAATCCAAGCATTGGATGTGTAAGCAGTTTTTTTTCTTGAACTGTCCAATTGCATCTCCTAGTATAGGTTCTAATGAAAACAGAGTGGGAGCTATTCATAGGCATTACAACTCTTTTTTTTTTTTATAAATATATTTTATTGATTTTTTACAGAGAGGAAGGGAGAGGGATAGAGAGTTAGAAACATCAATGAGAGAGAAACATCGATCAGCTGCTTCCTGCACACCCCCTAATGGGGATGTGCCCGCAACCAAGGTACATGCCCTTGACCGGAATTGAACCTGGGACCCTTCAGTCTGCAGGCCGACACTCTATCCACTGAGCCAAACCAATTAGGGCGGCATTACAACTCTTTATATCAAATTTTGAGTTGTATCCTCTAACACCTTAGGATTTTTCTTTAAAGGAATATGTGATTTTCACAGGCAACTGTGTGCTTCATATAAGCCTAATCTTATGTTCTAAGATTTTCTTTCTGTGTCCAGTACATTAAATGTTGCTGAACTCCCACAGAATAAAAATGTGCAGAGATACGGCTTTCTGTTTATTTATTTACCATGTAGTTGAATTTCACCAAAATGCAGACTTTGAGATCTGAACGGGACCTAGTAGATTACCTAGCTGATGTCCTCCATGTAGCTTTTGGGGAAATTGGGTCCATAGAAATTCAGCGACTTTCCTAAGATTAACGAATGACTAAGCTGGGACTGAATTCCTACTACCTTGCACTTTCCATTTACTAGAGCTTATTTTCCACCCAAGGGTGAAGCATTTGCCTGGTTACTTTTGCAGAACCATTTGAGACAACTGGCAGTTTCCTACAAAGTTACATATATATCTATTCTACAAGCCAGTGGTTCTGCTTCTAGAACATTACCCAGGGGAAATAAAAACATATGTCCATAACATGACTTCTGTAAAGATATTTATAGCAGCTGTATTCTTAATAGCCCAAAATTGGAGACAACATTAATATCCAAAAGTAGGCAAATGGATAAACAAATTGTGGTGTATTTCTACAATGGAAACAGTGGTTACTTTTGTAGATATCCTGGGCAAGTTCTCCTAATACAGTAAGAAGAAAGGGAAAATTTCAATTCTCTTGGGTTTTACCAAGAGCCCTTTGTACCCCTGGCCATCCAACCTCACTTCTTCAGGCCAGTCTTTCTCCCTTTCCTAGTCAACTATTATATTCTCTCTCTCTCTCTCTCTCTCATCTGTGATACTATATAAAATACTTCCTCCTCTATCCTCCTTCTTATCCTTGCTCACCATTCCACTGAAAAAACAAATACTCCAAAGAGAAGTCCATCAGTTCCAGCACCAATTCCCAACCCACCTGTGTCTGTGCCATACACTCTGCCATCTCCCCCTCACTCTGCATGAACTGCCTGGACTCCTAAACAAGGCCAACCCTCCACTTCCATTCCAGACATCAATGCCCTTTACCTACACAGTGACATTGTTCCAACAACTGTCCCTTTATCCTACAGCATCTAATTCTACTAGCCATTCACAGTACCATAAAACATTGTATTATTGTCCATCTTAAAAACACCATCCCCCAGCCCAACATCCCCACCCCAAGCCCAACATCCCTTTCCAGCTATGGCTCACATTCCTGCCTTTCTCAAGATGGATCTGTGTTGGAGCAAATTCTCAAGATGGATCTGTGTTGAACCCATTCCAAGCTATGTAAGCTGTCTATTCCAACTCCCCTTTGTCACAAAAGCAAGTGCCGAGCCTTGGTAAGACCTCCACACTGTTAATTCCCAAAGGCCCATCTCAATCTTACCTTACTCCGGTTACCAATGACATTGGCAATGCTGATAATTTCCACCTTCTTGAGATCCTTTCATTCACATGGTTCCTGGAACAATATACTCTCTTCCTTCACTGCATGACTCAGTTTCCTGTGTTGCCTCCCCTCACTGTTCCCCCATTGACTCTTAAACATTGGGGTTCCTTAAGCTCTGCCTCTGGAATTCTCTTTATACTCACTCCCCAGATGATCTCCTCCAGATTCGTGACCACCAGTCAGTCTATACACCACTGACACTCACGTTTGCATCTCCAGACAAGATCCCAATCCTCCCACCGGACTCAGAGACCTGCCAACTGAGTATTTCCCCTTGGCTGTCCGAATGCACCTTCCTTTAACTATTTCCAAACTGCCCCCCCTCTCAAATCCACCCCATCTGAGGATCCCCCATTTGAGTAATGCAGACTTCATACTTCTAGGTCAAGGGTGGGCAAACTTTTTGACTGGAGGGCCACAATGGGTTCTTAAACTGGACCGGAGGGCCGGAACAAAAGCATGGATGGAGTGTTTGTGTGAACTAATATAAATTCAAAGTAAACATCATTACATAAAAGGGTATGGTCTTTTTTTTTTTAGTTTTATTCATTTCAAACAGGCCGGATCCGGCCCGCAGGTCGTAGTTTGCCCACGGCTGTTCTAGGTGCTCAGCTATTAAGATAAAGTCAAACCTGACTCCTTTCTTTTCCATACCACATCTAATTCATCAGCAAATTCTGTCAGCCTCTCCCCGTGAAGTAAGTAACTAGCATTGAATGACTTCTTACCATTTCACCACTGCCATCTGAGCCAGGCCACCATCATCTCCTGCCTAGGTCACTGCAATTGCCTCCAAATTGTTTTCTCTATTCCCCTTTTTAACCTTCAGGTAACAGTGGTCCTTCTAAATGGATAACCTATATTGTCACTCTTCTGCTCAAAATACACCAGTAGCTTCCTAGCTCATTGAGAACAAAACCAAACTCTGATTCCTGTCACTTCCTTGACCCCACAATGGCCTCACTCCTGTGCACCCTTCCTCTGGAGCCCTCTTCCCCTAAATTTCTGCACATCCTTCAGGTCTCTGAGCCTCCTTGACACTTCCCTCCTCCTCCCTCTTACCACCGTCTACCACACATCCTGGAGTTTACTCACTGTCTCTCCCCACTAGCATGCAAACTTCAGGAGGGAAGGGGTTGTATTTTTTTTTTTTAATATATTTTATTGATTTTTTACAGAGAGGAAGGGAGAGAGACAGAGAGTTAGAAACATCGATGAGAGAGAAACATCGATCAGCTGCCTCCTGCACATCTCCCACTGGGGATGTGCCCGCAACCCAGGTACATGCCCTTGACCGGAATCGAACCTGGGACCCTTCAGTCCGCAGGCCGACGCTCTATCCACTGAGCCAAACCAGTTTCGGCAAGGGGTTGTATTTTATTCCCTGTTGTATCCATGCCAGCAGTAGGAGCTATAAATACTAGTTAAGTGAATAAATAAACAGCAAAAGAATACTATGCATTGGATGGGTGGAACTTGTCCCTTCTACTTCTTGCAACCACAGCACTATAAATAACTTATATTATCAACAAATTAGTTCACTGAGACCACTGTTGAAAAGCTGTATGTTTTCCAAATCACATAAGAGAATCAACAGCATTGAATTGAACCATGAAGAAATTCAATCTTGCCCCCACATGAAATCAAAAGAGCATTTATGGCACGCAAAGTTACTTATTAATAAGCATTTATGAATATGCTACGGTGAGCATAAACTAAAGAAGAAAAATCAGGCAGCTGGAGCCAGAAGGAGGTTCCTTGTAGGGCTGGCAGTCTACATATCTGTGTAGCAGGAATTTGTAGTGAGCCTCACTTCCTCGTACTCGCCTTTTTAAAGCTTACACCAACCTGGAAAAGCTGACTGCAGAAAACTGAGGCAACATGCAGATAATTGCAGGGCTGCATTAATATAAAGAAAAGCCACTTTAGGCTTTTGGAACTGACAGGGAACATGTCGAAGGCAGCAGAAACACAACTAGAAAATCCACTTAAAATGAATGCTCAGATCAACCGCAGACTAATGATCATTTTCTGTAATTAATAACATGAACCCTCAAACTAAGAAGTGATTTGCCAGTGCGGAGGGCAGAAGACACAAACGGCAGTCTCCACATCAATGGACTCTGAACAAGTAAAGAATGTGATACATGCTTTTTGGACACTATTTTCAACAAGATCAAGGGAGAAAAATAACCATAATCTGTTACATTTTTATGCACTTTACAGCTTGAAGTTCATATGAACATACAATATTTCCTCTACCCTGACAAAATCTGTTTTGGATTAAGCAGTGTAACTGTGTATTTTTATACATTTACATATTTATATATTTTATAGAGGAAAAAAACCAGGGTAAGGCACTCTCCCCAAAAGGGTTCTATGTCAATAACATTTGGAAAATAACGCACTCTGTATGCTCTGGCTGGATACCGAACCTGAGCACTCACATATGAGAAAAGTTTCCCCAAGATTCTGCCAGCTTATTTGGACGTAACATCCTCTTCAGCTCAGAACCTATTCATATCTTTGCATCTTATGCAGATTGCTCTAGCCTGGAGATTGTCCAATATCACTTGGTGGCCTCAACAGACTTTCCAGAACTAAGGCCCCATTGGGCCTATGATTTTAAATAAAACCTTTATGAAATGACAGGTGTAAACTAGCCCCGTGCCTGCTGTAAAGCTGTCAGCCACAGAGTGAGTTTGTTGGCTTCCGCGCAAAGACAGGGCCCTGAGTTGTTCCCACAGGGGCCTTAAAAGAGGTTCGTTTAGGATAAGATGAGGGTGGGCTGTCCCTGAGGGTGGCAGTGGACACCCAGAAGCGAGGGTACATGGAGGCTTTGCAAAACCTAAGCTAAAGTCTGATACACATGCCATTAAAACTCAGACAGCTCAATCGAGCGCACAGAACAGCCTCTGACACGCACCAAGGCCTGCCGGGGCTGGGGGCGGGGCGGTGTTGGACAAGGAAATTCTCCAGTACAGCATGAATTCAAAACCCGCATAGCTTTCACAACGGAAAAAATGGATGTTTACCTCACTGGATAATTCATGCTCATTAAATACGTGTGAAATGATTGTGATTCGTCTTCCCTCCAGCTTCTTAAATGACTTTGTGAAACCAGACTTGGCATCCACAGAATTAAGTGTAAAATGATCTCATTATGGAAAGTACTGCATCCTGCTGGACTCTGCTCCTTTACTGAGCGGTAACGCATGGGGTAAATGATTTCTTTGATATCACGCAAATACAACTTCTGAACTCATTATGTATAAATTATTATAAGTTATAAAACACCACTGCTAATGAAACCAGCTACAATAAGAAGTGTGATTAAAGACACATGTGACTGTGACCTAGTAAACAATAATGTATTAATTCATAAAGCTGTATACAGCTATTCCAATAACTATAATTAAAATATGCTTCACCCTTAATTGCTTTACCAATCCTTAAATCTCCCTGAAACTATTTGCAAATGATGGCGAAACAGCAGCTCTTGCTATTATAAGTCTCCTCATCCTGGTATCTAAGAAAACCCTTCTAATAAAAATCTTCCCATCTCTGTTTTAATGCAATCCTATTGATCAGTCACAGATTTATAGCTGGCAAATATTTTGGTAAATCAATGTATGTTCAAACATAGACAAAAATCCATGCACAGAAATTTAGGGGAATAGCAACGTTTCACACATTTCTGCCAGCATATTAACTAATACTGCAAAAAAGATCCTTGATATGTCATTTGCTGACTGATGAGTGCACAGAGCAGCGACGCAAGCATGGAATTTTATTGCTGAAGACATTTTCATCTGCAGCCAAATCACCGGGGAAACACTTTGTCAAATAACTTCATTCTGCATGGAGACTCTGTGACAATATTGGCATCTTCAGAATTTGCTCGGGTTTTTCCTATTGCATCTACCTGTCTGTGCCTGGAAATATTTACAGCAACACTGCAATTCATGCAGACATTAAGTGTACCAGCTAGAAACCACCCAGCCAGCGCATGTTTTATCTCACCAGTGATTTTAAAGTGCTCAAAAGTTGTATGCTTTTAACATGAATGAGACAATATATTTTAAAATGATTTCATATCAAACCCCCATTTCATAGTAATAGAAACTGATCAAGATTTGGTCATTTCCAAGTCATTGACCGAAATTTCTTTACAAGTACCCATTCTTTCTTCCTGAGTTGAACCAAAAAGTTAAAAATATTATAAAAAAAGGAAAGAGGAAGAGAGAGAAAGAGAGGGAGAGGGAGTGAAAGAAGAAGGGGTAGGGAGGGGATGGAAAAGTAAGGGAGAGGAAAGGAGAAAGAGAGAGAGAGAAGAGAAAGGTGGGGGGAAGGGAGGGAACAAAACACATGGCTGTTGGATTCTGGTTATTTTGAATTCTTGACCCTGTACTTATTTTGTCTGCAGTGGGAACAGAACAATCCTTGACCCTCCTCTATCCAATCATCACATAAGTGCTACCAACTTTTCGACCCTCAATAATGTTCTCAACCTCTTCATCCAACTCTAGTCCAAGCTACCATGTCTCTCATATAGGCCTCCGAGATGGCCGAGCAATGGGTATTCAATTCTACTGGCCCCTTCACTCCATTCTATCCGTGTAGTCTAAAGTGATCATATCAAAGAGCAAGTCTCCACACTTTCACACATCACACTTCCCTTTGCTTGGGGATAAAAACCCTTAACATGGGCACAGCCAGTACGCGGTGGTTCCTGCCCAGACAGAATTCGGACTTCACCTGGGATGTCAGCACTGTCAGTTCCTCGAATAAGCCTGCCCTCTGTTGCCAGGGGGACGTTGCATGTGCAGTGGTCCCTGCCAGGAACACCTACGGGCTTCATGCTGGTATCCACCATCCTTATTCTTTCCCCTGGTTAGCTGCTGCCACTCTTCAGAGCTTCATTCGGCTGGCAAATCCCCTGGTACAAGCTCTCAGAGCACAGTGTACTTTTCCATTTCCATACTGACTACCTTTTATAACACACATCAATCTGTGAGATATTTGATTAGGTGTACCCAGCTCTTATGTGCAGGGGACATATGTATCTTCACCTATGAATCGCTTAGCAGAAGGCCTGTCGTGAATGTAAAATAGGTGCCCAATGAACACAGATGACTGAAGGAATGGAGCTGATCAATGGGTCCCCTCACCACATTAATAGTAAATGATGAACATCCTTCCCACTTATCACCACCAGTAAATTCAAGGCTCTGCAGAACCACATACATCAGACAGGACGACCTTCCATTCAAATATTTTTTCCCTCAAAGAATTAAAAAAGGTTACTTACACACACACACACACACACACACACACACACTCCAATATATGGTAGGAGTTGGTGTAAGCACATCTCTTTTAGAACAACCATAGAGCAAGGACTTGGGTCTTCCTGTTCATGGACCCAGCTCTTGGGAGAGGGGGGGGGGGGGAGGGGGGGAGGGGTCAGAAACCCGCCCACATGGCAAAGGGGTGTGTCCAGGCCCCGCCCAGGGACTCCTGTAAGCTGGCTGCTTGCAGTTTAAGAAGTGTCCTAGGTGGTTCCTTTCTGTGCTAAGAGCCTAAGATACAGCTCATTGTTGTAAACTTGCCATTCTATGTTCACAAAAACTCCTGCTCTTGACTTTTCATGGGCATGGAAACGGGTGGAAGAGATCTGGACATCAGTCTGATTTTAGTCTACTTTTTATTTCCTCTGCCACCTAACATACAGAGCCACTCTCTGATACTCACTTTCTCTTTAATAAAGGGATTAAAAAAGCAATCAAATGTGCAAAGGCGGGCAGGTAGGGGAGGAGCAAAAGCAGCAAAGAGCCTGGTAATCAGTAGTCTGGAAAACCACACCCTGAACAACACAGAAGATCCGCTACAGAAAAATGAAGCCCTGCTCCCTTAGAGATCCACACAGTGCCCGTGAAAGGTAGAAACGGCACCAACGCCAGCCTTTGACTTTGCGCTCCGCTCAGCAATAAAATCTACTACCAGCAATGGAATTGGCTCTCTAACTTTCCCCATGAGTGATTGTTCACAGACTGTCTGCTGCTGCGTGCTGGGGAAGAGCCGCTTCCTTTTGTCTAAAATTTTCTGGCCATTAATTATAACCCAGATGACATGTTTTCATATGGTACATAAACAAAGAAACATCATTCTTGGCTTTGGAGGAATAACAGTGTTATGTAAAATTAGACTATTATTCTTGAAACCCTATCTATAACATTCTTTTCTACTCATCTAGATAGATATTCTCCAAATGGCCCAGAAATAACAATTTATTTTATCAAGGCACTAGACTTAAAACTATTTCCAAAAGACTAACCACCACAGAGAACAAAATCCTTGCGAATTTCCTATTTTGAATTTATATCTGTTTCTTTGTTGCTAGCCTCAAGATTTCAAATATTTATGCTTTACTTTTTAAAAGCCAGGTTTCCTGGGATATAATTTATGTACAGTAAAATCTCATGCTTCTTTTTTACATAACAGAATAAGGCCAGAATAAGGATTTAGGGGTGCTTTAAAATTAAAATAGTAATTCTATTCGATCTGTTCATGGGTTTACTGTTTCATTTACTTCGGAGACAAAAAAAAGTGATCAAAATTTTCATAACAAAGGGATTTATAACAGAATGGCTATCAAAGGTACTACCATGAAGGACAGTTAAGAACCTGTACAGAACTGCTTTGTACAGGAATCAGAATACAGTAAGAGTAGTTAGTCCAACAACACCTGGCCACGTGGATCAGAAAGATTTTTCTGGACAACATCAAGCACACAAAGGAGGACAATGTCATCTGTTACTGAGACACAATATGCCATAAACACCTTAAAAGTGATGGCTACCCTTCATTTCAGAGTGGACTTTAGTGGACACTCAGAGAGAGAACGATTACTTTCAGTATATGAATCATGCTCAGACATGAAAGAATTCATTAGATTAGTTAGCTTAGCACTTTATGAGGCAATGTTTCACTTATGATAAAGAATGAACTACTTAAATATATTATATGAATTATTTATCATACAAAAAATTAGATTAGGTAAAAGTATATGGTGAACTCTTGTTCCCTTACTCTGCCTCCTTCAAAGAATTAAAATAGCCTCTGTATCATCATTCATCCCCACTCACATAAAATAAAAATGACTGATATATAAAATGATCTGTATAGTTATCAACTTGGTACACCTATATTAATGATGTGACTTTGGGAAAGTTATCTAACTTCTCTGTGCCTCAGTTTCCAAATCTACACAATGAAGATACTAGGAACACCTGCCTTCTAGGGCCATTGTTAAGCTAAATTACAACATACAAGTGCAGTTCTTTACACCTCCCTGTGTCCCTGAGCAGTGCCTCACCCAGCCTAGCCCTCAACAAATATATGCTGTGGTGATTATTATCAACAACTTAGCACTACATACCCAGGTAGAGATGACTTACAAATTAGATAGGAAGTTCATGTTTTCACAGTGACTTACCACCACCACAAAAATGTTTCTTGAGAGTCTAAGGCAGCGATTCTCAACCTGTGGGCCGCGACCCCTTTGGGGGTCGAATGACCCTTTCACAGGGGTCGCCTAAGGCCATCGGAAAACACATATATAATTACATATTGTTTTTGTGATTAACCACTATGCTTTAATTATGTTCAATTTGTAACAATGAAATTGGGGGTCACCACAACATGAGGAACTGTATTAAAGGGTCATGGCATTAGGAAGGTTGAGAACCACTGCTCTACAAAGACAGCAGCGGTAGGCCACACAGTGGCTATGCACCATGTGCCAGGGGCTCTGCCCCTGTGCTATTTATTTTTTTCTCACAACAGCCCTAGGATGTGGACAACTACAGATTTTACATGTTACAAAAGAGAAAACTGAGATGTCACAGAAGTTAAAGGACTAGCTCTAGGTCAAGAGCTACATAGTGGTGACACCAGGCTCTGACCAGACCCCGTGGATCTCTGAGGCCTAAGGAATGAACCGCCAGGCAGGGGCGGAGTTCTGAGTGTGCACATTAAATGGTCTGCAGGAAGAAGAAAAGGCATATGGGTGGTGAGCCAGAGTAATTCTAGTCCCTCACTGCAGAGGGACTAGAAATAAAATGTCACCTGCTATTAATAAAAGTGATTTTTAAGCAAATACATATACATGTTAAATTACTATATTTAAAAAAAAACCCCACCAGTGATAGAACTTTAATTATTTCATGGCACTTCTGCGATAGCCTATTTTTTCATAAAAGCATTCCAGAAAACCCATTATACCTCATCTAATTTTATCTACAGAAAAATCAAATAAAATAAATTGTGCATATTTAATAGCTCTGATTTCTCAGACCCCCTTTTTAGGGGGCGGGGAGCAGCAATGTTGGAAAGGGCCCAGCAGTCTCAAGATACAAATCTTGTTTTTCCTCAAGCCACCAAACGTCCTAACCAACAGGTACCATCATTTTTATGGCTTTCTAAAATATCACATCAGAGTCACAAATTTTGTAAACATAAAAGAGGACTTGGGCTGGTCAAGAACACTGCAAGTCAGCTCTGTAATCTCCTGAAGACCATTAGGAGAGTTTTAAGAAGTGCTCCACGTGAGTTTCAGTACATTAAGTGGTTCTATCTGCATGCTTCACAAAAGCTGATCTTTTCTCCAAAATCATCATAAAAGCTATCAGAAAGAGAAAGAATAATAATAAAAGCACAAGAAAAAATTTCATGAATGCAAAAGCCGTAGGGAGGTCATTTCATAAACTGAAGGTTACAAATCACTTTTTTTTTTTTCTAAAAGGATTTTTTTTTCCAGATATCAACTGGGCACTAAAAGGAATCCACATTTGTATTAAAAAACAACAACACAGACAGTTTGGACCAAATGGACACACAGCTCTTGTTCGGCTTTGTGATATCTGGCCCCGCTCTTACCTGATCTGGTCTCTCCCCAGTCAGGGAGGGTAAGGAGAAACAGGCCAGCTCAGAAGAGCTGTTACAATTAAACTGTGCTC
Source organism: Myotis yumanensis (assembly GCF_028538775.1). Lineage (NCBI taxonomy): Eukaryota > Metazoa > Chordata > Mammalia > Chiroptera > Vespertilionidae > Myotis > Myotis yumanensis. The sequence goes on from NW_027223752.1 coordinate 140,074,331, forward strand.
TAAAACATCTCGATGGTGAAAAGTCAAGACTACAACGACCACTGATAGCTCTTAACACAGGCAGGGGCCATGTCTTTCCATTCTTACACCCACTCCTTGGTTCCATGGTTGAGACATAATTGTTCACAGGAAAACCAGTATCACCTCTGTGACTTTTTTCTCTTGACCAATCCCCCTCTTTTCCTCTAGCAGAATTAAACCTTTCCACCCTTGCTTTCCCATTGCTCTCTGCCCACACTTCCTTTCACCATAGCTCCACAAAGACTATTTCAGATATCAGTTAACATGGTTTTTCGGTCCTTCTACCCTGTACGTCACTGAGACAGGGCCCAGAGCTCTTTCCAGCTTCAGGGGTTAGTCCATACACAGTACATGCTCTTAGATACTTCTGAGCACTGGGGTCATCAGGGACTATGGCAGTAAGCATCAGTTTGTAAGATACAGTAACTGACAATATTAAAACATGACATGCATACGAAAAGATGCTCAATATCATAGCCATAAGAAAAATGCAAATTAAAACCACAAGGAGATATCACTTCACGTCCAATAGGATGGCTGTTATCAAAAAGACAAATCACCGAAGTAATGGCGGGGGTTGGAGACACTGGAACCATCATACATAGCTGGTGGGAATGTAAACAGTGCCCATGCTTTGAAGAACATTCTGGCAGTTCCTCAATTGGTTAAAAACAGAGTTACCATAAGACCCAGCAATTCCACTCCTAGGTATATACCTAAGAGAAATAAAGACATATGTCCACTCAATAACTTGTGCACAAATGCTCACAGCAATGTTATTCACAAAAGCCAAAACAAAACAAAACAAAAGGTGGAAAACAACCAAAATACCTATCAACCTATGAATGGATAAATGAAATGTGGCATAACCATACAATGGGTTATTACTCGGCTATAAAAAGGAATAAAAGACTAATTCACGGATGAACCCTGACAACATCATGCTGAAGTGAAGGAAGCGGTCACAAAGGAGCACATAATTTATGATTCAATTTATGTAAATGCCCAGAGTAGGTAACTGTCTGGAGACAAAAAGTAGATAGTGGCTTCCAGGGGCTGGGGAGAGGGTTGAGGATGATGCTAAGGGTGTAGGTTTTGTGGGCAGTAACAATCCTAATATACAAAAAGCCAGGGGCCATCACAACCGAAACAACCGGACTGACAACCGAACAACAGGCTGTGTGGTGCGACCAGGCTGGCAGGGGGATTAGTGAGGGATGACCAAACAACTAAACAGCAGGCTGCGTGGGGCAGCCAGGCCAGCAGGGGGGGCAGTTAGGGGTGACCAGGCCGGCAGGTGAGTGATTAGGAGCCAGCGGTCCCAGATTGTGAGAGAGATGTCCAACTACCGGTTTAGGCCTGATCCCGGGGGTCCCAGATTGGAGAGAGTGCAGGCTGGGCTGAGGGGACACTCCCCCCCCTCCCCCCGTACATGAATTTCATGTACTGGGTCTCTAGTCCTATCTAATAAAAGAGAAACATGGTAATTAGCCATACCTCTGCTACCCTTCCCATTGGCTAATCAGGGAGATATGCAAATTAATTGCCAACCAAGATGGCGGCCGGCAGCCAGGCAGCTGACACAAACAGAGAGGCTTGCTTGCTTCAGTGACAGAGGAAGCCAAGCTTCCCTGCCTGCCTTGCCGGCCTCTGAGCTGCAACTCTAAGAAACATTGTAACAAATATAGAAGCTAAACCAAACCCCAGAAACCTGCTTTAGTCAGCCAGGCTTCAGCCAGCAGGACCGCAACATTGTTTCAAATAAAGAAAGTAAATGAAGGCCAGAAACCTGCTTTCAGCAGCCGAGGCCTCAGAGCTGGAGCCGAGCCTCAGAGCTAAAGCTGGCCCAGAATTTAAAAAAAAAAGAAAAAAAGGAGCGGTTGGGAGCTTCAATCACCCGCCAGCCTGAAAACGGCCCTCAGCCCCTCACCCAGACTAGCCAGGCACCCCAGTGGGGACCCCCACCCTGAAGGGGGTGTGACCAGCTGCAAACAGCCATCATCCCCTCACCCAGGCTGGCCAGGCACCCCAGTGGGGACCCCCACCCTGAACCAGGACACCCTTCAGGGCAAACCAGCCGGCCCCCACCCATGCACCAGGCCTCTATCCTATATAGTAAAAGGGTAATATGCCTCCCGGCACCGGTATCAGCGGAGCCACGAGGCCTCCCAGCACCGGGATCAGCGTGACAGGGGGCAGCGCCCAAACCCCCTGATCGCCCTCTGGCTCTGTGTGTGACAGGGGGCGGGGCCACAACCTCCCTATCTGCCCTGCTCTGTTAGTGACAGGGGAAGGCGCCCCAACCCCCTGATCAGCCCTGCTCTGTGCCTGATAGGGGGGAGCTCCCCAACCCCCTGATCGCCCTGTGGCTCTGTGTGTGACAGGGTGCAGCGCCCCACCCCCCACCCCCCAATGGGCCCTGCTCTGTGTGTGACGGGGTAGAGCCATAACCTCCCCATTGGCCCTGCCGAGTGTGACAGTGGTGGCGCCCCAACCCCCTGATCGGCCCTGCTCTGTGGGTGATAGAGGGTGGCCCCCCAACCCCCTGATCTGCCCTGCTCTGTGTGTGACAGGGGGCGGCGCCCCAACCCCCCAATCGGCCCTACCCTGAGTGTTACTAGGGGTGGCATCGCAACCTCCCGATTCGCCCTGCTCTGTGCATGACAAGGGGCAGCGCCCCAGCTCCCCAATTGGCCCTGCTCTGAGCCCGACCAGGGGCTGCACCTAGGGATTGGGCCTGCCTTCTGCCACCCAGGAGCAGGCCTAAGCCAGCAGGTCATTATCTCCCGAGGGGTCCCAGACTGCAAGAGGGCACAGGCTGGGCTGAGGGACCCTCCTCCCCTCCGAGTGCACAAATTTTTGTGCACCAGGCCTCTAGTGTTCTATAATTGACTGTGCTGATGGATGCCACAGGAAGAACATACTACAGGTCACTGAACTGTACCCTCTGATAGAGTGTATGGTTTGTGAGTTATATTTCAAGAAAACCATTAAAAAACCAACAACATGTGAGCTCTATGGCATCTGGCTATTCTTTGATTGGCACATAAGAAGGAATTGGGGTGGTCACTAAGCTTAGCGCTTACCTCAGAATGAGGTCTCTCTGAATCACTTTTTTTCTTCAGTTTCTCAAAGACTGATCACTTTGGGGAAACTAAAGCAGTTCAAAGATAGTTAAAACTATCAAGGTCAGCTAATGTGATTTCTCTGATGCTCACTAATGTGCTGACTCTCTGGATATACTGCTTATTGGTTTTCTCCCTCATATGCCTGTGAGGATATGTCAAAGCTTGTTAGGAGCTTCTCAATGTAGCTACTTTCAGGAGAAGCTGCAATCCAATTAGTCAAGTTTAGAACTTGCCGGAGGAAGCATAAAGGAGACAATAGTGAGAGAGGGGGGGATGAGATGGCTAAACAACAAATATTCATTTTTTATTAAATTGAGTAGGAAAATCCAATCATTCACCTTATACTTAAAAGCAATGGTTTATAGAGAATTAAATGTACCTGAAATATGTACAGAAGATTTAGAACAAGAGTTTCCATAATTACTTCAAAAAGCAAAATACTGTTTATTAATTACTAACCTATCAAAAATAGGAAATAGTGGGGCAACAAATGTTAAATTTGCCCAAGTCACAAAGCATTAAGGCAGGTGACTTTTGGATTTCATTTATTTACAGAGAAAGACTTTTCTGTAGTATATTCCTCTTTTTCTTTCTACTAAGTGTCCTGTAAAATGAGGTTCTGTTCTGAGACTTTTAAACAGTTAAGAAAAATCCATTTTAATATTTCTTTAAAATATGCCATGAGAACCACATAAACTTGCTCAAAGATTTAAACAATCTCATCTTCATTTTTAATATATTTTTTGAACCATCAATGCAAGCTTTTACTTCAAAAGGTTTTAACTCACATTTACTCATAAGCAAGCCAAACACCTAAACAAAATGCAGATTAAAGGTGGCCCTTGTGAATCACCAAGACACAATATTCAGCATGTGTGAAAACTGAGGATTAAATTACTCTTCCTCTGTGAGATATGCATCTTATTTCTTCAATACCCAAACAAGTGGAATAACTTATTTATCCAAATCAATTAACAAAATTAAAAAGAAAAAGCACATTCAAAGGGGAGAAGAATCTTATCAGAATTAAAAAGAAATGTACCAGAAAGAATCCAAGACACAGCTTTGTAAATCCCAAGAGGTATTTAAAATCAGAGCTAATAAAGGAGACAAAACAAACAAATAATTTAACTTTCTTATTCAGGAGAAGCACAAAAAGAAAAACTAAATCAAAGGCTTTGTTACCAGTATCTTGAAAATGACAAAGTGAGATTATAGACTCCTGTCTTCCCTATTAAGTTCTTTATAGGCAAGTGGTTTTTATAGGGAAGTAGACAACAACAACTGAATTCTTCATTGAATTCAGTATGAAAATCTTTTGCAGAAAAGAATACCACTATCTTCACAAAGCATTAATGTTTGACTCACATCCCCGTCTCACTGGAAATCACTCCTTAATCTTGGTTGAAGGTTTATAAGAGACATAAGGATGTTTATTGGGAATTATGAACAAGCACAAACACAAAGATAAGTTCCCAACTTGCCATTGTCAAAAACTTTTATAGCATTTAACTCTATTCTAGGACTTAGGTTTAAAACACACACACACACAAACCAAATATACATCCCGCCATTTCAAACTCTTTTCAAATTCCATTCCCTCCAAACGATAACTTAGGACAAGACATTTCTCACCAGGCACTTGTAGAGTCCTCTGCAAAATTACATGTATGCAATTATCTGATTAATTTTGACAATAATTAATTTACCTTTTCCATCACGCTCAATCTGTAGTAATGAATAATGCTAACATGAAACTAAAGTAAAATATACAGACATGTCCATTCTGTAAAAGCAGAGAGCTCCTTAGCTCACTGAGGTTATTTTTTAAATTCCTCATATTTGCAGGCCTGTCACAAGGCTGACAGGAATAAGCAGGCCCATAGAGTCTCATTAATCACCTTTCTGTACAATAGAGGTTTAAATGAAGATGTACAGTAGTACAGCTAGGCATGATTTTAACAACACTTTTTCTCCTACTCAAAATACTATTGACCTATTGTCAATGTCTATCAAATATGGCACATAGTAGGTACTGCATAAATGTTATTATTGATAAAGATAATGATAAAGGTATCTTTTGGGAAGAGACTCTTTCACAAGTAGATAGGTACAGAAAAGAAAGGCACAATAACAAGAACTGACTTCAAATTAACAAGCTAGAAATTAGCAACAATAAGGAATCATGAAAAACTTCTTCTTTTTATCTAAAAAGAGAAAGCTGTGGATTTTTCACAATATATATTTCATTCATGTTTTTAATATTTATAACTGACACATGCAATTTACGAACAAAAATGTGGGCTATGGAATTTATTTAGATTTGATTTACTCAAATCATCTTTATTAGGTAAATTAATTTTTTATTATAACATATACAAGATAATCCTCGGCACATGAATTTTTACTACAAAATAGTTTAAAAATTTAAATGCTATATGCATCAAAGCTTTTACTACTGAGCTATCATGTTTCTTTTTATGCATTTATAAAACCAGTTTTTCAAGCTTGTGTCAAACAAGGCATATATGATTGAATCAATGATCTGAAATAACCTCTTTATTCTCTTCTTTCTGGTTAAAAGATGTTCTGGTGTGTGTTTTTTTTTTTCCAGGTTAAAAAAAGTGTTTGGTGTTTAGTGGCGAAACTTATTCATTTATTTTGCTAACTTTTCATTTAAAATTTATTAGAGGAAGAGCCAGTTCTAATTTGCATTATTTGAAGGGAAAATGCCAAATGCTCACCCTTCAAGATTATATATTTTTTACCTTCCTGTAGCATAAGCAAATAAATTCTCAGTGTCACTGCCACTGAGTTTCCCTGCTATTTTTATATGCTACTGACAAAATATTAAAAGCTGACAAATGTTGTAGAACAGACATAGTTATTAAAAGCTTCAATTTACAGCAAATAGTGACAAGTATGTGTTTTCTGCTCATAAAGTAGAATCGGAGAGGTGTAAATATACAGGGAAGGTGGAAAAACACACTGTACTGTACAAAACAGTTTCAATAAGCAATGCTCATTTGAAATATTACTCTAAAGGTATTAGGTTAGCTAGTAATTCAAAGAATAAAAATAGAATGATGACTGGCAGCTTTTAATAGTACTTAAAAAATTTTATTTATGGATATCATTTTTATCTAAGGAAGGTGTTTTTCCAAATCATAAATAATTGATTGAAAATACAAATGAAGAATTTTGAACTAATCAAGAATCACATATTAGCAAGAGGGAAAAATGAAGCCAATAATAAAAATGTTTATTTCCACTGCACAGGAATGGTTTGCTATTGAGTTGAGTTTCCTAAAATTAACAGTAACCCACACTTTTGCTATGTTACCACATTTTTAAGGGGATAAAGCATTTATGTATCCCCAAAATATATAAATTCTGAGTAATAGCAGGGGTCAGATGATGTAAGATCAATTTCAGAGACGATACTAAAACATTTCTTATATGGAACCCTTCATGACCCTCAATGGCCTCTTTGGACGCTGGCTCTCAGTGGTGCTAAACCACAAAATATATTGCCAGTACTAGTGGGAAGGGAGATAGGCAAAATGACAGGAAAATTCATATAGAAAAAGCAAGCAAACTTCCTCCCATTCAAAAAGCATGTTAGCAGCACAAGGGGCTACTTCAGACATGTCTGTTCCGAAGCTATGGAGGGGCACTGACATTGTGAAGCGGTGGGTGATTCACCTGGCCCAAGGCAATGAAACCAAGTAAGAATCTGGCGAAATAAGCCAAATCCAAACACAGATAAACTTTCAGGGATGATGTCAATGTTCCACAGCATTATACCCCCTCATCCACAGAAGTTGCGTTCCAGACCCATCAGTGGCTGCCTGAAATCTCAGGTAGTACCGAACCCTACTATGTTGTTCCCCATACATGCATACATACCTTTTCACTTCAATGGAAAAGTTTACAGCTTTTTTTTAATATATCCAAATTGCCAGCATCACTACTGTTGGGCTTTGAGGCATTACCTGAACACAAGCACTGTGATACTACGACCACTGACGTGATAACCAACTGCTACTAAGTGTCTAATGAGGGGACATACACATTGTGGATGCTGGACAGAGATGATTCACATATTCATGAGTGGGATGAAGTGAAAAGGAGCCAGATTTTATCATATTACTCAGAACTGCATGCAATTTAAAACTTACAATAAGCTGTTTATTTCTATTTCTTTAAAGATTTTTGATTGATTTTTAGAGAGAAACGTCGAGGTGAGAGTGAAACATTAATCGTCCGCCTCCTGCATACCTCCCACTGGGGTATTAAGCCCGCAACCTGGGCATGTGCCTTGACCTGGAATCAAACTGGCAACCTTTCAGTACACAAACAATGCCCAACCAATTGAGACACATATTTTCAGATCACAGTTGGCCATGAGTAACTGAAATCATGGAAAGCAAAACCACAGAAAGTGGAACTAAAGATGACGGCACTGCTGTACTTTCACCAGCGTGTTGGTTATCCTGTATTTTAAAAGCCTAATATGCAAATTGTTCGACCGGGAGTTCGACCGCTCGCTATGACGTGCGCTGACCACCAGGGGGCGGCGCGGAACATGGCGGGTGTTGGTGATGCAGCGCTGGCGGCAGTGGAGGCGCTACCGGCCCCGATGGCACCCAACAAGAGCAAGACTGTGGTGGGATGGTGGAGCAGGTGAGCGGGCGGCGCCAGGCCAAGGCAGGTGCAAGAGGGGGCCCAATCACCCTGCTGATCATCCCGCAAATGGTGACCAACGGCAGCGGCAGGGGGCGGGGCTGCCACACAGTTCCCAGGCACTGAGGGAGCGGGCGGCAGGGGGTATCCCCGATTGATCACCCCACAGATGGGATGATGGAGCAGGTGAGGGGGTGGCACCAGGCCACTGTGACATGCCAGGCAGGGCTGCGAGGCTGGGGGCGTGAGCTGGGGCCGGATTCCTGCAAGCCACCAAGGGACCCCACCCATGCACGAATTCGTGCACCAGGCCTCTAGTACAAATATATTCATTTGTCAAAACAGGGAACTATACCCCTATGGTCTGTACATTGTATATGCAATTACATTTTAAATTTTTTAAAACACAAAAATATGTGCTAATTATAAGGCATTAGATGCAAAATTAAGAATCTTGGTTAATTTTTTTATATAGCATTCTTTAAAATAGGAAAACGTAAAAGGGAGAAGAGAGTACATCTAGGGAAAAAACAGGAGCAGAGCAGAGAAAAATCATTAAACTTTGAGTCACCATTGGAAAAAAATATTTACAAAGGCTTAAATATTTAGTGCTCATGGGGGCAAGGGAGAAAAGAAAAGGAATAATGGCTCATATTTGAACACCTCTGACGTATATTAGCTATTTTTCATAAACAAGCTTCTGCCTTATAGTAGGCTACTCACAGTATCCCCATGTAAAGGTTGTGAAATATACAGAATAGTTCAGAGATGTGCCTAAGGATACACAATTAGGAAAAGGCCAGGATGCAAACAGATCGACTTGTAATTATTCTCACAAAACAATACTGTGTGCATAACTGTGTGTGTGTGTGCATGTGTGTGTGTGTGTGTGTGTGTGTGTGATGTATAAAATACAGACCACTATGAACTTCCCACAGTGGTGATAAAACTTCCCCACCTCACCACCACACAGGACTGGTGGGTGTTAAAGTTCTGGAAACTGAGTGCATGAACTGAAACAATCAAGGACTTCTTTATCTGAAATATTCATCCATGCACTGGTTTAAAAAGCTGCCACACAGTGTACTTGGGCATGCAAATGTGTATCAGCTAAATACTTAGAGCCCAAAGGGCTCTTTGACTAAAAATATTAAGTATAATTTTATTATTTTAGTACAATTTCTATTATGATTTGATTGAAGTTAATTGTAGCTGATTTCAGAAGAGCAGAAAGAAGATAATGCCACAAGACGGCATTTTCTGTGAATTACTTAACTGGGATGTACTTTTTGAAAGTTATAAAAAGTGGGGGAAATGGTACGCCCAAACGGATTTCACAGAAGTTGACGGAGGCCCAAATGTGACACCAGAGCTAATGGGTACCTTGGCTGGTGCCCGAAGCCATGCTCTCACTTAGACCACTCGGATTCCTAAACACAGAAGCAGGATTCTGCATTAATATGTTCTTTCCATACAGCTTCCAGGAACTCCAACTGTGCAGCCTAGGAGGGTCAGGGTGACCTCGAAACACACAGAGTTTGCATATTTGGCTCACTGTGCTTACTCCTCAATTAAAACACATACACACACATAATGAAGGAAATCCTTTAGTGTGGATTTCATAATCACAATCATTGATACAACCCACATTGGCCTTTCTTTCCTCAACAGAAAATGCATTTTGACCAACTATATATAAGTATATATTTTTAAAAGCTAGGGTATCAAAAATACATTTTTTATTACTCGGTAAAATGTGCAAAATTCAACCTAAAGCTTAGGAAATTCTTGAGGATATAATATAACCACCTGTTTCAATCAGTGGTGACAATACTGAAAATTTCCTCTCAAATGAAATCTGTATCTTTTTCCACAATGAGGAATGAAAAACAAGAAATGGGATGATCAAGGCAAAACCACTGCTAATACATAATAACACAAAAGGTATAAGAAAAGCGTGGTGATTAAAAGCATGGACTTGTGCCCTGGCCCATGTGGCTCAGTTGGTTGGAGTGTCGTGCTGTGCACCAAAAGGTCTCAGGTTCAATTCCCAGTTGTGGCACATGCCTGCGTCATGGGTTTGATCCCAAGTTGGGGTGCATGCTGAAGGCAGCCAATCGATGCTTCTCTCTCACATCAATGTCTCTCTCTCCCTCCCCTGACCCTTTCCTCCCCCCTCCCTTCCCTCCCACTCTCCCTCTTCCTTTCCTTTTCCTTTCCTCTCTCTAAAAAAATAATAATAAAAAGCACAGACTTGTGACTTGGACTTGTTCAAAGGAGCTACATTACTGAGGGCAAAGAACTTAGTCAAAGCCTCATTTTGCTGATCTATAAAGTGGGGATGATTGTATTTTCTGTCAACCTCAGATTATTCTGAGGAATCAATAAAAAAAGTTATATAAAGGCTTAGTAGAATATGTGGTATATGTATTCAACAGTTACATAATTACATTATGTGTAATTTTTCATATATATAATAATGCATATAAATTGAGAATTCTATAATTATTTTGAATACTGCTGTAATAATAAAAAGAGTATGAGGTTCCTTTTTTCCTCAGCACATTTTTACCCATGAAATTTTTACAAACATGTACATGTTAGTGAAAATAATTATAAAGTTGCATATAATTAGAGAAAAATTAGAAATAAAAAGCATAAAGAACAAAAATGACACACAATCCTGCCACTTGAGAACATTTCTATTAATACTTAAGGTGTATCACTTAAAACTATTTTTATTTTTATTTATTTTTTTATTTTTTATTTTTTATTTTTTTAAAAATATATTTTATTGATTTTTTACAGAGAGGAAGGGAGAGAGATAGTTAGAAACATCGATGAGTGAGAAATATCGATCAGCTGCCTCCTGCACCTCTCCCACTGGGGATGTGCCCGCAACCCAGGTACATGCCCTTGACCGGAATCGAACCCGGGACCCCTCAGTCCGCAGGCCGACACTCTATCCACTGAGCCAAACCGGTTTCGGCAAAACTATTTTTAAAATACAAATTTGCTAAGAGGTACTAGAATATAGTCTGCTTTTTAAATTTATAATGTTATAAAAATTCTCCAAATCATTAGACAGTCTTACACAAAACAACTTTCTTTCCTTCTTTTCCTTCTTTTTTTTTTTTACAACACAACTTTAAATGGCTGATTGCTTTTGATCATATTGTTGAACAATTATTTACTTAATTATATATTGTGGAGCACCCTGCTATTCCCAACTGTTGTTATTATAAATGAGGTTAAGTTTTTGTTTGCTTTTTACTTGTTAAGAAAATTATTACTTCATATGCAAAATAAAGTGAACACCAGCTAAAGAATTCTACTTCTGTTCAACTTTTAGCTTGTGGCTGTAAGGGGTTGTTTTATAAAAATCAATGTATTTAAACAAGTGATTTTAGGTAGTTTCAGAATTCCTTTCCATCATGCATCCTTGACCAACCAAGTGTACTAGTATACCAGGAGATGCCCAGTCAAGTATTTGCATTTATGGAGGTAAAACTGGAATGACTTACCTGACCTAACAGAATTGGCTTACAATGTAGTTCTATGCATCCATTATGTAATTCAAAGAGAAAAATAGCCTTATCAAAAGTCAAACATTTTACTGAAAATTATTTGGAAATATGTCATATAATAAAAAATATTCCCTTTATTTCTGGTACTTTTTAATCAACAAAATTGACTATCAGCAGGAAAAAAAAAGGAAAGGCAGACATATAAGTAGCTATCAATAATGTTTTTCAGTATCATACTGGTATAAGCAGAAGAACTAGATAAATAATGTTCCAAGGAAAAACACATTTCCCTTTAAATCCTAGAAATATGCAAATATAATATAGCTTTACATGCTCAGAAAAATCTCTTCTTTATTCTGAAGAGATTTTTCTGTTAGTGTAAAAGCCAAAAATAAAGTATGAACGACAAGTGCACATACTTAGCTGATGGAGGACACAGAGTCCAACAGCAACCACATTAATCTCTCATGGAGGTTATGTGACTTCCAGGCAGAAATATTGAACGATTCAGGCCTAGTCTATTGTCACACACTTTGATAAATATTCAAATCCATGCTGGGAAATCCCCCCTCCCCCCCGCCCTGGCCCCAAAATGTAACTTCTAGTACTTCTTGTAGCTTCTCTGCCTAATCTGATAACTAACTTGAGGATCTAGTTTAATTCAAACATTAAGAACTGTTAATAAACAGGCTATTAAATAAAGAGTATGTATACGTATATCTCACTAGATAACAAAAGTTATTTGAAAACTAAAAATTTGAATAATTAGGCAATAGTCAATGTCATTATTCTAAGTTAGATTTTAGCTTTCTGGGGAATTTGGGGACATTTTAAAAGATTACCATAAAATCTTTATCATGCCTCAAAAAAATGAACAATTCCAGGCTAGATTTTATAATTGTATATTAAAATTGTGTTCGCATCCACAGTAGTTGAGTATCAACCCATAAACCGAGAAGTTACCAGTTCGATTCCTGTTCAGGGCACATGCCTGGGTTGTGGGTAGGGGGCATGCAGGAAGCAGCCAATTGATGGTGTTTTTCTCTCATTGATGTTTCTACCTCTCTATCCCTCTCCCTTCCTCTCTAAAAATCAATAAAAAATAATTTTTAAAAAATTGTGTTTTCATAAACTAAGAGTTCAGGAAATTCTGTTTCCCCTCTCTCACAATAGTCTTCAGCTGCCAGGTCATCCTACATACAGTTCTTGTACCCATGGTCATCAGGTCCTGTAACCTTTCCCCATTACTCAGGACAAGATCCAACTTGATCCTATTCTTCTGGTTGGTTTTGTGGCATAATTTCTCTTCACCTCAAACACAAGGAATTTTAGTGCCTATTCCTCCTTTATATGAATCACTGTATAGCTTGCGTTTTCATTTGGTAAGCCAAGTTATCAGATTTAATTACACTAGAAATAAAACCACAATATATTTTAGAAGATTATTCTTTAACTAGAGGCCTGGTGCTCGAATGGGGTCCAGCTGGCCTGCCCAGATGGGGGTCCATTGGGCCAGGCCGGTAGGGGGAGGGACCATCGGAGGTTGGCCAGCCAGCCCCATCCTGATGAGGGTGTTGGGGGCTGACAGGAGGCTGGGCCGGCCAGGGGTGGGGTGGGGGGAGGAGGCCGATTGGGGCCCAGATCAGGCTGGTTGGCTGCCATAGTGCACGTCATAGCCACCCATCGTTCTGGTTGCTGGGCTTTTATATATATAGATGTTCTCTTTTGAATTATCTAACCTTGGGGTTTGAGATTTAAAAAAACAAACAAACTGGTGTCATCAGGTCTGTTGTGGATCTTCCTCTGAAGATATTTCCTTCCCCTTGAAATTATAAATCAAGTTTGTCTAAAGGTTTAAATTTTGATCAGAGAATATTCTAGTTTAAAAGATAACTTGGTGGTAGTTAAAAAACACAGAATAACAATTTGTTAAATTATTTTTCCCATTATGTATGACACAACAAAAGATAAGGTAGACTATTTATCTACTTGGGTTTTGGAATGAACTCGATTGCGAGAACATGAAAATTCCTGTGGGCCCACATCCTTGCCCACAAATAGTAGTGTTCCAAATTTCAATTTTACCAACCTGCTGTAAAATGGCATCATTGTGGTTTTAACTTGTAGTCAATAATTAATAATGAGGTTGATCATTTTTCATGAATAATAGTCATTTATGCTTTCTTTGAATAGCTTTTACCTTTTATTTTATTCATATAATTTCTTTATCTGTGTTAAGTCCGTTGTCAGATATAAGTGCTGCAGATAATTCCTTCCATTCATGGCTTGTCTTTTCAATTTGTTAATGCGATTCTTTGATAAATCAAAAATTATTTTAATGTAGTACAATTTATCAAATTTTTTCCTTCATTGTTTGTGTCTTTTTTGTGTTTGGAGTTAAAAAAATCCTTCCTAATTTATTTTACTGTTTTACATCCCAAGTAGCTTTTATTTTCTAAAAAAACTTATTTCAAGCCCTCGCTGGTTTGGTTCAGTGGATGGAGCTTCAGCCAGCAGACTGAAGGGTCCCAGGTTCGATTCTGGTCAAGGGCACATGCCCAGGTTGTGGGCTCAAGCCCCAGTAGGGGGTGTGCAGGAGCCTGCCAATCAATGATTCTCTCTCATCACTGATGTTTCTATATTCTCTCCCTCTCCCTCTGAAATAAATAAAACTATATTAAAAAACAAACTTATTTCAAATCTACATTAAACTAAGCTGAATGCAAAGTCTTATCAAAAGAGGCCTGGTGGTTTCTCATTTACAAAACTTTATGACCACTGCCTTTGGCCTTCAAATTTTGGGAAGGACCCTTCAAATGGCTTTGCGTTTGCATGTTTCCATGCCAGAGCACAGGGATAGACTCTCATGTTCACTGGAAGGTGTTCTTCAACTACCAGAGCATCAGATCTCTTCAGTAGGTCATTCTTTGGTAAATAAACTATGACAAATTCGCCATGCCCTGGCTTTGGCTTAGGTCTTACATTTTCAGCCTCATCTCCATTAATAGTTACTCTTAGGATATGTGGTACAGTTTGACAGACCTGGATCCACACATACAGCTGGAGACGATTCAGCAACATCACCTTTACAGCCAGTTCTTCCTCCAGCTCCCAAAGAGCTTGGGGTCATATAGATATCCTCTTACTTTTTCCTTTTTGATGTTGTGCTTGTTCATTAAAAGCTTTATAGTTTTCCTTTCTCTTTGAAGATTCAAATATTTAATCTACCTGGAAATGATTATTTGTATATATGTCACCATCAGGTCGCATTTGTTTCCTCCACAGTTATAATCTTATAACTGCCTTATTTATTGAATAGTTTATCTTCCCATTGATCTGTCATAAGTCAAGTTTGCACATATGCACGGGATTATGTTTGGGCATTCAATTCTGTTCCATTGGGCTCTCTGTCTATACCTACACTAATAACCTAATAACACACTGCGTTAATTACTATAGATTTATAATAGACCTTGGTCTCTAGAAAATAAGGGACCCCCTTCTCTCCTACTCTGGTTCTTCCTAGGAATGTCTTGGTTAATTTTGGCCCTTCACTTCTCCAAATAATTATAGAACTAGCTTCTCAATTTGAAATGTCTTTTCTCTGTGGTTGCTTTTAATGTCTCCTCTTTTGTCTTTGGATACATATCCCACCGGGAGTTCGACTGCTCGCTATGACGTGCACTGACCACCAAGGGGCGGCACAGAACATGGCGGGCATCCGCGATGCGGCGCTGGGAGTGGGCGGCAGTGTAGGCGCTGCCGGCCCCAATGGGCCCCCATGAGAGTGGGACTGCGCAGGATGGTGGAGCAGGTGAGCGGGTGGCACCAGCCCAATGCAGGCACAAGCAGGGCCCAATCGCCCCACCGATGGCGACCAGTGGCACTGAGGGAGCCAGGCAGGGGGGCCAGGCCTGATCGATTGCCCTGCAGGCGGGATGGTGGAACAGGTGAGGGGGCAGCGCCAGGCCACGGAGGGGTACGAGGCGGGGCTGTGGGGCTGCAACGCTGGGGGTGCAAGCTGGGGCTGTGAGCTTGGGGGCATGAGCTGGGGACCGATCCCTGCAGGTCACCCCGAGGGACCCCACCCATGCACGAATTCGTGCACTGGGCCTCTAGTGTCTAAATGTTTATGTTGCTTAGTGTAGAGTGTGCTCCTACTAAAGAGAATTCCAATCTTTCAACATTTTTGGAAAATTCTGTCTTTATACTTTAAACAAATTGCCTCGGAATTACTGATAAGTAATTTCCCACAGGACTCTCATACTTCTGCATATTTTGTGAGCAGGGGTACTGACAGCTTTAGTTCTGGGATAACTACTCAAGGATAGCTGTACAGGGAAGAGCCTTAGAAGACAGAGGTGGAGGTTCCGTAGACAGAGGGCAGATTTGTTTACTGTCCTAGAGAATAAAGATGATGCCTCTCTCCAAGAAAAGAGCATATCTGCTTACAGTCTCTTCTCAAAGACTGTTTGCCCAAGCTCAGGTGCCTTTAGATGTGACTGTAACTGTGCACACCCAGGGCCCACCGGGCACTCTGCAACACCCATGGGGCTTGGAGATCAGGATGAACTGGCTTCACCATAAAGCTCATGCTGCTCACTGTGCTGAGTACTAAGAGTCCCTTGCATCTGACCCAGGAATCTCATCTTCAAGCAGTAGTCATAAAACTGTAACAAGCTAATTCATTAAAATATAAATTTAAAAAATTATTTTTATTTATAAAAATTAGACCTTTTCATTTAATTATCCCTATGTCTTACTCTCTCTTTACTATTTTTCATCTCTTCTGTCTCTGTGTGTTTCATTTTGGGTAAGTTTTTCTTGATCTTCAAGTCCATTAATTCTGTCTTCAGTTGTGTGTAAGCCTCCATTTAACTTATCTATTGAATGTTTAATTGCAATGATTATATTTTTCATTTCTTATAATTCTATCTGGTTCTTTTTCCTATCTTTCTGATCACTTTTCATGGTGTTTTATTCCTTGCTCAATTTTTTTCTTTATATATTTGACATGCATTTGTTTTATATTCAGTATTCAGCATCCAAGTGCCATAAGGCATAGGAGATCTAAATGTTTATTGTCTCTATTGATGCTTGTAAAATTTGGTTTATGTTATTCCCTATTTGATAATTATTTCTGTTGAGTGTTTGATAATTTTTATGGTAGCTTCATATAAGCTGAATCTGTAGGAATCTAAGGGAACTGAATGCTAATGTGTTCCTTAAAAGAGGATTCATGCTTATCTCTCCACTAAGTGACGGGGTCCCACTGATCTGGAACCACTTATTTAAATGTGTTTAGGCTAGGGTTTACACGGCTCTGCAAGAATTATAAATTTATGCCACACATTCATCCAAAAATAAACTTAAACAATAGCAAAGTCTCAGGAAATATGATGATTATTTTTCCTCCCCTAGAGCAATAGCAAAGACAGACCTCCTCCTCATCTGCTCCTTTGCTTGGTGAGCTAACTTTTTTCCAGTTCTGACTTTCACTGAGAGTGCAGCCTCTGTGAACACTCCAGCTTTGTGAGAATGTTTCATGTCTGGCCCTCCAACCTTCCCCAGAGCCCAGGGCTAGTCATGGCTGTGAAGCGCTGACTCCTCACACCGGAGTGCATGTGGCAATCCTGGTCTCTACCACACCCTTTGGTTTCACATCACTGCAGACGTTTTGTCCCTTTGGGATTTGCCTTCCTCTCCTACACGTTCAACAATATTTATAATAGGCATGCTCCTTTGATTTATTCTACACCTATCATTCATGTTGAGAAAACCATAAACTATAATTTCTTTGTTGTTGTTTTGTCCATACACCCCACCGCCATGGTTGCTTTTTGTCTTTTTTAAAGTGCCTTTTAGAGATGGTTAAAATTAGTTAACCATGCAAACAGGCAGGAAAAACTTTGAAATAATAGCTTTTCTGTAAATTACAAAATTTAGACTAAAAGCATTCTGCAACACCCACAATCTGTTATAATCTAACACATTTATCACATTGACATTCCTATTTTTACAAGTTTAGGACAAAGCATTTTCACTGACCATTTTACCCAATGTGCCCTTGTTATCTACAACACTTCTCTTGAGAAACATCAGGGAATTTTTTGAATGAATTTCTGATATAATGAAAGACTAGAAATTCTTATGAACCAATATTTATTTGAGACATCAAAACTCCTATTATATATTTGAAAGAGATGTTACCTTATATTTTTGTTAAATATACAATGTAGCTTCTTATTGATCCCACAAAAATGTTTGTATGTTCACTTTGCTAACAAAATTATACTGCCACTTTTTGACTGTCCTTCATGTACATCAGGGGTCCTCAAACTTTTAAAACAGCGGGCCAGTTCACTGTCCCTTAGACCGTTGGAGGGCCAGACTATAGTTTTAAAAAAAACTAGTCGGCTGCTAAGCAACAGGCAGCGGCGGCAAAAACACACTGGCCGGAAAAATGTTTTCGGCAGGCCGCATGTGGCCCGCGGGCCGTAGTTTGAGGACCCCTGATGTATATAATCTAACCCATTTTAACTCTTAGTAGACTGGTGGGTGTTTTCATTGTGGATAATTTCAGTCACAGCTTGAGAAGTGTATTTTTGGTGACTCGATATACATTTTTTTAAATCCCAGAATGTAGGAATCAATCAATGAAAGTGCTGTTAAAATGCTATGCATTTAGATCAAAGGAGCTTCCAAATTTCCAATTAGTTAGACATTCTCTGATAGTTCATAAACCAACTCATAAGGATTTATTTTATTTAAAGAAAAATTGGAAACTATATTTTAAGACTACAAGACAAAATAATCAAAGAAGTCAAGCAAAAAATAATTACACTTAGAAGTTCAAGATAATATTAAATTGAACTATAATCCATGATTGACATGTTGGCTATGGTGATGTCAATGATTTTGGGGACATCTCCCAGCAACCCCTCAAGAAAAACCTTAAGTCTGAAAGGGTGAAAACATATTTGTTCAGTATAAAAATAGAAAAGAGACAGAAATAATGACGTAAAGAAAAGTCTATTCATGTTCCTCAGACTGTTGCTTCAACTTCACGTGGCCTGTACACCTTTAAATATCTTTCAGCCAGATCTGTGTCATGGCCAGCCTGTCAGACATGCTCACTGCTGTTCTGAAAATGTGTTCAGGATGGTCCAAAGTCATCCTGTTTTAAACGTGGGTGGGGCTCAGGCTACGTGTGCATGTACGCAAGGAGGAAGAATCTAACATTCCCGTTTGTTCTGCTCCTTTTCATGCATCAGACAGAAGACTATTTATTTTGCAAAGACGAATGAATTGAAAATAAAGATGGGTTACTATTTAAGGTTGTAATTTGCTTGTTTGGATATATCTACTTTCTTAAATGGAAAGAGCTGTAACCAGACTCTTTGAACATTTCCTCCTAATGCTCTTGATAATGGGTTAAAAATATTCTCCAATTAAGCCTCCGCGCGGCTCTGCGGAGCAGGGCAGGCCCATTATTAGCTCTGCCATTGTACAGTGCAGGAGGCTGGCCAGCTGGGAGGCTGTGCTGACAACCAGAAAGGTCATAAAAATCGCCACTTGCTGAGCAGAACAACTACCTGTGTTGTCCCTTTGCAAAGGTCACCCCTTAGTCTTCCTTATTTTCACACATGGTCTCTATCAAAATACAGGAGTCCACCCACAAATTGGTGTGACGACAATCTTTTCACTTCAACAACACATACAAAATGTAGTCCAGCCCAAAGGAAGGCTCCTAAGCCCATGCTGTTAACAAGATGAAATCACCTTGTTTTCATTTTCCCCTTTGGTAAAAGGCTGGCCCCGGAGACAGTGGGTTAGTACTGCTAAGAAAGAGAGCATCCAGGTGGCAGTGGGTCGTTTAAGGAGGTGATGGGTCAGGGCCATTTTCAAAGAAGAGTTCAATTACGATACACTCTGCAAACCACAGAGACGGGGGTTAAATATACCTCCATGAACACTGTTTATGGTACAAACTCTGACCTTTATTGAGTATTTTATAGAACCCATTAAACTATAGCTCAGAAACATCTAATGCATCTCTCTGAACACATGACTCTATTTTATAAGGAAGAAATGACTCATTTTAATTTCAGGAGTTTATGAGATCTCAAAGGAAATCCTAGACTTCACAAACATTCCCCTTTCTGTACCCTCCCCAGGCCCACAGCTGCAGTCCCACTGAGGCATCCGGATGGAGCTGCTCATACTCACTGATTGAACCATTTTCTGCATGAAATACTCCTAGAGGATTAAGAGTCACTAGGACACCAAACCAAAAAGAGCAGGTAAGTGCTATATAAGTGAAGGTGTCATACACTTTGTTCTTCAAACAATGACCACATCTGGTAGGGGTTCAGTGAATCTTTCTTGTGTTAAGTTGGTATTTTAAAATAGATGGAGAACTAGAATTTGAGTGAGGAGTGGTGAGTCTGTGGTCCTGGCTATTGGCTGAGTAATCCTGGGAGGTCACTTACGGTAAATTTTCTGGAGCTGCACTTCCCACCCCACTTCCCACCAGTGCAAAGAGGGCATTAATATAGATTATCTAAGATTTTTTGAACTTTATATTATTATTATTATTATTATTATTATTACTATTTTGGGGGAGGTTAATCATCACCTGAGGATATTTTTTTTCCATTGATTTTTTTAGAGAGAGTGGAAAGGAGGGGGAGAGATAGAGAGAAACAGCGATGTGAAAAGAGACACATTGATTGTTTGCCTTCCACACACGCCCCAACTGGGGCTGGAGAACAAGCCTGCAATTGGGGTACATGCCCTTGATCTGAATCAAACCCAGGACCCTTCAGTCAGAGGGCCGATGCTCTAACCACTGAGTAACCAGCCAGGACTGAATTCTACTATTTATAATTAATATTCTATTTTTAAAAGTTGCATCTATTCTTCTTTCTTCAAATGACCTAAGTTTTTACCAGTTTAGAGACATGTTACTGGAGATAAACATCTCTTCCGTGTATTCTTGCTAAAACCCCAACCCACACCTTCTGTGGCATTTTTGATATACTAGTGGCCCAGTGCATGGATTCATGCACATTGAAAGGAAATTAATTAGAAGAAATATTTTAATATCACTATTTGCCCTTTCTCTATAATAGAAGTGTCAACCAAATTCATGATCAACAATGACAGATTGAAACACATGCGTGATTGGCGCCAGCGAGAGCTTTATATGTATCACACATGCACAAGTCAACTTAGCCTTTTATAGATATAGAATAAACTTGCTTAATTAGACCTGCTTTCTGATTTAGCTAAACTTTTTCTAGCCCAGTAAAGCACCCCAACTTCTCTTTCAGGTAATTGTCAGCAACACAGCAGTAAATATTAACACGAAGCAGATTATTATTGTAGATCATGCAGGGAGAACAAAGGGTAAAATATTTAACTGCAGCAGTGTTTGACTATATTCTGCGCAGTGAGAAAACCTAAAGTCATTTTCAACGTCCACCACTTCTTACTTCTTTTCAGTCGGGTCAAGTTTCTAAGCTTTCTAAATCTCCGTTTTCCGGCTAGTGAAAAAAAAAAAAAAAAAAAAAGGATTCCACTGAGTCTCCTATCTACTTACTCCAGGACTTCTGTGAGGATCAAATGAGATGAGGCATGGGAAAACGCTTCAGACATTTGGTTAAAGTGTAAATGTTTCCACCTGGCTATAAAGCAAGTCGTGTTCCTAGGCTGAAGAAACTGCAAGGAGGCTAGTCGCTAGGGAGAGGAAGCCAGGCGTTGCTATGTGACGTCATTACCCGGCACCTACAGCGACCGTTTCCGGGCTGGGCTGGGTTGTGGGCTGCATTTTGTGCCACGGGGGTCTTGGCAGCATTGGCTGTGATTTGGTGGGCTGTGGGCTCTGGGGTTGTGGTGGGGCCTGTGTCCCACTTGGGGGAAGCTGAGTGTTGCTTTGTGGGCACCAGGCCCATGGTGCTGTTTCTTTGTAAATGGCCAGTGTGCGTCATGGTAGCTCCTGCATTGTCTGCCCCCTGGTGGTCAGTGTGCATCATAGTGACCGGTGGGATGGGTGGAAGGACAGTTAGCATATTAGCCTTTTATATATATAGATTAACATTTATAGCACCTAATTGATATTCATTGAGTGCTTACTGTGTGCCTTACCCAGTTCTAAGTACTCTATTGCTTTATATCATAAAGTCTTCTCTAATAGCCCTCTAAGGCAGGCATTGTCATTCAATTTTACAGATGAGATCATTGATGCTCAAAAGTTAAGTAAAATCAATAGCAAGTGGTGAATTTAAGGTATCAACTGAAGGCAGTCTGGCTCTTGAACTCACCATGCCAACTACACTGTTATACTGATCACAGCTATACGCCAAATACTCAATGAATAATACAAAAGCAATCAGTTCTTCATAAAATCCACATAAAGATCATGAACTTCCACTATTTTTTTACTATTCCAAAAAATTCATGTCTTGTCCAAATTTTTAGGTAATAGGAATATTTTGATTCCTAAATATTAATGACTTATAATAACAAATGTTAAATAAAGATTTTTGCCTAAAATTTATTCCCTAAAGAAAAAAACCTGTAGTTTTGCTATAGAGATAGATGATGTCTTATAAAGCTATGTAAAAGATCACATTAGGCAAAGTGGAAATGATTAAAATATGTATTTAGGAGATGCTGATACTGAAAATATTCCATGGATCACTCTAAAATTTAGACAAATTTCTATTACAGGGCCATGATAAAATGGGAAAGATAATATATTGGATCAAGGAATAAGAACTCAACAGTTCATCTAGGCAGCTATGCAGTTATGAATAATTTTAATAAATATGCAAAGCTGGTAATCTGCCATATAAAATAGCTAGTCAGTGTGAACCTGAAATATATTTTTTAGGTATAATGTGTCTGTCCTTGGAATTAAATAATTAATCATCATGAATACTATTATTTTGGATTCTAAGATATCTGCATTTTGTCTTGTGCTTTAAGATTAATTTTGATCTCTCCACCATTTATCTGTGACTACTGTATAGATTAATTCATAGCTCAATTTTTATTCTACAGCTAGTATCTACACACTAGAATACATTGCTGACCACTTGCCAAATGCATATCTAGCCCCTAAAGATAATACTGCTGAACTAACTGCAAGGATATGATCTGAAATATTAAATCCTATCCGCACCACCCAAAATACATACAGGAAGATATGCAATACATGGATAAATAAATGCACCTAAAAGACGAACCAAAGGCTGAAGAAACAAGCACTCATCTGCTGCCAATGTTATGAGGACATGACAACTACTCCCAAATAATGTGTTGATTTGAGAACCGACTTTAGCCTTTGCTAATGGTGCAGGCTCAAGAGACTGGTGCAGAAAGTTACCTATAACCAACACTAGATCATAAAGACTTGGGATCTGGTTTAGACTCAAGGATGAAATCAGCACTCTCCAAGAATTAAACTTGTACTTTATCTGTCTATCTAATTAAGAAATCAGCTCTGGAAAGCAATATATTTTCTAAGATTCCCTTTTCTAACTATTTTCATTATAGGGATAAAAAGGAGAGAGGTAAAAAAGTTAAGAGCACTAAGCACTTGAGTAGAGATTCTGTTTTGTGTCTTAAGTTGCCGCTAGCCTGTTACAATCATAGCCCTGCAGTTACTGGGCACTTACCAAGTGACTTGAACTAGTGAGCACTTTGTGTGCATTTTCTCACTTAGTTCTCACAACAGTGCAACTGTATGATAGTACTCTATGCAGTGGCACTACAGTACAATGCTATTATAACAAATAGCACCATAAACATACTATTATTAACTCAGTTTTACATATAAAAAAGATATGTAATGAGCCTGCTAGGCATTTGGTACTTGGGAGCTAAGCAAAAATGATAAATCAAACGATACATGATCTGAGGCCTCCTGAAGGTTACAATCTAGTAGGAAGAAATGTATTACGTGACCTCACAAATAAATACATTAAGAGCAGTAAGTGCTAAGAGAGATACAAGGTATGCAGATAGTAGATAACTGGTAGAATAGTGTGGTGAGTGGACTCAGATTTTGCAGCTTGAATCCTGGCTCTACCACATATTAACTGTAACCCTGAGCAAGTTATTTAAACCTCTTGTGTCTCAGTTTCTCCTCCTATAAAATGGTGATACGATAATACCCACTACCTCAGAGTTGCTATGATGATTAAATAAGTGTTAAATAAACAACTGTTGCTGATTTCTGCTATTATTTGACCTTGATGAGGTGTGGGGACAGTGGTCAGGGAGGTTAGACCACTTAGAGAAAGTGAGAAATGACCTAAAATCTGCAGGACAGTGGGAATTAACCAAGCTATAGGGGAGAACAGATGTTGGGTAGGATAAGTGTGTCAGACAGTGGACATGCATTTTTACCACTATCTGAATAGGTTCTGTGAGCACAATGTGAAGTTAACTAGTTAGATTATCTTAGATCACTTAACCATTTTGGGACTCAACGTCATCAACAGAAAAATCAGGAGAAAAATTAGATTTATTTCTATGGTTTTATGATATTTGGAATTCTGTAACATTTGAGCATTTTACTCCTTTTCATGATTCTAAATGCAGCCAAAAGGTCCTTAAAGGTAAATTTTAAGAACATTCCCATTTTATCTCTTTTCTACTCCTCTTGCTCTGATCTCCCTCATTATTAACTTTCTTACATCTGTAAATAAAAGAAATCACACTGCAGTGACCTCATTTTCTGCCTTTGAAGGTGGTTTACATTTCTCCAACTGTAATGTCAATTTTCTGTTTCAGGAGTATCGTCCATTGGCATGATTCCAGGCAGCTGTATCCTATCAAATGGCCTGTTGTATACAAGGATGGACAAACACAAGTTTAAATTAAACAACTGTTTAACATTTCATATGTTTATGGCTGTAAGATCTTCTCAACTCATTGAGAGGCATACACTTTTCCTTCCACACAGTTGTGTATTGCTTTCTGTAGGAGTTCAAGTCTCACTACTTCAACCTCTAGTCAACTGGAAGTATTTTGAAATTTCTACTGTTTAAGATGAACAGTGACACAAAATTCAGAATTCAGAGGTGCTGGTGCTGGTGCTGTCAGAGCCTATTTTTACTAACCAAACTTTAGACCAGGGTTATTCAGAGTGTGGCCCATAATCCTGCAGACCTTCAAATGTTACAGATGGGCAGATTCAGAGCACTTAAATATTGTGGCCACCCAGACTATGGAACTGTGATGTAAACCCAAATCTCCTCACTCTGAAACAGCACTGCAAGTTCCCTTGTAGTGTTTCCCTCTCGCAATCCGGGACCTCTTGGGGGATGTCAGACTGCCAGTTTTGGCCCGATCCCAAAGGACTCCCACCGGTGCACAAATTCATGCACTGGGCCTCTAAAATAAATATATATATTACAGAGAGGGTAGAAACATCAATGATGAGAACCATTGATCGGCTGCCTCCTGCACACCCCACACTGGGGATTGAACCCACAACTTGGGCACATGTCCTTAACCAGAATCGAACCCAGGACCCTTCAGTTTGCACACAGGTGCTCTATCCACTGAGCAAAACTGGCTAGGGCTTTGTGATATATTTTAAAGAGGAGAGCACAAGGGCTAGATTTGGCTTGGTGCCTAAAAGGAGAAGACATAGAGTCTACCCAATCTTCCCCATGCTTGGTATATAACTGGACTCCTTTTCATTCACTGGTAAGATCCAAAATATAGGCACTTAACCTCTGACAAACAACTTCCTCAACTCAGCTAGTGGTGCATACATATAGATATGAATTGATCAGATGATATCTTACTTCTTCAAAGCAAAAAACCAAGCAGTAGAACAGTGTGTTGCTACCTATCTTGGGCTACACATCAATGATGGGCTGGCAGGCTGGTGACTAGTCAAAGCCCTGGGAGAACTTATGGACCTCATGAATCCTAGGCCTATAAAACCTCTTCTCTACTAGATATCTATCCTTCTAGGGATATTCAGAAACTTCAAATTCAGTGTATATAAGACCAAACTTATTGTTCATGCTACCCTGCCCTTTCTTCTAGTGCAGCGGTTCTCAACCTGTGGGTCACGACCTCTTTGGGGGTCGAACAACCCTTTCACAGGGGTCGCCTAAGACCATCAGAAAACACATATTGAATATATAGTTACATATTGTTTTTGTGATTAATCACTATGCTTTAATTATGTTCAATTTGTAACAATGAAAATACACATCCTGCATATCAGATATTTACATTATGATTCGTAACAGTAGCAAAATTACAGTTATGAAGTAGCAACGAAAATAATTTTATGTTTGGGGGTCACCACAACATGAAGAACTATATTAAAGGGTCGCGGCATTAGGAAGGTTGAGAACCACTGTTCTAGTGTGTCCTTGGTCAATACAGGTCAGCACCATGGATAGCTCCGCGGGGAATTTCAGCTCCAAGCAGGACTGAAATGAAAGAATCTTTTGTAGCTTGGGGCAGGGTAGGGGCGCTGGGGTGCAATGCATGGGATCTGAGCTATTTTTATTTTCTTTTTTAATGTCCAGCAATGTGATGACTTTATAGACATTTTTCCTCACAATTCCATGGTAGACATGTTATTAATTTTCTCATTATATTTAAAATATTCTAAAACTTTATTTTGAAAAATTTCACTCATACACAAGTCAAAAAAAGAGCAATATAACTCCTCATGCCCCATCATCAGCTCCCCAAATTATCTATTCAGGGCATGTCTTGTTTCATTTATTTTCACTTCTACCTGCCTCCCCCAACCTCACTAGTTTGTTCTGAAGCAAATCCCAGAAATTGTATTAATTCCTCCATAAACATTTAAGTATATAGCCACAAACTTTATCACACATAAAGAATTCATGATTCCTTATTGTTTTCAAATATCCAGTATTCAAATTTCATTATTTGAAAAGAAGTTTTACACCTTGTTTCTTTGAATGAAATTTTCTAAAAGCACATTGGAAGTGTTTTAACATTTTAGTTATTATTTTTACTAATAACCACCAAACTGTCCCACTTTTTGCTAATGAAACTTCTTTAAAGTTGGCACCCTGAGTTCTCTGACAGAGTCTTTGATAGCTTTCTTGCATATTATTTAATAGCTTTTTTTAAAAAATATATTTTATTGATTTTTTTACAGAGAGGAAGGGAGAGAGATAGAGAGTTAGAAACATCGATCAGCTACCTCCTGCACACCCCCCACTGGGGATGTGCCCACAACCTAGGTACATGCCCTTGACCGGAATCGAACCCGGAACCCCTCAGTCTGCAGGCCGACGCTCTATCCACTGAGCCAAACTGGTTTTGGCTATTTGATAGCTTTAATTGCATATTATTATATGCAATTATTTAAAAAACAATAGAAATAATATTATTAATAATGTTATCTAAAAAGTTAATTTTTGCAGTTCTTTAGTCACTGGAGTTTAAGTCAATAGAATATACTATCAAATCTCTGTATTTTTAAACAGTTTTTTAACTATGAAAATACAACCATTATCAAAAAGTGCATTAAAAATACATGCTCATTTAACTGACAAGAGTTTAAAAATGAATGACCATGTAACCATCACCTAGTACACCTAGAATGAGGTGGAACCCCTCTCCTGAAATTTCCCTTTCCTCTGGAGTTAATTAGTAACCTGTTAGATGATATAAAAGAGACTCAAAATAATAATAAGACAAAAATGTATGAGATAAAAAGATTAGTGAATTTCAAAACAAAGTAACAGAAATGATCTAAAATAAAACTCAGAGAGAAAAAAGGATTAAACAAATAAATAGAACATAAGTAAGCTGTGGAACAACTACAAGAGGATGAAACAGGCATAAAGGGAAAAGAGAGGTGGGATATGGGGTTGGGGGAGACTAGAAAAAATATCTAGAAGAATGTCTGAAGATTTTCAGATTTAATGAAAACTTAAAACTCACAGATGAAGAAGGTCAACAAACTGCAAACACACACACACATACACACGGAAAACTACACCAAGGCACATTACATCAAATGCTCAAAACCTGAGGTAAAGAGAAAATTTTTGAAGTAGCCATGGTGGGAAAAGGGTTGCAGACAGAGGAACAAAGACAGAGGAACAAAGACAAATTTCTTGTCAGAAACAATGCAAGTGAGAAAACAGTGGTAAAAAATGTTTAAAGTATGGAAAGATAAAAACTCCCTCCAAGAGTCTATATCCAGTGAAAATATCTTTCAAAAACAGAGGTGGGATGAAGAGTTTTGCACATATATAAAATCAGAAAGAATTCATACATGGCAGAGCTACATGACAAGGAAGCCCTTCTGCTATAAGAAAAGTTATTCTAGACAGAAATATGGATCTACCCAAAGCAATGACGAGCACTAAAACAAGTAGATACATAACAAGATATATAAGATGCTTTATTTGTATTTATATTTCTCGTAAAGATATTTCACTGTTAAAACAGAAATGGTAAATATGTAATGTGGAGTTTATAACATTAGTAGAAATAAATGTATGACAATAGAAGTATGTAACCATGGAGATGACAATACATCATTTTAAGGTTGCTACATTATATGCGAGTTGGTATAGCATCACTGTGAAATATCAAAGATGTAAACTATAAACCCCAATGCATACACAAATTAGAGAATAAAAAACTATAGCTACCAAACCAACAAAGGAGACAAAATGATATGTTAAATGAATACATAATCTAAAAGGCACAAAAGACGAAAAAAAACACAGATGCAACAAATGCAAAAATAAAGCAAGTGGATTAAAATCTACCCATATCACTAATCACGGTAAATGTAAATGGTCAAAATACTCGAATTAAAAGACAAAGGTTGTCAGATAAGATGAAAAAGCAAGACCAAACTATGCAACCTATAAGAAACCCACTTTAAATATAAAGGTACAAATACATTAAAAGCAAAAGAATGGAAAATAATATGTATCATGTTAACATTAATCCAAATAAAAATGAGGTGGCTATATTAATATTTGATAAAGTATATTTCTGGCCAAAAACTAGGGTTAGGGAATTTCACTTCATAATGAAGAAAAGGTCAATTAATAAATAAGGCATAAACAAGCTTCAATATTTCTGGATATAACTACACAGCTTCAAAATATGAAGCAAAAACTGATAGAATCAAAAAGACAAATAGATAAATCCATAATTATAGTCTGAGACTGCAATATCCCTCTCTCAATAACTAATAAAACAAGTAGACAGAAAATCAGTATGGATATAGAAAATTTAAGCAACAGTATCAACCAACCTGCAGTTAAGTGGTACAAAAATAACTGTATATCTATAAGCAAAAAATATAAACTTTGATCTATACCTTACACCATATACAAAAATTAACTCAAAATGCATCATAGATCTAAATGCAAAACCCAAAACTATACAGCTTCTGGACAAAAACACAGGAGAAATTCTGAGAAACTTGGTTTAGGCAAACAATACTTAGAAATGATATCAAAAGCATAATCCATAAAAGAACAAACTGATAAAATGAACTTGAACAAAATTAAAAACTTATTCTTCAAAAGACACTGGTAGGAGAATGAAAAGACAAATCACACAGAGAGATAAGCTTTGCAAAGCATACACTGATAAAGGATTGTATATAGAACATTTAAAAATCTCAAGACAATAAAAAATAAATTATTCAATAAAATAGATTTGAACAAAAATGTCACTAAAGAAGATATAGGAGTGGTAAAAGCTCAACATCATTATTTATCAGCTAAATGTAAATTAAAACTATTTGAGAACATATAACAAATAAAATTTAACAAAATTAAGAATGTGGAACAACTATACCTCCTATACGATTCACCATTCCATTCCTAGGTATTTACAGTGACAGTGCATGTTCAAAGACTTAAAAGTTCATAGATGTTTAATTTATAATAGCCCCAAATGGAACTAGCCCAAATATCTGTCGACAGGCAACTGGATAAACAAATTGTGGTATACCCACTCAATAGACTATTAATTATATGTAACAATGACTCTCAAAATAATTATGCATCTCTCTATATATAAAACACTCTACAGAATGGGATTCAAATCAGGCAGATCAATGAACACCCAAAGGCTTACATTGTGGAGGGGAACCCTGCCTGCTTCCTGGAGCCAGCTTATTCTCCAAGGGGAAGGAATTCTCTTCCTGGGAGACATTTACAATTTGTTTCATTGCCCAGGGGTGTTCAGCAGTCCCTTGGCCCCAGGGAAATGCTTCTCTAGGGTCCCCAAGTTCCTTTGGCAGTTTTGGCCTCCAGGTGTTGGCAAGGCTCTGAGACCAGAGTTGGGTGACACTGGCTGCAGTAGTCTCTGGTCTCTTGTAGAGGAGGCGGCTGCACTGATTTTCAAAAGCAGGAATGTTGGCATAATGTAAATAAAGCAGCTGCCTCTCTCTCTCTCTCTCTCTCTCTCTGATAAACATAATTAAAACCAATTCACAGTATTTCTACTCTTAGGAAAAAATATATAAAATGCCATCTTTTTGTCCTCAACACAGTTAACAATGAAAATTTGACTAGGAGGACTTTTGTTTGAAATATAGAAAATTAATGCACCTCTTGTGGACAAAAGGGGCCACATGCTGACCTGACAAGCTCAGGGGAGGTCTGCATGGCAGTCTTGCAAACTCAGAGACCTACAGTAACCACAAAGGATGGTCTGAAATTAAACTTTAAAAGCAGTTATGGTGGGCAGTTATGTCCTAGGCCAGTATCTTCACTGACAAGGTCAACCTTTACCTTAACTGAGCCTATCTGTCTTTTTGCATCTATGATAACATACCCTTGAAATGTCTGGTAACTTGTAACTTCCCTTTTTCTGGAGCCCCTGGGGCACATCCAAATGTGCTGGGCACCAGGACAGATACCACAGATTCCTTCATTATCATGTTAATTGATCCTGCACCCACCTAAGTACAGTGGAGCCTTGACTTACCAGTTTAATTCTTTCTGAGACGGAGCTCGTTAAGGAGCTCCTTAACTCAAATTACTCTATCAACTCAATGCAAAAATCAGCAGAGAGACAGCTGGTATCTCAAAAAACTCTTTAGTCAGGACACTCGTAAGTCAAGGCCCCACTGTATGTGTCTATCATTTTACTTTTTATCCAATCCCAGGGGTTTCCCCTGCTTTGTTTTATCCCTCCTCCTTAATCTAACACCAATGAATTTCATGTAACCCACCTACGTCCCTCCTCTGATTGCAATGTATAAATACAAATGTAACCTGCCATTCTCTGGAGCATTATCTCAATTCTTTGAGGGTCTGCTTCCCGGCATATGTCGACAGTTTGGCTCAAATAAACTCACAAAAATTTGTTACACGTTTCAATGGGTTTTTTGCGTTAACACTCTAAAGAATTTAGTAAAAAATTGGCAGTGGTGTTATTGACGGGACCTTTCTGTGTGGATAAGCCAAACACTTCTTTAAGCACACCATCATGCCTCACCTTTGTTGGGCGTCTCCTGAGTCAACAGGAGAGACTGCACTTCACATGCCACAGGTGAGGGGGGTAAGTAATGACACTCCACCTGCTGCAGGTGAAGGCTCCTCAACGCAGCTGACCAGGAGTCCTCTGGTTCCCGAGGACTGAGTGGGTACAAAGGATACCTTAAGTGTCCTTTTTTTTTTTTTTTTAAATATATTTTATTGAATTTTTACAGAGAGGAAGGGAGAGAGATAGAGAGTTAGAAACATCGATGAGAGAGAAACATCAATCAACTGCCTCCTGCACATCTCCCACTGGGGATGTGCCGGCAACCCGGGTACATGCCCCTTGACCGGAATCGAACCTGGGACCCTTGAGTCCGCAGGCCGACGCTCTATCCACTGAGCCAAACCGGTTTCGGCCTTAAGTGTCCTTTCACATTAACTTCTTGGGTTGAGAGATCAGTTTTTCTGACTTGCTAACAAAACACATTTTGAGGACTGGGAGAAAGAGCTGCCTCCCCTCCCTATTCTTCTCCTTTGCTGTTTACTGCTAAGCAATTGCTATAGCCATAGCCTGCCAATTCACCTTTTATAGACTCATTCCCACCATCATAAGGGAGGACAAGGGCCACACCTGCATCCTGAGGTGCTCAGCAGTCAGTGCCGGGCTCCACACACAGAGAGAGGTATCTGCTAGAGCAGTGGTTCTCAACCTTGGCTGCACATTAGAATCACCTGGGAATCTTTTTAAAATCCTGATTTCTGGGCGTCATTCCGGAGGATCAGGATTTTAAAAAATTCCCAGGTGATTCTAATGTGCAGCCAAGGTTGAGAACCACTGTGCTAGAGGATGGAGACCTGGCTGATTCAAAATAAAACCCAAACAGGCAGCTAGGCTGAGTCCAGGTCAGATACCCTCCCACAGTGCTGTTATTTTTTCCATATTACCCTCTAAAATTCCATGGATGCAGCTTCTCTCAAAGTCTAGCTAAACGGAGCTACTCAGTTGGATGGGAAATAGCTGGCTGGCGAAGGCTGAAGCCTTGGAAACATCACAGAACATTCATGGTGATGGGAGCAGCTAATAATATTGTGAAGTCTCAGCAACTCAAGGCACGAGCAGAAAAAGGGAAACACTAAAAATGTGTAATGAATGTGTGATGGAAGGTTTTAAAAAATTTCCTCTTGCAGAAATGTCTAAATTGCAGGCTACAATGTGGTTGAAAGAATCACTCTCATTCATCAAGTATTTTGGGAACCCACGTATTTTGTGGCTCTTGGGGACACAGCAGTGCACGCAGCAAAGTCCCTGCTCCTGGAGGAACCTCCATTCTAGAAGGGGCAGAGAAGTGTGAGAAGAAAAGTGAGGTTAGGGGCGGGTGGGTGGTGGGCTGTTTCAGACAGAGTGATATGGGAGTATTTTGTGAAGAAACATCTGAGCAAATACTTGAATGAGATGGAGGAAAAAAACCAAAAACCAATCAACCAATCAATAATTTGAATGCAAGAGTAAAGCTATTGGTGTTAAAAGACTCACATTAGTGCCCAAGAAAATGACCAGGAAATGCACAAAACTTCCAAAGGCTGTATGGGTATGTTTTCCTGCTTTGCTATCATTGTCTCTTAACCTAATAGGATTTTATCTAGATATTAGGTGACCTACACCTCTATATTACTGAGTGGGCCAAACTTGGTTTCTTTAAAATAAAACCTGGAAGGGGGTTACTATTTCTTTTTATTTTCAAGTATTCTGGGGACAGTGACAAGATTTCTGAACTTACCCACTTAGCCAATTTTAAAACATGTGAGTCCAGGGTCAGGTAAGGAAGAAAATGCAAATGTGGGATTGCTTGTCATGTAAACACATGAATGATTTAGTATGTGTAGACTGGCAAAGGGGGAACTGGATTAATAAATTCCAGTAAGAGAGTAAGGGCAAAACAAACTTACCAAAGATATAAAGAAATGGGAGGCATCAAAATGCATGCATGCTCCTTTGGACATAGCTAATTTTTTTGCTCTCACTCAAGTTGTTGGCGTACCCGAGTCACTCTACCCTTGGTACTCTTTTGGAAAACATGCACTTCTAGGCCTCAGATTTTGGATTCTAATGCTATTGCTGCTCAAAATAAGTAAGGCTCCTTGGAAAAGAGTCAGTTCTTTGTTGAAGCAAATTAGTTATACCCTCAGTCTGAAGCTAGAAAGAAAACAAAAACAAAGAAGAGACCACAGAGAAAGACTGATACTGGTCATTGGGACAAGATGAGGTGAGAGAGACCAGGAGTCCATATGATGTCAAAAGCGATAAATAATATAAAGTATGGTAGAAAAAGGTCACACCCTGGAATATGCATTAATTGCTTGAATTCCAACTACAAAACAATATAAACATGTCACCCCCCATGGATGAATACACAAATGTTGAACCATAGTCTGTATGTAGCTGGCAAGAAAATGAATTTGTATTGGCTGGACCAGGCCATCCCATAAGAAGCTGTTAAATCAGAATCAGGGTGGATGCAGGAAGATAGACTTGTGGGAATGAAAAGCTGGTTACAA
Source organism: Myotis yumanensis (assembly GCF_028538775.1). Classification (NCBI taxonomy): domain Eukaryota; kingdom Metazoa; phylum Chordata; class Mammalia; order Chiroptera; family Vespertilionidae; genus Myotis; species Myotis yumanensis. Next base: position 140,107,736 of record NW_027223752.1, read on the forward strand.
GAATATTGTTTCAGGACCCCTGAATGCTGCCTGTGCCTTCAATTCTAGAATATGGATATGGCCTCGCTGGAGGCTGAGTTTAGTTCAAGAACAGACAAGTGAAATGATCACATGTAGGCACCCCTAAGTTCCATACACCAACTTCCTGTGAAGGACATCATCATTAACTCAGCATTTCCTCATTTTCCTCCTAGATACTATTTAAAAGCAACAAGGAAAGTTAGAGGCAGGACAGATGGACTCTGATCTCTGGCTCCATCACTAGGCTACCCCACTGGTCATTTTACTTGTTCTGCGACTGGTTTTCTCATTTGAAAGCTGGGTGAACACCTACATTTCATGGAGTCATGAGCCTGTGGGAGCCAAAGCCTGTAAGGAACCCACTGGGTCCTGGGACACAGCAAGAAGTCAGTGACTGTCAAGTCTCTCCTTGGTGTGACAGAGGGACCTGTGACACACATAAACCCTCCTGGACGTTAGCACATGAACAGAGGAAACAGGGAGGGAAGGATGGGGAGTAGCTGACTTTACCATGTGTGCTCTGAAGTTTTCTAATAATAGCTGCTCTGGAGCATCAGTAACGTACGGAGCAGGCACATGGTGGTCTTGAAGCAGCACTTTCCCATCTGCCATTATTTCTTTACCTAACCACATTTCAGTTTAAATTAATAAAGGCTATTTTTACTCCATCAGCTTGATGATCAGTATTTTTCTTATTGACCTATCTTGTTAATTAAACTTATAAAAATAAAGCAGAAGCCATCTTCCAAAAACAAACTTAAAAAATTACAGTTCCAAAATTAAGTACTTCAAAACAAAAACTTTCATTGATAAAATTTACATTCCTTAGGAATTATCTAGAATTTAGTACCAAAATAAACTGGCTAGTTATAAGACACATACTATTAAAAGATCACCACTCATGTTATTAAACTATAAAAAAAAAATCACCACTCATGCAGTTTCTATTGAGTATGCACAAAAACAGATTTAAAATGCTCATAATCTCACATAAACAGTCTAAACTGCACACGGTATCTTAGCATACAGCCAAAAAATAAAGAAATAAATGAGAGAAAGTAATTAAAACAAAATATCCATGTCTTGTAAATGGGAAGTTGAAGCCCAGTCTCACCCTCTAATACACAATCAGTTCTTCCAAGATTCGTTTTTCCTTATTTCAACCATCATGACCTCTCAAGTGCAGAAAACCTTATCTTTCAATCACTTACAATAAAGAAACTCAACGAAGAAGTATGTTTTCTTGTTTATTTTTCCTATTCTCTTTCTTAGGTCTTTGTGAATGACCACCTTTTCCTATTTCACGTAGGATTCGGAAGAAAAAGCAATTACTATATATTTGTCCAAGGATATAGGAAAGCCTGAAAAGTCTTACAAATGATGGAAGATTTCACAATGCTTAAGCCAAGAATAGGAAAGATCCATGCATCCCGTGAGAAACCTCTCAAACTCTCATTCAGACAGTCCCTGTCCAAAATTTGGGACACATTTAAGAGGCAACATCACTTACTGGTAGAAGGTATCTGGTGTACCTGGTTAAAGAAAGACCGTTAAGAATGGATTCCACTAGGCCAGGGGTAGGAAACCATTTTTTTCTGCCAAGGTCCATTTGGATATTTATAACATAATTCTCAGGCCATACAAAATTATCAACTTAAAAATTAGCTGCTATATCTGGTCAAACGTTTAATTAATTCACCCCTAATGCCTTGGCAGGGCCGCACCAAATGCTTTCATGGGCCTTAGCCCTCGGGCCGGACATTCCCCACCCCTACATTAGGCAAACAAATGGAAAGGGGACATAATAGGAGCCAAAACTAATTATATAGCTACATTTTTTGTGGTTCTTCCTTCTAAACTTCATAGGCCCTACTGGTTACTAAATTTTTCTTTTTAAATAATCTCTTAGAGCAGTGGTCACCAACCCGTGGTCCACAGACCACTGGTGGTCCGTGAGGACCGAAAGGTTAGCGACCGCTCTCTTAGAGAATACATGTACAAAATAGAATGTTAAATAGATACAAAGGATAAAAGAGAATGTGCCCTCCCCTTCATGCCTCTAGCCATCCAATTTCCTTCCAAAACATAACCACCAGTACTAGCTTACTGTGTCTTCCTCAGAAATACACTAAACATTACAAATACAACCACACAGTCCACACACCCAAGAAACACTCCCTGCATGGACAAAGAGAGGCACACAAAATGACCACAGAGCCTGCATATTCATATAAAGTCTCATTTTCATACATAATTCATTTCTTTGTGAAGTTAAGGAACTGTTTCATTTCTAATATGAGAGTAGTGTGGGAAATAGAGATCTATACAAGCAATGAAAGACTGTTGTGAAGACAAAATCTTCACTTCATATGATCTATCGACAGCACATTTTAATGTGTCGAGTATTGTTTATTATGAACCAACAAAAACAGAGAACTATATTGTGGTCCATTCTGGATGTCAGAACAGTTTTCTTTCAGAAATCAGGGCAACCTGCCAGAGGCTCCTCTGTGTGAAACAGGTCATTTACATATGACACGAGGGCAAGCCCCATGCTAAGCCCAGGAGGGCCTTGCTTTCAAAAAGATTCCAGTCTCCTAAGGGAAAGCAAACATGTATTTAAATACCACCCCCCAAGTAGAAATAGTATTCACAGAAATAAATACTGAGTTACACACTGATGAACAGCACATATGAGTTTAGCACAATGTCAGTCACACGGTAAATACTCAATAACTGACAGCCATTATTATTGTTAAAATTGCTATGAAGAAAAAGTAAAGGCTCTGCAGAAAGATGGTAAAAGGGACGTAGAGTACATGGAGACCTGAGAAACAAGGTCTCTGAGAATGCAATATTTAACTTGACACTTGGTGAATACCTGGACATTCAATAGGTAAATGTGGGCAGAAGGAAGATACCAGATATAAAACATAGCGCTTATGGAGATCTTAGGTGGAAAATAGGCTGCAACTTTGATGGGAAGTAACCAGCCTTGTCTTGCTGGGTCCACCCCCAGTGGATCTGGGTCAGGCACTAAGGAGCTAGCTCAGCTCTCACTTGGCTCACTGCCATGATCCTTGTGTCCTGGAAGATAGTGAGATCCTGGTACTATCAGGACAGGGTTAGGGTGATGGAAAAACTTTTCTCAAGTAACTAATCTCACACAATGAAGATATAAGTCTTTATTATACCGTCAAAAAGTTGTCAAAACTGGGCCAGGAATATGGTAGACATAAGCCCGGGCCTCACATTTGTTAGAAGGTCCACAGGGAACGCATCCACAAGAAAGGGGATGTGCATATATATTGCTGTTTCCCAAGCCGTAGCAAAGAGTTCAAGTTTAGCAATCTCGTCTGAAAGGAAAGGACTGAGTTTGATAATTCTTAACTTTGGAGGACTGCTATAATAAAATTCTGAAGAACATGTAGACACTGTTTTAAAATAAATACTATAAGTTTAACATTAGAACATGATGTTTCCTACCGTCTGTATATTTAGCATTCACAGTCTACACTATTCTACTGAAGAAAACAGAAGATTTTACGTAAGAAGATAACTATCACACCACTGACTCTTTGCACGAAATTATGAGTAAGTTCTCTGACATTGGTTGTAAATATAACACACAACTGACAAAAGGCATAGTCTTAAACGATCCTTTACATGCCACTTTCTCTACCCTATTAAGATGCTCGTTGTTTCTTTGATTTATCTGATAATAAATTTTTGATGACTGGAAAGTCTCATAAAATTGCTCCAGTGCTGACTACATTGATTAATAAGTCTGAAGAATCGAAAGTGTCAGGAATTCATGTGTACTATTAAGTTACTGCCAAACATATATTAGGTATTCCATAAAATATAGAATAAAAGGGTTGATCTGATAATTTTATCTTATACCATTTTCCTGTAACAATTTATATTCAGGGCCATCATCATCTTCCATTCCCTTTAAAAGAAAAAATCAATAAAGTAAATCCAGATGGGGGAAAATTCAAGAATTAAACTAAATTTAAAAAAATAATGAATTGATACACACCATAAATCATGTTTCCCAGAAAAATAAAGAACTCAGAATTAGAAACCATTGCTGGGGCGACTCTGAGATGATCTAGCTTGAACCTCCTGCCCTCCAGACGGAGAAGCTGAGCGTGGGTGAGATGAGGGCACGTGGCACTGACAGAACTGGGACTGGAAGCTATCTCTACGCCAGTCCTTTAAGAACAGCCTTACTTCCCCTCTTCTCCTGCACAGTTTCAAAGCAGAGCGCATCCCTGCGTCTTTATGCCATGTATACCACATGCAAATACGCACCCCATTTCTGATGTCCCCATCTCCTCTGGAGAAGCAAACAGCTTTAATTACATGAGAATAGAACTCTGTGCCCTGTTATTAGTAGTCTTGAGTTCTCCTGAGACAAGGTAGGAAAATTAAGCAAAAGTTATGAAGGGCTCCAGATGTGGTTATTAGAACTCCAAGATGAGACAGGAAATCCTGACTCCACATTTTACAGGGCAAGGCACCAGCAGCTACCACTAAGGACACAAAGTCAGAGGGACAGTCCACGCCTCCCATTGGGGATCCCATCACAAGACCCTCCACACTGCTGATTCCCTCCATAAGGATTTTGTGAACGAAACAACGTCAGGTCCATGGTGGGTGACCCTCCCTTCTTGAATGCTCTAGCTAACTAGGACGAAGCAGGGGATTGTGTTAGGTGCTTTCCATTCCCAAGGGGCCTTCGAATTCTAACCAGCTTGTTTTAACATGGTCCATTCTTATAAGAAGATTGAAGTAACATTACCTACCCCTCTCCCAAGAACAACAGCCCATACAGTGTGTTCCTAAAATGAAACATTGTTGAACTGCATGTTTTGGAAAAACATACAACTCAGAAAGCCAAGCATATGCTGGGGGACCAAGCCTTAGAGAGTATTTAAGCACATTCACTAATAAACAGAATTTGCCTACCCAACAACAATGCCCGACCGGAATAAGAGACCAGAGTTCAATAAAAAGTCAGCACGTAATAAAACAAGATATTACTTTATAGGGAATAGAAATCACAGAGTTTTGTTTGATTATAAAAGCACCAGTTGTTAATTTATTTCTCAAATAAAAAGATCAAATGCTGGCAATAACTCATCTTAGCTGGAGAGAAAGCATCAAGCATTGAATTTTTGAAGATTACTGGGAGTTAATAAAGGTTATCAATATGTAGGGCTAAACAATTTCATCTCATTGAATAGGTCAACATTCAATAGTTCAATATAATTACATCAAATAAGTAGCATCTAAAAATGGAACTCAAAATAGCTTCTCTGGAAGAGGAAATAACCCAACACTTTTCCTTTTGTTAAGTGGGACAAACGATATTCTATTTACCCTAAAGTGATACTGCAATATGTCACAATGTACCACAGGACTGCACAAAACAGGCTGAGTACAGACAATCAACAGACAGGTGAGGTGGAGATAAGGACAGAGGGGGACAGAGAGACCACGCTCTTTAAAATCCTAAGTAAAAGCCTTTTGTGGTGCAAGGTTCAGAGTAAACTCTTCTCCCCCTGCTGCAGCTGCCGGTCTGTCTCCCTTTTGCCCCTCCGAATTTATTCAGAACTCTAATGATACGCGCACTAATCAGTGATGTAGGATGAAGAAAGGCTGACATGGCTCTTGCTCACTGGTCCAGCCTGATCCTCCAGGTCCCTGCAGAGCTCACAGGCCAGCATAGAGCCGGAGGCGTGACCACATTAGAGGGCCAGAGAATGCACACAGATATGTGAGGGAACCTTTTCCAAGTCTGGATTTATATCTAATGTACATCAGAGTGAAAAACATTCCAGAATATACATAAGATGAGGTTTCTTAGATGAGGTTCCTGAGGTTTCTTCAGGAATACAAGCTAGCCTCCTGAAACTGATTTTTAAACCCTAACAGGGTTCACCTTTGACCTTCCTAGTGATACCACTGTAATTAGCTAGTTATTAATAATGGGAAAGGAACAAAGGGGGGCTTTATAGGTATGCCATTTGGGCAGCTGCACCAGAGAGCTTCAACTTTACATTCCCCAGGGAACCACTGGCCTATTCCCTGCAAAACACTGGGAAAAGGACTGCACAGAGGGGAGACAGATGCATACCTGTCAATCACACCTGGGAACAGAAAGCATTAGCCAGAACGGGCATGGCCACTGCAAGTGCATGAAAATTTGGGAATATATAAGCCCCTAAACAAAGGAATGAACTCTCTTGGCACCCTTGGCTCATGATTCTGGTGACTCTTGGGCTTGTGGCTCACTTTTGGCTTCTCTGCATCTGCCCCTGGGTTCTTCACAGCCATGAGGCGCTGCGGACACCACATGCAATGGGCAAATGAACTGCAACTGGAAACACAAGCTAAGCTAGCCTGACGCTGGACTGGACCCGGCTCCAACACAGGAAAGAAATGCTGGACACAGACTCTCATTTTAGTTCTGCTGAAGCTCCTGCTGCACTTCTTCTATCGCCGGGCTGAAGGAAAGGAAACCTTGGGAACTCGGGGATTTAAGTCACTCGTTCTCCCATGTGAGTCTCAGAAAATTATTTTTTCTTGTGAAACTGCAAGAAATCTAAGCAACCAGGAGATGAGGGCTGTCCCCTCCATTAACAATAGGCGTGGTGTGGGGGAAGGTGGAAGGGTGGGTGGAGGTTCCCTACTGTAACTCCCCCAGAATCCAATGGAAATGCCAAATGGGAAGCACCTTCCCTTTAACAACTGAAGCATTCTGTATGAGCTATAAAATGGGCCCAGCACGCTTCCGCTGCGCTACTCTGCTGGTGAGCTATAAAATTATAGAAAGTAAAGCTTCAAAAGCTTGCAAAAATCTTTATGTATCAAAATATAATTGTGAAAATGCATACAGAAAAAAGAAAAATACAAATTATCTCTGAATAATAGTGCTAAACAAGTTAAAAAGCAGAAATCCTTTTAAATCTAAAAAAACTTGAAAGAGGTAGAAAATTGTTATGTACTCTTCCTCAAATAGTCTGTCTTCTTCCTGTTACCTGAAGAGGAGAGATATTAATTTACCAGGGCAACTAATAGCTCATGGCATCACTGAGAAATAGTCGAGTAACTACATCATAGGTCAACAGTTGCTATTACATCCTGACTTACATCTATTCAATAGCGAAATAAGCATTCTTCAACTCTGTGCACTGGTAATACACTATCTGGAGAAAAGGAATGCTATGTAATTTTACCATTTAAGTAAACATGAAATAAGGAATATGACACAATACTACCCAAAATACTAGTAACATTTTATGGGTTTACCTTTTCTCTTAGACATTTCTTAGCAATGTTAGTTATATGCAACATATTTGCATAAAAATAGGTCCAGAGATATCAAGTTTTAATCACAATTTGTATTATAGAAAAAATATGATAAACATTTGTTAGCATAAAAAAGGAACCAAAATATTATGTGTAGGAAATATAAAGGAAATATAAATTACCAGGAACACAATACATAGTCAACTTATAAATATAAAAACAATTTCTATGTCAAAAGCTGTAGGAACAAAATTGGTTCTTCATTTTCATGTTACCATAAAGAAATATTGTTTTTCTCTGGCTTAATTTGAACTATTTTCAGATGTAGTGCAGATAAAGAAAAGTCTACATTGTTCTGCTTACTAACTGTCACTATATAAAATTCCCTCTCTGCTAGAAAGGCCCTGGCAGTTTAACCCTCTCCTCCATTTTTCTGTGATATTTATAAAAACCATCTGCTAGCTCTGTGCAGCCATTCATACTTCACCAGAAAATAATAAGGTTTATACAGTTTTGTGAGACAAAATCTCTTCTGCAAAGGGCTGTCGTAAAATGAATGGGATCACCAATTAGGTTGAAATGCTCCAGCCTTTTGGTAGACCAGATAAATCTGTTCTTTTAAGGATCTTCTAGGCCACTGTCTCAGAAGCCATTAGAGGATACAGCAGCTGTTTAATAAAGCCCATTTATGTCCATAATAACCTCTAACAGGTTTGCACACAATACAGAAAGAAGAAAACATTACTTAGTCTTAATACTACAAGTAAAACAATTTGAGAAACAATAACCAAAAAGTATCCTTCCTTACAAATCAAACAGGATGATTTATTTTGCTAGATTGCTAGTGAAGAGAAATTGCCAGCATTTTTCTCATCATTGGTCACCATTCACCAAACATTGCTTTGTTAAAATATTTCTATTAACTAACATGAAAAATAGTATAGCCAGTCTTCATTTAAGACTAAAAATCAAAACAAAACAACAAGTGAGCGTGGCCCCTCTCTCGGGAGAAAGGAAGTCACAGACAGGAAGAATGACAGAGAGGCTTGCTGAGTTAGGCTGCCCTGGAAATAGGACTGCCATGCTTCACAAATTGCAGCCTTCATGAGGATTCCTGTTTTCCAAATGCCTCATCTACCGACACGTTTCAGCCTAACATTTGTCAAACCTCTCCTTTTGTTAAGAGTTAACTTGTCAGCTTGCACAATGGCTTGTGGCTTGTATCCACCTTCCTTGACAGAAATGAGAAAAGTGTGAGTTACTCCCTTTCACAAAGAATCTCGTCAAGAATCCTGACTCCAATCTGACTTCTCCTCCTAGGGGGAAAAAAAATCTATCTTCTGAAAACTTAACACGTGGTGACTATTCTATCATAATTGTGCTGCACAGAAATAAAAGAGGTCATAGAGAGATGAGGACTATCAAATAATGAGTTAAGAGGTGTCTGTATCACTCTACAACAGCCTGAAAACAGTAATGTGCTTGTAGAGCTTGACCCTCAACCACCCAACCAAGCAAGTTATTTTGCTTTAACAGAGGGAGTAACTCATAATGAATGGGCAATGCTGTGACTCCAGCCAGTATGTTCCCTTGGCTGATAGTACGATAAATGAGCAGAGTAGTCTCCACTTGAGAAATGACGAGGATATTATGATGAATGCCCAAAATGTACTCCAAAGAACCAACTCCCAAGGAACTATACCACAACATGCTCCCAGCCACTCCTACCCACATCTCCTCTAGCATAACTACACAAGTTCATCTCCACGTCAAGTTCAATCACCTCACAGTATTTAAACTTTTCCTCAACACTAACTTCACTGTTTTGTTTCAGATGTCCACGCCTCCTCTTGGAGTCCATTAGAACCTGGAAATCATATAATCCATCTTCTCTGACTGTTGCTACTCTAGACTCAGAAAGCCTCTGAGGATGTGCTTAGAACACGAAGGTCACTGTGAAAGTCAACTACAGACAGGAACAAAAATGAAACATGCTAGTAAGTTCTTTACTACTTTTATTTAACTAATTAGAGGCCCGGCACACGAAACTCATGCACAGGAGGTATGGTCCCTAGGCCTGGCCTGCAATCAGGGCCATCTTCCTTGGCTGCCTACAGCCAGCCCCGCCCCCCACCCCCTGCCACCACCCACCCCTGGCTCCCCATTCACCATCGGGCGATCGGAGCCTGCCAGCCAGGAAAAGGGACCAAAGGTGGTCAGTGCACCTCATAGAGACTGGTCAAGAGGTCATTCTGGTCATTCCACCATTAGGGTCAATTTGCATACTACCCTTTTATTATATAGGATGGGTCAATTCATCAGAACAAAATTTTTTTTAAAGGAAGTAGATTCACCAGTATTTTCAGTGCCCAGACAAAATTTAAAATATGCTATCATATAATCTGAAGATCTACATAATAAAAAAAGGAAATTTTATTGGATGGAGGTGTTTATGGTTTTATAAAGACAAAGGAGTGAAGATTGGAAACCACAAGGTTTAGACTAGAGTTATGACTAAGGTACTGAATGTAAAATTTGCTTTTTTAAAAAAAATTATGAGTATAATGAATACATTGCCTTTTTGAAGGTCACTACAAGTACAACTTTTAAAAAGTAGCCAAGTACCTGATAATTACATAATATTTTTTTCAGATAGTTGAAAAGGATACTAAAAGTCCTCTAATTATGAAGTGGCTGCTTAAGAACATTAAAAAGTTCAGTGGGGTTCTAGTTACATGACAGTACACTTTTTTTATTTATTTAAAAAGACTTGAATTTTAAAAATCAATGTAATTAATATACATTAATAGCTGTATACATACTATATTCATATAAAAGACGAGCTTAAATTTAAAAATCGGGAAAACATAATGGTGGTATTTTTATACAAGTATTTTTAAAAGACTAAGATTCTGATTAGTGTCTTAGTTACTAGTCCACGTGTCTGGCTGGTACATTTGATAAAGGAGTGAAGATAACTACGGAAGAATGGGTGAAGAACAGAAGGGCTGAAATGCAGGAAGTGGTAGGAAGTGGTCAACATTCTCCTTCCCCAGGAGAGAAGAGATGATCTCTCCGGGCTCCAAAGACCAGCCCTTGAGTTCACCACAAGTGCTTTCTCCCAGCAGAGGCTCACAGACTCCTCTAAAAGCAGTGAGTGAGGTATAAACTGGTCCTCCTAAAAATGGGACAATGACTCTCCTAAGCTTATTTAAGCTTTTTAATAAAGATTTAACTGTATTAAAGATAATATAATTCTTCATGAGGAAATCAAATACAGAAAGGCATGCTAATAGGCAAATTGCTTAGATGACTCCAATTCCCAAATATAGGATACCAGTAATAGAGATAAGAATATACATACATCAAACTGGTTATTGATTAAAATGCTGTGTCATATAGTCCCTGTCAAATAACATACCAATGAACTCAATCAAAGAAACATGCCTCTAATTCATCCAGAATCCTAACCATCATCAATAAATAGAATTAGTCATCTAATAGTGACTAATTGCCCAATAATGACTGAGGTAATATAAAATTAACAAATTCACAACTTAATCTTTTAAAATGAATTTAGATGCATTTTATGAGCAATATATTTTAATTCTCTGTAAATTATAAATTAAAGTATGGTAAAATGAAAAAAATGGTTAACCAAAATAATAAACAATATTTCCCCCAATTCTGGTTTAACAGGAGCTCATTTGTGTACTTTGTCATAAGTTAAAATATATATAATGATTTTCTAAAAACGATTCCCTACAAACCAATTAGAAGTAGACTCCCATTTACTAACAAAAATTAAACCTCTACCTCAAACCAATGATGGCAATGATTAACAATTTAAGAGGAATAAAATGAACAATAATCTTCTAATTTGCAATTACATTTTCACACATTTTCATAATTAATTAAACCAATTTCCAAGGATGAGCTATATTCATATTTAAAGAAACTATATATCTATATATTACACATAACTTGTGGCTTGTGAAACATAACACACATCCTATACTTCTCTCATTTTACTCTAATGGTAAGTCTTAAAATATATTGTCAATGTCATAAAAAATCTAAACCATGATTTAAGCTTCTTCCATATATGAAGATATGCTATCATTTGGGCAATTTTAGTCTATTTAGTTTTAATGTCATTGTTCTTTAGAGCTCATCTTCTCTGTGATTCTGTCACATAGGAAATATGAGTGAACTAAGCCCTGGCTTGTGTGACCAGGAGCATGGTGTCCGGGGAAGAGGCTGCAGGACCACCGCTGGCCATTTATAAACAGGGGGCCTGCCCTGTCAGTCAGCACTGCCCCGTGGTCCACACTGAGTGTGGGGCATTTTTCTTATACAAAATAAAAAAAAAAGAGAGACTCCCACCTGAACGTGACCTTCAATGATCCTCTAATTTTTCTCTAATATTTGGAATGTTAAATTCTCAAATGTTGGTAACAAACTCAAAACAGATTAAATTTGACTGTGGATTTTTATGTCTTTTGCATTTGCTTAAAACTAGAGGTGACTAGATTTCAGCATTAGGGGGCCACTGAAGCATAAGATAAATGATTATCTCAATATGGGGTGGAGGTGGGATGAGGGGAAATAATGACAGAAGATGTAACAGAGCAGATGGGGCCAAGAGAGTTCCTTCCAACCAGGACACACTGGGGAAGGAAGGTAAAACCAGCCGGGTTTTAGGGCGGGCTCCTCACAATCTCCTTTGACCTGAGGTGAAGAGTTGAGGGATTCTGATGTTGTGACTTGAGCTAGCTGACTCCTCCTCCTTTTTCTGCTCTTCCTTCCTTTTTCTCTTAGAGATAATACCATCTCACCAGAGTGGAAGCTTCTCTAGAATAGAATGGTGTGTTCTAGTATTCTCTACTCAGTTATAAACAAACTGCTTAACAATTTTGTTCATAATAGCTGTTATTCTTTGCATTCAAAGGAGAAAAAAAAGTATGTTCTGATCTTAATGTGTCTGACCAATTTCCTTACTGTCATGAATATTCAACTAATAACTTAAATTTTCTAAACAAACTTGGTATAAATTCCCTTTGATAAAATCAATTAAAATAATCTTATCACTACAAGATAATTACTATATGTGGTTATTAATAAAACATGTAAAAATGCTACGAACTAACTGCCACCAAGACGACAATATCACATGATAGTCTTAAAATGACATAATTACAAATACTATAAAACCACAGTGTACTACTTTGGAAAACAACCAGTCTACTTACTACTTATACGTTTCTGAACGGATATATTCAAAAACGTGGGACACGCCAAGCTGGAACTGGTCAGCAATAGGGGTAACCCAAGGATTGTTCTCTGCTTTGAATACCTGCTTCTGACCAGTCAGATCCAAGTTTCCTGAAAAAGATGGAGAAGAAAAAGATGAAGGTCCTTTCATTCTACAGGGATCAGGACTAAGAAGTCCTGCGCAGTAACCACAGCACAATCCTAAGTACCTTTTGGTTCACTTGATTTATTTTTAAAAATTTCTTACCCCAAGTCATCACTGATACACAAGTAATTAGTACCATAGACCAAGAAATGAAGAACAAAGGAAACAAGGAGGGAGAGAGGGAGTGGAGGGAAGGAAGTAGGAAGAAGGTAAACCTGGAAGGAATTCTCACATAGGTAGTATATGCTTTATTTTTCCTAAGTATTTGCTACAGAGACTAAAATGACCCCATCCAAAATGAAGAGAAGTGCTATGAGAACCTCCTGAAATTCTGTCTTGACAATGTGAATCACTGCTTGTTCAATCTGATCTAGACCCATCCGATCAACATCACCGTTTTTCATCAGCCAAAGAACAATATGAATGAAGAGAGATAAAACTATTGCCCAAGTAAAATTATTATTACATTTCTCAGGTACCATAAGAACATCTCACAATCAGCACCAAATGGATTTCGTTAACATGGTTATGACAGAAACTCACATTTGAATAGTCCTCATCAGTGTACACATTCAAAGCATCTCCTCATTTGATTCGCCAGCAATCCCCAAGTCCATTTATTAACATCACTTTACAGGTGAATAAATAGAAACATGGGGAAATTGTGTAACAAGATCAGAAAATGACAGTGGGGATGTGAACCTGACTCCTGACTCCAAATCTCATATTCTTTCTATAAAGTCTGGTGAAACTATCAGGTTACATCAGTCTAGATCAACCAAAGATGAGTTAATGAAGCAGCATCAAAAAGCCAGTAAGTGCCACCATCTGTTGATGATCAATTGACTATTTTACTTATTTATTGGTATATTGAAACATGGAAAAGGCAGTGTGTGAATGAGCTTCCGATAACTTGCCTGCTTTTGAAAGGGACAAGGACAGAGAAGCTAAGCAGCAGAGATATATGTGGTTTTACCTGACACCAGCCTCACCAAAGGCCTTTCCCTAAAAGTCCTACTGAGCAAGTCTTTTTCAGACCCCTGATCCACAGTCTAAGGCTTTTTAAACACAGATATCAGCAATTATTCTTCCCAGGACACAACCAAAGTAACATTATTTGTCCTATTCTAGGGGTACTACTGCAAATTTTGTCATAACTTTGTTATAATTTTGATAATTCAGGATAATGAAAACACATTGTAGGATGCAAGTATACCATGAAGCACAAAATTTCCTAGGCGATCTGACCTTTAGAAATGAAAACAAATTAATATTTTTATGAGGATGATAATATATTTCTCCTTAAAACAAAAGAGCTGATTCTTTGAATCCATATTCTTTTTGTTATATGAACTTGTAACTATTCAAAAAATGGAGAAAGAAAAGACCAATATAAAAGTGATTACAATTTCATAAAATGCTTTTAAAGAAAACAGATACTACTAAATATCAAGAGGGAGCAATTCATCATGATGTTTCCAAAGCTACTTAGAATCTGTTGGTGTTAAGTACAAAAATAAGCAGATACACTTCTCTCCAAGATTGTCAATGATGTCAATTTCCTCATCTTAATGGTTAAACATCATTAGTCAGATATTTAATCATTTGGAAGATTAATGGGCTTTATTCTCTAAACCATGAATCAGAAAACTGCCTAGGGCAAATGAAAATCCAAGAGTTGCACTGAGTCTGTTTAGTTGGGTATCTTACCTGAGTGTGACCTTGCCTTTTATCTTTTTAGTTTTTATCTTTACTTGGGGAGGGGTTTTTTAGAATAAAGCTGATCTGCTTAAATTTCTGTATAATTCTTATTTCCTCTTGGATCTTAATTGCTATAGTCTATGTCCTCTCTTCCATATCATTCATTCTCCTATTCTTTTTTTTTCCATTTCCACTTTTCCTAAAAATGAATATAATAGAAATTTCTGGAAAAGTCTTCCATTTAAAAAATAAGTCTCTTTCGAAAGTGTCCTGTTTTACATGCACAGTGTCTATGTTGCCCACTTTTCTCAGGAAGCATGGTCACTGAGGAGGGCTGTGTACCAGGTGACAGTAAGTGCGCTGCAGCAATTCACTAATAAGTTGGGCGAGGAGGCTCTAGAGATGAGCACAGCTCTCTTAAAACATTCATCTAATTAACAACTTATGCTTACATATGATCATCTTTCTGCTTCTAAAGCCTGCTCACTGACATCAGCATGGAATCAACTATGAAAAATTACTAAGACCTTTGGGAAAATATATGCAATTCAAAGTGAAAAAAGAAAAGAGGCCATGAAAAGCATAAATTGCATAAAGAAATTAACTAATTCCTAAGCAAAGAGGATCTCCTTGTTGGTGACTACCTGTGACCTAAACACCTTTGCTCCTTACCCCCCAAAGTAAGTCATCCTAATGAGAAACACAGTCTAAATTTCCAATAGGTAGAATCGGATCAGCTGCACATGCATCTGGGACTCGCATCATTCACACATTACCATGAATTAACCCAAATGGATGGCTTTCCTCTTAACATCTATTTCAGATGGGGACACGGGAATCGGATTGTTTTACTCTGGGGAAGAAGAGAGGAAAGAGGGAGGACAGCTACATTGGGAACACAGAGCATTCCTCACCATGCTGCATATTCAGGGTCCTGGCTCTGCTGAGAGCAACAGGACCAAGGAAACACTCTGGGAAGGACCCTACAGACAAGCCTCAGCTAGTCCACATCTGTCCAGGGATGACTTCCAGGGGACAGACAGTGAGAGAGAGAAAGAGGACTCTTCTTTCCCACTCAGGCCCAATAATCCAAAAGTACAGCTGTTATGAGCGATGCAGGTTTTAATTATCCTGTATAGGAATATACAGGTGCATATTCCTATGGAAAAGAAGAGCCTGCATTCTACCAACTACCTACATACCCACTTTGGAATGTACACGGCCTCTTGTTAACTTATTAACAGCTTCTGACTAAGCCTGCAGCCTTTTGAGTAATAATCCTCTAAAAATGATGTACTCAATTCTATGCTCCCTGATTGCAACACATGGAAGACAGAGCTAGAGGAATAATGCCAAGAAAGGTCAGCCACGATCTTGGGGCCCTTTTGTCTGACGCCTCTAACCCCCAGAGATCTGTCAATCCCTAGCAATGTCTCTATTAAAGAGCTGTCAATGGAGACAGAGGAGGCGTAGGGGTTGCTAATGACTCCTGCTAACTCCTAGAGCAGGTGGGAAACGCTGGATGCGAGCTGGACACACTCCCTTCAGGCAAAAGGAGTCTTATACTGATGTCTGAAAAGTCAGGGTACACAGAGAGACCCACAGGCTCTTCATGAGCATTTTCAATGGCATCACTTCCAACCCATCTGTAACTCCAGCTGTTTAGTTTAGTCTCAAACAATGCTACATAATCACATTCACAGGGGTTTCTCACAGTGACCAGAAATAGGGAGCCTAATGGAAAAGAACGATTCAGGTTCACTGGGGGAAGAAAAAACCCCAAAACAATAGCTTTGTCGTTGACAGTGTTTTCTTTTTAACAAAGAGCCATGAAAACCATGTTTAATGTCCATAGCAAACCTTGAAGCAGACTATTCCCAATGACAGAGATGGAAACCGTGTGAGCCTAACCAAGCGCTGCCTCTTCAGAGTTATCACCGGCTTGCTGTAATAGGGCATGCTTATTTTGTTTTTCCACTTAATGTCACTGGTGGAGAACACAATACCTGCTTCTGTGCAGCCGTAATCCTCCCAGCCAGCTATCTGTCTCTGGCTTTCCTGCCTCACTCAGCACCAGCCTGGAATGCAGCCATTTCAGAAGAGGGTTAATATAATTAGAGTAAAGCTAGACCATTATACTGTGTGAAAAGATGACACCCGTCTCATATTGGCCTAGCAACAAGTTACCCTTGCCTCAGCAAAGCTCATCTGTCAGCTGTCGGAGGTAAGTTCCCTTTCAAGTAATAACATGCAGGAAGCATCTCACCCCACTGTCAGTCGGGCTGCAATCGCCCGAACGGCTGCACGCTTCAGCGCGTCTAGTTAGAAGCCCTCACCCATCTCCTTTATTAGAAGCCTGAGTGGCGCTCCGGCGCTGTTCTAACAAGGATCAGGCAGCAGGATTAAGCACTGTGACAAAGAGGATCTAATAAGCTAGAAAGTGGTGCATCTACAGCCACGCTGGCTGCCTCCCAAACAGAGATTCCCCCTGCGCACTCTTCAGCGGGATGGCCCGGCCACAGGGGAAGCCAGCCAGCACCGTGATTAGCAATGACCCTCTGACCGACGCTACTATGAAGATCATATATCACTCAGAGGCTTATTCTGCAATTGCAAATTGGATTTTCCATTTTATTACCTGCAGAAGGACCACATATGCTTCAAATACAGTAAGCTTTGCCGTGCGACTGTAATTTTGTAAACACTAAATCATGCAAAACAATCATTCTCCTTGGGAGTTATAAATGTGACTGAATGCACTAGGCAATGGCATTAATAAGCATGCTCATTTTCACTTATAGAAACTGGTTGTTTTCATAACCACATGATTAAGAATTCTCCCTGAGTATTCAAAAATCCTGAAACATATGGCCAGTAACATTACTGATCACATATTAAGCAATTAAGGGTGTCAGGGCAAATTTTTCACATCATCAAAGCAGGAGTCCCTTCCTTCCTAATTCTAAAATATCACAGAGCTCTTTTAAAATTAATTCTCTCTTAGAAGCCAGGCTCTCTCACTCATAAAAATGTAAGGCCACGGCCTAAGAAGGTAAAACCAGCAAACCCTGGCTGAGTGGGCAGTCTATCATTAGATTACTAGATTTGCCCCAACCCAGGAATCATTCACCCTTGAAGGGGTCTAGATGGGACGTTCTGACAGCTGAAAGATCACCTCTGCTCTGCAGTGAGTCCACACAGAAGCTAACCACTAATGACTCCCGCACAAAATAAAAGCTACGTTTGCAGCTGCCCCAGATATAAAGAGAATCTCTATAATTCTTATTACTAGGTAACAGGTTACTAATTATGGAAGTGCATGATTACAGAAAATAGCTGAAGATGGGAGGTTCCTACTTTTTCATTTCTTTAGCAACATACTTTACCAAGTGGAAAATGACCATAAGGCTTACAAAATGATGCTAATATTGTAATAGTAAATGTTTGCAATAATAAAACAGTGGGAACAACCAGAATGTTCAACAACAGGTGAGAAGCTGAATTATATCTGCTACAGCCTTACAACAAAATGTTATTCAGTAATTAAAATGAATGAAATAAATTTATTTGCCTATACAGACTTAAAAAGAGAGCTACATTTTAATTAAAAAAAAAAAAACCCAAAGATTTGTTTTTTTAAAAACTAAGTTTGCTATGATTTAATTTTTGGAAAAAAATACAGAAGAAAGAAATCCCATATATGTGTATGAAGAAATACCCATGTGAAAAAGAGAAAGACAGTAAGGATACATATCTAATTGTAAATGGTGGTTTCCTCAAAGAGGGGAAATTTGGGTGGAAAAGGAATTTGGACCAGCAGAATGAGAGGTAAACATAATTTTCTCTTTTGAAAATTTCATGTGATTACAAGTATGGGTTATTTTTTATAATTAAAAAAGAATAAAGTACACTGAGAGGAAACAAACAAACAAAAAAACAAATTCAAGACCTGGCCGGTGTGGCTCCGTTGGTTGGAGTGTTGTCCCATGCACCAAAAGGTTGTGGGTTTGATCCCCAGTCTGGGTGTTTACAAGAGACAACAGATCGATGTTTCTCTCTGGCTGTCTGTCTGTCTGTCTCTCTCTCTCTCTCCTTTCCCTTCTCTCTAAAATCAGTAAAACATATCTCCCGGTGAGGATTGAAAAAAAAAAAATCTGAGATACATGGCATGCACAAATTAGTACAAAGCAGTGCATGTTATTAGAAACGGCATCCTCCTACTGCAGTGAAAGCCATGCTTTATGGAAGACAGTCTATGAAGCCCTAACAGGAATGAAAGCCTACGTCTGAGGATGCTTCTGTCTGTGCATCATCAATGCAACCACAGTGAGCTGGGAGTCTCATGACAGCTCTCAAATTTATTCTGTGGGGAATTCGAGGCTACACTGTCATTCTGGCAAGTGTCTGCTTATAGCTTTCTGGCATCACATTTTTTAAAATGGGCATTTTGTTCATTTAACAATTACAATGCATTGCTGCTTTATGAAACATACTTAAATGAACTGTTACTCTTCTGATTTAGGCAGGGAGAGTACAAGTTCAATAAAAAAGATTAAAAAACACACACAAAACTACCCTGCCAAATGGCTCCAACAAAAACAGCATCCGACTTAATGTGCATGTTGATATGAAAGGGACCAAAAACCTATTTACCAATGAGGAAAAATAGCGTTTTACATAGTTTCCCTGGGATGTTCTCCTTGGCCATTGGTATCTGTGTTCCATAATGACCCAGCAACAGAGCAGTGGGCCCCCCCAACACACACCACCACAGTTACTTTCTCTTGCAAGTCTCCTTCTATGGATATTAAATAATTCCTGTTTTAAATCTGATATATATGTAGGATTTCCCAACCATTCTTCTAAAAGTGGGAGGTCATCATATTTTTGCTTGCCAGATTTCCTTTATTTATGTAATGCTATCAAATAAGGAGAAATCCCAGTGGATCTGGCCAGAGACCTGGTTCCTGATCCCAAGTACATTCATGGACTTTGACCAAGAGACTTTGGGTAAATACCTGAGCTTCAGTTTCTTCATTGGCCAAAGTAGGGATTATTAGGGCGAACTACCTTCCCCTAATCTCCCCTGCTTGGACATGTTTTCTGAAATATATATTATTACTAGGGGCCCAGTGCACGAATTCGTGCACCTTGAAAGGTAAGCGAGGGTGTGGTGGGCACAGGGGCGAGTCTCGGCCCATCCTCCGTGCTCCTGCCCGGCTCCAGCGCCGGCAGCAGGTGTGAGCGCCCAGTGGGACCATGGCACACGGGAGCAAAGAATTTTCAGTAACCACCAGAGGCTCATCCCGATGACAGCCACCAGCACCCCACCTTGGTCTGGCGCCACCGCTCACTTGCTCCACCATCCCGCCATGGCTGATGCCTGCCATGTTCCGCGCACGCCCCTTGGTGGTCAGCGCACATCATAGTGACCAGTTGTTTGGTTGTTTCACCATTCGTCTATTTGCACATTAGTCTTTTATTATTATAGATAAGCTTTTCCCATAGCTTGGGGGAGATGGCCAAGATAAGAACTCCTCTCCCTGTGACTAACTCATGCACCCACACACTGACCCTATATTGCATACTTTTACCATATATAAGAGAACCTAACCACCCCCCCTTGGGCTGACACCACCACACTGGTCTCAGCCCACCGTGAAAGAATGCAATAAATTTTCTTGAACTCTCACAGTGTCTCTTGGGCTGGCTCCTTTGGGTGTGGACCTAACAGGGATAATAGTACTAAATGACAGGATGGTGGACAAAAGCGTATATACTAGTTCTGTAATCTGGAAATCACTGTAAATATATACTATTCTTTACATTATTCATTATCCTTTGAAATGAGATATGCAAAGGAGAGATAATATATATTTGACAATAAGTTGCCCAAAACAGGGATTGCTCAAGAAATTAATAATCTCCTGAAACTGAATGAACAATATTTTGCAAGGTGGCACTCTTCTGTGGAAAGTCCCCTCCACCCCCCTGCACCTTCATAAGCATCTCAAAGGTCCATGATCAAAAACAGAACTAGGAACTAATTTCATTTCCTAGAAGACTGAAAGATTTATGAACAGCAGCAGTCTAGAGCAGGGGTGGGCAAACTTTTTGACTCGAGGGCCACAATGGGTTCTTAAACTGGACCGGAGGGCCGGAACAAAAGCATGGATGGAGTGTTTGTGTGAACTAATATAAATTCAAAGTAAACATCATTACATAAAAGGGTACGGTCTTTTTTTTTTTTTAGTTTTATTCATTTCAAACGGGCCGGATCCAGCCCGCGGGCCGTAGTTTGCCCACGGCTGGTCTAGAGCATCCCTGACGGCTGGTCCCCAGAGTATACTTCCTCACTCTAACCCCCACTCCACTCAAGTTCCCAGTTCACAGGGACTGAGTTCAGGACATCTTTCTGACCACCTGGGATGCTGGAAATATCAGCACCAAGAAAATATCAGTCACCCATTAAACTGAAGACCTGAAGGAGAAGTCACTGATGAATGCAACATAAACGTATGTTCAAAGAATATCACTTCTTCTAGGATCCAACCAGCCTTCACCATAGCTGTTTAAGTTCAACATATACAGGAATACCTTGTTCTATTCTGCTTTACAGATGTTGCATATTTTTACAAACTCAAGGCCAAAAATATCTGAATTTTTCAATATTCCTAGCAATTCTATTAAAGATATGAAGAATAAACCCACAAACCAATGAATACTTACTATTACCATCATCATCATCATCATAATTACTATTATTTGTAGAACATGTATTAAGTACAGATGTCATTTAGGAGCTGTCAGGGGCTTTACATTATTCCAAGAAGCCACAACAATCTTTCCCGGGAAGGATTATTAACATCTCATTTAAAAAAAGAAAAAACAACAACTAACATTCAGGGAGGTTAAAACCCACACACAAGGTCACATAAGTAGTGGGATTCAAAGGACAATTTATGTGGCTCATCCAAAGCCCTGGGTCTTTCGGGTACATGACACACATTTCCTCGAGTGTGAAAAGGTATTGAGATAGTGTTGAAATAGTCAATAATATGTCATGGTTTAAAGAGTACTATTAAAGCATTTCTCCCCTCCCCCATCACTCAACAGAGCCCAGAATTCTACCATCAGAACCATTTTCTTAGAGCCCAAAGCCTCAGTTGCCTCCAGGAATTTTCTTTTTAAATTAAAATACCCTGGCAGAAAAGCAAGTTAGGGTGATAATACTTTCATTATCATGACTGTGAATATTTTTAACAGGCTGCAGTAATATAGACATGCACTTTCCTATTCAAGTCAAAACACCACCCAGTCTAGGAATTATTTTGTTTAAATTAAAACTAATTAAATTAAAAATATATAAATTACTTTTTATACAGTTTTTTAAAAGAATAGAATCTCATGCAATTATACATTCAACAAATCATTATTTTTAAAAGAATAAAACTTCATTTAGTCAGAACTGTTTAGGAAAATCACTACATGATTATGAGAACTGAAATTACCCAGGGGGAATTTTGATCACAGGAAAAAGCAGGATAGGTTTGAGTCTGGCTGGGTAGGGCACTACAGACAAGCTATCAGGGGCAGGTTAAGGGCAGTGCCAGGGCCAGGATGTGAATGTTGGGGGCAGGAGTGGTTTATTTTTAAAAATGGGAACCTCTACACTATTGCAAAGAAACAGCCATGATTCCTGTTTCAAACTGTCCGTGCGTGGCTAATTATAAGCACTTCTGAAAGGTCTCACACGTCTCTGACAGTTTTCAAATGCTGCTTTTGGGGAACTCTAGAAATGGGAGGTAAGGGAATTATGCCCCACCTCACACCCATCTTCTGTCAGCTCCCATCACACCATGATATCAGCACCACATGAAGAGGTGTCTAACCAAGCAGACCTTAGACTCCTCCATTTTCACCCAAATATACACTTTGAGATTCCACATGCACAGACACAGGTATTGTAAGCAAAGGTAGCTAGTTATTGATATAAGGAAGATAGCTAGTCTACACTAATAAAAGAGAAATATGTAAATTGGTCATCACTCCGCTACATCCACCAGCCAATCGGGGTGAATATGCAAATTAACTCAACAAAGATGGCGGGTTAATTTGCATATGCAGGCACAGAGCCAAGACTGAAGACTCCAGCCTGAGCGAAGACTGAAGACGACTGAAGACTGAAGACTGAAGAGGCTTGGCTTCTCCGCTGCGGCCGGACCAAAGGCCTGGGTCCCAGGTGCCGGAGGAAAACCGGTGCTGGCAGCCAGGGGAAGGAAGGCCTATTGCGTGAATCTTCATGCAATGGGCCTCTAGTTATTAATATAAGGAACAAAGCAAAAGGGAACTAAGTAATTTTAATAAACTGGTAACAGAGCAGAATTCCATCTAGTTTCCCGGTAAACAGATGTGTTCACACACTCCAGGGGACTGCTGGTCTCCCAGGGGTGGTCTGCCAGGTGCCCAGGGAGTGGAGGAAATTCCTCTGCGGGGCTCCTGGGCAATAGAGACTCAATGAAAAATGGAACTTTTGGACAGGAACTTTTGGAGGGGCAGGGCCTAGCCAGGAACAATTGGAAAGATAATCAGATTGGATAGAGGACATGAAAGGCCAAAAGAAATCAATGGGAAGAGGGCCCAATCCAGGCAGGGAAAGGTTAGGAATTCGGGTTGGATAATTTAAATGGTTCTTTATCCTTTACCTTTACAAGAAGATAAATGGAGGATTAACAGGAGCCTCCGGGCAGTGCTTTTAGAGCCTGCCCACCCTCTAGGTCCCAGAGGGTGTATTAATTCCCCTTAATTCACAATAAAATCTTACCATTACATCTAAAGTTATCCAAGTAGTTTTGGAATTCTTTTCTCAAGTCACTACAAAAGAACCTATCACATTCACCAGCAACGGACTGGCACGCCAGCCAGGAGGGAGAAGCAGCTGCCTGTGGTAAGATCTGGGGCCTTGTTCCTCATGGAGCTGGAGGCTCATCCCCTGTATCCCTGTCCCCACCTCCATTTCCCCCTCCCTCTCTGTCTCCTTTTTCCACATTTAGCCTTAGGTAATTTCAAGCCACAAACTGATGATGGGCACGGTCAGGCATTTAAATGCCCTTAGGGCGCCTGCCACCAAATAAAGAAGTCTCTTTGTGAGAGGATAACCTGGTAAGGAGATAAGCCAGATGCATAAGGCTGCCTGCCAGGATCAAGACAAACTCATTCACTGTTCACCAAGGAACACAAAGTTCACAAGCAAAACTCAGAGCCCAAGCCCTGAGGCAATCCCCTGATAGAATTACTTGAAGACACTGGGGTGTTCTAACCAATTTCTTCCTAATGTCATCTCACTCTCCTTGCTTCGCCTCTGCTGCCCTGGCTGACTGGTATTTTAGTTCCATTTTACCCCTTATGTGGGGATCCCACATTCCTGATTTTTGCAGGTGGTCATGACAGAGTTGCAGTTTATATCCTTTTTGTTGTATATGCCCCTCCCAGCAGTTCCCTCCAGTGGCTGGAGATGCAGAGATGCACTCCTTTTCCCAGTCTGCCTGCTCCAGCTAGGACCCAGAACTACCCCCCTTCCCAAGGCTTCATCTCTGCACAGGCCACTGGGCACAGCATGGAGCCCCCTCCCTGGGACTTGGGCCAGCTGTCACCACCTCCTGCCAGGAGCTTGGGCCAACCATGGCTTCCCCAGGGCCCAGGCACCTGCTGCACTTGCACCCTTCCAAGGGTTTAGGTCAAGCAGTTTTGGTAGGGCCCTTACTGATCCATGTGTCTTGCTTATTTCCATCCTCTCCCAGCACCAATCTGGCAACCTGGCACAATTGCTTTAAGCTAAGACATCTCTTCATCCCAGCTAGCAAAGCCTCCCAGCCAGACTTTGCTCTTATGGCACGTTTAATACAACACCTCCTATCACACCATGGGGTCTCAGTTTCTGAGCACCTCGGGGAGGGGACAGAACAAGGGACATCTTGTAAGATATGGGACACTGAGATGTTTATCCAGATTCAGGAGGAGGCCTCACGACGCGCCAGAAGCCCTCGTGGCCCTGGCCAGTCTCTCCCTACTGAGGGCAATCTTAGAACAGGGAAAATGGGATCTTTGGAGATCTGGGAATCTCAAGGATGCCTGTTCCCAAGGTCTGCACCAGGTACTTCCGGCATTATTGTGGGGCATAAAGCTTGCCACGCTCTCAGAGAAGGTCTCCGCCCTTTGTGTGGGAAGGGCGAGACTCAGGTCTCCAGGCACTGAGACTGGCAGTGGGGGGTTGTGCATCATCTTAGGCCCTGGCGATACCACCAGGGAGCTAGGGAAAACTGGGGACACCCGTGTCCCCAAACACCTCCCTCTTTTTGCAGGGAAGGAAATTCTCTCACCTTGAAGACAATGGGTAAATTTGTCTCCACAATGGCCTACATGCCACCCCCACCCCCAGGCCCTCACATTGTCCAGATTCCTCTACTGGAGGTCTGGAATCAAACCTTCTCTGCGCCCTACAGGAGGTCAGGAGGGCCGGATGGGATCACCTGAATTCATATTCCCTTCTCTCTGTCAGATTTAAGAGACTGCAAGGCACGCTAGGTAGGTTCTCAGAACGTGTGAGATTTATAGGGGAGTTTCAGGTGATAACTCTGACTTATGATATAACCTGGAAGGACTTCATGGTCTTTCAACTCCCAATGCTGCCAACCTGAGGAAAGACTCCATGTTGGGAGGCCACCCAGGAATATGCAGCTTCTTCACATTGAGCTCAGCCAAACAGGTTTCTTGTAGAAATGACTGCCACATCCTAGATTGACCCTAATCAACCCGGGCAACGAGAACTGGCTTGTAGAGACCATATGATTTTCTGCCTTTTAGGAGGCATGAAAAGAAGTATCGAGGCTGTCAATTATGGCAAAGTAAGAGCAATTACTCAGCTCCCAGATGAAAACCCCTCTCTTTCTCAATCGTCTAACAGAGGCCATTCACAAATATAGTGGCACAGATCTGGATTCGCCTGGAGTGGAAATAGTGCTAGCCATGCACTTTGTTAATCAACCTACCTCCGAAGTCTGGAGGAAACTCCAGAGACTGGCACTAGGCCCCCAGACCTCAATAAAGGAATTAATAGCTGTGGCTTTCTCGGTCTTCCACAGTTAAGATAAGGCTGAAGACAAAGAAGCGAGCCAATCTTTTGGCAGCTGCTTTATGAGCGGAGCGGAAGGGTCACCTCAGGGACTACCCACAGGCCTCTCTCCCCAGAAGTTGTTAGGAAAGGGCGCATGTTGCTCCTGTGGGAGCCCAGACCACTGGAGCCAAGAGTGTCCTGAAAAGGGCCACCCAAAGTGCATAAGACACCTTGTCCCCTGTGCAAGGAAAAGGGCACCGAAAGAGGAACTGTTCCATCCCCAAGGAGGAGGGAGGAGGGCGAGGGCCCCTCTCCACAAATGGTGCCGGAGGGCTGAAGAGGCCCAGGGTCCTCAGAGGCTCCCAGAAGAAACATCAACATCAAAGGGAGGAGCCGTGGTTGTCCTGAAAGTATCAGGTAAGCCTGTTCCATGTTTAATTGATACGGAAGACGCTTACTCTGTTTTAACCTCTTATTTGGGTTCTTTTTCTTCAAAAACTTTCTCCATTGTGGGGGTAGAGGGGATAAAGTGTTCAACATATCCAGATTTTTATCTAATTTTAACTTCCAAATTATGTAAAAAAAGGAAACAACTTCTTAGCTAACTTCATAGGAAATAAAATGTCAGATAAATGCAGACTGATTCAATCAGTGTGAATATGAGCACATAAACTTAATAATCATCTTAATAACCTTCCCAAATGACAACTTACCTTTTTAATGCCTATCCTTCTACAAAAGTATGCCATTTTTTCAACCAACAGGAGTAATACTGAAGTTTAAATGTCATTGTAATGCATTACTAGGCACTTGCTCACATGGAAGTATGAAACAAAATTAACTTTATTTTTTATTTATATATAAATACCCTTGAATCCAATTTTATTAAAGGTTAAGTAAGGGATCAACCTACTACACAGAACCTAAACTTAAGTTATATGTAAAAATGGCTTGTTTCGGCTTTGCTTCCCACTCTAGAGCTTATATTTTTATTACTTTGGTGCCATGTGCTATGCTCTCTGAAGAGGCTGTAGATGGTAAGAGTGCAGATATTATGTCACATAAA
This sequence comes from Myotis yumanensis, assembly GCF_028538775.1. Taxonomy (NCBI): domain Eukaryota; kingdom Metazoa; phylum Chordata; class Mammalia; order Chiroptera; family Vespertilionidae; genus Myotis; species Myotis yumanensis. Next base: position 140,134,376 of record NW_027223752.1, read on the forward strand.
ATATGTAGTAAGATAATTAAGAATTCTGAGTGACACAAATGCTAAGTCTCCATGAAAAAACTGCAAAAATTGTTAACTTAATTTCCAGTAAATTCAAAATTATTCACATTAATAAAGTGCCAAATGTTTTTTAGGTTATGTATTAGCAAGCTATTTTAATTATTTTGATAAAACTTATTTTCACTTATTTTCAAGTTTAACAATAAGACCTGAGAAGAGACAATGGAAAGAAAAATTTTTTTTATCTGAAAGTAGTATTTTCATGTGTGTAAATACACACATACACACCCACATCCACACACCCTACTGCAGAAATACAATAAAGCAAACACTACATATTATAGCAGAAAAAATGTAGTGGGGAAAATGTAGAAAAAAATTTGATGTTCCTACTTTTATAGAAGACTATGTACTTTTTTTGGTATAAGTGATAAAAGGCCAGTAAGTACCTCAAACTAATATAGACAATAGTATCTTATTCTCTAGTGCTAATCCAGAGTTAAGAAACAGGCCAAAGACATAAATTAATATGTTTAAAAACATTAATAAGGCTTAAGAAAAATCAAAGCAAAATAACTATGTTGCTCAGAGAAACAAGTCAACCCCGCTTCGCTAGGATCTACTTAGACAATTCATCAGTCCTCACATATGAAACAGCATTACCTATAAATAACAGAGAGAAAATGGAGCTTTACCACGCTCTGGGATTCGGGTGAGGAGGATTACATCATGAATTTGTTCCCAGTATTTTTGGAAAGCCAACTAGCTTGGGTTAAAAATATGAAATACTGTCACAGTTAACACACAACAAAAAAGGAAAGTACTATGCTATTCTACTCAAGGCAAGGGAAAAACAATCAACAAATACAAAATCGTCTTCAATGTGTAAAGTTGTTTCAGAAGCTCAATTTATTTACTTAAAAAAAAAATAGAGCTCAAATTAGCCAAGCTTTGGTGTGGCTCCAGGCACTGGCACTTCTAAACAACTCTTCTCATTGCTACTGGTTTAAGTGTTGTCAGTCCCCAAATTTCAGACTATCATGATATTCCTTATTATCATAAACACTGTTACCATAGTTTATGAGTGTTCAATGAATTTTCAATTATAATTTACAAAATAACAATCTTTCATAAATAAATTATTTATATACGTCACTTTATTTAATCTTCATAATCTGGAGAACTAGAGAGATGTTCACAAGAGAAAATTTGGGGGTAGTAATTGGACATCAACAAATATAAACAAACTAGAGGCCCGGTGCACAAAAATTTGTGCACTGGGGGGGGGGGGGGGTGGGGGGAGGTCCCTCAGCCCGTCCTGTGCCCTCTCGCAGTCTGGGACCCCTCGGGAGATAACGACCTGCTGGCTTAGGCTTGCTCCCGGGTGGCAGAGGGCACGCCCAATCCCTAGGTGCAGCCCCTGGTTGGGCTCAGAGCAGGGTCGATTGGGGAGTTGGGGCGCCGCACCCTGTCATCACAGAGCAGGGCGGATTGGGAGGTTGCGATGCCACCCTCAGTCACACTCAGGGTAGGACCGATTGGGGGGTTGGGGCACCGCCCCTTGTCACACTCAAGGCAGGGTCGATGGGGAGGTTGCAGCGCCACCCCCTGTCACGCACAGAGCAGGGCCCATCAGGGGGTTGGGGCTCCGTACCCTGTCACACACAGAGCAGCAGGGCCAATCAGGAGGTTGCGGCGCCACCTCCTGTCACACACAGAGCAGGGCCCATCGGGGAGTTGGGGCGCTGTCCCCTGTCACTCACAGAGCAGGGCCAATCAGGGGGTTGAGAAGCTCCCCCGTCACTCACAGAGTAGGGCCGATAGGGGAGTTGGGGCACCGTACCCTGTCACACACAGAGCAGGGCCGATAAGGGGGTTAGGGCGCTGCCCCGTCACACACAGAGCAGGGCCCGTGGGGGGGGGGGGGGGGGGGTTGGAGCGCTGCACCCTGTCACACACAGAGCAGGGCCAATCAGGGGGTTGGGGCGCTGCTCCCTGTCACGCTGATACCGGTGCTGGGAGGCCTCATGGCTCCGCTGATCCCGGTGCTGGGAGGCATATTACCCTTTTACTATATACGATAGAGGCCTGGTGCATGGGTGGGGGACAGCTGGTTTGCCCTGAAGGGTATCCTGGATCAGGGTGGGGGTCCCCACTGGGGTGCCTAGCCAGCCTGGGTGAGGGGATGATGGCTGTTTGCATCTGGTCACATCTCCTTCAGGGTGGGGGTCCCTACTGGGGTGCCTGGCCAGCCTGGGTGAGGGGATGATGGCTGTTTCCAGCTGGTCACATACCCTTCAGGGTGGGGGTCCCCACTGGGGTGCCTGGCCAGTCTGGGTGAGGGGCTGAGGGCTGTTTTCAGGCTGGCGGGTGACTGAAGCTCCCAACCGCTCCTTTTTTTCTTCTCTTTTTTTATTCTGGGCCAGCTTTAGCTCTGAGGCTCGGCTCCAATTATGAGACCTCTGCTGCTGAAAGCAGGGATCTGGCCTTTGTTTACCTTCTGTATTTGAAACTTTGTTGCGACTCCAGCTCTGAGATCCCGGCTGACTGAAAACAGGTTTCTGGGGTTTTGTTTAGCTTCTATATTTGTTACAATGTTTCTCAGAGTTGCAGCTGAGAGGCCAGCAGTGCAGGCGGGGAACGTTGGAGTCCTCCTTCACTGAAGCAAGCAAGCCTCCCTGTTTGCTTCAAGCTGCCTGGCTGCCAGCCGCCATCTTGGCTGGCAGTTAATTTGCATATCGCCCTGATTAGCCAATGGGAAGGGTAGCGGAGGTACGGCTAATTACCATGTTTCTCTTTTATTAGATAGGACTAGAGGTCTGGTGCACGAAATTCATGCACGGGTAGGGTCCCTAGGCCTGGCTGGCCATCAGGGCCAATCGGGGCCTTCTGGCTGCCAACCGGGGCCTTCCTTCCCTCCACTGCCAGCTGCCAGTTGGGGTCTTCCTTCATTCCACACTGCCCCCTGGTGGTCAGCGCACGTCATAGCGAGCAGTCAAACTCCTGGTTCGGTCAAACTCCCAAGGAGACAATTTGCATATTAGCCTTTTATTATATAGAATGGTGTCCTAGCTTTGCGCAGTGGCAGTATCGTAGCCAATGAGGTTTATCCGAGGTGCGATTATTGCTAATAGAATGGTGTCCTATATGGCTTCATCAAGAGCCAGGTCCCCTAGTCAATGATGTAAATGTAAAACAATAAATGAAGTCTACAATAAACAAACTAGGTTCTTCACAGTGGTCAGAGCCATGACTTCAATACTTAAACAATTATACTTCATAAACTATTAAGCACAGGACAACCAAACTCACTTTCCCAGACAATGTGTGACTTACCTGTGATGACCCAAACTCACGAGGGCCTTTCTTGCTTCTGAACTTACCCAAATGCCCACTCCCCTGCAGTTCCTCACACAAGATAACTTCATTCTATGTCACCTCTTCAGAGAAGCCTGCCTCGACTTCCCCACTGAAACCTGATCCCTCACAACTTGGAATATCACAGCACGGGTTTATTTTGTAGTACTTATTACATTTTATAATTATTTTGTTCAATTTATTTTTTCTTTGGTTTGTTTCTATAACTTCACCATAAGCTCCATGGACACAGAGGCCACGACGGTCATGTTCTGTGCTTGGCACTACTTCAAATGCCCTTCTCTGGTGTTCTCCATGCTCCCCGGGGCAGCACTGACTGCTGTGTCTGTCCTCTACCAACAACCGAGCTTCAGTGTAGTAAGCAGGGTAGGCATTTTCTCTTACTCATCCTTTTTCCCTGGTATCTTGCACACAATAGGGATGTACTTCTTGACTGGGATGAAATTCGATCCCTCTAAAGGTGTCTTTCACATGATCCCAAGGGAAAGGGTTTTAAAAACAACTGTACACTAGTTTATCTACCCTTACCCAGCCCCTACCACAGATTCTGAAATGCCCCCTTTGCCGTCTCAACTGACAGTTATGACACAACAGAGATGAGTGAACTGGGCGTGGAAGGACACAGAAACGAGGCTGAAAGCACTGTCACAGCACTCTAAGGTGACTCAAACTAGATGACTATTAGTGTTTGTTTATAAGTGCAATTCCACTTCATCCAAGGATAGAAAAGATACACTTTTTTTTTTTTTTGGCGTAAGTGATAATCTAATAATTCAAAAATGGCAAAAATTCTTTTTTTACATTTATGTACCAGAGACCAGACTAGATAGATGCTTTACTGTATGCATATAATTTCAGGCTGCAAAGAAATCTGCAAACTGAGGGGGGTTCCTCACAGTTAAGGAAAATGAGGTTCAGAGAGAATTCCAAAGGCCACAGAGCTACGAAATAATAGAGCTGAGATTCACACTAAGGCATGTTCCTTTCTACAGGACATGGTCAACTGTCAGAAAGGACCCATCTGACTGCTCATTCTCTTCCCTCCTCCCAACTCTAACCCATTTTGACTCCCTTTTCTTCCCTTATAAATAAATAAATACATAAATAAATAAGACTGATAATGGCAAATAAACTTTGATGTGTGCTGGGGTCAGGACACCTGGCTCAATAGTGCACAATCCTACTATAATATAAAGCATATAATGCAGCATATAAAATATCCTGAATAGCAAATAAACATGTATTTTAGGAAGATATCTACAAATAGAAATACCAAATAAAGTTTCAAATAGAAATGCAGAAAATCATTAAATCACTACAGATAGTGATCAAATTACATAGATCATCTTTGACTATTTTATAATAGAAAACAATTTGTATAATTAAAAAGTCCTATTAATTTTATAGATAATACAGGGTAAGCAGAAAATTATCTTTACTTCTATTCTTGCTAAACATTTTCTCACATACTGGAGGAGTTTCTCATACTAGTAGTAATTCTACAAGATAGAAAATAAATTATTTCAAGGACTGCAACTCTCTTTCATGCCTGTACGTGTGCACACACACACACGTACATACATATCCAAATATCACATTGGTTTTTAGAAGTTGTTTCTATGCCACTGTATTAGTTTGCTAGGACTACCATAGGCCTGCAATGGGGCAGGAGCCAGGTAGAGGGGGGCAAAGAGGGAAAATATGGGAGACATCTATAATACTCTCAACAATAAAAATAATTTTTTTTAAAAGTCACAGACTAGTTGGCTTAAACCAGTGGTCACCAACCTTGCAGACCTCATGGACCACCAGTGGTCCACGGACCACCAGTTGGCGACCGCTGGCTTAAACAACAGAAATTTACCAGTATTATCTCATAGTTCTAGAGGCTAGAAGTCTAAGATCAAGGTACCAGCAGATCTGGTTTCTCCTCAGTCTCTCTTCATGGTCTGGTGGATGGCTGCCTTCTCACTGTGTCTTCTCATGCTTTTCCCTGTGGGAGCGCAGCCCTGGTGTCTCTCGGTATGTCCAAATTTGCTCTTTTTATAAGGACACCAGGCAAACTAAATCAGGACCCACCCTAAGGGCCTGATTTTAGCTTAATCACCTCTTTAAAAACAGCTACTATTTTTCTTTTCTTTTTTTTAAATCCTCACCCGAGGACGTGCTTATTGATTTTAGAAAGAAGGGAAGGGAGATGGAGGGGGAAAGAGAGAAAATTGATGTGAAAGATAACATCGATTGATTGCCTTCTATAAGTGCCCCGACAGGAGACTGAACCTGGACCCTAGGTATGTGCCCTGACCAGAAACGGAACCCACAACCCTTTGGTATACAGGACAATGCTCCAACTGAGCCACACCAGCTCTTTTATTTTCTTAAGAGCTGAGTAACTGGAGAAGCAGAAAGTCTGCCCTACATATTTGGTTCTAATTAATCAAGGTACTCATTCATTCATAAACATTTGTTTAGTACAGTTTGTGTCGCAAAGACCAAGAAGAAACTGTCCCTAAGGTGCTCATGGCTGAGTGGTTCAAGTGGATAAATGGCACAAATAATCAGAACATAATAGGCACTGGATCCAGAATGGAGATGGCTGCAGGAATGGCTGTCTAGGAGAGGTGATACTTAACCCCAGTCTTAGTGGCATCTCCAGAAAGAGGGAGACAATTCTACAGGCAAAAAGCAAATGACAGTGAGAACTGGGAAGCATGGGAGATGAGCCCAGGTTGGCAGGCAGGGGCTAGATCATCAGCAGCCTCATCAGCCACACTAAGGAGCATGGGCCTTACACATGCTATGAAACCAGGAAAGGGGTAAAGCCTGACCATCAGCGAGTCAGACGCTGTTTTCTGATAGAAAACTTCAGTCATCCTGTACAGAGGGGCAGTCTTTGCTACACAGGCACACTCATACGTGGCCTCGAGCTGCTTCCCAAGCAATTTGTTCCCAATGATAGCTGAATGATTTATAAAATGTCTTTTATAAATCAGGCCAGGTCCAGGACTAACTCTTTAATGTCAACATGCTCATACACTTGGGTGAGAAATGGGTGGGAAACAGCTAGTGTGCCTGTAATTGCAATGGGAAAACAATGCTCTGGTGTTCCTTATCCATTTCTATACATTTCCATTCACATCCCAGATGCAACATTTACTAACACAGACTTTGTACAAGTCACGAATCCTGTGTGTGTGTGCCAGCTGCCTCGTCTGCAAGATGATGATTGTGTTTACCTCACAGTGCTACTGAGGGATTAAAATGTTTAATAAATGTATAAGACTTTTAGAACAGTGCCTAGCACACAGCAAGTACACAAGACAAACATTTTATTACTGCTACCACTTCTATACTATTATAACGAAAAAGGTAAAGATGAGAACTTCTGATCTAGAAAACTGATTTGAAAAAATATAAGAACTGACACTGGGGCTTTTACCTAGCAAATGCATGAACGGTGGTGTCACCAACTTCAACCCAGAATTCAGGAAGAACAGCAAAGAGCACAATGACAGGCACCTTCGATGTGATGTTCCTGTGGAATGCCAAAGTGGAGAGAGCCACCAAGCAGCGAGGCATACCGCCCGAACAGCAGTCAGAGGGGTAGCTAGGTTGCGGATATGGAGTTAGAACTCATGAGTAAAACGATTCACAATTAAAGTTAAACATCTTTAAGAAATGGGTCCATATAACATTTACAGATGGGCCAAACACACAATATCCCAGACAAGAAAGGTTAGAGAAAGTCAAGCTATCAAAGAGCCCACTATTTGTATATATCTCAAACTACTATATCTTTATATAAAATATACAATTTGTTTTACTAATTGACAATTTAAGCAGGGGAGTAAAGGGCATGGCAATCTGACTTCATTTTTTGTATTGGCATTTTCAACTAGGGGTACTGCTTTGGTGGATTGGGAAAAGAAGGATGCAATCAGATATAAAGGTTAAATTTCGCTTATACAATATGCACTATTTTTTTCATCCTTTAAATAAAATATTTCCTCAAAAATGTTGCTGTCACTTTAAATCTTTAAGCTGTGTATATTCTTGAAAAAAGGACTTCTCCTTTGTAAAAGTTACGGCTCCATCTTCAGGGGGCTGCCACATTGGCACCAAATTATACACAACAGAAAAAGCACCTCAATACAATCCAAGGACGCACAGACGCGGGAGCTCCAATGGCAGTTTTCAGATGCTTCCTGATGATGAATGATAATATTTAGCTCCTACTCAAAGGCAGCATACAATAATTCTCCATTCCCTGATATTAAAAACCTATCAAGGAACATAAAGCTTGATTCTAACTATAATTTACCCACTCTGGTTAAAGCATGCTTTTGAGATCACCAGCCTCAAAGAAGAATGGGAAGCTTCAGATAGGATGTCAGGTGTCAGGGCTGACACAGGACAGAAGAGAGACTGGCCTGTAAAGAGATGGACACAGAAGGGAGCAGGTACCATGCTGGGGTGAGTAAGCGGAAAGAATGCAGACCGAGATGGCACCGAAAGGAACCTGAATGTTGGTCCACTAGTCTTCCATATTGGTAAGTCTGTACTATTGATGTTAGATTTTAAAAGTACTTAAATTCGTAAGGTAAGTTATGAGTCATAGTTAAATAGGATGGAATAAAAGCATTTTTTTTCTATATTCCCCCTGCCTTAAAACCCAATAGGAGAAGGGAGAGAATGATTTCATAAATGAAACAAGTAAAAAGTCACGGTCTCATATTATAAATAATAATGAATAGTAGCTGACTTCAGAGAAATTTAGACTAAAAAGAGGGAGAATATTTGTAGATGACATATAGCTCCTCAGAATTCAGACACAATGTCAATTTTTATTTTTTAAAATATATATTTTATTGATTTTTTACAGAGAGGAAAGGAGAGGGATAGAGAGTTAGAAACATCGATGAGAGAGAAACATCGATCAGCTGCCTTCTGCACACCTCCTACTGGGAATGTGCCCGCAACCAAAGTACATGCCCTTGACTGGAATCTAACCTGGGACCTTTCAGTCCAAGGCCGACGCTCTATCCACTGAGCCAAACCCGTTAGGGCACAATGTCAATTTTTACAACAATCCTAGAGTACCCGTCATCAGGCAAATGCAAATCAAAACCACAATGAGGTATCACCTCATACCTGTTAGAATGCCTCTATTCCAAAGACAAAGACAATGAAGACAATTACAGCATGGGAATATAGTTTATGATACTATATTGTATATTTGAATGTTGCTAAGAGTGTAAATGTTAAATGTCCTCATCACAAGAAAAAAAAGTTTTTAAGTGTAGTGAAGGCTGTTAACTAGACTTATTGTGGTGATCATTTCACAATCTATACAAATATCAAATCATTATGCTGAAGCTAATGTTCTATGTCAATTATACCTCAGTTTTTAAACAACCCAATCAAATGAGTCTTTGGTTGAAGCACTGATATTTAAGGGTGCAGGCTTACCAGAAGAAAACAGAAGCAGTGACTATCCCCAGAGAAACCCTGTTCCACAGCAAACAACAGAAGAGGAGCTGTAGGGTAAGCTACAGGGTAAGTCACTGTCTGAGGGAAGTGATGGTGCTGCATCAGCACCCTGAGAGCTAACATTCCACTGATGGCCCCAATGGGGAAGGACTGAAGTGAGAGGAATGTTGCTCAAGCAAATACATAGCTCAAATGAGAAATGGGGCTAATGCATAGCTAAGTCATGGAAGCAATGACAATGAGTGAAATACAGCTAAAGGCAACTATATAGATAAATATCAAAATATAATGTCAAGAGAAAGAAGACAGAATACATACCAAATGGTTTCATTTACATAAAATTCAAAAAAATAAAAACTAAGTAATCATATTAGAAGTTAAGAGAATGGTTACCTTGGGGCAGAAAGAGAGGCCCACTGATTAGTGGGGAGGAGCCCTGAGACCGGTGATATTCTATTTTTGACCTGTGTAGCTGCAGCTTGAGTTTTTTCACGTTGACAATGCACTGAGCTATAAGCTAATGTTGTATGAATTTTTATGTATATGTATTACACTTTAATAACTACTAGTATAGAGGGGAAGAGAGAGGGAAAGAAAAAAGGAGAGGGAGAGAGGAAATAAATTAAGTAATCCTATAGGCACCCTAGTAGAAAAAACAAGTCACCCAGTATGTAGAAAAATTAAGCTGACCTCTGATGTCTCCCTAGCAAGATTCAATGTCAAAAGACAATGTTTATAAAGTTCTAGAAAAAGAAAAGTTTATTTAAGACTTTTATATCCAGACAAATTATCTATCAAATAAGAAAGGGCACATATTCTCAAATATGCAAGAACTCAGGACATAAAATAACCCCTTTGAAAAACAATTTGACAATTAAATCCAGCTAATTAAACAACAAATCAAAAAGCCATCAACCTATTTTGAAAAATGTAGTTTCAAAATTTGGTTACATATATTTATGTATAAGGCATATGTAGTATACATATAAATGTATATCTATGTATAAAATACCTCAATGTTATCCATAGTTTTTATTTTTAGAGTGATCATTTAGAGAATATTAAATATTCATATATTTATTTATATATTAAATATAAAATATAATATTAGTAAGCATGAAGAAATTAATACCTTAATATTCTTGATCTCAAGTAGTAAAACTTTAGTAATTTCATTTCTTAAATTCAAATAAAACTTAATATTTTAAAAAATATTATGTTTTTTTATTTATCAATATTTGCTTTTCTGCCTTTTGACTCACCCTTCTGTTTGTGCCACATATCATGAATAATGGCCACCAAAACATAGTAATTGTCATTTCAAGTTGGTGGACTTTGAGGGAAGTTTTTGAGCTTTATGAAGGTTTTAGTTCTTTAAAATAATGAATATAAATTACTATATAACAATACATTTTTCCAAACCAAAATGTGGTATCCCTTCTCCTTTACCCACCACCCTCCATTCTCCACAAATTTTAATGTGCCTAAAACACAGACCTCGTTCTCTACAATCTGTACCCACGCCATGATGTAAACCCCAAGGTCCAAGGAAGATCAGAACCCTAATGACAAAATGGGATCTCCCTAAGGAAAGAAACTGTATATGATTTGACTATTTTACAAGCAAAATGACATACTCTGATGACAACTTTTTTCATGTTATCAAAACCAACAATCCAAACTCCAGAATATTTTCTCTAACAGTTTACCTAGAGTTAATGAGGGAAGGCTTTCAAGCAATTAATTAATGCACATCCCTCCCAACACAGGCTGCTGTTGGGTGGTTTCCACCGAGGTGTCCACCAATTAAGGAGCAGGTTGCTACCCTCTCACCTGCAGTGACAGCAGCCGTCCACGCAAAGTCGATCACCTGGGTGGGAAGAGTAAAGATGTTCCGTCTGGCTGCATCTTTTGTAATAATCATGTGGAGTAGATAACTGAAATGGAGAAAAGTCCTCCCACAGCACCCAATTCAATTTTTATATTAAACAAAAATAAGCATTATCTTTACTGAGATAAATATGTGTTTCTGGCAAATTCACAATCACAATGAAGGCCAATTAAATTCAAACAGAAGTTAGCAAGAACTTTAGAAATCATTTTTCAACAGCAGAAGGCTGTTCAATTGTGGATTACAGCTACAAACATCTAAGTATTACTGATCACACAAGGTAAAAATGGAGCTGGAATTTCAAAGTCTGAATCTCAAAATATACAAAACATCTAACACAAGCACTGTTCTGGCACAAATTTCATGAGACTCTTAAGGAGAACTTTTGCATTCTTCACTCCAGATCCATACTGTGAGCTGGGCCCTGAAATTACCAGCGGTGGTATGAGTAAACATTTAAGTGAAATGATAAAATAAGAAAAAATGCAAAACAGTATTCAAAACACCACTAGCCAAACGATGTCGTGCTAATGACTTCTACTTTTAGCTGACAAGTTGTGCTATTTAAACAACCCAATTTCACTGCAGACATCCTTCAGGAACAGGTACCAAGGCAACCACGCTGGTGCCAGGCTGTGGGAGCTGTGGGGGACTGGAGGAGGAGCACACTCGATATACTGATAACGATCCAAAACACCACCACACACTTAAAAAATTATCTGAAGAAAAACTAAAAACTGGACCTAATTCAACATCCATCTGGCATTGCTGAAAAAGAAAGAAATAACTTAGGGCTCCCTGTCTTTAACACATTTGATATTTCAAAACTGCAAGTAAAGAAGATTCAAGTCCTCTGAATGAGATTATTTTAGAGGATTTGTGCTTGACATTTTAGTGATATTTCCAGCCATGCCATCTTTGGTTGATTACTCAGGTAGGAAATATTAAGCTAGGAGTCCCCATAATTCACTCTTGTTAGAACAGCTAAAAGCATGACATTACTTCTGTCAAAATACATCATAAAAGATTCCTATTTAAAACAGTTCTAGGTCAAAAACCATTAATCATAATATCAATATATAGAATGAAGGAAGTAGGCAATATAGACTTCATTTCTCCCCTATATGAATCATGAAAATCAGTCATACATACACCTACGCTCTTCGTCAAACCCAGACCTAAATTTGAGTGGAATTTGAATCCGAAGTCAAGAGGAACCACAAAACCAGCCAGCTACATGATCCTAGAGTATGAGATGTGGGACCACCAAAATTTTAAGGTGGCTTTAAAATAAATTATTTTCACAAATATGGCCACATTATCCAGCTCATGTGTGCACTACTATGAGTGATAGGCTAAATAGTGCTTCCCCAACTCCCCAGTATGTTCATATCCCAATCTCTGGAACCTGTGAATATCAGCTTACATGGCAAAAGGAATTTTGCAAATGCGATTAAGGATCCTCAGAAGGGAGACTACCTGGGTGGGCTTGATCTCATCAAAGTGGATCTTCTATGAGGAGTGTGGGAGGAACTAGTGTTGAGAGAAGGCAATGTGATGACAGAAACAGAGGAAGGAGAAGCAAGGCCCAGGTATGCAGAATCACTAGAGCTGAAAAGGCAAGGAAACAGATTCTACCCTGGAGCCTCCTGAAGGAACCAACTCTGACAATACTGTGATTTTAATCTAGTGACTTCTGAACCCAGAACAGTCAGAGAACAGATTGGTGCTGTTTTAAGCTACTAAGCTATACTAACCTGTTACAGCAGCAATGGGAAACTACTAAACAAGAGCATTCTGGGTGCTTAACTACTCCCCTGCAGCTACACAGGTCACCTTCTTCAACGTAGGAAACGTTTCAATTTCTCAATGCACTATTCATAAATGTCTATGAAAATTGTTGCCTTCTGTTACATAAAGTAAGGGTAACATTATATATACATTTTTATCTCAGCACAGAAAATTTTCAAATACACTTTTTCACAGAAGGCTATAAAACATTATTAGCCACATTATAAAAATATACTTCCTTATCAAACCCATCAAATGGGCACTCTTCTGTTCAATTTCCATTAACCTCCATGTCATTCTTGCTATTGATTCTTCTTCTGTGCATGGTAGAAAGTTTCAGTTAAAGAGAAAGAAAAATTGCCCAGCTGGTGTGACTCAGTTGGTTGAACGTCCTCCCATGCATCAAGAGGTAGCCAGTTCAATTCCCAGTCAGGGCACATGCCCAGATTGTGCATTTGATCCCCAATAGGGGGTGTGCAGAGACAGCCAACCAATGATTCTCTCTCATCAATGTTTCTCTCTCCCTTTCCTTTCCTTTCTCTATAAAAAAACAAAACAAAACAAAACAAAACAAAACAAAACAAAAAAACACGTATTTTTTTGAAAGAGAGAAAGAAAAATTAATGGATAAGCCAGAGCTCCTGGCTACCCAGGCTGGGGAATGGAGTGGTAGGGAGATGAAGGCAAGAAAGCTAGAGGAAAATTAACTATATGCCAGTTACTTTCTTACTCATCATAACCACAGGAAAGAAAAAAATACAATCAATGTCTCTAAATGATAGACTCCCGAGGTTGTAAAGTCAGGACTTCAGGTTAGTCAGGGGTTTCTTTGAAAAATTTTTATGGCATTTATTTCATTGTTTATGTCAAAGATCGCCTGCAAAGATGGCAGCCATCTCCCTGCAACCAGCCATTAGTTCCTTGCACGTGGATTCTGGGCTTAGTCATGTGACTTGTGGACCTTAGCAAATGTGAACAAGCGGAGAAGACTTACAAAATGCTTGTGCACCTGGGCTCATACCACGTGAATGAACCCAAACTACCCTTCCAGAAGATGAAAGTCACATGGAAGGGCACTGCTGAGCCCTGGCTGAGAGCTGCCAGCCACCAGACATGGGAGTGATGTGAGTGAAACCAACCTGGATCATCAGCCACCAGCCAGCCCCCAGCTGACTCCAAACCCACGGCAGAGTCAATAAATTTCAGCTGACACAGTTCTGACCAACAGAATTGTGAGCAAATAAGATGGCTTTATTTTAGGCCACTAGGTAGTTTGTTATGCAAGAAGAGATAACTTGATAGACTCTATAAAACTAACAAAAATACATCATAGAAATTTGGAGGGGGAAAAACAAACAAGTAGATAAAAGATCATCTGGAATCCCAACATACAAAAACATAAATCAATAATGTTCTGATTAATTCATTTTCTGTAGCTATGTAAATATTCTCTATAATTAGACTCACACTGTAAATTCAACCTAATAACATGCTAAGTATTCCCATGTCATTTTATATACCATAACTTACCAGTTTATTTATCCATTCTTGTATTATTGGACTTAAAGGTGGTTTTAAAATTTCACTATTATAAATACTGCTGAAAACAAAAACAAAAACATAGTCGTACAAACTTTTGTCAGAGTTCTTGATGACTTCTTGAGGACAGATTCCCAGAAAGGAACATGCCATAAAAGGTGGAAAGTTTTCACAGAACTGGATATATATGGTTCAAATACAGTCTAATCAACCACTAATTTACAACCCAACAGCATTGTATAAAAATGTCCATTTCACCAAACCTTCACATCATTTGAATAATTTTCTAAAATCTTTGTTAATTGGTACACTAAAAATGACATCTTGTTTTAATTTGCATTTGCTTAATTGCTAATAAAGTTGACCCATTTTTCATATGGTTGGCCATCAATCTTCTCTTGTAGAACATCTTTTCTTGCTAATTTTTTCACACTGAGGTATATAAAGTAGCTCTGCCAACACCTTTAAGGTCAGTTAAGATAAATTGATATTATGGAGCCAAGGCAGGGATTTTTAACACCAGGTCCAAAGATCATGCATACACATTCTTTTCAAGAGAGGATCCATAGCTTTCATCAGCTTCTTTAAGTGGTCAATGATCTCATAGACACTGAAAAAGCAACTGGGCTAAACGAGGAAGAACAGTAGGAGCAGGTTTCACCATGGAGATACTCAAAGGTTCCCAACCAGTCACAGAATACCTAACTGAATGAAAGGCAGATGTTTTGATGAGTGCCAAAGGAAGATTTACAAGGAAATGGGGACGATGGCATAATAAATAAATTAAATTGTATGTAAGTCATGAAATTTAATATATACCATTGCCTTCCCTTTTCTTTTTCTTGTTGTTGACTTGCTGAAGGCCAACCAAAGTCTCAGCTCTGCTTGCTATACTAGTAAATGGACTGTTTGTAATTGAAGCCCTACCCACCAATGCCATGGTATTAGGAGATGGGGCTTTGAGAGTTGAGTAACTCATGGGGTAGAGCCCTCATGAGTGGGATTAGTGCCCTTAGAAGAATAGACTGAAGAGAGAGATGACCTCTCTGCCACATGAGGACACAGCAAGAAGGCATCTGCCTACAAACTAGGAAGAGGGTCCTCACCAGGAACTGAATTAACTGACATCTTGATCTTGGACTTCCCAGCCACCAGAACTTTAAGAAATAAATGTGTTGCCCTAACCGGTTTGGCTCAATGGATGGAGCATTGGCCTGCGGACTGAAAGGTCCCAGGTTCGATTCCGGTCAAGGGCATGTACCTTGGTTGTGGGCACATCCCCAGTAGGGGGTGTTCAGAAGGCAGCTGATCGATGTTTCTCTCTCATCGATGTTTCTAACTCTCTATCCCTGTCCCTTCCTCTCTGTAAAAAAATCAATAAAATATATATTTAAAAAAAAAAAAAAGAAATGTGTCATGTAAGCCACCTAGTATGTGGCATTTCTATTAAAGCAGCCCTAACTGAAGTCTTTTCTGACTATCTGAAGCCATGATAATTTTTGCGCAGCCTGCAATCGTACTGCAATTACATTTGGTGTCCCAACTAAACAGTTCCTTAATTGTTCTTCAGATTTCATTTTGGTTAATAGCTCTGTTACAAGAGAACTTTGTGTCTGTCACAAAACCTGCAAAGATATTAGATAATATTAATTTTATAAACATTTAATAGATTCCTAACCTGTTCCAGAACATGAGTAATGGTTAAAGCATGGAGTCTGACAGATGAAGATTCTGTCGGTGTAACTTTAGCGAGTTACTCCCTTTGCTAAGCTCTGCTTTCCTCATCTGTAAGACGGGTATAACTGTAACACCACTCCAATATTTGTATACCTATAAAGTAGTGTTACTTCAAATAAATATTTTATTTAGAAGAGATAAACACCGATAAATGGTATTTATTATTTATTATTATTACTGAAATTTTCAAATTTATTCATTTATAAAAACTGATCAATTCAAGTGTATTTGGGGTGGGAATCAGTAATTCAATGAAAGGCAAAATTATAAAAAAATCTTATTAACACAGAAAATTCAATGTTATTCAGTGGTGTTTGCTGCAGTCCATGTAGTCATCCTGAGGTTATCATTTGACAGTGCAAAATCTGCTAGTCTGAAGAAAAAAAAAAGTGATAAGTTGAGGTTCAAAGAACTGTTATGAAGGATGCAAACACAGACTAGATTTTTGTGAAAGAACTATGTGAACAGCTGAAGTTAAAAAAATCAATTAAAAGGAAAGGATACTGAGTACGCAGTTCTGCACTATCAATTAAAAGAATGAATCAAAAGAACAAGGCTGATCTTTTGATCGTTGTCCTAGGAACACAGTAAGCTGAGAAATAACATTCTCCAAGATGTTGTAAAGTTGAGCAATTCACTTTTCTGCATTGTTTTACAGAAAATTATAGCTAGGGAAGGCTTTTGTATAGCAATTGCTTTCACTTGGGTCACCTGAAATGACCAAACAATGAACCTTTAACACCAACCATTGATCTTGCTAATTGCATCTGCCACTATATTTGCTTCTTTTGTTCTCAGTCAGCCCTCCTTTCCAACACTATCCCAATTGTTAAATGGTCAGAACACACACAAGTGACAGATTTAGTGTTTCACTGGCAATTTATATAGCTGAATGCAATGCTGTTGTTGTACTGAATCATGATTTATTTGTCTCACACTGTAGCATATAACCTTTTAAATGCAAGGGGAGAAAAGCTAACACCTCTTTAAAGTTTATATATGACCATCTACCACTCTATCCTATGAACTAGATTCAAAAGAGAACCAATCAAGTGAGTGATGGATTTCTCTTTAGATAGCTAGAACTTAATGAACAATCCCTTCCTGTGTCCTAGGCTCACACTGCTCTTTATCTGCATGTAATTCAGAAAATAATTTAGGAGGTACACTTAAATGATGACCGTGATACTCAGCTAGTAAAATCTAGAACACAGGGTTTAAAACTAAGTGTATTTGGGTGGGAATTCTATATTGAAGGGTCTATGAATGAACTTGGGGACATCTTAAAATTCCCCAAATTATAAACAAAACTTTATATGCAAAAATATGCATTTCAGGGAATGTAGCTCTAGAGATTTCTTTGGTTTCTCAAAGGGATCAGTAATTCATGGAAAGATAAAAAATAATGGCATAAGGGAACATGACCTACTGTTGCAAAATAAAAAGAATTAAAGGCATAAATTAGAATCTAAACAATGAAACAATACCAAGAAACATCAAGCTCTACATCAAGGTTTATAAATAAAAAGTAAGAGATAAGAGAAATGGTTAGTATTATGGGTTGAATCGTGTCCTTCCCCAAAATATTCATGTTGAAGTTCTAACCCCGTGCCTTAATGTGACTATATTTGGAGGTAGCTTTTTACAAAGGTGAGCTAGTCAAAATGAGGTTATTAGGGTGGGAACTATTCCACTATGACCAGTGTCCTTATAAGAAGAGAAAATGAAGACACAGACACCCATGATGATATACAGAGAAAAGGAGAAGGGATCCTTTCCTCAGAGCCCTTAGAAGGGACCAGTTCCACTGACACTATGATCTGGAACTTCACCTCCACAACTGAAAGGAAATATATTTTTGTTGTTTAAACCACCCAGTCTGAGATACTTATATAGGTGATCTTAGCTGCAATAGTGGCTTAAGAGATAATTTAAAAAGCAACAAACATGAAGAAATAATTCTGAGGGTCAAAAATGTGGCAATACCAAGAATGAGACTGGAAGAGGTCTTAATGACCATTGTAAGTAACATGGAGGATGATATGCATGATAACATGTCCCTATCTGCTATGGCGCCAACCACTAAATAAGGCTGAAGGGAAAAACAGTAAGAATAATTTCTTGAAGCTGTGTAAATAAATGGGCAAGGCCCTAGCCGGTTTGGCTCAGTGGATAGAGCGTCGGCCTTCGGACCAAAGGGCCCCAGGGTTTGATTCTGGTCGAGGGCATGTACCTTGGTTGCAGACTCCTCCTCGGCCCGGGCCCTGGTTGGGGCGCGAGCAGGAGGCAACCAATCAATGTGTTTCCCTCACATCAATGTTTTTCTCCGTCTTTCCCTCTCTCCTCCACTCTCCCAAGAAATCAATGGAAAAAAATATCCTCAGGTGAGGATTAACAAAAAAATAAAAAATAAATGGGCAAGGAAGAGGCAGAAAAATAATTATATTACACCTGCCCACACTGAAAGTTTTCAAAAATTAATTCACAATTCTAATCTGCTTCTAGCAAAAATGAAGTAACTGGACAAAATAATGATATAACTGCTTGTAGCTATGGGCCAATAGGCAGCACGGGATGATGATCCCTGAGAGAAGGGAACTGAGTGGAACCCCATGATCACCCTACTTTCTCCTGGAAGCCTTTCCAGATAGTCATGCAGGAAGTGGGAGATGTAGCAGTACGGTGGCATTACAGAGCTGAAAGGAGAGAGGTCAGAGTTGGAGGCTACTGAGGGAGTGGGGTGTGTGGGGAGCGTAGTAGGAAAAGAAAAGTGAGAAAGCAAGAGAACCAGGAAACGGCACAGGGGTCCTCGTGAGTCTGGCTGAGTAACTGCAAATGTCCAGGGCAAGGTTCCTCGAAGCTGTCAGTGCTGTCAAATCCCAGTCATCATCCCGCAGGCTGATTCTAAAACACATAAGCATGTCCACGGATACAGAATAGCTGAAGTAATTTTGAAAAAGTTAGAGGACATACACTATGTGATTTCAAGACTTCTTATGGAGCTGCAGTCAGCAAGACCGTGTGGTCCTGCTATAAAGGTTTAAAAATGGAACAGAGTCCAGAAATATACCCACACGTATAGTAAATTGGTTTCATACCCACACATATGTAAATGGGTTTTTATACCCACACTTATATAGTAAATTAGTTTTTGACTACGCACTAAAGCAATTCAATAGGAAAAGGAAATTCTTTTCTATAAATGGTGCTGAAGCAATTATTTATATGGAAAAAACTGATCTCATATCTTACACAAAATTTTATCTGATATGATTATAGACCTAAATCTGCATCAGGGTAGGGATCGTTCTTTCTTGCCTTCCCACCACACACACTGATATCTCCCAAGGGACTTAGAAGAGTACATGACACACACAGCTGGTAATGAACAAATATTTGTTAAATAAAAAGAGCTGTGCCTTCTTTAAAAATGCCATAGTAGAAAATAACAGAAAGGGACTCTTGAGAATGGCAAAGAAAGGGCTCATGGAGGGGAAAAATCATGTGAGTTGGCATCCGGCCAGCTCTGCAAATATTCAGTCGATAAGAATTCTAAGCAGAGAGCAAAGATCATAAGGAACTGAGAGGAGGCCACTGGGAGTTGCCCATGAGTGAATGAGAAGAAGATAAGCATAAAAACAAACAAACAAAAACACATACACACACATGGAGACCTGGTCATAAGGGTTCTTACAGCTCACAAAAGCACATTAAAGAATTCTAATCACAGCCCTGGCCAGGTGGCTCAGGTTGGTTGGAGTGTCATCCCATACACTGAAATGTTGTGGGTTTGACTCCCAGGGAGGAGTGTATGGGAAGGCAACCAACTGATGTTTCTCTCTCACATCAATGTATGTCTCTCTCTCTCTCTCTCTCTTTCTCTCTCTTTCTTTCTCTCTCTCCCCTCTTCTCCCTTCCCCTTTCTCAAAAATCAATGAGCATAATTAGCATGTCCTCCAGTAAGGATTTAAAAAAAGAGTTCTAGTCAAAGAAGTGACTTCAACCAATTTGTGATTTTATAAAATCACCTTGCTGGCTATTTGAAGAATAGATTGGAAGGAGCCAGGTAGGAAGCAGGGAAACCAGTTAGGAGGCTCTTACAGACACCCAGTTGAGAGAAGAGGGTGGCGTACTCTTTTCTTCTTAGGATGGACACTCAAGGTTTACACAGGACAGACATTCTAGAGATTTGTTTCTTTCAAAGATTGTCTTTATGAGGGCAGAGATTATGTCTATTTGATTTACCCCTGTTCCCCAAACCCAACAGATTATAGGAACACTGTATACGGGGCCACAGGTCAGAATCAGACATGGTAAGTCTTGTCCAAGGAAAAGAGCCTCTCTTTATAAAACAGCAAATATAAAGTAACAGCGAGAGTAGTGAGGCCCATTAAAATCATTAAACATATGTTGAGAATGAGCAAGGGCCTGTTTACTAATATTAGAATGTGGCTACTGTCTAAAACTTTACAGAAGCACAAATGGCACCATTAGATGCTTCTGTGCAGTAAGTGATCAGCCTATGGAACTAATACCCAACTGAAAATGTGAAAGATTCTGGAAAGGTCTAAATAAAGATGAACAGGATGGCTGATCCATGATGAGTTATGATAAGGCATAACTATTATGAGTCTCTTCCTAAGTTCTGGTGTTGACAAATCATCCCCCCAGTCACCCTTTCCTCAGCACCAGCCCCCAAAAGAAACCCACATTCACATAAGCAATTCCACTTGAGTCTGGCTCAGAATAATATTGCTTATCTTTTATTGAGGCATAATATATTGGAGATGCTTTGAGGGAGATGCTACATAAATGTAAGATATTATATATGTATGCAAGTGATAGAAACTGTATTTACAGATATACCTCTGGAATAAAAAAATTAAATCTGGAATCTCATATCACCGGCATTTCTCCGAGGGCAAGAATACATTTAGTGTCCCATTAAATCAAAGGATGGTCCACTGTCAACGGAGGCATGCTTTACCAGCAGGTGTTAACACAGATTGATGCGCACGTTCAATCACATTTAACCCGACACTGGGCTTCCTGAAATCCATCACGCCGAATGGAAACGTTTTATGTGCTGCATCTTCCTACCCTCTTTAAGGCAATAACTCACCAGGTAGAAATATAATTCACTTAGCATTTTTTAAATCCACACTTAAAGCATTTTCCGGGACTAAAAATTCACTGAAATGAATATATAGAAAGTGGAACTTGTTAAAAAGATCATGTAGGAGACCTGACGGGAGTCGTTTTTGATTATCAACTAAAAGAATGGGGACAAAGAATCTATCTACACTAACAAAAGAGAAACATGGTAATTAGCATACGACCGCTACCCTTCCCATTGGCTAATCAGCATATCCTTATGCAAATTAACTGTCAGCCAAGATGGCAGCCGGCAGCCAGGCAGCTGGAAGCGAACATAAGGCTTGCTTGCTCCAGTGACTGCAGACTCCAACGTTCCCCACCTGACTTGCCGGCCTCTGAGCTGGCAGTTTGAAACATTCTAACAAATATAGAAGGCCGGGATCTCAGAGCTGGAGTTATACATTGTTTCAATTATAGAACGCAAACAAACCAGCAGTGGAAGCCTCAGAGCTAGAGCCAGAGCTAAAGCTAGCCCAGAATAAAATTAAAAAAAGAGA
This sequence comes from Myotis yumanensis, assembly GCF_028538775.1. Lineage (NCBI taxonomy): Eukaryota > Metazoa > Chordata > Mammalia > Chiroptera > Vespertilionidae > Myotis > Myotis yumanensis. The sequence goes on from NW_027223752.1 coordinate 140,155,856, forward strand.
AAAAAAAGGAGCAGTTGGGAGCTTCAGTCAACAACCACCAGCCTGAAAGCAGCCCTCAGCCCCTCACCCAGACTGGCCAGGCACCCCAGTGGGGACCCCCAGCCTGAAGGGTGTGTGACCAGCTGCAAACAGCCATCATCCCCTCATCCAGGCTGGCCAGGCACCCCAGGGGGGACCCACACCCTGATCCAGGACACCCTTCAGGGCAAACCAGCCGGCCCCCAGGCCTCTATCCTATATAGTAAAAGGGTAATATGCCTCCCAGCACCGGGATCAGCGGAACCGCGACGCCTCCTGGCACCGGATCAGCGTGACAGGGGGCAGCGCCCAAACCCCCTGATCGCCCTGCAGCTCTGTGTGTGACGGGGGCGGGGCCACAACCTCCCTATCCACCCTGCTCTGTTCGTGACAGGGGAAGGTGCCCCAACCCCCCGATCGGCCCTGCTGTGTGTGTGACAGGGGAAGGCGCCCCAACAGCCCCCCCCCCCCCCAGGCCCTGCACTGTGTGTGACAGGGTAGAGCCATAACCTCCCCATCGGCCCTGACCTGAGTGTGACAGTGGCGGCGCCCCAACCCCTTGATCTGCCCTGCTCTGTGTGTGACAGGGGGCGGTGCCCCAACTCCCCTATCGGCCCTACTCTGTGTGTGACAGGGGGGAGCTCCCCAACCCCCTGATGGGCCCTGCTCTGTGCGTGACAGGGGGGAGCTCCTCAACCCCCTGATCGGCCCTGCTCTGTGGGTGACAGGGGGTGGCGCCGCAACCTCCCTATCGACCCTGCCTTGAGTGTGACGGGGGCAGTGCCCCAACCCCCCAATCGGCCCCACCCTGAGTGTGACTGAGGGTGGCATCGCAACCTCCCAATCCGTCCTGCTCTGTGCATGACAGGGGGCGGCGCCCCAACTCCCCAATCAGCCCTGCTCTGAGCCCGACCAGGGGCTGCACCTAGGGATTGGGCCTGCCCTCTGCCACCCAGGAGCAGGCCTAAGCCAGCAGGTCGTTATCTCCCGAGGGGTCCCAGACTGTGAGAGGGCACAGGCCTGGCTGGGGGACCCCCCCCCCCCCGCACAAATTTTTGTGCACCGGGCCTCTAGTATATATATAAAAGCCTAAGGGACTGAACAATTGAACAACTGGTTGCTATGACACACACTGACCACCAGGGGGCAGATGCTCAACGCAGGAGCTGCCCCCTGGTGGTCAGTGCACTCCCACAGCGGAAGTGCCGCTCAGCTGAACGATGGGCGCCAGACCCGGGGCTCACAGCTGGCACCAGCAGCCCGACATCCCCTGAGGGGCCCCAGATTGCGAGAGGGTACCGGCCAGGCTGAGGGACCCCACTGGTGCACGAATCCATGCACTGGGCCTCTAGTGATATATAATTTTGTGTAAAGTATGGCAAAAGGAATGTTAACACAGAAATAAAATGTAAGAGCATGTCATATAATTCAAGTCAAAATTTAAAGTTGGGTAAAGACTTCCTATCCCTCATTTTTTTATTTTTTAAAGAAAAAAAAACACAAGACAGATACTTGGAACCACTGCAATCTGTTACCTAAAGATAAATGATGCCATTTTAAAGATAAATGAGGCTCAGTATTGCACATTTATGAATATCCTACTAAAAGGAATTATTTTTGAAATCAAAAGATCTGAATTAAAATTTGATTCTGTCAATAACAAGCCATGTCAATACTGTAGCTCTGGGCAAGTCACAATCTCCCTAAACACTGGTTTCACCACCTTTAAAAAGTGGCCAAGAACTCTCCTTCCCCACATGATAGAACTGAGATAAAGTCTATGAAACCATTTTGTAAATGATAATCTTTTGAATTCAAATTGAGATACTTATAATCCTACTTAGCTTAAAAGTAACTTCAAAAATATTCATTATCAATCGACAAATTCAATTTTGTACAAGTGGCAGAATTTATAATCCCATTACTACCTTCTGCTCTCTTAACCTAACATATCACGGCACTCTGTGACCATTTCACAGAATAACAGTTATGTCTTTGGAATATGTATCTTCATTAGTTTCTAATCCAGAGAGCCTTTTTTCCATAAAATGCTGTTTCTTTATATAGACTAATTTATACTTTGACCTAGCATAAAACAAAAGCAGCAAATGGTGCCTCCCTCGGTTAACCTGGCACCGTTATCACAGATCGTGACATGAGTTCTGCGTCCCAGGTCCCAGTCTAACCAGCCGTGGGACCTCAGCAGGCTACTCAACCTCTCAAAGCCTCATGCTCCCTCCATATAAACTGAGAAGCCCCCACCCTCCCACAGCTATTGAGATTTAAGTAAGAAGACACATATGACAATGCCTAATGGGACAATTTATGGGCTCCACAAATGTTAGCCTTTCCCCCATATATCCTTTTGACTTCTTCATATCAATGCAGAAAAACTAAAATAATAAAAACAAAACCATAGAATTTCTAACCCATAAACAATGTAAACTTACAAATACTGTAGGTGCTCTGTCATTTCCTAGCTCCCACTGCAGGGCCTCCTGTCTCCTCTCCTCCTCCTCCCTGCTCCTCTCAGAGGACCTGCACCCACTTCTCCCTGCAGACCTTGTGCCAGACACCTCTGCCACACCCAGGCCTGACTGAAGTTATCTCTGAAGGCTCCGGCAGGTGCATCTCAGCCAGAGTCAGTCCTTACTTCTCAAAGGCAGAGGCAGAGACAGAGACGAAGAATATGCTGAAATAACTAGGAGGCGAGTAACTGCGAGAGCGACTGTTATTGAGCAAACACGCGCCCAATGCTTCCTGCCAGCTGGCCGCTGGGCTCCTGAGGCCAACGATTCCCACATTAGAAGACGGGGTCCAGAAATAAAATCAGGATTTGCAAACTCAACTGTACACAGTGGCCAGTGAAATTAATGCAGTAAGAGGAGCAAAAGAAACAATAATGTGAGGAAGGGGGCTAGACTAATAGCATTTTCAGAAGAGTGTCAAGGCAACATTCTTTCTTTTTTTAAAATATATTTTTATTGGTTTCAGAGAGGAAGGGAGAGGGAGAGAGAGATAGAAACATCAATGATGAGAGAAAATCCATTGACCAGCTGCCTCCTGCACACCCCTTGCTGTGAATCAAGCCCACAACCCAGACATATGCCCTGACCAGAATCAAACCACGACCTCCTGGTTCCCAGGTTGACTCTCAGCACCGAGCCACTCAGGCCAGCCTCTAAGGGACATCGTTGACATTTGCTAGAAGAGAGCTTGAAATGAGACTATTTATCGTATAATCTTACACTTGTGCACCACTATTTTGACATGGCCAGTAGCACTCCAAACTGAATTTTATAAAACCTACAATTGTCCAGTGAATAAGAGGATGTCATGCCATATTTTTATATATTAAAACTTTGGCTATTAAATTTAAAATATACAAAACACTGTATAACCTGTTATGTAATTTCTTCATTTTCATTTTACCAGGAATTGTAAACAATCAAAGTGACTCAGTTGAAGTTCTGGTGACCTAGAAATTTGTACCCTAGTTGGGAAGAGGCCACATACTTCATTCAACTACGTTGCCCACATCTTGACTTCATTCACAAGACTAAGATGAACACATCAACAAAACTAAGGAGGCCCTGGCCAGTCATGGGTTCAACTCCCAATCTAGGGCAAGTACTGGGGTTGCAGGTTCGATTCCCAGCCTAGGTCATGGCACATGTGGGATGCACCAGTCCATGTGTGTCTCTCTCACATTGATGTTTCTCTCTCTCTATCTATCTCTCTCTCATCCTTCCTTCCACTCTAAAAAAAAAATCAATGGAAAAAATATCCTCCAGTGAGGATTAACAAAAAAACAAACAAACAAAAAAAGTAGAAAAGATGGCCAATTCAGTAGTGCTACTTCTCAACCTAATTAGATAAATATGATCCAGCTCTACCTTTCACAAGTAGCTGGATTTAGGCAGAGAAAACCAATTCTGGTAATATAAAGATGGCTTGGTGCTGTACACCTGAGACTAATATAAAATAATATTGAATGTAAACTGTAATTGAAAAATAAAATAATAAATACGAGGTATACCGGTTAATAATGTGGATTTTTTTCAATAGATGGAGTTACACATATGTTTTTTTTTTGTTTTTTTTTAAATTTTTTTTTTTTTTATTTTTCGCTTAAAGTATTACAAAGGGTATTACATAAGTGTCCTTTTTTCCCCCCCACCCTTGACAAACCCCTACCCTCCCTTACCCCCCAGTGTCTTATGTCCATTAGTTATGCTTATATGCATGCATACAAGTCCTTCGGTTGATCTCTTACTCCCCTCCCTCCTGCCCCCCAACTCTCTCTGGCCTTCCCACTGCAGTTTGACAATCAGTTTGAGGCAGCTCTGCCTCTGTATCTATTATTGTTCAAAAGTTTATAATGGTCTTTATTATCCATGAATGAGTGAAATCATGTGGTATTTTTCCTTCATTGACTGGCTTGTTTCACTTAGCATAATGCTCTCCAGTTCCATCCATGATGTTGCAAATGGTAGGAGTTCCTTCTTTTTAACAGCAGCATAGTATTCCATCGTGTAGATGTACCACAGTTTTCTAATCCATTCATCTACTGATGGGCACTTAGGCTGTTTCCAGATCTTAGCTATGGTGAATTGTGCTGCTATGAACATCTGGGTGCATATATCCTTTCTGATTGGTGTTTCTGGTTTCTTGGGATATATTCCTAGAAGTGGGATCACAGGGTCAAATGGGAGTTCCATTTCCAATTTTTTGAGGAACCTCCATACTGCCTTCCATAGTGGCTGCACCAGTCTGCATTCCCACCAGCAGTGCACAAGTGTTCCTTTTTCTCCACATCTTCTCCAGCACTTGTCCTTTGTTGATTTGTTGATGATGGCCATTCTGACAGGTGTGAGATGGTACCTCATTGTTGTTTTGATTTGCATCTCTCGGATGATTAGTGACTTTGAGCATGTTTTCATATGTCTCTTGGCTTTCTGAATGTCCTCTTTTGAAAGGTGTCTATTTAGATCCTTTGCCCATTTTTTGATTGGATTGTTTATCTTCTTTTTGTTAAGTTGTATGAGTTCCCTATAAATTTTGGAGATTAAGCCCTTATCAGATATGACGTTGGCAAATATGTTTTCCCAAGAGGTGGGTTTTCTTGTTGTTTTGTTGATGGTTTCTTTTGCTGTGCAGAAGCTTTTTATTTTGATGTAGTCCCATTTGTTCAGTTTCTCTTTAGTTTCAACTGCCCTAGGAGCTGTATCAGTGAAGAAATTGTTTTGGCATATGTCTGAGATTTTGTTGCCTTTGTATTCTTCTAGAATTTTTATGGTTTCCTGTCGTACATTTAAGTCCTTTATCCATTTTGAGTTTATTCTTGTGTATGGTGTAAGTTGGTGGTCTAGTTTCATTTTCTTGCATATGTCTGTCCAATTTTCCCAACACCATTTATTGAAGAGACTATCTTGGCTCCATTGTATGTTCATGCCTCCTTTGTCAAAAATTAATTGAGCATATTGGTTCGGGCTAATTTCTGGACTCTCTATTCTATTCCACTGATCTATATGTCTGTTCTTGTGCCAGTACCAGGCAGTTTTGAGAACAGTAGCTTTGTAATACAGCTTGATATCTGGCATTGAGATCCCACCTACTTTGTTCTTTCTCAGGATCGTTGCAGCTATTCGGGGTCTTTTTTTATTCCAGATGAATTTTTGGAGAGTTCGTTCTAGATCTTTGAAGAAGGCCATTGGTATTTTAATGGGAAGTGCGTTGAATGTATAGATTGCTTTGGGTAGTATGGACATTTTAATGATGTTGATTCTACCAATCCAAGAACATGGTATGTTCTTCCATCTGTTTATGTCTTCCTCTATCTCTTTTTTCAATGTCCTGTAGTTTTCTGAGTAGAGGTCTTTAACCTCTTTAGTTAAGTTTATTCCTAGGTATCTTAATTTTTTTGGTGCGATGGTAAATGGGATTGTTTTTCTGATCTCCCTTTCTGAAAGTTCACTATTGGTGTATAGAAATGCCTCAGATTTCTTGGGGTTAATTTTGTATCCTGCTACATTGCCAAATTCATGTATTAAGTCTAGTAGCTTTTTGATGGAGTCTCTAGGGTTTTGTATGTATAATATCATGTCATCTGCAAATAAGGACAGTTTTACTTCCTCTTTTCCAATTTGGATGCCTTTTATTTCTTCTTCTTGCCTAACTGCAATGGCTAATACTTCCAGTACTATGTTGAACAGGAGTGGTGAGAGTGGGCATCCCTGTCTTGTTCCTGTTCTTAGGGGAAATGGTGTTAGTTTTTGTCCATTGAGTATGATGTTGGCTGTGGGCCTGTCATATATGGCTTTTATTATGTTGAGGTATGATCCTTCTATTCCCACCTTTCTGAGAGTTTTTATCAAAAATGGGTGTTGGATTTTGTCGAATGCTTTTTCTGCATCAATTGATATGACCATGTGGTTTTTTTCTTTCAATTTGTTTATGTGATGTATCACATTTATTGATTTACGGATGTTGTACCATCCTTGCATCTCTGGGATAAATCCTACTTGGTCATGGTGTATGATCCTTCTGATGTACTGCTGGATCCGATTTGCTAAGATTTTGTTGAGGATTTTGGCATCTATGTTCATGAGGGATATTGGCCTGTAATTCTCTTTCATTGTGATGTCTTTACCTGGTTTTGGTATTAGGGTGATGCTGGCTTCATAGAATGAGCTTGGAAGCGTTCCTTCCTCTTGAATTTTTTGTAGTAGTCTGAGGAGGGTAGGTTTTAGTTCTTCCTTGAATGTTTGGTAGAACTCCCCTGTGAAGCCGTCTGGCCCTGGGCTTTTGTTTGCTGGAAGCTTTCTGATGACTGCTTCAATTTCTTCCATAGTTATTGGCCTATTGAGGTTTTTAGATTCTTCCTGATTGAGTTTTGGAATGTTGTATTTTTCTAGGAATTTGTCCATTTCCTCCAGGTTGTCTAGTTTGTTGGAGTAGAGTTGCCCGTAGTATTGTTTAACAATCATTTGTATTTCTGTGGGGTCTGTTGTTATTTCGCCTCTATCATTTCTGATTTGGTTTATTTGGGACCTCTCTCTTTGCTTCTTGGTGAGCCTGGCTAGGGGTTTGTCAATCTTGTTTATCCTTTCAAAGAACCAGCTCTTGGTTTCATTGATTTTCTGTATTGTTTTTTTGGTCTCTATTTCATTGATTTCTGCTCTAATCTTTATTATCTCCTTCCTTCTGCTCACTCTGGGGTTTTCTTGTTGCTCTCTTTCTAATTCTTTGAGTTGTAGAGTTAGATGATTGACTACCATTTTTTCTTGTTTTTTGAGATAGGCCTGTAGAGCTATAAACTTTCCTCTCAGGACTGCTTTCATTGTGTCCCAGAGGTTTTGGATTGTTGTGTTTTCATTGTCATTAGTGTCCAGGATGTTTTTAATTTCTTCTTTGATGTCATCGGTAACCCAATCAATATTTAATAACATGCTATTCAGCTTCCAAGTGTTTGAGTATTTTGGGTTGTTTTTATTGTAGTTTATTTCTAACATTATGCCATCGTGGTCTGCGAAGAAGCTTTTTATGATTTCAATCTTCTTGAATTTGTGGAGACTTTGCTTGTGACCCAATATGTGGTCTATTTTTGAATATGTCCCATGAGCACCTGAGAGGAATGTATATTCTGCAGCTGTGGGGTGAAGTGTTCTGAAGATGTCAATTAAGTCCAACTGATCTAGTGAGTCATTTAGGATTGCTGTTTCTTTGCTGAGTTTTTGTCTAGCGGATTTATCCAGTGATGTCAGTGGTGTATTAAAGTCCCCTACTATGATTGTATTGTTGTCGATCTCTCCCCTGATATCTTCCAGAAGTTTTCTTATGTATGTGGGTGCTCCTGCATTGGGTGCATATATGTTTACCAGGGTTATATCTTCTTGTTGTATTGATCCCTTTAGTATTATGAAGTGGCCTTCCTTATCTCTGGTTATGGCCTTCACTTTGAGATGTATTTTGTCAGATATAAGTATTGCTACCCCAGCTTTCTTTTCCTTTCCATTTGCGTGAAAGATATTTTTCCATCCCTTCACTTTCAGTCTGTGTGAGTCCCTTCTAATGAGGTGGGTCTCTTGTAGACAGCAGATGTATGGGTCATGTTTTTTTATCCATTCAGCCACTCGATGTCTTTTGGTTGGAGCATTTAGTCCATTTACATTTAAAGTTATTATTGAAAGGTACTTGTTTGTAGCCATTTCTTTTTTTGTGTGTGTGTGTGGCTGTTTTCTTTCTGAGCTTGATATTTCTTCTTTTTACACCAGTCCCTTTAGCATTTCTTGCATGGCTGGCTTGGTGGTGATAAACTCCCTTAGCCCTTTTTTGTCTGTGAAGCTTCTTATTTCCCCTTCAATTTTGAATGATAGCCTTGCTGGATAGAGTATTCTTGGATTCAGTCCTTTGCTTTGCATCACTTTGTAGATTTCCGTCCATTCTTTTCTGGCCTGATGTGTTTCTGTTGAGAAATCATTTGATAATCTAATGGGAGATCCCTTGTATGTTACTTTCCGTCTCTCTTTTGCAGCCTGTAAGATTCTCTCTTTATCCTGAACATTTGCCATGGTAATTATGATGTGTCTTGGTGTGGGTCTTTTCGGGTTCACCTTGTTTGGGACTCTCTGGGCTTGTGTGACTTTTTTCCTCCCCACCTCAGGGAAGTTTTCTGATATTATTTCTTCGAATAGGTTTTCTAATCCATGTTCATCTTTCTGTTGTTCTGGCACCCCTATTATTCGTATGTTGTTTCGTTTCATGTTGTCCCAAAGCTCCCTTAGGCTCTCCTCCTGTCTTTTAATTTTTTTCTCCATTTGCCGTACAGTTTGAGTGTGTTTTGCTTCCTTGTCTTCTAATTCACTAATTCGGTCCTCCGCTTCTCCCAGGCTACTGTTGATACTTTCAATGGAGTTTTTTATTGAAGCTATGTCACTCTTCATTTCTTCTTGGGACTTACTTAAGTTGTTGATTTTTTCATCTGTTTCTTCTAGCTTCTTGCATAAGTAGTTGAGTTTTTCATCTGTTTCTTCTTGCTTCTTGAACATCTGGTGCATGTACTCTAGGAACCTTATTCTGAATTCTTTTTCCGTCATTTGCATATCTCTGTCTCACTTAGCTGCTTTTCTGGCGAGTCCTCCTTTTCTTTCCTTTGGGGGTTTCTTTGCCTACCCATGTTTGATCTCGCTGACATATGTAGATGTTGAGATGTTCAGTGGCTGCTCCCTGGGTGGCAGGGGCTCCTTGGGTTGTGGTTGCTGCTCAGACGGTTGCGGTAGCAGCTGCTTTCCAGTTGGCAGCAGCTCCTCTGGTGGGTGTTGTTCACAGCTGTGTTGGCTCTTCTGGCTGGTGGGGGGAGGCTTCACGTACAGCTGCTGTTCCACAGACAGAGGGTGTGGTGATCAGGAGGCTGTGGTGATCAGGAGGCTGCGGTGATCAGGGGGCTGCTGTTGCTTGGATCTGCTGCGATGATTTAAAGGCACAAAATACAACAGAGCAAGGCACAACGTACCAGGCACTGAACACAAGTATATTCACAATATTAATAACCCCAAATAAAGGTGACCACCCGAATTAAGAGAATTAGGGGATAAGGGAGAAAGAAGAGAAGAAGATAAAAGAGAGAACAGAAAAGAAAAATAAGAAAAAAACAAACAAAAAAGGAGTGCAAAAATAGAATTGGGAAAAAAGAGGGGGGAAAAAAAGAGAGCGAAAAAAGAGAATGAAGTAGAAGCGGGGAAGAGACTATTGGTATGAGGAGCAAACTCCAATAGAACTGCCACTAATCTCAACAAATTCCAGCAACAGATCCCTGGAGATGAATGCAAACTACAAACCACCAATAATATCCAGAGGGGTAAGGGAAAACAGAAGCACAAAAATAACCGGGGTGGGGTGGGGGAGGGAAGGGAAAAACCAGCAGAAAAAAAAAAAAGAAAACAAAAAGAAAAAGAAAAACAACCTCACAACCAGTCCTAAAAAAGAAGAAAAAACACAAAACAAAACAAACAAACAAAAAAAAAAAAAAAAAAGCCCAATATATTCACCAATCAAGAAAACAATAGAAAGATAAGAGAGAAAAAAATGTCTGGAAAGTGAAGAAGGATAAAGAATAGGTGTATAAGGATTTAGAGCAGTAGATTGGAAATAGGATATATAAGTAGGGTGGAATTAGACAGGGGGTAAAAAGAGGGAATTGGGAAAGTCTGGAGCAGGAATAGGGTAAGAGAAACAGGACACCAAAAGGGGAAAAGTAAGGAAGAGGGTTTTAGCAAAGAGGTGAAATTGAGATAGGGAAAATTAATGCTAAAGGAACGATGAAAATAGAATGGAGAACACTAATCCCAAAAGAAAATAAAGAGAAAATAAAATGGCACTTTAAAAAATGGTAAAATGGTAGCAGTAATAATACTGGTTAAAAATAAAAATGTGGTAATTGAAAGGGTAAAATCAGGTGATGGAAAAAGAAGAAAAAGAGAAAAAAAAAATTGGTTTCTTAGTAAAAAGGTGAAAAAATTAAAAAGAAAAAGAAAAAATTTGCAGTAGTGATGGTCTTTCGGTTCTTCTACTCTTCAGCCTGGTTCGCCTTAGTCCTGCCAGGTATTTAGGAGAGTGTTGAATTTGCCTGCATTACACTGTTCCTCCGTGTTGTAAATCACAGTCCTGATTTTAAAGCAGGCCGTATTTGTGATCCAGTCTGCCTTAATTTGTATTCCCCTAAGAGTCAGTTTGTGGCTCAGCCTCTGGGTGGCAGTGTTTTTGGGTTGGCCTCTGAGGCTATACAGCTTCTCTATCCTTTTTTAATCCTTACCCTGCTCTGTGTTGTTGGTGGGACTGAACATCCCTCTATAGGCCAGACCCTGGTAACTCCCAGGGACTAATCAGCTTGTTTTAATCCTTTATCTCATACAGGGTGGAATCTGGGTGTGGCTGTGCTCCTTGCCTGGGGGGCTGGGGGGAGGAATTCCACCCTCTGGAGGAATGGCTGCCCCAGTCCTGGGCCCAGGGGGGTCTCAGCACTCAATTCGCTGCCACCTCCTCCGGCTCCCCCTCTTTCCTCAGCCTCTCCCCAGATTCCCCTCGTCTGCACCTTCACCCTCTCTTCAGCACAGGTGAGTGTCTGTATCCGAACTGTCCTATGAGCAGGGTTCAGTGAAAACAAAGAAACAGACAAACGCCGGCCGGCCGCGGAAATGCTCCTCTCTTACCGGTCTGGGAAACGCTCCTCTCTTACCAGCACTGCATGGTCTGGGAAACGCTCCTCTCTTATGGGCACTGCATGGTCTGATCAGTTCCTCAGGATGCCCCCTTTAGTCTCAGTTCTCCGCAATCACAAAATCCAAATCTCAAATCTCCTGGCGCCAGCAAACCCGCGGAACTCCTTACCCCGGTCAGGGTCTGTGTCTGTCCCAAGAGACGCGGCTGTCTGCCATGCGGTCTCCCTCCGGCCCTCTGGGCTCAGGTCTGGCCCACATATGTTGATATATATGCAATTTGATATGTATGCTATTTTGTTGTATTGACAACAAGCTTCAAAACTTCATATGTCAAATTTTCTGAAGGTGTTAACATCATAGATATTTTTACACTTAAAAATGTCGAATTTTGTGCCAAAAAAAGAGCATTTGTGGGAACTTTTAATTCATTACTTTATTTTGAAGAAAAAGTTATCGTATACTTCGGGAAGCTTACAGTGAACATGCTCCCATCTCAAGATATTTGTGAACGCTGGTTTAAATGCTTTAAACGTGATGATTTCTATGTGAAAGACAAAGAACGTCCAGGTCAACCAAAAAAGTTTGAAGACCAACAATTACAAGCATTATTGGATGAAGATGCGTGTCAAACTCAAAAACAACTTGCAGAAAGATAAAGCGTTGCTCAGCAAACAATTTCCGATCGTTTACAAGCAATGGGAAAGATTTTAAAGGAAGGAAAATGGGTGCTACATCAACTGAACGAAAGACAAATGGAAAACCAAAAAGTCGTCAGTAAAATGTTGCTTCAACTGCACAAAATAAAGTCTTTTTTGCATGGAATTGTGACTGGCGATGAAAAGTGGATTTATTTTGAGAATCCCAAATGCACAAAATCATGGGTTGATCCAGGTCAACCATCAACATCAACTGGAAGGCCAAATTGCTTCGGAAAGAAAATAATGCTCTGCGTTTGGTGGGATCAGGAAGGTGTGGTGTATTATGAGCTTCTAAAACCATCGTGAGACGACAAGAATGGGCCAGAAGACACGGCAAAGTAATTTTGCTTCATGATAACGCACCATCACACACTTCAAAACCAGTTAAAGACACGTTACCTGGGAAGTATTAACCCACCCGTCATATTCACCAGACCTTGCTCCTTCAGATTACCACTTGTTCTGATCCATGGCACATGCACTTTCTGAGCAGCACTTCAAAACGTACAAAGAAGTGGAAAATTGGGTCTCTGAATGGTTTGCCTCAAAACAAGAAAAGTTCTATTGGGACAGTATCCACAAATTACCTGAAAGATGGGGGAAATGTGTAGCTAGCGATGGACATTACTTTGAATAAAGCACTTTTGATGTTTCTCTTGAAATTATCGTGTTTTCTTTTATTACAAATATCCTCATTACTAACTGGTACACCTGGTAAATAAATATGCCTTGGGTAATGGCAGGTAATTGTCTAAAATGGAGAATCTAGGCTAATAAAACCTCATTTTTAATTTCTTATTATGGCCTTTGTGCCCGATTATTCTGGAGGTGCTTAATAACTGCCATTACATTTTTTTCTTAAGACCTAAGAGAATTCAGATGGTAGCTAAACTTGCCCAACTCCAGAACAGTCAGACTTCACACTGAATCTTTAGTGGTTTTAATTTATAACAAAATAAGACAGATTTTTTAAAAAATGGATTTATATAGTATGCTTTAAACATGAAGCAAATTACTAGTATGTAGACAAATGACGAAAGGACTATGTGTATGCACACATCAGTTACATTAAAAAATGAAAACAATTCGTTCAGAACAGTGATTATCCTGAGAAATTCTGGGAGAACAGAATTGTCAATGAAATGAGCACTGTCACAAAAGGTAACATAAGACAGTGACAAATTAAACAACTGGGAAACAAAGCTGCCACTTGTAGAGATCTGAACATGGTTTAACAAGTGAGTCTAATCAGTGCAAGCACGACATATTCCACACTTAGGGACAAGTTCATGGTCACACAAAGGATGTCAAAAAGTAAAGAAGGGAATCATTAAATAAAGCAAGCAACCAATGGTCCAGTCAGAAGGTAACTACAGAACTTTCTAGGTAGAAGAACCAGCTGACCTGGTCCCAGCCTCAATATAAAACTCACAAAAAGCATAGACTAGGACAGTGATGGCGAACCTATGACACGCGTGAACTCACTTTTTTGGTTGATTTTTCTTTGTTAAATGGCATTTAAATATATAAAATAAATGTCAAAAATATAAATCTTTGTTTTACTATGGTTGCAAATATCAAAAAATTTCTATATGTGACACGGCACCAGAGTTAAGTTAGGGTTTTTCAAAATGCTGACACGCCGAGCTCAAAAGGTTCGCCATCACTGGACTAGGACAATCATTTATGAAATTAAAAGAGTAACATTAAATTTGTGATGATGGAATTAAAAGGATGGCAGTGAAACCCATCTTTTGGGACTTCATGTCCACCCAGAGCATTCCCTATGTGGAGCCGCTCCCCATCTGATCTTCACTCTCTTCTTGCCCCCTCTCTTCCCATTCCTAGCTCTTCTGTCACCTCCAATGAGTCTTCTCAGCTTTCACACAAGAAGCTAATTCACAGCTTCTCTTTTAGCTGTGTGATAAACCGACCAATCATAGTGTGTGACAGAGACTGGCTCTTGGACCTTCTAGGTCAATCTTTCTCACCAGGTGCTCAGCCACTAACTGCATTTCTCTCTTGTCAAAAGTGTGGGACTCTGAGCAACCTCTAGGCTTAGACTGTTTTAGAAGAGCCCAGGAGTTTCAGAAAGCCAGCCTCTAAATACAGCCTAATAGTATAAAAATCCTGTGTGTATGTACCTACACACACATGCACCAGGGTACATGTTCATTTACTTAATATTTACTGAGCATTTTTATTTAATCTTGGCATGAGGCAAGATTACATAGATTATTCTTTTAATCCTACAAAAAAAAAAACTATGAGAAGGGGCTATTACTACTCTCATTCTACAGGAGACAACTATGAGAAGGTAATATAACTTATCCACAGTCACAGAGCATGAACTTGGGGTAAAGAGTAAGATTTGAGCCCAAGCCTCCATGATGAGTCAAACCTCTACCATCTACTGTATACATTAAAATGTGTTAAACATCTGGATATACAGATCTTGTAACATAGAAACTCACACATGAAACCTATATTTTCATGTTGACCAATGTCCCCCCAATCAATTTAATTTTAAAACACACACAAAAAACCTGTGTTTAAACACCTGGATAAGATAACTTGGAATCAACTGACAGAATGACAATAACACAAGAGACAATAAGACATTTTAAATCAGAAATTTGAAGACCAAAAAGAGAATACTCATTTCCTTCTTGCTTGCTTCCAAGAGAAAGTACTTTAGCTTCTTAACAACCATAAAGAAAAGGATTAAGAAGTATAATAGGAAGAAATTTACACTGGTATATCTACTCTTTCTTAATTCTGTTCATTCTACAGAATACAATTGGAGGGAAATTCTCAATTCATGACATCACTTACTCTCGGAATGTGATTAATATTTGTTTCCACCCTTGAGAGCTAGAAAGAATGCATATGCTCCTCATATTTCTGTAATAAAAGCTGCCATTGACTACTGGCACTGTGAGTAGGACACTAGGCCCGCTGGCTCCAGGTGCCTGTAGCATTGCATACAGCCCTCCCATGCACTGCTCCAACTCGGGTAGATAAGGCTCTGATATCTAAAACACGTGCTTCATTGCATGCCTCGCTGACCTATGCCATTTCCTTCTCCAAGGGCAAACACCTGCAGAAGAAGAGGTCCCATGACTGTGCAGAAGCCACAAAACCAGTAATGAGTCCATCCAGAACAAGCAACTGAACCCTGGAGAACTTAAGGAAGAGACCAGGCAAAACACATTTCACATCTTCATCTCATAGGACAACTGTCTTGTGTGTAAGAAAATACAGAAGTGGAACAGAGGACTGCCCACAGAGCTACCAGCTCTGACATCACCGTTAGGCTGTCTATTCTGGGGCTTCATCTACTCTGAGGTGAGGTGGGGATGCCTGCCTTTCCTTCCTGCCCTACCAATGCCTTTTCTCCATTCAGCTAATTAAAAGTGGGTGAAACTCCAGTTAGGCGTGTTGCTGCTTTTTCAGAGGAAGAGACTGGCTGTGAGCTGAAAATACTGGTCCCAAAAGAGACACTGGATTTAGGCAGACTCAGGAAATGTCAGTTGTGTCTACTTCACTCCTTCGCTGGCACAGTTAACTACACACGTTGGGAAAAGCAGTTTTCCTATGAAACACAAGCGTCCCACTGCACTAGCACTTGAGCTGTCGTGGGGCCTCCAGGGGAAGCCACAGTCCCTGACCTGGCACAGATGCCTGCCTGGGAGCCAGCCCGGCCGTCAGGTACCCGACCCTTCTGGATTCAGTGCTGAGGAAGCACAGTGCTACACAGACCAATCTTACAACCTCTACAGTCACATCCAAGCAATCACATCCAATCTGTGGCGTTGCAGTCTGCTGATAATGCCCCAAGTTACCTATGCATCCAGACCTCTCCTATGAACTCCAGATTCTAATGTCCAATTGTCTTCTCAATTAAAAATCCCCAAAGCATCTCAGACTTAGGACACCCAAACTGTGCCCATGACTAACTCCTCTCCTCTCCCCATCTCCTAATCTACCCTTCCCATGATGTCCTCCATCCTTTCCATTCCCCAGGTCCAACTCCTCACAGGCAATCCTCATTCTTACACCCCTCACCTATATTGTCACCAATTCCTGTCAGTTCTGCCGTAGAGACAGGCCCAGAATCTACCATTACTGCCAGCTGGATGAATGCAGAGGGTGGCATTCCTCTGGAGGCTTCAGGGGGAAATCCATTCTTTTGGCTTCTTCAGCTTCTGAAGGCTGCCTGCATTTCTTGGCTCATGGCCCCTCCCATGCATGACTACACCCTCGTGATTCTGTCATCACATCTACTTCGTACTATCTCTTACCATCCTGCTTCCCTCTTCTAAGGACCCTATAGCTATAATGGGCTTACCTGGGTAATGCAGAATCATATCCCCATCTCAAGATTCTAAATCATATCTGTACAGTCCTTTTACTATGCAAGGTAACACATCCCCAGGTTTTGGTGATAGGATGAGGGCATCTTTGGGCCATTATTCATGCTCCTGCATTATCTCACCCTGAGTAAAGGCCAAAGTTCTTACAATGCACAGAAGTTCCCACAGGATGTAGTCCCCACTTCCTACCTAAGCTCATATCTTCCAACTCTCCCCTCTGCTCACTCTGTCCCAGCTACACTAATCTTGCTGTTACCCCTCAACATACAAGCCCACCTCATTTCCTGGCACTTGCTATTCCCTCAGCCAGAGAAGCTCCCTCCCTAAGGTCTCTGATTAAAAGACATCATCATAGTATGGAGGCTTTCCCTGCTGACTCTGTAATAGAGCAACACCCCCACACCCCAAAATGGACATTCCCTCCCATGCTGATTTTTCTTCCTAGAGCACTTGTATCTGATATGCTATTCATCCATCATCCATTCATCCTCCCCAACTAGATTGCCACAAGGCATGCTTCGTCTCTTGTTGTAACCCCAGAAAATAAAACATGAAGCCGGGACTCAATAAACAGTTGCTGAATATGTGAATTTTACTTTATCCAAAAAGTAAGTTCCTTAGAGACAAGACCTGGCCTAAAGTAGGAACTCAGTAAATGTCTAAATGAATGAATAAACGGATGGGTAAATGATAGACCCAATTTATATCTAATTTTCAATGGATAAACTGGACTAACATCAGATCAAGTGAGTTACTGTGTAGGAATCAGACACAACGGTTAAAGTAACTTATTCAGGGTTACACAACAAAAGGAAAGTAATAAAATTACATGTTAAACTCCATTCAAGCCCCTGACTTTATTTTGCGGTGTCCCTGCATGTTCTTATATCTGACAGGTCAGAACCCAACTGGATTCCCTTGCTTGGCCCAAATACTCTTACCAACCATGTTTCCAGTTAATAAACTCTGAACTTATTTTTAAAGGAAATTTCACAGAAATCTCCAAAGCACTAATCTTGCTTTTCAGATACATAAAAAATAAGTATATAGGGGAGAAACCATTATCCACACTTTAAAATGCACCCAGAGCAAACCTGCAGCCAGTGGATGCTGGTGGGACAGATATAGTAAGGTTCAAGTCCATCAGGCCCCGCACTGGCCCTTAGCCATATGGGCACCTTGTGCATCCAACACACAGACAGGTACTCCTGCGGTGGCTGGGTGTTTACTGGGGAAAGAACGACAGCGACGATGCAATTGGCTTGGAGTGGAAAGGGGAAGAGCAATTTGTTTCCCAGAGGCCATCTCATCAGCATTTTGCAGTTTTACCCTAGCCCTGCTGCTTGCACACCAGCCCAGGTGGCCATGTGACCGGCCATATCGTGTCATCTGTCCCCCTGCCACAGCTTGGGGAAGCGAGCAGTGCCGCATCGTGTTCACACTCGGAAACCGCTTTCTAGGAATCCTTCTATGGCACAATGGGGAGGAGGACCGCACATTGGTTAGGAATGTGGACCTGGAGGATAGTCAGTCAGGGTTCAGATCTCACCTCTGTGACTCACTGTGTCCCTATGAGCGTGTCACCTATCTTCTCCAAGCCTCAGTTTCTTCACCTCTAAAAAGTCAGCTTACTGTGCTTATGACAATGACAGGAGAGAACACATGCTGGCTAGTGATATTATTATGTCACTATTTATTATACTTGACTTTTAAAAAAAATCAGTGTGTAAAAATAAATAATACATCTGTCTTCATCTTGAGGTTATATTTGTAACAGAAACTCCCAGGGGTTTATCATTTATTTCCAGCTAAGTGTTTACCTATAATTAGGGAAAACTGCCACCAGGCAGATGTTAAGATTACGCTTTTCTAGATATGGCTCACACAAAAAAATAAAGTTATTTAAAGACTTTCTCCTTAATTCCACTGCTGAGTAAAAAACATGTAAGTTGTTATCAGAGAGCTTAACAGAAATCTTAGACAAATATGATAACAAGCAGTATTTAAATAGGATAAGCAATATGAGTAAGATTTTAAGATATACATAAGTATGTGTAGGTTCAACTAGATTTTTTTCTAACAAATTATTATCTGATAGAAATAATTGATTAATCTAATGCCCTACACTGCCTCACTGCTTGACAAATGAAGTAAGATAAAACAACAAAATACACTTTATTCTTCATTTCTCCTAATCACACTAATCAAGGATGCACCAAGTGAGCTTTACCAAATTAGACAAGAACTAGTCTCCTGCAGGGAAATTCTCATTTCACAGGTTGGGAGGGAGCAGGTACTCCTATTGTGCAAAAGCCTGCCTGGTATGACCAACGCTAACACCTGTGGTTACCAGTCACTGTATAGAATCTTTCTTTTGAAAGAAGTTTTCAGCCTTAAAACATTTGTGCCAGGCCAGTGTGGCTCAGTGGTTGAACTCTGACCCATGACCAGGAGGTCAAAGTTCAATTCCAGTCAAGGGCACATGCCTAGATTGTGGGCTCGATCCCCAGTGTGGGGTGTTCAGGAGGCAGTCGATCAATGATTCTCTCTCTCATCATTGATGTTTCTTTCTCTCTCCCACTCCCTTCCTCTCTCTGAAATCAATAAAAATATATATTTTTTAAAAAGTTTCTTGATCCTGTAGCCTGCTCCTAAAGTGAGACTGGGCTACTTCTAACTCAGAGAAGGGGAGGTGCTGAAAAGCAGCACAACTCTCTCTAGACCTTTTACACTAACAAAGGAGCTCAAGGATATGGGAAAAGTGGGGGTAAAACTTTCCATTTGTTCCATGGAAGCATGTGAATGCTTTTCCTTTAGGCCAGCGCTGCCCAACAGAACTTCCTGTGCTGATGGAAGTGTTCTCTATCTGCATTTTCCACACGTGGCTACTGAACACTGGATATGTGGCTCGTGGCGGAACAGCACAGCTCTGAACAGAAGTCAGACTGCCTGCTCACAGCCTTTCTGAAACCTTGCTAGCCTATCCGAGGGTCTCACTTCATTAATCATTCAGGACATATTCCTTGAGCACATACCCATGTACATAGTAAGTAAGCAGGGGAGAACAAATATAGAAGCCCCTGCTCTGAGTGGGCTTACATTGGGTTAAGTGTGTTTTTTAAAATGATAGTATTTGGGGGCAGAAAAGCAAAGTCTTAGTTTGAGAAACAATGCAGTTCGATGAATAGAAGAAATGAGAGGATACCGAGGGTGTGCATAAGCAAAGTGAACTCATGAGCCTTTTTCTGGAAGAGTAGCGTAGCCTAGTAACAGAAGAACAGCTTTGGATGTTATTTCCGAGGAAGGTCAGAGGCCAAAGGGGCCACTTGAGTGACCAGGCAGAGTAGTAAGATTCAGCTGCCAACCGTATATGGGATAGGACAGAGGAATTCCCAGATAGAACACATTTCAAATTCCCACTGGAGGTGGAATCAGGAGGAAACCAAATTCATGACTGGGAAAGGTATTCAAGCAGCTGTAAGAAACACAACTATTTGGTAAGTTTTCAAGAGATTAAAATTTAAAAATACAGGATTAAAAAAAGTAAGAGTGTTCGTATGATTAAAAAACCAAAACCCATCTCCAGCTAGTAAAGGAGGAGCCATAGATAAGAGGATCACCACGCATCTGGGTTCTTTTCACTGCAGGGTGCAGGCAACTGGGCTGGGTCATCTCTCATCAGCCACTTCTGAGACACTGCAGTGGCAGCCACTGAATGCAGAGCCAGGGCAGGCCAAACCTGGCACAGCTGAATGCTGGTCAATGACAAATGCCAGTACATGATCAGAACTGGGTGCCTCGGTGAAGGGTATGGCCAACAAGAGGGAGGGAGGGTTGTTCAGAATTGTTGCATTTAGGGAATTGGTATTAATTAAATCCAGAAGTAAGCTCATTCATCAGCAACCTTACCTAGTTCTGGGGGTAGAACGGTCAGGCGGTTCCCCTGAATGTGGAGCTCCTTAAGCTGAGTAAGCTCCCCGATTTCCTTAGGCAGCGAGATCAGGTCGTTATCCCTAAGGCTGAGCTAAATACAAGAGAACAAGGAGTTGTCAAAACAATTTCACATAAATTCCCTTAAAGAGGCGTTCAACATAAACTCTGTCCTCTTCCATGCCCTCTCTTCTTTAAGCCTCAATCCTTTCAATTTATTTAAAAGTGACTACAGATGAACAAGAAACAGTACCAAGAGTAGTGGTTTATTCCTGCAGAACAAACCCTACTCGTGCTCAAATTGACTTGATTCTACTCCTACAGGGGCTGCAGAAGTGAATTGATTTTCTCAGAATTTAGATAAATTACTTACTATCTGCAACTTTGTGAGCTTCCCAATATCTGGCGGCAGGATTTCAAAATCGTTGTCACTTAGATAGAGTGCACGCAGGGTGGCTGCAAATTAAACAGCAATATATAAACAGGGTGACATGGAACCCAACCATTTGAGGTCTGATCAATACAAGGGAGTCAGCTTTGATTAATAACCCTGGCTTGGTGAGAAGCCTGTGACATACCTAGGGCTCACAATAATAACAAGCAGGTCAAACTTAGATTTACTGGCTTATTGTGGGGCTGGTGTGTTCAGGAAAACATCTATATCCAAGAGGACTGACACAATTAACAACTGTGGGCACCAGTAGTTTTTGGCACAAAATGTCAATATACCCTCAGAAAAGATAGCTATTTTTCTCCTATTACTTCCGATTCACATTTCTTACCCCATTTGCATCCAAAGTAAAACAAAGAAAACCACTGTGTCATATCAATACTTAAGGCAAAAGGGCTCTTTCATGTAAAGAGAACTATTATATATATATATATATATATATATATATATATATATATATGTAAGCCTAAGCGACTGTTACAACCAGTTGACCAAATGACGAGTCACTATGAGGAATGAGGACTCACTGACCACCATGGGGTAGACACTCAATGCAGGAGCTGCTCCCTGGTGGGTCAGTGCGCTCCCACAGCCAACCTCCTACAGTCCTTCCCCCTGGCTGGCTGGCCCCAATGGGGACTGGGTGAGACAGCACTGACTAGCCCCAATCACTGGCCAGGCTAAGGGACCCCACCCGTGCACAAATTCATGCACTGGGCCTTTAGTGTTAAAAATAAATCAATTACTAAAAGGCTCTCTGGTGGTGGAAGCCATAATCACTGTTCACTGTTTCCATGATCAGACTCATTACAGTTGTCCCCTGACCCATGAGGAAGTTAGAGGAAAGGACTCTCTGCACAAAGACCCACACATAACTTTTAACTCCCCAAAAACTTAACTACTAATGGCCTCCTGTTGACAGGAAGCTTTACCGAAAACATAGCCGATTAACACATATTTTATATGTTATGTGTAATATATACCATACCAGTATTCTTACAATAATGTAAGCTAGAGAGAAAAAAAAATGTTATTATGAAAATCATGAGAAAATATATTTACTGTATTTATTTTTAAAAAATCTACATATAAGTGAACCTGCCTTTGAAGTTCAAGTCTGTGTGTTCAAGGGTCAACTATATTATTACTTGTTTCTATGGCCTTAACAACAAAAATAAATGAAGACAAAGGGCTAAACTAATGACCTGGGGTCTAAAAATAGAGAAAATACTAACTTAGGCAGAATACCAATAATCAGAAATTTGTTCACAGTATTACACAATGGTAACATGATCCAAACTATTAAAATCCCAAAGAATCTTTTTATCCTCAACCAAAAAGGAGTATAAGCAGATGTATGTTTTCTTGTTGTTGCATTCATTTACATTCTAATGTTTTAAAATTCGACAGAATTGTATATTAATTTACATAATAAAAAACAATTTATTCCACAGCCCAAGAAAATATTTTAGAGTTGCTTTCACATGCTTGAGGAAGTCTGAGAGAGGGTATAGCTAAGGTAAAAAATGTAACTTTAGAAACTAGCTCAGAAAATTCAATATTTCTGGATGCCATACATGTCACTATTTGGACAAGCAGAACACTCATTGAAGGAAAGTAACTCTTTCCTAAATATTTCACAAGTTCTTGAGAAAATAAGTTTTTCCTAATATTTATGAGCATTTGCAACAAGAATCTGTTTGCAATATGAAAAGCTAAAAGTGTTTAATTATATACTATCAACAAAATAGAATACATCAATAAGAGCACTTTTTAAAAATATACATATATATATTTAAATATATTTTATTGATTTCTTACAGAGAGGAAAGGAGAGGGATAGAGAGTTAGAAACATCGATGAGAGAGAAACATCGATCAGCTGCCTCCTGCACACCCCCTACGAGGGCTGCGCCCGCAACCAAGGTACATGCCCTTAACTGGAATCGAGCCCGAGACCACTCAGTCCGCAGGCCAATGCTCTATCCACTGAGTCAATCCAGTCAGGGCTTAAAATACATTTTTACTGATTTCAGAGAGGAAAGGAGAGGAAGAGAAAGAAACATCAACGATGAGAGGGAATCATTGATTGGCTGCCTCCGGCACCTTGGACCAGGCCCGCAACCCAGGCATGTGCCCTTGACAGGAATCGAACCTGGGACCCTTTCAGTCTGGAGGCCGATGCTCTATCCACTGAGCCAAACTGGCTAGGGCAATAAGAGCACTTTTTAAAAGGATTAAAACAATAATCATGGCTGGAAATTTTAAAAATTCTGTCAGTGGTTTATTGATATATATTTTTATAAATAAGTGATTGGAATATCTCTGGGCAAATATCCTACAAAAAGTTACCTGCAACACATATATTATTACATATTTCATGTTCTTTAAAAAAAGAAACTCAAACTCCTTAGCTAAATATCTCATTTAGATACATAATCTCTATCAGAAAGTTAATATGACATTATTAAAGTCCACTTCAGTGCAATGGTGTCAGATAACTATATATCAAGTACACATACTGCTGAGCCACGAAAGAAAATTCAAAAGGAATCTGTAAAGAAAAAAATCTATATGGCCAATTTCTCTTGGAGTTTGGGCCTTGGTAAATAAATATATTTTTTAGAACACACAGTACCATTTTAAGGAGAATTACAGAAGTAAAAGTTTCTTACTCAGGTAGAAGAAGTTTCCAGGAAGGGAATTTTCATTCAAGTTGTTGTAAGTCAAATCAAGGACCTCAAGAGCTGGGAGAGAGCCAAATCCTCGAGGCAAAGTGTTTAGTCTATTCATGCTGTGGGTGGAGAAAAAACCAAGACATCACATATGAAACATATGTTTAGACAGAATATTGAGATCACCTATGTCACAAGCCTAAGAGCCATATGTGAGGGGTTGAAAGCTTAAAAGAAGTCATAATTCTATGATCACTATGTTATTTAACTAGCCTAGTATTTTTAGTCCAGGCCGTGAAATATTTGAAAATGTCTTCGTTGTCATTTTCTCCAATGGTGATGTTCAATCACTGTTTTACACAGAAAATTAAATCTTCACAAAAATATCTGTCTTCTAGAGAAAACTTCCTTATGAATGTAGCAATAACACCTCAAAAGACACAGTGAGCTTTGTAGTTTTCACACGTGACTTTATTTCACTATTCCTCCCAAGGGGAGAGGAGGAGAATCATTTTTTTGTTCTGCAGCTCCTAACATTCAAACTGATGTCCAATTAGAATGGTGGTTACAAGGGACTGAGGGAGGGAAAACGGGGAGCAGTGTTTCATGGGTGTAGAGTTTCAGTTTTGCATAATGAGAAACTTCTGGATAGTGGCTGCACAACAGTGTGAATAGACTTAACACAACCGAGTCATACACTTAAAATGGTTAAGATGCTAATTTTATGTTATGTGTATTTTACTATAATTGAAATTTTATATGTATATATAAAATTTCCAATGAAATGTAAGAAAAATTTTTCTATTACTCTCTTTTATCATTTTTTTCAAGAACCTATTTTTCTTAACACAGTTCCAAACTTTGTGCATAGTTAAAGTGATTTTAAAATCTTTTTTTTTTTTAATCTAATACAGACTGGCAGATGTGAAAAGGTGGGAGGAACTGTGACACTACAAACAATTCTAAACATCCATCCATCTCATATGAGCTACAATCCTGACCACACCCACCAAACAAGCCTCGAAAGAAAGAGTGACCACCTCTGAATGCTTAGAAAAGTCCCAGGTTAACTTTACATTTAACAAAATAACCTCCATGAATTCACAATTTGTGAAGCATATTTATATCATGTATTTCACCTGAATCACCAAAACTATCCTGTAATATAAGCAGGACAGCACTTATAATCATCTCTGTAATGTTGAGATGGGGAAATAGGCTGAGAGAGGTTAACAACTAAGGACTTTTGACTCAACTGATGAGGGTGACAGGTGTCTGAGAGCACCCAGCACCTCATGGAAGGCAAGGCACTCCTAATCATTAGACTACGGTGCAACTGAAGAAAAAGTCCGAAGTAGTGGGAAGTGCACAGAAGTATACCTTACCTAAGTCGGCGATTTTCAAACTTTTTCATCTCATGGCATACAAACTGATGACCAAAATTATGCAGCCCACCAGAAAAAATGTTTTTTGTTGATCGACAAAAAAAGAATAGTCATAAATTTTATTCATTCTCACCTGATGGCTATTGTTGCATTGGCTGTTGTTATCTTTTATTTGACAATCTAGGGGAAAAGAGCTCAGTGCCCTGACTAGTCAGGTATTGCGTGTTTTAAAAATTCCTGTGGCACACCAGGTGAAAACCGCTGCCTTGAAAGCAAGGGGCATCTCACTGAAGAGAGTCCCCATCCCATCTCCACATATAGTGAGCCTGAATCTACTAAACTGCAGGTTTTCTTTCTCTTTGAGCAATAAACCATCCTCCCCCGCACCCCCAAATGTCAGGAACACAGCAGAGCCCTGTAAGCTGCCAGCAGTACGTGACAGGAGTAGGCCCTCTGACCTGGTGGGTGGAAAGGGAGCCCTGACTGAGATGACGCTGGAGGTCCAGAAGCGGTGCTGCCAATACCCCCAGCTACAAACAATGCAAGAAGCCGTAAGGATACTGGCTGGTTCCCTCGACACCAGCATACACAAAACAACCAGAGAGAGTCTATCTCCGCAGAATGACGGGGTGTGCAGGAGGCTTCCCCCACAGTGGGCACTAACATCTACCTCTATCTACATGGGTGGGACTTGTGTCCTCAGGGTCCCCTCTGAGCACTGCCACTCAAGATGTCCAGGAGAGGTTACAGTAGGGGCAGTGGAAGAACAGATCTAGGTTTGAAGTCCAGCTCTAGCAATCTCTCCAATAACTTGGAGAAGTTATTCAGCTTCTCTGAGACCCAGTTCCTCTTCATCTGTAATATAAGACTAGCAATACCTTCCCGGCAGACTCACCAGGAGGATGAGAGAAAACACGTGAAGCACTTAAAACAATCCGTGGCTCCTGAGTGGGTTCTTGAGAAATGACAGCTATAACTACAATTGTATTTCAAGAGGAGGTTTGAGAGGAATTCTGACTCAACCCCAAAGAGGCAAGCTCACCTTAGGAGAAAAGATCACAGTAGAAACCTCAACTATCAAGGATGGTTTTTCTATTTGCACCAAACCAGCTTACCCTAAGTCAACTCCAAGGTTGTGGCTCAACTATGCCAAGTGGCATCAATTCTTTGTTTGCATTTGGACATTTTCCACCTGCGTACTGGAAACGGGAAAACGCCTGCATATGATGGAGAGACTTACAAAATCAGATTTTTTTTTTCTCTTCCTCAAAAGCCACAGGAAAGCCCATACTAATGCTTCCCTTTTGGAACATTTGGATCTCTGGCGGTTCTCCTGGGCTCCTCTTAATTCAATAAAACCTTCTTAGCTGAAGGCAAGAATCTTTCTCACCTCCACAGTGACCGGTTCATACACTTAGCAGGATAAACATCAAAAATCCAAATCCGTAACACTCAGCGCTGTGCTTGGTGAAAACGCCTAACTGTTCATGAGATGAGCTCCAGCCTCTCATAGCGGAAAGTTATTCCAAACAGCTGGCCACGGTCCTCTCGACATGCGATCATCCTTGAAATAATTACTAACATGTAACCTATGTGGCTTTACATTTTTTGGAAATTAACTCATTAAGTGAGCCACATTTAAAGAATTAAGAACATAACTCAACTTTCCTTTATTTATTCAGATGGCCTAAAAGTCCTTTCACCGGAATATACAGCAAATGGTACTATATAAACTTGAAAAGCAGAGTCTGGTGGAGTGTGCCATTCAGATTAGGCATGCACGTGGCCTAACTGTAGCATCTCATTGTGTATATTTTCATTCAGGCTGCTTAGTCTAAGGAGTATGCTCTATATATCTTGCCTTAAACAGAACTTTAAGTATAATTTGTTATGCCAGAAGTAAGGACAGAAGTATCCTTTCTTGAAACCCATCTTAATTCTTTCCCAGAGAACTAAGAATTTAGTTCAAACTCTGACAATCCTATCTATGTAGCTAGATAATTAAATACAGAAAACTTTACACAATCAATAAAGCACTGAGAGCCAGAAATATGCAAACAACTCCCAGGACAATAAAGAGGTGACTCAGACACATTCAATAAAAAAGGAACCTTTACAACTCCATCCTGAGGCATCTGGAACCGAGCCAAACAAATTCTGAGCTCAGGACCTTCCGAAACCTGGCTCCACCTGTATTTCTATTTCAGCTGCCCACAGCAGATATCTAGGTATCATCCCATCTCATCTGTATCCGTCTTGCCAGTTTTACCTCCTCTGTATTTTTCACATACCATCCCTCCCCTGCCTCCGTTCTCACTGCCCAAGTTCACCAGGAACGTTAATTTAGCATTCTGACGAGACTCCTGACCTCCAGCCACACCTCCCTGCAGCCTCTCTTCACACATCCTTCATACAAAAATCTGAACCCATATTTTCCCGCCACTCCACTGTGCAAACTCTTCAATGGTCAGCGTGATAAAATTGGAGCTCCTTTATTTGATACTCAGGCCCTTCATTAGCACATTGACTCCTTGCTGATGATTTATCTGTTTACCTTCATTAGCACATTGACTCCTTGCTGATGATTTATTTGTTTAGTCTACTTCCCCAACTGTGATGTATGCCCCATATGGGCTGGATGGCCACTACCTACAACACATAGTTGGAAGCTCAAGAAATACTCATTAAATGAAGAGCAGAGATTCATGCTTTTCTTCTCCCCTCTTACCATACCACACCATCCCTCACATTTCATACTCAACAGCAAACCACCTGTAATGCCCGGAACATGCAGGGCTCTGAGCTTTCAAACACGTCATTCTCACAATCAGAGATGTCTTCCCACTGCTTGGAGTCTGAGAAATTCCTTCTGATGCATCAAGTCTGGGCTCAAACATTACCCTTGCAGGATCTCTTCCCCTGAGAATCTTCCCTGTAGACTATTGTGCCCCTGCTCCCTCTCCCACTGCACTTCTAGAACCTGCCACACATCAGTGACCCAGCTGTACACTGTCATTGTTTGCTAACAGCCAGCTTTGCCCCCATTCTTACCACCAGGGACTGTGATTTTCACCATTGGCCCCCAACACTAGCAAAGTTCTTGATGCAGAATAGGCACTTACATAGTCACAAAAAAAATGAATTAATAAAAACAACAACAATGGTGATGATAATAGTTAACACTTACGTACTGCTTACTATGTGCCAGGTAGTGTTCCTAGCACCTGATATGTAAATAACAACTAATTTAATACATGAACAAATTAATAGTAAGAATATATCTAGTTTTATATATCTAGTATATGTATCTAGCTTTAGATTCTTTACAGATGCAAATTAAATAGTATGACAATTTTCAAAACAAAGATCTAAAGAGAAGATCCTTTCTTTGGGTATATAGTCTCCATATTTATAGGGGGAAATCCCATCTGACATAAAGTGTTTTTTCCCCTCCTTTAAACACTACTTCACCTTTGACATCAGGGAAAAAAATGCTCATGGATCTTAAAAATGTTCATCTCTCAACCAGAATGAACATCAAAATAAAGAGTGTCTAACCAAAAACTCCTCGTGGAAAGAATGAACTAAACTAAAACTCATTCCATGAATGAGATTTTTCTCCATGATTGCTTCTTATTAAATTGATAAATACCTGGCCAGCTTCTATTACCACTCCATGTAAATCACTACCTTACTAGATCATTTAATGGCTATGATTTCATGAATATATTACTTTGCACAGTGAATAAAGCATGAGTGGGCACTTTTATCTGAGAGCTATAACAATGAAGCTGGCATTCAGAAACCCAAGTTCTGGGTGGTATCTATGATGTCTGATGGACAGGGTCCTCTGCCTGGCATGGCCCCTAACAATAGGGGCCACTGGGAGCAAGTCACTTCACCTCTTGGAAAGGGCTTGGCTTCCTCTCCTGGACATGAAAACAGGAGTACCTGCCTGCCCACCCTTGTAATGGTTGACAGGGCCAAATGCTGGCATGAGGACTTTGAAAACTATCAAGTAATATACAGAGCAAGGGATTATTCTTCATTGATACCTGCTTCTGCAACCTCAACTGAACCAAACTTCCTCTCTTCATCTTTGTATAAAGACAGACAAGATTAGAACCTCTTGACTACATAAAAGAATTGCAAGAATCAATAAAGCCATGTTAAGAAATGTACCCTCTCCTCAGAGAAGGAAGGTGCTTTGTGAACTACCTCTGCTTGACACAGAGAGCAGAGTCAACCACATTACAACTGGCCCGAACAGTTACAGCTAAGCAAGTAATTCCCTTCAGGATCAATATCACTGAAATAAAATTTTATTGGAAACAAAATACAGTAAAAAACAACAACACACAACCCTTATTGCACCAACAATTAGCTTCTCAATTAGTTCTCAAAGAGATCTGCGCTAATGTAGGCCATTGTAAGGATGTATTAAAACAATAAAACTTCCAAAAAACCTAAAACATAAAAGGAAATGAGGAATCAGCTCCTCCCATGAGGAACCCCTGCCCACGCCACAGTCCCTCCACCTCCTCCTCGTTTCCCCGCTCGATACTCACCCGAGGTTCAGGTGCTTCAGTTTCTGAAGGCTGCTGATCTGTGTGGGCAGCTCCTCAATCTGGTTATTAAAAAAGTTCAGCACTTCCAAATTCTTCAGCTCTGCTATGTTTGCAGGCACAGCTATAAAGACAAAAATGCTGACTATGAACTCAGGAACCTCACTCCTCACAGGGAATGCCAGCAACACACTGTATTTTTCTTCACATGAAAGAGAACCATCCAATATAATCATCTAATTCACGTATACTTACATTTTGTATGTTTTTCCTAGATTGTAACTCACCACTGAGTAGAAAGGGAAATGTTTCTTCAAAGGGCAAAGAGAATGTCTGTGCCACAAGCAGCCTATAAGTGCATATTACGAAGCATATAAGCTTTATAATTGTCATACAATGTCTGGTAAGTGCACTTTTCCTTCCTTTTGGTCTCCTTGCAGCAAGCGAACTCCAAGTCCCATTCTTAATGATACGTTCATCAAGCTGTGTTAATACTCTGGTATCTGAAGAGCTGTTCTCTTCACATTGCACTAAATCACAATTTAAGTTCAACCTTAAATGATAAAATATTCAACCTACCCAGTCTCTTATTTCGGCCCTGACCTTTGCACCTTGAACAGTACACACACACACACACACACACACACACACACACACACGTTACATCAGCTTAGCAACAGATCAATGCACTGTTATTATATAGAATAGGAAAAACCAACTCAGTAGCATGATAGGAATACTAATAGGCAGGTCAAAGGTTAACATATAACAGTCGGGGCCTGACAGATTCTTCCTTCCCTACAGTATACCTGCAAATACAAATTTAAAAGCAAAGGCTTCTTTATCTCAAAAGTACTAACTCTCGATTGGTAGCAGAAATACTTCCCATAGATTGTACTTCATGTATCCATTTGCTGATTCAAGTTTTCTATAAATATTTTATTGGCCATGAACTTATTGTCCATGATTCATACAAACACCAATCCCAAGACTATGCAGGTAACTGAAGCCATTGACATGGGCCTTGGGCACAACACAAGAATTCTGTCTCATGTCAGTACATGTACTTTCCATCCCACCAGTTCCCTCCAGCGAATGCTCCAGACTGCTGAGAAAACCGAGGAGCACCTTTGCTTAGTACCACTGCAAAGGTGTGTGTGAAATCCCAAACAGACATCTAAAATACTTACAGAGAGCGCCATTCCAAGAACTCTAGTGTGTAACTCCGGGGGAATAAGTAAAGAGGACAGGCACACTGTTCAATCTAGTTTGGGGTCATCGTTTCAACTTTATAAAATGTCTAAGATATCGATGACAGGATTTCTTTTAAAGGGAGGAGGCTTGGTAAGAGATAAGGGAAATGCTTTCCTTGGAGGAGGGGACTGTGAATAATACAAATCATTCCAGACTAAGGGACGAGGAAGCAGTGATCCAGATGGAAAATGAGCAAGGCATATAGATTTGTTTCCGAAGTGGCTGGTGGTAGGGATGGAGACAAGAGGACAGATTTTAAGGGGATAATAGTGGCAGCTGGGAAACCACGCTCTTGGACACCAATATGAATGCATGTGAGCCCTGCCTATACAATTTGACTACAAAAGCACATTTTTAGATGTGTAGTCAAAAACACACTTTTATGCAAATGAATGGTATTCACTTTATGTAAATGATCATGAAGAAAATCAGGCTGTGCCTGCTGAGTCGCCAGGTGTCAGCTTACCTTTTCTGAACCTGGACCATGAAGTGTACGAGCTCCACAGATGACAACATTGCTCAGAGGCCCGCCCATTCTTCTGTTCCCCCTCCAGCTACCACAAAGTTTCTCTCCTGCCTTCATCTGATTAGTTTGAAGAGCATTAAAGAAACTTAGTGCAACCAGGAGAAAATGATGATCCCAATTTAGCCACAAACCAAGAATAATGCAGCCAGAATTACTGCTGCCTTCCCAAAGTTACTTTGCCAATGCAATTAAATGTTGGTCTGAAGGTATCGCCTTTTTGACAGGATGAGAGATTATTTCACTCTCCTTGCTAAATCAGTCCAATTTAAAGCCACAAATTATGCGAAATGTGATTTAGGGCCCTGTTTTGTGGACATAAACAATAACCCCACATTCAATTTACTAAACCTCTCCCAGCCTTTTGGTGTGCATGTGAATTGTGTGTTTAGGACTCCATTCAAGCTAGACAGGGGAAAAAATTACACAGCTAATATTCTCCCTAAACCATAGAGTTTTTCCCATGGCCAAAGTAAAAAGCAAAAGAAATTAACATTCAGACCTGTGTGGATGGAATAACATTCGCTCTTTCAACCAATATTTAGCGAATGCTTATTATGTGCACAGCACCATACCTGTAGCACCTAGCATTTCAATACTTTGAGAATAAAGTAAGAGAGGCATACTATTTAAAGAAAGTAATCTACAAAAGGAGTAGTCGATAAATGGAAACAGGCCTAGTGCTTAGAAAACAAACTACAACAAAACTGCCCATAAAAAATAACCAACTAACATAATAACTTGTGCAATAACTAAACCATACACATACATGGCAGGAAAAATTTATGAAACACTATCATGAAAAGATGGCAGCAATATGTCACTGGTCAGAACATTCTGGTGGAATTTTTCAAGATACCTATGTGACACATTAGCAAGGGTAGTGTTATAAACTATTAACTAAACAACGTGCACCTGTATATTTCTTATTATGGGTTTGTAATGTTCCTTTCTCATCAATCTGTCCAGATTCTGACTGTGATCCCAGCAGTACATGTGCGGCCTGTAGACAACCCCGAACTTAGCACACCGATGAGAGGCAGCATAACACAGGAACACAGGAGGCCCTCCTGGCCACCTGGGCTGGCTTTGGCCTCCCCTGATCAGCCCTAAAATCTCAGTGTGTCCTCACTCAACTCAACCTCCCTGGGCCTCTGCTTCCACCAGGCTGAAGTGAGAAGGCCGGATTGTGACCATTTCTAAATTCTCTACCTCCTGGCTTTGACATTCTATGATTCTAAGAAGAGTTGGACTATGAAAATCAAGGATATGGATTTATATAACACAACAAACGGGGCCCTCAATCAGGAACCTCAGTCATGTAGAACTTTGCTTATGGCAAAGAATTTATTTTTTTAGTATTTTCTGTCTAGCAATGATGGCTGCTTTGATTTCGGTTGCTAGATTTGGGAGGAAAGTCCCTGAGTACTCTCATGTGTCCTCTAGCTTCTAAATGCCACCTTCTGCTCTGGTCACAGGAGCCCTGGGGACATTCTAAGTCCAGAGCCTCCACTGTGTTTTAAAAAGGTGACAAAGATGTGATGATGTCACCCCCCAAAACTATGCCCAAAGGCGGGTGTCAAAGTATCTTCGGGCAATCTAAGAATCTGAAGGCTACTCAAGCTAGAGTCCAGTCTCCCCAAGAATCTCGTGCAGGCCCAGTCTCAGCAGTCAGCCCCCCAACCGTTTTTGGATGGTTCCACAAGAAGCCCAAAGTGCCTAGCAGGACTCAGAAGTGAGGGGCACAGAGGGGACTCACCTAATCTCCTACATTAAAGTCTCCTTAAAAAGCTCCCTCAGGCAGAAAACACTCACTGGACACAGAGGATAGACCTGAGCTCCACCTGTAAGAAACCTCTGACCCAGCTCTATTCCCGAGTAAGAGCATGACTTCTAGAAGCATACAGATCTGTCCTCATCAGTTACATTGACAGCAGGCACTGCTCCCAGGCCCTGCGCAGCCGAAGAGCAGGCCAGAGTCAGTGTTACACGCAAGAACATGCTGCCCCGGCAGCCGGCAACAGCGAACCACCTCGTCCAACAGAAGAACCTAATAAACTATTGTACTAGTAGTAACAACTGCAGATCACTCTAGGATAGCATTTTATTCTGAAATATAAATTTAATAATTCCACAACCAATAACTTATTTGTAAAGCATTTTAGGAGTTTATCCACACAATAATAAATAGCAGGGTATGCTCTGGGGTGCACTGTCCAATATGCAGCCACTAGTTGAATTTAAACCTAGATTGGGAATGCAAATTGGTCTAGTCACTATAGAAAACAGATGGAGGTTCCTCAAAAAGTTAAAAATAGAACTACCATATGATCCAGCAAAATTTACTCCTGGGTATTTAGCCAAACAACCTAAAACTGAATGAATGAAAAAAAAAAAAAAAAAAATATATATATATATATATATATATATGAATATTGTTTAGCAAAAAAAAAAAAAGAAGGAAAAAAAGAAAATCCTGCCATTTGTGACATGGATGGACCTTGAAGGCATTATGCTAAGTGAAATAAGTCAGACAGAGAAAGACAAATACTGTATAATGTCACTTTCATGTGGAATTTAAAACAAAAACAATTCATAGAAAAAGAAATCAGATTTGTAGTTACCAGAAGCAGGGCTTGGGGGGATGAAGGAACTGGATAAAGGTATTTAAAAAGAAATAGAAAAAAAATCAATAAATTTAAATCTAGATTAGTTGACATTAAGTAAAATTAATAATATAACTCCTTGGTCACTCTAGCCACATTTCAAGAGTTGGTAGCTACATTTGGCTAGTGGTGACTGTCCAAGGCAGCACAGATACGAAACACTGCCATCGCAAATACCTAGGAATAAACTTAACTAAGAAGGTAAAGGACCTGTACTCAGAAAACTACAGGACATTGAAAAAAGAGATAGAGGAAGACATTAACAAAGGAAGGACATACCTTGTTCATGGATTGGTAGAATCAACATCATTAAAATGTCCTTACTACCCAAAGCAAATTATAGATTCAATGCAATCCCCATTAAAATACCAACGGCATATTTCACAGACCTAGAACAAACTTTCCAAAAATTCATATGGAATAAAAAAAGACCCTGAATAGCTATAGCAATCCTGAGAAAGAAGAACAAAGTTGGAGGTATCATAGCAGCACAATTTATAATAGCTAAGATTTGGAAACAGCCTAAGTGTCCATCAGCAGATGAGTAGATTAGAAAACTGTGGTAAATCTACACAATGGAATACTAAGCTGCTATAAAAAAAGAAGGAACTTTTACCATTTGCAACAGCATGGATGGACCTGGAGAGCATTATGTTAAGCAAAATAAGCCAGTTGGAGAAAGATAAGTATCACGTGATCTCACTCATATGTGGAATATAATGAACAACATAAACTGATGAACAAAAACAGATCCAGAGACAAAGAAACACTGAACAGTCTGTCCAACCTGAGGGAAGGCGGGAGGCGGGGGAATAGGAGGTAAGAGATCAACCAAGGACTTGTATGCACGCATATTAGCATAACCAATGGACATGGACACTGGGGCAGTGGGGACTTGTCTGGGGGCAGGTGTGGCCGGGGAGGATGTCTATCAGGGGAAAAGGAGACATATGTAATAAATAATAATAAAAAAATTCCTCTTAACATGTAAAAAAACAAAACAAAACACTGCCATCACTACAGAAATTTCTAGAGTACTGCTCTAAAGCAGTGTACAAACCTCAAGTACTTCATAGTTAGCAGAGGGCTTGCTCAAACACTGACTGGGCTAGGGGGTACTGCACAGTTTCTGATTGAGTAGGTTTCGGATGGGGCCCGAGAATCTGCATTTCCAACAAGTCTCCAGGACATGCGGATGCTGCTGGCCTGGTGACAATATTTTGGTTCAGAAAACTTTTAACTCATTGTGACATCAAAATCATTAACCTAATAGACATGTCCCTTACCCTGCACAATAATGAATGAGATTATAACAATCAATCTTATCCAAATTAAGACTCCTCTGTCGTTTCAGTGCTACTGAACCCGCAGGATGACAGTAAAACACAAAAAGGACACTCTAGGTGGCCAACGCATCCGACCTAGAGGCTGCCATCTAACCATTCCCAATGGGCTTCACTTCCCCACACAGATCTCTAAGGTGAATCACTATGGAGGAGCACGGTGAAAAACAAAACTGAATTCCCTAGTCTACCGCATTAAGTCGCTCTGCAGCAACTTCATCATGCCCAAGGGTGGCCACAAGGTGAGGTGCCCCTTGTACTCCTGGCCTTTGAAACATGAGCCCTAACTGTAGAATCCTAGGAGGCAGCGACAGCAGACAGGCCAACTAAGTGCAGCCAATAGGAGGGGGGTGGGGTGCTTTTGGAGCAAAAGCATCTTGTGGCCCCTGAGGCAAAGAAACAAAACTGTGAAGAGTGACAGGCTCTGGCAACAGCAGGCACCACGAAAAACATAAGGACAGGAGCTCGCCAGCGTGCAGCCCACAGAAGGGCCGGTGGGGCACGCATGGGTCTTGAGAGCCGTATGGTCGGCACCAGCAGTCAGGTCCCCCTCAGCTACAAAAGGGTGGTAACAGACCAGGCACCATGTTACCACCCACGGCTCCCGGGAAGCCAGGAGCTGCTCAGAACACATGTAAGTTTTCGTCATAAGCAGGGACATGAAATCTGGAGGTGAACTCCATCCACCACCTTCAGCAGCCTTCTGAGCAGTTAGAAGTACTCTCTGCCCCTGCCCAACTATTTCTGCAGAAGCACTCAGACTGTTTTTAGCTCTGGTGATCCTTGCAAAGGAGAGGTGCTAGGCTGGGACATGAAAACCAGGAATGCTACCCACATGCCTCTTTGAAAACCGGAATTCATGCTTCAGCCATTGCCCCCTTCACGGGAAACCAAGGATGGCCTGGGAAGCACCCTGTGAAGAAGAGGAACACTTAATGGGAAGCAAAGGCTGAGAGGAGCACACAACCGGCGGTGGACTTGTTCCCTGGGCTGCGATGGTGAAACACTGCGAACATGTGCCCATTTCCAGGGACACCGGTGTTACAGACCCAAGGGCCAAACAAGGCCTGAAGATACCGTATCTGGGATAAGGTAAAGCAAAATGCAGTGACTAGCACAGCTGCCCCAAATCTGACATGACTTCTGTGAATGCGTCATTCAAGACATCTACCTTACTGCAGAATGCTAGTCTTTGCACATAAAAATGTTTTTAAAACACTTCAATTGTTGCCCTAACTGGTTTGGCTCAGTGGACAGAGCATCAGCCTGTGGACTGAAGGGTCCTGGGTTTGATTCCGGTCAAGGGCACATGCCTGGGTTGCAGGCTTGATCCCTAGGTGGGGATGTGCAGGAGTCAACCAATCAATGATTCTCTCTCATCACTGATGTTTCTCTCTCTCTTTCCCTCTCCCTTCCTCTCCGAAATCAATAAAGATATATTAAAAAAATAAAATAAAAATAAAACTTCAATTATTTAAAAAACACACACAACAAAAAACATGAAGTGAAGACAGACTCATGGATACAGAGAACAGACTGACAGCTGTTAGAGGAAAGGGTTAGGGGCCTGGTGAGAAGACTAAAGGAATTAAATAAAAAAAACACACAAACTTATAGACAGACAATAGTACGGTGATTACCAGAGGGAAAGGGGGTGGTAGTGGAAGGTAAAAGAGGGTAAAGGGGGGAAAATGGTGATGGAAGGAGAATTGACGTGGGGTGGTGAACATACAATACACTATAAAGATGATATATTATAGAACTGTATACCTGAAATCTATATAATTTTATTAACCAATGTCACCCCAATAAATTAAATTTAAAAAATATTTTGTCTGTTTTCACAAATAAATATGCCTGGTCAGATTTTCACATGTTTCTGTTGACTTAAAAAATATTTTTTAACTTAAAAAGCTTTAAATTTTTTTCTTTAACAGAGAAGGCCCGTAAAGGATATTAAAATGAGACAGGGTGTTTAGATTCCTAAGTTACACTGCTAACAACAAAGTGATTAGAAAAATTACAAAAATCATGAGAATACATGAAAATGAGTGAGATTATTCATCATACATACAGTGGCTAGGAAGACCATTTAAGAGAAATGGTGAAAGCAAACACTGCCTTGCCTCAATATCTGATGAATGGTATACTGGATAGCAACCACCCCCCTTTGCCCTGAATGAGGCAAGGTAGGAAGCAGCAAAATAAGCGGAACTACATAAAACATGACTTGAGACATTGTTGTCAGAGTGAAAGGACAGTCCTTTGGCTCCTCAGCCACAATAGCTAGCAGACATAGTCTATTCACACCACAGGGCTAATGTCTAGACTAATTATACAGATGCCAATCCTTTCAGCCAATTAGGATCATAGTCATGAATGCCATTTCAGTGATAACATGTAAAAGAACCTCTTCATGCTCACATATAAATAATTATGCTCTTCAGAATTTTATGCAAATAAATTCATTTGTACTTACAGTGACTAATGGCTTTTGTTTTCTGGCCAAAAATACACAAGGTAAATAGTGAACTAATGATACGTTAGCGTAAGAATTTGAAGTTCAAAAGTATATACTAATGATAACTTTGCAGATTGTACGGGATTTCCCCCAAAGCAGGTATTAAAACAGTGAATTACAGTAGTTATGGGTTATTTAAAAATGTAAAGTTTATGAAACAGTAAAGCAAAATCTCATTTAAAATGATCTGCATGGTCCTCAAGGTAAAAATAAAGTTGCAAAATATCTAAACATCCACCCTGTAAGAGCCACCACCCCCCAAATATTTATCAGCTTTATAAATAACAATAGTAGTGCTACTTTCATTTACTCAGCAGTATTTACCAAGTACTCACACCTACAAGTACATACTTATTGTATCCCATCATGAGGCTCCTAAGATTCTGCAGCTTAAGTAATTTTAACCAAAAATATCCATGACTTAATTCACTACAGGAAAAAAAAAAATGATCGTACTCTTTCAGCAACAATGAGGATAATCAATTATACAAAAATTAGGTGGAAAAGTTACAAGTAAGCGGTAGGCAGATTTTTACAGCATAAAGTCAAACATGCAAAAATATATGTCCCTGGGCTATAAAAAGTATACACACAGAGCCAAACAAATCTAAAAAGCTGAGGAATCTCAGAGGGAAGGTGGGGGAAGAGATTAACCAAAGACCTTACATGCATAACTCATGGACACAGACAATAGTGCCGTGAAGGCCTGGGGAGGGGGTGGGAGTGGACTGGAGGGGGTCCATGAGGGGAAAAAGAGGACATTTGTAATACTTTCAACAATGAAGATAAATTTAATTGAAATTACACTGCCAACAAGGCCATGCAGCAATACAGAACTCAATAATTTGGGAGCAGGTTTGAAGAAGCAGCACTAAGAAGAGGAAATGACATTCGATAACCTGGAAGGAAGTGACATCTGGTGAAGGGCAAGAAATGGACAGGAGCTCCTCTAGGAAAAATACCTATGAAGTTCTAGAACACGGGAAAGAGTGAGAAGTAAAAGGAGAACATGGAAAACTTCCACTCCATCAATAGGGGTGCAAGCTCAGTCATAAAAAATGGCTCTATAGGCTCTTAAATAAATGTAATTACAATATATTATTTTATACATACACATTCTCAATCCTTGATTATTATTACCATTAAGAGGGAGACAGTAAACAAGTCAAATTCTCACACCCACCCACACGCTCTGCCAGTAGTATCTGCCTTCTTTCACAGCTAAGAGTTATTTCAGCAAGAGGCCACACTGGGTTGCTGAGCTTCCTTCCTTGCCTTATGTTGGATGCTGCGGAAGGAAGTAGCCTTATGTTGGATGCTGCGGAAGGAAGTAATTGCATGAGGAAGGAAGGAAGGCTGGGGGTGGATGGAGATGCCCACTGCTGGAAAAATCCACATAGTAGCTTTGTTAACTTCTTCTCGGAACCTCAGGAATTCTCCCTGCTCTTCTAGTTGAACAAGTGAAGACCCAGGGACAATACTTCACCCAAGGAGCTCCTAGATTTGCCTCAGTGAGCGTTTAAATGCACACACACAGCATTGGCAGAGGCGGCAGGGGAATGGCAGGCAGAGCCATACAAAGCTGACCCCTTCTTCTCTCTTCCCCTGCCCGCCCCGCCCCCAACAGCCTCTCCTTATAGAACCACTTTAAGTCTTTTGCTCCCATGGATACAGAGAAGGGTGTCAATAAACACTAATTCTTTTCTCCCCATCCTTTCACCCTGAAGTCATGATATGCTTGGAGAGTGGTCCTTCCGAGTCTGTACGCTGTGGGGTGCCTTAACTACACTCTCCAGTGCTGGCTCCCGGGCTTCATGGAGAAAGGTGAGGATGCATCTCAATTTCTTGAAGGAAGAGCAAGATTTGGAGAGAGGGGCAGGCAATTCTGATCAGAGAAGAATCAGGTGATTAGACCAGAGAATATATAGGCAGGATAAAAGGGTAAAGAAACAGCAAAAAACTAGACAAAAGAGGATTCACTGAAAATAGCTGAAAAAATGGTCCATGAGTATTACTAGTGGTCAACCATATCAGAGTGGTGTTCTGTCCTATTAAGTTAAGTAACAAAGAGAAGAAAAAAAAGAAATGGGAAAGAGATTCTCAAGGTTATACACACACACACACACACACACACACACACACATTCCACTATTCCACTTAAGGTTACCAATTCTTATTTAAAATCTTATTTAAATTTAAAAATTTTAATTGAAGCAGACAAGTGGTGCTTATGAACATTTTTAAAAAACTATCAACAATGAACTTCACATTATATTAAATATCATTTTAAAGATTGTACAAATTTCCAGGAAACACTCCTTTAAGAAATCGCATCAGTATATCCGCACTACAAACACAGAGTGGGGCAAAAGTAGGTTTATATTTGTTCATTTGGAAAATACTACAATAATTTATAGATAAGACAAAGACAAGATAATAGGTACTCACAATTATAAACCTACTTTTGCCCCACCCTGTACACTAATGTTATCTTTCCCCTATTCTAGTGTTTCTAAATCGGAGCTAAATGTACTCCTAAAGAATTCATGGATAATTTTAACAGGATCCACAAACTGGTTGAA
This sequence comes from Myotis yumanensis, assembly GCF_028538775.1. Taxonomy (NCBI): domain Eukaryota; kingdom Metazoa; phylum Chordata; class Mammalia; order Chiroptera; family Vespertilionidae; genus Myotis; species Myotis yumanensis. Next base: position 140,196,061 of record NW_027223752.1, read on the forward strand.
ATTATAACCCTTATGTGCACATTTCTAGGAATCATGAACACAGCTTTCACCCTATCCTATATAATAAAAGCCTAATATGCAAATTGTCCCCTCGACCCAGAGTTTGACCGCTTGCTATAATGTGTGCTGACCACCAGGGGGCGGCGCAGAACATAGTGGGCATCGGCGATGCAGCACTAGCAGTGGGCAGCAGTAGAAGCGCTGCCAGCCCCGATGAGAGTGGAACCGTGGCAGGATGGTGGAGCAGGTGAGCAGGTGGCGCCAGGCCAAGGCAGGTGCGAGTGGGGACCAGAGGCAGCGGGGGGTGGGGTTGCCACCTGGCTCCCAGGCACTGAGGGAGCCGGGTGGGGGCCCCATGACTCAGGCGGAGGGAGGGCAGGGCAGGGGGGCGGGAGCCCAGAGGCCCAGGTACTGCCCAGGGCCCAGAGGTCAGCTGGGACCTGCCCTTCCACACCAGATGCTCGCTCGCACTTCAATCGCTGGCCAGGCCCAGGGACCGCACCCGTGCACAAATTTTGTGCACTGGGCCTCTAGTTCTTTATAAAGGTCAGCGAGTTATGAAATGTTAAGAAGAGCTGCTCTAAAAGAATGTTGTATATAGGCAAGTAGGGCACCTCTTAGATATCCTCTCCCAGCCTCATCAACACTACACACTTGTGTACATACACACACACTACCTAGGACCAAGAGATGATTGAACATACATTTTTGCTATTAAGTCAATTCTGTTTGAGAGTTCTATTGTAAATAGTAAGAGAAACCCTCTTCAGCATCAGCTCCCCCAAAGGACCTAGTTATGATTTGGAAAGGGACAGGTTCAACCTGCCCCCATGTTATTTTCTCCACAGCCGACCAGCATTCTGAGATTAACAGGATCGAAGTCTTCCCCTTAGAATACACTGCAGAAGGATTAACATACCACACTTAGCTAGCTTCCTCTTAGCACAGAGGAGGACTCCAAGAAAAGGGATTCCAGAAGAGGTCCACTGTAGCTGGCGGGACTGGCAAGAAAGACATCAGTCTCTGAGCTGAGGACACTATACCATTGAGAGCCTATTTCTCCAATGTCACCCATTGACTTGGACTGTGCTGGCCAGGCCAACAGATTCTTTTACAGGATGACTTTGCATGCTTTCTTACTAAAACCAAATATAACACCAAACTGCCAACTATAGGCAGCATTTTATGATAACCTAACCACTGGTACCATCCAACAGTGTGTAAGTCAAAGCTGTCTGACTCAAAAATGCTACGTATATATTTTTTTCAAATCCAGTCTTTCAAATAATGGCATGGTAACAAACTGATAAATGCACACTAATTAAAAAAATAAGCTATTGATCAAAGCCTCTGTATTATAAATACATTTATACTTTGTTAAAATGCAAACAACAAGTTGTTTTGACATTGTCCCAAGATAAATTCATGACAGAGAAATGATTTATTTTGCATATTCCCTCTCAGTTTAATTTCATACAAGCCATGCACAAGAACTTTTGCATAAGGGCATGACAAATAATCTGTGAGAGAGGAAATAAGTAGAGACTTTGGAACAGGAAGGTGTTGAAAGACTGGTGAAGGTCATCCTTATGAATTGGAATAGTTAAGTTTTCTCATTAATCTCAACAATCAATTATGTCTGTAGGAAAGCATTTCAATTTATTATGCTTTTAAAAAACTGCTTAATTTTCTTCATTATAATTGGATCTGCATATTGGGAGAGTGAATTATTTTATGTAGATCATGGTGCTTAATTCATTTATAGTAACACTTATGGAAATCCCATCAATATGTGCATCTGCATAAAATTTCAAAATATTACATTAGCTTCTATGTACTTAGAACATTATCTTTGATAAAGAAATTATTGAAATCACTAAAAAAAAAACCCTAGCATTTCTTGTTCACTGTAATTTCAAATTCATACATCAGCTAAGTAATAGGAAATAATGTTTTAAAAAACACACGTTTTGCCATAAAACCTAAGTTTACTGCCTGTCCAGCCATTTCCGATACATTAAATGACAAGATATGGTCCCATTAAGTCCTGAAACTGCAGGCAAAACTGCTAATACCTCAAGAAAAGGTTTTACATGGCAGTTAAAAGTTCAAAGTATAAAACCTAACAATTATATTCAGAGACCCACACTTAGAAAAGGTATACACATAGTGAACTGCTAACGGTTTGCACAGAGCAAAAAAGATATCCTTCGTATTTCTTGCACAAAATGATGAGTGCTTCATCCTCGATATACATGGGTCACAAAACGAAAAAAATATTGTTGTCATATTTAAGGTTCTAGCAATATCTACATATGGATTTTGCTGTAAGAATAAAATTATCTTTAATATTAAGTAAAGCTTCATGTTAGAAAATTAATGCCCAGGGATTGCTTTATTACTGATGCAGAATATAATTCATTTCATAATGTACAGTGTTTTTTCTTAGACAATGGTTTTTGGTAGAAAAATCAGTATAAATATGCACAAAATGCACATTCCTGACTTATTTTTAAATTCAATCTGATACATACATACATACATACTTATTTTAAACTTTCTTCCATAGGAGGAAAACCATATATACTCAATACAAAATACTGCAGAAGGCAATAAAATCCTTCCAATGGAAAGATATTGGAAGGAAAGTTTCTAACTTGAGAAAGTAGCCATCATAACACTAAAAAAATGATGTGTGAAAATGAATGTACAATTTTAGGAGCAAAACAGAAAAATAACATAGCTCCTTATAGAACAGTCTACTTTAATTATGGTAAACTATACATGTAAAATGAAAGAGCAACATGCCCTGTTGAACAGAGCTGAAAAGCTTGCAAAAAAAATTTCATCTGATACCATTTTGGTTTTTAATCTTTAGTTAGGCCCAAGACCAGAAAGGGGGAAAAAATACCTATCTCAACAGTGACCTCTAGTGGACAAGTGTTAAAATGGCTGTTTCAAAAAATCTTGTCTAAGACTGAAAAGGAGTAGGAAAACACTTACAAAACTAACACTTCCAAACAGTGTAAGAAGCAAGGATAAGATTAAAGAGTAGACTAAAAGACTTAGCTAACACTGGCTTACAACAGAGGGTAATCACAAAGGCAGCAGGTGGAGGAGCAGGGAAGAGACTGAGGAAGACAGACTGGAATAACTGCTGTTTCCTTCTTTAGAAGCCCAAAGCCAGCTCTTGGAGGTATCATCTCGGTCTGCCGGGACTTGGCACAACTCATCAGCTACCAGTCCAATGCTCCATCGGCATTAACTGAGTACCTATTTCATGTTCACCATGCTTTGGGCACTTTTGTTGGGGGTAGGATACATAGCATCCGACAGGGCTCCTCACCTCAAGAAACATCTAAAATAGTTAATTACATGAAGAAATTAGCAACTAATTTGGGACCTTAAATACAGAATATAAAATTAACTTTAAGTGAAAGAGTAATGGGCCTAGAAGACGTGAGACCGAGGTTGGTAAAAGGAGGCCCACGAGGTCGCTCGGGGGAAGAACCATGAGCGGCTCAGCGTGGTGCCAGCCTGCCCTCCCCGTGGATCCTCGATGTCTGTGAGGAGTGCCAGCGCACACACCATTCCTCAAGTCTGAAGGGCCCTAATAACTACAAAGATGATGTGACACCAATTTCCAGGACATAAGGTAAAGTTTCTTTACAGCTCTCACAGTCCAGCACGTTTGAAATGGGCCCACGAGTTAGAAACAGAAGTTTGTGGTGACCACACCTATTCAAGCCCCTATACTGGGAAAGCCTGAAAAAACCGTCCAGTTCCTACACTGACCATTCACCTCAAGCCAGCTTTCCTCCCTGTCATGGACTGCTTCCTTCCATCAGCTGGTCTATATAGGTAATTACTGGGAGGCCACTGTGTGTTCAGCAAGAACAGGACATGAAAGAAGACTAGGACACAGTCCTGCTTTCAATAAAGCCTAAGATCTGTTTGGAGAGAGAGAAGAAAGATGAAACATGCGGACAAGAATGTGTGACACTGGTGTAAAGAATCTATGAACAGCCCTGACCGGTTTGGCTCAGTGGCTAGAGTGTCGGCCTGCGGACTGAAGGGTCCCAGTTTCGATTCCAGTCAGGGGTGTGCAGGAGGCAGCTGATGGATGTTTCTCTCTCATCGATGTCTCTAGCTCTCTGTCCCTCTCCCTTTCTCTCTGTAAAAAATCAATAAAAAAAGTATGTTTAAAAAAAAAAAAGAATCTATGAACACTAGGAGTTTGGGGAAGAAAGATTTCAAGTTGGCCAGGGAGCCTGGAGGGGAGGGTGGGGGCAAGGCCACTGCAGAATAGAGAGGAAGGGAGAAGGTAGCCTAGAACATAGCAGGGCTAGGCACCTGAGGGGGAGAGGAATCTTCCTGTGGCAGCACATAGTGAGGAAAGGCTGGCTGTAGGATGGGGGCCAGAGCAGAACTGGTTTGGAAAGGCAAACAGCGCCTTCTACAGGATATGTGTGGTATCACAGGGAAAGTGGAGTTTCTGAAGGGTTGGTCTGGTGGTGAACCTCATCTTTACTCTGAAAACATTTCCATTGGGCCAGAAGGGAAACTCTCTGTTGGGTTCCGAGATTGTACCTGTCCAGTCATAGCAGAAGGAAATGGTCCAGTGGCTACTCTGCCTCCCACCTCCTGGACATGCATGCATCTAGGAAAGTGGTTGCAGGCAGGGCCATTTGCCACTGACTTCCCAGTTTCCAAAACTCGTCAACATTGCCCCAGTGCCCCAGGTTTAAATTTCAGTAATGTCACTGTACTAATGATGAACCTCTATCAGTGATTACCTTGACAATTTTGAAATATTTCTATGAACTGTAATTTAGAAAGCATCAAGGATTTATGCTCACAAAATCTTGAGGAATTTAAGGACCATCAGCCCACTTTCACCTTCCTCGTGGCCTCACTTGTACAGTTGAGTGGACCTGTCAATATCAAAACTAGCAGCAGGGAAAGAAAGTTAACACAACATCACAGTGTCCCCACAGATACTGACTCAAATGCATGGAGTCAATGGGTGTCCCAGACCAGGGCCCCAGTTTGAGTAAGCCAATCACTCATCCCATAAGTCCACAGCCAAGATTTTAGAGACCAGTGGAACTGGTATGCTAAGAGAAAAACACAAACACTTTTGCAAGATAAAAGCAGTACTGAGGCAGCCCCTATTAAAAACCACAGAAAGTGAAAGACACTGATTACAATAAAACGTGACAGGAGGATGTGCTCAGTCACTTACACATAATGCATATTTATATTGCCATCAAATGGACATATTTACTATAAACACTTGAAAAGCCATTGTAAAGTCATTCATTTAAATGCCAGAAAAACAGTAAAAGATGCTAATTTGACCTTAGTGGAATAGACCGAGTGTCACTGACACTACTCACAATGGCATGAAACAGAATTTACCAAGATGATTAATTAGAGTTTACTGGATAAGTGTGTCTCAAACGAGGAAAGAAGAAGAAGAAAAAAAAACAGGAAGGAAGAAATATGAAGTTTGTTCCATTCACAGTCAACCTTTTCACAGACACAATTTAAGTCCATATTTGTGTGTCTCTAGGTTAATCTCTTATCATATGCCTGGAGCAAGAAACTGGTCTATGGATACCTGAGATTTCTATCTCTGTGGAAGTATAAAAAGAAATGTTACAACCATCTGAAAGATATTTTAAAGAACAGATCAATTAATTAAATAATATGATTAAAGCAAGTTTTGCTTTCTTGTTTAAATGTAAAGTGTTTCACTCTAATGATGCATAATATAAGCTTGGCAATTAAGAAATATTTTTATAAACTACTGAGTATAGAGCTTCAGGAATTCTGCTCACAAAATCTTGGGGAAATCAGGGATCATGCCGCCCATCCTTCTAAACAAACAGCAAAACCCTCTGACTGGGATTAGATTCTCAGTGGACAGCAGGACCCTTTGCTACAAAAACAATAAAAACAGCTGCATGTCACCTGTTACAAAAATGACCACAAGTGACTGTCGCCCTCACTTTCAGCTTCTGTGGTCCCTACTACTAAAATGTGACAATTGTGCCTCTCTGCCTTTGCCTTACAAATATGCACTTTTTGCTAAAAATGAACTAATCTGTCTGTCTCCTGCACATGAGGGGCCCTGCCACTCCTAATTCTCAATAATCAACAGCTCTGTGACATTGCTTCAAGCTGTACACAATGCACATAAATTCAGGGCACAAATCCCTCAGGATGACATTCGGCTCAATTTCATTGGACTCAGAAAGCTCCCGAACAAATTCTTGCCACATGATTAGAAAATCACTCAAGGCTGCAGGAAATATGGCAAACACAAAGAAGTGACAGTCAATTAGGAATGAGAAAGGAGAGTGGGGCCCTGTCATTAAAAAATCTTTAAAGCCACAGCTAAGAATAAAATGGCCCATATCATTCATGCAAGATATTCTTATAAGAGCTGGTATTAAAACAGCTATTTGTTAACCATACCATGACTCTACTAATGTCCAATAGAAACCAGACTCAATAATTTTTTAAAATGCAGATTCAAATATATATATAGTTTATACAACTCTTTGGTTTCTCCCCCGCTCCCCTCATTAAGCATGGAAGGAAAGTACATCAACAGATAAATTTTTCCCCTTTGAAGAGGAAGCATAGATGAAAGCAAAAACTCTTATTCTAATTATTTTTTTACACTTTTTTTTCATAAAATACTAATGAATGGCCTAGCAGTTCAGGTCACTGCAGCATTTATCATCCCTAAATGGGACGAATTCCACAGAAACAAAATGTCACTTTCTTTCTTCAGCTTACACACTCAGTAAGAAAGAGTCTTCAAAATAGAGCAATGTACAAAATATGGGAAGACAATATGCTCATGTATCTTAGTGTCACCAAAATAAACTTTAGGATTCCCCAAATGAACATGTGTCTTTAAAGGAAACAAGAGCATCAGCAGTATCACCACATTACCGACAAGGCAGACACTGTGAAACAAATGAGAAAGTCAACTCACTTGTTAGCTTGTTGTGGCTGAGGACCAGCTGTGTGATGTGGGATAAGGAGACTGTAAAAGAAAAATAAATCACACAATTAGTTAATGTACCCAAATTATAGTTACACTCCTACAATGTAAAGTGCTAAATTATTTTCACAGGTTGAAGTGTTACCTCTCACAAAAATAGACTCAAGAATTCAGATAACACTGTCGGTAAATGTTAAACCAAATTAAGAAAAGTCATGCAATTAGCAGTGCAATCAGCACAGCAAGTTGGAGCTAATGAGATTAATGAGCAGGATCAGACATTCTAAGGGCCAGTCAGCTTTGCTTGCAGAGCTGGTTTTTGCTGGCCCAGCCTCAGTGATCCATCTCAGTAACATGCCAGTCAGAGAACCGGCCAAGAGTGTGGAAGGCACAAAGCCCTCATCAAAACTAACAAACCATCACACCAAGACAAAAAGATCACACCACAGACTCATCCAATCCAAACTGTCAATGGTGTTGCTGTTGGAAATCATGATTTACTTACTTATCCTTGTATGGCTTTGATCTATCTTAGTCAACGAGTTATAATCTAAAATTACTATGGCCCTGGCCAGTTTGACGCAGTGGATAGAGCGTCAGCCTGTGGACTGAGGGGTCCCGGGTTCGATTCTGGTCAAGGGCATGTAACTTGGTTGCGGGCATATCCCCAGTAGGGGGTGTGCAGGAGGCAGCTGATTGATGTTTCTCTCTCATCAACGTTTCTCTCTATCCCTCTCCCTTCCTCTCTGTAAAAAAATCAATAAAATATATTTTTAAAAAATAAAAATAAAATTACTATGTATGTTGATGTTCGAACTGTCCCAGTTGGACAGTGTGTGCCCATCTAACCTGGTTGCTAAGCTCCTTTGGCAAGTCCCATTACTCTGAGCATGTCCTTGCTTTCTGCACAAGGTATTCAAGCTCTTCTGATACTTTTCTGCCACAGCCCTGAAATCAGCCATTTCTAAAATGAGCTCTGGTTCCTTTTTGTGGAAAATGTATGTATAAGCCAAAATCTGGGCACTAGATGTGCTCATTGCCATCTAGGGCAGTGGTTCTCAACCTTCTGGCCCTTTAAGTACAGTTCACCATAAAATTATTTTCGTTGCTACTTCATAACTGTAATGTTGCTACTGTTATGAATCATAATGTAAATATCTGATATGCAGGATGGTCTTAGGTGACCCCTGTGAAAGGGTCGTCCGACGCCAAAGGGGTCGCGACCCACAGGTTGAGAACCGCTGATCTAGGGGCTCAATATTCTCAGCCCTTCTCAGTGGAGAGAGCTAAAGAACATATGAACACACACACACACACACACACACACACACACACACCTGTGTTCACTTCACTATTTATATTATTGAATTCATACCAAATCTGATTTCAATACGCAGTTCATTCAAGTTTTCTTCTTTCCCATGTTTGTAATCCCCTTCTCTAATAGTGAGACCTCTGACTTCCATTACCTTTAACCTACTTACTTACTTCATGATACCTCTATACACAACTGCATAGAGTTATCTTATAGCTTATGCTTATCTGCAGGGAAACCCGGGAGTCTGGTAGATTCTTGGTCACAAGCAGGACAAGTAGGTTGGCTAGAGATGTTTGATGTTTCATTTAAAGTTGAAACTGCCCCAGAAGTCCCCAGAGCCAGCTTATACAAGTCGAGGGACATGCAGATTGATGGCTTACACCTGGCTACAGGTACATGACCAGTCGGGCATAAAAGACACTGCTGGACATTTTTGGCTGGGCTTCCCTGAAACCCTGGTTCTTCCACATGTCTTGATGGTTCATATCTGGAGACCAAATATGTTCTGAGCAGCTAAAAAAAACCATCCTAGGGAATCACCAGTGAGCCTCCCGGACCCCAGAGGCTCACCATGTTTTCTTACTCCTGCTAAACCATGTATGTTGTGGATTCTTCTGAGTACTTTCAACCATCCAATGTAATAATGCAGCAACAGATCTCCCCCCACCTCCTCCTTCCACCATCACACTCTGTCAGACTCACCCTCCTCATCTGCCCTCACCCTTCTCGCCCTGCCTGGCTTCAAACCTCCCAAGCCAGGTTTGCCACCCCGCACAGATGCCCCCCCTCATCCCACTCAGGTTTCCACACATGGTGTAGGCCATCATGCCCCCAAATCTGAACACCTCTCTTTTTCTGTCCCACTTACTGGCTTTCAGACTGAATCAACTACAGAAGGGGGAAGAAAAAGGCAAAGAGGAAGGAGAAGAGCATGTTTGTGATCTGTAAGAGTCACATAACATCTAAGATTTTAGACACTGCAGAACATCTCATACATTTTTTGCTTATAAAAGTTAAGATTTTCTTGCCCACCAAACAAAGCATTCCTTTATCTCTATGTTATATAGTCTGATAAAAAAAAAAGAATCAAAGAGCTGCCCTCCTACCAAACAAGATTAAATGGATTCACAGATAGATCAGTTGAGACTATGATCAACCTCATGTGAGGACAAACTACAAATAACAAAGGTTACACATAACAGCAGTTTCTCTCTTTTTTATACACAGGCAATCCAGAGGTTCCTGGTATCTTATTGATCAACCATCCCCAATGCATGAATCATATCTCATGGTCTACAATGGCTACATGAGTTTAGCCATCATGTCTGCATTCCCTTCAGAAAGACAGAAAGGGAAAAAAAAATGCCTTCCTCCTTTAGAAAACTTCCAAGAAGTTACACATGGCACTTCTACTTATAAACAATTAATCAAAATTTTGTAATGCAGTCAGGCCTAGCTGCAAGGGAGGCAGGGAAATGCAGTCTGTATTCTAGGTGACCATGTGCCAGCTAAAATTAGGGGTTTTATTATCAAGAAAGATGGAGCAAACTGAAACTAGCAGACAACTAACAACCTCTGCCACTAGCAAACTACTCCAATTAAGTGTCATAGAAATCAACTGTGATTATAAAGAAAACTAATAATCCTATCTCCTCCTGCCTTAATTTTTCCTAAAATATCACAACTAATTAAAAACAAAGAAATTTTGCTCTCCTCCCAACTAACATTTATGATGAAAGATTTAAGTAGTGAAAGCTGGTTCTCTTTAATTATTTCAGTGTGTCATTTCAACAAGCATTTAGCAAGAATAAAGTGGTAAAATGTGTAAGTTTCTTTTTTTTAAATAGAGAACAGAAATCCAGTTGTTGCTTCAGCTGATCACATTACTAGAATGTACTTTTTTTTTCTTTTCTTACTATTGTTACAGGGCTACATGCTAAAGTAGGTAAGAAGGAGAAAAATTAGAGCAGAAAAGAAAAAGTTAATGAAAGACCTTAGAGGAAATATTTCGGACAACAAAGGACTCTGGGCTGGGCCTATGGGGAGAGCAGTAAGATTGGACAGAATCAATCACAAAGCCTGGTACAGGCAAAGACCGAGTAGAGACAGGAATATTCATAAAAGCCACGGCTCCCTCCCACTTGGCAATGTCGAGTTCATTGTGAGTCTCCTATGGAAACTGCACTGTTAAAAAAGAAGGGAGGAGCATTTTCTCAGTCCTTCGAGATTTTGCTTCCTGGCAATTGTCATCACTTCGGCTCCAATAAACTCATAAAAATTCTTTAAAAAGGGGAAGGAGGGGAGAAAAGGTCTAGCAAGATAGAATGGCTTATTTAAAAGTACAAAAGCCACTCTAGTCAAACAAGTTGGGGAAACGGGAGCAGGCTGTACCCTGACCTGGATCACACACTGGGAGACCTTCCACTGTATGAATAACACACTTTAATCGTCCTGCTAAGCCATTAGCTGTCAAGAATGGGCACTGCCAGAACAGTGAGGACTGTTATTGAAATTCCTACAACAATATTAAACTATGCTTTGCCCAGCCATTTTCAAAGACGAGTATATTTCAAAAGTCAACCAAATAACTAAGAAGTATGGTTGAAAGTAGAATATTTTCAAAAGTCAACTAAATAAGAATTGTGTTGACATACACAGTTAAGTGTTAGCATGCCTTGACTGTCATTCCATCTCTAGCCTTTAGAAATGGGATTTGAGTGAACACTATTTCAGACCAAAATGAATAGTGGGAAACAAAACCATTAGGAGGGAGGTGTTTGTGAGGGAAAGTGTGGTGGGGTGAGGTTGCTGGCACTGTATACATGATTTATGATCATTTGTTGTCTAGCCAAAAGGGGAATCAGCAGGAAAATGCTCAAGGAGGAATTGGCTGCTTCAGAAATTTCACAAGAGAGACAGTCAAGGACTCGCTGACTGGGTATTTACTGAGCACACTGAGCGTCGAGGTGTCGCTATCTTGGAGATCCTTGTAGAAGTAATGTTGACCATACCTCCTCGTTAGCCTGGGACAGTCTGAGATTATGTCTGCTGTTCCTCTCAGAACTGTACTGGTTTGGATGACAAATTACTTAGTCACTCAATTTAGTGAACAAGCCCAAAAATCTTAAAATGCAAGGTTAAACCCTACAATGTGAGGTATAAAAGGATTACTGAGGAAAGAAATATATCTGCAGGGATGATGGCAGTTGAGAAGGAAATGTTACTATTGTGGGGTGAATGACACATCCAAAAGGCTATAAGGCAGAGGTGCACCAGGCCCTGAAGCGGAACGTGGAAGACATATGGCAACTGGAGGTTATGGAAGCAATCCCAGCTTCCATATCTGAGATGGAAAACAGGGAAGGTACAGGACAGGAGGGAGCAGCCAATATCTTAATGAAATAAACTCAGAAAAATCAAAGGACTAACTAAACACTGCTAGAAAAAGAATTGCCTTTTCTAGATAACACAATGGAAGCAGATATTATGTAAAATAGGTTCAGTTTTTTTCCTTCTTCTGCAGCACAAAGTAGGCAGCATGAGATGAGAAAAATAAGCATGATAAAATCCACAGCCCCTTAAGATGAAATTATCGACTTACTTTCAAAATAACCCAACATATCACAAAGATGTGGCACACTGGAACTTGTCTCTACTTTCATTTTGGTAAATTAGAAAGCAAATTATCCCTTTGGTAGCACTTTAGAGAAGGTAGAAAGTTCTGGCTTTACAGCATGACATTTACAGCCAGAGAAAACACGGCCAGGATGACACTAGGGGGATGAGGCTTGAAAACGCACAAAGTGGTATGAGGCCTGAAAATTTCTGCAACCTTGTCACAGGTCGGAATCAGCCATCTTTGGGTTACAAGCGAAAGGTTCTATAACATTGGTCACAAAAACTGGACTACACTCTGAATTGAAGCCATCAGAAAAACACTGCTTTCATCAGAAGGCCAATGGTCACCCCTTCTTGACAGCTCCTGTGGTATCAAATATTGCCATGTTGGGAGAACCACCGTACCTCCTGGGATATTCAAAGAGGGCCACCTTGTTTGACAACTCCAGGGGGCACCATTCCAATTCTGTACTACACCCGGCTGGCGTTGCTCAGTGGGTGAGCATTGACCTAAGAATCGGGAGGTCACAGTTTGGTTCCCGGTCAGGGCACATCCCTGGGTTGCAGGCTCCATCCCCAGTGTGGGGCTTGCAGGAGGCAGCCAATCAATGATTCTCTCTCATCACTGATGTTTCTCTCTCTCTCTCTCCCTCTCTGAAATTAAAAGAAAAATAAATTCTGTGCTACCCCTCGAATTACACTGCATATAGTATCCTATGTTAATTTGTTTCCTCCCAAGTTGCAGACCAAAAAGAATTAATTTGAACTTTATTCTTTATGATGAAGAATGGTCCAAGTGGCTTTTCCATTTTGGCTCCCCAGTAGGCTAGACATAGCAACAGCCCTACACAATGCTGACTCAGAGACTCCACAGGGATGTGGGAGCAGCCAGATGTCAGCACCAGGAAGCAGTGCTGACCAATTTGGGTTCTATGTCTCCACGATGCATGATAAAAATGCCTGCCGTGACACATGGCTGATGTTATTTCACCCATGGTAGTAAGATACCGATTCAGATCTTCTTAAATATGCACCTTCTGACAATATATTAAAGTGAAGACAGACAATAAAATGTTTGGTACCAAGATATAATACAAATATCATATTCATCAACACACTCAGAATCAGAAAAACATTTTTTTTTAAATTTCATTCAAATTTAAAACTTCAAAAATAATCACCACGGTATGAAAACCTTCCTTTACTTCATAATTAATTACTTTGGAGAGTTGGAAATTCTTTAGTAGCAAGTTTTTAAAACTGATTACTTAACTGAATTCTACTTACAGATGAAGGGTCCATCAACCATAATTAATTGCTCTTTCACTCAACAGAAAGCAATTTATCATATTGGTCATTGAAAAAAAGCGATACTTCTTTCGATACATAAATAAGAGCAGAGATTCACATGTGAGAACATCTCGTGAGCTGGTCATTGAAGGTGTGAGGGGCTTTGCATCAATTGGGACATTAAGTACTATCTGTGGTTTCAGGCATCCACTAGGGTTCTTGGACTGTATCCCTTGCAGGTAAGAGGGGACTACTGCCTATGACAGGCAAAGGTTTAATATTCTTAATATATAATGATTTTTCCCATTGGTAAAATGCAAAAAAAAAAAAAATGCTGCTCTTTAAATACAGAATGATGTCAGTAGTATCTGGTACAGAGTAAGTTCTCAAAACATGGTGGTTATGTTTATTAGTAATTAGGAAATTCTGCATTGGTTCAGCTGATGCATAGGTTGCTGTGATCGTGTTGTTGGAGCTCTGCCGGGCAGAAGGCTGGGGGTGAGGAGTCTAATGGTCTCTGGAGTGAGGCGTGGCTTTGTGGGGGCCATCGGGGACACATCAGTGTGTGTGAGAGAAGGCAGGGGAAGAGGCTGGAGCCGGACTGTGGGGACAGACATCATGCCAGGAGAAGATCTAGGGACCCTGTAGCTGGTCAGAAAAAAATATACACCAGGTCTGAGCTGGGAACAGCTGAGTGTCCATCCAGGAAACTAGTTATCTGAGGCTGGGGAAGGAAGCAGCTAGAGGTCAGGATAAGGCATGCCATAGGATGAGAAGCTGAAAGCCAAGGGTAAAAATAATGAACCGCCCATGAGACCAAACCATGGGTGCAGGTGAGACAGGTGGCACAGGGGTTCTCAAGCATCGAGTGGCTGCTGAAGGACTCCCAGCTCTTTAAGCTCCAAGGACACCTTCTGTGTAGGCAGCAGGTCTATGAGTGCACGCTTCCTGCTTCTGAAGGAGGTGTGCCTTTCCAGGCAATCCGGACTCTGGGGTTGAGGTAAGAGGTATGGAGGGAGGCAGAGCTGGAGGCTGCTCAAGGAGAGAAATGAGTCGTCGGAGAGAAACATCTCCCACCAGGCCCCGGGAAGAAAAAAGTGCCTGTGCCCCACCAGCTCCTTACTCATCTCCAGAGATACACAGAAGTTGAGAATGCACCATATTGTCTGAAAAGGAAAGCATGTGCACTTGATACTGCCCATGTCCTCGTTTGGGGAGAAAAATGGACTGATGGACTAAGATTCCTTTTTATCTTTTGGATAAAAATGCCATACAGTTTGGCCATTTGTGGATATTTGTTTGCTCTATTTGTTTGGCCAGTAAAAAACAGGGTCAGAATTAATGAGTTTCTTGTTTGGAAATAGCATTTAAAGAGTTCTCTGCTCATGAGCTCTGAAACCATGGGCAAGTTACTCAACCTCTCTGTACCTCATTGTTCTCATTTGAAATTCCACAAGAGGAGGTTAACAATAGGACTATTATAAAGGGTTGTTATGAAGAATATGTGAGGTAACAAAGTGCTTACAACTGTGCCAGCCACGTTTTAAGAATCTGGTAAACATTAGTTATTAATGGCATTACCGTATTTTACTTTAACATTTTTTATTCTAGTGAGTGGCTATAAAGTGCTCAACATAGTATACTGATGTAGCAGGCATCACAAAAATATTAGTTGTTTCTTATCTCTTTTGTAAAATTTTTTTCACAGAATCAAATAATTGAATTCAGACTTTCATCTTCAAAATGAGGAAGGTGTGCTCTAGAGAAATGCAGGGATTTTTATCAGGGTCTCATGGGATTACAATCTGGGTCTCAGGCTGCTTGAGTTACTTGATGTAACTGTCATATTTCATTCAAATAGAAAGGAATTTTCCCATTCAGGTTAATCCTCGTTTTGGTAAAACAGGAATTTCCATCATCTTGAACACTCCATCCTGGTGTGGACAGTATTTTCCCATATTGGAAAGAAGCTGAAGATCTGGAATCTGGGAACCTGGGCTGCACTTCAGTTCTGATTCTGGTGCCTGTGGAACCTGAGAAAACTCACTTTACCCTTCTGTAAAATCACTTTACCTGTAAATGAGGAGCTTAACTTTTTGATTTCTGGGGTTCTAGAACTAGTTTCTAAAAATACACCTAGCCCTAACAGGTTTGGCTCACTGGATAGAGCGTTGGCCTGCGGACTGAAAGGTCCCAGGTTCGATTCCGGTCAAGGGCATGTACCTTGGTTGCGGGCACATCCCCAGTAGAAGGTGTGCAGGAGGCAGCTGATCGATGTTTCTAACTCTCTATCCCTCTCCCTTCCTCTCTGTAAAAAATCAATAAAATATATATTTAAAAATACACATATTTTATGTTACACAGATAACATAGTTCAAGCAAGAAAAATTAGTCAATACAGACAACCCATAGAAGGAGGGGGAAGTAGAGAGGAAGGCAGATATAGAATAAAACTGACTCTGGACCTTAAAGATTTTACTAACCTTGAAAAAACTTAACAAGTATTTCCCCTTTAAATTTAGATTTTATATATATATAAAATTTATTTCAGAAAGGAAGGGAGAGTGGGAGAGAGATAGAAACATCAATGATGAGAGAGAATCATTGATCAATTGGCGGCCTCCTACACAGCCCCTATGGGGGATCAAGCCCACAACCCGGACATGTGCCCTGCCCAGGAATCAAACTGTCACCTCCTGGTTCATAGGTCACTGCTCAACCACTGAGCCATGCCAGCCAGACTCAAGCATTTCCCTTTTAATGGGAGTTTCAGATCAGCTTACACCTTTATGCATTATATTCAATAATGTGTCATGGTGTTTGATTGCCTCCCTTACTACAGTTGTTCCCCCTTATCCATAGGGAATGCATTCCAAGACCCCCAATGGCAGCCTGAAACCACAGATAGTTCAGAACCTTATATATACTGTGATATTTCCTATATATACTTACCTATGATAAAGTTTAATTTATAAATTAGGCACAGTAAGAGATTAACAACAATAAAATAGACTAACTGTAACAATATACTGTAATAAAAGTTACATGAATGTGTGTGTAAGTGTCTCTTTCCATCTCAAAATATTTTATTGACTATACTCACCTTTTCACTTAAAGGAAGCACTTTCGGGCTTCTCTCTGGCATATCCAAACTGCCAGCATCACTACTCTCATGCTTTGGGGCCATTATTAAGTAAATAACAAGCACTGCAGAACTGCAATAGCAGATATGCTACTACTCAGTGACTAAAAGGCAGCGAGCGTCTACAACATGGAGACGAGGGGCAAAGCGATGATTCAGGTCCAGGGGGATGGAGTGAGACAGCAGATTTCACAAGACTCAGAACAGCACACAATTTAAAACTTACGTTTATTTCTGGAATTTTTCATTTAATATTTTTGGACCAAGGATGACACAGGTAACCAAAACCACAACAAACAAAACCACAAATAAAAGGGGACTGTTCTGAGTTTCAAATATTTCCATTTTGGTGATTCTTCTCTTCCATTTTAACAAGTATATAAGACCGTACTCCACGACCCAACAATTCCACTCCTAGGTCTACAAACAACAGCAACGAAAAAAAAGACATGCATCTGTCCTGGCTGGGTGCACTGGATGGTCACGGGTTCAATTCCCAGTCAGGGCACATACCCAGATTGCAGGTTCCATTCCCAGTCGGGGCACATACCAAAGGCAACCAATCGATTTCTCTCTCTCACATCAATGCTTCTCTGTTTCTCTCTGTCTCTCTTTCTCAACTCAGTCAGCATATCCTCAGGTGAGGATTAAAATATAAATAGATAGCAGCACTGTCCGTATCAGCCCTAGCCTAGAAATGACCCACATGTCCATCAACAGCAGATGGATGATACTGGTAAACTGATGGAGTCACTCACTGGATCTATAACCAACTTCACAATGTGAGTAAATCTCATGAACATGATGCTGAGCAAGAGAATCAGACACTTGAGAGTGCACACTATATAATCCTTTTTTTTTTAATGGTGCGCAGACAAAACTGATCTATGCTTTCAGAATCGGGAGAATCACTGAGGGGACAGCAGCTGGGAGGTGCAGGTGCTCCTGGGTGCTGATCCTGTTCTGCTTCTTGGTCTGAAAATGTGTTAAGCTGTACATTGTGCATGCACTCATCCATATGAACACCTCAATACATTTTTTTGAACTGGATTTTTTTTTTAAATATATTTTATTGATTATTTTTTTACAGAGAGGAAGGGAGAGAGATAGAGAGTTAGAAACATCGATGAGAGAGAAACATCGACCAGTTGCCTCCTGCACATCTACCACTGGGGAAGTGCCCACAACCCATGTACATGCCCTTGACCGGAATCGAACCTGGGACCCTTCAGTCCGTAGGCTGACGCTCTATCCACTGAGCCAAACCGGTTTCGGCTGAACTGGATTTTTTAAAACTATGTGTAAGTGTTTTGGGAAAAAAGAAGATTCCTGTGTCCTCAGCCAGTCGGCATGAGCAGGAGCAAGTCCACTTCTGTGGACATCCAGAAACACATTCCTAAATCAATACTGAATCACTTCCCCATACAGGCAGGTGCCATGTCTTCTACAATGGGACCGGTGTGCCCATAGACACACAGTGTACACTTACTGAATTAGCCTTCTTATCTTTATACTAGAGGCCCGCTGCATGAAATTTGTGCCCGGGGGCGGGGGGGTGTCTCCTCAGCCCAGCCTGCACCCTCTCCAATCCGGGACCACTTGGGGGATGTCCGACTGCCTGATCTCCTCCAAGTGCACCCCCTGCCGGCCTGGTTGCCCCTGGGATCGGGCCTAAACCGGCAGTCAGACATTCCTCTCACAGTCCTGGACCACTGGCTCCTAATCGCTCACCTGCCTGCCTGCCTGGTTGCCCCTAACTGCCCCCCCTCCTCCGCCAGCCTGATTGCCCCTCATTGCCTCTGTGTGCCAGCCAGGTCACCCCCACTGCCCCCTCCCTGCTGGCCCGGTCGCCCCTAACTGCCCCCCTCTGCCTGCCTGGTCACCCCCAACTGCCCCCCTGCTGGCCTGGTTGCACCCAAGTGCCCCCCCGCCCCAATGACCTGGTTGCCCCCAAATGTCCCCCGCCCCGCCAACCTGGTTTCCCCTCACAGGACCTCACCGACCTGATCACCCCACGCAGCCTGCTGTTCAGTCGTCTGGTCACACCCCTCACTAACCCTCCTGCCAACCTGGTTGTAGGCAACCATCTTGTAAGGGTGTGAGGGTTAATTTGCATATTACCTCTTTATTTTATAGGATGTGATGTGCCTGTCAAAAATGTTAGCGACATAAATAAGGTGAGATAGCATAAGCTAAGAACACAATTTCTGAAGTCTGTCTGCCTGGGTTCCAAGCCAATGCTCCTCTAGTTATTAGCTGTGTGACTCAGAGCTAGTCACTTAAGTTCTAGAAATCCCTTTCCTCAGGTATAACCTGAAAGATGATGAGGAAAGGATGATAATATTCATAATGAAACTGTGAGGTTCAAAAGAAATAAGCCATAAGGAGAGCTTAGTACAATGACTCGCAAATGGCATGTATGTACGTTTGTGTATGTGTATTAATACACTCCATTATACATGGCATTTTAATTATATTATCTGTATTTTATGCTTCTACTAAAGAAGGCACAACTTGTAGAATACAAACATATAATAGGT
Source organism: Myotis yumanensis (assembly GCF_028538775.1). Taxonomy (NCBI): domain Eukaryota; kingdom Metazoa; phylum Chordata; class Mammalia; order Chiroptera; family Vespertilionidae; genus Myotis; species Myotis yumanensis. The sequence continues at coordinate 140,214,990 of NW_027223752.1, forward strand.
TAAATAAGTAACTTTCATACAACCTGAAGACTTAAAAAACCATCTTACATATGAACATTTGCAAAACAGTCTTTTATATACTGAGGTTGCAAACCAGGTTACCAATCTCTGGTCTGCACTATGCCTTAAAAAAAAAACCACAAGAGGCCAAGACCTCTTACAGTTAACTATGTGGTCTCATGTGTGTCTTTCATGTGGCCCAGTTTGGACTTAAAATTGAGACCTATTCTGAGCCTAGAAGAATAATTAACTGATGTGCAGAAAAATATATTAAATGAAAGCTTCTTTACGAAACAGAGGTAAATGATAACTAACAGTACCATCTGATGTAATTCAGGTTTATTCTGTTTTGATATACTAGAGGCCTGGAGCACAAAAATTTGTGCACTCAGGTGGGGGGGGGGGGGGGGGGGTCCCTCAGCCCAGCCTATGACCTCTTACAGTCTGGGACCCCTCGAAGGATGTCCACCTGCTGGTTTAGGCCTGCTCCCTGGGGGATCGGGCCCAAGCTGGCAGTCAGACATCCCTCTGGCAACCCAGGAGCCCTCGGGGGATGTCCACTTGCCAGCGGGGAGCAGGCCTAAGCTGCAGTTGGACATCCTTAGTGCTGCTGAGGAGGCAGGAGAGGCTCCCACCACCACCGCTGTACTGGCAGCCGTCAGCATGGCTTGTGGCTGAGCAGAGCTCCCCCTGTGAGAGTGTACTGACCACCAGGGGGCAACTCCTGCATTGAGCATCTGCCCCCTGGTGGTCAGTGTGTGTCATAGTGACCAGTCATTCCCAGTCTTTCTGCTGTTAGGGTCAGTTTGCATATTACCCTTTTATTATATAGGATAGAGGCCTGGTGCATGGGTGGGGGCCAGCTGGTTTGCCCTGAATGGTATCCCGGATCAGGGTGGGGGTCCCCACTGGGGTGCCTGGCCAGCCTGGGTGAGGAGCTGATGGCTGTTTGCAGGCTGGTCACACCCCCTTCAGGGTGGGGGTCCCCACTGGGGTGCCTGGCCAGCCTGGGTGAGGGGCTGATGGCTGTTTGCAGGCTGATCAAGGCCCCCCTCCCCCAGTGGGGATCCTCACGCCAAGGAGGTTTGGCCAGCCTGGGTGAGGGGCTGAGGGTCATTTTCAGGCTGGCCAAGCCCCCCGGGTGACGGAAGCTTCCAGCCTCTCCTTTTTTTATTATTCTGGGATTTATTTACCTTCTATAATTGAAACTTTGTAGCCTTGAGAGGAGCTCAGAGTCAGCCAGGGAGGGTGGCCAGGGCGGGCGGGAGGGAAGCTTGGCTTCCTCCATCGCCAGGGGCAACCCACTCCTGCTCACTCCAGCTCTGTAGCCACGGCCGGCTGAAAGCAGGTATCTGGGGTTTATTTACCTTCTATAATTGAAACTTTGTTGCTTTGAGTGGAGTTCAGAGCCGCCATGGCAGGCGGGAAGCTTGGCTTCCTCCATCATTGGAGCAACCAAGCTCCTGCTTGCTCCAGCTCCGTGGCTGCCGGCCCCCATCTTGGTTGGGTTAATTTGCATATAGCCGCTTTGACTGGCTGGTGGGCATGGCTTAAGGCGTAGCGAAGGTACGGTCAACTTGCATGTTTGTCTTTTATTAGTGTAGACTAGAGGCCTGATGCACGAATTCGCACATGGGTGGGGTCCAGCCGGCCCACCCCAATGGGGGCCCATCAGGCTGGGCAGGTTAGGGGGAGGGGCCACGGGCGATTGGCCAGCAGGCCCCACCCCCGATCGAGGTGTTGGGGGCCAATTGGGGGCCAGGCTGGCTGGGGATGGGGGGCCAATTGGGGCCTGGATCAGGCTGGTTGGCTACTGCAGTGCGTGTCATCGCCACCAGTCATTCTGGTCATTTTGCCTTTCCAGTCGCTGGAGATATATACATATATATATATATATATATACCAATATTTCCCAAACACAATCTTTTCTAGCACCAGACTTCACAGAGTGTTCTGAACTAATGTTCTACGTTTGAAGACAGAAAAAATGAATATACAGTGCAAAGACATCTCACATTTGATCGATAAATTCAGTTAAGATTAATCGTTTTTTGGAAAACCATAAGGAAAAAGAAAGGTTCACAGTTAATACTGACCAGATAGAGAATAAGTTGCTTCTAGTGTTTTCCTCCACAGTTAAAGCTCTGCAACAATATGGTAAGACAGACTTATAGAGAGCGAGCTGACAGTTCTGGGAGCGAAGCTGGGTGAATAGAGGGATTGAGCCAAAAAAAAAAAAAAAAGAGAGAGAGAGAGAAAGAACTCATGGACATGGAAAACATTGGGGTGATTCCAGGGGGTAGACAAAGATGGAGGAGGGTATAAGGGGGAATAAATGGGAATGAAAAAAGTAAAATAAAGAAAAAAATATGATAAACCTAAGTTTCCAGGCTGCAGGCTACCCAAATGATCCTTGTTTTTTTCCAGAGTTTTCAAGAATTCTGAAAGTGAATGCTTTGTAGTAAGGCCTGCTGTCCCAGGCACCCCAGAAATCCCATTCCTTAACATCTGACCCAGATCTCTGTTACACTTCAGGGGTGGGAAACAACACAGCACGGTTATGATAGAACAAAGGTGTTAGATACACTTAAGTGTGAACTCTGATTCTGCCACTAACTGTGTGATGCTGGGACTTACAGCCTCTAGATCACCTTCTGCTTGCTCATCTGTAAACGCTGCAGCAAGGAGTGATGTTATAAGAGAGAAGCATTCGCCCCAGTGTAAGCACTCAAGCATGAACCATTCAGAACCTCTAATGTAGATGTGATGGGATGAACTGTGGCTCCTAAGATTCCTGTGTTGAAGCCCTAACCCCCAGTATCTCAGAATGTCACTGTATTTGAAGACAGGACCTTTAAACAAGTTAAAATGCAGCCATTAGGTCAGCCGTAATCCAAACTGTATCCATATGAGACAAGGAAAGTGGACACACAGAGAGACACCAGGGACAGGCATGCTCAGAGGGAACACCATGTGAGGACACAGCGAGAAGGTGGCCATCGCAAGCCAAGGAGAGATGCCTCAAGAGAAACCTGCCCTGCCTACACCTTGATTTTGGACTTCCAGCCTTTCAAACTGTGAGAAAATGTCTGTTGTTTAAGTGCCCCCCCTGCCCCCGCCCCCAATCCCATCTGTGGTATTGTGCATGGCAGCCCCAGCACTGTTAAACATCACACACTGATGAAATATGCCCCAAGGAGCAACGGCAAATTACATTCGCCCTATCTTTCACTGGGAAACTCATTGATCAGTGCCTTTCTATTCGGAAGCCCCCATGCCTCCGCCTCTAGCAGAGGCTTCAGGCCACACTGAAGTTATGAAATGCCCCAATCATAAAGATGCTTTGGATCAGACAGACCATAGCAAGGGGAGGTTTCTTTGGCTATAAGCTTCTAGGATGAAGTACCATAAAAGAGGGTATCCCTTTACCTGAAGAAAGAGGCATGACGGGGCAAGAGGAAGCAACTGCCCAAGCAGGAGTGAATGATGGTGAGTGTGAGCTGAGGAAGCCTGAGGAACCCGCAGAGGCTCAACGCTGACTCATGCTGGTCTGGCACTTCACTTACATGGACTGTTCCTAGGCCACATTTTTATGCTTTTGCCTTAAAAAATAAAATAAAAAATCAACCTGTACAAACTTGCTATTCAATGAAGCAAGAGACCTTTATGCGATGTAAAGAAATCAATTCTAGTTTTTGCTTTGTAATAATGTATCTCAGATATCTAGATCGAATTATTTAAACCAGGTTCTTGTAAAATTTATGAAAGAGGATCTAGGATCTGGTTTGCAATTATTATCCCTATCAACTCTAGCACTTTTTATCACAATTAAAAGCTGGCTATTATGGCAAAGCAATGAGTGTTACGGTTTCTTATAAAAATCTAACTACTTCTAATCCATTAACTAACTTACAGTTTTCTTAACTTAGCAAATATTAATTAATCACTGGGTAATTTAAAGATTCAGCAGGGAAGAAGCTCCCAAAGACTCAGCTTACATCGTGCCCATCACAAAAATAAATAAATACATTCAATAAATAGCTATAGGATGACATACAGTATCTTAGTTATTAGCTGAAAAACTGCCAACAGTTTTAATGCCTGTCATTCTCAACAGACAGGAACACACTACAACTAAAATTCTGTTAAAGACCCAGCTGTCCAACCACCTCCCTCACTGTCCCTGGCTCCTGACCCCATCACACTGACATACCCATTTAAAGTCTCCCAGGAAACCTCAGTCAGATGAGGAAGGAGGCACTGGGTGCCCAGACATTATGAACCAGTGAGACAAGAGAAGTACCATGACTGAGAATTCAAAACACTAAAGAGACACTGTTTTGCATATTTTATATAATCATAGATAAAAGCTTAAGATATTAATAATAGTGAATATTAGGACTAATATGTGCCATGAGATAGACTGAATGTTTGGGTTTCTGTCTGAAAGTGATATACTGAAACCTGACCCCTATTTTGTGATGCTATTAGGAGAGGGGAACCTTTGGGAGGTGATGAGGTCAAGAGGGCCGAGCATTCATGAATTAGGTATTAGTGCCCTTTATAAAGAGACTCCAAAGAGATCCCTTGTCCTTTTTACCATGTGAGGACACAGTGAGATGGCCATCTATGTAACAGGAAGTGGGTCCACACCAGACAGGGAATCTGCCCATTCCCTGATCTTCTAGACTTACAGTCTCCAGAACCATGAGAAATTCTGTCACTTATAAGCCACCCAGCCTCTGGTACTGTTATAGCAGCCCGAATGAACGGACCAAGACATACATGCTAGATGGTATTCAAAGCATTTCACAGATAATGACTCAGTAATTCTATGAAGTAGCTACTATTACTATTTCCATTTTACAAATGCAAAATCTGAGGCACAGAGAGGTTAAGTGACTTGCCCAAGGTTAGGCTGCTAGTAACATAAAGCTGCTCACAAAAAAGAAGCCATGGCTAACTGGAACCGAAATGCCCGATGATTGAAAAATTGTAAAAGGTCATTCATTATTATTTCAGTTACATCAAAGGGGGTCACAATTTCTTCTTCATTTTATTTCCTACCTGGATGAAACATTTTGTTTCTACTCTGTCCTGAAGTAAAAAATTGAACACTGAACAGTTCTATGTTGTTCCTAATGGTTGTAAACTGTTCCCTCTGGACAGTCGGGGAGGAGTCAGTGGCAGGGACACAGAGGCAACATTCCCTCAGCTGTGCTATGCTGTCCACCCTAGCTCAACTGAACTCTTAATTAATGCAATAGCATCCTTCTTCAATCAACTTTCCCCAAGCACAATGCCAAGTACAGAGATAACAGAAGCAAGCCCACTAGGCCCAAAAGAGCCACTTAACCCAGGCTGGATGGGATGGTGGGGAAACATCTCAATGGAGTTATGTAGATAGATAAATCATTCTTTCTTTTATAAGCATTAAGTGACATGGGAGGGATTCGTTAGCTGGGGAGAGAAAAGGGCTGCCCAAGCCAAGATATTGCAGGGTGGAGAGGGTCAATGGGAAAAAGAGAGGGGACATCTGCAATACTTTCAACAATAAAGATAAACTTTAAAAAACACACACAAAAAAAAGAAACCACAAAGAAACACAAAGGTGGGCATATACAGGCAATTTAGAGGAGTCAAAATACAAAAGGTCTTAATAAAGATTACAGCTAACAGGACATGGTCTTCCTAGCTCTTTAACCTTCCCCTCGAAGACAACCTACAGGCATACTCAGAGAAATTGTGGGTTCAGTTCCAGACTACCTCCATAAAGTCAGTATTGCAATAAAGCGAGTCATAATCTCTTTGTGCTGGAGGGTCTTTGACTTCAATTTGTAAAAATCAGCAACATCTGTGAAGTACAATAAAACAAGGTTATGTCTGTAACTGACATACCTAACAGAAGAGACTACTTCCAGGTTTAACACAGCTTTTCAAACCAAAGAACCTATGAGTACTTTTGTGGATTATTTTATAGGCTCCTTTAGAAAGACCTCCGAGGCAGGTTATTTTTAAAGATTGATCTGAAAGATATTTCAGCCTAACCTGAAAAAAAAACTGATAAAGGCCTGAACACCCAGAGGGTAATAAACTTGAAGAGATTAAAACGTCACAAAAGACTTAAGTAAAAGAAATGGGGGAAATCTTGCAGGCTCCTGATGGGATTCTTAGCTCCCGGAAGCTGATTACAGGACCCTTCAAAAGCAACTTTATCATCCAGTGAAGACAGCTGCTGTGTGGGAGAGTTTCTGCAGTGAAATTTCTTTAATAAAAGGAACAAAATCGGTGTCATTACACTTGGAAGGTTTAAGGAGAACATGTGTGCAGATTACACGTCCTATAGGAAAACAATGAAGAGAAAGAAAAAATGAGGGGTAATTAAAAAAATAACAGCAATCTAAATCTGTAACAACCCTAGGCAAAAGTACCATGCCCTCCAGATCCTAATAAGCCACGTAAAAACATCCACACAGGCCCTAACCGGTTTAGCTCAGTGGACAGAGTTGTCCCACGTTTGATTCCGGTCAAGGGCACATGCCTGGGTTGTGGGCTCGATCCCCAATGCGGGGTATGCAGGAGATGATTCTCTCTCATCACTGATGTTGCTCTTTCTCCCTCTTCCTTCCTCTCTGAAATCAATAAAAATATATATATGTAATATATATATATGTGTGTGTGTGTGTATATATATGTATATATGTATAAATATATATATGTATATAATCCCCATAGGACACAAATCCCTCACTCTGTCTAATTAACCATGCTATTCTTGGTTCAGGCCGATATGGTGGAACTGGTGATAGCTGAGGCTTATCAAGTTCCATCTGGAACTTCCCATTAATTTCATGTGCAGGCATAGTGCTCAGCAGCTGACATACATCAGTGCCTTTAGCACTGAACCAATCCAACCAAATGGGTACTTACATCTCCACTTGACAATGAGGAAACTGAGGCTCAGAAAGGTTAAGCAGCTTCTCTGAAGTTTCACAGCAGTAAGTAGAAGATGGAGAATCTGAAGCCACACTATTCCACTCCAAGGCCCCACTTATGAGTGCCGCACTGTCCTGCCTGGCAAAGCAGGATTTGGCCATTTCCAGAATCTGACAGGAAGCTCTAGAACCTGTCTGCTGGCTGTCTCTGGCCTATGAAGTTTTCTCCATCAGAAAGCTTTTGGTATCTAAGCTGCTGAAAACATTTTTTTAAGGCCAAGTACTGTCTCAGAGGCAGTGCTGCGCTTCTTAGACACAACTCTCCCAAGCAGACAGACAGATGGACATCTCATATGAGAATGATCACAAATCTCCATTCTTATCTTTTGGGAGATAAGAATGAACATACTTCCTGGGGAGTTCAGTGGAAGAGAATGGTTATTGTGTCTCATAATCTCCCTTTAATGCCCTTACATTTTTTTCAGTTTCTCCAAAGAGGCTTATCTTAGCACTAAACCAATAAAACTATTCATAAAACTACATGATAACAGCTAAAAATGTTAAAAGGAAAAGGCTGTGGCTTCTCATGCTGCAATAAATATAATCTTGTCAAATATTTTAACATGTAAAATATGTGTGCAATACTGATACATGAATTCCAGTTGAGGAATAGGCTTCAGAAGGCATTCAGAACCTCCTGGCTCCAAAAGTCAGGGAGCAATAGCAGAAAGCAGCCACTCCTTGGGTCTACACACACCACAGAGGCCACACTCACTGCCCCTGAACTCCCCAGGAAGTACATTCTTCCTTTAGTATGCTCTCTAGGAAAAATTAAGGATGATCTTACTTTCCACCACCACATATTACAACGGAAACATCTTTTTCAGGAAGCAAGTGGCTCTTTTTTCTTCAATAAAAGTCAAGGCCTCAAAGAGATAATGCAACTGAACCAAAATAGCTACACCTCTCTCCCTACTTATAAATGTTACAGAAAAAAAAAATTCTCTTGAAAGCTGAGAAATATAATGTTTTTCTGCTGAAAGCAACCTCTTTCTTCAAGCCCATGAGAAAATGAGTGCCAAGGAGCAGAAAGCCATGGGGCCAAGTGTACAGCAGAGCCAGGCCTCCTGCTGGCAGCTCTTCACCTCCTCCCTCCACTGCAGCGGTGTCCCCGGTGATCACCAGGACCAGGCAGGGGCAGCTCGGGGACACACCCAGATCCACAAGTGCCAATTCGGTACCAGAGACATCTGCTCTGTTGCTGCCCCAGGGAAGCCATCACCACTGAAAGAGGCCAACACATAGCAGGAGGCTGAGATGCTAATCAGTACAAAAGCTAAGCCTAATGGCAGATATCTTCCTAAGAGCTTAAAAATTTTCATCAACTTTTCAGAGATGTATCAATGGCACCATCCCCCATGTCTGTCCAGGCACAAACCACGGAGTCACAGTAAATCTGACTCTGCTCTCTCCACGCCTAACAAGCAATCCATTATATTTTCGGGTCTCCTGGACCTCTCTCCTTCGTCTCCATTGTCACAAACTAGTGTGGATCTCATAAACTCACAGGCCTAAGCCAGCCTTCTTTCTTTTATCCATCAACCATTATGAGCACCTATTGTGTTCCAGGCAATATTATAAAGAAGGCAAATATGAATTTTGCCCAGCTTTAAGACCCTGCAGGCTCCCTGCGGGGAAGAGAAACAGCTATGTTAAAAACAGGTTACAATCCTGTGTAACGAGGGTCATGAAACAAGGTATGTCTAGCTTCATAGGAGAGAGGGTTAACTAACTATGTCAGCTTGGGACAGAATAGGCTTTACCTAGGCTGGGACGTCTGAGCTGACTCCTGATAAACAGTAAAAACATTTTGGGCGAAGAAGAGTGAAGAGGGAGGAAACAATACTTGTAAAGGTATATAAACCTGAAAGGGTGTGCCCTGGCTCAGGAAGGGCAATGAGGTAGAATGGCTGGGACACCAAATGCACGGAGGGGACGGGACCTAAGGTGGGTTGTGGTCAGACGCAGGAAGGCCCTGCATGTCACGCCAAGGAAACTGGAGCATTACTGTTGGTAATGAGCAACCAGAGGTGTTTAAGAGAGAAGGTCCAAACTGAAGCCACATTCAGCCTGAAGAGTATTTTATTTCACCTTTATAAAAAGTATTTTTCAAATACTGAAATGAATCGCCAACTTCTGAGAATTGGTAAGTTTCACCTGGATACTTGTTTCCTTAAAAAAAACAAAACAAACAAAAACATTCTGGCAACACTGAGCAAACTTCTCCAGGTGGTAACAACTGTTTGGATCTGAGTAGTAGGTGGGATACCGTTAAGGCGGTCATGACTACCCCCCAGACCTTTGAGTTTGTATTCCTTGGTTTAAAGCACAGAGTAACACAGAGAGACCTGTGTTACAGAAAAAAATAGCACTGCGAGCAATAGAGACTAGACCACAGGGTCTGTAAACCTGGAGGCAAGTGGGAGAGTTAGGAAGACATCACCATGGCACAAGCTGGAAACAACAAAAGCCTAAACGAAAGAGAACAGACCCACAAAATGGTAATGAGTCGAGAAATGTTTAACATACTCCAGGCACAAGAACACTTGTCATGTAACATTTGTGCGGCATTTGTTCAAGGGCCAAAGCCTATATTAGGAGAAAAGAAGAATAATTTTTTTAAAAAAAGATTTTCAATTAAAAAATAAAGTGGCTATTCAGTAAACCGTGTGGACAATCCACCCAAATGCCATCAATCCGCACAGACAACCGCTGAGGCGCAGCAGCAGCAGCCATCTGTGTGATCCTTGCCCGGGCCCCCACGCGCGTTTCCCAGGCAAAAGAGAGCACATTCTGACTGCAAACTTTCTGAGCCAAGGTCTTGACAAGTGATGTTTACAAGCAGAGGGTGGCCTATAAGCCATGACAACCGCTCACACAATGGCCGGCAGTTCCTTGGAAAACTTACACGCCCTTCCAGCCCCTCCAAGGGGAGGGCGGGGCCCCGGCACTCACACAGGCCGTGGACGTCCAGCATGTTGGAGATGCCGCGGTCACTCATGTCCACTTCCGGCTGGTTCTTCTCCCGGCTCTCCTCTACCAACTTTTTCAGGGACTTGGACATGATCTGCACCAAACGACAACAACAAAGCACATGGGTGAAGGCAGGAGGGTGCGGAAACAGAAAGGAGGGAACTCTGCTTGCCACCCTCGGCTTCCCCCGCGCCCTGCAAAGTGGGCATCCACGGGCCAGGACCAAGTGCAAGCTGGAGGATGGGGCGGGGACGTGGAAAGGGTCCAGCACCCCTCAAACCGCGCGGAGACAGGCAAAGCCAAGTGCGGTGCCACACACACTCACCTCAGCGGGCAGCACCTCACAGGCTGTACGTGGAAACTGCCGGCTCCCGCGGGGCGCGTTTTGCGGGTGAGAGATGCACCCCGCCCGCCCGAGCTGAAGCAACACCCAAACAGAACGCTCCCGGGCGGACGCTCTGCGCAGGCGCACTCGGCGCCGCCCCGCCCAGGCCCGCGCCGGACCCTTCCCAAATTAGGAGAAGAGTTCACTACATTTGGCCGGCGGGCGAGGCTTCCCTAAAGGAGAACGTGTGTCCCCTCCACCGACCAATCACGGCCGTGGTTCGGCCTGAAGATCCCGCCCCACCCCGCGAGGAGTCCTCCCACCTGGAATTTGGGTTTGAGATTCTGATTGGACCGGCGTGGGCGCGTGCGCGTTAGTGCTGGCGCAGGCTCAGTTAGGCAGAAGCGCCGCGGATGAAAGGGGGGAAGCTGAGCGAGCGACTGAGTGTTGGGTCCTGGGGAAGCTGGAAGGAAACCTTTCCGCAGGTCCTGCTTCAGTGGCTGCGCATCCACTCACCGGAAGTTGCCGCCGTGAGTCCCTTAACCACGAGTGTGCCCCCCGCTATAGCATGAGCTCGTCCAAGACGGACTGCCTGGGGGTCCGTGCCCCCAGCGCCCAGCCAAGGACCTCTGTGTCACCTGAAGAGGGAAATACCAAGATAAAGAAATGACCTCTCTTTTCTAATACTGCTCTCAAAATTGTTCCGTGCTTTATTTTGCTTTCTATTGAATGGTAATTCCCCCGCGCCCTGCAAAGTGGATATGATTATACCGTTTCCATTTTTCTTTACTAGCGTTTCTAACTGATATTCTTTTTCTTGCAACCTTCACGATATCTCTACGATCTTGCAGCTTTACATTCGTCTTTATTGCCTGAAATCCAATGAATTATTCTTGAAGATTAGGAACCCACTAAACTTACTGCTCTAACTTAGACTGGTTCCGTCTTTCCAGCTGAGTGGTTATCTGATTTCACGTGATTTCTGGGTTCCCACCGACATCTCTTTGGATACGTCTTGCTGGGGTCCGTCTGTTTACTAAATTATGTTCCCTCAAGTAACCCTTTTTATGCGTGTTTAGTTCTTTCCCACGGTTGCTGCTGTAATTCTCTGTCTGATGATTCTTGGTTGTCATTTCATATTCAGGCATGAAGGTCTGAGCGGATTTTCCTAGATAGCTGGTGTGGTAGCTCTTCTGTTGTGGATGTGTGTTTGTTTCCCTCCTCAATCAGCATTAATTTTCCCTGGGCTGTTTGTCTTTAGAGGTGAGAACCCGGTGTTATGCCTCCCTGTAATCACAAGACTGCCTTTGCTGATGGAGGGAAATGAATTATGAGCATCAGCTATGGCTGTTCTATTACTTCTGGTCTCATCTTCTCAAACTGCACTTACCAACCCCTCATCTAGGTAGCACTCGGAAAATCGATTCCCAATTCTGCTGCATTTCTCTCGATATTATTTTGGGCTGCAATGTCTTTCTGTTTCATTTGTCAGCATGCTTTCATTCACATCATGTTTTCCAGAAATTCTTTTCACTCCCTTGTAACTCTCCTCTCATTCTCTCACTTTACCAGTGCAATCCATAATAATAAAAGGTTAATATACTAATTAGACCAGACGCCCTTCCAGACATCCTTCCTTCCTTCCTTCTGGACAAAGCCACAGTAGGTGGGGGCCAAGGCAGAGGTGCCAGAGGCCCCAGTCGCAGCAGCGGCGGAGGGCAGGGGCCAGGGCCAAGGCCCTTTCATGAATTTCGTGCATTGGGCCTCTAGTTCTTTATGAAATGTGTCCCTAAGTTCCAGATTTTTATAATATGGAAACAGAGCTTCCTGGGTATGCCACCTATGCAGTTACCCAAAGCTCCATGCCTACATGGGCCCCACACTTGGTTTGAGGCTCTGCTGTCACCATCTTGAAATATTTAATAATCTACACTAATAAAAGAGAAACATGGTAATTAGCGTACGACCGCTACCCTTCCCATTGGCTAATCAGCATATCCTTATGCAAATTAACTGTCACCGCTACCCTTCCCATTGGCTAATCAGCATATCCTTATGCAAATTAACTGTCAGCCAAGATGGCGGCTGGCAGCCATGCACTGAAGCGAACAGGGAGGCATGCTTGCTCCAGTGACTGCAGACTCCAACGTTCCCCACCTAACTTGCCGGCCTCTCAGCTGCAACTATGTTGCAAATATAGAAGCTAAACAAACCCCAGAAACCAGCTTTCAGTCAGCAGGCTTCAGCCAGCCTGACCGCAACATTGTATCAAATACAGAAGGAAAAACAAAGGCCAGAAACTGGCTTTCAGCAGCCGAGGCCTCAGAGCTAAAGCTGGCCTAGAATAAAAATTAAAAAAAAAGAAAAAAAGGAGCGGTTGGGAGCTTCAGCCCCTCACCCAGACTGGCCAGGCACCGCAGTGGGGACCCCCACCCTAATCCAGGAAACCCTTCAGGGCAAACCAGCCAGCCCCCACCCATGCACCAGGCCTCTATCCTATATAGTAAAAGGGTAATATGCCTCCCGGCACTGGGATCAGCGTGACGGGGGCAGTGCCCAAACCCCCTGATCGCCCTTTGGCTCTGTGTGTGACAGGGGGCGGGTCCACAACCTCCCCATCCGCCCTGCTCTGTTCGTGACAAGAGAAGGCGCCCGAACCCCCTGATCAGCACTGCTCTGTGCGTGACAGGGGAGAGCTCCTCAACCCCCTGATTGGCCCTGCTCTGTGTGTGACAGGGTATGGAGCCCCAACCCCCCTGATGGGCCCTGCTCTGTGCATGACAAGGGGTGGCGCCGCAACCTCCCCATCGACCCTGCCTTGAGTGTGACAGGGGACGGTGCCCCAACCCCCCAATCGGCTGTACCCTGAGCGTGACTAGGGGTGGCATCACAACCTCCTGATCTGCCCTGCTCTGTGCATGACAGGGGGCGGCGCCCCAACTCACCAATCGGCCCTGCTCTGAGCCCGACCAGGGGCTGCACCTAGGGATTGGGCGTGCCCTCTGCCACCTGGGAGCAGGCCTAAGCCAGCAGGTCGTTATCTCCCGAGGGGTCCCAGACTTCGAGAGGGCACAGGACGGGCTGGGGGACCCCCTTCACCCCCCCAAATGCACAAATTTTTGTGCACCGGGCCTCTAGTCCTATATAATAAAGAGGTAATATGCTAATTGACCATCATGCCCTCACAAGATGGCAGCACTCACAGCCACAAGATGGCAGCACCCAGTCCCCTCAGCCCCACAGGGTGGTGGGGGGAGGAGGGGAGCAGCAGGTGCATGGCTGGGCCTGCCCCCAGGTGGGTCCAGCCTCTCTGCGCGCCTGCTGCCAGAGTCCCCCAGTCCCCTCAGCCCCACCGGCAGTGAATTTTCATGTGACCATTACCTTTTTAAAAAATCCTTACCCAAGTATATGATTATTTCTTTTAGATGATCTGTTCTTGGGGAGCAGGCCTAAACCAGCAGGTGGGCATCCCCCAAGGGTCCCAGACTGTGAGAGGGTGCAGGCTGGGCTGAGGGACCACACCCCCCCCCCCCCCGTGTGCATGAATTTTCATGCACCAGGCCTCTAGTTTTTAAATAATTTTTAATGTTTAATAATTTAAAAAACATTTTCTTTTGCACTGAGCCTTGCAAATTATGTAGCCAGTTCTGCATGGATAAGTCAATACTCACCAGAATTTAAATTGCTTCCACAGTATCACTGCCAAGTTCTCTGCTTACATACAGTCTATGCTTCAGTACTTCCAATCAGGAAAAATGGACTACCACTCCCCCCGGCCCCGCCCAGGCAATCTCTCTCTCCCACTCTCTAAAATAATCAATAAAAACATATCCTCAGGTGAGCTGTAGGTCATTAACAGTGTCACCCTTTTTAATAATTTTAATAGGTCTATGAAAACATTTTGACTGTCATGTTTAATTAATTCACATGTAATCCTTCAGGTCTAATGGAAGGCTCTTTCTTGGGCAGTTGCCAAGATTAGAATTATAGTTCTGTTACTCAAGTTTTACATAACTTTTTTATACCTCATTTTTTTCATCTGTAAAATGGGGGTCATGTTTCTTAGTATTATATTTCAGCAAATGATATATGAGAATGATGCCTGGCATAGAGTAAATATATAGATATTAGTTCTCATCTTTCTTAATAAAATTAATGGTGTTAGTGCTCCTTTGGTGAATGATTAGGAGCTGTGTATCAAGTCCTTCCATTAAGTGGAGTTGAAATTTAAGAGGAAATTGTGACAAGTAGAACCCATATCGTAGGCATCTCCAAGCCCCAAACTGTCATCAGTCCTATCCGTCCCCTGGGTCATTCTTCACAAGGTACCTAAAGTGCCAGGACATGCCACTGTGTCCACAGAGAGCTTGTGGTGGCCTCTTGCTGAGCTAGCCAAGCCAGTCCCTGAAGGCCAGACAAGGACAACGTGGACCAGTGATGGCTAGACTTATTACTTCCGGTCTCACCTTTTCAAACTGCCCCTACCAACCCCACATCCAAGTAGCACCTGGGAAATTGATTCCCAATTCCCCTGCATTTCTCTAGAAGTTATTTGGGCTGCAACGTCTTTCTGTTTCATTCCTTGAAGACCAAAAGGCATCATCTCTTTTCTTCATGCTTAGGTCCAGTTGTTTCAGGAGACCGGAAATCAACGCCAGGAGAGATCAGATGGTAGGCTGGCTTACCCACACCACACATACATGCCCAGTTCTGTGTTCTCAGACTATGAGTATGTAGGGTTGGGTATTACCAGGAGAATTGAACCAGAATGGCCCCAGGTAATGCTGGGACAGGATCCTAAAGCCCCCTCCTATGTTGGCATTAGTCCTTTAGTTGCTGGATCATGGGGAGGCTGGAGGAGGAGGTGTTGGCAGGGTGTGGCTATTGCCACCTGCCCTGTGCCTTCTCAAACAGGGTGTCTAAAGTTCCTATTCTCACCTGGAGCGGGATGTGGTTAGAAGGTGACCGTAAGACTTTCTTAGTTTAGTGTATGATCAGTTGCAGAGAGTAGAGACTTCTTTCTCATTAAATTTGTGCTTGTTTTGTTCCCTTCAGACTCAGGCAAGAATATCATTTTCCATTAAAGTCCAACTAATGACCTCACTTTTCTGGATTCCAGTATAGCCTGAAAGCAGCATTTTTGTGTATCCCAGTATTTTAACGACCAGAATGCTTATACAGATGTGAACTACTTGTTAGCTCTCTCCAGGGCTCCCATACCTAACAATGGAGTTTCGTGGTGATGCATTTTGGGAGCAGGAAAGTTATCACTTAGCCACTAGATCTGGGAAGCTGACTTACTGTAAAATTTCACCAGATAAGAAAATTGAGGATTTGCCTCAGGACTGGCTCAGGAAACCAGGCAAGAAGGGAGCTGAGAAGTAGGCTTTTTGAAGTAGGGAGAGTTTATGGAGTTACATGGCAATTTTGTTCACCACTTTATCCTCATTGTGCCTAATACATGTCGCATAGTAAATGCTCAATAAACATTTATAAATGAGTGAGTTAAGTGTAAAGCAGAACCAGAAGAAGAAATGAAATTGGTCTTACTAATGAGAGATGACATAAGTTTATATACAAAAATACCTTAAAGACTCTACTAAAAAACTGTTAGAATTAATAAATGAGCTCAGTAAAGTAGCAGGATGCAAAGTCATTATGTAAAAATCAGTTACATTTCTATGCACTAACAACAAAATATCTGAAAGAAAAGTCAAGAAAGCAATTCCATTTACAATTGCATCAAAAACAATAAAATGCTTAGGAATAAATTTAACCAAGGAGGTGGAAGACCTGTTTACTGAAAACTACAAGACACTGATGCCAGATTAAAGAAGACACAAACAGAAAGATACCCTGGTCTTAGATTGGAATAATTCATATTGTGAAAAATGTTCATGTCACCCAAAGCAATCTACAGAGTCAATGCAATCCGAATGAAAATTCTAGTGGCATTTTTTTTTCCCCTACAGAAATAGAAAAAGCAAGCCCCAAATTTGTATAGAGCCACAAAAGACCCCACAGAGCCAAAGAAATCCTGAGTAAGAACAAAGCTAGATTCTTCCGAAGATAGCAGCAGAGTAGGTGGACGTTACACTCATCTCTTCCCAGGACCAAATCAGAATTACAGCTAAATTATAGAAAAACCAACCTGAATAACCAACTGAAGACCAGCTGAACAGAAGTCTTATAAGCAAGGATTTACAGAAACCACGTAGAGACTAGTAGGAAGGGCAGAGATGGGGAGGGTGAGAAGCTGGAAGGATGTCTCAGCTGCAAAGGTTCCCCCCTGAGGAGTGTGGGATTTCAGCCTCACGCCAGGTTACACAACCCGGAGCATCAGAGCCAAGAAGAGGAGCCCACATAACACCTGTCTGAAAATCAGTGTGGATTCTGCCCAGCAGGATGAGATGGGAGTTGGTTAGAAACCCAGATGCCCACTTAAAGGACCCATACACATCATTTCATTCTCAGCTATTCGCCCAGGGCTCCAGCGGAAAAAAGGCAGCTCTGAGAGGACTGGAGTCACAGAGTAAGACTGGGTTGTGTGTTCCCGTTGAGAGGGTTAGAGGGACAGCCACCTAGGTCCCTGTGCTGAGTCTCACTTCCACTGCCCACAGACACCATCTTTACACTATCTTTCCTGGGTCAAGTACTCCCCTCCATGGGGCACCAGCCTGGGGGATGCACTATCCCCATCCTCCTGACTCCCTGTGGCTCCGCCCTGCTGAGCTTGAGCTCTGTGGAGGAGTCTGTTGGCTATGGCCAGGCTGAGCACATGATGCAGGCTTCCTTGGAGGGCTCTTGAGGAGGACTGGGCAGTCTTAGGAAGTGTCCGAGATAGGCACAGGGAGAGACTAAATTGTGTGACTCTGGGGTGAGGGCCATTCCCCCCAACACACACACACTTGTGGGCCTGACTAGATCACCCCCACACAGGAGATCCAGTACACCCACTCTCCCCACTCAAGGTGGCCACACCCTGCTGAGTTTACACCCTGTGAAGGAGTCTACTGGCTGCAGCCAGTCTGGGCCTGCAATGCAGACTTCCTGGGACAGCTCTTAAGAAGGTTTGGGCAGACTCGGCATATTGGCGATGGGCATGTGGAGAGACTGAGCTGTGTGCCTGACCAGAGTCACCCCCAACATAGGAAATCCACTAGCCACATCCTCCCAGCTCTCAGTGGTCCCTTCCTGCAAACTCTACCATGCAGAGGAGACTGCTGGCTGAAGCCATTTTGGGCCCACTGTGCAGACTTTCTTAGAAAGCCCTCCATGGAGTCCAGGAAGATTCAAGGGGTGGTGGAACAGCTGGCAGGTGGAGGCAGATCTTGGAGGGCCTTGGGCCTTTTGCTGATCTGCCTTTAGGCTCAGTGATGGTGGAAGCTGTGCTTGGTCTACAGCTTGTTCCCTTCCACATGCACCCAGCCCCAGCAGAGGAAGCCACACACTGTGGATCACTTTGTAGCTCCAAATGGATAGCCCAGGATGGGTCACAGGCAGTGCCTGACATTGATCTATACTGGAGTTCCTCCCATGAGGCTCCAGAACTAACATGCCCAGAGGCAGGCATCAGATCACATCAGAGCATGGCCCAGTTAGCCATGAAAAAAAAAAAATGAAATTTTACCATTGCGACAGCATGGATGGATCTAGACCAGGAGTGGGTAAACTTTTTGACTCGAGGGCCACAATGGGTTCTTAAACTGGACCGGAGGGCCGGAACAAAAGCATGGATGGAGTGTTTGTGTGAACTAATATAAATTCAAAGTAAACATCATTATATAAAAGGGTACGGTCTTTTTTTTTTTTTTTTTTTTTTAGTTTTATTCATTTCAAACGGGCCATAGTTTGCCCACGGCTGATCTAGAGGGTATTATGCTAAGTGAAGTTAGAGAAAAGCAAATATCTTGTGATTTCACTTATATGTGGAATCTAACATAGAATAAACAAAATTGGAACAGACTCATTGATAGTGAGAACAAACCAATGGTAGTCAGAGGGGAGGTGGGTTAGAGAACTGGGTGAAAAAAGTGAAGGGACTGAGTACAAATTGGTAGTTACAACATAATTTCAGGGATGTAAAGTACAGCATAGGGGAATATAGTCAATAATATTGTAATAACTATGTAAAATATATGCTGTCTATCCACTATGCTGTACACCTGAAACTGATACAAAATAATATTGAATGTAAATTGTAATTTAAAAGTAAAAGAACAACAAAGCTAGAGGCATCACACTGATTTCAAGCTACATTACAATGCTATAGTAATCAAACAGCATGATACTGGTATTAAAAACAGGCCCATAGATCAGTGAAACAGAATAGGGAGCCCAGACATAGTCCCCCACATGTACGGTCAAGTAATTTTTTGCAAGGAAGCCAAGAGCATAAAATGGAGAAAGGACAATTTCTTCAATAAATGATGGTGGGAAAACTGGACAACCACATGCAAAAGAAAGAAACTGGGCCCCTTATTCCACTTGCAAAAATTAGCTCAAAATAGATCAAAGATTTAAATGTAAGACATGAAACCATAAAACTCCTAGAAGAAAACAGAAAAAAAAATCCTTGATAACAGTCTTGGCAATGAATTCTCACATAAGTAACCAAAAGCACAGGCAACAAAAATTAAAACAAGTGGGACTAAATTAAGCTAAAGAGCTTCCACACTGCAAAGGAAACCACCAATGAATTGAAAAGACAACCTATAGAAGGGGACAAAATATTCTTTTTTCCTGTTTTAAGTTTTCAATTTTGCATTTGACAATGCATTCCTCACCTCCTAAATATTGTAATATGCCTTCTAGGGAAGCATGTTTCTCTGATGGAAAATGATTCTTGTAGATCCCATTACTCTAATGATATAATCTAAGATCAAATTATTTTTTATTGTTTGACAGCTGCCTATGTTAATCTTGCTTTCAGATAAAACTCCTACGTCATTTCATAGGTTATTGTTAAACTTTATCCACATTCTGTAGCTTGGTGATTCATTTTTAGATAAAAGTGCTTGATCTTATATCAATCCCTATCAAATTTCATCTTGATAGTTGTAGTGCATTGTTCCTTTTGATTTGATGGTACTCTTCATTGCGTTCACAGTTCTTTCCAATAGCATGTCATCCATAAAGTTGATGCATCTATCCATAATACAGAGTGAAAGGAAGCAGGACTTTTTAAGGTAAAAATATATTATTTATGGGGCTCTCTACTCTGTGCAGAAAAACATTTCTGTGGCATCTATTTATATAAAAACCCTGGGAGTAACACGTCACATCCAAGGCTTGACCAACTGGAAGAGAGTCAGTCCTGCAAGGGTTGTCTTGGCAACAGCTGCATCCTCCTCGAGCTGTTTCCCATGAGGGCAAGGTTTCAGGCAGGAACCTGCCCTTGGAGAGTGGATGCACTGAGTCCTGGGTCACCTTGCCAAGGGCTGTGCACTCCCAAGCTGTTTCCCGCGAGGGCAAGGTTTCAGGCAGGAACCTGCCCTCAGAGCGTGGATGCACTGAGTCCTGGGTTGCCTTGCCAAGGGCTGCGCACTCCCCGAGCTGTTTCCCTCGAGGCCTGAAGGAAGAACCCCCCCCCCCCCCCCGGAGCGCCAGGAGCGCCCAGTGGCAGTCAGTCCTGGGTTGCTGCTGTGGGTAGAACTCTGGGTCTGGCCCAACATGGGGCGTAGCCAGCCTTCAAACCAGACCCTGACAGTAGGGAGAAGGGAGCCCCATTCCTCACAGAATCTGCTGTTGGATAGCTTGCTGTCAGTGGTATGCCAACCAGTAACCCCATTCACCTGCACCCTGGACCCTGACAGGAGGGAGGAGGGAGCCCCATTCCTCACGGAATTGATAGGTGGCCAGCTTGCTGTCAGGGGCCTGCCAGCTAGGAATCCTATTCACCTGCATATCTGTATAAAGTTTTAATACATTAAGTTAGGGGTCGTGGTGGTACTGTTTTACCCACAGTGACTACAGGAATTGCTGCAAATTTACTTCTCGGTGGAAGCACCTTTCATTCCCAATATAAATTACCGATTCCATTGAATGAAACTTTAATTTCTAGACTCAATATAAACAGTGAAGTTGCTAAAACTATAAAAAGGCCCAACTTCTCATTATTGATGAATGCTCCATGGCATCCAGTCATGCTATAAACACCATAGACAGATTACTAAGAGAAATTATGAATTTGAATGTTGTAGTTGGTGGGAAAGTTCTCCTTCTTGGAGGGGATTTTCGACAATGTCTCAGTATTGTACCGCATGCTATGCGATCGGCCATAGTACAAACGAGTTTAAAGTACTGTAATGTTTGGGGATGTTTCAGAAAGTTGTCTCTTACAAAAAATATGAGATCAGAGGATTCTCTTATAGTGGATGGTTAGTAAAACTTAGAGATGGCAAACTTGATAACAGTTTTCATTTAGTAATGGATATTATTGAAATCCCCTGTGAAATGATTTGTAATGGATCTATTATTGAAGCTACCTTTGGAAATACTATATCTATAGATAATAAAAATATATCATGTTTTTGTTGTTTTCATATCATGTTTTTGTTATTTTTATATCATGCCTCTGTTGTTATATCCTTTTGTTACTGTTTATTTATTAATAAATTTATATATTATTTTCATATACATTTTACTAATTTCCTTTCATCCCTCACACTTCTATTATAGAGAAAGGGCAAGTAGCAATATTAAAATATTTCCACTAATTAATTCCCTTTTAATGTGGATGAATTTGGTGCACTGGGCCACTAGTTTGAATATAAGAGTACAATAAAGTAAAACATTCCCAAAGCTTCTTTAATTCTCTTGGTCCCATGTTCTTAATAGGACCTAACTTTGCATATTTAACATAAAGTCTCTTGTTTTGTTAAAGGCTGCAGAAAAGTTTGTAAAAGTGTTGTTCAACTATTTATAAATCCACGTATTATATTTTTAAACTGGTGGTACTTATGGAAACTGAAACAGAGAGAATTAAGTAAACACTTCTTAACTGGTAGAACTAAATCCGAATGCAGCAGCTTGGCTCCAGTGTTCTTT
Organism: Myotis yumanensis; assembly: GCF_028538775.1. Lineage (NCBI taxonomy): Eukaryota > Metazoa > Chordata > Mammalia > Chiroptera > Vespertilionidae > Myotis > Myotis yumanensis. The sequence continues at coordinate 140,236,332 of NW_027223752.1, forward strand.
CCCTGAAGGATTCATACTAAAATGTAAAAATTCAACTTGAAAATGTATATATACCTACATCTTATAGTGAATGAACAAAAATAGAGGCAAAGAAGCATTGAACAGACTGTCAAACTACAGCGGGAAGGTAGGGGAGGCTTGGAGGGGTAAGAGATCAGCCAAAGGAGTTGTATGCATGCATATAAGCACAACCAACAGACATAAGACACTGGTGGGGGGGCGGGGGTGAGGGCAAGTGCCGGGGGTAGGGGAGCCCGAGGGGAGGTCAATAGGGGAAAAGAAAGAGAGAGAGACATATGTACTACTATTTGTGATACCTTAAACAATAAAAAAATAAAAAATGAAAAGTTAAAAATGAATGCAGTATATTTGTGTACAATTCAAGTTTATTACACATAATTTGACATTCACAGTAAAAACCACACCTCTGTTTTATCATTTACGTTTGAAAATTTACAGCACATAAACCATAATAATTTCCAACTCTTTAGGGAATTTTAGAAAATTTCAGCTCAAATATTAGAATTAAGGATGACGAGCACAGCCAAAATTAAAGAAGCTATGTTCTACATTTTTAAAAATGTACAAATATTGATTCCACACATTCTTTGGTGAAAAACAAGTGTTAAAGTTACTCTCAGTGACGTAGGCAGGGTCACGGCTCAGGATGGCAGAACTCTGTCCAGGGCGATGTCTGAGGCTCCTGCAGATGAGCCACGGTGCTGAATCAGTGTGGCGCCCTCAGCTGTCCCAGGTTAACTGTATTGCTGACGGGCGCACTGCATATTCTGCATGAAATTCTACGAAGACCCGATGTGAGGAGGCCACAAAGGGAGCTATGTTAGTGTCCTAAAATTGAAAAAAAAAGTAACAAGTTATATTTTTCACAAATCTGAACCTTTTTCAAAAAATGTTAGCATAGTAAAAGGTACTACAAAAAGCAACAAAATTACAGCAAATCGTTAAATATGTCTAGAAGTAATCTTGCTAGGAATTAATATACATACTTTATAAAAGAATATTACTGGTGTTAGGGGTTGAAGGGAAATGGGGTATTATGAATATAGTTTACTGGAGTTGTTGGGGGTAATGAAAATGTTTAAAATTGGTTGTAGTGATGATAGCTACACAACTTTCAGTCTACTAAAACTATTGAATTATATAAGTAGATGAATTGTATGGTATGTGAATTATATCTCAGAATAATTGTCATTAAAAATTGAATTTCCATCCTAGCTGGTTTGGCTCAGTAGTTACAGCGTCAGCCCATGGACTGAAAGGTCTCAGGTTCAATTCCAGTCAAGGGCACATACCTTGGTTGCAGGCTCGATCCCCAAGGCAGGAGGCAACCAATTGATGTATATCATGTCAATGTTTCTCTCTCTCAGTCTCTCCTTCTCCCTTTTATTCTGTCTAAAAATCAATGGGGAAAAATATCCTTGGGTGAGGATTAACAACACAAAAAATTGAATTTCCAATTCAAGTTCTTACTAAAATTTTAATTTTTCTAATGAAAGCACATACTTATATTTGCAACCGAAACAGTCATATAAGTAAAGTATGCAACTCTCTCCCCTTAATATCTGTAGTTTTCTTTGGGGATTTATTTTCATTTCCCTTTCTGTGGAACAATGTGTGTTTGGGGGTGGGGTCTCAGCTTTCTCCCATTTCCTAATCATTTAACAAATATTTACCTGGTATCAAGTCAAGAGACTTCCATGTTGCAGGCACTTTTTTTTTTTAGCACTGGAGTTATAAAAAAATGAGCCAGACAGACAAAGGGTCTTGTTCTCATGAGCTACATTCTAAATGGGAGTAGGTGAACTGTGAGCCAAATATGTCAGTAAACTATACAGTAGGTTGAGATTATTTGCAGTTTGGAATCTGGCCCCCATTCTGCTGGGCCTCACTGCATCAGTTCTCCCAAAGACTCATCAAAGGCAGACATTTCCAAGACAGTGAATTATTCAAGTGAGTACAGCACAGAGAATATTTTCCCGAGAAGATATATATCAAGGTATATTCAATATTGCATATTTCCGCATGCATGCAATTTTTTCTTTCCACTTTAATCTCCCAAATTTTTCAATTATTATTTTACTTTAACAAACTAGTGTGAATAGTTAACCAAAGTTTTAACTCTACTTTGATTCTCCGAATTTTTCCTGTTATTCTTTCATGTTTAGATTTTGTTTCTTAGGTTAACAATCTAAGGAGTGGCTTTTATCACTCTGGAAGTAAACTGATTTTATTGAACTTGAAATGCTAAAGAAAACAGTTGTATCTGTAATTTTAAAAAGAAAACAATTATACTTAAAATGATGTCCTCATTTATCAAAGAAAATGTAAAACTGGTGAAATATTATAAATACCCACAATTTTTTTAAAAAACTGACATATCTAATTATAGACTTTGACTTAGTGTGCCATTAATTTAAATAACAGTTAAGTTCTACCCTCAGTTTTCTTTTATATGCAAAGTCCTGGTTATCCTTGTTCTTCCCACATCACTGAATTATCTCTGTGGGGAGCAAATGGGGTTGTATGTTTGAAAGTCACTGAAAACAAAACAAAGCCAAGCAGATACAAAATAATGGTGTTGTTAAAGGTGACCTCTTTTTCTCCCTTTTGAAATGTTTCTGAATTTCAAATAAATTCTAAGACCTAGTCAGTCTCTAAATTTGAAATGTGACACATTGACTGGCTTCTCTTTCCTGTGAATCCCCTGAGAATAACAGGGATTCAGTATCTACCGGCCAAGTGACTAAGACTGCTCCCAGGTGATTAACTCTGTACATAAGGATACAGCTAAAGAGAGTTTTTCACAGTATTGTCTATAAACCAGAGAGGATTCATCAAATAAATTAGGTGGTACCTATGCAATAGAATACCCATCTAATGATTAAATATGATACCCCAGTGTTTTTATTGGTATGATAAGATGGTAATGATATTTTGGTAAGTGAAAAATCCATACGACAAAACAGTATAAAATATATTGTGCATCTGCAAATATACTCAAAAGGTGTTTTTAAAGAATGCATAGGAGAATTCCCAGGGCTTTGGAAAATCATTTATTTTCTGATAATTCTGAAAATAAACATTTGTTAATTTTACAAATCATGTTATATTTTTTAAAAACACTATCTAGATTGCCCAACTGGCATGGCTCAGTGGTTGAGCATGAACCTATGAAACAGGAGGTCATGGTTCGATTCCCGATCAGGGCACATGCCTGGGTTGTGGGCTCAATTCCCAGTGTAGGACATGCAGAGGGCAGCTGATCAATGATTCTCTCTCATCGTTGATGTTTCTATCTCCCTCTCCCTTTCTGAAATCAATAAAAATATATTTTGAAAAAACTATGTAGATTTCCAGATGACATAATTCTCAGTCAGGTTTGGTTAGAAAGCCCAAGTGGCTGAAAAGTAGAACAGTGAGAAGTAGATACCCTCCCATCAGCAATCACATTTGCTTACTTGAAAGCTCTGTTAGTATCTACTTTCAGTAAAACGAGAGGGCAGTGCAGGCACGTGCAGACAGTGTTGAGTCAATGTCAGAAATCTATCAGTCCATCAGAACTTTGCAAAAACTATCAAACTCCTAGTCACCAGACCAATCTTTAATATCTGTGTCTTTCTTCAAAGAATCCGCACAATTTTCAACAAGAAGTATATGAAATGGAGCCAGGCACCTAAATTTTCTGAAGTCCTAATCATGCAGAAACAAGTGCGGGTATTCAACCTTTAGTGGTGCATTGAAATGGAACCTTTAAAAAACAATGTGCCACACCTCCTCCACCAGACATTCTGATTCGGTAGGCGTGTGTACTGGAAGTCTGCCATGTAATAACTGTAACTGTAACAGCATAGGTGATTCCTATGTAAAAACTGTATAACTGCATGTAATTCCGATGCACAGTTGGGTTTGGAAACTATATTACTATTAATTTAATGCAATGGCCACTAGGTGGCACTCATTCTCCCCCAAATAGAAAGAAAAATCTGAAAATTGTACGGAATATGTAACAGTACATTGTGCTTTGTACTTCGCAAGTGTCTGCCTTTAAACGTGTATGCTGAGTTACTTTCATTATTTAAACATAATAAATGGGAATTTGAAAATCTTGCTCTACTCACTGTGCCACAATATGGTCCAGAGGATGGAGAATTAACATCTGGTCCATCATAGAGTATAAGATAGTTCTGGACACAGTCTCCAGGATCGTCAATGCTGATGAAGTAAAAGTTGACGGTGACAAGTCTTCCAGCAGGAGCGGTGATGGCCCATTCACAGTGAGTGTGGTTTGGGTAAGTGCCCGGATAGCCAGGGCTGGTGAAGGAGCCATGGTCGCCATAAAGAGTTCCACCACAGCCTGCAAGAAAGAATTGCAGGAAATTTGATTCAACAAAGAAGAAAACAGCTGGAGTCCTTTAATGCACTTGTAAGGCAATAAGATGGGGCTGTTGTTTCCTTAAGGTGCTGAGACCCTCTGCAAGAACAGTGGAGGCAAGGCGGAGACCCTTTTCCTGTTTCTCCTTTGAGCCAAGTCCCTCCCACTCCCTCACCACCAGGCTGCCCCCCAGGGCTCCCCCACCCCTTTCTGCACCACACCTTTCTTTCCCTCTATCATGACTTAGGGGCAGCTTCCTCCAGGTCAGTTCTTTGAAAATGGTGGGCTGTAAACACAATGGGAAAACCGAGAGCTAGATTAGGTAACTGTAGGGGAGGGTAATTGAAGTTGTTGTGTACTTTTTATGGTAGAGTTCTCCATAAGCAGTGAGTTCTTATAATGATGTGGGTGAAATAAAAGTGAAATTTCAGGGCTTAACAGAAAACATGTTACTGGATGTTTGGGCAGTAATTATTATAAAAGTGAATTGAATGGGCTTGTCACTGACATACTTAAAGCCAAAAAATGTAAGTGTTGGTGTTAATTTTTTTATTTGTATACTATCATTATTCAGACCAGATAGCCTTGGGTATCCAGATATGGTGCGGCACAGGAGGAAGATACATGGCATGACAAAACAAACAAATGGGCTGGGTTCTGACCACTGGTGTCTGGTCCTGCCTCCGCCACAATCTACTGGTAGCTCTGCATGTTGGGCAACTCGTTAGTTCGGTGTTGTATGTCCTCATCTGTGAAATTAGGGCATTGAAGCTCACCTTTAAGTATCTTTAGGCGCCAAGATTCCATTACCTATGATTGTCTTGATAGAACCCTTTTCTTGTTCCTCAGTGTATTTAAAATGTCATTTTTATCATTCTTATTTTGAAAGTTTTTAGGTATTTTGAGGACATGTCACAAAGTATTCTTTCTCTTTTGAGTTTAAAGATACTGACATGACTTAAATTTCCTTTATTATTTAATGAACAACCAATCAAAGATGCAGAAAGGTATTTATTGCCCTGAAAAAGCAATTAACCTCCAGGACTGCCCAGAAATGACAGGAGCTGCCCAGAGCACAGCTGTTTATGGACGCACAAGGATGGGGTTGTAATGTGCTTTAAAAAAAACAACTTTTTCTTTTAATTCTCAGAGAACTACCTTGATGATTAACTCAAAAGTAAAAATTATGACAAAATCAGAATTTATAAAGGAATTTTTAAAATCTTTATACTTTCTGGGCTTTATATGTAAATGTATATTCTTTAACATATAATAATCTACAGAAATGAGTAAAAGTAGAATTAAATAGAATCTTTGTACGTTCATTGTTAAAAATCTCTACTTTTATCAGAAAATAATCAAGTATACAGATGGCTAAAAACAGGTCACTTTTAATGGCCTTTTTCTATTAGGCACATTATGTTTTTCTCACCTACATTGTTTTACCACACAAAGTGCAAATGTCTTACCAGAGGGGGATGAGGTCCAGATAATTTCATATCCACGACTGGAAGTTGCACTATCACTCTTAAATCGCAGGTACAGTTCATTATTTTGAGAGAAGATAGGATTTGGCAACAGAGTTCCGCAATATGTGCCTAGTAATGGCGAACTGCTATCACTTCCATTTCTTACCTTTAAAAAAGAGTCATGAATTATTATCCTTGAGTATGTTATACTTCTTTGATTTATCATTGCTACACATTAGCATATAAACTACACTAATAAAAGAGATACATGGTAATTAGCGTACGACCGCTACCCTTCCCATTGGCTAATCAGCATATCCTTATGCAAATTAACTGTCAGCCAAGATGGCGGCTGGCAGCCAGGCAGCTGGAAGCGAACATGAGGCTTGCTTGCTCCAGTGACTGCAGACTCCAACGTTCCCCGCCTGACTTGCCGGCCTCTGAGCTGCAACTCTAAGAAACTTTGTAACAAATATAGAAGCTAAACAAAACCCCAGAAACCAGCTTTCAGCCAGCCGGGATCTCAGAGCTGGAGTTATACATTGTTTCGATTATAGAACGCAATCAGCAGCGGAAGCCTCAGAGCTAGAGCCAGAGCTAAAGCTGGCCCAGAATAAAAAAAGAAAAAGAGCGGTTAGGAGCTTCAGTCAACAACCGCCAGCCTGAAAGCAGCCCTCAGCCCCTCACCCAAACTGGCCAGGCACCCCAGTGGGGACCCCCACCCTGAAGGGTGTGTGACCAGCCGCAAACAGCCATCATCCCCTCATCCAGGCTGGCCAGGCACCCCAGTGGGGACCCCCAGCATGAAGGGGGTATGACCAGCTGCAAACAGCCATCATCCCCTCATCCAGGCTGGCCAGGCACCCCAGTGGGGACCCCCACCCTGATCCAGGACACCCTTCAGGGCAAACCAGCCGGCCCCCACCCGTGCACCAGGCCTCTATCCTATATAGTAAAAGGGTAATATGCCTCCCAGCACTGGGATCAGCGGAGCCGCGAGGCCCCCTGGCACCGGATCAGCATGACAGGGGGCAGTGCCCAAACCCCCTGATTGCCCTGCAGCTCTGTGTGTGACAGGGTGTGGCGTCCCAACCCCCTGGTCGGCCCTGCTCTGTGTGTGACAGGGTAGAGCCATAACCTCCCCATCGGCCCTGCTCTGTGCGTGACAGGGGGCGGTGCCCAACCCCCTGATGGGCCCTGCTCTGTGCGTGACAGGGGGCGGCGCCCCAACCCCCTGATTGGCCCTGCTCTGTGCGTGACAGGGGGTGGCACCGCAACCTCCCCATCGACCCTGCCTTGAGTGTGACAGGGGAAGGTGCCCCAACCCCCCAATCGGCCCTACCCTGAGCGTGACTGAGGGTGGCATCACAACCTCCCAATCCGCCCTGCTCTGTGCATGACAGGGGGCGGCACCCAAACTCCCCAATCAGCCCTGCTCTGAGCCCAACTAGGGGCTGTACCTAGGGATTGGGCCTGCCCTCTGCCACCCAGGAGCAGACCTAAGCCAGCAGGTCGTTATCTCCTGAGGGGTCCCAGACTGCGAGAGGGCACAGGCTGGGCTGAGGGACCCTCCCCCCCCACCCCCCCCCCCACCCCCCGCCGAGTGCACAAATTTTTGTGCACCGGGCCTCTAGTCTATAATAATAAAAGCGTAATATGCTAATTAGACCAGACAGTCGGATGTCATTCTGGACATCCTTCCGGATGAAGCCGCATCTGCAGGGGCTGAGGCAGAGGTGGTTAGGGGCGATCAAGCAGGCAGGCAGAGGTGGTTAAGGGCGATGAGGTAGGCAGGCAGAGTGGTTAGGGGCAATCAGGCAGGCAGGCAAGTGGTAAGGGGCAATCAGACAGGCAGAATGGTTAGGGGTGATCAGGCAGGCAGGCAGAGTGGTTAGGGGTGATAAGGCAGCCAGGTGAGCAGTTAGGGGCGATCAGGCAGGCAGGCGAGCAGTTAGGGGCGATCAGACAGGCAGGCTGAGTGGTTAGGGGTGATCAGGCAGGCAGGCAGAGTGGTTAGGGGTGATCAGGCAGGCAGGTAGGCAGAGGGGTTAGGGATGATCAGGCAGCCAGGTGAGCAGTTAGGGGTGATCAGGCTGGCAGGCTGAGTGGTTAGGGGTGATCAGGCAGGCAGGCAGAGGGGTTAGGGATGATCAGGCAGGCAGGGAGGCGAGAGGTTCGGAGCCAGCAGTCCCAGATTGTGAGAGGGATCCCAGATTGTGAGATGGTGCAGGCCAGGCTGAGGGACCCCCTCCCCATGCACGAATTTTGTGTACATGGCCTCTAGTAAAGCATATAAGGAGACAACTCAATTGACAAAATTTCTTACTGTTAAGATATATTTTAAAAATACATTTTGCAGCTGACTAGATTTTTTGTTTTTAATTCACTGCATGGAGTAGACACAGAAAACCAGGAAGCGAGTCAACATGTGTATAACCACATACACACTGTGAACTTAGCCTCATTCTGTCCTCAGGCCTGGCTCCTCCTGTGCATTTGAGGAGGACTCCAGCCAAAGCAGAGGTGATGGTTTTATTAATATAGATACTCAGAATCTTGGAAATTCCTCCTTTATAATTTTGTAATTTAACATTTGGTCCACTGCTGATTGTTCTAAGTCATAGAGTGTCTTCAGCGGCCCAGGGGCTCATCTTGCTGGGTTGTGTTAACCTGCAGAGTTTCCTTTTAAGTCTATGTAGTAGCTAATCGAGGGAATAATGCCTCTCTGGTGCTTTTTGGAGTGCCTTGCCATGGACAGAGTAGCCAGTTATCTACCAGGAGACAGAGATGGGTGCCAATCCAAGGATGCTGGAGGACCAGATGTGCCATCACAATACTCTTGTCTTTGGGCCTTTTTCCTGTTGATTATCTTTAAGAAAGCTAGTGCTCTGAGAGATGAGCAAGAAATTGATTCCCAGGGAACATGCTAATGACTTATTCTATACATTTTTCTCTTCGCAGGAACCATGAGAGTGGTAGACATCTCCGGGACATTAGAGGACCCTGAGAAGAGAGGGTCTGAAAGTTCTGAAGACAAATGCAAATTCCAAATGTGATCTAGGGCTTAGCCTTTAAGTTGATTAATACAGTTGGGAGCCTCAGAAATTTCTGTTCCTGCCGTAGCTAACAGACGGAATGCCGAGGTTTGCTGGGATGGCTGCCATATGAACCATGCCACGACTTCCCACCAACAACCAGATGCAGCTGCACTTCACAGGCCTAAGTAGCAGTTTCCTGTTTTTGTTCGTAGGACAAGAAGTTTCAGACCCATTTCTATGGGATAAGGAAGGACAGCTGGGAGGAGAAGTCCTCATCCGTCAGTGCCCGAGAGCTGGCCTTCACTCCCATTGGACAAAGGCAAAGAACAAGCACTAACTCCAGTCAGTGATGATCAACTCAGGCTTGAGGTGAGCAGGATGTAGCTTCAGTGGGATTCCAAAATGACCGGATAGTCTGTCCTTCCCGGTATCCCACTCCTCCCCTCCTTTCTGCTTTGAGCTTCATACAAATGTTTAGATTCCGTGGTGCGTGAGGTACATAGGTCTGAGTTTAAGACCCTGATTGTCACAAACAGTATTGTATTTCTCTCCTCAACTCCTCCCTGCTACATCCCTCTCCTCCAGTTTTCTACCAGGGCAAGTATTCCCCATGGAAAAGGCAGGAGCTTCCTCCCACTACTTGTCACATTATAGGTTAAGAATATTCATCAACAAAGGACTTAGATCAGCAGTTCTCAACCTGTGGGTCGTGACCCCTTTGGTGGTCGAACCACCCTTTCACAGGGGTCGCCTAAGACCATCTTGCATATCAGATATTTACATTACAATTCATAACAGTAGCAACATTACAGATATGAAGTAGCAATGAAAATAATTTTATGGTTGGGTCACAACATGAGGTACTGTACTTAAAGGGCCAGAAGGTTGAGAACCACTGACTTAGATGAATTCTGTAGAGGAGAGCTTTCCAGGAAAATTAAACTCCATAACAGGTGTAAAGGAGTGAACAAACCTTATGGAAACCTTACTGCAGACTCAAAGAGAGCAGAGAATTCAGCATCCTCTTTGCTGACCACTTTATTTCCTCAGAATGAATTCATTTTCCACAGAGCTTGTAAAGGACACTCAGGGGAGCTCTGGGACTTTCATGGCAAAATAGAGGCACTGGGCTCCATACACAGCCTGCACCAGTTATGGCCTCATTCAGAACACCTTCCCATGAATAACAACGCCGCAGTCCTTCTCACTTCCACAACGCGGGTGATGTGGGGCAGAAAGGACGCAGAGGGCGCTCTGCTGGTGCCCCGGGAATCACGGGAATCACAGAGGGTCAAGAGCTGGAGGAGCATGCCTCGGCTTGCTCCAGGCCCAGGAGGCTGCTCTCTTGTGTTTGAGGAGGAGTGGAGGGTGGAAGGAGGACGCGAAGCTTCAAGAAGCGTTCTCTGTCCCCCACGTGACTCTGTTCGTCCTTCCCACATTGTGTGGGAGTTGACTATTCCTTCCTGGCCTTCCCACTGGACCATGCGCCTCCTGGGAGCCCTATTGCCTTTCTGGTGCCTGGCCATAGGAGACTTATGGACTGAAATAATAAGGAATAAATTAATGAAATGAGTAAGGGATGTATTTATACAAGCAGCAGAGAAAAAGGTGAAAAACTTGAAGTGATCCATCATCTTTTAAATAATTCATTTGCATGCGATCCAAATGTATGTTACCTCCAAGAAGTCATGTCTGCATTCACTTGAGTCCTCGATGCCAAAGGAGTGGAAGAAGAGGGAAATAGAGTGGTTCTGTGGGGCTGTGAGAGTAACAGTGCAATCCATGTCATTGTTATAATTAGCGGGCCATCCAGGGCTCTTCAGATTGCCAAACGCCTTTTTATAGTTTCTGTTACAACCTTAGATAAAAAAAATATTCGCAATTAATGTATGTATCCCAATAGTTAGTGTTCTTTCAACCTGACAGAAATAATTCAAGAAATGATTAAATTTAAACACTTTAGAAAAAAACTAACCCAGCCTCTGCATCTACCTTTGAGGTCACTGGGATCCCTGAGGGGAGGTGAAGGGCACAGGGAGCAAACGCTACACAGGGTCTTGGCGACAAGAAACACCCCCAGGTGAAATGTGAAATAGGAGCACTCACCTTTAAAGATGAATATTCTAGAATTTTCTGTGCTTTTTTTCTGATCACACTGAGGTGGTTGGCTGACATTTAGACTCTTTCACGAATAAAGTCTCTACCTCCAAGACAGAGTCTTGTATGAGGATTTCCCTTTAATGGATTATTTGTTTTGATTGAACTGGCAAATTGTTGTTCTTAACCATTTTTGGTGAAAACACCATAGCATTTTTATTTGTTTGTTTTAATCAAAGGCAGTGTTAGTTTTAATCAAGCTTGGAATGAACATGAAAGAAAATATTCTCTGAAAATAAACTTCTCAGTTTTAGTAATCAAATAGCCTTTCAAAGCTTCCTGGTTTTGACAAAAAATGTTCTAAGCTACAGTGATTTCTATAAATGTTCAAGTGGATAACTAATAAAATAACATATAATTTTAAATTTTTAACTATGTGAACTTTGAAGAGTATGCTGACATTCTAAACATTTGAATTAGTATTATATTAGCTTGACCTGTTCAGAAACCAGCTTTAGTAACTTGCTAAATTGGGCCTGGTTTCTAGTGAAGAGTCTCATCTCATGTGGGTGTGGCTCAAGTTAACAAGCCCTAATTTACCCTCAGGAGTCCATCCCAGCAATAATTGTACTGATGGAAGATGTTCGGTACAAAAGATAAAGTTCCAGGGCTCACCTGCAATCTGATAGGTAAAACTCACTCTAGAGTTGTCATTAAAAACTTCGGACTTGAAAATGACAATGGCAGTGCTCATAGAAGAATAAAACGTCGGTACAGCTGTTGCATTTCTGCCACAGAGGTGAATTCTTGCATTTCCACTACTCTGAAAAGAAATGAAAGCCAAATCACATTATATTTTGCTTCAAAAGAAGATATAGGCCATAGCAGAAATGAAATGCATATGAAAGTGTGCTTCAATATTCAGCCATGGAAACTAGTTATATTGTTTGACACTTGGCAATAAGACTGGCATTAGCCTTGGAATCCACAACTGTCTCACATTCTCTAAGGGAGAGGAAGTAGGGGAGGTCAAGTTTATGTTGAAATCACCAGACAGATAAGTTGCCTCCTGAAAATGAGACAATTCTCCTCTCTTCATAGCCAAGGCCTGTGCCCGTGCTCTGAGCACAGTGCTGTCCAAGCTAACTACAGTTCGTCTACTTGTATCAAAGTCAGGGCATCTGCTGCCTCTCACACAGATATGCCTCTAATACCTGTAGTTCTTAGGCATCTACTGAAAGGCTCACTCCCACTCCTGCTGCAGACTCCTAGTACTGATCTGTGCTTCTACCCCACAATGTCTCCTGCTGTTGGTTCTTTCCTAAACTCCCCTGTTCTATACTTGAACTTTGATTGCACTGTTAACCATTCCTGTACACATCCTTAGCCTTGAGTGACACCTGGGTCTCCATCAGTCTCCTGGTAGAGGCCATTCTTTCCCACAGCCCACAGTTTACTGAGTAAGAATGAGGGGTGGGAGGATGAGCAGGGATCCCCAGGCTGCTCTCTGCAGCCTATGTCCTTGCATCAAAGCTAGTTCTCCTTTGAGAGTCTCCACATCTGGCCAAAGATACTCTCTGACACTTTTCATTATTCTCACTTTCTTCCTGGTTACTTCCTTAATTAAAGACTTGTGGTATTTTAGCTCAGAGTCATTTTATGAACCCTTAGAGGTTTCAGTGTTCTTACAGAGAACCCATTAAATATCCTAATTTGCATTCCTTAATACCACTGACTTTCATCTCTACTCTCTGTGGTTGCCAACTCCGAAGCCAGCTATCCAGTCAGATCTTTTTATTATCTGCAATGCCTCCACCACATGATTCTTTCATGATCTTCTAACTGTATCCTCTCTTTCTACTTTTGGACACCCTGAGAGTTTCAGTTTTTCTGTTATCAGTTGATTTATTAACTTTTCTCCCTCCCTACTCATGCTGAAACCGTTTGTTATTTCCTTTATTCATTCAGCTGAACTATTTATTCATGACACATATAGGGTCTTATTTGAGGCTAATCTAGCTGCCATTATCATACAGAACTGTCTGGTGCCCTGTGAGTAGCATGTCTGCACCCAGTGGGAAATTTGGATTTACGAAGCAATGGGAAATAGAAAGAGCTTTAACTAAAGGGTTTTGTTTGGCCCTAAGTCCTTTCAGGAAGGGTACCACTGGGATATACAAATAGTGTTCTGATAACCAATGGAATGAAGATAACCTAGCATCTTGACCACCATGGGATAATAGGATATACCTCGGTGTCTGTGCTTTGTAATAATTCAGCAAATCTGGTGTCTGCTCAGCAGCCAGCAGCTCTCAAACCTCTCTCCAATTGGAGTCAGCCTCCACCAAGATACATGTGCAATACAGGGGACCCGGATATAGAATGAGGAGGACTTGAAAACTCAGAAGTGATAGATTGGATCCTCTTCTATTGCCAGCCAGCACATGGGGGTTTGGACATGACCCTCCTAAAATTAACATGGGTAGATTAACTAATCTCCTCACACTGCAGGCATTCCCAAGTGTCCCCAGGCATCTGTCCTCAGTTCCCAACTCCTCACTTTACAGTTCCCTGGATAATCTCATTACTCTCATTGTTTAACTGACTCATATGATGATGACAACCAAATCTTCAAGCCTTCTCTCACTATCACACTTTTATGTCCAACTGTCTCCTCAGTATCTTATCTCATCGGCAATTTGGACTCTTTTTTTTTTTAAACCAAAACAACTCCTCCCCACTTTTTCTCTCTTACATTACCATAAATATAGTCCCAATAGAATGGGACTAAATGGGCTCTTTTTAAAAAACTATTTTTTTAGTGATTTCAGAGAGAGGAAGGGAGAGATAGAAACATTACTAATGAGAGAGAATCACTGATCGGCCGCCTCTTGCACACCCCACCCTGGGGGTCGAGCCCGAAACCTGAGTATGTGCCCTGACCGGGAATCGAATTATGACCTCCCAGTTCATCAACACTCAACCACTGAGCCATGCCAGCCAGGCTAAATGGCCTCTTCATTGATTTCCCTGTGTATGCATTGAACCCTTCATCTCACCCTATACTTAGATTCCACTAATTACAGAAGTGTTTCTCCAAGCATGGCCCATGGAACACCAGAATCAGAACACCAGAGATGCTCATCAAAAATTCACAGTAATGGGAAAATTAAGATACCTAGGAATAAACTTAACTAAGGAGGTAAAAGACCTGTACTCGGAAAACTACAGGACATTGAAAAAAGATAGAGGAAGACATAAACAAATGGAAGAACATATCATGTTCATGGATTGGTAGTTTCAACATCATTAAAATGTCCATACTACCCAAAGCAATCTACAGATTCAATGCAATCCCCATTAAAATATAAACGGCATACTTCAAAGATCTAGAACAAACTCTCCAAAAATTCATCTGGAATAAAAAAAAACAAACCCAAAAACAAAACAAAAACAAAACAAATAGCCACAGCAATCCTGAGAAAGAAGAACAAAGTTGGAGGGATCACAATACCAGATATCGGCTATATTACCAAGCCACTGTTCTCAAAACTGCCTGGTACTGGCACATGGACAGACATATAGACCAATGGAACAGAACAGAGAACCCAGAAATCAACCCAAGTCATTATGCTCAATTAATATTTGACAAAGGAGGCAAGAGCATACAATGGAGTCAAGATAGTCTCTTCAATAAAAGTGTTGGGAAATTTGGTCAGATATATGCAAAAAAGTAAAACTACATCACCAACTTACACCATACACTAAAACAAACTCAAAATGGATAAAGGACTTAAATGTAAGACGGGAAACCATAAAAATCCTATAAGACTCCATAGGCAGCAAAATAGCAGACATATGTCATAGCAATATCTTTACCAACACAGCTCCTAGGGCAATGGAGACTAAGGAGAAAATAAACAAATGGGACTACCTCAAAATAAAAAGCTTCTGCACAGCAAAAGAAACCATCAACAAAACAACAAGAAAGCCCACTGCATGGGAGAACATATTTGTTAATGATATTTCAGATAAGGGTTTAATCTTCAAAGTTTACAGGGAACTCATACAACTTAACAAAAGGAAGATAAATGATCCAATCAAAAAATGGGCATAGGACGTAAATAGACACTTTTTGAAAGAGGACATACAGAAGGCCAAGAGACATATGAAAACATGCTTAAAGTCATTAATCATCTGAGAGATGCAAATCAAAATGACAATGAGATGCCACCTCACACCTGTCAGAATGGCTATCATCAACAAGCCAACAAATGACAAGTGCTGGTGAGGATGTGGAGAAAAAGGAATCCTCCTGCACTGCTGGTGGGAATGCAGACTGGTGCAGCCACTGTGGAAGACAGTATGGAGTTTCCTCAAAAAGTTAAAAATGGAACTCCCATTTGACCCAGTGATCCCACTTCTAGGACTAAATCCCAAGAAACCAGAAACACCAATCAGAAAGGATATATGCACCCCTATGTTCATAGCAGCACAATTTACAATAGCTAAGATTTGGAAACAGCCTAAGTGCCCATCAGCAGATGAGTGGATTAAAAAACGTGGTACATCTACACAATGAAATACTATGCTGCTATAAAAAAGAAGGAACTTTTACCATTTGCAACAGCATGGATGGAACCGGAGAGCATTATGCTAAGCAAAATAAGCCAGTTGGAGAAAGATAAATATCACATGATCTCACTCATATGTAGGATATAATGATCAACATAATTTGATGAACAAGAATAGATCCAGAGACAAATGGCAGGGGACGAGGAGGTGGGGGCGGGGGGGGGGTTAGAGAGCAACCAAACGACTTGTATGCATGCATATTGGCATAACCAAGATGAAGGCTTGCCCAGGGTGGGAATGGCGTGGGGTGGGGGGGGTCAATCGGGGAAAAAGTTTTACATATGTAAAACTTTAGACAATAAGTAAAAAAAAAAAAATACATAAACCTAAAAGAAATTCACAGTAATGGGTGCTCTGTGGGAGAATCCTTCTCTGAGAGAGAGGCCCAGGGGTATGCACCTGTATCAAGATACCCAGATGTTCCTTATGCTCATGAAAGTTTGAGAGTTCCTGACCTAAGGACCAAGTTCAAATTTCTCAACACCTAAATAGAGGGTTTGTGTATAGCTAAAAAACATATTAAGCTAGGAGAAATTTTGACAATGTATTTCATTATTCATACTTCAAATGTTTTGCAAGTACTGGTAAAAAGGTCACTAGATGTGAATGCCATTCACACTGTAATGATTACCTCCGGTGTGTCCTGAAACTCCAAGTAATTCTGGTGGCAGTCCCGAGACTGCATCTGGAATGCCCACACGGTTATCTCGACCTGCTGATGCGGAGGAGCTTCGAAGACCCACGTGCAGGTGGAAAGTGGGACATCTGGGTTTGATGCATTGGGTGAGGAAATATTTTGTGGGGTCCAAGTTGCATTATATGTTCCACCACAAGTCACTGAGATGGGAAAAAAGAACAACTTTCAAGACAAATTTTACTCATGTCTTATCACACTTGCAATATTTAAAATTCTGCCTTCTCTACCCCTCCAGCCCAAAGGAATTATATTTACATCAATCCCTCCATGAAGAATTTAGAATATATATTCTTGGCTAAGAATTGTACCAGATTTATACCCTGAATTAAACATAGAGTAAGTAACATGGTGTTTAGTAATTGACATTGAACTTAGATGATAATTAACACTGAGTTTAAATATAAGTGTGACATTATTTTTAGTGCATAAATACACGTGTTTCATAATATATAAAAATGTCTCCATTTACTCACTGTTGATGAAGGTATATGTGGCATTAAATCCTTCCCTTTCTAAACTTATGTCACTGACAAATTGAACTGTCAGGAAGTTCCCAGAAGAGACAAAGGGAGCGGGTACAGTGGAACCACAGAATGTTCCGGCCAGCTTGGCATTTTCACTCTCCCCGTCATATAACTGAAAGGAAAATAGTTCATTAGTTCTCCATTATTCACCAAGAAGTTGAAAACTTTATACTAAAATGGATGTGAAGTCCCAATAAGTCATGATTAAGAATCTTACATTGATGTTCTTAGAGCTAGTTTTAATTTAGGAACAGAATAGTTATTAAATTGAATATAATATAAAATGAGTTTCAGTAAAAACCTGATACAATGTCTAAAAAGTTTTTTCTGATTGTGAAAGCAATATATGATTTTAAAAATAATGTGTCATTACAGTCAGCAAACCCACCACTACCCTCACATCCACTCACTACGGTGCGGGTCCCACCCTTGCCTGGGTCCTCAACATGTCAGCCAGAGGAAACAGTTAAAATGCAAGTCGGGCCATATATATTCTGCCAAGAACCCTCCTCACTGCTTCCCATCCACTCAATACAAAGGCCACGCCATGAAAGTGGCCTCGAAGGCCTAACAGAATCTGCTCTCCACTCCACCCCTGACCTTTTCACTCTATATCCTTCTGTCTCCGCTTTGTTTCCTCTGCTCCCTGAGCAAAGAGGCCCGCAGCTGCTTCCTGTCTGCCGCATGCGTTGTTCCCTCGCCTGACCACTCTTTTAAATGGCATCCTTCCCATCATTCTCTTCCTTCTTTCTTGCGTTCTGTTTTCCTTAGCGCATGCAGTTCCTCTACACACGGTACATGTTAGTTATGTTGCTATCTTCTGTTCTGAAGGAAGTGAAAGGTCTATGAAAGCACAGGCTGCTGTTTATTCTGTCACTGCAAGTCCCGTTTTTAGAAGAGTGTCTGGCACAGGAGAGGAACTCAATAAAGAGCTAATAAATAAGTCCTCTCTCCCAATACCCACCCCTGCAACCCTGTTCTCTCCCTGACTTCTTTATATCAATGAAGGGCTCTAGGCTACAACTTGAGTTATCCTTGGTTCCTGCCTCTCTCCTCTACCCAGCTTCTATTCCACTGGCCTTCAAAATCGATCCCAGAGGGCTCCGTCTCCACTGTCACCAGCATCTCCTTCACCTTTGTTCTTGTAACACCTTCCTGACAGACGTGTTTAGCCAGAGCAGCCAGAGTATTCTCCACTGAGCTGCCTGAGTGTTCTCAAATCAGATCATGCTCCTGCTTGGCCTAAAATGCTCCAGAAGATTCCCACTGCATTTAATGTAAAACCAAACTCTATGAGGCTTGCAAGCCCCTACCTGGTCTGGCCTGGGCCTGCCTCAGCCTCCCTCCCACTTCCCGGCTCCCTGTAGTTCCTCCATCCCAGGATGAGTTCCTACCCAGCTCTTGGACGGTCCTCAAGCTCTTGGACGGACCACACTCAGGGGATCTCAGCTCAAATGTCTCTTTTTGAGAGAGGCCAAGCCTATCTAATGTGGCCCTCCCCTCTTTTATCTTCTTATTATAATAAAAACCTATCTTATTTGTTGCTTATTTATTTTTTCTGGTCTTTCTCCCAACAAGATTGTAAATGACATGCGTGGGAAGGCTAATTATTCACGTGGTATCACCAGTACCCAGAATAAGTCGACAAACTCCTGTTGAAATAGTGGGTACTTGGATTTCTGTCAATTACTAGAAAACTGTTTTCTCCAGCTCAGTAATCATGGTACTTCTAAAATAAGTATGTGTGTAGATGTAAATATTTAATTTCTAAAAGAACTGTCGTGTGCTATAAGCCTGAGAATAGACATGACCACTGACTTAGTTTAAAATGTTAGGAATATATAAAATAGAAATGGATAGAGAAATTTAACAGTGAACAGAAGAAAGGACAGACCACTAGATGGCACTGTCTCACCTGCTTGAACAAGATTTAGTAAATTTAGAGCCAGAAGAGTTAAGCCTAGTATCCCACCTCACTTTATAAAAGAGTAGTTTGGTCAATCTTAGCTAATGTACTTTTTCAGGTAAGCAAGTTAAACTTCCATTAGAAACATTGCTGCCTTTATCAGCACATTCATATTAGCAGCGCTTTTATTCTATGTACTGTGTGCCTGGCCTCTGTGCTAGTCCTATGTATACAACGATTATAATACACTTTCCATACATTCAAGACACTAATTTTACATTCACAAATTAGTGGTACAAAGAGATCCATAAATTAAATATATATATATATATATATATATGTATATATATATATATATATCTGTGTGAATTATATATAAAATAAAGAAAATAAGTGCTACAATGAAATAATGTAATAGGGGAACCCAGATGATGGAGTCAGGAAAGACCTCCCACAGATATTTGTTTGAACTATTACTTAAAATTAAGAACTTGTATACGTATATGCACAGCCATGGACACAGACAATAGTGTGGTGAAGGCCTGGGGTGGGGCAGGGGCTGGGAAGAGGGGCAAAGGGGGGAAAACCAGGCAGGATGTTCATTTGTAATACTGTCAACAATAAACACACACACACACACACACACACACACACACACACACACAGTAGGTGGGGCCCTTCCAGTCCTACGGAAGAGGAAGCAGATGGAAGGCGATGCAGAAAGCCTCAGGAGTACGGAAGGCATGGCATGTCTAACAGCTCGCCACCTTTTGATGTGCCTGCAGATTAGGGTGAGAGAGTTGGGATTGGGAAACACATTGGGACAAGACTGAAGTACTATGTGCTTCATGCTAAGGAGTTTGCATCTTCTCCTGTGGAAGTTATAAGATCTGATTTGGGTTTTGAATAAATAGCTGGTAAAAGTGATGGGAGGTAATTGCATAATGCCTGGCTTTGAGCTGATGTTTGCGTTTGTTCATTCACTGCCACAATAAGATTTCTCTTAATTGAGTAGAAATAGACAGGTTGTGGCCTCTGGACAACTGACATGGGCTCCTGGACTCTTTGTAGCCGAAGCCAAAATTTTTTCGTCTGCCATCCCATTCGCTGATAATGCTTAATCTCCACTGTGGACTTCTTCAGGGGGCTCCAGAGTGTGTGACAGGAGGCTTACTGAACAGTGCTGGAGATGGGGACATTCGGACCAGGACAGGGATGGTGCCCTTGGGACCTGCACAATCATTGCTGCTGCTGATTGCATATTTGGCCTGGCACCAGGGCTTCAGACTCAGAGCTTAAGTTATGTTCTAAGTCTTGTGGATGTAGACTAGTTCCAAGAAGAACTTTGTGTTTTCTCAGCTTTTAAAACTCTTTGATAGTGGAGCACATTAGAATCTACTTAAGCTGAAACCGGTTTGGCTCAGTGGATAGAGCGTCGACCTGCGGACTGAAAGGTCCCAGGTTCGATTCCGGTCAAGGGCATGTACCTGGGTTGCGGGCACATCCCCAGTGGGAGATGTGCAGGAGGCGGCTGATCGATGTTTCTCACTCTCTATCTCTCTCCCTTCCTCTCTGTAAAAAATCAATAAAATATATTTTTTTTAAAAAAGAATCTACTTAAGATCCTGAAGGAATTGCACAAATAATTTAGGGGAAGACAGCCTCTACCTACAATGACTGAAAGACCCTGCACTTTACCCAGCCATTAATTTGAGCCCAGAAGAAAGTGGGGAAGGAAGTGTTTGAATGTTAATTTCTGTGAACTTAATGCTAAAGGGCAAGAGACTTTGATAGTGGACTTTCTTTCGCATTTAATTTCATTTCAGACACTAATTTTCTTAGGACTTTATCTTTTAATATTTTCCTGGGAATTTGATAACAGGAAGATTTTTATATTCTTATTTGGAGCATCTCTTCATTGCCTCTTACAAATTTCTTAACTTCACAAATTCCTTAATTTCATTGAGAAGCCTCTGTTAGAATCCACGGGCCAACATGACAGGGCAAAATTTGGGATGGGAATGAGAGCACAGTGACTTTTCAAGTTTAGGGCTGAACTCTGATCATTTCAGAACCTTCTGGGGAAAATGTCATCCTGGTCCCAGTGGTCTCAGGAAGAGCCACAAGAAGCAATTAGAATCAGCTCTATAGATGCAGGAATTTTTACAACACAATTTTTAGAATAACTACCAGTAGTAGTATGGTATTTTATCTTGATGTTCTTTTCCAGTACTCAGAATAGTGTCTGGAACATAATGGGTGCTCAAATAAATATTTATCCCATGAATGGGTGAGTGAATGAATGAACAGTAGTAGGTACTGCCTCATAAGGATAGGAACCTGATGCCTGGATAGATTGCTGATCTTCCCAGAGGTGAACAACCCCCTCTCCAGTGGCTGACCACAGACTGAACGGGGAAGCCCAGTGGGTTAAGATAGATGTTCTCAATGGGGCAGAACTATTCCCTAGGGAGTGCTTTGAGAAGAACGTGTGGTGTTTTGTGGTCATCACAATAACCTGGCACTCTAACTGGCATTTACCACTCACTCAGCAGTCACATGGCAGGATCCCATCTTATAATTCACAGAAGAGTTCTGCAAAGTGAAGGTTTACTCTATGTCCAACATTATTGAATGTCCTGCCAGACATTTGTGTATAAAAAACTGTTTCTAATTATTTGATCCGAGAACCTAAACCCATTCAATATTCAAACATAAAAATATTTTTTTGCACAGCTTTAATATTCACCAAATTCCCAAAAATGCAGTTGCTGTGTAAGTTGAAGGGTAGTTTTTGTTTTCTTTAGAACTGTTTTATTTTAGTTTTACTATTATTTAGAAATTCATGTTGCAGATGGTGATACTGCTACTGCATTTATGTTACAAGTGCAGCCCACCCATATTAGTTTAAACTTAAACTTTTATATCTGCCACGATTCCACATACTATAGAAGAATCTGACTACGTTATCACCTGACCTGGTGTAGCTGTATCAGAGAATTGATAACATTGAAATCTGCACTATTTTATATACTTTCCTTTTATTTCTCCTTTTCATTGCAGTTAGTATATTATATTGATTTATGAAACTACTAGAGGCCTGGTGCATGAAAATTCGTGCACTCAGGGGGTTCCCTCAGCCTGACCTGCGCCCTCTCGCAGTCCAGGACCCCTCAGGGGATGTCCAACTGCTGAGGAATCAGGAGAGGCTCCCACCACCACCGCTGTACTGGCAGCCATCAGCCAGGCTTGTGGCTGAGCAGCGCTCCCCCTGTGGGAGTGTACTGACCACCAAGGGGCAGCTCCTGCATTGAGCGCCTGCCCCCTGGTGGTCAGTGCGCATCATAGTGACCAGTTGTTCAGCAGTTAGGGTCAATTTGCATATCACCTTTTTATTATATAGGATGTATATGGGGAGGCTATAGCATAGATGACTGTCTTTAATGGTCAAGGAAGAATTACAAAGTATTGGTGGGAATGTTAGGAAGAAGCCATCTCCTTTCTGCTAGTTCCATATTTCCTGAGAGAGACGCGTCAGCCAGGGTACCAGTTCTGAGCCCTCTCTGCCATTTCACTCACTGCTCACCACAGAGGAGTCTTAGTCAATTGGCAAGCTGGTGTCCAGAAGCTGGGCCTGCTCTGCATAGCTCGCAGCCCCTCTGTCTTGCCTTCTCCTCGCAGCCAGCCTCACACAGGAAGCTTGCTTTTGTGATGTTCTTCCAAAGCCCAGCTCAGCCATCCCATGTAGGAAGCCTTTCCTGACCCCAAAATGACATCAACCATTCTCGCTTCTGTTCTGCTTTCCTATGTGGCCCATATTTGTCATTTTGTCATGTTGTCTGATTTATGCCTGTCTCCTCACTCTTCAGCTCCTTGAGGAACTGTATTTTTACATTTCCACATCTTGAGTGCAGGGGATAATGCCCAGCACATAATGATGCCATGTGACTCTTTATGGAATGGATGTGATGTTAACGTCAGCACATCCACTCAGTGACATACACAGTTCACTGCATATTTGAATAACCTTCCAAATCAACCCTTTAAAAAATAGTTATATAATTACAGATGAATAATAGAATTGGCAAGTTTTCACTTGTATATCTACCTACAGAATTGAATTGTTAGCTTTTCTCAAAAGTGATTTGATTATAATATCCAAGAAACAATCTAAAAGGAATCTAAAGTCCCATTTATCACAGAGAATCTCTGTCATAAAGACCCCTCCAGGCTTCCCATTCCAAGGGGTGCTCTTTTATCTGCCCATTTCGTATAAGCTGAAAAAATTACCAAGTGAGGAAAATTGCTTTCCCAAGAAGTAAAATAAGGGTAGATCTGAACAGATTGTTTTTTTATTATATTTAAAAGCTAGAAAGTAACTCTTTGTTTTCAATATTGCTATTTCTGTCTTAAAGTTACTATTGTTTTAATGACATTATCAAATCACAATCTCCTATATGGAAATGGACCTTGAGAATAAATCCTATCAACCTTCCCAGCAGAACCAAGCCCAAACACCCTTTATGAATTTATACTTAAAATGATGTAAATGCAAACCAATTATTTTTAATATTTTAAGAAAAGGAGATTGTACAGCCTCATGCCTTCTGTAATTTCACAAAGGGGAAAATAAAGAAATAAATTTGTTTACAAATTATATGTCAGGCATAGTGCTGAACAGTCTAGCATACATTATCTTTAACCTCAAAATAGCTTTGCAAGATAGGTATGATTATGTGATTTTTTGTTTGTTTTTTAGTAGATGCAGTGATAAGAATCAAGAAGACAAAATTTGTAGGGTGGCAAAATTAGGTTTGAGTGTATGTTATTTGTCTCTATCACTTACTACCTTTCTGTAAAATCAAGGTAACTTTCTGTAAAATCAAGGTAACTCTTGAACATTCTTGAACATCAGCTGTTCTGCTGTTCCCAGCCATTTTGGTCTCATTTCAGAAAGGAACAATTCAATCTGAACTGACATTTCTTGTTAGCTCTAGGTTTTCAAGAACTCCCTCTGATCTTGCTCCTATGTCAATACTTTATTTAAAGTTGTCACCCAGTCTAATGAGTTTTTCCTTCATCTTAACCTTTCCTGGCCTCTAATTTACCATTTAAACGCATTGACCACCCATCCTTGGTAAAGGCTCTCTCCTTGACTTCGCTGATACTATGCATTCCTGGTTGTTGTTGTTTTCCATGACTCATGTTTCTTGTCTTTTGTTCTCCAGTTGCCTCACTGTGAACCTTTCATGGAGTTGAGTGGGACCCTGGCTGTCTAGCTCCAGGCTGTCCTCCTAAATGAAAGCACCATTTCCCCTGATTTCAGAAGGGCTCTTCTGCTCTCTCCCCTCTGCTCTGTTCTCTTGCTGGAGCTCTGTTCCATCCTCTGCCCACAGGCAATGCCATTTGTCTGCCCTGCTATGACCCAACATGGCACGATCCTTCACAAAAAGCATGTTCTCTTCCTAATAGCACTGACATTCTGCTCTCTGACTCTTGGGGCTTATCACAGTGAAATATGAGACAGTATATAATTAAGGGCACAAGTGTGTACTCCACCTATGACTTTTCCTTCTCTGTTTAAAACCACACACACTCACACACACACACACACACACACAATTTTTTTAAAGTTTAATGTGATTTTGAACTTAAAAGTTTCTCTTGCACCAGACTTGTCATCTCTACCATCTCTATACCCTCCTGACATAAAGGTAATCTCACCTTGGGGCCCTAACTCCAGACACCCCCTGTGACAATTTACCTGGAATCCTGATTCCAGATTAGACTTTTAAAATTCTGTTCAATTTGGATTTTAATGAGATTTTGGAACTAAGATATTTTCCATATCTAAAGGTAATATGAAAAGTAAATCTATATACTTTAGATATAAAATAGATAAATTAAGGGGTTGTTTTTTATATGCAGGGTTTACCAAAGGTCCTTTGAGTATCTCTTTCTATACAAGCTTATTCCACAGATCATCTCCTTATGAGACACGGTTAAACAGTGAATCTTAAAGCTAATGTTAGAAGCCACCCAAAGTTTTTGAGTCTTCCATATTAAAGATTAATTTGATATAGAGATAGAGCATCTTTTATATTATCCTATATAATAAAAGGCTAATATGCAAATCAACCGAACGGCGGAATGACTGGTCACTATGACGTGCACTGACCACCAGGGGGCAGACACTCAACACAGGAGCTGCCCCCTGGTGGTCAGTGCACTCCCACAGGTGGAGTGCCGCTCAGCTACAAGCCAGGCTCATGGCTGGTGAGTGCAGCTGTGGTGGTGGAAGCTTCTCCTGCCTCCAAGGCAGTGCTAAAGATGTCAGGGAGCAGGCCTAAGCCATCAGTTGGACATCCCCCAAGGGCTCCCGTACTGCAAGAGAGTGAAGGCCTGGCTGAGGAACCCCCCCAACCCCCCTCCATGCATGAATTTCATGCACCTGGGCCTCTAGTACATTATATCATTGAAGTATAGGACATTTTAAAAATTAGCAGTACACACAATTTTCAAAACCTCCTGTATGGCATAAAGTGGAATATACCATATGAAAGTCTGGATTAGAATACTTCTGTTAAGAAATATAATAGCCTTACCTTTACATAGTCATAAATGCATCTTTGCAAAGCAGATGCTGACTCCAGAGCAAATGTATTGAAGGTGAGTTTAATGAGTCTGTTTACAGGGGCAATTATGAACCATATGCAGTTTAAATTCTTGTCATATCTTCCATTTGCATCAGAATCAGGAGAGGCAAAGGTGCTATTGGAGCCTGTCAGATAGCCACCACATCCTTGTTGAGGCCCTGTGTCAAAATAAAGACATCATTAAGCAAACTGAGAGGAACAGGTCTTAGTTTCCACATGGAGGCTTTTAAAAATCATATTGTTTCTACTTTCTCTCACATGTTTATAACTATTGTCAGACTGTTCCCTGAGCTTCAGTGGGCTTGTGCAGGTGCTGTTGCTACTGGCCTTAAATTCTTCATTACCTAGTTCCTCTCCACTCCTCTCACCACCCCTCAATCCCTTTCTTCTCATTCACACAGAGTTGCTTAGAAAAGTGGAGAATCAGAGTTGGTTCTTTGTGCATTTTTAGGCCTGCTGATGTGATTTATTAAAGCTTTTTCTAGCCTTGAAAAATCCAATTTTATAGAAAATAGTGTTTTGCATAATAAAACTGGTGGAAACTGTGAACATGTTTTATTTTTATGTTTTGCTTTTATGAACACTACCCAATTGAAAACTGAATTTATGAAGAATTTACCCAACATGCCAAGAAAATTGGCTCCCAACAAACCTTTTATTTAAATAATCTGTCAGAAAGAGACTGAGAGGCATTTAGCACTTCCAGTTTATATTAAACAACATTCTAAATTTAATTTTCCCTTTTCCAGAAAAAAAGAAGAGCTAAAGAAGAAGACCACTAGTGAAGAAAATAGTCTACTTTGAAATAAAAATTTTGAAATTTAGACTAAAAAGAGAGGGATAAAAAAGTACCCATGAGATGACTAAATGATTTACTATGAAAAAATATGGAAAATCCTCAGAACATTGGATTCAGTTCCATCCACTCCACAGCCTAAGTCAATGCCTCAGAAAATATTTAAGAAGAAAAACTATGGACAATTTCAACAGAAATAGTGAGGATGAATTAAGCTCAAAATAGTTGTAAGAGGACTAGGGATTAAATACTAGAACTAATGTTCATAAATTTTGCATTCTACACAAACATAGATCATTACTACTTTCAAAGTTAAATTTCACCGACTTTGGTCTTCATTTGTTACTCTTATTCCATTTATTTTGCTGTTAATAGTGAAAGGGTTGCTTTCAACATTAGGGGGCGCTAAGATTTTGGACTTGGCGCTTGGCAGGAACTGCGCACAACGGCAGCCCTCCTCAGAGGCAAAGGCTATCAACCTATGGTGTTGTTCAGGACAGAGGCATTATTTAGTGCAGTGGTTCTCAACCTTGGCTGTGAGGCCCAGAAATCAGGATTTTAAAAAGATTCCCAGGTGATTCTAATGTGCAGCCAAGGTTGAGAACCCCTGATTTAGTAGGTCAGACTGCCTTGTCCACCGCTCCTAACTCAGGTCAAACTATAGATTATAGGCACTGTCAGATGTTTTCTGAGCTGAAATTCTTCCAAAGGCCCAGTTTCTGATATTTTCCCATATGGTGGTAACTAGGACAAAATTATTTTGAAACCAAAGCAATGTGCAATTCTTCATGGTATAATTCTAATAATTCTTTTCATATTAAATAGGCCTGCAAACTAAAAAAAGAATTGGAGTTTGCACAGCTTTTATTTTGGTATTGTTACTTAAGGAAACCACTTAAGCTTATTGACATGCATAGCAGGGGAGAACAATTACTTTAGGTATTAATGAATTGACACATTTATTTATTAATTCAATAACTATTGTTTTAATAGTGAAGGAAATATATTTAGTATTGAAGTGGGAAAAAGATGAATAGTAGTCCAGGAGCAATGCTATGAATAGATAAATAATGAGAGTCCAATTTAGAAACTGATAGGTGCCATAAAGGAGGCAGGAAAGTCCTGAGTTTAGCAAGAAGGGGAAATTACCTCAGGCTGTGAGGATCTAGAATGCTCAAGGAGGAGGTGGCATCTGATCTGGGTCTTGAAGGATAAATAGGACAAGATCAGGTAGAGACGGGCTTGGTGCTGGCAATTCCAGGCTGACAGCACCTCATAACCAAAGGTTAGTGGACAAGAATTTATATTATATGCTTAGAAGAGCAAAATTCTGTTTGTGAAAACAACAGAGTACATGAAAGAGAATAATGAGAAGGTTATAAAACAGGATGGGCTGTTCTATAGAGGCCTCAAATGTCAAAGTACAGAATTTGACATTTAGACTTTTTTTCTGTGGACAATGGGGTCCACTTGAAAGTCTTTCATCAGAGGAGTGGTAGGGTCAGAATGTACTCTCTAGTCAAGTCTGATCTAAAATTGTATCTGGTAGTCGTGTTTACATGTAGGGGAACAGGCCTGGAGGAGGTGATACTAGGTAAGAGGACATCGCCTAGTCAGGGCTGGAGGTAGCAAGGGGCAATAAAGACTTGGAGGTTTTCATACAGGAAAATGATGCTGCTTGGCTTAATTCTATTACTACATCAGCTCCAAAAAACTAAATGCTGTTTTTAAAAATTCAAGTTATATATATTATCACTACTTGTTTATTGTTACTAATAAGTTACTAAGGGCAGAATGATAACTGTTTTTGGGCACAGTAAGTGCCATTAAACACACTTACCATACAACTAGTGGCCCTGCGCGTGAATCTGTGCGCAAGTAGCTCACTGCTGCTTGCCTCAGCTGGCCGCCCTGCCCACCGCCGCTCATAGCTCTCACTGCCCCACCCTCCTGTAGCTCTCCGCCTCTTGTAGCTCGCTGCCCAGCCCTCCTGCTGTTCGGTCGATACATGGCGGTGTCCTGGTTAATTTTCATATTACCCTATTATAAGTATAGATACTATTACTACTACCACCACTACTACTGCTGTCATAAGACAGAAACACCCTTCTTCCTCCAAGGAACCCCAGAGCAAAAATCCATAAATCATTGGCATATATTGGCATAGATTGAGTGGTAGATTGAATGATTCTTAATCCTTCAATCCCTCTGTCATCGGTTTCTCTCTTTGAAGTGCACTAGAATGGCGGAGGATATTTTTCTGTCCACTTGATGTTAGGCTTGGTCATATGACTTGCTTTAGACATTGGAATCTTTGTGGTCATGAAGTGGAAAGAGGCCTTAAATGGGCTTGCGATTTTTGCTTGGCCTTTTGTCCTCCTGTGATTCACCCAGAGCTCATGCCCCGGGTGACTGCTGGTGAAAGAGAAAGTGGATGGAGAGCAGACCTGAGCCCAGCCTGAAGTCTGGAACCAACCACAGTTAACCTGCAGCTGGGAGCAGAGGCAGTCAAACCAGTGACTGATAAAAATAAATGGTCTAGGTATAAACCACTGAAATTTGGATAGTTTGTTATGTACCCCTATTTTGGCAATAACTGACAATAAGTAGCTTGTTTGAGTAATCAAACTGTAATAACGCATATTGCTTAATTCTTAAAATATACACAGAAAATAATGAAAGTGAAAAGCTTACATTATCACAGATAATTCTTTCCAAAGTAGTCAAATAATTAAGTAAATAAAACATTATATGAGTGAATTATGTAATTCACATTATATATAAATATGAGTAAATATAGTACTATATGGGTGAATAGTCAAATTATTGAAGTAAATGTGTGAGTAATAAGTCACATGAGTAAACACTTTTTGGTGTTTGTATGATACAGGAAACTGTTATAATTGCTCTAATTACCCCACTCTTTAAAAAAACGTTTTTTTCAATTTCATTCAATATTATTCTGTACTGGAGGCCTGATGCATGAATTTGTGTACAGGTGGGGTCTGTCCAGCCTGCGCTGGTGGGGGGGGGAGGGGAAGGAGAGGAGGGGAACTGATGGGGGGTGAGGCCGGCCAGGGGGAGGGGCCGTGGGCAGTTGGCTGGCCAGCCCCGCCCCTTGATCGAACTCCCGGTGGAACTCCCAGTAGAGGGGACAATTTGCATATTAGTCTTTTATTATATAGGATATTCCCCTATTTTTATATTTAAACATAGTACAAATGCTCTGTGCTCTTGCTCCTCCTATGGCAAAATGTAAATATAAACATGTGTCTTTGGGAAATATAAAGATGAATATTAACAAAAGAAGGGTTATTCACCAAAAAGTATTTTTGTCACATTACTATTTCTATATTTCAACAATAGCTGAGTAGAATAGGAGAACTCTGACTATGAAATAGTTTCATACATAAGAAAATAATATTTATGTGCTGTACTGATATTTTAAAATTCCTTTTTAAAACACTAGTATAAGATCTTAACCTCAACATGTGGTTTAGCACCATAAATCCATCATCTTCCTTGTTACTACACGTTTTCTACCAACTAGTGAACTACCATCCATCAACGGCTCCTCCATCCATCAAGTTGTGTCAGAAACACTCTGTAATGTCACTCTAACCTTCTTCCCTAAGTTGGAAACACTTCCGCAAAAGAACTACTTCTTCAGAGAAAGAAAATGGTTGGCTACAAAAATATTGGAAATGTGAACCCAGAATATGCAGTGAGATCTGGGTCAAGATCTAATTAATTAAAAATCAGTAACTGAATCCTAAATTACTCCTCTCTAATTATTAAACTTCAGAGTGAAGCTCAAGCCAGGATAAATCTGATAATGTAAGAAAGGGCTATATTATCTAAGCAACTCATCTCGAAGGCTTTGTGGAGTCATATCCATTTCTGAATAGTTATTTTGAGAATTGACATTTTTGTGGCTGATATTTTATTGAGGCCTTTTGGATAGCATCTCTATCCATCGCTGGGCAGCCACCACTTGGACAAAGGGTAGATGGCTGGCATACTTAGGACAAAGATTGGCCTGAGTTCAGGCATTTTCCTGTTCCCAGGAGCCAGCTGCAGCCCTAGGTAGTAGCTGGAGGAAACCCAGTGATGCACAGGAAGCAGGACATAAAAGCATTGTAAGCTGTTGCCTTGGGGAAATGGGGGTGAACCACAGAGAGCTTGTGATTTTCAAAGCCTGGCATACAACTGCCCTAAAGCAGTGAATTCGTTTTCTAAATTCAACTAAATTCCACATGAACCCATTTGTCTTTTTATCTAAAAGTAAATTGTATTTATTATTCTACTCATTAATCTCAAGTATGTATAACCTTTTAGGTGTTATATTTATGTTATGCAAAATAAAATCTTAATGGTTTTGTAACATGAGTTGTCTGGTTTTCTTTTAAATTTCTATTGATTTGTTTTTACTAGCATCACTTGATTTGACTCATTTTAGATATCCTAATTTGAAACTCAGCCTACTTTAACTTAGAATATGTATTTAGTCTGGTAATATTGGGAAGCATAAAACTAAAACACTGAAAGAAAGGTAATTTACTAAAAGAAAAGTCATTTAGCACCTAATCAGTAGCTAAAGTCACTAGGAAAAGATCAATGCAATGTATAAAGAATTTAGGATAATGATAATTGTATTATCTTTTTAATTTATGTTGAATTATTTAAAACATCATAAGTGTGTATCATTAGTCCCAGGGCATTTCATGTGAATCATTCTTGCCAACTTTGAAATTTCAAAAATGATTTACTAAGCAATATGATATGACCATACCAATTGATGCAGAAAATGAATTTGACAAGATCCAACACACATTCATGATAAGAACACTTCAGCAACAAGGAATTAAAGGCGATTTTCTCAACTTGATAAAGAATATCTATAAAAATTCCACAGTTAACATGACACTTAATGGTGAAAAACTAAATGCTCTTCTTCCAAGATTAGAAACAAGGCAAGAATATTTTTTCTCATCTTATTTAGCATAGCATTGAAAATTCGTGCCAGTGGAATAGGCAAGAAAAACAATATGCACACTGGAATGGAAAAAATGAAATTGCTATTATTTGTGTATCTAAGAATCCCAAGGAATCTGAACAAAAATTCCTAGAACTTATTGTGAGTTCAGCAAAAACTCTGGATCTAAAAACAATGCACAAAAAATCAATCACATTTATATATACTAACAATAAACATGTGGAAACCAAAATTAAAAACCCAATTGCTCCAAAGAAAATGCTACTCTTAGGTATACACAATGAGACATATATAGGATCTATGTGCTAAAAGTTACAAATGATAAAAGCAATCAAAGATCTCAACATAGTAAAGATAACAATTATTCCCAAACTGATGCATAGGTATAATGCAACTCCTAGCAAAACTCCAGCAAGATTTTTCCATCAACATAAAAATGTTTATATAAAGTTTACATGGAGAGGCACAGGCCTTCAAATAGCTAAAACAATCTTGAGAAAGAAGAATAAAGTAGGAAGAATCAGTCTATCTCAAACTAAGTCTTACTATAAAGCAACAGTAATCAAGACAGTGCAATATTGGTGGAGGTTTAGACACCTAGATCAATGGAACAGAATAGAAAACCCAGAAATAGATCCCCCACAAATATGCCTGACTGCTTTTTTTCCAAAGGTGCAAAAGCAATTTAATGAAGGAGAGACAGTCTTTTCAACATATAGTGCCAGAGCAATTGGACATCAGAGGCAAAAATTAACTTCGACCTAAACCTCAGACATTAAACAAAAATTACTTCAAAACAACCACAGACATAAAATGAAAAACGTAAACCATGAAACTTTTATATAAATTCAGAACAGAAACTCTTTCATACCTCAGGATAGGCAGAGTCTTTAGCATTGACACCAAAAGCATGATACATAAAAGAAAAAATGATAAACCGGGCTTTAGTAAAATTAAAAACTTCTGTGCTAAGAAAGGCCTTTAAGAGGATGAAAAGATAAGCTATGGATTGGGAGAAAATCTTTGTAAACCACATAGGACTACTTTTTCAGAATATATAAAAATTTTCAAAACCCAATAGTGAAAAAACAAATAATCCAATTAGAAAACAGGCAAAAGATAGGAAAAGATATTTCAGCAAAGATGATTTACATATGACAAAAAAAGCACATGAAAATTGTTCACCAAAGGGAAATGCCAATTAAAACCACCACATATCATCTGATAATCCTGGCCAAAATAATAGTCTCTAGTCCAGTGATGGCGAACCTATGACACGCATGTCAGAGATGACATGTGAACTCATTTTTTTGGTTGATTTTTCTTTGTTAAATGGCATTTAAATATATAAAATAAATATAAAAAATATACATCTTTGTTTTACTATGGTTGTAAATATCAAAAAATTTCTATATGTGACACGGCACCAGAGTTAAGTTAGGGTTTTTCAAAATGCTGACATGCTGAGCTCAAAAGGTTCACCATCACTGCGTCTAGTCACTCTGCCTCTCTCTCTCTATGCCTCTCTCTCCCTCTGCCTCTCTCTCTCTCCCTCGCTTCCTCTCTCCCTCCCTTCCCCCCTCCCCCCCATCCCCCCCCACACACAGATAGATCATTGTAGAACACAGCACTCTACAATGGGATGTTGATGGGGTTGGGGGTCCCAAAGTATGGACAGCACAAAAGGTACTCTTCAGTGTTTCCTAACCAAAATAATAGAATCCAGATGGCATCTTAAAGTGCTGAATAAAATAAATGGAAAATTATAATTCCATATTCAGAAAAAATTATCCAACAAAATTTAAGACAAAATAAAGCCTTTCTCAGAAAAACCAAGACAAGTTTTTACCAGAAGTTTTGCAATAAATAAAAAAACCACTAAATGAAGCTCTTCTAAAAGAAAGAAATTGATCCCATATGGAAGCACAGAAATGCAGGAAGAAAAAAAACAATGGGAAGTATTACTCATTGCATAAAACAATGAAAATGTTTTATCGCTTAAAATAGATATAGAATTAATATAATTAACATTAATAGCAAAAAGACAGTAAGTGGCTAAATGAATTTAAAAGGTTTTAAGGTCCTTGACTTATCATGAAGTACTAAAATGACTAGTTTTAAGTTAGATTCGAATGAGTCAAGAATATTGTAATCTCTAACATAACCACCAAAAGAAGAACAAAAAAATGTACAAGTAATATATGTTTAAAAGATATACACAAAGAGACATATATAGGGTTTATGTTCTAAAAATTACACATTAAAAGAGTAATAAAACTGATCAATTTAAAAAGACAAGAAAGAATAATTCAAAAACGTAAGAACAGGTGGGACCAACAGGATCCAAGTAAAACAATGGTTTGTTTAAATCCAATAATGTTTGTAATTTTATTCTATGTAAAGACACTAAATCCTCCAACTGAAATATAAAGCAAAACAAAATCCCAATATATTCTTTGAGATAGCAAAAGGTTGAAAGTGAAGAGGCTGTACAATATAGCATGCAAACATGAATTGAAAGAAAGCTAAGGAAGCTATACTACATCAGAGAAAGTAGACAGTAAAGCAAGAAGCATTTAAAAAGTATATTGCAGGAAAAAAACCCAACATGGCGGCATAGGAAAACACCGGAAATTGCTGCCTCCGACAACAACTTCAAAAATACAACTAAAAGAGAGAACAGTCATCATCCAGAACCACAGGAAGGCTGGCTGAGTGGAAATTCTACAACTAGAAGGAAAGAGAAGAGCACACAGACTCAGAGGAGCTACGAAAGTAAAGTGCAGAGGTATGGAGGCTCCGGTGCGCGCGGAAAGGCGCGGGCACCTGAGGACTCGGCTGTCTTTTTGAATCTGGAGGGAGTCACAAGCTCCCGACTGCTCTGAACTCCGGTTCCGGGAAATCTCTGGGGTCCCCCGGCTCATACGGGGAGAAACTGGACGGTCTGGCAGCAGGCAGAACTCGGAACTTGAGGGCGGCTTTCCCTCAGAGGTGCTGGCGGCAGTTACCTGGACACTGAGATGCACGGCCCCTTAGGGCAGGGCTGAGAATCAGCCATAGCTGCTTGCTCCTCCACCCTGTTGATTCCAAGACCCTGCACCTTCCAGGCTGCTGCAAAGCCTTTTGCATATGAATGCCCGGGTCCTTTGCAACCTGATAATTACCTAACAAATTGCAGCTGGGCCAGACAGACTCAGAACTTCCAAGAGAAGGCCCAAGGCCCCACAGCAGCTTGCATTGCTTCTCAGCTGGGCCTCATCTGGGCACCCCCAAACCCCCAAAAAAGGAAGGGGAATCTGCATATCTCTTCGTAGCTCCTGCTGGGTAACCTCAGGAAGAGGCTTAATTAGCACCTCCTTAGATCCAAGAGCCAGTGTACCCAGTGGTCAGAGTGGGACCATCCAGATTACAACTCCTCAGATTCATAAGGAACACACTCAGGGGGCAGACTCAGTGAGCACCAAAGCCCCACTGAAGCAAGTCTTGCCCCAGAAGGGTGTCTTCAGTACAGAAGTTCTCCCACTGCAGACACAGCTGATTCTCACTGCCAATTGGCCTGGAGGTCAATTACTCCCAGTGACACCTAAAACAATCAAGGCATAACTACAACAAGACTGTGCACAAAGCCCACAAGGGGGTGCACCAAGAGTGTCCACCTCAGGTAACTGGGGAGGCTGAGCCACTGGGCCCTGTAGGACACCTAGCACACAAAACCACTCTACCAACACAGGGAAGCAGACAAAATGCGAAGACAAAGAAACAGGTCACAAATGACAGAAATGGAGGACAGCAAACGACTGGACATAGAGTTCAAAACCACGGTTCTAAGATTTTTCAAGAATTTTATGGAAACCGCCGATAAATGTAGTGAGATCCTCAAGAAATCCAGTGAGACCCTCGATGTGATAAAGGACCAACTAGAAATTAAGCATACACTGACTGAAATAAAGAATATTATACAGACTCCCAACAGCAGACCAGAGGAGCGCAAGAATCAAGTCAAAGATTTGAAATACGAAGAAGCAAAAAACACCCAACTGGAAAAGCAAAATGAAAAAAGAATCCAAAAATACGAAGATAGTGTAAGGAGCCTCTGGGACAACTTCAAGCGTACCAACATCAGAATTATAGGGGTACCAGAAGAAGAGAGAGGGCAAGATATTGAAAACCTATTTGAAGAAATAATGACAGAAAACTTCCCCTACCTGGTGAAAGAAATAGACTTCCAGGTCCAAGAAGCACAGAGAACCCCAAACAAAAGGAATCCAAAGAGGACCACACCAAGACACATCATAATTAAAATGCCAAGAGCAAAAGACAAAGAGAGAATCTTAAAAGCAGCAAGAGAAAAAAAGTCAGTTACCTATAAGGGAGTACCCATACGACTGTCAGCTGATTTCTCAACAGAAACCATGCAGGCCAGAAGAGAGTGGCAAGAAATATTCAAAGTGATGAATAGCAAGAACCTACAACCAAGAAAGATTACTTTATCCAGCAAAACTATCATTCAGAATTGAAGGTCAGATAAAGAGCTTCACAGATAAGAAAAAGCTAAAGGAGTTCATCACCACCAAGCCAGCATTATATGAAATGCTGAAATGTATTCTTTAAGAAGAGGAAGAAGAAAAAGGAACTCTTACCATTTGCCACACCATGGATGGAACTAGAGAGCATTATGCTGAGTGAAATAAGCCAGTCAGAGAAGGATAAATACCACATGATCTCACTCATTTGTGGAATATAATGAACATCATAAACTGATGAACAAAGACTGATCCAGAGACGAAGAGGCATTGATTGTACTGTCGGGCCTTGGAGGGAAGGTAGGGGAGGGTGGGGGTAAGGGGGAAAGATCAACCAAAGGACTTACATGCAAGCATATAGGTCTAACCAATGGACACGGACAACGGGGGGGTGAGGGCATGAGCGGAGGGGGGGGGGTAGGGGGTAACATGGGTATAAGGACACATATGTAATATCTTAATCAATAAAATATATATATATATATATATATATATATATATATATATATATATATAAAGTATATTGCAGAATGATACGAGTCAATTCACTGGGATGATACAATAATTTTAAATGTATACCCGCCATGTGAAAGAGGATGAAACTCTAGCCCAGACCTTTCAACCGAGCTTCTAATTCTTATATCTGGTATCTATCTTATATCAAAACAATCGACTGTTTCCCTTTGCACATGAGACAAAGCCCTGGGCATCTAGTCCCTGCTTATCTCTCCTGTCTCAGCTTTTGCCCCAAAGCATTACCATTCAATGTGCAGGTCAGTCTCTATAGCCTCTGAAATGCTATGTGTCTGTAACTTTGTACATGCTTCATTTTCCTCATAGAATGTCTGTTTCCCAGTGAGTGTCTTCTCACCCTTCTAAGTTAATACTATATATAGCTAACATTTATCGCATGCCAAATAAGAGCCAGCCCTAAGAGGTAGTTACTATTAGTGTGTCCATTATATAGAGGAGAAAATTAAGACAAAGCACAGGTCATTTGTTCAAGGTTGAACTTGGGATGTATAAGAATTGGGTTTGAATTTAGGAAGTCTAGCTCCAGAGATTATGTTCATAACAATTACACTATAATTCAGGGTTCATATTCCCTAAGCTGCTCTCTCTAATAGTCTTGTGTCCTCTTTACTATATACCAAAGTATCACAGATCCTTTCTTCTCTGCCTCCACTGTCCTTTGCAGATATTTATGTCAAAAAGCATTTACCATACTGAATTTACAATTATTTACTGATTCTTTTACCTTGTAAACTTCCCAAGAATAGGGAAAAGCTCATTGCCTGCATAATAAGTAGCTGGTGAATATTATTGAACAAGCAATGAAGAAGTGAATAGAAAATATAGTTATTGGAGGTGGATTTTTGCTTTCTAGCCTAAATTTATAAGGGGGATTCTTTAAATTAAATAAATTTCTTGATTTATAAAGTTGTTACTATATTATAAACATTATCTATGTATGAATGTATGTGTATATATATAATTCTTTTATGTTTTTATTGATTTTTAGAGCAAGAGGAAGAGAGAGGATAGATAGAAACATCGATGGGAGAGAAAGATAATTGATTGGCTGCCTCCTGCATGCCCCCTACTGGGGATCAAGACCACAACCCAGGCATGTGCTCTGATAGGGAGTTGAACCAGTGACCTCCCGATTCCTGGGTTGATGTTCAACCGCTCAGCCACACTGGCCAGGCCATCTATACTAATAAAAGGGTAATATGCTAATTAAACCGGATCGACTGGACATCTTCTGGACGTCCGAATTCCTTCCAAAGCCACGGTGGCAAGGGCCGAGGTAGAGGCAGTTAGGGGTGATCAGGCCGGCAGGGGAGGGCAATTGAGGGTGATCAGGCAGGCAGGCAAGTGGTTAGGAGCCAGTGGTCCTGGATTGTGAGAGGGATGTCCGACTGCCGGTTTAGGCCTAATCCCACAGAGATCGGGCCTAAACCGGAAGTCAGTTATCCCCCAAGAGGTCCCAGATTGGAGAGGGTGCAGGTCGGGCTGAGGGATACCCCCCTCCCATGCACAAATTTCGTGCACCAAGCCTCTAGTCTATATATATATAAAAGGCTAATATGCTAAGTGTCCTTCCCTCTGTCCAATGGGTCACTATGACACGCACTGACCACCAGGGGGCAGACACTCAATGCAGGAGCTGCCATGATGCACAGAGAAATGACACCTCCAACCTGGCACCTACAAAGCAACACTTGGCTTCCCCCATGTGGGACATAAGCCCTGCCACCATCTCATAGCGACAGACCACCAAATCATAGCCAATGCTGCCGAGACCCCGTGGGCTAAGACCCCATGGAGCAAAATGCAGCCCATAGCCCAGCCCGGAAATGGTCGCTGTAGGCACTGGGTAATGACGTCATGTAGCAACGCCCAGCTTTCTCTCCCTAGTGACAACTAGCCTCCTTATAGTTTCTTCAGCCCAGGAACACGACTTGCTTTATAACCAGGTGGAAACACTTTACACTGTAACTAAATGTCTGTGAAGCGTTTTTCCGTGCCTCATCTCATTTGATCCTCACAGAAGTCCTGAAGTAGGTAGATAGCAGACTCAGAGGAATCCTATTTTCTTTTCATTAGCCAGAAAATGGAGATTTAGAAAACTTAGAAAGTTGACCCAACTGAAAAGAAGTAAGAAATGCTGGACCTTGAAAATGACTTAAGGTTTTCTCACTGCACAAAAGATAGTCAAACACTGCTGCAGTTAAATATTTTACCCTTTGTTCTCCCTGAGTGACCTACAATAATAATCTGCTTCATGTTGATATTTACTGCTGTGTTGCTGACAATTATCTGAAAGAGAAGTTGTGTTGCTTCACTGGGCTAGAAAAAGTGTAGCTACATCAGAAAGCAGGTCTAATTAAGCAAGTTCATTCTATATATATAAAAGGCTAAGTTGACTTGCGCATGTGCAATACATAAAAAGCTCTCCCTGGTGCCAATTGCACGTGTATGTGTTCCCATCTGTCATTGTCAATCGTGAATTTGGTTGACACTTCTATTATAAAGAAAGGGCGAATAGCGATATTAAAATATTTCTTCTAATTAATTTCCTTTCAATGTGCATGAATTCGTGCACTGGGCCACTATTATATAATATTTTTAAACAAATGACTTTTTGGTTCTTTATAAACCTGTTTTAAAAGCAAATTTAGTTGACTTTTGTGACATATTTGATTGTGAAAACACAATTAGCAGGACAACAATAAAAATATCACTAAACGGCCCTAGCCAGTTTGGCTCAGTGCATACAGCATTGGTCTGCTGACTAAAGGGTCCCAGGTTTGATTCCAGTCAAGGGCATGTACCTCAGTTGCAGGTTCATTCCTGGCTCTGGGAGGCAACCAATCATGTGCTTCTCTCACAGTGATGTTTCTTTCTCTATGTCTCTCCCTCTCCCTTCCATTCTCTCTAAAAATCAGTGGGAAAATATCCTTGGGTAAGGATTAACATATATAACTAAAAGGTTTTAAATGCTTCCTAAGGGGTAGGTTTTTAGTAGAAAAATGCTTCTCTAGGAGACCAAGATGGCGGCGTAGGTAAACACCGGAGACCACTGCCGCAAACAACCATTTCAAAAATACAACTAAAAGACTGAATGGACATCACCCAGAACCACAGGAAGGCTGGCTGAAGAGAGACTCTACAACTAGAAGGAAAGAGAACAGCAAATCGAGGCTCAGAGGCGGCGCAGAGTGGAAAATACAAAAGTACCGAGGTGCGCGCGCAAAGCGGGCTGGTGGCTGAGGGCGCGGTTGTCGTTTTCTGTCGGGAGTGAGTCTCAGACTCTGGGCTCCAGATCCGGGCGAGTCTCTAGGGACCCAGACTCAAACGGGAGAAGCGGGATTATCCGGCATCAGTTGGAACCTGAGGGCAGCTTTCTCTCCGAGGTTTGCAGCGGCTGCCGGGGTTCTGAGAAGCAGAGCCTCTGGGAACGGGACTGAGCGTGGCCATAACTGCTCCCTCTGCTCGCCCTGTTGATCCTGCCCCGCCCAGGCCCTGCGCACAGCCATTTGCCGGATCGCCTCAGGCAAAGGCTGGATTAGCGCCTCCCCAGAAGGCAGACGTTTTCCATACAGCTGATTCCTATAGCCAGTCGGCCTGGGGGTCAAATCCCTCTAGTGTTAACTACAACAATTAAGGCTTGGCTAGAACAAGACTGCGCACAGAGACCACAAGGGGGTGCACCAAGAAAGCATAAAAGATGCGGAGACAAAAAAACATGACAGAAATGGAGGATATGGAGCTAAGAATCGCAATTTTGAGGGCTTGCCATAAATTTGTGCAGAGCCTCACGAAAACTAATGAGACCCTCGATGCTACGATAAAGAAATTAGAAAGTAAGCATACACGGACTGAAATAAAGAATATTATACCCAATAGCAGACCAGAAGAGTACAATAATCAAACCAAAGATTCGACAAAAAACACCCAATTGGAAAAGCAAAATGAAAAAAGAATCCGAAAGTGTGAAGATAGTGTAAGGAGCCTCTGGGACAGCTTTAAGCGGTCTAATATCAGAGTCATTGGAGTGCCAGAAGATGAGAGACAGCAAGATATTGAAAACCTATTTCAAGAAATAATGGCAGAAAACTTCCCCCACCTGGTGAAAGAAATGGACTTACAGGTCCAACAAGCGCAGAGAACCCCAAACAAAAGGAATCCAAAGAGGACCACACCAAGACACATCATCATTAAAATGCCAAGAGCAAAAGACAAAGAGAAAATCTTAAAAGCAGCAAGAGAAAGAGGCTCAATTACCTACAAGGGAATACCCATACGACTGTCAGCTGATTTCTCAACAGAAACTTTGCAGGCCAGAAGGGAATGGCAAGAAATATTCAAAGTGCTGAATACCAAGAACCTACAACCAAGATTACTTTATCCAGCAAAGCTATCATTCAGAATTGAAGGTCAGATAAAGAGCTTCACAGATAAGGAAAAGCTAAAGGAGTTCATCACCGCCAAACCAGTATTATATGAAATGCTGAAAGGTATCCTTTAAGAAGAGGAAGAAGAAGAAAAAGGTAAAGATACAAATTATGAACAACAAACATGCATCTATCAACAAATGAATCTAAGAATCAAGTGAATAAATAACCTGATGTACAGAATGAACTGGTGATTATAATAGAATCAGGGACATAGAAAGGGAATAGACTGACTATTCTTGGGGGAAAAAGGGGTGTGGGAGATGCGGGAAGTGACTGGACAAAAATCATGCACCTATGGATGAACACAGTGGGTGGGGAGTGAGGGTGGAGGGTGGGGTGGGAGCTGGAAGGAGGGGAGTTATGGGGGGAAAAAAGAGGAACAAATGTAATAATCTGAACAATAAAGATTTAATTTAAAAAAAAAAAAAAATGCTTCTCTAGCTAAAAACTTGCAATGACAAATGACCTTAGGTCTGTTACTTAAGAAAATTTAATCTTAGATTTTAGCAGACAGAGCAAAATTCATAAATTTGTAAAATTCAGGACACATTAGTGTACAGCAATACTATTTTAAAAAAGTAAAACTACTCAACATTGGCAATTACAAAATCAAAACTTAATCAAAAGTTGAAAATGTTCTGTTTAGAGGGGTCAGGATCAATAGCAATGTGCTACTTAGTACTCATATATAGGTTACAATAAAAAGATGTGAGATTTATAAAATCAGGCCAAGCATTGAATAGCTTTTTAATAGTAATTAAAACAAGGAATTGTTTATTGTTCTTGTGGCTATATTAGGTTGTGCATGGTGCTATGTGTATTTCAACTTTTACTAGTCTGGTGGCAATATTATTTCATTGACACAGGGATTATTTTTTTAATTCTGCTCTAAACTTGCTAAGGAACATGGGCTTAGTTCCCCAATTTATAAATTAAATTATATGCTAAGAATACCACTCAGGGTTACATCATAAAAACAAATGTCTGAATTTCTTCATTTTGTTAGACTGTTGTGGTAAGGAATTTTTCTAAATTGGAGGCCATAATATGGGACTAGAGTTCTTTGGTTATAGAGATTTATTATTCTTATATTCCAATTCAATTATCCTATATAATAAAGAGCTAATATGCTAATTAGACCAAACAGCAGAACAACCATCTGGATGACCTTCTGGAAGAAGCCAGGGCAGCGAGGGCCGAGGCAACCAGGGCTGCTAGGGCCAAGGCAGCCAGGACTGCGAGGGCCGAGCCCCTTGCACAAATTTCATGCATCAGGCCTCTAGTACTTTACATAACTGTGTTAATTCTTTATCATCATGCCATGCAAAGCCAATAAAACATGTGACATTTGTCAACAGCAGACAGGTAATTGGCTTTTACTGCTTATATAATATACTAGAGGCCTGATGAACGAAGATGAGTGCAAGAATGGGCCTTCCTTCCCCTGGCTGCTGGCACCGCTATCGCTCCAGCCAGAACTGCCTTTCCACCTTCGCCTCAGCCTAGCGCAGCCTTTCTGCCTTCATTCTGGCCTGGAGCCACCTTTCCGCCTTCCCATGCTGCCCAGAGGCCCTGAGCGGCTGGAGCGGTGTGGAATGCTTACGTCGTCACCATGGCAATGATGCAAGCATTCTGCCTCGCCCCCGGCCACTCGGCACCTGCATATGCAAATTAACCCGCCACCTTTGTTGGGTTAATTTGCATACTCACTCCTGATTGACTTGTGGGCGTCATGAAGGTATGGTCAATTTGCATATTTCTCTTTTATTAGTGTAGACTAGAGGCCCAGTGCATGAAATTCTGCACTCAGGGGGGTCCCTCAGCCCAGCCTGTGCCCTCTCATAGTTTAGGACCCCTCAGGGGATGTCCACCTGCCAGCAGTCAGACATCCCTCTCACAGTCCGGGGCTCTCGCAGTCCAGGACCCTTCGGTCCTTACCACCTGCCTACAGAGGAGGTGGGAGAGGCTCCCGACACTGCTGCTGTACTCGCTAGCCAAGAGCCCGGCTTCAGGCTGAGTGGCACTCCCCCTGTGGGAGCACACTGACCATCAGGGGGCAGCTCCTGCATTGAGCGTCTGCCCCCTGGTGGTCAGTGCACATCATAGTGACTGGTCAACTGGTCGTTTGGTCATCCGGTTGTTTAGTCACTTAGGCTTTTATATATATAGATTGTATTATAAAATACATATATTGTACATATATATGTATAAAATATATGCATAGATATTTCATATACTATAATAATAAATATAGTACTATAATAGTAAATATAGTACTATTTGTAAATATAAATATTTATAATATAAATACAATAAATATTTAAATATCTTTTATATTATAAAATATATATTATATAAGGTTTAAAATATTTAATAAATAAATTATTATATCTAATAATATAAACATTATATAATATATAAGTATTTATAATAAAAAGTTATATAATATAAATGTTGTGAATATAATTACACTGTATTATACTATTTACAAACAGTGTATTTTATTGAAATATATATTATATCTTTCTTTGTGGAAAGGAGGAGAGAGTGATTGCTACAGTTATGTGCAATATTTAGATACAACAGGATATTACCAAATGCACTATTTGGGACTAAGTACAAATTAGAATGTTGCCACTAGAAAGCAGGCAGTGTCAAATGAGGAGGTAAAAGTGGAGAAAAGTA
This sequence comes from Myotis yumanensis, assembly GCF_028538775.1. NCBI lineage: Eukaryota > Metazoa > Chordata > Mammalia > Chiroptera > Vespertilionidae > Myotis > Myotis yumanensis. The sequence goes on from NW_027223752.1 coordinate 140,279,711, forward strand.
GCTGTTTCTACCTAAAAGAGTACTAAAAGAAATGACTTGCCTCTCAGAAAATTCCCCCAGAACCTCCCCTGGTCTCTGGGTTATCAATGGCCAGAAGTGATTTGGGCTGATTAAGAAACCTATGAATTTGGAGACAGTGCTACCTGGTTCAAACTTGGCTTTACCTTTTAGGAACCCTGGGACTGCAGACAAATTACCTAATCTCTTTACTTCCTACTTCCTCCTTCGTAAACTGGGATAGTGCCTGACTTTGGGGTAGCTGTGAGGATTAGATAAAATAATGTGTGTAGGTGCTCAGTGACAGGGGCCCATTATCATTGAGCCCAGGGATTTTTGTGACAAGTCTTCACTTGGGAGTGAGCAGAATATAAACCTAACACATAAAGTTAATAGATTTTTTAATATATCAATATGAAGAATACATGCCCTAACCGGTTTGGCTCAGTGGATAGAGCATTGGCCTGCGGACTGAAAGGTCCCAGGTTCGATTCCGGTCAAGGGCCTGTATCTTGGTTGCGGGCACATCCCCAGTAGGATGTGTGCAGGAGGCAGCTAATTGATGTTTCTCTCTCATCGATGTTTCTATCTCTCTATCCCTCGCCCTTCCTCTCTGTAAAAAACCAATAAAATTTATTTTTAAAAAAAATGAAGAATACAGTCCTGTAAACATAATAATGTTTTGTTTCTAAAAAACTGATTTACAGCCAAAGAATTTTTAAAAATGTTTACTGCTAACCAGATATAACTTGCATGCTCCTGGGGACACTACACCAAGGCAGGCTGATCTGAGTAACGATAATGATTATAGAGAATTTATGGTCACAAAAAATTTAACCCAAAAGGTCCAATTATCTGAGAAAACTGGGTTACATTTTGGGCAGGTCTGGCATGGCTTAAGTTATAAATAATAACTGTTTCCAAGCTCTTGTTTACCTGAATATTTTTCAAAATGTTACCTTATAATTTACCAGTAATTCACTTTTGTCTCTTAGCTTGGTCTCCACAATAGCATCTGGTCACGTGGGAAGTGGGCGGGCATGAACTCTGATACTGGAATATATTTTAATAAAAACCTTTCCTTTATTTTTGCTGATCTGGAATTTTACTCCTGTCTATTTGCTTTTGTAAGGTTTGGATGAACTAAGCATTTGTTAGTTTCTTTATCCTCTTTCCGCATTCTCAGCCCAGCAAAAAACCCTTTTCAGTAAAACCCACAAAGGACAAACTGCAGATAACCTTGTCTTTGGCATCAGCTCCCAAGAGAAGTCCAATCACTAGTGAGAGACTTACAAAGGGCAGAAATAAGTTTAGTCCAGTTTTCTGCAGTGGGTTTACAATTCCAGCTCATCTCATTCTCAGACTTTAGCAGAGAGAACAAATGACATTAAGAGAATAGACAAACAACATGCTTTCTAGTAATACCCCCATTATTGCTAAACCCCGAGCTATTTGACAGTGACTTATAAAATTATTCAAGCTATAATTCAACTATTTTATTGCACTTGTACTTCTATAAGAAATGTGGTTTTGAAGCTTATATCAGGCTGCTAAGAAGTAAATAGCAACGTACACACATTGATGTTTATTGTCATTGAATATTTTTAAGTTTATTCTTGTATTGTTTTGCTACAGAATTTTAGAATGCCTCTCAAGGTCCAAACTTAACATCAAAACTGTGAAACTTAAAAATAACTAGAAGTCAAAAGGAAGTTGTCATGTCTTTATATTTTTCTCTATTTCTTGTGATCAGATTTCCCATCACTGGGGCCCAGTCTCATCAGCTTTCTCGGTCTCGCTTTCCATCTTCCCTGTTCCCTCTCACTAGTGAACCTTTGTTCGACTCCCTCAACATCATCCCGCCTCGGCCCTGTTTTCCTTTAGCACCTTTGAGAGGAATTTCCAGATGTTAAGGTAGCAGGTAAAAACCTAGAGGCCAGACACACATGACCCAAATGTTGAGTCTGATCTTATATTCCTAAATCTGTAAGAGTGAAAGTGATCCAATTGACTATCCCAAGTAGTAGCTGAACTACATGAACCACAATTGCATTTTGAGAGTGAAGCATATCTAGGTATAAAATAATGTATAAAATGCTGTATACACTGAGTGGCCAGATTATTATGACGGGCCAGATTATTATGACCACCCCATCAGTACTTCATTGACACTTCCGAAAATACTGAATATTGAAAACTTCCTAAGCAAATACTCTCAAGGTTTTATTATTATTATTATTATTATTTGCATAACTAATTCACTTCATTGTACTGATGGGGTGGTCATAATAATCTGGCCGGTCATAATAATCTAGCCACTCAGTGTATATTATGTATAACATAATGTAATTATAGAGTGGGCATGATTTATTCACGTACTCTTTAATTTGTCCATACAGCCAATATTGTTGGAGTGACGATTATGTGTTAAGCCTCTGCAAGGCCTTAGAATTAATCAGAATTAGCTTTTGACTTCAGATTTAAGTTATGAAATATACTTTAAGGCTTGATGGTAAGTTTTCATTGCAAAATGAGTAAGAACCAGAAACCACTGTGCCACGAAGTGGTCCTGTTGATAGTAATGACCCCTCACCCCTCCCCCAGTTTAGAGATGAGGTGGGTGGGCCTGGAGCCCTGCAGAAAGCCAGGACTTCAGTATTACTTTCTAACACAGACTTTCTCTTTGACACGTACGGCACTTTACAGAACTGTCTACTCCATCCCCATCACATTCTGAAAAGATAGAAAGTGGTCATACTTCAAACTGACTCTTTTTAGTGGATAAAGTTGAGCTCAGAATTTTATAGGACTTTTCTAAAGCATCTCACCAGGCAATGACGTAATGAAGCAATTGGGTCCTGGCTACCTACTTTCTGGTCGGCAGCGCTTTCAATTTGGGGCGATCCACCTAGTAGACCGTGATTGACTTTGTCCTTGTTAAACATGCACTTTGGTATTATTGCTTTTCTTTCATAGCAAAGGTGTGTGAGTCTGATTTAATGTCAACTGACTCATTCTCCATATGACAAATACTCCAGATGAAGGAAGATGGATAGTGGCCTTTATCCTCAGCACGTGGGCTCTGAGCTACAAGGATCCAGGAGTGTTAGTCATGTGTCCAGGACATGAACCTCTGGTCACTGATGTCCCCTGGTCCCTAATATTGCCATCGTCTCCAGGGCAACGCCTTGTCCTTCTAGGTCTAGGATGTTATCCTGAAGGGGTCATGCCTCACACTCTCCTTGGCAACTCATATATCCAAATGCCTGTGAACTTCATACCTTATTGGGCCAAGTTCAGTTTCTGAGTCTGACATTTTGCCTAAGTGTTACACAATACATTGCTTTAGAAACAAACTAAATGACTGTGGTACTCCACAGTAAATACATGTACTGTAGATCCTTGATCTAACCTATATCCACCAGTTTGGTGTCTAATGTGATGAGCACATCACGAATAGGCTGACTGAGCAGCACTGTGTTATGACACCAGTACAGTAAACAGATGTGGGGCTTTGCTGGTTTAAAAACACATTTGCAAGTCTTAAGTGCTTCATGAGTGAGACAGGTGAGCAAGGTCATGGCCAAAGCAGATCCTGTGGTAAAGGAGGGACAGAATCTCAACCAGCAGAAGTTAATAGAATAAAAGGATACTAGTAAGTGTAGATTCTGTACCGTGGAGCGTGCCCACCTCAGCCAAATCCACAGGACCCGTGGCTTTTGAACTTTATGAGGTCAGCGACACCGTTGACAATGAGATAAAAGCTACATATTTTCTGGAGAAAAATGCTCCAATTTGCAGATATTTCCAGGGTTTCGCAGATCCCCAGGGCCCAGTATGGTCATTTTCCTGGTCGTCAGTCATTCGGGATCAATTATTCATGTCGTGTTGTAGTGCAGGGAGCAAGAGGAAGGCAGACTCCACTGCAGCTGGAGGTCAGCTCTGCTCTGCCTTCCCGCCCTGTGTCCCATCATGTGGCCCTTCACAGCGCAGCTCCACAGAAGAGCAGGCCCGGTTTCACTCCACATTTAGTAATTAACAGCAAACCAGGGGATATTTCCCCAAAATGTGTTCAGGCCCGTTAGCAATGCAAATATAACACATGCACGAGGAGAGTTTACCTGATAATCACATAATTATGTGAGCTGGCTCTTTACTAATTTCTGAGAAATTAAAACAGATGTTTAAAAAGTATCGCCAAGTGCGTCATCTAAATAGTAAAATTGCAAATCTCTAGTGTTTTAAGATAAACTGAACTGAGATGCTGCAGACTAAAACGGTTTCCTCTTCACATCAACTGTTTACTCTGTGAAGAGACTGTTTTCCGGGCTGAAGTGACTGCGCTGGAAACAAGAAGCCGCTGTGTGGCCCACAAAGTTGCTTCTCCTCTTTATGGGGGACACAGGGTGGCTTTACATGGACGGGATGGATGTGAAGGGTGCATCGATATGTAACTAAAATAGCTCATATGATGCTGAATGAAATAAGTCAGTTAGAAAAAGCTAAGACCCATATGATCTCACTCATATGTGGGATATAAAACTGAAACTCCTGAACACAAACAGCAGTGTGGTGGTTGCCAGAGGGAAGGGGTTGGGGGAGAAGTGGATCCAAAAACATGGTGACGGGAGATTTGACTTTGGGTGGTGGACACACGTGCAATATACAGATCTTGTAACATAGAAACCCAGCCTGAAACCTATATGACCATATTAACCAATGTCACCCCAATAAATTTAATTAAAAAGGGGAAATAAAAAAATGTACATCCCCCCAAAAAAGAATAAACTCAGTGTTTCACATAATCACAGCTATAAACCTACTTTTGTATTTTACCTTGTCCCTATGGATTTGCCTATCCTGGACATCCTATCTAATAAAGAGGGAATATGCTAATTTACCCCAACTCTGTCACAAAGATGGTGGCACCCACAGCCAATAAGGAGGGAATATGCTAATTATTGCCACACTCTCAAAGATGGCGGTGTCCACAGCCACAAGATGGCAGCACCCAGTCCCCTCAGCCATGTGCCTGCCTCTGGAGTCCCCCAGTCCCTTTAGCCCCCCAGGGCCGCCCGAGGCTCAGGTAACCAGGGCTGGCTGAAGCTTGTGCTGCTGGCAGTGGCAGCAGCAGAGGTGTGATGGGGGCATCGCCTTCCCCTGATTGCCGGGTCACCTCCTGCCCCTGAGGGCTCCCAGACTGTGAGAGGGGGCAGGCCGGGCTGAGGGACCCCCTCTCCAGTGCATGAGTTTTCATGCACTGAGCCTCTAGTTTCATATAAATGGACATACAAAAAAATAAAAGATTTCATAAACTCCAGAATTCAATCTATTCTTATTCTTCCTCCCCTATTCCTTACCACAAACAACAACAACAAAAAAACAAAACAAGATTAAAATTCTGCAGATGAAAGGTTAATTCAGATGTAAGGTCTTGAAAGCTTTGTGACACCATACAATTCAAAATTATGACACTTGGGTTTTCAGTAAAAAATTACCACTGAAAATTACCTAAATATTTCCAAGTGATTGATGATGTTTGAAGATGAAGAAGAGGTAGAAGTCACCATCATGACATGCAGCCATGAGCTCCATTTCTGCTCTCTACACATCAACCCTTTCTCTAACTGTGACCAGGGAAATTCTAATAAACTGAAAGTGTTCGATGCTCAGGGATGAACGGTACCTCTGACAGTGTAAGATTTTTCCTTCTGTGCCATTTCAGTGCAGTAAAAATCACAATAAATCCAAAAGTGTCTTCTTTGTAGCCCAGAAAAACATAGTAATTTAATGAGGCTGGGGAACACTAGCTAGCTGGCAGGTCTCACACAGATGAAGGCTTGTAGAATGCTTTGAGACTATTTCAATGGCCATGTGAGAAAGCATTAGGAAAAAGAAAAACCTGAAAGCAGGTAACAAGAGCTATGCAAATATATGCCATTTGACTCTAAAGTCTGTGCTAAACGCAAGAGTTTGTGAGTTCTTTTGCACAAAAACAATCTCCAAGGGAAAATTAATTTTTCTTTCAGCCTCCTGTGTTCTGCCCCTGAGACTTGCTTTCAAGTTATTGGTGATATCACTAAGTAGGGTAGGTGGCAAAGTGATTTTCTGATGCAATTTGTCATGCTGTCCATGGCTTACTGTGAAGCCTTTAAAACACTATCTAATTGCTTCCCTCAAGAAATGCACACACACAAAAAACTCATGCCAAATGCAAAGAAGTTTAAGGTAAGCTCTGCTTTGAATCGGAGGCATGAAGGTTATCCACAGGATGGGCTAAAGAGAAAGAAAGAGTTTGAACAATAAGTCAGGATTCTTATTGTGGAAGTTTCCCAGGTTTCTCTGAGATGAGAGTTCACAGAAGATGTGATTTGTTTGGTGACCTGTTCATTTCCAGAACACTGATCAAATGGAAAAATCAACACATTTTCCAGAGTCAAATATAAATGACCTAGATTGTGCCACTGATGCTGTGACTATAGATAAACAGAGGATTGATTAACTACCTTATATGATTTAAAGTTCTGTGTTGATTTTATATAGATAATTATTTCTCACATGGAGTGGTAATAAACCAGGGTTCTATTTTTTATTGATCCACACATTTAGCTTTTCCCTTTACCTCTAGATCATTATTTCCAGTCCAGATTGTTTCTTAAGCTTCAACTTCCTCCTGTATTCTTCATTTAGTTATCTCATAGGCCCTCCAACTCCAAATGCTCCAAACTAAATATAATATTTCTTCCCGGAATCATAGTCTCCTAAGGCACCCTATCCAACAAGTTACTCATAAGAAGTCATCAACAACTTATGTCCTCGTGTAATATATCAAGTTCAAATGCTGTATTTCCAATGTATTCTAACTTCTGAACACCTCTGGGATCTCTACCCTTTCTTCTATTTCTATTCCTGTTGTGTTAATTTGAACCTCCAACATTTCCCATCTGAAATTCTATGATAAGCTTCTTCCTTCTCAGGCCAGAGGGTCCTCTGTGCTTTTCTGCAGCCTAGTACCACTATGATCTTTCCAGAAATCATCTGACCATTCAGTCTTTACTTAACATTCTCCAAGGATCTTAACCATTTTAAGCATAAAGTCAACATAGGCTATGGGTCCTCTGTCTTGATCTGTGCCTAGACTGCCTTTAGGCTCAACTTTCACCATTTTCATGGATGATTAATAAGGTTTGGGTCTTATTTCAGATGGTTGTGTAGACAGACTTTACCTTAGTATACTATAGAAGTACACTTGTTGAGTTATTTTTTAAAAAATCAGAATACATTATTAGTAATTTTAAAAACCAAAACTTTATGTGACATTCCTCTAAACAAATGAAAAGCAACTTTAGTCAGGTGAAATAAAATAAAGCAAAAAATAACAGTCATGAAAAATAGATTTACATGTCCAAAATTCTTACCCAGTGTCTGCCGGAAAGTTATCACCCAACCTCTTGCTGTTTGAAATGCATCTGTCTTGAACACCAGGAGCATACTGTTATTACTGCTCTTAACATTTGGTGGAAGCTTGGAACCACAGAATTTGCCAAGAAGAGGATCAGTGATGTTGTAACCATCATAAATTGCCAGGTAGTCTTGGGAGCAGGAGGTGGAGAGAGCCACATCAAAATCAGTAAACCTGTAAAATGAATCTTATTAATACTGATGTTCTTCATTTGGATTTCCATGAAATAGTACCTTGAGTTTTTGTCTTTAAAAAAAAAAAGACAAAGGCTAAAAGTGAATGTCCAAGTTTTATTTAATAGGAAATATTAGAAACAGTATACTAATCAGTTAAAAAGTTTAGCCAAATTTTTTTTTGAGTAATTCAATATGTCAAAAATCATGATAAGCACTTGGGATATAAAAATAAATTAGATATGGCCCTGAACTTCTAAGAGTTTATAATCAAGGACATATTAATTCTCCTGAGATTAAGTTTTGACAAGTTTAACTGCTATCTATCATTTCAGCAACACTTTAGTATTACAGTCTCATTGAAAGTATGGCACTTACTCTATTCTCTTGTTATTTTGGGGCCATCAAGTGGTACTATCATCCTGTTCTTTACTTATGGGAAGATGCTAACAGAGTGGAGGAAATACTGGTTTTAGAATCAGAGCTCCATTCTTATTCCCACAATCATTGTTTCCTTCTTTGAAAATGGAGTTTAGAGTAAAGTTAACTGAAACAATAGGCAAAAACCAAACCGTGGTGTCAGGCATATAACAGATGTTCTTAAAAAACAAGTGATCATTATTATCATTTTGAAAATGAGGAATATGAAATAAGTTATTTCTCATAAAATAAATTGAAAAATTGAAAAATCGATGGAGGGGAGAATGAACTAAATTCTCTTGAATCTTATTTGATTGCCATAGCCAGAAATTCACATTTAAGATTACTGTGGTGGTCCCAGGAACTTCACCACATATCTTGGCTCTCTGCCTTCTGATATTTGCTTAGGACTGCCTTTCTGTGTACACTCTGAGCTTTGACATGGCCCTAAAACTCACATCTCCATGGCCAAAGCAAGTTTTAGGTGTGATAGGTTCTACCTTTTGGAAGAATTTTATGAAACCACCACTCAGTTTGCCACGTTGCCTGCCCACGGCAGTAATGATCCTGGAAGCAAATGCAGAAATGAAGTTTCCATCAGCCTGAGCCCCTGAGTGACCACAGGGAGCCAGGCCTCTGGGCAGCCACATTGGACATTCTCATTCGAGTGAGAAATAAACTCACTGAGTTAAGCTACTGTGCCTTTGGGTTGTTTGTTATCATTTAGAACCTATCATGACAGATACATCCCTAACTTTTCTTTTCTTTTTTTAAAAATATATTTTATTGATTTTTTACAGAGAGGAAGGGAGAGAGATAGAGAGTTAGAAACATCGATGAGAGAAGAACATCGATCAGCTGCCTCCTGCGCACCTCCTACTGGGGATGTGCCCACAACCAAGGTACATGCTCTTGACCGGAATCGAACCTGGGACCCTTCAGTCCGCAGGCTGACACTCTATCCACTGAACCAAACCGGTTAGGGCTCTAATTTTTCTTATGGCCTAATATGGTATTTTCTTATGGCCTAATATGGTATTTTAGTCTAGGCCTTATGCTCTGTCATTTCAAGTAACTAGTCACAGAGTTCCCAAATAAGCAAGGCCTTCTGACATATTTTTTTTCTTCAGGATTTTATGACTTGTTTACTAATGGCTTACTTTTTAAAATTTTGTTTAAATTATTTATTATTTGGAAAAAAATAAAATAAAAGTTATTTGCTCTCCTGACCTTATTTTTACACTCTTCTGCTTTCTTCATTTTCTTTTGCTAGTAACTGTAATAAATAACACATAGCACAGAGTAATTTGATAATATTTAACAATAAAATACTTGGAAGAGCTTTAAGAAAAAAAGAATCAATTTTTATTTTTTCAAAAAGGTTCCGTTGGTTGATTTTTTTCAAACTGATGATGAAGATCCAGATGAAAAAATTATTTAACCACACTTAACATTAAATGTTCAAGTAAAGGAAGATGAAGGCAGAACAATAGCTAGATAATTTCCACTTTTATTCTCAATAGGCAACATATTTATTTTCTACAACATAAATTTACAAAGAAAAAGAACAATTTGAGTGTCTAGGAGCACTCAAAGCTATTTTGGCGTTTTATTTTGCACCATTTTCCCAAAAGAGCAGAGAAGCTTCCTGGAAAAATCCCATGGGCAGAAATCCCATGGAATATCCCATGGCATATTTTGAGAGCCTTCCTACAAGGAAGTATGTTTTACTAATGTCTACAACTTCTGCAGCACCTAGAATACTAGAATAATATCTGTTTCATAGACAGTAGTCTCAGAAATATTACAATAATTAATTTTTCAAGCATGGTGATATAAACTTTGATATAGCGTGAGGCCCAGAGCCCAGGCAGGAAACAGAAAGAAAAACACACACATGCACACACACAGACACACACACACACACACACACACACACACACACCACTAACCATAATCCTATACATGTAGGAAACAAGTGTTGGGCTATAACGGCAAATGACAAGAACCATTCCTTATGCTTCCATTCTGGGCAGGCCATCCCTTCACAGGCCTCCTGCGCTGGTCATTTGGCAATGTTTTTTTTTTCTTTTTTTGGTTTGTTTGTTTTTTTGTTCCTAGGATTTAAAGGACTTTTTGTCTCTGGGGCACAGCTTCCTTACCAATCGTCCCAGGTGAGATCTGCAGTTTCCTTCAAGGCCCTGCCTATAGACCACTCGCTGTCTGACACAGGAACCAAATCAAGCTTGATGAGACCTGTCTTACAGTCCATGGACCCATCTGGTACACGAGGTCTCTGGAGGTGAATTGCAGAGACTTTATGATTTTTAGGGGGAGGTGGGTAGGAGTGGTCCTAGCCCATCAAGCTCCTATAAAAGTTCTATATTGCTGAGAACTCTGTCACCCCTCAGATTTTCCTACCACAAACTGTATATTCCTGAATACCCATTTAGATGAAAGCAATGTGGGACTTTATCACTGGAAAACTGGAGGCTACATTCCCTTCATCAGACTTGGGAGAAAGTAGGATTAGGGAAAATTCCACTGATGTGAGATATCTTGAATAGCACCAACTTAGAGGTGTTCTGATACACAGAAATACATTTCTTAAGTAGTTAGAAGAAATTTTACCCTTTCAGAGATAGCACAGGAATATACCAGAGACATGGTATTGGGAGGAAACCTGACATGGATTCAGATATTGACCCTTCATTTAGTAGTGCACCACTTTGGGAAAGTTATTAAACCTTTCTGGAGCCTCAGTTTTCTTATCAATACAATAAGATTAATAATATATACCTTGGATGCCTGTTTTAAGAAATGAATAACAGAATTGTGGAAAGTGTTAAAGGTTTTTCTGTGTGTACAAGTGCCCAACAACTGGAACTCTTTCTCTTACCCTTGGATTTCAAGATTGTCTTATAACTTTACACCCATTATAAGCTCCTTTGAAACTGTTAGAAAATTAGAGCTGTCATTTTAATGGGCGGAGTGCCTGTTTTTCTTCCTTACCTGGTAACCATGCGCTATTGGCCTGTGTGGAGGGTAGGAGGCCTGTTTCCCAGGTTTCCACAAGGACCTCAATCTCCCTTCCTCCCTTCTATGTTCTGATGAGAATCAATGCTCTCCATTATTAAGGAAAGCCTAGCTGTAAATCAAGCTAAAATGGTTTTCTTAAGAAGGTGAATTTGTCTTACATACTTGAGCAGAATCACTTTGTTGTCTCTCACAGTGATGTTATACAAGCAGTACATGTTGTTAGGGTAGTCTGAGTATGAATAGGCAGGGCTTTTGATGATTCCAGTGGAGAAGTTGAACACACCACCACAGGCTGCAATGAAAGACGGGAATATGCAGAGAACAATTAGTACTCGCACCATGGAAAAATAGTTTTGAAATAACCTTTACTACTGTACCTTTTTCTCCTGAGAGATAACTATTACTTTTTTCTTAAAGCAACTTAAAGCTCCCTTCAGTGTGCTTACAATTAATTCTGATTTTTCTACCAAGGCAGAAGGAGGAAACAGTATGGTGAGGAGCAGGGAAGAATATTTAAGGCACATCTTGGATGGAATACGTCTGAGTTAAATTAATGGCCAGAGTGAAAACAATGAGGAGAAACATTTCACGTGTTGGGTGTAACTGTCCCTTCTCTATATTTAATTCATAGGCTCAGAGGGATGACAGTGATAACTGGAAATGTAGAAAAGGCAAACAGAATCCAAGGCACATTGTGGGCGTATGAACCCAGAAAGGTCTGCCCACTAGAAATCTTCAATATCGATTCGAGTTTCCTCTGTCAAAGACAGGCTATTAGAAAGTGAAGTACTTTAAATCATTTTTGGAACATGTGAGCGTAGTTCCCTCTGTGGGCCCAAATTTATAGCTCCTGGGTCCTATGCATTTCTATTTAGTGTGAGACTGGTAAGGATTCTACTTGCCCACATTTGTGTTACTGGCGCTCAGCAGCATGAGGAGGCCAGGCCCACTCCCTAGCCGGACCCCAGCACTCAACTGCCCAGAGCCCTTAGTTACTCCAATTAGTCAATAAACCAACAGTCATAATATTATAATAAACCTATTGTTTTTAATATAAAATTATTATTTTTGCTTGGACTTACATATAAGGAGGATCAGGTTGTGTCACTTAATGATGGAAAATGCCCTCCCATCATTACAGTGAGAAAGGTTTATGTTTATTTTATTATGTGATTCTAAAATTAGAATGGGGTTAGTATATTTTGATGCTATCTCTATGGTTTATAGACTATCAATGGACATTTTCTACTTGTATCTCTTAGAAATGAGAAACAAATGGTGGCTGCAATGTAAGGCTGTTTGCTTATTGATGTATTTCACCTCAGCTGAGCCCACTTTGCAGGGAAAGCTACTCTCCATATGTATGCATGTGCTCAGACCCCTGTGGGCGTATGGAGTGAATTAAATGTGAGATTTGTGTGGCCATTACTCCGTTTCATCTTGTACACAATTATGTGGCCTCTGAACACTTATCAAAGCCCAAATAACCCCCAAATTTGTACATGTCAGGATTTGAAATCTTATCAACAAAACTCTCTATTCATCCAACATTAGTGAAAGGGGAACAGAGATCTTGCAAAAGTATATTGTTTTGTGTTTTGTCTTTACTTGGCCAAACCCATTGCTAAAAGTAGGAAGTTAAATAATTATCTTTCAAATAAATTACTCTTCCCATCCACAGAGAAGACTGGAATATTTACTTACTCATGATAAAGGGCCTTCACAGTTCATTCATGTGAGCTGCTACCTGAGTCCTGACCCCATTTGTAAAGTGTTATTGTCTGTGGCTTTGTAGGTCTGTTGGCACAACCAGAATAGAACTGAGCAATGGGCATCCCCCCAGTTGTCTTATTGATAAAGAAATAGATTATTTGTTTTATTCTTTTGGTACAACTGGTGTTTGGGAAAGTTACATCATTGCTTTATATTCTTTTAGCCTTTAATCCCTCATTTTTCTAAAACACTGTGTGCAAACTTCCACACAGCCACCAGTAGAGTCTCATATGAATGAAATGGGAAAAAACACTGTCAGGAAACTAACCAACCAAGTTTATTGCAAGAGAAGAAAGAGCTACTCAAAATAGGGAAATATAGTTTCATGATTTTCAAATAAGCAGGTTGAATTGTCTTTAAAGAATTAAAAGATCCTGGTAGCCACAGAGGCCTTTGCCCAGTGATTACTTGTCTTCTCACTTTGACTTTGACATGAGAAGCTGCAAATTATCAATGTTTCCTTTTCCTTTAAGGCAGCGGTTCTCAACCTGTGGGTCGCAACCCCTTTGGGGGTCAAACGTCCCTTTCACAGGGGTCGCCAAAGACCATCGGAAAACACATGTATAATTACATATTGTTTTTGTGATTAATCACTATGCTTTAATTATGTTCAATTTGTAACAATGAAAATACATCCTGCATATCAGATATTTACATTATGATTCATAACGGTAGCAAAATTACAGTTATGAAGTAGCAACGAAAATAATTTTATGAGTGGGGCTCACCACAACATGAAGAACTCTATTAAAGGGTGGCGGCATTAGGAAGGTTGAGAACCATTGCTTTAAGGCCTGTGCTTTTTGTATGTTGTTGAAAAAAATCCTACCAGAAGACCATAAAGATATTCTTTTAGTTTTTTCTTAAACTTATACAAATTGCTTTTCTTTTTGTTAATAATCCTCACCTGAGGATACATCTTTATAGATTTTTAGAGAGAGAGGAAGGGGAAGGAGAGAGAGAGAGAGAGAGAGAAACATCAATAGGATGCCTCCCAAATGAGCCCCGACCAGGGTTCGAACTGCAACTGAGGTATATATGTGCCCTGACCAGGAATCGAACACTCAATCTTGTGTGTGTGTTTGTGTGTGTGTGTGTGTGTGTGAGTGTGTGTGTGTGTGTGTGTGTGTGTACAGGCTGATGGTCTAACTGAGCCAGCTGGCCAGGGCCAATATTGCTTTTCACATTAGCAAACTGAAGAAATGAAATGGGCATCTGGATAGTCCAGGCCAAAAAAGTCACTTCAAAGTAATGTCCAAACAGCTAAAGATAGCAGGAATGTTCATTTTAACTTAAATTATCAAAATAAATCTCAACCTTCCGTTTGATTTTCAAAGAGTAGCTCTAGCCAAAATTCATGAAAAAGAGCCTTCCCATTTCTTAAAAAGTAAAAATGTCTAAGTATTTTTGGATCATGAACCTAATTGATCATTTTTACCCTTAAAGTTTTTGAATTTCAAATTGGTGATATATGAATCACAATGAAAACTCCTGAGGACATTAGTCAAGAAATATATTTCACACATCATTATGGCTACTCACAGGTTATCTGGTAGGAAAGCTTAAATCCGAAGTCGGTGGTGTGCGAATTAGAGTAGAAGTTAAGCAGCACTGGACCAGAGATGGTAACAGGAGACAGGACCTCATCACCACACACGGTAGCAAAAGGTGTGGAGGCTACGCTGTGGCCCCTGATAATGTGCAGGCCGTCATTGTCACAGCTTCCCGTTACGGCTGAACGAGCTGTAGGAAGCATGGAACAACCAGCATTTTAATCAGAAGCAACATAAACAATCAATGCGGTAAACACCAAACAAAACTGTAATGAAGATTCATGCAACTTACATAGAAATGGTAAGTCCCTATTTAATTGGTTTCCTGAGGTTTACCCTAGTGACAAAACCAGCACAGGCGTGAGGACACAGGTACTGGTAGAACTTCACAACAGATAAATCCACTTTGAAATAACCCAGAATTTTCTTCCTTTATCAAATGGTTCCTTAATTCAGTGATTATAAACTGGGAACAATTTTGCCTCCCAGGGACCTTCAATAGTAGCTGAAGATACTTTTTGCTGTGCGCGGGGGTACACACTGGCACGGAGTGGGTAGAGCCAGGGATGCTGCTGAGGATGCTGCAATGCTCTGGGCAGCCCCATGCCCCTCTCCTGAAGCCACAGCAAAGGTGGCCTGGCCCCAAATGCCCACAGGGCTGCTCCTGAAAAACCCGGCTTTCACTTGAGCTATGTACAGATAAAGAACTCCCACCACAGAGAGATAGTTAGAAATTCCTTAATATTTTTTGAACAATGGTTATAAATGTTCATACAATCAATATTAGCTTGAGTTCAGTGATTGTAAAATATATATCATCATTTTGTTTTCTAATTATAAGTTTCAACCCACCCTAAAGAGAAATAAAAAAAACCCCAGAATAAACAAAAAATTATAAAGCCTTTTATTACCACAACTTATGCAGTCATCTTTATATGTTAATTATACGGTTAAAGCATTAATTGGGGTCATATTGAACATGCTCTTGCATAACTCAATTTTTATTAACCAAAAATAACATAACACATGCAGTTTTATGTGATTAAATATTTTTCTAAAACATTAAATTTAGTAGATATAGCAAATTCTGACACATAGATGCACCATTCTGTGTTCAATTAATCCCTAGGATTGATAATTCTATTTTTCCCACTGTTTGTGATAAAAAATGCTGTTGAAACAAACATTCTGTACATAAATATTTGTGGAAGTTTCTCATTATTTCATTAGAATATATTTTTAGAAGTCGAGTCTCTTTAGATAGCTGACGTCTCCCTCAAACTACATTTTCATCCCCCATAGAGAAACCTTGTACCTGTTCAAAATAGCTCCCCACTTACCCCTCCCTATGTACTGCTCCCCACCCCTAGACAGCCAACTCCGTACTAACTTACTTTCAGTCTGTATGGATTTGTCTGTTCTGAACATTTTGAATAAACAGAATCATACAATATGTGGCCTTTTGCAACTGGCTGCTTTTACTTAACATAATGTTTTTGAAGTTCATTCATGTTGTAGCATAGGGTCAATACTGCATTATCTCCGAGGCTGGATGGTATTCCACAGCATATACAGACCACATTTTGTTTATCCATTCAGCAGCTGATGGACGTTTGATTTGTTTGTGCTTTTGGCTATTATGAATAATATGGTTATGAACATTCATGTACAAGGTTTTGTGTGGATATGTTTTCAATTATTTTGAGTATATAATAGGAGTAGAATTGCTGACTTGTATGGCAACTCTGTGTTTAATTTTTTGAGGACCTATCAGGTTGTTTTCCAAAGAGGTTGCACCATTACTACACCACTAGAAATGCATGAGGGTTCCAATTTCCCACATAATTACCAACACTATGATTGTCTGTCTTTTTTATTATAGCCATCCTTGTGGGTTTGAAGTGGTAGTTCACTGTGGTTTTGATTTGCATTTCCTTGTGACTAATTAGGCTTAGAGTCTTTCATGTCCTACTTGACCAAATATTATAATTTTCTCAATTTATTGAGTCAGGCTTTGAGAAACTAAATTTTAATATTTTATATGATTGCATGCTATGACATGGTGGACTCTGAAACCAGACTGCCTGTTTGCTATCAGAACACTCTTATAAATTAAAGAAATTATTATATACATTTATATTGTAATTTCAAGTCCCCTGGCCATAGATTTTGCTTCAAGGAAGGTTGGGGGGCATGTGACCTAAGCCAACTCATTTAGAATAAGTTTCAAGACCCTTGTTTGAAACTTGAAGTAGACAGTAGTGTACTGGTAAATATAACAACCAGTTCTCTGAAAGAAAAAAAAATGCTCTGATTTCTAGCATTTGCCAATTTCCATGGTATCAATATTCTCCCATAGCCAATTTTAATCTACCAACATGAGATCACTAAATGCAGAATTTGGAATAGAGGAGCATGACTGACTATTGCAAGATGGTATAAGCCAACTCCACATGCCACTGGTTGGCTGCCCTCCTAGATGTGCCTGAGGAGTAAACAATCCTCACTGTGAGGGCAGCTACCCTATAGCCAGGCCCAGGCCAGCCAAGTGATCTCACCCCATGCCTGTTGCTTGCAGAGGGAGGCGACCAACGGCAGGGGAGGGGGGCAGCGTTGCACAGATGGCAAGCAGTGGCAGCGGCGGGGTGGGGCCAGCTGCCAGCAACCAAGGTAAGGAAAGCCCCATAGGCCCTGATCGCTGGCCAGGCCGAGGGACCCTACCCGAGGGGTCCTGGATTGTGAGAAGATACAGGGTGGGCTGAGGGACAACTTCCCTGGCACCTCCTCCCCCGGCCCCTTGCACAAATTTCATATACTGGGCCTCTAGTCAACAATAAAAGCCAAAGATGTTCAACTTGGAAAACATCAGCAGCCATCTCCTGACACATGACGGAAGCCAGGCTGCAGTCAGGGGAAATGGAGTTGTCATGCAGAAAGCAACAACACGCGAGGGGGAAAGAGAGAGCATGCTGAGGTTATTGTTCTGGCTTCCACATGTTCTGGAAGCCATTCCTGCCCTTCTTATTTTTAAACCTTCCTTTGAGGCGATGAGATAACTTACAAACTCTAATTGATATCTAAGTTAATTTAAAGGTAATCTACCACTTTAAACTGAAAGACGCTTGGTGAATGCATATTTTACATATCTGTACATTAAAACATTCCCTCCCCTTTTTAGATCTGAGTGTTAACTTAGATAAAATTGATTTTTTTTTCCAGAAAATATCTATGCAATATAAATCTTAAGTCATTTTAAGAATGTATTTGGCTCCTCAGTTAAGTTTCTATCTAGCTTGAAGAAATCTTGAGGTATCAATTCCAGGTATATTTATTAAATTAACCTCAAATAATTCCTTCATTTTGAAAATCCTGGAACAGAAATGCTTCTAATTGGGCATAAACCTACAAGTTACAAAATGTGAAATACTTAATTTCAATGACCTTATCATGTAATTAGAAGCAACATGATGTTAGAAAAATAGAACAAATAAAAAAATAGATTAAACTCAGATTTGAATGCTACCAGATTATGTACCTTAATTATAACCTCAGACTTTTTCTTGAAGACACCAATAGCTCCACTGGAATTTTTAAAATTTAGAGTAGGTGAGTTTGAGGGAAAAAATGTTATGCATTATTTATAGAAATATATTTAGCCTGAAAAAAAAAACCACACAGAGAGTTATAAAACCAAGACCATGGAATGAAAAGAAATATTGCTGATGCTAGATTAAAATCTTGGCCTCACATTGATCAAATAGCCTGCTATGCAGGTGTCCTCTGAGTATTAGTTTTTAAGTTGTTGGCCTAC
The DNA here is from genome assembly GCF_028538775.1 of Myotis yumanensis. NCBI lineage: Eukaryota > Metazoa > Chordata > Mammalia > Chiroptera > Vespertilionidae > Myotis > Myotis yumanensis. Next base: position 140,297,939 of record NW_027223752.1, read on the forward strand.
TGATATAGATTATCACAGTGACAGTTGTCTTAGAAAATTATGAAAGGACTGTGAAAAATAGGGTAAAGTTTAGCGTATGCCCGATTATCTCTTTCAAATAATTAATTAAAATAACTAGTTCAATTATAAAAAGGTCACCATGAAATAGAAGTGGTATATCTCTGTTAAGACATAATCAAAACTCATTAACTATTTATAAAAGATCTCTATTCAACAATAAGGAAGTTGGGAAGCAGAGGAAATTGAGAGGGGATTTTAATATTTTATAGATAGCAACAGAATAGCAAATAACTAAACAAACCATTAAACATAATCTACTCATTCTCAAAGCCTGGCTCAATAAATTGCAAAAGTTATGATATTTGGCAAGTTGCTTGATGGATTAAACATTCTTGTATCCCTTTCAGTAGTCATTTCTTTAAGGTAGGGTGTCCTTCCAATTTTTTCCCACAAGAAATTAAATATTACATAATATAAGATCTTATAAAGTTACCTAAAGTCTAAAAACATATCAAGGATTATTATAAAGATAATATGCAAGAAAATGAGATATAAAAATGCCATTAGGCATAAAGTAATTCACCAACATACATCTTTTTCTCAAGCTCTACATCACTGCATTAGATCAGAGATATCAGCCTGAGTCTTCCATGAGAAGACACTTGGTGACAGGCATCAGAAAATAATGATATTAAATACTTTTCCATAATCATAGGGAGAACCAATTGAATATATAACCAAAGCATACACAAAACTCTCAAGTAGAATAGGTATAGTTAAATGCAACCAGGATGATTGTCTTTTAGGGAGAGAAAGGAACTTAGTCAAGGTCTGGAAAAAATTCTCCAAGGAGCAAAATGAATATTAAAGTTGAGTTTATGACCAAGAGATAGCATTCAATCAAGCATCTGAGAACATGTCAGGAAGAGAAGAGAAATTGAACAGTACTTTTTCCTTGAACTAGAGCCTCTGTCATGGGACAAGGAGCTACATTTATTCTTAATTCTATCTTCAGTAAACAATTTGATGTATATTTACTACTGAAATCTCTGAAATGTAAGATGACCCTCCATAATTTGCTTTGATCTAGTCTCCATTTTTCTAAAAACCTTCAAAATACATTTATTATTTAAAATGAGTAGGGCTCTACTCAACATATTGAAATATAATTTTTAACATATTGGGCTTTATTATAGAGCAATGCTCAATTCTAAATTCCATTATGATTCCAAGAATTTGGAGAGAATTGAAAGAAAGTCAAGAATGAGTAATTCAGCAAATTGCATAAACTTGTGGAATTTAGTTTCAGACTGACTGCAATTTTTTCCCTAAGAGTCATAGAGAGGCAGAGAGGCCTAAGAGGAGTAGAGATAGGGGGAAATCCTTTTGGCTGAAATATTTTAATGTTGTAGATAAGATAAAGTGTTTTTCAGTAAAGTTGAAAAGAGTTCTGGGGAGAGGCAGGTGAATTAGGGGCAACAATGAATGAGGTCTATTGTCTGTCTAATTAACTTTGCTTTAAGTTGCTGGAAATCTCAATGGAGAGCATGATTCAGCGAGAGGGAGAAGTGAGTACTAGTATAAAACTATGCTCCTTAGAGTGTGCAGGCCAAAGTTTTAAACACAGGCAAGTGAAGAATCTCACATAACTAAGTGTCTTCTCTAGTGCTCAACCAATTTGAATAACCTATCAATAGGAACTATTTCAAAAGAACCATTGCACAATGCTTTCTAAGGTAATGAATTATGAAATGTGCCTACATTCTGATTTCTTCAAAAATGATTGAGAAAGCAAAGAGAAGAAATAGTAAATGCATGGCAAATGGTAAATGGATCATGCCACTTAAAAAAAAAAACAACTTAGACTAAATGGGGGGAGGGGGATGTGAACTAAGACAACTGACAAAAGTCAATTTTTGTGCTTCTTAGTAAAAAAGGGGGCAAAAGGAAAAATCTGAAATCAAATTTTCTTTCCTTTTAGCTATATATTGGGGTATAGCCTGTAAACCAGGACTTCTAAGTTAATAAAAAGAATTCAAGCAAATATTTTATAGGACTTCCTATCTGGCTGCCCTAGAAACTTAGCCCCATTCCTCTTGGGGGCTTTTGAGGCCATCCTAGAGGACAGTGAGTAAAAGCATCAGCCTTTCTGGTTCTCTTCATTTTCTCTGCTCCAGTGCTCCTCTTCTCTCCAAATCTTATCAAGAAATACTCTAGATCTGAGAAAAACTGAGTTTAAAATTTGCCTCCATACAGGAATTTTTCAGTTAAGAATTTCTAAACCCCTCATTATCATCAAGGTGAATCAATGTTACTACTTAATGACAGAAAAATCAAGGCATAGAAGGCATTCACTTGCCTTAGGTTACTATATTCACAAACTGCTTTATTTATGAAGTTTAAAAAAAAAGCCTATAAACTTGGAGGCATCTACTTGGCCACATGAACAGTAAAAACACAAAAATATACTTTTAGACTCAATATTTAGGAAAGTGAAATAAGCATTTAATGACATCTGACTGCAAAATAAGAACAAACATTAGAGGTTTCTCTCATCATTCACTGTTAGTATTTGTCTGTTTCTGGTTGTATTTTTGACCAAAAGAAAATTTTTTATTTGTTAATTCCCAATTTTGTTTTACAACTTTTGAAGATACTATTCAGAATACCAAGAACCATTTTAGTCTTGAGTTTACATTCAGAAAAAAAAAGTTGTCTTAAAATCTATCCTATATGTTGTGGGCACATCCCCAGTGGGAGATGTGCAGGAGGCAGCTGGTCGATGTTTCTCTCTCAGCGATGTTTCTAACTCTCTGTCCCTCTCCCTTCCTCTCTGTAAAAAATCAATAAAATATATTTTTTTTAAAAAAATCTATCCTATATAATAAAAGAGAAACATGTAAATTGACCATCCCTCTGCTACACTCATGAGCCAATGAGGAGTGAGTATGCAAATTAACCTGCCAAAGATGGTGGGTTAATTTGCATATGCAGGTGTCAAGCGCCCCAGGAGGCAACACCAGCCGCAGGCTCCTGGGACCTTCGCTGGCCCCGGGAGGCAAGGCCGTAGCCACGCCCGTGGCCTCCCGGGACCTTCGCCAGTGGAGAGCAGAGTGGGAGAGTGGGCGGAGAGTGGGAGGTTTGGAAGACTTGGCAGAGCAGGAGGCTGCTGGACATAGAGCAGAGCGAGAGAGAGGGCGGCTTGGAGGGCGTGGCTCCCTCTGTCACCCCAGCTTCCTCATCACAGCTGTGGAAACTGACAGCAGGGAGGAGGAAATCTCACCCCCACAGAATCAGCTGTTGGTCAGACAGCTCTCAGCGACCTGACAGCCAGGATTGTCATTCACCTGCATCTCAGACCGTGACAGTAAAGAGGTGAGACTATGTCTAAAGAACAACTGTTGATACAACATAGCTCTGCAGCCGAAAGATGCCGGCGTTATCGACAGAAAATGTCTGAAGAGCAACATGCGTCTGATTTTAAAAGGCGGCGGTGCCTGTGACAGAATGTATCTGAAGACCAGCTATTGGAAACACATCGCCCTGATGCCGAAAAACACCGGCGTCATCGACAGAAAATGTCTTAAGACCAGTGTGCCTTTGAAGTTGAAAGAAGGTGGTGGTGACTACAGAATATGTCTAGAGAACAGTCATCAACAAGTACTACCTATACTGGAAGGAACTGCCTTCTCAGCGAAAATGCAGTACATGAGGATGCAATTCTCAAACATAGTTGTGGTGGAATGACTGTTAGATGTGAATTTTGCCTATCACTAAATTTCTCGGATGAAAAACCATCTGGTGAGAAATTTACTCGATGTTGTAGCAAAGGGAAACTCTGTCCAAATGATATACATTTTCCAGATTACCCGGCATATTTAAAGAGATGAATGACAAATGAAGATTCTGACAGTAAAAATTTCATGGAAAATATTCGATTCATAAATAGTTCTTTTGCTTTTGCTTCCATGGGTGCAAATATTGCATCTCCATCAGGATATGGGCCATACTGTTTTAGAATACATGGACAAGTTTACCACCATACTATAACTTTACATCCTTCAGATGGTGTTTCTCGGAAGTTTGCTCAACTCTATATTTTGGATATGGCTGAAGCAACAAGTAAAAGATTAGCAATGCCAGAAAACCAGGGCTGCTCAGAAAGACTCATGATCAACATCAACAACCTCAGGCATGAAATAAATGAATTAACAAAATCGTGCAAGATGCTACATGAGGTAGAAAAGAAAGCCCAATCTGAAGCAGCAGCAAAAGGTATTGCTCCCACAGAAGTAACAATGGCAATTAAATACAATTGTAACAGTGACCCAGGTAGATATAATTCTCCCCGTGTAACCGAGGTTGCAGTCATATTCAGAAACGAAGATGGAGAACCTCCTTTTGAAAGGGACTTGCTCATTCATTGTAAACCAGATCCCAATAATCCAAATGCCACTGAAATGAAACAAATCAATATCCTGTTTCCTACATTAGATGCAATGACATATCCTATTCTTTTTCCACATGGTGAAAAAGGCTGGGGGACAGATATTGCATTAAGACTCAGAGACAACAGTGTAATCGACAATAATACTAGACAAAATGTAAGGACACAAGTCAGACAAATGCAGTATTATGGATTTCATCTCTCTGTTCGGGACACGTTCAATCCTATTTTAAATGCAGGAAAATTAACTCAACAGTTTATTGTGGATTCATATTCAAAAACGGAGGCCAATCGAATAAATTTCATCAAAGCAAACCAATCTAAGTTGAGAGTTGAAAAATACAGTGGTTTGATGGATTATCTCAAATCTAGATCTGAAAGTGACAATGCGCCGATTGGTAAAATGATAATACTTCCATCATCTTTTGAGGGTAGTCCCAGAAATATGCAGCAGCGATATCAGGATGCTATGGCAATTGTAACAAAGTATGGCAAGCCCGATTTATTCATAACCATGACATGCAACCCCAAATGAGCAGATATTGCAAACAATTTACAACGCTGGCAAAAAAGTTGAAAGCAGACCTGACTTGGTAGCCAGAGTTTTTAATATTAAGCTGAATGCTCTTTTAAATGATATATGTAAAGTCCATTTATTTGGCAAAGTAATAGCTAAAATTCATGTCATTGAATTTCAGAAATGTGGACTGTCTCACACTCACATATTATTGATATTAGATGGTGAGTCCAAATTACGTTCCTCTAATGAATTCCGTTTCAATGTGTACGAATTTCATGCACCGGGCCACTAGAATATATATAACTAGAGGCCCAGCCTGTGCCCTCTCGCAGTCTGGGACCCCTTGGGGGATGACCACCTGCTGGCTTAGGCCTGCTCCCTGGGGGATTGGGCCTAAGCTGGCAATCAGACATCCCTCTGGCAGCCCGGCAGCCCTCAGGGGACGTCCACTTGCCAGCAGGGAGCATACCTAAGCTGCAATCGGACATCCTTAGCACTGCTGAGGAGGCAGGAGAGGCTCTCACCATCACCGCTGTACTGGCAGCCATCAGCCTGGCTTATGGCTGAGCAGAGCTCCCCCTGTGGGAGTGCACTGACCACCAGGGGGCAGCTCCTGCATTGAGCGTCTGCCCCCTGGTGGTCAGTGTGTGTCATAGTGAGCAGTCATTCCCAGTCCTTGTGCTGTTAGGGTCAGTTTGCATATTACCCTTTTACTATACAGGATAGAGGCCTGGTGCATGGGTGGGGGCCGGCTGGTTTGCCCTGAAGGGTGTCCTGGATCAGGGTGGGGGTCCTTCTGGGGTGCCTGGCCAGCCTGGGTGAGGGGCTGTTGGCTATATGCAGCTGGTCACACCCCCTTCAGGGTGGGGGTCCCCACTGGGGTGCCTGGCCAGCCTGGGTGAGGGACTTAAGGCCGTTTTCAGGCTGGCTGGCGACTGAAGCTCCCAGCTTCTCCTTTTTTTTATTTTTTATTCTGGGATTTATTTACCTTCTATAATTGAAACTTTGTTGCCATCACTGGAGCTAAGAGCCGGGCTCCTGCTCGCTCCAGCTCTGTGGCCACGGCTGGCTGAAAGCAGGTATCTGGGGTTTGTTTAGCTTCTATAATTGAAACTTTGTTGCTTTCAGAGCTCAGAGCTGGGCCGCGGCAGGCGGGGAACCTTGGCTTCCTCCATCACTGGAGCAAGCAAGCCTCCTGCTCGCTTCAGCTGCATGGCTGCTGGCCGCCATCTTGGTTGGGTTAATTTGCATATCTTGCTGATTAGCCAATGGGAGGCATAACAAAGGTACAGTCAATTACCATCTTTGTCTATTACTAGATAGGATAGAGAATATGCTAATTAACCAGGACGCCGTTATGGGTTGACTGGAAAGGAGGAGGTTGCATGCGCAGTGTTGGGGGCGGGGCGGCAGGGCCCTCCATGTGCCTGTGCTGGGGGAGGGCCTGATCAGCAGTGGCTGTGGCCATAGCTGCTTCAAGAGCCGGAAAGGGAGGTAGGGCCGGACCAGCAGAGGCCTCGGCTGCTGCGGGGCCGAGGGAGAGAAGCAGGGCCGGACTGGCGACTTGCTGGTGGGCAGCACTGAGCAATTTCGAATTGTGCGCTGGGTTCCTAGTATATAAATAAATGTTCAAATAAAAATTTCTCCTATGACTGTTAACTGATTTCACTGGATTTTTTATACTAGAGCAGTGATTATATAGAAGTAGTTTCTAGAAGGACTAGTATTGAAGATGTAATAATGAGAAGAGAAATTTAGAGCAACATAAAATATGATAACATGCTTTTAGAGCAACTTTAGTGGAAAGTAGTTTTAAAAATTTTAAAAAGGAAAGAAAGTAGTTCACTAAACCTTTGTAACCTCCCTGTATGGGAAGAACCAGCATACAGTTGAATGATCAGTATACGAACCTAAAGAGCAAACCTCAGTGTTTAGTAAACACACGCATGGACAAATGTGTTTGCAGGATTTTATAGCCTGGGAAAGGCCACTAAAAGGTCAGGTCTAGAACCTTCATCTCAACCGAGGTGGATGATGGCTCTGCTGGGATGGTAGGCTCAGAAATGCTTAGTCATTTGGATATAGTGCCTCAGAAACAGTTCCTATGATCTACAGCAGCTTGAAAACACTGAAAAAAAAGTGATTTTTCTTGAGAGCAATCCTGTTTTTATCACAACATAGAGCTCTTGAATTCCTTGGGCTCACTTTAGAAGGGGTAGGAGGTTATTTTTACTGTAGCTAATGAATCTCTGGCTTCTTAGTGTTGTTTAATGAACATCAGCATGGATATGGTTAGTGATAAGAATCTAATTATAAATGTGATTAATGTTGCCCTTTCTGGGATATCATTATAATTTAATTAATCCATAGCTAGAAATTACTCACTTAGGAGTTTGAAAATACTGTGTACTTATAACACTGGAAATGTCACAAGGCATTATCATAAAGATTTTATCTATTTTTAAAAATCAGTCTTTTCAACTGGGTGATGACTAGAAGTCAAAGTCACTTAATCTGAAAAACCAAATATGTGCTCTGAGGCCACTGTGTAGGGGTGCATCTGGAGATTTGACTGGCAGCAGCAATAATAATGATACAATGGCCACTCAGATGAATTATAGTTCACAAAATATGTTTCTATAGGCATTATATGACTTTCATAACTACTATTTATATTTGTAAAAATTAATGTGATTATCAAAAAGATCAAGTAATTTGCACACAGTAGGTGACTAGTTAAGTGGTCCACCTGGCATTGGGACCCATCCTGAAATGCTGTACTTTCCCAACCACACCCCACGTCAGGTGTCAGAGTACTTATCCCACCTACCTAGCGAAACTCAGCTCATGACTGTTTAGGATAAGTGTAGGTTCCCTTGTAAATAATACATATCCCATTAACATCAGTAGTGCTTTTTGTGGCAACATTTCATAGCATAAATATTGGTGTCTCCTTTTTCACTCTAAATGATATTGGCATATGACATTCATCCATTTGTGTAATTTAATGAGAACAGATGCCCATACCAATGCCAAATGTTTTCCCCTGTTGCTGAAACAACTTTCCTCTGATTATAAAAATAACTAGAGGCCCGGTGCACAAAAATTTGTGCACTGGGGGGGGGGGGTCCCCTAGACCGGCCTGTGCCCTCTCACAGTCTGGGACCCCTCGGGAGGTAACGACCTGCTGGCTTAGGCCTGCTCCCGGGTGGCAGAGGGCAGGCCCAATCTCTAGGTGCAGCCCCTGGTCAGGCTCAGAGCAGGGCCGATTGGGGAGTTGGGGCGCCACCCCGTCATGCACAGAGCAGGGCGGATCGGGAGGTTGCAATGCCACCCTCAGTCACTTTCAGGGTAGACTGATTGGGGGGTTGCGGCGCCACCCCCTGTCACGCACAGAGCAGGGCCGATCAGGGGGTTGGGGCGCTGCCCCCTGTCACTCACAGAGCAGGGCCTATCAGGGGGTTGGGGCGCTGCCCCCTGTCACTCACAGAGCAGGGTCAATCAGGGGGTTGGGGCACTGCCCCCTGTCACTCACAGAGCAGGGCGGATCAGGGGGTTGGGGCGCTGCCCCCTGTCACTCACAGAGCAGGGTCAATCAGGGGGTTGGGGCACTGCCCCCTGTCACTCACAGAGCAGGGCGGATCAGGGGGTTGGGGCGCTGCCCCCGTCACTCACAGAGCAGGGCCGATCAGGGGGTTGGGGCACTGCCCCCTGTCACTCACAGAGCAGGGCGGATCAGGGGGTTGGTGTGCCGCACCCTGTCAAACACAGAGCCGCAGGGCAATCGGGGTTGGGGAGCTCCCCCCTATCAGGCACAGAGCAGGGCTGATCAGGGGGTTTGGGCGCTGCCCCCTGTCACGCTGATCCCGGTGCTGGGAGGCATATTACCCTTTTACTTTATAGAATAGAGGCCTGGTGCACGGGTGGGAGCCGGCTGGTTTGCCCTGAAGGGTGTCCTGGATCAGGGTGGGGGTCCCCACTGGGGTGCCTGGCCAGGCTGGGTGAGGGGCTGAGGGCTGTTTTCCGGCTGGCAGGTAACTAAAAGCTCCCAACTGCTCCTTGTTTTCTTTTTTTTTTTTTTTTTTTTATTCTGGGCCAGCTTTAGCTCTGAGGCTTCGCTGCTGAAAACATGGATACAATGTTGCAGTCCGGGGCTGACTGAAAGCCGTTTTGTTTAGCTTCTTATTTGCAACATAGTAATAGTTGCTTAGAGTTGCAGTTGAGAGGCCGGCAAGTGAGGCGGGGAACGTTGGAGTCTGCAGTTCCTGGAGGAAGCAAGTCTCCCTGCTCGCTTCAGTGCATGGCTGCTGGCCGCCATCTTGGCTGACAGTTAATTTGCATAAGGATATGCTGATTAGCCAATGGGAAGGGTAGTGGTTGTACGCCAATTACCATGTTTCTCTTTTATTAGTGTAGATAGGAAAGGTATAAAGAAGAAAATAAAGATCACAAGCTATGGCGCAGTGGTAATAACTCTTCAACTATGGCTTAAGCGCCTTACAGATTTTAATCACATGTATGTTATTTTAAAGAAAAAACTGAGTCATCTTACACAAACTATTTTATTTTTCCTAATACTATATATATCATGGACATCTTTTTATATTATAGGTATTTGGTGCTAGAAAATGCTGAAAAGAGTATATTTAACTTCATATTCCATTTTTACAGTGACATACATCTATTTGTACTCAGTATTTTCTAGCAAATACATTTGCCCAAAGCCACAGCTTGTAGAGATATAGAAAAAAGAGGTCATAGAAAAAGGATCAAGTGAGGGAGAGGCTTTGTATAATTTATTAATATGAGGACTGACATGTCATTTTTATTTTCATGCAGCATAAATTTCCCAGATACTGAACACTGTAAAACATTTTGCTAAATGTAACTTTTCACTGTCATGGTGGACTACCTAAAGAGAAAGAAGTTTTGATTATGCAGAAGTAGCTTGTTACATTTACTGATTAGTTACAATTTAGAAATGAAAATTAATTTCTAAAAAATCTGTAGTGAACCCAAAGAGGCAGTTGTGGTTAGGGATTTCACAAAACTATGGGAGTGATGAAGATAAAAGAGAGAGGAGATGAAAAGGTATCCCACAGTAATACTTAATAAAAGTAAAGTTCAGATATTTATTAATTTTGCTTTGATAAATTGTTTCTCTTGCTAGTATGTTTATAGTATGTGCATGATCGTAGAGATATATATATATATAGTATATATGCATGTAGAGTATAAATGCAAAGGAATAAATTAAAAACTATTATTAAAATATAATATATTTAAGATTTATTTTCCTTAAGCTATTTCTCTGATGCTTGTGTTCTTAAAGCTTTTGTGTTATTTTTTCACTTCTGGATAGAATATACAGCATGGTACATGTGTTTTTAAAACATTGGGTGGAATTTTAATCAAGTTTACATCAAATGTACTCTGTGGCATTTTAAATATTTTTCTTCAAGTGGTGATTTTAGACTATATCTCCTGCTACTATCCTTCATTTTTATTAAGAATCAATTGTATATTCCATTGTAAGCATGACAGACTGATGAATCTCAGAGGGAAGGGGGAAGGGGAAAAGGGAAGAAATTAACCAAAGAATTTACATACATATATGCATAACACTAGAATACAGACAATAGTGCAGTGAAGGCCTGGAATAGGAAGGGGCCAGGTGAAGGGGGCAAAGCTGGGAAAATGGGGGACATCTGTAATATTCTCAACAATAAATATTAAAGATATCAATTGTAATTCACATAAGAATAAACTTACCTTCCAAATGGAAAGACACAAAAGTCAAAGAGACCACAGACAGAGGATTAGCCTCGATGAAATAAGTGCAATTCATGTTGTTGTCATATTGCTTCGGGTAGTTTGGAGAAATAATGTAGCCTGAAGGTTTAGTGAAATTGCTTCCACATCCTATGTAGAAAAAAAAAGGCATTATCAGAATATACAGTATTTTTTTATCAGTGAAGAAAAAATTCAAATTTCCTAAATTGTATAGAGACATATTCCCTGAGGTACTCCAAGTGCAAGAAACAATAACTAAGAAAATGGAGTTCTCATTTAAAAATAAATAAATGAGAACATTACATATTTTTAGAAAATACTGCAGGGTTTTGGGCTAAGTAGTAGAAATTTGACCACAAATCTATTGAAAATCATTTAATTTTAAGACAGTGAAGAATAACTTAGAAAAGATTTAATATGCTTCATGTAGATAAAGAAATAAGACTGATAAAAAGTGATTTGTACATGATTGGTACAGAAATATCTTATTATATTACTATAAAACTATATTATTGCATTACCATTGTATCTTTCCATAAAAATACCTGCTTTTCTGCTTTTTTTTTTTAAGTTGAATGTACTAATCCCAACTAATAAAATTCTCACATGCATCCCTGGTGTCAGAAATAGAACTACCTTTTATCAGTAAAATAACATGTTTCCATATAGCCACTAGCTAGTTAATCCACATCACTTGCTAATCTATCATATAAAAAAATATCAGTATCCCTTAAACTGATATTAAATCACACAGTTATGCACATACACACAGATGAGGAACCAGGTGTAGACCTAAGGTTAGGTCTGTTGTTGTCTTTTATTACTTCCTTTACACCACCCTCATTCTTTTATTTGTGTCTAAACCATCCTTTTTCTGCATTATTTCCTCTAATTCCTTTCATCAGATTTTCCCCTAAACAGTAGTTTGCAGCTAGTATCTACTCAATTTGCTTCTGCCAACAGGTACACACCATTGGTTCCCGGGCTTAAAAACTGCTCCATTTCCCAGTAACCTAATTTGTAAGTAGTAATAAGAGGAGGAAGAAAAAAATTCTGAAGAAGGTGGCTCTCAAGGTTACTGACCATGAGAATCACCTGGGTGAGAGTTAAAACATACCAGTCCCCACCCATGGAAATTCTGAATTCAGAGGGATCGGGTGAGACCTGAGAATCAGTTCATTTTGAAAGGCCCAGGTGACTTCAAATGCAGGCAGTCAATGTGCCACATGTCAGGGACCTGGTCATCTACTAATTATCAACCTCCTGAGCTCCTGCCAAATTCTCGTGCACTCCAGATGTTAGGCTTCTTTTTGGATGTGTTAATGACTCTCAGGCCTTTTACAGCATTTCTCGATGGACCTACCATTGAGTTCAGTTCCATTCTCACTGGTTTTTGAAGGATGGAGGAACTTTCAGGATTAGGTGACCAAGCCACACTGCCCCCCAGGGACCCCCAGTTCCAGCCAACCCCGGCGCAGTCTCCCACTCTTCCCCAGGCCTGCCTGTGGCAGCCACACCCTTTCGAGGACCTCTCAGTTTGGTGTTTGGTGTTACTTACGGCTTACAAAGGAGGCAGAGAAGCCCGGGGCTGGGGCCTCCTGAGACTGGAACACAGCCGTGAATGCATTTCTTGGAGTGATGATGGCACCGGGAGCCACATTCCCACAGCTCGTGGCTAACAGGGCTTTGTCCATCTCCTCAGTTCCTGCCCACACCTAGCAAAGACACAAACACAACTTAATGCTCAAGGTTTTCCTGTCAATATCTTAATGTGCCTATGCTGGAAAACAATGGCTCTAAGGTATATATCGACCTAAACATAATACTATAGCAAATAAACTGCATGCAAATCTGAAATATTTGATTTTGAGAGCAATATTTTAAGCTGCATTTTAATAGCATATCTGATTTTTTACTCTTTCAAGAGTAGCTAGATAGTAATTTTTAAAAACTCAATCACTACTCAGTTTCTTCTTGCCTTCTTCTAGTTGACCTGATCTAGGTAGCTGAGCTAGGGAGAGAGAGAGAGAGAGAGGGAGAGAGAGAGAGAGAGAGAGAGAGAGAGAGAGAGAGAGAGAGAGAGGGAGAACAGTAATGTGCACTACTATGTCAATAAACGAGTGGATATAAAAGGCTAATATGCAAATTGTCCCCACAGGCGAGAGTTTGACCGACCAGTAGTTAGACGTGCACTGACCACCAGGGGGCGGCATGGAATGTGGTGGGTGTTGGCCACATGGTGCTGGCAGCAGGCAGCAGTGAAGGTGCTGCTGGCCCCAATGGGTCCTGACAAGAGTGGGACCGTGGTGGGATGGTGGAGCAGGTGAGTGGGCGGTGCCAGGCCAAGGCAGGTGGAAGCGGGGGCCCAATTGCTCCCTGGTTGCCCCATATATCAGCTCTTATCACCAGCCAGGCCTCAGGACCCTACCCATGCACGAATTTTATGCACCGGGCCTCTAGTATATATATAATAGAGTATTACTTGGGTATATGCCCATGTGGTAGGCTCAATCCCAAGTAGAGGGATGCAGGAGGCAGCAGATCGATGTTCTGCTCTCACATCGATGTTTCTGTTTCTCTCCTTCTTCCTTCCTCTCTCTCTCTCTAAAAATCAATTTAAAAAATGAACAAACAAAATTGAAACAGACTGATAAATATAGAGAACAGACTGATAGTTGCCAGAGGGATTGGGGACTAGGTAAAAAATGTGAAGGGATTTAGAAGTACAAACTGGTAGTTACAAAATAGTCATGGGGGTGAAAATACAACATAGGGAATATACTCAATCCTATCTAATAGAAGAGAAACATGGTAATTAGCCATACATCCGCTACCCTTCCCATTGGCTAATCAGGGCAATATGCAAATTAACTGCCAGCCAAGATGGCGGCCGGCAGCCATGCACTGAAGCGAACAGGGAGGCTTGCTGGCTCCAGTGACGGTGGACTCCAAAGTTCCCCACCTGACTTGCCGGCCTCTCAGCTGCAACTCTAAGCAACTATGTTGCAAATATAGAAGCTAAACAAAACCCCAGAAACCTGCGTTAGTCAGCTAGGCTTCAGCCAGCCGGACCGCAACATTGTATCAAACAGAAGGTAAACAAAGGCCAGGAACGTCCTTTCAGCAACCAAGGCCTCAGAGCTAAAGCTAGCCCAGAATAAAAAGAAACAAAAAGAAAAAAAGGAACAGTTGGGCGCTTCAGTCACCCGCCAGCCTGAAAACGGCCCTCAGCCCCTCAGCCAGACTGGCCAGGCACCCCAGTGGGGACCCCCACCCTGATCTAGGACACCTTTAAGGGCAAACCAGCTGGCCCCCACCGTGCACCAGGCCTCTATTCTATATAGTAAAAGGGTAATATGCCTCCCGGCACCGGGATCAGCGTGATGGGGCAGTGCCCAAACCCCCTGATCGCCCTGCGGCTCTGTGTGTGATGGGGGTGGGGCCACAACCTCCCTATCCGCCCTCCTCTGTTCATGACAGGGGAAGGCGCCCCAACCCCCTGATCGGCCCTGCTCCGTGCCTGATAGCGGGGAGCTCCCCAACCCTCTGATCTCCCTGCAGTTCTGTGTGTGACAGGGTGTAGCGCCCTATCCCCCTGATCGGCCCTGCTCTGTGGGTGATAGAGGGCGGCGCCTCAACCCCCCCTCCACGGGCCCTGCTCTGTGTGTAACAGGGTAAAGCCATAACCTCCCCATCGGCCCTGCCTTGAGTGTGACAGTGGCGGCACCCCAACCCCCTGATCGGCCCTGCTTTGTGGGTGATGGAGGGCGGTGCCCCAACTCTCCTATCGGCTCTACTCTGTGAGTGACAGGGGGGAGCTCCTCAACCCCCTGATGGGCCCTGCTCTGTGTGTGACAGGGGGGAGCTCCTCAAACCCCTGATGGGCCCTGCTCTGTGTGTGACGGGGGGAGCTCCCCAACCCCCTGATGGGCCCTGCTCTGTGTGTGACAGGGGGCAGCGCCCCAACTCCTCTATTGGCCCTACTCTGTGAGTGACAGGGGGGAGCTCATCAACCCCCTGATCGGCCCTGCTCTGTGTGTGACAGGGTCCGGAGCCCCAACTCCCCTGATGGGCCCTGCTCTGTGCGTGACAGGGTGTGGCGCCGCAACTTCCCTATCGACCCTGCCTTGAGTGTGACAGGGGGCGGTGCCCCAATCCCCCAATCGGCTGTACCCTGAGCATGACTAGGGGTGGCATCGCAACCTCCCGATCTTCCCTGCTCTGTGCATGACAGGGGGCAGCACCTCAACTCCCCAATCGGCCCTGCTCTGAGCCCGACCAGGGGCTGCACCTAGGGATTGGGCCTGCCCTCTGCCACTTGGGAGCAGGCCTAAGCCAGCAGGTCATTATCTCCTGAGGGGTCCCAGACTGCGAGAGGGGAGAGGATGGGCTGAGGGACCCCCTCTCCCCCCCGGAGTGCACAAATTTTTGTGCACCGGGCCTCTAGTAATATTATAATAACTACGTATGGTGTCAGGTGGGTACTGGAAATACCAGAACACTTTGTAAAGTATATGATTGTCTAACTACTACACTGTACACAAATAACACAAAGTAATATTAAATGTAAATTATATTTTAAAAATTTTAAAAATGTGTCAAGAAAGAAATGCACACTAACTTTTCCCCTAATATCCCTTTTAATATTTTTTAATTTTCCCCTTTAATTATCCAGGGAAACAGTCTACAGAAGTTTTCTCTCTATATTTTGTAAAATTATAAACATGATTTACTAATACATATACTACTTTTACAAACATTATTAAAAGGCAAAGTGATAGGAACTAACTTTTAATAAGGAAGTTCTTTAATGAAGAACTTCAAGAATACTCATGTGCTGATACCTTTCTGAAGTCATTAATTATGGATCTGACAGGTGCACCTTTTGGTCCATGACCATAAATATTGTAATGCTAATAATGGTAAAGAGTTATTAAGTATTCATTTCTGCCTTTTCAGTCAAGAATTCATGTCATTGGCTAAATGACCCAGGACTCATCAACCTATATTGGATCTACAAAATGCTATGATTTTGTCATCAGGTCAAAAACTTTTTGACTTAAGTTTTTCTATAACTCATCCTGGTTCTAAGTGATATCTTATCATTCAAGTAACTTTTTTAAAAAAATTAATGTTTATTGAGATTACTCCAGATTCACATCTGGTTGTAAGATATATAATATAGAAGTCCCTGTACATAGTTTCCAGTTTCCCCTAATTTTGATATCCCAAAAAACTATAGTATAAAAATATTTACATCAATAAAATCCAGCAATCTTGCTCAGTTTCCCAGTTTTACTTGTATTTATGCTTGTGTGTATATATTTAGTTATATACTAATGGCCCAGTGCACAGATTCGTGCATATTGAAAGGAAATTAATTAGAAGGTGGCTGGTGGGGTGGGACTGGGTGAGATGGGCCTGACATGTCCTGGAGCCAACCTCCTGAAGTCCCTCCCTGGCTGGCTGCACCTGGGGTAGCTCCATGGCTCGAAAGGCATCTGCAGAGTGAGTGGGGTCTCTCCAGCAAGTGGTGTCCCTTGGCCTGTGGGGATCGGCTGAAACCTGCTCTCCGACATCCCCTGAGAGGTCCCGGAGTGCGAGATGGCACTCTGAAAAATTGCTATTGTACAGGGTGTGGAACGCAAACCCAAGTGTGCAGTAAACGAGATTTGGGGCTGACAGTGCCCCAGGAACAACATAACCCACGGCCGAAGTTGGAATCGTGCGGCCTGTGAGGAATTGGGCTCCCTCCTCTCTGGTTTTGGGGTGCGTCACCCGAGAACCGCCACTGCCAAGTCATTGCAACTGCACAGCTCCTGCGTTGAGCATCTGCCCCCTGGTGGTCAGTGCACATCATAGCAACCAGTCAGACAGATGGAAGGATACTTAGCATATTAGCCTTTTATATATATAGATAAGGTCTGTGCCACCACTTTCAACAGCTCCAACACCATGAGGATCCCTACAGTTGCCCTTTTACCAGTAAAACCACACAATTGACATCTACACCCCTCCTCTCTGACCTCTGGTTCTCTGTCCTCCATTCTCAAAATATTGCCATTTCCAAAACATTATATAAATGGAACAATAGATTATGTAACCTTTTGAGATTGGTGTTTTTTTTTTCACTTAGCAAAACTCCCTGGTGATTTGTTTAAATTGTTAGTCTGTCAATAGTCTTTTTTTATGGAGGATTGTATTCCATGGTGTGTATGTACTAAAGTTCATTTAACCATTCAACTGTTGAAGGACATTTGCACTGATTCTAGTTTGGGGCTATTACAAATAAAGCTTCTATGAACATTGATATACAGGTTTTTGTGTAAATACAGTTTGCATTACTCTGGGATAAATGCCCAAAGTGAAATTGCTAGATCTTACGGTAAGTGTAGGTTTCGTTGCATAAGAAACTGCCAAACTATTTTTCAGAGTGGCTGTCCCACCAGCAATGGATAAGTGACACAGCTTTCCACTCCTTTGCAGGATTTGGTGTTTGTCACTGTTTTTAATTTTAGCCATTTTGAGAGGTGAATAGCAATATCTCATTGTGGCTTTAATTGGCATTTTCCCTAGCAGCTAGTGATGTTGAATATCTTTCTATGTGTTTATTTATCATGTATATATTGTCTTTGGTGAAATATCTGTTCATATCTTTTCCTCATATGCTAGTTGAAATTTTCCATTCTTATTGTTGGGTTTGAGAGTTGTGTGTATTTTCTAAATAGTAGTCGGTTGCCAGACACACGGCTTGCGAATCTTTTCTCCCAGTCTGTAGCCTGTCTTTTCATCCTCTGCACAGAGGCATTCACAAGCAACACATTTTTACTTTTGATGAGATAAAATTCATTAATTACCTTTTTATGAATCATTCTGTTTATATTTAGTCTAGGAGCTTTTCACCTACCTCTAGATCCTGAAGATCTGCTATTTTTTCCCTGAAAGTTTATAGCTATATATTTTACAGTCTATGGTCTATTTTGAGTAAATTTTTGTATACGGTGTGAGGTTTAAGTTTGCTTGCTAAAGGTGGGTTATTCTTGCTGGTTCTGCCTACCAATCTGTGTATCCATTGTCAGAAACAAGAGTCTCAGGGCGGCAGGAGTAGGAGTGCTCCCCCAGGCCACTCAGTTGGGCAGGGTTCTGACTTGCCCCTGCCCCTGCCCCTGGTGGTGCTGGCCTGGTCTGCTGTCACAGGGACTCCCAGTCTGTCCAGAGGAAAAATGGGCCTCGGCAATTTTTGAGATCCATTTTTATAATTAAAGAACTTTCCAGTCTTACATCTATGCATTAGATGGTGACTCAGTCCATGAGGGAAAGAGTTCATTTGTTTCATGAAAAAAGCAGTTAGGAAAAGTGTATATTAAATGCATTTGATTATGTATATGTTTTATATAAGTATGGGATTCTTATTTAAACAGTAAGCATAGATTAATTAGATATAAAACATAATTTGAGAGACAATGTAATAATAAGATTAACAATACAAGTCACTTTTATGTATTAGGTGGTATTATATTCCAAGTACTGAACACTAGGTTATTATATCATATTGCCTCTAATGCTTAAACAATCCTACTAAAGTAGGACTTGTGCTCTTTATTTTATGGTTGAGTAATTTAAAGTTCAAACATTTAATTAATTCACAGAGCAACATGCAGGTGGTAAATGCAAGAGATATGAGTAGAGTCAAGGCTAATGTGAACTTAAGGCTGCTGTTCTTTCCACTAAAAGGCCTAGCCTGCCTATTAGAGATAAAACATATAAGATGCAAAAGAGCACAGATGGAATGAATTTATAATACAGTCATCATAGTCAATGAAAAGTGAGGTCAGTGCCACATGAGCAGTATGTGTAAGACAGCCTTATTGGCTGCCACACTGTCATGATTTTACATGGGCCTGTCTCATGGTCTTTTCAGCTTGTGGTCTCTTAAGGTCAAAGTGAAGGTTGCACTAGCCACCTCTCTAGGTTATGTGATTTTTATGGCATACTTTAAATGCTGTCTACAATGGAGCCTTACATTCACTTTGTCCCGGAGGCGGGGGGAGGGAGGAAAGAGAGAGAGACACTAAGAAACAAACAGCCCCAGCAGGTTTGGCTCGGTGGATTGAGTGTCGGCCTGTGGACTGAAGGGTTCCAGGTTCAATTCTGGTCAAAGACACATGCCCAGGTTGTGGGCTCCATTCTGAGTAAGGGAGGGGGGTGCAGGAGGCAGCTGATCAATGATTCTCTCTCATCATTGATGTTTCTATCACTCCCTCTTTCTTCCTCGCTGAAATCAATAAAAATATTTTTTGAAAGAAAGAAAGAAACAAACAAAATCTGGCCTCTCTTTTTAAATTCTATAGGAAGGAAGAACCATTCATGTTTATGAGAATTTAAAAAGTCCAGAAAAGAATCTCTTTAAGTTACTTTGCTTATGTATTAGCAAATGAAAAGTCACATGGCAACATGAGTTGTGGTTCAAAGTTTAACTCCTAATAGTTGAGATTTCTCACTTTTTAAAAAATCTCCCCTGTTTTCATTGATTTTTAGAGAGAGAAGAAGGGAAATAGAGAAAAACATTGATGTGTGAGAGAAACATCAATCAACTGCCTCCCCTATGTGCCCTGACCTGGGATCAAATCCCCAATCTTTTGGTGTATAGGACGACACTCTAACCAACTGAGCCATCCAGCCAGGATGAGATTTCTTACTTTTTAATTCAAGAAATCCAAGGAGCAAAATTGTCCTTTCCTTGCTTTAAGAGGCAATGAGTCATTTCTATTCTAAATGTTTATATTCACAAAACCAGTTCTGCTTCAATTAAATAAACAAGCCCACTGACCTTCACAAAGCTGTAATGACACTGTCCATCACCACTGGGGATTAGGAAGTTATTGTCAAAGCTGATTTCCAAGTGATTACTTTCGTGAGTAATGACTGTCCAGGAACATCTGCTGTTCTCAGGAAAATTCTGAGGCCAGTGAGGGGATCTGATTGTACCGTTGTCTGAGTGAAGTATTCCACCACAGCCTTAAAAAGTGTCATGGAAAAAAGTCATTAATTTGTGAGGAAAATAACAATTTTGATAAACCAAGACTTTCAGATAAAACACATTTCTAAATATGAGATTCAGCTCATTTTTCCTTTTTTATGAGTCACTGGCCTTTGGGGCAGGTATACGAGAACACTCAATGAATGTAAGGTGCATTGAATCCACAGGAAGCGTCAGCTGTTGCTGTTTTGTTATACCCCTATGAACTCAACTGAGAACTCTAATCCTTGTCATAAAGAGGATGGACTTCTATTCTGTCTTCAAATGATATCAATATGCTTTACTCCTGTGAGGCTATATAACCATTGTGGCCCAGCAATTCCAAATTCTGTATTTTATTACCACTAACACATGAGAATACAAGTCTATAGTCATTTGTAATTTAACTCTAACACACAGGACTGGAGCAAATGATTTTGAGGATGGGAAAATTATTCCATTAAGCACCATGATTCATTATATTAAAGCACTGATAGATGAAAATTAATTACATAGATTGACATAAAGGAAAATCTAGAATTATTTTATACTATTGAAATACATACTCACTGGTAAGACATGACAAAAGAAAAAAGTAGGGACTCAAGACAAAATGAAGTCAAATTAAAGAACATTCCCTGAATCTTCTGCTTTTAAACCCTTGGAAAATCAGTGGTTCATCTAAAACTCCCCTCTGATTTCAACAGTAACCAGTGGTTTAATGAGGGAAAATGTGACTCATTTCATAAAGATCTTCATGATAACTGACTCTCCTGGAAAGAATTGCCCTGTGTGTGTGTGACATTGCAGGCTTTAAAGAAATCCGGATTAAAGTCTCCAATGCAAGTTCTTATATTTTCTGGGAACTTCATATCTTACTAGTATATACACAAAAGTTACATCCTTTGAAATCATATGTATGATTATTTGCCATGTACTACAGGCAGAGCATTCATTCTTAAATCACGAATCTTATCTTGTGACTTTGTTGCTCAGCACTCTTCAATAGCCCCCCCCCCCCACCCGCCCCCTGTTTAAGGGGTAATATGGAAGCCCAGGCTCTTCATGAGGTAGACTCTTCTCTTCCTGCCATCAGCTCACCACTCATCAGTCCTCCTCCAGGCTCCAAATATATTAAATTACATGTGATTCTGTGGCTATGGAGGTAGAATGGTGAAGTGTTAAGATCAAAGTTTCTGGGCTCCACTGTCTTTATTCAAATCCTGACTCCAGTGATTATTCACTATATGACCTAGGCAAATGCTTAACCCATGTATCCTAGATTTCCGCCTGTGCAAAAGAGAAAAAAATATGTATTGGTATTGTGTCTTCCTTGCAGGGCTGCTTCATGAGATGACACGTTTAGAATTTAGTCTTACAGAGAGTAGTTACAAAATATATACTTGTTGAATTCGTTATTAAATTTTTTTAAATAACTCAATGAAAAATGACAGTAAGTGCAGAGAATGTTTCTTTTACCTAAAGTATGCATGCTCCATGTAGCATAAAATCCACCATTTTGCACCGAATGGTCTGAATTGAAAATCACCACCAGCTGGTTAGAGCCAGACTGGATTGGACTGGGGCTTGACGTTCCACAGTAGTGTCCTATGATGGGTGATCCAGGAGAACCACCATTCCTGACAGTGACAGAGTCCCAAGCACAGGTGCTATGGCCTTCAATGTCAAAGTCACTAAACGTAAGCTGCAGAAGAGAGAAGCAATAATGAGGCACTCTTATTATTTTATAAGCCAGTTGTGAGTTTATCTACCTAGAGTGGGGTAAGGACCCCCAAATCATTTTATTTTGTCTTAATTTATACAATTTAATATTTCTGTCTCTTATTTAATTGTCCCCTGCCCTCCTCTCTTTTTCCTATTGAAGTTTCTCTTGGAAATTGTGAGAAGGGATAGTTCTCTCCAAACTGGAGCACTAAGGACCTCCTCAGTGCCCTGGGCCAGGATGGCAAGCAGATCAAGAACATGAACACACGGCTCTCCAGGTGCAGAATTATCTCCTATGTAGACTTCTGCAATGCTGGAAAATGAGAGTTCATCTTTCATTACTTGTAAACTTATAGATGTCAATGTATATACTCAAATGAGAGAATTTTAGGGAGAAAATGATCTGATTGCAAGATCAAAGCCTAATATTTACTTATTAAAGGAACTCTGTTCCCACACAGGACATGCTATTGTAGTTCTAATGGTCTCAGGAGTAATTTACTCAGGCATCTGAACTCACAGTGATGGTGTCACCTTGTGGGACTTCCAACAACCAAGCACAGTGGGTCAAGCTGTCATACGAAGCTGGATAGTTGGGGCTTGCGATCACTCCACTCTCACCTGTTTGTATTCCACCGCAGTCTGAAATTAGATTTGTGACATTCTAAATAAGATAGGAAAAAAATACCTGCAAATCCAAGGCAAAGTAATACTTAAAACTGTCATATTTTATGATTTAAAAATACAATAAATGAATAAATATGTGAAATTGGGTAAAAGCAAAGTAAAACTGGGTTAAAGATTAGAAATACACAGAATGCCATATACAGAATCACACAGTGAAAACAGGCTCTACCATAAATGGAGAATAATTAGGTGTGTGTCTAACTGAGAGTAAATGTACTAGAGACAAAGTAAATAACATTGCCTTTCTTGAAAAAACTAGGCCAGTGAAAAAAATATGATTAGTGCTATAATTAAAGACTTTGTCACCTGTTAATAAACATATATGTTTATAGTAAGCTTTCACAGTACACATTAGTATAGCAATTTGAAGAACAGATACACTTAATAAGCATAGCATGGTATGATGTTTTATACAAATAATACTGCTTCCTGAAGTCTGACTTCTTTATTTTAATTTAATAAAGAAAAATAAACTGACAAGATGGTTGATTGAGTAATCAATCTCACTCCTCCCAATCAACCATTTGATTGTAACAAAAAAGATGTTAGATAAAACCATAACCAAAACCTTTTGATTAATATCCAAACATAATGGAAAGAAAGGGGATCTCCCAAATCTGCAAACAATAAGTGTACTCAAATTCTGAGGGGTAATCTCAAACTGAAGTTGCATTAGTCTGAGAGAATACAGGACCAAGATATGGCCTCAGGGATTGGGGTCTAAGGTTTTGATGACCAGACAGCAAGAGAATACATGGCCTTGCACCTCCACAAAACCAAGGAATGGAGTTGAGAGTTGGGAATCTAAAAGAACTGCCATGTTGGTGAAAAGGAGCTAGAAAAACTTTAATGGTCCAAAGAAACAACAGGAGTCCTGCCTGTATTGGGTGAAATTTTCAGGCATTAAAATGAATGTCACAGATACAAATCCAACACAAAACATTAGCAAATAATATCCAGTAATATGTTTAAAACATACACCATGACCATGTTAGATTTATTTCTGGATTGGGTTTATCCTGGAAATCAAAGAACGGTTTAACAAGAGAAAAAAATCTTTCAATATAATTTATTACATTAACATATTAAAGGGGAAAAATAGAACCACCTCAATAGATGCAGAATTATTTGATAAAATCTTATATACCCATTCACAGAAAAAAAGAAAAGAGCAAACAACTTTTCATATATTAAGAATTTAAAAAACTTACTTTATTCTGACAAGGAGTATTTATTGAAAACCCAAGAACAACCAATATATTTAACAATGAAATATCATAGGCACTGACATTAGGGTAAAAAAAGAGATGTTATCATCTCTTCCATTCAAAATTATGATAATGGCTTAGCTAATGAAATATAAGAAAAAGAAATAAAATATTGGGGCTGAAAATAAAGCACTATTAGTTGCAGAAGATATGATGGTTTACACAGAAAAAAAAACAAAGAAAATTATAGACAAAATACTAAAACTAATGAAAGTATAGCAAGATCTCTGTGCTAAATATCAATGTAAAAAAATTTAAAATTCCTAGATATCAGCAAAAACCAAACAGAAAATGTAATTTAGAATGTCTTATTGACATTGGCAACAAAACCAATAGCAACCTAGAAATAAATCTAACAAAATATATATGTGATCTTTACAGAAACTATTATGAAAATTTTTATCTATTATTTTATTGCCAGAGTTTGAGAGCTTAATCAGAAGTCTTACCTGTAAAGAAATACTCTGCATGGAATCCAGTATGTTCAACACGTTCATTGGTGACAAAGTGTATCCATATCTGAGAATAAGGTATAACCAATGGCACTGTAGATGCTATAGGTCCACAAAGTCTCCATATCAGAGGCCCATCAGCATTACCTGAACAAAATATCACACCAAGTGCCATTACTTATATAGATTTTAACTGAATTCAGTAAGAATCAATAATAACAACATTTCAAGGTATTCATGACACATGTTTAAATTATTTAATAGCAGACATTTCAAAAATTTCCTTCCCATCTTTGTCAACTGCAAAAGAAAGAGTCCCTCCAGCAGGGTAAAAATAAAAAATGTATATATATATATTTTTGGTAGAGACCTCTTTCTCTAATATAGATGCCATTTTATTCTAATTTATATTTTCATAATTATTTTAGCATATCTAAACAGAGATGAAACTAGATGGAATGTTTTACTGGTTTCATTTTTTTCTAGGTGAAGTCAAGGATTCCTCTTTTTTTAGGGAATAAGAAATATAAAACAACAGGGACAAAATACGTGATTAAGATAAAAGTGATAAGAGTTCCAAAATGGCGGCTGGTTAAATGGAAGCTACACTGACACTCTCCCAGGACCAAACTGGAATTACAACTAAAATACAGAAAAACCATCCTGAATAGTCACCTGAAGACTGGCTAGAGAGAACCTGACAACCAAGGACAGAAAGTGGAGACTGCGTAGAGACGGTCCTAGAAGAGGCGGGCAAGGGATCTTTTGAGAGAAGTGCCCAGGGAGCTGGCTCAACAGGCAAGTGGGGAGCCCAGAGAGAGTGAAGACCTGTGAGCAAGTGACTTTATTGGGGGTCAAGGTGGAGAATGCAACCAAAGGTGTGAGGGATTTCCCTGGTGCATTTGAATGTCACCAGGCCACGGTCAGGGGAGGGCGAGAAGGGGAGCTTGTGGCAGGGACGGCCTTATCACTCTGGTTCACCTGGTCACCTGGGCGGGTTGCTCACAGCCTGTTTGTGAGGATGTTGAGGCATCAGGAAAATATGAAGTTTTTACATTTGCTATAAGCTTTTGTATAAAGTTTGGATGTGAACACAGTTTAAATTTCTCTTGGCTAAATACCTAGAAGTGTGATCACTGTCTTATATAGTAATGCATTTTTAATTTTTGTAGGAAATGTTTTCTAAAGTGGATGCACCATTTCGTTATTATCGGCAATGTATGAATATTCAGGTTGCTCTGTGTTCTCACTAGCATTTGGTATTGTTAGTATGTGTGTGTTTTTAAATTTTAACTTTCTAATGTCTTATTGTGATGTTAATTAGAATTTATCTAATGACTAATGAGGTTGAGCTTTTTTCCCTTTGCTGTTTGTATTTCTTCTTTGATAAAAATATCAATTTAATTATTTCACCCAGTGTTTTATTTGTTTTCTTATTGAGTTCGATATAATTAGCAAATATCTTCTCCTTATCCTTTCATTCTCTTAGTGTAATTCACAGAGCAAAAGTTTTGGTTTTGATGAAGTCCAATTTACCATTTTTAAAAATGATTTTAGTGTTGTAATTAAGAACACATTGCCTAACCAAGATTACAAAGAATTTTTCTTCTGGAAGTTTTGTAGTTTTAGATTTAAATTTAAATTTATCATACATCTTAAGTGTTGTATATAATGTGAGGAATGGGTTGAAGTTCTCGCTCTCTTTCTGCATATAGAGGTCTATTTGCTCTAGCACATTATTTGAAAAGGGGATTTTCCCCCATTGAATTGCCTTTGTGCTTTTGTCCAAATTCAAATGTCCTTATTTTTGTAGGCGAATCTGTGCTGTTCTGTTACATTGAACTGTATATCTAGACTTTTTCCAATACTATATTGTTTTCACAATATAGCTTTACTGTTTTTATTCCTATAGATTTACAGTAAGTTTTGAAATAAATTAGTATATGTTCTCTAATTTTGTGCTTTTTAAAAGTTGTTTTGGCTATTCTAGTTGTATTTGAATTAGTTTGTAGATATCCCAAATTGCCTGAGATTTTGATTGGGATTATACTAAATCTAGAAATCAATGTGGTAAATGTTTCATGTGCCCTTGAGAAGAATGTGTATTTGGTTGTGATTTGGTGAAGCATTCCGTAAAATGTCAATTAGGTCATGTTGCTTGATAGTGTTACTAAAGTCTCCTATATTCTTAAAATAAATAAATAAATAAGGTAAGTGCCTAATATTTCAATGATTTCTTCACTGAATTTAATAAACTAAAACAAAAGGTATTAGTACTCAGACCAAGAACTATCACACTGGAGCTGAATATTTTATGAAGATTACTTTTCACAGAAATGTAATTAACATTTATAGTGCACCTATAGCACTCACACTGATCTGCTCTCTGTTTTTTGAGTCAAAAAAATCACTGATCTTATAAGTCAACAAAAGATAGTATTTTCACTGTCTGTAAACTGGGGGAGTAGAGAGATTGCATTTAACTGCTTTTTTGTGATTCTATGAGCCAGTGGCTTTGAGCCAGGTGGCAGTGGTGAGGGTTTACCAGAATTACATGGAGAACATTCTCAAACTACAACATCCATTTCTCTCATAAGCCTCCTCTAGATTTGTCTATCTTGGGAAGCCCAGATGGTTCTCCTGCTGAGGTAGTTGGTCTATGACCATAGATTTTATCTAATTCTCCTTCTAGAAAATGCTATCTTCCATGTTCTCAAACCCACCATTGATTCCTCAAGTTGCCCCAGAACATTGCCACCAGCAAACTACATTAGTTCTTGCTGCTTTCAGCCTATTTTTCTTTACATTTTGCAATAACATGGAACTTGGTGAACCTTGGACAAAATAGATGGTCTACAATGTTCCTTTCCTTCTTTATTTGTTGTTTGTTTTTTTAACCCAGAAAAGAATATCAATGGATAATGTATGCCTTGACTATGGGAAAGAACTAACATGCATTCATCTTTCATGGATGAAGATATTTAAACATCCGTAAGAGAATTGTGGTTTACCAAGTACACCTCAACCCTTTTCTATCCTGAAATCAAAGACAAACTTGACCACTCTGGGGATGATTCCTCAAATGACTTCCAGGTGCTTCTCCATCTGGTGTATTTCGAAACTTCTTTTGACCTCTAAGGCCTAAGTAGACTTCCACAGCTGCTTTTATCACTCTTGTAAGTTCAGTACACCACTGATACTGACAATTTTATGTTCCAGTCTCTGAGGAAAGGAGTCTGGAGTCCTGGGTTACAGTGAAGGGGCCACCTGAACGCATTAAGAGAGCAAAGACAAACCAGAATCTCTCATCAGTTGAACCACATGGTCTGGTTATGAACACAGATTCATCTCTCTCATTGCTCATAGGGCACGTGTTCCTCAGCTGGGCGCACACTGAATTATGGCTCTGCTGACCAACACTCTTTTGGACCCTATGTGCATATATTACAGCCATCCGGTTCCTCTCATCCTGGGTGGTCTCCAGGCATAAGAAGAATACTGTGGATAAATAGAAGAACATGATCCAATTGGACTCACCCACTCGGAACTCTAGGACATCAAACTGACAGTCTTGGTGACTTTCTAGGTAAAAATTCTCAAAATGAATGTAAATGGATGAATTTCCCTGATTTGGATTGCTGAGAGTCCATTCACAGTTTAGGTTTCTTGAATAATTGCTGACTCCATTATAGCCAGGAGAAGTAAAGTTTCCTTCCGGGGAATTGGTAAGGGCCCCACCACACACTAAAGACACAAAAGGCAACAGAGAAAATAGTAAAACTCATGCCATAACAGAAGACACAAACAATATAGGAACAATCAGTAACATAACAGCAGCAACATTTTTACTTTTATTTTTCTTTTCTAGGTGAAGTCAAGTCTGTGGGTAAACAGCTGGCTCTTGCATGCAAACTATGGAAGAACTTTCTGTGGGTTTAGAACAAAATATTTGCAAAAATTAGCAGTTTCTTTATTTTCCTGTAGGTGAAGAATAAGTGGGTAGGGTTTGGCTCTGCATCAATATCTCCTCATTTGGGGCCTACTGCTCATTAATATTTAATTTAGAGGAATACTGAAATATAACGGTGGTCCCAATGGCTTCTAATTAGCAATTCTCCACTTGATCCAATAATTTAATTGGATCAAACAGATCATATAACATTATAGTGCCAATAAATTGACCCTTTAAATAGGAAATAAAGACTTCATATATCAAAAACTTAAAGTCTTTTAATATGTAGTTCAAATTTTTCTAAATTTAAAACCTCTTAAATAATAACATAAATCCAGAGAGTAGGAGGATATTTAGACTAGAAAGGCCATACCCTGCTTAATTTGCAAATACAGTGGGGCTTTGACTTATGAGTGTCCCGACTGACGAGTTCTTTGAGATATGAGCCGTCTCTAGGCCGATATTTTGCTTTGAATTGCGAGCTAAAATTTGGGTTACGAGAAAGCTTCAGATACCCCACCGCTAGTTGGCGCAGCGAACGTCACAGTGAACGCCACAACATCAGCCCAGCATCACGTGTCTCACTCGTTCACTTTAAGATTTGACATACGAGTAATTTGAGTTACGAGCTCCATCACGGAACGAATTAAACTCGTAAGTCAAGGCCCCACTGTACTCTACGTCAAATGTGAACTCCCCATTCATTAACGCTGGAAATGTGTATAAGGATGGATTACTAAGAAACAGTAAACTATCTCTGTCTTAAATTAATGTAGATACTTTCTGGAAGGGAATTACCTTCTATCCAAAAGGAAGATGGTCTCCTAGCACAAAAGAATGACAGAGGACTGTGGGACTGAAAACCAGCTATAATCATGGAATTGAGCTAGCACCTCTTCTAACAGCATTTTTTAAAGTTTTAATTCACAATGGCAGTCTTCTTTCCAAAACCAACGGAATTTTTATTTTTTAAATTCTTATCCATCATGGGTTTTCTATCTGGTTATGCATGTCTGTCTATGTAGAAGATCCTTGCTGTAACTTTAATCACTGAAGTTGAAGTAGATGGCTCTGCTGCTGTGGGCAGTAGTTGCGGGGACATCTGCAAGCATATGTATTTAGAACACCCTGTATTACCTGCATCTTCACTGGATGTGTAGGAAGCACTGAAGCCTCCATATGGCCTGGACCCATCGGTGAAATAAATGACTTTCATTGTATTTCCTGAAGATTTGATCTCATCACTTATATTCACACTGCTACATAGCTTCCCGAGCACGGGTGAGTTACTTCTAATGCCATTGAACACCTGTTAGAAAAACAGTTTAACCTTTAGACACACAGTCCATCTTACTGAGTACTTTTTAGGAGGTTATATTTCCAGCCCAGACACAATTCCTTCTAAGGAAACTCTGTGATAAAATGAATGAACAATTCCGGCTCCTAGCCCACTGCCACAAACCACTATGTCACCCAGAGCACATTTTGTGGCCTCAGGGTCATTTCACTAAATGAAAATACGGCTGCAATGCCCTCCTGCCATGTGGTGACAAATGAAAAACTGCTATACTCTTTGCAACAGGAAACTGTGCTCTAAATGTAAAGTAGATATGCCAACATGCTTACATCTCAGTTCATAGAGTTCACTGCTGGGCAGTTTTTCATAACAATGCACCAGGACCTTTGATATTTAGGATGAAGGCTGAAATGTTTGTCTCTGATGATGTAAAGAATGAAATCAAATATTTTAAATGCCTTGAAAAGTAATTTAAAAAGTCAATCTCATTATCAGTTTTTCTTTCCTAATTACTAATAGATTCAAGCTTCCATTCTCTTACTAATTCGAATTTTAAAAAGTTGATTAGCATATCGGTGACTCCAACATATTAAACAATAACTCTAGTTATGCACATCTACACTAATAAAAGAGAAACATGCAAATTGGTGTCACTTGGCTACCCTTCCCATTGGCTAATCAGGGTGATATGCAAATTAACTGCCAGCCAAGATGGCGGCCAGCAGCCAGGCAGCTTGAAGCGAACATGAGGCTTGCTTGCTTCAGTGACGGAGGACTCCAATGTTCCCCGCCTGCTGCCTGCCTCTGAGCTTGCAGTTTGAAACATTGTTACAAATATAGAAGCTAAACAAAACCCCAGAAACCTGCTTTCAGCCAGCCGGGATCTCAGAGCTGGAGTTGAAACAGTGTTTTGATTATATAACCCAAACAAACCAGATACCTGCTTTAAGCAGCCGAGGCCTCAGAGCTGGAGCCAAGCCTCAGAGCTAAAAAGCTGGCCCAGAATAAAAAAAAAAAAAAGAAAAAAAGGAGCGGTTGGGAGCTTCAGTCACCCGCCAGCCTGAAAACAGCTATCATCCCCTCATCCAGGCTGGCCAGGCACCCCAGTGGGGACCCCCACCCTGATCCAGGACACCCTTCAGGGAAAACCAGCTGGCCCCCACTCGTGCATCAGGCCTCTATCCTATATAGTAAAAGGGTAATATACCTCCCAGCACCGGAATCAGTGGAGCTGCGAGGCCTCCCGGCACCGGGATCAGCGTGACAGGGGGCAGCACCCAAACCCCCTGATCGCCCTGTGGCTCTGTGTGTGACAGGAGGCGGGGCCACAACCTCCCTATCCGCCCTGCTCTGTTCATGACAGGGGAAGGCGCCCCAACCCCCTGATCGGCCCTGCTCTGTGCCTGATAGGGGGGAGCTCCCCAACCCCCTGATTGCCCTGCGGCTCTGTGTGTGA
Organism: Myotis yumanensis; assembly: GCF_028538775.1. Classification (NCBI taxonomy): domain Eukaryota; kingdom Metazoa; phylum Chordata; class Mammalia; order Chiroptera; family Vespertilionidae; genus Myotis; species Myotis yumanensis. The sequence goes on from NW_027223752.1 coordinate 140,328,555, forward strand.
CAGGGTGCGGCGCCCCAACCCTCTGATCAGCCCTGCTCTGTGTGTAACAGGGTGCGGCGCCCCCACCCTCCCCCCCCCGACAGGCCCTGTTCTGTGTGTGACAGGGTAGAGCCATAACCTCCCCATCGGCCCTGCCCTGAGTGTGACAGTGGCGGCGCCCCAACCCCCTGATCCGCCCTGCTCTGTGTGTGACAGGGGGCGGTGCCCCAACTCCCCTATCGGCCCTACTCTGTGAGTGACAGGGGGGAGCTCCTCAACCCCCTGATCGGCCCTGCTCTGTGCATGACAGGGGGTGGCGCCGCAACCTCCCCATTGACCCTGCCTTGAGTGTGACAGGGGGCAGTGCCCCAACCCCCCAATCGGCCCTACCCTGTGCGTGACTGAGGGTGGCATCGCAACCTCCTAATCCGCCCTGCTCTGTGCATGACAGGGGGTGGTGCCCCAACTCCCCAATCAGCCCTGCTCTGAGCCCGACCAGGGGCTGCACCTAGGGATTGGGCCTGCCCTCTGCCACCCGGGAGCAGGCCTAAGCCAGCAGGTCATTATCTCCCGAGGGGTCCCAGACTGCGAGAGGGCACAAGCCAGGCTGAGGGACCCCCCCGCCCCAGCCGAGTGCACAAATTTTTGTGCACCGGCCCTCTAGTATTTATAATAATTGGCAAAGTATGATTTGGCATTCCTGGTTTTTACAGTTCAAGGACAATCCAGAAGTAACTACACAATAATTGAATGAGTGATTGTTTGACATTCCTTTTTTCTTTTTTTTAGAAAGGATTTGAATGGTTCACAATTAGAAATAATGTGCCAGAAAATGACACTAATAGCTATGGAAAAAGAGAATGTACTCCATCACAAAAATATAAGCTTTTTTATTTACTATAATTGATTATTAAATTTAGCTCCTTTCTTTTCTTCCTCTCTCCCGAGCCCCTCTCTCCCTCCCCGCTTCTTTCTTCTTTTTTTTTTTTTTCTTTTCTCTTTGAGAAGTTCTCAAATAAATAAAGGGTGAGCAAAGGGAAGCCACATCCCCTTGTTTGGAGTAGAGTGAAGAGCAAACAAAACAAACCTCGAATCTATAAAAATATATTGCAAAGGAAAGGAATGTGGACATCAGATTAAAAATTTAGAAATTAATTCCGAAGGTGTTTCTTTGTTGGAGTTTTAACCTCCCCAGGAGAAATGACCTATAGATATGACAGCTGTAGTTTCCTCTAATTAAATAGCCATCTCCCCACTTGTCACCTCCCATGAAGCACACAAATATACAACCCCAGTCATGCACACAGAGCTTCCCATTAGGCGTTTGGTACTTCATTATTAGATAGAAATGAACAGCCAAGGTTACCAGACATTTAGGGAAACATGGCAGAAGCAGAGACTAATATATGTAAATAGGAAACAGGAACTTAAAAGAAATTGACCACAAAAAGAGAAAAATACTTCAAAATTATGATTAATATATTCATATATTAATACTAATATATTGAACACATGATATTTTAAAATATGTAATATATTCAAATATGTAATATATTCAAAGACTAAAGATAAAGTAAGCACAATTCTAGGTATACACATTCTTAAACCTTTGTCACTCATCTCCACTTCCTTAAGAAGCTGCAAGAGCATATGCCTCACTAAACGGAGAAACTTAACCAAAAAAGGGAAATGCACATGTCATTCAGCCAGGCCTCCAGCCCAGGAGAGAAAGGAAGGGACTAGGACATTTGGTGAAGGAAAATCCCAACATGACAGCTGGCATCAGGCTTGTAGAACAAGGCTCAAGGAGGGCTATTGCTAGGATATTGCTTACTTTATTGTATAAGGTGGGGACATATGTCTGGAGTGGAAAATGTGTGGAAGAATTAGTGATAGATACATAGAAAACCAAGAAATAAACAAAGGGCACTACTAGTATTATTACAAATAACAAAAGCAAACGCTATCATAGTACACTACCTGGCTTCATTGCTAATGGCATTTACATAATCATAATAATGTAAACATTAAATAACAATTCAAACAAAATCTGTGATCTAAGTATTTTTGGAGGAAGTTGGGGGAGTATGTGAAATGTGCACACCACTGTGTGCATTTGTGGTGGTGGTAGGGGCTGGTTTGTGAAGAGAGCTAAATCTCATCATCCATAGCTGGGGGTAAAGAGATAATGTATAAGACTTCAAAATAAAGAAGTAGCAGAATAGGAATATTATTTTTAAATAATGACAGAAATTCCTCAAGAAGTAGACAACAGAGTTGAGAGTGGATGCCTTTGGCATATATGATTCAGAGATGGGGAAATGACAAAGCATAATTCAGAATTTGTGGCTATCACTGTGACTTTTATTGTAATTATTTGAGTTCTAAAACTAGAATTATTCATATTATCTTTCCTGCAGGGCATGTAGATATTCTGTTGGTAAGATTCTTAATAATCATTATATTCAATTTGATCTCAACTATGAAAACCATTTCAAAGGAAAAAAACCCCAGCATACACGTCAAAATTTTAATGAGTGTATAGAATTCCAAGTATTTTATATTTTTTATTTTTCTGAACTCTCCTAATTTTGGTCAATAAGCATCCATTGTATTTGTAATCAGAAAAAATAGATTAAAATTAGTATACAAATGAATTTATGAAATATGGTACTTTTTTTCAGATAGCAGAACTTGGCAAAATTTTAAGCTTGAATGTAATCATTTTGGAGTAACAAAAAGTGATAGATACATACAAAGATGTTTCATATTTTTGAAACTCACTATCCAACAGGAGACAATTAAATGGAAAACAAAAAGTGGCTTGTTTTTAATGGTAGTACTTCTATTTATTCATTCAACAACTTTTGTCCTTCTTATGTGCCAGGCACTGTGCATTGGGCATTGAAGGAGGCCAAGTGCGTGTCCTAATGGAGCTCGCATCCTGGTTGGGGGAGCAGACAATTAGCAGGAAGCAAATAAATGTGGAATATCAGGTGGTCTGAAGTGCTGTGAAAGCAATAATAGAGGGAAACGAAGAGGCCACGATGAGGTTTATTGAATATGGGGTGCTTGGTGTAGGCCTCATGGATCAAATCATTTGAGCAGAGACCTCAGTGAAGTGAAAGAATGGACTGGGCAGCCATCTAGACAAAGGCAGTAGTGCATGCAAAGTGAGTTGGGAGAGTGTGTGTGTGTGGGCGGGGGGGGGGGGGGGGGGGGGGATCCAGGAGGGGATTCTTAGCATATTCAATGAACTTAAAAGAGGCCAGTGAGCAAAAGGGGGAGGGAGTGTGAGATAAGGTGCAGAGGTAGGAAAGGAAGGGGCAAAGGGGCAAAAGTAATGTAGGGCCAGTGGTCTATTATAAGGATTTGGGATTTTCCATTAGAAGATTTTCAATGAAAGCAACATGATATGATTTGCATTTAAAGCTATCACCCTGGCTGCTGTGTTGAGAATGCAGGGAGACAGGGTGGAAGTTATTAAAATAAATCTAAGTGAGTGGTGATAGTAATAATAATGGATATGATGAAAAGTAGTTAGATTCTGGATCTTTTAAAAACATACAGCCAATGGTACTTGCTTATGGATGTAACATAAGGTGTGAGAGAAAGGTATCCAAAACAGACATCAAGGTTTTTGACCTGAGCAATCAGAAGTTTGGAATTATTATTTACTGAGATAACAAAGCCTAAAGAAAGGACAAGTTGGGTAGGAAAATATACTTATATTAATCTACAATCCATACATTCTATGCATATAGATCTGTCATTTCACAATTAATAATCTCCTTTCACACTCATGGATCTTACTTTTGTTTTTTGCTAAGGGAAGGTAAAAAAAAAATTGAGGCTATATTTCAAAGCATTTGAGCTACATGGAGGACAAGCAGCCATGGCCTCTCAAAGGGGTCACTCAGTACCTCTGGCATAGAACGGTGTTATACAGAAATACTCATCATGCCAAAACCGGTTTGGCTCAGTGGATAGAGCGTCGGCCTGCGGACTGAAAGGTCCCAGGTTCGATTCCGGTCAAGGGCATGTACCTGGGTTGCGGGCACATCCCCAGTAGGAGATGTGCAGGAGGCAGCTGATCGATGTTTCTCTCTCATCGATGTTTCTAACTCTCTATCTCTCTCCTTTCCTCTCTGTAAAAAATCAATAAAATATATTTAAAAAAAAAAAAAGAAATACTCATCTGCTTAAAACTTGAGGTGGTGGGTTGTTCTGTGACTAGTCCCATTCAGCCATGTGTTACCTATAGGCTTAATTTCTCTGTTTACTCCATTTTGCCCATTTGCTCTTAAATTTTATCCTACCAATGGCCCTGATGTATGTTGTGATAACTAATAGCCTCTTAAAACAGCTTTTACAAATATTGTGGCAGTTTATTGAGATTTTGTCCTGTCTAAAATACTGAGAGTTTGTCTGAGATACAGTTGTACAACGGGAATATTCCTGACCTAGTTTCCCGACTATGATTTATGAGACAATGAACTCCTTAACTAACGGAATATAATATCCCTGACTGCACGGGACACTTACTGTCACACGCTCGCTGCTGCAGGACGGATGAGCTTCCAGCCTCAGGTTGTTAAAAGTTAGTGTGACCTGCCTTCCTTCCTGCACAGTGATTCTCCACTCACAGATCCGGCCATGAGGATTTGGGTTAGGGTAGTTGGGAGAAGTAAATGTTCCAGTAGGGCCCTGTAGATCTCCACCACATTCTGAAGGAGGAAGAAAAAAGGATTTCCAATGAAACCAAATGACCCTTTCTATAAAGAATGTCCTCAAAATTAAAGTGGTTTCTCTTCCCATTCTCATATTTGACAAAATTATTGCCCTATTTATGTGGATTCTGAGGAAGAAGATACCTACTAAGAAGAGCTCGTGGTGGCTAACTTGGCTCAAATATAAAGAACAAAGCCTAGCAGCCACTTCTACACGGGGAACTCTTATGAAAACTGCACTTCAGGGAGAAGCTCGCACTGAACTGTACCTGCACTGTGTTCCCGCCATCTGAGCCAGCCCTTATAAGGGAGTTCCTAGAATCCTATTTCAACCAATAGGACTGAGGCTTTCCCCATCCAATCATAGCTGCCCAGTTCTATCTCCATCAGCTTCTTCACCAACCAATCAGAGCAGCTCCATTCTGACCAATCAAACTGTGAAGATTTGGAGTCCTCATTTGCATGAGGATGGGCCAATCAGGGACCAGGAGTGGGGACTTCTGTCTATTTAAATCAGCTTCTCTCCCCTCTAGCACCATAGCTTCCCTTTTTATTTAAGAGTGAGTTTCCCTGACTGGAGCTGAAACACCAAAGATGTCGCACCAGTGCAGAATGGAGCAGACCAGCACAGGGTGGAGAAGTCCAGCCAGGAGCAGAGCAGAGCTGTCTCCCTGGAGAGGGGCCTGGCCCCAGGGCTGCCTAATCCAGAGCTGCCTCACAGCCATGCTGTTTTCACACTGTGCTGTATCACAATTGAGCTGTTTTGCACTCAGTAAAGTTTCCTCTTCACTGCACCCAAATTGAGGATTCCTGCTGGCATTAAATTGGCACCGATGACCACCAATGACATAACTATATGTATGCAAGGACTTAGACAAAACATTTGTATTCATTTCCTATTAATATTTAACCTTTGTTTCCAGGGATGATAGTTCACAGCATTTTATCATCATGGCCCAAGAAATATAAGACCAATAAATGTAGTAATCTTAGAGTCAGGTAAATCAGCAGGCTAAAGTACTTAACCTCTTTGTTTTCTTTCCAGACAAGATCTTTATTTTACTTGAGTTTGTCAGGGAATTTGGAATGCAAATTCTGAGTAGGACTAATGGGCTGACTTCCTTAAAATGAATGTAGTACAACTCCTGTCCCCTTATATCTCTCCTAGTTCTGTTCCCTTCTTTTATAACATTGACCACAGGTGTGGTTTTCAATTATCAGTGTGACTGTTTGATTGACATCTGCCTCTCTACTAAGCTGTAAGGTCCAAAAAGACAGGAGTCAGGTATTTTAGTTTTGTTTTTTGTGGGGTGTTTTGTCCAATTGCTATAACATCTGTGCTTAGCATAATGTCGATCCAGTGTAGGTGCTCAATAATATATATATTTACATAAATCCATGAACTTACCTTCCAGACTGGATTCAAACCGTAGTCTGAATCCTGGGGCAGTAAGAGAGTCATCTGTGACAAACCGTACCAAAGCAACATTGCTAGACGTGTCCACGCTGTCAGGAATGATGTTTCCACAGTATCTGCCCAGTAAATTTCCTGTGAGAGTCAAATAAGTAAGTATGTCTATGTCCAGGTAATTGATTTTATTTAAACTCTACTGGAGGTGTTCTGCACATACGAAGAAAATAATAAAAGATAAGACCCTGTCGATGAAGAAATGATAACCTCTGTCAAGATAAGCAGGACAAATATGAATAAAAATAAATATATTCAAATATATGATGTGTAAGATAAAGGGCAACTAGTCATGGCAACTGCATCTCAGCACAATGAGGAAGGCTAGCTCATTTGTTTAAAGAAATGGTCGGAATAAATAGAGTGACATGTGTTCATCTCATATTATTTTCAGGCTACATTACCCTTTCTTCTCCTTACTCCACATAATGTCCCTCAAATAACTACATATGGCCCTGGAAGAATATGCTCTCTCCGTGGTCTCCAGGGTGAGCTATAGGTTGACACGTGCGGCTCAGGACACCCATTGTTTATGGGTGTGGAGGGAGAGAAAGGCTGGCACTCCCCACATCTGATTGAGCTGCACTTCTTTGCCAAGAACAGACATAGTTTTGCCTTTCTTGGAAGTGAGGAATCTTTAGAGGCTGAGTGAGTACATGTGAAAATAAACACCCCCAAAGATAGCAGGCGTATTTTACTGACCAGAGGTATGGTTTTCCCAGATCTCAACAAAGTCTTTTTCACAGCCAGAGGAATTCTGAAGGTTAAAGTCTTCAAAATGGATGGTGAGATAGTGTCCCGAGGGACCCCTGAGATGCCACTCACATAATAAATCGTCTGAATATGCAAGTGTTGGATATCCGATGCTTTGGATGACACCACTTTGCCCTGTCAATGTTCCCCCACACCGGGCTGCAAAAAAAAGAGCAATATTCTATTATAGATTTTTTACAATTTCACCAGCACATTTGAAAACTTTTATGTGCCAAGTGAACATGAACTGAAGTTTCAAAACTTCTGAAAATGCTTGGTTAGTGCTCTCTTACTATTGGAAATCTACTATTGATGTACAGAGAAATGAAAGCACAAGTTCAATCCAATAATGGGAAATGAAAGACTGAAAGATTTGAAGGACATATTCTGTAATATCTCTTTAATTCTTGAGGTGCCATGTAAAATCTATCAGTTGCAATAACATTTCATTTCACGAACCAACTGATAGATTGATAGGGCCTGCCCAGTATCCTGTGTTGGATTCTGAAGACTGAGTCCAACTTCAGCTGGGAAGGGTGCTGTGGTTCCTTTGTGATGCTGACCATTTCTAGTTTAACTATCAAATACACGTTTTACTCCAGTAACTTGTAGCTCAAGGCCTGAAAATTACTATTCGATTATTTTTCATTAGTCAGGTGTGATAGATTGAGTTATACATAATTTGCATCAGCTATGAAACAACCTATGGTATAGGTTAAATGTTATTACAACTGGGCTTTCCAAGTGTTGTATGCATCAAATATGTTTGGTTAATGTCCAGGACATATTATAGTGAATTTTTTAGGTAAGGAAATCAAAACACTGAAGAACTCTTTGCTTTTTGTCTACTGACTGATTTGGCACTAGAGGCTTAGGGGGGAAATCGACTCAATGATCTGTTAATGATGAGGAGTTCAAAATCACTATTTTAAATATAGTTAACATTTACTAAAGAGTTTTGCTATTTAAAATAATAAATATTTCATAATAATAGGAAGAAACAAGAATTTGATTTGACTAATGTGTTTTTCACAAACAAGTTAGGACAAAATACAAAATATTCAAATTTATAAAAGTGTTTCAAAATGGAAATCAAAGTAAAAATTAATGACTTGCAGTTTTAAACATTTATATTCCTTACTTATTTCTATCATTAAAATTAGGCAGATGGAAAGACTTCTTTTATAATTGTGTGTGTGTTTTGTTTTAATGTATTTATTCTATCCCTACTTTCTTACTGAATATAAAAAGTGTTACCTATAGAATACTTGGCCTTGAATCCCACATGAGTGGAGTTGTTGTCAGACCGGAATCTCAAATATATCACCTCTCCTGAGGACAACTGACTTCTGGGCAAAGAGGTACCACACAACTTGGAAATTATTGGTGCATTTGAATCAGCTCCATCTCGCAACTCAAGATAATTGGATGTACAGCTAAAGTGAAAGAAAATTCTGTTTAATATATGAAGACAATTGCTTTGACATATTTTGCTAGAAAAAGATTTCCCTTACTTTTTCCAAGGGCATTATTAAGTTAGCTTTTCTGGAGCAGAAGACACTGCAACAGAGTCCATTTAAGTGTCATTTCACTTCAGAATACTCTATAATATTCTTCCTAACCATGACACACAGTTTAGGTAGAAGGTAAAAAAGGGGGTGGGGGTTTACATGTACCACACTGAAGAATATTTATTTTCCTCCCATATTCTGCATTAGTTTTATAAGTTTAAAAGTCATTGTCAAATTACCCCCTAGGAATTTAAAAAACACTCAAGTATTTTATTTCACATGATGATTCAACGCATTTCATATGACAAAGATGAACTCTCTCTTGACAGCTCTGTGACCGGGCTAATGGACAGTCTGAGCTGGAATTTTCTATGTCCATAAAAGGGATCAAGTATTTACCCAGTTTTTCTTGAGTCAATCAGCCAATTAATGCTCACTGAGTGGGAGAGTGGCCTTGATAAGGTGCCCATACATGGTAAACAAGAGCTCTTGTAACTAAGATTTGTACCAGACACATATTCATGCAAATGTATGCACACTTTTGTTAAATGAGAAAAAATACAGATTTTTTTTTTCTTTTTGCCTATTCCCTTTGTATTCCACATAGTAAGACTTACTTTCTGGTGTGGTGTGTTTTCTTCCAGAATTCTTATTAAATAGAAATTAGAAATTGTACTGTACTTGCTTTAGTCCTGTTTCTGAAGCTGGTGACCTCTGATGTCACATAATATAAATTTCCATTTGTTAAACAGATATTTTATCATTTATGACACTCAGTGTGAGGCTGGGCAAATAAATCCTCATCTAGCAGAGACACTACACTTTTCCTGTGAGAGGAAGAGCAGATCACATAAATCTCAAACGGCCATCCTCAGTGTCTCTTGGAGGATGTGCATGGGGTCAGGAGGGACAATATCTGTGAACGATCTGCTCAGCTGACGGGAGAGTGTCTGGCAGGCAACGTTTTCAGCCTGGAGGCCTTAAGCATCTCCCTTCTGCATCCCTAGATTATCTGTGCAGTACATGTTGCTAAGAAATGAAGAAGAAAATTGTACTGAGACATAACAGCTAACAAAACAAAACAAAACAAAACAAACAGCTCTGGCGAGGAGAAAAATTAAACGTAGGTGACCTACTTGGGTGTTACTTCAATATTGAATTGATCTTCAAATTGTAGCCTTATGAGCTTTCCAGGAGGAGCAGCTATGAGCCAAATGCAATCAGCGTGCTGGGGATAATTGTCCGGGTGGTTGGGCGAGGTCACGTAGCCAACAGAATCCACATCATGGATGTAGATATTACCCCCACAGGCTGTCAGGAAACACAGTTAAATCAATCTACAGTCTGGAGAAAGAGCATGGAATCAACTGCCACGATCATTTAAAAAAAAAACCTCTTTATTTGTATTTCCAATCTCAATTTTCTTTCATCTGAAATTATTCTTATTTACTTTTTAAGCAAATAAATTCTGAATTTGCTATCAAGGAAGCTAACAAGTATGCCACTTTTTAATTTTCCAAACCATTTATTCTCTCTGGAAGTTGCATTTTTCCTTAAAGTCAACACAATGATATGGCGCACAGGGCAAGCAGCAGGACAGCATGGGAGCACTATCATAGACCACCATTTAATAAGCATGTGAATGCACTAGTGCTAATAACTGCCCACTGGCTGTTCAGTTCAGTAGAATGATGCAGTGCCGTGGTCTTAATGTGTTTAAAAGACTTAGCAGGTATACTAGTATATTTACACAACTCTGCAGGCAATCACTCATGATGTTCTTCAGGTTTTAGATGCATTTTTGCAAGAAGAAAAACGAGCTTTTAAACTTTTCTAGAAGACCAAAGTATTATGTAAAAAATACTTTCATTTTATCAACAAATATGTTGGGCACTCTTAGCAAACAAACCAAGCAATAAACTGGCTAACCTGGGTACTAACCATACAAATGAAATGAACCTGTCCAATCCCTTAGCCTCACAGATACCAGATCTACTAAATTCTACTGATATTTATTTCCATTCTCATTAAGCCACACCTGGTTGTTTCCTGAATTTTGTCATTACACAGAACTCCTTCATCTCTGAAGATGTAAATTTCTTTGTCTTAAACTCCCTTGCTTCTGGTGTTTCTTTCAGAATTCTTACAAAATCTCAATTTTATGGTTGTATTCTATTTAAATCATTCATCGAAATTGCTGCCACTACAATTGCATGTTCTCCAATCTCAACACTGCGAAGCAGTCCTCCCATGTTTTATGTAAATTACAACAGTTATTTAAAGCTTGACTGTATGGCCTATCCCTTCATTCTCGCCATTTCCTTTCTAGTCTCAGCCCCTGACTGGGAGGTCTCCTTCAGCCAGAAAGCAGAAGTCAGATGAGACGGCTCTCCATTTGCAATCCTTTCGTTTGTTACCATCCTTAATAAATCCATTCATTTCTCCACCCACCTTTACTTCCCCTTGCACACTGCCTTCCTGTATATCTGGGTCGGGCTCCCATTCCCCTATTCAATCCCTCCACTTATGCTTTTAATCTGTCTCTCTCCTCTGTGCTCCTTTTATCTTTCTATATATCACAAGCTCAAGTAATTGACAGTCACTTTACTTCCTCACCACCTTATTTTTTATCTTCTTCACCCTCCCTTCACTTTTCAACCATATGAAAAGCACTTTTGTCCGAGTCCACACTGGCCTCACAGTTGTGTACCCAAAGGTCTTTTTAAGTCTTCATTCTGTATCCACAGTATTTAACATGTTTGGCCACATCTTCCCTTTTTATATTTTTGTCTCTTAGCTTCCTGGACACTAAGCTCTTCTCTTCTTGTTTTATCCCTCTCACCATTCCTCCTTGAGTGCCTTTTACTAGGCCTTTCCTGGCATTGCTGGAGATCCCCATGAATCCCTCTGTAGGCCCTTCATCTTCTCAATCTAAATACTTTTCTGATTGTCATTCATCCTCATGACTTAAACTACAACCAGCCTGCTAATGGTTCAGGTATTTCTAAATTCAATCCAGATCCCTGTTCCCACCTTTACACCCCTGTTCCAACAGCCTATTGGACATCTCCAATGAATGTGTTTCAGAGATTTCACACTGAACATGTCCTAAATGGACCTTATTATCTACTCACCATCTATTCTAGAGGTCCATATAAGTAAATGACAGCATCATCTTCCCTTCTAATTAAGTCCATCTTCCTTACCTTATTTTTTTCCTTAATACTTTTTACCATATGACATACTGTATATTTTGTTATATGTATTTTAACACTAAAATTAAGCTCCTGAAGACATACATTTTATTTATTGCTATATCTTCAGGACCTAGTATAGTGTCTGTCACATGGCAAGTTCTTTATGTTTGTGAAATAAAAGTATCCACCCAGCCAGAAACCTATGGGCCATCTACGGTGCTTCCCATCCTTTCCTTTCGCCCCCACATCCAGCTGACCCCCAAATCCACTCAAGTCTATATTTATAATGTCTCTCAATATGCCCTGTCCTCTACATTCTTGCTGACATTGCCTTAGTTTAGGGCTTAATACTGTTTTGCTGAATTACTCTTTTATCTGGTCTCTTTACCTTAGTCTTCCTCCTTTCAATGTGTTTTCAGTGCTGCAGCCACACTGATGTTTCTTTTTTTTTTTTTTTTTTTTAAATATATTTTATTGATTTTTTTACAGAGAGGAAGGGAGAGAGATAGAGTTAGAAACATCGATCAGCTGCCTCCTGCACATCTCCCACTGGGGATGTGCCCGCAACCCAGGTACATGCCCCCGACCAGAATCGAACCTGGGACCTTTCAGTCTGCAGGCCGACGCTCTATCCACTGAGCCAAACCAGTTTCGGCCACACTGATGTTTCTAACCTGATCATGCCACTCATGCTTTGGATTAAGATCATCCAAGGGCTCCCCATTGCCTTTCAGTTGAGATCACAACTCCTTATGGTGGCAGCTATGGCCCTTAGCATTATGATTCCTGCCTGCTTCACCATTATTTTTAACTCCTTTTGACTCAGTTTTGAATTATTTCAAATCCATGGATATGCCTTGTTGCATGACATTGAGAATTTATATGTTGTCCCAACTTTTCCTCACCGATTGGCACATATCTATTCATCTCCTTCCCCTGCAGCCTTCTCTAATCCTCCAGGCTTGGCGAGGTGTTTCTCTTACATGTTTGCATAGCTCCTGATGCATTCCTCTCTCTAGCACTCACCATGCCATGTTATAATTGTACCTTTCTTTGCTTGTCTGTCTCTTCCGCTGCACTATGAACTCCTTGGTAGTTTGCAAGGTGTAAAGCACTTGGTAAATGTTTGCTTAATTAATTAATAGGTCAATTAATTGATGAAAATAAAGAGTATTGAGCACAGGAACATGGAAATCTCAATCAGCTGTCTCTGGGGAAAGATGGTTTAGAAATAGGAGAATTTGGTGTCGAAGGCTGAGAAATGGTAGTAGCGTAGAAGTTAAGTGTGGTGGAAAGATAGATGGGGGAAGTAAAAGGCTGACTGTGTAACTAGGGGAAATGGCTGAATTAGAAAGTTGGGAGAAACGAGTGATCAACATGTTGGGGTTGCCCAGCAATAGAAATAAAAAGACAGCTAAGTCTAATATTAAGGTCAGAAAGATGGGGAGACAGTAATAGCCATACCATTCTTACATGAATAGAGGGTACACAAAGGAATAATAAAAGAGTCACAGTGTTTGCAAATAGACCTTTAGTTTATCCAAATTCCCACTAAATGTTGATTTAAGAAATATAATTCAAAACTAAGTGTAGCATGGGTATAGATGGAGAGGCAGAATTCTGTGGTGTGGGCTGAAGTCTCCTCTCTAGACACACGCACTATTACTCTACCAAGTCTCAGGACCTGGTGAAATCCTGCCCAGCCGTGACTCAGCAGCAAAGCTCAGCATGGAGACAGGAGGGAGGAAGACTCCTGACCTACAGTGTGATGGTGCTATTGTCACAGAGCTGTGTCTTCAAAGGATCCTTTCAAGTGCCAGAGCCACTGTGCTGGGAAGTGGCGGAACCTACTTGAGCTATTAGATGATTTTCTGTATCTGTTGGTGGAGACTTATTTTTCTTTCCCAAAATGAAAAAATTATGCTGACATTAATTCTAATATTTTGGAGAATGTGTAATAAAGCCTATAATGTCATAGATTAATATGTATTTGAAATATATTCAAGAATCTGAGACTGAGATCATAGAATTATTCTAAAATCCTATTACCTAAGCTTGAAGCAAAGACATACTCTCTACTGATAATTCGACCTTATTTGAAGTTATGCTTTTTTACTTATTTATTCAATTAAACATTATGCAAAAATAAATGTCACAAAAATTAAATTGTTACAGTAGAATTAAATTCAATTATAATCAAGTATAATTAAGCAAATATAATTAAGTAAAGATTAGTACTGTAATATATAATTAAATGGGTAACAGAATCAGAGGATTATGTATTCATTTAAAAAGAAACATAAAAATGATTAAAAAACAATGTAATTATCATTCTTTACAATGTTTCTGTAAGTGAATGTAACTTATAGTTAGGTATTTTATAATGGAGAAGTCTAAGAAATTTCATGGATCATTAAGATCAATTCAATTTATGCTCATGGAGAATTTTACTTTTTTTATTCTCTTGTTATGTGGCCTTGGGGTGGGGGTGGGGCGCGGAAATCTAAGCCTTCTTTTACTTATCTGTAGAATGGGAACAATGATATCTTCCTTTAAAAGTAGTCATGATGACATATTGAATGTATCAAGCATAAAGTAAATGCTTGATAATAGGTAGCTATTCTCATTACTCTTATTTCAGAAAAGAAAGCTTCACATATTTTTTCTCAAGTCTATTTAAACAAGGAAGACCAAACAATCACAGGAAAATTACAGACATTATTCTCAGTGAAAGTACTTACCTAAACTCTTTGCCTCATATTTGATCTTAAATCCTTGCCCTCCATTGCTATTATCAGAAATGAACTGAACGAACATTTGATTATCTGAGGTGAACAGAGTGGATGAAGGGCGACTGCCACAAAAATGACCATTTCCTCCATGAGGCCCCATGGGTGGAGAAGAGATGTCAGGTCCATTTTTTAGCTGGAAATACAAATTAAAATTCTGTACATTTCTTCATATCAATAAGGATGAAGTACAAAAGTTTATTGACTTATGTTCCAGGAGAGAAAAATCATCATTTTGTTTTCTGAATGAAGTCTGCAGAGAAATAATCAGAAAGAGTAGCAAACAAGACCTACCCCCAGGTAGTCCCCCTCGTTACAAGAAGAGTCCCTATTTGGAATCTCGAAGGGCTGCTCAAAATGGACAGCGATGGTCAGGCCACTCTGAACCAGGACGTGCCAAGAGCAGTTGAGGTTGGGAGGGTAGGTTTCCGGATAGTTGGGTGATGTGATAATTCCCCTGTTTGCATGCAAATATCCACCACAACCTTCCCAAGAAGAAACAAAGAAAATTAATTTTTAAATTGAAAAGTTAAAGAAACCCTTTAAATAACATTAGGCTTTTGTATTTTTCTTGAGGATTTTCAAACTTAGGCAGAACTGTGGTTTGAAAATAACTGAGGCCAAAGTGTAGAAAATGAATAGCACAACAAGTATTTTTTGGGTGCACACTATTGGGTACTTGTTTTGTTGTTGTTGCCAATATTAAGAAAGGGAAGTAAGCAACAGAAACAAATTGCTTTTATGAAGTTTACTTTCCAGGTGAGTAAGACACACAATAAACACATATAATATGTGAGATGGTGTTAAGTTCTACAAAGAAAAATGAACAGGGAGAGGGCTAGCGGTACTGTATTGTCTGTGGAAGTTAGAGAAGGCCATGTTGTTGGGGTAACATCTGAGCAGGACCTGAATGAAATGAGAGACTGGGCCATAGGCTTTGTGAGAGAAAAGCATTCCAGTCCAGAAAACATTTGGTGGAAAGGCTTGACATGTTAATGGTAGTTATGTCATGAAAGTCAGAATGCATGCAGCTGAGTGAGAGATCCAAAAGGTAGCAGGGTAGGTCATGCAGGAAACTAAAAAGACTGATTTTTAATCAGAAAAGGAAGACATTGAAGAGTTTTGAGCATCTGCAGGGCATGCTCTGACTTAACTTTTAGAAGAATCACTCTTTCTGCAATATTTAAGCTGTGAGAGGGTAGAGAAAAGCAGCAGCAGAGTGCCCACTAAAGGGGTGATTTCTTGAGTCTAAGGAGAGATGATAGATGCCTAGACTGGAGGTAGAAATGGTGGGAAGTGGTGAGAATCTAGACATATTGTGAGAGTAGAACCATTCTGATTTGCTGATGATTAGGATTTATAGAGTGAGAAAAGATGAATCAAGAATGATGCCAAGCTTTTTGGTTTCAATAGCTAGAAAAAAATATACTTAAAATAAAATTGAGAAGAATGTAGCATGAGAAAATTTGGGAGGGGTGGTGGAAAATAGGGGGGGTCAAGAGTTCAGTTTTCCACATAGCAACTTTATTTATCATGAGCTGTCATACATATGAGATACATGAGAGTGAGAGGCTGGGAGTTCAGGAAAGAGAATGGTCGGAGCAGGCAGTAATTTGCCAGTTGTCAGGCACTGAACAGCTCATCAGTGAGTGAGAGCTGCGAGTTCACACAACTAGCTAAATCGCAGAGGTGGGAATTTATCTTAGGTCTGTCTGATTCCAAAGCCCATTCTGTTAAACCACTATGCAGCCTGCCTCCCTTGAGAAAGACAATATATCTTCGATCGCTCTCTACTCTATAAAAGACATAAATAGTGAGAGAACGTTAATTTTTAAGGTCTAGATTGATAATCTACTTTAAAATTATGTTTTTCAGTTAAAAGCATGAGAGCCTTCTGATATTTCATATTCCATGAAATACTTCTTGAACTTTAATCTAGCTTGAATTGAAAATTATTATTGGACTTCACATTTTGTCAAGATCTGAAAGTCTCAATCACACTACACTTGATAGCCTGCCATATACTGTGCACATTCTCTAACTCATCAAATCCCTATTTTAAGACCAGCAAACTCTTCCTGTCACCCTCCAAATGAATGATTTCGACCAAGGGATTTATGAAGATATCTTCTGTATTGCTTTGACCGGTTATTTCCGGAACTGATGATAACTCTTACTTACTGCTCCTTTGATGTGTTATGACTTTGTGCAGTCTCCTAGTTCCAGCCGCAGCTGAGCTGAAATTTTGTTTTAAAGATCTTACTCTTGTGCCTACTGTGGAGGGAAGATACCCCACCCAGATACCCCACCGTTTTGTATAACTTGGCCAGTTTCTTGGATCAGGACTCAGTACCTGACATAAGGATAGCCATCCAGAGGCTGGTCAGAGACCGTGTGCTCTGATTTACAACAAACCTGTGTCCTAGCATGGAAAAATGAGCAGAGTAGATTAGAGAAAGAGCAAGAGATAGGCGAAATGAAGGAGATAAGACTAATACATTAGGTCCCATTACTCTTGTGAAAGGAGGCATTGAAGCCCGCCCTGGTCACACTGAAGTCCGAGGTGAACCGGAGCCACATGTACTCTCCAGTGGACCGGATGGGTCCTGGGATCTCTCTGCCACAGAGAACCGCCAGCTGCTGGGCCATGTTATTGTCTCCTGGAATCAAGGAAAGGAAACACTGGCATAAATATATGCCTACGGACTCTCCTCCACCATCATTTGCAACCCAACCAAAGCAGCTCACAATTTTTCTCAGAACATCTGCATCCCCAGCACATAATGTGATTCTCAAAGGGCAGCCCAGGGACTACATCATTCTGGCTCCAGTTTATAATGGTACCACCTGCCTTTTTCTTTACTCTTTTTGATAAGCACTTCTCAGAAAGTTCCCACTGTCTTTCTAAACTGACTGACAGTTCTTGCTGACACTGAAACTCAGAATCAGAGCACAGGATTGGGAGTGACTGTGGACCAGTGCTGATGTGTGCGTTAGACACCGATCTAAATGACTCCTATTGCTGAAGGTCAAGTATCTCAAACAGGAAAAAGGTTGGTTCTTCAGCCTCAGATCCTATACTAATGTTATAGGGTCATTTGCCGAGATGTGTGCCTTCAGCTCCAGAGGTGTTTTTAGTTTTTCTTGTTTTACTCTTCATTTGTTAGTTGTTGTTTGTTTTGCTGACAAAAGGACATGTGTGTCCATGTGTGGAGGATGAGAAAAAATAGGTTCCGCAAGTGTGCTCCTCCAGAGACTCGAAGGAGGCTGGGTCACCTCCTGCCCCTTTTCCTTCGGCTTCTCTTGGATAAGTGTCAGTCAAAACAACTGTGCCAGTCCAAGCTGGAATGGAGCAGAGGAAATTATAACAGACTTGGATTCCTTGGCTGGGAAAACACATTGTATTTTTTCCCAAAGGCAGAGAATTAATGAATGTCAAGCTTATAAAAACAAAAATAGGATATGAGACATGAGGAGAGTTGCCCTTTCACATAACCAGCAAAAAGAGTCCTTTTGAACACTGACCCACTACCTAAAACTCATTATTAACTACTTCAGTAAACAAGTCATTCTCTGTAATTACAAATGTAATGGCATACCTATAAATCCAAGATGCTTGAAAAGGCATTCTTTGGAGGGTTTCTGACTTCTAGAAACTTTTGTACTTTTTGTTGTTTAAAATTTTATCTCTAACTTTTTTTGCATTTATCTTCACTATGCTATTTTGCTACACATTTCACACAAAATTGCTTTTGTTAGCTTATTCTGTAATCATGTGTGTTGCCAAATTTTGAAGTTATTATACATTAGTATTTATTTAATATGTGTATATTTTACCTCTCAGGGAGACTGGGGATTTCTTTTCTAAACTTCACCAAGACTGCTGAAGCAATGCTTGTCTGTAAATAACTACTTATTGGTGAACTGAAGACTTAGTAGATAACCCAGTAACCACAAGATGGTTTGTCCTCCCCAAGTCTCCATAATAAACACTGCAGTATTTCTAGAGCTTCCCACAAGCTCAGTATATGGATTGCAGAAGGAATGAAACTGATCTTTAGAAGAGACGGACAAGTCAAAGAACAGTAAAGGAATAGGACTAGAAGGTCATTTGGGGATTCACTCTCCAGCCCAGCATCATCATTTTAGAGACGTGGAAGCTAAGGCCCCAAGAGTATTAGCAGCTGACCTTTGTTGAGCAATTACTATTACCACTTTGAGTGCTTCATGGGTAATGCTTGGTTTTATCCCCACAGTAACACTATTCGGTAGTTGTCACTATTATCCTCATTTTGTAGACAGGAAACAGTCTTAGAGGAGATATATAATTTGTCAAAGGGCATTGAGCATAAAAGTCAACAAGGTTTTGAAACCTTAGCCAATTAACTCCAGATGCCCAAACTATGACATTAAATGATTTATCTAAGAGCATAAAGAAAGATCTAGGAATAAAAGGATTACTGATTTTTGGTACATTTTTTTCTTTTCCCTCTTTCTTTCTCCTTCCTCTCTTCCTTCCTTCTTTTCTTTACTTTTTTTAGGTTTAATGTAGTGTCATGGAGCCTCAGTTTATGGAAATCTTTGGTATGCAGAATTGTTGGGGCATGGTCTGGAAAAGGCTGATTCAATTTTGAAGCATGACAAAGTGAGTAAGCAGGTGGGAGAGTGACTCAGCTCTCCCAGGAAAGCCATCAGAGGGCCCTGAGGCTATGATGACTGACCAATGGCCTCTAGATATTTGCTTCAAAATGTTCTATGACCTTGCTACTCAGAAGTAAAAATATGGTTGAACAAAGAACAAACAATTGAAGTGGGACTTAAAATTTAATTCTAAAATATATTACCACTGTGCATATGAAAAAAAAAACAACCAGCAATTAACACATAGTAGGCATTCAATAACTACTTCGTGAATGAATAAATAAACAGATACAGAAAGAATTAACTTATTAGGCATCTACTCACACTGTTGGTGAACAAAAAGGAATCTATATGGATAACTCACACAACCAATTAAAAGTATTGTCAATGTTTTGGCATATCTTTCAATTAATGGAGTTCTTTAAAGCAGCTCTATGTCTCAGTAAGAACACCTTCATTCTATAAAAGGAATATGACAAAAACTCTTTTAGAAATATCTCAAAATAAATTGAAATCTAAATCAAACTATTCAAATTCTCCATATACCAAAGGCCAGGGTTTTTGCTAGAGGATTATGCAATCATTACTTTCCCTGATCCTCAAAACAACCTCCTGAGTTAGATGTTAGTCTCTTTCACAGACAATAGAGGGGTGGACAAACTTTTTGACTCGAGGGCCACAATGGGTTCTTAAACTGGACCGGAGGGCCGGAACAAAAGCATGGATGGAGTGTTTGTGTGAACTAATATAAATTCAAAGTAAACATCATTACATAAAAAGGTACGGTCTTTTTTTTTTTTTTTTTAAGTTTTATTCATTTCAAATGGGCAGGATCCGGCCCGCGGGCCGTAGTTTGCCCACGACTGCAATAGAACAATCTTGGAGCCATTTAGTAATGTGTGCAAGGTCATCCAGTAGAAAAGTTATTGGTGGGACAAAATCAATAAAAGTGATTTTTTAAAATAACCATATTTCACCCATTGACACAGTTACCTACTGAAGATATTTTTAAAATTTCCACTGGGTTCTGAATATTTGAAATATGTGTGTGAGGATGCATACACGTTATTGCATGAAAAATTTAAACTTATAATATCCACGAGAATGCCTTGATATGAGGAATGTCCTGATAGCTGATTATTGATAGGAAAAGAGGGGAAAGTTATGATTTATTATGTCATCCTGTTTGTATGATTAATTTGAGTCTTCACTTAGGATCCAACCTCTACAGAAGGAAAATAAAGCACCTTTGCCATTAATTTTTCTCACTGTTTAAACCAAGAGCTTGCACACTAGCAACCTGCGAGCCAAAAGCAAGCACATGTTTATTTGCCCCCCCCAAACCCCAAATACCCTGAAGCATTTTTCATTAATTTAACATTTGGGAAATTCAAAGAAAATTCTATATTTCTCACATCTCCTAAAAAATAAGATCCAAAACATTGAGCCTGCATTCCTAATAGCTGCCCCTTCAATTCTGTTCTCTAATTTAACACTTCATTGGTTATGCTACCTGTTGTCTAGGTAGGCATTTGAATTTGCAACATCTACCATGTAGAGAAGTGGTTCTCAAACTTTAGAGGCCATCAGAATCACTGGGGGCAGGGACGGGGGTGGGGGGTGGAACAGGCAAGTGAACCACTTCAAATCAAGGGCAAAATGTAAGGAGGTGCTAAAGATCTTAAAAGATAAATAATATTTTAGTGCAGTATTTAAAAATTGACTTTAATGTAAAATGAACAAAACACTAAAATTTTAAATAAAGGCAGGACCTGACTATGCAGTCTGTCAGGTCCTGCCTTACTCTCCTGACCCTAATCTTGGCCCTGCCTGCCGAGCTTTTCAAATCACAGATCTGGGACCCATCCAGAGACTTTCTAGTTTAGTAGGTCTGGGATGTGTAGGCATTCAATAACTATTTTGTGAATGAATAAATAAACAGATACATGCCGAGACCGGTTTGGCTCAGTGGATAGAGCGTCGGCCTGCGGACTGAAAGGTCCCAGGTTCGATTCCGGTCAAGGGCATGTACCTTGGTTGCGGGCACATCCCCAGTAGGAGATGTGTAGGAGGCAGCTGATCGATGTTTCTCTATCATCGATGTTTCTAACTCTCTATCTCTCTCCCTTCCTCTCTGTAAAAAATCAATAAATAAAAAAAAAAAAAATTCTATAAAAAAAAATAAAAATAAAAATAAACAGATACAGAAAGAATTAACTTATTTGGCATCTACTCACACTGTTGGTGAACAAAAAGGAATCTATATGGATAACTCACACAACCAATTAAAAATATTGTCAATGTTTTGGCATATCTTTCAATTAATGGAGTTCTTTAAAGCAGCTCTATGTCTCAGAACACCTTCATTCTATAAAAGGAATATGACAAAAACTCTTTTAGAAATATCTCAAAATAAATTGAAATCTAAATCAAACTATTCAAATTCTCCATATACCAAAGGCCAGGGATTTTGCTAGAGGATTATGCAATCATTACTTTCCCTGATCCTCACAACAACCTCCTTAGAATTTGCATTTCTAACAAATTCCCAGGTGATGTGGATGTTACTGGGCTGGGGACCACACTGTGGGAAACACTGGCTACAGGGTTATGGCCTTCTTAATCTTCTTGGTGCCCTGCAAATGGTGAAGCACTGTGTGTACAGGTGCATGTTCATATCCCTCATATCCCTCAACCAATGCATAGCAATTCCACCCCTGTGTATAGAGGAAAAGATGAAAAATAGTAGCCCTTAATGCTACCCATTCCACCCAGAGATTCAGTAGACAAAGAGGATGAAATATATTGTAGTTACAAATACTTTTCACAGTTGGATCTTAAAGTCATAGGTATAAAATATCAAGATTTATTCCCAAAGCCTTTCAACAAGACAGCAGCGCTACCTGGAAACTCAGACTATTAGCTCCTACTTAAACCAAAGGTAGTGTTTCTTCTTCAGAATGTAGCGCTGTCCCTGACATAGTATGTGGATGATTTTATTAGAGACAATTTCATAGTTTCCTTATGTTCTTGAGAAACGGTAGCCGATTCTAGTATTTGATACCTTCATTGACCTTAATACCTGTGAAATTCCATGCAAACAGATGAAGGTAGTAAACAAGTCTGATTATAATGGAATGTAATTCAATATGCGGTACGGTAGAAATGTAGTAGCTTTTTGTTTTATTTTGTGTTTTAAAGGTTTCTCACCATCTCGTATCACAAGTTTATCATAGTTGCATGTTCCATGAGATTCGATGTCCAGGGAGAGGATGTTGAGTTCCACTGTGGAGTCAGGAGCCTGGATAAGCCACACACAGTCAGCCCGGTTCCCATAGTTTTGGGGCCAGCCTGGGGAGAAAAGAAAGGCTGGCGCCTCTCCTGTCCTCAGGAACCCACCGCAGGCACCTGCGGAGTGAAAAGGAAACGGCTCTGATGACAGACACTAGTACTTTCACTGTAAGGTATCAGTCCTGTGCTGACATGAAACGGCCGATTAAAACAATTTTCTCAAAACCCATAAATATTTATTAAACTCACTGATTCAGATAGCTGTGGTTAAAATATTTATTTTTTTTAAATATTTTGTGTGTGAATACTAGTAAAACCACATTGTATTATACTTTTTCACTGTAATTTTGCCATACAACCCTTTCATTAATTGTTTATTAAGCATGAAGCAAGTCCACATGGAAGACCCTATTATTCTTATTCTTATTTTATTTTTATTCTTTTTCTTATTATTTAAGTAGAACTCTGATTCCTATGTATTTTAATCTTTACCTTTTTAGTATAGCTATTCATCATGCAATTTTATCTAGGCAATTTTGAAACAATTTTCAATTTAGTAAACTGAAATACTTATTAAAAAAGCAAATGAGTTTATAACAAGAATAGCCTTCATTATTTTTATTCCGTTTTTTTTTTAAATAACGCCTTTATTAAGCTTTTATTCACACATAAAATTTAGCCTTTTAAAACATACAGTTCAGAGGTTTTTAGTACACTCACAAGTTCTGCAACCATCACTGGTGTCTAATTTTAGAACATTTTTACCACTCTGAAAAGAAACGCCATACCCATTACCATTGAGTCTCTATTCTCCACTCCGCCAGCCCACGGAAATCTCCAATCTATTTTCTGTCTCCATGGGTTTGCCTATTCGGGGCATTTCATGTAAATATAACCATACAGCCCTAGCTGGTTTGACTCAGTGGATGGAGCATCAGCCTTCGGACCAAAGGGTCCTGGATTCAGTTCCAGCCAAGGGCACATATCTTGGTTGTAGGCTCCTCCCCGGCTTGGGCCCTGGTCAGGGTTCTTGCAGGAGGCAACCAATCGATGTGTTTTTCTCACATCGATATTTCTCTGTCTTTCCCTTTCTCTTCCATTCTCTCTAAAAATCAATGGAAAAATATCCTCAGGTGAGGATTAACAAAAACAAACAAAAAATAAATATAACCATACAATATGTGGCCTTTTGTAACTGGCTTCATTTACTTAACATAACACTTAAACTTCACCAATATTCTAGCCTGTATCAGTACTGCCTTCATTTTAAGGCCAGATAGTATCACACTGTAAGACTATACCCCATTTAGCTTTCCCATTCATCACTTGTTGGACATTGGGGTCATTTCCCTCTTTACACTATTATGAATAATGTTTCTGTAAATATCCATGTATACATTTTTGTGTAGATGTACATTTTCAATTTCTTAAGTATATAACTAGGAATGAAATTGCTGGATTAATTGGTGGTAACACTGTATTTCTTTTTTTAAAATATATTTTATTGATTTTTTACAGAGAAGAAGAGAGAGAGAGAGAGAGAAACATCGATGAGAGACAAACATCGATCAGCTGCCTCCTGCACATCTCCTACTGGGGATGTGCCCCCAACCAAGGTACATGGCCTCGACTGGAATCGAACCTGGGACCTTTCAGTCCGCAGGCCGAAGCTCTATCCACTGAGCCAAACCAGTTTGGCTGTATTTCATTTTTTGAGGAACTGCTAAACTGTTTTCCAAAGTGGCTCTATCATTTCACATTCCCACCAGCAATGCATAGGGTCCCTACCTGACATGTTTATGTCCTTCAGGTGACCTTAGTCCACATTAGGCTTCTTTACTTTCTATTGCTTTTTTTTCTGTTTACACCACCTGATTTGTCATTTAATTACTGTATTGTTATTTACCTGAAATAATTAATGTTTTATTTTTTCCAAATACTGTTAAGCTTCTAGAAGGTAGAGAATGAATATATCTTGGTTTCATTTCTTAGTCAGTGTATCTATAATAAATCCTCAATAAATATGTATTGAATATGTATTGTATGTATGCATAAGAAATTCTGATGAGTCAATGTTCAATATATTAATACATTTTAAAATGTTAAGCTCTTTGTCATCTTAATGAAAATCTCAGTGTGATCTCATTAGGAGATAATCATTTATACTATTTAGATAACTAGTAAGTTATAAAATTCACCCTCTTACTTTCTCCTTCCCTGGTTCTTGATTAAGAAAAATAAGATTTATTATATTGTATTTACTCATCCACTAAAATTATATGATTATAAAATACATGTGTAAGAGGAAAACATTTTTTGTGAGTACTAAATTGTATTTGCTGATACAATGCTTTTCATGAGTTAGTAATTCCTTCTCTAACTTAATACTTATGGATATGAAAAAGCTTAACTCAAGTGTACTTACAAGAGCTATCCAGACTTAAATGAATAGCTCTAAATTACATTTGGCAATCTTGCCAATGGCTCTTTGCTCTAGGATAGATTAATATGTTAAGGAAGAGATTCATATTCAATGTTATGAAGGAGGTGAAAATAACATCTCAGAAGAAAATACTAAGAGTCACTAAATAAAAATAAGTATGAGTTATACCTTCAGTAATCTATGTTAATACAAACTCTCAAGAAGTCAGAAGCAAGTAGGTTCTAATCGTTTAAGGTCCCTTTATTCCTACAATAAGTTCACAGTTTGAATATTCGTCAATGAAATCCTATGATAATGTGTCCCAATCAAATAGTTCAAGAACTAAAACTATCCTCCAAGAAGTATATGTTGGATTTCTGCTATGTCAATCCTCAAATCTATAAAAGCTATTCAAAGTTGCTTAAACAAATTTTTAAGGAAAAAGCACAGTCTCCTAAAACTCTGCTCAGTGAGGGAACTGAGAATGTCTTAAAAACAGTAAATTAAAAGCTTAAAATGTATGCCAGCCCAGCCGGTGTGGCTCAGTGGCTGAGTGTTGACCTATGAACCAGCAGGCCACAGTTCAATTCCAGGTCAGGGCACATGCCTGGGTTGGCTGCTCAGTTCCTAGTAGGGGGACATGCAGGAGGCAGCCGATCAATGATTCTTTCTCATCATTGATGTTTCTCTCTCTCTCTCTCCCTCTCCCTTCCTCTCTGAAATAAATAAAAAAAAGGAAAAAAGAAAAGACAAATTCCATTCTTAGCCCTAGCTGGTTTGACTCAGTGGTAAAAGTGTTGGCCCTAAGACTGAAGGTTTTTGGGTTTGATTCCAGTCAAGGGCTCATATTTTGGTTGTAGGCTTGATACCTAGCCCCAGTCGGGACGCATGCAGGAGGCAACCAGTTGATGTGTCTCTCTTACATCAATGTTTTCTTTCCCTCCTTTCCATTCTCTCTTTAAAAAAAAAAAATAGGCAAATTTTACCTTGAAACATGAAGGTTTACAACCAGCAAAGGGGAAAGTGAAGCATTTCTGAAGGCAAATTTAAAATGAATTTTAAACAGAGGGAAAGCAGTTCTTTTTATTAGTGGATCCTTAACTGGTGTGTGTGTGTGTGTGTATGTGTGTGTGTGTGCATGTGTGTGTGAGTTGTATTTGAAAATAAAATTTTCAGAGATCTCTAGATATTGTAAGTAGAATATCTTATGGATATTAAACCATTAATTAATATGAAAAATATATGGGAAACTAGCATTTTTAGAAACAAGCATACAATTTTTTAAATATATTTTTATTGATTTCAGAGAGGAAGGGAGAAGGAGAGAGAGATAGAAACATCAATGATGAGAATCACTGATCGTCTGCTTCCTGCATGTCCCTTACTGGGGACCGAACCCTCAACCCCGGCATGTGCCTTGACCTATAATTGAACCGTGACCTCCTGGTTTTTAGGTTGATGCTCAACCACTAAGACACACCAGCAGGGCTTATTGTTATTAAATATTTTTTATTGAATTTTAGCGAGAGGGGAAAGGAGATGGAGAGAGAAATAGAAACATAATGTGAGAGCAGAACATTGATCAGCTGCCTCTTGCACGCCTCCAACGGGGATCTAACCTACAACCCGGGCATGTGCCCTGACTGGGAATTGAATCAGCAACCTTTTGAGCATGAGATGACACCTAACCCACCGAGCCACACCCACCAGGGTGAACATACAATTTTTACATGTCTATGAAATTAAAAGAACACCTGGAGATATGGAGGGAGGTTTGGGGATTGTATTTATTCTTACTCATTTGCATATTTGGCCCTATTATGTTAGAACCCTTTGAAATATTGGCCTACACCTACCATCCCCTAAAAAGAATTTCATTTGTTACCAAACACACCTGTAGCAATGGTAGGTAAGGGTCCAACAGCAGCATTCACTGCAAACCACTCTAGAAGGAATCCTTTCCCTGAGACTGAAGAGTCAGAAGAAAACTGAAATGTCAAAGAACTTCCTGTGGAGCTAAAAGAGTCAGTCTGAGCACCACAGTACGTTCCAATGGGGCGAGAATGAATGCCAGCACCATCATAAATCTGCAGGTAAAACACAGATAATAGGACAATGAATTAAGGCAATTACCTCTATTTTTCTTCATTAAAAAAATTAAAAGGGTGTATTATGTTATTATAATTTATCATAATGGAAAAATAAGCAAGTAAACATATCTGTTTTAAAATTAAAAAATGCCATTAAATATGTACCATAATTGCAATAATTTAATGTTTTAAAATTATTTATATCTTTGCTGCTGAATTATATTAATAAACATATTCTATGTGATATAGCTCCTTGTATGACACAGTAAAATTTGGTGGTGGAGAGTAGAAACCAAGAGAGGTGTGCAAAACTAGCAGTTATTGAATGTGCTTTGGGGCCTCAAAGGAAATTAGGAAGAAAGGAAATAAAAAAACAAGAAAGAGGAAAGGTTTAATGAGAGAAAGTGAAGAGGTATCCTAAAGGAATTCCTATCTCCACAGAAGTAAAGATGCAGAATTAATAACAACAAAAAAACTGTAGCTTGAACTGCTCAGCACACCTTCAAAGCACTCAATAAATCTTTTTCATTTGGTTTAAAAATATTGAGTACCTATTTAGAGACACATTTTATGCTAGCTCCCAAACACGCAGCATGGAGCACACTTTCTCTTTATTGCACATGTGATGGATGCTGTCCAGCCACATTTCCTATCTTTCCCTCCACCTTCTCCTAAATAATTATTATCATAAATTTTTCTACTGAAGCTACTGTATGTAATAGTTATATTCTCATGTACTGAGCATTTATCAGGTACTGAATTCTATGTTAGTCATTGTGAACCCTAGATGAAGACCTTGGAATCATGGACTTCAAGAATCTGATAGTAAAATAGGCAAACATATATTTCACATATATCAAAACATCAAGTTGTACATCTTTAATATGTACAATATTTGTTTCTCAAATATACTTCAATAAAGCTGGAGATAAAATTTGATGGTGTGTCTGAAATAGATACAATGATCATCACAATTTTAATATATATATATTTATTTATTTTAAAAGGATTCTTTAAATTTTAATACTCTAACATAAGAATAAGCAGGAAATGGGATATAAGATAGAATAATTAAGAAATACATATGTATACTTAGACAAAGTTCAAGAGGCATTTTTACAATAATGATAAAAACAAATAACTATAATACCAGAATTACCCTTGGTACAGGTAATAGGGGGTAATCATGATTTAAGGGAGATAGACCATTCCATACAATTTGCAAATGCTGAATAAACACTAACTTGGATTTGTTTTTACCAATAGCAATTCACCTGTTATAAGCATCAGTTGCACTTGGAAACTCACCCTTAATTTATCATAATAGCAGTTGTGTGTCGATTCAATGTCCATCTCCAAGATCCTACCATGGACAACTTGAGAGGCATTCACATTTACTATCCATTGGTAATCAGAGTTGTGGGGGTAATTTCCAGGCCATAAGGGAGAGGCAACTTTCCCATGAGTTCCCACAATATTGTCATTGCCAAATACTAGGAGGAAAAACAAAGTAATAAGTCAGACCTACTTAGAACAGCTCTTTAGTCAGATGAAAGAAAAAGGCAAGGGGTGTTGAAAAGGATGCACTTTTAATTGCCTGTGATTTCTTTTCTGACCACTGAAAGAAATACTGCTTCCCTTTTGGTTTCTGTGCTATCTATTAAATGCTGGAGAAGGGTAATTTTGTGAATGGAATTCCATCTCCTTAGAAGGTTGCTGGTGTGAAAACAAAGGATAACTTCTGATTTGAAAGGGATTCCCAAACCCAAGGGGACTTGGGAACATGGGAAAGGGGTTACCAGCCCCATTTTCTCATTTTGGTTTACCTACTTTACTTTGTCTTATAAGAGACTAAAACATGTTTATAAAATTATATAAGATAAGAGGATCTGACATTTGGGAAACACACACACACACACTCACACACACATTAGCTAATTATGGAAAAGTTGAGTTAGAAAAAAAATTTAACATTTATGCTTTTAGAAGACTACCCTGTTGTTATAATTGAGCAACTTAGTCAATTCCAAAGTATTATTAAATGTTTTTAATTTGAAGAATATAAATTTTATGGGATCAAACACATTTGATTCTAAATATACCAACCCTGAACTATAATACCTTCAAAGAATAACACACTATCAAGAAAAATTCAATTTAACAATTAGGTAGAACTAAGCTTAAGAAAAATATTAGAACCCTTGAGCATTCTTACTGGCTCTTAATGAGCCATTCATACGTAATGTAGTTTTTCTAATATATTACATAATGAAGTAATCCCACAAGGACAACACATATAGGAGAACTGTGTAGAGTTCAGGACTATTCCCAGCACATTCCTGAAAGTAGTGTTAGCCTTTCCAGTTTGTAGGATTCATTCTGGAAGCCATCACTAAAACAGAACCAACTTACTGTTAGCAAACGTGGCCTGGAAGCCTGTGCCACTGCCTGAGCCATCGGATACAAATCTGATCCACAGGCTGTACGCAACAATGGATGAGTAATTGAGGGGGAGGGTGTTTCCACAGTATCGCCCCACCAGGTGACCGGTGGCATTTTCTTCCCGGATCTCTACAAAATCTCTGCTACAGTCCTGGGAATCCTCCAATTGGAACGTTCTGATTTGAAAATAAAATAAAATAGGGGATTAAATTAACAGAATAAATTTGGGGATTATCCTGAACCCCATGCTGGGTTAACCTGGTCACTTTTTAAAATGTTCTTTAATTTTAATCACAAATTTCTTTCACTAAAATTTGTTGAAATGTCTGGTCAAGAGATACAAAGGTAATTAATACACTGCCTTCTAGAAGAGGTTTTTTCTCTAGGGATAAAATTGGTCAAGAATACAGAAAAAAATATAAGGCAGGGTATCCTGAGTGCCATCAGAGCTACAACACGGTGTAAGAACTCTGAGGTGAAGGTATCACATTTGTTTGTTAGGCTCAGTAACAGCTTGATGGAGAGAGTTTTAGAGATGGAAATGTAAATATTAGCTGAATTCAGGTGCAGAAATGGTGGACAGAGAATGCATGCCAGCAATAGCGCATGCAAAAAAGGGTAGAGTATATTTAGAAATCTGTGAGAGGTCTAGTTTGCTTAGAACTTTCAGTACTTTTAAGAAAAGTTGCAAGACATAGCTAGAGCAGTATGAGGGGCTAATTTTGACAGAGCTTAAATGTCGATCAAAGGCACATGCACTTAATTTCTAGAAAAGTAGAAAAAATATGGCATTCATAATAACATAGACTTGTTCAAGCATGTCCTATTCAACTTGTATTATATTCTAATTATGATGATATGAGGGACTAGAGGGTAGGAAGTAATGTCTACTTTATATGATGGTCATTAGTAACATATATTGAGTCTGAAATAGGTACTAAATGGATGCTTTCAAAACTGTAATGCTTTAAAAACCTGGATATAATCAAGATAGTGTGGAAATGGTGTAAGGGTAGATAAATGAGTGACATAGAAGAGAAAGTCCAGAGAAAAATCCACAAATATAGAGCCAATATAATTCAATTCACAGTGTCAAGATAAGCCAATGGGGGGTTGTTTTAACAAGTGGTGCTGCATTAACTGGATATCCTTATGGAGGAGAAGAAAAAGAACATCAACCCCTGCCTCTCTCCATACACAAATTAATTTAATATTTCTCATAGATATAAACCTAAAACCATAAAACTCCTAGAAGAAAATATAGACTATCTTTATAACTTCAGGATAGGCAAATATTTCTTAGAATGAAAAGGCACTAAATATAAAATTAAAAATTTAATAAATTTGACTTCATAAAAATAAAAATGTATCCTTATAGAATGCATGAATTAAAAAATAAATAGGCAAGTCACAGAGTTTGGGGAAGAGGAAAGGAGAGATCATTGCAAAACATATATCTAACAAAAGACTCAGATCTGGAATAGAAAAGGAATTCCTACAAAAAAAAAATGAAAAAAACAAATAGCCAAATTAGAAATGAACAAAAAACTTGAACATACACTTCATAAAAGATGATGAGTGAATGGTCAATGAAATTGTGAAAAGTACATTACATCATTAGTCATCAGAGCAACATAAATTATATATCACAATAAGATACCATTTCACACTTATCAAATGGCTAAAATTATAAAGATTGACAAGATCAAAGGTTTTTAAGTATGTAGAGCAACTAGAAGTCTCATAAATTTCTTGTAGAAAAGTATATGTGTGTATATATATATATATATATATATATATGGGCAATATGCAAATCAGGCCGGGACGCCATAACTGTCATGACCAACTCAGGAGGAGGCTGTATGCGCAGATGGGTGGGAGGGGACTGCATGCTGCCCCCACCCCAGCAGACACACACCAGGGGTGGGGAAGTGCTCCCAGTAGCCGTGAGCAGCTCGGAGCACACCCGCGGTGGGTGGCGGTGGCAGCTGAAGCGAAGCAGCCCTGGTCTCAGATGCTTCCCGGCAGCTGGAGCAAACCAGCCCAGGTCCCCGGTGCCTGGCACTGGCAGGAGCGAAGCAGCTCGGGTCCCGGGTGCTGGAGGGAAGCTGGTGCCAGCAGCCAGGGGAAGGAAGGCCTATTCTTGCACAAATCTTCGTGCATCGAGCCTCTAGTATTAATATAAGCACTTGGAATAATTACTTGGCAGTTTCTTATAAAATTAATTTCCAGAAAGTTTAGTCCTAGATTTTTATCCAAAAGAAATAAAAACAGATGACCATGCTAATATCATGAGTATAATGGAACTCTTGCAGCTCAAAAGTAACAAGACAGCCTGGCCAGTGTGGCTCAGTGGTTGAGTGTCAACCATGAATCAGGAGGTCCTGATTCAATTCCCAGTCAGGGCACATGTCCAGGTTGTGGGCTCAAACCCCAGTAGGGGGTGTGTGGGAGGCAACCAATCAATGATTCTCATCCTTGATATTTCTATCCCTTTGTCTTTCTCCTGTCCTCTCACTAATATCAATAAGAACATATTTTTTAAAAATATTTTACAAAATAAAAAGACAAATAACTTTATTTAAAAATGGCAAGGGACTGAATAAACATTTCTCCAAAGAAGATATGTGACTGGACAATAAAAAAATGAAAAAAATACTCATCATCCTTAGTTATTATGGAAATGGCAATCAAAACCACAGTGAGATAGTACTTTCTATCCATTAGGATGGCTTTTATTGAAAAAATGGACATTAACAAGCATTGATGAAGATGTGCAGAAATTGGAACTCTTCTGCATTGCTGGTGAAAATATAAAATGGTGTTGCCACTGTGGAAGTCAATTAGGTGGTTCCTCAAAAACTTAAACATAGAATTATCATAAGGTCCAGTAATTCAAATTCTAGGTGTATACCCAAAGAATATATTTTAAAATATATAAAGATATGTAAATCCTATATAATAAAAGCCTAATATGCCAAGTGTCTGGTCATCCAGTCATCTGTTCAACCAATCAACCTAATATGCTAATGATATGCTAAGGCCACTCAATCACTCGCTATGATGTGCACTGAATCACCAGGGGGCAGACAGTTGACTGGACGACAAGTCACTATGACATGCACTGACCACCAGGGTGCAGACGCTCCAACTGGTAGGTTAGCCTGCTGCTGGGGTCCGGCAGATCAGGACTGAGCGAGATGGGCTAGACGCGCCCTCGAGCCCTCCCGAAGTCCCTCCCTGGCTGGCCAACTTCCGGCGTCCATTCCTGGCCCCAATCATGCACCGGTGGAGGTCCCTCAGCCTGGCCTGCACCCTCTCGCAATCTGGGACTCCTCAGAGGTTGGAGAGCTGGTTTCTGCCTGATTCCTGCAGGCCAGGCGGAGGGACCCCACTGGTGCATAAATTTGTGCATTGGGCTGTAATATATATATATATATATATATATATATATATATATATATATACATATATATACACACACACATATATATAATAAGCAAGTAAAACTCTATATACCTATATACAATATAGATAAACAAAACTATATATATATATTACCACATTTTATATATACACACACACTCTAGAATAATATTCAGCCTTAAAAAAGATTGAAATTCTGATATATGCTACAGCATAGATATATGAACCTTGAAAACGTTATGTAAATGAAATAAGCTAGACACAAAAGGACACATATTGTATGATTCTACTTATATGAGGGGCTTAGAGCAGAGGAAATGGGGAGTTACTATTTAATGGGTGCAGAGTTTCTGTTTAGTATGATGAAAAAGTACAGCAAGGATCCCTTGGCTCTGAAGAAAAATATCACCCTCTTTCAGCAGGAAGCAGCTGCAGAAGAGACCCTGCACCCCTTTTCTCAGAAAGATTTTAGAGCCAAGATCCTTGAGGGGGAATATTGTAGGCCAAGCATGTTAAACTAGCATCCCACGGGCCACTAGTGGCTGACAACGAATATTTTTGCGGCCCAGCCAATATAACGGAATGTAAGGAACGTTTTAATAAAAATTTCATAACTGAATTTTACAATATCCTGTTATACGTAATTATTAATAACAAACTACAATGTTTGCTAATGACCGATTACTGTAATTGTGTTGCATTCATTTCCCTTACGCACCTTATGCGCAGGCGCACAATTTCTCCCCACTAATACTAGCAGCGGATGTTTCAGCAGCCGATTGCCACGTCATTGGACTAACTTGTTTGGTGTGCGCAACAGAAAATATTTTGCTTTTGGAGAACAAGAAAAATAGGCTTATTTGTGTTACGCTTATTAATTTGTGCAGTTATTCAGTGTCTGGTAAGTTAATGTTGAAGAAAAAATATTAATTTTTATTAAAGTGTTCTATTATTTTAGGTTAATGATTACTCATTTATTTCAGCCCTTTGTATTCAGCATGTCTCTATCAAAATAAACCTACGTTTCTATGAAAATTGAAGCTTTTGTTTTTTGGTGGCCCACATAAACGTAAACCTTGTTTATTTGGCCCGTGTTAGCCTTTGAGTTTGACATGCTTGTTGTAGGCAGTTAGACAGACATGAGAAGAACAAGGACCAGGTGCCTGGCCATGGACAATCAATTGTAAGGTGGGGCCTTGCCCCCAGGGTGACTTGTCCTCTCCTAGCTTACCTCTGGTCCTGCAGTTTGGACCCCCCAGACCTTTCCTCCCTAGAGATAACATCTAGGCCTCAGTGTGTTTCAGCTCCAGGCCCAGAGAAGCAGCAAAACCAGCCACCTGACCTCAGGACCAGCTACACTAAATAATGACCCCCTGCCCTGGTGCCCGCCAATCAATCAGTGGAGACCACACCCTGAAAGGACACACTGGAAAGCTACTGAGTATTCTATTGAGATCTTCTCCTGGGACCTCCTCTAAAATCTCCACCCTTAAAACCTTAGGATGGAGGACCCAGGGCCCTCTCCCTCTTGGGAGCTCACCCCTGCCTTTCCCTTTCCCTTCCCCCTTCCCCTCTCTCCCACCCCAGTCACCTTACCATTAGCTTCCTCACTCCCAAGCTCCAAGGGCCCTTCCTTTATCTCCATAACTTATTTCCTAAGCTCAAGGAATTACTTTATGTATCTCTCTAATTTACCCAATAAACGTTCTCTTACAAAAAAAGAAAAGCTACTAGAAATGGGTAGTAGATAGTTACAGAAAATTGTGGGCACATGTAATGCCATTGAAATATGCACATAGAAATGGGTAAAATGCTGATCTTTATGTTATGTATATTTTACAACATTAAAAAATATTGAATTCTGAGTGGTAAAACTAGATAATCAGAGTTCTGCTTGAGAATATTATCTTGCAGTAATATAATAATAATAATGACGGTGAGCAGCAGAAAAAATATATTTTTTATCTTTGCTATATTGAATCTAATAGAATGGTATAGCACGCAAGTGGAGCCAATATGCAGGTTTGGAATTCAGAGGAGACTTTGGGGCTGTACTTGGAAATCACCTATATGTATGTGGTAATAGTTGGAAGTATGGCCAGATTGGGGGTATAGAAATGAAAGGTTGGGAATAATAAGTAGAGAGAGACGAGGGATGAGAGCAGCAGCTTAGAAAGTACCCATATTGTGAGTACAGTGAAAAGAGGAGAAAACAACAGACACAGGAGTGGTCTGAGAAGTAGGATAAAAACATATCCAACATCTATCACAGAAGCCAAGAGAAAATTCGATGAAGAGTTATGAAGAATGTCAAATGATGCACAGATCCAGGACTTATGAACAGGCCATAGATTTGGTTCCTCAAAATAAATCAGTAACTTTTAAAGAAGCAGTTTCAGAGAGTCAACTATAGAATTATTTTTCAAACATACTAAGGAGTAAATTGGTGATTTCCACAAGATGGTAAATTACAATAAAAGCAGCAACAAAACAATAATAAGATTTCTATAACATCTAACAATAGAATTCACACATTCTCTATGATTATTCTTTTCATATGCCCATTAACATGTATAAAAATGTACCAATATAATTGACCACAAATTAAGTCTCAGAAAATATTAAAACTATTAAAAACCATGTTCTCTGATCACTACAGAATAAAATTAGAACACATGAACAAAGACATAACAATAATATTCTATAATTTGGTAACATAAAACATCTTTCTGTATAAACCATGTGTTAAGCAAGAAATCATAATGAAAATTAGAATATATTTAGAACTGAATGAGAGTGAAAAATTAGGTATTAAAATTTATGGGGTGTAGTCAAAGCAATATTTAGAGAAAAATGTTGCCTTAAGTGCTTATAGTAAAAAAGATCAAATACCAAGCAAAATGAACTAGGTGTCTAATCCCAGAAGTTAGTAAAAACAAGGCAGAAAAACACATACACACACACACACACACACACACACACACACACACACACGAAGTAGAACAAACAAGATGACCTTGAGCATTAATGATATAGAAATGTAGAAAATATTGGAAAAGACAAAAAATAAAAAGCTATTTTGCAAAGGCTAATACAGTATGAACTTTTAGTAACACTGATGAAGAATAAAGAAAAGCTTAGCCCTAACCAGTTTAGCTCAGTGGATAGAGTGTCAGCCTGTGGACTGAAGGGTCCCAGGTTCAATTCCAGTCAGGGCACATGCCCAGGTTGCAGGCTTGATCCCCAGTAGGGGGTGTGCATAAGGCAGCCAATCAATGACTCTCTCTCATCATTGATGTTCCTATCTATCTCTCCCTTCCTCTGAAATCAATAAAAACATATTTTAAAAAAGAATAAAAGAAAGCTTAAATGAGAAATATTACTAATAACAAAAGGACACAATTGCAGACACTAGAAATTCTTAAGGTTATAATGCAATCTGTTAACAGCCTTATGCCAAACATTTTAATTATTAGATTTTTAAAAACACAATATAATTAGTTGAAGGGAAAAAAGAAAAACTGAAGAAGATGAGTTAATCAATAAAAGTCTGTATTAAAACTTGCCCACAGACAAAACAAAACAAATATCTGAATCCAGATTATTTTATAGGAAACTCTACCAAAGCCTCAATAAATCAATACCTCAATCCCAATCTTATGCAAACTGTAATAAAAAACAGAAAAGGGGACAGTCTCTGACTTTTTAAATGAGGTTAGTATAACCTCGATAGCAAAACCAATCAAGGGATCAATCTCACTCAACAATATAAATAAAAAATCTTACATAAATATTAGCAAAATGAATCCATCAATTTGTAACACATGTCAATCTTAACCAAGTTGAATTCACAATGGTTTAAAGTTAGAAACAAAAAGAACAATTCATCACACACACACACAAGATTAAAAGAGAAAAATAGATGCAAAAATGATTAAGCAGAATCAGTGTAAACAGCAAAAAGACATGTGATATAACTAAACATCTATTCATCATAAAAACTCTTAGAAAATTAGGAATAAAAAGAAATTTTTCTTAATTGGATGAGAAATGCCTACCAAAACCTACAGCAATATATATTTAGAGGTAAAAATTTTAAAACATTTCCTTTAAATCAGAAACAATATAAGGACGCCTCTTCTCATTATTTTGTTCCACATTCTACTGAAGAATTTCCCAGGGCAATAAGACAAGGAAAGGGGGGTAAAGGTTGTAAGAACTGGAAAAGAAAAGCTATAAATAGATATTCAAGAAAGCTCATTCATTCCTAAATATGTATTGAGTACCTAATATGTCAGATCCTTTTCTGGGCACTGAAGATACAGCAGTACATAAGGCAGACAAAAATTTTGTTATTATAAAGAATAGAATGATTGCCCTAGCTCATTTGGCTCAGTGAATTGAGCATTGGCCTGTGCACTGAAGGGTCTCAGGTTGGATTCCGGTCAAGAGCACATGCCCGGATTGTGGGCTCAATCCCCTGTTGGGGGCATGCAGGAGGCAGCTGATCGATGATTCTCTCTCATTATTGATGTTCCTTTCTCTCTCTCCTGCCTTCCTCTCTGAAATCAATAAAAATATATTTTTAAAAAAGAATAGAATGATTGCTGGATAACATAATATACAAAAATTAACTGGGTTTCCTTATACCAGCAAACAAAAATTTAGAAACTGTAACATAGTCAACATTCATTCACCAAATATTTGACTCTCCTATATTGCTAGACACTGTCATGGGGATTAAGAAGAGAACAATGAAGAAAATAGACAATGTTCCTCCCTTAGGGGACATTATACTCTAAAAGGAGAGAAAGATAATAAGAAAATAAATAGATATTTAGTGAGATAGTGATAACTTCTAGGTGAAAAAAATAAAGTAATTAAGGAGGGGTTGTTTTAGGTAAGGTAGATGGGTTACACCTGTAGTTCTTAAATGGGTGTCATTTTCAATAGCAACAACAATATAAGGTATCTAGGAATAAGCATAACAAAATACCAGTAAGACTTTTGTGGAAAAAATATGAATTTTTAGTGGACAGAAGACTGAAATAAATGTATACATATTTCAAGCCTAAGAATATGAAGAATCAATCACCTCACACCCACCAGAATGGCTACCATAAACAAATCAACAAATGACAACTGCTGGCAAGGATGTGGAAAAAAGGGAACCCTCGTACACTGCTGGTGGTAATGCAGACTAGAGCAGCCACTGTGGAAAACAGTATGGAGTTTCCTCAAAAAATTAAATATGGAACTGCCATTTGACCCAGTGATCCCACTTTGTGGAATATATCCCAAGAATACCAAAACACCAATCAGAAAAAAAAATATGTACCCCTATGTTCATAGCAGCATTATTTACAATAGTTCAGATTTTGAAACAGCCCAAGTGCCTATCAGTAGACAAGTGGATAAAAAAGCTGTGGTACATTTATACCATGAAATACTATGCAGTTGTAAAGAAGAAGAATCTCTTATCCTTTGAGACAGCATGGAAGGACCTGGAGAATATTAAGCTAAGCAGGATAAGCCAGTCAGAGAAAGACAAATATCACATTATCTCACTCATATGTGGAACCTAATGCACAAAATAAACTAATGCACAAAATAGATCTAGAGACATGGGAGCATGGAACAGACTGAGGAATCTCAGAGAGAAGGAGGTGGGGATGAGTGGGGAGAGATTAATCAAAGAACTTATATGCATATATGCATAACCCATGGACACAAACAATAGTATAGTAGGCCTTGGGGGGTGCAGGTGTTGGGTGGAGGGGAGTCAATGGGGGGGGAATGGGTACAAGTATTTGTAATACTTTCAACAATAAAGATAATTTTTTTAAAAGAATATGAAGAGTCAATAAAGATTCTCCCAAAATTAATCTAAAAATTAAAATTCCAGCCCTAACTGGTTTGGCTCAGTGGATAGAGTGTCGGCCTGTGGACTGAAGGGTCCCAGGTTCAATTCCAATCAAGGGCATGTACCTTGGTTGTAGGCACATCCCCAGTATGGGGTGTGCAGAAGGCAGCTGATCCATGTTTTTAACTCTCTAGTCCTCTCCCTTTCTCTCTGTAAAAAATCAATAAATTATATTTTTTAAATGAAAATTCCAGTAAAATAAATTATTTTATTTATGCAAAATAGAAAAAAGAAAAATACACTATGCAGTGTGTGCAGTTTAACATATATATATATACACACACACACACACATATATACATATATATTAAAATTATAAAATAAACATGGAAGTGACACATAAAATTCAAAATACTGTATGGGTTACCTATGTAATGAGAAAGTAAAGGAATGTAGATGGGGGACTTTCCTGCCCTATTACATTTTATTTATTTAAAATTAATTTTTAAAGAAAAATGTAATTTAATGGTTAAAGAAAAAGTAAAGTAAGTGAGTGGGAACTATCCTTTTTTCAGGAGTCATTGGAGGGAGTTTTTGCTGAGAAGAGGAAGCACAGATAAAGAGAAGAAAGACGTCTAGTAAGACTATAGAAAAGAAACTGTTGAGAAGAAAAAATCGTCTCGGTAATAGCAAAGTACTTCTCTACTGTGTGTGTCTTTCAGTCACTACCCAACACTGCAAGATTTCACAGGGTCGTAAGCACAGTGCTCTCCTGGGGCTCTATCGCAGCTCCTGGATTCGGATGCTCTTAAGGCAGAGACAACGGCCTGGAGGCTCTGGTCACCGCAAGCCCCACCATGGGATGGATCAATGTATCCGGGACACCTCTGAGCATTCACTGCCAACCAGAGCACTAAGGCAGACTGACTGGTGAGCTCTGTTCTACCACCAGTTTCTCAAGCCAGATACCAGCATCCGTAGGTCTCTAGCCAGAGGAATAGGGAGCCTGTGGCTCTCACAATCCCATCAAGGTGGGTTACTACAGGATAAATCTTCTGGACCTGTGTTTCGGACACGGTTCTAACAGCCAGCTACGACTGACAGCTGAGGAGCAAAAGAAACCAGAAATACCCATATCAGGCTAGGCAAACTTTACTTTCTGAATCCATCTTTAGGATGTGGCCAAGTTTGGTGCTTGGCTTTATATTCCATAATAATATCAACACTGTAAAATATGCTAAAACTATTTTCTTTTGCTTCTCATAAAAAAAAGGCTAAAGGGAGATCATTTTCTTCAGCAGGTGATTTACATGAAACCTTTCTACTCAAAGTGCGGTACGTGCTCCAACCGCCTCAGCCTCACCCGAGAGCCTGTGTGAAATGAAAAATCAGAGTCCATCAACCAAGTGCATCGGGCTGTGGGTTTCAGCAAGGTCAGGATGCATATT
Source organism: Myotis yumanensis (assembly GCF_028538775.1). Lineage (NCBI taxonomy): Eukaryota > Metazoa > Chordata > Mammalia > Chiroptera > Vespertilionidae > Myotis > Myotis yumanensis. Next base: position 140,368,605 of record NW_027223752.1, read on the forward strand.
AAAGTTTGGTCCACAGGTCCAGAAGATTATTAAGTGCAGGTTTTCTGTTTTAGTACCACACATTTTTATTAGAAGTGATGGTAAGATAATACTTACAAGGATCAAATTAAGCTTAGGTCAGTACATTTTAAAAGCAAATCTCCCTTCTTTCCAAACACTTTGGCTAAGATCTGTGAGTAAAACTGGTGTGTAACAAAAATAGTACAATCACTGTTTCTCATTATCTCATTTTGATTCTTGAACCAAGATCAATCACTTTCTTTCTAAAAGCACTCTGAAGCATAAAATATATTTTTTTGTTAATCCCTTTACAAAAACCTCCTTTTTAGTTTTTATTTCACTCTCGTCCTTTCTGTTGCAGAGCAACCATAATTTCTTCAATTTTTCTCCCTACTCAGTTTCACCGCAGTGTCCACAATCCAAACCCCATGGTTTAGAACTTGATGTATGGCATATGCTTCTCATATGCTCCTCTCACTCCCCAGAGGAACACTTCCAACCACCCATCTGGATGTAGTTTAGACCACGGCAGAAATAACTTGCAGGCCTTCCTCAGTATCATCCACATAAAGGGGAACATCTTGCATTCTACAGAATTTATTTAAAAAATAAAACTCAAGCGAGTAACAGGAAACAATAAAAATTAACGTCTTATGCATGAGAAAGGAAAAAGCTGGGCCATTAAAATTTGTCTATATAAAAATTAGAACTTTAGTGTCCCTTAAGCAGTAAAATAGATGCAATTCGCTTTTTGTGTCTATCTCCCACCTTCTAGGAGAGTCAAGTGTTGTCCAATTGAATTTAACTGTGAACTACCACCCAAGATACTTTAGAAATGACAACGTGAGAGAATTTAATGTTCATTGAACATCTGGGATGCATCAGCCTTGCGCTATACATTTTAAACTCGAGACCTTTCATCTCAACAGTGCCCCTATATGATTATCTGCTATAGATGAAATGCATCTCTTTAGGCTTTAAATAAATAGCTTCTTGACATTAACTTATTAGTAATTTACCAAGAAAGGGAATCTTATTGATTTTAAACAGTCCCAGTGCCTGGCCCGGTTCCTGGCACTATCAAATGTCAGATTGGTCAACAATGTAAATGTGGTATTGACAGAGAGGAAAAAGATGAAAAAAAAATCCCTTTTATTTGGCAATTATGAGGCCTAATAAGCCATGTGAAGGACTTTGGACTTCATCATAAGGATAATGATCATGTTTTATTTGCTATTACTAGCATCCAGCATAGGAGTAACATCTGCCCAATATGTGCCTAGCATATAGTAGGGGCTTAATAAATATTGAATAAAGAAATACATATATATATATATCAGATACATACATATCTTCCCATACAGAACTTTGCTTTTAGTAAAGACAAAAGCAAGCAAAAACCTCTTTCCCTTGTGGCAACTTAAACTTTCTTTGACTCTCAGGCGCTCGGGAGGGTGTCTTTGTTTTAACACAATGCCACTTGTCCCTGAAGAGGCCTGTCTGATTGATGGGCTGAAAGAAAGCAACTTGAGATGTTTGAACATGGTCCACAAATAAGATTGTTCTCTCATTTTTTTAATCCATTCTTAATCCACAGAATGGCATGTCTAGGAGAAGCAGCAAGATTTTTGTTTTTTAATAAACAGGCCAAGCAAAACAATCCTCTTTCCTCAGCACTAACTTATTATATTCTCTTCAAAAACAGAATTAGCCACCCAACCAAAGTTTAACAATATACAATATAGTATTATAAATAATTTTTAATTAAAAACATGAATTTAAATACTAGTCTTATCATTCAATATTTGTTCAGCTTGCATTATGAGTGTGGCAGGTCACAGGCTCCTTTCTATGGATGATTCAAAAGTCCCACTTCACTTAGCATGTGTTTTTCACTATCTACTTCTAGAAAAATTAAATTAAATTTCAACTGTTGTTTCATTTAATTTAAGACCACTCAGATCATTGTGGGACCCTATATTCATAAGTCTTGCAGTTCACTGAGGAACAGGAGAGTGATTTTACAAATAAACCACTAGTTCCAAAAAACGTCCCAAATATTCTTTGTAGGAGCGGAAGGAAAGGTGGATTAGGGTGGGGTAGGGGGGTCATAAGGTGTGTGGGTAAGAAGGCTTAACTGAGATAGGATTTCTGCTGGAAGAAAGAATGTTAGTGATTCTCTGGCAGAATATAAATGTTCCTAATTTAAAAAAAAAAATGAAATTACTGTTCTCTAAAAATGAAGACTCCACAAATTAATGCTCAGGCATGTATTTCTGGTGATATTAGGCAGGACGCTAGGACCATTCTCAAGAGAACTGTAATACTATTTATAACCCGAACTGTGACTAAACCAAAGGAACTTTGGAAACAGAGTTCCTCAAGTTCCCACCGTGTTCTCAAACAGTTGCTTGGACACATGTGCTATTAGCTGTCCTCCCTTTTAGTAACAGCGCTTCCTTCCTGCAGATCCACTGAAACAATACTCCATAAAAAAGGATTTACATGAAAGACAGCTGGAGCCGGTTGCCAGGGGAACTGACAATGTTCCAGACACATTCCACATTCGAGGGATAAACTTCAGGGTAGCCAGGGCTGTCGAAGGTGCCTTCAGCCATGTGGAAGTCCCCACCACAAGCTGGAAGAAAGGAGAAAACAGTGAGTGCCCAGGCAAAGATCAAATGCAAGGCACACTAGATAAAGGAGGAGGAGCACCAGGGGAGCTGTTAACAGCATCTATTTCACACACAAAAAATCCTGTTCATATAAAATAAGAAAAAAATTCTGAAAACTAAAAGCCAAGGGGGTTACATCCTTTGCTCAAAGCCTTCTCTCCCTGTGTACTATAACTTTGTGCAAAAAAAGACTTGTTTTAATCCTACAACCACGCAGTATTTCTGACCAGGATGATTTTCAACCCTGGCCTACAGTGGGGGCAGTGCTCCGCCCTTTCCCCCTCCAGCGAAGACTGAGCCACACACAAATCTCCTGAGGGTGGAAGGCTTTTAAATGCCGATAACAAGGCGCTGGCAGCTGACAAACAGCACTAAGGGGCCCAGGACTAGTGGCTCTGCCTTCCTCTCATTCCCATGTGCCACCAACCATCAAGCCAGCAGTGACAGCACGCAGACCCTGCCTGAGCCCAACCTCGAGGCCAGGGAGACAGGAGAACAGCGGCTGTCCGTTCTTAAGAGATGCCCTCAGACACTGTGAATTACAGGCTGCCTTAACCAACTTGTCATGGAGGAGAGCGCCAACACACTGACAAACAAGCCATCCAAGATCATTCCAGCCAATTCTCCTCACTCCCAGAGTTCCCTTTCTAAAAGCATTAGTCACAATAGCCAAGGTGTGCACACACCCTACGCGTCGACAGGTGGGTGAATGGATAAAGTTGTGGAACAGAGTTCACTGCTGCCAGAATTGACAAGCGTGCTAACCGAATTTGGAAGATGTAAGGTTAGACACAGGAAACTAGCTTCCAACTGTAAAGGTAAAAGAGTCCCACCTAACAAACCTAGGAATTCAACCACCTCCTTGTTAACCTAGTGGTGCCACTTGTGGATGTGTCTTACCTGATGATGATGCAGCATATGTAGCATGGAAACCACCAAAACTCACGCTAGAGTCAGAGATGAACCTCAGTGTCAGAGCATTGCTGAAGGAAGTGATGGGATGGGGCATGGAGGTGCCACAGTATCGGCCTAAATAATGACAGGGAGAATGAATGATAACAGGGCAAAGGCCATTATTTCTAGTAAACACAGATTTACTGGAATTACAAGAAACCAAAGCAAACAGAGGCAATCACTATTAGGAGAACCATTTAAGTCAGGTCAGTGTTTGGAACAATGCCTGAGAATAAAAAATAAACTACAAATAGAAACATAGGAGAGATGATTTATAAACATGATAAAGAACATTAGGGGAAGATGAGAACAATGTAGATAGCCTGGCTCCAAATGTAACTAATGTTAAGATCTCCAGCACAGTAATAAATGCACAAATAAATGCACCAGTGCTTAAAAGCAAAATATTATAGCCAAGAAAAGTGTGAATGCTAGAACCAGAATAGCTGGATTGAACTCTGAGCTCTACCATTTACTAGTCACGTGACCTGGGCAAGTTACTTAAGTTCTCTGTGCCTCGGTTTCCCCACTTGAGCAAAGAGAATATCAATAAATAATGAAACCTCTATCATAAAGGTATGAGGATTAATTGAGGTACTCTTTACTAAGTTCTCAAAATAGTGCTCAGCACAAGGTGAGTTCTAGATGTGTTTGTTAAATAATATACCCTCATTCTTGGTCAAGTGCTTCGAGATAAAAAGCATTACAATCAGAAGTGGGCGCAGAGCAGAGCGTATTCACTGATTGCCTGCTATTGTCTCAGGCACTGTTCTGGGCACTGGGAATTTAGCCCAACAAAATCCGTTTCTGAGGGCGCTCATCTTCTACTTTATCAGGAGATGCTCAAGTATAAGTAACTCATAGAAAACGTTTAAATAACTTGAGATTATTTTTTTAGGACATTTTAGAACCTAGATAGCTGCAATATTTAGTCTTACTGGGTTGTCTTACAAACCCAATCCAGATTACTTATTTACTTATAATTATTTTTTTGCTTCCACTGAGGACAAAACCAGAAAAAAAATGCTTAATTTGAATATAAGAACTGTGGTTAAATATTAAGAAATTTCTCACAGAATGCTATTTAATGCTGGGGTAGAATGCATTTCACTACTATCTAAGTGTTTGCAACTTTTAAATTTAAAAAATGCATAAACTATTCATGTCCTTGAATATGACAAGCTGAGTTTCTTGAACTCCACACTGAATTCCAGTTTCTTATTCCCTAATTATCTTTACTTGGCTTATACTGCTCTTCGTGCTTATTGGAAACATTCTGACCTTGAATGACAGCACACAGATATGCCAGAATATAAATAAAACCCAGCCAAGGCCACAGACAGAAATGAGAGCACTCCAGGCACGGTACCTCGGAGGGGCGCGTCATCATAGTTGCCATCCAAAATTTCTAAAAAGTCTTGTGTGCATGTTGTGCTGCTTTCAAGTCCAAAGTGAGTAAAGGAGAGGGTGATATGATTGACTGTAAGAAAAAGCGAAGTCTATTTAATAGCGTACTGGCGAACAAAACAGACAGGGCGGGAAATTTTACCTCTGAGGATTCATGCGTGGGTTCTCCAGCGGGAAGCACTGAAATGGGCAGATCTGCCCAGGGGTTGAGGGGATGAAGAGGGAAAGTGACAAGTTCTCTGCTGACAGGTTTCCTTTGAAGAGCATCAATCCATGTTGTTGAAAACACCTAGAGAATCTGAAATGCCAGTAAGGAAGAGGACTCCTGGGGTAGGTGTCCTCCATGCACCATGGGGAACAGCTTGTTGGAAAATGTCGTCTTTACACATTTTTATATCAGCCCTAGCTATGTTCTTCTCCTAAGTACTTTTCTCAGTAGAATTGGTCCTTAAGTCCTGGTTCTTTACGTGCGATTGTAAATAAGACACATTCTTCTTCCTGGCAGCATATCCTACCTAGCGCTGTCAGCTTCACTGTAAGGCCAGGGCCCTGTGGTTCAGTCATTTAAAAAGAAAGCTTTGAATTACTTGCAGAACAGCAAGTGCCCGGGTATGTTTTCCTTTTGTCATTCTTCCAGGGCCCCTGTCTTCGGAATAGGATCTTCCCCGGATGCTGGCTTTGAACCAGTGAGATCTCATCTAAATGCATTACAACTCATCATAAAGTATCCTGAGGCGCAGAACTGCTGGCTCAAGGCAGGGGGCCTCTTCACCTACGACTCAGTTTCCGGAGGGCTGGCAACTTGCTTTGGGGCTCCAGGCTCCAGGCAGCAAGTGGCTAAGGATTACATCACCAGCCACCAAAGCCTATGCATGTCAGTAAAGATATCCATTTGTTAACTCTTGACATGCCGGGAAATGTGTTAGAGAATAGTTAAGCCAAACTCTTCATTTTTTTAGATTAGCTAATGGGGCCTCATTAGCTTAAGTGACTTCCTTGTTATCACCCAGGTCATTCATTGTAGAGTGGAGTCGAGAGCTTAATACCTTTCTCGCATTATGACTGAAGTCATAAATTTTTCCTGAAAACCTCAAGGAATGGTAGAACTCATCTAAAACATGATTCATAACGGCCCCAGGGTCACCCGCTCTCAGGTCACTGCTTGAGTCCTGAAGGGTCTCCTCATTCTCTTTGTCTGTAAAATGTGGTAAGGTTTTACCACCAGATTATTACCAGGTCAGAAAATAAGACTTCAGGATTCCAAAAATGAAATAATGTAAGTACTCATTAAGTGTTTCTTCCAGGCCTATGCTGGAATTTTTTTTATTTTTTTTTTAATACAAGCACTGCAGGAGAGACCAGGTTTTATAATTATCTTCCACTTTGATTAAAGAGCAATATGCTCATGGCATTATATTTCCAAACTATGAATTATTAATTTTCCAGTCTATGGTTCTTATTTATTTATCCATTTGGCAACTGTTTTTGTGCATCTGCTACACTTAAGGCATAAGTGTCAAAAACTATTTACTTATTTATCAATTAGCTTTGCTTACCCCCAATCTCACATGCCTGTCAATACAGTAAGGTTAGGGTTTTTCTTTTTCTTTGCTAGGCTCTGAAACTTAAAAACAAATTTTAAATTAAGAATAAAATGTAAAATAACTTTTCTATCAAATTAGGAAATGTTTGTTCTTGTGCAGAGCAGGAATTGGGACTTCAAAAAAAAGAGGAAGGCCATCAATTGTTATCTCGGAAGAGATAAGAACATTAGTCATGGACGGACTTTCCCACAGACACCATCCACCCTGCATTCCTTTCCTTCTTTGTTTTTGTTACTTACATGGGGGTTGAGCTTGAATTATCCAGCTGCAGTTCTGATTGTCTGGATACTTGGCAGGGAACAATGGAGAGGATATTGTATCAAAGGAGTCGGTGAGGATGTAGCCTCCACAGACTGAGGACACACAAACACACACACAGTCATGTACTCTGGATGTCCACTGGCTATGCACAACAATTATGTGATGAATGAAAACATAATTGATTTTCCCTCATTTCCGAAATTCAGGCCAAGGAAGTAATCTGCCGAGGAAGCTGCACATAAGCCATGAGAAAATGGCTTTTCACTGTACATTTATAACCATTTCCTTCAATTACAGGAAGTGGGGAGCTACACAGAACAGCAGATTAAATGGCTATGAATTGAATGAATCACTCAAACAAAACTCTGGCATTGATTCACTTATTTTGCCTACTCATAATTATACGTATAGAAATAATCTTTTTATGGACACCTTTTTTTCTAGGAAAATCAATATGCAATTGAACAAGACTTCACTGAATGGCTGTGGATTATCAGAGAAGTGCAAAACTCTATGGGAATGAGGAGAGGGAGAGGCTGTTGCCAGTGAGAGTGTGAGAGGAGTGTCACAGGGGAGATAGTGGCCGGAGGAGGAATTGGATGTGAGAAAGGGTAGTTCTGGGGGAGGGCAGCCTGAGCAGAAACACAGAGGACAGTAAGGACGGCATCTACACAGACTTGGCTGAAGTGTGGCGCCCTGGGGGGAGTTGGAAGTGGCACTGAATAAAAGATCAGAGCAGGTTCCTGGGCTCTTGGGTACCGTCTGAAGGAGCTCGGGCTCCATTCCCTAGGGCCTAGGCAGTGCAGCCAGACAGAATTGTCATTTTCAAGGGCATGATCAGAACGAGGCTTTTGCGAGTTCACTTTGAAGGAAGATGGAGAAAGGATGGTGAGATTGAGGAGGCTGTTCTAATAGTCCAAGAGAAGATCCACTGGGGACTTTTTTTTTTCACTCCGAAGCAAAGCAAAGTGATTAATTAAATGGGGAAAAATGTATTTAGAAATTGTTCTTTCTTTGGAAGCACAGAGAATGGTTGATTTATTCAGTCTGTCTTGCTCCAAAGTGTACAGTGTGTCTTTGGGAGATCTCGATCCAAAAACTCTCCCTAGCCAGGGCTCTCTATTTTAGAATGCAAGCAAGCGCACTGAAACAGACAAGTGGCCAAGCAGACTAAACTTATTTGAAATGACAAAGGTCATCTGAATAAAATCAGAGGCCTACAGAAGCCAACTCACACCCCTTCTTGTTCTGGGTTCCCTCTCTGAGGGTAGGGTAAAGGATTGATCTCTAAGAATTACCAGATCAAAGGCAATGAATAGAAAGGTCAGAAGAACTGGAAAGTGGTGATTTAAGAACAAAAACAATGGAAAACAACACTGGCAGGTGGACAGTGGCAAGATTCAAGGGTTAAAATCTGACTCTACATTACAAGCAAGTTTATAGTTTACTAGGGGCCCGGTGTATGCAATTCATGGGGGGGGGGGGGGGGGGCAGGGGGGAGGGAGGGAGAATGTGTCCCTCAGCCCTGCCTGCACCCTCTCACAATCCAGACCGCTGGCTCCTAACCACTCGCCTGCCAGCCTGATCGCCCCCAACTGCCCTCCCCTGCCGCAACCTGCCTCCTTCGCCAGGACCCACCTCCTCTGCGCGAGGCAATGGAGACATCGGGACCGGCCTCCTCTGTGCTGCACAGAGCCGTGGAACCCCCAGGCCTCACTGCGCAGAGTGGCCACCAGGCCCTGCCTCCGCTGTGCATGTGGCCATCTTGTGGTGGCCATCTTGTGATAATGTCATATGCAAGGGCAGGAGGACCACCTAGGCTTTTATTAGTATAGATAATTTATAGTGGTTTATCTCCTTTGGATATACAACCTTGGATAAATGTTAGGTAATTTATCTATGGACAAAAGAATTTGGATAGACACTTAGACATCATATCTCTAGTATTAAAGCTGTTTGTAGGTATTATTCTGAAAACTTGTCGGAGAGTTCCAGAGATCCAAAGGAAGATGGCACCAAGCTAGACAATGGTAAATTGAAAGGATCAATAAATGGAATAATTGCAAATCATAGTTCCTTAGTTCTATTTAAGTTGTTGCATATGAAGTAGAAAGCCAGGACCAATTTCTAAGAATTGGTCTCATTTTATTGTAGCACCAAGAGAGGCACTTAAGGAGAGATGGCAGGTGCCTCGGAGAAACCCACCCTGTACCTACCTTGCCTGAAGTGAGCTTGGAAGCCCCTGCTCTGTCTAGAAGGGCCAGACTGAAATCTCACAAAGAGGCTATTTCCTGAAGAGGTGATGGGGTTAGTCAGCTGCTGTCTTCCACAAGCACGGGCAAGGCGGGTAGTTGCGGAGCTTAAACCATCATATGCCTACAAAGAAAGACAATGGGAAAATAATGGTTCAGAACTTCATACTTTCATCTAAAAGGCCTATGTTCCATGGACTATCTGCACATTGGTGAGATGGTAGAAAACAAAACATTTGCCAGATCAAATGCTTTACTCTGTTGTCATGTGACACAGTTTCATGGGAATGTCTGAGTCTTCGGCCATTTCTAGGGACATGCTAGTGATTTCAGTAGGAGAGTCTCTGCCAGCAGCACTATTAGATCCCCAGATGTCTTCATAAGCACCATCGCTCTCACAGCCCTCCTTCCTCCTCTAACTCCAAGGCAGTCACATCATAGGCCATCCCCACAACATGTACTGAAAATGTTTGATGCAAGAATGAATTCAGGAGCAATCGATGAAAAACAATGATGAGTCACCATTACTTTTCAGAAACCCAACATTTGCTGGCACTTTTTGTTCTTCAGACGGTCATGGTTAAGAAGGAAGAGAAATGACAGAGTTCATCCAAATGATATAGTGATGTGAGTTTAATTTAGAAAATTACCTCAAAAATTAAGAAAATATATTGGGTTCTGTGTCCACTCAGTACTATGCTGGAACTAGGTGACCTCCCATACTTACCAATGGAATAGAGTTTTCATTACATGCACTCAAAATTGCTGTATTGGTGTGTGAAATTGAAGTTGGCTCATTTCCTTGGAACTCTGTGTGAAATTTTTAATGTTCTTATGTGTAAACCAGTGGTAAATGAGTTCTTTTTCTTTGAGTGACAATAATAATAGCAACTATTCAGTAAGTGCTTAGTATGTGCCAGGAACTGGACTCAGCCCTTCACGTACATTTATCCCATTTTCTCCTCCCAAGAATCCCTCCATCTGATGCACAAAGAGCCCAAATAATGTGGCCAAGTCACATGTTCCTGCGAGGGAGCAGGTCATGTGGAAACGGACAGCTAGATTTTAGAGCACAGAACTGAAACTCTCATTTTATCAAATGCAAGATACCAATTGAGTGGAATAGATGCATCAACTGGCCAACTATCAGAGTGGGATTAAAATATGAAATTAAAGTTCTGTAGTTTCACTCAAAAAATGTCACTTATATATAATAAGAAAATCTTAGGGAAAATTTTAAAGTTCATGGATTTAATACAAGAAAGGGATACATCAATGACTAAATATCTAGTCATGATTAAAATCAATGTTCTTTTTAGAGCATGAATATAATTGGGAGGCTAGTCTCAGTTGAATTTATACAAGTATGTGAATCAAAGATTTATAGAGTTTGTAACTTTCTCACAAGGGGGGGTGCTAAAGATTTTACAATAATGAATTTTAAATAAATGTGATTCTGTTGCAGCAATTATTTTCTTTTTTAAAATTAATGGTCAAATTTTAAATTTATATATCCCACAAATAAACATTAAAACTGATTTTTATTCATTTAAAGATAGATTAAACTCTAGATTACATTTTCTTTTCTTTTTTAAAATATATTTTTATTGATATCAGAGAGAAGGGAGAGGGAGAGAGAGAGAGATACATCAATGATGAGAGCGAATCATTGATCGGCTGCCTCTTGTATGCCCCCTACTGGGGGTTGAGCCCTCAACCCAGGTATGTGCCCTGACCTGAAATCAAACCATGACCACCTGGTTCATAGGTCAATGCTCAATCACTGAGCCACACCAGCTGAGTTTACATTTTCTTAACCAATTCAAAATATACTTTCTAATCTAGTCTGATTGCTTTTTTATTTTATTTTTTTTAAATTTTGGACACCTTAAAAAATAGTCAAAATAACATATAAACCATATTACAGAACCTCTTAGGACGTTTACACTTAACCCTACTTTCTAATATTATCATCATTGGTTTAATTAAAGACTTTATTATTTCTATACTTGGTTTTCTACTTTCCTAAGGTAATAACTATAACAACCTAGGGTTTCAGTAATGTTATATTAATACTTGCTCTAGAGACTACCTTCTAGAATGTCCAGGGTTACAGGGTCTGGGAAAGAATACCAATTGATTCTTGGTCAAGACTACTTGCTTCTCTAAGGTGATTTGTTTGTTTGTTCATATAGAACAACATTTCTTAAATTCTAGTGGAACATTAAGGTTCTATGAAGTTTATAGACATCCCCAAGTAACAGCAACACATCATTCAGGGTATTTTTACAAATCTATGGACTTAAAAAGCAAGATTCTTCTAGTCTCCTTTATTCCTCCCTAAAGTCAGAGCTCTAGTGAGTGAATGGATATTGTTCCTAAACTCTCTTTTTTTCTCGGAATGATTGCAATCCTCCTAAGGAAAAAAAAAAAGAGTAACGTAGAAAGTTAAAGCTGGAATCTTCAGGAAGTCACATGAAGGAGGCAGTGCCTGCAATCCTTTGAGAAGGCACATCTTCCAGGGGGTCTCCACATTTTCCAGCCCCCCACCCCAACCTCAGAGACCTTGGATTTGCAAGACCTCTGCTGAAATTCATATGGCTGAAGCATTGCTTCATAAGGAATGGATCCAAAGTAGAAAGATCCCAAATTTCCCCAAATCAAAAGTATGTTCCAATGGCATCCTAAACATGATTCACACTGTAGAACTTTCACATTCTAACTTAGTCCTCAACACCATGTGATTTTAAAAAAATGATTAAAGTGAGACTTAACAAGTGTGCTAGCTATTAAGTACTGTCTTATCCAATGGAACTAGTGACAATGGAAGCTCGTGACAATGGGAACTTGTGACAATGGGAGCTTGTGACAATGGGAACTAGTGACAATGGAAGCTCATGACAATGGGAGCTCGTGACAATGGGAGCTGGTGCAATGGAGGCTAGTGACAATGGGAGCTAGTGACAATGGGAGCTTATGACAATGGGAGCTTGTGACAATGGGAACTAGTGACAATGGGAGCTCGTGACAACGGGAGCTGGTGCAATGGAAGCTAGTGACAATGGGAGCTAGTGACAATGGGAGCTAGTGACACTGGGAGCTTATGACAATGGGAGCTTGTGACAATGGGAGCTGGTGCAATGGAGGCTAGTGACAATGGGAGCTAGTGACAATGGGAGCTAGTGACAATGGGAGCTTATGACAATGGGAGCTAGTGACACTGGGAGCTTATGACAATGGGAGCTTGTGACAATGAGAGCTGGTGCAATGGAGGCTAGTGACAATGGGAGCTAGTGACAATGGGAGCTAGTGATAATGGGAGCTAGTGACAATGGGAGCTAGTGACAACGGGAGCTTATGACAATGGGAGCTAGTGACAATGGGAGCTGGTGCAATGGAGGCTAGTGACAATGGGAGCTTATGACAATGGGAGCTAGTGACAATGGGAGCTTGTGACAATGGGAGCTAGTGATCCAAGAGTCAGGAACTTAATTCTTTCTCCAATTTCTACATTATATCATGTTACTCCTCTTTAAATGCTTTTTAGGCCCTAGCTGGTTTGGCTCAGTAGATAGAGTGTTGGCCTGCGGACTGAAGGTCCCAAGTTTGATTCCAATCAAGGGCTCGTACCTCTGTTGCAGGCTCCTCCCCAGCCTGGGCCCTGGTTGGGTGTGTACAGGAGGCAACCAATTGATGCATTTCTCTCACATCAATATTTCTCTCTGTCTTTCCGTCTCTCTTCCACTCTCTAAAATTCAATGGAAAAATATCCTTGGGTGAGGATTTAAAATAATAATAATAAATGCTTTTTAGAATTATTAAGTTATATGTACCTAATTGTTATTATATAAAAGTATAATACCTCAGGTTATCAAGGAGACAGTTGATTTTTTAAGTAGTTTTGAATAGCAATTCTTTTATGTAAGAGTGTTGTTACACTTGTAATATCAAATCAGCTTAACTTTTAATTTTAAAATTGTAAGAAAAAATGCAAGGAAGAATATATAGGAAACTTTTTCCTATTTATTTAAAATTCTAAGGTCATGAAAATTATCAATATGCATTTTCCTTACTTCCAATTAGTGCCCCAGAAAAAGCAAGCAAATTATACTGCTATTAGCTACACACGTAGTCATATAACTTATAGATGTAGAATTTTTATTGAAGTCTACTGCTGAGAGTTTTCTAGACCTGGGAATTAATTTTTCTGATCTGATGTTAGTAAAATAAAATTTTAAAGTTGAATCCACCAAAGAAAAAGTAGCTAGTATTCCTTGGAGTTAACACTACAGGGGCTCTGAAAACAGGCAGATCTAGTCAAGTGGTAATCTAATTTTAACAGAAAAGTTGGTCTCTTTAGAAAGTATCCAGAGTTCTGTAAAATTTCCAGATACCAGAATACATATTCATAATACCAAACCTTAATTTTATTGTATAAATAGGAGACTTTTTAAAGGAAAAGAACGTGCATGTCACAGGCTACAAACGTTTGGAGTTCGAATAAATAAACGCATACAGGAGTCTATGGCCCCCCAAAAATAGGATAAGATTGAGAAAAACCCAGAGTTAAGAAAAAACTGTCCCCTCTCTTGGATTAGAGTGTGTAATGCATAGCAGACATGGCTGTGGGTAAAGGAGGCTATTCACAGTGGGTTAGAGGTCAGTTGGGGCTGCTTTCTGGGCAGGCTTTCTACATTCTGGTCCCAAAGGGCAATGGAGGAAGGTCCAATTTCAGGGCACAGGCCACACACACTGCTCCCAGATGCCTTCTCACTGACTGTACCAGCCTTTCGCCAGCTGTGAGAGGACATGGAAAGCGCAAGGTGGGCGGAGGACATCAGACCAATCCCCAAGGCCGAGTAGGCAGTACTGTCAGGAACCATCCATACCCTAAGCCAGCGATTTTCAACTGGTGCACCACAAGAAATTTTAAAACATGCAATACTTGACTATTTAGTCACAAGCACTGACCTTTTCCCTTAGATTGTCAAGTAAGAAATGACAATAGGCAACACAGCAATAGTTGTCTGGTGTGAATGAATAAAAATTACACTTTTTTTCTGTCAGATCAGCAAAAAACATATTTTTTGATGTGCCACAGAATTTTAGTAATTAAGTTTACGTGTCCAGTGAGATGAGAAAGGTTGAAAAATCTCTGCCTTAAATTCTATCCAGAGTTAAAACCAAGCCAATCGTTTATGAATTTTAACACTGATGCTTAAAAATCTTAAGGAGATCTGGGTAAACACCAGCCCCTTTTCCAAGTTCACACATGTCATCTCCAGCATAAAGTGATGTGGGGAGGTAAACTGAGGCAGAGACTAGCATCCCTTTCTGATGATCTTTATAGAGGCCTATGGTCGGAGTCCTAAGGACTGGTAATTTGAGAAAATAAAGGAGCTAAGCAAAAAGGAACCCTTTCCGTTGCCATGCACTTAATGCTCAGAGAAATATGCATTATTTTACAGGATGTATTATTTAGAAGCCGGTGCCAGAATTTCTTTTAGAGAGAAAAACTCTTTATATAGCAAAACACCATCACAGGCTCTCAGAGAATGGCTGTGAGATACGTTGTGTGCTTTTTTAAATATTATTTTAGACAAGTTTCTCACCTCTCTATCCTCCAGCTTCCCAATCTATAAAATGAAATGGACATGAACACACAGCTCATATTGTTCATCAGAATGAAATGAGTTAAAAGATATAAAGTACTTAGGATAGTTCCTGGTACGTTTTAAGTACTTAATATCAGCCTCTACTACTAAAGTGAGATGGGGGAGAGCTACATTGCTATTTAAGAAATGAATAAGGCTTAGCGGGAGGAAACTGGAGCTCTATGGAGGCAAAAACAAAAAGTCCCAAGGACGGAGGTTTGTCCAGCCATGTTGCTGCAGCAGGAGCCTGAGTAGGAGACATAATCCATGGAAATTACTCAGTTGGGACTATGGGTCCTGCAACTTCTGATGACCTGGCTCCACACATCCGCGCTCTTGTGCAATCTCCTCCCCTGGCATGGGGAGTGGTCCTAGTGACTTGTTTCTAATAAGTAGATGACAAGCAAAAGTAATAGGATGCCACTTCCATGATTAGGTGATGGAAGATGGACACTTCCATCCTGCCAGCACTCTCCCTCCTGTTGCCGCTCTCTTTTCCATTCTATATTGCTTGCTCTGATGAAGCTAGCTCTGTGTTATGACACACCCTGTAGAGAGGCCCAAATGGCATTCCAGTCACTGGCTTTTTATATATCTATAATAATAAAAGCATAATATGCTAATTAGGCCAGGAAACCGAACGACCTTCCAGACATCATTCCAGATGTCCTTCTGGATGAAACCACAGAGGTGGGTGCTGAGGCAGAGGCCATTAGGGGTAATCAGGCAGGCAGGCAAGTGGTTAGGGGCGATCAGGCAGGCAGGCAAGTGGTTAGAGGTGATCAGGCAGGAAGGAAGGCCAGCATTTAGGAGTCAGCAGTCCCGAATTGCAAGAAGGATGTCTGACTGCTGGTTTAGGCCCTATCCCACCACGGGCCCAAACTGTCAGTCAGACATCCCTTGAGGGGTCTGGATTGTGAGAGGGTGAAGGCCAGGCTGAAGGACCTCCCCACCTCCATGCATGAATATCATGCACTGAGCCTCTAGTAGATAATAATAAAAGTATAATATTCTAATTAGACCAAATGTCCTTCCAGACGTCCTTCCCAGTGACCTTCCGGGCGAAGTTGGGGCTGCAAGGGAAGCCTGGGTCCAAGGTGCCTGCTGGAGGCCAGAAGGAAGCCCGGGTCCCAGGTGCCTGCAGTGGCCAGAAGGAAACCTGGGTCTTGGATGCTGCCGATGGCTGGAAGGAAGCCTGGGTCCTGGGTGCCAGAGAGAAGCCAGTACCAGCAGCTGGGGCAAGGAAGGCCTACTGTTGCACAAATGTCGTGCATCAGGCCTCTAGTAAAAGGATAAGCAAGATATGGAAGCAACCTAGGTGTCCATTGATAGATGGATAAAGAAAATAGATATATTGAACAATAAAAAAGAATAAAATCTTACCATTTGTGACAACCTGTATGGCCCTAGCAGATATTGTGCTAAGTGAAATAAGTCAGACAGAAAAAGACAAATACTGTATTATTTCACTTAAATATGGAATCTGAAAAACACACACAAACAAACAAAACAAAACAGAAACAGAGTCATAGATACAGAAAACAAACTGATGGTTGCCAGAGGAAAGGAGAGTGGAGGAATGGGTGAAAAAATGGAAGGAGAAATAAGAGGTACAACCTTCAGTTATGAAATAAATAAGTCTTGAGGATATAATGCATAGCACAGGGAACATGGTCAATAATATAACAAATTTGTGCGGTGAAAGATAGTTACCAGGCTTATTGTGGTAATCATATTATAAGGTATAAGATGTAAGAATAACTATGCTTTATACCTGAAACTCATATAATGTTGTATGTAAACTATAGTTTAATAAAAAAAAAATAGCCATGAGAATCATAAACCCAAATTCTCTTAAGTGGTTTCCTCTAGGACTGAGGGCAGGAAATGGTATCAGTGTGGGCTGCACATGGGACTTAACTGTCTTTTTAGCAATTTGTTTCTTTTGGAGAAAAAAAGGATTTGAAACAAATACGGAAAAATATTAATATTTGGCAAGTCTGGACAGTGGGATGTTTTTGTTTTACATGCATTATGTAGACTGTACTTTACCATATACCTAAAATATTTCATAATTTCATATTATTAATTCTAAAGAAAAAAGAATGGGGGGTGGCGTGCAGAAAGAGATTAACCAAAGAACTTATGGGCATATATGCATAACTCATGTACATGGACACTAGTGCAGTACAGGTCTGGAGCAGGCAGCGGGAGTAGGGTGAAGGGGTCAATGGGGGGAAAAGGGAGCATCTGTAATACTTTCAACAATAAAGGTAAATTTTTAAAAAAGAAAAGAGAATTTATATAAAAGAAATAATAGGAAATGTAGACTAAGATTCACATATAAATACACTCTTCATAGTATTTTTATAATAATAAGAAGAAGCCCAATGTTATCAAAGTGGAAAATAGTGAGCTAATGGCTAACTGAATCTGGTATGTCCATATGATGGATTATATAGTCAAAGATAATATTTTTAAGAATAAATGTATTAAGCAATGCTAAGTGATAAAGGCAGGATACAAAATGATGTGCAGTATTTCCTCAACTATCTATGTTTACGTGTATGTAAGTCTGCATGTGTGTGTTTGTATGTATATGTTTGTGTAGGAAATAAGCCAAACTTTTAATAGTTTGTCTCTGTGTTGAAATATATGGATGGCACCAATTTCTTATTTCTTCTTTTCTGTATCTTAAAAATGTAATATGAGGAGCATGTAAACTTTTAAAATAACATATATATTTGAAATGCTTAAGTGTTTAGTGTTTAGCCAGCCACACATGTAAATGATCACATACAGAGACATAACAAAATGCTATTCACATAACAATACTGCAGTATCTGAGCCAGATGGGTATTAATGGCACTTAATCTGCCTTTTGTTGCCTGTCAGGAATGTATCAAGTCAAACGGATATGCTTCTGTTTTAAGATCTCCAAGGTATTTGTTAGTTGACCAATATCTGCAATGGAAATAGACCCCTCTCCAAGCTCCAGGCTCATATATCCAATGGCATTCCAGATCTCATGGCTTGTATGGTCCCATAAGCTTTGAAAGTAAACATCGCAAACTGAGGTCATCTCCCTCTTCCCCTAATTCCTCCTTTCCTTTTGTTTTTGCCTCCGTAAAAGCCATTTTAGATATACCCCCCCCCCCCACCCCCCCGCCCAGTGGATCCTGTGCTCTGTGCATTCTCTCTCTGGTATATCTCTTGGATGCCTTCTCACCACCTCCCCTGCAGGGCCTCCTCTTGCTGTCCTGGTGTGGGACCTCATCACATCTGGTCTCAATCACCACAGCAGCCAGAAATTCTCCCTGCTTCATGTGCCCCCTTCCATTCAAACAATAGCCACTGTGCAGTGTTTTCTTTGGAAAAGTGTAAAATGCAATACAAAAGCTGAGCATCCAATACTTTAAAAAATGTACTAAATAAAGACAAATAATCACTGGTGCTCTGCTTGAGAACTAAAGAACAAGGACTGATAGGGATGCAGTGCATATAGCACTTCAGCCCACAGGCCCTCCTCTAGGATCAAACCGAGGCTATCAGAGTGACTTGTGATCACCTTACTGAAACAGTCATTACTTACTGTCCAAAACACATGACTGAGGGGGGGGAAATGAACATAGCTCCCTCAGTAATGTTTGTATTTTCACTTCTAGGAACTGGAATATATTCACTCAGCTTATTGGAGAATAAATGGGGGGAGGGGGTATATATCTACTAAATCCCCTATCTTCTTGTTTTATTAACTTTCATCTTGCTCATGCAGAAAATAAACCAACTAAATGTGTAGGCTAAAATTATTAAAATATGAAGTAAGCAAAAACTATTTTAATTCACAAGCAAAACACACAGCATATTTTATAATTCCCAAGGTATGACAATGCTTCAACATTGAGCTTTTCATGCAAATAAACTATAAATATATATGAATATGCTTCTATTTTCATTTTTTGCACTATTACTTTTTTTCTTCTTAACTCATTTGTGGATATTCTAGAAAGTATCAAAATAACACACTTATGAAATGATGAAATTCACTGAAATGATTTTGAAGTATATGTGAATAAAATTATCTATAATAATACAAGTGCAATATGCTAATTAGACTGTACAGCTGAACGACCTTCCAGATGTCCTTCCGGATGAAGCCGTGGCTGCAGGGCTGAGGCAGAGGTGGTTAGGGGTGATCAGGCAGGCAGGCGAGCAGTTAGGGATTATCAGGCAGGCTTGTAGAGTGGTTAGGGGCGATGAGGCAGGCAGGCAGAGTGGTGAGGGGTGATCAGGCAGGCAGGCAGAGTGGTTAAGGGTAATCAGGCAGGCAGGCAGAGTGGTTAAGGGTGATCAAACAGGCAGAGGTGGTTAGGGGTGATCAGGCAGGCATGCAGAGGCAGTTAGGGGTGATCAGGCAGGCAGGCGAGCTGTTAGGGGCAATCAGGCAGGCAGGCAAGTGAGCAGTTAGGGGCGATCAGACAGGCAGGAAAGCAGTTAGGGGCAATGAGGCAGGCAGGAGAGTGGTTAGGGGCAATGAGGCAAGCAGGCAGAGTGGTTAGGGGCAATCAGGCAGGCAGGCAGGCAAACAGTTAGGAGCCAGGGGTCCCGGATTGGGAGAGGATGTCCTCTGACTGCTGGTTTAGGCCTGATCCCTGAGGACATCCCCTGAGGGCTCCCGGATTGCAAGAGGGTGCAGGCCGGGCTGAGGGGACCTCCCCACCTCTCCCATGCAAAAATTTTGTGCACCAGGCCTCTAGTATATATAAATTAAGATATAAAAATACTTTAAGATAAAACAAAATTAAGCTATTTAAAAACTAATGGTGATAATTAGCAATGAACTGAGGATTATGAACCCAGTTCTGTAGTTCTGTGTGCCTTAAGTTTCACAAATTTTAAAAGATAAATTAAGACCTTTAAAATAGTATGAGTGGTAATAGAAGTAGTAGTAGCAGTAACAGAAATATCAGGAGTAGCAGCCAGCACTTATCTGTTCCAGACACTGTGATAAATGCTTTAAATACATTTCAAAATTTCAATCCTGCCTTAGCTGGTTTGGCTCAGTGGATAGAGCGTCAGCCTTTGGACTGAAAGGTCCCAGGTTCGATTCCAGTCAAGGGCACATGCCCAGGTTGCAGGCTCGATCCCTACTGGGGGACGTGCAGGAGGCAGTCAATCAATGATTCTCTTTCATCATTGATGTTTCTATCTCTCTCTCCCTCTTTCTTCCCCTCTGAAATCAATAAAAATATTTTTTTTAATTCAATCCTTCTTATAATTTTATTTTTCAGTTGGTAAGTCTGAGGCTCAGAAAACATGTAATTAACTTGCTCACAGTCACACACTGAGTAGTGTAGAAACAGTATCCATCTGATCCCATCCTTCTGACATCTGATCAGTTATCATTAAACCAACTGAAAAGACAAAATCAAGTATCATCCATTGAGGATAGAATATTGAGAGTATGAGTCTACGAAGCTGAGTGAGATGTCCGTGGCCTCCTAGAAAGATAATTATGGGAGCTCTAGAAGTAGAATGGAAGTCTCCTCTCACTTATCCAGGCCTACAATAAAGCATCCTTAGTGGCATTTGAGAAATTCTTCTTTGGGGCCCCTGTGGACTTCAGAGTGCTTGGCACCTGTCACGCATTCCCTCCCACTGAACAAGCATGGGATTCCCAGCATGGCTAGTTTAGCAGACTATGTAACAAAGTGTGCAGTGCCTGGGACCAATAATAAACTGAAACTTATATCCCTGATTCCTACACTCAGTGCTATTCTTGAATTCAGATATACATCCACACCTGTCCTTTTCTAACCACAGCCTAACTTTCTGGTCCAGCATAGCCTCTTTCCTCACCTTGCCACTGCTGTAACTTGGCTTTCACTCTGATATTTACTCTTTACTTCAAGTTGATCTCCTTGCAACACATGTCTACTGCTTTAGATTGCCTTAAAACTTATCAGGGTAAAAATGTGCTGAAGAATAAAATATTTAGGCTACAGAATAGATCATGCCCATGAGGGTACAAAGTCCTTTTTGAGGGTGAGACTCCATGAAATGTTTTCACACATTACATTTGGTAGTATAGCTGCTGATGGAATTTCTATTTTTGGAATGAGAACTGCTCTATGATAGAGGAAATATCAAGTGATAGGGAAGGGAATCCCTCAGGAAATTATCCAAGCTGTTAGAGTCATAAATGCGAGGACAGAGAGGAAAATATTACTCATTCTAGCAGCTTCTCTTTTGGGTGGGGAGTAGGAAGCATCAGTTTCCTGTCAGTGGTACTTTCCAGCTACCCTGCCCTGAAATTAGTACCAAGTGAAATGTGTAGTCACTCACCTCATGGGCATTGTCACTCGTGGTCCTTTGTTCTACATTATCACTCTCAGTCTTCAAATTTTACAGGAGACTACCAAGTCTAAGAATTTGCAACTGTTCTAAGCAGTGGCTCCAATGTTAATACAAAAAGAAATCCAAGAAATTCATTTTATTCTCGAAAGAAACAAGCCTGTAAGGAGATTCTGAGCTGACTTGTAAGCAAAACAAAACAAAGCCGGGGTCCACAGACTGAGAGCTGGGGCCTCCCTTCCATTGTTCTTTGCTTTGGGATGTAAAGTACTGGCGCAGCCTCTGGTGCCTGCTTTGGAGCTGGAGTGCAAAAGGACTAAGCAGGTTATCAAAAGTAAGTCACAAACGTTTTAAAGAGATCGTCAGAAACCATACTCGACTTTCAAATGGAAAGTAAATTTTCTGTGGTGAGGAGTGAAGGAGAGAGGGAAGAAATAAGGGGTGGTGGTGGCGAGGAGGAGGAGACTGATTTCTGTCTTGGATTATTTGTAAAACAATAAATATTTAAGGAAGAGTTGTTTCCGCTGTCTCTTTGAAGCCCAGAGTTCTATTATTCCTGTGTCTATTTGATCTGTTTTGAAAATGATCAATGTTTTAAAAGGAAACACGTCTTGGGTAGTGTCTTAAAAAAATAAAACAAAATGTGGAAATTGCAGGCTGTGTTTGCCCTGTTCCACCCTGCACCTTATCGTCAAACAATGTTCGTAAAAACAGACCCTGCAGCTCTGGGGTGGGGGTGGGGGGCATCTGGTTTTCTTCAGTTCTAACCAGATCCTTTGCTTTCCTCCTCCTAGATCAGCACAAAAAGCTGCGGAACAGAAACCGGCTACTCATCCTGGGCCCTTTCTTTGTTCTAGGCTCGGTCAGCCCTAGTGAGTGTGTGTTTTCTCCAAATGAGAGCCTGGCTCTGGACTGTGGTCTGCTTGCTTTTATCTCTTCCTCACTGGTTCTCACCAGGCAGACATTCCATTGTGCTGAGCAAAGCGGATGCTGAAATCAGAGGTTGGAGACTCCTGGGCCACTGGTGCTGCTGAACTGACTTCTCTCCCTGCTCTCACAGGGAACTACAGGCAGCGTGTCCCAGGATCAATAAGCTCTTGCAGAGCCATGTGAATTTGAGGCTCAGAAGAGAGACTCTAATTAAGCAATTAAACTGTCAGTCGGAGGTCACTTTAAAACAGCCTTCCTGAAAGGGAACATAATGGAGCCATTTTCACGTTGACCACAGAGCCCTGCCTCGCCAGTGCTCCCACTGCTGCCTCAGCAAGAACTGCTCACAATGTGTGTCATTCAGGAGCCCGGGGTTAATGAAACTGGCCACTGTAAAGGGATGGAGCAAACATTATCACCAAATTCGTTGAAACTTGAGTGCAAGTCCAGCTTTGTCCTCAGGACCCCATGATGCCATTGCCATTTCAATAGAAGTCAGAAGATTCAGTGTCTCTCTTTTTTCACTATGGCAACCTGTAATTCTAGAAAACACACGTCTGCGATGTTATCTAAGCTCTCATGTGGCTCAAAATAGTGAGAATGTCTATCAATAATTGTGCCAGGAAGTGAACTCTACACAGCACATTCCCAAATGTGTCACCTGCAATTTCCCACTGCTCATCACAGAGTGGAGACAGCAAAAATGCCACTTTTCCTTAATTCAGCCATCCATCAAAAGATCGGCGCCTTTGGAATACAAAGTCTGCTGCTACGGGTTATATAGAGGGGATGGAAGTTGTGTATTTTACTGCTCCGTTTAAATTTTTTCATTCATTTCTTCCACTTGCTGAGTCTTGCCTTTAGTTCCACGAAACCAGGAGTGATAGCTTGGGGCTGCCTGTGGGGTTACCCTGCCTCCGCTTGGCACCACTGGGGACCAGGCCAACCACAGGAGGAGCTCTCCTCCATACAGCGGGTGGAATTGCTCTTCTAACCAACGCCTGGTGGCCGTGCGCCCCAGGGGGTGACCAGAAGTTTAGTGTGGGCGGGTCTGGCTGTGACTTCAGAAATGAGCCCACTGCTGACATCGCCTGGCCCTTAGTGTCCATTCCGTCAAATTCCCACCATGTTCTCCTCTTTCTACACATAAATACGACTCTTAAACAGGATCCTCTTCCCTAGCTTCTCTCTTTCTGCTTGGGTTCCCCAGGCACTCGATTTTGTAAGTGAGCGAACACTCTAAGGTCCCCAGGCCATGAGAGAGTGAGTGGTGGGGACAACCCCAGACACTAGTGCCTGGTGCCCAGCACTTAGTTGACACAGAAGACGGAATGGACAGATGGGACACAGACCACCCCACTTCAGAGCAGAGATACTGTCCACTTCATAGTTAAATCCTAATACTTTTCCTCATGTTGGGCTTATCTGTAAGAGCATTCACAATGTTCTAAAGTAACCCTAATTTTATTTTCTCTCCCTATTTTCCTACTTGTCTTTTATTCTGCCATTCAGTTCCCTGTATAGGCTATAATTTTTATATTTTACCAAAATACTTATTCTTACTTTAGACTTGCTTGCATTTTAGTGCTGATCCTACTATTAATTTCTACCTTGTATTGATGCTGACCCATCTGAACATCAGTTTTCTTTTTTTAAAAATAAGGAGATGACAGTAAATTATTTCTAATCTCTCATTTTCCAACTTTAACATTCTATGTATCTATGTGTTTATGATTATTAACAATAACGACTGTTAAAATTAATATTTCTGCTTCTGAAAATCCAAATTGTTATGGGAGTGTGGGGGAAAAAACACACATGATGGCTGGTCTCATCCAAGCACAATTCGCCTCAATATTAAACAGTACACTTGAGGTCTATTAAAAATTCCATGAACACAAACATTATCTGGGAACATCATTGGTAGCTGGATATTTTTCTCTTTGCCAGTGACTCTGTATAAGCGACAGGACCATGAAATTAACTTGCATGTCTCCAGAATGAATGATTGGCTTGGTATGAACTGAAACTGCAGAGATATTGTGTAAGATATTGGACAGTAAGTTAAGTTTCACATCCAGTGTCCATCGAGCTGTAAAGGATAGATGGCTGCTGCCTCAATGCCTGCCTTCATGAAGCCCTGGACAACTAACTGTAAGTTGGAGCCAAGCCTCCAGCCTCGCCAGGACATTGCCTGCCTGGTTCCAAACCTCCACCCACCTCCCATCTCCATAATTGAGTCCACTTGGCAACCATACAGGTCTCTGCCCCAATTTACCTGAACAGTCCTTTTTCACATTTCTTTATATTTTCATAAGGGTGATTTATAAATTATAAAAACAAAAATGATTTAGTTTGCATATGATTTATATAATTTTCAATAAATACATTTGCAAGTAAAAAAATAGCTTATGGTTGGTGTGTGTTCCCGTTTCTCATTCTAAAAGCATGAAATCAATAGGATCAATCTGTCTCTTCTCTAGGTCTCTGTCCTGATAACATGCCTTCATCAGTTATTCCATTTACTTCTTACATTCAGCTGCTCTTTTTCCACCAGCATCTTGCTCTTTTGATATGCTTACGCTTCTCCATATTTAAAAAGATAACTTTCCATTGATCTTTCCTTCCCTCTAAATCATTCACTTCCATCATTCTGGGAAAGAGTGAAGGTCTGGAGTCTTCCACTACCACACACACCATCTTGGTCCTTACAAGGTCATCAAAGACCAAATCCAATGGTTTCGTTTCAACCTATGCTACCCACGCTCTCTGAGTGCCCTTCCTCGGTCTCCTTCTCCTCTGTTCCTTCATCTGCCCCTAACTGTTTCCCAGAGTTTACTTGGCCCTTTTGTCTTTACAAAATTCTCCTATAAGCCCTAACTGGTTTGGCTCAGTGGATAGAGCTTCAGCCTGCGGACTCAAGGGTCCCAGGTTCGATTCCAGTCAAGGGCATGTACCTTGGTTTCGGGCACATCCCCAGTAGGGGGCATGCAAGAGGCAGCTGATCGATGTTTCTAACTCTCTATCCCTCTCCCCTCCTCTCTGTAAAAAAATCAATAAATATATATTTTTAAAAAATTATCCTATAAGTGGACACACCTACCTCTGTGGTGTTAATAACCATCCAACTATACAGAACTTATCCTCAAATAGATATGTCCAGCTCACACCCCATCCGGAGCACTGAATTCATGTGTTGAACTCTGTAAGGGTTCCAAACTCAGTAGTCTGCCCTTTTACTCAGTTAATGGCATCACCATTACCTATTCTTCAAGAGAATAGTCTACACCAGTGATGGTGAACCTATGACACGCGTGTCAGAGGTGACACATGAACTCATTTTTTTGGTTGATTTTTCTTTGTTAAATGGCATTTAAATATATAAAATAAATATCAAAAATATAAGTCTTTGTTTTACTATGGTTGCAAATATAAAAAAATTTCTATATGTGACATGGCACCAGAGTTAAGTTAGGGTTTTTCAAAATGCTGACACGCCGAGCTCAAAAGGTTCGCCATCACTGGTCTAAACTCTTCTACCTCTTATCTCCCAGCCCACCCTCCACCATGGAATTAGCCTCTAATTTCATTCTAAGAGTTATTCAATATGGCTTTTTTTCTCCATCCCCAAGGCGACTGTCCACGGTTTCATAGCTTCTGAAACAGCCTTTATACCGTCTTTCTCTGCCAACGGTGTTGTAACAACTGTCTGTTATCGTTGTAAAATATGGTTTTGAGTGTATTACTCCTCTGTTTTACAGAAAGCTTTCATTTCACATTCTTCACAGAGCATATAAGAGTTTGTCCAATTTGGCGTCTTCTATAGACCCGTGGTCTCTACATGTTCTCCAACACATAGCTCACTCCAAGTACAGCGCTCTCCTTTCCTATTCCCAAACCTCTGTGCGTGTTCACACCTCTGTGCACAACTGCGCTCATTTTCTCCCTACAGTTTCCTCTCCTGGCCCCGCTACCACATTTCTCCCAGGGAATGCATCTTCAGTGTGAAACTTTCTCTGGCTTCCAGGCCTAAATGAGTCACTCTTGTTTTCTCCTGACTATTATTATAATTTATTGAGTCCCAGGTACACTAAATGCTCGGCACTGTGCTGTGACAAAGATTCATAAACAGTTTCTTCTTTTACTGAATACCTTGAGGCCCAGGATCACAGGTGGGAGGTCCTGGCTCCTAAGGCCACTGCCCCTTCTGGGAGCTCAGGACATCTTCCCCTTCTCGGTGCTGCTTGAACATGCCTCTGAGGGCACTCATCATCAGCGTCATTGTGATTATGGGAGTAGAACTTTCTATGTGACAGGCAGGTCACGTGCGTAATTTCAAATACCCCAACAACAAATCGACACAGACCTTATTACTACCCCCATTTCCTAGTTAAGGAAACTGAAGTGGAATGATTAGCTTTCTCCCAGCTAGAAAGTGGCAAAACCCAGACTCAGTTCAGGTCCCCTCCACCACAGAGCTAGATTTCCTCACCACGGGACTGCTGGGGTAATTCACTTGGTATATCAGTGTGTTACCCAAGTGCTTAGTGGCATTAGCTTCTGAATGCCCTATCTGCCCACTGGCGGGGACACTCCAACTACTTCAAACAGAACGTTCTGATTCCAACAACTTGTTCGGACTAATACATTTTAGTTTTTACCTTATCTGCCAGACTGGACTCTTCCCAGCACCTGTCTTTGGGCTTATTTTCCAATCTCCATGCCTATGACCAGATCATATTTGAGGTTTCACTTTCTCCAATCTGTTCCCTCTTACTTCAGTTTAAGTCAAGCCCAGCTGCATGCTGAGATAAGGCATGCTAATAGAAAAGCCAGGCTGTGTATTTATATCTCAGGTAGGGGGAAAAGCCTACTCATGACCACGGGAGGGAAATGATGCATCCATGCTGGGTGTGCCTTTGACCTAGGTCTTGTTTTAGTCCCACACCATTGTACGTTGAATTCTATGGTTTATGGACTTTAAGAAACTGTACTTGGCACCATACAAAGGGAGGGAACGGTGATGGAGAAATGCCCACAGCAGGCAAAACTACGAGGTAGACAGTGTGTCTCTGGCCCATTCACACTTCTTTTGAAGGCCCCTCTTCTGCTTCAATGCTTGATTTTGCCGTCATCTTTACAGGCTGTTTCAGAGAATGCAAAGTTCCTGGTTTGTAATTATTTTCTTTCCTCAAACTGAAAATACCATCCATTGTCATTTTTGCTTCTAATTATCCCAACTGCAAAGTCAACACTGAGTCTGCCCCTTCCTAAAAGGTAATCTGTTCTCCCACCCACCCACTCCCCAGGCTGAATGTAACATTTTTTTCTTTATCTTTAAGTGTTTTTGTTTTTTTGTTTGTTTGTTAATAAGTATGTATTTCTATTTAGTCTGCTTGGCTGTTTGGGTTCCTTGGAATTCTTGTTTTTGTCTTATTGATGTCTTTCATCAGTTTTAGAAAAGTCTTAGTCATTAGCTCTTCAAATATTGATTCTGCTCCATTTTTCTCTCTTTTCCTTCTGGAATTACAATTAAATGTATGTTATATTTTCTTAACTCTACCCTCTGTGTGTCTTTACCTCTCCTCTGCATTTTTTATCCTTTTGCTTATCCATACTTTTTGCCAGATAGGTTTTTCTGATTTACCTTTCAGTTCACTATTTCTATCTTCATCTCTGTCTAATATGCAAAAAATTTATCTAATATGCAAAAAAAAACCTTCCACTGAGAATTTTATTTCAGCTACTGTATTTATCCACTTATAAATGTTCAGTTAATTCCTTTTCTTTCTTTCAATGCTACTTTTTATTGTTTGCAGCCCTTGCTAAAAGTTTTAAGTTTTACCTTTACTTCCCTAAGCTTAGTAACTATAGTTGTTTACCAACTTGTGTCTGGTAATTTTAGTATCTGGCATATCAGTGTATTGTTTCCACTGTCTGTTATTAATGTTGTATCGCATTTATGTTATATTACCATCTCATATATATGATGGTATACTGGCTATTGTATATGAAAAATTATGGGTAGAAATGAGATGTAGGATGATATTTATCTCCCTTAAATTACTGGATGTCCAATGCTTAAATGCATTAGCAGTACAGGGTTCCCATCATTATTCCATGGTCACTCAGGTGACTTGAAGCTAAGAAGCAGCCTCTATGAAGGCTGTTTTACTCTCATTTTACCTAGGATTTAGGATGGTTTACCAGGGCCTCCAACCTATTCAGGGTCTGAACTGGAACTTCGCTCCTCTTTGAGCTGAGAGGCTCTCAGTAGTGCTGCTACCTCATTCTGGGTCAGCAAATGCCCTATAGGCAAAAGCAGTCCCAGTACTAGGCTCAGGTCTCTCTCTGACATTAACTCAGAAATTTCACGCTACTTGGGAGATCTTTCTTGCACTTAGGAAGATGTTTTTAAATATCATCCAAAGTTTTTAAATTGTCTTTTTCAGGAGAGTTGGTGTAAGTTACCATTACAGAAAGTAGATATCCTAAACCTTAAGTCTGTATAATGCTTTGCTAATTTAGATTCTGAAGACTCATTTAGAAGGTTAATATGTAATCATAATTCAACTGAACTTTTAAGTTCATTAGTGATTTAATCTTATAAAATAATACTTACAATTATACCATTAGACTGGACTACTTTGAAAAATCTAAAACAATTTTGATTTTTCTTAAGTTAAATTTGAAAGGTAGCCGGTTGGATTTTGTATAAGAATCTGTCAAGAAACTAAAATAGAAATATCCATTAGCTAGGAGAATCTGGTTGATATTTGATTAAGTGTTACAAAATACAAAATAAGAGGTGGAAAACCTTTTGTTAAAAATAATTAAATTAAAACCAAAAAGAAAATCTCAAAATTCAACCTCACTTACTCACACATTAAGCATATAGCATTAGGTACAGCTGTTGGCAGAAACAGAACCTATCTGTCATCTAAACAACTAATGGCCATATCCCTTCCCTCCCACTCCCTTCTCCCAATATATTCTTTCCTATCAGCCACATTTGTTCAAATATCCCGATCTCAAGAAAAGTAGAACCCTGTGAGAACCCCCCCACCCAGAGGCTTAAAAATAATTGATTTAAAGTAGTTATGATAAATTCATCCTTCCATTCCACTATACTTTCCTAACCTTTATTGCAGCCAATTTTGGACAATGATATGTAAAACAACTTCTATGAAAAATTTTCCTTTTTGATGAAAAAAATACAAAATGGAAACAACTAACACTATTTCTTCTCCCTTTTCTCAGATTTGAACTCATTAAAAAATGTTTGGAATTGCTGCAGTCATTTTTTTAAATTGTTTATAGTATTACATGTCTCCTTTTTCCCCCAATTAACTCCCTGCCTCCCACACACACACCGGGCCACTCCCATCCCCAAGGGCAAGCTCCCACTGCCCCAGTGTCTGTGTCCATTGGTCATGCTAAAATGCATGCATACAAGTCCTTTGGTTGATCACTAACTCCCCCTCCCTGCCTTTTCCCAAAGTTGGACGGTCTGCTCCATGAGGTAACAAAACAAAAAGCCAACACACTAAGAATGGTAGAGCAGAAATTGAAGTTCTAAACAACCCTGAGATTATCTACCTCCTGATTTGTATGTAGGTAAAAAATAACTGACTTCATATTTTAAGTTGCTAATTGGTAGGTTTCCTATGATTTGATGTCCAAAACACTCATAACTAATATATTTGTAAGATATGCTCATATGGCAATGTTTTGACCCAGGTTTGACCCTAGACAAGTCTTGAAATTTGTGTCACTTACTATAATACAAGAGTCCTGAGGTTCAAGATCAAAGTCAGTGAAGTTCAAGAGAACACGGTGATTTCTTTCCGCTCGAATGACCCAGGAACAGTCAGTGTTACTTCTATAAGGACTGGGGTAATTTGGAGAATGAATCTCTCCACTGGGAGCCTGGAAAATCCCACCACAACCTGCAAATAGAAAACCCAATTCATTAATGAGAAGAAACCCGGATACAT
Source organism: Myotis yumanensis (assembly GCF_028538775.1). Lineage (NCBI taxonomy): Eukaryota > Metazoa > Chordata > Mammalia > Chiroptera > Vespertilionidae > Myotis > Myotis yumanensis. The sequence continues at coordinate 140,398,693 of NW_027223752.1, forward strand.
AAAACTTGACCCCATAACAAGGAGATACTTTGACTACCACTTTTATGTAGTCTATGCTAAACATTTTAGACATGAATATCCACTATTAATTCATTCATCCAAACAAAACAAATAAGAACAACTAAGAAAATACTTCAAATATTTTATACTAATGCCAAAAGTTATTTTAAAAATACTGAAAAGTTGCCTGGCCGGTGTGGCTAAGCAGTTGAGCATCAACCCAGGTACTAATAGGTCGCCAGTTCCATTTCTGGTCAGGGCACATGCCCAAGTTGTGGCTCTATCCCCAGGGGGCGCCGTGCAGGAGGCAGCCGATCCATGATGTTTCTCTCTTATGGATGTTTCTATCTTTCTACCCCTCTCCCTTCCTCTCTCTCTAAAAATCACTAAAAACACTTTTTAAAAAAAATACTGAAAAGTATGTGCAAATGAAATCATGTTTTCATAAAGCTATAAAATGCCTTGTCATGGTTCTCTAAAAATATAGCAAACTGTAAGAATAACACATCTCCTTCCAAGAAATTTGATTACTTCAGTAATGTATGCTTTTATAAATAATTTAATATCTGCCTTTTAAATTACATGTGCATAGCCCATGAACACAAAAAACACCATTTTCACGTGTGGTGAAAGCCAGGGGAGAGGGGCTGGGGGCAGGCGGGGGCGGAGGTGGGCAAAGGGGGTGAAAATGAGAAACATCTGTAATAGTGTAAACAAGAAACAAAATTAGTATTCTGGACCTGGTACATTTATTGAGTTTTTTATTCTTATGTTATTATCAAATACCCATCAATGTCCACCTCTATGACCCATTATTTCTTGGATTGATAATGATACAAACCAATAATGGAAAAATTCAGTATTATCTATATATATATAAAAGCCTAAGCAACTGTCTGACTGGTAGCTATGACGTGCAATGACCACCAGGGGGCAGATGCTTTGACCGATAGCTATGATGCACACTGGCCACCAGGGGACAGATGCTCAATGCAGGAGCTGCCGAGCTGCGGTGGCTTGGCAGCTGGGGTTCTCAGGTGACTCACCAGGAACCAGAGAGGAGGGAGCCAGTTTCTGGAGTGTATCACCAGAGAACCACCCTCTCGCAATCTGGGACCCCTCGGGGGATGTCAGAGAACTGGTTTCGACTTGATCCCCACAGGCCAGGCCAAAGGGCTTCTAGTTTTCTAATAACTGCAAATCATTTTGGGGTAATCTAAATAATATATATTTATAATTATAATTAAACTAGAAGCCCAGTGCATGAAATTTGTGCATGGGGAAGGTGTCCCTCAACCCAGCGCACCCTCTTCAATCTGGGACCCCTTGGGGGATGTCCGACTGCTGTTTTAGGCCCAATCCCTGATGGCCTGATCGCCCCCAACTGCCCTCCCCTGTCGACCTTGTTGCCCCTAATTGCCCTCCCCTACCAGCCTGGTTGCCCCAACTGCCCTCTCCTACTGGCCTGGTCGCCCCTAACTATTCTCCCCTGCAGGCCTGGTCACACCCAACTACCCCTGCAGGCCTACTTGCCTCCAACTGCCCTCTCCTCCTGGCCTGTTCACCCCCAACTGTCCTCCCCTGCCAACCTGATCACCCACAACTGCCCTCCCCTGCCAGCCATCTTGTGGCGCCATCTTGTGATGATATTGCATGTGACACCACCTAGGCTTTTATTATATAGGATTCATACATTATTGACTTCAGGAAACATGCAATATACTTGTTATATTACCTTAAGAGTTACAAAAGTGGGGCCATAAGGTAGCTTGAGGTTACATTTTTGCTTTGGCACTTTCTAGAAGTCACTAACTTCTCTATGCTTTGATTTCCTCTTTACTATGATGAGTGTAAGAAATGAACTACCCTCCCAGGGTGGAAATGAGATGAGTCTTATAGAATAGTAAAGTTCCTGGCACATGGTAAACATTCAATAAATTCAGATAATATGAGTAGTTGTACAAGTTAACATCTGCTAAAATATTTTGTGCATTAAGTTTTTAGTTAAAAAATCTGCAACAGCTAACTTATTCAGACTGCCTAAGTTTTTGGGCAAAATGTCACTATCTAACACCTGGTAATTCCTTGGAATTCACAAATTTAACATTTACAGTTTTGACATTTGCAAAGAATGCAAGGGTCTAAACCAGGGGTGGGCAAACTTTTTGACTCAAGGGCCACAATGGGTTCTTAAACTGGACCGGAGGGCCGGAACAAAAGCATGGATGGAGTGTTTGTGTGAACTAATATAAATTCAAAGTAAACATCATTACATAAAAGGGTACGGCCTTTTTTTTTTTTTTTTTTTTTTTTTTTTTAGTTTTATTCATTTCAAACGGGCCGGATCTGGCCCGTGGGCTGTAGTTTGCCCATGGCTGGCCTAAACTGTGGCATAAAGAAATTTACCACTTTGCTGCTTCCCAGCTTAAGGCTGGTGAACAGGCACAAGTCCTTAGAGAGGAAGTGAATCTAACCAGTCACCCACTCCCACTCTCACCATTGATTCACATATGTTCCTTGTTTTCACATGCACCGTGACTCTTCAGAAGTTAAACTCTATCCCATTTTTTTAGGGAAGAGTATATGCCAAAGCAGTATTCACCACTAGGGAAGTCACAGAGTTGTCAGGGTGGAGCCTTCATACCTCTCTCCAATCATTTCATCAAAGTTCACAAGGGCTAGGCTTCAGTACTTTGAGATTTCTCTTTGGTTCACTCACCTCCAGGGACAGCTTGCCATGAGACATTGAAGCCTCTCCCACTGATCATGCTGTCAGTCTTAAATCGGATGGCCAGCTCATGTCCTGTGCTGGAGACCTGCATGGGATTCTCAGGTGACCTCCGGGTACACAGCTGGGCTATTCTGGGAGAGTGGAAATCGGGGCCTCCATAGATCTAGGATAGGATACAGGAAAAAAAGGACTTAAATGAGGAGAGATATTTGAGCAAATACAGCCCTCCATGACTCACTTTGCCACCAGCTCTTGAACTTTATTATCACTAGAAATTGCAGTCTTGGCCTCCCTGGGTGGGGATGAACTGTAAACTTGAGCTGGATTTTCAAAGGCACTCCCTCTGCCCTGGGAACTCACAAGTTGCACCACCCACGAAATGCTTGCTTATTTTATCAGTCGGAATTGCAGAGCTGAACTGCATCGATGATTCCAGGGTGTCCCCTACCTCCCCTCTTCCTCTTTTTCATGTCTTCAAAGGATTTCCTGCTTTCTTTGGCAGAGGCATTGCTGGTAATGCAGAATCAAGTCTGATTTTCTCACTCTTCTACGTACTTTAAAGCCATCTTGATCGTGAAAATCAAGTTCATTGAAGGCTATTGATCTCCCAGTTATATTTTTAGGATTTTCCACTTTGTAACCTGAGTATTTTATAAGATTAGGCATTTAATTAATATTTCTGCTTCTTCAGAAGGAGTGAGTCTACGGCCATACCACCCTGACATGCCGATCTCATCAGAAGGAGTGAGAATATAACCTGTATAGTGTGTTCTATGGTATCCTCAGGAAAGGAATCCTTCCCCTTTCCAGCATGCCCACGCTCAGGAATATGACCGAGAGCATCCAACTTTGCTCAGGAACTGCCCTGTGCTCGGCCTCAGTCTCTGGATGGTTTCCCCTAGATTTATCTCAGTTGTCTTCAGACCTAGGCTCCTCCAATTTGCAACTGTCTATCTGACTGGGCTCTAACATCCCACTGATGCATTCCTCCCAGCAAGTAACCCTTTGGTCTCACATCCAGCATCTCGCAAGCAAGTCTAGTCCAGCCCAGGCTGGGCCTCCAGGACACCTCACACACCAGTGGATCCTGCTTATCCAGTGTATGTGTTGCATGGAGGCGGGTGGGGAAGATAATCAAACAGAGATATTAAAAAATAAAATTAAGGCCCTAGCCAGGTGGTTCAGTCAGTTGGAGCATCGTCCTGTACACCAAAATCTTGCAGGTTTGATTTTTGGTCAGGGCACATACTTAGGTTGTGATTCCATACCCAATCTGGGCACGTACAGGAGGTAACCAATCAACATTTCCCTCTCACATTGATGTCTCTCTCTCTCTCTCTCCCTCCCCACTTCCTCTCTGTAAAATCAATAACATATCCTTAGTTGAGGATAAAAAACATTTTTTTAAGTAAAATAAAATTAGGCTTCCAGTCAAGATGGTGGCATAGGTAAATGCAGTACTGATATTCTTTCATAACCACGTCAAAACTACAACTAACCTACAGAACGACCATCTATCAGAATCATCTGAAATCTAACTGAACAGAATCTTGCAACTAAGCATATAAAGAAGCAGCGACATCGAGACTGGTAGGAGGGGTGGAGATGTGGAATAAACTGGTCCCACACCGACATGTGTCAGATAAAAAAGGGAGAGCGAGCCTGGCCAATGTGGCTCAATGGATTGAGCATTGACCCATGCACCAAGAGGTCACCAGTTCAATTCCCAGTCAGGGCTCATGCCTGGGTTGGGGGCTCGATCCTCAGTAGGGGCATGCAGGAGGCAGCTGATGGATGTTTCTCTCACATCAGTGTTTCTCTCTCTCTCTCTCTCTCTCTCTCCCTTTCTATCTCTAAAAAATCAATTTTAAAAAAAACATTTAAAAACAGGGAGGGATATATCAGCTACTAAGGAGCAAAGGGTTCCAGGCCTCCAGCCCAGGGTTTCAGTGCCAGGAAGAGAAGACCATAACCTCTGGCTGTAACAGGGATTGGGCTGAGTGGGATGAAGGGCTTCTAGAGTCCCAGGTGTTCCTGTTAAAGGGTTCGCACTTGGACTCATTTGCTCTGAGCTCCAGCACTGGGGCAGCAGCTCAAAAGGCACCAGGGACATATGAAGAGGAACTGAATTGTCTGGCATCAGAATGAGAACTGGAGGGACAGCTTCCTCCCAGGCAGAAGTGCTGGCAAAGGCCATTGTTCCTTTCATTAGCCTTCCCCTGACAGAGCTGGTCAATGCTCAATCCATTGAGCCACACCAGCCAGGCTCTCTCCCTATTTTTATCTGAGACACATGGGTGTGGGACCAGTTTGTTCTGCACCTGAGACTCCATCAACCTGCCCATACTGTTTGCTCCACCCTGGTAATTCCCTGAAACCCCCAGCCCACCAACTTTCAGGTCTACCCAAGCTGTTTTCACTGGCTTTCTATACATATGGCCTGTCATGGCTCATGCTTCACATTTTCCTAAAATCTCTCAAACAACAGTATCTGTCTTCGGTGTGCCCCTTAATACTTGCTAAGTAGCCCCAGGCCCAGCACTAGCAGCAGCTGGCCATGGTTTGTAGCTTGGCCTCTCCTGGGCACCCACAAGTCCAGCACAATAGCAGTCATCTGCAGATCACTTTGTAGCTCATGGCAGGAGGCCCTGGGCAGAACACAGGTGATGGCTGACCTTGACCTGCACCTCCCAGGAGGCCGCAGAACCAGTGCACCTGGTAGATAGCTTCAGACCCCATTGAAGCAACACCCAACCACCTCCACTAGTGACACACTCAAGGGGCAGGCTCAGTGGGCACTAGAGCTCTGCTGAAGTAAGTCCTGCTCTGCGCGGGGCCGGGGACCTGTACAGCTGATCCTTCACAGTGGTCCCACCCAGTCCTTGCATCCACTCTACCTGAGGGTAAATCCCTCCCATTTAGCTGCCAACAGCAATCAAGGCTCAACTACAACCACACAGTCCACACAGGGGAGGGGAGCGGGGGGGGGGGGGGGACCTCGGAGGAACAGGGGAGGAGGGACATGCACCTGGAGTGCCCAGCTCAGTTGAATGAGAAGCTGTACCATTGGACCCTATAGGACACCTACTACATTAGGCTCTGCCAAACCTGGGAGATGTAGTAGCTCTACCACATACATAGAAACAAACACAGGGAAGCAACCCAAATGAGGAAACAAAGAAATAGCTCCCAAGTAAAAGAATAAGATAAGGAAATAAATGAAATGGAAACAAGCAAACTAATTGATACAGAGTTCAAAACAATGTTTATAAGGATGCTGAAGGTACTTAGTGAGAGCTTCAACAGTATAAAAAGGACATGGAAACCATGAAAAAGAAACAGTCAGACATGAAGAATACACTAACTGAAATGAAGAAAATTTACAGGGAATCAGCAGTAGAGAAGATAAAGCTGAGAATCAAATCAGCAATTTGGAACATAAGGAAGCAAAAAACACCCACTCAGAACAGCAAAAAAAATGAGGATAGTGTGAGGAGCTTCTGCGATAACTTTAAACATACCCACATTCACATCATGGGAGTGCCAATAGCAGAAGAGAAAGAGCAAGAAATTCAAAAACTATTTGCAAATATAATGACAGAAAAGTTCCCTAACTTGGTGAAGGAAATAGAAGTACAAGTCTGGGAAGTGCAGAAACTCTCAAAACAAAGTGAACCCAAAGAGGCCTGCACCAAGGCACATCATAATTAAAATGCAAAAGGTTAAATGCACAGAAAATCTTAAAAGCAGCAAGTGAAAAGGAGTTAGTTACCTGTGCAGTCTTACCCATAAGACTGTCAGCTGAAACTTTACAGGCCAGAGGGAGTGGTAAGAAATATTCAAAGTAATGAAAAGCAAGGTCTTCACCCAAGATTACTCTACCTAGCAAAGCTGTCATTTAGAATCGAAGAACAGATAAAGAGCTTCTCAGATAAGAAAAAGCTAAAGGAGTTCATCACCACCAATTCAATATTACATGAAATGATCAAGGGTCTTCTTTAAGAAGAAGGGGGCGAGGGGATGTCAAAAATATGAATAACAAAATGGCAATAAATACATATCTATAAAAAAAGAAAATGACTGCCGAGAATAAAATATTGAAGATTTATGAAACTGGATAAAACATCACTGAACAGGATGCTCTGGATTTTGAGTAACAAAAAAGAAAATGAGACAGTTTCCCTTAATTTCAGAGAGATAAGATGACATCTTATAAGAAAACTGACAGAATTTACAATCAGAGGCTGTTTCTGAGTTTATCATATGATTCTCTTTTTTATATTTACCATGTTTGTACATTGATATATTGGGCTAAAGGAATAAGTGGTAGCATTTTCAACTTTAAAATAAATAATTTTTTTTTAAAAGAAGAAGATATTAATCCCCTACCATCAGGTCTTGAGAAACTTAAATTTGTGGGAGAAAGACAATTTTGGACAACAGTTTTCAAGCATATTAGTGTTTGGGTCCTTCCCTCTCCCCACATGTATGCTCATAATCCTATGCTCGGGATGGGAACCAGGAAAGCAGTGCTCAGTAAGATTTGTGTGCTGCGCCCTCCCACCTCTGTGATCTGTGCTGCTTTCCACCTCCAGTTACTCTCCCCCATCCCTGGGGCCCAGTGCCCTTGCCCACCCTCATGGAAGCTGTTGACTGATAGGGAAAACTCTCAAGTGTTCTCTGGGGAGAGAGAGTAAGAACAACAAGCCTACTTTGGGGGAGTATGTGATTTGAATCTATAATGATTTCTTTGTCCAATTAATTCCCTCAGTCATGCGGGGAAGACCAAAATGAATGAAACTGCTGTTGCACAGAGGCCTGAGCGCAAGGACTGTAATCGCAAAGGAATGAAGCACTGACAGCTTCATGCTTATTTTCATGAGGAGGAGCTGTGTTTGTGTGGCCCGCTCCGTCCCATCCAAAGCAGGTCTTCAGGAAGAGCCCTGTGTGGCCCTTTCCACGTCCACATATGCAAATGCAAGGAGCAACACTGCTTCTTGTTTCTGAAGATTTCCCTGCCCCCTCGCCCTAGGCGCAGTTCTCAGAGCATGAAGCTGACAGCATGTGCTCCTAATCATCCAAGCCCAATAGGCAGCACGTATTTGGAGAGAACATCGGGTACCAGGGTTTAGTTCTAACAAAGAAAACTTGCACATTGGCAAAATATTCTTTGTTTTCCCTGCCCATGGGTCCCCTTGAGAATACAAACAAAACGGATGTGAGTTGGCTAGGCCTAGAAGCCTCCATAAGAATAAACACTACCACTTCTGCTTTCCTTCTTCCTGGGCTGGGCTCACAAAAGACCATCACAGGGACCAGAGGGAACTAACTGCCCACATCAAGCAATTGTCTAGGTTTATTGCACCAAGGAGTGGATTTCCTTTTCTGCTTTATGCCAGTTCGGGCTCCTTTCTCAGAGACTGAAGAAAAACCAGCCAGTGTTTCCACGACCCAAACAACAGAAAGGCACTTTAGGCTTTCACAAATAACACCAACGGTTAACATATGACTCTTCAAAAGAGGGAAAGTTGGAAAGAATTTCAGGGTGTGGTTCATTCGATTACAGCATATGACTAAACTTTAGGGGAAAGAGAACTGGTCTGGTGATCAGAGATTTTAAAAATGTGCTTTTAGCAAATTCTTGGGATATGGAACATTTCAAAGCCTATGGTTTTAATCTGTTTTGAACATTTCTTTCTGCTCTGTTAGTTCCATTTACTGTTATAATCAAGTCAGCATTCCAGGGTTATGAGTAACCAAATGGCTTTTGAAAAATGCAATGGCCAGTATCTGGACACGGATTTTTGAGGGAGAAAAACATTGACTCCTGCTTAAGTTTGGTGAAAACCAAGTAAGCCCAACACAGTGAGGTCCTACTTGGCTCTCTCAGCACAACAGGAAAGGATAATATGCAAGCTGAGAACAGATGGGTCAAAATAGCCCGCAGTGCCTCTAGGCCACACACCCACCAAGGGTAACAAATTGTGAAACCACTTGCTAACACCTTATCAGTACCTGTGGTCTGAGGAATGGAAAAAATCATTTTATCATGTAGACAAAAGAAGGGGCCACATACTAAAGCTGACAAGCTCCGGGGAGGCCAGCATGGAAGGCCATAAAACTCAGATACCAAAACTAACCAAATAGGATGGTTTGAACATAAAACTTCCTAACTAAAAAGCAGGTCATGATGGGTAGTCACATCCTAGGCCTGTAGCTTCTCTATCAAAGGTCAGTCTTTACCTTAACTGAGCCTGTCTATTGTCATTTTGCATCTAAGAAAACAAACCTTGATAATGTCAGAGTTATCTCCTTTTACAGACCCCTCAGAGCAAGAGACCACAGAACTGCTCATGGTTATCTTGTTCCCCCAAAACCATTTCTATGGTGCTCTGAATGTTAATTATTGACTATCCTGAACCCACCAATGTAAAAGAAGTATGCATCTCTCTTGTTTTACTCTTTATCTAATCCTAGTGATTTCCCTGCTTTGCTTGCTCCCACCTCCCTAATCTACCACCAATGGATTTCATGTAACCCTCCTTACACCCTGCCCCTTCCTTTGACTCTAATATATAAAACTAGAGGCCCAGTGCACAAAAATTTGTGCGGGGGGGGGGGGGGGGGCGAGTCCCTCAGCCTGGCCTGTGCCCTCTCGCAGTCTGGGTCCCCTCGGGGGATGACCACCTGCTGGCTTAGGCCTGCTCCCTGGGGGATTGGGCCTAAGATGGCAATCAGACATCCCTCTGGCAGCCCGGCAGCCCTCCGGGGATGTCCACTTGCCAGCAGGGAGCAGACCTAAGCTGCAGTCAGACATCCTTAGCGCTGCTGAGGAGGCAGGAGAGGCTCCTACCACTACCGCTGTACTGGCAGCCATCAGCCTGGCTTGTGGCTGAGTAGAGCTCCCCCATGTGGGAGCTCACTGACCACCAGAGGGCAGCTCCTGCATTGAGCGTCTGCCCCCTGGTGGTCAGTGTGTGTCATAGTGACCAGTCATTCCCAGTCTTTCTGCTGTTAGGGTCAGTTTGCATATTACCTTTTTACTATACAGGATAGAGGCCTGGTGCATGGGTGGGGGCCGGCTGGTTTTCCCTGAAGGGTGTCCCGGATCAGGGTGGGGGTCCCACTTGGGTGCCTGGCCAGCCTGGGTGAGGGGCTGATGGCTGTTTGCAGCTGGTCACACCCCCTTCAGGGTGGGAGTCCCCACTGGGGTGCCTGGCAAACCTGGATGAGGGGCTGATGGCTGTTTTCAGGCTTGCCACACCCCCTTTAGGGTGGGGGTCCCCACTGGGGTGCCTGGTCAGCCTGGGTGAGGGGCTGAGGGCCGTTTTCAGGTTGGCCGGCGACTGAAGCTCCCAGCCTCTCCTTTTTTTCTTTTTTTTTTTTTTTTATTCTGGGATTTATTTACCTCCTATAATTGAAACTTCGTTGCTGTCACTGGAGCTAAAGCAGGCTCCGTGGCCACGGCCGGCTGAAAGCAGGTATCTTGGGTTTGTTTGGCTTCTATAATTGAAACTTTGTTGCTTTCGAAGCTCAGAGCCGGGCCACGGCAGGCGGGAAACCTTGGCTTCCTCCATCACTGGAGCAAGCAAGCCTCCTGCTCGCTTCAGCTGCATGGCTGCTGGCCGCCATCCTGGTTGGTGGTTAATTTGCATATCACCCTGATTAGCCAATGGGAAGCGTAGCGAAGGTATAGTCAATTACCCTTTTGTCTTTTATTAGATAGGATAAGCTGAAAAACTGCCATTCTCCAGAGTATTTGTTGAGATTTTTGCTTTCAGCAATTGTCAGTTTGGCTCAAATAAACTCATAAAAATTCTCTACAGGTTTGGATGTTTCTTATATCAACAACTAGAGGCCTGAGCACAAAATTCATGCACTTGGGGGGGGGGGGGGTGTCCCTCAGCCTGGCCTGCATCCTCTCGCATTCCTAGAACCCTCGGGCAATGTCTGACTGATGGTTTAGACCCGCTCCACACAGGAAGCAGGCCTAAGCTGGCAGTTGGGCATCCTTAGTGCTGCCACAGAGGCAGGAGAGGCTCCTGTCACCGCCACCACTGCACTCACCTATGACCCTGACTTCTGGCTAAGTGGCACTCCCCCTGTGGGAGTGCACTGACCACCAGAGGGCAGCTCCTCCATTGAGCATCTGCCCCCGGTAATCAGTGTGCATCATAGTGACCAGTCATTCTGCCATTCAGTTGATTTGCATATTAGCCTTTTATTATATAGAATCATTATTAGTGCAATTTATTACAGCATTTTCCACCTGACTTGAATATTTGCAGAGAGGTCAAATAAGATTTTTTAACAAAAAGTAAGGGAGAGCCCTAGCTAGTTTGGCTCAGTGGATAGAGCATTGGCCTGCTTACTGAAGGGTCCCAGGTTCAATTTCAGTCAAGAGCACATGCCCAGGTTGTGGGCTCCATTCCCTGTTGGGAGTGTGCAGAGGCAGCCGATCAATGATTCTCTCTCATCATTGATGTTTCTATCTCTCTCTCCCTCTCCCCTCCTCTCTGAAATCAATTTTTTTTTTAAGAAAGGAAGATACTTATTTTAGCCTTAAGAAAAAACTCACAAAATATTTAAGGGCCTCAAAATATCCCTCCAAACCCTGATTTGGATGGAACATTGGGAGACTACCTTGTCCTAAAAACATAAGCCCTAAGCAGACTGCAGCCACTTCTCACAGCCCTTCCTGTGCAGTCACAGTAAGTACCCGGCTTGAGTGCTGCCGCCTGCAGACCCTGCTTTGTCCTTCTGTCCCCAGGCAGCTTGCAGGGAGCAGCCCCAGTCTTTGCTTTCTCACGTAATGGGTGTGACAAAGCCCAAAGCACAATGAACCTATTTACATTTGCCAACTATGCTGTGGATATGAACATGAAGGTTTTGGAACATTTCACATTGTGAAAAAGTCTGCTGCCAGCCCTTTGTAAGTGTCCAGGGTTTTATGCAACTGAGAAATAGCCTTGCTAGCAAGAGGGACCATCTGAAGATTCCACATTTGAGTGTTAGTAGCACTTCGTACTGTGAGTGTGAATTTCAGTTGCCACCTTGTTCTCTCCTCCCAAAGGTCAGGTCTTCTGAGATGGAGTCATGACTTGGCAACAGAACTTACATGATGATGAGGGGATGGGTTCGCCCAAGGACTTACCAGCTCTGTCTCTGATTTCATTCCCTGCAGCATATCCTCCTTTAGAGATACTTGAGCTGCTAAATGCAGTTCCTAGTGACTGCAACCACTCAGTGACGGCATGACTCGAGAACCCCATTTCTTTTCAAGGAAAGAATCTGTTTTGTAATTAAAGTTTTTAAGTGTTAAAGATTCCTTGAAATACCTGCCACTCATTTCAATATCTGGCATACTGCCCACCTCTATCTTTTCATACCCGTTTACATGAAGTGCTGAGTGGTGGATGCATTCAGTTCATAGTAATACTGTTCTAATAACCTGGCTATTAATTAATAACAGGAAAGGAGTAAAGGGAAGGCCAGATAGAGGCATGACATTTGTACAGCTTTGCCAGGAAGCTGCAGTTTAACACTCTCCAGGTCTGATTCCTGCATATTGCTGGGGAAAGGGACTGGACAATGGCCGCATGCCCAGTAGGGTCTGGGTGATGTGGGAAGGTGCTTGCCTGTCACTCATACCTAGGAATAGGGCGTTGCCCAGAATAGGCATGTAGGCATGGGCACTGCAAGCACAGGAAGATTTGATAATTAAACTCCTGAACAAAGTAAGTCCTCCTTCTTGGTGCTCTTGGTCCTTTTGAGCTCCTGGCTCTCCTGTGACATGGGGCACACTCCCCTGCATCTGCCTACATGGCTCTGAGCCATGTGGACCCACACAATGGACTGATGGACTGGGACTAGCCTGATGTTGTACCAGACTCAATTCCACCATGAAAGAGAAATTCTGGACACTGACTCTGCTTCTAGCTCTGCGGAAGCCCTGGCTACACATTTTCCAGGACTGATTTAAGGGATATGGGACTTTGCTACCCAAAGGACATAATTTCACATGAATAAACCTTTCTACCCCATCTCATTCTCCTGTTGGAATCTTAGAAAATTCTTTTACTTAAGATATCGAAAGAAGCAGACCCCAAACTCCAAGTGGGAAAAGGGATACCCCAATCTCAGTAGCAACGAAGGAATTTTAACTGTGTAATCCTCTGATAACAATAGCTCCTCCACTCACCATCCTTGTAGTCATGGGACAACCCATCAACCTTTCTGAGCCTCTGTTTGACAATGGTAAAATGGGGTCAAAATCCCCCCCTTAAGTCAAAGGAGTACTGAACATTTAATGGGGAAAATGAATGTCAAAATCCCTTTGTAAACCACCATAAATGTGTGCTATTACGGTGTGTCAATCATAGACACATTTGTGTTTTCATTCATTAAATACATATAGAGTGTTTGCTATTTGACAAGCAATCTGTGGCCCTAGGGAAATAGCAGTAAAACAAAACAAAAGCAGACCCAATACCCAGCCCTTATGGCGTGTAAGTTCTACCAGATACATAGAGAGAAACACTTGTCGTGACTGTCCCGTGCAATAGCATCGCTTTTTCTATGGTGATAGTTCTGTGCATACTTAGAAGCCTTAAATTTTGCAGGTAGGTCAAAGTTCAGGATGTCTACCCTATGTATAATCCCCTAATGACTAGATTACTGCAATAAAAGCTGATTGTAATAGATTCTCAAAGGCCATTGTAATTATCCAAGATAAACCCTTTGCAGTAATGTTGGAAAATGCCTCAAACTGTCTAAGTGACCATTTTGTTAAAAGCCTCTGCAGCAGATGTGCTTCGCACCTGGCCCCACGTGAACCCCCTCAGGTTGCAGCTGCAGGTATGGTGGACAACTCCTCTGCTTACTGCCCTGCCCCACCCCAGTGCCCGCAGCCCACGGCCTTCCCTTCACGCACTCTGCCTCCCCAGTGCCTTTCCCAGGCTGCAAGTGTGGGACACTAACAATGCCAAGTACTTCCTCCATCAGTGGGGGTGGGACTGCAGGACCAATGCTTCAGCCTGGTGTCCTGAGAGGGGTGATTCTGAAGAGTAGTCCTCACTAGAGCTCAGAGGGTCCCAGCAGGATGAATCCTAGGTTGCTCACAGAGCCTCCCTTCACTGGCTCTTCGCCCTGCACCCTCCCTCACATGCTCCCTTCACGCCTGCTTCCTGGCATCGCCTCCTGGAAGCTGCCGGCCACCACGTCCTTCGGGCACTTCTTTTAGAGAAAGCCAAACTGAGATGTTAATCCCATGTGTCTGCAAATGTCATCAAAATTTCTAATAGAACACTGATCGGAATACTGGAAAGAATGTAGGGATTTTTGCAGTGATTTCCAATTCTACCCCAGATTTTGGAATGTGCTGAAAAACAATGTAAATTCCTACCTCCAGGACGTCAAACCCGCAGCTTTCATGATACTCCACATCAAAGTCATGGATGGTGAGCTGAATGCTACTCCCAGGAGCAGTGTGAATGTACCATATGCACTCCTTGCTGGGGGGGTACGTGTTCGGGTATCCGGGGCTGCTGAAGGAGCCCATGGCCCCAGACAACTCCGCACCACAACCTGTTAAAACAGCAAGGCTCAGTCAGTTCCAAGTGAGCTCTGGCCATTGGGAAGAATTTAACAATCCAACTAATCAAAAGGTAATTGAAAATGCAGATAACTATTTGAAGAGAAAAATCATAAAGTTACAATAAAGCTATAATTAAGCAGCTATAAAACAATGAGGAAAAAATCATGGCTACAGGTAATTACATTTATTCTTTTTTAAAAACATGATTATATTATCTGTGCAATAATTTTCAGTCCTTATTCTCACCACATTAAACCTTTGGTAATATTTTCAAAATGTCATTCTAATTTTTAGATTTTTTTTTTCATTATATGTAGGTAAGAATTTCAAAGTAGGAAGTACAATGGAAGCAAAAGAAACCATCAACAAAACAACAAGAAAGACCACTGCATGGTAGAACATATTTGCCAATGTTATATCCAATAAGAGCCTATTCTCCAAAATTTACAAGGAACTCATACATCTTAACAAAAGGAAGATAAACAATCCAACAAAAAAATGGGCAAAGGACCTAAATAGACACTTTTCGAAAGAGGACATACATAAGGCCAAGAGACATGAAAACATGCTCAAAGTCACTAATCATCTGAGAGATGCAAATAAAAATGACAATGAGATGCCATCTCACACTGTCAGAATGGCTATCATCAACAAATCAACTAATGATAAGTGCTAGCGAGGATGCAGGGGGAAAAAGGAACCCTCATGCACTGCTGGTGGGAATGCAGACTGGTGCAGCCACTGTGGAAAACAGTATGGAGTTTCCTCAAAAAATTAAAAATGGAACTCCCATTTGACCCAGTAATCCCACTTCTAAAAATATATCCCCCAAAATCAGAAACACCAATGAGAAAGGACATATGCACCTCTATATTCATAGCAGCACAATTTACAATAGCTAAGATTTGGAAACAGCCTAAGTGCTCATCAGCAGATGAGTGGATTAGAAAAACGTGGTACAGCTACACAATGGAATACTACGCTGCTGTAACAAAAAAAGAACTCTTACCATTCGCAACAGCATGGATGGAACTGGAGAGCATTATGTTAAGTGAAATAACCCAGTTGGAGAAAGATAAATATCACATGATCTCACTCATTTGTGGAATATAATGAGCAACATCAACTGATGAACAAAAACAGATCCAGAGACTGAGAAGCATGGAACAGACCGTCAAAGTTCAGAGGAAAGACAGGGGAGGGAGAGGGGGATAAGAGATCAACCAAAGGACTTGTATGCGTGCATATAAGCATAACCAATGGACACAGATGCTAGGGGGTATGGGCATGTGTGGGGGAGTGGGGAGTGGCCGGGGAGAGGTCAATGGGAGAAAAAGGAGACATATCTACTACTATATGTAATACTTTAAAAAATAAAAATTGTTTAAAAAAGTATAATGGACAGTGAACACTGTCTCTGAGTCTTTAGTTTCCTGTATTTAATACATTATTTCTAAGTGCTTTTCAGACCTAAGATCTAGAATTGTAAATGCATATTAATAAGAGAAAGAAACCAATCTAAAAAGGTATGATTCCAAATATATGACAAAACCCATAGAATGTACAACCCATAGAGTGAACCCTGTGGACTCCGGGGATGAGGATGTTAATGTGGGGTCATCAACTGTAACAAATGGCCCACCCTGGTGGGGAATGTTGATCATGGCGGAGGCTGTGCATGTATGGGAACGGGGGTATATGGGAGCTTTACCTTCCACTCAATTTTGCAATGAACCTAAAACTCTTCTAAAAAATTAATTCTATTAAAAAATTATACAGGCCCTGACCCAGGCAATTTATATCTAAAAACCAAAGAACAAACAAAAACCAATATATAAAACACAAGCACAGAAGAAGACTGCAGCCTATGTTTTATGAGTGTTTATATATCATTCAGTAAAAAGTGATTAAGGCAAATCATTACAACAAATAATTAATTTGGTACACAATAAAAACTTGTCAGCACTTATTGAGTGCTTAGATGTATTTTACAAGTGTTTTCCATTTTAATTCTCATAATAACCATATGAAGCAGGTACTATTAGTATCTGCTTTTCTCAAATGAGCAAATCAATGCAAACAGAGGTCAAGTGGCTTGCCCGAGGTCATCAGACTTGTAGGTGGTGGGGCCAGGACACGACGCAGGTGATTTGGTTCTGTCAGAGCGCTTAATTCCTACATTCTACAGACTCAGTGTGTGGGATTCAGACAGAACTTTCAGAACGGAGAGGGAGAGAAAACTTATGGCAGAAATGCAATTTAAGGAAGGCTCAAATTTTAAAGAGAAAATTAGAAAAAAAGGAGAGATTATCTTGTTTTCTAATAGCAAGTTTTAGTGATTAAAAAATATTGTTTGCTTTGCTAACGTGTCTGGGACTCCTTTTCTGTTTTTTTCAAAAATCTATTCTTTTTTTTTTTTTTTTTTTCGCTAAAAGTATTACGAAGGGTATTACATAAGTGTCCTTTTTTTCCCCCCCCGCCCAAAAATCTATTCTTTATTGATTGGTAAATTCTTCCAAATACCTTCTCTTACTCTTCATCAAGGCTTTTTCATGTTTAAAATAATAATGCCTCCTTTGGTGGGCTAGAAGAGGTCAATGGGGGGCGGGGGGGGGGGGGGAAGAGGGCATTATGTACTACTTTCAGCAATAAAGATTTTTTTAAATAATAATAATAGTGCTTCCTCATTCCATTAAGAATATGTGTGCATTTTCACATGGATGAAACTTAACTGTTGTGACTGAAAATGTAAGACACTAAAGCTAAGGTCAGGTCTACAATCACCCTATGCCAATTCATCCTGTATGGTGAGTTAAAAAAGAAGTTTTTAAAAAGTTCTAAAATATATATTCTCTACATAGAATCTCCACTTAACTAAAAAGAACTGAGAATTCTAAGAAGACTCTTGATCCAGTAAAGAAATCTGATTCCAGCTCAACATGTTACCATCTTGAGTTGCTACTCTCCTGTTTCCATTTGAAAACCTCCTTTTTTCAGACTTTAAATTTTTTGCACAGAGCACTATCTTTTCTATGGCCTATAAACATCCTACTTTATTTTGGGTTAAAATCCTGTAAAAAAGCTGTTTAAAATTAGATATGTGGACATTATTTATATACTACCATGAATGTTAAAAAAAAAAAAATGCCATGAAAGATTAGAAAATATTTTTCCTATTATGACAACCCATGGAAAGTATTCCTGAAGCCAAAATCAGCAGATTGTATATATGGTCAGTACCACTGCACAAGTCTAGGGGGCACCAGTCACAGAATATTTCATCAAAGGATACTCTCTAAAGTTTTCCAATGCTGTGGCCCATATAAATCATCTTAACATGAAATGCCTTTTACTAAATTACATTATAGGTAAGCAATGCCATTCTGTTACCCCAATATTTTTTAATGTACATTTCAGCTCCTCTAGTTCTTCATATCAGTTATACCATATTAAATAATTCAATGGAAAAATCTTTGGAGAAAAATAACTCTGTAACTACATACTATAAAAGAGAACAGGGAAATGAAAGCTTGGATATCTCATCTCTGCGTTTTTATTAGCTTCAGTTCACCAGACAATCTAATTCAATTTTTTTTATTTAGTTGATTTGTCTAAAAATCTGTACAACATTTTCCATTGTCTTTTCCAATTGTTTTAGGTTTCCTTGTAAATTCCTTTGCAAATAACAGGATGCCAATACCCTTTTATTAGTCACTGGAATGATAATATCAGATTCTTGGCATTCATTAATGCTCTGAAAAATTATAGTACTTATTTTATTTACCCACTGACAGCTCTTAAGAACCACCATGTACTTTTCCTAAGATTTAAACAAATATAAACAAGGTTTATAAAAACATAAGAAAATATTACTTTTAGGTCTCTCATGTTCTCTTCTCATTACTAGTGCTTACGTGTGTCTTCTAAAGAGAAATTCCAATACTATTAAAAGGATACCCTATTGGTGAAAAATATTGTGTGGTTGTGAGAAGAAGAGAAAAATACTTGGAGTTTGAAAACTCTTTGAAGCTTTCTACTTTTACTTCCTGCTCTCACTACCTCTGAGGTTTAACACATCAAAAGGTAACAACTTGGATTCAAAAGTCCACATTGAATGCAAAATAGTATAAATTAATTTAGTGATTCTATATTGTAAAAACTATAAAGTACTGGAAAATAGAGTTAATTCTGATAATTATGGTAGAAACTCTGTCTTTGAATTTTTAAATCTTGAAAGAGATAACCAAAAATTTCTAATTCCCATTCGTGCATCCATTCAATAAATATTTATTGAGCATATGCCATAGAACAGTTCTGCTGTGGAAGCCAGGTGTACTTAATGTCTATTTTTAAAAATGCAGTTATAGACATAAAAACTGCTATTGCCACATGCCCTCCTGCAAGTCATTAAACTCTTTTTGCTTTTTCTTCAGTTTTCAAAGAGTAATTTCAATAAGTATTTATTTTAAAAAAGCAATCAGTGAATTATACTTTATTCTTCACATGTTAATTGGTGATAAGCTACAAATAAGAATTTAAAAATCATCATATTGAGGTGCTAACAGATATTTTTAAATTTGTTAGTTTTGGTAGTACAAGTTAGCAGGATTCTCTTTGATACTAATTTCTAGTCCATAGGTGAGAGATTTTTGAACAGCATTCAGCCAGTTATGGCTCATTCTCCTGAGTATCATCACTTTTTCCTAGATTTTGGGACACTTTGACATTGTGTACTTGGCCTCAGGCAAAAGAAAATACGACAAAAGTATATATTTTAAAAACTGAAAAAAAAAGAACAACGTCTGTTTTTCCTATGCTTCTTTTTTAGTGACAAGGGAATACATATTCACAACAAAATTAAGAAAATGTTTGTTAATAAAAAAATTAAATACGTAATAAATTATTTGATACTTGGTTTCATAAGCTCAAGCTATCATTAGGCTAACGTAAAACATTAGAACATGAATTTGGAATTGTATAATTATGGATAAAAATTAAAAAATCATAAATTCACAAAAATTGAACTTTTTAATTATAAATAAAAGCAATTAACAATTACAATTCACAATAGATAGTAGAGTTTTTAATGTATAATGTGAGTCTTTTGAATTGTATTAGTGCATTTTTTTCCATTTCATTAGCTGCAGAAAAGGGAGTCAATTACAATATAGAAAATGTGATTTAGAACCTGTATCAACACGTACTATCCCATTGTCAGCAAAAGAAATACTGAAATAATCCAAAAAACCTATTGTGTGTAATTCTGAAGAAGAGAAATGTGTTCTAAATGCTGAAATGAATCAAGACTCCCAAAGCTAAATGATTAATTCTGCCTCATAAACAATTTCTTGTTCAGAATGGGTAGCAAAGCTGTTCATTTAATTTGATTTACTCTTTCTCTATTACCTGTGGTAAAAACAAGATTTGTTTTTGTTTTTTTAATAAAGATTGTGGAATTAAAAAAACTTATTTGGTAAGCTGTTTTACCTATGTAGTTGTTATCAGGGTTGCTAATGTCTAATACTAAAAACTTTCTGCATAAACAAGTATCCTAATTTACTTTCCTATTAAATTTAAATTTATTTGGGGCCTAGAAGGGGGGGAAGTGTTTTGTTCACTGCACTATTTCCCTCAGTGTACCCCTCAAAGGGAAACCTTTTGTTAAATGCACTTTCTCCTGCATGAGTCACAGAAGAAAATCTGTTTCTAAGTCCATCTGCCCATTTTGGGGATGGAAGCAATAAGGCTTCTGGAAAAATCTCAGGTATCTGCATTTCATTTAGAGGAAAAAATAATAGTACAAACATATTTGCAAATATTAAAACAAGTGAAACTCCTGAGAAAACACAGGTTAGCAAGTATGCTGTAATTTTTAAAAATCATGACGCTGTCAGTCACGTCTGTGATTTCGGGTGGATGACTGGGGGGTCAGAAGGGTAGGAAAGAGAGACGGAGGAGAGACAAAGCTGTAGATGAAAGAAGTTATATCAACCAATAGGTATCAGGAAATAAAACAGGAGATGTTTAGACTCCCAATATCCTCTTCCTCATCATGCTATATAATAAAAGCCTAATATGCTAAGTGTACGGTCGTCCGTTCAGCCAATCAAAGCATAATGTGCTAAGGCTGCTCAACCACTCGCTATCATGTGCACTGATCACTAGGGGGCAGACTCTCTGACCAGTATGTTAGCTTGCTGCTGGGGTCCGGCCGACCGGGACTGAGCAAGGTGGGCCGAACATGCCCTGGAGCCCTCCTGTGGTCCCTCTCTGACTGGCCAACCTCCCGTGTCCCTCCCCAGCCCTGATCATGCACCGGTGGGGTCCCTTGGCCTGGCCTGCACCCTCTCGCAATCCAGGAACCCTTGGGGGATGTCAGAGGGCCAGTTTCGGCCCACGTTCCCACAGGCCAGGTTGAGGGACCCCACTGGTGCACGAATTTGCACACTGGGCCTCTAGTAAAATATTAAAAAAATTTCTCAACTTCTTTATTTGTAATAAATTAGTATTTAACCTCATTGGTTTGTTATATAGATTAAATGAAATAACCAAAGTAAGGTTTTGAGCTAAGTGTCTTGCATATGATGATTCTCTATATGTGTTGTAATTTAACAGAAGTTTATCCAGATATGGGATGATATTAGAAAAATACTTGGAGCTAGAAGAGAAATTACCATACCAGCTAAAGAGCCATCATAAATAGCTGAGATGTAAAAAATCAATCATTCATTAAGCTACAATAAAGGTAGTTCATATTTGCATGGTAATTCAGTTTTTCAAAGGGCTTTTAACAAGCATATTATTTTATTGAAAATTCATAACCACTCTATGATGTGGGCCCATTTTAGAGATGAGCAAAGTGAGATTCAGGAATGCCACTGGATTTGAAGCTCCCAGAGTGAAGGACAGATTTAGGGCCAGTGCCCCCATCCTTTCTCACTCTACCCTCAACACCCCACTCCCAGTTCTGTGTTCTCTCACTATGCCTTATTGGGCACTGGAATGGCAGCACTGAACACTGACTGCCCTTATTACTGTTTGGTCCATCTACCGAGGAAATCATCACCATAGCAACCTGAAAAAACAAATACAGCAAAGATATTGTTCATTTAATTTGAGGCATCATTAGATATCAGCTGAACTGGAATAAAATAATGTCCCAAAGAGTATCATATGTGTTTCAGTTTTAATTAGTTAATCTTTGTAAAACTTACAGTACTGGTGACTGATAATCTATTTGATCCTAGTTTCCTCCAAACTCCCAGTCAGGAGATCAGAGGAAGCACTTCCCTTATCAGCAGGAAGCATGCTGATGTACTGCACTCATACCAAAGAAGAGTTAAAAGCTGTTCTAAACCTGTTTACTAGTGAAGAAAATTTAAATCTTTTTCTTAAAAGGACTTTGCTAACACTTTCTTTTTTCTTTTTGGTCTAAAGCAAGCAATGAGTCATAAGTTGTTTTTTAATTAAGCATAGTCTATTTATGTCCTATCTTCAAAGTTTGGGGTGGTTGTTTTTAAATGAAAAAGCTTTAATAAACGCAAACCACCCATGGACACAGACAATAGAGTGGTGAAGGCCTGGGAGGGGTGGGTGTGGGGTGGAGGGGGTCAATGGGAAAAAAAAATGCAAACAAACAAAGGGGACATCTGTAATACTTTCAACAATAAAGATAAATTTAACAAGAAAAAGCAAACTGGCAATGAAACTGCTAAGCAGAATCAGGGGCACAGAGTTTCAAAGGTTACATTCCCTATTTCCCTATAACTGCTCAAATGCAGTCACCTCTTTACACTGGCATTTTCCTCAAACTATGTTCCATAAACCAATAGCACCCAGAGGACTGCCAGCTTGGAACTGACATGGCCCACCTCGGCTAGAAGAAAAGGAATAGAGAATGGCCCCCCAAGAGACATTTTCACATCCTCGTCATCTAATTTTTGAGGAAAATGCCTGAAAGGTTAGTGGTCAATGTTGAAAAGCCTATGTATAGCAAAAGCATAAAATTTAAACACTACATTATGATGCTCACATGCTTCATTAAAATGACTGATTTATATTTTAGTAGTTTTTCTATAATTTAAAAACAAAATCTTTCTCTTCTTCAATACCTTAAGAGAGTCCTCACTGGTTAGTCCGCTTTCCCTCTGAAAGGTACAAAGGAAGCATGGGGAGGGTGTAGAGTCACAGGGAGAAGTTGCCAATAAGGACTCTCCTAGTGGGACAGGTATGATGTGAAATGGCAACTAAAAGCTCAGAATTTGAGGAAGATCCAAACCAAGGCAAAATTAAACTATTTTCTAGAATAAACAGGCCTCACTTCTGATACAGTGATATCCTATATAATAAAAGGCTAATATGCAAATCAACTAAACAGCGGAACGACCAGTCGCTATGATGCGCACTGACCACCAGGGAGCAGACACTTAATGCAGGAGCTGCCCCCTGGTGGTCAGTGCGCTCCCACAGGGAGAGCACCGCTCAGCCAGAAGCCAGGCTCACGGCTGGTGAGCACAATGGTGGTGGCGGAAGCCTCTCCCGCCTCCGTGGCAGCGCTAAGGATGTCCAACTGCCAGCTTAGGCCCGCTCCCTGTGGGCTATCAGTTGGACATCCCCGAAGGCTTCCGGACTGCGAGAGGGTGCAGGCCAGGCTGAGCTACCCTCCCCCAACCCCCACCCCAGTGCAAGAACTTCGTGCACCAGGCCTCTAGTATGCAAATAATGTGATTAAGGTGATTTTGAACAGAAACTTTCAGGTTGGGGGTGGGGTGTGTAGGTGAAGAAGAATGTGAGCTTCTTAAAATGACCAAAGTTGTCTGAAGATAACTGTGGCATGTATAAGAGCCATAAAAAGTCAGCAATTCCAGTTAATTCCCCAATAGTATAAAAGTGTATGTCCCTTTCCTGAGAAAGGCAAATGATAAGTATCTACTCTCTGAAGAAAGAAGGCTAAAATCAGATTACTGGTGCTCTTTGAAGACGTAGTCAAGGGTGATGCCCCAGAATTCGGATGATCTTAGGGATTTGAAAATTAATTTTCTGAGGGACCCCAGGAGGTTGGCTCCAGAGCATGTCTGGCCTGTCTCGCCCAGCCCCGCCCCACTGGCCACCTTCTAATTAATTTCTTTTCAATGTGCATCAATCCATGCACTGGGTCACTAGTTATTAATAATGAACTACAACGTTTGCTAATGACTGATTGCCATAATCGTGTTGCATTCATTTCCCTTACCTGCCTTACACGCAGGCGCACCATTTCTCTCCACTAATACTAGCAGCAAATATTTTAGCAGCCAATTACCACGTCATTAATCTTGTACTGACCTGTTTGGTGTGCACAACAGGAAATATTTTGCTTTCAGAGCACAAGAAAAATAGGTTTATTTGCATTACGCTTATTAATTTGTGCAGTTTCTCAATGTCTAGTAAGTTAATGTTCAAGAAAAAATATTAATTTTTATTAAAATTTTCTATTATTTTATGTTAATGGTTACTCATTTATTTCAGCCCTTTGTATTCGGCATGTCTTCATCAAAACAAACCTACGTTTCTATGAAGATTGAAGCTTTTGTTTTTTTGCAGCCCACATAAACTTAAACCTTGTTTATTTGGCCAGTGTTAGCCTTTGAGTTTGACATGCTTGGAGTAACGTTATCTGTTTTCAATGGCAGGGACAAATACATTTTTTTAAGAAGAGTGAAAGAATAGGCCATAGTTAATGACTTGTAAAATAGACACAAGAAGTTTAAACATTATTTCTGTTCATAGTTATAAAGTGACTTTTAAATTACTACATAAGATGTCATATGGATATTCAAAGTTAAGATTATCGTAGCTTTCTGACATTCTAAAATGTCCTAAGTCTTAATATTGAAATGTTCCACCTTAGTACACCATTAAAGAGAAATGAACACAATGAACCGTATTTTAGGACTTTTCATAAAATATAAATTTTAATTTCCTATATATAAATATATAAAAAATCTTTCATTTTCACTCAGAAAATTATAGCCAATCTCGTCATCTTTTCATTTTGATTAACTATATATTTTTTCTTCTAACCTGCTCATTCCAACCAAATTAAAAAATGCTTTCCCAGCAGAAATTCTTTGCTTACAATTCAGGAGAAATCAAATCAATTAGTCTTTCTTAAAACATTTTTTAAATTATTAAAGATTTCTGAACGATTATATATATATATATATATATATATATATATATATACACACACATACATATATATATATATATATATGATCTTCCAAGGAAATGAAATGAGACCAAGGCAACTGGACTAATTTCCCCTAGTCAGTGTAAATAGGCTACTTTATGAAATCCCCAAACCGGCAAAGACAGAGGACATACGTTCTCTTTCTGTGATTTCCATGTTCAACTTTCATGCTTCTACTTAAAACTATTCATTCTATCCTGCTTTCTCTCAGTTTAATTATTTTGATACATAGTGCTCTTGTGGGGAAAAGCTCACCAGCACCCCCCACCGAGGGCTCTGCATCACTGACCGCCCCTTCTCCCCCCCCCCCCCACCCCCCACCCCCAATTCCTCTTCTCACCTTTCCCCACCTCCCAGCCATTTTTCCACAGGGAGGTTGCTCCACATGACAAATGAAGAGATAGATGCGGGCAGCACCATGCCAGTGGTTGTGATGTTCTCTGACCCATGCTCTGCCCCTGCCCAAGCCTGAGCCAGGAGAGTGTTTGCTGTGATAGTAATGCCAGGGATGAGGGTCCCTCGCAGGGCACATGCTGCAGGCAGCCAGCCAGCCAAGCTCTTTAGCTTACAAGGTGTAGCTCTGGCTGGGCTCCTAAATGAACCAAATCCTCAAGTGCGCCACTCCATCCGCATTGTTTACCTCTAGTCAAACCGATCTGTCTTGGGGGCAGCTCTCCATTCACTTCTCATTTTCTTATAACTGACCTGGTAAACTAGTTTGTGTAACTAAACTGTGGTAATGAACAATCTCTGGGGTCTATATCAGCTCAGAAGTGTATGCTTCCATCGGCCATACATAGCAGCTCTAAACGAAGAGTACTTTTGCATGCCTAATGAAGCAGATGTTGTGGTGAAGAACAGACAAACAAACATCTGCTATTTTGACCTTGTCATTTGCTAAGTAATGTGCTTCCTGGCATTATTACTACTTAAACTTGAAGAAAGAGTGAATTGTGCATTTTTATGGGAAGAGCTTGAGACCAGGACATTTTTTACTTGGAAAAGACAGCAGAGGTTCATTTAAAAACATTCATTTTCCTTCGTGGGAATTTAGTTACAAAATAACCGACTCCAAGCGCGGACATGCTCTGCATTATGGTACCATTTAACCTTGGCAATGGAGAGTTGTGGGGAAAACTACTTGCTTCCGGGCAGAGTGCAGCTACTAAAGCACAAGCCGTGGGGTGGGACACACACACTTGGTTCTGGGTCCTGGTTTTGTCACTTACTCGATTTGTGAGTTTGGGGAAGTGAATTAACTTCTTTACAACTCTTTCCTCAGTTCTCTTATCCATAAGATGGGGTTAATGATGCTTATTTCAGAGAGTTTTTGGGAGGAAACATGTAATATTTTTAAAACGCTAACCAAAGGGCCCAGCACATGGGATTATCTTTTAAAATGAGAATATCAAGTGTTATTTTAAAAATGATTCTCAACATCGTAAAGTGACAACATCAGTTTTAAATGATAATATCAACATCTTAAAAATAATTGCTTGGTCCAGTAATAATATTTTCATTCACCCCATCTAGGGCAACATGGTTTGTTTTTATTATAACTAATATCTTAAAATAAATTTTAAACTATATTTCGGTGGTCAAATCAATATTATTTAGCCTGTAAGTAGTCTGTAAGTATAACTAGAAGGAGGAAAAATCAGGGACGAATGCCATTACTTATATAGAGAGTATAAAATTCTACTAAGTTTTCTGGAATGGAATTACTCTCCTATACCAGAGGTTCCTTCTTTGTTTTGGGAGTCACTGCCACTGAAGGCTGGCATCAGTTCCTCTGAGCACATAGCGACATACTCGTAAAACGAGGCCTTGGTAACAGGATGGCAGAGACAAATATAGCAATATTTAAGTAAATGTTCAAAAAAAGAAACCTCTGAGGACAAAAAAATGAATGTTCTATGTTGAACCTCATGTTTGTTCAGTCTAGGTTTAGTCATTTTTGGTTGCTGCACAATTTGAAACTGTGAAAAAAAATGTAGTTTCTTTTTCAATGTACAAAAAACTGTGGAATCCCCTAGAAAGTATGCACAATCTCTCTCAGAGATGTTGTTGCTAGGGAACCCGAACACAAACAGAAGATTCCAAAAGCCCTTCCTTTGGCCCAAATCTCAAGGACGATTACAAATTGTGCAGTACGTGATTTGGGAAGGTCATGGTTGTTTGAGGGGGATTTTTTTCTTTTTATAACTGTTTCAGAAAGTAGCAATGGAAATTGACCTCCAACTTTTTCAAAAGTAGTGTCATGGGAATTGAGAGGCAGGACTCCTAAAAGGCCCCCACTGGTTACAAGACTCAGAGCCAACATTAAATGAAGGTCAACTGTGTGTATGTGTATCCCTGGCTGTTGTCAAGGAGGCAAATAATGTCAGGATTTAGCTTTTCCACTCATTCTGAAATGTCTGCATTTGCTTATTGCCACCCCTGACCTTGCTGGAAAAGTCCCGGAGCCAAGGCAAAAAGAGCTGCAAGAGTTGTTTTGTAAATTATTATCTCAATTTTACAAATGTGAATTACTTTGTAAACAGATTTTTTTTTAATTGGCATCATCCATTAAGAACTTTTTTGCAAAAAAAGATATGTGAGAATTTGCCAAAAATAAAAATCAGACACAGTACCATAATGCAGAAACCTTTGCTTTGGTTCTATGCTAGGACTGCATTCATTTGCAGTCTCCATGCTTAAAATTTTCCTAAGAGTATCACAAAGACAAAAGATCAAGGTATCCAATAGGCTGAAGTGGCTAGAATAAGCAGGAAGGACATAGCATCTATGAATGTGAAAGAAAGTCTAGTCGGCATTTAGGGAAGTAAGTTTTAATTTAAACAGAAATAGATTTAAATTTCTACTCAAACTGAACAGGATTTGTTTCTCTTCTATCACACCATATAATAAAAGAAGCCCAGGGGTCTGTCTAAACCAAGAGATTGCTTACAGACTACTGAACAAAGGGTGCTTTTTTTAAAATAATCATATATAAGGTAACTTTAGAGGCAGATCGGGACAGGTGTTTTATCACTTCTCTCTCTGTGACATTACATATCAGCCACCCAGCAGGAAGTGACACTATGAAAGCGATTCGTCACCAGCAGAGAGAAAGGTCTGCCTGAGATTAGAACCAGACGGTGTGATTCACAACCCACCCCACCCCCCCGGAATCTTTGCAAAGCACAATTCATAAATTCACTTTCACTGCAAACATCATACCTCCAGATTGTGAATGCTTGCACTGTGCAGAAGCAAGGCTCAAGGCAGACGAGACATAAAATCCAAGTTCTTGCATGGGTCTTATCAACTGGTCTCTGACACCTGCCCTGCCTCAACTTCTATCACTCCCTCTAGCTCAGTATTTTTCAACCATTGTTGGTTCACTATTGCCCTTCTAAGGAGCTTTCTGAAATTTCGTTTTTCCTAAATTCACCCTCATAAAAGTTTAATACCACAGATATACTATATATCTGTTATGTGTTGCAGATATCTGTACTTTATACATAAAGCATATGATTTTTTTTCATCCTTCCAAGAACCAGTTTTCACCCCCTTGGGGTTGATGTTGAGAATATGTGCTCTAGCTGAAACACTTGCCGGTGGCAAAACTTTGGTGTCATCCTAAGTCTTAGAAACGTCTTCCTCTCTGGGACCTTTGTCTGAGGGATGATCCCTGTACAAAAGCTGCCTGCAGGGCCTCCTGAACTCCCTCAGGCTCTCCTGGATTTCCTCTGTGTCCCACAGCGTCATGGATTATGGACTCATTTCTACACTTGTTTACTTGTCTGTTTCCCTTACTACATGACTAACTCCTGAGGTCAAGGGTGCTAGCTTCTTCTCTGCTGGACTAAATTGCATCCCCCAAAATTCATGTACCTCAGAATGTCATTGTGTTTGGACATAGGGCTATTTATAGAGGTGATTAAGTCTAAATAAGGTCCCTCGGGTGAATCCTGATCTAATCTGCTTGGTGCCCTGATATGAAGAGAAAATCTGGACACAGGAAGAGACACAGGATATACACTCACAGAGCAGTCACGGAAGGATACAGCGAGAGGGCCATCTGCAAGCCAACCAGAGAGATCTCCGGGGAAACTTGTCCCACCAACGCCTTAATCTTGGACTTCTAGCCTCCAGAGGGGTGAGAAATACTAGTAAATTTCTGCTGTTTATCTACCCAACCTGATGTCTTTTGTTACCGTCTCCTGAGCTAACTAATACACTCCCTATGCTATAAATACCACGCCCAGAACCTGGTAGTGAATCAATATGTGTTGGTTGGTTGGCTGAACAAATGACTGAATGAAAAACGTTCTCAATAAATACCTGCTTACAGAGGGTACATGTAATCACTATAACAGTATTAACAATGGCGAACTGTCTGTCCTTTGCAGATCTCCTTATGGAGCCCAATCTATTCACCCTCACACCCTCCGGGTGACTACCCAGCGTTCACATTGAAGGCAAATGGATAATGAAATTACTAAACTTTTGTCCTCAAAGGGTCAAACTCCCGGAACCCCCCCTCTACCCCTCCCCCCGTCCTCCACCCCTCCCATCCCACACACATACTCTAAGTCCCAAAAGTAATAAACGTTACAAGTTAGAAGGATTTCCCCTAAAAGACCAGCAATAAACAAGGACTGTTGAAAAGTCTGAGTGAGGGAAAGAGAACTGGAGGGAAGGTTTAAGAGAAACATTGCTGACCTCATGGAGGTGCTTTGCCAGGGCTCGCTCTCTCTATATTTTTGTAAAGCCCTTTGATACAGTGCTGCATGTCCCCAGGTAGTCAGGAAAGGGCTGGCTCAGGCTCAAACCAAGCCAGCCACGGAGGATCTTGACAAAGTTTTTAAAATGTTTTCCCCGGGGCCAATTTTTGAAAACCCTCAAGGCTTGAGAAATCTCATTAATAGCTGAAAAGAAGATAAAATGAAACCAGCCCCCATTCGAGGGGCTGATGTCATCCATCTCCCCAAAGAAAAGGCTACACTTTCCTTTGTGAGTCCAGGGTGACATCACCTCCTGATCACAAGCCACTTCCCCCTCCCCCTGCTATTCCCAGCTGAGGGGCTCTCTTCCTTTGCAAATGTCACTCTTTCTCTCACAAAGCTCCTTGACCTTGTTTGCATGTGGGATTCCATTGCCAAGTGAAAGCAGCAGGCCTCTGGGAGAAAGGAGCAGAGGAGAGAGGGTGTGCACAGCTGGCGGGAGGCCCCTATTCACACAGCTCGCAGAAAGCTCTAGATTGCCTTCAGACCCCCGGCTGAATTCAACCGCTGGACAATGCTGTCAGCAGTTGAGCCAGGCAGGGCACTGTGGCCATTTCTTTCTTTGCAGGGTGGGACTCCCTTTGAGGGCTTGAATAAAGGCAAGGCAGTGTGCTTTCATCTCGGGTCTACAGCGCTACTTTAGAAATGAGCCCACAAATAAAGCCCGATTGTAGATCCATTTTCTCAAAGCAAATAGGTTTGTGCAGTCAACAAAGAAGCACATTTTGCAAACGGGGTTATTTATTAATTGGCGCCATGAAGCATGTGGGGCTCCCTCCTCAGCAGCAGTGCTCAGAAATGACGTGTCAGGCTGGGTGTCCTGGGCGCCGGCATGGGAACCTGATTCTGAGAGTGAGACTTAGAGAGGTGATGCAGAAAGGATTGCTTTCATTACACACACACACACACACACACACACACACACTCAAGGGCACTACTGTCACCGTTCTTAAATTGAAATCTCATTTTCTGATTATAAAAGTAACATAGACTTATTATAAAAGTTCAGTCACTTCAAATCTGTAGCGGTAATTTCATTCTCTAGTTTTAAAAAGGTGTTACTATTACACTTGAAAATCGAGACTAATTTTTACAGTTATTTTGCATTTGTTTGTTTTGTATTTTATTTCATACTAGAGGCCTGTTGCACGAAGAGATTCCTGCAATAGGCCTTCCTTTCCCCTGGCTGCTGGCACTGGTTTTACTCCAGCACCCGGCATCCAGGCCTTCACTCTGGCCGGGCTCCGGCCGGAGCCGGCCCCGGGGCCATGAGGCTTTCGCTGCTCCACTGGCCCTGGGGCCATGAGGCTTTTGCTGCTCCGCCGGCCCCCGGGCCGTCAGGCTTGGCTCCACTGCTTGGAGCCTACATATGCAAATTAACCGCCATCTTTGTTAGGTTAATTTGCATACTCTCCTGATTGGCTGGTTAGCATAGTGAAGGTATGGTCAATTTACATGTTTGTCTATTATTAGGTAAGATTCTGAGTCCCACAACATGCCATGTTACTTCAGTCCTTCAAGATCCCACTCAAAACTTGATTATTCGAAATCTGACAGACTTACATAAAAGAGACCATGGGGCCCCTCTGCCTGCCATGGGTGACCCTAATGCTCTGGCCGCCACTTAGCTCAGAACTGCTCCCCTTGACTCTGACTCCAGCCACTCTGGACTTCGGGGCCCCTCACACACACTCTTCACACTCCATTCATGGGGTCTTCCTTCTACTTGGAATCTTTTCCTTCTATTTGTCTAGTTGACACCTGCTTACTCTTAGATTTTAGTTCAAAGGGCCCATTTTCATGCAAGTCTTCTCTGACCTCCTGTCGATGTCAAATCCTCTTTTGTGGGCTCCCTGGCACTTAGCGTTTATATGTATTTGTGTGCTTCTTGCTTGATGGCTACTTCTCCCAATCACTGTAAGCTCTAGGGGAGTGGGAGCAGGCCTGCTGGTCGCAGCCACACCCTGTCCCCAGCTCTTACACAGCACATGGCCCCCACTGTTCCTTAACATCTGTGGAATGAAGACACGGATAACTGAGAAATCAGATTTATGTCTTCAGTTTACCTCCAGTGGGTAGGAAGCAGGGGAATGTGTCCCATTGAAACCTTTTTCCTGCTCCCGAGCTATTCTGTTGGCCCCTCTTCTCAGGCTACCATCTCAGGCTGCAGACCTGGTTCAGATGCTGAGTATGGACTCGGGGTACTTGTGCCATTGCATAACCATCATACACGATGATTTCATTAATTCTTCACTGATCTAGACCACTAACCATCCCCTTCCAGAAGGTTTTTCCCATGCATAATTTACAAACAGTGGGCAACACAGAGTTAAATTTTTTTTTTTCAGTTCTGGTCCCAGCTGGCAAAAATTTTGTTGCATAACTCTAGATCCAAGCTTCGCAAGTTTTCAGCAATTGGGAGAAAGTTTTGAAATAGTAAACAGGAAAAGACAATAGACAGAGGGTGTCTCTGACTCCTCCTAGGAAGACAGATTTCAAATGGAGCTGATAGAAAAAAATTCCCCAACAGAAACGCTGTCAGCAGAGGAGACAGCCACCTCTAGCATGTTGGTGGGAAGAACCCAGTGACACAGTAACTGGTACAGTTAATAATGACCATTAAATCATGGCCCTCAGGTGGCCTTGGGCTAGCATGGATAGAACAGCCTGGACGGGAGGGGAAGCAGCCCACAGAGGAGAAACACGTGACCAGCAAAGTCACTGCTCCGAAGACTCTCCTTCCGGAATTACTTAGGGAGTTGTTTTTTTAAGCCAGCAATAGTCAAGGTCCCACTGCAGAACAATTGAATCCTCTCTCTGGAAACTGGAACCCAGGCACCAACTCTTTAGAAACTAAGGTTCTTTTTCTTACAGGAGAGCCCACTCTTATCCTATTGACATAGAAAAATTGAAGATATTATTCTGCTGCTAGTACAAGGAGTCCAGGGAGCACCCCGAAGTTTTCTCTAGACTCAATGGATGCTGTCTTTCTATCATTTAATTTCTCCAGCCTTAACATCTGCTCTTACCTGCTTCTCAAAGTGTGGTCTACAGAGCAGTGCCACAGGCATTACCTGGGACCTTTCTATAAATGAGGGTTTATGGGCCTTACGTCAGCGCCACCCCCACCCCAGCCCTGCACCAGAATCTGCATTTGAACAAGTGATTCATGTGTATATAAAAGCCTGAGAATCGCTGTCTGGAAAATAACACCTGTCCTTGAAGATCTGGATCATTTCCCAAGATTTTCGTTTCTTCTAGGTCTTTTCACACTGTCTCCAGTTTCCTTAGAATCACACCATTTCTAAGTCACAGAATAGTAGAGACAAACTGCATTATAGAGATGAATCAATCCAGCCCCTTCATTTAACAGATCCACAAACTGGCATTCCAACGTTAAATTTACCTGCTTGGTGAAGAGGACGGTCAAGAACTTCTACAAGCTTAATCATTATAGTTCATTTACTTTGGGAATTCATTATAGTTTATTTCAAGCTATAAGTGGCTCTGTGGATAACCACTGAATAGTTTTAAACACTGAAAATCCCATTCTTATTTTTTAACAGAAATATACTCAGTCTCCAGTTTATAGTCTCAGAATGTCTAACACTCTTAAATATATAACAGGGCTATTCAGTTATATATAGCATGAGATTCATATAATAAATGCACTATGATGTTAACAACCCTCAAGAGTCAACCATGACACACATTCAGGCCCTTGCCGTGGGCTCACCCTTGGTTTTGACAGTGTGGCCATAGCTTGGACGTCTGTATGTGGTTCCTGGTATAACACTGCAACTCCTCTTCTCTTTCAAATTGATTGAAACAGACCAGTGAGTCCTGAACGG
This sequence comes from Myotis yumanensis, assembly GCF_028538775.1. NCBI lineage: Eukaryota > Metazoa > Chordata > Mammalia > Chiroptera > Vespertilionidae > Myotis > Myotis yumanensis. The sequence continues at coordinate 140,431,874 of NW_027223752.1, forward strand.
TGGTTGAGAAATGCTACTATAATTTTCACAAGGACTGTAATTTTCAAGTCTGGATCATGCTAGGAGAGTGGTTCTCAAACATTAATCACCAGGGAGACCAGTTAAGAGAGATTATTGGGCCTCCTGTTTGTGATTTTGAAAGTCTGGGATGGGGCCTGAGAATTTGCATTTCTAACAAGTTCCAGGTGACTCTGCTGCTGCTTTTGGGAGTAGGTTTAGAGAATCACTCCCTTTAGACTGGGCCACATGAGGTCAGTCTAGAAGTTTCAGGACTACTGTTAAAAATGAATTTTCAGGTGGTGGACACATGGTGCAATATACAGGTCTTGTAACATAGAAACTCACACCTGAAACCTATATGTTCATGTTGACCAATGTCACCCTAATCAATTTAATAAATAAATATTTTTAAATGAATTTTCATCTTCAGAAAAATGAAAAGTCTTTTTTTAAATTTTTTTTTTTTTTTTTTTAGGGAGAAAGGGGGAGGGAAACATCGATTTATTGTTCCAATTATTTATGCATTCCTTGGTTGATTCTTGTATGTGTCCCTGACTGGATCAAACCCAAACCTTGGCATATTGTGACAATGCTCTAACCATCTGAGCGACTCTACCTGCTTCCTGAACCACCAGTTCGTTGATGGGCTCTGACGTGCCCCTACCTATGTGGCAGGCACAACACACATTCCTGGCTCGGGTCATCACTAGTTCTCCTCCTGCTTCCCTGCTAGTGCAATCCTTGCTCCTCCCTTTCTCTCTCTGATTGACTCCTTTTTCCTTCTAACCCACCGTTCCTTCTCTCCTTATGTCAGAGTAAGCCTTACATCTCATTCTATTCCACTCTCCCTAGGAGGCCCCCATCCTACCTTGCAATTTCCTTGCCACACCCACCTACAGGTCTTCACTCTTAGAAACTTCATTCTGCTCCTTTCTTTCTCTTAAGCAATGTACGACGGCACCTACCTAAGCAGTTATCCAAATCCCGTCCGCTTTGACATCACTTCCTCTCTTAGCCTTAACTGGCTTTAACTCTCCAAGAGCCAACAATGACTGAGTAACATTTTCTAAGGCCCAGCACAAGACTACTACTCAGTTTAATTGGTGTTGATGGTATAGTTTACAAATAGACTTGGAACGGGACCAGTTTTTGTCAAATAGCAACTACGAATTATGACTGAGGTCGGCCTTGGGCTTACCGTGAACGAACCACTGCATCTGGAATCCTTTCTCCTTATTACCAACCCCATCGGTGTGGAACAGCACTTGAAGAACCGAGCCCGTGGTGCTCCCTGAAGGTGGCATATCTTCTCCACAATAGCGTCCTATCCTCCGTGAGCCGTCATAGAGCTGAAATCAAAGGGAAACCTCCCAATGTAAAAAAGCTTCACATGGTTTGTCAGATGGAAAAAGTAAAGTCTATTCATTTAGCAAAATCTGTTCCTTGGTTCAAAAGTTAAGGTTAAATCTGCTTAGGTGGGTCGAGTACCAGATGCTTAACATAAGAATGCAAAATAGAAAACTAGAGAGAGAGAGTCACGGGGATGATTTCTAAGCCAAATAATTTGGAAATCCAAATATTGTTTGGTGTTATGTCAGCCTAGCAAATTCCCTCCAAAGTATAATTCAGACACAGAATGAGGAAATAGTAGGCTGAATGAGATGTGTTCACATACTGACACATAAGAGAAGCTCAATAAATGTACTGTAATTGTAAGATGTAAATTTTTAAATAAATACTAACTATAAAAATCAGACATTTTAGAAAGTTTTGAAAAAGGAAAATAAAAAATTAATCACATTGAAGATAATCACTGTTGATATGTTGTTTAAACCAGAAGTTTGGCTTGCCAATATTTTTTTTCATTTGTATGTGTGTATATACATGCATGTGTAAGTGTATATGTATGTATAATTTGGGCTACCATGTCATTGTGTTCCCTGTTTTATACTAAGCATGTCATTATATCATCCATGTAAACTTTTATAATGGTAGCATAAGATATTATTTACATTACAATTCTGTTGTTCAGTTAGGATATTTCCAATATTTTTGCCAAAATAAATATTTCCTTAATATTTAAAGTTCTCCCCAGGAAAGATTCCTATAAGGGAAATGAATCAAAGAGTATAATCTTTCTTGGCTCTTCATGTATATTATTTAATTCCTTACCAGAAAGTTTATCCCAATGTCCCCTCCCACCAGCAGTTTACAGAAATGCTTTGTGCGGTAGAACTTTGGCAACTGTGGCTATTACTTTTAAAGCTGGTGCTGACAGTGAAAATTTGTGTGTGTTTTTTATAATTGTCTTAATTTGTGTTATTTTGAGATTGGATTTTTTTTTCATGTTTATTGCCCATTTGTAATTCTTCTCTTGGAACTTTTTTGCTAAGGCCCATTTTCCCACTGAGGTATTTATATATCCTATTGTGCACCCTTTATCTGCCTCATCTAATAATTTCATCAGGTATACCTTTAAACTAAAAAAATAAACCTCTCTGCCATATTTCTCCAATCAGGAAAAATAATCCAAAAGCACTGGCTTCCTTATGGTTTGTGAGATGGAAAAAGTAAAGGCCATTATATTTTCTTTTGACCACTGACTGTTCACTTTAGCACTTGGTTCCAGTTATCCTTGGGATGGCAACAAAATGGAAGGTACTGATCATGGACTTCCTTGATTATTCTCTTGGAGATTACACGTATGTAAGAATATGTGAGAGCATATGTGTTTGCATGTGTCTGGAAGGGAAATGTAAAATCTGGATTCAACAAATTCCAAATTGACCAAATTATTTTTATTTACTAAAATGTTATGATATAAAACTATCTGCAGAGTTAGATACAGATTAGGGTTTGACAGTCCTAAATTCTAGCATGCTCCATTTAGGCAGCAAAGGGTCTGGATCTGTTCAAGGTCATGTGAATCTCAGGTTCATAAATCTTGGCTTGTCTCATTCTGAGTTCTCAAAATTGGCTGTTCAATAGACATACATGCTTGTGAGATTTGGAGGGAGGTCAGCAGAGATTTAAAAAGAAGCTCAGAAGTCCATTGTATCACTCACTGTAAATCTACATTTGAAATTTATTTTTCAGGCTTATCAATTCAGTTTCCTTTTTTTAAATATTGCTGCTTCAAATGTGTACATTTATTATCAACTGTCTAATATTCTAGATATTTGATGGAAGCCATAATGAAGAAGCAAAAATAAGAAAAAGAATAAAGCAACATAAAAAGAACAGGTAACCACAACCAAAGCCCCTGGCCTCTGCCCTCAGGCCCCACTCCAATGCAGGAGGTGGAGGTGGGGCAGGAGGTCCGTGTTGCAATCTGTTTACTGCTAAGTGCTGTTTCACTGTAGTGAAAAGTATTTAGCTCAGCTCCACTCTTTTTAAGTTCAGTGTATGAATCCCAAGCGAATTAATTCAGAAATAAACATACTGTTCCCAAGCAGAAACATAATAAGCAAGAAAACACTCTACTGTTTTCCACTCCAAAAGGCTCATTCTTAACTTTGTAGTCCAATGACCAAACCTTTAATTATTTCATTTTATCCAATAAGACATAAGGTAAGATTTCTCTATAACCATATTGCTTTAAGCTTGATGGATCTTTGAAATATTAGCCAGTGACATTCAGAGGAACCATATTTCAGATTCTATTCAGGATTCTAAGTAGTATAGTAATTTTGTCTCCCAGCTCAGCAAGGTTAAGAAACCTGACATTTTCAAATGATTTTGACGGGATTTTTTTTTTCTTCTTTCCAGATAGGATTACTTCATTGAAAGAGAATCCCTGAATCCCAGTCATTTTTAAATAATACCTTGTGAATGGGATGGGGACAGGGGTAAAGGAAGTGGGGTTTGGGGGAACACTGATCAAGGATAATTAGTTTCTTTTTGCCTTTGGGAGGGAGAGAATGGTACATTAAAATAAATATCAAATAGACATTGATGAAAGTGCTTAAATATAATTTCAAATTAATTAATAAATTAATTAGTACAAAATAATAATACCTCTATACAAAAAGTAATCTCATATCCCCAATTTTATGTCCTTCTAAAGTTTACACTTAATTAAATCAGGTTTTTTGTTTGTATTCACACAGATGGCTAACGTCACCTCTGCAATCCATTCCCTGGTAAATTTACCACACAAAACAGGAACAGTCATTTTTCAAAGTATACAAATACTGGTTACCATGGCAACCCCTTGGAGCCCTCTGATTCTGTTTTCAGAGCAAAACGTTAACCACAGGACATTCCAGCTCTGAGTCATTGCAACTACTGGCAAGCATTGGTCCTGCTAAGAGTATGATTTCCCCTCTTTTGGAAAGCCTAAACATCAACTAGGTCTGAACAAATATGTGAGGTTGGAATTAAAGCCATATAAAGGCAACCAATAGAAATTAAGAAGAGAAAGAGTGAGAGTCTCACTTTGAATATGCACTTCTCATTTGTGTAACTGTGTTTATAGGTTTTTTTTTTAATACCTGAAATGATGCTTATATTTTCAAGTTAGCCATTAAATGTATCTTCAAATGTGGATATGTGTCTACACAAAACCTCTTTTGTAGAATGTTTTCAGTTATTCCCTTAAGGAGACTATTCATTTAGGATTTTTGTGGTTTGGATCCTTCCCCCACTATGAAATATCTCAACCACTCTTAGGACATTCAAAGAGGAAGGAAATCTCTTGCCTAGCCACATTTACCGATTTCTATCTACTTCCTTTGATAATTTGATACATGCATAGGCTATCAGACCATTTATGACTTCAGAATCCAGTTGCAATATAAAATGATTTGTGGATTCCTACTAAATATTAAGTTGGAAAATATGAAACCAAAAACGCATCACTGACAGAAAACATATCTTACAATTTCTATAAGATTAAGTGTTTTATAGGTACTTTAGGAATCATTGGAACTCAAGTCTGGAGGAACCCAGTCAGCTAATGTGCACCTCAGCCTGCTCCCTCAGTGGGAATCAAGTTCATGAACTGTAAGGACTCTCAGAACAGAGTGTACTTTCAAAGTGTCTCTTGCTGCTTAATTATTGGTGTGTGTGTGTAACTGGAAAGAATAAAATTATCTCATATGTATGAGATTGGGATGTATATAGACTAACTTCTAAACACATTTTAGAAACATAATAACAACTAAAACTCAGGGCTTTCTATTTTAGATTGGAATCTAATTTATACTTTTAAAAACTATTGTCTTTCTTATTTACTTGAAAATTTTCTGGAAGGACATTCTTTTTTTATAGTAGAGTACTAATTTTAAGAACTAAATAAATATAGTAAATGTAGTTAAATTAAACCAAAAGTTTCTTTGGGGTAATGTCATTAAAATATGGAGACACTTCTGGAAAAAAAATTTTTGGTCCATTTTCTATTATAAATCTTTAAAAATTCCAAAAACTTTATCCTTCAGAGTTTAATATGTAATTAAAATAACTTATCTGGGAGAGTTCTAGGTGTAATGGAGAATCCCCTAATAATTGTAGAGAACAAAAATTCTAGTCAGTATAAAGAAAGATAGTTAAATTTCTGAGGACTATACATAATGAGTTCATACAGTGGTGTGTTTTTTAAGTCAATGTCACTAATAGAAGATTAGAATTCATTTGGAAGCAGGAAAGAAATTGCATTGTAGGAACACAGTAGGGTATATTCAATGTGGTCAGGGTCTGTCTAGGTTCACAGTTCAGCCCAGCTCTAAAATATGCTGAGAATATCATATTCCAAAAATTACTTAACCTCTTTAATTAAAAGTATTTTTATAAATTTGGCCTCATAATTGTTCTAATCTCATAAGGTTGTTTTAAATAGCAAGTGAGACAAATCATGTACTAGTTTAAGTGTGAGGCCTGGCATTTGTAATATGCTCAAAATGTTATTCTAACTCTCGGTCAGAGGCAAAGGGAACCAACATTTTTTTCCAAAGTAACTATTCCAGAAATAGCTTTGAGAGAGAGAGAGAAAAAAAAAAAAAAAAAGATGGTGGCTAGAGAGAACTTGAGCTGACTTATGTACAACAGTTCACAGAAATCACCCCTGACCGACCAGACAGGGAAGCAACAAATCAATGAATCACTTTGAGGAGGTGGACGGCCATGACTTACCACGTGTTGCTAAGACAACCTAGTGGTGTGTGGAGACTGAACCCTCTCCTGATGTGCAGGGTGCACGGCCCTACACAAATCATACTGTGGAGGGAAATGAAAACGTGGTGTTGGTGTCAGGGAGGCGGCAGATGGGGGATCATGGCAGGAGGTGGTAGTAAAGGGAACCTTAGGAAGTCTGTCAGCGCTGCCCTGGTGAGGTGGAGAGGGGAGAGAAACCTGGTAAGGAAAATGGCTCTACATGTGTTTTTTCCTGTTGCAGCCTCCTCTGCCCTTTCTGTCGGGCCAGCCCACAGTTCTCCCTGCTTAGTCACTGGAGCTCCAAAGGGGTGGAGGTTGGTGAATTGTTGGAACATCTCTGCAGATTTCCCCACCCTGAAAAACAACTGTAACGGATCCATGGGAACTGCCTTCTTAGAGTACTTGTTAAGAATGTTGCTGCCAAAGTTTATTCACAAATCTCCTGGATAAACTTGGAACTTACGGAGTTAACGTTAAATGTGAAGGGCTTTGCACTGGCCCTGTAACAACAGTAGGAAATGTCCAACAAGCATCACAGAGTGGAGTAAAGGCTCCCACGGTGGGTGAGAAAAGCCCAGGGATGGAAACTAATCAAATTGTGGAGCATAAATTACACGGACATTGAGAGGAGAGCGGATACACGGAGCATGGCGGACTCTAGGTGGCTCTGGGATGGCCCCGGGGGGCGAAGTCTCCTCCGTGATGTGGTGAGCACTTAGGCATGAGCAGAGCAAGATGACAAGCCTGCGGCAGAAAGCCCGGGTGCCTAGCAACAGAAAAACTGAGAAAACAAGGACCTCACCCCCAGGGTGACCTTTCCTCCCCTAGCACATGGCTGGTCATGCACGTTAGACCTCCTGACCTTTCATATCGCTGGCCATGCGGTTCAGCCCCTCCCCTGGCATGTCGCTGGTCACACAGTAGGTCCATTTAGAGGAGGAGCAAGGGGCCCAGAGAATAGCTTCGTACAGGTCCCATGCAATCCCTTGCACAACCAGTCCCTTAAGCACTAAACCCTCGGACAATGAGGTTCTGACCCGCATCAAATGATTTTGGAAGCAGAGCCTTCAGTCTGTTGCCCACAGAGACAGAGTTTTGGTCAAACTAGAGATAATATTGAGGCCTCAGTTGTGTTTCAGCTCCAGGCCCAGAAAAGCAGCAAAACCAAACAGAGGGATACCATGGCTGATATCAGGACCAGCTGTGATGACTAATGACCCTGCCTTGGTACCAATCCATCAGTGGAGACCCAGACCCTGAGGAGACACACCTAGAAAGCTAAAGAATATTCTATAGAGATCCTCCCCCTGAGACCTCCCCTAAGTCCCTACCAGGAAGACAAAGAACCCAGGGCACTCTTGCTCTCTAGAGCTCGCCGGTGTGCTTTCCTTTCTTTCTCCTAAGTTCCAAGGGCCCTTCTTTTGTCTCTGTAACTTGTTTCCTGAGCCCCCACCCAGCTGGTTCACTTTTCCTACCCCTGGGACGTTCTAAATAAACGTTTACTATGATTTGAGTTGCTTGGCCCTGAATTCTTCTCTTACTGGTAGCTGAACTCAGGAACCAAGGTTGCTGAACCAAGGCCTAATCGCTGGGAACACCCGGTGCCATTTCACCACCAACAATTAGACACGTGGTCCCACACAGAGCACTCTGATACAGGCACACATCTTCCCCGAGGCACAGGAAAAGCCATGCAGCCATGTGCTGACAGGGTGGGGCAGGAAATGTGAAACACCGGTCTAAAATTAAAGAATGACTCACAGTGCTGGGCATCGCATGACAACATGAAACCCATCGGAGACCACATTACTCTGTGTCACTCAGCATGAGAGGCCTGTCACAAATAGAGACCAGATAGTCTCCTTTCCAGGCAGTGGTTGGCTGCTGTCTGCTCTTAATGGTGCATTGGCATTTTTATTTCTGCTTTCTTTCTATTACTCATTTTGGAAGCCACCGAGGCTGATTTGATTCTTCTTTTTTTTTTTAATCATTGTCTAATCATGATGGTGTGCAGAGATTTAACTACAAAGATGTTTATGGCAGCATTGTTTATAACAGTAGGTATTTGAAAAGACTTCAAATGCTCTATGACAAGAATTGTTGGCTGTCCTATGATGCTGGAAGATGCACTGTTGTAAATGATGTGGTATAATAAGTGGCATGGAGAAACATTCACAAGCTCTTGTTTCTTGGGAAAAAAGTTATGGGGGGATGAGTATGTAGAGACTGATCCCCTTAGAATATTAAAATAAACACATAGGGAGAAGCTGCAGGAAAGAAATACAGCCAAATATTATCAATAGTGATGTAATTTAGGTTATTTTTATTTTATCTAGCCTTTTCTATATTTTCCAAATTTCCTGCAATGACAATATGTGGATTCTGGTGTGATCAGATAAGCCTATTTTTGAAGCATTATCTTTGGGGACCAATTAACATAGCAATGTAGATATGCACTGGTAATGTTTTTCCAGGCTCAAAATTTCATACCTTTTTAGGTTCTCAATACCCAGCTGGTCTAGTAAAAATATTATTCTGTCTATATCCATAGTATTTTATGTGTATCGCAAGATTATGCATGAAAATGAGCCCATTAAAATGTTATTATATAAGGTAATCTCCCCCAACATTAATTTAAAACCATATTTTGTTCCTAGTGCTTCCTTTTTTATAGTCACTAAGTTTTTATTATTAATTAGACTAATTCTTTATTTAAAAACACTGCTTGAGATGTTCACGGACTAAAGACTCCTTACAAACATAAGTTGTGATAGTCACTGATGGAGCACTAGATGCCTAATTCCCTCCCTTGTGGTGAGGGAAATGCTTTGAAAGCCTGGCACACTCTCCCGTGTGTACGTGAACATTTAATTCCATGAACCGCAGCCTTCCCTCTGCCAACTGGATCGCTACAGTGAAGTACTAAACATTTAAAAGAATTATTCTGCCTCCTAAAAGCCTCAGCATCTGCTACAGATGGACTCAGAAACAGGGAGGAATATTCCCTGTTCACAGAACAAGGTGAAATCACAGATCCCGGAGCCAGAGACCCTAACGCCCTGCCATGCAGACTCGTGCCCACTCTGGACAGTGGGAAAGAAAGCCCATTAAACAGTAAATGTAAGAACTGAGGAGTAGAGTTGACACTAAAAAAACAAACTTCTGAGATATTACAAGAGAAAATCTTTCCTATTTTAAAACATAGAAAATGTCTATAATTAACTAAAACAAGGATTCCTAAGTTTAAAATTTGGAAGTCTGATCGCTGTGCGCCTGTTAGATGGTGGAAGAGGCCTCCACTACTTGCCTCCGGTGGCCTTGCTGAGCAGACCGAGGCTAGGAAAGGAAGGTAGAGAGAGAGCAATTTGAGCTCTGAGCATCTAGTGTAATGTTAGTGGCTTCCGGATAGTGTGGAAAGTATTGTTAGATCTCATTATTACTCATCCGGATTCTGTATTCATGTTTGAGAGAATAGTGAGGGGGGAACACACAGACTTTCTTTGGAATCTGAGAGCAAAGGCTCTCTATGGAAAGCTGGTGGGTTTGCCTCATTAACTGCAGCAAAGTAAAGCAACGGCATGAAGATCCTTTATTGTGAGGGATGGTTAGGAAAGATCAGCATTTCCTTTTGAGAAAAGGGAGCGTAATCCCACTGATATATCACTCATTTTAACTTTTTATAATTAAATAACCTTTTACTTGGGCAACTTTAGCATCTTTAATTTCTTATAAAATGCTTCTGGTTACACTTATCGACACTACAACATATTTGGCTTAATTAACCAATAGATACACTTCATCCTAAACTCCTTTTGAATCCAGATCACGCTTTGTGCAATGCTAGGCTCATCTGGTAGAGAGACATACACTGAGTTGTTTGGAATACTGTTGTCACTTTTATGCATGTGTTTGAATAGCAGTTAGACACAGAATTGAAATAACTTATCTCTGAATTCTAAGCCAAATGCCAGGCCTCCTAGAAGAGAACTTTCTGTGAAAGACAGTTCCAGGAAGCATGACTCATCTGTCAGGAAGTGTCTGCGGAGGTGCCATGATGATGAAAGTCAGCACAGACCCATAAATCTCAGCTGCTTCTCTGCCTTTCTCCAACTGGCAAAGAGGACTACAGCACACTTCTTAGGTTCAGACAGAGAATCCTGAGGCTTCTGTAGTAAGACTGAAAGGACAGAAGCCCTGCTTTCAGCACATGAGGCCAATCTGTGCTCATCACAATTGGGAAGCTGTTTGGGAAATAGCTCTTCATTTATGCAGAATGTTTTAGATGGCCGAAATTAACCCATGAAATTGTGTTTATGTTGAAGTAATGATAAGCAATATTTATTTAATAAATATGTATTAGCTGAGTATTGTTATAAGCCCTTCATTTGTTTTTTTTCTAATTTTTATTGTTAAAAGTATTACACATGTCCCTTTTTGCCCCCATTAATCCCTTCTAGGCCCCCCTCCACAGCTCCCCACCCCAGGCCCTCACCACCCTATTGTCCCTGTCCATGGGTTATGCGTATATGCATACAAGTTTTTTGTTATATGTCTTCCCACCCACAAACCCACCCCTGCTGTCCCTCTGAGAGTCAACAATCTGTTTCATGCTTCTATGTCTCTAGATTGGTTTTGTTCATCAGTTTATTTTGTTCATTAGATTCCACATATGAGTGAGAACATGTGATACTTGTCTTTCTCTGACTGGCTTATTTCGCTTAGCATAATACTCTCCAGGTCTTTCCATGTTGCCTCAAAGGGTCAGAGATCCTTCTCTGTTACTGCTGCAGAGTATTCCATGGTGTAAATGTACCACAGCTTTTTTATCTACTCATCTACTGATGGGCACTTGGGCTATTTCCAGATCTTAGCTATTACTAATTGTGGTGTTATGAACATAGGGGTGCATACATTCTTTCTGACTGGTGTTGGGTTTCTTAGAATATATTCATAGAAATGGGATCACTGGGTCAAACGGCAGTTCCATATTTAATTTTTTGAGGAAACTCCATACTGTTTCCCATAGTGGCATAGTGGCTGCATTCCCACCAGCAGTTCCCTTTTCTCCACAACCTCGCCACCACTTGTCACCTGTTGATCTGTTGATGGTAACCATTCTGACAGGTGTGAGGTGATAGCTCACTGTCATTTTAATTTTCATCACTCTGATGATCAGTGACTTAGAGTATTTTTTCATATGTCTCTTGGTAATCTGTATGTCCACTTTGGAGAAGTGTATTTTTAGGGCCTTTGCCCATTTTTTAATTGTATTGTTTGTCTTCCTTTTGGTAAGTTTTATGAGTTCCTTATATATTTTGGATACTAACCCTTTATCAAGTATATCATTGGAAAATATGTTCTTCCATCCAGTGGGCTCCCTTTACAATTTGTAGATGGTTTCTTTTGCTGTAAAGATTTTTTTATGTAGTCCCATTTGTTTATTTTCTCCTTTCCCTTGCCCAAGGAGCTGTATCCCCAAACATATTGCTATGAGCACTATACCTGAGATTTTCTGCCTGTGGTTTCTTCTAGGATTTTTATGGTTTTATGACTTACATTTAAGTCTTTTACCCATTTGAGTTTATTTTTGTGTATGGTGTAAGTTGGTGGTCTAGTTTCATTTTTTTACATGCATCCCTCCAATTTTCCCATCACCATTTATTGAAGAGATTCTCTTGACTCCATTGTATGCTTTTGCCTCCTTTGTCAAATATTAATTGAGTGCAATGGCTTGGGATAATTTTTGGGTTGTCTGTTCTGTTCCATTGATCCATATGCTTGTTCTTGTGCCAGTGACAGGCTGTTTTGAGCACAGTGGCTTTGTAATACAGCTTGATATCTGATATTATGATTCCCCCCAACTTTGTTCTTCTTTTTCAAGATTGCTGCAGCTATTCCTATTTGGGGTCTTTTATGGTTCTATGTAAATGTTTAAAGTATTTGTTCTAGGTCTATGAAATATGCCAATGGCATTTTAATAGGGATTGCATTGAATTTATAGATTGCTTTGGGTAGTATGGACATTTTAATTATGTTAATTCTACTAATCCATAAACACAATATATTCTTCCACTTATTTATATCTTCCTCTATTTCCTTTTTCAACATCCTATAATTTCCCAAGTACAAATCTTTTACTTCCTTGGTTAAGTTTATTCCTAAGTATCTTAATTTATTTTTGTTGCAATGGTAAATGGTATTATTTATCTAGTTTCTCTTTCTGGGAATTCATTATTGGTGTATAAAAATTCTATTGATTTCTGGGTGTGAATTTTGTATACTGCTACATTGCCAAATTCATTTATTAAATCGAGTAATTTATTGGTGGAGTCTTTAGGATTTTGCAAGTAAAATATCATATTATCTGCAAATAAAAACAGTTTTACTTCCTCCTTTACAATTTGGATTCCTTTTATCTTTTCTTCTTTTCTGCTCGCTGAGGCTAAGAGTTGCAATACTATTCTATATAATAAAGGCCTAATATGCTAAGTGTCTGGTTGTCCAGTCAGCCATTCAGCCAATCAAAGTGTAATATGCTAATGATATGCTAAGGCTGCTCAACCGCTCGCTATGATGCACACTGACCACCAGGGGGCAGACGGTTGACCAGTCGCTATAACATGCATTGACCACCAGGGGGCAGATGCTCTGATTGGTAGGTTAGCTTGCTGCTGAGGTCTGGCCGATTGAGACTGAGTGAGATGGGCCAGACGTGCTCTGGAAACCTCCCTGGCTGGCTAACCTCCCACGTCCATCCCCAGCCCCGATCGTGGACCAGTGGGGTCCCTCAGCCTGGCCTTCACCCTCTGGCAATTCAGGATGTCAAGAGCCGGTTTCGGCCTGATCCCACAAGCCAGACCGAGGGACCTCACTGGTGCACAAATTTGTGCACTGGGCCTCTTTGTTGAGTAAGAGTGGTAAAAGGGGACATCCCTGTCTTGTTCCTATTCTTAAGGGAAATAGTTTTAGTTTATGCCCATCAAGTATGATGTTGGCTGTAGGTTTGTCATATATGGCCTCTATTATGTTGAGGTCTGATTCCTCTATTCCCACTTTGCTGAGAGTTTTTATCAAAAAGGGGTGCTGGATTTTGTTAAGTGCCTTTTCTGAACCTATTGATAGGATCATGTGATTTTTATCTTTCAATTTGTTTATGTGATGTATCACATTTATTAATTTGTGAATATTGGACCAGTCTTGCATCCCTGGAGTAAATCCCACTTGGTCATGGTGTATGATCTTTCTAAAATATTGCTGGATATAGTACTCTTGGTTTCAGATCCTTGCTTTTTATTACCTTGAATACTTCATGCCATTCCCTTCTGGCTTGTAGAGTTTCTGATGAAAGATCAGTTGACAGCCTTATGGGTGCTCCTTTGTAAGTAACAGATTGCTTTTCTCTTGCTGCCTTTAAGATTTTCTCTTTGTCTTTAATTTTTGGCATTTTTATTATGATGTGTCTAGGTGTGAGCTTGTTTGGGCTCTTCTTTCTTGGAACTCTCTGTGTCTCCTGAACTTGTGTGACATTTCCTTTACCAGGTTAGGGATGTTTTCTGCCATTATTTCTTCAAACATGTTCTCTATCCCTTGCTCACTTTGTTCACCTTATGGAACTCCTATAATGCAAATATTGTTACATTTCATGTTGACCCACAGCTCCCTTAAGCTCTTCTCCTGTTTTTTAATTGCTTTTTCTTTTGGTTCTCTAATCGAGTGATTTTTTTCTACCCTGTCTTCTAAGTCACTGATCCAATCCTGAACTCCCCCTAATCTGCTGTGTATTCCTTCCAATCTGTTCTTTATTAGTGCTATGTCATTCTTCATTTCTGACTAGTCTTTTTCATAGTTTCTATATCTTCTCTCATGCTGTTGAGTACTCTTGTAATCATTATTCTGAACTCTATATCTGATAAATTTCTTATCTCCATTTCATTTAGCTGTTCTTCTAGAGAATTCTCTTGTTCTTTCATTTGGCTTTTTTTTTTCCTTTTCTTTTTGTCTCCTCATTTTGGCTGCCAGTCTCTATGCAGTCTCCATTTTCCATCCTTGGTTATCAGGGTTCTCTCCAGCTAGTCTTCATTTGTGATTCAGGATTGTTTGTCCATATTTTTGTTGTAATCCCAGTTTTGTCCTGGAAGAGTGTCATTGTAGCTTCCACTTACTGTGCCACCATTTTGGAACTCCATAATCCCTTTATATGTATTACCTAATTTAAAATTTCTCATGGTTCTATAATGCAGTGGTATTATTATCCCTATTATAAAGTTCTGGAAACTGAGGTATGTAAAAGTTTAGTAATTCAACATTTTAAAAGGCATAAACTCTTTGAGAATATTTTCTTGTTTCCTTCATTGGTAATTATTTATTTTTAAATAAGAATTTTTAAAGTCAAGTATATATTGAAGTCCTTATTCTCTGTAATAATAGAGAATAATGAAAACTATTTTAAGTTACAGTGATAATAGCAAGAAGTCCTGTAAGTCAAAGGAATCAACATATTTTTCATTATATTTCTCAACAGAGCATTTAGTACAATGAGTGGACTAAAATGTGAGAAGTGTCAAAATACATTAATGAAGTAGGCTTCAGACAGAAAGCAAGAGGGAAATTAAGTGTCTTAAGAAATAAACTATTAATCGTATCTCAACCTAAAAAAGTAAAGGCTCTTTATTTGCAAATTTCTCTATATCTGACGTTCTTCTTTTACATTAGAATTATTGCAAATAATGGCAGTGAATATTTATGTGTTTACTATGTGCCAAGCTTTATTCTGACTAAATATAGATAGATAGATAGATAGATCAATCTATACAGGGGTTGGCAAAGTATGTTTGTAGTTGTGAGTATGCAAAATAGAGTTAAATTTATTGTGATAATCATAATCTGCATGTTTCTTTCCATACCAACAACTGTAAACCTTCTTTTGCCCACCCTCATTTGAGCACAATATATATAGGTAGATATAGATATAGATATAGATATATACTCATTTACAATGATTATCCCATTTTATAGATGGGGAAAGTAAGGCACCTGGAAACTAAGTGACTTGCTAAAGGTTACCTGGCTATTGAGTGATGAGGTCTGGTTTAAACCCAGTCTATCTGGTTCCAGTCTTCAATCTTAAGCACTAGGTTAGACTGAACAAGTACAGAGACTACTGAACAAGGTTGTACATTCTATTGTATAGCTTGAGCACCTATAAGACATTCTCATTTGAGTGAGCAATAGATGAGTTACTAAATCTTTGCTTATTAGCCTCCCATAGTAGTGAGCAGATATAAGAGAGCTGGTTTAAGCAGTTCTAATTCTAGAGAATCCTCCAGAAAAAGACAGGAAGAGTCACAACAGAAAGAGTAGCGTCTGGAGTTGTTTCCAATTTTGGTTTATCTTTAAACCAACATATTTGGAAACTGAGGTCATTGTGTCTGAGATCTCTAGAGAATCATGTAACCAACAGTGATGTGTGCTGCAAACACAAACTATTTACATTTCACTTATTAGACAGGATGCAAAGTCTTTAAAAGATAAAAGAAATCAAAGTCCTATCAAGCACTGCATATATGGAGGGAGAGAACTTGGAAGAGAAAGAGAACAAATTCAGAATGATCAGAGCTTCTAAACAGACCAGACCAAGGCTCTGCCTGAGAGAGGAGGTCAGACCTCACAAGGGAAGAGCGGCCATTCATAAGTGACAGGTCACGGGGGATGGAGATGGCGTTTGCAAGAGAGAGAGGCTGTTATAAGGATAAGAAACAATAGATGTTGCCTAACTTACAACATACTCAGCCTAATCACACTTACACTGCCCAAGTGAATGTTTGAAGGCAGAATATGAATGACCACAAGGGAATTGTGCTCCCTCCAGAGAAGTGTGGGAGAATAATAAGAAACATTTCTTGAGTACTGAATATGTGCCAGGTGTGTAGATTATCTTATAACAATTTTGTGAGTAGGTGTACTTGTTCCCTTTATTTTACACATGAGTAAACTGAGGCAGCAAGATGTTAAACTCCATGCCGAAGGTCACAGCTAATGTGGCGAATCCAAGCTTTGAGCCTAGATGGCTTTAGAGCCCTCACTCCAGCTAGAAGGACCTGAGTCTGAATGGAGCTTCATATCCCCTAGACCAGTGGTTGGCAAACTTATTGGTCAACAGAGCCAAATATCAACAGTACAACAATTGAAATTTCTTTTGAGAGCCAAATTTTTTAAACTTAAACTATATAGGTAGGTACATTGTTATTAACTTAATTAGGGTACTCCTAAGGCTTAGGAAGAGCCACACTCAAGGGACCAAAGAGCCGCATGTGGCTCACGAGCCGCAGTTTGCCGACCATGGCCCTAGACAATGTAGTCTTAAGTATTCTTACTTATCTCAGTCCCAGTTCTCTTGTCTATTAAATGAGTGTAAAAATATCCAATTGCTGAACTATCCACATAACATGAGGATAAGCAATAATATTTATCAAAGAGTCTATAATGGTGTCTAGTACATAGTGGACATTCATTATTGTCATTCTCAAAATAAACATCTTAGATGTGAAGGAGAACTTTCTAGTATCTCATGAACTTAAAAGTTTCACTTATTTGTTTGAGAATAAAAATGAGAAAATTTTAGAAAATATCCCTAGAATAATGCTTTCCTAAGAATGTTCTGTGGAATACTAATGTCCAATAGATGTTAGTGAGTCAGAATTCTGGGCAAACACCAATCTGTGTGATGCTGCCTTTGGTGTCCCCCCAGGGGCAGCCCCACTCTCTCCCCTGCTTGTTACCCCTGTACGCAGTTCTAGAAGGCTTTATCCTAACATCCTTGTTTTTTTCACTGTATTACCTACCTCCCATCCAAACATTTATCCAATTCTATGGATTTTAGTTCCTAGGTGCTCTTGAGTCTGTCTATTATGGTCTTCCCCATACAAGGAGAAGAACTGCTATCACCTCTCTTTCCTGGACTGCAGCAACCCCTCACTGGATCTCCAGAGTTACCCTTACCTCCCTTCAATTTATTATGGAAACTGGAGTTTTTAAAAGTGTTACTCTGAGCAATCAATTTCTCTGGTCACACTTGAAGGATCTCTTGTTGTTCTTCAGGGGGTCACTGAAACTCTACACATGCCCACACTCTACGCTTGCAGGTCCCGCCCACCTGGAAGCTCACTGGACCTTAGCCCACTGGTCTTCTTTAAGGTCTGACAAAGATTCTCTCCTTGACCCAACTCTAGTCAGGCAGCCATCTCTACTAGGCCTCAAGCCTGGCCTATAAAAACTACAAACTCTCAGTGCAAATTATTCCATCCCCTCATTCCCCCACATTAAAGACTTAAACAGCTAATATAGTTGCTAACAGCTCTAGGCAGCATCCCTGGGATGCCCTATCCCCTTTAAAGTGCCTGCCTGAGGAAGCTCAAGACTGCCACCACCAGCCAACCCCAGAGGACAGGCCTTGACCACCTTTCTTAGAGCATCTACTGAAAAGGACTTAGAACTGTGCATCCTTCCTCTCTCCCTTTGAGAGGTACATGCATCTCCTACATTCAGAAGTGTCTTTCTCAAGGATCTGAAAACCATTCCTTTGAAATGTCATCATCAGAAAGAACAAGGTCCTGTCTCCCAGTCTCTGTGGGAGGAAGACTCCTATCTTCCATCATTGCCTAACTTGCAGCAGACTCAGCCTAATCACACTGACACTGCACAAGCCTTTGGAATTTTTCACTTCCCTGACTCTGCTGGAACCCCTGCTGTTGCCCTCCAGTCTCCCTCATTCTCCCTCTAAGAGTTTAGTTCATATTGGACTCCCTTCCCTATTGCAGCAGTATATTTCTTATTAAAATCTGTCCTTACCACTGAAACTAGTGTCTGGCTTTATCCTCAACAGTTCTTCAAACTCAACTTCCCTAACTTTCTTTCACATCTTGTTCAGTTATTATTCCTCAGGGCAACTTCCCCGACCCACAGATGAGCTGGGTTCTCCCGTTTCATGTCTTCAGAGCACCCAATAATATTCCCTAATAGCAGTTAACACAGCTTGTAATTAAATTTGTATGGTGTGATAAATTGATTAATACCTGTCTCCTCCATGAAAACAAGAAAAACTGATGCTGAAATAGTCAAATCATGGCCTATGTGTCTAAAATTTGACATATATTTAAATAACTGAATGAATGGATGAATGGTTAAATGAATGAGCAATGCATAGTTATGATAGTAACAGTTGGACGCAGTACCACAGCAAAAACTGAACAGAAAAACAAACCCTATTTGTGTTTTATCCAGCTTTTCCAGATTTATTAGAATTTCGGTCTCTTTATTTGTGAAACATCTATCAACATTTGTCAAAGAAAGAGCTATGGGGTTTCCGCATAGCTCCTTGGGATTTCCTCTTTCTCTGGGTTCTTGAATCACCATGTGGAAAGCAAGGAACACCCACACTGAACTCTGATGTCATTGAGAAATAAACTTGTATCAAGCATCTGAGAATTCAGGAGCCCTCCGCAACAGCTAGTATTACCTTCACTAACTACATATCACAGGGGCCCTGATGTTTTATAGTCGCAGTTGGAAACTGCTGCTCAGACTTAGAAAACATGGATGTAAGGTTGAAAGGTTCAGGGATATTGATATTTCCATCGATTCTTTCATTTAAAATGCATTCTTTTGTCATTGAAAGGAGGACATGGGAGTGTAACAAACAATGATATAAACATCTGGTGAACATGATGATATCAGCAAGAGGATTTGAATCTTATAAAGACTAGTGGGAAATGCATTTGACAGAAGTCACTGACATAATCAAGAGGACTAGAAAATGACATAAGTGAAAAGGGAAAAGGCACAGAAAGGCATGAAAGGGTGTAAAGGAAGACAATAGTGCCAAACAAGGAAAGGTAGGAGAGCGTTTAGAATCAAAATCTCAAAAAATTAAAGTAATCTGACATTTTCCCATAATGAGGTAAATATAATAACAGTATCACCAGGCCTTGATGAGACAAAGCATATAATTCTGCTCTACCAATGAAAAAATAAGACCTGTTGAAAAAAAAACTTTAGTGGTATTCAAAGGTAATATGTTAAGAGGATACTATTAAAATATTTATCTCTGTCCAGGAGAGAGTTATTTATTTATTTATTTATTTATGCTGATTTTATTTATTTATTTTTTATTGTCTAAAGTTTTACATATGTCTCCTTTTCCCCCAATTGACCCCCTCCCCCATCCCTTCCCAGCCCCGGCAAGCCCCCACCACCCCAGTGTCTGTGTCCATTGGTTATGCTAATATGCGTGCATATAAGTCCTTTGGTTTAAGAGAGCTGTCCTGGAAGAAGTGGGCTATAGAGAGTGGCCTCAAGTGCTGTACCAGGGCCTTGTGGGGGCCCCCAGAGATTTTGATTAAGTAGGTCTGGGGTGAGGTCTAGGAATATGTTTTTCTAACAAGATCCCCAGGTGATTCTGGAATGCAGCCAGATTTAGCAGCTAGTTGTAGGGACTTGATCTTCTAGTATCAGCTTCTTCCTCAGTAGAGACTACAGATTTTTATAGAGAAAAAAGTGGAACAAAAAGAGATAAACAGGGGTGACCATGGGAGATCATTTCAACCATCTAGACATCTCTCAGATGTCTTTTTCTGGAAAAAAGCATGGCACCTGATAAGTTCTTTTTATGCTCTCCTCTCCAGAAAGTCAATAGTGAAGAAAAGTGCTACCCTGGACTAATTCTGGGTTTAGTCTGAGTGTGTACCTGCAACAAATAATATAAACCAGCAACGAAATGGTGGCTAATGCAGAAGAAGAGACCAAAAGAGAAGAGTAGGTCGATTTCCTCAGAGCCTGAATGATGCACACATCATCACCAGCCTCAGGTTTTAAGGAGCCAGACTTCAAAAGGAGACAGGAGTCCATGAACTCCAAACATTAACAATGAAAGAAAAGAGAATCAATGAAAAAGGGAAAGAATTTTTTTAATGACAAATTCTAAAAAAATTAAATTCTGTCCACAAAATCAGGGATAACTTTTACAACAATAAAAGGGGAAACCTCTGAAAAAAATCAATTAAGAGGCTACACAGGAGCTTCCTGATCATTTTCTGAGCACACATACAAATTAGCTAAACTGTGGGAAACAGCTCAGTTAGAGGAAAGAATGTCTATTTTTTAAAGCTATCATTAGGGCAAAAGGAAGATACAAATGTAGATTGAGCTGACACCTGCAGAAGATAGCATACCATGATGAAGAGGAAGTGGAAACTTGCCTGGTATGATTTTGAAACTGGAAGAAAGACAATGAAGTCCAATTTATCTGACAGTCAATCCTTTAAATGAAATTTTTCAGGTTGAAATGAATTACATCCTCTAGTACTGAAAGGTACAATCACTACAGAACTAATTTTGTAATCTTGCTGGATGTGTGTAACAAATGTCTTAGGGTGACAGCAGAATCCATGCCCTGCTCACAGAGTCTGCCTCTGCCCACACATGTGATCAGTGACCAGAGAGATCTGTGATCTGCTCATGCTGCCTGGAGGGGCACCCGTCCCTAAACAGGTTACATCCATGCCTTTGCTATCAGGCTCAACAAGATGAGCCACCTGTGCAGTAATTTATTGATAAGGGAAAGACTAGTTGCTTGTAAGTTCTTGAGGTAAACAGTCATGATGTGGATTAGTCGGTTGTAGTCCTGTGCACCAAAAAGCTGCAGGTTCGATCGATCCCTGGTCGGATGAGTGTGGGAGGCAACCAATGATGTTTCTCTCTCATCTCTCATCTCTCTCTCTCTCTTTCTTCTCTCTCTTTCTGAAATCAAAAAGCATATCCTCAGATGAGGATTTAAAATATATGTAGAGCCATGGCTGGGGAGGCGATGTTGAAACTGAAATTGTGAGGTTGCAAAAACTCAGAGGAAGTTTGGAGGGAGAGAGATGGGAATGGTGTATGCAATGCAGGGAGAAGCCACAAAGCAGCAAGACAGAGAAGAGAATCCACTACGCTGCCTCTGTTCCTGCCCTCTCCTAGCTTTTTCATTTACTCTGTGTGCCAGGAGGTTTCTTACTTTCCTCAGAGTAACAGTCCTTTCACAAACACTAATCTTTTCTACATGGTTTAGTCTGAGTGTGTACCTGCAACAAATAATATAAAACAGAACAATGAAACACAGGACTGCCAGAGGTCTGAAGGAAAAAGTAGTCAAGTTCCAAAATGTGGGAAACATTTATTCTGGAACTTCAAAGATGAGTAAGATTGACAGTAATTTTTTTTTGAAAAATTCTAAATTAGACGCTAAAAATAATTTATCAGCAATTAGCGGAGAAAGGGGCGATTATAATAAATGGCCATGCTTATCTGTGGAGAAGCCATGCTAAAATAACACATTTCTCTTTGTGAGGGTGTCACTAGAGTGGTAGACTAAGGGCTTCATGGCCACTCCTTCACATCACCTTTGAAGGGGAAAGAAAATTAGGAAAGAGTGTAAAGATAGAGGTGTGTAGTATTACAGCTAAACGCATCCGCCTGGAGCCACAGAACCTGTTGGAAAGACTAGCTTTGCCCCTTATAATCTTTGTGATGGTGGATAACCTGCATTTACCTCAATTGTCTCACCTGTCAGATGGGTATGTTTCCAACATTAGAGGGCTGGTGTCTAATTACCTAGCAAATAATAACTGCTCAATAAAGATCAGCTGCTATTATTACCAAGTTGTTTAAATGGTGCTATTGTAAAAGTGTTCAATAGTAGATACTCTTAACCAAAGAAACCTATCATTTTGGAGTATTTGAAATAAGCATCATCCAATGGCCAATGAGTCTATGTGCAAATGAATAATGCTCTACAGACCAGAGTATCAGGATTTAGAGGAGTCATGAAGTGATGGAATTCTCAAGCAAAACAGTCAAATGTAACTTACGAGGAGTAATATCCTGGAGATGGCTATAAAGCCATTACAATTCATGTAAAAGTGACCTGGAGATTATAGGTCTTACTATAGTCCAACATTATGACCTGACTGACAATAAACTCATTTAACCTCAGCCTACAACACCAGACGTATGTGAACCAGATGACATAGTCCCAGCATACCTGGTCCTGAATAGGTTAGTTGGAGTGTTGCATCCAATCCTGGGCCACATTTTGAGAGACACTGACATACAAGAGAACAGGCAAAGGAAGGTGTCCCATGAGAATTTGTCACTTGAGGACCAGTTAGGGAAATAAAGGATAAGGATTGGAGAAAAGAGGCCAAGACTTAATGATTTTCTAGACAGAACTCAGACATTGAATTCTTGGACTTAGACTTCTACATTTACTCTCTCCCCTTCACGCCCCTTCACACTACAGCCTTGTTCCTGCTCCCACCATCCCTCAAACTGGGCTCTGCCCACAGTCATGCTGGTCTCCAAGGGACTCTGCTCAACCCTGACCTTTCTTGACCCCTTGGGAGAATCTCACCTTATTGATCCCTGTCACATTCTATTATACTCTCTTCCTTCAGCTTCCATAGCATGATAACCTCCTAGTTTTCTTCTTTCCTTTCCTTCCTGTTGATCTATAACACGTGCTCTGGCCTCCCTGTACATCTCTGTGATGATTTCTCCCAAATCCATCACTTCTGTTTGTATAGTCAGTCACCTGTAACAAATCTCCTCTTCCACATGGAGACTCAGACTCAAAGCAAAAATGACAAAGTGAAATCAAGTTGTAAAATATAGGAATAATTCTTAAAGTTAGCTTTCCATAACTGTATAAGCAATATGGTGTTACTCCTTTAAACAAATGACCCTTCCTCCCACTGAGTATTTTACTTCCAAAGCTCAATCATTTTGTTTTGCCCAGAAGACAAAATATTGAAGGATGGATTAGATTCCCAGTAGGCTCCTTAGGCGCCCATACCCCTCAGTAAAGTTGGGCACAATGTCCTACCAGCACCTAATCAAGTCCTTTCAGAGTTTCAGTTTTATTAATTCAACATTAAGCAATGCTGGCTGTAGTAATGGTCGCTCAATTTAGACTTGGCTAAGTCACTTGAAATAATAACTACAAGTTATTAAAATAATGAAAATAGATTTTGTGTTTGTGGTTCTGCTCTCCTTAAATGGTTATTTGTGCTTTTATATTTCCCTCCTGGACCAGCCACTGCAGAGATCACTCTTTCTTTAAGCCCCTTGGCTTAAAGAAATGGAAAAAAGTCACCTCCCTCTGGCAACAGCATCATTCTTTGGAAGCCTTTGCTGAACTGGTTCTCGTTCTGTATTTTTGCTGCTTTCACCATCCATGTTGCACAAGATAGATGGCATGCCTGTAACACCTTCTATGAAGGGCCTCTCATAAGCTGCTCTGCAGTTACTGGAACAAATAATTTTTATTTGACGGTTTTCAAATGCCTCCAAAAATTATCTGATGGACCTTGTTACCATGCCATCCTCAAGTAAGTCCAGTGAGATGGAGTCCAGTCCCTGGAGAGGTTTCCTCTCATTTCCTCCCCACTCTTTCTGCCTAAGCCTCCTTCAAAGTCCAGTTCTGAGCTTCCTCCTTTCTGCAGCTTTCCCCATTGTGCTTTCTCACACCACAGCATGGCGCCTAGAATACTGCAGCACACACAGCGCTCTGCAAGGCCATCAGTTCTATTCTGGTTTGTGCCCAAGGTGATAGGATTGCTTTGACTATGTAGGGCTTATACCAAAAGGCCAGTTTGGAATTCAGTTATTTCTCACTAATTAATAGCTGTCATTAGGCTGATCCTAAAATATGTCTGTGATACTCGATTTAACCTTAACTTACTGAGATCCTTTAAGATTCCCAACTCTCTAATCACTGCCTGGGTCACAAAGTGAGTAGAAGATGGCTCCTACCTTTACAAAACTCAGAGTTCCAGGGGCATGTGGACACAGTCACAACCAGAAAAATATAATACGATAAACTACTGTGCTTGTGGTACGATAAAGGTCTTTAACATCAACTTTTCATTTAATTTTTAAAGAATGATCAAGATCTTGCTACATGAAGAAAAAAAAAAGAGGCTACTCCTGATAAATGGAATGAGACAAGCACACCATTATCAAGTGTGTAAAGACTAATCACTAGATCAAGGAAAGGGGACTTTAAAACCATTGTCAAGTTTGTGCTTATAAGTTTGTTTTATGTTGTGTCACATTTTGAATACCACAATGGTTAGTATTTCTATAATATTGTTTTCTAAATATAAAGCAAGGTTTTCTTTAACCTATAAAATTATCCCTCAGAAACAAGGTAATCCTTATTATAGAACCTCAGAAAGCCTCTCAGAGTACAGGCAGTTTCTCTTATATGTTTTGAAAAAGAAATGTGCTATTTGGAAAAGATATGTTAACCTGAAACAACCTCAATCAAAGATACTTTTTTAAAGAATTGGTAAAAAGAGAGTTAAACTTTTTTTTACAAGGATAAAGTATTTTTTCCTGAGAATATGTCCTCAACATTACAAATGCTGGATGTTGGAAGTCTTTACAAGCAAGGCTTCTAAAAATCATTGATCACCTTAAAAAATAAACACTACCTCATCGCCTTGTGGTCAGGTGGTATAGGGGAATGCCCTAATGTTATCAGAGTTGGTACTTCACTTCAGGAAAGATTCCTAGTGAAAACATCATACTGTGGATTCAAAAGTATTATATATTAACAATGTAAATGGATATAAAGTTGATGTATTAGATGACTCAAAAGTGATTTCATTAAAAAACTAGATGTCAAAATATATGTAAATTGTTTGAGTAAAATTGCTTTATGAAGTGTGAGAGTAGAAATCAATATTTCTAAATTAACATATTATCTCATAATTTTATATATGAATGCATAATTACATTAATAAGTAGCTGCCTAACTTTACAATCTGTAGCCCTAAAAATGTTGCATATAAAATATATAACAATTTTGTAAATAAAATATCATAAAAATAGCAGATTACCTCATATTTTGGGTTCCCTAATTTTCAAGCAATTTTTATTGTATAGTATTGTACCATATATGGAGAGTTGAATAAGTGTCACTGGTGGTCATTATTACAACAAATAGAAATTTCTGTTTTACAAAAAGAAAAGCCAACTAAGTGAGTATAAATTTAAATAAAAACAAAAATCTAAATCATGATTCTTAATTTCAGGCAAATTAAGTATTAAATAAGGCTGTGACACCCAACATATTTCTGATCTCTTGTTTATAGAGAACAAACATAAAAACAACAAACCAAAAATAGAAGTTATTCTTCCCCTTCTGCATTATTTAATTAACATGAGGTCGGTCAGTCTGAAATTTACAACGAAGCTAAAAACATAGATAGTTCTTTGTGCATATAATTTAAAAACTTAAATATCTTTAATATTACAATGATGCAGCAAAAATGGCATGAAATATTCCTGCTCAAACACCATGGCTAGTGGTGTATTAAAGATGTGTAAGTCAGGGTTAGGGATTCGGTTCTTCAAGGCATGATGCCTTCTAGTTTGGCTTGCCTAACTTTATTTGAAAATACAGTAATATACTCAACTTCAGAATACATACCTCTAAATAGTCATGGGAGCAGTTTAGGTGATTTTCCAATTCAAATTCCAAAAATGTGTAATTCACAGTGTTGCCAGTTGTTGCTTGGATGGTCCAGTTGCAACGCTGATTGTCAGAATAGGGATTTGGATAATGTATACTCTCTAGGATGCCATAGGTTCGATTCACAATCATCACGTTCTCACAGGCTAGAAAAAATAATCATGATTGTTAATAACCACCATCAAATATGTCAAAATTACTCCAAGATGTGTGTGATATTGCCTTTAAAAACTCTAGTTTTAAAATATATATATATATATATATATATATATGCTTTGAATAAATATTAATTCCAATGGCTTAAATCTGAAAAGAAAGAAATATCAGTAGAGCTATCAGCTGTTAAAGTGTGTATACATTTTTTTTGGACACCCAGTATATTTGGTGTGGCATATTTATAGTGAAAAGGTTTCCATTTAGAACAAGGTAAAATGTTGCGTAAGTGAATTCAGCAACTTGAAACTGTCATGAAAACTGCCCATGTTAGAATGGACATCCAATTCCTGTGAATCCATGGGAAGCTGAATAGCTCAGCACTACTCAGAGATCTGTTTGTTTAGAGAAGTGTGTTAAACATTCTATGCTTCTGTTTTTCTAACTTTAACATTTGGAAGGGACAGAAATCTTGACCTTTAAATCCAACAGTTTAAAAACACAAAGTTCTATGTGAATGCTAAACATAAATAACAACATGGCTTTGTTGAATTCAAAAGTCAGCATGTAATTCATAACAAAGGCTCCGTTATGCCTGTAGTTAGTCATCAGGAAGTACCAAAGGCCTAGAGGGAATGCACAGGATTTGAAGAAAAATGAAAATCTTAAATGTTTAAAGCAGTCTTCAATCCAATGGTGGCATTTTCTTCAGCTTAATTTTCAACAAGACTACACTAGGTACCTCTAGACTAGGTATGGCTTGTCCTGCCAGGGCCAAATTCAGCCAAACCTAATGACTGAAGGCATATGCATGCCTTTTCTCAAGCCTTTCTTATATTATCTGTATGAAATGGAATACAAGAGAATGGCAAAACAAATGTTATATTGAAAAGGTTGTCTCTGAAGACTGTGGTTCATATATGCATTCCTACCACAATACAGCTTCCTGGCAGGTGGCTGGAACACCATTTATAAACTTTGGTTTGAAAATGATACACTTGTGGCTCTTCAAAAAACCTTCTCTTGCTAAAGCAGGGGTATTCAAACTATTTGTCTTTGAATATTTTTAGGTAACACTTTTGTCCACACAGGATTTCCAAAGAATGATTTTGTGATTTCAGATGCCTGCAAAAAATGACACCTATTAGGCAGACAGGTATCATGTGCCTCACTGACAACAAAACAGGGCAGAGGAAAATGTATTCATTAACCACGTGGGCTGTTCTCGGTGCTCAAAAATTATACTATGTGCCAGCCTCTAATTTCAAATGGCAAATTATATGGAAAAACTCACTGGTTCCTCTGATTTTTACTTTTAAGGATGTAAGTGCACTAAATTACTTATTTAGTGTTCTGAAATGATGGGAGAGGATAAAATATCATAGAAATAAAAGGTAGCTGAGAAACAAATTAAGATAGCAATAACAAAACTGGAAATACGATTTTATGCTCAACCAAACAGATATATCCCTGCTGGAATCTGGGAGGCCTTTTATGCACTAATGATGAATTTCTGAGGAACAAAGCTTTATATCATTAAACCTTAGTATTCAAAACTAGAGCTCACTCTAA
The DNA here is from genome assembly GCF_028538775.1 of Myotis yumanensis. Taxonomy (NCBI): domain Eukaryota; kingdom Metazoa; phylum Chordata; class Mammalia; order Chiroptera; family Vespertilionidae; genus Myotis; species Myotis yumanensis. The sequence goes on from NW_027223752.1 coordinate 140,459,319, forward strand.
CCCCATATATAAGTGAGTGTGAATCCTCAAATTCACACAGAATCAAAGTTAAACATTAATCCTCTCAACTAATTGGAAGGGATATTGTATACTGATTATGATTTTGTGACTTTCGGTTCTATTTTTAGGTAATTGTGTCAAAATTATGGGTAAACATAGATTTAATGGGGGCAAGGAACTGTATTTTCAAAACACAAGTAGCCCTGGCCGGTGTCACAATGGTTAGTGTCAGCCCACACACAAAGGGTCGCAGTTGCGACCAGGTCAAGGGCACGTACATGTACCTGGGTTGCAGGTTTGATCCCCAGCCCCAGTTGGGGTGAGTGTGAGAGAGGCACAATTGATATGCCTCTCTCACACTCTCTCCTTCTCTCTCTCTCTCTTCCCCCCTTTCTTCCCTCTATCCCTCCCTCCCTCCCTCTTTCCATCCCTTCTACTTTCTCTAAAAATCAATGAAAAAAAATATCCTCAGGTGAGGATTAAGAAAATATAAAAACATACAAGTAAAGTGTTTATTAGATAACATAAATTCAAGAAAACCTTGTTTGTTGAATGTTCATTTTAAAGCTAACTTTAGAAAGTATTTAATTCTAGAGCTAGAAGGGAGCTTTCACAATCACTGAATTTAATCTCCTTTCTTTAAGAGAAAAAAATCATGGAACCCAGAGAAGAAAAGTGACCTTCCCAGGCAGGACAAACCCCTGAGCCCCTGGACTTCTGTTCAATACTCGTTTAATCCCACCAGATTGCCTCATGGGAAAGCAGGTTTTAAAATGGCATCTCGCCGAAACCGGTTTGGCTCAGTGGATAGAGCGTTGGCCTGCGGACTGAAGGGTCCCAGGTTCAATTCCGGTCAGGGGCATGTACCTGGGTTTTGGGCACATCCCCAGTGGGAGATGTGCAGGAGGCAGCTGATCGATGTTTCTAACTCTCTATCTCTCTTCCTTCCTCTCTGTAAAACACCAATAAAATATATTTTAAAATGGCATCTCTACAAAGACCAGATTTTTCTCCAATAAAGAATGTGTCTACTCTACGTGTGACTCACAAGGACCATAGTTTTCCTTAATAAAATTAATACCTTTTGAAATGCATGACCAAAAAAAATGTGTTAGAAACACTCTGTACAATGGAATAATGTCTAATGAGAGGATCTTAATGTTTGATACAAATAAAAACCGATTAGCTGTTAACCTGTTACACTGATCTTTAGCTGAATTGCAACTGTTTCAGCATATTAAATACTCCTCTAAGTTTCTATAGCTTACCACATGCTTTAGTCAGATGATAAATTTAATGCATAAGCATTTCTTCCCTAATAGAGTTACATTTTTCTCAATAAGGAGATAAGATTTATTTTAATGGTTCAAACCAATGGCTTATACTTATTTCCGTTGGTTTCATTCATCAAAAGATTGAGACCTGCCCTGGCCAGGTTGTTTAGTTGGTTGGAGTGTTCTCCCATACACCAAAAGGTTGCCGCTTCGCCTGGGTCCCTGGCTGGGATGAGTACAGGAAGCAGTTGATTGATATTTTTCTCTCATATAGATGTTTCTCTCTCTCTCTCTCTCTCTCTCTCTCTCTCTCTCTCTCTTTCCTCTCTCTGAACATATCCTTGGATGGGGATTTAAAAATATATATATTGAAGACTCCTACGGGCAACAAGCAGCCAGTATACATACTTACTCTGGTGGTATTTGGCCAGGAAGCCACCTCCTTGTTGGCCTTCATCCGTCCTCAGTTTTAAAAACATGCTGTCTCCACTAGAACGAATTAGAGGCGGTTTCTCATCCCCACAAAGCTGAGTTAGCAGGTGAGAGCTGGTACCTGGACCATCATATACCTTTAATAAAACATTTTAAATGTCAAATGATTATGGCTATACACATTATATAAAGGCCTCTGTAAATCTCAAGAACTGGAAAAAGAATATACATATGACATAACAAAAGAATAACCCTGAATCAAAATATCTTTAAAATTATAGCTAATTATCTATAAACTTGGGCCATGAACTCTGGCCATTTCGCCATGGCAGTATATAGTTGTGTGTGAACCCAGGTTGAAATCTGAAGATTGAAAAATAAAAGATTAATACATATTTTGAGACCATAACTGTTATCAGTAGTCTTCCTTGCTTTTTTAATTTTATACTTTATAATTTATAACACTTTAATAAATTTTAAAATGTAGATTGTTTTTAATGGAAAAACCTGAATAGCTGGTTCTACAAAAAGTTGTACCTGGAGGACTTCAATTATCCTCTCTAATTCACCAATAAAATCCTCTATATTGTTATTTTGCACTACATATATAGAAAGTACATTGATAATAATTATGATAAATCTCATAACCCCTTTTAGTAGTCTTATATCCTAATAGTCCATATTTCATATATTTTAATATCTTAGCATATATATCTCATATTTAATGTATTTTAATACTTAAATATATAAATATCAAGTCATTGAGTAATACATGCTATACTTAGAAGACAAATCATTTTCATAAAATTTTCTTTTAATTTTTTATTTTGCTTAAAATGTTTATGTGGATGTTTTGTTTAAATGTTCTCCTTTCTCAAATCTCAAAAATAAAAATAAATGCATTTATGTGTGTTGGGCAAGGAGGAAGCAGTGAATGATACAACCGAAACTGTATACATACGGCCAAATAATCTAGAGTGCAGTTAGGATGATGCTCCAAGTGAAACTCTTCAAATTCCAGTTCAAACGGGCTGCCCTGGCTGGCTTTCAGCCACCAGTAGCATTCGGAGCTGTGGTAATAGGGCATCGGGTAGTTGGGAGATGTGAAGGTGCCAGTGGGAGTGGTGAGATTGCCCCCACAACCTACAGGAGAAAGAGATGGAATGATGCATAACTTTCTTTCTGGTCACAGTGAACCTTCTTGTCTATATCAAACTGGTGCTACTATTACTCCCCTTTAAGCCAAAACAAAACAACTACATCACCAAAGAGTAGCTAGCCTAGAATCTTAATTCATGTCAATCTGTGTACTTTTCTTTTCCTAACCAAGATGACCAGTTTGATTAAATATACCAGGGAATCAAACCATCTTTCCTTACTTTGTATTTCAAAAACAAAAGGCTGCTGTGAATTCAGAAGTACTTACAATGTTGAAGTTTATTACAAACTAGAGGCCCAGTGCACAAAATTCATGCACAGGAGCAGGGATGTGGAGGGGGGGGGTGGCGGGGGGGGGGCGGGGGGAGGCCCTCAGCCTGGCCTGCACCCTCTCACAATCTGGGACCCCTCAGGGGATGTCCAACTGCTGGTTTAGGCTCAATCCTGCAGGGATCCCACAGGGATCGGGCCTAAACTGGCAGTCGGACATCCCTCTTGCAATCCAGGACCGCTGGCTCCTAACTGCTCACCTGCCTGCCTGCCTGATCACCCCTAACCACTCTGCCTGCCTGCTTCATCACCCATAACCACTCACCTGCCTGCCTGATCACCCCTAATCACTCTGCCTGCCTGCCTGATTGCCCCAACCACTCTTCCTGCCTGCCTGATTGCCCCTAACTGCTCACCTGTCTGCCTGATTGCCCCTAACTGCTCACCTGCCTGCCTGATCACCTCTAACTGACTCTGCCTCAGCCCCCACCACTGCAGCTTCATCCAGAAGGATGTCTGGAAGGTCATTTGGCTGTCCGGTCTAATTAGCATATTACGCTTTTATTATTATAGATCAGTGGTTCTCAACCTGTGGGTCGCGACCCCTTTGGCAGTCGAACGACCCTTTCACAGGGGTCGCCTAACACCATCCTGCATATCAGATATTTACATTACGATTCATAACAGTAGCAACATTACAGTTATGAAGTAGCAATGAAAATAATTTTATGGTTGGGTCACAATATGAGGAACTGTATTTAAAGGGCCAAAAGGTTGAGAACCACTGTTTATAGGTAGTAATCACAAGACACAGATGGAAAAATATGGATAAGAGTATGGCAATACAAGAACCAAGAAACCAACCCAATTGGACTCACCAATAAAAGATGGTTCTTTGATCTTTACCTGTTAATGATCCATCCCAGTAAGCTGAGAATCCAGAACTTGAGACAACGATGTCACTCTTAAATTGCAACCATAATTTATTGCTGTGAGAGATGATTCTTGGAGGTGTAGTTGAGCCACAGTATTTTCCCAGGAGTGGTGATGTTTCATAGCCTCCATCTCTGTGACAAAATGCAGATGTAAACATTCACCAGGTTATTGATAATATTACTGAATAAACATTTAACATATTTGAACTTTCAGATTGCAAACACATTAATTTGTGTCAATCAATATTTCTCAAAAATACTCTAAAAACATCATTTTAAGTTTTCAATTTATCAAATAGTACTTGAATAATTTAATAAAGAATAACCATCAGTTATGGTTGGCATAACATTTTATATAATCAATGGCCAACTGAAAAAAAGTGTTTAGTCTTCTTCTCAAATAAAGTGTCTGGCAAACGCCAGAGAGCACCAGACAGAAAACTCATAATTATTAAAAGTATAAACAAATGTTGCTTAATTTTACAGAGAAGCCTTAAATGTTTTTCTTCTAAATAATGTTTCTTTTATGAAGATTTTCAAATTTTACTATATCATATTTGACTTATATAGCAACATGTTTTAATTAAATTTTATTTTTCCCATCACCATTTACCCCCCTGTACCCTCTTCCACCTCCACCCACCCCTCACTGCTCCCCCGCAATCATCACACTGTTGTCCATGTCAATGAGTTATTTTCCTTTTTTTCTTTTTGTACCATATGATTTCACTCATATGTGCAATCTAATGAACAACAGAACTAACTAGCAAATTTTTAAAAATAATTCTTTCCTCAATAACTTTTGGGTTCTTAACTCTAGTTTATAATCTGTAGTGGTGTTTTTGTTTTTTTTCCCCCTTGTTAATCTTCACCAGAGGATATTTTTCCATTGATTTTTAGAGAAAGTTGAAGGGAGGGGGAGAGACAGAGAGAGAGACACATTGATTGGTTGCCTCCCTCAGGCGCTCCGACCAGGGCCAGGGATTGAGTTTGCAACCGAAGTAGGTGCCCTTGACCAGAATCAAACTCAGGGTCCTTCAGTCCTTGGCAATGCTCCATCCACTGAGCCAAACCAGCTGGGGCTGTAGCTCTTTTGGACCTGGAGAGTATAATCCTAAGCGAAATAAGCCAGTTAGGGAAAGAGAAGTATCACATGATCTCATTCATATGTGGAATTTAATGAACAAAATAAACTTGAACAAAATAGATCCAGAGACATAGAAGCATGGAACAGACTGATGAATTTCAGAGGGAAGGCAGGTGTGAGAGTGGGTGGGGTGGGGAGAGATTAACCGGAGCAGTTATATGCATATATGCATAGTCCTTGGACACAGATCATAGTGTGGTAAAGGCCTAGGAGGTGTGGGTGTGGGGTGGCGGGAGTCAATCAGAAAACAACAACAAAGGGAACATCTGTAATACTTTCCACAATAAAGATGATTTTTTTAAAAATATGATTCACTCAATATAAAAGTTCAATGGTTAACTGTTATAAATTAAGACAATTATGTTATTTTAGCATGATATAGTACAAGTATGACTTTTTTAGTACCTTACTTTATATCATAGCATAAAATTTACCATAAAATAGTATAAGATTTTAGGCTTTTGAAATGCCAATAAAATATTTAAAACTGATGCATGCCAAATTTAACTCAATTAAGCTAACTTACCTTTACTATAAATATAACTTTTTAAACACATTCTTTCAAAGAATTAAAGAAAAAATGTCATGCACTGAAATTGACAAGCCTAGACTTATTACTTAACACAAAAAACTTTGTGAAAACCTTAAGATAAGGTTGCTGTCTTAGCATCATTTTGTGATCTAATTAGACTAAATGGACACTGAACAGACTAAAATGTAAACTAATTTTATATAAAGTAGATATGCAACAATAACTAGTATCTAATTTCAGAGTGAAAGTATATTTGTTTACTCTGCCCAAATAAAATCTGGAGTTTATTTTCAAATACTTGCAATAAAAGAATCACTTCAAAATAATTGGAATCTTATGCAATTCTCTGTTTTTCTTCTGGTAAGTCAGGCTCCAAATGAAAAACATTATGGCTTATAAGAAAGAGAACTGCAAGGAGTTTTATAGAGAAAATCTATATATTTTCCTTAACCTTTCCAGGAAAGATTGTGAATGGAAATAATGAAAAGCATTATGATAAAACAAAGGTGCTTACTTAATTTCCACAAAATCTCCTAGACATTTTCCACCAAATTCCTCCTCCAAGGAGAAGTTTGTGAAATGCAATGCAATCTGTTGGCTGGTTCCCACTGTGATCCTATAAATGCACTGCCAGTTGTTGGGGTAATTATTGGGGAAGTTTGGAGAAGTAAATGTACCAGATTCTTCTGTATAGTCTTTCAAGCATACTGTGAAAAGAAATAGACCACAAGAGAGAAAATAAAAAATATTATGCTACATTTCATTCACAAGACATTCAGTAATACACACTTGATTAATTTGTGCCAATGTACTTGATTTTTAATAGGCTGTTTTGGAAAGTTCAAAGAGTAATTTCATTTCAAAATGAAGTTTTGAATTCAATGGCAAAACAATTTTTAGTAGTAAACCTAAGCTAAGTAGTGTAAATTTGTTATATATTTCAAAAGTAAACAAATGTTTATGTTCTTGCAAGTGTTGTAATGTTTCTAATTCAGGCAAATTACTATGAACATTATAAATTGGACTCAACTACAGAAATCATAAAGGGGGCTTAGAAATAATTTAGTTCTGTTCTCTTTTTCACAAGCTTCATTTCAAATGGTTTTAACCGAAGCATGCACTTATGAGAAATGACAAAGCAGGTACCTCAGTCATAAGAGTGAAGACTAGGAGATGAGACTCAGATCAGAGTGACCATGAATCAATGCTCAGCTCAAATGCTGATAAGCTATGCAACCTTGGGCAAGTTACTTCACCTCTCTGAGCCTCATCTCTAAAATGGAGATGGTAACTATCTTTGAGTACACATCTCAGGCTTAGAGACAATGCAATTAAAGGCCTTGGCACATGGCATGTGTTCAATAAATGGTAGTAATCATTATTAGGTTTCAAAATAGACCAGAAAGGTATAAGAAAAACAGAGCACAAATTATGGGGAATAAATTAGATCACACAAAACGTTTAGATAATACTTGGACAATTTTATGTCCTAAACAAATATTAACTGTTCTACTTTAAGAGTTTTAACTTTAGCCCTAACCAGTTTGGCTCAGTGGATAGAGCGTCAGCCTGTGGACTGAAGGGTCCCAGGTTCACTTCCTGTCAAGGGCATGTACCTTGGTTGCTGGCACATCCCCAATAGGGGGTGTGCAGGAGGCAGCTGATTGATGTTTCTAACTCTCTACCCCTCTCTCTTCCTCTCTGTAAAAAATCATTAAAATATATTTTAAAAAGAGTTTTAACTTTACCTTTTCAGTCCTTCAGACTCCATATTTATTAACCAACCCACTCAACCTCTTATGCTCTCCAAATATGAGATATTTTCCAAAGAAAATCTGGTTTCAGTGCATTTTAATGTATATTCAATTAAACCCAGTAATAACATAAATCCAGGGTCCAGGAGTAGACACAGATCTACTGAAATGTTTTGGGGGAGAATGCAGTATTCTACTTAATCCTGAGTAAAAAAAGAAAATGAGGATGTTTAGGTATGCTATTTCCCTGGTCACTGTTGTGTAATCATACTCAGAGTAACAGAGAAACCACTGATATTGAGAGCACAGAGACATATAGCAAATATAGGCTCTACTACCTCCGTATAGCCCTCAGAGCACCAGGCATTCACCAAATCTCTGGTTTACTTGGCTTGAAGCAGCAAGCAATCAAGGCTTTACTGTATTGAAGGAATCAACAGTGATATTTAGCTTCAAAGATGAATGTCATATACTTTTCTATATATTTGTATCATCTGCTAGGATATTACTTGAAGGAGGAAAAAGAGGAAGAAAGGGAGGGAGGAAAAAGACAGGGAGAAGGCAGGCGAGGGAGGGAGAGGGATCAGGGAGAGAGAAGTGGGAGAGAGGTGGTAGATTAAGTATTTCAGACCCAGTAATAAGTATTACTAAGATAAAAATTCATGGATCCCATGGACATTAAGTAAAGGCTATGACTCTGAGCTGGCAGAACTGAGACTCATTGACCACCCCGACATTCAGGTAGCTTCAGCCAGTAAATCAAATATCTAGAGCAAATTATCTGTTCATGTCATTTGTATTTAAAGAGATAATGTTCCTTGCTTACCCACTCTACTCCTAGAATGGAAATACAATCCCATTGACTATTTCTAATGTAACTTGCAATTATTCTGAAGGAGAAAGGTATGTGTAATCAGGTTCCCACGTAAAGAAACTTAATTTAATGAAATTTTGAGAAGTGATGATGAGTAATTTTCCTGTACTTTGTCCAGATGCAAGTCATTATTGCTACTTAATGGTGGTTGTTTGTTAATCCCTGCTGAAATTTTGATGTAGATATTAATCTTATTTTATGTTACTGGCACAAAGGTAAACACAGTCCCTGATGTATTCAAATGATCTTTACACTTCACTTTGTCTAAAATGTTTTATCTAACAACTTCTCCCTCTCCCCAAACATACCCTTTAACCAATAAATTCTTACTTATCATTTAAGGTCAAATTCAAATATCACTTCCTCTGTGAAGCCTTTCCTAATCAAGTAGAATTAATTTCCTTTTGCTCAATAAAACTTTATGCAAATGGTAATTTGAGTCCTAAACATATTTTATCGTGACTATTTTTATGTGAACATATTTCCTCTACTAGGCCTTCAAATATGAATAGGAATTTATTAACCATTATTAATTTTCACTTATCATACTACTGGCCAAGATCACATATAGTAAATATTTATTAAAATTACCCTATATAGCCGAAACTGGTTTGGCTCAGTGGATAGAGCGTCGGCCTGCGGACTGAAAGGTCCCGGGTTCGATTCCGGTCAAGGGCATGTACCTGGGTTGCAGGCACATCCCCGGTGGGAGATGTGCAGGAGGCAGCTGGTCGATGTTTCTCTCTCATCGATGTTTCTAACTTTCTATCTCTCTCCCTTCCTCTCTGTAAAAAATCAATAAAATATATTTTAAAAACAAATTACCCTATGGAATAAAAGCCTAATATGCTAAGTGTCTGACCATTTGACCAGTCGCTATGATGCACACTGACCACCAGGGGAAAGATGCCCCAATCGGTAGGGTAGTTTGCTGCTGGGGTCCAGCTGATTGGGACTGGATGAGATGGGCAGGACATTCCCTGGAGCCCTCCTGCGGTCCCTCCCCAGCCCCGATCATGCACCGGTGAGGTCCCTTGGCCTGGCCTGCACCCTCTCACAATCAGGGACCCCTCAAGGGATATCCACAGGACAGGACAAAGGACCCCACCAGTGCATAAATCACTGCACTGGGCCTCTAGTATTACATAATATATTGAAAACTAAGAAGGGTAAGAGAACTAATCTCCCACCATAGTACCCCCTCCACTCTCTCATCTCACTTTTCCTCTCCTTCCTATCCTCTCTCCTGAGTAAGATGATATTCTTTAACATTTTATAATGTCTATTAATTCTAAATTACAGAAATTGTTTGCTTCCAGCCCTGATGAGTAACTGGTACTAAACTAGTCCCTCTCCATAGCAACAATAATAGTGCAATTCTATCTACCTGCCCTCTTCTTTATGCATTTTAGTTCTATCATTTAATTATATTTGTATTATAAACTCTAACTTACTATTATTTTTGCTTTCAATCATTAGTTGTCTTTTAAAGAAATAATGAGAGTAAAAAGCAATCGGCATATTTATCCAGTTATTTATCATTTCTGGCATTCTTCATTCCTTCTTGTAAATATATATTTCTCTTTGGTATAACTTCCCTTTGACATGATGGACTTGTTAATATTTCATGTAGTATAGGTATTCTAGTGGTAAGTTCTCTCAGCTTCTGTTTGTCTAAAGATATCCTTTTTGCACTCTAATTTTGAAAACATTTTTCCTGCATATTTAAATGTTTTCCTCTCACAACTTTTAATATTGCATTCCATTTTCTTTTTAGCTCCATTTTTTTAATTAGAAACCAGCTGTCATTTATATCATGGTTTCCCTGTGTACAAGGTGTCCTTTTTCTCTTTATTTCCCAGATATTTGTGAAATGGATAGAGGAGTGTGTGAAATATAAAAGTGTCAGGTATGAAGTAGAAGGTGTGAAGTGTGAAGTTGTAGCATATTAACTCTAAGCAGACTTACTGATTAGTTAAGGACGAATATTGTTAGCCTTTGAGAAAATACACCAAAAAATTAGGTATCATTGAAAAGCCAATGAGGAAAAAAGAATGGAATTCCAAAAATGAAAGTAAGCAACAGAAGATGAAGGACATCTGTGAAACACAAATCTACATCACTCTTCTGTAGTAAAGGACTAAATGCTTTCCTCACAAGAGTATGAACAAGGCCAATATGTCCAATCTCATCCTTCCTAGCCAGCATTGTATAGAAGGCACTAGTCACTGCAGTAAGGCAAAAGAGACAGACAGACAGAGAGATATTGAAAAGGAAAAAATAAAACTGTCCTTATTCACAGATATGATCAACTGTAAGAATATACTAAGGCATCTAGAAAAAATTTACTAGAACTAACAAATGAGTTTAACAAGAAACAGAATACAAGATAAGAATCTTTTAAAAAAAATAAAGCTTGAACAACTAAACACCATTTGCTAAGCAAGCAAACTTGGATACAAAACTCACATGATATGGAAAAATTAACTCTAAGTGGATTATAAACATAAATGTACAAAATCAAACCACAAAATTTGTAGAAGAATGCACAGAGGAAAATCTTCACAACTTTAATAGGTACACATTTCTTAGCCAAAATACAAAAACACTAACCATAATAGAAGAAAAGGACATATTAGACTTCTGCTCTTCAAACGATACCATTAAGAAAAGTAAAATGCTAGCTGTACATACTAGGAGAAAATATTTGCAATACATTTATCTGACAAAGGACATACTTGTATCCAGAATATATACCATACAATAAGACAAATAATACAAATATAAATGAACAAAATGATTTTAATTGTACACCTCACAAAACAAGATATATAAATTGTGAATAAATATATGAAAAGGTACTCAGCGCTATTAATCACCAGAGACATGCAAATTAAAACAACACTGAGGCACCACTACACAACTACTAGAGGCTAAAAATGAAAAGACTGACAATACCAAGAGCTGGCAAAGATGAGGAGAAAGTGGAATTCTCATTCATTGTAGGTGGGAATATAAAATGATATAACCACTTTATTAAAAATGTCTAGCAGTTCCTCATAAAATCCTATATAATAAAAAGCTAATATGCTAATTAGACCAGACGGCAGAACAACCTTCCGAGACAACCTTCCTGAACGATCTTCCAGAATGACCAGTGGGTGGAGGGCAGGGCCACGAGGCATAGGGCTGCAAGGGCCAAGCCCCTTGCATGAATTTCGTGCATCGGTCCTCTAGTTAAACATAATATTACCATATGACCCAGAAATTCTACTCTTAGGTATTGCCCCAATAGAAAGGATAACAAAAGTCCATAAAATAACTTGTATATCAATGTTCACAGCAGCCTATTTCATAGTAGCTAAAAACTGAAAATAACCCCACTGTCCAAATAATCAAGTTATGATATATCCATACAAAGGCTTATTCATTAATAAAAAGAAAGCCCTAGCTGATTTGGCTCAGTTAATAAAGCGTTGGCTTGAGGACTGAAGGGTCCGGGATTCACTTCTGCTCAAGGACACATGCCCAGGTTGTAGGCTCAATCCCCAGTAGGGGGCATGCAGGAGGCAGCCAATCAATGATTCTCATCATTGATGTTTCTAGCTCTTTTTCCCTTTCCCTTCCTCTCTGAAATCAATAAAATATATTTTTAAAAAATAAAGAAAAAGAAAAAAACTAGTTATAAATACAACCACATTAACAAATTATAGGAGCATTATGCTTAATGAAGAAGCCAAAGATAAAAGGGTGCATACTGTGTGTTCGCACTCATACCTGCCTTTTGAACAGGCAGAACTAATCAATAGTGATAATAATCAGGTCTTCAGTTGTTGAGATAGAACCTGTGGAGGGATTGATCAAAGAAACACTAGAATATTTTCTTGGGTGATAAAAGTGCTATATATTTTGAATGGAGTAGTGATTACATGGATATACACATTTTTAAAACTCCAGATGAGTTTTACTTACTAAATTACTAACAATAATTGCAAAATAAGCCGTAAGCAGTTTGGCTCAGTGGATAGAGCGTCGGCCTGCAGACTGAAAGGTCCCAGGTTCGATTCCGGTCAAGGCATGTACCTTGGTTGCAGGCACATCCCCAGTAGGGGGTGTGCAGGAGGCAGCTGATCAATGTTTCCCTCTCGTCGATGTTTCTAACTCTCTATCCCTCTCCCTTCCTCTCTGTCAAAAATCAATAAAATATATAATTTTTAAAAATCTATGTTAAGGCCCTGGCCAGGTGGCTCAGTTGGTGGGAAGTTTGTCTCTTACACCAAAAGGCTGGTCAGGGACATACCCTGGTTGCGGGTTTGATCTCCAGTAGAGGGCGTGTACAAGAGACAACCGATCGATTATTTTTCTCTCTCTCCCTTCCTCTCTCTCTAAAATCAATAAAAACATATCCTGGGGTGAGGATTTAAAAAAAATCTATGTTATGTTAAAAGTTTAAAAGTTCTGTGCAAAAACAAGTTGGTTCTCTAAAGAAAATCCAATAAATAATTCAGATATCAAATAAATAATCAATCAAATTAATTATTGGTTATTGATTTGCTATAAATATTAACAAGAATGTTTAATATTAAAATCTGATTGTAGTTTTATGAGTTTCACATACCCAACTTTACAGGGAAAAGAACAATAGCTCTCTAAACTTACTGTGTCTACTTCTTGAAAGGCTAGTAACTCCTCTTATCTAACACTGAAGTCTGTATACAATGTTCATGTTTTCTTCCCTTGACAGAATAAATGACTCTTTTTAGAATAATATTAATACAGAGAAATATTAATGCTAGGCTTTGTTTCATCTTATGCTTTGTAATAAGCACAAATAAGTAAAATTGTATGTATTCCCACAATCATCTGTTCGCATAATTCTTACTACATCAATACAAAATGCAAACATAAAAGTGCCTCTTGTTTATAACTTATGTTGGCAAAGGAAGACTCATTTCCAATGGCTCTTCACCTTTTGTGATAGTCTAATAACATTTACAAAGAGATGAAAAAGAAAAGTATATTTCTCCCATTCACTACTAGTATATTCAACTGAGCTGCAATGGAAAAGGATATCTCTGAAGATCAAAGACAACTATTGGCAGGCCTCACAGATCTTTCTTTCTGACCAACCTCAAAAAAAAAAAAAATGTCAAGAAAGAAAAGAAAATATATACAAATTTCCCTGGTGGACCATTACAAAACACAAAGCTGTATCTTTCTAAAAATCATGATGTATCTTTGCCTCCACTAAGCATTTTCGAAGAGTTTTAGTAACAGCATTCAACTCATTATGAAAGAGGAAAATCCAAAACATGGATAATCCCTTCAAACCACAAAGCAGTGATGATATCAGCCCCATACAATTTGGGGGACAGGAATAGAATAAAGGGATCTGAGAATGAATCTCTTAGAGAGACCCTAGATCAGCGGTTCTCAACCTGTGGGTCGCGACCCCTTTGGTGGTCGAACGACCCTTTCACAGGGGTTGCCTAAGACCATCCTGCATATCAGATATTTACATTATGATTCATAATAGTAGCAACATTACAGTTATGAAGTACCAATGAAAATAATTTTATGGTTGGGTCACAACATGAGGAACTGTATTTAAAGGGCCAGAAGGTTGAGAACCACTATCCTAGATTATGGGTAACTGTTCCACCATCTCCCTTCCTCGCCTTATGCAATCAGGTGATTATTGGATTACATTAGGGATCAATCTATAAGTGGCGCTTTCTTTTTTTTTCTAATATTTTAATTTATTTCAGAGAGGAAGGGAGAAAGAGAGATAGAAACATCAGTGATGAGAGAGAATCGCTGATTGGCTGCCTCCTGCACATGCCCTACTCGGGATTGAGCCTGCAACCTGGGCATGTGCCTTGACTGGAATCAAACCCAGGACCCTTCAGCCCACAGGCGGACGCTCTATGCACTGAGCCAAACCGGCTAGGACAAAATGGTGCTTTCTGAAATCACTTATGAGACGTTTGTGTCTGCATGAATCCATTTGACCTCAGATTTTCTAGATATGTGTTAAATAATAGTCAAACCAGGAACCATCAGCAGCTTCTATTGGCATCTTTGGCTTAACATTCTTCAAAGTAAAGCCTTGAAGGAAGATAAAATTACAAGTTCAATTGCTCCCTCTAGGAAAGAAGAAGCCTCCCTAATCAAAATCTAACATTTTGCTCTACAATTCGCTGTTTGGCAGTCACAGAATTCGCTTTTGATTCTTCCTCACAGGTGACCAATTCAGATGGATATGAATTTAAGCTAACTCACTACAGCCACTAGTGTAAAAAAACTGCACTTGGACATCAGTCATTCTATTTTACACCTGGCACAGTTGTCGTGTTTCACAGCTACTGTGTAATTTTCCCATAGAATGTCTCCTTTTATTGTCCCCAACTATATGAGAGAGCCAGTTATTATAACCTCCACTTTTTAGAGAGGTATGGATAAGGGGGCTTCTGAGACTCCCAGAGGTTAAGTTTTAAAATCACTTAGTTTCGACAAACCAAAGATAAAAATTCAAAGCCAAGTCCTCCCTTTCTAAATCCTGTACTATTTAATAATCCCTGGTTTCTCTGTACAGGAAATGCCAATTCAGAAATGAGAATGAGTAGAAGATTAGGAATATTACTATTAGATGTTTTCTTTTTTCTCCCCCACAAGAAAAATCGTTGATTTTATTGATATCACAGTGGTTTTAGTACAAGCTAAATACAAACACAATTGTTAATCAATCATCTATCCTTTAAAGATGGATTGTATAAAATATCTTCCTTGCCCAGCTGGCATGGCCCAGTGATTGATAGTCAACCTATGAACCACGAGGTCACAGTTTGATTCCCAGTCAGGGCAAGTGCCCAGGTTGTGGGTTCAGTCCCCAGTAGGGGGCGTGCAGGAGGCAGCTGATGAATGATTCTCTCATGATGGATGTTTTTATCTCTCCCTCTCCCTTCCTTTCTGAAATCAATAAAAATACGTTAAAAATATCTTCTTTAAAAAGTTCTAAGGACTCCATATATAAATGCAAAAATTTGTACTTGTCAATAATCATATCAAATGTTGAGCTACTGACTGAGAGTAAAAAACACAATTTCTGATTTTAAAATTAAGTATCTACAGGCAAAAGTATGAAATTTCCCATGTCTACTACTTTTGTATTCTGCACAAAGTCCCAAAGCAAGTATAGGTTCTGGCTTTCTGAATTACCAGAGATGAAGACCTATGTGGCTGACTTAGCACAGGTCTTTAGTGTTTTTTCCTAGTAGATCCTTAGTCTTTGGGAGGAGGCTTATGAGTAGATTTCCAGGAATTAGATTATAAAGGGCTGGTTTCGGATAAGAATTTCCACTGTAAAAACCTGTAAGTTTTCCATTGGCATGACCATAGCTCTTTGTAGCTGGAGGAGGTTCATTTTTTGCATTTTCCAACCATTCCTTAAACTTTTTTTCTGCAATTTGTTTTTTTCCTGTAATTCAGCTTGACATTTCTCTTTTTCCTTTTCTTTCTTCTACTCACATTCTTCAGCATTTTCCCTTAACCATTCTTTATCTTTTTCTTTTGCTTTTTCTTGCAAATGATCTTTCTCCAGTCCCTTTGCTGCTTTTTCCTCCATTTCATTAATTTTTGTTCACTTTCTTTTTTGTTTATTCTTTTTCTCAACCCAGTCTTTGTGCTTTTCTTCAGCAATTATCTTTCTTTATTCACATTCTGCCTTTTATTTTCTTTTTTTCTGATTTAATTCCTCTAGAGCAGTGGTTCTCAACCTGTGGGTCGCGACCCCTTTGGCGATCAAACGACCTTTTCACAGGGGTCGCCTAAGACCATCCTGCGTATCAGATATTTACATTACGATTCATAACAGTAGCAACATTACAGTTATGAAGTAGCAACGAAAATAATTTTATGGTTGGGTCACAACATGAGGAACTGTATTTAAAGGGCCAGAAGGTTGAGAACCACTGCTCTAGAGCTTCCTGTTGCAGACAGTCACGTTCTTCTTTTTCTTTGCCAACAAACCACACTTCCCCTGGCATCAGGCTGCTCGCTGATAAGCGCACCCGTTTCTGCTCTTCTTGGTTATCTTTGGATTAAACCACACTGGCACACCCCTGTCACCCCATTCCTCCCAGGCTCCCCCCTTGGCCACTGAGACTTGGGCATCTTCGTCCACATATTCTTCATTCTCCCAGTCACCATCACCATTGTTGTCAAACAGGAAGCTCTAATGGTGAAGGGGAGACAACAGGTTCGTGGAGGAATTGCTGCAGCCCAGCAAAGGAGATGGAGATGGGGAGTACACGGCCACCCTCTCCAGCCCCTGCCCTCCCACGTCTGCCATGAGGGCAGAGAAGGAGCCCCAAGGAAGGCTGAGACCTGGCCCTATACCCAGGGTGTTGGAAGGAGGCCAAACAGCCTGCCACCTCCCCACCGCCTTCATTGGGCCCAAGTGCAAACCCACGGAGCAGCGGCAGGGCACAATTAGATGTTTTCTTTAGCATTTCCATTCTAAGGACTAAGAAATTAAATAATAAATATGCCTGAGCTGGGAAGTGCCAGGACACCCATATACACAAAAGTATGAGAAAATACTGACTAATAAGGAAGTAAATCTTTAAAAGATCAATAGACTTACTAATACTGTTCCAGAGGGAAAAATATCTGAATATCTCACAGCAGAAAACACAGAATTCAAGAAGCAGAGAGGATTCTGATTTGCCCAAAGCATTTTAGTATAGAAGCCAAGATAAGAACCAAGACTTCTGACTTGTCTTCAGCCTTCTTTGACCCTGTCATGGAAAGTACTTTCCACCGTGAGCAGTTACAATCCTGTCCACAATTACATCCCAGTTGTAATTATATTCTGCAATTTATGTGTTTAGATTTGACTTTCAGAGTCTCTGGGGAACTGTAAAGTTTCATTACAATAACTTGAATTGCTTGGTGAAAACCCACTCTAGACCTATTTGAATTAGAATTTCTGGGGGGAACCTTAATACCTGAATGTGTAATAAGAAAATCCCACCCTAAGTTTTTTATGAACAATAGAGTTTGGGAAAACTGCCCTATTGGATTTAACTTTTAAAATAGAATCAGGCCTTGACTGGTGTGGCTCAGTTGGATAGAGCATTGCCCTATTCACTGGTCAGGGCACATACCTAAGTTTCAGGTTTAATTCCCAGTGGAGGTAGGGGTGCATACAGAATCAACCTATTGTTGTTTCTCTCCCCCCCTTTCCTCTCTCTAAAATCAATAAACATTTCCTCTGGTGAGGATTTAAAAAAAATTATACATATACATATACTATATACATATACATATACATATACATATACATATACATATATATACATACATATATATATATATATGCCTAAGCGACCATCTGACTGTTCGACCATCTGACCGGTACCTATGATGGGCAATGACCACCAGGGAGCAGATGCTCCTATTGGTAGCTATGGTGTGCACTGACCACTAGGGAGCAGTCACTCAATGCAGGAGCTGCCAAGCTGCGATGACTTGGCAGATGCGGTTCTCAGGTGACGCACCCAGAACCAGAGAGGAACGAACCCGATTCCAGGTTGTGTCACCCAAGAATGGCCCTCTGGCAATCGGGGACCCAAGAACGGCCCTCTCGCAATCCCCCTCAGGGGATGTCAGAGAGCTGGTTTCAGCCTGATCCCACAAGCCAGGCCAAGGGACCCACCTGCAGGAGGGACCCCACTCACGCCACAGACGACCTTCAAGCCGCGGTTCCACCCCAGGTGCAGCTGGCTGGGGAGGGACTATGGGAGGTTGGCTCCAGGGTGTGTCTGGCCCTTCTTGCCCAGTCCCACCTGGCCTGCCACCTTCTAATTAATTTCCTTTCAATGTTCACGAATCCATGCACCAGGGCACTAGTAGTAACATAAAATAGAAACAGAACTCTATTCATTTCTTCTAAAGAAATATTCTTTTGCCCTTCTGGTTATCATTTCCTTTTTAAAAATATATTTTTAGAGAGAGAGGAAGGGAGAGGGGGAGAGAGGGAGAAACACTGATGTGAGAGAGAACCATTGGCTGTCTCCAGCACACCCCCTACCTGGGATCTAGCACACAGCTGAGAGATGTGCCCTGACCAGGAATCCAACCAGCAACCTTTCAGTGATAGGAGGACGCCTAACCAACTAAATCACACCGGCCAGGGCTGAATAACATTTCTGACCTCTAACTCTTAGGCACCTCTAGGGACATTCCAAGATGACTGATGAGAAACAGCACTAAACACACACTGGGGCAGGGGGCGGTGGGGAGGATGGGGACAGGCACTCCTAATTGGGAATAAGGAGACTGAGAAATCCCACCAGGGCACACTTTTAACCCTATGTTGATGTGGTTCTGATACTTCCTGTCATTTCCCTAGGTGGTTAGAAAGCACTTCTCTTTCAAGAAAATAGGAAAGTCTACCACAGTTTTACCAGAGCTGTGAATTGAATGTTACCAGCCACACAATGGGCAGTTCATGTAGGGCATTTCCAAGAGCTAACCTAGACATGGCAAAACAAACAGATTGGATGTTGGGACTGGATTGTTAGGTTTTGGCTTCTAAACCAACTAGCTGTGTATTCTTGGGAGGATAAATTCAATTCTTGATTTCAATTTCCCTCATTTAAAAAATCAGGTAACTGAACTAGACTGGTGTTTTGAACTTTCTGACACACCATAAAAATACATTTACATCAATCACACATACACACAATAGATATAGCAAACAGGTTTGATGAAATAATACCTAACTCAGTATGATAAACTCTGATACTTTCTATTCTATTCCATACTTTTAACAAATGTAGGTAGTAACCTAAGTTAATTTCATGGCCTACTAATGAGGCATGAATGTTTTAATGTTTGAAAAACATTAAATTAGATGTTATGTAGGTTTTCATCTAATGTTAACGTAGAAAATGTATCAGGTACATTTCTCAACTCTTATACTTTTAAAATTCTCTCTGTAATATTATATTAGTGTCTATGAAGTAAATGCTAATAGAATATAAAATTACAGTTTAAATCAGTAAGATGAACTAATCAAGGAAATTTGTAACAAGAAAGTTCCACCCCAAATTTCTTATGAACAGTAGAATTTGGAAACACTGCATTACTGGACCTAATTTACAAATTAAATGAGTAAAGTTAAGTATCTCTCAGAATTCAATATTTCATACTTTAAATAAGCAAACATTTAAAACCTAATCTTATGACCAGTTCCTAAGCAAATCGTAAGAGTTTCTACCCTCAGACATTCTACTTGTTGGTTTGTTGTTTCTGCGTCCCAGGCACATCTGGACAAAGGCAGAAACAGCGATGAGGGAGGGAGACAAAGCAATGACCAGAAGCCAATCTCTTCCTCCCACACACATACTTGGAGGCTGACATCATAGCCCATAGCCTGCACTGCAGATGGAAACGGAACTGGAGTCCGGTCAGGAAATACAGCCTTTATCAGATAAAGACAGGAAAGACTTCAGCAGAGAAACTCACACCTGTTGTGCCCAGGAACTAGAAATCAAGAACCAAAAATGTCATTATTGCTCTGAAAGTAACTTCTGCTAAAGCCATAAAATAGAATGAGGGCCAATGACTGAGCGTCCATTAATGCTTTTCTGTGATAAGGTTTTATTAGGCTGAAAGTCTAAAAAAAATAAGATGACAACTGAAAAGAAAGTGTCCTAACACCTGCCTATTTCCAGGTGGGAACTCACTTGGACTCTGGCTGCCTGGCGGGCTCCCCCACTGCCTGGTTGTCACCAGCCCAACCCCCACAGCAGCCTCCTTCCTGAGCTAGTCCAGTCCTTCCCTGAGCAAAACAGCAGACACCCAGGGAGCGGCCAGGCTTAGCCAAAGGGTGGAAAGGGAACACTCCCTGGTCTGTGATTTCAGCCCTGCCTGGACCAGAGGCCAAAGTAGTGGTCAGCACCCAGGGAGGCGGACGGTGAGCCTTCCCAGTTTGCCACCTCAGGGTCTTCTCTTTCATCACTTGTCTTTTCTCGTGTCCTCTTTCTTCATCAGTTTCCCTTTCTGTCCAGCTTGCACCCTTCCTTTTTCTCAACTTACTTTTATTTTACCCGTATCTTATCTTTCTGAAAAAAATATGTAATTAGAATGTAACTTTAACACCCTCCCTGCCAGATTATTTTGCTTGCTCTGGGTTCTTATCGCACTAGATATTGACTGTCTTACAAGCTAGTGTGGTATTAGCAGAGCTGTTTTAGTCATCACAGAGATATGTCTTACTTTTCATATTATGACAAAAATTCCCATAACATTTCCAGGAGGCCCTGCCTGCATCATATGTTATCTAAGATACAGCTAGCTTATTCATGCAGCAAATTAAACTGTGTTCATGTAGTTGATTAAAGCTAGAAGACATCTCAAAGGTCATCAGATTTAATCCCTTAATTTTACAGATGAGAAAACTGTGGCCCAGAGAATTCAAGTGATTTTATCCAAAACCTAATCTAATATTCAGGGTGGTTCTGGCCAAATATATGAGGCAGAAGAAACTACAGAAGGATGGAAAATTGTGTGCACACTGGAATTTCTTGAAGTCAATTTTAGTCATTGGATGTTAAACAACTGAAAAAAGTCCAGTGAATAAGTCAATCATATAACATAACCTGTTTTAATCACTGAGGATTCAATTTCCCGTGAGCTTAGGTTGGAAAATGGACCCCCCTAGAGAGGGTCCCGCAGGAGAGAAAGGTCTATGATTCCCTGACAGTCGGGATTCTGAAGAGCTCTAATGCTACCAAGACATAGAACTTCAATTACTGCACAGAACAGCAGTTTTGCCTGAAATGAATGGTAGTGTCTAGCCACTCTGAAGAGAAATAAATGAAAAATTGGGTAGGGATTCTGAGTGGGAGGTTTTTAAAATTTTTTATTTATTTATTTATGTATTTATGTATGTATATATGTATGTATGTATTTATTTATTTATTTATTTATTTACTAGAGGCCCGGTACATGAAATTCATGCACAGGTAAGGTCCCTAGGCCTGGCTGGTGACCAGGGCCGATCAGGGCCTTCGGGCTGCTGGCCAGGGCCTCCCTTCCCCGGCTGCTGGCTGGAACCTCCCTTCATTCTGCACCACCCCCTGGTGATCAGCACACATCATAGAAAGCGATCAGTCTCCCGGTCCAATTCCCCCAGGGACAATTTGCATATTAGGCTTTTATATTATTTGTGTATTTTTTTATTTATGGGAGTGGGAGCTTTAAAAATGAGCACCTGGGATCTCTGGGCACATGACGCTGTTAGAGGGAGCATGTCCTGGCACCTGTGCTTTCTGAAGGGGCATCAGGGAGTCATACCATGTTTCTGGGGAATCCAAAGGTTAGGATATGCTTGGGAAGCTCAGCATCTGTCCACTATAGACTTACACTGGATAGTATTTCGGACCATTAAATTTCTTTCTAAATATGATGAAAAACGAAAACCCAGACTCTCTAAACCGGTACACATCCCAGGTGGGAACATAAACATAAACAAACATAATACTCCTAAACCCCAAAAGTTTTGGGTTTGGGGCATCTCTGGTTTACATATTACATCAAGCATGTCAAACTCATGGGTGGTGGGCCATGAGTTTGACATGCTTGTATTACATCAAAGACCCTCCTTGCAAAAGGTAATTGCTCCTACACTGCATTTACAAAGAGCAAAATAATGATGAAAATTAATTAATAAGAAAAATACAATAAAAGTTACAAATGCTGAAAAGGTTCAATTTTATTAAGTCAAATTTAGAAATGTCTATTTTGTCAAGAAATCTTTTATTTCCTGCCATAAAATTTTGTTTAAGTAGCCTCTTATTTTATCTGTTGTTGTTCTTTTTTAATTTCTTAAAATGCATATTTGATTTCTTTGGTAGAAGAAATTGAACTTTATTTTGGTAGAATTTTAAACTCATAGAAAAATTGCAATAAATAGCTCCTGAGTTCCTTTTAGTCAGATTTACTGCATATTTGCATGTTGCCCCCATTGCTTTCCCTCCCCCACCCTTTCTCCCTCTCTGACTTGCTCACTCCTTTATTCTCTGAACCACTTAAGAGTAATCTGAAAACACTACATATCTTTAGCCCTGAAAACATAAGTGTATAGTTCCTAAGAACAAAAACATCCTCTTACAAAACCTCCTTCCAATTTTGAAAATTAGAAAATTTTTATCATTGAAACAATACTCATTTAATCATTCCTCTATTTTTAATAGGAAAGATACTGAACTCACTACATGTTGTTCTAAATATAGCTTTCATTTGGGGATGAAGTATTTTCATAGTACCATTTAATAATGGAGTAAAGGAACCCAAGTATACAAATGCTGTTTTGTTACCTGCTGATGCATTAGTTGATTC
This sequence comes from Myotis yumanensis, assembly GCF_028538775.1. Lineage (NCBI taxonomy): Eukaryota > Metazoa > Chordata > Mammalia > Chiroptera > Vespertilionidae > Myotis > Myotis yumanensis. The sequence continues at coordinate 140,482,104 of NW_027223752.1, forward strand.
ATATTCTATTAAAAAGCCTTCATAAGCAAGGTCAGAGTCAGCCACAAACACAACCGTTAATGAACTGTTACTGCTGATAAGAGAGGGTGGGACTGATTTTCCACAATATCTATTTGGAACAAAAACAAAAAAGAACACAGGTTTAAAAATCTTTTAGTACACTTTAAATAATGCACCAAAATTAGGACATGTAAAAATAATAATAATATCCCCTATTACCTTTAGGCACAAACCTTTACAAAATTGCAAGTATCTCCCTATTCATGATTACTTCCCTAAAAGTTTTATGTGCGTACCTGGCTACATGACTTGTCGTATAAGTTTAATGAAATTAGAAATCACAAGCTATGCTAGGTCACCATATAGCATATTATTGAACTTATTAACAGAAATGTAATAAACTTTTCACAACAAAAGGAAACCCCATGACATAAACGCATAAAGCACAGACTTGAGTCAGTTCTATCATTTACAGCCATTGTGACTTTGAGCAGGTCACTCAACCTCTATGCCTCAGTTTCTCCATCTCTAAACTGAGAATGATAATAGTAACTACTTCATAGGGTTGTTTTGAAAATTTCATGAGTTAATATACTGTATATAAAGAACCTAAAATAGTGCTTAGGATAACAAACCCTATATAGGTAAAATATATTCTCCTTTGACAGCTGGCCTATGCAGAGATAAGAGTTTGATTACTAAGCCATGTCAAATTTTGGCTGAATAAAAACAGCTTTATTCAGAAAAACTATTCTAGTCATGCTAAAAGTAGAGTTGTGATCAAAAACATGCCAGGAGCAGTTTTCTAGAGAAACACTGTAAGAAGGAGTGACTAGATATACCACACTTTTTAATCCACTCATCTGATGATGGGCACTTAGGCTGTTTCCAAATCTTAGCTATTGTAAATTGTGCTGTTGAAACTGTGGTATATCTACACAGTGGAATACTATGCTGCTGTAAAAAAGAAGGAAATCTTACCATTCACAACAGCATGGATAGACATGGAGAGCATTATGCTAAGCAAAATAAGTCAGTCAGGGAAAGATAAATACCATGCGAACTCACTCATTTATGCAATATAATGAACAACATCAACTGATGAACAAAAATAGATCCAGAGACAAAGAAGCATTGAACAGACCATCAAACCTCAGAGGGAAGGCAGGGGAGGGGGAGGGGGAGGGGTGGAGTAAGAGATCAGCCAAAGGACTTGTATGCATGCATATAAGTATAACCAATGGACTCAGATACTAGGGGGGTGAGGGCATGTGCTGTGGGAAGCGAGTGGCCAGAGAGAGATCAATGGGGGGAAAAGGAGACTTATGTAATACTTTAATCAATAAAGAATTTTAAGAGAATCGAAGATGGCGGCATAGGTAAACACCGGCTATGCCGCCGTAAACAACCACTTCAAAAATACAACTAAAAGACAGAACGGACATCAACCAAAACCACAGGAAGGCTGGCTGAGGAGAGACTCTTCAACTAGAAGGAAAAACAACAGCATTACGAGGCCCAGAGGAGGCGCAGTGTGGAAAATTTAAAGGTATGGTGGTGCGGCGGTGCGCGCGCAAAGCGGGCTGGTGGCTGAGGGCGCGGTTGTCGTTTTCAATCAGGAGGGAGTCTCAGACTCTGGGCTACAGATCCGGGCGAGTCTCTAGGGACACAGACTCAAACGGGAGAAGCGGGACTGTCTGGCTACGGTCCCTCCGAGGTTTGCAGCGGTTGCGGGGACAGAGAGGCAGAGTCCCTGGGGATGGACTGAGAGCAGCCATAGCTGCTCCCTCCCCCCGCCCTGTTGAGCCCGCCCCGCCCAAGCCCTGTGCAGAACCATTTGCCGATCGCCTCAGGCAAAGGCTGGATTAGCGCCTCCCTAGAGGACTGAAGTTTTCCACACAGCTGATTCCTACAGCCAGTCGGCCTGGTGGTCAAATCCCTCTAGTGTTAACTACAACAATTAAGGCTTGGCTAGAACAAGACTGCGCACAAAGACCACAAGGGGGTGCACCAAGAAAGCATAAAAGATGCGGAGACAAAAAAACATGACAGAAATGGAGGATATGGAGCTAAAAATCGCAATTTTGAGGGCTTGCTATAAACTTAAGCAGAGCCTCACAAAAACTAATGAGACCCTCGATGCTACGATAAAGAAATTAGAAAGTAAGCATACAAGGACTGAAATAAAGAATATTATACCCAATAGCAGACCAGAGGAGCACAAGAATCAAACCAAAGATTTGACAAAAAACACCCAACTGGAAAAGCAAAATGAAAAAAGAATCCGAAAGTGTGAAGATAGTGTAAGGAGCCTCTGGGACAGTTTCAAGCGGACTAATATCAGAATAATTGGGGTGCCAGAAGATGAGAGACAGCAAGATATTGAAAACCTATTTGAAGAAATAATGGCAGAAAACTTCCCCCACCTGGTGAAAGAAATGGACTTACAGGTCCAAGAAGCGCAGAGAACCCCAAACAAAAGGAATCCAAAGAGGACCACACCAAGACACATCATCATTAAAATGCCAAGAGCAAAAGACAAAGAGAGAATCTTAAAAGCAGCAAGAGAAAGAGACTCAATTACCTACAAGGGAATACCCATACGACTGTCAGCTGATTTCTCAACAGAAACTTTGCAGGCCAGAAGGGAATGGCAAGAAATATTCAAAGTGCTGAATACCAAGAACCTACAACCAAGATTACTTTATCCAGCAAAGCTATCATTCAGAATTGAAGGTCAGATAAAGAGCTTCACAGATAAGGAAAAGCTAAAGGAGTTCATCACCACTAAACCAGTATTACACGAAATACTGAAAGGTATCCTTTAAGAAGAGGAAGAAGAAAAAGGTAAAGATACAAATTGACAACAACAAATATGCATCTATCAACAAGTGAATCTAAGAATCAAGTGAATAAATAATCTGATGTACAGAATGAACTGGTGCTTATAATGAACCAGGGACATAGAAAGGGAATGGACTGACTATTCTTGGGGGGGAAAGGGGAATGGGAGATTCGGGAAGAGACTGGACAAAAATCGTGCACCTATGGATGAGGACAGTGGGTGGGGAGTGAGGGCGGAGGGTGGGGCGGGGAACTGGAAGGAGGGGAGTTATGGGGGGGGGGGGGAGAGGAACAAATGTAATCCGAACAATAAAAATTTAATAAAAAAAAAAAAGAATTTTAAAAAAGGAGTGACTATGAAATAGAAATCTCAAATCAATGCACACTTGGTGAGATTAACCAAATGCAATGACAAAGGGAAAAAATAGAAACGAAATACATGGAAACTAGATTGATTAATTTCTGAAGGAGAAAAAGAAAAAAATGGTGTGTAATACTATTTCAATGTTAAAATAGATTTGATATCTTGATAAAAATAAAATTAGATGAATTTATTAATATTTTATTTTATTTTTTGAATTCATTAATATTTTAAATGACTCTGTAAGGGCCCATTTCTGCCAAACTGGACAAGAACATTATGGTAGTTTATGCCATTCAGCAAAAAATACATGTTTTTCAGTGATTATGAGTCAAGTACCATTAAAAATAAAAAGTTTTTAAAATTAAAGATTAAGACAAATAAGAGCAAAAAATGAAAAGGGAGATTAAAAGCAGGTGAGAAATAAGTTTAAGAAAATAATGGGTAAAGGAAGAACATCTAAAAAGTAGATGAAAAAATGAAATGCAAGAAATTTCAAAAACATTAGGAAATTTCCATTTTGCAAAAAAGAGGAGCTGGATATAACCTTGAATCTAAAAATACTAAAATACATAAAACAATGGCTTTCAAGACACTGAATATCAAGCAGCAAAGGTAAACAAGTGACTTGAAAAGCAAAACTGGACATGATCAAACTGTTCCCAAATAACTTCATTGCATCCCAAAACAAACCTCAAGAATACTTATAGGAATACAATAATGTCCAGTGCACAAAAACACAAAATTAAAAATGTCTGGCACCCTATCAAATATTACCAGACATGAGAGGAAAGTATATATAAACCATAATGAGAAGAAAGACTGACCCACCAAAACATAGCAAGAAATGCCACAGATGACTGAATTCACAGTCAAAGACATTAAAATAGTTATAACTGAATCTCACAGATTTAGGAAGCTAGAGGAAAACATTAATGTGCAAAGTAGAAACATGGAAGATAAAAAAGATGGCCCAAATCAAACTTCTAAAAGTGAAAACTATAATGTTTGAGATGAAAACTACACATGGTAGGGTTAACAGCAGAACAGGCATTGCAGAAAATCAGATTAGGGCACTTGAATACATAACAATACAAATTTTCCAAAATGAAAAACACAGAGAGCAAAGACTCAAAATCAAATGAACGGAGTACCAGTGAGTCCTGGGACAATATTAAAATGACCTAAGATACAAGTAATCAGAGTCGAGTCCTCAAAGTTATTTCAAGAACTAACGGCCAAAAATGTTTCAAATTTGATATAAATTATAAGCTCTCAGATCCAAGAAGTCAACCAATACATTATGCTGATCAGGAAAGCCAGTTAAAAAAAAATAGTATGTACAGTATGACTCCACTTCCAGAATATGCAAGCCAATTTACAGTGAGAAAAAGCAGGGCAGTGGTTTCCTAGGAATGGAGGCAGAGTGAGAAATTATCATGGGCAGAAAGAAGGATTTGAGGATAATGGACGTGTGCATTATTTTGATTTTAGTGATGCCTTCATGGGTATACACATATGTCAAAACTTAAATATATAAAGTGCCAAGGCTACAGAGTAGTAATGCAGGAGTGGCCATTGAGAAGCATGATAATCTCACCTGGTTTTTATAACACAACATGGTGGACTTTAACATCCTTCAATGACACAAGAACATTTTTGTGTGAAAAAAAACTAAACCAAAATAATCTCACCTCCCAAGAGATGTCCCAGAACCAGTGTCATAAACTTCCAGATAGTCACTTGTGCAATTGTAATGAAACTCCAGATGAAATCTCCTGAATATCAAATTTATCAGGAAGCCAGGTTGGACTGATATATACCAGGTACAGTTGATACCATGGGGGTAGATATTTGGATGACCAGGACTTTGAATAATTCCTGTTGGCTCTGTGAGAGTTTTTCCACATGCTATTGAAGTAAAAATAATAATTGTTAGAATGAGTAACCAACAAGCTACCTGAAATCAAGATAAAATAATCTGATCATAACTTCTTAAAAGTTCAAAAAGAAAAAGTTTCCTTATATGCTACTTCAGATAACTTGGTTTTAATCTTATTAATAGACATCAATTAACTCTTGCTATGTGCTGATTATGAAATCTACATTTTTCTTTAGAGTGTACTTAAAAACTTACAGTGTAGATAAGTATATATCTACAGTACGGATAGATTTTTTGTAATAGTTCATTTCCATTGTTTACTTATTCTGATATAAGCCTGAGAAACAATGCAGAAGAAAGTGTCAATCACTTACCCAAATCTTTAGTACTGAACTTAGCCATGAAACCATGATTTTCAGCAGAAGAACTTTTCACAAATATTACATAAAGAAAATTGTACACAGATGTTATAAGCGAAGGTATGTCTGTGCCACAATATTTTTTATTTTCAGTAGAACCCAAAATAGAACTGCTACCGATCTAAGGTTAAAAAGATATATTCAAATTTATTATTAAATACTTATTATGAAAAACTGCTTTAAGAATAATTACTTCTGAAATGTTTTTTATTAATATAGTAAAATTCAATTTTAGAATATTTTTGTCATCCCAAAAGAGACTCCATGCCTGTTAGTTGTCATTCCCCATTCTCCTCAAACCCCAGCTCCAGGCAGCCACTAATTTACTTTTTATTTCCATAGTCTAGTCTGCATTTCAAATAAATGGAATCATATAATATGTGGCTTTTGTGACTAGCTTCTTTCACTTAGCATAATGTTTTCAAGGTTATGTGTCATTATTTCATTCCTTTTTAATGCCATATAATATTCCATGTGTGAATAAAGTACATTACATTAATTCACTCATTAGTTGATGAACACATAGATTGTTATACTACTTTGCTATTATAACTAATCATTGTAGTCACTCATGTACACATCATTGTGTAGACACATTTTATTTTCCTTGGGTATATACGTAAGAGTGGAATTGCTGGATCAAATGATAACTCTAGATTTAACTTTTTGAGGAACTGCCAACTCTTTTCCAAAGCAGGGATGCCATTTTAAATGCTTACCAGCAGTGTACAAGTGTAAAAGGGTTTCCATTTCTCCAAATCCTTGCCAACACTTGTTATTATCTGATCTCTTGTTTATAGCCATCCTAGTCGGTATGAAGCACTACCTCATTGTGGTTTGACTTGTATTTCCCTGATAATTAGTGATGTTGAGCATCTTTTCATGTACTTATTGGCCATTTGTATATCTTCTTTGAAGAAATATATATTCATATTTTTGCATATTTAAAAAATTAGGTTCTTTTTAATTTTGATGAAGTCTAATTTTCCTAGTTTTTCTTTTGTTGTTTGTCTTTTTGTGTCCTATCTAAAAAGGCTTTGTCTAATCCAAGGTCACAAATACTTACTTCTATGTTTTCTTCTAGAAGTAAAGAGTTTTAGCTCCCACATTTAGTTCTATGATTCATTTTGAGTTAATTTTTGTGAATGGCATAGGAAGGGGTCCAGTTTCATAATTTTGCATGTAGCTATTCCACACTATTTGTTGAAAAACTATTTTTTTTTCTCATTGAAATGGCTTGGCACTGTTTTTAAAAATCAATTAGCCACAAAGATATAGATTTATTTCTAGATGTTCACATTTTGTTCCATTGTTTCATATTTTTATCCTTATCAAATAACACACTTGATTACCACACCTTTGCTCTAAATTTTAAAATCAATAAGTGTGAGTCCTCCAACTTTGTTCTTTCTCAAGAATGCTTTGGTTATTCTGATTCCTTTGCATTTCCATATGAATTATACAATTAGCTTGTAAATTTTTGCAAAAGTGCCAGCTGGGATTTTGATAGGGATTGAATTAAATCTTCAGATAAATTTGGGAGGTATTGCCATCTTAACAACTTTATGTCTTATAATCCATGACCAGGAGCTGTCTTTCCATTTATTTAGGACTTTAATATCCTTCAACAATGGTTTGTAGTTTTTAGAGTGCATGTATTACACATCTTTTTCAATATGTACTCATCAATATTATTTTTATGCTATTATAAATAGAATTGTTTCCTTGATTTTATTTTCATTGCTAATGTATAGAAAAAGAAATGACTTTCACATTTATTAGTTCTGAATTTATTAGTTCTAATAGTTCATGTGTGTGCATGATTTTTTTATATACAAGATCACATTATCTGTGAATAGAGATAGTTTAAATCCTTCCTTTACATTTGAGCGCATTTTATTTCCTTTCCTTGTTTAATTGCCCTACCTAGAATTTCCAGTACAATGTTGAAGTGAGAATAGACATCTTTATGTTTTTATTGACCATAGGGCAAAGCATTTAGTGTTTCATCATTAAATGTGGTGTTAGTTGTGGGGTGTGTGTGTGTTTTACAGATGCCCTTTACCAGATTAAGGAAGTATCCTTCTATTCTTAATTAGTTGAGTGTTTTTATCATGAAAAGGTATTGGACTTTGACAAGTGCCTTTCGACATCTATTGAGGTAATCATGTGGCTTTTTCCTTTATTTCCTTTTACATTAAGTGATTTGGGGATGCATACCAAGCTTGCATTCCTGAGATAAGTCCCACTTGGCTATTATATATAATCATTTTTATATCCTGAGGCATTCAGTTAGCTAGTGTTTTGTTGAGGATTTTTACATCTATATTCATATGAAATATTGGTCTGTGCAAACTAGTTTTGTTTCATGTAACTGATTTGAAGATAATATAACATAATATTTTAATAATATCCAACCAAATATAAATACTCAAAGGTGTTTTACTCTTACCTCAATATAATCTGTATCGCAGTGGGCAGAGCTTCCAATTTCAAAGCCAGTGAAGTTGAGAAGAACTACTTGACTTTGGGGTTGGTGGATAGCCCACCTGCAGATCCTTTCTCCCGGGTACACATTAGGATAAAAGGGTGAGCGAATGACCCCTTCTCCAGTTAATTCACCTCCACAAGCTGTAAGTATGAAAATGAGAGTAGTATTTGTGCAGAGAGAAATGATCTTTGCCCTCAATTTTATTGTAAATTCTAATTATGTGCAAGGATATAATTGAATGTGACATTACTATTAGATTTTTTTTTTTCCTTGCTGCTTAAGGACATAAAATGACAAAATTATTTCAAGAAACTAAAATGTTATAATCAGGGAAATTATACATTTAAAAATTGAGGCATAGGTTTTCTTACCCACTTGATAAACAGCGCTGAAACCAGCTTTTTCAACAGAAGCATCGATTATAAACCTGATCCAGATACTATTAGTAATAGATTTAATGTGAGAGAGGGTTTCATTGCCACAAACTTTTCCAAGTAAGGTATCATCATCTCGAACCTAAACAGAAAAATAAAATAGATCTGTAATTCTAATCGACAAAATTATCTTGGTAGGGTAGTATTCTTTGGATATGAGAAGATGGCACATTCAAAATGAGTTTTAATCTCATTTGGGTTACATTCTTATATTACACTTGAAAGTAGTAGGGTGGGTCATTATTAGCACAATCAGATAGCACTAACAAAATCTTAAGCCAAAAGGATCCAAAAGAATAAGATCCATAAGCAAAAAAAAAAAAAAAAAAAGAAAGAAAGAAAAGTTCCTCTAATAATTGCCACAATGTCAAAGAGAAAATAAAAGTACAATTTTGGACTATTTAAAAAACAACAAAATGTGATAAGACAGCATATTTAGCCACATCTGTAATTAGAGGAACTCATAGACTAAACTGCTTTTGTTATTGAAAAAAACAACAACAACAGAAAAGTACTTTTAAAAAGAGAGAGATTCTGAGGAGTTAACTTAAAAATTAGAAAATATTAAAATGAGAAATAAGAAAGGAAAAATAAAATAGAAATCTAATAAATAAAATACAAAAAAGGGATTCATGAATATATTCATGAACTGTTTATCAAGGAAAGTTAGGGTGTGGGAATATAAAAGACATATATTTGGCAATAAAGATAAAAGAAAGTAAAGAAAAGGAAATAAAAAAAATAAGTACAAATACACAAAATTAAAAATGTCAAAGATGAGCCCCTGCCAGGTGATGCAGTTGGAGCGTCATCTTGTACACAAAGAAGGTTGCAGGTTCAACCCCTAGTCTGGGCCTGTATGGGGGGCAACTGATCAATGTTTCTCCCTCACATCAATGTTTTCCTCTCTCTCTTCTTCTCCCTTCCTGTCACTCTAAAAACAATAACATATTCTTAGGTAAGGATTTAAAAAAATGACAAAGATGATATAAATGCACAGATACTGAGGAATTTGTTTAATATGATAATTCCATGTATTACTCTATGTTAATATTGTTGAATTTTTGAAATGGTTATTTCCAGAAAAAAATATAAATTGCTAAAATTATATCAAGAAAGAAAAATAAGATTTGAATAAACAAAGCACAGATAAAATTGAAAACATTATCACAGAAGATGTTCTGCTTGGTAAGTTATTTTAAACTTTTAAGGAACAGATAATTCCCATATATAATTTATTCTAAGACACCCTCAAACATAGAACAATTCCCAACTAACTTTTCTCAGAACTATCTTATCAAAGCCTAACATTAATACAAAGGAAAACTATGGGTTGATCTCTCCTATTAACATCAATACAAAAATTCTAAACACCATCCTAGAAAAATAAATTCACTCCATCATTAAGTTTTATATACCAAATTAAATATAAGAATAAATGTTATGCAAGGATTATCTGAAATGAGAAATTATAAATTAAGCCTATCAATAGGTTCAATAAGATAAATCATATATTTCCATAGATGTCAGAAAGTTTGTTAGCATTTCTATTTATTAGAAATAAAACTCTTAGAAAGTTAGGAGTAAAATAAAAAGTTTTTCATATAATAAAGATCAATTGGTTTAATCAATAGTCAATATCCTTTAGTGTAATGGCCATGAGTACCATCTATGGAGTCATATAGACCTAGGTTCAAATCTGTCACAGATCTCCTCAACTAAAAGCTCGAACAACTTACTAAGTCTAAGCTTAGCTCAAGGTGTTGTTGAAGCAAGTAGATAAAACAATAGTGTGAATTCCATAGCAAAATGCCTACTAATAGAAAATATGGACTATTGTTATACTTGACACTAGAGCTTCCTCATCAAAATCGGAAATTCTTCCATGGATATACATGCTACTCCTTATATAGAATTCTTTTGGATGACCTAGCTATCTAAATATTAGCTCATCCTCTCCATGAGCATTATCAAGGCATCAATACATGCCAGTGCCTGTTGCTGGGGACAGCACTACGAGAGAGACACTGTTCACAAGGAACTTACAACAAGCAAGCCCATTAAAAAAAAACACACAAAAAAAAACAGGAACATCATGTCTGAAAAGTGAAGGGTACTATATCATTACTTCACAATGGTTCTCAGTAGGTCTCACAGTTGGACATCTGTGAAGGCATTTTTTGTTTTTGTTTCCATTATTAACACAATGGTGGAGAAGCACTATTGGCACATAATGGCTGGGGACCATAGATACTAACTATCCTGAAATGTGAGAGACAGTCACACACAACAAGAATTCTCCTGTGCCCTGCGACATTCATGTAAGTGACAGTTCGCTACTAAGTGTAAAATTGAGCTCTAGCTGACATACTAAACACAACATATTTTTGCTCAGTTAAAATCACACTGAATTTTCCAGGATGACAAGTAGAGTGTAAATCGAAAGAAGTTCTTTCTTTTTTCTCCTGGAAATCTGCCAAGAGTCAGTCACCATTTCAGAAAATTGGTCGCTAACCTCCCAACCATGCCAGCATTCACAGCAACTCGGAGCTAGCAACTTAACTGCTTTCACTTTGCCTTCAAGTGCATCTTGACCAGGCTTTTTTAAGTTTATTTCTCCTAAATATTATACTTTGAACAAAAATGTTTCATATAAATGTGTATATTGAAGTTCTATCATCCATGGATTTCATTTCAGAATAGTGAAAAGGTGATATGAAAAGGTCTTAAAGTGTAGAGAATCCTGGATTTAACCAAACACTCTGAACTCATACAGGGGATTAGGGAATACTCAGTGGAAATGAGATTTAAAGGATTACCCAGGCTGAGGGGAGCAGGCAGTAGAGGGAAGATTTTGAAAGTATGATACTCAAAGCTGGAGGGGATATGGTAACACAGCTACTCTCATCTGTAACTGTGAAAGTATAAACTTCTGGAAAATAATTTGACAGTATGTCCCAGGAGTCTTCAAAATAGTCCTAGTTTGGGACCCTGCGACTCCACTCTAACACACCACCATAAGGAAATCATTCGAGATACAGGCAAAGACACACAAGGATCCACATCAAAGAATATTCTATAATAACAAAAACTGAAAGTATTCCAAAAGTCTCAGAATAGGAGGGTGATTAAGTAAATTATGGCACAGCCATATGACAGTCTCACAGATTAAAAAAGCACACACCTCTCCACTGATTCACACCAAACCAGTTCCTTTCTATGAGCTGTAATACACATTTTTTTGCAAACTGTCATTAAGTTATGCTACATACCTCTCTAATCAAATAGCAATTCTCTGAAAGAAGAAAAATTCTGTATCCCCTTTAGCACCTAAACACAGAACTTTGTAAATGGGTATTTAACAAATGCTTGTGGATTCATTCATTTTAAGACAGGACAAGACAGTTCATTACTAAGTGTAAAATTGAACTCTATCTGACATCTTAAACACAAAACATTTTTGCCCAGTTATCATACACACTGAATTAGAAATCTGTTAGAGATGCAGACATAGGGCAGTTCTTAGAAACCAGAAAGCACGAACACAGGGTAAGATATCTTCCTGCTTTCTCATTCTCCAGGGTTCCATTTGCTTCTGCTAAGACTGTAGTCTCTCTTCTCTATTGTGCCCATTAGAAGATGACAAGAAGGAAGAAAAACAGCCGCATAGCTTCAGAGCCAGCTAAAGTGGGCCTTTCCCCTGGGCCTCGCTAATGAAATTCAAGGGCATTAGGAAGGAGAAAGGCAGCTGCAGTCCAAATGTTTGCAGAGGAACTTATCGTGCTCGAGGGCCCTAGACCTAGAGGCACAATTGATTTTAGCTGTGTTTCTCTCTGTGTGAAAATGAAACCTCATTAATTCTGAAAGCCTGTATTCTCCCTGGATCCCAGACATAGCAATATCTCAACCACAACCTCTTTGAAAATGACATTCAAATAAAATCCATTAAACGATCTAAAGTGACCCCAAATGCTTTTGTAGCACATCTTGCATTCAGTATTCTAGGACTTATGAGTTTTCAACGCCCCATTCCCCGCAAAGCCCTCTCTGCTTTGTGCTTGTGCGCTGGAATAGACCGTATTATTTCCCTGCGCTCACTGCCATGTGATTTGCAATGCTTCCCCATAAAGAATAAAGACATATCCTTCCCACTGGCTGTGGGCTTGGCCATAGGGCTAGCAGAATGTGAGCAGAATGTGAGCAGAATGTGAGCAGAAGTGGTGTACGATTTCTGAGTAGAAGCTTTGGGAGTCATTGCGTTACTCGACAGTCTCTTACTTGCCCGCTCACAAGACCAAGAGCCTGGGTCCCAGGGGCTGCTGGGACAGGGAACAGATCAGAAGAGCTGCTATTGACCCCACACCAACATGTTAACATGAGCAAAGAACAAATAAATGAACATTGTTGTAAGCCACAGGAATTTTTTGTTTGTTAGTGTTTTTGATTTATTTTTACTGACTATTGGTTATTATAGCACCGTCTGGAGAAAGATGACTCCTGTTTGAACATGGTTTGTATTAATGAAGAGTTTTTCTTAAGAAGTCAGGTGAAGTCGTGCCACAGTCACTTGCAGTGTCACACCAAATCCAGTCTTTATGCCGCATCACATATGCAAAGAAATGACAAGGACCAATTCAATGTTCTAGTGCTCTGAGGACCAGACACAGATTTCTCATTGATTGCCTTATTCATCCAGCATACACTGATTGTTGCAGGCCCAGAGACCCAATAACAACATGTGACCCACGATATTTAGCCTATGGTAAGAGCTAAAATTAAACAGGCCAAAAAACACAGTTTCTCTGAAATGTTAAAAGTGAAATCCAGTGCCCTGCCAGTAATAAGCTTTAACATCTGCAGTGGATCAGGTCCCACAGCCACATCTTAATGCATGTGTTCATTTATTTTTATCTGCTATGTATCCAGATTTGTTCTTATATAACAATTTTAAAAATCTAATTTAGCATTAAATTTTATTCAAAACAAGACAAATATGCTGGTATTGGGCTTGACTCAACCAAGAGCTGAAAATAGAATCCTACCACGCAGCAGTGTTTGACATGTGGCTTCTTGTGGTGTGAGCTTCAGATTGAAATGCCCCTTATCTATATATATAAAAGTGTAATATGTAAATCGACTGGACAGAGGAACAACCAGTTGGCTATGATGTGCACTGACCACCAGGGGGCAGATGCTCAATGCAGGAGCTGCCCCCAGCCCACAGGCCCTGATTGCCCAATGGGGAATGGGGAACCGGGGATGGGTGGAGGTGGACACAGGTGGCACTGGGGCCCTGATCACCCTACTGGTCACCCCTCACATAGAGGGTGACCAGTGGCGGGGGGGGGGGGGGGGGGGGGCAGCGAGCAGGCAGGAACAGCCAACCTCTCAGTTCCTCCCCCCAGCTGGCAGGCTCCAATTGCCCGATGGGGAACTAGAAACCGGGGGTGAGTGGTAGCTGACGCGAGCAGTGCTGAGGTGCAATCACCCTGCCAATTGCCCCAGACACAGAGGGCGACCGGCAGCAGGGGGTAAGGCTGGCTTCCAGAAGCCAGGGAAGATGGCCCTGATCCCTGGCCAGGCCTAGGGACCCTACCCATGCACAAATTTCATGCACCAGGCTTCTAGTCTATATATATGAAAGGCTAATATGCAAAGTGTTCCCTCAGGAGTTCAACTGGGAGACTGGGAGTTTGATTACTTGCTATGACGTATGCTGACCACCAGGGGGTGGCACAGAATATGGCAGGTGACCAGCAGCGGTGGCGGGGCATTGAGGGAATGAGGGAAGGAGGAGGCAGGGAGGCGGGGAGGCAGAAACCTGATAGGCCCTGATCGCCAGCCAGGCCTAAGGACCCTACCTATGCACGAATTTCATGCACTGGGCCTTTAGTATAAAATAAAGATGATCCTGGAGACCATCTGTGGGTTAGTCTGGGTGCACAGGAAAGGGGATATGGTCCCACTTGAAATGAGAGAATAGATGGTGAGGGATAAGAGATGAGAGAAGCTACACAGGGACCAAAGAACATTTTCTTAGGTTATTATCTTTTGTTATTCATTATTATGTTTCACGATTTCATAGTTAAAATTTTAAAGCTTTTTATGCCTCATGAAACAGTGCCCCTTTTAATATATCTGTCAATAAACTTATCTTTTATCTGTTGTTTTAAAAATCCTTTTTTCTATAAGTAGGAATACTTGTCTAGTTTTACTTAGAAGTATGTTCTTAGATGATTGCAAACTCAATATGTCACCTTCTCCTCCCTGTCATTGTCATCTTCATCATAGTCGTCATCATCATCATCATCATCATCATCATCTGTTACCATTTAGTAGCCAATCACTGGTGTGCAAGGCATTGAACCAAGCACATTCTGATTGTTTTTCTTTTCATTTTGCAAAGCTAAGTTCTTTATCTCCAGCTACTGCTGGGGTCCAGCCCCAGCGGGTCCAGGGGTTCCCAAAGGTGTGGACGGAGTCGGCGGAGAAGGAATGACACGGAGGCAATGTTCAGGTGATCCTCATAGCCAGGTTCCTCTTTTTATTGTCATCTAACATCTGTATATATACTATTTGGTCCCAGTTCTATCCATTCTATACAAAAGGCCAGGGGGCTTCCCAATTCCATTCAAAGTTTACTCTATTGTTCCACTAAGCTACAAGGAAGTAACTGAAGGAGGTCACTCCAAGCAAAGATCAAAGCGACCAACCACCCCTCTGACTCTCAGTTAAAGGGTTTACTGATAAAACTCCTCACCTGGGGGAACAACCTTTCTCGGGAAGCATTAAGAGGGGGAGCAAACATATTAAGAACAGTATACCATATACGCCAGGTCCCTTGAAACATCCCTGCAGTGACTGCCTCAAGCAGCCAGGGTGGATTGGCTTCCAGCAAGCTACAAAGCTGTACTAAATCTAGCTGCTAAATCCTACGTTTCCTTTCTCTACATGTCAAGGAGGAAAGAGAGCAGAGGTTATACAGGTTTTTCCTAGAACACTGAATTAGTCTAACACACATGAGCAAACAAAATTGTCAATGCCTCTCTGAGTTTACATAAAATGATTGTGCTCAACAAAAAGTGATTTGTTTCATTTGCTCAGCACTTTAATTTGCGGCTAGACCAATAATTAAGCAAAAGAAATACCAGGCCAGGAAAACAAAAACTGCCTTTTTGTTTCAAATATTCTTCTTACAATTATTACACACACTTAAACCATAATTAAGGTTTTCTGAAGGAGAGTAAGCAGAACTAATGAGAAAAAAAATCTAAACTTTGTAACAAGAGTTTTCAATGCTTTAATTTTACTCTCTGCCACTGACCAGCTGGCTCACCTGGGCAAATCCTTTTACTTCTCTGGGTCGAGTCCCCTCACATAGAATATTGTCCTGGAGAATCTCTGAAATCTGTATCCCATTAGTGAATCCTATCATTCCTACTATTTGAAGTCACCTTAGTTACTAGAGCTCAATTTAATAGCTTGTAATTTAGCATTTTTATGAGTTTCTAGTTTCAGCTTTCATTTTTGTCCTTTGCTATTCCATCACCAATTTCCTGTTTTGCCATCCATAGGTCTATTTTTTTGAAAATTCTTCCAAACTCTCTAAAGCAGCTGTTCTCAGACTCTAGCCTGCATCAGAATTACCTAGAAGGTCTGTTAAAAGGCAGATGGCTGGCCTACCCTGGAGGTTCTGACTCAGGCCACCTGAATTAGGGTATCGAATTGCTTCTCACCTGGGTGATCTGGATACCGCTGGCCCAACTGTTAGGGGCAGAAATAGAATATTCAAAATTAACTATAATTATAAAAATACTAGAGGCCCAAGGCACAAAATTTGTGCAAGGGTAGGCCCTTGCAGCCCCAGCCACCTCAGCTGCGGCCCTGCCCCCTGCCCACTGGTCATTCTGGAAGGTCATTCCAGCAGGTTGTTCTGGCAGGTTGTTCTGCAGTCCAGTCTAATTAGCATATTAGCTTTTTATTGTATAGGATTAATCGTGCTCTATAAACATGACTGTTCCTTTCTGATTAGAGAAAGCACTCTTTAACCTCGCTGAGAGTTGTATGCATTGAGACATGGGAACTAACATCGGAAAGCAGTCTGTCCTCCTTCATGGAACTGCCTATCATTATGGAAAGATTTATAACCTCGTGGCACCTAGTCCTGGAAGCTCCTGCTCTTTACAACCCCCAGCCCCTATTACCTGTAATCTGGTCCCAGGCCACCCGCTCTCTGTGACTCCCCTGCCACCCAGCCCGCATGACCTGTAACCTGTAATGATTATCCCATGCCCACTTTCCCATATCTGCATTTCCTACTTCCCCACATAATCTTGTCCTTCTACCCAATATAAGGTGTTGGTTTATGGTGGGGTGCAGGGCAGATTTTTGCAGATGACCTGCTGCTCTCCCATACTGCCGGCATTATTGGAATAAACCTCATATATGATTCAACCGTGTCTCTGCTTAATTGGCTGAAGTAGTGACAGGCAGCCCAGACCTCTTGATTATCCGGTTACACAACAACCATTTGAAGACCACAGCTCTACAGAACAGAAAAACATTGAAAAACATAACCTAAGGCCAAAGTAGTAAAAGTTACCTCAATGTAACTCGGAGAACAGCCACTCTGGCCTTCCAGCTCCACGTGGGTGAAGTTGACCTGTATTTGCTCTCCCAGGGGCTGCTGTATGACATAGATGCAATGTTTGTTCTGAGTGAAAGGCCCATTCAAGTCAAGGGAGAGAACACCCTCTGGGTCTGTGTAGTTTCCTCCACAAGGTGGATCCGCTGAAGAGAAGGGAGAAGAAGGAAAAGGTCATGTGGATGGGCATTCCTCTGGCTCCCAGGCATTAAATACAATTTTCAAAAACTTACACATACACATGCAGTCACATATCAACTTTATTCACCCTGTACAGGTTTATTTATAATAATAAAAGCGTAATATGCTAATTAGACTGGAAATCCTTCTGGACAACCTTCTGGACGAAGCCAGGGCTGCAAGGAAAGCCCGGGTCCCAGATGCCAGAGGGAAGCCAGTGCTAGCAGCCAGGGGAAGGAAGGCCTACTCTTGCACGAATTTTGCGCATTAGGCTTCTACTATATTTATATACCTCATCTGATTGTGAGATTTCCAATTGACATGTGTTTGTAAGACAACCATGTAATGCCTAAGAAAATAGATGTAGAGATGTGTGATCTGAATTCCAATCTAACATCCTCGTCTACAATTTGCTTTTTAAATACATTTATAATCTCCTCCATTGCAAAAAAATCTGAGGCAGTTTATAAAATACATGTAACAAATATGTAACTAAAAAAATGAATCAGATTAAAGGAATAATGAATACAGAATAGCAAGATGTGGTCGGGGGAAGGTTGATAGGCATAGAAAGCAGGTATGGACCACAGAAATTACAGAAGGACGGCTGCACATCCTGCCTGAAGTCAAAGTAAATGGAGAAAGGGGACCAGTAAAAAGATGTTCATTGTTAGTTTCCTGATATTGAGACCTAAACATTGTGCCTTGATGTGAATTCTCATCAAGACACAATGATGTATGTTAAGAACAAAATCCTTGTTCAGCTAGTGTGGCTCAGTGGTTGCGAATCTACCCATGAACCAGGAGGTCATGGTTCGATTCTTGGTCAGGGCGCATGCCCGGGTTGTGAGCTCATCATTGATGTTTCTATCCCTCTGTCCCTTTCCTTTCCTCTCTCTGAAATAAATAATAATTTAAAAAGAACAAAATCCTCTACAATCCTAAAATAAAAATCATAGAGCATTTAATCATTTATTTGTTGTTGGCTTGTTGCTTTGTGTTAAGGTATCAATGCAAATTAATTCAAGATAGACTGGATTTCATGAACAACATCTATCAACAAAACTGAGTAATAGCCAGGGAACCCAAGTGTAAATTATTTAATTTTAGGTGCCTCACACATAGTTACCATGATATGGATCCCATAATTTAGGAACAGAGGGGTATTGTAGCTAATAATAGAACGTTAGGAAGATAAAGAAAAATCTGGAACCATGACAGAAATGTTTATAAACACATTTTATTAGTCTAAGAAAGTAAGTCATCTGCAGTATCACACTAAAAAAACAGCTATAAGTATAACATGTCCTTCAGACTCATATTAAGCTCCCAATCATCCGGTTACTTACAAGGTGATGTTAAGTAGGTGATGTAGAAGCCTTGGTCATTAATCTGGTCGTCAGAATGAAAGTGAACTCTGGCGAAGGGCCCTGTCGTCTGGAGTGGAGGGACAGACAGAGTGGTGCAGAATTTCCCAAGAACAGGATCCTGACTCAAAGGGCCATCTCGGATCTAAAATAACAAAACTAATCATTAAGTTCTAATGGTCAGATTCTAACAAACCAAATCATTTTGGACATTAATTTCAGAAAATCCGTCATTTAAAAGTAATGCTCTGGGAGGTGTTTTTGTTTATTTTTGTTTGTTTTAACCTTTTGCATTTTATTTTTAATTTATATTTGTTGTTGAAAGTATTACAGCTTTCCCCTTTTTTTCCCCCATTGACTCCACCACTGCCCCCCCCCCCCCCCACCCAGGCCTTCTCCACATTATTTTCTGTGTCCATGGGTTATGCATATATGCATACAAATTCTTTGGTTAATCTCTCCCCCTTACCTCTGCCTTCCCTCTGAGATTCGTCAGTCTCTTCCAAGCTTCTATGTCTTTGGATCTATTTTGTTCATTAGATTCCACATATGAGTGAGATCGTGTGATAGTTGTCTTTCTCTGACTGGCTTATTTCGCTTAGCATAACCCTCTCCATTCACATATATAGCTAACACAAGCTTGGGGATCAGTAAAGGGTAGTTTCTTTCTCCCATTATCCCTGGTGCCTTATCTTCTGTCTCAATTTCCATTCAGAGGCTGGACTTCTACTTTGACTTTTTCTCATGATGTTACTAATCTCAATGTTTTCTTTCCTAGGTTTTCTCCCTAGCTATTTGTTTGGAAAGTATGAGCCCCTAGTAATCTAGAAGAAGGAAATGAATATATGCATAGAAAATAGGAGAAAGAATACGAGCAGTGTCAGTTAACTTACAGCTTGGTCTAGGTATCTGGGAGAATCAGAAGGGGAAAGGAAGTAAAGTCAGATTAGACACAACAGAAAGATGGATTAATGAAATTTAAAAAGTGCAACTTTAATAGTGATGAAGTAGCATAACAATGACTATGTGGGCTTAGAAATCAAGTCATTTTAATTATTGGTTTTTAATCTATTAAATATCATGTATTGCAATTGCAAATTCTATACTACATAGAACACCAAGGTAGCAAAGGAGAATTCTCATTTAGGCACAATGTAATTTTGTCCTTTCAAATTACTTTTACTATTGTCAGCAAAGTTATAGGGCAGCATGACTTTATTCCTATATTTAATTCATTCCTAAATATTGCTTGTTGAGAAATGAGAGACATTCAAATATTGTCAGTGATTGATAATTTCTATTAACTTTATATCTAAATTAATATGTAGAAGTGAGAAAATGCTTCTAATATTAATTTGATGGAATTTATTGAAAACTAATTTCAAGAAAGTTCTCTTTAATGTCAATATTCAAAAGATTGTCTTGATGAAATTTTCCAGGGAGAGGTGGGTAGATCTTCCAGTCATTCCCAAGGTTTCAAATCCATTACAACAGCTCAATTATTAATAGCTTTAACTTGTGGAGATCCCTGTTTGACATCCACACCCTTCTGTCCTTTATGAACAATTCCATAGCGTCACCTTCTCCTCTAATGGACTTGGAAAGCACATTATCTTTTATCACTACTGCAAGAGGTACTGAGACTTATGGTGATAAGATAGGGACAACATAAGAACAGAATCTTCTCAGTGATATTTCAGTCTACGATGGAGAGCACATATGTTTATGTACCTATATGCATATTGCATTGGACTATAACAGCCTTTTCTTTTTCTATATATTAATCTTTTACTAACAGTAAACAGGAGGCACACAGGCTGACTCTGTTCCTCCCAATGACTATTATTATATCCCAGCAAGGCTCATCCTCTATCAATGCATTTCAACACAATGGCTATTAAATTTCTTCATGGAACACTATGGTCAATTTGTGAAATACCTCAACAGTTTACCACAAGATAGGAATCTGCATTGGAGAAGAAACCCGTTACTTAGTGATTATTTCATTAATTCTACTATCCCCATGGGCACTGGGCTTCTAGGTAATAACAGGGGCAAGCAAGGCAGTCTCTTTCCCAGATTCAAGTGGGACTCAGAAGTAACAATCTGGCTCTATTAAGAATAAGGACTTAGCAAGACTTCGACATTGGCTGCCTATTGAACAACACATCCAACTACTGCTAATAAATTGTGGCCATCCACAGACATCACCAAACTATAGTTTCTTGTGTCCTAATTATATCATAGTAATTTCTATCTAAATACAATTGTTTACCTCAAGATAATCTTTGCTGCAATCATCATGGTGCTCCAGACTTAAGGTCCCAAAAGCAAATGTTATCACAAGGCCAGGACTGGTTATAACTCTCCAGACACAATCTCTTCCTGGGGGATAGTTTCCAGGATATCCCGGAGACTTAATAGAACCGTAAGTACCAGTCAGTATACCTCCACATTCTAAAACAAGGAGAAAAAATAACTTTACATTTGTGTACAAGTTATAATTCAGGTAGATTTACCATAGTCCTTGCTGTGGGAAGCCAAGCTTCATTTAAATAACTATGTGTAGTTTCAGACACTCCCTTAAATTAAACAAGACTTTCGGTTTTACAGTTTGATAAAGTTATAAACCTAGAAGTACCAATTTATAAATAAATGAATCACCCATGTATTGAGCTTTACACTTAACCATCATGTGGTGTTATGTGGTTTAAAACATGGTGCTAACCTGTCTGAGGGACAAATAACAGGCTGATCCATTCACTTTGAGAGAGATTCACTCTGCACATTAACTCTTCAAATTCTGGAAATTCTGTCAGTTCCTATGTCTTTCTACAAACCAGATCATTTTATATGTTAGAATAGTTAAGCACTACATAATTTTCATATGAGATTTCCTAGCATTATGATATAGTTTATTTAAATATTCATTTTATAAGTGAAGAAAATCAAATATTGGCGTCGGCCTGTGGACTGAAGGGTTCCGAATTCTATAAGGGCACATGCTCGGATTGTGGCTCCACCCTGTAGGGGGCATGCAGGAGGCAGCCAGTCATTGATTCTCTCTCATCATAGATGTTTCTACCTCTCTCTCCCTCTCCCTTCCTCTCTGAAATAAAAAAATATATATATTTTTAAAAAAAGAAAGAAATTCAAATATCTATAGTGGTTGAGCCAATTGCCCAGGGATGGAGCCAATAAAAGACTGGGCCAGGCTTTCTGACACCCACTTCACCATCTGCACTAAACCCCATCAGCCCTATAAAGTTGTTTATCAATGACGGGAAGAATCTTTTCTTTATTAATACCCACATTTATTTAAAAGAAAACCTATGGTGGCTTATGAAAAGTGCTATTGTGAAATAAAAAACAAAAAAAAACCCCAAAACACTAAATAAAAATCTCGACATAAATACAAATTAGAAAAAACAAAAGAAGATGACATTTTAGATATGCAAGATATGAGATTTACATAGTTATGCAGGTTATTCAGACAAAAAATTTGCTTCCGAGGCAAAAAGAGAAACAAATAAGTTACATGATTTTCATTGTTTCTAATGAGAAAACATCACAGTTGCTCAGAGGAAAAGACTTTTTCAAAACTTAATACTTAAAACATTATCATATGGGTAAAAAAAAATAAAACATCCTAAGCAGAGTGAAATGTTAATGGCAAACTAGGAAAATGCAATATGTAATATAAGGAATTAATATTCCTAATATCTGAAGAGCTCTAAAAATTGTGATGTAAACAGAGCTCACTGAAAAAATTCAAATACCCTTTAAAATATATATGAAAAGACATTCAACCTCATTCATAATAAGGAAAATACAAATATACTAACAAATGGAAAATGAAATCTTAGAAAAATAATGTCATTTAACATAATAAAATATCAAATATCTAGGAAGAAATAAGAAAAGATGTGAAATAAGTAAACACTGAAATCATAAACCACTACTAAGACAAATTAAAAGAAACTAAACAAATATAGAGTCCGCATTCATGAATTGATAGGATCTGAATTTTTAAGAAGTCATTACTTTCCCAAATGATTATAGATTCCATGCAATGCCAACGAAATCCCAACAGACTGTTGGGGGAAATTGATGCTAACATTTATATGGAAATTTAAAGAACTTAGCATATTTTAAAAGAACAAACTTAGAGGATTTACACAACTGGACTTCAAGCTTCAGTAACTCAGCCAATGTGGCACAAAGATAGATAAATAGAACAACAGAAAATGAGAAATTCCAGAAATAGTTCCACAGATTTATTGGTAAATGAATTGGAGTTTTGGTATAATGTTTTTTCTATTTTTTATGTTTAAAAAATCGCATAGTAAATTTTTTAAATAAACCACCAAAACAAAAATACAACAAAAATAAATGATCAAATAGTCATTAAGACAAGGAATACTCAGTGAAGGAGAGGTCAGTGTCCTCATTAACATCCCTGCAGTAATTTACTAGTTGAGCTTATAAAAATTCTATTCAGTAATTTCAGAAGGGACTCATTAAGACTAATGTTTTTTAAACTCTTCCATTTCATCCACATTTTATTATTTCTGAAAACAAAATCAAATACAAATTCATGTAGATTTATTTGATATAAAAATAATTTTTATATATATATATATATATATGCCTAAGTGACCATTCAACTGGTAGCTATGACACACAATGACAGTCAGGGGACAGACGCTCAATGCACAGGCATGGAAACATGGAACAGACTGATGAATCTCAGAGGGAAGGGGGAGGGGGAAAGCAGGAAGAGATTAATCAAAGATCTTATATGCATACTAGAGGCCTAGTACATGGATTCGTGCACTGGTGGGGTCCTGGGCCTGGCCTGCGGAGATCGGGCCAAAACCGGCACTCCAACATCCCCCTCGGATTGCCAGGGGGTGCATTCGTGCATCGGGCCTCTAGTATTATATAATACCAGGTCTCCAAATATTCAATGTATCAAAGAAGATTAATATTGATTAAAAAATTAATAACCTCAAGACTTGGCTTTATTGTGTTCCATATTTACACTTACCTGGTTGTTGTGTTTCCCATCTTATTGTAAAGCCTCTCTCATTTCTTAAATGTTCAGAATAGAAATGAAAGTAGAGAGCATTGTCACTGCTGAGGAGTTCATGTGGGGTGCTGGAGCCACAGAACCTTCCAAGCTGAAATGCTGCAGAGGAATCTCCATCGTGAATCTGAAGAAACTCATGTGGACAGTTGCTCACTGATTCTAATTGGAAAAAAGTGAAAGTGATACGCAGCACCTAAAAATATAAAGGTTACAAGATATTATTCTTCATACTCATGTGAAGTCTAGAGTCTGTCTCCCACTAATTAGGAAGCATTTACAGTGAGTCACTTTTAAGAGACATATCTAAAATGTCCCAATTATCCACAAATACATATGAAAAATCTATTTGTTAAATGACTTGTGTTAAAAATTGCTTACACTTCAACTAATATCAACATATATCAAAAATCTTTTTTTTTTTGGTGTGAGGTAAAATTCCATCTTTTTTCCCCCTCACATATATAAATAACTATGCCGAAATCTTAATGTTAATTACATACATTTCACAGCTTTATTGAGGTATAAGTGATATACAAAGAACTACACATATTTAGTGTAAAATTTCATGAGTTTGGATATATACAAACACCTGCGATATCATCACAACAATCAATAGACATATCCAACACCTCCCAAAGCTTTCTCTCTCTCTCTCTCTCTCTCTCTCTCTCTCTCTCTCTCTCAAAAATTTTTATGGTAAAAACATAATCTATTCTCTTAAAAAATTTTGAACTGCAAAATACTGTATTGTTAACTATAGGCACTATGCTGTACAGCATATCTCTAGAACATATTTATCTAGCATAACTAAAACTTTATATTCCTTGAGTTGTTATTCAATGGATTAATGAAATATATTTACCTAGGTTTCATTAAACTGTTAGGTCAATTAAACAAATGCTTCCACATTAGTAAAATACATTAGACATTTGAAAAATCTACCTTAAATTAAATTTAACTGATTAATATTACCATTCACAAGAATTTATATCTTGATCCCCTGAATAGCCTGTAGCTCACTCACAGATGTTCTTAGGAATTTCTGAAACTTTCAACCAGATACTGATGCCCAACCCACACTGAGAACCTCAGGTATAGACTAAGTAGGTATGGTATCGGCAAGTATAAAGTCTGCAAGTCTTCATGGTTGCACATCATAAGAGCTGAGTAATAAGAGCAGAGAATGGGCAAAGGGAATATGAAGAGTTCTGCACATACAAGTAGGAGAGAATAAACACAAAGTGTGTCTCCAAGTTAAGATGTTGGAATATACAGAAAAGCATAGTAATATAGTTAATTATATATAAAACTAGAGGCCTGGTGCACAAAATTCGTGCACTCGGGGGCTGGGGGAGTCCCCTCAGTCTGGCCTGCACCATCTCGCAGTCCAGGAGCCCTTGAGGGATGTCCAACTGATGGCTTAGGCCCACTCTGCTCTGAGCCATCAGCCAGACATCCTTAGCGCTGCCATGGAGGCAGGAGAGGTTCCTGCCACTGCAGCTGTGCTCGCCAGCCATGAGCCCTGCTTCTAGCTGAGTGGCACTTCCCCTGTGGGAGCACACTGACCACCAGGGGGCAGCTCCTGCATTGAGCATCTGTCCAATGGTGGTCAGTGTGTGTCACAGCGACCAATCATTCTGTCATTCAGTCGGTTTGCATATTTGCCTTTTATTATATATAAAATATTTTTTATTGACAACCTCACTTAAAACAGTCAAACAACCAAAAGAAGGCTGTTGAATTTAATTTCTTTTATAATCTAAAACCACAACAGTATTCAACTAGTGAAAAAGGAAATCAAGCTGAAACCGGTTTGGCTCAGTGGATAGAGCGTCAGCCTGCGGACTGAGAGGTCCCAGGTTCGATTCCAGTCAAGGGCATGTACCTTGGTTGTGGGCATATTCCCAGTAGGGGATGTGCAGGAGGCAGCTGATTGATGTTTCTCTCTCATCGATGTTTCTAACTCTCTATCTCTCTCCCTTCCTCTCTGTAAAAAATCAATAAAATATATTTTAAAAAAAAGAAAAGAAAAAGGAAATCAAGATATTTTTGAAATTCTATACTAGGATATTTTTAAGATCTGTTACCTAACATTACATCATGTTTTCCCTTGAAGCAATTTCAATAAAAATAAAATAAATGTCCATGATTTATACATAATTTTCTACTCCTTTATGTAAATTATGTTGGGGATAAAAAGATATAGAATCACAACCATCAAGAAAACAGCATAAATTTTCTTACAGATTGAAAATAAAAATGTCAAAATTTTTCACAAAATAATTTTTTTGAAAAAAATTTGTTTTCAATGTCACGAAGTATAATTCATGAAAACTAAATGGAAAGAAGGAAATTCCTATCAAATATTCACTGAAAAATTGATTTTGGAGTTTATTCTATTATGAGTTAATAGGTCCTCTTTTAGAGGGGGTGGAAAATGTTTTCTGACTTTATACAATGACCTCTATAATATTGCTGAAAAGTTAATGGGATTTAAGGAAAACATTCTCTATTCAGAAGTATAACTTTATTTCAGTGAGCCTACAACCTGGTTGAAAAATAAGTATTTGGAAAAGTTGAATAATAAATACTGGAGACAAAAGCACTAAAAACCTCAGGCTCAGATTTTAATTTGAAGATTATTTTTGCAGCGGTTTGGGTTCAGAGTTATTGATGTTGAATGGCCTGGGTTCAAGTGACTGCATGCCATTTAAAACCACATGCCCCTGGACAAATTTCTCAGCTGTTCTAGGCTCCATTTCCTGATATGTAAAATGAGGATATATATGTAATTCGTTTGGGTTATGAGAGTTAATGATATAATCTGTGGAACAATTAGCATTGAACACTGACACATGCAGTGGCCCAGAGAAGACACTAATAAGAAAATCATCTTTTTAAATAATATATGTATTTTTTATATATTTCAGAGAGGAAGGGAGAGGAAGAGAGAGATAGAAACATCCATGATGAGAGAGAATCATCGATCAGCTGCCTCATGCATGTCCCTCACTGGGGATCAAGCCTGCAGCCCAGGCATGTGCCCTGACCAGGAATGGAACTGTGACTCCTGGTTCATAGGTCGATGCTCAACCACTGGGCCATATTGGTCAGGAAAGAAAATAATCTTAATAGAAGTTCCCATTTTTTGTATATAATCAACATTATTGAGTGATGACCTTCAAACATGACTGTATCAGTAAGGACATGCCTTTACAAATCACTGACTTGCTGTCAGCCAACCCATATAGAGCATCATCCATAGAGCATCATCCATGGTGGGCATCATCCACAAAATACCATGTGCGGGCGCACACGTACAGTGCGATTGAAACTTCGTGGCCCATGGGCAGAAGTCCGTATTTTGTGGAAGAGCCACACTCAAGGGGCCAAAGAGCCGTATGTGGCTCGCAAGCCGCAGTTTGCCGACCACTGGCCTAGCCCAAAGCCTGACATTTAGTAAATGCTCAATATATGATTGCTAAATTATCACTATATGTATTTTATGTAATACATATGCCTATATATAAATGAAATCTACATTAGACAGGAGACACTACAGTTACCTTTCTCTCTTCGGTTCGGACAACCCAGAAGCAGTTAACGTCATGAACATAGCCAACATCAGGGCTCTTATAGCTGAAGCTCCCGTTCACCCCTGAGAGGGACCCTCCACAGACTGCAAAGGAAAAGAAGGTGAACTGTGCTTTTCAGAGACTCCATAGAGGAAGAGGCTAGGCAACTCTAACCCTGCTGATGAGACATTCAGGAAAGTCTGAGTTATTCACATTAGAGACAAAAGTCCTGCCTTTTCTCCCCTGTCCCCTTTTTCTTGGGCATCCACCCAAATCTCACTTCTTGTTGAAAGTCTAGTTCACGTCTCCTCATCTCCACCATGAATTTCCCTGTCCTTTGTATGCTCACTGCCTCCGTTCTACCTTTGTGACATTTGACTTGACCACACACAATTTAGTTCTTATCTTTAGTTCTTGTTTATTCCCTGCCAATTTTGTATTAGTCTTGTCTCCTCAACTGGAAGATAAGCAGATTATATGTGGAGAGAGTATTTTATGCTTTTTTATTTCTTCATGGGGTCTACCACATCCTGAACACACTGAAAAGCCTTGGTAGACATGCTGATTCAGAATAAGGAGTAATAAGGGAGGGGTGGAGACGTTACAAGAGGTTTTCTGGTGGAGGCTGAATATGACATACATTTTGATGGGAAGCAAAGAAAGAATTTGGAAAGATTTGAGGGAGAACTATCTAGAATAAAGAAACAAGGCAGAAATATTCATGGCAGCGCATGAGGTCAGGTGAGGAAAGATGTCTGTCTTGAAAGGAGTCCTTTTAGAGAACTAATGAAAAGTAGAGGTATAGGAAGAGGCCTGGTTATAGAGGAGAATTGAAAGGCAGTCCCACTATTTATTTAACAGGCAATGGGGAACCCAGTATATTCTAGAGCAGAAGAGTGACATGATTAAATAGAATATTCTAGGGAAATTAAATAACTGCTTTAGGGAAAACCCACTATTAGAAAACTATAATACCTGAACATATTTTGTTTTCAGAATGGACATAATGCAAAGAGAAAAATTTTCCTTTGAGGAAAAGGCACTTCTGGCTTATTGAGATATAAATTCACCTTGTCAATTCTATACAATTTCTGCAAGGAAACACTTAGTTCTAAGCATTGGAGCAATTAGGCAAGAAACTGCAGTAGGACTCATTAAACGATGATAAATTTAAGCTGTGAGCATCTGTGGTATAAGAAATGCTGAGCATACCTTGCTGGGGAATTTGGCAGAGAAATCCAGTCCAGAAACGTGTGCATTCACAACTGAAGGCATTAATGCCATCAACACAGGTTCCCCCATTCAAACAGGGGTTGCTCAGACACTCATTGATGTTTTCTGTGCAGTTGATACCAGCCCAACCCGATTCACACTTACAAAGATAACCAGACACTGTGTCCTAAGGAAAGAAACAACATAATGCCATAGAACAAATGGATAGACAATAAGCTCAAATCAACCCAAATAATAAAGAAAAGTGAAACATGATGTATGCAACAGGTGTTGATTCACAAGCAGCTTCCAGTGGTCTAACTTGCATTCATTCATTTAAATGGTGATTGCTAAGTATAAGTTATATCTACCAGGATCAAACTGTAGGCATTGTTTTAGTTCTTTGTAAATCACTAATTAACTCATTGGTTTTTCCTGGGAACTAAAATTAATCGTTACCTTTCATCTCAGAGTTATTGACAGTTCCTTATCTTAAGTTTTATCATTACCTTAAAAATAATAAATCATAGAAAACATATTGCATAGATATGAAACTAAAATTATTCTCAAGTACAATCTCCTCAGGAATAAAGAACTCACGATGCATTGTCCATTTAAACACGGGCGACTCAGGCACATATTACTGAGTTGCACACATCCATTTGGGCCAAAACCATTTCCAGTATATCCCGGGAGACAAGTACAGAAAGGTAAGGCACCTGTTCAGAAATAAAAGTGAAAGTGTAAATACAGGTCTGTTCAACTCAGACCCAGTAACAAAACTCAGGCTCTATTGTCTAGACAAGAAATCATCCAACTCAAGTGTGCAGATCTCTAGGGGCAGGCAAGACAAGGTGTAAGGAGAATACACTGGAATCTTTATTTTTCTATTTTACCTTAAAAATAAGGAAGGAATTACTTGTCTTCAATACTTTATATACGATGACACTGACCTATATGTCATGGTCTTGCGCAAGGGTGAGGTACGCTAAGGAAAAGGGGAATTTCTCATCATGGTTGACAGCAGAAACGAGTAATCAAGTAAACGAGTAATCTTATAATGATCGTATCTATTGCACGCATTGTACATATATTGACTCACTTAATACTCTCAAGTGGGTATTATTATTATTATCCCACTTATAGATGAAGACAAAACTAGAATATGGTGGAGTCAAGGGAAAATCAAAATCCCAGTAGTCTTTTTCTAGAACTCATGCTCTTAACCACTTTAATATGCTGTTAATCAATAAACACTTTAATAATCACAAGCGAGTATATATATCACATACATATTCTTTGATATATGTGCATATATATGACATGTTAATAAAAATAAAAGTGGTATTTTGAAATAGCAAAAGATATGATAAAATTATTCAATAAATGGAGTTGGGGCCAGCCACCCATTTGAACAAAAATATCAAGGTAGATCTCTATTTGATGCTATAGATAAGAATAAATCCTAAAAAGATCAAAGATCTTAATGTTTAAATAAATAAAAATATAAAAGAACATGTACTTGAATATTTTAAAAAGGTTTGTTTGGTAGGAAAGGACAAATTCTAGAGGGGGGGAATTTTAAAAGAAAAGATTTTACCATTTTGACTACATAAAACTTTTAAACTTCTAAATAGAAAATTCCATCACAAAATGAAAAAATAAAAACAACATGACAAGAAAAATACATGTAAAATATGAGACAGACAACGAGGTAATATCCTTAATACACGATGAAATTTTACAAATCAATAAGAAAGTGATGAACAAAGGACATGGACAAATAGAAACAATGGCCAGTACTATGTGAAAAGCATTAATTATTAATTATTAGTAATCAAAACCTTAATTTTTATTTAATCAAAATTGAAATAACCGGAAGGCAAAATTTGGCTATAAAATTGACTAAAATGAGAAATAACAATAGTATTCATTGTTATTAAGAGTGGGGTAAATGTATATTTTCATACACTGTTGGTGAGTATATAAATTGATTCAACATTTCTGCAAGTTTAGCAATATATATTTCAAAAATTATAGGAGCTGAAGTTTCTTTTAAACAGCATTGCAGACTCTATTGGTATTTTCCCTAGCTCCATTTTTCCCTTCCTTATTTTTTATTTTAATTGAGGGTATGAGCACCTGAAATAAAAACTACATATCTCAGCCTCCCTTGCAGCCAGGGTTAGCCACCAGGCTCAGCCCTGGCCAACAGCATAGAAATAAAAATATCCTTAAAAGAAGTAGACTTGTCCTCCTTCCTCCTTTTCTCCTTCCTGATTGCTGAAATACAATTATGAGTTAAGTAGCTGAGTTAATTATCTTGAAAAATAATTGCTAAGTTAGAACCCACCATAAAAGAACACAGTCTATTGCATTTTTTAAAATCCCAATGTACAGTTTTGTGACATGGATTAATTTTTTTGTTTGAAGATAAAACAAAATTTATTTTAAAAAGTTTATTTGTTTTATAACATTATATTAAAATACCCCAAAGCAGAGGAAGAGTGAGTCATTACCTGGGCCTGGGGAGCATGACGCCTGTGGGTGGCAGCCTCCATTATTGACTGAGCAGACGTCTATGAGTGTGCACACTCTTCCATCTCCCTGGTACCCTGACCACAGCAAGAGCAGGGGCATGACAAACAACGTTAAGACTATTCAAGAAGAAGATTCCCAATCTGAGAATCAAACATCATGAACAGACCAACCAGAGATCCTCTATCATCAAACAGAAAATGTAAAGTGTCATAAACAAAATTTCATAATTAAGTAAAAGGACAAGAATTAAGAATCTGATTTCATAAACAATGTTCGTGGTTGTTTCTAATTACAAAATAAAAAAATTTAAAAAGGTATATGAAACTACTGATACACTTAGTGCTGACACTAAAAAAGTTGACACTTTTTCATTTCAATGACTTGATGATCTTAGAGCTAAATTATTATAGAAGTCCAAAGTACTGTTGTTTTGTGTTAATGAAACATAGTGTTGCAGTTAATCCCTTAGAACTCATTGAACTTCCTGGATAGTAACTCAATTTAGATTAGAGAATAGTAGTAATGACTCCTTTCTGGAAGAGAAAGAAAACTAACATGTATTACCTACCTACCTTCAGGCCTGTTATTCAGTAAACTTTATATGTAAAACACCTCATGTGTACATTATAGAAATAAATTATTTGTGGGAACAATGGAGCTATAGGTCTGGGATTCATGGAGACATTTTTTCAAATTCTGCATTACCTCAGTAAGCTATTTCAGTTTTTAATAAAAGCTTGTTGTCCTTTGATATTCAAATTTTTTTCCCTTCTTTCTTATAATACAGCTAGTACTAATGTGCCCTGAATCCATAAGTTAAGTAAAACTTTCCAGACTGTTCAGTTTAACTCCTTGGACAGAAGTCATATTTAAAATGGAGGAAAAAATCCCATTTTTAAATGTATGGTTTGCCTGTAATGGAATCAGAAAATTAGTGTAGTACCTGGTGGACAGGCCTGACAGTGGAAAGACCCAGGTGTATTCACACACTCAACAGGTGGAGCCACAGAACAACCGCCATTATTTGTCTCACATTCATTGATATCTTGGCAATAATATCCATTTCCTTGCCAGCCTAGAAAAATAAGATTTGAAAAGTTAGCTCTACAGATGAGTCAACAAAGAAGAAAAGCAAATAGTCACAAACATATAAAAACTTGCTTAGCTATAAGGAACTGTGCATTTAAATGAGATATACTCTACCTATCAGGTTGACAAAAATTGTTTTAAATTTTTAGAATCAAATTCGGCAAAGAGGTGGGCAATAAGAGTACACTTATGTGCTGCTAGTCAGAAGTTAAATTAATAAAACCTATTTGGAAAGAGATCTAGCAGTATTCGTTACATTTCTTACAATACATACCTTTTGACTACCAATTCCACTTCTTAAAATGTATTCTACAGTGATAAAACTGGCAGTATATAGAGAAATAGGCAAGAATAGAATAAAGGAAGAAATAGGCAAGCACATGTCTATTGCAGCATCGTTAAATGGGGAAAAGACTCTCTGTGTTCACCTTAACTGGTTTGGCTCAGTGGATAGAGCGTTGACCTGTGAACTAAAGGGTCCCAGGTTCGATTCCAGTCAAGGGCATGTACCTTAGTTGCCGGCACATCCCCAGTAGGGGACATGCAGGAGGCAGCTGAGCAATGTTTCTGACTCTCTATCCCTCTCCCTTCCTCTCTGTAAAAAATCAATAAAATATATCTTTTTAAAAAAGACTCTCTGTGGTCAATAGGGGCATAGGGACTTATCTGTCCCATTGAATTCTACAAACTATTTTTTTAATTTTTTTCTTTATTGATTAGGTACTGGTATTACATGTGTCCTTACCCCCCCCCCCCCATTGTCCCCCTCCTCCGCTCATGCCCTCACCCCCGCCCTGGTGTCTGTGTCCATTGGTTATGCTTATATGCATGCATACAAGTCCTTTGGTTGGTCTCTCTACAAATTATTTTTAGTAACATGCACACACATATAGAAAGGAATGAATGAAAATGCAAAATTTTAGGATAATATGTAGAATGTGATCCCAATGTGGGGAAATATTTTTTTAATCTTCATATGTATCTATGTGTTTGTAAGAGTAAAAGAAGCCGAAACCGGTTTGGCTCAGTGGATAGAGCGTCGGCCTGCGGACTGAAGGGTCCCAGGTTCGATTCCGGTCAAGGGCGTGTGCCTGGGTTGCGGGCACATCCCCAGTGGGAGATGTGCAGAAGGCAACTGATCGATGTTTCTTTCTCATCGATGTTTCTGGCTCTCTATCTCTCTCCCTTCCTCTCTGTAAAAAAATCAATAAAATATATTTTAAAAAAAAAATCTTCAGTTTAAAAAAAAAAAGAGTAAAAGAAAAGGTAGAAGAGGAGCAAGAACAAATTGTAACAATTGTCTCATTAGAAGGAGACTGAGGTGACAGAAAAGGAATGTTATTTTACTTTAAACATTTCTATTTTAGTCAATTGTTATGAGCTTTATTACCCAGAATTCAAATGATCAAAACTATAAGAATGTCTCAAATGAATTCACTAAACCAAAAGTCACTAAACAAGGCAATGGGGGGTGGGGTCTTTGGTGACTCAGAAGGACAGTCTTCAGCGCACAGCTCAGATCCAGAGCCAGGCAGGCCCCAGTGTGAAGCTGGTGCTTATAAGCGGTGTGATCTTGGGTATGTTACTTGCCTGCTCTAAGCCTCAAGGCCTTCTATTTTAAAATGGGAATAATACTTATTGCTGGCATTTCTTGTTTTTGTTGTAGTTGCAAGAATTAAAAATTGCCTAGCACAGTGCCTCCACGACAAGAATAGCTGCTATTATTATGTTGTCTTTGTGCTCCACTTTCTAAGAACATCCATGGAGTGCAGCCAGCCTCGTAAACTCTCTGAGATCTGGTGCATTCTTCCCAGTGCACCCAGCACAGTGCTTTGTTCATAGTAAGTGGACATACATCATCATTATATGGATGATGATGACCCCATATAATAAGGGATGAAGCTGGACTCAAACCCAGGCGCTCTCCCACATTTCTAATTACCTCATTTGACCTCCCCTGGAGATTTGGACCCTGTATGTCCGTGATGGAGCTGGACATCCCTATTCACAGTAAGGCCATCGGACCTTCTAATGCCACACCCAGATGAGAACGACTGGACTCAAGAGAAGACATTAATAATTTTCCCAAGTTTACAAACATCTGGCTAGTAGGTAAGGCAGAACTAGACCACATGTCCTTTGGTCTCAAGTCTAGTTAGTTGGTGGCAACATAAAATGTTTGACCTCACACACTATGGCTCACCCTGCCCCCAGTATTTGACTCGAGCACAGCTTGGGACAAACCTCCCATTTCTGTTGTTCAACTGTCACAGCAGGAAGATGGTCGGGAGTAGGAGTTAGTAAAATAAGACATGAAATGGGATTGGAACACCTCCTAAGAATGTGCTTCTTATCCTTGGGCAGCAGAAGGAAATTGGTTCGGGTACCATGCTTGGCTGGCAGGCAGAATCCAGCACGGTGCCTCTGACTGGCGTAGACATGCCCACATACCTGTGGGACAGGCCCCACAATAGAACGAGCCCGGAGTGTTGAAACACTGCACGAGTTCTGAACAAGGCGCAGGCCAGAGGTTGCACTCGTCTCTGTCCAGTGTGCAGGCCGAGCTATTCTGTGGGGACGTCCAACCAGCATCACAGATGCAGCTGTACTTGGGCTGGCAGGAGGACAGGAGCGTGAATAAAGAAAATCAAAATGAGCAAGAAAACCTTTGAAAATCTCACCAAGCCCCCAACTGTTTATCCCCTAATGTTCATTTCCATAAGGTAATTGAGTGGCTTCTCTTTTTCCTCCCAATGATTAAGCATTTAGACCAGACCACGCATAAAGAGAAACATCTTTATTTCAGAGTAAGGGAAACCTATAATTTGCCCCCAAAGATGCCAGGGAAAGAGCAACAACAATCAAGAACTGTAAGTCAATATAATTAAAGTCAATCAACTCAGCCTGCTATGTTTTTAGAGGGAAAAACACCCATGTAGGCACAGACCTCGGAAAATCAATTCTGTTTGTTTCCCTTTTGCAAGTCTCTCCTTCCTTCCCATCCACCATCTTTGGAAGGGAACCATTTTCCATCACGTAAGTAGGAAAAAACAGAACTAAAAATAAAGACCTGAAGGTCTCCTGCAAGGCCAGGCAGCAGGCACTGGGCAACCCTGTGGGCCAGGAGCCAAGGTTGTCAGGACCCAGAGCAAAGGCAGCAGGGACATGGGCTCAGCGTCTGCAGCAGTCACAGGGGCCAGAGAAACCCAGCCTCCTGAAAACTGCATGTTGTGCCCTAGCCGGTTTGGCTCAGTGGATAGAGCGTCGGCCTGAGGACTGAAGGGTCCTGGGTTTGATTCCAGTCAAGGGCACATGCCAGGGTTGCAGGCTCAATCCCCAGTAGGGTTCATGCAGGCGATAGCTGGTCAATGATTGTCATCATTGATATTTCTCTCTCTCTCTCTCTCTGTCTCTCTCTCTCCCTTTCTCTCTGAAATTAATAAGAAATATATATTTTTTTAAAAAACTGCATGTTGCTGGCAAGACGGGGCCTTTTGTGTTTCCATGTCTTGTCACTGTTAGAACTCACACGGCCAAAAGGAAGTCATATCTCACAGGAAGATTCATGAAGGAATAATAAAAATGTTAGTCATTTATATAATGAAATCTTAACTTCTGGGCCGAGTTTTCTGCTTATTTATGGACACCTCTCATCCCCTTCCTCGCCTGTGCCCTGCTTAAGGGCAGGAAGTGGCTTCCCCTCTGCAGCCTCACAGGGCCATGCCTGTACACAGTCACGCAGGATGACAGACTAAGGACCCTGACTCCCTCCAAGAGTCACGGTCTGAAAGGACCCACCTGTCCAGCCTGTATGCGGACTTGATCCTCACAGATGCCATGGACACAGAGTGCCTTGGAGCCCGCTTCACAGTCGTCATATTTGGAGGCACACTGGGGACCATGTGTCTCAGGTGAGCAGTGACAACTGTTGGTTACACAGAGCACAACGTCAGGGCTTGTATCAGGGTGAGTGCCTGTTTCTTAGCATCCTTTAAAAAAATAATTCCAATTGCAGGTCAATGATGTTTATGTTGAAGCATAAACCTGCAAACTAGATTTGCTGGGTGAGGCCTTGGGAGAAAACCGCTCTGCTCTGCTTCAAGCAGTGCAATCAGCAAATGCGTCTTCGTCTCAACTAGTGGGAGAGGGCATGACTTACTACCTGGGCACGACTGCCACTGTGCATTTTTCTGCTATCATGTCATCAAACCTTTCAGAGGACAGACATCTCTAAGAGTTTGTTCAAGATGGTCCAGGGAGAGATCCACAAATCTATTTGTTTGTCCAACTGGACCCACTGGTAAAGCCAGGTGACCCACAGAGCAGACACGTTCCTGAATGTTCTCCAGGACTGCATAACCCCACAAGCAACATGATATCCACATCTATGATAATTCTTATTCTATTACAAAGGGCAATACTTCTTCTACCCATGAGATGCACTTAATATAGTCACATTTCTTTCGTAGCCGCATTTTAACTCACAAGAAGGAATTATTACATAACACCTAAGCTGGCGAACATTTCAGTTCAACCAGAACCAAATAAGCAAAGTTGTTTTAAATTTTCTTTAAGCTTTGTATAAGTCTTAAAATCGCTGAGTTAGCTTAATATCTGCAGTGCGTCTTCAAAAGGAATGTGGAAGGTATGAGAATGGCCCTGGGGGAGCTGGAAGGGGTGGAGGAGACACCGAACCCAGTCTTATTTACACGTATCTGAGCATAGTGGATGGAGTGGAAAGCCAGGCTCAGAGTTCACTGTGTGCCTGACTTGAACAGCGTTGGACCTCATGGAGGAACTGACCACTGGGGCTAGGAGTCAGAGGCGAGGAACCAAGAGAAGCTGCATAACCATAGACCATGAACTTGTTTCTGAGGGTCCTGGAAAAGGGGGCACTCTACCAGATAAAGAAGATGTTTTAAAAACACACATTGAAGTTCAAGTTCAGCTGATGTCTATGGATAAAGACAAACCTGTGACTGATTGTGGGAAAGGAGAGTTTGCTGTTTGAGAAGCAACAAGGGTCACACTCAGGCACAGAACTTGGTGTCCCCATGGAACAGCACAGAACTAACTGCTGGGGTGGCACCTTTGAGTGAATATCAATGAACATGGCCAGAAATGGAGAGTAAGTATAGGGTGAGTACCACTCAGGCCCTCACATGAAGCGTCGACAGACCTAGCACATAAAGTTACAGGATGCTCAATTAAATCAGAATTTCAAATGAGTGAATACATTTTTTTGGTACACATACATCCTGTGCAATTTGCAATATCAATATATACACATATATAATTGTATAAAAGTTGTTCCAACAAGAAACCATATTTCTGAGCATTCCAAGGTTGCCTTTATCATTAACATTGTCATAGATTAGTAGCAATAGATGACTAAACCTAAATAGAAATTCAATTATTCATTCCCTACCAAAAGTTATTTAACTTCCTTTTCTCTCTACAACTCTCCCTCTCATATTCTCTTCCCTTTCCTCTTCTTTCTCCCATCTTTACAAAGACTATAATAATAAAAACATAATATGCTAATTAAACCAGACAGCTAAATGACCTTCCTGACATCATTCTGTTCATCCTTCCAGACGAAGCCACAGTGGCAGGGGCCAAGGCAGAGGCGGTTAGGGGCAATCAGGCAGGTGGATGAGCAGTTAGGGGCTATCAGTCAGGCAGATGAGTGATTAGGGGCAATCAGGCAGGCAGGCAGAGTGGTTAGAGGTGATTAGGCAGGCAGAAAAGTGGTTAGGGGTGATGAGGCAGGCAGGCAGAGGGGTTAGGGGTGATTAGGCAGGCAGGCAGGTGAGCAGTTAAAAGCCAGTGGTCCCAGATTGTGAGAGGGATGTCCGACTGCCAGCTTAGGCCCGATCCCACAGGGAAACCTGTGGGATCGGGCCTAAACTGGTAGTCAAACATTCCCGGAGGGGTCCCAGATTGCAAGAGGGTGCAGGCCCAGCTAAGGGACCCTCCTGCACCCCCAGCCCTGTGCAGGAATTTCATGCACTGGGCCTCTAGTTTTTGAAGATAATTTAATTAGATTCTTAGAGAGATTATAATCTGAAGTTCTATAATCTATAGTCTGAAGTTCATGTACATATTTTTTTTCTTTTTTCTTTTTTTAAATATATTTTTATTGGTTTCAGAGAAAAAGGAAGAGGAAGAGAGAGATAGAAACATCAATGATGAAAGAGAATCATTGCTTGGCTTCCTCCTGTGTGCCCACACTGGGGATTCGAGCCTGCAACCCGGGCATGTGCCCTGACCAGGAATCAAACCATGACCTCTTGGTTCATAGGTTGACTCTCAACCACTGAGCCAGGTTGGCCTGGCTCATATACATATTTGAGCATTTGATTCAAATGGCTCCCTTGTTAAAAGTTTATTTTATCACCATCACCACTTGTCAAAAGTTTTTTTTTTAATTTTTAATAGGCTTTCTGAATCTATCATAGATGAAATATCTGAGTGTCCTGAACCTCACGGGACATGACTGACCATACCTATTAACTGTTCATCTCAGACAATGTAATAACTTGCTGTTTCTGTTTCTTATAAAATAACTAGGGCCCGGTGCATGACATTTGTGCACTGGGGGGTGTGGGGGCCCCTTAGCCTGACCTGCACCCTCTCTAATCTGGGAGCCCTCAGAGGAGCCCTCTCCAATCAGGGAGTTTCTGTCTGTCTTTGCAATCATATGAGCGAGTTGTCTGAGACCCCAACTCGGTTTGGTTTGTTGCTCACAGAAAAATAAAGGCTTTTTTTTTTTTTTTTTGCTGCTTCATTGGTGGAGATTTTCTGGAAGTTTTAGGATATCTTCCCTTTAATTTTTCCTAGACACTCTAATTTTACTTATGTCTCTCACCTTTGCTTTCCCTCCACCCCCTACCACAACAGTAACTTGCTTTAGGCTCACTTTGCTCTATTGTCTAGGAGATCTGTCTGTCACCAAAACTACTATTCCCAGAATTCCTGGTGCTCCCTGCACTCTTGGTTTTTCCTTCCTGCTCTGTCTCCATCCCATGGCCTCCCACTCTACCAAGTCCTCCAAGCTGCCAGCTCTCTCTCTCTCTGCTCTCCGTCTGGTGGCTTTGGGAGCCAATTTCCCCAAGCCGCTCCACTCTCCGCCTGCTCTGCCGCTCCACTCTTCGCCTGCTCTCCCGCTCTGCTCTCTGCCCAGTGCCTGTGTATGTAAATTAACCTGCCATCTTTGTTGAGTTGATTTGCATATTCACTCCGATTGGCTGGTGAGTGTAGCAGAGGGACGGTCAATTTACATGTTTCTCTTTTATTATATAGGATAGTGCTAATCTATAAACACTATTTTCATCTTGGGACCTAAAGGCATTTTCCTGTAGGATGTGCTCAGGAAATTGTGTTTATCTCATCACTAAGAGCTCTACTATTGGACAGTGGCTTAAGATTTGAGAGGAGATTCTGGTTCATGGACTTTCAGTTGAATCCTCCCATTTTATCTCTCTCCTTCTTGCTCTTATCACTTGGAGATGAATTCATTTAATCCTACACTCTCGTCTACACAGCTACAAAGTACACTTTTTTCATGATATGATAAGAAAGAAGTGGGGAGGAAGAAGCCAGTAGACTATGAACTCCCTTGCTGTGATCCTCAAGACAAGTATTATTAATCCCATTTTACAGGCGAGGCTCACATTGCCCAAGGAAACTTATATCTGTGTTACATCTGCATGATTGTTTTTCTTTCTTTTTTTTTTAAGATTTTTAAAATTTATTTTTAGAGAGAGAGGAGGGGAGAGGGAGCGAGAGAAATATCAACATGAAGCCTGCATGCCCCTCACCGGGAATGGAACAGGCAACCTTTCAGTGCACAGATGATGCTCAACCACTGAGCCACATCAACTAGGATGCACCATTGTTTTTCTAGATCACATCCCCATATCCAAAAGCTAAAGTTCGTTGAAGACTTTCCCTTTTTATGTCTTTTTAATAAACAGTGTTTGTATGTAAAACGTATTCTCAAAGTATCTGAATATGGCCTTTAAAGAAAAAGAGTAATGAATTATAAACCTCCCTGCAGAAGTCACTTTTGTAATGACTAGGTTTTTCAGTCTTCAAAAACACAGCAAGTGCTCTTGGCAATTGGAAGAGGTCAAGTGCACTTTCATAGTCATAGTTTAACTTGCTTTAGAGTCCATGGTTCAATGCTGATGTAACTGACTAACTGAAAGAGGTAATGAGCTTAATACCTAACTAATATTTAAGTTAAAACCAGACAATCTTCATTGTTTAAGCTCTCCTCCACGTTTTAAAATCCACCAGTGATAAGAATGGACATAAATAAAATAAAACCTGGTAAACATTCTTGTGTTCCTAAAGAAAGGAAAACAAACAAACTCAACCTTTTTTCCTAGAAACCTTCTCAAACAGAGCCTGAAGTAAAATTTGGACCCATAGGGCTGTCTTAATCCAAAGTAAACAGGAGAATAATAAGAATCAATTCTTCAGAACAAAGATGCAATAGCAGCATTGTGTCAAAATATTAGCTGTTAGCTGCCTGAAGCAGTTGAGGGCAAGCCCTGGAGTCACAAGAACTCCTAGGCAGAAACAGACAATGAATGGTATTCCTTGCTCTGCTTTCAGTAACTCTAAAAAATAATTTTAACCAGAAACTTCCTTGTAAAATAGGGCTTTTGATTAATTAGCATTTGCATAATGATTTATCTTTCAAAGTAGGAATTATAATCCCTTTAAATAAAGACTCCTTTGTCTCCCCAAACCACTGGACTCCCAGAGTTAGAGGCTGAAGGAGGTCCCCAAACCAGAGCAAACTGCCCACCCTACTGCCACAGCTCCAGATTATCCAACAGCCTCTCAAGTTTAACTTTAGCAAATGTTTGAAGTTTCCCGAGGGGGTTACTTGCCTCAGAGAAGCTACTAATTAACAAGGATTTAACCTCACTTAACTAATAGAACTCAAGGAAGCCTCCAAGTGATTGCTGTTTCCTTACATAGACTCCACAGAGCAAGAATTTAATCTTACACTCATGCACATTTCCTATGAACTTTTATTCCTTCAAAAATCTCTCTCATGTCCAGCCAGTGTGGCTCAGTGGTTGAGTGTCGACTATGCACCAGGAGGTTATGGTTTGAATCCCCGTCAGGGCACATGCCCAGGTTGCAGGCTCCATCCCCAGTGTGGGGCGTGCAGGAGGCAGCAGCTGACCAATGATCCTCTCTCATCATTGATGTTTCTATCTCTCTCTCCCACTTCTTTCCTCTCTGAAATCAATAAAAATATGGGTTTTTTTTAAGTCTCTATTATATGCCTGAATTAGAGTGTTTATGTTGTAGAAAATGAAGTGGGATTCCTGAGACTTCATAAACTATCCCCATATCAAGAAGAACCTAGATTTAAATGTTCTGCTCTCAGCCTTCAGCAGATCCCTAAAGGGCAGAGACTAGAAACCAGATTCAGCACAATGAGTCTTGGGCTTTCTTTTATAATGGGTGCAAGAAAGGATTCAGCAAAGTTTGAGTCTGCTGTCTAGGTAGCTCTCAACTGAAAGAAATCTCTAACATTTCCCCTGCCCCCCATTTGTATCTGGACAAAGAATTTTCACCCCTGGCATGCAGCAAATAGTTGTGTCAAAGTTTTTCTTTTCTATTTGCGGGGGGAGGGGGGAGAGTGGTGCTAGGAGAAAAATAATTTTGCCTTGGTTTATGGATCTCACCCCACTTGCACACTTTGATATTCAGTTGCCTTGTAAGACCCTAGAAGACAGTGATGATAAAGGAAAATCAGAGTGAGATCTAATTTCCAGAACATTCCTAGATAGCAGGAAGGCAATAAAGTATTAGTGCTAGATAGAAGCTGGGGCATTTGCCACCTAATGTCTGTAAGCAGCAGTTCTCCTTGATAAATGCCCATAAACATATATCAGGAGATAATGCTTTCAAGAGAATGAAAGATTAGACCCACATTCTGGATCTAGCCCAAGCTTGAATGTTTATAAAAGCAGCAACAGGGGAGGGTCATTTAAGTGAGAAACAAAATACTGATAGCAAAAGCTCTTTAATAACACAATATTTAAGTTAGAGGTGGTTAATTTTAGTTTTGAACCAATTATTAACTCATTGATGTATCTATCAGGAGTTTCAATGAGTCAAAACTTGTAACTTAGAATGAGAAAAAAAAAAGTTAAGATCAGATCAAAAGAACAAAATACAATGGGGGAGGTGGGGGGGGGGGGGGGGATAAGGACACATATGTAATACCTTAATCCAGTAGTCGGCAAACTCATTAGTCAACAGAGCCAAATATCAACAGTACAACGACTGAAATTTCTTTTGAGAGCCAAATTTTTTAAACTTAAACTATATAGGTAGGTACATTGTTATTAACTTAATTAGGGTACTCCTAAGCTGGCCTTTGTTAAAAGCGTCCTCAATCTGATTGAGGTCGACCCCTTCCAACTCTCCCATCCTCAACTTGTGCGCTGCGTATCCCCCTGCCCGCCTGCACCGCATCTCCTGTCGCCTGACCGACCGACTCCCCCCACTTCTTCTAAGGCCACTTCTTCAAAATAGGTTCTCCCAGGCTGAAAACCAACTTCTGCGCATGGGCCATGAAGTTTCAATTGCACTGTACATGTGCGCCCGCACGTGGTATTTTGTGGAAGAGCCACACTCAAGGGACCAAAGAGACACATATGGCTCGCGAGCCGCGGTTTGCCGACCACTGCCTTAATCAATAAAGAAAAAAAATTTTTAAAAACAACAAAAGAATAAATTAAATGAAAAAGAGAAGGGTTGTGACTGCTTTTTGAAACAATATAGTGTGTTTACAGATGACCAGGAAAGAAAAAACAAAATTACTGTACTTATTTTTGCTGGAAAGAACAGAATGAATATCGTTGTGAGGGAATTGAAGGACAAGATAGTAGAGACGATAGTAAGAGAGCAAATAATTGCTCTTCACTCTGGTCAGATTACACTCCAGTGTATTCATGCACGACAAAACCAATTCCTTTCTCTTTTAATAATCACAGAGTGCAAGCTACCAACCAATATATGGAGAATGATAATGTATTTTAGAAAGTGATTGTAAGAAACCATACAGAAATAAGTTTGAGGTTGATCTGCCATAAATTTTTGGACTTGATTATTCATAAAGATAATGAGGCAGCCAGTCTTCCTAGAGTTTGATGGGAACCTGGAGGTGGAGTGAGGCTTAACTCTTAGCAAGGAAAGGGAAGTTTCCCTGGAGAGGGCGGTGCCTGAACTGAGCAGGAAAATGCTGTAGACAAGCCACTGGACAGGGTCAGTCAGAAGATAGGGGCTGCATGATGATTGTCGTGAGGGGCCTTGTAACTAATTGAAGAAAGTCAGTGAGAGTTAACTATTTGAAAAAACCGCAGTTCAATCCCTGATTCTTATTATGGTTAACATGTTGCATAGGACTTGAATAAAGGCATCCTCACTAAATCTATTGCTATGGTGGGGTAGCCCTTGATGATGTAAGAATATCCAAAACCTGTGGAGAATTTTCATAACAATTTATTTGACTCAAATCAGGATATTCCTGGAAGCAAGATCTCAGCAGGCTGAGAAAAAATGCCCATAAGAATAACAGTTTTCAGTTTCTTGTTTGCATTTGAGATTAAGGAGAGAACCTAAGGAAGATGGCATGAAGGTGGGAGAAAGGAAGGCAAGAATTGGATTACAGAATAGTTAAAGGTATGTACTGTTTCCAAGGTGGCCAAGTTTTAGAAGGAGGGTTCTAAAGGGACATTTCAAAGGTGTGTTGACCTAGATGCACAGAAACAATAAACAGGGCTTGCTTAAAGCAACGATAAGCCTTTTACTGAAGAAGTTATGTGCCTGACTACCCACCGTGACCTGCCCACTCAGGAATTCATGATCAGACCACCCTGAGAGGCTACTTTCCTGGGCATCCCTTACACCTGCGTCTATTTAAAGCTCTTAGATGGCCGCTCCTTTGATCTCCAAGTGTTACTAACCCTCAGCCTCATCTTGCATCATGCCCTCCGTACTCCCTATGCCGGCCACAGTGGCCTTCTTCCAGTTCCTCAGGGCCTCTAGAAAGAGGAATTCCTTGTGGGGTGAGAGTTGAGGACGCACAGCTTTTCTTGCTCTAGGTAAATAGTTGTGTGTAAAGTTTAAATAGAGCCACATATTCCCCCATGGAGCACCTAATTTTGCTGCCAATACAGATAGTTAATCTTGGATGCTTTTAACTATGGGATGTTTTAATCCTTCAAAAACACACCTTAATATATATAATGTGATATATTAGAGAGAAGGGTAGAGGAAGAGAGAAACACAGACCAGCTGCCTCCTGCACACCCCCCACTGGGGATTGAGCCAGAAACCCAGGCAAGTGCCCTTGACTGAAATTGACCTGTCAACCTCCTGGTGCATGGGATAATGCCCAACCACCTGGGCCACACCGGCCAGGGCAATATATATTTTTAAATATGCAAAAGTGATAGTTTTTACCCAAAGCTTTAAGAGACTTTACATGTTTCTGCTCATCCCTCTGGGGGCTTTTGACCTCAGCCATAAGAAGGGCAT
Source organism: Myotis yumanensis (assembly GCF_028538775.1). Classification (NCBI taxonomy): domain Eukaryota; kingdom Metazoa; phylum Chordata; class Mammalia; order Chiroptera; family Vespertilionidae; genus Myotis; species Myotis yumanensis. Next base: position 140,526,814 of record NW_027223752.1, read on the forward strand.
TCCTCAGGTAGCTGCTGCTCCTCAGGCCCCAGGCCAATAACAAGACATGCAGACCAAACCTAAGCTGAAGCAGAGCCACCATGGCCAATCTACAGACCCAGGAGCAGGAAAAGTAAAAGCTTGCTGTTTAAAGGAAAAAGAAACAGTTACCTGTAGCTCCCTACTGTATTAATACACGTGGCTCCATTCTGGCAGCCGAAGGGTGTTCCTGCGTAGATCTCACATTCATTAACATCCGCTGAGCACAGAGGACCCTGTGTTTGTGTAAAGAACAAAGTCAGGTGCCCCAGGTTACAGAGGCATCTAGGGCCCACGTGCCAATGAGATGTTTAAGGATTTACACACAGACAGTAAAGACAGTCGAGCCAAATCCAATAACAGCAGTACTAATATTAATCTCTGGTTATCCTTCCTCTGGAACTCAGATTTCAACTCATAGGAAAACACCAGTCACACAAGAAGGATCCTATGCAAACTACTTCTCATTTCACTAGGGCGCTGTGCCTGGGAACGCTCGCCAATTGTATTCTAATAAGCATGTCAGGTACATTGACACCATGAATAGGAAAGAACAAGAAAATGCACATGGCTGTGTCAGATTTCTTTAGTACATTTGATGCTAAACGATTTAAATGGATGTTAGCCGAAATAGTATACGCTTCCATGTAGTTATCCACTCCAGTGAACCCCTCTTTACGATGGCTTAGCATTTAGTGGGTTATATATGCCTGCTTGCCATTGTTTGGATTTTGGCATACATAGTATAATTCATTCTGATTCAGAAGACCACAGAATCCTAGAAACTTTAGATGGAAAATTAAATATGTCTGAATGACTCCAAGGAAACCACAGATGCTGACTCACCACCATTTTTAACCAAAGACCCAGTGACTCACCTTCCACTGTGAAGGACAGATACAAAAAAAGGAATCATGAAGGTTGAGGCAGGTTCCACCGTTTTGGCAGGGATTGCTGCTGCAAACCTTTTTGTCAACTGTCTGAAACAAAGACAGGACGGTCAGAGAGGGAGTGGTACTTGCCGCTGGCGGCAATAAAAGGCCTGTCTCGGTGCAGATGTGTATGTACAGCTACATGTTACCCCAGTCCCTGAGGGTCTTCCTCCAGATGTTAAATCAGTTACTTAATTCTTCTTCAAATCAATGCTCTTGTGAAAAAAATAAGTGTTTCACATAGGTCCTATTCATGTTCCTTCACTATTTGCATGGATTTAACCATGGATGGGATGAAGCATGAGGTGAGACAATTCTCACTCTATTCTTTGGGAAAGCATTTTTCACCAGAGAAATATATGTTGGTAGACAAGTGTAAAGAGTTCAGGTGTGGGAATAATAATGGACATTCTTATTGTGCTAAGAAAATAAAATGGAAATGCCGGTTCTTTTGCTGTTGCCGTTATCTTTAGTCCCTCCAGATAAGCATTTGAAATAGGATCGTCTTTTGCTGTCACCCCTCCTCCAAGAGTCAAGATGACTGAACTCTTTTCATCCAGGCCCCTTTGTTAGCAATGTGACCCCCTTAGATACACCCTCCACTCTCATGCTCACATGACTACTTTCAAACTCGATTCACAAACAGACCGCCTTTGTCTACACAACCTGGGGAATACGTCAGTTACCAGTTCCAATCTTGTAAGATTTGTAATGGTTCAGAGGAGGAGGGGGCAGAGAAAACTTCTTTAGAGAGGACAAGTGATTAGGTAAGGAAAAGTATGCTATTAATTTCACCTAATCATAGTCTAATTCTATGTTTTAAAAATGAAAATAGGAGTAAAGTGTTCACTATATTCCTGTTAATATTCAGCAACTCACAAAGAAAATCAGGCCTGTTGCTGTCATTCTACAGAGGAACTGGGGGCCAGAGGACAGCCAACCAGATGTCTCGGCACCATTTACTGCAAAGCCCATTCTCGCTTCATCTTTGTCATAAGTCAGGTGACCATACACGTGAAGGTCTCTTTCTGGACTACGTTTTCTTCCATTGTTCTATTTGTCTCTCTTTGTGCCAATACCACAATTAGCCCTGTCCATCAAAGGACACTATTGAGAAAGTTAACCACATTCTCTTTAAACGTTTTTCTGGTGTACAAAAGCAACTTTGTCTGGGAACAGAAACGAATAAGCCTATGGGGACCCGACAGGAAATGGAATCGCTGAGCACTCAGGCGGAAGACAATAGGGAACATGGAGACTGTCCTGCCCAGAGAGCACCGGCGCTATCTGAAGGCATAAAGGCACTTACATTCAACATCATTACAAATTCTTTCTGGGGGATAACAAGGACAGTCTGAGCTAATTTGATCACGGCACCCAGCTCTAGAAGTCTGGTAGAAATAGTGAAGCATTTCCATGAGACTGAAAATGCTAGTGCTGGGTCTTGATCCACAGGTGTGATTCATTGTTCACTTTCATGCACTTAGTTACTCCTTTAAAAGATCAAGGCTAAGCATATGATTTATTATCTAAGTCGGGAAGAGGAATAAATTAACTTGTTTGCCAAATATGAAACACCAAAGCAGAAGACATCATTTGAAGCATACTCAAATCAGATCAAGAACATTAGGGCAGAGCCCTAGCTGGCTTGGCTCAATGGATAGAGCATTAACCTGCGGACTGAAGGGTCCCAGGTTCAATTCTGGCCAAGGGCACATGCCTGGGTTGCGGGCTCGATCCCCATTTGGGGGCATGCAGGAGGCAGCCGATCAATGATTCTCTCTCATTGATGTTTCTCTCTCTCTTCTTCTCCCTTCCTATCTAAAATTAATAAAGAAATATATTTTTTAAAAAAAGAACATTAGGGCAGAGATTGTTAACCTGGAATCCCCTGCCTTTTATTTAAATACTTAAATATGGGACACTCTGTGCATTTCTTTGGGTAGAAGGTTATGACTTCCATGAAACTCTCAAAAACACCAGCCTATTACAAAAGGGATTAAAAAAAAAAAAAAAAACCCTGACAAGGACTAGTTTATAAGCCTGTAGTACAACAATGAAAGGTATACCCTAAGACAAGCATGTCAAACTCAAAGGCTAACACGGGCAAAAGAAAAGAGGCATGCAGCCTGCGGGCCGAGAGTTTGACATGCTTGCCCTAAGAGATTGTTCAAATTTACCAGCAAGCCTACTTTTATTTTTTTTAAATATATTTTATTGATTTTTTTACAGAGAGGAAGGGAGAGGGACAGAGAGCTAGACACATCGATGAGAGAGAAACATCGACCAGCTGCCTCCTTCACATCCCCACTGGGGAAGTGCCCGCAACCAAGGTACATGTCCTTGACTGGAATCGAACCTGGGACCCTTCAGTCCACAGGCCAAAGCTCTATCCACTGAGCCAAACAGGTGAGGGCAGCAAGCCTACTTTTAAAGAAGTTTGGAATATTTTGTGATACACCTCAGACTTCTTAATTTAATGTTAGAGAGGACAAATGATCTTCAAAACTTAGTCCTTGATGCCAGAATCAGCAAGCTGGGTGGTCAGTAGCTGAGCAGAGAGAGCACACTTAAGCCCACCATACTACCACTGAAGGGTGACGGCATTAAGAGGAAGAGCACGTGGAGTGCTGAGCGAGTCAGAGGCCACAGTGCTCACATGCTCAGTGACCTTGGGCTTGTCACTTCATCTCTCTGAGACTCAAGTTCCTCATCTCTCTCCTGGGAAGCATAAAGTATGATGATAATTAAACTATAGCAAAAATCAAAGTCCTTGATATGAATCATCCATCCATCTTAAGATAAGAATACTAGATTCATTAATGATGTTAGATATGTAGTACTTATGGGACTTACCTGCTGTAAGCTTTGAACTTTTCTCTCAAGATCCACAAACTAGAAGTGGGGAGGAAAGAGCATAAGTTACCTGTTCAAAGGCATTTTACATAAACTGTTATCCCCTTGACATGCTTTTCTAATGCCCTCTTTTGGGGACTCACTTTATCTGTTTGTTTCTTCTTTTAGTGCCAGACCCTTCATCATTCCTCTCCCCTCCAAGCTTCCTTTTCTTTCTACTTTCATCACATAGACCTTTTAAGAAAGAACTACAACCCACTGATGAATTGATTCATTGCTTCTCTGCACACAATGACTCTGGGAATTTTTGTCAATCACAGGTATTCATCCACTTCTCCAATAAGAAGGTTGTTATCAGAACATGAGCAAGGCTACTTATGCAACAAGTTCCTGCTACAGTATTTCCAACCTTCTGCCCATCACCACATCCACATCCTCTATGAGAGCTGTGTCATTTAACCAAAACGTCCATGATTGCAATGTTAAATTTCTACAGAAGACACAAAGTTGGTATGTTTCCTGCCAAATGGTTGCTTATGAAGGTGCATTGAGGAGACCCCACTTGCTTTAATGGTATAGATGTCAGACTTACCTTAGAATTAAGCTGATGTATTTGACTAGAAATATTTTGAGGCAGACCACCTGCACTCCTTTTTAAATCTGCAATATCGTCTTTGTTTTTCTGGATCTAATTTTAAAAAGAAGATGAAGGAGAAAAAGAATGAGGAGGATAAGGATGGAAAGAGGGGGAAGAAGCAAATAAATGCGAGTGAAAAATGTGCGTATGTGTTACAGGAACAAAATTTTAAAATTTGAGCATTATTTTATTTTAAGCACTAAAATCTTGGCCATTATTATAAAAACCAAAACACTGCCATGTATAATAAACTTCAGACTAAAATAGCCATGGCATCATTCCATTTACCATTTTCAACGACAATCTCTCAAAGTATTTTCCATTTGCAGTATTCCCCCATAATAACAGTTTAGAGTGTTTGTTAAAAGGCCTGGCTTGGAATCAGACTGTTCGGGTTTCAAATCCTGACTCAGCCATTCTGTGTGTGCCCTTGTGCAAGTGACAGAACTGCTGCAGGGTCCCTTTGCCCCCTATAAACGGGGTCATCATCAGCCAGCTTCCTGGGCAGCTGTGCGGGTTAGATGAGGTAATGCACATAAAGTGCAGAGCACAGTGCGCAGCCCACAGCGAGCTGTAAATAATGCCAGCTGCTACACTGCGGCTGACCCAACAGCATGATGCAGCTAAGAAGGAGCACTGGAAACACTCAAGAAGAAGGGAAATCATTGGCCAATTTTGTTCTGTGGTAAAAGTGAACTGGTCACTTCTCCTTTCTCTGGTGCCCCTCCTTCCTTGGTCCCCGTGTGGAGGATTTCCCAGTATTACCTCTGGACTAGTGTGTGTAAGCCTGCACAGCACTAGCAGCACACCCTCTGCCCATCGTTAACCCGAGGGCATGGCTCTTTACACGGACTTGCGCCCCCTCCAATTATGTGCCCTGTGCTAAAGATTCCAGGTACAGATTAATAAGTAACTGGTCAATTAAGTGACCATACATGGATATACAAAATTACTTCAATATATTTCCAATGTATTACCTGTTGTAAACATTCGCCAAGGTCTTCATCATTTAATTTAATTTTCCCCAGGGATCCAGTTTTAAATTCAATGTTTTGAGCAGACCCAGTAAGAAACACTAAATTTCCTCTCTCTGTAGCCATTCGAGGCCTATATAATACAAACCAGAGAATGCATCATTAATTAGGATATAATTTTTTAAAATATATTTTTATTGATTTCAGAGAGGCAAGGAGAGACAGAAAAATCAATGATGAGACAGAATCATTGATCAGTGCCTCCTACACACCTCACACTGGAGATTGAGCTTGCAACCCAGACATGTGCCCTGACCAAGAATTGAACAGTAACTTCCTGATTCATAGGTCAACGCTCAACCACTGAGTTATGCCGGCCGGGCAGAACATATAATTTTTAAATCCAAAAAATGGATTTTCTCACTGAATATTTATAGACTGCATATAACTTCACTTTGGGGCAACTCAAGTAAATTCTCCCAGTTCATATGCCATTCATTTCTCTGCAAATTTCCAAGAGATATCTCCATTTTGCATACTTGCTTTATTTGCAAAATGATAAATAAATGATTTGTGTAGAAGATAATGCCACATATTTTTTCCTATATGTTTTTAATATCATTATTTTTCTCAAGAAAAATTACTCCTTTGCTTATCTGGCTATTTGGGAAAATGGATGAGGAACAACTCTAGTCCATCAGCAGAAAAAATATGCATGGATCTACTCACTGTTGGAGGTCAGTAATCCTTGTTTGGCTCTGCAACTCAAGTCGTCCAGTTTCACCATCTGATTTTGCAAATGTCAATAAAATAACCACACTCCAACGGAAAGATGAGGACATGTTCCTCACCAACCCTCCTAGGTTGTCGGGTAAGAGGGAGGCCACTCCAACCGAGTGTGGGAGTCTGGAGAAAACAGACCAGGCAGGTGTGTACTTTGACCTCTGGAATATCCTGCAAGTTTTTAATTCTTTCTTCTTTGCCCTAGAAGGCTAAGTTGGTCTCCCTCCCGTCCCCACCCACCACCCCCCCCCCCTCCAGGGATGTAAATGATCTTAGCTCTTCTGTACTCTTCAACCTTTAAGTGATGTGCAACTTAATCATTATCTATTTGACCTTTGAAATGGCAACACACTGCTTTGGAAACACCCACTGAAACAATCCTTGCTTAAGAAGTAGCTGCCTTTTGCCCCAGCCGGTTTGGTTCAGTGGATAGAGTGTCAGCCTGTGTACTGAAGGGTCCTGGGTTTGATTCCAGTCAAGGGCACATGCCCAGGTTGTGCGGTCCATCCCCGGTGGGGGGCATGCAGGAGGCAGCCAATCAATGGTTCTCTCTCATCATTGATATTTCTCTCTCGAGCTCTCCCTCTCCCTTCCTCTCTGAAATCAACATATATATATATAAAGTAGCTGCCTTTTAACAACTGGTGCTGGGAAAATGTTTGCACGTTATCCACAGGCAGGACCCTTACCCTTCAGCGTACACAAAGATGAGCTCAAAATGAATCAAATACCTAAATATAGGAGCTGAAACTATAACATTCTTAGAAGAAAACATAGGGGGAAAGCTTCATGACAGTGGATTTGGCAATGATTTCTTGGATATGACACCAAAAAAGCAGGCAACAAAAAATAAATAAGTTGGACTACTTCAAAGTGAAAAATGTGTGTATCAAAGGACACCATCAACAGAGTGTAAAGGCAACTCACATTCTGGTAAAGGATATTTACAAATCATATATATGATAAGAGGTTAATATTCAGAATATATGGAGAATTCATAATTGGACAACAAAAAACAAACAATCCAGTTGAGAAATTGGCAAAGGAATTTGTAAATCCAATGAAGATATACAAATGCCAAAAAGCACATGAAAAGATGCTCAACATCATTAATCATTAGGGAAATGCAAATCAAAACCGCAATGAGATATCACTTCACACCCATTAGGATGGATGGCCACTGTCAACAAACAAACAAACAAAACACAACAAGTTGTTGGTAGGATGTATAGAAATTAAAACTTTGTGCACTGTTGGTAAAATGTTACAACCACTATAAAACAGTATGGTGGTTCCTCAAAAAATTAAATACAGAATAACCATATAGTCTAGCATTGCCTGGGCATATAGCCAATAGAATTGAAAACAGGGACTCAAAAATGTATTTGTACAATCATGTTCATAGCAGCATTATTCACAGTAGCTAAAAGGTAGAAACAACCCAAGTGACCATTGGAAGACATAAATGGAAAAACAAAATGTGTTACATACATACAATGAAATATTATTCAGCTTTACAAAGGAAGGAAATTCTGAAACATGCTACAACATGGATGATACTAAGCTAAGTAAAATAAGCCAGACACAAAAAGACAAATACTCTATGATTCCACTTATAAAAGAACCTAAAGTAGTCAAAATCATTGAGACAGAAAGTAAAATGGCTGGGGGAAGGACAATGGGAGTTATTGTTTAATGGGTATAGAATTTCACTTTGGAAAAATGAAAATAAGTTCTAAAGATGAATAATTATAATGGTTGCACAACAATGTGAATGTGTGTGATGCCACTAAATTTTAAAAATTATTAAAATGGAAATTTTGTTATGTATATTTTATAACTTTTTAAAACTTGAAACCAGAATTAAGAAGATGGGATAGGAATTGGTTACTATACAAACTTTCTTAAGAAATAAAAGAGTGCTTTTGTATGAAGACACATTGATTTTAAAATTTTTGAAAATAGTCTGTGTAAATTTTAGATAGAATCTACATAAAATTGCCCCCTTAAATAACGTGGTGCAATTTAATATTACAGAGAAATGTAACACTGTTTTACACCTGTTCTATTCAGCCTCAACAACAAAAATAGCTGGCAAGTTGTTGTTTATGCGAGGTGATACTGGGGTCAAGTGATGAGTTTTTTTTATCATTTTGTTGTTTTAAGAAATGAGTGTAACAACAATAAATGGCATTTCAAGTTGAATACATTTCTTTAAAGTTATATCAGTCCAAGGTTTGTTTAAGCTTAACAACTTTGGTTAGGGGTGGGAGAAAAGCTTGACATTATGAACTATCTGTCAATTTTAGGATAAAACAGAATAGGTTAGAATCTCCCAACACAGGACAATTCTAACTCTCTCAGCTCAGAACATAGCTATGGTCAGGATTATATTTTTTAAAGATCACTGCACCTAGCAAATCTTTTAGTGAAATAGAAAAGGTTTTCAGCATGATCTCCATAAGAACTTCCTCTTTTACTGGGTTTTCCTATTCCCAGAATGCATTCCACAAATGTTCTGTATGTGCCCTTTACGTATTACACATGCTGCAAAATGACAGGAATGCAAAGTGGAATACATTACAGATTTTTCCAGCTAAAGTCATGTCTAGGAAAGACCATATGGTTGAAGGATTAAGAACATGGGCTCTGGAGTTCATCTGGGTTCAAAGTCAGCTCCATCACTTCCTGTGGATCCTATGCGTGCATTTAAATTTAAGAATAAGACACTAAAAAGTGGATGATAAGCTCTGTGCATGGCTGATGTTCATAACTAGTAGGCTTTATCATAGGGTGATTGACTGTCAATGAGGCAATTTCATTGGGGAACCCCAAATGTCATTTTTAAAGGTATTTTCTCCCCCTGGGCATATTCATTTTGTTCAGATAAAAAAAATCCTTCAGTTTTCTACCTGGCTGAGGAAAGTTTCCTAGAAATTTTATTGCTAAATGTGAAGACTTTATTTCGCCCTTTGTTTTTTATCTTTTCTCCAAATTCTTAGAGAGTATTCCATTGCTACATTAATATTGAAGCATCCATCTTATATAAAAACTGCTGTTTGAAATTTTAACCCTGCATTTTGGCTTCTGTAAATGCTTGCTGGCTTAAATAATAAGGAAAATAAGACTACTCCCATTTCAGAGAGGCCATTAAACCTTCCCCAGACGAAGTTATCAGTGCTGGCACCAGGCCAAGCCTTTGGTCAAGATCTCAAAGCCCCACCACCTAGGGGCTCTTTAAGAACTTGCAAAGGGGACCGGAACAGAACCCCATATTTGGGAGACAAAGAGGGTAAAAAAGTATAAATACAGGAAACTTCCTGCGTGACTTCGCCCAGAATTCTAGAGACATTTTTCTCTGGGCCCGCGCGTAATAATAATAATAATAAATGTAACTCCATCTCTCTAAGTGTTGCTTGGTTCTTCTCTGGTTTTCTGTAACAATATAATTTCTGTAACTATTACATATACCAAAGTTTGTTTTTAATATTTACTAGATTCATCCAAATTCCATTGTTTCATAGTCTTAATAAGCATTTATTGCAGACATATGACACCCACAACGAGATAAATTCAAAAGAAATAAAGGTCATGACCTTCTCTGGTTTGCAATAAAGGCATCTGTATAAATCTAGAAAGCAGTATAAAGCAACATTATCAAAATGGGTGTGACAACATTGGACAAAATATATACCAATACACTGTTAGGAAAACAGCATGTATCAAACTGTAAATGAGATCCTAAACCCAGTTTAGGCAGACTACTGACACAGTGGTTCTGTAAGTCCAGGAGGTCATTTTGGAGAAAAGTGATCATGAAGTGGGATTTTTTGGACTGGAAGACACAGTGTTCACCTGGGCAGGATGGTTCCCCGGATTCTTTGTCTGATGGAATCGAAGAATGACTCCACGGATGGAAGGTGGTATAGCAAACGTGGAAATTTTATTGAAGAACAAGTACAGACTCCCATGTGGGGAACGGGGAAGAATCTCACAGCACAGATCCCCACGTGGGGAGCGGGAAAGAGTCCCACTGAGTTCGTTTTTTCCCCCTATGGCTTATAAAGGCTGCAGATCTTGGTGCCTTGATATCCACACTGATTGGTCACTATTTCCTTGGACAGGTTACTATAGTAACTTCTGAGCTCAAAGGTCCAAACCTCACTTCACATGTGAGGTTTTCCTCCCCTCCTTCCTTATTGTTTTCCTATTCCCTTTGGGCTTTCTTCTTCTCCTTCTGGATGAGGGGCTTCCTTCCCTTTATTTTGTAAATATAGACCTTTTGCTGTTCCCAGCTCCCTCATTCTATGGAAATGTACCTGTTGTAGCTTTTCAGCGCCCCTATTCACTTCCCCTATTCACTTCCCCTCTGCAGCCCTGTGCTTCTTCCATGGTCCCCTTAGTTTCTACAATTTCTAAAATTTCCTAAGCCTGTCTTTTTCACCCCTAGAAATTCCTGTTTTAATTGATTATGGGCCTTAAGTGGCAGGTTGAAAATAGGGTACTGCTCATATATCTCAAGTGAAATGATCCTTAGTGTTATTTCTGGTAAGCCTGCTGAATTTACCTGGAGGGCTGGATCAGCATGGCAGTTATGAGAATGAGGAGAGAGGGTTGAAATGGGGAGAGATGTTTGGGAGGAAGAATGGCAAGATTCTCATACCCTATGTTCCAGCTCCTGTCTCATTGCACAGTTTCAGTCTGGCTTTGGTGCTTTCTTTAGTCTCTTCATTTTCATATCAGTTTAAAACAAAACACTGTAGAATTAATCTGTGCTTTTAGTATTAATAAAAGCATTTGTGAATATAATATTCTCCTTTAACCTTGTGATAATTCATTCTCTATTTCAGGGACATAACATTGTTTAAATAGTGTATTTATATATGCCAGTTTTGTGATTTTCTATAAAATTTCTGGGCAATATAATATTGCTCCAATTTTCTATTTATTTTCCATGAAGCATTGCATAAAATAATTATGGAAATTCATGTAAGTTTAAAACTCCTCATTTTCTGATTTCATCTGAAATGCATTACCTTCTAGGAAATTACCAAATCCACTACTACGATGAACTGATCTCTTTGAATGCAGTGTGGTCTTGACTCAGGGAACATAATCCGGGCATTTGTTCTCCATGCTCATTACTGCACTGATTGCAATTATCCTTGAGTATAATGAAAAGGAATGATGAGTTAGTCATTACCATTTGAATAATTCAGGTTTGGCAGAGATTTTCCTGAGAAGGTAGACTGTTACACATTATTGAGGGTTTGGAGGACTTTCCTGCTTCCCCCCCCCCCCCCCAGATATTTTTCTAAAGTACAAAAATAAACAAGAGAATATAATCAGAAAATTCATATCCAGGGGAAGAACTATAATAGGGAAATAGGTCTTTAGGTAAGGACCATGGGTGTGCTAATGGCACATGTTACACACACACACACACACACACACACACACACACACATGCATAATGTATCTACTCAAGTTGTAGAAAACATAAAATACGTACTGGGAGGTCTTGTGAGAGAGGGACTGGCTAGGGATAGGGCACAGAGCGGAGGAAATAGAAATTGCTAGGATCAATGGCTCCAAAAGCCAGCGTGAAAACAAGCATGGCTTGCTCTACCTCCCACAGCTCTGGTCACCAAAATTTCAGCACTTCCACTGCATTAATCCAAGTGTGGGTTTACCATGGGTAAATGTTCCAGGTTCCTGGCATCCCTTTCCAAGGTAGCCTAAAAAGAACAAAATAAGTTTTCTGCTTGGTGACTCCTACAATTCCCTGAACAAGGCAATAAAGTGAGAGATTTAGACATCATTCATACTAGGATGAAAGGCAATGCAAAATGGCACTAACACTTCAATGTGATTGATTGTAGACTTGTAGGTGGTAAACAATTGCAACCCATATTGAATCGGATCTTTTGAAAAGGAGGAAATGAATTTTTGTCACAATGTGTTTTGTGTTTGATGAGAGGAAGAGAGCCAGTGAGGTAGGTGTGTCACCACTGAGGGGAAGGGAGAAGGAAGAGTCTGGGGATAGGTGGCCTTGTAGAAAGCTGCCTCCTGCGTTTTTAATTGGAAAGACACAAATGGAAGCAGTACAGAGGCATCTTTATTTGGTGATGGGAGGCTTTGCTCCATTGATGTGATTTATGATGGGAGGAGTGTTTTAATGAGGCTGATGCTTTACAAAGGGCCATCACTCCCAGGGGACTTGTCCATTGAAGTGCCACACAGATCTGTGGGAAGATATAAGGTGTTGCCATCAAGGGCAGGAAGAAGGATGAGATGACCTCACCTCTCAGCTTTTCAGTGCCATTATTCTAAGATCTATAAAAAACCAAAACCTTTGTCCTTTTGTAAGTTTTCTTTCACAGTGGCTTGGGCTATATTTATTACGGAAGTACTGCTAAATCAGGCTTTGTCAACAATTCCTAGACTATGTTTAGAGTAGACATAAACAATCCCCGAGGAGTGATACACAATTCAAGTATTAAATACTTTTCCTTTAACATCTACTAGTAATGTACAATTCTTGTTTAGGTTCACTAATAGAATTATTCCAACGAGTCATGAAAGACCATAATGATTCTGTTATAGTACTCAGCATACATATATTTAAGTCAGGTTAACTGGACAATTATATACTAGATACCCACAATTTGTCATCATCTGAGGCAGGCGCTGAAGAGACAGAACTGGGTAAGATACAATCTGTCCTGGAGGAAAAGAGTCTGGGGAGGAGACTGCATTACAAGGCATCAGAATGCAAATGAACTAGTGACTTGAAAGCTAGTTTATAATGATCAGACTCTATGGTAGAGACTTGAAATAGAGTATTGACTTTGAATGAAAGAATGTTTTTAATTATAAAAGTAATGTAACTATACTACATCCAATTTGCAAAACATAAACAGGGAGATTTAGAATTCAATTACTCTAACATAATTCCTACCTATTATTTTATTCCAATCTATTTTCAGATGAATAATTTCAGAGTTATAATCACAGAATATACATGGATAAAACCATGTCCCTTCCTCTCTTCTTTGTTTTATTTCACCTGAGCCTAATTCAATGTCACTACCTGGTCTCCTTAACAAGAACTGTAAAAAGTTGTGCAAGGTCTTATATGCACGCAGACACATGGAGATACACCCAGAGAGACAGAGACAGATAGATACAATTCATACACCATAAAGTTCACCCTATTTAAGTGTACAATTATATGCTTTTGTAGTATATTCAGAGTTGTATCACCATCACCACAATCTAGTTCCATAACATTTTCATCATCCCAAAAAGAAATCCTGTACTTTTCTGAATTCCCCTCTTTCCCCTTCCCTGGAAATCACTAATCTACCTTGCCTATGCTGGACATTTCACATAAAATGAAATTGTACGTGTTCTTTTGTATCTGGCTTCTTTCACTTAATGTAATGCTTTCGAGATTCACCCATTATAGCAAGTATCACTACTTCATTCTTTATATGACGAATCCATTGTATGGATGCACACATTTTGTTTATGCATTCATCAACTGATAAACATAATAGCCTTTTCCACTTTTTGGCTATTATGGGTAATGCTGCTATGAACATGGGTGTACAAGTTTGTGTGTAGACATACGTTTTCAGTTGTCTTCAGCATATACCCATCAGTAGAATTGCTGGGTCATATGGTGACTCAACTTTTTGAAGAACTGCCAGTTTTTCAAAGTGGCTGCATCATTGCATAATGTTTTATTAATTGGCTTCACCATTGTCTAATTGTAGAACGTTTAATCTGCTCCCAGTTTTTATCTTCATTCCTATAACTTTTTGTCATTTTGACATATCATTAAGGCAGATTCCCTTTGTGGGTCTTATTTTTACCAGCCTTTTACTTTCAACCTACCTACATCATTTTATTTGAAGTTTCTTATAAATGACACATAATTAAATCATGTTTTTAACCCACTCTGCTAATCTCTGTATTCTAATTAGTGTATTTTGACCAATTATATTATATTTAAGATAATTGTTGATATGGTAGAGCTTGTGTGACATTTAATCATTTGTTTTCTGCTTCTTGCTCTTCTGTTTCCCTTTTCTAGCCTTCCTACGGGTTATGTGAACACTTTTAATATTCCATCCTGATTTATTTATAGTGGTTTTGCCTGGACTTCTTCGTATATTTTTTTCAGTGGTTGCTCTGAGCATTACAATATACATACATGATTTCTCAGTTCACTGGTCTCAGCATTTTAACACTTGGAGTGAAATGAAATCTCACTTCTACTCAGGTCCCCTTACCTTCCCCACATTTAAATATTATTGTCTTGAGCATCTGATGCTATAATTCTTGTTTCAATCATCAAATGTGATTTATAAAATTCCTGAGAAGCATAGTTTATTGTATGTATCCATATTTCTGCTCTTTTCATTATTCTGTCTTCCTTCCTGATACTCCAAGATGTCTTATTTTATCATTTTATTTTTTTAAGAACTTCCATTAGCCATTCTTTGTGGATAGGATTGCTAACAACAAATGCTTCTAGTTTTGCTTCATTTGAGAACATCATTATTTCCCCTTTATTCCTGAAGAATAGTTTGGACTAATACAGAATTTGCAGTTAACAGTTCTCTTCTTTAAGCATTTGAAAAATTTTGTACCTGCTTCTGGCCCTCATGGTTTCTGATGAGAAATCTCTGTCATTCAAAGTGTATTTCCCTATAGTAATGCGTCACTTCTCTCTGCTGCTTTTGATATTTTTTTCTGTTTTCACATGTTTAATTATAATATTTCTTGGCATAGATTTCTTTCTGTTTACCTTATTTGGAATTCACTCACCTTCTTGAACCTGTATTTCTGTCTTTTGCTAATTTTGAAATGTTTATCCATTATTTCTTTGTATGGTCTTCCAGCTCTTTATTTTCTCCTCTCCTTATGAGACTCCAAGTATGAGTGTTGGCACCTATGCTATTGCCCCACACATTCCTGAGGTTCATCTTCCTCCCAGTCTTTCTTCTCTCTCTTATTCAGATTGGATTAATTCTATTGATTTATTTTTATGTTCACTGATTCTGTCATTTCTACTCTACTATTGGATCTATGCAATGAGTTTTAAAAATTTGGTTACTTGTTTTTCAGTTATACCCATTATTTCTTTTTAATGGGATAAAATGTACATACCATAGTAATCTTTTTCACTTTAAAAAAATTTTGTTAACTATTTCTTGCTGAGCCTTTCTATTTGTGTTTGTTTCAAGAGATTTTGTAATTGCTTGTTAAGACATTTTTATGATGGCTGCTTTTAAATCCTTGTCAGATAATTCCAACATCTGATTCATCTTTGTAGTGCCATCTGATTCATCTTTGTAGTGTCATCAGTAGACTGCTTTCTCTTACTCAAGTTGTGATTTTTTAAAATATTTTTATTAATTGCAGAGAGGAAGAGAGAGGGTGAGGGAGAGAGGGAGGAAGAGAGAGAGAGAAAGAGAGAGAGAGAGAGAGAGAGAGAGAAACATCAATGATGGCAGAGAATCATTGATCAGCCGCCTCCTGCACACCCCACACTGGGAATCAAGCCCACAACCCAGGCATGTGCCCTTAACTGGAATCGAACCTGGGACCCTTTAGTCCACAGGCCAACGCTCTATCCACTGAGACAATCCAGCTAAGGCTCAAGTTGTGATTTTTTTGGTTCTTGGTATAACGAGTGATTTTAGAATTGTATCCTGGATATTTTGTCTATTACATTAGGAGTCTCTGCATCCTATATTAATCTTATTTTAGCAGGCAGTCAGTATGTTTATGTTTAGCATGCAGCTTCAGGCCTACATTTTGGTGTGTGATTCCAGTAACAGTTGTCAGCGCCTGTGCAATGTTATTTTGGTCCGCTCAGTTTTCTGGTGCTGCTAGGGCTCCCAATGGTCCTTGATGATGCTACTCTAGGCCAGGTCACCTGTGCCTCTAGGTTGGGGGAGGGAGCCTCCTGCCCATGGGATGAAAAGGCTTCCTGGATCAGGCACTTTTGTGACGGGATCCTCCTTGCTGGTGCCTCTGGCTGCCCAAACCTCTCAGCAAGAGAGAAGTCTCAGGCCTGGCAGGGAAGTAGAATGCTTCCCTAGATACTTGTCAGTGTGGATTCCTATATACTGCCCTTGCTGGTGGTATCAGACTCACCTGGTTTTATCAATAGGACTCCAGTTCCATCGGGGGTAGAAATGAGCCATTCTGGGCTCCTTTATGTTGCTAGATTGAGGGTGGAGAACACCAAGCCTGGGTTACCTAATTTGTTGGGTGAGCGGTCGTAGATATCCATCCTGCAACTATGTTCCCCCTCCAGTCTTCGGAGTACTTAGCTAGATTCTTTTCCTCATCCCATCTCTCAGGGTTCTCTTTCTGATGCCTCTTGCATTAACTTATCATTGTACTTATCCAGAAATGATCGCGACGTTGGCAGTGAAATAGCACCAGATGTTAGAGCTCGGTTCAACACCCTTGGTACTTCAGTTCTGGCTAAGAAAGAATTTAGAGTCAAGACTCAAATTATAAAAATAAGTTTATTTAGAAAGTCACAGAGGTGGAACAAAGTGAGCCATAGAAGGAATGTGTTTAGGAAATTAGTTAAGGCGGGGGGGGGGGGGGGGGGGGGAAGCTTGCCTTGAGAGATGAAAGAGGGAGGAAAGGTGTGGGCATGCTCTGGAAAAAGAGAGAGTGCATTTGCCTGGGGTCCCCGTCTTAAAGGCTTTTATCTGGAGGTCCCAGGGAAGGATCTCAATAGAATATTCATCAGTTTTCCAGGTGAGCCCCTCAGGGTCCTGGTCTCCACTAATTGGCCAGCGCCAGGGCAGGTGTCATTAGTCATTGCAGCTGGTCCTGATGCGGCCACAGCGCTGCTCCATCTGATTTTGCTGCTTCTCTGGGTCTGGAGCTGAAACACACCTGAAGCCTAGAGTCATCTTCAGGGATTAATGCTTAAGGGAGTGGTGGTCAAGAGTTTGTAGTTTTGTCCATTGCTAGGCACCAGGGGCTCTCCACCCTGGTGACCCTCTGCATGTGGTCTATGGTCCCTACTCTGCTCTGATCTAACTACCTACCACAGTTATTCTTATCCGGGATGAACAAGAAGAAATGAGTCTGTGCTCTTGTCCAGACAAGAAGTCAGAATAAAACATTTAAAAAATTTTCTATCTGCCACAACTTTTCCTAAAGCCAAGGTGCAAGTACCATCCTAGAATTATTGTTTAAAGCATATGTTTCAAACATGAGTAAATTTGGCTCTTCCTCTGTGTGCGGACAAAGTGGCAATAACACAAATTAAATAGTTTTCAGGAGAATGACTTAAAGACAGTTTAAACCTCACGGTGTCATGACTTTATGCAGCTTTTATATCAATCCATATGGTAACTATATTCACTCATTTAACAAATATTTATTGTGACTATGAGCCAAGTATTGTAATCACTGAAAAGGCAGCACTGAAAAATAACAAATCTCTGCCCTTCAGGAGGTTTGCATCCTCTAAAACATGGAGCATTTTTATTTAAAGTCAATTCAAATCATAACAACTATCCAGCTTATTGTCTATTCATCATAGGATGGGCTCTCACATAGCCCACTCAGCTTATGTATACTGCACAAGAAATACCACATTCCACTAGGTATTTTCAATCATTTGTGTGTGTATAAAAATGTAACTGTATTTGTGTAAGGAATTAGCTACGTGAGCAAAATAACTATTTAGTAAAAATTATATCCATGATAGATTAAATTCAGAGGACTGAAATCTGTTAAATGTCCACTTGGTTAGCCAAGCATACAAATCTGGTTGCTGTTTTCCTAAAATAAATTATGGTTCAGGAAAGGCCTTCTTGGAAAGGCTACTTTATTAACAGAAGTTTATAAATGGAAAGAAATAGAGGAGAAAGAAGGTGAAGATGATCTTGGCTGGAGAGGTTTGAACTTAGGAGACTGGGAGAGAAGCAGTACCATAAAGAGAAATATTAAAGTTAGTCATGAGTGGAACTGATTTTATAATGGAGAACAATTGATCTGTTTTCAAATATACTAAATTTGATGTGACAGGAAGATATTCAAGTTAAAAGTCTTCTTGCAGAAAATTTTAGAATAGGGCTTAGGAAAAATATCAGATCTGGAGTCATCTGGGTGTCCTGAGCAAAATGGTAGATGTTGTAGGAAAAAGTGAGATCTCTGAGAAAAATGGCCTGGACATGAAGGGTAGAATTCTGACAACTGAATCGTTAGCAAGAGTTAAGAGTTCAGCTCCAACCTCTGCAATCTCTCTCTCTCTTTGTGTCTTTAGACTCTTTAGGTTGTGATCTCATCTGATTATAGAGCTGACTTGGCTAAATAAACATGCTCCCTATTTACAGCCTTATAATTTAAATCTTCTCTGATATGAATAGATATAAAGATGCAAACAAAATACTGGGCAAATGCTTGAAGTAAACAGTGAAACCGTAGTATGTTCACGCAGAGAAATGAGGACTACCTCAGGCTATAAAGAAGAGTTCTTTGGGAAAATTAACTTCCTATGTTTTAGTTTTTGTGAAAATTTCTATCTAGATTTATATATTTTGTTAAATAAGATTTTGAAAGCTTTAGGAGTCAAATATGGTGTATTTGAGGGAGAGTTGTGTTGGAAATAACTGGAAATAAGACTCAGAACCCATATTTACCTATGGCAAGTATAAAATAATTTATTTGAGAATTGGGGAGTAAGAAGACAAAAATAGTAATGTAGTTTTTGGGTCATGGTTTCATAAAATTTTTGAAGAGTACAAGTATTTTAGTGCAAGATGTTCTTAGAAGTCCTACAGAGAGAAACAGAGTGGCTAGGGAAATAAATTTTTAAAACCTGAGGTTTAAAAATTTTAGTAGCAAAGTGAAGGAATGACAGGAGAAAGAAAAGGGTGCAGACAGGTTCACTGGTACAGACTGAATTTGAAGAAAATGTTTAGAATTCTTACTGCCTTCTTAATAAAGTGAAATATCATGGGCATAACTAGATATCTCGGTGAGTATGATGAATGAAGAAAGAAGAGGCTAGATTGGAGGTGGATCAAAAAATGCATGTTAAGAAGTTGATCTGGTAGTTGTATGCAGCACACTTTGACATTAGAAGTTGAGAGGAAGAGAGTTCTAAGTACAGGAAGGTTCAAAGGCTATCTTGAAAAATTACATAATGAGTTCAATCACAGTCTACAAAAAAAACCTGCTGAGACCATCTGACCCTCACTCAATTTCAAAGTCCAAAGTTATTAGTGAGTTTATAACTGGTAGCCTAAACTAGTTATAGTTCCAAGCTGAAGACTAAATTATGAAAAGTTAACCTTTTCAATAACATAATCAACTCAGGAAAATACATTTAAAAAATATTTTTATTGATTTCAGAGAGGAAGGAAGAGGGATAGATAGAAACATCAATGATGAGAGAGAATCATTGATTGGCTGCCTCCTGCACACCCCTCACTGGGGATTGAGGCCGCAACCTGGGCATATGCCCTTGACTGGTATCGAACCTGGGACCCTTCAGTCCCCAGGCTGACGCGCTATCCACCGAGCCAAACCGGCAAGGGCAGGAAAATACATTTTTAACTACTTTGTCTATATGGGTTTAAAATTAGATCCTTATTGTGTTATCTTGGCTTATTTGGGAACCCCTTGATTCTAAATTTTGGTTTTAATAATGAAGTTATCAAAACAAAAAGAACAACCAGAAGTATTTTACTTTGGGTGCCGATACAACAGCTGGCCTGCAGACTATACCCTTTAGTATGTGCTTACAGTTGGCTGACATAGTAGCTATTTTTTAAAAAATTATTTTTATTGAACTTATTGGGGTGACATTCGTTGATAGAATTATTTAGGTTTCAGGTGTACAATTCTATATCGTCTGTGTATTGTATGGTGTGTTCACCAGCCAAAGTCAAAGTCTCCTTCCTTCACCATTTATCCCTATTTTATCTTTACTACTACCTTCCCCTCTCCCCTTTCCCTCTGGTAACCACCACACTGTTCCCTGTTTTTCTTTTTCTCTTTTTGCTATTCCTTCACCTTTTTTACCCAGCCCCCCAAGTCCCCTCCCTCTGACAGCTGTCAGTCATTCTATTCTCTTCTTTATTCTGTACTGCGATAGCTAGAATTGAACCACTTTAATTTGTTCTCAGCTTCATTTCTCTATCCTCAGAAGCCTTCGATTTAGTAACGTCTGACCTGAACTAGGTTGAAATTGGAGCAAAAGACAGATTGTGATTTTTGTGAAGGAATCCTACCCACTACTCTGATTATTTTTTAAAGTTCTGGGTAGTTCCTCAACTTTCACAATTTCAACTACTGTTTTTGACTTTTCAAAAGGCTCTATCTTGTGAGAAAGAGCAAGTTGGTTGGTAGAGATATTTTCTCACTCTTTAAGGCATAGGGCAGTGCCCACTGTGCAGATCTGACTTGTTAGCCAGAACACAATGTTCAGGGTGATCTGAAGGGGGTCCCTCAGGGTGATCCCTCAGAGTAACACATCTTCCCATCTGTCGTTTGGCTCGACCTCCTACCACTAAGGATTAGGATGTATAAATGTTGAATCACTATGTTGTACACTTAAAACTAATATAATATTGAATGTCAACTATACTTTAATTTTTTAAAAAAGAATGCAATGCCATGTTAGACAAAGGGAGAAACTGTATCACGAAAGAGAGTTTAGACTGTTGTTAAGTCAGGGAAGATGAGGACTGAAAACCTCAGGCACACATAGATCCTTGATCATGATAGTAAATGCTCTTTTGGCAGTTTGACCAAGGCCAAAGCTACATTGGAGCAGTGGAGGAGTTTGAGGAGAGATTAAGAAGTGGAGATAAGTTACAGATTACCTTTCTAAGAGGTTTGACTATGAAAGGAAAGCAATGAAAGAAGACAAGAATCTAGGGAGGGTTCTACCTGCTGTCATTGTTTTTAATACAGAAGAGACTTGAATACAGTAAATGCTAGGAATGATTGAGGTGGTGAGTTTGAATATTTATGAGGGAAAAGAAACAATAATGAAGTTTCCTGAGAAGGTGAAAGTATATTGACACCAAACAAATTAATAAAAACCTATATGTCAACTTAACAAAAGAAAGATAAACAACCCAGTCAAAAAAATGGGCAATGGACCTAAATAGAAACTTTTCAAAAGAGGATATAAGGAAGGCCAAGAGACATATGAAAACACGCTCCAAGTCACTAATCATCCGAGAGATGCAAATCAAACCGACAATGTGGTACCATCTCACACCTGTCAGAATGGCTATCATCAACAAATCAACAAATGACAAGTGCTGGTGAGGATGCAGAGAAAAAGGAACCCTCGTGCACTGCTGGTGGGAATGCAGGCTGGTGCAGCCACTGTGGAGAACAGTATGGAGTTTCCTCAAAAAAAAAACTAAAAATGGAACTGCCATTTGACCCAGTGATCCCACTTCTAGGAATATATCCTAAGAAACTAGAAACACCAATCAGAAAGGATATATGCACCCATATGTTCATAGCGGCACAATTCACCACAGCTAAGATTTGGAAACAGCCTAAGTGCCCATCAGCAGATGAGTGGATTAAAAAACCATGGTACAGCTACACAATGGAATACTATGCTGCGGTAAAAAAGAAGGAATTCTTACCATTTGCGACAGCATGGATGGAACTGGAGAGCATTATGCGAAGCAAAATAAGCCAGTCAGAGAAAGATGAATGTCACATGATCTCACTCATTTGTGGAATATAATGAAAAACATAAACTTATAAACAAAAACAGATCCAGCGATAGAGAAGCATTGATCAGACCATCAAACCTCAGAGGGAAGGTAGGGGAGGGCAGGGGTAATGGGGAGAGATCAACCAAAGTACTTGTATGCATGCATATAAGCCCAACCAATGGACTCAGACAACAGGGGGGTGAGGGCATGAGTAGGGTGGAAGGGGGGCAATGGGAGGATAAGGACACATTATCTGTAATTTTATATGTCTCACAACTATAAACTTACTTTTGCCCATACCTGCAAATGCATTGGCCTATATCCATGTTTATGAGTTCTTCTGGAAAAAAAAAAAGTGGTGAGGGGGAATGACTGTTGGGTTTTTTGTGGTAAAATTTAGTACATGACATAAAATTTGTCATTTTAATGATTTTTAAGTATACAGTTTAGTGGCATTAATTACATTCATATTGTTGTGCAACTATCACCATCACCCATCTCCAGAGCTTTTCCCACAGCAAACAAAACTCTGCAGCCTTGGAACACCACTCCCCTTCCCGAAGTGCCAAGCCCTGGCGACGTCTAGCCTACTTTCTATCACTAAGAACTGGATTCTTTCACATACTTCATGTAAGTGGAATCATACAAAATGTCCCCTTTTGTGTCTGATTTATTTCACTGAGCGTAATGTCTTCAGGGTTCATCCATGTTGTATCAGAATTTCCTTTTTAGGTCTGAATAATATTCCGTTGTAGGTATACACCGTATTTTGTTTCTCCATTCATTTGCTGATGGGCACTCTGACTGTTTCCACTTTTTAGCTATTGGGAATAATGCTGCTATGAACATGGGTGTACAAATATCAAAGTCCCCACTTTGGATCTTTTTGGGTAATACTCAGAAGTGGAATTGCTAGATCATATGATAATTCTGTTTATATATTTTTAAGAAATCATCATCTATTTTCTACAGTGGCTGTACCATTTTACATTCTCACCAGCAGCATACAGGGTTCTAATTTCTCCACATCAAACTATTGTGTTTTTTTTAAGGATAATAATATAAATTAAAATTTTATAAAATTTCTGTTCATATTTCTTTTCATTTTTTCATCCATTTTTCACTTGATTTTACCACTGAAATAAAAACCACAGGATTTCTGATGCAAGACTTGGACTGATTAGAAACTTTAATTCCAAGAAGTCTACTGCAAAGGTAGAAACAGAGAACATTAAAATTTATTAAAGTTAATTCACAGACTAGTTATAAGGAATGGGGTCAAAAGGCAGAGTTTCCTCCCTAAAATTGTTTTTTAAAAATATATTCTTATTGATTTCAGAGAGGAAAGGAGAAGAAGAGAAAAACATAAATGATGAGAGAGGATCATTGATTGGTTGCCTCCTGCACACCTCACACTGGAGATTGAGCCCACAACCTGGGCATGTACCCTGAAAGGGAGTCAAACCATGACCTCCTGGTTCATAGGTCAACACTCAACTAAAATCTTAATGTCACACTACATTCCTTAGAATGTGATGACAAAATCAACTTACAACAAGAAGCTGAGAACAAAGACAAAAGCAAGCTCTGCTAACAGCAAACTGAAGGGAAATACGCACAAATGAACAAGGAAGGAGTTTAACCTTTCAGATGGAGATAGGATTAAAGGTAATGTGCACCTCCATATTCTGTGGCTTCCTGAATAAAAGGTAATCAAGAATTTAGGATTATTTTTTCTGACACTTTCTTCAGACTGTTGTATAAAATGAATGATGATAATTTGATTTAAAATATTATAAGCATTTAAGTAAAACAAATGTTTAAGGAATTGAAATTAAGTAAAATAGTCAATATTTGAAACAGGCTAGAATTAGAATCATTATTTTAGAATTAAAAACAATAATCTAACAAAAAAGTAAAATGACAAGATTCATAAAGCAACTTCTTTAATTAACACAAAAAAATACAACTTCTCAGATTCATTACAATATGCCTATTATGTCTCTGTATAAAATATTGATGAAAACATTAAAATTCTAATGTTCCTAAAGTTATTTAATACCATATTATAAAAAAAGAATATTAGATATATATTTAATGACTTCATATGAAAATATATTCACCTAAAGAATAACAATAATTTCACTTTACAAAAGACATAATATAAATGTAAGGAAACAAATTGGCATTTTTGTGATACATTCAAATTTGTTATGAGAGATTAAGGTAATTTAGTTGAATTTCATCAAAATTAATTAAACTAGAATTTCAGAATTACCGTCTGGATATGAAGGAATACTGTGACCATCTTTCAAAGTCATTTAAGATTATCCGTATAGTACCTTGATTAGGTTAGCTACTACATGTACGTTGAGACTATTTCCAAGTAGTCGATAACGCTGTTTCACTGTTATATTCTCAGGAAATCCTAGAAATGAGAGATAACAATTTGTATTATAATCATTTGTAATAATAACTTCAGAGATAAAAGGATATATACTTCAGTAAGAGCGCAGTGGTCATTTACATAAGTCCCTAAGGTCTCTAAGAAGTTCAATTAACAAATTGAGAATTTAGAGATTTAGAGCTAAAAACAGTATGTAAGAGTACCTTGTGTAGAATAAACTCAAAATGGATAAAGGACTTAAATGTACGACAGGAAACCATAAAAATTCTAGAAGAATACAAAGGCAACAAAATCTCAGACATATGCCAAAACAATTTCTTCACTGATACAGCTCCTAGGGCAGTTGAAACTAAAGAGAAACTGAACAAATGGGACTCCATCAAAATAAAAAGCTTCTGCACAGCAAAAGAAACCATCAACAAAACAACAAGAAAACCCACCTCGTGGGAAAACATATTTGCCAACGTCATATCTGATAAGGGCTTAATCTCCAAAATTTATAGGGAACTCATACAACTTAACAAAAAGAAGATAAACAATCCAATCAAAAAATGGGCAAAGGATCTAAATAGACACCTTTCAAAAGAGGACATTCAGAAAGCCAAGAGACATATGAAAACATGCTCAAAGTCACTAATCATCCGAGAGATGCAAATCAAAACAACAATGAGGTACCATCTCACACCTGTCAGAATGGCCATCATCAACAAATCAACAAACGACAAGTGCTGGAGAGGATGTGGAGAAAAAGGAACACTTGTGCACTGCTGGTGGGAATGCAGACTGGTGCAGCCACTATGGAAGGCAGTATGGAGGTTCCTCAAAAAATTGGAAATGGAACTCCCATTTGACCCTGTGATCCCACTCCTAGGAATATATCCCAAGAAACCAGAAACACCAATCAGAAAGGATATATGCACCCAGATGTTCATAGCAGCACAATTCACCATAGCTAAGATCTGGAAACAGCCTAAGTGCCCATCAGTAGATGAATGGATTAGAAAACTGTGGTACATCTACACGATGGAATACTATGCTGCTGTTAAAAAGAAGGAACTCCTACCATTTGCAACATCATGGATGGAACTGGAGAGCATTATGCTAAGTGAAACAAGCCAGTCAATGAAGGAAAAATACCACATGATCTCACTCATTCATGGATAATAAAGACCATTACAAACTTTTGAACAATAATAGATACAGAGGCAGAGCTGCCTCAAACTGATTGTCAAACTGCAGTGGGAAGGCCAGAGAGAGTTGGGGGGCAGGAGGGAGGGGAGTAAGAGATCAACCGAAGGACTTGTATGCATGCATATAAGCATAACTAATGGACATAAGACACTGGGGGGTAAGGGAGGGTAGGGGTTTGTCAAGGGGGGGGGGGGGGGGGAAGGATACTTATGTAATACCCTTTGTAATACTTTAAGCGAAAAAACAAAAAAAAAACAAAAAAAAAAAACACAGAGGTAGGTTCTGCCTATCTACACTAATAAAAGAGAAACATGCAAATTAGTGTCCCTCCACAATGCCCACCAGCCAATCAGGATGAGTATGCAAATTAACCCAACAAATATGGCAGTTAATTTGCATATGCTGGCACAGAGTGAAGACTGAAGGCTCTGGCCCCAGTGAAGACTAAAGACTGAAGATGACTGAAGACTGAAGAGGCTTGGCTTCTCCGCTACAGCCAGAGCAAAGGCCTGGGTCCCGGGAGCTGGAGGAAAACCAGTGCTGGCAGTCAGGGGAAGGAAGGCCTATTGCACAAATCTCTTCATGAAATGGGCCTCTAGTCCTATATAATAAAAGTCCAATATGCTAAAAAAAAAAAAAAAAAAAAAGAGTACCTTGTGTACACAATGTGACGTTGTCCTATCACATTACATATCATACTATGCGCTGTGCACACACACATATACATATAACATCCACAGTACTCCTAGATATTTGTATATTAGTGTACTTTAGAAAAATCAGTGACTACCATTATTTCACAGTGTTTTATTTAATAACAGGTTTTTGAAGATACAATTCACATTCTATAAAAGTCACCCTTTTAAAATGTACAATTCAGTGGTTTTTAGTATAGTCACAAATTTTGCATACATCTCCATTATAATTCTAGAGCATTTTGTTGTTGTTAATCTTCACCTGAGGATATTTTTTCCATTGATTTTTAGAGAGAGTGGAAAGCAGGGAGGGGGAGAGAGAGAAAAATATGGGGGAGGGGAGAGAAAAACATTGATGTGAGAGAGACACATAGATTAGTTTCCTCCCACCTGAGCCTCAGCCAAGGCTAGGGGTTGAACCTGCAACCTAGGTGCATGCCCTTGACTGGAAATGAACCCTTGACCTTTCCATGCATGGGCAGATGCTCTAACCACTGAGAACACTGGTCAAGGCAATTCCAGAACATTTTAATCATCTGAAAAAGAAAGCCAACCCATAGCTAACATTATACTAAATGGTGAAAAGCTGAAAATTTTCTTCTAAGATCAAGAACAAGACAAGAATGTCCATTCTCACCACTTTAGTCTACATAGTATTGCATAGTATTCTCGTCAGAACTGTTATACAAGAAAAAGAAATAAAAGGCATCCAAATTGGAAAGGAAGAAGTAACACAATCATTATTTGTAGATGATGTGACATTGTATACAGAAACCCTAACTACGCAACCAAAAACGGTTAGAATAAACAAATTCAGTAAAGTTGCAGATACAAAATTAACTTACAAAAATCTGTTGTGTTGCTATACACTAATAATGAACTATCAGAAGGAGAAATTAAGAAAACAATCCAATTTATACTAGTAACTGCATCAAAAAGAATATAATACTTAGGAAGAAATTCAACCGAGGAGGTGAAAGAGCTGTATGCTAAAAACTATGACACACTGATGAAAGAAATTGAAGAAGACAGAAATAAATGTAAATATATCATGTACTCATGGATTAGAAGAACTAATATTATTAAAATGTCCATATTACTTAAAGCAATCTACAGATTCAATGCAATACCTAATATAATCCCCATGACTATTTTCACAGAAATAGAACATACAATCCTAAAATTTATTTGGAATCACAAAAGACACAAATAGCAAAAACAATTTTGCTATTGTTCTTCTTGAGAAAGAAGAACGAAGCTGGAAGCATCACACTCCCTTATTTCAAACTATATTAGAAACATAAAGTAATCAAAACAGTATGGTATTGGTATAAAAACAGAGTTATTGATCAATGGAACAGAATAGAGCACCCAGAAATAAACCCATGGATATATGGTCAATTAATTTACGACAAAGGAGGCAAGAATATAAAATGGGGAAAGGATAGTTTTTTCAATTACCAGTGTTAGAAAATTTGGATAGTCACATGCAAAAGAATGAAAATAGACTATCTTACATTGTACACAAAAATTAACTCAAAATTAAGTCTTTAATCTTGAACATAGACTTGAAACCATCAAACTCCTAGAAGAAAACATAGGTGGTAAGGTCTTGTAGATGATATTTTTGTATATAACTCCAAAAGCAAAGGCAAAAATAAACAAGTAAGACTAAAACTAAAAAGCTTCTACACAGCAAAAAAATAAATAAATAATCATCAACAAAACAAAAAGCCAGCTCTGGCTGGTTGTGCAGTGGTTAGAGCATTGGCCTGTAGACCTCAGTTGCTGGCTTGATCCCTGGACCCCAGTTGGGGTGTGTGCAGGAGGCAACCAGTTAATGTGTCTCTCTCACATGGATCTCTCTCTCTCTCTCTCTCTCTTCCACTCCCGCCCTCCCTTTTTCCCTTTTTCCCTTCCTCCCTCTTCTCTCTCTTCCACTCTCTCTAAAAATCAATGGAAAAATATCCTTGGGTGTTGATTAAAAAAAACACACAAAAAAACCAACCTACAGAATGGGAGAAAATATTAAATACTTGTAAATTAGATATCTGATAAAGGGTTAATATCCAAAATATATAAAGAACTCATATAACTCAATAGCAAAAAACAAAACAAAATAAAAAAACAAGAAATAAAATTAAAAATTGGCAGAGGAATAGACATTTTTCCAAAGAAGACATACAGACAGCCAACAGTCTCATAAAAGCAAGCCTAACATCACTAAGCATCAGGGAAATAAAAATCAACACTACAATGAGATATTACTTCACACCTGTTAGAATGGCTATCATCAAAAAGACAAGTATTATAAAGTGTTGGCGAGGATATACACTGTTGATGGGACTACAAACTGGTTAAGCCACTGTGGAAAATATATGGAAGCTTCTCAAAAAATTAAAAAATAGAACTACCATATGATTCAGTAATTTCACTTCTGGGTATTTACCCAATAAAAACAAAAACACTAATTAGAAAAGATATATACACTTACGTACCCACTACGTCATTATTTACTGTAACCAAGGTATGGAAATAACCTAAGTGCCCATCAATAAATGAATAGAAAAGAAAATGTCGTATATACAACAGAATACTATGAGCCATAAAAAAAAAAAATGATATCTCACCATTTGCGACAACATGGATGGAGAGGGCATTATGCTAAGTGAGGTCAGAGAGAGAAAGATCATATGATCTTACTCATATGTGGAATCTAAAAAGTAAACCAAGCAAGAAAACCAACAAAAAAGCTCATAGATACCGAGAACAGATAGGTGGTGATGGAGGGGGGCAAAATGAGTGAAGAGGATCAAAAGGTACAAAATTCCAGCTATAAAATAATTAAGTTATGAGGATGTAATATACAGCATGACGACTATCCTATATAATAATGAGGTAATATGCAAATTAACCCTCATGCCCTCACAAGATGACTGCCTATGACCAGGCCAGTAGGGGGTTAGTGAGAGACGACCAAACGACTAAACAAGCAGGCTGTGTGGGGCAACCAGGCCAGCAGGGGGGTTAGTGAGGGATGACCAAATGACTGAACAAGCAGGCTGCGTGGGGTGACCAGGCTGGCGGGGGGGCCGTGAGGGGCGACCAGGCCAGCAGGGGGAGGGCAGTTGGGGGTGACCAGGCCAGCAGGGGGTCAGTTGGGGGTGATTAGGCTGGCGGGGGGGGGGGGAAGTGAGGGGTGACTAGGCCAGCGGAGGGGGGGGGGCCGTTGGGGGTGACCAGGCCAGCAGGGAGGGCAATAAGGGGTGACTAGGCTGGCAGGGGAGGGCAGTTAGGGGTGATCAGGCCAGCACGCAGAGGCAGTGAGGGGTGATCAGGCCGGTGGGGGGAGGGGGGGCGGGGGGGGCCAGTTCGGGGCAACCAGGCAGGCAGGTGAGCAATTAGGAGCCAGCGGTCCAGGATTGTGAGAGGGATGTCCAGGATCAGGCCTAAATCAGCAGTTGGCCATCCCCCGAGGGGTCCCAGATTGGAGAGGGTGAAGGCTGGGCTGAGGGAACCCCCCCGCCCTCGTGCATGAATTTCGTGCACCAGGCCTTTAGTAGTTAATAATACTGTATTCCATATTTGAAAGCTGCTAAGAGGGTAGATCTTAAAAGTCATCATCACACAAAAAAAATTGTAACTATGTATGGTGAAAGATGTTAACTAGACTTATTGTTAACTAATTTTGCTGACCATTTCACAATGTATACAAATATCCAATCACTGTTGTACACCTGAAACTGACATAATATTATATGTCAATTACACCTCAATTTTTTAAAAAGCTAGTACCCACTTACTATTTTCCCTCCCTGCCCCTCAACCAGTAATCTACATTCTGTTTCTGTGGATTTGCCAGTTCTGAACATCTATATAATAAAAGCCTAAGCGACCGTTACAGTGGAATGACCAGAATGACTGGTCGCTATGATGCACACTGACCACCAGTGGGGCAGACGCTCAACGCAGAAGCTGCCCCTGGTGGTCAGTGCGCTCCCAGAGGGGGAGCGCTGATCAGCCAGAAGCGGGGCTCATGGCTGGCGAGCGCAGCGGCGGTGGCAGGAGCCTCTCTCACCTCAGTGGCAGCACTGAGGAGCAGCAAGCCAAGCAGTAAGGAGCAGCAAGCAGGCGGGCGGTAAGGAGCGAGGGGTCCCAGACTGCGAGAAGGCACAGGCCGCACGGGCTTCTAGTTTCATATAAAAGGAACCATACAATATGCTGCTTTTGTGTCTGGCTTCTTTCACTAAGCATAATGTTTTCAAGGTTCATTTATGTTCCAGAATGTAGCAATACTTCATTCCCCTTCTATGGCCTAGTATATTCTATTGTATGGATATACTACATTTTATTTATCCATTCATTCATTGATAGAAGTTTGGGGGGTTTTTCTACTTTTTAATTATTATGAATAAACCTGTTATGAACATTAAGTATACGTTTTTGCATGGACATTTATTTTTCATTCTCTGGGACACCTGCAGGGATAAATTGTTGGGTCAAACAAAAACTCTACGTGTAACATCTGAGAAACTGTCAGACTGTTTTTCCAAAGCGGCTGTGTCATTTGATATTCCCATCAGCAATATACACGTGATCTGCTTTCTCCACATCTTTTCCGGCACTGTTATTGGCTTTTTTTGTGAAATGGTATCTACTGTAGTTTTGATTTACATTTCCCTCATAACTAATGATGTTGAACATCTTTTCATGTGCTTATTGGCCATTTGTCTATATACTTCAGAGAAATGTCTATTCAAATCCTTTGCCCATTTTAAAATTTGATTAATTTTCTTTTTATAGTTGAGTTGTAAGAGTTCTTTATATATATTTTGGATACAAGTTCCTCACAGCTGTTTTTTTTAATATTGTGCTTCCACAAATTAACTTTCTCATAGTGAACTTCTATTTGCTACATTCTTTTTTAAAACAAAATGGCCCACAAGATACTATATTTGCTGGAACAAAGCCTTGTGAGTATCAACATAAAAGATTATATATGCCTCAGAGTATAGAGCATGTTAGTTACAATGTTAGAAATTCACATTCAGTATCCTTTGGCATAGCAATTATACAAAAGAAAAGCAAGTAGATAATAAAATGAAGGAAGGCAGGGTGGGGAGTAGAGGTTAGAGATTAACCAGAGAATTTATATGCATATATGCAGAGCCCATGGTGAAGGCCTGGGAGGTGCCAGTGTGGAGTGGAGTGGGTCCATGGGAAACAGAAAAAAAACACAAAGGGGACATCTGTAATATTTTCAACAATAAAGATAAATTTTTTAAAAATTATACAACAAATCAATAGAAAATACTTTTTTTAAAAAAGAATAGCAACATTTCATACACTTGTGAGAACCAAAAGGTAGAGCTGATTAGGGAAAGTTGCTTCATCAACACTTGACATTATATTTACTACAATAAAATAACAGTGATTGCCATAGTAAAACTATATTTGCAATTGAGCATAACAACAAAATTGCTATTATAAAGATAGTATGTCTTAGGCAAGCATAT
Organism: Myotis yumanensis; assembly: GCF_028538775.1. Lineage (NCBI taxonomy): Eukaryota > Metazoa > Chordata > Mammalia > Chiroptera > Vespertilionidae > Myotis > Myotis yumanensis. Next base: position 140,558,566 of record NW_027223752.1, read on the forward strand.
TAGTCATCTGAAAAATTAGTAAGTTCAAAGTATCCAGAGGTACAAATATACCTACAAGCAGACTTTTAAAATATTGTAAAGACGATCTTTTGCAATATAAATTTGAGAACAAGTCAGATTTGTAAAAATTTTCTATGTCTGTATATTTTGTATCTAAATATAGATATTAAAATCTAAGCTAGCTTATGGAAAGATTACATAATTTTTTAAAAGATGTCTTTTAAAAAAACTTAGATACATTAAAAATAATAATAATCCTCATAGACAAATAAAAAAAGAACAGAATTAATGAGGTCAAGTTAGCAGCTTTCCTTTAGTAAGTATAGATGAGTGTTCCTCTCTTCCAAAGCCTGCTGTCTCACAAATGCATGCCCCAGTCACAAAGGGAACCAGGACAAGTGTATGGAAAAGTCAATGAACATTCATCATTGCCAGTGGACGGGCAGCTCACACAGTGCCCATTTTGGACTGGAGTCAATGTCAAAAGCGCATGGGAAGGACAGTTCTGTCAGAGTGCTGCATCAGGGCAAGTCTGATCATACAAACAGATCACATATTTGAAAAACGGTTAACCAATGGAAAAGGCTTTTTTGTGTGTACTATACACATATTATCAGAGAGCTATGAAAAACTCTAATTTTATCCATCTAAAATTTTTAAATAATGAGAAAAAATCTTTATAGTAAAGGCTATAAAAACAAATAAATGTTTATGATTTACAAAATAAAGGCTGACACTTCAATTTTATATTATGTGTCAGGGTGTAAACATTTCACATATACTTAGTTGTCACAACAACCCTTTGAATTCGGTGCTGCAATTATTACCATTTTACAGATGTGTAAACTAAGGCAGAGAGTGGTTAGGTAGACCTAGGATTCAGACTCAGTCAGTCTGACTCTGGGGTACATGCTTAGTTTCAATATTATGAAACTGATGAGTACTATTTGAAAAAGAACTCAAATAAAACTTAGAAATTATTTGTTATTACATAGTAAATCTCTTTTCTCCCTTTAGTACTGTTGAAAATACCTTTGATTGTTCATTGTAAAAAAGAAAAAATAATAAGGAGAGTAGACTGGGAATTAAATTCTTGAGTTTAACTCTCAGCTCTTTGTTTGTTTTATGATGTTCTCACTCATTTTGTGACATAAACTAGACAAAAAAAGTCCATGTTTTTCTTAAATAACACTCCCCAGGATATTTGTGACTGAATGAGATCACCAAGAAAAAGGGAGACTACAAAACAAACCTGGTTGCTGTGACTATGCTCAGAGAATCAATTACCAAGAGGGTAGTCAAATTGTATTAGCAGTTTGTTATCTGCACAAAAGGATGTGCTCTAAAACTTCATCTGTAAATCCATTATTTAGAATTTAAAACATGATCTATTTAGCCCATTATGTGCTTCAAGAACAGTACTGCATTACTCTTAAAATAGCATTGGATTGAGCAATTTGGCTTTTCTGCCTTCAAACTTCAGAGTTATCAAAAACACATGCCCTCCTGGTGTAGCCCTGGAAGCACGTTAAGAAGGTCTGTCTTTCCCCTTCTCGTGAGCCAGGTACTGGGAGCACAGCCACCCCAGCCTAAGACATGGCATCCATACAGGGGAGAGCACAGGTGCCCAGGAAAAGGGACCAGGAAGAGACAGGGCAGCTCTAAGAAGGAAAGGCAATGTGTCTCCATCTCTTAATAGCAACAGCCTCTGGAATTCCTGCACTGGGAAAAGAGTTAGGACTTTGTCTTCCTCTACAGCTATATCTGTCTTAGTTTTGTTCCTGAGATTCCCTGAGTCAGATCCCCTCATTTTCATAGGTTCTGGCACCTGTGTCCTGAGTCACCCTTTCTTTCCATTAGGACAGCTCCTTTCTAGATTGCTTCTCCGCCTTCTCTTTTCTCCACTTAAACTTTATAGGAAAGGACAAAAACGCATGAGTGATAAGAATGCATCTTCGAGGAGAATAAACCCCTCACACAGAAATAATAAATAAGTTCCTCAACCTCCTTTTAATTTCTTCATAAAAAAGACAATTCTAGGCATTTTTTCGCACAATCTAATGTTGGGTTATTATTAAAACAGGACCTCTGGGAGAAAGAAAATAAGCTGGAGAAAGATATTATCAACATCCATCCATGAAGGAGGCGGGAAATTGCTGATTTGGGCCCTTGTCCCTGAAAATCACTCAGGACCATAACTGGAGTGAAGGAGGAGGGACACAAGTTTGAAGGGACTGGTCTGAGGCAGGTATAAATGAATGTGAAAGGTGAGGAAAGAAAAATGTCAATAATTGCGCAATCAAGAAAGAAATGAGGTTTCTTACATCCATCTGTCTAAGCAAAGATTTCTTCATAAAATACTCATATGATTCCCTCATGCATTTCGGGATTTTTCATAAACAAAAGCTGAGGTCTCCGTGTACCCCACATACCAAACTCTGGAGGAAATCCAAGAAGATTTGCGATTTCTTTAGGAGTGAAATATCGAAGTTTAAGCATTAACAATTTTGTTATCTTTTCTTCTTGTGACAAATTGGTAAGAGATTTGTAGATATCCTCAATCTGTAAGAAAAGCCCCAAGGTAAGTGATGAAGTAGATGGCAATTAGATTTGTTAAGATAAGATACCTTTTGTGAGACAGCTTAAAAAACGATGGAATGTCTGCTGTAACACATGACAGCCCAGGGCAAAATGTCTCTTCAATAAACTACATAATTGGCTCCTCAATGGCAATATAAACTTTGAAAATGGACAAAACCTTAATGTTCAACAGATCAGGATACTTGCAATGTATCTGTCATTTTTGATTCCTCAAAAATTAAATAAGAATATAAATAATAAAAGATAATATAACCAAAAATAGAGGGAAATATAAAAAAAAAAACTTGATCAATGAGGTCAATTTTAAAATATTTAACAGATACATCATTAAAATATTTACTGTTTATTATCAATTTCATAACATTTTCTTAAAATAATAAAATATATTTAATAAATATGATTTCTCAAATACAGACATTCAGTTGCCTCTGATATGATGTTAAATGGGCAGATCTTATTAATAGTGAGTTTAAATCATTATAAAAGAAGATAATGTGATTTCATTTCAAACTTATCCAAAAGTATAAAACTTGCAAAATATCAAGCTTATATTCAACCATGATACTATAGTTTATAATTGAAATATTCATAAAATGCTTTGCTAAAACATAGACTTCTCTCCTTAAAAGTCATAGTATGTGCTCCAAAAGAAGTCCCCAATTTTAAGATATTTGTACATAATTTTAGAGAAATTAACTGTTACACACTGCATGTCAACTTACTCTTTATGGAATAAAAAATACAGAAGGCAAGAATAAAAACATAAAATATTCTTTTTATATAAACTTATGCAGCAAGAAAATTTTCTAGCGTAAAGAATTACTATATGTGAATATAAATATGAATAATATATATCCATTTCCAATAGAACATGTAAAATTATTTTGACATTCTCAAATTTTAAGTATTAAAAATAATTTTATTCAAAATAATTTTCAAATAATTAAGTTCTAAAGCATGCAAAGTACCTGCACATCCTCTGCAGTCTGCAACACAGATCCTGTCCCTTCTATGTACCTCCCATAACTGAAAAATTAACACAAATATTATCTAATGTATTTGTTAATGCAAAATTTCTTAAATATTTCCTGAATAAATTAATCAATCTACATAATTCTATCCTTCTGTAATATTCTGGATATCATCACATAAATAGGCTTAATGATTTAATAATAACTGGGTGAGGGGTAGAAGGTCATTTTTTTTAAGCTTCTCAGACACTAAATTTGGAAGTTTTTTGAGTTGTGTAAATACTATTTGAATTATGTATTATCAATTGCTATTTCTTTGTATTGTCATTTTTAAAATGTTCATCACTTATAAGTATGAACTTGTTCCAATTTTATATCTAAAAACTATTCCATATTTATATCCCTTCTACTTTAAACCAAATGTTAGGCAGGTAAAAATAAATTGCTGCTCTTTTTTTTTATAATGCCAGACCATCATTTCTTCTCATGAACACAAGGTCCCACTCTCCAGTATCATGGCAAACATGCACCCACTCAATATGCATCTGCTTCTGACTGTAACACAGTACATTTTTCCTCTTTCCATACAACAATGAGAATACTACAAGGTATTAGTAATATTTCTTCCCCTAAGACCATTGCCAAGCTGGTTGTTCAACATGTTATCATTATTATTTTTCCTAATAGATCAATTTAAAGTATAAATTAAAGAAAGTCACAGCAGGGAAAAATTGTTATCAAATTGTTTTCTCACATATTATATATGTATATTTGTATTATCCACACTAAAATAGACTTTTATAGTAAGGCTTCTTTTATACCATCTTTATAGCTACAAAAAAATGCAAGGCTGTTTTTTATTATAAAATTGATGTCTTGTTTTATTAGAATCCTAAAAAGAACCTATTAGACTTGGAAAAAGACAACAGCTGAGTGAAGTCTTTTAAGGTGATGAAAAGCAATAAACCTGTTCTCCCGGAAGTACAGGGGCAAAGTATGATAAAATCAGAATGAATCTGGTATGATTATATCATGAACATAGTGTCTTGTGCAAGATAGGTAGCTAATAAGTAAAAAGAGAAGACTACGTATCAAATGAAGTTGAATGGAATTAACAAAGCTGAATCAGGGATCTTTCACATTTTCTGGAAAGACCTAGATTTTCCCTTCTTTCTAGGTTTTAAAATATTGGTGAAAAACATATTAACATTCAAGAAATAACCCAAAGGTAACAAGTAAAAGAAATGATGTTATACCCATACCACGAGAATAGAAAAGTTCTTTATGTACTTATATGCAATAATACCCAATTTATATTGTGGGGGAAAAAAAGGGCACATACATAAAAATAGATATAATATGTTACCACTTCTTAAAAGAGGGGGCAAAATATAGATGTGTATTTAAATGCACCTTCACACATAATACCTCTGGAAGATGAGACAATAAATTGAAATCACTGGTTACATGTAGTAAGGAAAACTGAATGGCCAAGACAGAGTAGAAGGGAGTCTTAAAATCTTAGTGCCTTTTGTAATTTGAACTAGGAGAATTTATTCTTATTTAAAAAACAGAATAAAATTTAAAATGTACTCTAACATGAGCCAGATGATTCAATTTTGTATTTTGATACTAAAATTTAATTTCTTCTTATATATTGATCATGAGAGAAGACATAAACTTTTGAGGTCTGATGTGGCATAAAATGAAAGGTGCTAAAAAATTAGTAATTTAACCTGTATAGAAACCATGTTTTACGCTCCCATGGAAGTCACCAAACAAATAGCATCATCTTTATCATCTTTTATGAGCACTTTTATGGGCTGTGTATATAATGTTCTGCCAGAAGGACTTTTCACTCATGTATTCTACTGAAACATGAAAGCAGACAATTAAGGGTGGAAAAAAAAAAACATTTTAGCAGAAACATTTTATAAAATGCTCATTGTTCTGAGAAGAACTAAAAGAGACAACAGGTATAAAAAAAAAACCTGGTTATTTTGGATATACCATGAACAGTCTCTCTTTAAAACCTACCCTTTTGTAAAGCACATGGATCTTCTGCAAGTGGGCTTAACAATGTCTAACAAAAGAGCATATCGCAGCAATGACTTTGGTGGTAAAAAGTACTGATTCATGTCAATATCATCTTCAAGAAAATCTTTTAGCATTTGTACAGAAAGGTCACTGTCCTGTTGATGTTTCCGCTCAATTTCTTCTGCAGTTTCAAGCTTAAAAAGAATGGCTTCTTTTCCTGAACACTGTCTGCTGCTATCAAAGCAAATATTTGGTTCAATTTTCTTGCCTTCAATTTTATTTACTGCGTCTATTGCATGTTGTTGAGGATGTTCAGATTCCATTTTGGGAAATTCCATCAGTACCTGGCATTAAACAAAAATATACATATTGTCCAAAGCTTTATTAAAAATAAAAGAAATTAATAATGTCCAGTCAACATTATGCAAAAATTATTTTAGCCTTTATAAAGTCATTTGAAAGATAAAAAGTGTGGTTTATTTGTACTTGTACGAGTTATTACAAGTTATTCTTCATATAGCTATAGTATCATCTTACTGCAGATTATTTATTTCATGGAGTTGCTGCTTTGTATATTTATTAATAAAAATATTCAACAAAGTAACAGGAAATATGTTGACTAAATGTAGAGCATCATATCTGTGAAAAAAGTTTAGAAGCAACATTAACATTTCTAGAAAATGCACTTCGGATTCAAGTTTGCCATCCCCTTCATCAAAGAAGAAAAACTGGAACATACCCAAGATCTAAAGGAAAACTAGTAATTAAAAAAAGAAAAGCACTTTTCACTCTGAAAGGTTATTTCTACTCCTGAGTCCCATAGGAAAAACTTGTTCCTGCAAAACATGTAACCATGTATAATGTCCTATTTTGTAAGAAAAAAAAAAAGTCCCAGGAATTTTTAATGAAGTCTTTGTTGAAATGCTTTGTACATTCTTTTTGGAATTGCCCACTATGGGAAGGGAGATGTATTGGTACTGTATTGCAGGGGATTAAAATGACACTATTGACCCCCTGTAGGACCTGACTTTTAGGTTCTCACCTGTGATAGTTATGGAGAGCTTCACTGAACCACTGAAACTCAGACCAATTGCTGAGAGAAGGATGTTTAACTACTTGCACAATTAGATAGACTATCTATAGCAACTGAGCATTTTATTGTAGTTTGTACTACTCATTACTACATTTAATCAATTAAAGCTAAATAGCATTGACTTCAACGAAAACGGAACCAACGGATTTTGTTGCGAGAAAAAGAGGGTAACTGCACTAATGGTAATTTTTTAAACTTTTAACTCATTTTTTTTCTAATGATGGAAGAAAATTTTTGTTTTGTTTAAGCCGCAGCGGTTCTCAACCTGTGGGTTGCGAACAATGAAAATACATCCTGCATATCAGATATTTACATTACGATTCATAACAGTAGCAAAATTACAGTTATGAAGTAGCAACGAAAACAATTTTATGGTTGGGGGTCACCACAACATGAGGAACTGTATTAAAGGGTCGTGGCATTAGGAAGGTTGAGAACCACTGGTTTAAGGCAATAAATATGGCACCAGGAGAAAAAAGGCCTAGCAGTGGTCGGCAAACTCATTAGTCAACTGAGCCAAATATCAACAGTACAGTACAATGACTGAAATTTCTTTTGAGAGCCAAATTTTTTAAACTTAAACTATATAGGTAGGTACATTGCTATTAACTTAATTAGGGTACTCCTAAGGCTTAGGAAGAGCCACACTCAAGGGGCCAAAGAGCCACAAGTGGCTCACAAGCCGCAGTTTGCCGACCACAGGCTAGGCCCAGGGGATAGACCTATGCATGGTCTATTACAGACTCAGTAAGATACATAGAAGCCTCTACAATGTAGTTCTTGAGATAAATGAGCAGATTCAATATATTTACTATATATATATATAATAATGATGATGATAACAACAACCATAACAATACCTGGCCAGGGGCTTGAAAAGGTAATAGCTCTGACTGAAGCTTTGCAATAAGGAAATACCGTAGTCTTGAATTTGGAATGCCAAGCTGGAAATAAAAGAGATCTCTATCAACTGTTAGCACCTAGTAAAGAGCCTCATACAGGTATACATTTAGCCTGTGCCATAAAAAACTCTGTTACTGAGTTGTGGAAGACTACTTTGCACAAACCCTTAAACCCTTTAAACTGTTGCTTTGTACCTTTATTTTGAATTAAATAAAGATTGAATCTGATAAATCATATCTCTATGAGTCACTTTAATTTTATATTTTCCAGGTAAGAAGTTATATAGACATTTTTACATTCATTATTGATAATATAGTAACTATAAAATATAGTTATTCTTGGGTATTTATTACCTCATTTTATTTAAAAAAAGGATTCACGCCGAAACCGGTTTGGCTCAGTGGATAGAGCGTCGGCCTGCGGACTGAAAGGTCCCAGGTTCGATTCCGGTCAAGGGCATGTACCTGGGTTGCGGGCACATCCCCAGTAGGAGATGTGCAGGAGGCAGCTGGTCGGTGTTTCTCTCTCATCGATGTTTCTAACTCTCTATCTCTCCCTCTTCCTCTCTGTGAAAAAATCAATAAAATATATTTTAAAAAAAAAGGATTAACTACATTTTAAAGTTAAAAGGCAATAAATATTAAAATTAGAGATCAGATACATTGCCAATTTTCACAGTGGGACATCTAATTTTTTTATTGGTGTTAATTTCTTTTTAGGTTTAAAGTGTAATCTTAGCTTATACAGTCCATGAAGAACAGTTCCACGTGCAAAGTAAGTGTTCATTCAATAAAGATTTATTGAATAAGTGAACAGACTAAAAGGAGTAAGATGGATAGAGGTTACAATCCCCTTACTATCTACAGCATCTATTCTTTCCCCCTTGCTATTTGGGTTGACTATAACGTAGTTGACTATAAAACCTGGTCCAAAGAGAAGTCATTGTGAATGATAAGAATTTCTTAATGTACTTGCTTTGTAATCTTAGAATACACTTAAGTTCAATAAGAACAACAAAAAAATGAAAACAAAAACGTGGACATCTAATTTTTGAAATGGGTTTTCTTTTCATTTCAGGGCAAAGAACTGTAAAACAGAAAAAGATGATAATAGGCTAACAAACAGAAAGACAAAATAAAAATAGACAATGATAATTGTAATATCAAAGATGTACCAAATTCTTATAATAAGATTCTTACCCATGAAATAGAAGCAATGTTTGCATATTAATGAAATGTCCCAATAAAAGAAATTAAAATATTATGATATGTTCATTTTTTTTCTATTTTGGATTATTCTGAAGCATTATTAAACTATAGCACACCCATTTTGGAAATATCATATGGCACATAATTTCAAAACACACTTATTTTTTCTGTATAGAAAGGGAAATATATTCTCTATGAGCCTCAAGTTATATATTTTTCATAAAGTAAGTATAAGTGAATCTATAAGCCTGCACTATATTCTTTAGAAAATAAAACCCATGTCTGAAGTAATTTTAAGGTTTATCTATAACATTATCCAAATAGATCTATTCAGTGGTCGCCAAACTGTGGCTCGCGAGCCACATGCGGCTCTTTGGCCCCTAGAATGTGGCTCTTCCACAAAATACCGACTTCTGCACATGGGCCACAAAGTTTCAATCGCACTGTACGTGCGCGCCCGCACGTGGTATTTTGTGGAAGAGCCACACTCAAGGGTCCAAAGAGCCGCATGTGGCTCGCGAGCCGCAGTTTGCCAACCACTGTTCTTACTGATTCAAATTCCCTTTGAGAAAATGTATCAGAGTTTATAATTGCGGTACCTACAGAGGTTGGCGATAATAGAAATTCTTGGTACTGAAAGCCGCAATTTTCTATTGTTTTTATTAACAGGTCTCTGAAAAGACAAAAATAAAGGAAAAGAAAAAAGAAACGCTTTCACCTTAAAGTTGGGAATTAGGTTCTTATATAAAATATTATACATAAAATTTCATTTTAACTGAAAACTGTTCCTTCATTCAAGTTGTTAGAAGGAGAATGACCCAAGGTCTTCATTAAGTGCAGTACTTGAGAAATTACATTTCTCAAAAGAAGACAATGATAATTTCTACTTTAAATAAATACAGCTCTCAGATAATTTATCCAAACTGGTGAGAGATAGAATTGCCAATCTACTGATGCTAAATTTGCTATGGGAAATGGAACTATCTGTAGTAAGTCAGATGGGAGAACACTGCTAAAGACAGCAGCTAAATAAAAAGTGTGCATGCTTTCTCTCCAGCTGGGCTACCATCTGAAAGGGCCCCAACACATGGCTTTTTCTGTCTTACTGTATGACTGAAAAAGCCTGTCCACCGGACCAATTCTTTTCTTTTTTTTTAAATTAAATTTATTGCGGTGACATGAGTTATTAAAATTATATAGGTTTCAAGTATACAATTCTATGATACATGATCTGTATGTTGCATTATGTGCCCATCACCTAAAGTCAAGTCTCCTTCTGTCACCATATATTTGGCCCCTTTACCCTTTATTACTCCCCCACACCTCCCTTCCCTCTGGTAACCACTAACCATACTGTTGTCTGTGTCTATGAGTACTTATTTGCCTGTTTTTCTTATTTGTTCATTGTTACTTTCAGTTTTATATCCCACATATGAGTGAAATCATATGGTTCTTAACTTTTTATGTCTGACTTACTTTATTTAACATGATATTCTAAAGATTTTTCAACAGATGATTGGATAAAGAAGATATGGTACACATACACAATGTAACACTACTCAACCATAAGAAAAGATAAAATACTGCCATTTATGACAACATAGATGGATCTTAAGGGCCAATTCTTACTGAAAACATTTCTACTTCTAAAGAACTAAGCACCAATATAAGCAGCTATAATTGAGAAATATCATTCTTATTAAAATAATTGCTCATTCTAGAAAATTTCAAACATCAGAACGGGAGAGAATCAATTTAACTTAACTTTGTGATGCTTTTCAAAATCAATATTAATGAATAAAATATATAACATATAAAATATCAGAATGTACATGTTTATTTTTAAGACCTTTATTTCACAACAGCTAAGATGAACACAAGACAAATACATGCTTTACCTTGCAGAAGATACTTCAAAACCTTTAACATTTTCTAAAAGAATATACTTCGGTAATGTTTGTAACCTAAAAACAATACAAAAACAAAACCAATAGAATTCCAAAAATCTCATTGTTAAGAAGAACAAAATGAAGAAATTCCTTATTTGTGGGAAATATGAGGTAAGCAATTTTCTAAACTCTCATCTTTTATAAAAGAATTTTATAAGGGATGAAGATAACTCATATTTTATTCATTTTCCCCATAATCATGGCATACCTGATAAAGTTAACATTTGAAATGTTAATTTCCATTGAGTTTATCTCGAAACATGGGTTCACACAGAGCCTCTGATGCAACTCAAAGGCTGCCATTTACACAGGGCTAGCACAGGTTTCCAGGCCATGGACAACAGCATTCGCTAACATACGCTTTATCTGCATTAATATTATGAGCAGAGGCAACAGAATTTAGTTATTAGGCTGTAATTCCCCATCACTCACTGTAGTGGCAACTGTGGAATCAGCAAACATTTGCAGTTCTCTTATTATTCATGGCAGAAGAAGATAAATGACATTCACAGTATCTGCAGGCAGCATGTATAAACTGCTAATCTCTATAAAATGTCCATCACATTCTGCCAGATCCGAGGTTTTAAATTTAAGGTAAGCTTGTACAGGAATCTAAGGTTTTTACCTTGGGAGAATATCTAGAATATATAAGAAGCTATTCGTCCTTGGATCAGTCACATCACCTTGCAGACCAATTCTAAAGGGATTGAGAAAGCACAAGTAAGTTTATCAAAAATCTTATATAAAGATATCAAATGTCTTTTAAAAAGTCACAACCGCCCTAACAGGTTTGGCTCAGTGGATAGAGCATTGGCCTGCGGACTGAAGGGTCCCAGGTTCGATTCCGGTCAAGGGCATGTACCTTGGTTGCGGGCACATCCCCAGTAGGGAGTGTGCAGGAGGCAGCTGATCGATGTTTCTCTCTCATCGATGTTCTAATTCTCTATCCCTCTCCCTTCCTCTCTGTAAAAAATCAATAAAATATATTTTAAAAATAAAAATAAATAAAAATAAAAAGTCACAACCAAGTGAACTAAAATTAATTGGTCTTCACAATAAATATGATCATCTTTGTTGCACAGAGAACAAAATGCACCTTTTCATTTATTTTTTTAAAAAGCCTTGCCTATCTAATAAAAAACTTAAAATTTATATCTACAAAACAAAATGCCAAACAATTTACATGATACAAAGAAGAAAAAAAAGTCAATGAAGAATAAAATCAATCACTCTCCTAAAAAAGCTTGGATTGGGAAAGATACACACACACAATTGCTGATGGCACCATTTGCTCTGTCCAGGCGAGACAACAGAAGTTCTAATGAATGAGCTGGTTGGGTAGGAAGGCAACAAAGAGCTGATGGCATTGATGACTTATCACCATCTAAGCAGATCAGAGTAGTAGGTAAGACTAAGACAATCTTGTCCAATGTAAAAAGGAGAAACTTAAGCTGAAGGCTTGATTCTACAAGCAGGAGTTGTAACTTGGTTGCACTAATAAGATCAAAACAGATCATGTAAACAGGCAGTAGTTGGACTAGCAGTTATTTCTTACAAATAAGATTTAATATAATTATCTGACCATCATGCTATACACCTGAAACTAATCCTACCTAATAAAAGAGAAACATGGTAATTACCCATACCTCCGCTACACTTCCCATTGGCTAATCAGGGCGATATGCAAATTAACTGCCAACCAAGATGGCGGCCGGCAGCCAGGCAGCTAAGGTGGACAGGGAGGCTTGCTTGCTTCAGTGACGGAGGAAGCCAAGCTTCCCCGCCTGCCTTGCCGGCCTCTGAGCGGCAACTCTAAGAAACATTGTAACAAATATAGGAGCTAAACCAAACCCCAGAAACCTGCTTTAGTCAGCCAGGCTTCAGCCAGCAGAACCGCAACATTGTTTCAAATACAGAAGGTAAACAAAGGCCAGAAACCTGCTTTCAGCAGCCGAGGCCTCAGAGCTGGAGCCGAGCCTCAGAGCTAAAGCTGGCCCAGAATAGAAAAAAAGGAGCGGTTGGGAGCTTCAGTAACCCGCCAGCCTGAAAACGGCGTTCAGCCTCTCACCCAGACTGGCCAGGCACCCCAGTGGGGACCCCCACCCTGATCCAGGACACCCTTCAGGGCAAACCAGCCGGCCCCCACCCGTGCACCAGGCATCTATCCTATATAGTAAAAGGGTAATATGCCTCCCAGCACCGGTATCAGCGGAGCCGCAAGGCCTCCTGGCACCGGGAGCAGTGTGACAGGGGGCAGTGCCCAAACCCCCTGATCGCCCTGCAGCTCTGTGTGTGACAGGGGGTGGGGCCACAACCTCCCTATCCGCCCTGCTCTGTTAGTGACAGGGGAAGGCGCCCCAACCCCCTGATCAGCCCAGTTCTGTGCCTGATAGGGGGAGCTCCCCAACCGCCTGATCGCCCTGCGGCTCTGTGTATGACAGGGTGAGGCACCCCAACGCCCCCCATGGGCCCTGCTCTGTATGTGATGGGGTAGAGCCATAACCTCCCCATCGGCCCTGCCCTGAGTGTGACAGTGGCAGCGCCCCAACCCCCTGATCAGCCCTGCTCTGTGTGTGACAGGGTGCGGCGCCCCAAATCCCCCCCCCCACCCATGGGACCTGCTCTGTGTGTGACTAGGTAGAGCCATAACCTCCTCATCAGCCCTGCCCTTAGTGTGACAGTGGCGGCGCCCCAACCCCCTGATCGGCACTGCTCTGTGGGTGATAGAGGGCGGCGCCCCAACCCCCCTGATGGGCCCTGCTCTGAGTGTGACAGTGGCAGCGCCCCAACCCCCTGATCCGCCCTGCTCTGTGTTGACAGGGGGCAGTGCCTCAACTCCCCTATCGGCCCTACTCTGTGAGTGACCTGGGGGAGCTCCTCAACCCCCTGATTGGCCCTGCTCTGTACGTGACAGGGGGGAGCTCCTCAACCCCTTGATTGGCCATGCTCTGTGAGTGACAGGGTATGGAGCCCCAACCCCCCTGATGGGCCCTGCTCTGTGCATGAAAGGGGGCAGCGCCCCAACCCCCTGATTGACCCTGCTCTGTGCATGACAGGGGGTGACGCCACAACTTCCCTATCGACCCTGCCTTGAGATGACAGGGGGCGGTGCCCCAACCCCCCAATTGGCCCTACCCTGAGCCTGACTATGGGTGGCATCGAAAGCTCCCGATCCGCCCTGCTCTGTGCATGACATGGGGCAGTGCCCCAACTCCCCAATCGGCCCTGCTCTGAGCCCGACCAGGGGCTGCACCTAGGGATTGGGCCTGCCCTCTGCCACCCAGGAGTAGGCCTAAGCCAGCAGGTCATTATCTCCTGAGGGGTCCCAGACTGCGAGAGGGCACAGGCCGGGCTGAGGGACCCCCCCATCTCCCCCGGAGTGCACAAATTTTGTGCACGGGGCCTCTAGTCCTATCTAATAATAGAGAAACATGGTAATTAGCCGTACCTCCACTACCCTTCCCATTGGATAATCAGGGCGATATGCAAATTAACTGCCAGCCAAGATGGCGGCTGGCAGCCAGGCAGCTTGAAGCTAACAGGAGGCTTGCTTGCTTCAGTGACGGAGGAAGCTAAGGTTCCCCGCCTGGGGCTGCCAGCCTCTGAGCTTGCAGTTTGAAACATTGTTACAATTATAGAAGCTAAACAAAACCCCAGAAACCTGCTTTCAGCCAGCCCGGATCTCAGAGCTGGAGTTGAAACAGTGTTTCGATTATAGAACCCAAACAAACCAGATACCTGCTTTCAGCAGCCGAGGCCTCAGAGCTGGAACCAAGCCTCAGAGCTAAAGCTGGCCCAGAATAAAAAAAAAAAAAAAAAAAAAAGGACAGGTTGGGAGCTTCAGTCACCCACCAGCCTGAAAAAGGCCCTCAGCCCCTCACCCAGACTGGCCAGGCACCCCAGTGGGGACCCCCTTCCTGAAGGGGGTGTGACCAGCTGCAAACAGCCATAAGCCCCTCACCCAGGCTGGCTAGGCACCCAAGCGGGACCCCCAGCCTGATCCCAGACACCCTTCAGGGCAAACCAGCCGGCCCCCACCCGTGCACCAGGCCACTATCCTATATAGTAAAAGGGTAATATGCCTCCCAGCACCAGGATCAGCAGAGCCACGAGGCTTCCCAGCACCGGGATCAGCATGACAGGGGGCAGTGCCCAAACCCCCTGATCACCCTGCGGCTCTGTGTGTGACAGGGGGCGGGGCCACAACCTCCCTATCTACCCTGCTCTGTTCGTGACAGGGGAAGGCGCCCCAACCACCTGATCGGCCCTGCTCTGTGCCTGATAGGGGGGAGCTCCCCAACCCCCTGATCGCCCTGCGGCTCTGTGTGTGACAGGGTGCGGAGCCCCAACTCCCTGATCGGCCCTGCTCTGTGGGTGATAGAGGGAGGCGCCCCAGACCCCTCAATGGGCCCTGCTCTGTGTGTGACAGGGTAGCACCATAACCTCCCCATCAGCCCTGCCCTGAGTGTGACAGGGTGTGGCGCCCCAACCCCCTGATCCGCCCTGCTCTGTGTGTGACAGGGGGTGGTGCCCCAACTCCCCTATCGGCCCTACTCTGTGAGTGACAGGGGGGAGCTCCCCAACCCCCTGATCGACCCTGCTCTGTGTGCAAGACAGGGGGCATCGCCCCAACCCCCTGATTGGCCCTGCTCTGTGCGTGACAGGGGGTGGTGCCGCAACCTCCCCATCGACCCTGCCTTGAGTGTGACAGGGGGCGGTGCCCCAACTCCCCAATCAGCTCTGCTCTGAGCCTGACCAGGGGCTGCACCTAGGGATTGGGCCTGCCCTCTGCCACCCTGGAGCAGGCCTAAGCCAGCAGGTCGTTATCTCCCGAGGGGTCCCAGACTGCGAGAGGGCACAGTCCGGGCTGAGGGAACCCCCCCTCCCACCCGAGTGCACAAGTTTTTGTGCACCAGGCCTCTAGTCTTCACTAATAAAAGACAAACATGCAAATTGGTGTCACTCTGCTACACCCACAAGCCACGCCCACCAGCCAATCATGAGTGAGTATGCAAATTAACCCAACTAAGATGGCAGCGGCCACGGAGCTGGAGCTGGAGCGAGCAGGAGGTTTGGGTTGCCCCCGGCGGTGGAGGAAGCCAAGCTTCCCGCCAGCGCTGGCCTCTGCTCAAGGCAACAAAGTTTCAATTATAGAAGATAAATAAATCCCAGATACCTGCTTCCCTCCACTCCAGGAGGTGCTGGAAAAAAAAATGAAAAAAAGGAGGGGCTGAGAGCTTGGGTTGCCAGTGTGGCCATCCTGAAAACAGCCATCAGCCCCTCACCTAGGCTGGCCATACCCTCATGGGGTAAGAGTCCCTGCTGAGGGGCTTGGCCAGCCTGCAAACAGCCATCAGCCTCTCACCCAGGCTGGCCAGGCACCCCACTAGGACCCCCCAACCTGAAGGGGGTGTGGCCAACTTGAAAACAGCCCTCAGCCCCTCACCCAGGCTGGCCACACCCCCCCAGCGGGGACCCTCACCCCATGGGGGTGTGGCTGGCTTGCAAAGCACCACAGGCCCCTCGCCCAGGCCACCCCACACCCTAAGGGAACCCCCACCCTGATCCGGGACACCCTTCAGGAAAACCAGCAGGCCCCTACCCGTGCACCAGCCCTCTAGCTATACCAATAAAAGGGTAATATACTAATTAGACTGGGAGACCTTCCAGGAGACATTCCGGACATTCTTCTGGACAAAGCCATGGTGGCGGGGCCGAGGTATTGGTGGTTAGAGGCCAAGAGGGGAGGGAAGTTGTGGGTGATCAGGCTGGTGGGGGACGGGGTCATTGGGGGTAAGCATACCAGCAGGGGGGGTCAGTTGGGGGCAAGCAGGCCATCAGTGGGGGTCAATTGGAGGTGATCAGGACAGCGGAGGGAGCATTATGGAGTGAGCAGGCCAGCAGGGGAGGCAGTTGAGGGTAAGCAGACTGGCAGGGGAGGCAGTTGGGGCGAGCAGGAAGAGTGATTAGGGGCAATCAGGCAGGCAGGTGAGCGGTTAGGAGCCAGCAATCCCGGATTGCGAGAGGGATGTCCGACTGCTGGTTTAGGCCCGATCCCTGTAAACCAGCAGTAGGACATCCTTCGAGGGGTCCCAGATTGGAGAGGGTGCAGGCCGGGCTGAGGAACACCCTCTCCCCCATGCACATTTTCATGCACCAGGCCACTAGTCTACACTAATAAAAGAGAAACATGGTAATTAGCATACAACTGCTACCCTTCCCATTGGCTAATCAGGGAGATATGCAAATTAACTGTCAGCCAAGATGGCAGCCGGCAGCCAGGCAGCTGATGCAAACAGCTTACTTCCTTCAGTGACAGAGGACTCCAACGTTCCCCGCCTGCCTTGCCGGCCTCTGAGCTTCAGTTGGAAACACTGTAACATTTATAGAAGATAAACAAAACCCCAGAAACCTCCTGTCAGTCAGCCGGGATCTCAGAGCTGGAGTCGCAACATTGTTTTGAATACAGAAAACAAAGGCCAGAAAGGCTTTCAGCCGAGCCTCAGAGAGAAAGCCGGCTCTCAGCTCCAGTGAGAACCATAGAAGGTAAATAAATGCCAGAATAAAAAAACAAAAAGAAAAAAAGGAACAGTTGGGAGCTTCAGTCACCCGCCAGCCTGAAAACGGCCCTCAGCCCCTCACCCAGGCTGGCCAGGCACCCCAGTGGGGACCCCCACCCTGAAGCAACAAGATGGCGGCTAATTTGCATACTGAAGGCAGGCGGCAGCAGGCAAGGCTGTCTGTGGTCTGGGACCCGGATCTGTGACCCTGCCAGGCGGGATCAGTGGAGCCACGAGGCCTCCCGGCACTGGGATCAGCGTGACAGGGGGCAGCGCCCCAACCCCCTGATCGGCCCTGCTCTGTGGGTGATAGAGGGTGGCGCCCCAACCCCCCCCCATGGTCCCTGCTCTATGTGAGACGGGGTAGAGCCATAACCTCCCCATCGGCCCTGCCCTGAGTGTGACAGTGGCGGTGCCCCAACCCCCTGATCGGCCCTGCTCTGTGTGTGACAGGGTGCGGTGCCCCAACCCCCCCGCCCCCACGAGCCCTGCTCTGTGTGTGACAGGGGGCGGTGCCCCAACTCCCCTATTGGCCCTGCTCTGTGCGTGACAGGGGGGAGCTCCTCAACCTCCTGATTGGCCCTGCTCTGTGCGTGACAGGGGGGAGCTCCCCAAACCCCTGATTGACCCTGCTCTGTGCATGACGGGGGGAGCTCCCCAAACCCCTGATTGACCCTGCTCTGTGCATGACGGGGGGAGCTCCCCAAACCCCTGATGGGCCCTGCTCTGTGTGTGACAGGGTACGGAGCCCCAACCCCCCTGATGGGCCCTGCTCTGTGAGTGACAGGGGGCAGCACCCCAACCCCCTGATCGGCCCTGCTCTGTGACAGGGGGCAGCGCCCCAACGCCCTGATTGGCCCTGCTCTGTGAGTGACAGGGGGCAGCGCCCCAACCCCTTGATGGGCCCTGCTCTGTGCGTGACGGGTTGGCGCCGCAACCTCCCCATCGACCCTGCCTTGAGTGTGACAGGGGGTGGTGCCCCAACCCCCCAATCGGCCCTACCCTGAGCGTCACTGAGCCTGACCAGTGGCTGCACCTAGGGATTGGGCCTGCCCTCTGCCACCCGGGAGCAGGCCTAAGTCAGCAGGTCGTTATCTCCCGAGGGGTCCCACACTGCGAGAGGGCACAGGCCAGGCTGGGGGACTCCCCCCCCCCCCCCCCCCCCCGCCCAGTGCACAAATTTTTGTGCACCGGGCCTCTAGTCTATATAATAAAAGCCTAAGTGACCATTACGGTGGAATGACCAGAACCACCGGTTGCTATAATACACACTGACCACCAGGGGGCAGACACTCAATGCAGGAGCTGCCCCCTGGTGGTCAGTGTGCTCCCACAGGGGGAGCGCCGCTCAGCCAGAAGCAGGGCTCAAGGGTGGCAAGCGCCACGATGGTGGTGGGAGCCTCTCCCGCTTCCATGGCAGCACTAAGGAGCAGCGAGTCACGTGGTAAGGAGCAGTGAGCAGGCAGGCAGTAAGGAGCGAGGGGTCCTGGACTGTGAGAGGGATGTGCGACTGCCAGCTTAGGTGCGATCCCCAGGGAGGAGAAAGAAATTAATACCTGGGTGCATTAGAGGAAACTACAAAAAAAACAACAACACACACAACAAAGGCAAAGAACATCTTAAAAGTAGTCAGAAGAAAACCAGCAGGCGGACATCCCCCAAGGGGTCCCGGACTGTGAGAGGGCACAGGCTGGGCTGAGGGAACCCTCCCGCCCAATGCACAAATTTCGTGCACTGGGCCTCTAGTGTAAAATAATATTGAATGTCAATTGTAATTAAAAAAATTTTTGAAAAAGATTTAAATGATCAAACAGAAAGGAAGACTTGGATTGAACCTCAGGTGTAGAAAGAGAGGAACTTGCTACTTACTAGCTTCATAGTCTTACATAAGTAACTTAATATCATGTGTCAGTTTCCTCATTCATACCTAACAACAGAGCCAAAACCATCAGTGAACTTGAGGCTCCATGGGAAATTAGAGTGGACTTGAACAGACTACTCCAAAACCTTGGTTCCTCTCATTCTGCCCTTTCCTTTCAGCATTCTAACTGATGACAGTACTACAGAGTCAGTTACTACTGCCAGCAGCATAAGACTATCACCTAGAACAGTGATGGCGAACCTCTGACACGTGAACTCATTTATTTGGTTGATTTTTCTTTGTTAAATGGCATTTAAATATATAAAATAAATATCAAAAATGTAAGTCTTTGTTTTACTATGGTTGCAAATATCAAAAAATTTCTATATGTGACACGGCACCAGAGTTAAGTTAGGGTTTTTCAAAATGCTGACACGCCGAGCTGAAAAGGTTCGCCATCACTGACCTAGAAACACTGTAGCCTTCATAACACCATATGCAGTGCAATGCATTACTCACATATTTGTGGTGATACTGACATAAACAAACCTACGGTGCTGCCAGTCCTATGAAAGTACAGCACATATAATTATGTATAGTAGGTAATACTCAATAATGATAATAACCAACTATGTTGGTTACATAATGGTTTATATATTTACTATACTATATTTTTTATCATTTACTATATTTTTTATCATTATTCTAGAATGTACTCTTTCTACTTACTAAAATAAGTTTGCTGTAAAACAGTATGCCAGGTTACACTGGCAACAGACTTATATATACTAGGGGCCCAGTGCACGAATTTGTGCACCTTGAAAGGAACTGTGGGCCGCAAGGCTGTGGTGGGCACAGGGGCGGATCTTGGCTCATCCTCCACGCCCCCTCCCAGCTCCTTCCGCCGCGGACTCCGGTCCCCTTTCTGCTGGCAGCCCCACTCCCGCCGCCACTGCTCCCACACACTGATGGCAATGGCCCCACTCGCACCTGCTGATGGCGCAGAGCAATTGGGGCCAGTGCCAGCAGTGGGTGCGAGCAGGGACAGCATCATCAGTGGGCGTGAGCGGCAGCTCCTTCCCCGATCACCTCTAAGGAGTAGGGGGAGGTGGAGAAGCCCTCAGGGGCAATTGCGACTGGCAGCCATTGCTCACACCTGCTGATGGTGTCAAGCGATCGGGACTGGTGCCGGGCACTGGCAGTGGGTACAAACGGCAGCTCTGGCATCAGCTTTGGGTGCAAGCTGGGCCAGTGCCAGCAGTGGGTGTGAGCAGTGGCTCTGTCACCAGCAGCAGGTGTGAGAAGCGGCTGCAGGCCCCAATCGTCCCTCAGGAGTAGGGGGAGGTGGAGAAGCCCTGAGGGGCAATTGAGGCTGGCAGCTGCCACTCACACCCACTGACAGTGCTGAGCAATCGGGGCCAGCACTGGGTGTGAGCGGCAGCTCCGGTGCAGGAAGCATGTGCGAGCAGGGTTGGCACCAGCAGCAGCACTGGGCAGGACCACGGCACATGGGAGCAAAGAATTTTCAGTAACCACCAGAGGCTCACCCTGATGACAGTGACCGGCGCCCCGCCTTGGTCTGGCACCCCTGCTCACCTGCTCCACCATCCCACCACGGCCCATACCTGCCATGTTCTGTGCTCTGCCACCTGCTGCCAATGCCTGCCATGTTCCCCGCACGCACCCTGGTGGTCAGCGCACGTCATAGTGACTAGTTGTTCGGTTGTTCAATTGTTCCATTCGGTCTATTTGCATATTAGGGTTTTATATAGAGAGATAATTTTTGCCATGTCTTTGATTGCATCATTTTGTCTTGTTTGATTTAATCTCATGTTGTTTCATAAGTTCAGTGTAGCCTAAGTGTACAGTGCGTATAAAGCCTACAGTAGTGTATAGTAATGTCCTAGGTCTTCACATTCACTCACATTTACTTACTGACTCACCCAGAGCAACTTCCTGTCTTGCAAGTTCCATTCATGGTTAATACCCTATACAGGTGTAACATTTTTAATCTTTCATACCATATTTTTACTATACTTTTTCTATGTTTAGATATATAAATACTTACCATTGTGTTATAATTGCCTACAGGATTCAATAATATACTGTAACATGCTGTACAGGTTTGTAGCCTGGGAGCAATAGGCTATGCCATGTAGCCTAGTTGTGTAGCAGGCTATACTGTCTAAGTTTGTGTAGATGCACCCTGTGATGTTTGCACAATGACAAAATCGCCTAACTACACTTTTCTCAGAATGCATCCCCATATAAAGTGGTGCATGATTATATCTTCTCAGGTAGGTATAGAGGAGGTCTGTCATAGTCACTGTATACCTACTGACCAAATTACTTTGCTCATTTGGCAGTAATTGCTATATCCTTCATAGTTAATACTAAATTATAAATAAACTAGAGGCCCGGTGCACGAATTCGTGCACGGGTGAGGTCCGGCCAGCCCGCCCTGATCGGGGTCAATTGGGCCGGGTTGGCCTGGAGGAGGGGCCACGGGTGATTGGCGGGCTGGTCCCGCCCCCTGCTTGAACTCCCAGTGGAACTCCCGATCGATGGGACAATTTGCATATTAGCCTTATATAGGATGAGTAGATAAAAGGAATTATTTATAAAAAATTCAAAACTATGAAAATACAGCTAATAGACTTCAAAGTGTCCATGCTCAAAACTATGGTATGATTTGATTTAATAAGTTCTTCAAAAGTACTCTTTCTC
This sequence comes from Myotis yumanensis, assembly GCF_028538775.1. NCBI lineage: Eukaryota > Metazoa > Chordata > Mammalia > Chiroptera > Vespertilionidae > Myotis > Myotis yumanensis. The sequence goes on from NW_027223752.1 coordinate 140,580,476, forward strand.
AACAGAGAAATATTTATTATACATACCTTGTGAATGGTTGACAGGGGGGGCTCATTAAAATCATATTGAAAGATAATCTATCAAACTCTTCTAATGAAATGCCCTAAGGAAAGAACAATTGGGGGAATGTAAAAAAAAGGTATAGAACAGGAAAGGAGAAAAATGCTAATTATAACTAAATATATCAAAAATTATACGTTAATAGTTTTATTTACAATACTTAAAAGTTTATATAACACAATACTTTTCAAATCAACCTCAGTTAGACAATTTTCCAAAGGAATCTTGTGATGGATCCAAAGTTATGAAAAATTAAGTGTCTGTCCCCAAGTCCCATAGACAGCCAAAGCAGAGCTGTCACACTCCTTTCCTGGACCCACAGCACCTCAAGTTTAACACTGTTGTATTTTCCAGAGTTAAATATGGAGAATTATATAACTAATGATTTTCAGCTTAGGGTCTAAGAAATTTTTAAACACCTCTCTAATAATATTTTTTAATTTAGGAAATGTGATGTACTGACCAGTAGCCATACCTTTCATGTATATCTCTGTTAATATACCACCAAATAGAAAAAGGTCCCATTTTTCAATTATGCACAATATTATATTGTTTTATACTTGTATGTAAGCAAAGAACTTCAACAGGTTGTAGATAAGATTAACCAAAATAATCCCTACTAGACTAAATAGTCAGAAAATGTGTTATTTTGCTCCTGTTTTATATAGCAGAAGATAAATATAGAGAAGCATAAAGGGCATGGGTTTGCCACTCATGAAGTCCTCTTAGTGTGTACTCTTAACCAGAAATTTAAAGCAACAAGCCTAGAAACACAACATTCCTAATTATGACACATTTCTAATAAGTTTAAGTATATAAATAAAGCAGGAAAAACTTTATTCTGAGTTCTGTAAAGACTGAGTTAACCGGAGGAACATATTAGTTGTCTCTATTGTATTAAAAGTTTAAATGTACGTGTACATCATTTTTAAATCTCAGGCTTTTAAGTAGTTCAGGATATGTATGTAAAATGAAATCGAAATTAAATACGAATGCTGGAGAAAATCTGAAAATCATACAATGACCAGTCTGTCAGAAAACACGAGGCAAGGCAATACAAGTAGACAGCATGTCACACTCAAGATAATGGCGCCAGCACAGGGCCATGTGACAAGCAACTTACAGATTTCACAACTGAAATGTGGATTGATTAAAACTAAATTCTTAAAACCGAAGTAAAAATAAAACAATAATCTTTTACATCAGGTACATCCTATGTCTAGAATCTAAAGGAAGTAAACAGAGTTAATATCTCCAATAGAGCTAGACATGAAAAATTACAGTTTTAAAGGAATCTTGAAAATATGTAGTGATTTTTTTTAATTAATCCACAACAGAGGATATTTTTTCCATTGATTTTTTAGACAGAGTGAAAAGGGGGGGTGGGGAGAGAAACATCGATGTGAAAGAGACACAGTGACTGGTTGCCTCCAGCATGCACCCTGACTGGGGCCAGGAATCAAACCTGCAACCCAGGTATATGCACTTGATGGGGAATTGAACCTGTGACCTTTTGGTGCTCATGGCTGATACTCTAACCACTGACCCACCCCAGCCACCAGTGATTTTTTATAGTGCAATCCAAATGATAGAGCAGTTATACAAAAAATAATCACTCACACTTTTCACAACTTTATTTAACCTGGCATTCTAGGTCAGTAAATGTGTTGGGATTCAAGTAATGGAGATACAAAAATTATTTTTAATACAGTTAACCCTTGAACAACATGGGTATGAACTGCATGGGCCCATTTATTCATGAATTTTTAAAAATAAATACCTGTACTATTTCCAAATTATAATTGGGAGTGCACAGATGTGGAGGGCTGACCATATGCATTGATCTACGACAGATATTTTCAAACTTTTTCATTTCTCATGGTACATGTAAACTAATTAGTAAAATTATGCAGCACACCAAAAAATATGGTTTTTGCTGATCTGACAAAAAAATAGATATAATTTTGACTCATTCATACCAGACAGCTATTGTGTTGGCTGTTGTCATTTTTTTAATTTGATAATGTAAGGGAAGAGAGGTCAGTGCCCCTGACTAAATAGTCAGGTAGTGCATATTTAAAAGTTCTTGCAGCACACCCGTGTGTCCAGCACACCAATTGAAAATTGCTGATCTACATCATTTTATAAAGGGCACTTACTAGTAAGCATCTGCCAATTTTGGTAAACAATGAAGGCCTGGAACCAATCCCCCACAGTTTCCGAGGGACACCTGAATTTTTCGGAGAGTCAAAAGTTGTATGTGATGCATCTATTTGACAGACATGGAGCAATTACTCTCTGCTGCTAAGGTTCCAGTGCAGATGCAAGAAAAAAGGGTCATTGCGCTTTCTGCCTGTCTGATTGTGGCAGCCAAAATTGAATGGGGGAGTATAGGAGGGAAAAAAAAAAAAAGGTTGAACATGGATTTCTGATGCACAGGGGTTGGTGCCCCTGCCTCCCATATTGTTCAGGGGCCAACTGTAATTTGACTTTTTATTTTTAAATCTTCACCCGAGGATGTTTTTACTGATTTGAGAAAGAGAAACACTGAGGTGAAAGAGAAACATTGATCACTTGCCTCCTGTATGCACCCTGACCAGGGATTGAAACCGCGCAATTTAGGTAGTATGTGCCCTGACCAGGAATCTTACCTGTAACCCGTTGGTGTATGGGACAACACTCCAACCAACTGAGCCACCCAGCCAGGGCTCTAATTTGACATTTTAGAGCTAATGGAAATCTATTCTTTTTTCATAACCTGGCCATACAAGTAAATAAAAAACATCTTTGCTTTCATAGAACATTAGATGAACTCAGTGTGGTAACAATGTTTATCACATGTTGATGAACAGTTTTATTTGTGCCCCTACTTTATTCCTCCTTTACTCAGAATTTATTGGCTATTCTTATACTTAATTTAAACATTAGGAAGAACTTCGTAGATTAGAAAACAATTTTTGACAATTTTAGTGAATGTATAGTTAATCTAACTAAAATTTGTACAATATTGTCATCCTATTCAATACCACAATGTGTTGGCATTTTACAAATCTCTTTTATTCCCATGTGGATCATGCAGTTTTCTTGTAAAGTTTATTTCTTGGTGTTTATAACTTTTATTTTGCTACTATAAATATAAACTTTATTCTATATATTTTCTAACGTACTTTGCTTACATATAGTAAGTTGCTGGCTATCATATCTTCGTAATAAGCCTATTTATTTATTGAATTTATTAAGGTGACATTGGTTAATAAAATTATACACGTTTCAGGTATTCAACTCTACAATGCACCATCTGTATATTGTACTGTGGGTTTATCACCTCAAGTCTCCTTCCATCATCAGTTATCTCCCCTTACCTTCTTCTACCTCCCCCACACCCCTGCTCCCCTCTGGCAGTCACCATACTGTTGTCTGTGTCATGAGTCTTTCTTTTATTTCCCCATTGCTTAATCCCTTCATCCTTCTCATCTAGGCCTGAAACCCCTCCCCTATGACAGATGTCAGTTTCTTCTCTATATCCATGAGTCTGGTTTTCATGCTGTTTGTTAGTTTATTTTGGTCATTAGATTCCACATATAAATGAAATCATATGGCACTTGTCTTTCTCTACTCAGCCTCCTCATTAAGTGCAACAATTGTTCCTCATACTATTTTTAGTTAACTATTAAATACTAGGGGCCTGGTGCACGAAATTTGTGCACTGGCGGGCGGGGGGGGGGGGGGGGCTTCAGCCCAGCCTGCCCCCTCTCACATACTGAGAGCCCTCAGGGGATGTCCTACTGACGGCTTAGGCCCACTCCCTGCCCCCCTTGGGGAGTGGGCCTAAGCCACAGTCTGGCCTCCCTTTGTGGGAGGTGACCGGGCTGATCAGGGGAAGGCACCAGTCCCATCACCCCGCTGCTGCAGCCACTGCCAGTCACCGCAGCCAGTAAGGTGTTTTCATCAACACAGACTTGTCCCTTCACCATGAAAAAATGACAACTTTCTTTAGGCATTTTCAAGATGTGTCTTTCATAGGATATGACATTTCTTTCTTTCTTTTTTTTTTTTTTAATCCTCACCTGAGGATATGTTTCCATTGATTTTTAGAGAATGTGGAAGAGAAAGGGAAAGACAGAGAGAAACATCAAAGTGAGAGGAACACTTTGATTGGTTGCCTCCTGCATGAGCCCAGACCTGGGCCCCGGCCAGGGAGGAGCCTGCAACCTAGGTACGTGCTCTTGGTCAGAACTGAACCTAGACCCTGCAGTTGGCAGGCCAAGGCATTATCCAATGAACCAAACCAGCTAGGGCAGGATATGACATTTCTTAGCCCTCCAGCAGCGGACCTTTGTGTTTTTCTCCAGGAGTGTGCTGGAAAACCCTAGATTACCTTTTTGGATTCTTATTACCCAAGTTACTATAATATTACCAGTGGCATACAGGGAGATTAGCCAATGAGCGGTCAGAAAAGGTTCTCTACGATTGCCGGGCAGGGGATCCCCAAGCCCCTCCGATCCCTGCTCCAACCCTGCCCAAGCCCCTGCGATCACCGGCTCCTCCCCTGCCTAGGCCCCTGCGAATGCCGGCTCCACCCCTGCCAGGACCCTGCAATCGCCGGCTCTGCACCTGCCCAGGCATGGAGCCTCTGGTCAAGGCTGCAGGCCTGGACAGGGGACCCCCAGACCTTTCCGATTGTCAGCTCCGCCCCTGCCCCACTGCAGCCTCTGGTCAAGGCTGCAGGCCTGGGCAAGGGACCCCCAGACCTATGCTTTGCCAGCTCCGCCCCGCCCAGGCCCCTGCGATCTCTGGCTCTACCCCTGCCCAGGCCCCTACGACCGCTGGCTCAGCCCTTGCCCCCTTTGATCACCAGCTCTGCCACTCGGTCCCCCCCCCTGCCTCCCCTGCCACCTTCCTGGTCAACAGGCCTGGACACTTCAGCAGTGGGGCTGAGGGGACTGGGCCACACCATCTTTGTGATGGAGCAATGGAGTGATGACTAATTTGCATATTACTCTTTTATTAGATAGAATACTAATAGCTCCTGTGCTATTTTTAGCACATTTTGTGTTTTTCAAGCATATACAATTATTCTTTGGAATCCTCCTTAGCATTTATAGGTATTTCTCTTGTGTGAGTGCATTAGCTAATATTCAAAACAATATTAAATAATAGTTCAAATCCTTCTCTTTTTTATTATTTTAATGAGAATGCTTTTTTGAAGATTCTCCATTTAACATGTACTGGATTTAGAGATATGTATATATTTGTGTGTATGTGTTTAAAAACAAATATAGACACATGCATGTGCACACATAAAACCAGTAAGTGTCATATATATATTTTGTGGTATTATTCATTTGTTCTAATTTGCTGAGAGATTAAAAATGATCAGGAAGATACTGGATTTTGTCAAATGTTTCCTAACATACAGCTTTGCTCTTTCTAATTATTAACATGTTGATTAATATTAATAGAATTTCTCTATATTAAACTACTTTTGTATTCCCAAAACAAAATTCATTTTGGTTATGCTCTATTATTCTTTTAATGTGCTTCAGAAGTATTTAATTATATTTTACTCAGAATTACTGAGTTTATATTCATAAAATAATGGTTTCCCTATTTTGTGGCATATAGAAGATATTCAATAAAATTCACTGAGTGGGTATTTCTTACCATTTCCTGCCCTATAAACTCTGATGTTATTTTGTACATGAATACACATGAGAATGAAACCTTAAGGATTGCAATTTTCATCATTATAAAGTAACTTTCTAAGACTCTTAAATGCTTTTTGCCTTAAAGTCCATCTTTTCTAATATTAATTCTGAAACCCCTGTTGTCCTTTGTTGCCACTTGCCTAGTGTTTGTCCACTTTTTAGGTACAATATGATGTTCATTAAACAATGTTCATCAATTAATTCACTAATATTTCAGAGTATCTAGCATATGCCAGGTATTGTGCTAGGTGTGGGAATACAAAAATGAACATACAAACATGGTTTCCACTCTCATATAGTTTATATAGTAGTGACTAAATAAATTACAGATTTTAGTTTTATTACTAGTGATCTTTATAACTGAGGAATCTGGTCCTGGTTAAAAACTTGTATGTGATTTTTTTAGGCGCATATATAGGCAATTACAAAGGCTGTGCCCAGCAGGGAAAGGCTTCACTGGGTAAGCTGTCCCAATACTCCAGAACTGGTGCATGGCCAGTGCATCTTAGTCTCAGAGGGAGACTGCAGTCAAGGTCTTGGGCCTCTTGGCCAGTCACGCTCTTCACATATTTGTATTTCTAGGTGTCTTTAGCTGAGGCCTTGGGCAGAGGTCCTCTTCAGGCGCCATCTATTTCTGCCAAAACCTCCTTACAGGAGGGAGAAACCTTGAAGATACTTCTCCCCTCTTTGACTAACAGCACTTTCCACACCTAGCCTGACCCTCCCACCCCCGACCTTCCACAACACTAAGGGCTCCCTCAACAGTGGGCTGGCCCCCATATCTGTGCTGATCGACCAACTCTACCAATGTGCTATTATAGGGGGAAATAAAACAGGGGGTGTGTGCATATGCTTTGCTTTTTCAGAGACTTGCTTTTATCAACACAGTATGTGATTAAGGCTTCACTCTTCCATTTTGCCATGTTGCTTTTATCAGCTATCAAACCTCTGACAGCTCAGTTGTCTTTCCCAGCTCAGCTGAGCTCTTTACAATAACATTAAATATTGTCCTAAAAATCTATAGCTGCATTTACTTTTCAAAGAATAGACATAGTTTTTGAGTCTCATTTTCCTTTTCTACTCTAATTACATTATTATTTCTTTACTGCAACAGTTTATATATTCACCTTGATTTCTAACCATAATTTCTTTCCTAACAAGGCAGCTTCATTCCTAGGTTTTCTACTTTGATTCATCTATTGCTTAGATTAAGTGACTGAGTCTTTTTTTTTTCAAAGCACTATGGGTACTGTAGTTCATGAGTTGCTGTAGGTTTTTGTTTCAGGAATTTTTTCATCTATTTCATTTAATATTTTTGTTCCATTTGTTTTATCATCTTCAGAGGTACTAATTACGTTTATCATGCATCACTTTTGTCTTTAGTAATTATTCATTCGGCAACATTCTGATCTGTATACTTTTCCATTTATTTTGCTTTATTTTTCTCAAAATCCATTATTTTTTCAACTTTGACATGACTTTCATTTCTATAATCATTTCATTTTTTCCCTGTTTCGTTTTTTCCAAACCCTGATACTTTTCAATTCCTACTATTTATTGTCTTGTTGCTTTTTGAGCTGTTATATATGCTTGAGTTCTTGTTTTGAAGATATCACGTTTTATTTTAATGCTTCAAGCTCCTGGAGATGTGCTTGAAATTTTATTGTTTCTTAACATAATTTTTCTGTTGTATATTCTGCTTTTTATATGTCCCTTCCCTTATTTAAAACATACTATCTTAGTATAGCCTCCAACTGGTTCCTTTCTAATTATTATTCATTTTTTAATGAAGGTTACGTGAATCTAGAACTTTGCTAAAAGATAGGTGAAACTGTGGCAGCTCTATTCAGAATAACCACACTGTCCCCAGGAAGAACCCGCTGTGTCCTTTAACCTAAGAGCGTGCCTCTGGCCCTGATCCATGTTCTCATATTCAGGGCAGGCAGGAAGCCTGCAGAGGCTGCAATGACTCTTTCAGCCCAGTTATCTATATTTTTAAATCTCTCTTCTGACTTTGAACAAACAATCGCTGAGTATATTTTGTTTTCTCCCTTACCATTCTTTCCTTTTTAATTTTGCACAAACTACGTAGAGGTTTGCATGCAATTTTGCCACCGTCATTCAATTTTGTCCCAACTCCACTGCACTGACACTATTTTCCATGGTTTTTTGTTGTAGCTTATGGCTAAATCCTATTTTAATTAGTAATGATTTTCCATCCTCTCTTTTCTCTTCTTATTTCTATTAGGAAAATAAATAAAGTTTTGGAGTAGAAATCTATTTTCTATGCCACATTCAATCAGTCATCCCAAAGAAAATGGTTTACAAATCCAACTTCTGCTCTAAATAGTAAGTTCTTAAAGGCAAAGACTATATCTTAGTCATATTCAACTTCCCTTGAGAAGTTGAATGCCTTTCATAAAGCAAATGTTCAAATGATGAGTATATGTGGTTCTATAACTTAAAATCCCTAAAGCCTCTCATTACTCCTAAGTTCTCCATTAACTTTGTATCCCTTTTCAAATATGAGGTGGAATCTATCAATAGAAAAAGACCCAGCAATGAAAGAGATGATGAAATTATCCAAGATTTTACAACAGTCATTATCAATATTATCAATTTGTTCAAAGACATAAAGGAAAACAAAAACATGAGGAGACAAATTTAAAATATGAAAAAGAACTGAAACTTTCATTTCTAAAAATGAAAAAGAAAATAACTGAAATGAAAAATTACACAATGAAAAATAAAACACACAAAACCCTGAATATATAGCAATAGTGTCTTCCAGTAGAATGATATGAATACATACTAGTATATATATGTATATTAGTGTGTATATATATAATGGCCAGATTATTATGACCACCTGTCGTTTGTAGGCAAATTAGCTATAATTTCGCACTGAAGTTGCTAGAGGGCCAGACCATTATAAACGTCTGAATAGCACAACATACCTAAGTATTGTCGCTGATCATGTTGATGGCGTATCCCAATGGAGATGGCTTCTTCCAACAAGACAATGTGCCATGCCACGGTGCTCATATTGTGCAGGAGTGGTTTCAAGAACATGAGGGAGACTTTACCTTGCTTAGGTGGCCCCCACAATCACCAGATCTCAATCCAATTGAGCATTTGTGGGATGAAGTTAAAAGAGCAATCAGACAGCTGGTTCCACAACCATCAAATCTCACAGAACTGGACAGTGCTATCCATCAGGCATGGTGTCAGATTCTTCGCATCACCTTTCAACATCTCATGGAGTCAATGCCAAGAAGAATTACCGCAGTATTGAAGGCAAAAGGTGGCCCAACGAAGTATTGATGAGGTGGTCATAATAATCTGGCCATACACACACACACACACACACACACACACAGACACATACACAAAATCATAGGTAAGTGAAGATAGTACGCGGCCTTCACCTGACACAAGAACAGTGCTTAGTAACCGCCAGCTTTTAGTGCTGTGACTCGTGCACTGGTGGGGGTAGGCCTGCGGGAATCAGCCCGCTGTGGGAGCGCCGTGCACTGACCTCCAGGGGGCAGCTCCTGCGTTGAGCATCTGGTTGAATGGTCATTCTGGTCATTCCACTGTTTGGTCACTGGGCTTTATTACATAGGACTAGAGGCCCGTTGCAAGAAGAGATTCGTGCAATAGGCCTTCCCTTCCCCTGGCTGCCAGCACCGGTTTTCCTCCAGCACCCGGGACCCAGGCCTTTGCTCCAGCCACTCGCTCCAGCTGCAGCAGAGAAGCCAAGCCTCTTCAGCCATCAGTCTTCGCTCTATGCCTGCGTATGCAAATTAACCACCATCTTTGTTGGGTTAATTTGCATACTCATCCGATTGGCTGGTGGGCACAGCGGAGTGACACCAATTTGCATGTTTCCTTTTTATTAGTGTAGACAACGTATCATTGAATTAAGATAATAGTATCTTGCAGTGTTTTTCAATCACATCCTCCTTGCTATATGCTTATTAAAGTAATAATAATAGCTACTCACTTCAATTGTCTTGGCTAGTAACTGTGTTTGAGGAAAATTATACTTGTATACTTCATTAGCAACATCGTTTACATCAATGGCAGCCACCACATGTGCAGGTATACCGCTTTCTGTAATGAGAAATGGAATATCTTAAAATGTAAAGTACTTAACATCCATTTTTTCATTATAGAGAAGTCAAAATAATGAATTTTGTAGTACATTTCCTCAATTCTTCAATTATCTAGTTCAGTGATTTTCAACCATTGTGCCACAAAAACTTTTAAAACATGCAATACCTGGCTATTTAGTCAGGGGCACTGATTCTTTTTCCTTAGGTTGTCAAATAAAAAAATGAAAACAGTTAACACAATAGCTGTGCAGTGTGAATGAATCAAAATTATACCTATTTTTTTGGCAGATCGGCAAAAAATATATTTTTTGGTGTACTGCAGAATTCTAGTAATTAGTTTATGTGTGCCAGGAGATGAAAAGGTTGAAAATTGCTGATCTAGTTGAATTTCAGATTATCAACTAACGACCAGCCCAGGTATGAAGTGGAATATTTAGTACCTCTGGTTCATCTCTCTAACAGCATTCCAAAGCTAAAAGTAAGATTAAAATGTTTTAGTCATTATCTCTTATATTTTGCTTCCCACCCTCCATTAAGATATATATTTATGAGTTAAATAGAAGGTTTTCCTAAGTTAAACCAAAAATAGGAAACAGAAATATATTCTTAAAAGCCATATCACTTGGAACCTTAGATAAATAACTATTATTTGTTCCTCACCTTCTAACATCAATACAAAGCTGCTCCCAATACCACTGATAATGCTTTTCAGTAAGTTTTTTTTTAAGTAATAGGCTGATTGAGATATAACTCACATGACACAAAATTCACCCATTTAAGATTTAGGTAAGCTTTTAAATGAGATGAACAATTAATTGGCATCCAAATGTAAAAAGTTCACAGACCAAATATTAAAAATCTGAACAGAATGGGAGAGAATATAAGAAGAGTAAGGAAAATAATTACAAGGGCATACCTTCAACTGTCTTGCTGCTAAAGAAAAGCATGTTGAAAATGCTTTCAGATTCAGAAAATTCCGCCATAGTCTTTAAATGGCAATCAAAATTTGAACTACTAGCATGTAAGAGTAACTGCTGTTACATTTTGCAATTACCATCTTCTTTGCCCTTCTTCCCCAAAACACACTATGTGTTTACTCTGTTCCAAGTCAAGGGAAAAATTGAAGAGTTTTCAAAATAAAAGTATTTCAGACCTCTTAGGAAAACCATCAGAGAAAATATTACAAAAGTACATAGTAGCTTCCAATACCTATTTCTTTAATACTCATTTGCTGTTAATAGCTTAGATAACCCAAGTATCAAAAAAAAAAAATAGGATGTGAGGAGCTAGGGTTCATGAAGTAGGCATCCTATCTAATAAAAGAGAAACATGGTAATTAGCCATACGGCCGCTACCCTTCCCATTGGCTAATCAGTGAGATATGCATATTAACTGCCAGCCAAGATGGCAGCCGGCAGCCAGGCAGCTTGAAGCGAACAGGGAGGCTTGCTTGCTCCAGTGATGGCAGACTCCAACGTTCCCCGTCTGCCTTGCCGGCCTCTCAGCTGCAACTCTAAGCAACTATGTTGCAAATATAGACGCTAAACAAAACCCCAGAAACCAGCTTTAGTCAGCCAGGCTTCAGCCAGCCGGACCGCAACATTGTATCAAATACAGAAGTTAAACAAAGGCCAGAAACCGGATTTTAGCAGCCGAGGCCTCAGAGCTAAAGCTGGCCCAGAATAAAAAAAAAAAAAGAAAAGAAAAAAAGGACAGGTTGGGAGCTTCAGTCACACGCCAGCCTGAAAACGGCCCTCAGCCCCTCACCCAGACTGGCCAGGCACCCCAGTGGGGACCCCCACCCTGATCCAGGACACACTTCAGGGCAAACCAGCCGGCTCCCACCCGTGCACCAGGCCTCTATCCTGTATAGTAAAAGGGTAATATGCCTCCCGGCACCGGGATCAGGGTGACAGGGTGCAGCGCCCAAACCCCCTGATTGCCCTGGAGCTCTGTGTGTGACAGGGGGCGGGGCCACAACCTCCCTATCCGCCCTGCTCTGTTTTTGACAGGGGAAGGCACCCCAACCCCCCGATCGGCCCTGTTCTGTGCCTGATAGGGGGGAGCTCCCCAATCCCCTGATCAGCCCTGGTCTGTGCCTGATAGGGGGGAGCTCCCCAGCGCCCTGATCGCCCTGTGGCTCTGTGTGTGACAGGGTGCAGCGCCCTAACCCCCTGATCGGCCCTGCTCTGTGTGTGACAGGGTGCAGCGCCCCAACCCCCTGATCGGCCCTGCTCTGTGGGAGATAGAGGGCGGCGCCCCAACCCCCCTATCAGCCCTGCTCTGTGTGTGACGGGGTAGAGCCATAACCTCCCCATCGGCCCTGCCCTGAGTGTGACAGTGGTGGCGCCCCAACCCCCTGATCGGCCCTACTCTGTGGGTGATAGAGGGCGGCGCCCCAACCCCCCTATCGGCCCTACTCTGTGAGTGACAGGGGGGATCTCCTCAACCCCCTGATGGGCCCTGCTCTGTGACAGGGGGGAGCTTCTCAACCCCCTGATGCGCCCTGCTCTGTGCATGACAGGGGGCAGCGCCCCAACTGCCCAACCGGCCCTGCTCTGAGCCCAACCAGGGGCTGCACCTAGGGATTGGGCCTGCCCTCTGCCACCCGGGAGCAGGCCTAAGCCAGCAGGTCATTATCTCCTGAGGAGTCCCAGACTGCAAGAGGGCACAGGATGGGCTGAGGAACCCCCCCGAGTGCACAAATTTTTGTGCACCGGGCCTCTCATCTATAATAAAAGCATAATATGCTAATTAGACTGGACGACCTTCCAGATGAAGCCGGGGCTGCGAAGGAAGCCTGGGTCCCGGGTGCCAGAGGGAAGCCAGTGCCAGCAGCCAGGGGAAGGAAGGCCTACTCTTGCACGAATTTCGTCTAGACATAAAACACAAGATGGGGCAACAGAGAAGGCTCACACATTTAGAAATCACAACCATACACTGAGGCCTAGAGGAGATGATGCCAGAGAGAAAAAAGGGGCATGTATGTCTCTTAAGTAAATATATACTCCCTCTGTCCCATAATAATAGTAGCAGTTGATGAATGTAATTTGTCCCATAATAATAGTAGCAAAAGAAAATATAGAACACAACATTTATTATCAAAAAACTAGATAAAATTAAACAATAAATTAAAAATAGTACTCCTAATTTTTATTTTGAGTGTTCAGATAGTTTCTGAATTTTTCAATAATTTCGTTACTGCATTTTAAACTTATAGGTAAGATCCCTTGGCTGCGAAGCTTTGCTTTCCTTATATGCGTGAGCTTAAAATTATTGGAGACATCGTTCTTCATTGCTTCTAGCATAACTTGTTGAACTGACAGAAACGTATTATCCAGTATTTCAGGAGAAATATAATCAAAGGCTAATATGGTGCCTCTTCTGCCAAGAGGAATATGTCTAAGTTTTTCAAGTTTTTCTCCATAATCTTTGCATTTACGTCCACAGTTTTGTTTTTTCAAAGAATCACCATTAGTATAAGATTCTCTTTGACAATTATTTTCAGAAGCACGTTTCCAAATTCTTGATATGGTCATTCTGTTGCACTTAAATTGTTTTGCAGCTAATGTAATTGGACCTTTCTGCAACTTTTCCTTTTTCTTTTGATGCACCAAGAACTGGACAATCGCAACTCGATCTTTGCTTGAAAACTCTCTTTTTTTCATCTTACTTTTACAATGGGTTGATATTCAACTGAAATAAAACAATTGATTTCGATCAGTGGATGAAATTAGAAAAATAGTTATAATTCGTAATAATTAGATTAACCTAAAAATTGAAAGATGTGTCAAAACAAATGACAGATGTCATGAAACATTGATTTTGATTGAAGGCTTGACAATTTTGAACTACAACATAACTTACAGCTGCATTCGCCAATAATTCCCATTTAATTATTCACTTGCTACTAATATTATGGGACAAAGGGTGTACTAAATATATACTGGGCTCAAAACACTAGGTTAGGACCAATTATCTCCTAGGTACCCTGCTGCCTTGTATACAGGTCCCAGGAAACTTTGAATTCCTGTTAGTAATATCACAGGTGGCTACCTCCAGTTGAGTGTAAATTAAATAACTAATTACTTGCCATAATCTAATCTAATAAAAGAGAAACATGCAAATAAACTGTACCTTTGCTCTGCCCCAAGCCACGCTCACCAGCCAATCAGAGCAACTATATGCAAATTAACCCAATCAAGATGGTGGCTGGCAGCCACGGAGCTGGAGCAAGCAGGAGGCTTGGTTGTCCCGGTGATGGAGGAAGCCAAGCTTCCTGCCTGCCCTGGCCGGCTGTGGCCTCTGCTAAAGGCAACAAAGTTTCAATTATAGAAGATAAATAAATCCCAGATACCTGCTTCCAGCCAGCCTACACTGGGAGCTTGGGTGGCTGGGGGTCATAGCCAGCCTGCAAGCAGCCATCAGCCCCTCACCCAGGCTGGCCACGCACCCTAGCAGGGATCCCCAACCTGCAGGGGCTGTGGCCAGCCTGAAAACAGCCATCAGCCCCTCACCCAGGCTGGCCAGGCACCCCAGGGGACCCCCCACCCTGCAGGGGCTGTGGCCAGCCTGCAAACAGTCATCAGCCCCTCACCCAGGCTGGCCAGGCACCCCAGCAGGACCCCTACTCCCTGAAGGGGGTGTGGTCAACCTGAAAATGGCCCTCAGTCCCTCACCCAGGCTGGCCAGGCACTCCAGCAGGGACCCCCACCTTGAAGGGGGTGTGGCCAGTCTGAAAACAGCCCTCAGCCCCTCACCCAGGCTGGCCAGGCACCCCAGGGGACCCCCGACCCTGCAGGGGCTGTGGCCAGCCTGCAAACAGTCATCAGCCCCTCACCCAGGCTGGCCAGGCACCCCAGCAGGACCCCCACTCCCTGAAGGGGGTGTGGTCAACCTGAAAATGGCCCTCAGTCCCTCACCCAGACTGGCCAGGCACTCCAGCAGGGACCCCCACCTTGAAGGGGGTGTGGCCAGTCTGAAAACAGCCCTCAGCCCCTCACCCAGGCTGGCCAGGCACCCCAGTGGGACTCCCACCCTGATCCGGGACACCATTCAGGGCAAACCAGCCAGCCCCCACCCATGCACCAGTCATATAATAAAAGGGTAATATGCAAATTGACACTAACAGCAGAACAACTGGGAATGACTGGTCACTATGACACACACTGACCACCAGGGTGCAGACGCTTAATGCAGGAGCTGCCTCCTGGTGGTCAGTGCGCTCCCACAAAGGGAGCTTTGCTCAGCCACAAGCCAGGCTGACGGCTGCCAGCACAGCAGTGATGGCGGGAGCCCCTCCTGCCTCCTCAGCAGCACTAAGGATGTCCAACTGCAGCTTAGGCCTGGTCCCCACTGGCAAGTGGACATCCCCTGAGGGTTCCTGGGCTGCCAGATGGATGTCTGACTGCCGCTCCTTAGGGGAGTGGGCCTAAGCCAGCAGGTGGACATCCCCCGAGGGGTCCCAGACTGTGAGAGGGCACAGGCCAGGCTGAGGGACGCCCCCCCATGCACAAATTTTTGTGCACTGGGCCTCTAGTATAAAATAAAGATATAAACTATATCTTTGTCAAAAGCATCAGAGAGATCTTGAAACATAAATAAAAAAGGCTTTTAAACAATAAAAAAATTAGTATATAAAGATCACTTTGCAAAATCACCTATTATAATTCAGGTCAAGAACTAAGCTACTACTAACCATCATAAAAGCTCAGAATTAAATAAACTTCACTGAATAATTTAATTGTTTTGCTAAATAAAAGATGTAATTTGCAATATAGGCAACAAACTGAAAGTGCCTGGAGTTGGTTAATACAATTATTTAAGCAAGCAAGAGTCATGCACGCACGCACAAACACACACACACAGCATTTAAACAGCAATAATGTTCCTTCTTTTTCTGATCACTCTTTCTGGAAAGATTGTGTGGAAGTGTCACTCTGCTTAGTAGTAGCGAAAAAGTACATTTCTTCTTTTCCTTCTTTACAATTTATTTTCTGATCTACATCTCATATAGGTGAGTAATTACTTGAATTACCTCCTTAAAAGCACACCTGAGACATCTAATCAGGTATGTTAACACTGACATCTAGTTGTGAAATAGACGATCAGCTGAATACATCCAATGTCTGTTTCATTTAAAGTAATAGCTTCATTAAGAATAACAGTACTAAGCAAAACCAGACCTGCAAGGACTCTAAATTTAAAATCATTGCCAAACATTTTATCGCTATTAGCAAAGTACATTTGTTGTTTTGTTTTGAATACTATTGCATTTCAAAAATCACAAATTATTTCTGTGAAATAAGATAAAAAGTAAGCTTAAAATATATAATTTTTAATCCTTAGAAGTTTAACTAGTAGTCAACCAAAACCAATTTATTTTGGGTTAAGACATACTCAAGGGTGGGGAACATCTGGCCCGTGGGCCATATAAGGCCTCAAAATCATTTGGTCTGGCCCTGCCAAGGCATTAGGGGTGAGTTAATTAAATGCTTGACCAAATATAGCAAGCTAATTTTTAAGTTGATAATTTTTTATGGCCCGCAAATGATGTTATAAATATCCAAATGGCCTTTCCCCACCCCTGCTTTTATTGTGGCCAACCAAAATATATTTTTTAAAATATATTTTTATTGATTTCAGAGATGAAGGGAGAGGGAGCAATAGAAACATCAATGGGAGAGAATCATTGATTTGCTGCCTCCAACACACCTCTTACTGGGGATCTAGCCCTACAACCCAGGCATGTGCCCTTGACCGAAATCAAAGCCAGGACCCTTCAGTCCCCAGACCAACGCTCTATCCATTGAACTAAGACAGCTAGGGCCCAACTCCTGCTTTTAGATCATCGTTACACAGATCTGACTAAATACAACAGCCCTTCAATCAGAAAGTGCATGGAATTGTTTGAGATTTGTGTACAGACCAGACATGGGGAAGTGAGGTGCTAAATTAATGTTTTAAAAAAGGCACATCGACAGAGTTCACTTTGAAAGGAAAATAAAGATGCTATGCCAGATAATATAAAGAGAAGAGGAGGAAATGAATCTTGAAGAGGACCTTGAGAAAACAAGTTAAGCTGTAAGAAATTTTTCCAGTAAGTCTCTAGAAAAGGCCACTTAAAATGATGTTGGCATATTGAGGTAGTTAATACAGCTACAGCTTTCCCTATTTCTCTCTTTCTCTCTTTCCCTCCCTTGCTTTCACTTTCTGACCACACCTTAAGCTTCCCTGTGCAGAAGAAAAGCAAGAGAAAAAGCAGTTTGGTAGAGGCCACACAATCCTGCACAGCCTGCATCACCCTTAGCTGTGGGCATGCAGGAAGCCTCACTTTCCAGGGACATAATCTGGTCCCTAAAGGGAAGTTTAATAGGCAGCTGAAATTAGAGTTAACTTGAAACTCTAAAACTGCTTAGTACATCAATGATGAACTGTAATAATGAAAATGTTCTGTATCTGTGCTGTCCAATATGGTAGTCACTAGCCACATGTGATTACTAAGTGCTTAAAATGTGGCTAGTGCAACTAAGGAACTGACTTTTTAATTTAATTTCATTTTAATTAATTTAAATCTCAATAGCTACATATGGCTGTGGCTACCATACTGGGTAGCACAGCTCTCTCTGAACGGCATAGGAAGCCTTATATATAGAGTGGGTATCATGCCAAGACAGCCTATGGAGTCAGAGAACTCATGTTCAAATTCTGGATCTGACACTTAGTTATGTAGCCCCCAAGCCTCAATTTCCTTAATAATAAAGTAGACATACAGTATCTTTCCGTGTATAAGATGCTATTTTTTTCTAAAATCGTTAGACTGAAAATCAAAGGGTGTTTTATACAAGGAAGTCAGCCGAGGAGGGAGCAGCACGGGTGCATAGCTGCCCATACCTTGTCAAACAGGCTCCCTCCAATCTCGAGCCTCATTGTTACTGACGTCAGCTGATGCCGTAATTGGAGGTGGAGGTGGAGAGTGTGCAGATGCAACAAGGACTGGAGCATTCTGAGCCCATGAAGATGTCAAAAAATAAAAATAAATACCAGTAAGCAATTGTTTTACTCTGCAAAATTCAAACTGAATATAATCAGCTATGTAAATGAGCATGGAAATAGAGCTGCAGAGACAATTTGGACCTCCTCTCACTGAGTGTATGATCAGACAGTGGAAAAAAAAACAGGAAGAACAACTCCTTAAGATGCCAAAAAAGGCCTTAAGAGGAAAACCAACAAAACTGGCAAACTTGGAGCAGACTTGGATTATGGAGCAACACCGGAGTGGCTTATGTGTGTCAACCTGAGATTATTCAATCTCAGGCAAGAATGTTTGCAAGCGAAATGAACATTGTTGATTTTACAGGAAAAGCAAAATGGTGCTTCAAATTCATGAGGAGAGAAGGATTGGCCATGAGAACATGAACAAAGTTAGCTCAGAAAATGCCACCAATTTATGAGGATGATCTCACATATATAGACAGTGAGTCAGAAGACAGCAGTGATACAAGTTGAAAAAATTGATATGTCTGGAACTAAGAGTGATGAAGAAGAGAGCAGTGATGCAACAGAGGCTGAATAAAGTGATATGCTGCATAATATCATAGCACTGGTATGCAAACATTACCTGCGGTAATCTATAAGAATAAAAGTGTAATACTCAAATTGACCGATCAGCCGAACAGCAGGACGACCATCCGGAAGACCATACTATGACATGCACTAGCGCCAGGCCAGCCGAGGCCAGTGTGATGCAATTGGTCGGGGGGCCCTGCCATCGCCCCACGATCGCCCCGCAGAGGGAGGCCCAGGCCATCCTCTGCAGATGATCGATCAGGGGGCTCCGAGGAACGAGGGGTGTGTGGCGGCGAACGCGGGCTGCTTCAGGCCAAGGCGGGTGCGGGCAGGGGTGGGGCTGTAAAGCCAGCAGCTGGGGCGGTGAAGCCGGCAGCCGGGGGGGAGGGGGGGGGGGAAGGCCTACCCCTGCACGAATTTCATGCATGGCCTCTAGTTACTAAATAAATATGTTTTGTGTTTTATGTTTAAAATATTGATTTCTTAATTTTGGGTTGGAAAAGTGGGGAGCATCTTATACATGGGGCATTTTATACACAGAAAAATACGGTAATAGCAGTTCCCACAAAGAGCTGCTATAAAAGTAAATGAAATATGTAAAACACCTAGTATATAGATTTTCAATAATTATTAAAATTCCTATTCACTGCCTGACTTCTCATTGCCTGACTTCTAACTGGAATATTATAGATTAAACTAGGGGCCCAGTGCATGAATTTGTGCACCTTGAAAGGAACTGTGGGCCGCAAGACTGCTGTGGGCACAGGGGCGGGTCTCGGCCCATCCTCCATGCCCCTACCTAGCCCCTCCCACCACAGCCACCGGTCTTCTTTCTGCTGGCAGCCCCACTCCCACTGCCGCTACTCCCATACGCTGACAGCACCGACCCTATCACTATCACCCACTGGTATCAAAGCGATTGATACCTGCGCCAACAGTGGGTCTGAGCAGGGCCATCACTGGCAGCTGGTGCAAGAGGTGGCTGCTGGCCCCAATCGCCCCTCAGGAGCAGGGGGAGGTGGAGAAGCCCTGAGGGGTGATCGGGGCCAGCAACTGCTGCTCGCATCCACTGACAGCACCCAGTGATCGGGGCCCGCATCGGGTGTGAGAGGCGGCTCCAGCGCTGGCAGCGGGTGTGAGCACTGGGCAGGACCATGGCACGCAGGAGCAAAGAATTTTCAGTAACGACTAGAGGCTCTCCCCGATGACAGTGACTGGTGCCCCACCTTGATCTGGCGCCCCTGCTCACCTGCTCCACCATCCTGCCACAGCTGATGCCCACCATGTTCCGCAAGCGCCCCATGGTGGTCAATGCATGTCATAGGGGCCAGTTGTTTGGTTGTTCCGCCATTCGGTTTATTTGCATATTAGGGTTTCATATATATATATAAATAAACAAAATAATAATTATTATTTTATTAAAGCTAAGAAATTATACAGTGAGAAAAGTTAAGTTTGAACTGTTTATCTGGAAGACAAATTTCAGGAAAAATATTCTGAAAGATTTTAGAGTGACATAAGAAGGGGTCTTCTTCATAAATTACAATAACTAGATGGTTCTAGTCTCTATTATAAACACTAAGAGAAAATAGACTAAAATAGAATCCCAAGAGATCAGCATTACCTAAAGGAAAAACTTTCCTTTTTATCTTTCAATTGTTAGGTAACAATCAAAGCAGCATCATTCCAAAAGGAAAACAGAGCTTCTTTAGTGATAGCTATTCTGTCTCTTTCTAATAGCCAATGGTATGATAAAAATAATCTAAATAAGTCTGGCCATACAAAAATATTTAGCAAGAGATTACTGAGGACAGAAAATATGTGAGGTTGATTATCATTATGGCAAAATTCCAACAGTTTTGCTTCTGAGATTTTGAGTATAACATGGTATAGTTATTAATATTAGTATTGCTATTAATGTCATTCATATTAGATCTTTGAGTTGTTTATTTAATGTAAGATTGTGGTAAGTTTTCTAAATGTTGATAATGATTACTAATAATAAAATAAACCTTAATTTTTTAAATTTTTCAGACTTTCATTTCACAGCTCTTTGAATGATTACTACTCCACAGCTCTTTTTACAAAAGATGTTTGATGTTTAAAACAATTTATTGTCCTAAAATTAAGAAATCACTCTTTACATCAAGTTTTAATAACTTTCAAGATTAAATCACTTAGAATGTGATATGAGATTGTTTATTTTAAAATTATATTTTGTTTAAAGGGAAAATAAACCTTGAGTTGTTTTTGTTTCTTATTTTAGAGACCTTACAAAGGGAGATTAGTGTTCTATGTGGACATTTTATTTATAAAATACACATAGGTCAATTTTTTTAAAAATATGAAAGCTTCAAATGCTCTTTTTCTGAATCACATCAGTAAATTTACACTTATGGGGTTCTCCAGGATTTTTCTGGATTCTAGCCAAATCGTTTACTGCTTACAAGTCTAGTACTTCACCAAACATCTTCCTGTTAAAATCTGAAGTTCTTAGCATAATCTGGACCCTGCGTACCCATACAGCATCCTCTCTCAACATTATCCCTTGACCATCCTCACATTCTCTTCCAATTCACACTTGCCACACTCATACACATACACTTTTCCCTTGGGTAATAGCAAACTACTTATCATGCCCCAAATGGGCCATAATTTCTCAAACCTAGTGTTGCTGCATATAGTTACAAGACCTATCCTATGCTTCCCAAATCACTAACACCGGCTCTCTTGTACTGGATCATTCTTTTTGGTTCCTCAGGACTCATTCAGCTCAGGCATGACTCCTCCAGGAAGCTCTCAGGAGGAAAGTTTTGCTTTTATACCAGGACACTGTCTCTCTCACTAGACTATGCTATCTGACAGAGCTCATGGAACACTGGCTCTTAATCGCTCACCTGCCTGCCTGCCTGGTTGCCCCTCACTGCCTCTGCATGCAGGCCAGGTCGCCCCTAACTGCCCCCCCCCCCCCGCTGGCCTAATCGCCCCTAACTGCCCCCCCTGCTGGCCTGGTTGCCCCTAACTGCCCCCCCCCCTGCCCCCACTGACCTGATTGCCCCTAACTGCCCCCCTGCCAGCCTGGTCGCTCCTAACTGCCCCCTCCACCGGCCTAGTCACCCCTCACTGCCCCCCATGCCACCCTAATCACCCCCACTGCCCCCCCTGCCAGCCTGGTCATCCCCAACTGCAACTCCCCTGCCAGCTTGATCACCCCTAACTGCCCCCCCGTCGGCCTGGTTGCCTCTTACTGCCCCCCCTGCAGGCCTGGTTGCCCCCAACTGCCCCCTTCTGCCAGCCTGGTTGCCCCCAACTGCCCCCCTGCCAGTATGGCCACCCCTCATGACCCCCCTGCCGGCCTGGTTGCCCCACGCAGCCTGTTGTTCATTTGTTTGGTCGTCCCTCACTAACCCCCCTGCCGGCCTGGTCACCCCATGCAGCCTGCTGTTCAGTCCTTTGGTCGTCTCATACTAAGCTCCCTGCCAGCCTGGTTGTAGGAAGCCATCTTGTGAGGGTTAATTTGCATATTACCTCTTTATTATATAGGATTGACTATACTAGAGGCCCAGTGCCCAAAATTCATGCATGGGTGGGGTCCCTAGGCCTGGCCAGCGATCAGGGCCTATCAAGGCTATCTTGCTCAGTCCCAATTGGGGCCGGGCCAGCCACCAGGTTAGAGGAGGTTTGCCAGCCACGGGAGGTTGGCTGTGGGAGCACACTGACCACCAAGGGACAGCTCCTGCATTGAGCATGTGCCCCCTGGTGGTCAGTGCGCATCATAGCGACTGGTCAACTGGTTGTTCTGGTCATTTAGTCATAACGGTCACTTAGGCTTTTATATATGAATTCCCCATGCTGTACTTTACATTCTTGTGACTATTCTGTAACAACAAATTTGTACTTCTTAGTCCCTTCACCTTTCTTACCCCCCCCCAACCCCCTCCCATCTGGCAACTGTCAAAATGTTCTCTGTATCTATGAGTCTGTTTCTATTCTGCTTATTAGTTTATTTTGTTTTTTAGAGTCAATGCTTGATAGATATGTATTTATTGTCATTTTATTGTTCATATATTTTGTCTTTTTTCTTAAAGAAGACCCTTTAGCAATTCATATAATACTGGTTTGGTGATGAACTCCTTTAGCTTTTTGTTGTTTGTGAATCTCTTTATCTGACCCTAAATTCTAAATGAGAGCTTTGCTGGGTAATCTTGGCTGTAGGTCTTTAGTATTCATCATTTTGAATATTTCTTGCCACTCCCTTCAGGCCTGCAAAATTTTGTTAAGAAATCAACTGAGTCTTACGGGAGTTCCCTTGTAAATAACTAACTGCTTTTCTCTTGCAGCTTTTAAGATTCTCTGTCTTTGACCTTTTGCATTTTAT
Organism: Myotis yumanensis; assembly: GCF_028538775.1. Taxonomy (NCBI): domain Eukaryota; kingdom Metazoa; phylum Chordata; class Mammalia; order Chiroptera; family Vespertilionidae; genus Myotis; species Myotis yumanensis. The sequence continues at coordinate 140,603,308 of NW_027223752.1, forward strand.
TTATGATGTGTCCTGGTGTGGGCCTCTGGACACATTTGTTTTGGACTCTGCACTTCCTGAACTTGTATGTCCATTTTCTGTACCAGGTTAGGGAAGTATTCTGTCATTATTTTTTCAAATAGGTTTTCAATTTCTTGCTGTCTCTCTTCTTCTTCCAGCACTCCCATTATGCAAATTTTGGTATGATTGAAGTTGTCCCAGAGGTTCCTTATGCTATACTCATTTTTAAAAATTTATTTGATTTTGGAAAGTGGGAGGGAGAGGGAGAGGGAGAGAGAAGCACTGATCTGTTGTTCCACTTATTTGTGCATTCATAGGTTGATTCTTGTATGTGCCCTGACTGGGGATTGAACCCAAAACCTTAGCATATTGGAATGATGCTCTAACCAGCTGAGCTAACTGGGCAGGGTATCACTTTTTAAAATTTTCTTTTCTTTTTGCTGTTCTGATTACATGAGTTTTGCTTCCTTATATCCCAAATTGCTGATTTGATTCTCAGCTTTATCTACTCCACTCTTAATTCCCTATAAATCATTCATTTGTTAAGATTCTCTGTCTTTCTTTTCTGACTGGCTTTTTTCCCCCATGGTTTCCATGTCTTTTTTTATGCTGTTAAAGATCTCACTAAATTCAATGAGCATCCTTATAAGCAGTGTTTTGAATTCTGCATCTAACAGATTGCTTGTTTCCATTTTGTTTATTTTTTTCTGGAGTTTTGTTCTGTTCTTTCATTTAGGCCATGTTTCTTTGTCTTCTCATTTTGGCAGCCTACCTGTGCTCATTTCTATGTATTAGATAGAGCTGCTATATCTCCTAGGCTTGGTAGAGTGGCCTTATGTAGTAAGTGTTCCATAGCATCCAGTGGCATAGCCTCCCCAATCACTCCAGGAAAGCTGAGCACTCTAGGTGTGACACCACACCCCACCATGTGGCCTGTGTACACCCTCCGGTTGTAGTTGAGCCTTGAATGCTGTTGGCACAACATTGGGAGGGATTTACCTCCATGCTATTGGCTGCAGGGACTAGCTGGGACCACCTATCACTGTGGAGGATCAGGAGCCTACCCCATGGAGCAAGACTTACTTAAGTGGGGCTCTGGTGCCCACAGAGTCTGCCCCTTGAGTGTGTTGCTTATGTAGGTGATTGGGTTGTGCTTCCACATGGTCTGAAGCCTTCCACTGGGTGTGCTGGCTCTGGGGCCTCCTGGGATGTGCAAGCCAAGGTCAGCCACAGCCTGTGTTTTGCCCAGAGCCACCTGGCATGTGCTACAAAGTAATCTACATATGGCTGCTATTTGTGTGGAGTTTGGATGTGGCCAGGTGAGGCCAACCTGTGAACCAAGGCCAGCTCCTGCTAGTTCCGGAACTGGGGTCATGTAGCAGAGGTAAAGGTCATACTAAGGCCAGATGCTGCTTGTTTGAGAGATTTTAGGAAAGTCTGAAACATGAGCCCAGTCAGGCCATTCATATGAAAAAGACAATGGAAACAGTTTGGGTGGGCTCACAAGGTGGGTGGGGCAAGGCCTAAAGGAATCCCCAGGGCAGGATGAACAGTGATAGCCAGGTTGATGGAGATTCAGATGTGGTGACCATCTGCCAGCTCTTTGGGGTCAGGTGGTCTCAAAAAAGGAACCATGGGCTCTGCCAGCACTCTGTCTGGCAGAAAGCTGCCTTCCTCCACCAGCTCTCACCCTGATGCCAGACAATTCAGTTCTTGCTTGTATGTCCCGGATGCCTTTTGAACTGCTGCTCTACTGCTGGAGCTGAGAGGGAGTGAACCCGAGTAGGTCCATGTGTGGGCCCTTTAAGAGAAACTGCCTGAGCTTCCATCTGCCCTCCAACTCAGCCACACTTCCTGCTGGTTTTTACAGCTGGAAGTTATGGGGACCTGTCTTCCTAGCACTGGAATCCTGGGCCTGGTGTGGGGCTGGGACCACTTGCTTCTCAGGGAGGACCTCTACAGCTGACATATCCCTCCCAATTTTTATCCAATATACATGGATGTGGGACTAGGTCATTCCAAGTCTCTGCCCCTCCTACCAGTCTCAGTGTGGCTTCTTTTTCTTCTTTTTAAAAAAATATTTTTATTGATTTTAGAGAGGAAGAGAGGAGAGAGAGAAACATCAATGATGAGAAAGAATCATTGATCAGCTTCCTCCTGCACACCCCCTACTGGGGATCAAGCCTGCAACCCAGGCATATACCCTGGACTGGAATTGAACCTGGGACCCTTCCGTCCGAAGGCCAATGGTCTATCCACTGAGCCAAACCGGCTAGGGCTGTGGTCAGCAAACTGCAGCTCGCGAGCCACATGCGGCTCTTTGGCCCCTTGAGTGTGGCTCTTCCTAAGCCTTAGGAGTACCCTAATTAAGTTAATAACAATGTACCTACCTATATAGTTTAAGTTTAAAAAATTTGGCTCTCAAAAGAAATTTCAATCGTTGTACTGTTGATATTTGGCTCTCTTGACTAATGAGTTTGCTGACCACTGGGCTAGGGCATAGCTTCTTCTTTATATCTTAGTTGTAAAACTTCCATTCAGCTAGATTCAGACAGTTTTAAATAATAGCTGCTATGTTATCTATCTATATAAAAGCCTAAGCAACCATTACAATCAAATGATCAGAATGACTAGAACAACAGGTAGACCAGTCGCTATGACACGCACTGACCACCAGGGGGCAGATGCTTAATGCAGGAGCTGCCCCTGGTGGTCAGTGCGCTCCCACAGCCAACCTCCCAGGGCCAGCCAACTGCCCGCAGTCCCTCTTCCCATCCCTCCCTCCAGGCTGGCAGGCCACTAACAGCCCGCTGCCCACCTCACATGGTGGTGGCATGGTGGTGAGGGAAGGGGGAGGGAGAGGGAGATGGGGAACCGCGTGGTGGTGGGGTGCTGGCATCAGTGTCCGGCGTCCGTTCCTTCTGCGCCCGGTCTGGCGACCATTGCCTCCTCTCCCAACCCCGCCATGGCCTTCGAGCCCCAGGATGGGACAGGGAACTGGGGGTGGGTGTCAGCAGATGTGGCCCCTTTCCAAGGGGGATCGAGGGCCGGCTCCCTCCTTGGGGCTGGTGGCCCACCTCCAGTGCCTCGTCCCTCGCCAGATTGCCAGCCAGGCCTAGGGACCCCACCCCTGCACAAATTCATGCACCTGGCCTCTAGTTTAGCTATAATTTTGATCCAGTGGTGGGAGGATTTGAGTACCACCTTTTTTGGACTTAGAAGTCTATATTTGGGCACATATCCTTAGGTGAGGTAGGCAGAACTTACATGACAATAGGGACTTTACAGATATGATTAAGGATCCTAAAAAGAGACGATTATGCTGGGTTACACAGATAGGCACAATGTAATCGCAAGAAGGATGGACAAGGATTAAAGTCAGATAAGTAGATGTAATGAGGGATGGAGAGGTCAGAGACAAAGACTGGAAGATGTTACACTTCTGGCTTTGAAAAAAATTCAAGCTATTCCAAGTGAAAACAGAAAGCTATAATTTATTATAATATTCATGAGCATATGTAGAATATTGAAAAGATATAACCTAAATCCTCAACAGCTTATTCCTACATGAGCATCATATATGATTTTTATTTTTACATTCCTTCTTTACCTGTATAGGATCAGTATTTCCCAGTAGACCATAATCTCTGGACGAAAAGAAAACGGTTGTCCTGTTAATACTGCATCCCCAGCACAGTAACTGACATAGAAACCACTCAATAATAACGCTCTGAATGAATAAATGTATGTTTTCAATATTTCCCAATTTATTGTATTTTAATTTATCTTTATTGTTGAAAGTATTACAGATGTCTCATTTGTTTGTTTTTCCCATTGACTCCCTCCACCCCACACCCATCCCTCCCAGGCCTTCACCACACTATTGTCTGTGTCTATGGGTTATGCATACATGCATATGTTTCCCAGTTACTCTCTCCCCATCCCACCCCCGACCCTGCCTTCCCTCTAAAATTCGTCAGTCTGTTCCATGTTTCTATGTCTCTAGATCTATTTTGTTCACTAGATTCCACATGTGAGTGAGATCATGTGATACATGTCTTTCTCTGACTGGCTTATTTCACTTAGCATAATACTTTCCAGGTCCATCCATTCTGCTGCAAATGGTAAGAATTCCTTCTTTTTTACTGCTGTAAATGTACCACAACTTTTTTTATCCAAGTAACCCATGGGCACTTGGGCTGTTTCCAAATCCTAGCTATTGCAAATTGTGCTGCTATGAACATAGGGCTGCATATATTCTTTCTGATTGGTGTTTGGGTTTCTTAAGATATATTCCTAGAAGTGGGATCACTGGGTCAAATGGGAGTTCCATTTTTAGTTTTTTGAGGAAACTCCATACTGTTTTCCACCATGGCTGCACCAGTCTGCATTCCCACCAGCAGTGTACCAGGGTTCCCTTTCTAAATGTATCATACAAGACAAAAAGAATATAAATGTAAAATGGCATTTTTAAATATTCAACTTCACTAGTAATTAAAAAGTTAAAATAATTTCACCTAATAAATTATGTCAGTTTAAATGTTATATTAGCATATTTATGGTAACACAATTTATTGGATATATCCCTTTAAAATATAAGTTGACAATATCATCAACTTTTAAAATGTCCATGCTCTATAACTAATGTACTCATTCAACAAATGTTTATTGAGCATCCACTATGCAACAATCACTATTCTAGGTGCAGAGAATATAGTAGTGAACAACATGGGAAATAAGCAAATCCCACACAGAACAAACAAAAATATCTCCACCCTCAAGGAACTTACATTTTAGAAGGGGAGGTAGTTGATTAAAAACATTAACAAGTAAAATACACAGTATAATAGGCAGCAATACATGCTAAGAGGAAAATAAAACAATAAGGGGGATAGGCAGAATGGGCAGAGACTGCAGTTTTCTATAGTGGTCTGAGAAGATGATATTGAAGACAGCAATGGAATACTCCATGGCCATAAAAAAGAAGAAAATCTTACCCTTTGTGATGGACATGGAGATAATTATGCTAAGTGAAATAAGCCAGTCAGAGAAAGACTTATATGTGGGATCTAATGAACAAAATAAACGGATGAATTAAATAGAAACAGAGGCATGAATATATGGAACTGACTGAGAGCTGTCAGAGGGGAGAGGGAGGGTGGACTGGATAAAAGGTGAAGGGATTAGCCAAAGAACATATATGTGTAACCCATGGACACAGACAACAGTGTGGTGATGGACAGAGGGAAGGGGGTCAGGGTCTGGTTAGAGGTGGGTAAAAGAGGGGGAGGGAAATGGGGACATCTGTAATAATGTCAACAGTAAAAATAAAGTAATAAAATAAAATAAAGACAAGGGACTAGTCATGTGGCTCTCTAGAGACAGCATTCCAGACAGAGGGAACAGCAAGTACAATGGCCCTATGGCTCAGATGTTCTTGGTATGTTTACTGGTAGCAGAGAGACCATCATCCCTAATCCACTCTCAAGGAGTTAATATTGGTAATAGGACAATGTGCACCTTCCCAACCTTTTTCTAAGATCAAACTATACACACACACACACACACACACATGCTGTATGTATGTGTCCAAATATGAAACAACTAGAATAAAAGTCAATCCCCCATCATTTTCCCTATGAGAAAATCCAAAATTAGATTTATGAACATTTTCATTATAAATGATGAAAGAATATAGCTGAAATATTCAAGTAATGTCATATTATGTAACATTAATTTAGCACAGAGGCAGCAGGAAGGCTCTGTGGATCACAGGGTCAGCCAAGGAAAGCTACTCTGAAGAGGCCACCTACGAACCAAGACATGGAAAATGAAATGCATCTGCTTTGGAAAAGTCTGGGGTTAAAGCTCTGTGGGTAGAGACTATAGCAAAGGCCAGAGTGTGGCAGGAACATGAGGGTTTGAGAATATAGACAAAGAAGACCAGTGTGCCTGAAAAAGAGAACCAGAGGCAGACAGAAGCCAGATGTCACAGGCCTAGTAAGAATATGGGACTGTGATTCTACTAGTAACCTCAAATGGAAGCCAGTTAAGCAAGGAAGTGACATGATCCAGTTTACTTTGCAAAAAGATCATTCTGTTACTATGTGGAGAAAGGATGGAGTGAGAAAGCAGAGTGAAAGCAGGAGAGCAGTGAGGAAATTACTTTAATATCTTACCTAATAATAGACAAACATGTAAATTGACCATACCTTCGCTACACTAACCAGCCAATCAGGGGAGCATGCAAATTAACCTAACAAAGATGGCGGTTAATTTGCATATGTAGGCTCCAAGCGGTGGAGCAAAGCCTCACGGCCCCTGGGCCAGCGGAGCAGCAAAAGTCTGGCGAAGCATGGCGGGGGTCCCAGGTCAGGGGTGGGGGGTGAGAGGTGGGGCAGGGTGTCCGGGAGTGAGAAGCATGGTGGGGGCCTGGGTAGGAGGTGAGAGCCAGGCGGAGCCCCGTGGCAGGGCCACTCACGTTCCCACAGCTCCAGCTCCAGTTCAGCCAGGCTCTCCCTCACCTCAGCGGGCAGCGGCAGCGGCTGCAGCAGGCACCCGCGGTCGGCCATGGCCCCTCGCCTGCTCCGGACTCGCCCCTCGACTGCCAGGCCGGCTCGAGCCCGGGCAGGTTCAGGATCAGGGTCGGGCCGGGTCCGAGCGGCGGCGCGGACGGAGGCTACATCGCTCCCCTCAGCCCAGCGACCCTAATCGGCCCGGCCAGAGCGAAGGCCTGGGTCTCGGGTGCCGGAGGAAAACCGGTGCCAGCAGCCAGGGGAAGGAAGGCCTATTGCACAAATCTCTTCATGCAACAGGCCTCTAGTTTTAATTAAGAGAAAGTACAGCTTAGGTTCACAATGGTGGCAGTGATAATAGAAATAAATATGTGTACAAATTCAGGTTTCATTGGCTGACAGGAGAGAAAATACGTGTTTCATTAACAAAAAAAAAAATTAAAATTATGCAATTGCCCCTGTCAAATTAGCAAAAGTTAAAACTGGATAATACCAATTCTGAAGACTATGTAGTTCATAAACCTCTGAAAAGCAAATAGTTATTATTATCAAAAGCCTTAAAAATATTCTCATAATTTTCGACTTAGTAACTGGCACAAAATCAGTCTTTTATTGTTGAATGAATTAACTCGACTTTTAGAAAACATGCTTATCGAGAAAATCAGGATTTATGCTCCAGGATATAACGAGCACATTTATCCTTGCAATACCCAACACTTACGGAGTGGCTGAACGACAGTGTATGGTGAAGTGCTGAGCAACATTTAAAATCGAGTTTCAAGATCTGAGGGAAAATTAACTAAGGAAGTAAATTGTACTGGAGTTTTGTTTTCATGCTGGTAAGTTTTGATAAGACAACTGAACAGGGGAGAGCTAGCAAATAATTGGTAATAAAAATTTAACAATAGTCTAAAATCAAAACAATGCATATTTTCAGAAAACTTACATGCTCAACTCATTCCACATTGTCTGTATCTTACACTATTCAGTCTCTTGTTACCCTTGGTACTAAAAAAGGAAGCAGGGACGTTTCAGTTTTGTGGTTGTCTTGGTAATTTAAGTATAAACATGCACAAAGTCTATTTGTCTCTCTGTGTCTCCAGTGCCCGGCACAGGACCTGGCACAGAACTGGGACTTGCTCAATCCATCTTTTTGGAGTGAAAATCACCAAAAAAACCCACACAACCTTTTCAGTCCCAACTTAGCACCGAAAATTTTAAAACGTCAAACTGGAAGAGGTCCATAAAAGCTATAGTGCTAATAGTAATTGATAATATTGTGAGCGGCTACAATCTACCAGGCATTATTAAACTGTATGCTCCCTCTTTCACTCCTCACATTAATCCTTCTCTCAAAGAATTACTTTGCACATTTTAAAGCCAGGGAACAGGTTCAAAAATGGTAAAGAAGGTGACAGAGCAACTGAGTTCGAACTCGACCCCTCTCGCGCCTAAACGCACCTAGACTGCATGCACCACGAAGGGTGTGGCTTCTCAGTGATGGGAAGAGACCCGCTCTCGGGGTTCACTGTTTCTACCGGGAACCGCAGTGATCCCCTAGAGCCCGGGGTCACCCGGAGACCCGACCAGACCAGCGACGCCCCTCCCCGCGGGGACTTCCGGGGGCGGGACCCTCTTCCCCCGCCGCTCGGCGCTACCGCCCTGGGCCTGGGTGTCGGCTCGCCCCTCCGCCCCGGGGGTCCCCTGTAGGATGACTCAGAGCCCAGCCTGGAGGATCAGGACCCAGGAACTGAGCTCTCTAAGGTTCAGGGCAGGAAGAAGAGTCTCCACCACAGAGCAGCGGGAGGCGGCGGCCCGCAGGCGCTGTTTCCAGGACAACCGAGCCTCCACCACCACCACCCCCTCCAGCGTCTCCGCCCCCGGCGTCTCGCCGCTCCTCCCCTCGCTGGAGCCAGAGCTCCGAGCAGCGCCTGGCGGGAATGGAGGCGCTCGGTGCACTCTCACCTCTCAGCGCCTGGTGCATGCCCCCCACGCCGCTGTACAGCTCCAGCACCCGCAGGGGTTCCATCCCCGCGCCGCCACCGCCACCCCGGAACTAGGCCTGCTGGTCCCCCAACTTCTCCTCCCTCCGCCGGCGCTGCGCCCTGGCCTCGGGTTCCGCGGCTTTTCAGTTCCGCCCCTTCCTGCAGCTCAGGCTCAGGGCTTCACCTGGCAGCTGGGGCCTGGGACTGGCAGGGGCCGACCGGGGACACAGGGCATGTAACAGTGAGGTCTCACCAGTGAATAGCAGCCGCTCTGTGGCCTCATGTGCGCTTCGTCACCCTTCTAAGTGTTTTCCAGGGCCTTGGGAAGGAAGAAATCTGGAGCTCAGTGGAGGGGCAAAATTTGCCTTTGCCTCAAAATCGTTGGAATCCAGAAAACTCACTTTTCAGGCATGTCGCTTCTCCAGAAATCCCTCGAACGCCTGAATTGTTCCAACCTTTTCCCATCAGCCTGGAGCACCTAACACGTGCTTGGGTCATGGCGATAAGTCTTACCGGCCTCTTCCCCAGAGAAGGTCCCAGAGTTACACGTAGGGAAGTAGCACCTGTGCAGCAGAGCCCTGGTGCCTGCTATCATTGTTAGCGGCGCTACTTATATTTTAGCTTGGAAAACACCCTCCATAGGATATGCGGTCAGTGCAATATAGGACTATTTATGGTCCTCCAAGTGCTAGGGCCTTGCTTCTCCCGGATGGTCCAGTGACCAAATTATTATAAATTAGATTACAGACCAAGAAAGAAAAAAAGGCTATATGTCGGAGAGGCAATGTTCTCATTATGAAGTGTCCCTGTGTTGTTCCCATTACCGCCTCGGGTCTTGTAAGAAAAAATTAGGGAGGACCACTTGTACTAAGTTAACTGATTTCTCAGAAACTTTGCACATGTGCTAACATAACAACTAACAGTATAACTACTGTTATCTGAATTACAGAACTGTCTGATCCACATTGATGTGTCCTATGAATGTTTAAATTGTAAATGTGTATTATACTTCAAATGTTTTGCATTTATTGGTCACTTATTTCAGATAAGAAGGGTTGTGTGGTAGAAAGATAGCAGAGACCTGAGGTTAGCCCTGGCATTGCCAATAACTGGTTGTGTGTGACTCTGCACCGAGCCTGGTTTCTTCATCTGTATCATGAAGGGGAAGGAAGAAAGGGAAATGATTGCTGAGGGCCATGCAGCTTCAAGGAAGGTCCTGTGACTGACTCAGTACTTGCAAAGGAGGTCCTGATTGGGCCACATGTTAATTATCCGCTCAAATTGAAATGATCTAGAAAGGAGACATTTTAAAAATCTGCTTTAAGCAAATGTACTCTTAAACCAACTCACAGAAATCATGCACACACTAACATCATATGTGATGCATGAAGCAAACTTCTAATATGTATTACATAATATTAGTGCCATAAATAGATATCATGCCATATACAGTCAATAATCAACACATTAAATAAATCTAGAATCTGTTCAGCATTAACACTATAAATCAAAATAAATATGACCAAGGTTCTGACCCTGGAGGGGAGAGACAGGACAGAAATATGTGGAAGAGTTCATGAAAAATTCCAACCTCCTGGGAGAACAGGAGGTAGAATCTCATCCCCACACAGGCTGGTTACAGACGGTTCACTCTGATATTGTGAAGAGTCTTCACAATAGAACCCCAGACTTACCTTTATTTGTTAACTTTGCTTTCACCCTTCTTGAACTCCAACTCCACTGTAAATCAGACGGCTCAGCATTCCCCAAGCACCATTTCCTACTTACATTCTTTACTTGCCTAGAATTCTTCAAGACCCACACTTCAAGTGGAACCTTCCTTCCAGATCCCCAGGCTAGGCACCCCCGCTTGTTTCAGTTCCTTATTCCACCCCATCCAGTTCTCTGAAATACAGATTCCACCTGCTCCTATCACTAACTCCTTTCAGTTCTCTTTAGCCCAGTTTTGACTTCCTACTAGTGTACGCCACATAATTTCTTTACACAGTATTTCTTCTCTAAAGACTATTGTGTGTGCTAATCATTTCAAGAATATGAACTTCTCCACAATCATAATTTACAACTATCTCCATAGAAGTTAGTTGTAGATGTTAGGCCCCTTGGATTATGTGGGTGTTCTCTTCCAACCACTTGCACAAGTTTTGTGAGTTGGGGGTGGGAGGAATGCCCCAATCAGGAGTAGTTGAGGAGGAATATAGGATGGGCAGATAAATGTTAAAAAGAAGATATATATTGAAACTCAGCATCCTTTTTGAAAATACAAATATCAAAACGTTGACTTCAGGATAGTCAGTGCATTTTCCTTCAAAACAGAGAAACATGCCTGGCCAGTATAGCTCAGTGGTTGAGCATCAACCTATGAACCAGGAGGTCATTGATTTGATTCCCAGTCAGGGCACATGCCCAGGTTGCAGTCTCAATCCCCAGTGTGGGGAGTGCAGGAGGCTGCCAATCAATGTCTCTCTCATCATTGGTGTTTCTACCTCTCTCTCCCTCTCCCTTCCTCTCTGAAATAAATAAAAAATATATTTTTAAAATACACAAACAAAGAGAAAACACACTTGTAAAAAAAATGCTTCTCATGCACTGGCTAGGTGGCTCGGTTGGAGCATTGGCCCATGCAGGTTTGATTCTCAGGTAGGGCACATACCTAGGTTTCAGGTTCGATCCCTCATGGGGGTGGGTATAAGAGGTAACTGATCAATGTTTCTCTCTCTCTCTCTCTCTCTCTCTCTCTCTCTATATATATATATATATATATAATCACAAATAAAAACATGTCCTCAGATGAGGATTTTTAAAAATGCTATTTATCACCTGGCACATGTGAAGTATATTGGAAATAATTAAAGGTTACAATATAATTCTAAGGATTATATCAAAATGATAATAGCATACTCAATTATTTAAGGGATAATTATTAACTTGAAATCTAATAATATTCTATTCTTCCTCTCCTGTGTTTCTCTGATCATTAATATCTAACTAAATTAAAGTCTGTCAAATGCTTAAAATACTTTTTGAAATCATTTTTGAGGTTCCATGATCCAGGCAATTTTTATTCCTCTGTGAAACATGAGGTGGATTCCTATACAGGCTCACCCACAGGTAGAGTATACCCTGCTTATGCCAATTGAAATAATGAATAAATTGCATCCTGGTTTTACATGGGGAAAAGTGGTCTTTATGAATTACATGGAAAAAATTTTAAAAGTAGTCATATGGGAGTAAATTGGCAAAAATGTCCTCCAGAGAGGAAATTACATTCAGAAGAAACTTGAATTGGAAAGGCCCGAAGTGCTCATCTGCCACTTGTGAGTTCCACTTATTCTAAATGCCTTTTACGGTGTTTCTGCTCAGCCAGCACCAGTCCTTGGCTGGTGAGCTGCTAATGAGAGACCCAGAGTACTTCACAGAGGTGGGGTGGTGGTGAAGGGCTTGAATTACTAAAAACTCTTCTTTAAAATGACCTAAAATCCAGTTCCTTTGAGATTTGCCCTCTGTACTGATTGTAAAGAACTCTCTGTGTTCTATAAGGAATTATGTTGTGGTTAAAACTGCAAGCTTCAGAGTCACAGAGTGTAAACAGGAATCATAAATCTGCTGCTTCCTAACTTGGTGACTTGGGGAAAGTCACCCAACCTCTCTGACACTAGCAACATCTGCAATGTGTAGAAATAGGACATGCGGTTGCTATAAGGATTACGTGAAAATTAAAAGCAATTAGCCCAATGCCTAGCATAATATACATGCATGTTTTATAAATAGTATCTATGTAATAACATTCTCTGAGTGATGCGCTCTCAGTCCCTTCAGCTGTGTCATGTGGCATGACTGATCCCTGGAGTCAATCACACTGTAGTTTGGTGATGCCCATTTTAGGAGCCGTAACTGAACACTGGGCCCTAAACAAGGTCAGATCATCAGGCTACAGAGTGGTCCAGATGGCACAGGCATCGAAGGCCCTAGCGAGCTGGTGGGAGGAGGAGCCTGCCCAGAGCAGAGTGAAGGAAAGGCTGGAAGTCTGGAAGTCATAGGCACGACTGAAGGGGTCCTGAGTGTAGACGCATAGCAAGTCAGAAGGCAGCAGCACACAGCGAGAGGGACAAACGCCTAGCTCTTAACTCCCAGAAAGGCCAGAGGAGCTGTGAAAGGTGGGTGTACAGGCCTGGCAGTCTTAAGGCAAAACTGTCCAAGTGACCTTAAAAGAAGGATGTATGAGCTGGGAGACCTGGGGTAGAGGTGAGGGCGAACCTATCAGTATCATCCAATCATTTATTGATTTTTTTTCTTGTGCTGGGCACAGAAGAAACTTTTAATCAAAACAACTTTAAAAGTGTACAACTCTACACTCTATTTCTGACCATAAAGGAGCCAACAATGATAATAATAATAATAGTAATAATAATAAAAACAATTTAATACCTTCTAGTTCCAAAGCATAGCACTATTTTTAAAATTTCAAAAATAAATAAAAATTTCATTGATTCTCTAGAGCTCCATTGCCCATTGGGTAGCCTCTGGTCACATTTGGTGATCTGAGTTTAATTAACTTGCAAAATTTAGCTCAGCAGCCACACTAGGCACCTTTCAAGTGTCGGATGGCCGCCATGGCTGTTGGCGACGGTGCTGCTCCGAAAGGAGAGAGGACGTTCCCATCACCACAGAAAGCCCTGCTGGACAGAGGTGCTGGAGAGGGGCAGTCTCTGCACGTTATGACCCTCCTGGGCAGCCCATCATCCCATGAGCAGCAATTGCTTAATTATTGCACATTGGACCTGATTTAAAGCAAGTGCCCCACAAACACGGAGTGAAAGGGACCCACATAAAAGCAGACCTTGTAGCCAAACATTCGTCTTTTTTCTCTGGTGTCCAGCCATCTTATTCACAGACTGTCACAGGGGAAAAGAGAGAGGAGACAGTGGGTGTGTTCTCTCGATGACACGATACACTTCCAGGAGAAAAAGAGCAGATGGAAGAGGACGAACCTCTTGAAGGAGTGGAACTTTTCTGTTGTGAGGTGAAGTCTAGTGACTTTGGGTTGTGAATATGCTTTACACTTACCTCTAAAGAAGAAAAAGAATAATTTTTAATTGCAATCAAAAGGAGTATCATTATAGACTTTCTGATGAAAAGCATGGCCACCATGAAGCTTGTCTTGTAGCTTGCCATTTCAAAGCACTCACAGATTTTGACATTGATTTTTCTCTTTGAGGTTATTTCTGAAAAATGTAACTTAAAAATGGTTAAAAGATAAATGAAATAAAAATGATTTTCAGCAAATGTTAAACATTACATTTTAGTCAAAGGTAGTGAAATTCTCTGTCTTTAAAACTGCTTTCATAAGCTCATGGAAAGTTAGAACTAGAAGGAACCTATTTCCTTAGGCCCAGCTAGAAGGCCTGCTTTCCAGTGTTTTATTTTGTGTTTTTTTTCAACTATTTTTAAATATAGCACTCTTTGTTCAAACAAAATGTCATCTAGAATCAGAGCATAGAGGGAGAGGGAGAGGGAGAGGGAGAGGGAGAGTGAGCACACACGTGCGTGCACACACAGCTGTTGTGTTGCTGAAGCTCGGTGATAGGAGGCCCAGATCTTCCACCCCCACTAACCCCCATAGCTGCCTTTAAGTGAACCTGTAGGACATGATTGTAAGCCACTGGTTTCTCCCAGCCTCATTTTTAGAGATGGAGACACAGAGACACAGAGGTCCAGAGGTTTAGATAACTTGTCCCAGCCCACGGCTAGGTGGAGAGCAGGGAATTCCAACTCAGGTTTCTCCCAGAGGTCTTCCCAGAATACCCTGAGATGTAGCCGAGGGGCCAAACCAAAGCAGCCCTAGTCAGTAGAACGCATTGCTTCCTGAGAACAGACAGGTCGGCCTGAGAAATGAAGGCAACTGTGAGCTCAGTGAAGGAAACCTGAAGTGACAGGGCAAGGCATGTTATAATGGTCAGACAAACGGGTTAATTCTGCTTCACAAAAAAGGAACCATCTCAAAGGCTAATTACTAACATTTATAACAGACTAGAGGCCCAAAGCAGCCGTGGCTTCGTCCCGAAGGTTGTCTGAAGGTCGTCCAGTCTAGCATATTATGCTTTTATTATTATAGACTAGAGGCCCAGTGCACAAAAATTTGTGCACTCGGGGGGGAAGGGGGGCCCTCAGCCCGGCCTGTGCCCTCTCGCAGTCTGGGACCCCTCAGGAGATAATGACCTACTGGCTTAGGCCTGCTCCTGGGTGGCAGAGGGCAAGCCCAATCCCTAGGTGCAGCCCCTGGTCAGGCTCAGAGCAGGGCGGATTGGGAGGTTGCGATGCCACCCTCAGTCACGCTCAGGGTATGGCTGATTGGGGGGTTGGGGCACCGCCCCCTATCACACTCAAGGCAGGGTCTATGGGGAGGTTGCGGCGCCACCCCCTGTGACGCACAGAGCAGGGCCAATCAGGGGGGTTGGGGCTCCGTACCCTGTCACACACAGAACAGGGCCAATCAGGGGGTTGGGGAGCTCCCCCCTGTCACGCACAGAGCAGGGCCTATGGGGAGGTTATGGCTCTACCCCGTCACACACAGAGCAGGGCCCGTGGGGGAGGGGGGGTTGGGGCGCCACCCTCTATCACCCACAGAGCCACAGGGCGATCAGGGGGTTTGGGCGCTGCCCCCTGTCATGCTGATCTGGTGCCAGGAGGCCTCGCAGCTCCGCTGATCCCTATGCCGGGAGGCATATTACCCTTTTACTATATAGGATAGAGGCCTGGGGGCCAGCTGGTTTGCCCTGAAGGGTGTTCTGGATAAGGGTGGGGGTCCCCACTGGGGTGCCTGGCCAGCCTGGGTGAGGGGCTGAGGGCTGCTTTCAGGCTGGCAGTTGTTGATTGAAGCTCCCAACCACTCCTTTTTTTTATTTTATTCTTGGCCAGCTTTAGCTCTGGCTCTAGCTCTGAGAGCAGGTATCTGGTTTGTTTCGGTTATATAACCGAAACAATGTATAACTTCAGCTCTGAGATCCCGGCCTATATTTGTTAGAATGTTTCAAACTGCCAGCTCAGAGGCCAGCAAGTGAGGCGGGGAACGTTGGAGTCTGCAGTCCCTGGAGCAAGCAAGCCTCATGTTCGCTTCCAGCTGCCTGGCTGCCGGCCGCCATCTTGGCTGACAGTTAATTTGCGTAAGGATACGCTGATTAGCCAATGGGAAGGGTAGCGGTCGTACGCCAATTACCATGTTTCTCTTTTATTAGTGTAGATTCTCTGCCCAGTCACTCCTGCAAAGACAACTTGATACAGTGCAAGAAACATGGTCCTGAGAACAGATAGATTAATATGAATCCTGCTTCTAATACTTTCTTCATCTATGAAACAGGAATAAAATTTGTTAAGAAGGTAGTTGTCTGTATTCAATTATTAATTATATATATATACATATATACATACATTAGAACAATAAATACTGACTTCTTCCCACTTTCTTAACAACTTTGTCATAGCATAAAATACAACTATTTTTTTTCTAACAATTATATAGAGAAATTGTTTTTCTAGTATGTTTTCAAAAAGAATGTACTGCCAAGAGACTAATTGGCACGTTATCTAACAAGATGTATTTCCTTACTGTTTTCTGTGAAGCCTGCATTATTTCAGGTGGAAAAGCAAGGCCCACAATGGGAATAGAGGAGATAAAAATGTAATGGTTTCGAGAGCTGTTATTACTTTGCTCCTTTCTCTAGTAATTTATCTGAACATGGAGAACTGTTTGAGTTCTAAATCCCACAAACCAGATCCAGCAAGACCAGGGAAAGGAAATCACACACACACACACACACACACACACACACACACACACACACACACGTGCGCGCACACACATGCACACACACACACACCAGACACATACACACACACTCAAACTCCACAAAAGCCCTTATTCTTCTTCATAGTCTTTATTTTTCATTGCTATAGTTGTCAGTACTGACAAACCAAAATCCAGAGGAAAATCATCTGTAAGGTTTTTCACTTCATCCTTGCTAGTTAGGTACTAGCTTAGATACACAATGGCATCAGTTAGCATCATTCTCATTTGATCCAATAGTGATAAAAATAACTGACATGTAATTACACAACAGTTCCATTGTACTCCCATTACTGTATTGATTCACCATGTAAGATAAAAACAAACCAACTTTGTTATTTACTTAAAATTGCTAAAATTTACCTTATCAGTTTTCAAAGTCACTTATGTAAACATTATACTACACAAGCACAACTTCGCAGCTGGAATGCACCAGAGGCCAACACCCCTTATATTACAGAGTTAACTTAATTCTGCAAATCAAGACTATCAGCGTTGCATTTCCATCTAAGGTAATGACTGCGGAGTGAAAATATAGTACAAGTCCCAAAGGAATTTGTTCTATGTTTAGTCATTTAGGGAATTCATAATGACTAAAATTAACTATATTTCAGAAGATGGCAAAAGTATGTTTGAATAATAAGATAATATCAATAATAAATGATAACATAGGCCTTCAAGTTTCAAAGAACTTCATGAATGTTTAAAATGCTTATTAATTTATTTCAGGCTGATCAGCTTTTCTTCCTTATTACTCTGTGTTTTTTTTTTTCACAAAGAATAGGGAAATAAGGATGTCAGAGAAAGACGAATATCACATGATCTCACTTATATATGGAATCTAAGGAACAAAAGAAACTGACAAGAAAAATAGGACCACAGACATGGAAGCATGAAACAGACTGACAATCTCAGAAGGAAGGCGGGGAGGAGGGTGGGCAGAGATAATCAGAGAATTTATATGTATATATGCATAACCCATGAACACAGACAATAGACAGGTGAAGGTCTGGTGTCAGGTAGGAGCTGTGTGGAGAGGGCAAAGGGGGTAAAATGGAGGACATTTATAATACTCTCAACAATAAAATATTTTTTTTAAAAAAAAGAGAAAAACCTTCATGTGATCTGCTCAATATCACCTAAGTCAATCACTAGTCATTGATTTATTAACATTTATTATTCATTCATTCATTAACAGATTTATTTATAGGTCACAGAATCACATTTTTAAAAAGAGAAATTGAAAGAAAGCATTCAGGTGTTTTTTTTTTTCTTAATAACTGGAAGGCATCAAATAATAAATGAAAGAAGAGAGGCAATATATATTTTGGGGGGAAACCACATTAGGAGCTAAAAATCATTCTGGTTAGGAAAGAATGTCAGGAATCTGCATGTCATATCTTTTTTTATTCATTTCATTTTAGGACTAAATCCTCAAATAGGGTGGGAAAAGAATGCAAGAGCATTATTTGTATGTCCTTGTAGAATTCACAGTTTTAAAATCCAAAAGCTTCAGATGGTAGTTTCATTATATGACTTGTGCTATAAGATAAAAACAAACCAACGTTATTTTTGAAAAACAGATTTTTATTATTACCAAAATAGAAAGAGACTCAATAAACACACATCAGAAATGCCTAGCATATTGAAAGCCAAACCCAATTCTAAGAGCCTCTCCTCTACACATTCTTTCTCTTTTTTAGCAATATAAGGGAAATTAAGAAATGTATAAAAAATAAAATTTAAAAACCACAAGAGAGAACTGTGGCTAACATTATGATGTTTCTGGTCTTTGCACTAATTATATTTTACCAAAATCATAATCTTCTTGCATATATATTTTATATCCTGACTTTCTTCACCTAACATTTTATGATTACCAGTTCTGAATTTCATTCAATATATCAAAGAGGTATACAGATTTTATTATCTTGATTTTTTTCTGAATTTTAGAAATAATACATGCTAACTTTGATGGGTAAAACAAATTATCTATAATAATAAAAGTGTAATAAGACCAAACAGCCGAATGACCTTCCGGACGTCATTCCTGATGAAGCTGTGGTGGCGGGGCTGAGGCAGAGGTGGTTAGGGGCATTCAGGCAATCAGGCAGAGGGGTTAGTGGTGATCAGGCAGGCAGGTGAGTGGGTAGGGGTAATCAGGCAGGCAGGCAGAGGTGTTAGGGGCAATCTGCAAGCAGGCAAGTGGTTAGGGGCAATCAGGCAGGCAGACAGGTAAGTGGTTAGGGGCAGTCAGGCAGGCAGGCAGAGTGGTTAGGGGCGATCAGGCAGGCAGAGGCAGTTAGGGGTGATCAAGCAGGCAGGCGAGTGGTTAGGGGCAATCAGACAGGCAGGCGAGTAGTTAGGGGCATCAGGCAGGCAGGAGACTTACATGACATTCCAAGTCCAGGTTTATATTTTACTTAGGTACCCGTCTACAGAATTATCACAAGGCCATCAGGGACATTTTTGGCATGAGCTCAGAGTTGCACATATCTGTACACATATGTCTGTGTCTGGATTTTAACATTAAAAATATATATGCCTGCAATGCAAAATAAAACATAATTTAAGCACAGTACAAAATACATTTTGTTTAAATTGTCTCAAGACTAGTTTATTTGAATACATGCAAGAATGGAGGGTCATCTTAAAAGTGATAAAAGTTAATAGTTTTTTAACTTCATGTGATCATGATTTTTTTCTTTTAATTGATCTTTATTGTTGAAAGTATTACAGATGTCCCCTTTTTTTTTTCTCCATTGACACCCTCTAACCCAGCCGTGGGCAAACTACGGCCCGTGGGCTGGATCCGACCCGTTTGAAATGAATAAAACTAAAAAAAAAAAAAAAAAAAGACCGTACCCTTTTATGTAATGATGTTTACTTTGAATTTATATTAGTTCACACAAACACTCCATCCATGCTTTTGTTCTGGCCCTCCGGTCCAGTTTAAGAACCCATTGTGGCCCTCGAGTCAAAAAGTTTGCCCACCCCTGCAACCTGTCCCCACCCTCCACCCCAGGCCTCCACCACCCTATTGTCTGTGTCCAAGGGTTATGCATATATGCATGCACGTTCTTTGGTTCATCTCTTCCCACCCACCCACCCTGCTTCCCTCTGAGATTCCACAGTCTGTTCCACACTTCTTTGTCTCTGGATCTATTTTTGAACATGATTTTAAAAAATATTTTAGTTCCTAAAACAGTAACATAACTTACTTTCAAGTGATGTCAGTCTCTTTTTAAAAAGCTGCCTATGAGGAAAAGACTAAATATCAGCACCTTAAAAAACACTCACTCTCATTTAAAGCTTTCCTCTGTGATCAGCATGAGCACTCCGGAGTCCCAGCACCAGGAGTCCCAGCACCAGCGACTCTGGGCGATGGTCTGTGAAGGCAGAGCATTCCCAAAGTGATCGCTCCCCTTTTACCTCAGTAGGAGTTGACTGTGCAATTTTTGACTAAAAGTACCAAACATCAGACGCCAATACCAAAGTAAAATACAACAGTATAATGCAATGTTTCCAAAGGAAGATTCCAGAAAGAGTTCTATAACATTTATAACCGTTTACCCAGTGGAAGGTAAAAAGATGAAGGTTTTTGGAGAAAGTTGCCAGCATGCCTCTCCTCAGAAGATCTATGGGGCCCTTTGCCACTCGCCTCAAGCACAGGTTAAGTGCTTCAAAGAACCACCCAGGAAGTTTGTTTCCTCATTACCCTCTGAGGTTTTTGTTTTTTTATTTTTCAATTACAGTTGACTTTCTTTCTTCCTTTTTTTAATCTATTTTATTGATTTTTTACAGAGAGGAAGGGAAAGGGATAGAGAGTTAGAAACATCGATGAGAGAGAAACATCGATCAGCTGCCTCCTGCACACCCCCTACTGGGGATGTGCCCGCAACCTGTACATGTCCTTGACGGGAATCCAACCCGGGACCTTTCAGTCCACAGGCTGACACTCTATGCACTGAGCCAAACTGGTTAGGACTACAGTTGACTTTCAACACTATTTTATATTAGTTTCAGGTGTATAGCATGGTTGTTAGACAATTATATAATTTTTGAAGTGACACCCCCATGATAATCCTAGTACCCACCTGACACCATAATAGTTATTACAATATTATTGACTGTATTCCCTATGCTGTACTTTACATCTCCATCACTCTTTTGAGACTACCCATTTGTACTTCTTACTCCCTTTTTTATCCAGCCCCCCAAAACTCCTTTCACCTGGCAACCCTCATGTTGTTCTTTGTATCTATGAGTCTGTGTTTTTGGTTCATTTACGTTGTTCTTAAGATTCCACATACAAGTGAAATCATATGGTATTTGTCTTTTCTCTGTCTGGCTTATTTCACTAACATAATACCCTCTCTAGAGGGTACCCTCTGAGTTTTATAATGTAAAGTACATCCCTTGGACCAGATCTAAGCTACACAAGAGAGAGCTAGCTGTCTTGGGCTCTGTTCAAGAATCACCACTGGAAAGAAGATATCAGAGCACACAGAAGCAAGGAGTGTACTTCTGAAAAACTCCTACCTTCTGTGGAAGCCAAAATAAAAATGCACTTCTGTGTGTCAAGGGAGCGTTGGAAGAGAAATCCCAAGAATGAGAAGTCTCTCAAGAAGCACCTGCTAGAAAACGGGCCAGTTTTAAATGCAAGCTGAAACCAGAGGTGTAAACCAACACTCAATCATCAATAGCACCTGCCCAGAAAGAACTTTTTCTCCCCCACCTCTTCTGTTGATGAGCTCTAACCTGTAGTTAGCAAGATGAGGAAGGAGGATGGAGAGAGGGAGAGAGGGGAGGGGAGGGAAGGGGAGGGGAGGGGAGAGAAGGGGAAGAGAGGGGAGGGGAGGGTTGGGGAGGGGAGGGGAGGGGGAAATCCAGTATTCCCATTTTCTGTGGCTCCTTGCCTCCAGCACTCAAGCTAGGAGAGAGAAGACATGTAACTTTAACACAAGATTGAAATTTTGATTATTACATGACTTGCAGATTATAAATCACGTGATTAATGTTCTCAATTAGAAGTGATCAGAGAATTGACTTTAATGACCAGAAAAGTCATGGGAACTCCTTGAATTTTCATTTTCAAAATGATCAGATCCTTTTACCAGCTGCCCTCTTCTTTTATTCTTCCTTGCCCTTGACTTCCAGGCTTCTGTCCTCCTCTTCGTGCTAGAGTTTAATAACAAACACCCACATCATTGAGTACTTTCTCTGTGCTAGGCACTCGCCTATGTATTTCATGCACATTTCTCTTCATCTTCATGCAGCCCTGAAATATGACCACCCCATTTCAGATATGAGGACACTGAGCCTTCTCCATGGCTGCACCATAGGAAGCAGAGGATCTGGGAATTTACCCACTTAACTTGACTCCACAGTCATCCTTCCACCAAAGGATGAGTGAAGTGTAGTCTTTTAGTTCAAAGGATAAAAAATGTCAGGCTTACTTTCTTTAATTAAACATATGTGGGTCTCCCTTATTTCATGAGAAAGTGGAAACATTCCATTGATGGAGAATTAATAGAAAAGTCAACACAACTATTTTTTTGTAATCATACAAGCTGCTGACACACGTTTTCTAAACTCCTGGGTGATGTCACTGTGTCAACAATCACAAAGCCTCTCCAATCCAGACATAAAACAACAGCAACATCTAAAATTTGTAATGTTTGACCTTTAGACACTGCATTTTCATATTTTAATCCAATTTTATTCTCACAGGGATCCTCTGGGTGTGCATCATTCGTGCTGTGTTTTTTATGAGGAAACTAAGATTAAAAGCTTTAAAAACCTGTGTTTTACTTAACATCACAAACTAATACATGACAGAGCCAGAACTAAAAGGGGCAGATGTCAAAGGGAAGTTGAAAAATTAACCCATTTTTGCATCAACTTCTAAACCTCTCTTCACCATCAATATTTATATTAACCATGCTTGACCCTCATGCTTCGCATTTTTCCATGCTCAAAGTGCCGCGCAAATCCTCTAACATATATTGAAGCCCTCACTTCATCCCAATGAGATAATTCACGGAGAGTAACAACACACGTGGTTTTCAGATGTAGAGACTGCAGTTTCAAGGGGCCAACAAGTTCTCCTAGTCAATGCAATACAATAATCTTATAGAGTTTTAAAAACCTGAGTTGAATTTATTCTTTAATATGAAAAGACATGTCTTTTCTCACGAGAGAGATTATTCTAGAATTTCAGAGCTGTGCAAACAGATTTTCCGTAACCTCGTCATCTGGATTGCCCTTCTCTGAGAAAGCAAAGGTTCATGCAAGCAATTAGTTCTGCTGATGATGTTCCAGGATTTCTCTTTGTTCTTTTTTGGAATTCTAAGATGTAAAATATTTTTTCTCTCTATTCTTCTTTTCCTTATAAGCAAAAACTCATCAGCATGCCCACTCTCCAACCTCTGTATTTTTCATACCCTCCCTGGCCACAAGCACTAACAGTTCATTAGCACAATGGTTCTCAGACTTTAGCATTCCTCAGAATCATCTGGAATCGTCTTGTTAAAACGCAGATTGCTATCTCCCCCCCCCCCCCCCCCCCCCCCCGCCCTGTTTTTCTGATTCAGTCCGTCTGGAGTGGGGAAGGATAGCTGGCATTTCTAACAAATGTCCAGGGGATGCTGCTGCCGAGCTGGTCTGGGGACCACACTTTGGGAACCACGGGACTAAGTACTTCCCCCACATGTTCCCTGGCCCCACAGAAAAGCTTCCAGCAGCTAAGGTTCATGAGCACAACCCGTGCTCAGTGCCTTGGCCGCACACTAAGGCTTCTATCTGGAGGGGAAAGAATGGTTGGCCTGACTCACGGTCTTTTCAAGCTTTGCCAGCCACAAAATTAAAAACAGAAAAGGGCTGCAGTGAAAGCAACATGGAAACAGCCACAGCGACACTGTCTACATGGTGAGCCTTACAGCGTGACTTCTGGAGTCAGGACAAGAGATAGCAGGATGATTCAGGCGCCCCTACGCGGAGCGCACTAGGAGCTGGCACCACAGGCCTCACAGGAAGCGACCCCAGGAGCCAGTCGGATGCTTGGCTCCCAGTTTTCTTTAACTGTCGACAGTACGTTCTTCCACTGACTTCTCCAAACACACATCGACCTAAAACGCTTTGGATGAACTAACTTCTTCCGCAACTTCTCTACTATTTTTTTAAGCCAATAAGCAAATACCGTTGGAGCATCAGGCAGGTAGAGAGAAAATCTGGAGAGGCACGCTGGCAAAGGAGTTTCCTTCCAGCTCCTTTATTTTTATAACCATCGCCTCTAGACAACTCTCAAAGGAGACTTGAATCCCATTTTTCATCTCTTTGAAACAAGTAAGTCATTTTAATGTAGTGGCACAAAGTACTTCAGTAGTCTAGTTTATCAGAAGTGTGACTAGTATTTTAAATAACACAGATTAAATAACAAAATGAAACTGACAAGAAATATTATTATAAGACACAGCATTTCTGCTTAGAAAATAAGCTACTAACTCTACCTGTATTTAATTTAGCAATATTTTGCAGAAACTACTGACCTTTTATTCTGATCACCATGAGTCCATTAAATTTCAAGATATGGGCCAGCCAGTGAATAATATGCTACTAAGTAATAAACCCATACCATCCAATGCACTTTTTCTGCCCTCGTCCAAAGAAAAAGAAGAGAGATGCATAATGGTAAGGTCCCTGAATGCACCAGTTTTTGAAGGAAGGAAGCCACTCTGTAGGAGCATGAGTCACCAGAACTACTTCCTTAGTGATAAAAGTTGCCTAAGTAACCTAGATGCCTGGGCAGTCTGCTGGGTTTCAAACCACTAGTCATTTCCGTTACTTAATTGCTAACTGCTCTTCCCCACTGCAGCTTGGGGCCTGTGTTTTATGTAGTAACCCAGCAACTAGTTGTTATGTGATATTTTATCAAGGACAACAGAACAGGAAATTCTACATTTCCATGGATTTCAGAGTAAAAGTCGGTGTTATTTCATTCTAACTTTAAGGGGGGATAATTATGTTACTCACACTAGGTCTCCCTGCGGTAGAATGATTATGTAAGGCTTGGAGACAAAATGATTTAACAGAGAAGGGAGAAGTAGGCCAGATGCCCTCTGAGCCAAAGGAAGGTGCTGGATTCATTAGCACCCAGCAGAGAACCAGGCACACACTAGGACTCCAAATACATTGACTGAAGGGGGGTCACTAATTCTCTGCAGAATAATCCAATCTGTTAAGTAATTGTGCCGCTACCCAGTTAGGATTTCATCAGGCTGTTTAACACTTTCATGCATTCTTTTATCCTTGAATCTACAAAGAACTGTCATATTTGTTACTCTTGCCCTTATACACATGTGAAGTACTCCCCCCCCTTTAATCCTTACCAAAGATGTGTTCCTATTGATTTAAGACAGAGAGAAGAGAGAGGAGAGAGAGAGAGAGAGAGAGAGAGAGAGAGATCGACTAGCTGCCTTCTGTAGGCACCCTGACCGGGGATGGAACCCACAACCTGCATATGTGCCCTCACCAGGAATCGAACCTGCAGGATGACACTCCAACTGAGCCACATTGGCTTGGGCACATGTGAAGTACTTTAAAGTATTTTAAATAGAATTGGTGTTGATGAGCATTACTTAGAAATAATCTTAAATGTATTGACAATAAGATTAGTATGGTGAAAGAAATTTTAAAAGCTGGATAGCAAGCTCATATGTGTTATCAGTAATGTTCCTTTAGCTTTGCCTTGAGAATCTTGGTTTTCCAGTAATTCACTGGACTTCTCATTTCACACAACTCTCTCATTATTCTTGAACGGTACAATATTAGTACCCCGCATGTTAATAAATCTCCCTAAAATTCAAACTAATGGAGATTAAGTATGAGGTAGAGGTAGAGTTAGGGTTATGTGTTCCAAACATGTGGGCAGTTTATTTCTTTTCCACTAGCAAATGTGGTTAAGGGTTTTTATTCACTTAATTGTATGCAGGAGTCATATGTCATATATATCAAATCATTCTGGTGGTTGAGTCAGAATTAAGAAATGAGATCTCCATAGAAAACCCCTAAAACTGTCCAGAAATGTCTTGATGATTCATTAAGGACATCATATTCTCTGAATTCAAAGGAGTCCTATTGCAACAGAACAGGAGAAAAACAAGTCCAAAGAGTGAAACTGACACTCTGATAAGAATGCCAAAGAGACCTGAGGATGTCACCAACAGCGGTACAACACCATGGCATGTGAGGTGCCACAGCACAGTGAAGTTAGAGTGTAGAGTCTAGAACCAAAAGTCCTGGGTTCAAATCACAGGTCTGCCACTTCCTGGCTGTGTGAGCCTAAGTGAGTTACTTACTTTCTCTGAAATAACATACTGTTACTTACTTTCTTCATATGTCTAATAGGGCTGTTGTGAGGATTAAATAAGTTAGTGCATGCTAAATAAGTTAACACGTGGCATACAGCAGGGGCTCAGTATATGCCAGCGATCATTATGATTACCATTAGCTTTCCTACCTGGGCCAGACTCCGATTCTAGTAATGACATCACAGCATGCCTAGTTATCATGGACATGAAACTAACGCAGTGTTAGCAAAAGAAAAACCCTGACCTAGACATGCAAGGATCTCTGCACTGGATCGTCCTCACACATGCCTTAACTACTAAAGTTCTAGCCATGGCAGAGAGATAAATTACAATATTGTATCAGAATAATGTTTCATAATTTATGCTATGAAAAAAATGTATTGAGTCTACATTAAATTCAAGTTCCCTGATATTTTTTGCAGTTATTCCACATTTCCATGCATCACTTTAGAGAGCATATTTCAGTACTTAGCTAATTAGAAATACAAAACCTCACACAATAGTTTAGACACCACTGCAATAGAATTATGAAGAGGGCTGTCAATCCCTTTATTCTGCTGCAGTTTACTCAGAATGGTGTTTCGTTACGTATTTCTTCTGATTTTAATACATCTTGATTATATTTTGCCTTGCATAGTTTCACCATTATGCCATCTTATATAATTGTCACAATAGTACCTGGGATCCACAAGGACAAGCACACCAATACAGGAGACTTACATGACATTCCAAGTCCATATTCACATCTTACTTAGGCACCCACCTCCAGAACTATCCCAAGGCCATCGGGGATGTTTTAGGCATGAGCTCAGAGTTGCATTGCTCTGTACACATATGTCTGTGTCTGAATTTTCACATTTAAAAAGTTATGCCTGCAATGCAAAAGCAAAGATAATTTAAACACAATACATAATATATTTTATTTAACTTGTCTCAAGTCTAGTATACGTGAATACAGGCGGGAATCCAGGATTAGCTTACAACTGATAAAAGCTAACACTTTTTTTAAAACCTTATGTGAACATCATTTGAAAACACATTTTAGCTCCCAAAGCCATAACATAAATTAGTCCCAAGTGATATATCAGTTGCTTTAAAAAAAAAAAAAAAAAAAGCTTCCTACAAGGAAGAGATTAACTATCCATATCTAAAAAGCCACTCACGCACATTTAAAGCTCTTCTCTGCAATTAGCACAGGTTTTCTGTCCTCCACACGACATCACGTAGTGTCACTCTGATTTATGTGTTTATTGTTTTTCTCATACTTGGTCTTTGGATTTTCACTTCTAACCTCTTCAGTGATCTCTGTCAGCATACATGGAGACCGAAGTTTGATGGGGTATATTTTAAACTGCGAATTTATCGAACATATTTAAAAGTAAATTAAATATTCAAGATTCTAATGAATGTCATTTCACTGGCTAAATGAATGTGGTATACCAGAACTAAAGCGCCCCCAAAGTGTTGGGAAGATCGGCCCATTCATTACTCATCTTTTAGATAAGTGAGACAGACTTCTTTCATTTTTCCCAAATACACAGGAAAGAGATTTGGGCTATACAGATAACGATATTTCCTTTCTAACTTCACAGGTTGTCATAAATACAAACCAGAAATTATTTTTTTTAATTTGCTCAGTTCTTTAAAAGAAACCTGTGCTATTAAACCGTTATTATCACTAGACCCATTACCCAAATATCTCCTGAAGAAAACTGCCACCTCTTGGGAACCAGATGATGACATCAAATAGGCAGAGCAAATTTCCAGGATGCCGAAGCACTGGGCAAAATGTCTCCAGTAACAGGACCTTCCTCTTTATCCTAAAAAATGGCAAAAACATTAAAGGTCAAGGGTCAGGTACCTGCATGCTTTTCTGTGGTAGTCTCACTAAACTGTGATGGTATTGGTTAGGTCTCTTTCAAATAAGGTCCAGTTTTTATAACTGGTTTGTGTTTGTTTGGTTCAGGTGAACCAACATTGAAAATGGAGCTTCATGTCTTGGGCTAAAATTGACTTGAATTTTTTTTTTTTGGCACTAGGTTTCCCCTCTATATGTTAATTAACATCTTTTGTTCCTTCTACATACTTTCTACCTTCTTTTTCCTTAATCATAAACTGTGCATTAGACTTTGAAGAAATTATAAACTACACATAGTTCAATGGGAAATTCTAATCTTTTTTCCCAAGAAAAAGATTCAAAGAGATTTCTAGGAGTTTGTCTTTAAGCTTCTTTTTCTCTGAACTTTAAAAAACTGTTTTAGGAGAAACCAAGATGGCGGCATAGGTTAACGCGGGAGTTTGCTGCCTCGAACAACCACTTCAAAAATACAACTAAAAGACGGAACGGACATCATCCAGAACCACAGGAAGGCTGGCTGAATGGAAGTTCTACAACTAGGAGGAACCGAGAATCAGAGGAGGCACAGTGCTGAAGTAAAATACTAAGGTGCGGAGTGCGCGCGGTGAGGGCTGGTGGCTGAGGGCGCGTTTGCTGCCTCGAACAACCACTTCAAAAATACAACTAAAAGACGGAACGGACATCATCCAGAACCACAGGAAGGCTGGCTGAATGGAAGTTCTACAACTAGGAGGAACCGAGAATCAGAGGAGGCACAGTGCTGAAGTAAAATACTAAGGTGCGGAGTGCGCGCGGTGAGGGCTGGTGGCTGAGGGCGCGGTTGTCTGTTTCAATCCGGAGGGAGCCTCAGACTCAGAGCTCCAGATCCGGGCGAGTCTCTAGGGACCCAGACTCAAACGGGAGAAGCAGGACTGTCTGGCTACGGTCCCTCCGAGGTTTGCAGCTGTTGCTGGGACAGAGAGGCAGACAGGGGACGGACTGAGAGCAGCCATAACTGCTCCCTCCTCCACCCTGTTGATCCCGTGGGACCCACCCCGCCCAAGCCCTGCACAGAGCCATTTGCCGGATAGCCTCAGGCAAAGGCTAGATTAGCACAGCCAGTCGGCCTGGAGGTCAAATCCCTCTAGTATTAACTATAACAATCAAGGCTTAACTACAACAAGACTACGCACAAAGACCACTAGGGGGTGTACCAAGAAAGCGTAAGAAATGCGGAGACAAAGAAACAGGACAAAACTATCAAGGGAGGATATTGAGTTCAGAACCACACTTTTGAGGTCTCTCAAGAGGCTTCTAGAGTCTGTCGATAAACTTGATGACATGTACAGGAAATCTAATGAGACCCTCGATGGTGTGATAAAGGACCAACTAGAAATTAAGCATACACTGACTGAAATAAAGAATATTATACAGACTCCCAACAGCAAACCAGAGGAGCGCAAGAATCAAGTCAAAGATTTGAAATGCGAAGAAGCGAGAAACACCCAACCGGAAAAGCAAAATGAAAAAAGAACCCAAAAATACGAAGATAGTGTAAGGAGCCTCTGGGACAGCTTCAAACGTACCAACATCAGAATTATAGGGGTACCAGAAGATGAGAGAGAGCAAGATATTGAAAACCTATTTGAAGAAATAATGACAGAAAACTTCCCCCACCTGGTGAAAGAAATAGACTTCCAAGTCCAGGAAGCGCAGAGAACCCCAAACAAAAGGAATCCAAAGAGGACCACACCAAGACACATCATAATTAAAATGCCAAGAGCA
Organism: Myotis yumanensis; assembly: GCF_028538775.1. NCBI lineage: Eukaryota > Metazoa > Chordata > Mammalia > Chiroptera > Vespertilionidae > Myotis > Myotis yumanensis. Next base: position 140,632,662 of record NW_027223752.1, read on the forward strand.
AAAGACAAAGAGAGAATCTTAAAAGCAGCAAGAGAAAAACAGTCAGTTACCTACAAGGGAGTACCCATACGACTGTCAGCTGATTTCTCAACAGAAACTTTGCAGGCCAGAAGGGAGTGGCAAGAAATATTCAAAGTGATGAATGCCAAGAACCTACAACCAAGATTACTTTATCCAGCAAAGCTATCATTCAGAATTGAAGGTCAGATAAAGAGCTTCACAGATAAGGAAAAGCTAAAGGAGTTCATCACCACCAAACCAGTATTATATGAAATGCTGAAAGGTATCCTTTAAGAAGAGGAAGAAGAAGAAAAAGGTAAAGATACAAATTATGAACAACAAATATGCATCTATCAACAAATGAATCTAAGAATCAAGTGAATAAATAATCTGATGTACAGAATGAACTGGTGATTATAATAGAATCAGGGACATAGAAAGGGAATGGACTGACTATTCTTGGGGGGGAAAGGGGTGTGGGAGATGCGGGAAGAGACTGGACAAAAATCGTGCACCTATGGATGAACACAGTGGGTGGGGAGTGAGGGCGGAGGATGGGACGGGAACTGGGAGGAGGGGAGTTATGGGGGGGAAAAAAGAGGAACAAATGTAATCTGAACAATAAAGATTTAATAAAAAAAAATAAAAATAAAAATAAATTAAAAATAAAAATAAAATAAAATAAAATAAAAATAAATAAAAAAATAAAAAACTGTTTTAGAGGAAATGGACGTTCCTGATTTATCATTACCTGTGGAGACCAGACCAACACACTCACACCAGGTAAGGAACAATATAAGGCAATCGACATTCATTTATGTCAACAGACTAGAACTGCTGTAAAGGGTAAAACTGCATTATTCAGCTTTTACCCATCTTTCCCATAAAGTTAGACTTTATATAGACTAGAGAAGGGAAAACACTTCCAGGTAAAGGGATGTCAATGAATTATCTTTCACTTCAAATTAATTTCCCACCGACATTATTTTTTGTGTCTAATGCGTCCATTCGCTCAGAGCCCTGTGACTTGCCTGTCCTCTCTAACCTCACAGCCTTCATCATCATTGTATCCCCCAAGGTCACCTCCTTTTTACCATTCACCTGATCTACTGCCAACAGCCATCTAATTGGCCTCCCCCGCTCCTCCTCCAGCATGCCAGCACCATCGTCCTCAAACGCAGCTACAAGCATGCCTTTCTCCTGGTCACAAAGGCAGTGAATTCCCACTGCCCACCACATGAATTATACACTCCTCTCTCTGGCATTTTGTCCTCCAATGCATGGTCCCATGTTAGCGTTCAATGCCCTCTCTCCCCTACCGCTGCTCCATCGTCCAGCCACCCTGGGATTCTTGCTACTGCCGGAATGTGCCCGGAACTCTGTCATCATCTATGCAATCTTTGTGTATACTGCCTCACCTGTCTTAAACATCCTTTCTCTACCATGGTAAGCTGTAAAAATCATACCCATGCCCCCAAATACCACCTCTTCAAACTGTATTTTCTAATCTCCCTCAAATGGACACGATCATGTCTCCATCAAAACCCTCCCATATTTCCCTCATGTCTCCATCAGGTCTCTCACTCACCATGTCCTGCTGGGTATGACAGCACTGCCGGTGGTTCCTAATCCTTTCACAAGCGTAGGAGCTCCCCAGAGGCATGCAAAGTGTATATACAGAGAAGCATGGCAGGTAGTGCAGAAAATGGGAAACACCTACCTGTTGAATGGAATGTGAGGAAGGACCTGAGGCGGGGAAAATGTGGTGTATTCGTGGAGCAGAGAAGCGTAGGGCCCCCCCTGAAATTGCTGTCTGGTGGGCAGCAGTGGCAATAAGGATGGACGTGATACCTAGCACGGCTTTCAAAGGCCACAGTTGAGCTGTGCTCTTCAGCCTCCAGCTGCAGCAAAGTCTCTGGTTCCTTCATCATCTTTATTACAAATTGTAGCTACTTTGTTCTTTTACTTGAGTATTGTCTCTCTGAGCCACACATGCGCACACATTCCGAGAGTGCACGCATTAAGCCTGCCTTGTTGACCTTTCCCAGTGTCTAGCAGAGTGTCTGGCATGTGTCAATATTCAATAAATGTGTTTTGAGTAAGTTAATAAGATTTGTGGATCATAATAGCCTGTAAAGATGAAATGAAGTCACATGCAAAGTAACTAGCACAACGCTTGAACATAATAAGCACTAGAAAATATTAGTTGCCTCCCTCCTTCCTTCCCTCTTTTCTTCCCTCCCTCCCTTCCTCTCTGACTACTCCTGCATCAGTCCATATATTAAAAACAATGTATCAGGTTTCTCCCTAGGCACTGAAAATAGGATAGTGAACAAAAGAGAGAAAAAACCCTGCCCTCGTGGAGGTTAATGAGGGAATGACTGGTTCACTTTGGATCTTCAGGGGATCTTACGAATGCAATTATTAAGAAAAGGGGATTGCGGTTTGGCTCAGTGGATAGAGTGTCAGCCTGTGAACTGAAGGGTCCCGGGTTTGATTCTGGTGCCCGGGTTTCGGGCTTGGTCCCCAGTAGGGACGTGCAGGAGGCAGTCAATCAATGATTCTCTCTCACCATTGATGCTTCTAACTCTCTCTCCCTCTCCCTTCCTCTCCGAAATCAATAAATATATCTTTTTTTTTTTTTTTTAAGAAAAGGGGGTTGTGGCTTGAAGACAGACACACTGGTAGGGGTAAGGAGAGCATAGAGGAGGGGAAGCCAGTTACAGTGTTGCAGAATGAGGTGTAAAGGCTTGGATAAGTGACAGCAACACAACAGGAAGCAATGGGGTAGGACACTCATTGGTCTAAGATCCCCAAGTAAGGAAGTGGCAATGATGGTGAAAGTTTCCAATCTTGTTAGTTTGCTGTGCTGCCCTGAATAGACAGGGAAGTTGGGAGGGGAAATAGCTGTGGTTGGTGGGTTTTAGGGTGTGGGATGAGCTACAGCCAATTTTGGATACGCTGCCTCTGAAGAAAGGGAAAGGAATCTCAGTGAGAATGTTTAACTCTCAAAGTAAGGATTTAGGGTGCAGGTGAAAACCAAACTCCCTTCTTATCACTGTTACATCATCTGAATAACGTACACATGGTATTCTAAGGACCTGCTGAGCTCCTCTAGGAATCTGCTCCTTTACAACAGAATCTGCGAGTTCTCCTGTCTTTTCAGTTCCTGGAACACGGTAGGGCCCTGAATAATATTTATGAACTGAGTTGGTTGACAGTAAGTAAAATGTTATCATTGGGCCAAAGAGACAAGTATGTTTGGAGTCAGAAAGGCCTCAATACAAATTCTTGCCTCTTCCTTCCCTCTCCTACTAGTTATACGACCATGAGCAAATTGATAGCCTGCATCTCAGACTTCTCACCTGCAAAATGAATGATCAAATCTATCTTGCAGTATGCTATGAGAGCAATTAAGTTAAGTTCCAGTAGGCACAAGAATCAAAGCATTTACCATAGTACTGATTATTATGTTTATTACCAGGGCCTTTTAGGTTTTGCCCTGCCTTTCACCTCCTCATTGAACCCATCTTCTCTTTCGTTACATTCCATCCAGGCGGTCCTGCCGGAAGCTGTCCTTTTGGGGTGGCCACCGGCCAGCCAGCTCTCCTAAAGCCGCCACTAAGCTCCTCTCCACATGGGTGGCTGGTCCGTCAGCTCAAATCACCCAATTCAACCGACATCACCCGAGCTTGCAAATTCCAAAATCACTGTTAGTGCTTTAGATTTGGTCATGTTTACACCTGGCTTACAAACGGTATCACTGTCCTTATTTATATACAACTTGCATCGCGCAGTGTTTGAAGCAGCTTCCCAGTCCAGAATTTAAGAACACTCCTGAGATAGCTTTTCACAGCAAATCAAAAACTAAATACACCGAGAAAGCTGTACCTACATACTGTTTACTCCCAAAAGGTAAGTAAGAACCTGTGTTGCAGATACAGCAGGATTAGTTATGATACTCAAGGATGTTAGTTCAGAGAGAGTGATTTCCCTCAGTGGTGACTATCACCCATTGGCTCCGGCACTGTGCTAGGCACTGTATAATTTACCTTGGGAGGGAATTAAATTTTTTCAAAAGACTCATACATTCTACATAAATGAGTAAAAGAGCTTTTGTAACCTTCGTTCTTCTATGCTCTACAGTCGACCCCAAGCTATGGCAATGTCTAATAGCAAAGGCACATGGAACATTGCATATCTGTGTGTGTCTGCATGCACACGTATGTGCTATATGGCAAGTGCTAGGGAATGAATGTTTGTGTCCCTCTTCTCCTTCCAAATTCATAGGTTGGAGACCTAATCTCCAGTGTGATGGTATTTGGAGGTGGGGCCTTTGGGAGGTACATAGGTTTAGATGTGGATGGTAGAGCCCCCCTGATGGGATAAATGTCCTTATAAGAAAAGGGAGAAAACAGAGCTTGCTCTCTCTTCCATGTGAAGGCGGCCGCCTGCCAACCAGGAAGCAGGTCCTCATCAGACAGCAAAGCTGCCTTGCACCTTGATCTTGAACTTCCTGCCTCCAGAACTGTGAAAAATAAGTGTCTGTTGTTTAAGTCACCCAGTCTGTGGTATTTTGTTACAGCAGCCTGAGCTACAACAGCAAGTGAGCATAGCACAGTCCTGAGGACACAGAGTGGGCACAGTTTCGAAAAGAGAAGGAATCCCTGGGATGATGAGGCGGGCCGGAGTCATCCCCGAGGAAGTCACCACAGCCCTGAGGAATTTGCTGTGGTCACCAGCAGAGCACACTGCCACACCGCACCACAGCCTTGCCCTCATTTTCCATAGTGAGTCAGTCAGCAAGCGTCCCGATAGCATTGCCCTGGGATCGGCATTTTAGGTGGGAGGAAGGTCTTCCCCCAGATTGAGATGGCTTTTCTCATCCTGAGGGTTCCAGGCACTTCACAATGGTGACATTTGCTGGGCTTGAATAAAGGGCTCTCAGAGAGCAAGATGATAACAGGGAGCACAGCTAGTTTGCCAGGGCACAGAGCCCAAGGAATGCTCCTTGGGAGGGACCCACAGCCTCCAGTGACTGAGAGAATTAAAAAAAAAACAAACCCACAGCAGGAGAGCTGTGCAGCAAAGGGTCCTGCAGCTCGACCTTGATGTGCCATCAGCCAGAACTAACTGAAATGAGGTAAACAAAATATTGCCTCAAAGAGGTTTGTACAAAGAAGCTAGAATAAACCCTCCTTTTGATTCTAAACTACTTTTCTTAAATGCCAGGTAACCTTCAGTACCCCCCCCTCCAAAAAAACGGAGGAAAGAATTTTACTCCCCCACCCCATCTGTTCACTATAGTATCAAGATGTTTCCATCTCCACAGAGGTTTTGGAGTTCATCCCTTCGGTACTCCTCAAGTCCTCTAAACATTATTAAAAAAACACCGTGTGATTTTTTAATTACTACTTAAATAACAAAGTCTGGCTTGCCTTTCCTGTTTTCATCTCCCTTTAAAGGTAAGCATTCGGTTCTCCATGTTACTAACACCGCAATAACAGCCGTTGAGCGACTCACCTAGGAAGGTATTGGTGGCGGGTCGATGGAATCTGAACACTGCCTTGGTGCCCTGGACCAAAAGTTTGTTGCTTTGCAGTTTTATCTGCATGAATTCTGAAAAACAGGCCAGAATGACCTGTGGTATTTTCCAGTGGAGTCACCGGAATCCTGCAGTGTGCATTGCTGAACTGCAATGAACACATAAATCTATTACCAGAAAACATTCTGGCATTTGAGCTTTATAATTGCCATTTATGAATCAAATTGGAGTTTTAAAGCAACACTTAATTATCTCCATAATTGGCGCAGGTTATACCTTTAATGACTCCCACTGGAGTGTGCGTGCACACACACACACACACACACACACACGCACGAACACAAAACAGTGATCACTTAATTTGATTTTGAAACTGGATTTTGAGTTTCCTCTTTCACCCAGAACTTTCAGATGGTGTTCAAAGTCGGGTGTGGTTCCACTGGGTGTGTGTGTGCGGGGGGGGGGGGGGGGGGGGGGCGGGGGTGAGGGGAGGATGAAAAGAGGCCGGAAGGAAGGATGGGAGGGAACTTGGCAAGAAAAACCCTTTAGGGACGCCTATGGAAGGTCTGCAGAAATTTCTTGCTAAGGAGAAATCCGCACGTTGGAGTAAAAACGGGCTTTGGCGAGTTCTTGAGAACTTCGAGGCGCTCTAGTCTCCCCTACAGGCGAAACGCACACAAGAAATCTGAGGCCCAGCTTAAAGTTGGGTAAAACTTTGGGACAAACTGCGCGCGGGCCCCGGGGAGCTCTGAGTCAGTCCCGTCTAACGGTTCACAAAAACCGCTAGGAGCCCGCAATCTCGGCGGGCAAAGGGCGCGGTGACTCACAGCCAGTGACTCAGCGACCCCACCCCATGCCCCTGAGCTGTCTTCGGCCGCCGCCCAGCAGCTCCAGAGGTCCAAAGCCGAACCTCGCCTGCTAGGTCTCTGAACAGCAACCCCAAAACCAGAGGGTGAAAAAGATGCGGGCCCAAGCTATACCCCTTTCGAATCGCACGGTGCACAGGGCTGCGCGGGGCCGAGCTCTGAGTGCGTCCTGGGCGTGCGCCCACCACCTCGCGCTCCAATCTCAGGCGCTCTTTGTTTCTTCTCAGCGCCTTCCTATACGCTGGAACCTTCCTCCCCTCTTCCTGCTCCTTTGCTCGGGGTCTCCCCACCCACTCGCCCGCTCCCAGTCCTCGACCGCTGCCCGCTGGCCGCGTGCCCCTCCCACCCGCGCGCCTCCTCCCACGCCTATTTGGCGCGGTGCTCAGGACCCCTTTGATCCGGTTCTGGGTGCGTTCCCCCACCACTGGACGCCGCCGCCTTTTTCAGGACCCAGGGGTGAGCGGGCCATCATTAGGAAAGCCCCCAAAAGTCCTAATCCAGCCAAGAAGTAACGGGACTGTGCTTAGTTCCGAGGAGCAGAGCTAACAAGAGGGGGAAGGCTCCAGGGAACCCCCGCCCCAACCCCCTGCCCACCCTTCCCGCTACTTGCCAGGTCCCCATTGGCTGGGACGGTAGTGGGAGGGAAGGTAACAGGTTATAAAAACTGCGCCCTGGGCGGGGTCCGACCCTCTGCTACTCTCGCTCCGAGGTCCCCGCGCCAGAGACGCAGCAGCGCTCCCACCGCCCACATCCACCGCGCCCTCGCTCGCCTCTCCGCCCGGAGCCGTCCGCGCCGCCCAGCTCACCGTACCCTCCGCAGTCATGTCCAGCAGATCCATGTCCTCGTCCTCCTACCGCAGGATGTTCGGCGGCCCCGGCACCGGCATTCGGCCGAGCTCCAGCCGGAGCTTTGTGACCTCGTCCACTCGCGCCTACAGCCTGGGCAGCTCGCTGCGCCCCAGCACCAGCCGCAGCGTCTACTCCTCGTCCCCGGGCGGCGTGTACGCCACGCGCTCCTCGGCCACGCGCCTGCGGAGCAGTGGCCCCAGTATGAGGCTGCTGCAGGACTCCATAGACTTCTCGTTGGCCGACGCCATCAATACCGAGTTCAAGAATACCCGCACCAACGAGAAGGTGGAGCTGCAGGAGCTGAATGACCGCTTCGCCAACTACATCGACAAGGTGCGCTTCCTGGAGCAGCAGAACAAGATCCTGCTGGCCGAGCTCGAGCAGCTCAAGGGGCAGGGCAAGTCGCGCCTGGGCGACCTCTACGAGGAAGAGATGCGGGAGCTGCGCCGGCAGGTGGACCAGGTCACCAACGACAAGGCCCGCGTCGAGGTGGAGCGCGACAACCTGGCCGAGGACCTAATGCGGCTCCGGGAAAAGTAAGGCTGCGCCCACGCGGGGGCCGAGGGAGGGAGGGAGGGAGATGGGAACGCTCCTTCTACCCGCAGGGGCTGCCACACCCTGGGGGATGTAGTCCGCAGCGGCTGAGGAAGGTGGGGGTGGGGGGTGAGGGGTGGCCGGGAACGGAGCTGTGCTTGCGGTGGCGCAGCCCCACCCAGAGCCCAGCAGTTGCAACTAGCGTTTCCCCTCTCCCCCTCCCCCTCATTGCCTAAGAGCGCCCTTTTCAAGTTACAGATTTCATGAAACTACCACTTTAGCGTGGATGGCCCTTGCAAACTGTGAGCGTGACATCTGCAAACTTTTGGAGTTCCCTGGCCCCTTCTGGCGGGCTGCCAGCCCTGGGCGGAGGTGGGAGGAAGGGATGGCTGTGCAGCAAGAGAAACAAAGGGCTGCCCAGGCTTCTCGGGGGGTGGAGGGGCGGCATTCTACTGGCAGGTCCGTGCGGCGACCGTGATTGCTTTGCCGCGCCGCGGTCCAAGTCCCGCTAAACTTGCGGAGAACGGCAGTTCTCACACCGCAGTCGCTCGCTGGCAGCCCGCAGAGGTGGCGCACCAACTTTTGTCTGGCGGAGCCGCGACGCGGTGGTTGGGTGTGGCCGCCCCGCCCCTCGCGGTTTCCCAGTTCCCCTTTGGTTAATGTGCAACTGTTTCAGGTTGCAGGAGGAGATGCTTCAGAGAGAGGAAGCCGAGGGCACCCTCCAGTCTTTCCGACAGGTTTGTAAATCCTCTCCCACTCGCAACTACCGGACCCCCCCCCCCCCCACCCCCACGAACCCACGGCCACGGGCAATTCTAAAACTTAATTACCCCAAGTCTAAATAATGCAAAACTTAACACGTCTGTGCGCAAGGCCCCCTAGTGGCAGAAAGGCCAGATTGGTGCCTCTCCAGATAAAAACGCTTGGAGGATTTCAACTGTCCCTTAGAACATAAATAAATCTTTAAATTTTTACTTTGTTTCCAAATCTCTTACAAAAAATTTTTTTTTTGCCGTTTCAATTTTGGAACACATAGATATTCTGATTTCGAACAGTTACAAGTTGAGTTAGATTGCTGTTTGCTAAGTTAGCTAACTTTACAAGGCCACAAAAATCGCAATTCTGCCCTGTAGTTAAAAATGTAACCGTGTTGGAGCATAAGAAACTTTAGTTAAACTGGCATTAAGCCAACAAGTTTTAGGTTCTATTGTGGCAGTAAAGTTAGATGGAAGTATCGCCATGCACAACTATTTTGTGATCTAATAAGGGTGGAAAGGAGCCATCTGTGCCCTGGCTGAAAGGTATTAATGGTTTCTCTGGGCTGCCCTATGGAATGTAGAAAGAGACCTTCTGGCTAGTGTGGTGGTTCTGAAGAGAAATAATAGGAGTCTTTGTGTTCCTAAGAGAAGCTTTGCAACAGGCTACATTCTTATTGAATATGTAATGATGTAAGCACAGTTCTAATTGGACACAAGTATTTGCTAACATCCGTTATCTAATATCTGGCCCAGACTTGTGAAGTATGTGATGTGAAAAGTTCTTAAAGCTACAGTCATGCCTCACGTTTGGAAAGGCCTTTTTTTCATTGAGTCCTTTTATTATTGGGTCCTTAGTATTCTCTTCATAAATAAAAATTAACCCTAAAGCTGAAGAATGGAAGTTTAATTAAAGGGTGATTTTTTTCCTCCAAATTAAGATGGACTTAAAGAATTTTTTAACTTAAAATTGAAATCCAAAAGCAGAAAGAGTTGCCAGCACAGTTTTATTCCCCTCTGAACACTTATTGGGATTGGGTATAACAGCGCTCTCACATGCAAAGTCTAAAATAACATTTGAAGCAGAAATACATTTGCCAAATTAACTTAAACACATCAGTGTGTGATCATTACATCTGTTAAAGTTTTCTGCAGAGAAGCGAGTTAATATAAAACAATATTAGTATAAAAAGTCTATTTAGGGATCAGGTAACATTTCCCATATTCTCTTTAATGAAGTGTCACGTTGCACTTTTTTATAGAGGCTAGTAAAATTATCTTTTATATCATCTTTTAGAGTTTAACAACAAGCAAAAAAGAATTTTTTGCCCCAGCCATATTTTTTTTTTTATCATCACCTATTCCTCATTCACTTTTCATGAAGGTGATAGAAGTGTCTCAACATTTTAAGAATGTAAGGCTATAAACTGTACTGCAAATAGAATTGCTTATAAGACAAGAGGTATAAAAAATCCTCATGACATTCCCTTGAGGGGAAATAAAATCTGAGTTGCAAAATTATATATTCTGATTTGGAATGTAGCAGTTAACAAATGGTGAAAAGTCAGGTGGAGAGCCAGAGCAGCAAGAATTCTACAAAGACAGTAGTTTCGTTATAGGTAAGCGTTTTGACTAGTCATTCTGAAACAAGCTAAGCAACTGAATTGACAGGCACGGTGCTAAGTGAAAAGGATGGACACACCCTTATAGGAGGAGACGGGGGAGTTTCAGGAAAAGAAGGTCCAGCAGAGAAAGCAAAGCAAATATAGTTCAGAGTTACATTTCTTTCCTGATTTGCCTATCCTGCATCTCTGCAATTGCCCATCTAAATTGGAGTATAAATCTAGCCTTGTAACCTGAATGCCAAATGACTACACATTTGCTTTGGATCATAATGATGTTTTAGGTGATTTGAGTGGAGGAAAAAAGAGCTCAGGTATACACTAAAACTTTTGAAGCAGGAATTTCTGTTCTGTATGGACTCATGTATTAAAGTATGAGACCTGGTGAACACTTGTCTTGATGTTATTCCATAATATTAATACGATGGCATTGCTCTGTCTAGATTTAAAAAAAACACTTCACTGGTATAACGTAGATTCAGTAACAATTCATGGAATACAGTTTACCATGTTGGCATACATTTATTTATTTTTAAACTGTCTATTAGCTACCTTGATATAACATAGTGGGTCCCAGTTCAAATTTGTTAATGAGAAGAAAATATAGTATATTGGCACTGGGTGATTTATAAAGTTATTCGAAGGTCATAAGTTTGTCAATGCCATTTTTATGATAAAGACAATAAGCTCATGTGATTAATAAGAATGAATAAATTAGATAAGCCATAGACTTTATCATGCTTCATGTCCCATCTTTCCTCTGTGAAATAGGATGTGGACAATGCTTCTTTGGCACGTCTTGACCTTGAGCGTAAAGTGGAATCCTTGCAAGAAGAGATTGCCTTTTTGAAGAAACTCCACGATGAGGTAAGTGGAGTCGCTTTCCATGAATGAACATGAGGGAAGCTGTTCCCATCCTCCACATGGCTGACCTGCTGTCTGTTCTTTTTGCTTTTCCTTAGGAGATCCATGAGCTTCAGGCCCAGATTCAGGAGCAGCATGTCCAGATCGATGTGGATGTCGCCAAGCCTGACCTCACCGCTGCCCTGCGCGACGTCAGGCAGCAGTATGAAAGCGTAGCTGCCAAGAACCTTCAGGAGGCTGAGGAATGGTACAAGTCCAAGGTATGGAACAGAAGAAACGCACTGTGTTCACGCCCTGTAGCTCCAGTCAGAAAGCAGGCCCTAACTTCAAGGCCAAGGAGTATTTGTTGCTCCAGCCTCTCCGCCCACAGCAGACTCCCTTCCCTTTACTCTTCTCTGATTCTAATTCTGAGTAAACCCTACACCACGCCCTTGACCTCCACACTTTTAAAATGAGGGTAATAGCATGAATTTCTACTTGAAACTATCGACGTCAGCATTCCATTACTTTTTCTCTGGTTTCCAAGACGTAATTATTCTTTTCATTTTTAAATATATTTTTTATTGTTGACAGTATTATAGATATCTCCCATCCCCCCCCCTTCCCCTCTCCTCCCAACCCCACATCAAGGTATGTCATTCTCACATGGTCTCACTTATTTGTGGAATCTAATGAACAAAATGGATGGTCCAAAACAGAAATGTAGACATATTTTGGCAGACACTGAGATTTGAACTTAAAATAGAGAAATCGGTTTGTGTTATGCCTTTGTTTGTTTGCAATCTTTAAGCTTTCTCATTTGCTCAGGTAAGGTGGAATCTTAGAATCGAGTCACCTGGGTGATCTGCATTTCTCTTTCCTTCCTGACAGTTTGCTGACCTCTCCGAGGCTGCTAACCGGAACAATGATGCCCTGCGCCAGGCAAAGCAGGAGTCAAATGAGTACCGGAGACAGGTGCAGTCCCTCACCTGCGAAGTGGATGCCCTTAAAGGAACTGTGAGTATCACACACAATAAAAGAGGGGAAATGGCCCATTTGGACCCATTCAATTGACCAAGCTCATAGTGACATCTGAACAAAACTCCCAACGAAAAAAAATATATATTTTCATCCAAAGAAAATGAGTTGTTAAGACAGATCCAAAAAGCACTTGAGATCTGTAAGTTTTAGCTTACGTTATGACTGCTATTAAGGAGGGACTTGGTAATTGTATTCTTTACCTAACATCGAAGTGTTCGCCATTTGCCACTAAGGGAAATGGTTGCAAGTGGTCTGCAAATGGTTTTGGGAACAGCAGAGTTTTTCTGGAAAGTAACAGTGGAAGCCTTTCTCACCTCCTGCAGAACGAGTCTCTGGAACGCCAGATGCGCGAGATGGAAGAGAACTTTGCTGTTGAAGCTGCTAACTATCAAGACACTATCGGCCGCCTGCAGGATGAGATCCAGAACATGAAGGAAGAAATGGCTCGTCACCTTCGTGAATACCAAGACCTGCTGAATGTTAAGATGGCTCTGGACATTGAGATTGCCACCTACAGGAAGCTGCTGGAAGGCGAGGAGAGCAGGTATGGACCAAGGTCGAGTGCGTGTGAATTAGCAGCTGCCATTTGCTTGGTCGTATGCCACTCGCTTTACATATTGTATCTCATATCCTCTTTAGAGCATTTCTTCAAGGTGGCTGTTTACCTACCACTTTTTATAAATAAAGAACCTTAGGTTCAAAGAGATTGAGCAACTCGCCCTAGTCAGTGAATCAGTAGCAGAGCTGGGATTTGAAGCTATGATTCTCTGAAAGCCAATGCTTTTCCCACTCTGTAAGGCCTCCAGATCATGCCCCTGTGCAGAAAATGCTTGGGGTAAAGCATTTAAATGTACTGAGATTAATCAGGGGTAAATGCATCTGAAGCAAATCCCTCACTTATGAAACACATGAGTACATTTTCTTATTTGATGAAAACTACAAGTGTATAAATTTATTCCTTGTCGTTTGAGTTATTTTTCAAACATTTCACTGTTTTTCTTTATCTTTCACAGGATTTCTCTGCCTCTTCCCACTTTTGCTTCCCTGAACCTGAGAGGTAAGCATTTGATTGCTATTTATGAGTAATTTCAGTAACTTGTAACCATGCTCTTTATAAAACACTTGTTTTAAAAATGACACTTGAAAAATGCCATACCAGAGAAAGTCCTAGAAAACATCCCATTTTCAAACCCAACTACTGTCTTACCTTCTGTGCAAACTCGGCTGACTTGCCCCTGCTGGCGCATACACTGCAGTAGTTTATCTCATCCTGACGCTCCAGTGCTGTCAGCCTGGGTTTTAAAATAGGTGATGGTCTTTAGAATTGTTTTGGGAGTAGTGCTTTAAACAGTTGTGAACAAAAACGATAATTCTTTGGGGAAAATGGTTACTTGTCTAAAATTTAATTTTTACTCATGTTGGGCCAATTTTTCTTATTCAGAAACCAATCTGGATTCACTCCCTCTGGTGGACACCCACTCAAAAAGGACACTTCTGATTAAGACAGTTGAAACTAGAGATGGACAGGTTGGTATCTTCAAATCAAAATTGGAGTAATCTCAGGCGCTGATCTTCTTTTAAATCAATAAGTCTAGCTCAGATACAGCCCGCTGATTTGGGAGGTTTCTGTTTCACTGGTGCCAACTAGAAAGAGAATTGGCCCCTTCTTCCAGCACTATATACAGCCAACTAAGTATTTGGCTCCTGGATGTGAAAGGCAGATAACAGTCTTCCAATTAGTGATTTTTCTATGGTCCTTCATTTAAAATGGGAGTGCAGCTTCCTTAAGTCGCTTCCTAGACTAACTTTATGAACTGTTGCATTAGATTACCATGTCGTGATCCTGGACACACCGCCTTCCCTGAACCTCTTATACAACACAAGGACATGCCCTGTGATCAAGTCCTTTTCATGTCAGCTCTGTGCCTGGAAAGAAATGGTCCAAAGTGATTGTAATCCTCATACAATCTTCCCTTGCACACAAACTTAAAATATCTTATAATTGTTTTTAAACTTTGCTGCATAGAATTATTACAGCATCCTTCCTCATAAAAACAGGCCTTTTTAAAATGTTGTTTTTCAGTCTTGATATTCCATTGGCTACTTAGTTTGCTTATGGGTGAAGAGCGGTTTACATAGTATCTGTCCCCCTGCACCCTCCACCCCCAGTTGTAACCCTGGTCATGCAGAACCAACATAACCTTCCAGCTTCCCCAATAAATTGCGTATGATTAGTAGGGTTTTTCTTTGTCATGCTTAATGGAGTAATTTAATCTTTGGCATGTAGTATTATATTTTATTTGAATTTTATTTTTTTAACAGGTCATCAATGAAACTCAGCATCACGATGATCTGGAGTGAATATTGCATGCACTCGGTGCTGCAACATATTACCAGCAAGAATAAAAAGGAAATCCATATCTTAAAGAAACAGCTTTCAAGTGCCTTTCTGCAGTTTTTCAGGAGCGCAAGATAGATTTGGAATAAGAATAAGCTCTAGTTCTTAAGAACCAACACTTCTAAGAGAATTAGAAAAAAGTTTACAACATAACCTAGTTTATGAAGAAGGCTTGTGCTAGAATACTTTTTAAGAAGTATTTTTGAATACCATTAAAACTGCTTTTTTCCAACAAGTTATCTGACCAATCTGTTTCTGCTTCAATAAATCTTTGAAAAACTCTTTTGGTGTCTTATTTAATAATAGCTTCTCTCAATTTTATGAGACTATGTTTTAGTTAAAAAAATATTTGGTCCTATTGGTTAATTTGACACAAAAATCAAGTTTAGGTTAACTCAATAAATTCAACTTATTTATGCTTGTGATGTAGCCCTTAATTGGTTATTTAGGTAGACTTCACTTCATTTTTTTTTTTCTAAATAAACTAGAGGCCTGGCCTGAGGGGATCAGGCTTCCAATATCCCCCGAGGGGTCTAGGATTACGAGAGGGCAGCCAGGCTAAGGGACCCCACTGGTGCCAGGTTGATTGGGGTGGGGTAGGAACCGAGGGAGGGCTCCAGGCATGTCTGGCTCATTTTGCCTGCTTAGTCCCAGTCCTGATCGGCCGGACCCCAGCAGCAAGCTAACCTACCAGTTGGAGCATCTGTCCCCTGGTGGTCAGTGTGCATCATAGTGACTGGTCAAATGGTCGAACACTTAGCATATTAGGCTTTTATATATATAGACTAGAGGCCTGATGCATGGAAATTTGTGCAAGAGTAGGCCTTCCTTCCCCTAGCTGCTGGCACCGGCTTCTCTCTGGCCCTCATCCGGAAGACATCCAGTCTACTTAGCATATTACCCTTTTATTATTATAGATGATACATCCTATCTAATAAAGGGAATATGCTAATTAACTGCCACACCCTCACAAGATGGTGGTGCCCACAGCCACAAGATGGCGGCACCCAGTCCCCTCAGCCCTGCCTCATCCACCCGGAGTTGCCCAGTCCCCTCAGCCCCACAAGGGAAAGGCAGTTGGGGGCAATCAAGCTGGCAGGGGAGGGCAGTTGGAGGCAATTGGGCCAGTAGGGGAGGGCCAGTTGGGGACAATCATGCCGGCAGGGGAGCAGTTGGCATCAATCATGCTGGCAGGGGAGCAGTTAGGCATCAATCAGGCTGGCAGGGGAGCAGTTAGGGCGCTATCAGGCTGGCAGGCAGAGTAGTTAGTAGTAGTCAGTCAGGCAGGCAAGTGGTTAGGAGCCAGCAGTCAGACATCGCCCAAGGGGTCCCAGATTGGAGAGAGTGCAGGCTGGGCTGAGGGACCCCCCCTCCCCCATGCACGAATTTTGTGCACCAGGCCTCTAGTAATAAAATAACGTACAAAATTTACAACAGCTCTTTTCATAGTATGATTCCAGCTGGGTCCATACCCTTGCGTAATTTCAGTTCTAACAAATAGACTTCCTAAAATTGAGAACTTTGACTAAAATGAAAATCTTTTTTTGGTATATGTAGCAAATGAGTAACACAAATTCCACTTGCAGGAGTTAAAGCATAGGACAATAGGCAGGATACTGGGGCTTCATCTTCCATTAGCAAGATGCAAAGAAAGGGGACAAGTTCAATTTTCCACATGAAACTGCCCAGCTTTTCTGTGTGTGCATCTATATAAAGGATACCTAAATCTATATTTACCTATAGGTGGATATTCTTAAAGACCTTTGCAGGTGGGGAGCAATGCTGACACAAAATAAGGGAAAATCCTTACCTTTTCATCTGGGAGATGAGACTAATCCATGTGAGTCAGATGGTGAAATGATGCTAACTGTAAGTGTAATAAACTTTCACCCCTTGAAGCAAGGACAATGAAGTACGGTCATGACAATCTGTGGCTAGACCATGCAACGTGAGCAGGCTATAGGAACGGGTACAGTTTAGGGGGCCCCTGGCCAGGTAGCACAGTTGGTGAGAGCATTGTCTCAGGTCCAATCTCCAGTCAGGGCACATACAAGAATCAACCAAGGCATGCATCAATGAGTGGAACAACAAATTGATGTCTCTCTCCTCCCTCTCTCTCTTTCCATTCCTCTCTCTAAAAAAATCAATACATTTAAATAAAAATTAAAAAAGAAGAGCCCTAACCGGTTTGGCTCAATGGATAGAGTGTCAACCTGTGGACTCAAGGGTCCCAGGTTCGATTCCGCTCAAGGGCTTGTACCTTGGTTGCGGGCACATCCCCAGTAGGGGGTGTGCAGGAGGCAGCTGATCAATGTTTCTCTCTCATCGATGTTTCTAACTCTCTATCCCTCTCCCTTCCTCTCTGTAAAAAAAATAAATAAAAAAAATTAAAAAAATAAAAATAAAAAAGAAGAGGGGAGGGTATTACCTGAGAGCAACGAAGTTGTAAAGGCAGATTGTGTTTTTCTGAAGGGAAACTCCTTCGGGAAATTTTCTGGATTCTCCAAGTCCCAATTTACTATATTACATTATGCCCCCTCCTCCAGGAATGATGTGGTCGGCACTTGTAGTTTTTAGGTGTTTATGTCTATCTTTCTCCGGAGTCAATGAGGGAAATAGTGAAAATAGTTCGCGCAAAGCCCACCTATGTGCCAGGCATTGTGCTCGGTGATGTTAGCTGCGTGTTTCATGGTTTTTGTTACTGCAGACACTGGGTGAGTAAAGAAAGGATGGGCCTGGTAGTGACCCCTGGTGGGTGACTTCCCATCCTAGTTCCCTTAGGGTGGACAGGGTCTATGCTTGCTTAGTAACAGTGTCCCTTTCAGACTCACACGTGTACCAGCTTGGTCAATAGCTCTCCGGTCATCCTACCCTTGCAGGGAAGGAGAGTCATCCTGGCAATCCTTAGTGTGTCCCCCCAGCCCCTCACCCTCCATCTGTGAACAGCTGACATGTTGAAAGGCATGAGCAGCATCGCTAGAGCAAATATCCAGGTCTTTGGGCCCTTACGGTACTTTTTCTATTTGGTTTTGTTTTCTGTTCTCTAGCTATTCTCACCATAGTCCCCTCCGTCTCCTAACCTCACTTACCCCATCTCTTCTTCCATTTCTACCTGCCTTTGGCTTAGGAGGCTCATCCAGGGAAGACACCAGCCTGTGTTGGTTTTCTTCAAGCACATGACCTTTTATTATTATTATTTTCAATTGAAGCTATAGGGTTTTGTTTTTTGGTGTGTTTTTCTCAGGGCAAATGAACCAGGACGACCAGTTCTTCCTATATATTTTGAGTGGGCTCCCGACCCTTAAAAAAAATCTTGCAGCTCTTTCTAAATCGGCCTCCCTGAAATGGAAACGATGAGCTGGCCTCCCTTATCTGTGACTCTCAGAAATTAGCCCTTAATGAGGAGCCTCAAAGTGGCCCAGCTCAAAGGAATTCAAATCTATTTAAGTCTTTTTCTATTTTTATCTTTAATTATACTATTAGCATTTTCCTTATCTTCTGTTTAGAAAAACAAATAAAAAGAAATTATGTTCTCACCACCTATGGTGAAGCAAAGATTGATGCTCGGTTCTTTTATGTAAAACATTAGCTAAGATTAAAGGAGATAAAATAAAGTAGGGGGTGAGGAGAAGGAAATGATGAGATAAAGTACAAGTCTGAAAGAAGTTACCAAGGGGACCATGAAGTCCATGGAAATAATGTGAAAATTGAGTCTTGCTATGTTTTCTCACAGTAGTGACAGCTGGAAGAGGTGGCTGGTGAGTGAGACAAGTGTCTGTTTTAGTTATAACATGCTTACTTAAGATCCACCTTCCCATGACCAGCCTCTGACAAAGGCACCAGGAAACTAAATCTCTTTTCTGAGGTTGTGAGACTGAGGGAGGAAATGTGTTCAGTGAAGGGGGATGGGTGAGGAGAGGGAGGGGAGCTGGGAGGACACCAGCTTTTACTCCTTCTTGCAAGCAAGGATAGAGCAGACACTATGCCTGCAAGAAGGTTCTCCCTCTCCCCAACCCGCTGGACTTCAGTTAAGGTGTCTGCCTTCTTCCTCTTGGGCAGCCATAACAAAATGCTACAAACTGGGTAGCGCAAACAAACATTCATTTTTCTCACAGTTCTGGAGGCTAGAAGTCCAAGATCAATGAGTCTAGCAGGGACGGTTTCTTGTGAGGTTTCTTTCCTTAGCTAATCTCTTCTTATGAGGAAACCAGCTACAGTCATACGTCACTCAGTGATGGGGATTCATTCTGAGATATGTGTCCTTAGGCTGTTTTGTCATTTTGTGAACATCGTAGAGTAACTTATGTAAACCTAGATGGCATAGCCTACCACACCTAGGCCACATGTTACAGCCTATTTCTCCCAGGCTACAAACCTGTACATCATGTTACTGTACTGAATGCTGTAGGCAATTGTAACACAAGAGTATTTTTTAAAATATATTTTATTGATTTTTTACAGAGGAAGGGAGAGGGATAGAGAGTTAGAAACATCAATCAGCTGCCTCCTGCACACCCCCTACTGGGGATGTGCCCGCAACTAAGGTACATGCCCTTGACCGGAATCGAACCTGGGACCCTTCAGTCCCCAGGCCGGCGCTCTATCCACTGAGCCAAACTGGTTAGGACCACAAGAGTATTTTTTATCTGAACATATCAAACATAGGGAAGGTACAGTAACAATATGACATAAAGTGGTACACCTGTAAGGGCACTTACCAG
Source organism: Myotis yumanensis (assembly GCF_028538775.1). Taxonomy (NCBI): domain Eukaryota; kingdom Metazoa; phylum Chordata; class Mammalia; order Chiroptera; family Vespertilionidae; genus Myotis; species Myotis yumanensis. The sequence continues at coordinate 140,651,836 of NW_027223752.1, forward strand.
GAATGGAACTTGCTCTGGATGAGTCTGAATGTGAGTGAATGTGAAGGTTCAAGACATCACTATACAGCTCCCTCTACTTCCTTCTCACGGGGTCAGAAATAAAATATAGAAGCTGCCTGTGCTGCTCCGTGAACAGGGATGTAGGCTGGAGTGACTGGAAATACTGAGGAGAACCTGGCTGGGTAAGGCATAGATTACCAGGGAAGTGACTGTCAGGAGGGCGTGAAAGCGGGTGGCCTGCGGATCAGTAGGAATAAGAAATCAAGATGGAGAGATAAAGGAGCACAGGGGATTGTCATAGCAATGTGGTTTTGGCTATTGCATGCTGGAGCAGTGGTCAGATTAAGGAACTTTCTGCTGTTCATTTAAAGGGAGAAAACGAGAAAGAGTGTTTAACATGGAGAAGGTATAGAACTGAGGACTCGATGTTGCAGATCAGTTTTGGTTCCATTGACTTTGTCTAGTACAGAGGGCTCTCTCTGACATTGGATTGGCAGAGGAAATAAAATGTATATATGCTTTACATCATTACAACCTGAAAATATGTACAAAGTCCAGGGACAGGCTGGCTCCCCACTACCACAGAGAGCTTTTATTAAAGTGGCAGAGGCACTTCATACTTGTTGAGGTAGCTCCTGTGGACCTGTGTCCTTGGACAGGGTCTTGGGTCCTTGACAAAGAACTTACAGCAATGTACTCTGAAGACCACCGAGCTAGATCTGGGAGGCTGGAGCACCCTCTGAGTATGTACCTCTGGGCTGAAACAAGTCAGTGGCCAACTAGGAAGTGATCTGTGCACTCAAAATTGAAGTGCTGTGAGTGAGATGAAATCTATTGCAAAGCCCCATAGGTATTCCTCCATCAGTTGGGGCTGTCGGTCAATTATGTTCCTTGAAACAGGAGATGCAAGTGATGTATTTTCCTTGCTGCTACACAAATCTAGTGAAAGGTTTGAAAACATAAATATGAATTATCTATACTAATAAAAGCACAATATGCTAATTAGACCAGACAGTCGAATGACCTTCCAGACATCATTCCAGATGTCCTTCCAGACAAAGCTGCAGTGGCGGGAGCCAAGGCAGAGGTGGTTAGAGGCAATCAGGCAGGCAGGCAGGCAGAGTGGTTAGGGGAGATCAGGCAGGCAGAGGCAGTTAGGGGCAATCAGGCAAGCAAGCAGGCAAATGGTTAGGAGCCAGTGGTCCCAGATTGTGAGTCGGATATCCCCTGAGGGGTCCCGAATTCCAAGAGAGTCCAGGCCAGGCTAAGCCCCCCCCGCCCCCCCCCCCCCCCCCCGCATGAATTTTGTGCACCAGGCCTCTAGTAAGTATATAAAAATAATAAATCTTGGGCATGGCTCAGGGATACATGATTATTTTTTTATTATAGTTAATTAACATAGTTTAACATTTTAACATTTTAAAGGAGAAAACCACATGATCTGCTTGATATAGAAAAAACATTCCATAAAAGTCAGCATTTTATCATTATAAAAACTTTTAGAAAAATAAGAATATAAGTGACCTTTCTTTCTTTTTTTTTTTTCTTAATCCTCATTCGAGGATATTTTTCCATTGGTTTTTTTAGAGAGAGTGGAAGACAGAGGGAAAGACAGAGAGAAACATTGATGTGAGAGAAACACATTGATTGGTTGCCTCCTGCATGAGCCCTCACCAGGGCCTGGGCCAGGGAGGAGCCTGCAACCAAGGTATGTGCCCTTGACCAGAATCAAACCTAGGACCCTTCATTCCATAGACTGACACTCTATCCACTGAGCCACACTAGCTGGCCTAAGGGTCGAAACCAGCAGCCCAACATCCTGGATTGCAAGAGGGCGCAGGCCAAGCTGAGGGACCCCACCAGTGCATGATCGGGAAGGGACTGTGGGAGGGCTCCAGAGCAAGTCTGGCCCATGTCCCCCAGTTCCAATTGGCCATACCCCAGCAGCAAGCTAACCTACCAGTTGGAGCGTCTGCTCCCTGGTGGTCAGTGTGCGTCATAGAGACTGGTTGAACACAGCATATTAGGCTTTTATTATATAGGATGGGTGCAGAGAGAGACATCAAGAGAATATGATGGAGTACTCTCAAAATAAACTCGAGTATCTTAGTTAGTTTGGGCTGTTATAACAATATACCACAGACTGGGTTGCTTAACCAACAAACATTTATTTCTCACAGTTCTGGAGAGTAATAGTCCAAGATCAAGGTCCTGGCAGATTTGGTGTCTTATGACAGCCTACTTTTTGGTTTTCAGACAGCCATCTTTTTGCTCTGTCCTCACATGGGGGAGAGAAAGAGCAAGAGGTTGCTCTCTGGTCTCTTATAAAGGTACTAATTCCATCATGAGGACCCACTCTCATCACTTCATCTAGCTCTAATTACCTCAAAGGTCCCACAATACCAAAATCCTCTCCAAATACCATCACATTGGGGGTTAGGCCTTTCAACATATAAATTTTGAGGGGGCACACATATTCAGTGCATAACACCATGTACATGAAAACATGCTTTATGATAGTGTGAGCATTGTTCTAATATTAATTGAAAAATCATTTTGAAAAGGACCCTTAAACCTTTTTCAGGAGGCTTTCTATAATATGGGCCCAATATTCTCCTTCTGGCCACTTTCTTCTTGCACTTGAAGACATATGTGCCTCCTTGAGGAAAAGAGATGATGACTGAATGGTTTTAAGGTCCCTTTAAGAGTTGACAAAGATTTCTTTGAGAACATACAAATTTCATGCCTAATTGTTCACCATCTATGAACAAGGCTAAATTTATATAAATATACTAGAGGCATGATGCACGGAGGGGGGTTCCCTCAGCCCAACCTGCACCCACTCCAATCAGGGACCCCTTGGGGATATTCGACTGGGACACCCCTCTCACAACCTGGGACTGCTGGCTCCTAACCACTCACCTGCCTGCCTGCCTGATTGCCCCTAACCCCTCTGCCTGCCTGCCTGATTGCCTCTAAGTGCCTCTGCCTGACTGATAGCCCCTAACTGCCCTTCCCTGCCAGCCTGGTTGCCCCCAAAGGCCCTCCTCTGTGGCCAATTTGGTTCTGATTGGTCAGTTTCTATGCCAGTCAGTGTCTCTGGGCCTATAAACGGAGCCTGATCAGAAAGGCAGGGCTGATCAGCAGCCCTGGTGGAGGCCTGGAGGAAATGGACAGGCGGCTGTTAGCCAGGCTGGGAGAGAAAGAGAGGCAAGTTCTGATCAACAGCTGCCACAGAGGCTACGGATCAGATCCTGCCTCTCTCTCTGCAGGCCTCTCTCCGGGCCTGATCCACAGCCCCCTAGGCAGTCAGTACTGGTTTGGGGTGCAGGCAGTGGTCCCAGTCAGTGCTGGGTCACCAAGGCAACCCAGTGTGGTTGAGCCTTTAGTAGTAATCAGTAATCTGTCATTAAGACCCTGGCTCTTTATTATAAAGACTAGAGGCCCATTGCATGAAATTCATGCACGGGTAGGGTCCCTAGGCCTGGTGAGTGATCAGGGCTGATCTGTGGGGCCTGTGGGCTAGCGGCAGCTCCTGCATTGAGCATCTGCTCCCTGGTGGTCAGTGCACATCATAGCGACTAGTCATTCCACCAGTCATACTGCTGTTCGGTTGATTTGCATATTAGGTTTTTATTATATAGGACTAGAGGCCCAGTGCACAAAATTTTGTGCACTCGGGAGGCGGGGGGGGGGGGGCCCCAATCCGGCCTGTGCCCTCACACAGTCTGGGACGCCTCAGGAGATAATGACCTGCTGGCTTAGGCCTGCTCTCAGGTGGCAGAGGGCAGGCCCAATCCCTAGGTGCAGCCCCTGGTCAGGCTCAGAGCAGGGCCGATTGGGGGTTGGGGCACTGCCCCCTGTCACACTCAAGGCAGAGTCCATGGGGAGGTTGCGGCGCCACCTGCTGTCATGCACAGAGCAGGGCCCATCAGGGGGTTAGGGAGCTCTCCCCTGTCACTCACAGAGCAGGGCCCATCAGGGGGTTGGGGAGCTCCCCCCGTCACGCACAGAGTAGGGCCAATAGGGGAGCTGGGGCACCACCCCCTGTCACACACAGAGCAGGGCGGATCAGGAGGTTGGGGCGCTGCACCCTGTCACACTCAGGGCAGGGCCAATGGGGAGGTTATGGCTCTACCCTGTCACACACAGAGCAGGGCCCGTGGGGGGGGGGAGGTTTGGGGCGCCGCACCCTGTCACACACAGAGCAGGGCCGATCAGGGGGTTGGTGTGCCGCACCCTGTCAAACACAGAGCCGCAGGGCAATCAGGGGATTGGGGAGCTCCACCCTATCAGGCACAGAGCAGGGCTGATCAGGGGGTTGGGGTGCCTTCCCCTGTCATGAACAGAGCAGGGCTGATCAGGGGGTTGGGGCGCCTTCCCCTGTCACGAACAGAGCAGGGCAGATAGGGAGGTTGTGGCCCCGCCCCCTGTCACACACAAAGCTGCAGGGCGATCAGGGGGTTTGGGCACTGCCCCATCATGCTGATCCTGGTGCTGGGAGCCTCGCTGTTCTGCGGATCCCGGTGCTGGGAGGCATATTACCCTTTTACTATATAGAATAGAGGCCTGGTGCATGGGTAGGGGCCGGCTGGTTTGCCCTGAAGGGTGTCGTGGATCAGGGTGGGGGTCCCCACTGGGGTGCCTGGCCAGTCTGGCTGAGGGGCTGAGGGCTGTTTTCTGGCTGGCGAGTGACTGAAGCTCCCAACCTCTCCTTGTTTTCTTTTCTTTTTTTTATTCTGGGCCAGCTTTAGCTCTGAGGCCTCGCTGCTGAAAACATCGATACAATGTTGCCGTCTGGCTGGCTTTCAGTACGGCTGGTTTCTGGGGTTTTGTTTAGCTTCTTATTTGCAACATAGTATATAGTTGCTTAGAGTTGCAGCTGAGAGGCCGGCAAGTTAGGCGGGGAATGTTGGAGTCCGCAGTCACTGAAGCAAGCAAGCCTCCCTGCTCGCTTCAGTGCATGGCTCCTGGCCGCCATCTTGGCTGACAGTTAATTTGCATAAGGATATGCTGATTAGCCAATGGGAAGGGTAGCGGTCGTATGCTAATTACCATGTTTCTCTTTTATTAGTGTAGATAGTCTAACATTAACTCTAGGAAGCCTGCACCCTGTTCATTAATCACAAAACTTTCCTCTTCCCATGAATTACCTATTTCAAAAGCACCACAATATATTCCATCTTCCAATTCCATTTAAATATGGATAATATAAACTATCTTTGTATATAGTTTGGTATGTGTGGGGTTGTGGGAATAGTCAACTAATCAAATGATATCCTCACCACCTCCAGGTAAACTCTTCCCCTCTGTGATTCACTGATCATAAATTGGTTTACTGCAAGAAGGAAAAACGGAAGCTGTCTCAGGTGGTAGATAGGATGAACTGCCTATGAAATAGTACAATCAGCTCCAGGAGGAATACATTTAAAATGTTTCTCCCTATAGGGTTTGATGGAAACAGACCATTTTGTTCCAATTGCCATGTGCTTCAGCAAATCATTCTGGCTGTTCTGAGTAGTCGCCTTGCAAGCCCATGAGCTACCGTTTGAGATTTTACTTCACACTGACAGGGCAAAGCTGAAGCAGAATGGCATCCATGCAGTTCCAATCTGTTCTATTCAAGAGTTTGACAGATTCAGACCCAGGCCTGGCTTTCAGTACCATGGAGCAATGACATTTCCTGGCTTGATCATAAAGTTCTCTTGGCAATACTGTGTTGAGTTTTTATGGTTCATCTAAAATCAACAAGTGAGAGTTTATGATGAGAACAACCTTCTAAAATGTTTGATCAGAAATACTACCAGGTAACCCATTCCACAGCAACTCTGCCTTTACATAATTTATCTAATGGACCTTTTTAAAAATAGGTTTCTGTACATAAAATTTGAGTTCATAAAAGTTGAGGCCATCAGAATGACATAAATTTAAATTTCAAATACAGTTTTATTCGTGTGTATGTTCTAAAAATATGTTGTAAACATGTTCCTGCCAAGGATGGACTACTGTCTTCAGGCCAGAGCTTGAGAAGATGTAGTATAACATCCAACCAGCTGCCCGGAAGAGAGAGAGGCATGCATTTTAAGGTCAAGAGACCCCCCCCCAAAACTGTAACATAGACCCGCAGTGGGCAGGCTTTCTCAAACATACTAATCAGAGTTGGCAGTAGCTAGATTGCCTTGGGAAGTGAGTGTCCATGCCATCAGGCCCCTGTGTAGCCTCTGACCCTGCCACTGAGGCCACTCCACTCACATGTCCATTGTTCCAGTTCCAGTGTGACCATAACAGTGGCTGCCTAACGTCAATTGGCCGAGTCATTTTGTCTAAACTTCGCTTTTTGGTGTCCCTTCTGTGGCAGGATGCCTTCTAATGAGCATTAATATGTGATATAAAAATCTTCATACTTTGTGCATCTCCCATATGCCTCTACTCCAGCCCTCCTGTGTCTAGCAACCCAGTCTCTTTCTTTATAGACCCTTGGCCAGCCAGCCATTCTATTGGCCTCAGGCCAAGACTCTATATAGCTTCACCTCAGGCTATTTCTCCACTTGCATTCCTACTCTTTACACATAGATTTTTTTTCCTCAATATCTTTCAAGGCCACCTCTGAAAGTGGCTGCAGTAGACCCACTAGGCATTCCAGCTTTTTATACCCACAAACTGAGCCAATCCCTCTGTAAACCAAGTGCAAGTTCTGGCTGGTTGTATGACACTTCGCCCCCACATGGCAACAGGTGTGAGCCTGGGAAGGAATGCTAATACCACCACACACAGTGACATGGGTGTCTGAGCTACTTTCTCCAGCAGCTTACCTGTGCTCTCTAGTCCTGCTCAGATGCAATTTCGGATGTACCATTTCCATCTTTACTGGGGCTCATAATGGGAACCGTTCCTCAAAAGACAAATAGTTCTCCACTGCAGATGATAGAACCTTCTGTTAGAACCCAGGGCATTTCTCCCACCAGGGTGTTCCATGAACTACATACACGCCGTATCTTCGCTCACCACGGACCCCTCCAACACTGTGGAGTCAGCAGGATTGCATGGCCACAGCATCAGGGCTCTTGTACAACAGCCTGGGCCGGCCTTTTCCTGCAGGGCCTCTTCCTGCAGGGCCTCTTCCTGCTCTGGGCTGCACAAAGCAGGCAGCCTTCTGTGTTACCTGGCATTTGGATCACAGCGGCTTCCACAGCCCAAAGGAATCTAGCAGGTATTGATTGTATTCTCTTTATTAGAGAAAAGGATATGAGCTGCAGTAATTGTTTTTCACATTGGAGGGAATATCTAGGCACGCTCCTGTCCCCTGGGCCCCAAAACTTTGCTGAAGTGACTCTCACAGGAGTTCTGTTCCACCCTCTGGAGTGTGTGTTCTTTATCAAGGCCTCCAGGGTACCAGCCACCTCTTCCCTCAGTCCCACAGCATGGCAGCAATGGTGTGGGGGTCCATGGGATGGCCTGTGGGATAGCCAGATCTCTTTGGATGGTGGGAGAGTTAACAGAAGCCTGGAGCAAAACTGCAAACCAGCGATTTTCAACCTTTTTCATCACATGGCACAAATAAAATAATTACTAAAATTCTGCAGCACACCAAAAATATATTTTTTGCTGATCTGACAAAAAAAAAAATAGGTATGATTTTGATTCATTCAAAATGGATGGCTATTGTTATGCTGGCTGTTGTCATTTTATTTATTTATTTTTTTATTTGACAGCCTAAGGTCAGCACCCCTGACGAAATAATCAGGTGTTGCATGTTTTAAAAATTCTTGCAGCATACCAGTTGAAAATCGCTGCTGTAAATGAATGTTCCTGTCCAGATTCCATGTGAATGCAAACTATTTCTGATCAGACTGGAAAAACACCCCCTGCCCCACACTTGCCAAATCAATGGCTGCACATCATTTACCCAAGGCAGGGGTCCTCAAACTACGGCCCGCGGGCCACATGCAAATACAAATATTGTATTTGTTCCCGTTTTGTTTTTTTTACTTCAAAATAAGATATGTGCAGTGTGCCTAGGAATTTGTTTATAGTTTTTTTTTAAACTATAGTCCGGCCCTCCAATGGTCTGAGGGACAGTGAACTGGCCCCCTGTTTAAAAAGTTTGAGGACCCCTGATCCCAAGGCATTGTTAACCTGCTTTAGCAATAATGCCCCAGCCAGCACAGCAGCTGAAATTGGGGTTAATACTTGTCTGAGAGTGCAAGTCAGTCACAGCCATTTCCTGGATGCAGTTGGTTTCTGCAAGGCTCAGACTAGAGAATTAAACAAAGATATGATAGAGAACATCACCCTTGCATTCCTTGGCTTTTAATGGTGGCATTGATCTTTGCCATGCCCCTGGGATGAGATATTGTTTGTGATTTACTCTCTTGAATGGGAGGGTGCAGAAGGGTTAGGGCAGTGGTTGGCAAACCGCAGCTTGCGAGCCACATGCGACTCTTTGGCCCCTTGAGTGTGGCTCTTCCACAAAATACCACGTGCGGGCGCACACGTACAGTGCGATTGAAACTTAGTCGCCCATGCGCAGAAGTTGGTTTTCGGCCTGGGCGAGTCTATTTTGAAGAAGTGGCGTTAGAAGAAACGGGGGGTGTGTGTCGGTTGGGCGACGGGAGACGAGGCGCAGGCAGGCCACGGGATACTCAGCGCAGGGGAGGCGCACGCGATTCATGCACCAGTTGAGTAAGCCAGTCAGTCCGCAGTCTCATTGTGCAGTGGTTAGTGCTAGTCGCATCCGCAAATCGCATGCGGGTGACAAAAGATAGACGAAATAAGTATACAAAGATGAGTGTGGATGGGAGAGTTGGAAAGGGTTGACCTCAGCGAACATACCTCAGTCAGATTGAGGACGTTTTTAGCAAAGACCAGCTTAAGAGTACCCTAATTAAGTTAATAACAATGTACCTACCTATATAGTTTAAGTTTAAAAAATTTGGCTCTCAAAAGAAATTTAATCATACTGTAGATATTTGGCTCTGCTGACTAATGAGTTTGCCGACCACTGGGTTAGGGTATTTCACAGACTTCCACTTGGTCTCCCCCAACTCTTAGTCTGTAGGCCACAGGCTCCAACAGTCAACATATCCATTTAAATTATATCCTCAGGGTCTGGGGAAATGACCAGTGGTGAGTCTGTGGACCCCCTGTGAACCGGACCTGGTTCAGAATTCTGTTTATTTCCTGGCCCCATAAATCTCTCCTCCAGCGGGGGCCATGACAATGCTTTCATCTCTGGGTACCATTGTCAATTCAGGCCCTGTGTCCAAAAGTCCTCAAGAGGTCTGGGTATTCTTCTTTATAGTCACTCAGGTAAGTAACTGCAGGTCCCTTTGGAGGAAGGACTTACAATAATTACAGGAATTATTGCTGCAGCATTTCAGGGTTCTTTCTCCTCGGGCCCCAGCCACCTCTTCAGTCAATGTGTTCTAGCTCTGAAAATTGGCTCAGGTCTGAGATCTGAGCAAGGAATCAAAGTTGTATTGGGTGATGCCATTAGCCCTCTGCTCCTCCATTCCTGCCTTCTCCACTTTGTAGAATTGAAGAAGCATCCTTGTTGGCTGGCTGGCTATTTTGCTCCTAAGAAAGCCAGGGTCTATTAATCATTCCACAACTTCCTGTGGCTCAAGCCTCTTTGGCGTCTCTTCCAGCCTTGCCAGTCATCATGGAAATTGTGGCTCCCTGGCTTCTGATAGTTAAGGGACACCTCATGGCTTTATCCTCAGGTCTGAGCATAAGCCCTGCTCCATGTCTGTGTCACCTACCATCAGCCCTGGCCCGAAGACCTTATCTTAACCACTGTTTTCCTGACCACTCCCGGCCCTAACTGTGTCTGGTCAGGTCTTCCAAGAAGTAAAAGTCAAGACAGGATTAAATGAACAAAAGATTTATTGGATGAAATCCCTGTGAAGGATAAAAAGGGCTGGAGAAGAAGTAGAAAGGAAGAACCTTCAGTCTACAGTGCTGGTCCAAGATCTGTGAAAGGACCGAGGGAAGGGAGAATGGGTTAAGAGGAGCTGCAGATGACAGTGCTGCTCTAAAAAAACATCTTGGCTAGGCCAGTGGGAAGTCTTGGACCAAAGTTGTCCATTAGAGGTAGCTTGCCTCTGTCAAATCGTCCTGTCGCAGCACACACACCACGCTCAGTCATCGGCTGGGAGTGGCCTGGCGGTAGCATTGGCTGAGAGTGGACGCGGAGGTGCATCCTGGAGTGTCACAGCTTGAGGCTTCCATCAGCTACGCTCCAGTCAGTTCTCGTGAAGGGAGTTCTGAAGCTCCATGGTCACCTTTCCCAGGACCACACGATAATTCTTGCTAAAGAAGAAAATCTGGAGCATAATCTGCAAAGAGTCCTCTGAGCCTGCGATGAGGAAAAAAATATTACATTATTAGAGCAGTGTCTGCTGCTTTTTAATTCTCCATTTTATTAGACTATGTCTGGCTCTGTGTTTGAAGAAAGAAATCCATTAACTTACCCATTTATCTTTTGATGGCCTCCCCTTAGCTACATGAAGGCCCTGCTAAAGTTTTGAAATGGTCATTTTTCTTTAATATCATCGTATCATCTCAAAGACATTTTCCTTGACTTTCTTCTTCACTTTCTATTCCCTTACTCTATTTTTCCCCAATACACTTATTATTGTCAATCATGTTATTACATATATGGGTTTTTGTTTACCTGATCACTTTTCTGTGTAACTTCCACAAAAGCAGGAACCTCCTTTGTCTCGTTCACGGCCATATCTTCAGAATTCAGCACACACACACGCTTGACACAGTATGTACTTAATACAGTAGGTCCTCGGGTTATGTCGGAGATCCAATCCTACGGCCCGATTTTCGCCGTAAGTCGGAACCCACCTACATAAGCACCTACGTCTCTCACATGGAGCACATACACAGCAGTAATGAAGTGAAACAGTAAAAAAAACTTAAAAGAAAGATAACAATTCCTGACCTTTATTTGTGGTAAGTAAATAATAAAAAAATAAAGTACATGTGTACATACGTCGAAATGACGGAACTTTTTTTTTTTTATAAATAAATGGGAGATGGTGACATAACCACGAAACGACGTATGTCGAGTCTGATGTAAGCCGAGGACAGTCTGTATATGATTACTGAATATATACATCAAATCCTACCAGGCCAGCCTTGGCTGGGTGGCTCAGTTGGTTAGAGCATTTATCGAGTGTCCCAAAAGGCTGTGGGTTTAATTCCCTGTGAGAGCACATACCTAGGTTGTGGGTTTGATCCTCGGTCGGGGAATGTACAGGAGCCAACCAATAGATCTCTCTCTCTCTCTCTCTCTCTCTTTCTGTGTGTGTGTGTGTGTGTGTCTACCTTCCTTTTTCTAAAAAATATAATTGCATACTCAGTGAGGACTTAAAAAAAAACAACTTACCAGGCCAGCCTCTCCCACACATATCTAAAACCAGTCCATGGGTTAGGAAATGCAATAGAGAAAAGATGTTCTCCTGGTTATGTTATAACTCATAATAATCCTACAAATCAAGCAAAATGTCCCCATTTTATAGATAAGAAACAGGTAATATTCACAAAGTCATCCAGCTAGCAAATTAGGAAGCTGTGATTTGACATCAAATCCAAAGTGTGTGCTCTCAAGCATTATAGGATACCAACAGCAACAACCCCCCAAACCTCGCTTGCAAATAGATGAGTTCCAAGAAACACTCACTCCATTTCCAAACTTCTTGAACAGAATGAATCTCACCATCAATCGACATAATTGCTAAATTACAAAACAGGCATTGCGAGTAACCCTAAAGCACTTCTAAATTTTCTTGCTAACAACCGATTACATCCTCTTCTGCAAAGTAAGTAAAATTGTTTGCTATTCAGGCCTCCGAAGAGCTTAAATGTTCCATACAAAATATATGAGATCTAGAGAACCATTAAGTCATTACCTAGTGCCAGATTGAATGTTACAGTGTATTTTTCTGGTATTTTAACCTGTCTAGCAGCTAATGACTCGGAAAGTGTTCCTCTTATTTAATCCCTCTCAAAATTTTTCCCTCACCAAGAAGCTACTAATAACCTCCCTTGTCAGGGAAGTTAGTCTCTTCAGATACCTGTCAAATGATTTTATGTGATTAATCTAAAGCAAAGGTGTTTTTTTTTAAAGAAGTAGCAGAATCATTCTGGAAAGCAAACAAGATAAAGCACTCAGCTGGGAAGTGTTGTTATTACACACCCACTACTGCCAGGAGCACGAAAAAGGCACACAAATCATACACCAGCATCTAAAATCAAATGCACGTCAACTTACATTCTAGTCTTCTGTTAAGCTGATAAATTATTCAGCCTTCTTACACATTTAATAACTCTCTGAAACAGGTCCCAGAAAGTATTTGCATATAAAATATAATTTGAGAATTAAACAAAGCTTTGGTAGAAGGCTACAGTCTTATCCAAGCTAACCGACAAAAATATTCAAAGCAAGCTCTCCATCCTGATGATTCATTCCCCAGTCACTTTCCTCAAAGGACAATTCTTTCTGGATGGGCCTTGACCATCCTGGTAGTTGCCTAATTCCTGGAGAGTGAGGTGGGCTTCATTGACCAGCCAGAGGGCTTGATGAAAACTGCCTTTAATATCCTCAAATGTTTTTTTTCCCAACCTCTGCACAGAAAGATCTTCTTGGGAGAAGATCCTTTATTTAGATCTTTCCCATAAATGTGTGTGTGTGTGTGTGTGTGTGTGTGTGTGAAAGAGAGAGAGAGAGAGAGGGAGAGAGAGAGAGAGAGAGAGAGAGAGAGAGAGAGAAGTTGCTTTTGGATCGTTAACACCTTTGAAGATATTTATCTCAGAAGATTGTGCCAACAAAATGAAAATGTAGAAGAAACCACTGCCCATTCTTCACAGTTAACAACAGGCAGAATGGCAGGGCAAACACCAAGCGGTCTTTGTGGTGCGCAAAGAAATACTGACATCTGCTGGTGGGTCTGGAAGGCACAGGCCTCTCCCAAGGGTCCCCTTCAGCTGTTTGGAATTAGAGGGATTAAAATCCAACAGACAAAATCCAGAACTATTCTAAGAAAAAAAAAATGAACTTATTATTAATATTGACTATTTCTATTATTTATTATACTTGTTTTATCTACGAGACAGATAATCATTGACTAAATCCCTACACCCCAAATAGTTAGCCAGCAAGACTCACGGTCAAGGCAAGAGTAAAATGAACCAAATTCCCTACTAACTTTTTATGATCTCAACACATACATCTTCAAAATCAGTGCTTCTAAAAGCAGCAAGAACAATGGGACGTGATGGTGCTTAGTCAGAAGATGGACCTTTGTTCAAATCCAGGGACCTCCACTTGGCTATGTCATTTCTGCCAGTTTAGTTAATTTCCCAATATTCCCAGTTGAAAAGGAGGATTAAGAATACTCACATTATGCATATAAGCCTAACCAATGGACACAGACACCAGGAGGGTGAAGGCATGAATGGGGGTGTGTGTGGGGGGCAATGGGGGGATAAGGACACAAATGTAATACTTTAATCAATAAAGAAAAAAAAATAAAAATAAATATTCACATTAAATACTCAATAATGGTGTTGTTCTATTTAAAGGACAGGAACCATCCTGGGACCATTTGGTTCTTGACTGACCAAGCTGGGACTGAGGAGAGTGCTTCTCAAACTTTGATTGGCACACAAACCACCAGGGAACCTGATTAAAATGATGATTCTGACTCAGGTACCTAGAGGCCAACTCTCCACGGAGCTCCCTGGTGCCGCCTTGGCTGGAGGGGCAGCCCTGGGGAGCCTCCCACGCCCTCAGGTGCTCAGGAGGGTTGAAAAGTTTCAAATGAATGTAAACAGTTCTTAACACTTCCCTCATTCTAATTCATGGATGAAGAGTCATAAGAAAGCTCTGGGAGAAGAAGAATTTGGAGGATGTAGAAAAATTGAAAACATCATCCTCAGCCCTAGAAAGTTTTATGGATTCCACTTCTCATGAGAGACACGAGGAGTTTCGGTTCTGAATCAAAACTGCCCCCAGAAGAGGGTGTAAGCACAGCAGTTAATTTCAACGCTAGGCTTTCTGTAGCCTCCCGCACGGTGAGCAGTGAAGATCCTGGAGTTTGGAGGCACAAGCCAGTTTGCACCCTGGCTTTGCCACCCACCATCTGCAAGGTCTTGGGCAAGTTGTGGTTCTTTTTTAACTTGTCAAGGTCTTAGATTTCTCAGAGAATATTATGCAAGTTAAACAAGATAATACAGATAAGACTCTAGCTAGCACATAGCTTGCTCAATAGATGGTAGCATTATTATTGTTTTCATGATGATATAGCAGAGCTGCTGTTTTCCTTCTTTCTTAAATACAGTGCTGCAATTGGGTAGCACATGTTAGAGCAGGTTGTGGACATCCAGAACAAGGTTTTGGAGGAAGCAAGACGGTAGCTTTAAATCCAATGTCCACCAACAGGCAAAATGATATAAATCTCTGGGCCTCAGGGTCCATCAGCACGACAGGGAAAGTATGACCTACTTGGATCGTGTGGGGATTAGAAGTGTCAGTTGAGCTCCTAATGGATCCTAAGCCCTCACAATCAGTAGCTGATAGTATCAATGGGAAAACCATTATACTGTGAGTCAGGAGACGTGTTCTAAAGCTCCTCATTCTTCTGACTTTTCAACCTGGACACATGACACTTTAGGTAAGTCAGTTAATATCCTTGGACTAGTAAACTGCCAAATGGAGACAGGAAGTTTTGGTCACAGCATTACTGTATGAGTCAGGTTTTAAAAAATTATCATTATTGAAACCAGTTAAATTATATTATAAAGTATTTTTACATGCATGTGGTTTTTAAAGTATAGAAAGTGCTTTATGCATTATCACAGTTATTGTGTACAACAAGGTCATAGGGTAGAAAGAGTGGGGTTGCCATTCAAGGGGTTGTCCAACATTCAAATTACCCCTGTGTTAGCACCCTGTTCTCCGCTTTAGGAAATCTATTTCTGTGGCCATCTTTCTATGTGACAGACCTCCTGTCTCTGCACCACAAAGCGTCAGGGAGCCACGGCTCTCCTTGGACCTCAGCTCCTCGGTGAGTGTTAGGATAGCAGAGGGATGGCAAGTTCATAGTCACGGCCTCTCGTGATGACTGTGGCTAGACTCCAGCGTGCCTTCCGGCACAGTTCCTGCTGTCTAGTGTTCCCATGCTTCCATGTTTCTTGGCTGTTTTCCATGCCTGATCCCCCAGCTCTCCTATCATTCCAATAAATTCCCTTTATGTTTAAGAGGGCCACAGCTGGACTCTGTTGCTTGCCACTAAGACCCTGACGAACTGCACATGCATCTGCTTTGCATTTTCTTTGCTAAAGCTACTGCCAACGTTCTTGTAATGAGCTGAGCCAACACAATTCAAAC
This sequence comes from Myotis yumanensis, assembly GCF_028538775.1. NCBI lineage: Eukaryota > Metazoa > Chordata > Mammalia > Chiroptera > Vespertilionidae > Myotis > Myotis yumanensis. The sequence goes on from NW_027223752.1 coordinate 140,667,239, forward strand.
CGTAGTTTATAACTGTGCAATGTACACGAGGCGCCAGCAAAGGCAGAGGAAGGAATTTAAAAGTGGTTATCCTCCTTTAAAAATTTTTAATTTGAATGTCACTTCATTTTCTGAGAATCAGGCATTCATGTCCCTTTCTAAAAATGTGCCACCATACTAATAAATGAAAATCTTCATGATCAGATGTATTTATGTACAAGACTGGTACCGTACAATACTGTGAGCATAGCTGGAAAGCGCTATGTGCTTCGTAAATTTAGAACTTCATTTCCTAAATGTCAAGTGTTTATTACCTACAACAAAAAAGGAAAAACAACTCTACATTTAAACGTGTTCTGTAGCTTTTTTGATGAGACATTTTAAGGATCATTAGTTGTCTAAATAGAAATGATATTTTAGAGAGGGGAAGAATACGAAAGATTGTTCTCTAGTTTAAGATTATGCCCTCTAACTTGCAATAAAGCTGTAAACTCAAGTAGGCAGTTTGCATGCTGGGTATTCCAAGTTATATCTCCTTGTGCTCTCCCCCTCTAAGATTCCTACTTCATTTTAAAGACAAATGCATACGAAAGCAGCCAGCACATGCCCTGGCTGGGTGGCTCGGTTAGTTGGAATGTAGTCCCATGCACTAAAAGGTTGTGTGTTCGTTCCCTAGTCAGGCCCATTTAGGGGATAGATGTTTTCCTCTCACATTGATGTTTCTCTCTGGTAAGATGAAAAAGAAAAAAAAAGCACTCCAGTGAGGGCTTAAAAATAAGATTACCTTCCTTTCTTCTTTCACTTAATAGACAAAGTAAACTCTACCAATGTAATCTGAGGGTTAAAAAAAAGTTCATCTCTGGATTTCATGAACTTGCTATATCTTGTGCTATGGTTTCCGTAAATGAATTTTGTCAGAAGGGAATAATCATTTTGAAAATAAATAAATAAATAGAACTTCTCATGATTTCCAGAAAGGATAATAAAATAAAAATATATTGGTTTTCTATCTCTGGCAAACATTTCTTCGTCTGATTTCTTTTGCATCTGTTCTGCTTTAATTTAGGACTCTAGGGAATACATGTCTAATTGTCTAGAGGTCAGCTTCAGAGCGTTCAGGCCTCGGAGAAGTTCCGTTGGATTTTTTGCATGATGGTTTATGATGTGGATCATTCAAGGGACTCTTTCCTCAATTGTCTCCTTCGTTTTTCCTTTTGTTTGGCTCTGTGGCGTCTGGGGTATAGCCAGGCTCAGAGCTGACATTTCCCAGGAATTAATGTCAGGTATGAATGCTGGGAGGTGTGCTGTCACAAGTGGGAACCGTTGAGGAGAGCCATCTCTCATGGGTGCAGGCCCCGCAGTAAGAACGCTCACGGGGAAGGAAACATAATTCTCTCAGAAGAAGCAAGCAGTTTGCACCTGCTTCTCTTGACCTCATTTTCGTAGACTGCAGAATTGATTTCAGGGTGGTCCCTCTAAATCTCTGCAACTTTTCATAAATTGGTGCTTGCTACAAGCAGCTTCAAAATCTCAAATAACTGCCTCTCCATCCGCCCCCATGTATTACACACACTATCTGTGAAGAACAACTGAGTAAGGCGGGAATCTTTACAATGGCAATACATCTTTTCAAAAAATGTGCATGCGTCACAACAATCTAGGCATTATATATCCCTTAGAAGAGAGAGTTTAGTGGCTGGAGACAGGCAGTCCCTTTCATGGGACTATTAAGTACAAAGGGACACAGAATGAGGGTCAGCGGGAAGCAGTCAGCAGTGTTCCCAGAGAGGAAATGGTCCAACCTGTACTAAGAGGAATACACTCTTGAAGCAGGCGAATGGCAATCAGACAACTGGTAGAGCCTCAGTCTCCAATTTACAGCATGACAGTGGAGCCCTCATTAACCGAACACCTGGCTTGCTAATGTGACACTTGGAAAGTCAGCAAATTGTGCGCTTTTCCTTCTCCATCAAATCAATCTCTCCAGTGGTGAGTTGGCTCTCCTGAGGACAGCTTTTCTGTGGTTTAAAGAATTTAGGATCTTCTGGAGAACCTCTAAGATGAAGACGTCTAGCTCTTGGATGACACTGAAAGATGAACTAGAACCCTATTGCATGATGCCACAGTCCTTCACAGGAAATGCGTCTAGGAAGGTGAAGCTTCAGCCCAACATTCATAAGGATGACCATTGAGTATCATTGCTGGCTTTTATACAGTGGGCATCTTAAAAACTCAGTGCACGGAATGGACAGTTCTCTGGGCCTCCAGGCCAGAAGTTCCACACTGGCCCTGGCTTTGCCATCCATCAGCTCTAGGATTGATGTGGGGGTCACCCAACCTCACTGAGCTGCAGCTTCCCTTTACAAAATGGAGACGAGCATCCTGATGGGCTGTATGAGGCGGTGATATATGTAAAATCACTATGAATACAACAATGTTCCGCCCACCTATCAGTGTCTCATTATTATTGATGACCGGTGAATTGGGGGGTGAAAAAACTCTCATTTACGATCCACAGAAGAGTGAAAACTTGCAAAAGGAAATTAATGAGGAATAGAGATTTAAATAATTAAGGATGAAGAGATTTGCCAGCACAGGCCAACTTTTATGTCCCTTTCAAGTTCATGTGATCAGGGTACATAAAGTGTCCCAGAAATAAGCTAAAATCATTTAGCTGAGGTGATGTGCAGGGAGGGTGATTATATCCTATCAAATGCACATGACAAGATGGGCAGCCTCATTTCCCATAAGAACATACTGCAGCTGCATAATTAAAGGCATTTTTCTATCAAAACTCTCCCAATATAAAAGAATAAAGCAAGCATGTTATATATGATGGTGCAAGGTTTATGGATGAGTAAAGAAGGATCAGTATGATAAATTTTTCTTCCTTCAAGAATAAAAAGAGTTTCATTTTAACCTGAGAAATAAAAACCATTATACCATGATATAATCTATAGTTAGCAAATCAAGAACTCCATAAAAATATTCAATATTTTGAGGAAGCCTTAAAGCATACTGCATAATAAACCACATTGCCAGAAGATTAAATCCAAATTATGGCATTATTCAGAAAGAAATTGGCTCAGTCAAAATAGCTATTTCCTGGCCTGTCCTCCAAACCCTCTAATTGTTTTCTTAACCTTGAGCTCCATTCGATTTACAATGATATTTTTTAAGTTTATATGAAATGAATTTCAAAGTTTGAATGAGATTCCTTTACAGTTCTTTCAAACTTTGGAGATGGAGAAAACCCAGTATCGTGATAAGACTTTAATTCCCACTTTATTTTGATACCCTAAAAGGAGTTGAGTTGGAGTTGATCAAACAAACAAACAAACAAAACTCCAAGTAAATACAACATCACCCTCATTTATTTAGAAATGTAAGCATTTACAACTTGTTTTATTAAAGAAAATGAAAATTTGTATTGTGTTCCTTAAAATTCAACCCGGTCTCCAATTTAATGGTAACACCACATTATCACTCTTTTTGTTTATTTTAAAATCTGAGATCATACTCATCCATTGGTCTAAACATAAGTCAGTTACCCCATATTTACCTCCATGTTTTTGTTGATTTGTGTCTTTTCCTTCTATCTTGAACTGTAAATATTAAAATCTCAGGTTCGTAGGTGTCTCAAATTTGGAGGTAAGCTAACACTATAAATGACTATGAAAGAATTTTGCTTCTGTCGGCTTAGCCGTGGTATATATCAATCCTCCTATAGAACTCTAAATTACCTATTACTGCCATAGATCAAAATTATGAAGTCCATTTACATTTTTGCACTTATTTCAAATATTTTCAAAAAACTTTAAAAATGTGAAAGCTTGTCCTATTTCTCTCTTACCAAACAGATGGGGTCATAATACTCCTAAAATACTAGCCTCATTATAGCTTCTACTTTTATATATTTATTTCCTATGAAAGAGGAGAAAATGATTGAGGCAGAGAAAAGATTCCTTGGAAGCCTGAGAAAATTACTTTTTAGGACCTCATCCCCACGACTTATATCAGTGTCCTCAGGTATTTTACATACTCTCTTTACAAACCAGATTCCTGGCCTGTAAATTAAGGAATATGTAATATGTTGTGGTGGTTGTTGCTTGCTTTTCCCTAAATAAGCAATAACCCTGCAAACCTCATGGGCTTTCCTGTGAAAATAAACACTGGAAATGACGACTCTGAATTGATAAAGCAAAATGAATAAAAATAAGATGAAACATAATAAAGCCAGGAAATAAATGAAAGCTTTATAAGAAATCAAATATATAGAGTCTCCTCCATTTTTGTTTTTATTAGCATCTGAAATTTGATATACATGTTAATATCTAGTAAGGAATTCTTTGTGGTTGCAGGAAGACATTTGAAATATCAAAATATATGACTCAAAATGTTAAAGCTATAGCAAGAAAATCACAAGAAAAAAATCCATGGGTATAATTCAAAAAATACTCAGTCCCTACTCTGTTCCAGGAAATACACAGTGAACAGAAACCCTGCCCTCTGGGGTCACTTCAAATATTGCTAACATGAACTGAGAAAGATATATTGGATTCTTTTTCTTTTCTTAGACTATAAGCTTAAGGGAAAATTTGAAGCAATACATTCACGGAGGTGAACACAAAATATATACCTCATAAAGGAAGCGTTAACCCCTCCGCCCCCACCTTCTCCAGAAATGAAATCTTTTCTCTGTATTAACCATCTGGACCAGATGACTCACAGGGTAAATGATCATTTGTGAAACTCTTGTGATTAATGGCAATTAACTAATTTATTGAGTGCCATATGAAAGATGCGGTCAGGCACTAGGACAGATACAGTTAAGGTGAGATAGGATAGAATACCTAGCCTTTCAGGCAGCTGGAATTTACATATTTGAAAAACAAACATGTAAGATAAAGTTGATAAAATATCTTCCTAAGCCATGTAAAGCAGAGGATCTGCTTTGTAGATGAATAACATATTTTGACTTAAAGTTTCTCTTTGCCCTGGTGCAGTTGAAGGTAAATAGGCCAGCAGTTCATAAAATTATTGTCTAAAAATTCCCATCCTTGGACCCCATCTATGCCTTCAGCATCTTCCCATTTCTGCCATAGGAAAACTTCATGATATGCTCCTTTTGGGCATCCAGTATACTGCTATTCCTTTTGTTCCCTCTCTATTACCAAATTGGGAAGGTTCCAAGACAGTCTGACAAAAATCAATTCATTCTAAAATGTTTGTTCAAGATGACATTGCATTTTCTTTAAACGCCTCATCTTATGCTCTTCTACACCCTGCATCTCGCTACAAGTTTTGGGTAACGAGGGTTACCCAAAACTTCCCACAAAAAGGTTTGAACATTTTCAGGATCCAGGGGACCCCTGAGATCATATTAGACCTTTTCAACTGGTCCAGTGGATTACACGGCGAAGGGAAGTCAAACAGGCAATCATGGGATGTGCTCCCATCTTGGCTGAAGGAGGCAGGAGGTGTTGGGAGAGTCTTATTCCAGGTTGCATTGCTAAATGAGAAAGATGCTAGGTCTCCTCACCACTGACAAATTTTTTTGGGGGTGGGGGTGGGATTTTTGTAAGTTTATTTGAGCCAAACTGATGCCATATGCCAGGGAGCAAGATCTCAAATGTTCCTGGACATTTTTAAATAGCATAATTTTTTTATTTCAAGACTCTAAGGTTTGTGTTGTGTTTTTAAAAATAATATAGAAGTTTTTCCTTGGAAATTAAAATTCTTTCCCAAATAGAAATTGAATTCACTAAACATTTAATTTTATAAGTGGAGAAATTGCCAATTATAATATCTCCATCTTTCGCCTTGGCCGGTGTGGCTTATTTGGTTGGAATGTTGTCACATATACGAAAATGTGGCAAGTTTGATTCCCTGTTGTGGGCTTGATACTCCCCGACACACACACACACACACACACACACACACACACTGTCAGGGCTCATGTGGCAGGCAACCGATTGCTGTTCCTCTCTCAAATCAATGTTTCTCTTTCTTCCTCTCTCTAAAATCAATAACAATTGTTAAAATATATCTCCCTTCTTCAAATCTTTCCACCAACCTGCCCATTCCTTAAGCTAATCTTCTATTAGAACTGTCTTTAAAAATAAACAAACCTAGCCCAGCCGTATTATTCAGTGGCTGAGCATTAACCCATGGACCAAGAAGTCACCAACTGATTCTCAGTCAGGGCACATGCCTGGATTTCCAGTTAGATTGTCAGTGGGTACATGTGGGAGACAGCCAATGGATGTTGATGTTTCTCTCTCCCTCTCCCTTCTTCTCTCTCTAAATATCAATTAAAAATATTAAAAGAAAACCTGTTTATAAAAGTGTGTATAAATATGATTATTGTACCTGCAGAATACAACTCATCTCAGGAACACAAAAAGGCAAATAATTATCTCCTTTACTTCTTCCCAGAATTTCTGCAAAGAATTATATTATTTTACTTTATCCTCCCTATAAAAATTAGAACATTCTAGATAATGTGTTTTCTAGATCAATCTCTCTGTTGAACATGTGAGATCACTTGGTTCTTTTTTTTTAATATCTCAAGAAAAACAATTTTAAATATGATAATGTTACATGCAATAAACACCAATTATTCAAGAAAAATGATCTTACATATAATATTACATGTAATAAACATTAATATTTCAAGAATAGAAGTATTTTAAGTATAATAATATTACCAAAACTGTACTGACATAGTATATCACAAAAGTTGTAGGAAATATTAAAAATCTGCAAATAATAGGATTACTTCTATTATATTCCAGTATATTTTTCCCTGCTCTGGCTTTATTTTTGTTCATCAGTTTATGTTGTTCATTATATTCCACAAATGAGTGAGATCATGCGATATTTATCTTTCTCTGACTGGCTTATTTCACTTAGCATAATGCTCTCCAGGTCTATCCATGCTTTTGAAAATTGGAAGAGTTCCTTCTTTTTTACTGCAGCATAGTTTTCCATTGTGTAGATGTACCACAGTTTTCTAATCCATTTATCTGCTGATGGGCACTTAGGCTGTTTCCAAATCTTAGCTATGGTAAATTGTGCTGCTATGAACTTAGGGGTGCATATATCCTTTGTCGTACAAGTTTCTGATTTCTTGGGATATATTCCTAGAAGTGGGATTATTGGGTCAAATAGGAGTTCCATTTTTAATTTTTTGAGGAAACTCCATTCTTTTGTGTGCACTTAAGAAGAATGTACATTCTGCTGCATTGGGGTGAAATGTTCTATAAAGGTCTAATAAATCCATCTGATTCAGTGTCTCCTTTAGAATCTCTGTTTCCTTGTTAAGTTTTTGTCAGGAAATCTGTCCAGGGAAGTCAGAGGGGTGTTACTATTACTGTATTGTTGATCTCTCTGTTAAAGTACTCTAGAAGTTATATATATATACTAGAGGCCCGGTGCACAAAAATTTGTGCACTGCGGGGGGGGGGGAGGGGAGGGGGGGGGGGCCTCAGCCCGGCCTGTGCTCTCTTGCAGTCTGGGACCCCTCAGGAGATAACGACCTCCTGGGTGGCAGAGGGCAGGCCCAATCCCTAGGTGCAGCCCCGGTCGGGCTCAGCGCAGGGCTGATTGGGGAGTTGGGGCGGCACCCCCTGTCATGCACAGAGCAGGGCGGATTGGGAGGTTGCGATGCCACCCTCAGTCACGCTCAGGGTGGGGCCAATTGGGGGGTTGGGGCACCGCCCCCTGTCACACTCAAGGCAGGGTCGATGGGGAGGTTGCGGCGCCACCCCCTGTCATGCACAGAGCAGGGCCGATCAGGGGGTTGGGTGCCGCCACTGTCACACTCAGGGCAGGGCCGATGGAGAGGTTATGGCTCTACCCCGTCACACACAGAGCAGGGCCCGTGGCGGGGGAGGAGAGGTTGGGGCGCCGCACCCTGTCACACACAGAGCAGGGCCCATCAGGGGGTTGGGGCACCTTCCCCTGTCACGAACAGAGCAGGGCGGATAGGGAGGTTGTGGCCCCGCCCCCTGTCACACACAGAGCTGCAGGGCGATCAGGGGGTTTGGGCGCTGCCCCCTGTCACGCTGATCTGGTGCCAAGAGGCCTCGTGGCTCCACTGATCCTGGTGCTGGGAGGCATATTACCCTTTTACTATATAGGATAGAGTCCTGGGGGCTGGCTGGTTTGCCCTGAAGGGTGTCCTGGATCAGGGTGGGGGTCCCCACTGGGGTGCCTGGCCAGCCTGGATGAGGGGATGATGGCTGTTTGCAGCTGGTCACACACCCTTCAGGGTGGGGGTCCCCACTGGGGTGCCTGGCCACTCTGGGTGAGGGGCTGAGGGCTGCTTTCAGGCTGGCGGTTGTTGACTGAAGCTCCCAACTGCTCCTTTTTTTTTCTCTTTTTTAAATTTTATTCTGGGCCAGCTTTAGCTCTGGCTCTAGCTCTGAGGCTTTGTATCTGGTTTGTTTGCCGTTCTATAATCGAAACAATGTATAACTTCAGCTCTGAGATCCCGGCAGGCTGAAAGCCGGTTTCTGGGTTTTTGTTTAGCTTGTATATTTGTTACAAAGTTTCTTAGAGTTGCAACTCAGAGGCTGGCAAGTCAGGCGGGGAACGTTGGGGTCTGCAGTCACTGGAGCAAGCAAGCCTCATGTTCGCTTCCAGCTGCCTGGCTGCCAGCCACCATCTTGGCTGACAGTTAATTTGCATAAGGATATGCTGATTAGCCAATGAAAAGGGTAGCGGTCGTACGCTAATTACCATGTTTCTCTTTTATTAGTGTGTATATATATGTATATATATATATATATATATATATATATATATATATATATATATTTGTGTGTGTGTAGGTGTTCCTATATTGGGTGCATATATGTTTACCAGGATTATATCTTCTTGTTGGATCAATCCCTTTAGTATTATGTAGTGGCCTTTGTTGTCTCTTGTGATGGTCTTCATTTTGAAGTCTATTTTGTTGCATATGAGTATTGCTACTCCAGCTTTTTTTTTCTTTTCCATTTGCATGGAAAAATGTTTACCATCCCTTTACTTTCATCCTATGTGTGTCTTTTGTTTTAAGGTGGGTCTCTTGTAGACAACATATAGTTGGGTCATGTTTTTGTATCCATTCAGCTACCTTACACGTTTTGATTGGAGCATTTAATCTATTTACAATTAGGGTTATTATTGAGATGCACTTATTTATAGCCATTTTAATTCTGTTTGGCTAGGTTTCTCTCTGTGTTTCTTCTTCTCAGCAATCCCTTACAGCAATCCCTTTAGCATTTCTTGTAACGCTGGCTTGGTGGTGATAAACTCCTTTAGCCTTTTTTTTTTTGTCTGGGAAGCTCTTTATTTGACTATTTTGAATGATAGCCTTGCTGGATATAGTAATCTTGGCCTCAGATCCTTGCTTTCCATTACTTTGAATACTCCATGCCATTTCCTTCTGGCCTGTAGAGTTTCTGATGAGAAATCAGGTGTCAGCCTTATGGAAACTCCTTTGTAGGTAACAGTTTTCTTTTCTTTTGCTGCCTTTAAGATTCTCTCTTTGTCTTTAATTTTTGGCATTTTAATTATGATGTGTCTGGGCCTGGGTCTGTTTGAGTTCTTCTTGTTTGGGGTTTTCTGTGCCTCCTGAACTTGTGTGACTTTTTTCTTTACCAGGTTAGGAAAGTTTTCTACTATTATTTCTTCAAACACCTCCTCTATTCCTTTCTCCCTTTCTGCCTCTTCTGGCACACTAACTATTCTAATATTGTTATGTTTCACTTTGTCCCACAACTCCCTTAAGTTGTCCTCCTGTTTTTTAATTGTTTTTTCTTTTTGGTTCTCTAATTGAGTGATATTTTTAACTCTGTCTTCTAATTCACTGATTCGATCCTCAGCTTCCCCTAATTTGCTCTGTATTCCTTCCAATGTGTTATTTATTTGTGTCATGTCATTCTTTATCTCAGAATGTTCTTTTTTCACAGTTACTATATCTTTTTTTCATACTGTTGAGCATTTTTCACATCATTATTCTGAACTCTGTTTCAGATAAATTTCTTATCTCTGCTTCATTTATCTCTTCTTCTGGAGAATTCTCTAGTTCTTTCATTTGGGTGTTGTTTCCTTGTTTCCTCATTTTGGTTGTCTGTTTGGGTTTGTGACTATGTTTTAGGTAGATCCTCTATACCTCTCAATCTCTAGTGCAGGACAGTATTAAAGGCTGTTTCTGACTAATTGGATCAGGCAAAGACTCAAAGCCTCCAGAGATCGCCTCTGTCTACAGACTAATAGGATTCTGACTTGAATTGCCCCCCGGGCAATCGTCCTCAGGTATGGCAAGAGTTTTTTCAACAGCCTGGGGCAGTTGCTTCTGCCTGGAGGCTAATTGTTACTTTTAATCTCTTAAGTGGCCTCAGGGCAAGGTGTTTTCCAATAGGGTGTGTCAACTGTCTTCCCCCAGACAAGGCAGATGTCTATGTGGGAAAGATGTCCTCTGCTGTGTGAGAGAATGACTCAGCCCAGGAAATGGGGTGTCTGCCTTCTGAGTTCTATCCCCCGAGTCCCTAGTGCTGTGTTCTGCTTTCACAGTTCCAGTCCACTTCACCCTCCCTCTGCCAGAGCACAAGGTGGGTGGCTTCACAGGGAGTTTTGTGCATTGGCCCTTTAAGAGGGTGCCCGAACTTTCAGCTGCCACTCCCTGGCAGACAGCACCCCACTGCTTTTCACAGCTAGATGTTATGTGGGTACCCTCCTCAGATTTGGTGCTCTCTGCTGGGGAGCCCAGCTTTAGGATTAGATACCAGAGTTCTCAGTGGCACCCCCCCCCCCGCCGCCCCCCCCCCCCCCCCTCCCGCCCGCCATAGCTGAGATATCTCTCAGGGACTTCAGTTGCCATCGTGGGTGCCCGGCTAGCTCTTTCGTGCCTCCACCCCTCCTACCAGTTTCTATGCGGTCTCCACCTTCGGTTCTTGGATATTAGGGTTCTTTCCTGTGAGTTTACCATTGATTATTCAGAAAGTCTTTCTGTATTTCAGTTGTACTTCCAGGTTGTTCTCATCAATGACATCGTTAAAACATTTTTTAAATCCCCAAAACCCTTACCACAGGCTTCTCTAGGTGAGCAGTTTTCAATTTTGTCTCAATTGGTATTCGTGAAAGATGTGAGTCTAGTCTACCATGCGACTCACTCTGAGCTACCCAGGAAACACGCAACCTTGCTCAGTAGCTGTAACTATCTTTCTTTCCCAAAGAAAGCACGCCAGAGCTGTTCATAGAGATAACCTTGAATTCATTACATTTTATTATTGTTAAGTTAATCCTTTACAAACATGGGCAATTTAACTCTTACTAGTTACAACGTATTCAGCATGTACCTCACAGCTCATCCTGCTATTTCTATTGAGAGCTACCACCAGAGACCTTCCTATAACCAAGGGGCCAGCAAACTTCCTTTGTAAAGGGCCAGATCATAGATATTTTCAATTTTGTGGGCCATACAGAGTTTGTGGCAACTATTAAATTCTGTCACTGTAGCCCATAAATGATTCTTAAGTGAATGAATGAGCTGTGTTTCAATAAAACTTTCTTTACAACAGCAAGCAAGCTGGATTAGACCCATGGGCCACAGTTTGCTGACTCCCCTCCAACCAGCTTTCTCCCTCTTCTCAGGCTCAGACAGGGCCTCTCCCAGCTCATCTAGCCTTGAGCCATCTCTGGTGATCTTCTCTCCTTTTATTCAATACACCACCCTCTCCCCTCCAAACAAGACCTCCCCAGTTGTATTTTATGCTTTCCTGATGTTATTTTACTTGCATTTCTTAAGCTGCTGTTTCCCTTCAGCCTGATATCTTGAAACACATTCCTATGCCTTCTCTTATTCTGCCCATTGTAATACATATTTTTGATAGAGAAATGCATTTTCCTCATTAAGTAGGAGTGCACTTCCTCCATTAAAAAGAGTAACTACTGCATTTATAAATTTTCCAGTCAGCAGTAATTATTGCCAGAGACAGCAAGACTTCTAATTAACAAGCAAATTCCAAATTCTAAATGGTGTGCTAGAATGCTTCATTCGATCTGTTGCTTTTAAATTCCCCAGCAGAAGTTTCAGGCTTGACTTTAGCTCCATGCAGTCAGTTTTGTTCTTTACCTTCATCTTGGGTGTACTCTGGGTCATGTTAATTATTCCCACTAACATGTCCACTTACCTTAGGTAGAGGACCTTTGAGCCCCTAGACTTCAGGGAATGTCAAAATCTCCCTGACCTGTAGTTATACTAGTTTCACCTCACACAACAAAAGCAATTCCTGACTGTGGCTTTGTCTGTTTTTCAGGCCTAACTCTTTTTCTCTCTCTCTTTCTTTTTTGCCCGCAACCTTTACCTTTATAACCTAATTGAACATTAACATTCAAACAAATAACACAAAAACCTTTCTCAGTTTTACTAGAGAAATAAAATCCAGAGATAAAGTGAAGATATTGGGTTAAAGAATGTCAGGTACAAGGTTGAAAAAGTAAGAATATGAAGATTAGAAATTAGAGACTTAACTTTTTGACCTTAGTTATAGAATTCTAATTTGCAATTTCAATTGATGGGAAACCTTGAGAAGAAACTAGTCTTGATGATATACATCTTCAAGTTTTGTGTTGACATTGCTTTTTTTTTTAGCAAGACAAGAAAGAGGATGATGAAATATGTTTATATCCTGGTGACTACTAGAGCACTCTAAACACACACAAAATGAACAAACAAACAAGCAGTGCTGGAAACTACACAGAGAGTCCATCAGATTAAATTTACTCAGGGATGCTATTCTTAAACTTACTGAGAGTTACGAGAAAAAAAATAAGACTTCTTGAGAAATATAAATACTTGACAATCAGGCTTGTAAATATGATGGTTTAACCACAAAGCTTGAAAACATTGTTGTAGAAAATTGATTTTGTTCACTTCAGCTGTAAATTAACTCATCAGACTTGTGATAAATAACCCACCACTCAGAATGTGAACTTTCTGGCCTTGTGATAATGAGTCTGCTACACTGAACCTTCTGTTTTTCAAAAAGCTCTCATTTATTTTTGTCTCTTCCCAACAGCTACAGAAGATTTTCATACACAAACCTCATCCATATACAGCCCAAAGTTTCTTTCTTCCACACACTGTGCTTGAAATGTTAATAATCTGGTACTAAAAAGTATAAACTCAGCAACCTTAGGAGGTAAGGGAATGGGAGAGGGTAAAGTCAAATGAAAAGCATTCTAAATATATCTTCTCTCTGGTGCAGGGGGAGAAGCAGTGGAGAAACAGAATATCTAAGTGTAAAGAAATAATATCTTGTTTTCACATAATAGTAAAATAATGATATTTGATTATGAATGTACTTGTTCACAAAGAGAAAACAATGAACACATTTTCAAAAACTGGAATTTTAAAGACCATGTTCTCCCATCACTATCTAAATAAAATTAGATACAAAATAAAAATATGCCTCTATTACTCAGAAAATAAGGAATTCACCTTTAAATATATCTTGGGTAGAAGAGAATAGTCAAAATGAAATGATGAACTGTAGGAAAAGTAATGAAAGGAAGACCAATGCACTCCCAAGCCTCTGGAACACAGTGAAAACTATACTCAGTGGAAAATTGTAACGTGAATGCTGTGCCTGGGGTCCTCAAGACCACCCTCGGGCTGGATGATGCACCAGAAGGACTCACTGGACTCAGAAAAGCTATTATATTCATAGTTACAGTTTATTGCAAGAAAAGATATGGATTAGATCCAGCAAAGGGAAAACGGACATGGGATGATGTCCACGGAAACCCAGGTGCGAGCTTTCACATAACTTCTCCCAGTGGAGAAACACAGATGCACGTCATTCTCCCAGCAACGTGTTGCCAACCAGGGAAGCTCACCTGAGCTTTGGTGTCCAGGGGTTTTTCCTGCAGGTCAGAAACATAGCCACACAGTGTCTGGGTGACCAGCTTCAGCTATTCAGACTCCAGCGCCTCAAAAGCAAGAAATAGACATTCGCAAAGAATCACATACACTCTGATGAAACTGATACCACGTGGCCCACGGCCTCAGGCATGCAAAAAGACTCCGGTCAAGTAGAATATTCTAAGGGCTCAGAGCTCATCTCCCAGGAGCGAGGCAAGGGCCATTCCTGAAGACAGATCTTTCTAGGAAATGTGCAAAGCTTGAGCAGCCAGACCTGCTTTGTTAGCACTTTCCCACACAAATACCTTCATGGTTATAAAACAAATAGTTAAGGAATTGTAATAATAGATTTAAGAAATTATAAACAAAACTAAAAATAAAATAGCAGAAAAGGGAATTAAGATAACAAAAAGAAATTTAAAAAAACATAATAGGTTGAATGTATCCCAAAGCCAGTTATTCCAAAAGACCAATAAAATAGACAAACTCTCATGAGCTTAATCAAGAAAGAAAGAAAACAGAGATTATAATTGATGCCACAGAAATAAAAAGGATTCTAAGAGACTATTATAAACAAGTATATGCCAAAAAAAATGGATAACAGAAAAAAATGAATTCCTAGAAACATAAAACCTGCCCAGGTTGAATCATGAAGAAATATAAAAATTGAACAGGCATATATATATATATATATATATATATATATATATATATATAGCCAGCAACTGGAATGCTATAACAACCAGAACAACCGGTCGCTATGATCTGGGGGTGGGGCCGGCTGGACAACCTCCTATGGCCCCTCCCCCCAGCCACCCCACCCCTGATAGGCCTCTCCCACCCAGATCGGCCCAAAGCCCCTCCCCCCAGATGGCCCCGTCCCTGATCACCCCCCTACCCCAATAGGGGGCAGGGCCAGCCAGCCAACCTCCTGCAGCCCTTCCCCCTACCCGGCCACACCCCAGATCAGCCCCCCAACCCCAATCAGAGGCAGGACCGGCTGGCCGATTGCCTGCAGCCCCTCCCCCCAGCCAGATCCACCCCGATTGGCCCCCCACCCCAATCGGGGGTGGGGCCTGCTGGCCAATCACCTGCAGCCCCTCCCTCCAGCCAGCCTGGGCCCTGATCGGCCCTGATAGGGGCAGGCTGGCCAGCCAACCTCTTGACATCTCCTCCTCCTGACAGGCCCAGCCCCGATCCACCCCAATTGGGGCCAGGCCAGCCAGACCCCATCCACACACAAATTCCTGCACTGGGCCGCTAGTAATCAATAATAAGATTAGATCAGTAATCAAAGTCTTCCAACAAAGAAAAAGCCCAGGACCAGGTGGCTTCACTGGTGAATTCTATGAAACATGTAAAGAAGGATTAACTTCAATCCTTTTTAAGCTCTTTCAAAAGAATTGAAGAAGAAGAAATACTTCCAAACACATTTGATAAAGCCAGCAAGACACCAGAGCCAGACACTA
The DNA here is from genome assembly GCF_028538775.1 of Myotis yumanensis. Classification (NCBI taxonomy): domain Eukaryota; kingdom Metazoa; phylum Chordata; class Mammalia; order Chiroptera; family Vespertilionidae; genus Myotis; species Myotis yumanensis. The sequence continues at coordinate 140,682,605 of NW_027223752.1, forward strand.
CAACAAAAGAAAACTACAGATCAATGTCCCTGATAGTGAACATAAATGCAAAAATCCTCAATAAAATCTAACTGAATTCAATAGCACATTAAAAGGATCATTCACCATGAGCAAGTGGGATTTATCCCTGAGATGCAAGGATGAATCAACATATGCAAATCAATCAGTGTGATAGACTACATTAACAAATTGAAAGATAAAAATCAGATGATCGCATAATCAGAAACAGAAAAAAACATTTGACAAAATTCAACATTCTTTCATGATAAAAACTATCAACAAACTAGGCATAGAAGGAATATATCTAAACACAATAAAGGTCATATGTAAAAAGTCCACAGCTAATATCATACTCAACAGTGAAAAACTATATGATCCAGCAATCTCATTTGTGGGTATTTATCCAAAAGAATTGAAATCATTATTATAATGAAGAGACATTAACATCTTCATGTTCATTGTAGCATTATTCACAACTAGAGGCCTGATGCACAAAATTCATGCATTTGGCGGGGAGGGCCCTTAGCCTGGCCTGTGCCCTCTCGCAGTCTAGGAGCCCTTGGGGGATGTCCAACTACTGGCTTAGGTCTGCTCCCAATCGGACATCCTTAGCCCTGCCGCGGAGGCGGGAGAGGCTCCTGCCAGGGCCCACTGCACTCACCAGCCATGAGCCCAGCTTCTGGCTGAGCAGCACTCCCCCTGTGGGAGTGCACTGACCACCAGGGGGCAGCTCCTGCATTGAGCGTCTTCCCCCTGGTGATCAGTGTACATCATAGTGACCAGTCGTTCTGCCATTTGATCAATTTGCATATTACTCTTTTATTATGTAGAATAGCCAAGATATAACCCTTGAGGGATGAATGAATAAAGAAAATGTGATATGTACTTAAAATAGAATATTATTCAATCTAAAAAAAAAAGAAGGGAATCCTGCCAAATGCAACAACATGGATAAACTTAGACATTATGCTAAATGAAATAAGACAATTATGGAAAGACAAATACTGTAGAAGCCTGTTTCTATGAGGTATGTAAATAGTCAAACTCATAGAAACAGAGTAGATTGGTGGTTACCAGGGCCTGGAGGTGAGGGGGAAATGGATAGTTGTTCAATGGATATAAAGTTTCGGTTATATAAGATGAATAAGTTTTAGAGATCTGCAGTACAACATAATGCCTGCAGTTAACAACACTGTATTTTGTACACTGATGAGTTTGATAAGATGGGTCTAAAGTTAAGTGTTTTATCACAAAAAGGGTGGGATAGAAGGAAATTTTTGAAGGTAATGAATATGTTTATTACTTTGACTCTGGTGGTGGTTTCCCAGGTATAGTTTATGTTGAAACTCATCAAATGTGCACATTAAATACATGTGGCTTTTTGTATATCAATTACACCATTATAAAGCTCTTAAAAATAAAACAAAGAGCTTCCAAAAATAAAGAGAACAAAAATATATAGATTAGGACTGAGAAAGAAAACATAAAAAACAGATAAGACATTAAAATCATTTTAAGCCCTAGCCTGTTTGGCTCAGTGGCTAGAACATCAGCTAATCAACTGAAGGGTCCCAGGTTGGATTCTGGTCAAGGGCACATTCCTGGGTTGTAGGCTCAATCCCTGGCCCTGGTCAGGATACACAGGTGTGTGGAGGCAACCAGTCTCATGTCTCTCTCACCACGATGTTTCTCTCTCTCTCTCTCTCTCTCTCTCTCTCCCTTTCTGCCAGGGCTGACCAGCAGCCCCTGAATGATGGATGAACAGATTATTATGACACAGTTTCAATGGGAAAGAGAGGGCTAAGGCGTTGCCTGGCTCAAGAGACTAAGCAGCCTCGATTGTCTGTCTTATTAGGCTTTTATTGTACCAGCAGTTTGAGATAAAGTTTATCTTTTAGATATAATCAGCAGGGTAAGTAATCTTGGGAGGACACATGTGTTTGTAGTGTCTTTTAAGCAAGGACACCCAAAAATTAAGTATAAGGGTTCCAGTAAACACCCGAGGGTCTGCACGTGCATAGCTAGGTTGGAAAGATCAAGGAATTATTTGGGGCACCGCCCTCGACACTCCCCTAAGTCAGAATTCCCATAAACAAGGCAGGTGGCCTTCCACACACTTCCCTTCTCTCAGAATGTCCTCCTTACAAACTTTCCAACCAAGTCTCCTGTGCTCCCCAACACCTTCTACTCTCTCTAAAAATCAATGGAAAAATATCCTAGGTGAGGATTAACAACAACAAAAATCATTTTAAGAAAATCTTAGATATAATTCATAGCAATAAAGTTCAAAACCTAGAGGAAATGTATATTTTTTGAGCAAAATATGAACTTCCAAAATTGATCCCAGATCAAGAACAGCTGAGTTCTAACAACAAAAAGTCTAATTTTGGTGTCATTTATACAATTCTGGACTCTAAAAAATATTAAAAGCTTCCGAATTCATCTTATGAAATCATCATAACTTCTTTTTAAAATGGATAAAAGAGAAATAAAAGGAAAAAGAAACAGACCAATTTCACATAAATATAAATGCATAACATTCTATTACCAAGTAGAATCCAGCAATATATCAAAGGAATAATACATTATGATCAATTAATTCATTATATTAACAACTGAAAGAGTAAAAGCATGACAATGGATGGTGAAAGTCAGTTGATAAAACTAAACAGCTTGGTCTAATAAAATTCTAAGTAATAAGAATAGAAGAGAGGTACATAAGTAAGATAAATTCTGCTTATAAAAAGCAATATCAAACATCATTCTAAATTGTATAACACAAGCCACTTTCACTAAAACCCGAAATAAGGCAAGGATACCGTTTATTCACATTAAGGTGCAATACTGCTTTAGAAAATAGGGTAGAATAACATGGGGCAAGGGGAATGGTGATGTATTTGAAGAGGATAAAGTTTTGTTTTGTTTTTTAAAATTTCTTTATTGATTAAATTATTACATATGTGTCCTTATCCCCACATTTAGCCCCCATCCCCCCCACTCAAGCCCTCACCCCCCTGTTGTTTGTGTCCATTGGTTAGGCCTATATGCTTGCATATAAATCCTTTGGTTGATCTCTCCCCCTTACCCCCACTCTCCCCTACCTTCCCTCTGAAATTTGATGGTCTGATCGATGTTTCCCTGTCTCTGGATCTGTTTTTGTTCATCAGTTTATGTTGTTCATTATATTTCACAAATGAGTGTGATCATGTGATATTTATCTTTCTCTGACTAGCTTATTTCGCTTAGCATAATGCTCTCCAGTTCCATCCATGCTGTTGCAAATGGTAAGAACTCCTTCTTTTTTTTTTTTTTTTAACCTCATCATAGTAGGGAAAAGTTTTTGCTACATATAATATTGTCTACCTAGAAAACCCCAAAGCCCTAAGTTAAAACAAAAAACTATTACCTTAATACAGAAATTATTTATGGTGTATAGATACAAGAAAAATATACAAAATTCATGCAGTAATAATTGTCTCCCTATCATAATAACCAGCTAGAAATTGAGGTAGGAAAAGTTGCATTTTCAATTGTATCAAAAATTGAAAATATACAGAATAGAATTATTGTAGCAAAGGACCTATAATAATAACTATAAAGTTTTAAGGAAGGACATAAAGGTAAACAGAACAAAGTAAATGATATACTATGGGAAGACATAAAGTTATAATATCTCAAACAATTTATAAATGCAATTCTCATATGAATATACTTTTTTCTATATTTAATTTAGATAAATAATCCAGTTTATATGAAAGAACAAGTGTTTGAGATTAGTCAAAAAATTATAAAAACAAATAATGAAAGGAAACTTGACTTACCAAGTATTTTAAAGTCATTGTAATCAAAATAGTATGTTACTTGCATTTGAATGGAAAATATATCTGGGAAGTAGGTTTTCCTAGATATATATCTCATTACGTAGGACATATATCTCATTATGTAAGATAACATTCAATTCACTGGAGGGAAAAGATAATTATATTTAACTAGAGGCCCGGTGCACAAAAATTTGTGCACTGGGGCGGGGGGGGGAGGGGGTCCCCCAGCCCGGCCTGTGCCCTCTCCCAGTCTGGGACCCCTCAGGAGATAACGACCTGCTGGCTTAGGCCTGCTCCAGGGTGGCAAAGGGCAGGCCCAATCCCTAGGTGCAGCCCCTGGTCAGGCTCAGAGCAGGGCCGATTGGGGAGTTGAGGCGCCGCCCCGTCATGCACAGAGCAGGGCCAATCAGGGGGTTGGGGCGCTGCCCCCTGTCACTCACAGAGCAGGGCCAATCAGGGGGTTGGGGCGCTGCCCCCTGTCACTAACAGAGCAGGGTCCATCAGGGGGGTTGGGGCACTGCCCCCTGTCACTCACAGAGCAGGGCCCATCAGGGGGTTGAGGAGCTCCTCCCTGTCACTCACAGAGTAGGGCCAATAGGGGAGTTGGGGCACCGCCCCCTGTCACACACAGAGCAGGGCGGATCAGGGGGTTGGGGCGCTGCACCCTGTCACACTCAGGGCAGGGCCAATGGGGAGGTTATGGCTCTACCCTGTCACACACAGAGCAAGGCCCGTGGAGGGGGGTTGGGGCGCCACCCTCTATCACCCACAGAACAGGGCCGATCAGGGGGTTGGGGCGCCGCCACTGTCACACTCAGGGCAGGGCCGATGGAGAGGTTATGGTTCTACCCTGTCACACACAGAGCAGGGCCGATCAGGGGGTTGGGGAGCTCCCCCCCTATCAGGCACAGAGCAGGGGTGATCAGGGGGTTTGGGCGCTGCCCCCTGTCATGCTGATCCCGGTGCCAGGAGCCTCGCTGCTCCGCTGATCCCGGTGCCGGGAGGCATATTACCCTTTTACTATATAGGATAGAGGCCTGGTGCATGGGTGGGGGCCGGCTGGTTTGCCCTGAAGGGTGTCCTGGATCAGGGTGGGGGTCCCCACTGGGGTGCCTGGCCAGGCTGGCTGAGGGGCTGAGGGCTGTTTTCCCGCTGGCAGTTGACTAAAAGCTCCCAACCGCTCCTTGTTTTCTTTCTTTTTTTTTTTTATTCTGGGCCAGCTTTAGCGCTGAGGCCTCGCTGCTGAAAACATGGACACAATGTTGCGGTCCGGGGCTGACTGAAAGCCGTTTTGTTTAGCTTCTTATTTGCAACATAGTAATAGTTGCTTAGAGTTGCAGTTGAGAGTCCGGCAAGTGAGGCGGGGAACGTTGGAGTCTGCAGTTCCTGGAGGAAGCAAGCCTCCCTGCTCACTTCAGTGCATGGCTGCCGGCCGCCATCTTGGCTGACAGTTAATTTGCATAAGGATACGCTGATTAGCCAATGGGAAGGGTAGCGGTCGTACGCCAATTACCATGTTTCTCTTTTATTAGTGTAGATAAATGGTGCTGACATAACTGTGTCTGTCTGGGTCTGTTTGGTCTCAGATTCATTCATTGTCCTTCTGCCACTGGCCTTTGAGTAAGGGGAGCTGAGCCCTGCAGGCTGCACTCTCCTGTCTCCCTTGACAAATGGTCTGTCTGGGTTCAGTCAGTAGTAGGTTACAGAGGATATCTGGATAGCAGGAGGAAAGGAAAAGACAAGGTGTTCCTCTGCCTCGGGTGGCATCTCTACCCGAGGAGCTTTCATCTTAGGAAGCTTCAGCTCCTATACGTCAGGTCTTCTGGGGAATCCAGCTTCAATCAAGAAAACACATCAGTAGACAATTCCTAGAAAACAATAAAATGACTATTCTTTTGGGCTAGATTCCCCAAGACACAGACTCAGAGACAAGGATTCAAGTGTATTTGGGAGTGGGAAAGTAAGACAGGAAGTTAAGGAGCCAGTAAAAGGTGTATCCTTAAGTAAATCACATTGTTAGGAACTGGAGCTGGATGTGGGTGGAAACTCTGGGAGACAGTGCAGACACGTACTTCAGAGGGGTTGCGTTATCCCACTCACAAGGTGAGAGAGCTCCCATCACTCACCCGTGGAGGATGCTCCCGGTATTAACTCCCCAGCATCTGGGCTTGTCATGTGTATGGGCAAAGTGGATCCCAGCAGCAAAACAAAACCCTCTCCAAAAGAAATACAGGTGCTGGAATCTGGAAGTCCAGCTGACATTACAGAAAAGGTTAAAAGTGAGGAGATGTGGCAGGATAGTAATATTATCTGTTACAACTAATTTTTAAAATATTTTTAAATTGATTTTGAGAGAGAGAGGGAGAGCGAGTAGAAACATCGATGGGTGAGAGTCAACATCTATTGGCTGCCTTCTGCTCACCGCCCCCCCCCCCCCCCCACCCGCCTGCACCAGGGGATTGAACCTGAAACCCTGGACATGTGCCCTGACCTGGAATCAACCCGGTGACCTCTTGTTGCATGGATTGATGCTCGACTATTGAGCCACACTGTCGAGGCTGCTACAACTATTAAACACAAATATAACTTCAATTGCTGGTAGATAGAAAATTCAAATTAAAATAACAAATATGATTTAACCCATATTATTGGAAATTACAAAATGGAATAACTGATCACTGGTGGTCCACAGGGAAAACAGTTCTCTTACTGTATACTTGGTGATAAAAATATAAATTGTCAAAATATTTCAAAAAGTAGTAAGATCTATTAAAATTCAGAGTACAGTGGGGCCTTAACTTACGAGTTTAATTCGTTCCGTGACAGAGCTCATAACTCAAATTACTCAAATTACTTGTATGAGACACATGATGCTGGGCTGATGTTGTGGCGTAAACTGTGACTTTCACTGCGCCAACTAGTGGTGGGGTATCTGAAGCTGGCTCATAACCCGAATTTTAGCTCGCAACTCAAAGCAAAAAATCAGCCGAGAGACGGCTCGTATCTCGAAAAACTCGTTAGTCGGGACACTCGTAAGTCAAGGCCCCACTGTACTACAAAGGTAGCACACACACACACACACTCCCAATTCTGGAATCCATCTTTTAGAAATAAGTATAAAAATCTATAGGAATACATATTCATGATGATTTTTTTTTAAATATATTTTTTGCCCTGACCAGTTTGGCACAGTGGATAGCGTGTTGGCCTGTGGACTGAAGGGTCCCGGGTTCGATTCTGGCCAAGGGCACATGCCCGGGTTGTGGGCTCAACCCCAGTAGGGGGCATGCAGGAGATAGCCGATCGATGATTCTCTCTCATAATTGATGTTTCTATCGCTCTCCCTCTCCCTTCCTCTCTGAAATCAATAAAAAATATTTTTTAAATAGATTTTTATTGATTTCAGAGAGGAAGGGAGAGGGAGAGCGATAGAAACATCAATTATGAGAGAGAACCATCGATCGGCTACCTATTGCAAGTCCCACAGTGGGGAGCAAGCCTGCAACCCGGGCATGTGCCCTGACTTGGGATCAAGCCATGACCTCCTAGTACATAGGTCAATGCTCAACCACTGAGCCACACCAGCTGGTCATTCATGATGCTATCCTATCTAATAATAGACAAACATGGTAATTAACCATACCTCCGCTATGCTTCTCATTGGCTAATCAGGGTGATATGCAAATTAACTGTCAACCAAGATGGCTGCCGGAAGCCACGCAACTGAAGAGAACATGAGGCTTGGTTGCCTCAGCAATGGAGGAAGCCAAGGTTCCCCGCCTGCTGCGCCCCGGCTCTGAGCCTGAAAGCAACAGCTCCGAAATGCAACTATGTTTCAATTATAGAAGTGAAACAAACCCCAGAGACCTGCTTTCAGACAGCCTGACATCAGATCTGGAGCTGAAACAAAGCTTCAATTACAGAAGGTAAATAAATCCCAGAATAAAAAGAAAAAAGAAAAAAAGGAGAGACTGAGAGCTTCAGTTGCAGGCTTGGCCCACCTGAAAACAGCCCCCAGCCCCTCATCCAGGCTGGCCAGGCACCCCAGTGAGACCCCAGCCCTGAAGGGGGTGCGGGCAGTCTGAAAACAGCCATCAGCCCCTCATCCAGGCTGGCCAGGCACCCCAGTGGGGACCCCCACCCTGATCTGGGACACCATTCAGGGCAAACCAGCTGGCCCCCACCTGTGCACCAGGCCTCTATCCTATATAGTAAAAGGGTAATATGCAAACTGACCCTAACAGCAGAAAGACTGGGAATGACTGGTCACTATGACACATACTGACCACCAGGGAGCAGACACTCAATACAGGAGCTGCCTTCTGGTTGTCAGTGAGCTCCCACATGGAGGAGCTCTGCTCAGCCACAAGCCAGGCTGATGGCTGCCAGTACAGCGGTGGTGGTGGGAGCCTCTCCTGCCTCCTCAGCAGCGCTAAGGATGTCCGACTGCAGCTTAGGTCTGCTCCCCGCTGGCAAGTGGACATCCCCCAAGGGCTGCCAGGCTGCCAGAGGAATGTCTGATTGCCAGCTTAGGCCCAATCCCCTGGGGAGCAGGCCTCAGCCAGTAGATGGTCATCCCCCGAGGTGTCCCAGACTGTGAGAGGGCACAGGCCGGGCTAAGGGCACAAATTTTTGTGCACCGGGCCTCTAATATATGTATGTGTGTGTATATATATATATATAAAATTGATTTCAGATAGGAAGGGAGAGGGAGAGAGATACATTAATGATGAGAGAGAATCATTGATTGGCTGCCTCCTGAACACCCCCCACTGGGGATTGAGTCTGCAACCTAGGCATGTGCCTGGACTGGAATTAAACCTGGGATCCTTCAGTCTGCAGGCTGATGCTCTATCCACTGAGCCAAACCAGCTAGGGCATTCATGATGATTTTAAAGCAACATTGTAGAGGTTGTTTTTTTTTTAAAAAAATGTAAATGCACATCAATAGGATTTTGGTTAAAGAAATATTGATACCTTCATATCATCTACAGTTTTGCAGCCATTTAAAAACAACCAACCCAGACCCTGGACAGGGAGCTCATTTTGTTAGAGTGTCATCCCAATATGCCAAGGTTACAGGCTTAATCCCTTGTCAGGGCACATAAAGAATCAACCAATGAATGAATAAGTGGAACAACAAGTTTCTCTCTCTCTCTCTCTCTCTCTCTCTCTCTCTCTCTCATCAATAAATTAAGATAATAAATAAATCAATAAAAACAACCAACTCAGAAATATAAGTGTACATTATATGAATCTTCATCTTAGTAAAAAAAATTTTTAAGTATATTTGTGTTTATGCAAAAGTATGAGAAAGGTATAGAAGATTACTCAGCAGCTTATAACACTTGTTACCCTGCTGGTGGTGTGGAGAGATGAGAGCAATGCCAGTATTTGGACAGGACAGACAGAGAGGAATAGAGAGGTACCCATGATTAAATAATATGCATGATATTGATATTTCTGTATAATTCTCTATATGTGTGATTATAAAGAGATATATGAAAGGAAGGTCTCCAGACCTTAATGGTGTGGGGTGATGAATGGCAGGAGATGATTTAATGCATATCCTAATATATAAAAACCTAGGTTCTGTAACATCCAAAACAATGGAAATCTCAACCGACTAGAAGTCAGTCCTGCAGTCAGTGCTGGGTTGCCGTGGTGACCCAGCATTGACTGCTGAGGGGGCTGCAGATCAGGCCTGGAGAGAGAATCAGGTTTCGATCTGTAGCCTCTGTGGCAGCTGTTGATCAGCTCTTGTCTCTCTCCCTCTCTCTGGGCCTGACCAGCAGCCGCACCTCTCTTTCTCTCTGGGCCTCCATGGGGGCTGCTGATCAGCCCTGTCTCTTTGATCAGGCCCAGAGATAGGCCCAGAGACGCTGACTGGCATAGGTACCGACCAATCAGAACCAAATCTGAGTGAACTGTGAGGAGCCAATGACTGCCTCGTAGGCGGAGCTTTTGACACTGACTGGCATAGAAACCGACCAAACAAAACCTAATCTGGGTGAACTGCGCAGGCAGAACCTAAGGTGGGGGCTGAGGAGGGGTTTTAAGGGCAACAGCTGTTTGGTGTAAGGTGTAAGAAAGTGGTTCAATTTTTTAATGACCAGTTTGGCTGTACAGTGCATAGGGCTGGCTATCAGTCCAGATATAGAGATTAAGTATTTTTGTCTGCCAAGAGCATCTCCTACTGCTGAAAAAGGCTCCCCTCCCCCATTTAAGCAATCCTATCCTATATACTCTATCTATACTAATAAAAGGGTAATATGCTAATTAGACCAGGTCGACCAGCCATCTTCTGGACATCCAACTTCCTTCCGGACAAAGCCATGGTGGTGGGGGCCAAGGCAGAGGCAGTTAGGGCCAATCAGGATGGCAGGGGAGGGCAGTTGGGGGCAAGATCAGGCAGGCAGAGAGGTTAGGGGTGATCAGGCAGAGGGGTAAGGGGCAATCAGGCAGGCAGGCAGAGGCAGTTAGAGGTGATCAGGCAGGCAGGTGAGTGGTTAGGAGCCCAGCATGTGAAATTGTGTGGCCTGCCCACCCACCCGCAGCCCTGCCTTGACACCCGAACCTCTCCATGCAGAGCTCCAGCGTGCCTGGCCCAGCTCTCTGACACCTCTGGCCTGTTCTGGCTGCTTCAAGCCCCGCCCTCAGTCCCTTGAGTTACCTCTGGCTGGTCCAGCCTTCTCCTGGCCTCCCCACTTCTGCCCTGTCTCCGGAGCAACGTGGTGGCTCTGCCCCCTCATGGCGCTGGAGGAGAGCATGGAAACCTCCTGCCTGCTGCGCTGTGCTCCTTCCCCAGGCATGTGAGTGGCAAGGTGTTCTGAGTGCCAGCGGTGGGTGGCAAAGGACTGGTGAGGGGGGGCGCTACGGTCTCTCACCCCTGCCCTCCCAGGCATGGGCCTCCTCTGGGCGCCTCCCCACTTCCACCCCATCTCCGGGAGCAACACCCTGCTGTGCACGCACAGGCAGCCTCCTCCTTAGCCGTCTGACTGTGACACTGATTGGAACACTAGCATATTACATATATATATTTTATTTTCTTCTCTAAGCCAAAATTTCTCAAAAAAATATGAGTGCTCTGAGATATTTATTAGTTGTACCTGAATTAAGAACTCTGTCATCAAGTAAGTTTAGGAAATACTGAAGTAAATGAAGTGAAGTAATTTTTACTTTGGATCTTTAGAGCCTCCCATGTGCTGATGTGCATGGTCGGTCCCTCAGAATAGGATGTGGTACAAATGTTTCTTGACCTTATTTAACCATTGAACTCCCTAACCCGTGTCTTTTGGGGAAATGAGGAGCACTTTGAGACCCTAATATTCCCTGGACCTTCTCTAAGGAATGGAAAGCCACTGAAGCCTTTTGAGCAAGTAAGTAAATGTTTTAGGAAAATAATGTAGAGTGATGTTCTAGACTAGCACTTTTCAACCTTTTTATTCTCATGGCACACATAAACTAGTTACTAAAATTCTTCAGCCCACCAAAATGCATATTACAATTTTTGCATATCTGATAAAAAATAGGTATAATTTTGATTGATGTAAAATAATAATAATTACCTACTTTTTTGCCTTGAAGTGACTTTTTAAAAAATCAGGTGCTTATGGGGGTGGGCTAGAAGGGGTCAATGGGAAAAAAGGAAGGCATATGTAAAACTTTCAACAATAAAGACTTTTAAAAATAATAAATAAATAAATAAATCAGGTACCTATGTTTGTATATAAAGATTTCTGGTACAAAGAATTAATCAGTCAGATTCAACCTTATAATGCGAAGTAACCAATAAGATGCAACTCTATTTTTTAAAATTTATCAATCTAAGGGAAAAGAGGTCAATGCCCCTGACTAAGTAGTCAGGTACTGCATGTTTTAAAAATTCTTGCAGCACACCAATTGAAAATCGCTGTACTAGACACTAATGGGTTATCTTCATGAAGACATAAATTCCCGTCTGGCAGCTGAGTGTTTCACAGGCTCAGATCACCAAAGGAACATTTTTTTCCACTTGTCACTTGGATGCCCTTAGTGATACATATAACTTTGCAACTTTGTAGTTTCTTTATCTATTCGAATAGGAAAAGGAGAAGAAAAGAGACTAATGTAAACTATATTCTAGAATACCTGGTGGAAAGAGACCTCATGGAATCTCACTGTTGAATTTTGCTATGATTGGTGTTAAAAGAAATAGTGTAGCACTATACCCATCTTAATGAGTGATATTAGCATTCTTCTTTTAATTTTATTTTTAATCATTTTTTATCTTCAATTATAGTAGACATGTCCTATATAATAAAAGGCTAATATGCAAATCAACCAAACAGCAGAACAACTGGTCGCTATGACATGCACTGACCACTAGGGGGCAGACACTCAATGTAGGAGCAGTCCCCTGGTGGTCAGTGCACTCTCACAGGGGAACACCGCTCAGTCACAAGACGGGCTAACAGCTGGGAGTGCAATGGCCTGCCTCCACGGCAAAGCTAAGGATGTCTGACTGTGGCTTGTGATTAGACATTACATAGCTTAAATAATCACCCCAATAAATCTCACACCCTTCTGGCACCACACATAGTTATTAGAGTATTATTGACTATATTCCCTATGCTGTACACCATGACTATTCTGTAACAACCAGTTTGTACTTCCTTAATCCCATCACCTTTTTTACCCATCTTCCCAACCCCACTTCCATCTGTCAAAATGTTCTCTGTATCTATGAATCTGTTTCTGTTCTGCTTGCTCATTTTGTTATTAGATTCAGGTGCTGATAGATATGTATTTATTGCCATTTTAATTTTGATCTTTTTTTCTTCTTATGAAGATGACCCTTTAACATTTCATATAATATTGGTTTGGTAGTGATGAACTCCTTTAGCTTTTCCTTGTCTGGGAAGTTCTTTATCTGTTTTTTTATCTAAATATAGCTCTACAGGGTAGAGTACTGCAATCTTGTTTGTAGGACCTTGCTTCTCATCACTTTTTGTAAAAATTTATCTTTATTATTGAAAGTATTACAGATGTCCCCTTTGTTGTATGAAGCTGTACAGGTTTCTCATATATTTTGGAAATTAACCCTTTATCAAATGTATCATTGACAAATATGTTCTCCCACGCAGTGGGCTCACTTTTCATTTTGTTAATGGTTTCTTTTGCTTGTAGAAGCTTTTTATTTTGATGTATTTCATTTGTTTATTTTCCCCTTAGTTTTCCTTGCCCTGGGAGATGTATCAGCAAACATATTGCTTTCTCTCTCTCTTCTCCTTCCAGCATCCCCATGATACAAATGTTGGTATGCTTGAAGTTGTCCCAGAGGCTTCTTATACTATCCTCATTTTTTTGGATTCTTTATTCTTGTTGTTCTGATTAAATGTTTTTTGCTTCCTTATACTCCAAATCACTGACTTGATTCTCTGCTTCATCTACTCTACCATTGATTCTCTGTAAATTATTCTTTATTTCAATTAGTGTATCATTCACTTCTGACTGGTTCTGTTTCATTTGTTGAAATCCTCACTAAGTTCATGAGCCTTATTTTTTTAAAATAAATATATTTTATTGATTTTTTATAGAGAGGAAGGGAGAGGGATAGTTAGAAACATCGATCAGCTGCTTCCTGCACACCCCCTATTGGGGATATACCCGCAACCAAGGTACATGCCCTTGACCAGAATCGAACCTGGGACCTTTCGGTCCGCAGGCTGACGCTCTATCCACTGAGCCAAACCGGTTACAGCCTGAGCCTTCTTATAATCAGTGTTTTAAACTCTGCTTCTAATAGATTGCTTATCTCCATTTTATTTAGTTCTTTTTCTGGAGTTTTGTTCTGTTTTTTCATTAAGGCCAAGTTTCTTTGTCTCTTCATTTTGGCAACCTCCCTATGTTTGTTTCTATGTATTAGGTAGAGCTGCTATGACTCCCAGGCTTGTAGAGTGGCCTAATGTAGTAGGTGTCCTGTAAGGTCCAATGACATAACCTCCCCAATCACCTAAGTTGGGTACTTGAAGTGCACCCCACATGTTGGCTATGCACACCCTCCTCTTGTAGTTGAGCCATGATTACTGTTGGCACATTAGTGGGAGGGATTTACTCAGGCCAATCAGATGCAAGGACTGGCTGTGACCACCAACCTCCGACCACTTGGAGGATCAGCTGTGCAGAGGCCCACAGCACAGAGCCAGACTTACTTCAGCAGGGATCTGGTACCTGCTGAGTCCCTCCTTTGAGGTAGGACTTATGGAGGTGGGTGGGTGGTGGTGTTGCTTGTGGAGGTGAGTGGCTAGCAGTGCTTCAATGTGGCTTGAAACTATCCACTGGGTACACTGGCTCTGGGGCCTCCCAGTAGGTGCAGGCCAAGGTCATCCACCACATGTGTTCTGCCCAGGGCCCCCCAGCATAAGCTACAGAGTGATCTGCAGATGGCTGCTTCTTGTGCTGGGTTTGGCATTTCCCAGGCAAGGCCATGCTGTGAACCAAGGCTAGCTGCTGCCTGTGCAGGCCTGCGGCCACTTAGCAAGAGGTATGGGGCTTGCTGAAGCCAGATGCTTCTTGCTTGAGAGATTTTAAGAAAATCTGAAGCTTGAGCCAAGATAGGCTATTTGTATGGAAAAACCACTGAATACAGCTTGAGTGGGCCTACAAGTTGGGTGAGGCAGGGCCTCAGGGAATCACAGGGCAGGGTCAACAGTGATAGCCAGCTTGATAGAGTCCAAGATGTAGCGCCCACCTTTCAGCTCTGTGGGGGAAGGGCTCATCAAAGGAACCATGGCTTTTGCCAGCACTTGTGTCTGGGAGAAAGCTGCCCCTCCAGCTCTCGCCCTGATGCCAAACAATTCAGTTGCTCCTCATATGTCTCTGATGCCTTTCAAGCTGCTACCCCTGTGCTATACCTCAGAGTGAGTGAGTCAGAGTAAGTCCATGTGCAGGATCTTTAAAGGGGAGCTGCATTGGACTCCAACAGCCTCAGCTTCCTTCAGCCACAATCCCGGCTGATTTTTACAGCCTGAATTTATGGGGACTTCTCTTCCTGGCACTGGGACCCTGGGCTGGGGGTCCTGGTGTGGGGCTGGGACCAGCTGAGATATCTCCCAATTTTTATCTTCCACATGTGAGTGTGGGAGAAGCCCATTCCACTGCTCCTTTGGCCAGTCTTGATGTGGCTTCTTCTTTAATTTCCTGGTTGTAGGACTTCCATTCAAGTTGATTTCAGGCAGTTCCAAATGATGGTTGTTCTGTAACTTAGTTGTAATTTTGATGTGGTTGTGGGAGGAAGCAAGTATCATGTTTAATTACGCTGCCATCTTGGCCAGAATTATTTGGCATTTATTATTTAAACCATTTCATACTTATTTTTAAATGTGCCAAGACTTTGTTTTATCATTACTCTTATCCACCTCAGAGGGAGGCCCAGCTCAAATGGCCCCTTATCTGTGCAGTCTTTCCTAATTCCTAACTAGCTTGTAAGCTTCTTGAGCATAAAAGATCCATATCTCATTTATTCTTGGAAAGGTGCTAAGTTGTGACAGAGTTGAAGGGACCTGGAAAGTCATGACAGAAAACATATCATCAGTAATTTCTTTCTGCAGTAATGATCTCTCCCCAATAAATAATGCCTCATGTGTGAAGCATGTCCTCAACTTGTGCAATTATTTAGTTGATTGTCCTTAGCACCTTCACCTTCTGAGTACTGTACAATAGTTGAATGTCCTGACAGTGAGCTCTTATTTATGAGGGAGTTACATTTCACCTGCTTCCTAAATATTGTTTCTTCTTTGATAGTGGCAGGAAGTTAGGCGAGTCCAATAATATGTAGGACTCTGTACTTCATCGAACACATTTCCCAACCCACTCAGAGAAACATTCTATCTGACATTATGCAAGTATAACATTAATTTCAGACATTTATTAAAATTTAACCATATGCCTGGTAAGATTTCAGGTTAGGTGAATAGTTGGCACAGACTATAGAAGGCATTCAGTAAATATTTCTAGTTTGAATAAACCTAATTCAACTCTTCCTTCTACTTATGGTAGGTGCATAAGTCAAATAGGCAAAGACTGCTGCTATGTATACTAGGACAAGTCTAAATGATCTGCCTTCTCAGTAATCCTTTAAAAAACAACCCTCTCGCCCTCGTAAGATGGCTGCCTATGACCAGGCCAGCAGGGGTGTTAGTGAGGGGCGACCAAATGACCGAGCAGCAGGCTGCATGAAGCGACCAGGCTGGTAGGGGGAGCCACGAGGGGCCACCAAACAACCGAACAGCAGGCTGCATGGGGCAACCAGGCCAGCAGGGGGAGCAGGTGGGGGCAACCAGGCCTGCAGGGGACGGGGGGGGGGGGGGGGGCAGGCAGTTGGGGGCTATCAGTCTAGCAGGAAGAGGCTGTTAGGCGTGATCAGGCCAGCAGGGGGGCAGTTAGGGACAACCAGGCTGATGGGGGTGGGCAGTGAGAGGTGACCAGGCTGGCAGGCAGAGGCGGTAAGGGGTGATCAGGCTGGCAGGGGGAGTAGTTAGGGGCCATCAGGCAGGAAGACAGGCAGTGAGCAGTTAGGAACCATCGGTTCAGGATTGTGAGAAGGATGTCTGACTACAGTCGGACATCCCCCGAGGGGTTCTGGATTGGAGAGAGTGCAGGTTGGGATGAGGGGACCCTCCCCCACCCCATGCATGAATTTCGTGCACCAGGCCTCTAGTATATACATAAAAAGCAAGAAACATTTCCTTTGAACTAATGTATTTCAGAATGACAGGATAGCTATTCTAGTTTGAGAAAGTTGGGAAGGAGAACTAGCTTTTTATTGAGTTGGATTTTATTTAAAAAGTAATACTTATTATTTCATTTCCACCAGTCACTTGCACTATATTATAAATATATGAATCAATAAATATTTTTTCATTCCCACTAAATCATTTATAAAACAGAAGATTCACTTTATCTAATAAATCCAGGCTAGAATTTTTCAAATTGCCTACAAGAGAGATCCCATGAATTGAAATTTATGAGTGCTGTAGGCTTTACAAGCCAAAGCCAGAGCAAGTGAATTGAAGAATTCCTGTATTGCACTTTTATTCGAGGGTGTAAAATTGTCCCCACATCCAGGAGGTGAGAATTTTATTTCCCCATGAAACAAAAAGAAGTGTTGAGCACTGAGTAAGCCAAAGTATCCTTAGAAACTTTGAAAGTCAGACACTGCAGATTCCTATCACTATTGAAAATCTGGAGAGCTTGGTTTAATTCTTAATGAGTCCCATTGTGGTGATCTAAGAAGTAGCAGTGCCAATTTTTGACTATCCAGAGTTATCATTCTGCGTATACACAAGAGAAAATCATCTATTAGAGCAAATCCATTTCCAATGGCTGTCAGCATTTTGCATTCTACTATACACCTTTGTGTTCCATTCAGCACCAACTACTCTTGCCTCTCTTAAACTGCAGAAAATAGAAGCTTACATCAAATTGACATTTCAGCACCTGCAATTCCACTAATCTCTCATTTCAGTAGGAACAGAAATCTGATTTTGCCACAGTGCAAGTTATTAGGAGATAGTGGTGATTATGAGACTTCTGTCCCCTGACAGCTACTCTTAGCTAATAATAATGATAATAATAATAATAATAATAATCCTTTAAGAAAATATGACTATTCCCTTCCTCCATCCCATATTTGTTTTGCACTCAGTGAATGAAGTCAAATAACACATTGAAGAAAATCTCTTGACGGCAAGATTGAGCTAAAGACTTACGTGACCTGAAACATTATCATTTCACCTCTCGTTCTTGGGTCTGATTAAAATGAGCTTTGGAGATTGTGGTGCAGTCTCTAGGGCCCTACAGGATAGTAAATCCATATCAGAAAGCCACTGTATGTGTGAATTTGTACTGATTTGATGGGACAGCTCAGAAGTACCATAAGTAGGAAGCCAGCTGGTTTAACATGCATTCCTTCATTTTGGTTATGAAGGAGAATTATAAGGCTTCAACAGCCAATAACCAGCCTCCAGAATTAAAAAGTGTCACTTCATGGGGAGGGAACCATATCTACTCAATGGGTCTCACATTTCTGCCTATTGATGAATTAAACATTTTAAAAAATACCTTTATTGATTTCATAGAGAAAGGGAGAGGGAGAGAAATATATAAACATCAATGATGAGAGAGAATCGTTGATCAGCTACCTTCTGCACGTCCCCTACTGGGGATCGAGCCTGCAACCTGGGCATGTGCTCTGACCAGATATCAGACTGTGACCTCCTGATTCATAAGTCGATGCTCAACCACTGAGCCAAGGTGGCCAGGCTAAACACTTTTGATATTTAATTTTTGGGGAAATGCAAATGGATTTAGAGAGAAAATAAGTTAACAGAAAGCCTTTTAAGTCTTTTTTTTCTTATTTTTATTTTTTCAGCATAGAATAATGTTGGAAAAATCTTAAGGGAGAAGACTAGTTCTTTGAAAATTTATTAAAATTTCTAAAAAGAGTTGTTATGACCATAACGGCCTATCTATTCATTTAGGATTTATACACACCTGAACCCAGACAGTGAAAGCAGAAGATAGTGAGTCAAAGGGCTGCCGATTAATACTCTACACAGTGAGCAGAGTAAAAATTCAACAATAGGAGCTTTGGATTCATACAGACCAGTTAAAATCCTGCTGGTTCTCTTCTTATTAGCAACTTTAGCTAAATTACTTATCTTCACAATGTCTCAGTTCCCATATTTTTAGAATGGTGGTTGTAGTACATATATTTTTAAGGTGTCTGCTTAGCTCAGGATACACATACAGCACCTATTCTCTGAGGAAGGTCCCTCAGGGCCCCTCCTCTCACTGGGGCGTCAGTGGCCATGTGTTGGGCTGTGTGACTTTTACCCGAAATGGACACTTGACCCACACTAGGACCCTCAGGCTTCCTCTCCAGAAATTATCATTGAAATGGAATAGCTGTCACTGAGTGTCTGCCTGGGGCTGGAACCGGAGAATAGTAGAGGTTCCCTGTGCAAGGAGAGGCAGAGCAAGACAGCAAAGTGAAAGGAAACTAAGAGTCAGATGTAGAGATAAAAATCAAGCTGGTTCAGAAAATGGGAGCAATGACTGAAGTGGCTGTCGTGGTTCCCAATGACTTTCCATTTCTTGGCATAAACCACACAAGAGACCAAATTGCTCTTTAGCAAGATAGTAAACTTTAGTCAATCTCCTCTTTTGTTTGTTTTTAGATAGTTTAAAGTGTATTTCCTGTTGATAGAAATCAAAATAACCATGACTACTAGAGAAATAATAGTATGTATATGAGAGAAATTAAGAAAGTTAAACGATACAAGTAAAATGTTAGCTCAGTTGCATTCAATAAATGGTGACTATTATTATTATGTCACTTTTCTCAGAATAAAATGGGAATACACTTGCAATAAAGACAAAAATTAGAGATTTAAAGTATGTTCAGTTAATAGAGAAAAACAGTAAATTGGCAGAAAACACAATTGTTATAATTTATGCTAACATGCTTTTTTTAGTAACGCAGACATGAAGTTTCTGTAATGTCTTTCTCAGTAGCATTGTTAATGGGTCACAAGACTCTTATTTGGGTGCATGTGTGTGTCTATGCGAGTGGCTGCTTGTGAATGTGTAAATGCGTGTGTGTGTGTGTGTGTGTGTGTGTGCTTGCGCATGTGTATTTATAGATGAAGATAATACATTTTCATCACTTATTGAAGTCAGATAACTATTATAATAAGGACAATTGAATAGCATCTAATGAAGATTACATTAGATTTCATTACATGCTTATTCCATTTATGCAATCAGTAAATAAGCTGATAATTACAAGTAATATTTATGAATACTAAAGTTTCAACTAAAACTAAGTGGTTCGCAGCAGCACTTAATACTATAAAATCATAATGTTTGGCCAGTGGCAACCTTAGAAAAAAAATTGCTCTTATTTCATCACAAGGGTTCCAAAGCAAGGCCTTTCCCATCTTTCCAGTCACCAGATTCATTGTCTCCATCTATTCTCTTCAATCATCTCTGCCTCAAACCAGCCATCTCTTCCTTGCGATACTTCGCTAAATATGATAACAACTAATTAACATTCCTAATATTCTGTGTTCCAAGTTTTTGCCTCAGAGCTAGAGTTTCAGTAGCACTTGGTCTGCTCTCTAAGTAGTTACAGTGTCAGCTTGGCCAACTGTTTGGTTCAGACTACCAAGACTTTCCAGCCTTCTAGGCTGCTGTACCTGCTTCGCCTGGCTGTGAGGCAACCAAAAAATAAGTGAAGAGAAAGAGGCAAGAGAGGAAGCCAAAAAATTAGTCTTGTTGACTATATTGAGGAAAAAACATGGACTTTGATAGTAGCATAAAAAATCAACTAGAAATAAAAAAATTTCAGAGTCTTCTTAAGATTTTGAAGGAATCACATTACCAGAGAAGTCATGAACCTAGAATAAGAGAAATGCCTTTGACTGTTCACTCCTTAAAACATTCCTTAGTCTCCCAAATTTACACAACTAGGAAGTAGACTATATACCCTCCGAAGAGGGACACACACACACACACACACACACACACACAGACACGCGTATATAATTGTGGAAGGAAATTGGATGAGGAAAAACCTCCGAGAAGGCCATGCTAGAGTCATTAACAGGGGAATTCTCCAACAAGATGCATCAGAGACTAACATAAAATTCATGTCTTTCAAAGAAAAGGACCTCACTCTGCCTGCCCAGTCCCCATAGGATCTCATCATTGTGTTGGAATAGTGACTGTCCTATGTGTCTCATGCTTCTCTTTTCTCTTACAGATTATTTACTGTGGTTTTCCTGACCATGAGGGCAAGAGGTGCAGATAACTGGCCCTTTAACCCCTTTCGCCAAAAGTGCCGGGAGCTCTATCAAAGCTTCTAAATGGCGTCCAGTTCTAAGTCTGCTTTTATTAGTGATGATGACATTGCTAAATATGTCAATGTAGTAAAGGTTTCCTTAAGTTTTTGAATATGTAACTTCATTTACTTACGATTCATAATTCTTTTCCTAAACTGCTATAAAATCAGCAAAAATGCTTTGGCAATTTTAGCATAGTTCCTAGGATATTGGTTGGCACTCAAAGGGTTAATTCGTAGATCTTCAAAATGACAAGAGCCGCATGTAGCTAGGCCTGATGGAGAAGATCGCTCATTAACCAGAGACTCTGGTCTTTGAGGTTGATTCAGGACCTGGATGGTATTTTGGGTTGTCCGCCTTTGGGGAGAGAGTGTGTGTATTGTATATGTGGAGGAAAAGTGTGCAAAAAAGATGTCTAATTTCAAGATATTTCCAGCTGCTCACCCAAACCTGTTCTTTCTCCTTCCTACACAAATAGATGACTTTTCTTACCTTTCTGTGTAGTATGTGTGGCCGTGTGACTCTGCCAGTGACATGTGAATAGAAGTGTTGGGCACCATATTCAGATCTGGTCTCTAAAGAGCACTCAAACCTGCACTCCATGTTTGTTCCCGTCTAGTGGGTAGATGTGGATGGCAAAATTTAGAAATCATGTGTTGAAGATGGCAGAACACAAAAAGCAAAGAGTCAGAGTCTTATCATTTCTACTTGGTACTGAGTTGCTTATCTATTATTTACTTTACAAAAATTAGAAATGAACATCAATATTGTTTGAAACATTGCATATCTTGAGGTTTGTTGGTTATGCTTGCTTGCCTTACCCTACATCACATGCCTAATATTTTTAATTCATTTAAATGTTTGGTATAATTTGCTGATCAAAGTGATTGTGCTGCATGTCAAAAATTTCTTGAAATGCAAATAATAAGAGAGTATGCATATTCTACTTAGCAATAGTCCATGAAATTAAATATCTGAAGAAATCTATTAGACAAATACTCTTTTAGAATTTACATGAGTGAAGGCACAAAACTATATTATTATTATTATTATTATGAAACATAAATACTAGAGTATCAATAATAGATATTGAGTTCTAAAGAAATGGCCAATAATGAACCAAATGGATTTTTATAGCTCTTCAAGGATTTAAGCACCAAGCAAAACCACTGAAATAACACTAGATTTATACTTTAAAAGCAAACACAAATGCATTAATTTTGCCACTTTCAAATATTAATTAATATTTTAAAACTCCACTTTAACATATCTTAGAAGCCAGTTACTATTGACTTATTTTGAAAAAATAACAATTCAAGTTTAGGTTTCTGAAACCTATAAGAAGTTGCTATGATAGGGTCAATTACACTGCAACAAAAATAATGTAGGAGAAATGCAAGGTACTTACTAAAATTCCTCCACTCAAAAATAAAAAATAAAAGACAATAATTTATTTACCACAAGAAAAAAAAAGGTATAAGACACTTTACAGTATATTGTCTTGATTAATTGAAATATAAATATAATTGCAGAGAAGTCTCTTTAAATATATCATATTGACTTTATTTAGTTAGAAGTTACATTTGCATATCATTCACTTTTAGGATTTTTCTCATTGACGCATCTGTAATGCACATTTAAGAAAATACAAAAGGAATGTATGTGAGATGTTGATGATGATGATAATGATGATTATGATAGCAATGGCTGTATGTATTGAATCCTTATATACTGAACACTGTGTTTACCATTTTACATGAATCATTTAATCTTCCCCAAAGCCTTATGGGTAGGTACTGTTAATGACTGCACAACTCCAGGGGGTGCCACTCATGTAATAATGTATGTAAATGGTGCCTCTTGGAGCTGTGAGTGCACAGATTCCAAAGCCACATATGGCAGTACTGACTTTTATTAATCCCATATTAAAGATGAGGAAACAGAGAGTCATAAAGGGAAAGGACAAAAATTTTTTAAAAAGTAAAACCTATAGCAGAGGCTCTCTTTGCTTGAGGAGTAGGCTTTAAACTAATTCATTTTGAAAAGATCAGTAATACTCATGCAGCTAATAGGTATTAAAGTAATGAAATTAAGTTTGGCAAGAGTCTAGAATCCCTGACTAGTACTCAGAATCTTCCTTTAAATGGATGGTAAAATCTTTATCTACCAACCTGCAACCAGGCATAGTTAGGGCACCTCTTCTGTATTCCTATAGCTTTGCAGGCATTTATATCTGATTAGATCACTGCATTATATTATATTTTTTTAACATGCTCGTCTTCTTCTTAGACTCTTGGTTCCTTAAAGGCAGACTGTCCCATATTTGTCTCCCTAGGAACCACATAATAGACATTATATTCATTTTAGGAGATTTAATGAAAGGGGCATTAGTTTTCATATAAAACAGAATGCTAGATATTAACATTGGTTTTCTATCAATCACATTTGAGAACCAAAGCCTCAACACAATTCAGAAGTCAAGCTGGAAAGAAATAAAGAAAAATGTTATAACAATCAAAGGCAGCTTTCTAAAAGAATTTCCTTATTGTGAAATCCAATGAGTTGAACTATGTATGGTTATTTGGCAAAAATCAATATCATATATTTCATATTAAGACAAATTTAGCAGTAACAATATGTGATTTCTTATTATAGTTCCAATAGTTCATGAAATTTGAATTAATCTGAGCTCTTAAATTATTTAATGTTGAAAAAAATATTTATAGTTCAGAGCTATCCACTTCCAAAGTTTTTAAGGCCACTTGAAGAAATAATTAGCTGTATCTAAAATTATTTGAAGTGCTATTTTGCTTCAAAAATGTCCTCTTTTTTTTCGCATGTTTGTTTGTTTTCAATCCTGAACAAAACACTCTCCACTGGTTTGTTGATTTCTTTTTAATAAAGTAAAAAGCTTTAGAGATGAGGACAAGGAAGCCTCTAAGAACATGCATCTGGGGACCTTTGTTGGGACCTGACAGACTGTTATGCAGAGGGACGGAGTCATGCTCATAAATTCAGTGGATCTGATACAGGGTGAAAACATTGGAAACAGAATATGACAGATTTACGCTATGAGGCCTTGGATATACGGAAAATAAAGTTGGAATATCACTGTCTCCTCAGAAATCTACCTTATCTGAAGTGTCTGAGGCAAGACAGATGTTACGTTTGGTGTCAGCAATGCCACTGCACACTGCTCATTATTAAACAAAGGTGCTTTGCAATCCCATTTATCTCAGGAAGTGACAAGTCATACCTCCATGTGTCTAATTTTAGTGTATATCTACTGAGAAGCTTGACTTAAAAATAACATTCATCATTTGTGATGGAATAATGTGGGGGCTGGGTTGAGCTTTGTGCCTGGCCTGGCCACAGTGCCAATGCTGAGAGATCACAAAGTGCTGGCTCAACACAGAAAATGGAAATGAGGTTCAGAATTCATTGGTTCCAACACATGGAATGGAGAGGAAAGGAAAACATCCTTAGGATGCATGCCATAGGACCTTCAGAGTTCCCTGCTCAAGGAAATACTCAAAGCAGGCTCACTGTTCCGCTGGTAGAGGAGTGAAAGATGGGGGAACCACAAAACCTCCCAGTCTTTAGTCATAACCCTCAGGAAGCCCATGACAAGATGACCAACTTTACCGTTTTCTTAGGGCATTGGAACAGAAGTCAGAGACTTTTGAAGACCCAAGGGTTCTGTTTTGTTTGATTCGCTACAGTAACTTGATTGAATAATATTGTGGAAGAGGAAACCTGCTGACTCTCATCTCTTACTCAGTTTCCTAATTTGCAACCAGAGGTTATATAGGGTATTTAAAAGCTGGCTAATAATCAGTTATAATAAGAAGAATTTTGTGAACAGTTTCAGACTGAAGTTACTGACTAATGAAAATAAAACTCACTGCTTAACTACAAATATGTCAAAGTACAGCGAAAACTAGAAAACATTATTCTCAGGAAGCAAATCAATGCACTGACTCAAAGGTCATATACATAAGTAACAATAACGTTCCTCATCTAAAGTGGGGAGACAATCATAATATTGGTTAGGAAGGAAATTTGCTCTCTGAAATCCATTACTAATTATACTGTGCTTATGTAAGAGAATGACCTTTTATTAGAACATACATGCTGATTTAGAATAAAGGATCATGATATCCTCACTTTACCTTCAAATAAATAGTTGATTCTATGCACAGGAGTATATGAAGTATTTATTATACTAATCTTGCTAATTTTCTGTAAGTTTACATATTTAAAAAGAAAAAAGTTTAAGAATATAGGTTCTCCAATCTTCCACTTATCAGCTATATAATCTAGTTCAAGGTACTTGTGTTTTGAAACCCCAATATTCTCATCTATTAAATGAGAATAACACTGGTAACAATCTCAGAAAATTCAGTGAAATAATAACTCAGAAAAGTTGGTGATAGTTTACCATAAATCTTTAAAATTATTTTCTACTGATGCTTAATTACACATTTCAGTTTTGACCAATTAGAAGTAGCTTAGTACCTACATGAGATACACTATGATAACAAAATATGCTGGTATCATCTTTATTAAATGACTCTTAGTGCTCAATGATATTCAATTTTTGTAAATGCAAACATTATATAGCAGGGTATTATTGAAGTGTATATTCATCCAAAGATATCCTATCTAATAAAAGAGTAATATGCAAATTGACCATCACCCCAACGCACAAGATGGCCACCCCCATGTGGACACAAGATGGCCGCCACAAGATGGCTGGCAGGGGAGGGGAGTTAGGAATGACTGGACCAGCAGGGGAAGGCAGTTAGGTATCAATAAGGCTGGCAGGGTGGTGGTTTAGGGGCAATCAGGCAGGCAGGCAGGCGAGCAGTTGGGAGCCAGCAGTCCTGGATTGTGAGAGGGATGTCCGACTGTCTATTTAGGCCCCATCCTAGTTTAGGCCCGAACCCAATTTAGGGGTCCCAGATTGGAGAGAGTGCAGGCTGGGCTGAGGGACGCCGCCCCCATGCACGAATTTCATGCACCAGGCCTCTAGTTTATTAAATAAAACTGAATGCATTGGGAATTCATGAGACGTTAAAATGTATGTAGGAACTCTGGAATTTTTAGTAGTTAAAAAAAAACACACAGAGAAGACAGACAAAAAAACAGGAAGCAAATTAATGTTTCCTTAAGTTTTTCTAGATGCAGTAAAAATGTTAATTCTTTGGCATTTATAGACAATGAAGCCATTTACTGTTATCACTGTCATGGTGGTGGGAGAAATATTTTATCTACAAAGAAAATAAGTATCAACACCTCCTCTTGGGTAAGCAATACCAGTGTTAGAATAAAATCAGATGCTATTTTTCACACAGTGGATTGCTTTTTGCATCCTCATGAGAGCTATAACTACTCTAGCAACTTCAGTCTAACTTTAAATCTACTTATAAATATTTTGACAAACTGATAGTACTTAAATGTTAAAACAATGAAAATGATAGGTTTCCCAGCCTTTAAAACACTGAACATATTAGCCTATGAAGATATTCTGTGGACAGGTACATCTATCCACATTTCTTAGCATAGGAAAGAAAGGACATTAAGTATATTTACAGCCTTCAAAGAAAGCTGGTATTAGAATGGCCTGAAAAGTCCTGGAACAGACCACATAGCCCTCTAACTATGTACTTTTTCTAGAGAGCTGCACATTCAGAAAACAAAGTCCATTCACTCTGGAGACAAAAAACATTCAAAATCCAAAGAATTCTCATGAACTTTACACTCCAGTGAAACCAGGTACCACTGTTCTCTTGAATCTCAGAGTGGTGGAAATATTATATCTCTGGCTAAGAGTTTTTAAAACCATAACTTCAAACTTTTGATGAAATTATGTGACACAGCCCCACTAAATTGTGTTTATGAAATTCTAATTTCAAATAACCTGGTGACCACATATGTTACCATTAAAACTGAGCACTTCTGAGAATGAAAGAGGATAAACTAGACTAGAATAACCAGGACATATTATTATTAACTAGAGGCCTGGTGCACGCTCATACACGTGGGCGGGGGGAGTGTGGGGGGTTCCCTCAGCCCAGCCTGCACCCTCTCAAATCTGGGACATCCCTCTCAATCCAGGACTGCTGGTTCCCAACATCTTGCCTGCCTGCCAGCCTGATCACCACCTAACCACTCCCCTGTCAGCCTGATCGATGCCTAACTGCTCCCCTGCTGGCCCGATCACCCCCAACTGCCCTCCCTTGCCAGCCATCTTGTGGTGGCCATCTTGTGTCCACATGAGGGTACCATCTTGTGTGTTGGAGTCACACAAG
This sequence comes from Myotis yumanensis, assembly GCF_028538775.1. NCBI lineage: Eukaryota > Metazoa > Chordata > Mammalia > Chiroptera > Vespertilionidae > Myotis > Myotis yumanensis. Next base: position 140,709,626 of record NW_027223752.1, read on the forward strand.
ATGGTCAATTTGCATATCACCTCTTTATTATATAGGATAATCAACTTTTAATGAACTATTACTTTATTTTTCCTTTTTTTGTTTTTCAATAAACTATTACTTTAATGATGCAGTATGGAAGGATGCATTCTCTTCACAGTACACTAAAGGATCAACAATTCATCTATGAATAGATCTACGTACTCTAGTGCTGCTAATATATAGGAATCTGCATGATTCATAGAAGAGCAACTTGGGTAAATATCCAATGAGAAGGCTGCCATTTGGAAAGCCATCAGCATTGGTTTCTTTATACAAAGTTGTTAAAATATCACTGTATTTACCCAAAGACAAGTAAACCCAGAAAGCGTACTCTATGGTAAAGTCTTAATAGCTATTGCTAAGACTTTGCACCTGAGCAAACATTTCATTCCACATATTTGATGGAAATTAACCAAGGCACTGTCTTACAAGTAAAACAAATAAGAGTACTGGGTCCCACATATTACATTTCGATTAACACAGAAGAGAGATCAGTGCCCAAATTGAAAATTCAAAGGGTATCATTCATGTAAGAATTGCTTCTGGAGTGAATGCATTTAATGTATAGTAATTAATTTCAAGGAAAAAGTGTAAATGTCACATAGCACATTTTCTCCATGATCAGGATGGCATACTAAGAAGCTTCAGGGCTTAAAAGACCATGGAATTTGGAGTCAGGACTACTTGGGCTCAAACTCTAGTTCAGTCACTTAGTAGATGAGTGACACAGGTAAAACTGGTTGTAGCAAGTATAGTTAGATGCCTGTGTAACATCAACAGAGCTCTAAATTTGTTCAGGTACACACTGTTCCCCTTGATGCCCATGTATCCCAGACTAGGATTAATTTTATTTATTTATGTATTTCTTTATTTTTATTTATCATTATTGTTGAAAGTATTACATGTCCCCATTTTACACCCAATTGACCCCTTCACCCCATTCTCTTCCCCTCCCCAGGCCTTCCCCGCAGGAACAGGACTAATTTTTTTTTTCAAGTTTATGCTATTTATTTATTTATTTATTTATTTATTTATTATAGTTAGTTAGTTTCCTTTTTTGTATTAAATTTATTGGGGTAACATTGGTTAATATGGCCATATAGGTTTCAGGTTGGTTTCTATGTTGCAAGATCTCTATATTGCACCATGTACCCACCACCCAAAGTCAAATTTTCTCCCATCTCCACATATTAGGACTCCTTTTGCCCCAACCTCTTTCCTCTGGCAACCACCACACTGCTGTTTTGTGTTCACAAGTTTCAGTTTTATATTCCACACATGAGTGAAATCATATGGTTCTTAGTTTTTTCTGACTGACTTAAGTCATTCAGCATAATGTTCTCAAGGCCCATCCATGTTGCTGCTAATGGTGCTATTTCATTCTTTCTTATGGCCATGTAGTACTCCATTGTGTATATGTACCACATCATTATCCAGTTCTCTATCGCAGGACACTTTGGTTATTTCCATGTCTTGGCCACTGTGAATAATGCTGCAATGAACATAGAGGTATATTTTTGACTTTTTCAGGTATATACCCAAGAGAGGGATTGTTAGGTTTTATGGTAGCTCTATTTTTAATTTTTTTGAGGAATCATCAGACTGCTTTCCATAGGGGTTGTACCAGTCTACATTTCCACCAGCAGTGAATGAGGGTTCCCTTTCTTCCACAACCTCTCCATCACTTGTTGTTGCTTGTCTTGTTGATAATGGCCACTCTAACAGGTGTGAGGTGGTATCTCCTTGTAGATTTGATTTGCATTTACCTAATTACCAGTGAGGTTGAACATCTTTTCATATATCTATTGGCTATTTGTATGTCTTCTGGGGAGAAGTGTATTTGCAGATCTTCTGCCGACTTTTTGACATTTTATGGTGTTGAGCTTATGAGTTCTTTACATACTTTGGAAATTAAACCTTTGTCAGCATTACTGTTTGCAAATATCATCTCCCATCTGGTTAGCTGCCTTCTTGTTTTGTTGTCAGTTTCTTTTGCTGTGCAGAAGCTCTTCAGTTTGATATAGTTCCATTCATTTATTTTTGCCTTTACTTCCTTTGCCTTTGGGTCAAGTTCATAAAATGTTCTCTACGACCAAGGTCCATAAGTTTGGTACCTATATTTTCTTCTATGTAACTTATTGTTTCAGGTCTTATATTTAGGTCTTTGATCTATTTTGAATTAATTTTTGTACATGGGGACAAACTATACTCCAATTGCCTTCTTTTGCATGTGGCTTTCCAGTTTTCCTAGCACCGTTTATTGAAGAGAATATCTTTACTCCACTGTGTGTTTCTGGCTCCTTTGTTGAAAATTATCTGCCATATACATGTGGTTTTATAGCTGGGCTCTCTATTCTGTTCCAATGATCTACTAGTATGTGTCTGTTTCTCTGCCAATACCATGCTGTTTTGATCATTGTAGCTCCATAGTATAATTTGAAGTCAGGTAATGTGATACCGCCAGCTTCTTTATTTTTTACTCAGGATTGCTTTGGCTATTCGAGGTTTTGTATGTGTGTGTGGTTCCATACGAATCTGATGATTTCTTGTTCTATTTCTTTAAAAAATGATATTGGGATTTTGATGGGGATTACATTAAATCTGTATATTGCTTTGGGTAATATGGCCATTTTAAGTATGTTGGTTCTTCCAATCCATGAACAAGGGATATTTTTTCCATTTTGTTGTGTCTTTTTCAATCTCTTTTAATAATGTTTTGTAATTTTCAGTATATAGGTCTTTCATGTTCTTTGTTAAGTTCATTTGTAGGTATTTTATTCTTTTGGTTTCAATTGCAAAAAAAATTGTTTTTTTAAATTTATTTTTCTGAAGTTTTGTTGTCAATATATAGGAAGGCAATGCATTTTTGCACATTGATTTTTGTATCCTGCAACTTAACTGTATTTGTTTATCCTTTCTAATAGTTTTTGGTGGAATGTTTAGGTTAAGGGTTTTCTGTATACAGAATCATGTCATCCACAAAAAAGTGACAGTTTTACTTCTTTCTTCCCTATTTGGATGCCTTTATTTCTTTCTCTTGCCTTAGTGCTCTGGCTAGGGTTTTCAGCACTTTGTTGAATAAGAGGTGTGAGAGTGGACATCCTTGTCTTGTTCCTGATCTTAGAGGAAGGCTTTTAGTTTTTCACCATTGAGTATATTAGCTGAAGGTTTATCATATATGGCCTTTATTATGTTGAGATACTTTTCTTCTATTCCTATTTTATTGAGTTTTAATCATAAATAGATGTTGTATCTTCTCAAATGCTTTTTCTGCATCTACTGATAAGATCATATGGTTGTTATCCTTTCTTTTGTTAATGTGGTATCTCACATTGATTGATTTGGGTATATTGAACCATCCTTATGCCCCTTGATCATGATTTAATATTTTTTGTCCTCACCATGATGGTTATTCCTGACTTCTGTGGGGTCCCACCCCAAGCACTCCACCTGTGGATCCGTCACAGAGAGAAACAGCAGTTCTACTACAATAACTATTGGTTTACTGATAATAGGTCCTCCACCTGACTCCAAGGGCAACAGGAGGCTAGTTTTGGGAGTTCAAGAGGTGGTGGGGCTCTGTGGTTGCCTTTCTTTGTCTAAAACACCACCCCCCGCTGAACAGTAGAGAGCCATAGGGCAGAACCGCGTGCTCTCTCAGGTGTCTACTGGCTCAGACACTGTTTGCTTACATCACCCTGCTGGACTGAGCCCCACAGCTCTCTGCTCCTCCCGGCTAAAGGAAGTGCCTGCTCCCCCTCTCTAGGCCACAAGCTCCCAGCTGCAGGACTGCATCTGCAGGCTGACTGTGCTCTCCTCTCTTCTTGTCTCCACATTTATTCCAAGTTGCCCACCTTAAGATGTTTCAATTAGCAGGTCTCTCAGACATGCCTCTGTATTGAGCAGGGAATTCTTTGTTGAATTATAGTTGGTGAACTTGTTGACATTTCAGAGGGGAGAGACCAAGGGGATCTCTCATACCACCATTCCTCTGACATCCAGGACTAATTTTAAAGGTTAACTCCATATTCCTTTTATTCCCTTTACCAATGATTAGTTCAGGAATGTACATGTGACCAATTTGAATATTTTTGCCCTCACCATAATGGTTACACCTGGCTTCTGTGGGGACCCACCCCAATGACTCCACTGGGGGACCAGTCACAGAGAGAAACAAGGAAAAGTTTGCTGAGGCATAGGGGAAAGTTCTTCATCCTTCTGAGATATTGTCAAGAAGTTACTTTCTCCTCTTCTTTGAATATGTACAGGCGTATATAAATGAGGCCTGAATGTACTGCTTTTGTACTCTCAGTCTTAGCATGAAATCAACACACAGAGGTAAACTGGATTAAGACTTTCTCAGGGATATAGAGGCAGAACTAAAGTTCTTACTTACCTTATCTCTGGACTTCTAGATCTGTGGGCAAAGAATTCTAAAGAATTTCAGCCAGTTTGATGGTGCTCTTTGATATTTTCAGCTAAAGACACTTTGATCTTCCTTAGTTTCTCATCTTTGAAAATCAGATTGATAGCTATACTGCAGTCTTGCAAGAATTCATAATACATGTAAAGCATGCACAGTTCCTTGGTGCAGTGCAAGCTTTCAATAAATGATATCAGACTTGAGGGACTGGTTGCCTGTCACACTGAGTGCCTACTATTAACGTCGGCAAATCTTTAGCAGCCTTAATATTTGATTGCTCACTTTTTTTATATCACAAGAGGCTGGTGAAATTAACCTCCAAAGACCACGTTCTAATAGCTGAGGTAAGAATTTTATTTTTTTTCCAGTTCAAGAAAGTTTTATTTGTTTAAAACTATTTATTGAATGCCTCCTGTACTTTAGATATTCTAACTAAAAATGATGGACAGAAATGGATTCGAGGCCTAGTCACTACACCTGTAATTAGTGACCTGCGTATGGTTTGTATTCTAAAATTATTTTCACACAGGAAGGAATGTTTTGTTGTACTCATGACTGATTGGACAGTCATGACTTATGATCAGGGAAAAAAGGAAGAGAGGATAGAAAGGTAAGGATTTTAAATCTCTTTGAGATCCTCAAAATACAAGGAATAGAGTTCAAATACATTAGCATTTTATTGGGTAACATAGACACACACACACACACAAACATATACTTTAAAATAAAGAAAATAAAATCAGGCTGAGAAAAGAAATTAATTTATTACATTAGATTCACATTTTAAAAGGAATTCAAAAGTGCAACATATTGGATACTTAAAAATTCATTAAACTTTAAAATGAATATAATAGAATATATAAAGATTTATGGTGTTAGTTTAATCATAATTTCTTAATTTAGAAAAACTAAAATTTAGAACTTATCAAGAATAAGGCAATTTAAAAAATAAAATCCAATGCAATGAAAATTTTTGAGTAGTCAACAACATCAACAACAATAAAACTAAAGACAAGATAAAATACTGATTAAGCGCACAGGTTTTGGGCATTCAACCTGAATTTGAAACTTGGCTCTGACACTTGTATTTTATATAATCTTGGGCAAGTTTCTTAGCCTCTTTTAGCCTCAGTTTTCTTATATATAAAATGGTGACAATAAAATCTACCTCATATACCTAGGTTTAAATATGATAAGATAATGTAAGCCAAGTTCTTATATAGGTGCCAAGTATATAGTAAGCACCCAATAGAAGATTTTTATTATATTCTTATAATAAAATCTATCATACAACACTGGGTTTTAAAAAATGAGAACAAATTTCAAATGGGTAAGGGGAAATCCTGGAAGATATTTTCAGCAACCCCAACAACAAAAAAAACAGATGGAAAACACTATGAAAATGAAATTTTTATATGGTAATTTCTCCTTCTGGGAGAGGGTAACAGGATTGGATTTAACCTCCTGTCTGAAACAACAACATTTAGGTAAAATATAAGCAACAATGGTTTTCAGACAGTGAACATTGGACAACTCAGGACAGTGATACCTGACAAAAGGGAAATAAATGAGGTGAGCCCAACAATTGTCCAAACTCACTGCCTGGAGGATCTCCAGATCTTAGCACAAGAAGAGAAATTGCGGGGGTGGGGGGGGGGGGGGGCGGGCGGGGAGTCAGTGGTCTCTGTGAGTATAAGATTATAGATCTAGGAGTCTGTGGAGGCCAAGGTAGACCCACAGTGGAGAGAATTTCACAGAGAAAAATGTCCACAGAGAATTCTTCTGGTCTTTAGCTGAATACTGACGAGCATATGTGAGTGAGGACGCTGCTGGAATCTGAAGAAACAATCACCCAAAGGAGCAGAAGGAACAACTCCTGATACTTAAAAAAAAAGAAAAAACAAGGAATAAGTCATGTTTCCACCAGACAAAAGAGACAACTAAGCAACATGGGATATCGAGTAGGGTATTATAAATATATTCCCTCTGTGTGGAAAAACAAATTACCCTAGAATAAATGCTGCTCTGGTTCCAACTGAGAGAGTAAAAGTAAGCCTCTGAAAGGAACAAACTGTTTACAAGTATCTTAATTTCTTCTCAGAACAAATATTAACATATGGATTGAAACACTGAAATATTCAATTCCCACTAAAGTAAAATTCACAATATCTGGAATTCAAAGGAGCGGGGAAAGACAATTCATATTGAAGAGAAAAATCTATCAATAGAAATAGATTCTGGAATTATATCAATGAAAGAATTAGAAGAAAATGACATTAAAGGGGTTATAAATATATTCCATATGTTCCAAAAGGCAGAGGCATGATCATATGTGCTAAATTTAGACATGTAAGATATAACAAGACCCAAATCAAACTTCTATAATGTTTTAAATGGAAAACATACTGGATGGGATTAACAGCACATTAGACACTACAAAAAATATTAGTGAACTTAAATATATAGGAATAGGAACTATCCGAAATGAAGGACAGACTAGTAAAAGAAAGAAAATAATGAACAGAGAATCAGTGAGCTGCAGAACAAATTGGCTTAATATATGTATAACTGGAGTTCCTAAAAAAGGGGGTGGAGGGAAGAGGAGAGACAGAAAAAAACATTTGAAAATAATGGTCAAAATCTTTCCAAATCTAATGAAAGCTATAAGTCCACAATGCAAGAAGCTAAAGAACCTCAAGTATAAAAACAACAACAACAACAACATTTAAACAAGTACATCAACACACATAATAATAATTTAAAAAGTGCTCATTAGTGATAGAAGAAAAATTTAAAAAGAACCAAAGGGGGGAAAAAGATACAGTTCATGGAAACAAAGATAAGAACAACAGACTTCTGGGGAAAAACGGGGACATATGTAATACTTTCAACAATAAAGATTTTTAAAAATAAAGAACAAGAGACTCCTGTTTTAAAACAAGGCAATTCAGAAGAGAGTCCCAATGAAAATGGAAATCTACACAAAATATGAAGAGCACTGAAACTGGTAAATAGATGGGTAACTATAACTCCTTTTTAATTTTTAAAAAGATAACTGATGCCTTGGCTGGTTTTTCCCAGTGGTTAGAGCATCAGCCCATCTACCGAAGGGTTGATTTCTGGTCAAGAGCACATACCTGGGTTGCAGGTTTGACCCCTGGCTGGTCAGGGTGCATGCGGGAGGCAACCAGTCAATGTGTCTCACATTGATGTTTCTCTCCTCCTCCTCCTCCTCCAACTCCTCCTCCTCCTCCTTCTCCTCCTCCTCCTCTCCCTCCTCCTCCTCCTCCTCCTCCTCTCCCTCCTCCTCCTTCTCCTCCTCCTCCTCCTCCTCCTCCTCTCCCTCCTCCTCCTCCTCCTCCTCCTCCTCCTCCTCCTCCTCCTCCTCTCCCTCCTCCTCCTTCTCCTCCTCCCTTCCTCCCACTCTCTCTAAAAGTAAATGAAAAAAATATCCTTGGAAGAGGATTAACAACAACAACAAAAGATAACTGACACTTTAAAGTAAAAAATATAATAAGGTATTGTGGGATTTATAATATATGTAGACGTAAAATGTCTGGCATTAAGTCAGAAAGTAATTTGGACTGAATGAAAGTGAACACATGACATATCAAAATTTGTAGGAAGCAGCTAAAGTTTTCAGAGGAAAATCTATAGCACTAAAACCCATGTTAAAAACCAAAAGAGGTCACATCAATTACCTTAAACAACTATAAAAAGAAAAGTAAATGAAACCCCAACCAAGGAGAAGTAAGGAAATAATAAAAATCAGAGCAGAAATGAAAGAAACCCAAAAGCTGTTTCTTTTAGATGATGAATAAAATTGATAAATCTCTAACCATATATATAAGGGATAAAAGAGAGAAAGCAAATAACTAATATGAGAAATGAGATAGGGGGCATCACTGTAGTCTCTACTATATTAAAAAGATAAGAGAATATTATGAACAACTTTATGACAATAAAAGCCACAGCTTCGATGAAGGGTGTAAATTCTCTGAAAGACATAGACTACCAAACATAAAAAATAAATAGATAGCCTGAATGGCCCCATGTCTATTAAAAAATTGTTCATAATTAAAAATGTTCCCTCAAGGGAAATTGTAGAGCCAGGTAGCTTCACTGCTGAATTTTATCAAACATGTAAGAAATAAGTAATAGTTTTTACAGAAACTCTTCCAGAATCGCTTCTCCCCCCCGCCCCCAAAAAAAGAACACATTGTAAAAGAATAAAATTGTCTTATTTCAAGCCTTATAAAATTATATTAATCAAGATAGTATAGTATTGGAAGGGGGAGACCAAGATGGCGGCGTAGGTAAACACCGGAGACCGCTGCCGCAAACAACCATTTCAAAAATACAACTAAAAGACTGAACGGACATCACCCAGAACCACAGGAAGGCTGGCTGAAGAGAGACTCTACAACTAGAAGGAAAGAGAACAGCAAATCAAGGCTCAGAGGCGGCGCAGTGTGGAAAATACAAAGGTACCGAGGTGCGCGCGCAAAGCGGGCTGGTGGCTGAGGGCGCGGTTGTCGTTTTCTGTCGGGAGTGAGTCTCAGACTCTGGGCTCCAGATCCGGGCGAGTCTCTAGGGACCCAGACTCAAACGGGAGAAGCGGGATTATCCGGCATCAGTTGGAACCTGAGGGCAGCTTTCTCTCCGAGGTTTGCAGTGGCTGCCGGGGTTCTGAGAAGCAGAGCCTCTGGGAACAGGACTGAGCGTGGCCATAACTGCTCCCTCCGCCCGCCCTGTTGATCCCGCCCCGCCCAAAGCCTGCGCACAGCCATTTGCCGATCGCCTCAGGCAAAGGCTGGATTAGCGCCTCCCCAGAAGGCAGACGTTTTCCATACAGCTGATTCCTACAGCCAGCCGGCCTGGGGGTCAAATCCCTCTAGTGTTAACTACAACAATTAAGGCTTGGCTAGAACAAGACTGCGCACAGAGACCACAAGGGGGTGCACCAAGAAAGCATAAAAGATGCGGAGACAAAGAAACATGACAGAAATGGAGGATATGGAGCTAAGAATCGCAATTTTGAGGGCTTGCCATAAATTTGTGCAGAGCCTCACGAAAACTAATGAGACCCTCGATGCTACGATAAAGAAATTAGAAAGTAAGCATACACGGACTGAAATAAAGAATATTATACCCAATAGCAGACCAGAGGAGTACAATAATCAAACCAAAGATTCGACAAAAAACACCCAATTGGAAAAGCAAAATGAAAAAAGAATCCGAAAGTGTGAAGATAGTGTAAGGAGCCTCTGGGACAGCTTTAAGCGGTCTAATATCAGAGTCATTGGAGTGCCAGAAGATGAGAGACAGCAAGATATTGAAAACCTATTTCAAGAAATAATGGCAGAAAACTTCCCCCACCTGGAGAAAGAAATGGACTTACAGGTCCAAGAAGCACAGAGAACCCCAAACAAAAGGAATCCAAAGAGGACCACACCAAGACACATCATCATTAAAATGCCAAGAGCAAAAGACAAAGAGAAAATCTTAAAAGCAGCAAGAGAAAGAGGCTTAATTACCTACAAGGGAATACCCATACGACTGTCAGCTGATTTCTCAACAGAAACTTTGCAGGCCAGAAGGGAATGGCAAGAAATATTCAAAGTGCTGAATACCAAGAACCTACAACCAAGATTACTTTATCCAGCAAAGCTATCATTCAGAATTGAAGGTCAGATAAAGAGCTTCACAGATAAGGAAAAGCTAAAGGAGTTCATCACCGCCAAACCAGTATTATATGAAATGCTGAAAGGTATCCTTTAAGAAGAGGAAGAAGAAGAAAAAGGTAAAGATACAAATTATGAACAACAAACATGCATCTATCAACAAATGAATCTAAGAATCAAGTGAATAAATAACCTGATGTACAGAATGAACTGGTGATTATAATAGAATCAGGGACATAGAAAGGGAATAGACTGACTATTCTTGGGGGAAAAAGGGGTGTGGGAGATGCGGGAAGTGACTGGACAAAAATCATGCACCTATGGATGAACACAGTGGGTGGGGAGTGAGGGTGGAGGGTGGGGTGGGAGCTGGAAGGAGGGGAGTTATGGGGGGAAAAAAGAGGAACAAATGTAATAATCTGAACAATAAAGATTTAATTTAAAAAAAAAAATTTCCTAAAGTTGACACAAAAAAATTTAAAAATAAATAAACTAGACTATAGTAAAATTTAAAATTTTTGCTATTCAAAAAACACTATTAAGAAAATGAAAAGGCAAACCACAGACTAAGAGAACATAGTTGTAAAACCTATATCTGACAAAAAACTTGTATCTACAATATATAAAGATCTCTGATAATTCTATTATGAAAAGACAATCCAATTAAAAGTGATCGAAATATTTGAACAGTTACTTCGCAAAAATGCAAAAAGTAAATAAACATATGAAATACAATCATAAGGGAAATTCAAATTTAAATCATGAGACACATTATACACCCAACAGAATGTCTAACATTTGAAAGACTGACCATACCATTGGCAGTTACAAAATAGTCACTGGATATAACATACAGCATAGGGAATACAGTCAATAATACTGTAGTAACTGTGAATGGTGTTAGGTGGTTCCTAGACTTATCATGGGGATCCTCACTTCATAAGTTATATAAATGTCTCACCACTATACTGTACACCTGAAAATAATATACTGCAATACTGAATGTTAACCAAGGCAAATGTCACATGATCTCACTTATATGTGGAATCTAATGAACAAAATAAACCGATGAATAAAATAGAACCAGAGGCATGGAAACAGACTGAGAAATCTTAGAGGGAAGGGGAGTGGGAATGCGGGGGAAGGGAGCAGGACCAGATTAACCAAATAACTTATATGCATATATACAGAGCCCATGGACACAGACTATAGAGGTGGAGGTCTGCGGGGAGGCTGGAACCAGGGAGAGGGTGGGAAAAGGGGGATTTAAAGGTGGGGGGACTTCTGTAATACTTTCAACAATAAAGATGTTCTAAAAAGAAAATTAAAAACATTTTTAATAAAAAAAACAGGACCATATCAAATTTTATAAAAGATGTGAAGGAGCTGCAACTGGTATATGCTGTGGATAGAAACATAAAATGTTACAACCACAGTTAGTAGTTTTAAAAAAATGTTAGGTATACATTGATCCTGTTCCCCAGCTATTCTAATCCTAGATATTTGCACCAAAGAAATGAAAATATATGTCCACACAAACACTTGTACATGAAAGCTCATGATAGCTGTATTTGTAACAGCCCAAACCTGGATTCAACTAAAATGTACATCAACAGATGAGTGGATAAACAAATTGTGTTGCATCCATATGATAGAATTCTACTCAGGAAATGAATAAATTATTGATATACAAACAACATGAATGAATCTTAAGTTGACGGAGAACAGCACTAGAAAACATGTTGGGGTAATGGACATGTACATTGTTTATTGTGCAGATGGTTTCATGGGTGTACACATGGCTTTAGAGTCAGACAGATGTGAGTTTGAATGCCAGCTCTACTCTTATATAATATAACCTTACGGAAGTGACCCACTTGAGTCTCAGTTCCTATAGTTATGTAGAAGTAATACTATTTTTTGTATGGATAAGAATATATGTGTCCAAGACTTGCTCTATTAAATATGTTGACAGATACAAAGTAACCCACATAGTACTGGCATAATATAACTGTTCATTTCCATGTAGCATATATTTTCTTCTGCTTATTTGTACTGTATCTCCCCCTTCTATAACAATACCTCATTAACACTACTATTTTTTTTGCCAAAGGATGTCTGTCCTCTCCTCTTGGAAGACAGAAAATTTATTTTGATGTTGTTTTTACAACTTGAACTCTTTTCAAACTAACATATGTTCTTCCTTTTGACCTTATTTTATTTTTGCCTCAAATTGAGAGTTGAGTTAATCATTAGGCTCTTTGTTCATGGCATAATCTGCCAGGTCCTTTCCTTGTGTTATTCATTCCTTCCTCTGCTTTATCCCTAAAACAAATCCTACTGCTCTCTCCTAAATGGGCACTCATCTAGTGTTTAGTACATGTCCTTGAATATGTATATGTATTATGTATGTATAGGCTTTCATGTATCTAAGTGGCATTGTGCTACAGCTCTTATTTTCCCCTTTACACTGTATTTTAAGGATCTATTCTAGCTGCTCTCTATATAGAAGTTGCTTCTACTTGCTGCCCTGTATTCCATACTATGTATTTGTCAAAGTTAACTCATTAATTTCCTTAGACATGGCCACCTGTGCATCAAATTCCTGCTACCACAAACAATAATGAAATAAATATCCTAGTATTATTCTCCTTGTGGACATTTACAAGAAGTTCTCTGGGGTATGTACCCAACAGGTGGGATTGCTGGGCCATAGGACAAATAATTAATTTGACAAACTCAGTACTTCCAGACTACTTTCCAAGATGGTTGAATCGATTTAAACTTCCACTAGCATTAGGAATGAATGACCTTACTAATTCTTGCCAATAATATAATATCTCCTTTTAATTTTTATTTCTCAGATACTAGTAAGCTTGAGCATCACTCTTTTATTAGCTACTTAACATTTCCCTTTGTAGACCACATTCTTATATTGAGATTCCTGTCTTTTACTTCTTGATTTGCAACAAGTCCTAGGAATGTTTCTATAGTAATGTCATTAATTTAACACATTGATAAAAGCTATTCCAGTCTGTCACTAGCCTATTCACTTTTTTAAGGTGCTGCTCATTGACTAGAAATTGGCCATTTTAAGATAGCCATAGACATTACTTCCCAACTGAATTTTTAAAAAATTATTTTGGGTTATAGTTAAGAAGTACAGCCCCTCACTGTTAGTTCTGGTAGCTTTATGGTTTACCTTTGAATCCATCTTTAATCTATCTGGAGCCCAACTTTTTCTAACATGCAATGTAAGAATTCTTCTCCATATCATGAGCTAATGTTCCAAGACCATCTGCTAAAGAGTTTATCGTTTCTCCATTATGTGAGCAATGCATCTTTATCATATATCGCTCACATTTTTTGATTAAAAGCAGAATAGTTTTGGAAGAAATGACCCAGATAAGATACAATGGACAAGAAAAATGGTCCTGCCCATACATCTTCAAAAGGGGAATGGCAACTTCACCACGGAGTCAGCCTACTGAAGCCACATGCAAATTAGGAAACCAAGCAGCTCGAAACGACTTTTTTAAAAATTAAGAATAAAGAAATAAATCATCTTATTAGGTCAAAGGCTTCAGATATTTTATGTGAATTTCTGTAATTCTTTTAGTGTTCAGTAGCATAACAATGTGTTTTCGTGTCATGTTACGTAAATAAAATGTTTTGTTGTAACTATCCTTCTGCAGTAGCTATTTAGGATACGAACAGAGCCGTTATCCATAAAATTTTCCAATTTCCCAAAGATTCCTGAGATTCATGGAATGATTTAAGGTACCTGACATGATAGAGTATTTGACTGGTAAATTTTTTGTCGGCAAGGGAAAAAAAATCTAGCCCCAAACGGGTCTGATTTATGGCTTAATTCAGTATGCTAGAGATAGAAAGTCCTCCAAAAACTGTCCTTGGCTGATTACCTGGCTGAGAGCCCACACATTTACTGGGTTGGAATTTACATGCAGAAAGAAACCTTCTTTCATGAAAGTCACAACCTATTTGCCTTTCCCTTTTGTTAGGAGGGAAAAATACCAGAGACTTCAAGGGCTAGTCTATTAGGTGAAACTTAAATCTCTAGAGTCCTTTCCAAAGACCAGACAGCACTATGGACTACACGCTTCAATGACTATTTCTGCCTTACTTTTGGATTTGGATGGAAATCTGTTTTGACTCTCATTATTCAGTTACATTGCCCAGTGATGCTGCACGACAAGCAGAAAATAGAATCAAGCAAGCCAGTATTTCCCTTAGAAACTGGTGGCATCGGGGTTTAGGAGCCCGAGTCTGAACTAAAGGTTTAGTAGTCTCTAGCAGCAGTGCTCAGCCTTTCTCTCTTCAATGTCCAGGGATGCATTTGAAGTTTAAGAGCAGACAATCAAATCCAACCCTGCTAACAACATTTAAGCAATACTCGTTACCCCTGGAGATTTCTTGAGAGTGCCACAGTCTGACCTGGTAGTGGTTCATCTGTAAATCTACAAGATGGAGTGCATAGCTTTTCTTCTTGTTTTTTTGTCTTTTTAAATATATTTTATTGATTTTTTTTTTACAGAGAGGAAGGGAGAGGAATAGAGAGTTAGAAACATTGATGAGAGAGAAACATCAATCAGCTGCCTCCTGCACACCCCCTACTGGGGATGTGCCTGCAACCAAGGTACAAGCCCTTGACCAGAATCGAACCTGGGATCTTTCAGTCCGCAGGCCGACGCTCTATCCACTGAGCCAAACCGGTTAGGGCTGTTCTTCTTGTTTTGATCTTGGTGAAAAAAACTTGTAATAATTCACCATTCCAGAACAAAAAGAACTGTGACTTATGATTTACCATTCTCATAAGCTGATATGTTACATTATAAAAATTCATGTTCTATTTTATTTTAGAAAAGATTTTAAAATTCTGTTTAGGAAAAGAAAGACATTATTGGCACATCACAGTGAACACGCGGAAGGTCCTCCTCTGCTGGGGAGGAAATGTTATGATGTGAATGAGGCCACCCACTCTGCTTATTTCTCCACAACCCACTAACTACAGCAAAGTGAAGGAGATTTTCAACTCCTGGCGGATAACTACAAGGTGTTGATATTTCACAACAGCTACAGACCCACTTGGAAAACAGAGATGAAAGGTAACACTTTTTTTTTCAACCAAAGTTTTCTGGCTAATGTGAATCTAGCTGGGATTGTCCTGTAATTTCAACATGCAGTTAGGATGATGATACAAATGTTAAGATCAATATTAAACAAGAAATCAACTTCAGTTGTGCTCATGTGGGTAGGTCTACAATTTTCTCTACAGCTTAAATATTTGTTTTCTGCTGAACTTTTACTCGGACATGGGTTTCATGAGGACATTGCTCTTTAGACTCATACCATTTTCAATATTTCTGAAATCCTGATCAGTGTCAATAAATATATTGTTTTAATATTCTACAGGAAATTTCCAAAGTTAAAATAGGAAGTTATATGGGAAAAATTTAAGCAAGCTCTAAATGTCCTAATCAAATGTAATTTGTATTAAAATAACTAATAAAGTTTCCCTATTGTATATTTAATGATTTATTTCAGTATATTCTACTAGAGGCCCGGTGCACAAAAATTTGTGCACTCGGGGAGGGGGGGTCCCCTCAGCCCAGCCTGTGGCCTCTCACAGCCTGGGATCCCTCGGGGAATGTCCACCTGCTGGCTTAGGCCCCCTCCCTGGGGGATCGGGCCTAAGCTGGCAGTCAGACATCCCTCTGGCAGCCCAGGAGCCCTTAGGGGATGCCCACTTGCCAGCAGGGAGCAGGCCTAAGCTGCAGTCAGACATCCTTAGTGCTGCTGAGGAGGCGGGAGAGGCTGTCACTACCACCACCGCTGTGCTTGCAGCCGTCAGCCTGGCTTATGGCTGAGCAGAGCTCCCCCTGTAGGAGCGCAATGACCACCAGGGGGCAGCTCCTGCATTGAGCGTCTGCCTCCTGATGGTCAGTGTGTGTCATAGTGACCAGTCATTCCCAGTCATTCTGCTGTTAGGGTCAATTTGCATATTACCCTTTTATTATATAGGATAGAGGCCTGGTGCATGGGTGGGGGCCAGCTGGTTTGCCCTGAAGGGTGTCCCGGATCAGGGTGGGGGTCCTGCTTGGGTGCCTGGCCAGCCTGGGTGAGGGCTGAGGGCTGTTTTCAGGCTGGCCACACCCCCCGGTGACCCAAGCTCCCAGCCTCTCCTTGAGCAGAGGCCACGGCCAGCTGGAAGCAGGTATCTGGGATTTATTTATCTTCTATAATTGAATCTTTTTAGCCTTGAGTGAAGCCCAGGGCCGGCCAGGGCAGGCGGGAAGCTTGGCTTCCTCCATCGCCAAGGGTAACCCAAGCCTCATGCTTGCTCCAGTTCTGTGGCCGCCGCCTTCTTAGTTGGGTTAATTTGCATAATTGCTCATGATTGGCTGGTGGGTGTGGCTTGTGCATGTAGCGGAGTGGCAGAGTGATGGTTAATTTGCATGTTTCTCTTTTATTAGTGTAGATTACTTTTACTCATCAATTATCTATTTCCAATACCATCAAAGAGAAAAGTTTAAGTCCTTACTCATCAGAAAACATTTTACTAACTTTAAAGTATCAGAATGCTCTGATCTATTTTTAACAATCCATTGCTAGTAACATGATAGAGTCATTACCAATATTGCTAGCAGATTTTTAAAAGCTAATTAAGTGCATTAGAAGCAGTAAAAATCAGCCACTTATTCATCATCATAAAAAGAAAGATAAATGAATTAGACTTTATGTAACTAAAAGGATGTTTCTTTTGGAAAATATTTACATATGAACTTTTAATTAATTTACGGACATAATGGGTATCATTTGCTAAGAAGAACAAATGACAATGTGAACTGAGACTAGCATCACAATAAAATTAAAGGTGTACTTTATCAAAATGAGCAATTTACAGCAGAGTGTCTTATAAGCCAACATTTAGTAAAACCATAATCTGGCTAAGGTAAAAATTTAGTATTAGAATTGTAATTAATTCAACATGCTGCCCAGTCTATTCCACTCCTATTTCTGCTCACCTGGAGATGGTACAAAGCCAAGCAGGAAAGTATGCACATAACTGTCATAGGCACCAGCAAAGGTGTTGTTGGACAGCTGCATGAGTTGAAGGGAGAGGGCTGTCCCCTCCGTTTATGTCAGTTTTGGAAGAAGGAATTCAAATGCATGACCCCGGACCATTCCGTTGTAGTAAAGCCAATTTATTAAAGAAGTAAAGGAAGTAAATTTATTAAAGAAGCAAGGCAAGCAAATCTATATACTTGGCTTATGAAGAAACAGATGGACTTCCCAGCTAGTCTGAGAAGCGAGCCTGGCAGAAGTTTGGCTTTTTTATATTTTTCTGTCTACAGCAGCGGTTCTCAACCTGTGGGTCACGACCCCTTTGGCATCAAACGACCTTTTCACAGGGGTCACCTAAGACCATCCTGCATATCAGATATTTGCATTACGATTCATAACAGTAGCAACATTACAGTTATGAAGTAGCAAAGAAAATAATTTTATGGTTGGGTCACAACATGAGGAACTGTATTTAAAGGACCAGAAGGTTGAGAACCACTGGTTTACAGGTTTTAAAATTCCTCTGCTGGATATCTTGGTACAGATTAACTCTTTTTTAAAAAATATATTTTATTGATTTTTTATAGAGAGGAAGGGAGAGGGATCGAGAGTTAGAAGCATCGATGAGAGAGAAGCATCAATCAGCTGCCTCCTGCACACCCCCTGCTGGGGATGTGCCTGCAACCAATGTACATGCCCTTGATCGGAATCGAACCAGGAACACGTCAGTCCCCAGGCCGACGCTCTATCCAGAGAGCCAAACCGGCCAGGGCCAGGTTAACTCTTAACATCTCCCTTTTACTTTGCTATGGCTTTCCAGAATTTATGAGAAGCATCTGGTGATTTTATCTCTAACAAGCCCCAAGACTGTTGGCTTCTCTGTTTAAACAGTGAGATGAAAACTCCCTCCTTTTTTCTCCTTCTCCAAAAGGCTGACTTCTTTGTTTATTGGGTGAGATAAATTTCTCCCTTCTTTCTCCCCATTCCCTCCTCCTGCCTTAGCAGTTCCAGGGTGATTTACACTACGTATTCCCTGGTTAAGGAAAAGAGGCATTAAAACTCCCCCATCTTTACGGAATTCTTTGGTTAAAGAGGAGAGGTATTAGCCATTTGTTCTCAAGATAAGGTTTTGCTACAACTTGGCTGAAAGCTTTCTAAATTGCTTGGTCTTATTTAATTTTCTTATCTGAGTTTCCCTATTCCTTCTGCCCTAGAATTTTCTTAGCATCTCACTATTCTGTAACATAATTATTTAAGTCAAATAACTTGTTCAGTAGATACAGGGATATATATATATATATATATATATATATATATTTTTTTTTTTTCTTCTTAATCCTTTCACCTTTTTCACCTAGTGCTGCAACCTCCAGGTATCATCATAATGTAAGGGAATGGTGTGAAAATGCTAATATTCCATATCTACGCAAGCTTCATTTTAGACTGATGTTGAAGTAATTAGTTTTATTTCTCATGTGAACACACACCTTTCCTTATGAGAATGAAGTTTTCGTGTTTTAATCATGGCAGCTTTCCTGTAAAATCTGCCAGGCTGGTATCATTCCCATTTCACAGATGTGGGCCCAAGCCAGTACCACCACAGTCTGTATCCTACCCTCCTGGGGCAGTTTTTTTTTAGCAAAGAACATGACCTTCCTTCAGCTGTGCTAGTTTTGATGAATCAGAAGCAAGGGGACAGCTTTCTCCCTTATCCTATTCCCTCTACCCAGAATTATCTTCATTTGCTAAAACCTTACTCATCTAGGTTTAATTCAGAAATCACCTCTTCTCTGAAATAGATTCTACGAAGTAGATTTAGTTATTCCTGCCTGTTCCTCACAATTCTTTATTCATAGCTATTGTAGTAACATGTATCACACCAGATCATAGTGATGACATGCGTGTCCGCTTCCTCCTGCAGGACCTTGCATCTCTCTCACAGAGCTTGTTACAGGGTTGGCATGAAGTGGCTATTCAATGATTTTTTTAAAAATTAATTAAATAAGTGAGGGCACGGATAAGTCAACCGGTAAGAAAAATTGGACATTGTAACCATTCATATCCTTGAAGTGGATCCTGTCAGTGAGAGAGGAAATACTTAAGAGTGAGGAAGAAGTCAAAATAAAAAGTGACTTTAAAATGTAGGTAAAGGAGAAAAAGAATTGGCCTAAAATCCAACCAATACCAGTCATCACAGGGAATGACACAAGTGAATGTAATCAGAAGCAGGCACATTAGCATACAAAGAGAAGGATTTCATTCCTGAATAGTCAAGGGTTTCTTGTTTTAGTATATAATTTTCTTAAATGCACTCTTTAAGACAGGAGGGAAGATGAGAAGGATATTTTTGATAAGAGAGAGGTCAACCAGAGAAACATCCTCAGTGAGTACTGGTAGTTCAGGTATTCTCTCCAGAAAGGGTTTCAAACAGCACACCTTTTATTATCAGTCTGGTGAGGGTGGAAATGTTATAACTATCAAAAGGAAACAGACTTGGGGTACTTACCTCAGGCAAATAGTTTGCCAAGAGTTTTCAAAGATTTTCATATTTTCCTAATAGGAGTTAGATATCCTGGTCCCCATTGTACAGTCAGGGAAATTGAAGATCAGAACTGAATGAGTTGCTGAGGTTGCACATTTTGTGGGGAGCTTTGATCAAACTAAGTATGGGGCTCCTCCTATTATACCCTACAACCACCAGTTTCTGTGTTCGGAAACATTGTTACTCACCTATAGCATTACATTACAACGATTCCCACTTTAAGTCACTTTGGTTAGGCTATTTCACATTTACTAAATTGTAATTTGAGGATTCCTTTCATGTGAAGTTGAAGAATTTGGCTGTATTCCTTGGGCATCTCATGGAAACCACGTTTAGGCAAACTGTTGTCATAGTAGTGATGGCTGACAGGTGTGTCCTGCACAGTTTTGGAGAAGGGCCAAAATCCATACAGTTTCACGTTCTCACACAGCTCAATGGCCACACTCGCGATCATCAAGCCAGAGGACAGGCGGTACTCTGTCACTCCTTTAGTTCTCCAGAAGAGGGCGAGATTCCTCAGGTACTTGGGATGGAAATATATAACCTTTTGTCTTGCCTTAGACTCTTCCAGCGTGCTGTACACTTTAAAAGAGGCAAAGGTGTTGGCCCTGAAGGAGAACGCCGGCAGCAGAAGAAATGCATCTCCATAGGCTTCGATGTCCTCTAGAAATACTGCTTTCTTTTCGTTTAGGTTCCCATATCTGCCAAATGTAATAATGATAGTAATAATAGTAATATTAATCATCATCATCAAAGTAGTGGTTTTGGTAACACAGGCTAAGTTTACCTCTAGCCAAATAAATGGAACCATGCATATCACTGTACATAAAAAGACACACCATAGACTCAGAAAAAAATCATAGTAAGTATATTGTAAATAGAAAGAGCTAGGCCTTAATTTCTTTTTCTTGGTATTTCTAGGATTTAATTTCTACTTTCTTCCTGGGCCATCCCCTTACTGGACACATATTTCTTGTATTCTTTGACCTTCAATCTCAGTAATCTAAGGTTGCTTTTTGATGCTGAAACACTTTCCAAGTCTACAATGATGAAATGTTTTCTCAAACATAAGACATTCTTAAAATATCTATACATTTTTAAAAATTCATCAAGCTGTATTCTTGTGATTTGTATATCTTTTGAACATCCTATATAATAAAAGGGTAATATGCAAATTGACCCTAACAGCAGAATGACTGGGAATGACTGGTCACTATGACACACACTGACCACCAGGCAGATGCTCAATGCAGGAGCTGCCCCCTGGTGGTCAGTGCGCTCCTACAGGGGCAGCTCTGCTCAACCACAAGCCAGGCTGATGGCTGCCAGCACAGCGGTGATGGGAGAGCCTCTCCCGCCTCCTCAGCAGCACTAAGGATGTCAGACTGTAGCTTAGACCTGCTCCCCGCTAGCAAGTGGACATCCCCCGAGGGCTCCCGGGCTGCCAGAGGGATGTCTGACTGCCAGCTTAGGCCCGATCCCCTGGGGAGCAGGCCTAAACCAGCAGGTGGACATCCCCCGAGAAATCCCAGACTGCAAGAGGGCACAGGCTGGGCTGAGGACCCCCCCCCCCCCCCCCCCCCCCCCGCCCAGTGCACAAGTTTTTGTGCACCGGGCCTCTAGTATGATTATAAAAGAAAAGTTTCCTTTAGAAAACCTAAAAACAATATACATACACACATTTTTAAAATTTCCTCCACTGTAACTGCGATAGCTTTACATGTTTAATTTAAATAATTACACAATTTTGTGTATTTTGAAAGTAAGCTTTTGGGAGAAAGATACTGAAAGGTTCAGAGTGGACTGGGGTTGTTCAACTATGATATGAGGCCATAATGTACCAAAAGAACTTTTATTTCAGGCACCTGGGTATAGGTGGGCTGAGTCCAAAAAAGGAATCAGCAGAGACTGAAGGGAGAGGCAAGTTTTTATTAACTTCTGCTGGCTGCAAACAGTTCTGCTGAAGTAGGGTCTGGTCCTTCATTCCTCCCATTGCCAGATGTTTAATGGTTATCTGGGCTATGCAGTGTTCAAGGCTGCAAGCTTTCTGCAAGATATCTGCTAAGCACAATAAGTTTCCTCTGCCCCATTTCATTCTCTTTAACTCTTTCAGATACAACATCTCTATATAAAAAGGCCTGCAGGGGAGGGCAGTTGGAGCGACCAGGTCACAGGGGAGGGCAGTTGGGGGCAAACTGGTCTGCAGGGGAGGGCAATTGGGGCGACCAGGCCAGCAGGGAGGGAAGTTGGGGGCATTAGGCAGGCAGGCAGGTGAGTGGTTAGGAGCCAGTGGTCCTGGATTGCAAGAGGGATGTCCGACTGTCGGTTTAGGCCCGAGGGGTCCTGGGTTGGAGAGGGTGGAGGCCGGGGCTGAGGGACACCCCCCTTCCCTGTGCATGAATTTCATGAATCGGGCCTCTAGTCTATATAATAAAAGCCTAATGACCATTATGGTGGAACAACTGGAATGACCAGTCGCTATGATGCACACTAACCCCCGGGGGCAGATGCTCAATGTAGGAGTTGGCCCCCTTGTGGTCAGTGTCCTCCCACAGGGGGAGCCTACTCAGCCAGAAGCCATGCTCATGGCTAGTGAGCGCAGCAGCAGTGGCAGGAGCCCCTCCTGCCTCTGCGGCAGCACTAAGGAGCAGAGAGTGCAATCAGTAAGGAGCAGTGAGCAGGCGGGCAGTAAGGAGCGAGGAATTCCAGACTGCGAGAGGGAGCAGACTGGGCTGAGGGACTCCCCATTCCTAGTGCATGAATTTTGTGCACTGAGCCTTTAGTATTTTATATTCTCTTAACAGAAACCAGAACTATTTGAGGGGTGTATTCTATTAATAATTACTACTAGTCACTTTTTATTAAAATAAAACAGCAAAGCTACTATATAGAATTTTTATTAACCAACCAACATTTCATGGTAATTACATGTGGAGAATGACACATGGGAATAATTATTTAGTATTATACTATTCAAAGTGAAAATCAAATTGAGCCAGGTCTCCTAAGGCTTGCTATCTCAAGTTTCCAAATAGATTAGGTTTTATCAAGGAAGTACTACCAAGATAAAAGAGTAACATTAAAATTCTGAAAGAAAACTGAAAAAAGTAACTTCACTACTATAAAAAAAAAATAAAGAAACAGTAAGTTTTCATTTGATGAGCAACATTCAGCTTATGACATTAGAAGTACAACTGGTCACAACTTCTTATGAGCCACAACCTTGATAGAAATTCAAAAATTACAAATGTAGCCAAAACCGGTTTGGCTCAGTGGATAGAGCGTCGGCCTGCGGACTGAAAGGTCCCGGGTTCGATTCCGGTCAAGGGCATGTACCTGCGTTGTGGGCACATCCCCCGTGGGAGATGTGCAGGAGGCAGCTGGTCGATGTTTCTCTCCCATCGATGTTTCTAACTATCTATCTCTCTCCCTTCCTCTCTGTAAAAAATCAATAAAATATATTTTTTTAAAAAAATTACAAATGTATATTTCCCCCAAAAGCCATGCCCACTGTATTTCAAGTCAGTCTCGGCAATAAGATTGGTGCTCAGATTAAGAAACATGCTAACCAATGAACAAATGTTCTTGAACTGTTATGTAAGTTGGAGATACTTACTTTAGTCTTATGATACTGGGGTTTATGGTCACAAGGTTAGTTTTACTGCCAACATCTTTACTAACATTTCCTGTTGTTGGGGGAAGGTTACACCTGAAATTTTGAAGAAATTATTTTCAAAATACAACTTGAAAAAATAAAATACATACACACAAATACATTCATACATATGTGATTATTGTCATTTTTCGAATTTATTGAATTTATTGGGGTAACACTGGTTCATAAAATTACACAGGTTTCAGGTGTGCAATTCCACAACACATCATCTGTACATGGTTTTGTGTGTTCATTACCCCAAGTCAAGTCTCCATCTATCACCATTTATCTGTCCTACACTATCCTCCACCTCTCCTGCCCATTATCACCTTTTTTTTTTAGAAAATCATTGACGTTAAGATTCCTCAGATTTCATCCAACTTGCATTTAAAACTATTTAATAGGTGCTGAACTCTTAATTGATTCAACATTGCATATAATATACAAATTTGATAAGTGACTTCAACATTGATTAAGGCCTTTATAAATAACAATATTAGAAATGACAATTAAATCTTGCCTAGCTTTTGAAGAGTTCACACTCTTCCGATTAAAATTATTTATATTGATTATATTCCCACAGTGGTATAATCACCAATTTACAGATATTAAAACATTGAGGCATTGTGGTGAAGGTTATAGAGTCTGCCAGAACAAAGATTACATTAAAAAAATTAAGCCCTGACTGGTTTGGCTCAGTGGATAGAGCGTTGGCCTGCGGACTGAGGGGTCCCAGGTTCGATTCCAGTCAAGGGCATATACCTTGGTTGCAGGCATATCCCCAGTGGAGAGTGTGCAGGAGGCAGCTGATCGATGTTTCTCTCTCATCAGTGTTTCTAATTCTCTATCCCTCTCCCTCTCCCTTTCTCTCTGTAAAAAAATCAATAAAATATATTAAAAAATAAAATAAAATAAAAAATTAAAATCCCCTGGTTCCCATATGGATAGTTTTCCCACCAAATTATGCTGTTAATAAATAAAATCCTAATGTTCTTATAATGATGTTTAGTACTCTTCTGAGTACTAATTTTTTTAAAATTGAAAAAAAAATTGTAATTCTGAGTAAATCTATTCCTGTCACAAAAAAAAAAGGGAAAGTTAGTTATGACTCCCTAAGTATCATTTACAGAATTTTAAGTAGACCAATTTTTTGAAACTATACATACAAAGGGAGCATCTCTAGGTATTTCCTTAAGGAAGGCTACTGAAAGTTTATGTGTTTTGAGGAATGAAGTTGAAAATCCTATTACATGCTCTATTAAACACACAAACAAATGAAATGTGCACTTCCCACCTTGATAAAAAGATTTATCTGAAAAAAATTAAATATAGCACTTTGGAATAATACTAATCATAGATAAAACATTAGCAATGACCTCATTAGTGGGACTTCCTGTAACAAATCTACTTCCTAGGACAGTCTCATATTCTGTTGAAGAATAAAAGGTTATTTTCACATACAATAGTATCCAAGGAGAGTTCTAGAGGAAATACTGGGTATGATATATCCTATCTAATAATAGACAAACATGGTAATTAACCATACCTCCATTACGCTTACCAATGGCTAATCAGGGTGATATGCAAATTAACTGCCAACCAAGATGGCGGCCGGCAGCCAGGCAACTGAAGCAAACATGAGGCTTGCTTGCTCCAGTGATGGAGGAAGCCAAGGTTCCCGGTCTGCCGCAGCCGGGCTCTGAGCTCCAGTCTAAGCAACAATGTTGCAATAATAGAAGCTAAACAAACCCCAGATACCTGCTTTCAGCCAGCTGGCCTCGGAGCTGGAGCCGCAACAAAGTTTCAATTACAGAAGGTAAATAAATCCCAGAATAAAAAAAAGAAAAAAAGGAGAGACTGGGAGCTTCAGTTGCAGGCTTGGCACTCCTGAAAACAGCCCTCAGCCCCTCATCCAGACTGGCCAGGCACCCCAGTGGGGACCCCCACCATGAAGGGGATGCGGGCAGTCTGAAAACAGCCCTCAGCCCCTCATCCAGGCTGGCCAGGCACCCCAGTGGTGACCCCCACCCTGAAGGGGGTGTGGCAGCCTGAAACAGCCCTCAGCCCCTCATCCAGGCTGGCCAGGCACCCCAGTAGGGACCCCCACCCTGAAGGGGGTGTGAGCAGCCTGAAAACAGCCCTCAGCCCCTCATCCAGGCTGGCTAGGCACCCAAGTGGGACCCCCACTCTGATCCAGGACACCCTTCAGGGCAAACCAGCCAGCCCCCACCCGTGCACCAGACCTCTATCCTATATAGTAAAAGGGTAATATGCAAACTGACCCTAACAGCAGAAAGACTGGGAATGACTGGTCACTATGACACACACTGACCACCAGGGGGCAGACGCTCAATGCAGGAGCTGCCCTCTGGTGGTCAGGGCACTCCCACATGGAGGAGCTCTGCTCAGCCACAAGTCAGGCTTATGGCTGCCAGTATAGCGGTGGTGGTGGGAGCCTCCCCTGCCTCCTCAGCAGCGCTAAGGATGTCTGACTGTAGCTTAGGTCTGCTCCCCGCTGGCAAGCGGACATCCCCCGATGGCTGCCGGGCTGCCAGAGAGATGTCTGATTGCGATCTTAGGCCCAATCCCCTGGGGAGCAGGCCTCAGCCAGCAGATGGTCATCCCCCGAGGTGTCCCAGACTGCGAGAGGGCACAGGCTGGGCTGAGGGACAACCCCCCCGCCCCCAGTGCACAAATTTTTGTGCACCAGGCCTCTAGTGTATATATATCAGTGTTGGAAAGCCACTCATCCCCTATCTTTGCTCCTTACATTCTTAACTTGTAACTCCCAATCTTTTAAAATGAAAACAAAGTAATAATAAGCACTTTCCAGATTGTTTTATAAAATGTACATCCAAAATAAGAGCAGGCTTAAAAATAAAATAAATTTTAATGACACCAATCAAGTCTAGCTCTTATTTTTGCCTTTTGCTTGGAAAGGCAAACTTCAAAGAGAACTCTATATGCAGAAAGATGCCTGGCATCAGCAAATATGGGCTCTAGAAATACATGCATTTATTTTAAAGTTATAAATTAAGTAACTGCTGAGATTTTAAAAACTTAAAAACTAGACTAGTATATATTTATCCTATATTTGCATAAAGTCAAATGGATGTTTAGGCATGATACCACAGATCTTTTGGGAATTTTAAGTTTATAAAAAGTCTTTTACAAGAATTATTTATCTTCATGATGGCTTTTTTAGTAATGAGTACTTTAACCAAATGGCTAAGTCATTCAGATATTGGCTATTTGAACATTCATTATGAGGAACACACCCATTAACTGTTGAACTGCTGGGTCTGTTTTAAATGAGATTAAAGTGAGGGAGGAACTACAGATCACTTTTATTTTTATTTGTTAAAAAGGGGCAGCATTGAATTGATAAGGATCAAAGGATCTCCTCTGAGGTATAAAATTAGTGTTCCTGAAAGAGGAAAACAGATTCCAATTTACTGTTTTTTAAGTGTATAATGCAATGATTTTATTTCTATTTATTTATTTTATTAAAAAAATTTAATGTTTCCATAATTGCAGGTATCACCCTTTTCCCCATCCTTTGCCCACCTCTGCCCACCCCCACCTCTCCCTCCCTTGGCCTTCACCAAACTATTATCCATGGCCAGGGTGTCTTCCCATGCACCAAAAGGTCGCTGGTTCGATTCCTGGTCAGGGCACATGCCTGGGTTGTGGGCTCGATCCCCAGTATGGGGTGTGCAGGAGGCAACCAATTGATGTTTCGCTCTCACATCGGTCTTTCTCTTTCTCTCTTCCATTCTCCCTTCCTTTCTTTCTAAAAATCAATAAAAATATGTGTGTATTTTTAAAAGGTGCATTTCAACTGAAAAAAGGTGCATTTCATCAGAAAGGAATGAATCACCTTTCTTTCATATTCTGGAAGGAGAGCTATCCTGTAACATGGTTTATGAATACAGGCACACATGGAAACCACTTTAGTTTCTATTTTTGCAAGCTAGCTGGTACTAAGATATAAAGATCTTAAAAGAGCATAATTTAGAAGCTGCACAAATTTTTTAAATTTCAAGTCAGGAAACTAAATAAACAATAATGTTGCATGGCTGTATGAACGGTGCCCAGTTCAGCATTTTCTCAAGTATTATCTGGGAACAAAACTTCCTTGAAATGCTCTTTAAAAAAAATACACAAAAAGGTTTTCAAGGTCAGGTGAACCTGGGAAATGCTGCTCCATAGCGTCCTCTCAAGGAGCCATGAAAACCTTAGTACACTGAAGGCTCTGACAAGTCCTCCAGGGCAGACCCTCTTTCACCATGATTTCACCCAGAGCTTCTGAAATTGAATTATCACAGAACATTTGTATCCTTCTAGTATCCACGTTCAGAAGAACTAATGATCCATTTAACACTGCAGGAAAGCCTATCAAAATAATTTGTAGTCTGAGCCCTGACTGGTTATCTCAGTGGTTAGTGTCTACCCCCAGACCAAAGGATCACAGATTTGCTTCCTGGTCAAGGGCATGTACCTGGGTTGCAGGTTTGATCCCTGGCCCAGGTCGGGGTGTGTGTGGGAAGCAACCAATCGACGTGTGTCTCTCACATCAATGTCTCGCTCTCTCTCTCTCTCTCTCTCTCTCTCTCCCTTCCTCTCTCCTTCCCTTCCACCCTCTCTAAAAATCAATGGGGAAAAAAAATATCCTCAGGGGAGGGTTAACAAAACAAACATTTTTAAAGAAAAAACTTCTCAAAAGAAATAATACTAATTAATAATAATAATTTGTAGACTTAAACAACACAGCTCAAAATTTACAGATTATCTTTACACAAATCCTGTAAAATATCCAACTGATCTTTGGTTCAAAAAACTCAGCTGAACAGGTCTTACCTAAAAACAAAGTCAGATTTATCTATTTCAGCTCCGCAGAGAGACTTATTCAGAATGCCCCCGTTTCCAACCACTGCACACTGATTGTAAGGGCGCTCCACGAAAGGCTGCGACTAGCAAAAGAAGTGAAAACTACCATGAAACAGTTTTACCTCTAGAGCCATAAACATTATCAGCTTAATTCAAGTAGCTTAATTTTTATGCATACTATGTAAAGAAGAACAAGAAAAAGAGAAGTAGTACTACCATAACATGTTGATCAACTTAAGACTTACAATAAAAATATCTCCTAAACCTGTTCTTTTTCGGGAGAGAAATACACAGCGTATCACATACAATGTAATGTAATAATACACAACGTATTTGTATACAAAAATATAATGCAGTTTACATCACATAATTCAACAAAATGAGAATAGCAAAATCTCACATTGTGCCTTACCAGCAGGAACATTTTCAGCAAAAAAAAGAGAAAAAAGCAGTTGGAAAGTAGTGTAAAATCCTCGATTCTGGGAAATAAAATTAACAGCTAATTTAGCAGCATTTCCTGTGCTTCTTAAATAGTTAGGCCTTCAGGCTCAGCGACGATGGGAGATTTAAGCCTGCCATCTCCGCAAGTGACCAGCCACGGCATTTCAGGAAGGCCTGCTCACTCTGTACTCACATATTTCAAATTAATTTCCCAGGCCTGAATCTTTTAAAATTTTTCCAAGGACCCAACTTGCGTGCCCCGAAAGACTCCCACTGTCACCAAATCCTCCCCAGTCTGAAGCATAACCTTTCAGTTCAACACTACGCTTTGCTGGTCACTTTCCCTGAAGGAATGGTGTGACCCTGACCAGCAGCAAGGGTGCCAGTCCATATTCTACAGTGACAGGGTCTTGATTCACTTACTTTTTTTCTTTAGAATTTGAGTGTGAGTCCTCAAGGCAGAGAGTGTGTTTATTACATGTCATTGTTCCTCAGCTTTCACTGCAGGCCTAGCACAGTGCAATGTGTGCAGTGACTTTTTAAATAAGAGCTTGCTGGCCCAGTGTCCCACCTGGTGCAGCCCCCTCCCCCAAATCCTCCCCTCCCCTCCCCCGCATTGAGCTGAAGCTCACTTGTGAGCACCAACGGGTAAATATTCAGGAATTGTGTGAGTGGGTTGTTAAGCCACTGGTAAGTTAAAATCGGCCATGGTGGGGGTGTTTACATCTCTACTAGTTACATCGGCAAGTGCTACAAGTCAGGGCACCCACTCCCCAAAGCCAGTTTACCAGCACTACTAGCAACACGCCAGGGGCCAATGTGGTCTGGGCAGCACAGCAGACCCTGAATCACTGTGACGGCCATCTGTTCCCGCCGGTGCACCTGGGAGATGCCTCACAAGCAAAGAGCACTCTATTTCAGCACTTCTAGGTTTGTCTTTAAAAATTAAACATCAGAAGGTGCTTATTAGGCAAGGCACCCAAGTGCCTCACTTGTTAAGGCATTTAGTCCACACAACAACAGTACAAGCATTTTACAGATGGGAAGCAGGTGGCATGCGTTAAAGCTAGAAAGTGGCAGAGCTGTGATTCAAACCCAGGCAACCTGTGTCAGAGTCCCTGCTCTTAACCCATACACATTACACAGCTCCTCACATTCAATGCCTAAAACACTTACATGCATGCCTTTTTTCTCTTTATATCCCCAATGCCTAGCAGATTGCCTGACTTTTAAATGAATAGCTCCCAAATATCTCAGGGTATTTTAAGTCACTAAACTTCTAGCTCAAAATATCTTAAGACGGTGTTTACTAACCGGTATCACAATAAATTCTGAATTTTATAGACAGAATAGAACGCAAATATGCTCTTTATGCCACAATAGGAGAGACTGCTGAGGAAAGCATATCTCCAATTAAGCAGTCAAAATAACGTATGTTTTTCTCTGGCTGTTTGGTCAACGGGGGGAAAACATCCATATGCTTTGGGACCTCTGTGTTCAGGAAGAGTTTAAATAAATTACAAACATCAACATGCCCTAACTTACACCTCCCAAGAAAATGCAAATCTGCCCAACTCCAGTGTCTGCACATTGCTCACTCTGGTTGAAAAGCAACTTTATTGTTTTCCTTTGCAAGTTAGCAAAGTTTCTGGAGAAAGTAACTTCACCACATTTACTCAAAAGCAACTACTGAGATCTCTGTGTTGCCTGGCAGTTCTGAGCTGAGTGCAGCCGAGCAGAACTGAGCAGGGAAGACAGGCAGGAAGCAAGGTGGGAGAGAGGTCAGCTCCCCCAGGAGCCATAGCCATGGAACCCGGATGTTTAAACAACAACAACACACCTGCAATTGTTACTGAATTGACTTCAGAAATTTCTCCTCCCAATTTTAAAAAATCAGTTATATATTTGAAAAGTGAATGTTGCTAATTGCATACTGAATTATCCAGCCTCTGTAAAGTTAGTTTTTTGAAGGTGCCAATTAGAAGTAAGATATATCCCCCGTTCCTCTGTTCTGGTCAGTCTCAAGCAAAAAAAACCAAAAACCAAAAAAACAAAAAAACCCCAAAACACACTAGCAAAAATTGCATGGGTGAAAGGATTGCTCCTTGGAGAACTCTCCCCAGCCTTCCAAGATAGGGAATATAAATATACTTTAGTTATTATCTTTTCAATTACTGGTGTTTCAGTGCTTCCGGAGGGTGTTGTAGAATGTTTTACGCATTATTTTTTGCCCTCCTTTTCTTCCAGAAAATGTGTAATAGTTTTTCCTACTGTTTTCTGTTTATTTTCATTTATTCCCAGAAAATTATTATTTTTTGAATTGTAATAATTTAAAAAAATTGGAGCAATTTATATGACAAACAATAAATTAGCTGTAAGAAGTCAAAGGTTCAAAAAAATAATTGTAAGGATCTAATAGTCTATAGTTGGTAAATTACCTATATTAAGTGACCCCATTTAGATCATATTGACTTGCCCTAATTGCTTTTAACAAAATCAATTACAAAAGATTCGAAGAGCCCTAGCTGGTTTGGCTCAGGGATAGAGCAGCGGTTCTCAACCTGTGGGTCACGACCCCTTTGGCGGTCGAATGACCCTCTCACAGGGGTCGCCTAAGACCATCCTGCATATCAGATATTTACATTACGATTGATAACAGTAGCAATATTACAGTTATGAAGTAGCAACGAAAATAATTTTATGGTTGGGTCACAACATGAGGAACTGTATTTAAAGGGCCAGAAGGTTGAGAACCACTGGGATAGAGCCTTGGCTTGTAGACTGAAGAGTCCCAGGTTCGATTCCAGTCAAGGGCACATGCCTGGGTTGCAGGCTTGATCCCCAGTAGGGGATGTGCAGGAGGCAGCCAATCAATGATTCTCTCTCATCACTGATGTTTCTATCTCTCTCTCCCTCTCCCTTCTCTAAAATTCAATAAAAAAAAAAAATAAGATTCGGAGAGTGTATGTTTCTAAGCAATGGGCTGCCCTTCCTGACAAAAATTTCCCCCAACTTTGGGTTTATATTAAGGGACTGATTTCTTTTTGTAATGATACTGTATCATTACTCACCAGTTAATTTAACAAATACGTGATGAGTGCATATGTACTAGGGAGTGTTCTAGGAGCTTGGGATCCAGCAGTAAACACACAAGGCAAAAATCCACCTATGGGGGTTATGTCTACTGACCAATAATTCTTACGTATTTACTTCCCAAAGATTAACCGCATAAACCTACAGTTGTTTGTAAAGGAATTGACTCAGTCACCCAAACTGACAACTGGAAGAAACTTGTTCCAGGTGAGAAATGGTCATCTTTCCAAGCCCCAGCGATTACCATGCAGAGAGCCCAAGTACCTCATCTCATTCGAGGATGAGTCATCAAGACTCAAGAAGTGGAAATGCTTATCTTTTAAGATATAAATTCCATCCCCTGCAGAACCAGCATGCATTCAAAATTGCCTTTTAAAGTGGACTACTATGCACATCTTATACAACAGAGTACGGCATTTTAATTCATTAACTCCTCCATTATCATAAATTATAACTTGAAGTGAGAGAAAATTCACCTGGAACGATGACACAAAAAAACCATAACAAATCTTTACTCACCACTGGAAACATATTAAAAATGCTCTTTCTAATTAGGATTGCATTTTTTCTTTCCACCTCGTAACTCATGTTAGTCCCGACTGGAGTGTTATTTTGAGAAACAATGAAGTTTTGCACAGCGTCACAACAGGAAGCAAGTTTTGCCCTGAAAAATATAACAATAAAAGGGAGCCATGGAATAAGATGGAGAAACCAAAAACAGAGACTACCATGGGAAACGCAAACGAGGATTTTTTTCCATTTTGACTTTCCAAACGAACAGAAATCATTCACAAAGATGACATTTTTATTTCACTTCATGCTAACTGGCCCTGGATGGTGAAATGGTGAGTTGGTGGGATAAAATAGCAAAGAAGGTCAAGTACTCATTAATACAATGATTTAAACATAAAAATTTCCTCCTAATGATAATGTTTTAACATTAAAGAGAAAAATAACAGAATACATTATAATTATTTTGTAATAATTATAAAGTGCAGAAACTAAGTTAAGAACATTAAGCGCAGTTACAAATAGTCACCAAAGCAATATGCAATCATTTATTATGAGACAAATCCAATGAAAAGAATCATTACAGTGATTTTTTTCCAAGCTCTAGAGGCATAACTTATAAATACAAATTGTATTTAGAGTGTACAACTTTATATTTTGATATGCATATACATTGTGAAATAATCACCACAATCAAGCAAATTAATATATCCATCACCTCATATAGTTATTATTTTTTCTTTTTTTGTGTGTGAACACTTAAGATATACCCATTAGCAAATTTCAAGTATACAATGCAGTATTGCTAATTATAGTTAACAATGCTATACACTAATACAGTGAATGTTTGTTAATATATATATTTTTAATTTTTATTGATATCAGAGAGGAAGAGAGAGATAGAAACATCAATGATGAGAAAGAATCATTGATCAGCTGCCTCCTGCACTCCCCATACTGGGGATCGAGCCCACAACCCTGGCACTTGCCCTTGACCAGAATCGAACCTTGGACCCTTCAGTCCGAAGGCTGACACGCTATCCACTGGACCAAACCAGCTAGGGCAATACAGTGAATTTTTAAATGAAGCAAAATTAAAGTTGCCATTCCTTATAGAAAACCCAGAAAAATTGTAACTCAGTACCAAGCTATCTTTCAAAACTCTTACTGTGGAGTGAAACATCATTAGAATGAAGGCCCAGGAAGGTCTTTGCAGGGCTCATCGGAGTGTGCCCCCACCCTCGGGCTTGATGTTATGCTTATTTACATAATTCTCCAGGGACATAGAACCCATACCATCTCTTGATAATTATCCCAGACTTTAATCAACCTTGAAGTCAAGAGATTATTCCAGTTGAACAACCGAACCTGTACTTAACTCCATTTCCCTTGTTAGTTTTTCAGAGAATCTCCTCAGGAAAACACTTCATGTAATTGAAATGGTAAGCAAGCAAAACTTGGGCCTTTTCAATCTTAAAGAGTCTGATAGAATTTCCTCTTCTCTCAGATTTTCCTTGGAGGAGTCGTTTTAATGTTAGCCATCTTGCTCCTCTTTAAGCCTTTGCTTATTTTTCCATATTATCTAAATATGAAAACTGGATCCAATCATAGCACAGGGGACAGTGACTAATCAGTGAGCAGAGCTGACTATGGGTAATGCTGACACCCTAGATTCATTCCCCTTTTTCTGTTTTTTTTTTTTTTTTTGTCTTGAAAGGTATACTTTTGTACATGTCCCTACTGAATTTTGTCCCTTTGAAAAAATACAACATTCTAATCTGCCATGGGTATTTTGAATTATAATCCAGGCTTCCTACATTCTAACAATTCTCATGGAATAAAAAGTCAGTTCCTGTGATATTATTTGTACCCAGAAATGAAGATTTTCAAAAATACTTCTTATGAGTTCTTTTAAAATAGTACATGCTTCTTAACTGAATCCTATCACCTGCTTATCATCCTTCTTTGTATTTCAGAACCTAGAGATCAGCAAAAGAAAAACTTAAAATGAAATGATGTATAGTCAAAACATAATACTAAGTAGTTTTTAATTATAAATTTAATTTCATAAGCATTTGTGTGCCATATTGCAACTCGGAAATCCTTATGTGTTTCACTTCTATTGTAAATGCAATCTAAAGAACAAAACAAATGAGTAAACACAACTGAAAGACTCATAGATGCAGAGAACAGACTGATGGTTGCCAAGAGAGATGATGAAAAAGTTGAAAGGATTAAGAAGTACAAATTGGGAGTCACCAATAGTCACGGGAATGAAAAGTATAACATAGGAAATATAGTCACTAATACTGTAATAACTATATATATGGGGCCAGGTGAGTACTTCAGACATTGGGGAGATCACTTTATAAAGTATACTAGAGGCCCGGTGCACGAAATTCGTGCACTGGGGGTGGGGGTCCCCTAAGCCCAGCCTGCACCCTCTCCAATCTGGGAGCCCTTGGGGGATGTCTGACTACCAGTTTAGGCTCGATTCCAGGAATTGGGCCTAAACCGGCAGTCGGATATCCCTCTCACAATCCTGGACCACTGGCTCCGAATTGCTCATCTGCCTGCTTGCCTGATCACCCCTATCTGCCCCCCCTGCCGGCCTGGTTGCCCCCAATGCCCCCCCCCCACTGGCCTGGTTGCCCCTCATGGCCCCCCGCCAGCCTGATTGACCCATGCAGCCGGCTTGTTCAGTTGTTTGGTCATCCCTCACAAACCCCCCTGCCGGCCTTGTTGCCCCACACAGCCTGCTGCTCAGTTGTTTGGTCATCCCTCACTAACCCCCCTGCTGGCCTGATCATAGGTAGCCATCTTATAAGGGCATGAGGGTTAATTTGCATATTATCTCTTTATTATATAGGATGATTGTCTTCCCACTATGCTATACACCTGAAACAAATACAGAATAATATTGAGTATAAACTATAATTGAAAAAAATAAATTCTTATATGTTTATAATTTTAAATGTCTCTTTTAGGCTTCATTTTGAGAAAAGGTAATGGAATAAATTCTCATTTAGCTTTGACAAGTAATTTAATTTCTCTAATGATAGTGCTTAAAAGAATATTATATCACACACACAAAAAAACCACAACCAGAATACTCTTTGTTGTTTTTAAATATTAATAGGTTTTATTCTGAAGTTATATTTTTAAAACTGCAGGAAAGTTGAAAGAATTGGACAATGAGCACTTGAATAATCACCAGCTACTCTCTACAGTTAACTTTTTACTCTATTTGTCTTATTGTGTATTTATCCATTGTTGTAGGTATTATAATTTAAAGTAAATTGCAGGTATCAGTACACTTTACCCCTAACCACTTCAGCATGTATACTGTTATTTTGTTTATATTTGGGGGTAAAAGTTACATACAATAATATCATAAGTGTATTCAATGAATTTTGAGAGATGCATATACCCCTGCTACTCAATGACCTTTATCAAGATATAGAATACTACTAACCCCCAGATAATTCCCTCATACCCCTTCCCAGTCTATATTCAGTCCTCCCCTATCTCAAAGCAATCACATTTGTGATTTTTTTAAACCAAAGATTAGTTTTGTCTGTCTTAGAATCTATATAAACAGAATCATATAATATGCATGCTTTTGAAAAAGACTTTTTCTCTCAGCATAAACTTTTTGCAATTTGTGCATATTGCTGCATGTATAAGTAGTCCATTTTATTGCTGAAGTAGTATTCCATTGCATGTATGTGTCAAGAGTTTGGGTTAACCATCTACCTTTCACTTCTAAAGAAATCACTATCAAAAATCAAAGTTAAACACCTGATCACTCATATAACCTCCCAGAAAAAAAATAGTAGAATAATTATCCAAAATCTTATTTATGAAGCCAGTTTTGTTTCACTAACCAATGGGACTTTTTGAGCCTTTATATTCAGTAGCAGAATTATAAATGTATGCTCTTTGTCACTTCCCAGCTCACCATGTGATAGAGATCCTTGTAAGAAACAGTGTTAGTATAAAGCTGAGCTGCTCATAACAAACAAAACAAAATAGAATTTTATGTCTGTTATACCATTTACCATCACTCCCCAAAACAGTGGATTTTGATCACAGGTGATTAAATATGTTCACAACAATGGGCATGGCAATTTCCCCTCTCTTGTGTGAAAAGAGCAGGAGACATTAAGAAATGAAGGACATGATAGTAACTAGATGTGATGGTTGATTTTATGTCAACTTGACAGGGCCAAGTCTATGCCCAGATAGCTGGGTGCATCTGTGAGAGTATTTCTGGAAGAGATTAGCATATAAATCAGTAAACTGAGTAAAGAAGATTGCCCTCACCAATGCAATGGGCATCATCCAATCCACTGAAGGCCTCAATAGAATAAAAGTCTCCCTACTTGAGTTAGGACATCCATGTTCTCCTGTCCTTGGTCACTGTGCTCCTTATTCTCAGATCTTCAGACTCAGACCAGGGCCATTGGCCCTCCAGTTATTGGGCCTTCAAACTCAGGCTGGACTTTATAGCATCAGCTTTCCTGGGTCTCCAGCTTGCAGATGGTAGATAATAGGACTTAGCCTCCACAATTACATGAGCCAACCCCTTATAATAAATTTCTTTCTGTATACCTATACATATCCAAGTGGTTCTATTTTCCCATAAAATCCTAAGTAAGAGATATTGGTACAGAGAAGTGGGGGTGTTGCTGTAACAAATACCTAAAAACGCGGAAGTGGCTTTGCATCTGGGTAGTGAGTAGAGATTGGAAGTTTTATGTGCATGCTAGGAAAGGTCTAGATTGTCATGAAAAGAACTGTAAAGGCAATTCTGATGAGCGCTCAGAAAGAAAAGAGGCCTCTATCTTCTTGGGGAAAACCTAAGTGGTCCTGAGCAGAAAAAACACTGGTAGATATATGGGTGGCGGAGGCCAGTCTGATGATGTCTCACAGGAAAATGAGGAACACGTTATTGAACAATAGAGAAAATTCAGTCCTTGTTATAAAGTGGCAAAGAACTTGGCTGAATTGTATTACATTTCTAGTGTTTTGTGGAAGGTGGAAGTTGTGAGCAATGAAAGTGGATACTGGATTGGGGAGTTTCCTAAGCAAAATGTTGAAGAAGTGACTTGCTTCTTCCCGATTGCTTAAAATGCAAGAAGAGAGAAGTGACTTGAAGACAGACCTATCAATTAAAGGGGAAGCAGAATTTAAAAATTTGTAAGTTCTCAGCCTGTCCACATGGCAAAAATGAGAAAGTATGCTCAGGAGAGAATACTAAAGGTGGGGCCAAGTTTACATTTGGCAAAGAGATTAAGGTGGGCGTGAACCATGGATTTAAGGTGGGTGTGAACCATGGAGCCACACCTGTAGGAAATAAAACCCAACAATTTGAATTGTAGAGGAATGAGATGGGAAGGAATGAAGGAAAAGTGTTGGGCTTCTTATTTTTTATAAGGATGGGATCATAGAGCTATTTGGTTATAAGCACAAGACAAGGGAAGAATGACCATAAAGGGCATTCAGAAATCAACAGGGCTGCCTCCTCAGTTACAAAAGGGAAGACCTGTTTTCAACAGGCCAGGTGGCCTCTGCCCAAAGCCGTGAAGGAAGGGCCACCGAAAAACACGGGGATGGGGATGCCCAGCAGAGCTGCAGGGGCAGGACCATCACCACAGTGGGTCCAGAGGGCAGAGCATGGAAACAAAGAAGATTATCTTGAGCATAGAGATCTCATGGAGTTTGCTGTACTACGTTTTGGACTTGCTTGGGACCTGTCACCCTTCCTTCTTTCCTGTTTCTCCTTTTAGGTATAGGGATGTCTATCCTATGTCTGCCCAATCATTGTATTTTGGAAGCACAAAAATTGTTTGCTTTCACAGGTTGACAGCTGGAGAGGACTTTGCCTCAGGATGAATGGTGCCTGAAGTCTCATCCACACCTGAATTAGATGGCATTTACTAGTAGATGAGACTTTGGATTTTAGACTTTGGAATTGAAGCTGGAACATATTTAAGACTTCTGGGGCCTGGGCATGCAGGAGACAGTCTATTGATGATGTTTCTTTCTCATCAATGTTTCTATCTCTATCCCTCTCCTTTCCTCTCTCTCTAAAGATCAGTAAAAACACTACACACACACACACACACACACACACACACACACTTATGGGGCTGTTGAAATGAAATGAATACATTTTTGTGTGTGAGAAGGAAATGATTTGGGGGGTGGAGCAGAATGTCATGGACTAGCCAGGGGTCCTCAAACTATGGCCCGCGGGCCACATGCAAATACAAATATTGTATTTGTTCCCGTTTTGTTTTTTTACTTCAAAATAAGATATGTGCAGTGTGCATAGGAATTTGTTCACAGTTTTTTTTAAAACTATAGTTCGGCCCTCCAACGGCCTGAGGGACAGTGAACTGGCCCCCTGTTTAAAGAGTTTGAGGACCCCTGGACTAGACATTTGTGTCCTCCCCAAATTCACATGTTGACAACCTAGTTCCTATGTGATGGTTTTAGGAGACAGGGCCTCTGGGAGATGATTAGAATTAGATGAGGTCATGAGTCGGAGTTCTCATGAATGGGATTAGTGCCCTTATAATGGCTACAAGAGAGCTTGCTTCCTTTTTCTGCTCTCTGCCATTGAGAAGGCTGCCATCAATAACCTGAAGAGGGCTCTCACCAAAACCCAACCAACCCTGATCTCACATGTCCAGCCTACAGAACTGTGAGAAATAAATTTCTGTTGTTTATTAGCCACCCAGTCTATGGTACTTTGTGGCAGCAGCTAAAAGACATAGAAGACATACTGGGACCATGACACCTACATTGTCTATAACGTGTGGTTTCACTTTCCACAATAGTAAATATCCAACCAGATCAGTATGCACAAACCTTATACTTCAAGCACTGTGCACTTCCCAGAGCATTTTCACACCCGTTACTTCATCTGATTCTCACAACATCCAGGGAGGTGGAAAATATTATTATTCCCATTTTAGAGATGAGAAAACTGATGTTGAGAAAGGTGAAGTGACATGACCAAGGCACATAGGCTGTAAATGACTGGAGTCTATGTCTTTTGACATTCAATTCACTGTAGTTTACACTAGAATATGTTGTAGTTGGGGTGGGGGTGAGGGCATAACACCCTCATTTGAGCTTTTTCCTTTAGGATGCTTTCCATAATGGCACCACAACAACACAGTGGTTCCAAAAATAATGCGGGTAGCACCTTGCTGACAACTCGCCCAGACACAATTCAAAGGTTGCAAATATATATGACATGTAAATGCTTCAAACCCTACTTATAACGGAAACACTCAAAGCTCTCATTCTACATGGAGGAGATACAGATCAAAGATGTCAAGTAGTCTGGCCAATGTGCCCCAGTATTAAATGGAAAAGGATCCTCTGGATTGATGAGGATCTAATCCTCCCTGTGTCATACTTTCTCCATACAATCCACTTTCAAAAAGTAAATACTGTATGCTCCTCTCTACCCCAAGAAAGAAAAGGGACCCTCTGCATTGCATTGTGTTCCAAAATTGAAAGCAGTTCACATACTTTCAAAAGTGCTTAACTCTCAAGAAGTAGGTTGGTCCTGGGAGAATCAGGCTTAATATATCTAACCTTGATTTATAAAGATGTAATCAAATGTGAAAAATCATCTTTGCATCACAGTTGGTGTAATAAATCTACTTTGGAGAAAGAGAATTTTGTTAAAACTGTGAAAATTCCCCTTTCTCTTACAGCATAGGTGCTATTTTCTTTTATCTTTTGTTTTGTTTTCCCAATTCATTTAAAGTCTCAGGTCAAAATTCTTCCTTAGTTCTAAATGGGATGCTTCCTGGATTTCCATGAAATATTAATGCTGCGTAAGGCTTATAGTGTGCAACACACTATAGGACACTCTGAATATTAACAACCTAACTGCCCCAGCCCAGAGCGCACAGACATCGCTCCTGTTTATTAAACTCTCTAAGACTCTCTAATGAGCTGTGAGGCAGAGGTTACAGGTACTTTCCAAGTATTAAAGAGCTACCTTTTGGGGGGACCTTCTCTAGGATTATAATAAGGTTCCTAGGAAAAGGAGTTTTAAAATATAAACCCTGTAAGTAATTCATGGAGCTTATTTATCACTCTAATCATTCTAAAACAGTCAAATTTCTTTTTCTTCACTAAAACCACAATGCTTAGGCCAAGCAATACACCAGCTACCTCTTTCTTGTTGCTTCCCCCCCACCTTTTTGCTTTATTCTGTCCCTACCATATATTATATAATTCATTGATTGACCGATAATAACAGTATCAAATAATTATTTAGTGCATTGTCCTTACGTGCTAAGGACACATATATTATCTCATCTAAGCACCACAATAACCCTACAAAATAGATAGAGTTGATGCTCATTTTACAGTTGAGAACAACTCAGGCCTATAAAAGGTAAGTAGCTCACATATCACATTATTCATTAATTCATATTTATTTAGCACCTAAAAAGATGTTAAGCACTGTGAGATGTGTTGTCTATACATTGGGGAATAAAATCCTCAGTCTCTGCCTTTATGGTGTTTATGATCTAATAAGGAAGAAAAAAGAAAGGTTTATAAGGATGAATTTTAAGGTTAGCAGAATATGCCGCCCACCCCCAAATATGCCACTTTGGTATAGTCATTATTTTGAGCGCTAGGCACTAAGAAGGCAGCAAATGCAGAAAGAGGTTTTCTCTGAACTCGCCCTATCTGCCTTAAGCAGCTCAGTTGTCACAAATCCCCTGCTGAACAGTTTCCTCAACCAGGGAAGATGGGCTCTGATCACAAGAAAGGAGATGAGAAGTCGACACCACACCAAGACAGACTTTGTCACAAATAGTACACCTCCCATCTATTCTTCTAGGACCTTAATCTTTCCTAAAAATCCTTTACTCTCCAGTAAAATACCTACATTCCCCTCTCCCCTTTCCTTATTAGGATGTTATTTACATCTGAATTCTAAGCCACCTGGGGGTGGGGTGCGTTTCCTCATCTTTCCCTGGGTGCCTCCCATGTAGACATGAGATCTATGTATCAATGAATTCCGTTTTTTACTTGTTAATCTATATTTTATTAAAGGGATCACAATTAAGAACTCAGAATTTTAGAGGCAAAATTACTTTTCCTCCCCTATAAATTATAAGATAATGTGGGGAGCCGATATAGGGTTAAGCCTCGGACTGACCTGTTGGCAAAGTCACAAACAAGTCCCAGTTTAGAGGGCACAGTCCTCTTAGCATAATTAGGCTTGACCTTATGATGCTCCCTAGATCTTACCTGGGAAGTTAATGGGCTGAGGGACGTGCAAC
This sequence comes from Myotis yumanensis, assembly GCF_028538775.1. Classification (NCBI taxonomy): domain Eukaryota; kingdom Metazoa; phylum Chordata; class Mammalia; order Chiroptera; family Vespertilionidae; genus Myotis; species Myotis yumanensis. Next base: position 140,751,300 of record NW_027223752.1, read on the forward strand.
AAGAACAAAAACAAGTGAAACTCACAAGAACAGTGTAAACAAGTGAAACTCACAAGAACAGTGTAACTTTGGTAACCACTACCTTGTTTACCTCTGACTATAAAAATAAAGGCTCAGCTTGCCTCAGAATCTTTCTCTGTGGCCTCAGCCAGGCACAGGAAGATTCACGGAGATTAGAGACTAAAGAGAGCTAGAGAGTTCTGAACGCTGTCTCCGTGTAAAACATTCTTCGAGGACTTGGTCCACACCTTTCGGAACCCCTAGACTGTTGGGGCTGGACCCCGGCAAGATAATAAGTGGTAAACCTAAATTCGAACCTAGGATTCAAACCCTTGCTCTAAAGCCCATTCTCTGTCGATGCCCTACGAAGTACCATGGTGGGCACTGTTCCATACAAAGGAATTGGGAGGGGAGATTAAGTGAGTAAAATGCTATTGTTTGAACTACCATATCTTCTTGCCCAACAGATTTTTCTAGAATCCTATAGTTCATAATTGGAAGCACATTTAAAAATAAAAGTAAGAGTGTTGTGGGCGCAGAGTGCCTTTTATGTCATGTAGATGTTGCTTTCCCACCACGTAGAAGATCCGCAGACAGCCTCGGTGCACAGTCATCATGCCCCAGTGAGGGCCAGACTCTGGGTGAGTGTGTGTGCTTGCATGTGGGCCTGTGTGTGCAGCTCTGCAGAGAGGACCTGGGGAAGGGGGAGAGAAAAATCACTTGGTTTTGGACATGGAGAATACGTCATCCCTGGTCAGAGGCCATTTAAGAAGTGAACAAGATATGCAGGCTTCAAATTGACTTGATATAACTCAGCAGTGTGCACTGGCTTACTAAAATTCAAATGTGATCTGCAATGATACAATTAAACCAATAGTGGCCGGAAGAAGTGTGGAGAGAGATATCCTACTCTGTGTTGCTCAAACTACATTCAGTGAACTTGGGTTTGTTATGAAAACTTTGCTTTCAAAAGTATATGAAGGAACCAGGGCCCGTCAGGAGGGAACATCTGCATTGGTAGAGGAATTGAAATCCATGACAGATGAAGACTGATAATGCCCAGACCAGTGAAGAACAGACTGAAGGAGATTCAACAGCTATCTTTAATACTGTACAGACTTAGGAGGAATTAGATTTAACTTGTGTAATTTCAAGATACAGTTCTCGGACCAATTCCCAGAACAATTCAGCACATATTTACTGAGCACCCATTGAGTAATGGCTTGGTTTAAGGTCATGAGGATTTCAACTTATAAATTATTAAATACAAATATGAATAACATGTAGATGGGACCTGCCCTACGGGATCTTACCAACATTAGGAGGTGAAATAACAAGAATAAGAGATAAACAAAAGCTGCCAGGAGGTAAGACAATGGCTCCAAGACATGGTGTTCCTCTCGGTCTCCCCTTAACCCTCAGCATCCCCTAGTGTAATTCCTTAATTTTATCAATATCTACCAAGAGCATTCTGTGCTGGACCCTGGGACTATGTCCAGGAGTAAGAGACTTTGTCCCCGATCTCATTTTGCACCCTGGGCAGCGCAATTTAAAGAAGTAGAAAATGGAAAAATGCTTCAGAGCAAAGCAATAAAGGTGGTTAAAGGTTTGTTAACTGTGTTTGAGAAAGAACGGTCAGCAACATGGAATCTTTCTGGCATAAAGGGTCACTGAACTGCAAGGGCAGAAAATCAATACAAGATTGTGTAAGCAAAGAACGATAGAATATACTGTGTACATAAGCTTCTAAAATTTTGAAAAGAACAGAAACTCTTTAACGAATTCAGAAAATATTTTTTACGTGCTAGTTCTTATATTATGGGGAACTGCAGATAAGAAGTGGAGAGATGAAAGAGAAGGAGCAAAATAACTGTAAAAAAAAAAAACAAAACCCCAGGGGGAAAAAATAAACAAACATGGCATGAAACAAAAAAGAAAAAGAAAAGACACATAAAAGTGAAACCCGAAAGAAAACTCTGAGAAAAGCAAAGGAGATGGAGATAGAAGGTAAAAGGTAGTCAGTCACACAAAGTATCAGGATGTAGAGACCCATGAACTATCCAGAGAGACATGCTAATACTCACATGATCACATAGAAACACACGTTTAGAGACAGAACATTCAATAGAAAGTGGCCAGAAAGAGAGCCATGAAACAGAGGCTCAGATCAGAAAATAAAAAGCAAAACATGAGCCTGAGTTCAAGCATATTAATGCATACATATTAGCAAACACATGGGTGGCTCTTACTATGTCCCAAGTACTCTGCTAATCACTTTACATAGTAACTTACATAGCCTTCATCACAGCCCTATGAGGAAAACACTATTATTATCATTATTTTTTTTCCTCATTTTGCAGACATGGAAGCGGAGAAACAGAAAGGCTAAAGTACTTGCCTAAGGTCACACAGCTAGTAAATGACATGACTTGAACCCAAGTCTTAATGTATGTGTGTTCTTAACCACTGCCTAGCCTCCCTGTAAATGTTGCCTTATTATATATAAGTAAACCATATAACAGAGATACACAGAGAGAATAAAGCTACTAACATAGCCCCCACAGCCACTGTCACAAAATATGTAGATAAACTCCCTCACCTTCATGGGAAAATATCTACATCTGAGACATAAATTGTGATGAAATATTTTCAAACTGTGCTGAATTTTCACAACTATATGCATAAAAGAAACAGTGTCCAACCAAGATAGTTCTTAAGAAAACAGATAGAGTCAGACACTAAGGAGAACAGATATGAACAGCAAGGACCAAGAGGGTAGAGTCAGAAATCAAGCTTAGTGACATAGAGCAGGGTAAATTGAAGATTTCATTCATTCATTTATTCATTTGTACATTTATTCAGCAAATCAAGCTCTTACTACTTTTCTCAATACTAGAGATATAACAACAACAACAAAACAGAGTGAATGCTTATGAAAAGCTTGTCATCAAGTAGGAAAGAAACATCATGCCATCAGTCCTACACTGCAAAGGGGGACCAGAAAGAGAGTATGTGGGCTAGGCTGTGCCGGGCTTGCTGTATCCACTGATGCATAAGAAAAAACAAAACTGCAAAGGTGACACTGTAGCCCAATGGGAACCACCTTTTATGATAAGAGAATAGACATTTGAAACTGACATGTCTACCAATAGAAGGAAGGGAGCCCACAGTTTAGAGTCTGGGCTCCTTACTCACTCCCCAAGGGCTGTATAAACTATAAAACTAGGTGCTGCTCTGAGTTCAACAATCCATTTGCTTGATCCTTTATCTTGTATTTTTGTATACAAGGTTCAGGAATAAAGCAAAGTGAAAGCAAGCTTAATGGAGTCCAATTCCACATTCATGCAAACCCAAGGACAGGACCTGGGCCAGCGCTGTGGGCAGAGCACCTGGGAAGGTATCCAATCCAAACTTAGGGTGTCAGGGCTCAGCTCCCCAGAAGAAATAAAGCTTAAGCTGAAAACCAAAAGATGAGTAGAATTTAGCCAGAAAAAGCAAGAGAAAGAGATGAAGGGGTAAAGGCTGTTTGAGAAGAAGTGAACAGGGAGAATAAAAGCCAGGAGTGGGGAGAGGGAGAGGGAGAGGGAGAGAAAGGAATGGTGAAAGAATGCTGTCTGTGTCAAGAGGTAGAGTGCTAGGTGGAAAGTCTTATAAGCAAGACAGGGTAAATGATTACACTTCTATGGGAGAGGGAAAGTAATTGAAAGTCTTAGTTATGCAGATCCAGAGACAGAGAAGCATCAATCAGACCATCAAACCTCAGAAGGAAGGTAGGGGAGGGTCGGGGGAAGAGGGAGAGATCAACCAAAGGACTTGTATGCATGCATATAAGCCTAACCAGTGGACAGAGACACCAGGGGGGTGAGGGCAAAGGGGGGCAAAAGAGGGATAAGGACACATATTTAATGCCTTAATCAATAAAAAGAAAGTCTTAGTTATGGTAGTGACACAATGAGATACTAGTATGTATTTTAGGATGTGTACCCCCACAGATGAGGAGCACAGATTACAGTGGTGGGGAGAGGGTGGTCTGAATAAAGGTGATGTGGTCAATTATGAGAATATGGCAGTGACCCAGTATTGTAGATAGTTTTGAAAGATGGCCACCCTCAATTCCTTCTCTCCCTACTCATACATGTTCCTCCTCATCAAAACAGAAACAAACTCATAGGTACAGAGAATAAACTGATGATTGACAGGTGACATGGGGTTGGGAGGATGGATGAAAAGGGAGAAAGATGAAGAAGTACAAATTGGCAGTTACCAAACAGTCATAGGGATGTAAAGTACAGCATTGAGAATATAGTCAATAATATTGTAATAACCATGTGTGGTGTGAGATGAGTACTAGACTTATCAGGATGATCACTGTGTGAGTTATATAAATGTCTAATCACTGTTCTGTACACCTGAAAATAGTGTAATATTATATATTAACTGTAATTGAAAAATAAAGTTTTTTTTCAAAACCAAAAAAACAAATGTTACTCCTCACATCAAGAAGTACAATTTAAACTCTTCCCCTTGAATCAAGGCTGAGCCTCGTGACTACTAAGAGAATGGAACAGCATTGGGCTTCCAAAAACTAGGTCATACCGAGTCTTGTGGCTTCTGCCTGGGTCACTTCAATTATTCACTCTTTGGACACTGCCTCAGAGAATCCAACCTTCATATCGTGTGAAGCTCAAGTCACATGCAGAGGCTTTTTGGAAGGTGCTCTATGGTAGCCCTACAAAAGTCAATGTCACCTGGCAGCTACCTGAGTGAGCCATCTTGGATGTCCAGGCCAGGCAAGCTTTTAGATGATTCCAGCTCATTACTTCTGGGCTGCAACTGTATGAAAGTCCCCAATTAAGAGCTCCCCAGCTAAGCACCGTCAGCCCACAAAACTGTGAAAGAATAATAAATCAGTGCTTTAAGCCACCAAGTTTTGGGACACTTTATTATACAGCAATAGATAACCAGGACACCAGTTAAGAACTATTTAGATAAGAGTTAATATATAATGAGTGCAGCTATATCAGGTAGGGCTCTCCAGAGAAAAAGAACCAATAGTCTACCTACTTCTTTCTATCTATCTATCTATCTATCTATCTATCTATCTATCTATCTATCTATCATCTATCTGTCTGTCTACCTACCTATCTATCTAATCTAAAAATACTTATTTTAAGGAATTGGCCCACATAACTGTGGGGGCTGGCAAGTCTAAAATCTGTAAGGCAGACAGGCTGTTAACTCAGGCAGAGTTGATGCTGCAGTCTTTAAGTAGAATTTCTTCTCTTTTGGGAAACCTCAGTTTTTGCTCATAAGGATAACTGTCAGCTGACTGAATGAGGTTCACCCACATTATCAAAGGTAATCTCTTTTACTCCAAGTCTACTGTTAACCACATCTACAACCTTATGCCTTCACAACAACACCTTAGATTAGCACTTGATTAAATAGCTGAATACTCCAGCCTAGTCAAGTAGACATATAAAATTAACCATCACAGGCACTTAGACTGAAGTTGTGGTGGGAAAGAGAAAAGTAGATAGATTTGAAAGATGTTTAGGATGTGAAATTGCTAAAGGTTGGTGATTGACTGGAATTGTGCATTGAAAGAAAAGACATTAAGGGTAATATACAGATTTCTGACTCAGGCCCCTGGGAGAAGGTGGTGCCTTCCCTGACATAAGGAGGAAAATGAAGTGGGGACCTGTTATAGTTTCAATTCATACTAAAACTCATAAAGGGAAAAGGGGATCACATTTCGGCAGTAGAACTAATCTAGAAGCTAGACTGTGAAAAGCAGGGTTGTGAAGTCTCTGAAAATAGGAAAGCTATTCAACCACCTGGCTGGCTTTAGATGCCATTCTGAATGAGCACAGAGCTATGATCCGACTGACCTCTCAAGGTCCCTCCTGGTGTTCTAGCTGCATGATTGGGCCCTGCTTTTTTTTAAATCGTTAAGTCAATTGTGTATTATATAAGTGTGGAAAACACAAGTCTAAAAATAAAAAATCAAACGTTAAGGTGAATGCTAAGATTTCTGAATATATTTTGCTTTGCAGATTAAAAAAGAAAATCCAGGTCACTGCCATTATTGTTCAATGTGTGAAGAGAATGTAAAGAAGTCATTTATACCAAACTTTGCTGACAGAGTTTATATTTCTATTCAGTTAGATATTCTAAAGGGGAGGAAAAGAGAGGAGTAAGAAACTATTTTTTTTTCCAGACATCATCTGGCAACATATTTAAGATCCTGAATTATCCCTCTGAACCCTACGAAAACAGAGTTTGATCATTGCAATGCTGAATCAATCTTATGCATAATTGCACCAACGTGCCAATTATGAAGCATGGAGGTGAAGCATTTCCTAAGGAAAACTATTCCAGTGCATTTTGTGTTTATACCCCTTTCTTTTATGAAAGGTCTCATAATTTACGATCCTTAACTTACCAAACCAAAACTTATTTGTATTTTTCAGTAAAAAAGCAATGCATATGTGTACAAAGGGCGCCTTCTGTGCTAAGGATGGGTCTGTGTCCTGCACAGATGGAAAGACAGATAGGAGGCCAGCTCTGCTCACGTTAATTTAATGAGCCTGGTTTACGCGCTCACATGGGCCCCAAGTGCTCCTAGAAAGCCTCTCCGGGCCAGCTCCATCCCGGGCACTTTTCCAGGACAGCTCTCAAGGCTCGCTGTGGAATTCATCTTCTTCTGCTTTTTGGCTTCAACCCCAAACTCAGCTTCTGTTTCTGCCTGGACTCTAGGAACTGTACTGTCGGTTTCCTGCCTTTGGCCTCTGGCTTCCCTCCACGTCCTGACTTTTCATCTCTGGCCTCAGGCTTGGCCCAACAGATAAGAATGATCCAGTCCCACCCTGAGCTGCCAGCCCTTAGTCACAACCCAGGGTGGAGGGATGTGAGGGAGACAACACCAAATAATCTGAAGAAAGGAAGAAAAGGTGGGATATGAAACTGCTTTGTCTATAATCCTTGGACCTCAGAGCATGTTTCCAAACCCGATTTGATCAGCCACAGATTGTTCAGATAAAGGCAAATCCTTTTGTACTGCAAATGATATACAGGAAGATTGTAACCTAGGAAGTTGAAGGTTAATATTTTCTGTTCTCTGCCAACCTATTTTCCACCCAGAAAAGATCAAAGAAAGAACTGGTCCTTATCAAACGCCTGGGGCAATCCACATAAAATGCAGCACCAGCGCCATCCGGGGGCTCAGAGATGTGCACATGCCTCCCCGGGCAGAGGAGTGGACCCGGACTGATTATAGTTTTATTGCTACTCTGGAACTTGCTATGTTTATTACAGATGCCAAAAGTTTAAATTAGTTTTAGTAAAATATTAATTGTAACTTAGGAAAATGATATGACACTTAGCATACTAATAGCAATAGTTTATTGAGACTTTAACATATAACAGATTCTGCACTGAACATATACATTTTGAATATTCATTAAAAACTCATGGAGGAAATATTGAGAGAAGTTAGCTTGACACTCAGGCAGACAGGTCAGGGGTCCAGCAAGAAACAAAGGCTTGTGGAAGATAGGCAGGGCAGGCACGGCAGTTTGAGCCAGCCTGATCACAGGAACCAACCATGCTGAAACAACAGAATGTTTTGGACACAGAGCGGGAGGCATGGAAAAACAAGGGAGGGCTTGCTTCAACAAGTTGTACGAACACATAGTAACAGAGAAAGTTCAGGTCCATTGCTGGGCAAGAACAATGAGAGAATCAATCAATCAGGTAGCGACATAGGTAGACATAGAGCAGGCTTGTAGCAAATATATACCCCTGGACTACAAGGCTTCATGGGCAGCCCATTATTGGGCCCCATGTGGGGAGTCTGAATCTGCTTGTAATAAATTTTCCACTTTTGCTTAAATCTTCTAGTCTGTGGAGCTCATTCTTCGGCTTCACAAGACAGGACCCAGGGGAAAACCCTCGACTCACTGTTCTGGTTATCAGTATCATCTTCATTTTACTAATAAAGAGACTGAGCAGGTGAAGTGGCTTTGCCTAATAATTATAATGATGATGCAACAAATAACTAACTGCCTAAATGCTCCTTCTCAAAGGTAAAATGATGCTTTAAGAAGTTCTAGTAGGAACTCAGCCACTCATGGGGGCTACCGAATTTAAAATAAAATCAAAGACTATGGAAACAAAAAGGAAGGTTAATAATAAAATGCATGGAACCCACCTGAAGCTGAGCTTATGTTCCTGAACCCAGAAACTTAACTATGCATTCCAACACTTTTTTCTATACTGAGCCTTGACCAAATTTTAGAACCATCTAGAAAGATTCTGGGCTCCTCCTGATATTTTGCTTCATTATTTTGCACTCTTTAAAATGCATGGATCACAGATTATCCAGGCCTCTAAATTCATCACACACACAAAATGGAAATTCACACTGTGATCAGTGTTACGAAGAAGAATCTCATTATAGGACAGCAGCAATGACTTGACCAGGTTGTTCAGGGAAGGGATGACTGACTTGGGAACTGAGAGATTAGTACACATTTACTAGGAGAGATGGGGAGGCAGAAGGGACAGCAATGTCAACGCTCTGTGGCTGAAGCCCGTGTAATACATTTGACGAAGTATGAGACAAACCTGAGTGAAGCAAAAAGATCCAGGAGCTTGGTGTGTTCAGAGAATTAGGTAGTGGACAGGCAACAGAGGGCCTTAGTTTTGGTGTTAAATGCAATTAAAAAAATAAATGATTCCAAATTGGTTGGGGTGGAGGGTGCAGTGGTAGAAGTGAGCTGTAACCACAGACTGTAGTCAAATTTCCATTAAAAAAAAAAAATCCACTAGGCTGTTGTGTGGAGAATGGATGAAGATGGTGTGTGATGACCAGGGTGCAGGTGACCACAACAGTCCAAAGGAGAGGTAATGAAGAAGCAAGTTCCATCAACCATAGTCAGTCATGGAGGCCACCTACGTGCCAGCCGAGATTCTCGTGTTTTAGAGAGAGAGAGACTTTTAAAATACAAACAGGACTTGAGGACGGATTGAGATGGGCATGAGGAAGAAGGAGCTGAAAGGTCAGACAGAGTGACTCTGAAACCAAGTATGAGAACCTCTCAAGCAATGAGTAATGGTCTATAAATTCAAAATATAGATAAGAGGTGAGGGGTCAAGCAAAATGGGAATGGGAAATGTCTTGGATTTAGCAATGTGGGTCACTGCTGACCATAGGTGAAGTGGTGTAATTAAAGATGTGGATGGAAGACAGAACAAGTACAGACAACTCTTTCTAGGGTTTGGCTATGTAGTGGAAGAGAAGGAGTCATGTAAGAAGTGAAATGAAAAATAAAATCAGGTGGAAAGCTAAAATACTGAGATTTTAGAATTAATTGGCTTACAATGACTGCATGTTTCAAACTAAAGGAGTAGTTTTTGTTTTTGTTTTTGTTTTTATTAAGAATACAATGATCAAGGACTTTCAGTGCTTGACAGGGATTCCAAAGGCATGAAAACACTGTTTCCACCCCAGCAGACCAGAAGAATTAAGTGCTTCAAATAGACCCTACTTCTTTTTAGCAACATGCCTGTGCCTACAAGAAAATACAGCCATCCAATTGGGGAAAATTCCAGCAACCCAGGGGGAATCTGTTATTAGTGTGTGTGACTATTGGGTTGTCATCATAGTGAAATATGGGGCATTGATAGTTATCACTGGTACAGGTTAATTTATGACACTAATCACACAGGGAAGTTTTACCTTCAGCTTCCTGGTTCTCTCCCAAAATGAGGAAGGTGGGATGGCCTATACATTCAGAATTTGGAAGTCAGATTTGGTGATTATCCTTAATGACTGCAGTTTGAATGGGAGACATGACATTCAGAAAAGCCATTGATCATTCACATCTTAATGTGAATTAGCGCATCACATGTCAGTGGAAATCTGGCACAAAGAAACTGGAGTTTTGAGGAAGGATGATGGAGAAAACCTTTGGGAACATGGAAACAACATCGTGTGGTGTTCTTGGCCCTGGAGGCATTGAGAAGAAAGAGAGAGGCTAAGAAGCTGGGACAATTTACACAAAATCAAAAAGGAAAGCACCTGCATCTTGAAATATATGTGAAATATAAAATAAATGAATGAACATTCACATACTTTGCAAATTTGCTGCAGGTTCGTCCTAGCTATATCTCAACCCACTCAAAGTCCTTCATAATCTTGCAGCCATAGAAATGTCCAGGAGAATATATAATTCACTCTTCAATATGGAATCAGCACCAAGTTTCAGGCTAAAGAAGAGAATGAATAAAGACCAAATTCAGTCAGCATCTCAAATGACTGAGTTTTTCCCTGGTTGGCTAATGTGTGCACTGATATGATATTTTTAAGTTTATACAAGGTCAGCTCATGTATTTGAGTAAAATGTAAAGACTAAACCAAGCTAAAATAAAATATAAAAGAAAATGACTGTCAAAGCAAAGGGCAGGAAGGCAATTGAGATGTAAAATGTTGAATCACTGAAGAAAGCTCTGTATGCTGAGCCTTTGTACCAGGGTTTAAACCATGTAAGGTACCAATGAAGACACAGCAAGCAGCACAATAAGGAACAGAGGGTTTGAGAGGCAGGGCATTCTAGAAGGAGGCTTATCTGACATGGGAGCATAAGGTAATATAGTTAATATTGCCTACAACATGGGAGATAAGTTTTGAAATAACATTTAGAATATCAATGAATCCCATGTGGGTTTGATGCATTTTTATGGCAGAGATTATACTCTGAAGACCAGTCCCTAAATGTACAAGACCCAGTTTCTATGATTAAATATGGCAGGCACAATGACAGGGTGTGGTTTTTGTTGCTTTTCTAAATGCACATGCATGCTGTATGGCATGACAAATAGATGATATGACAGGATATTAATGGTGAAAAATGGTCTGGATGCAGAGGAAACGAGAAAAAGAAGCTTTTTCAATCTGACAACTGACCCAGAACATTTATCATAAAGTGCACACATCTTCTTAATCTTAAAAAAAGAAGTATTTCTTTAAACCATCATTGTAGTCACCCTGCATGAATCATAAACAGCAAACATTTAAAGGGTCTGAGGAGGATAGGAACTCTGCTCAGAAAAATAAACATGGTCTTGTAAAAATCACAAGAACCCCCTAATACTGATGATTTTTGCTTCTCTCCAAGAAATTTGTGCTATAAAATAAAATGCCTGAGACATAACAGTGCTCAGTAAGTGTTGACTAAATAAGTAAAAAAAAAAAGTGTAATCTCACAAAACACTAACTCAAATCAAACTATAACTATTGCTTTTGGAGAAATATATCAGAAAATAGCACCTTAGCCAGTTTGGCTCAGTGGATAGAGTGTCGGCCTGCAGACTGAAGGGTCCCAGGTTTGATTCCAGTCAAGGGCACAAGCCTGCATTGCGGACTCATTCCCCAGTTGGGGTATGCAAGAGGCAGGCGGTCAATGATTCTCTCTCATCATTGATGTTTCTAACTCTCTCTCCCTTTCCCTTCCTCTCTGAAATGAATAAAAATATATTAAAAATAAGGAAATAGCTTCAAATATTGTTGGTTGAACCAAGTTTGGTTGCTCAGTTCTATGATTTTTCAAAATCTATTTACTTGCAGAATTTACATCCTTTCACACAGCCAAGTCATTAAATGTCACTGTAGTGTGATACAGTATGTAAGTATATTTTGTTTGCATTGTATTTTTTCCAAGGAGCTCAACTAAAAATGAAAATAACACCTTGGCTGCTATTTTTTTAATATCCATGCATCTACTAATACAGTTTTGGAATCTTTTCCTATATATCCAACATGAAAATTCAAAGGAATAACTTTCAAGAAATTGTAATCTAATCAAACCTGAGGAGATAATTCAAGATTTAATAAAACTGCTGCCATGGGATATTTATCTGTAGCAAAGTAATCGGGCACAAAATACCTGTCTTACAAATAATCTGAAAGGCATTTCATGCATGAGCCTTTAAATACATGTGTGCAGTTACATACTAGCATGGTTTCCAGCCACTAACTTTTCAATAAATATGTGACTGATAATGTTCAGTCATTTTGGATTCAAACTCACATGTATGAAACATGGGAATATCTAAAGAAATCAAAGATGTCAGGGGGTCCAAAAGAAAATAAATGAGTGGTATGAGTAATTGTGGGAAAGATGAAAGTAAAATGAAAATTAGGCCCTGTTGCTTGTGTACCTATTAGTTTTCAGTAATTGATTACACAAACACATTTCCTTTAAGTTAGAAAACAATTCACAAAAGCTAATGCAGTAATTACCGTGCAAGTTACCTAGGGAGTCTACGACTAATTACTGAAGCCCTAACATCTTCTGCTTGGATAAAATCAGCTTACCAGAAGTTTCCAGGCTTCACAAGGGGCTTTCAAGATGCAATAGATGTGAGAAAAAAGAATCAGGGATGTTACATATCATATTTAATTTTAATTTAAGTATCTCTATGTAATTCTCAAATATCTGAGTGCAAGCAAATGATTATCCATCAGTTTCTAAATGTGAGAGGAAGAGAATGGGAAGAGTAATAATTTCTTTAACTGAAGGAGGTCAAGAGGTAAAAAATAAAATAAGAAATGTGAATGGCCAATAAATGCATGTTAAATGCTAAATGTCATTAGTTATCAGGGATGTATAAATTGAAAATACCATGAAATAGCAGTCAGGCTAAAATTCAAAGGTCTGACAACACCAAGTGGTGGTGAGGATGTAGAACAACAGGAATTCTTATACCTTGTTTCTTGGAGTGTAAAATGTTACACTTACTCTGGAAAATAATTTGGCAGTTTCTTATAGTTAAGTATACAACCACCCTCTCAAAAATCGCTCAAACTGAAATCCAGGTAGATTTTTCACGAAGTATTATATGTATGTCAACTGTGTTTAAGGAAAAAAACTGAAGTAGAATTTTAAAAGCTGAAGTTGGGCATGTCAGCATTCTTAACTTTATACAAATACATGTAAACTAGAGGGCCAGTGCATGAAAACATGGGTAGGAAGGGTCCATAGGCCAAGCCTGCGATCAGGGCCATCTTCCACCCGCTTGCCAGTCCCCAGTCCCTCCCTGCTGCCACCAGCCACCCGGTTCCCCTTGCCGCCCCACAGTCCCGCCCCACCGCTGCCAGCCACACTGGTGCACCATTCGCCATCCGGAGATCAGAGCCTGAGGGCTAGGGGTGAGGGGGAGGGACTGAGAGGTGGTCAATGCACCTCATAGCGACTGGTAGAGCAGTCATTCTGGTTGTTATGTCATTATGGTCCCTGGGCTTTTATTATCCTATCTAATAAAAGAGGTAATATCCAAATTGACCATCACTCTAACACACAAGATGGCCGCCCCCATGTGGACACAAGATGGCCAGCAGGGGAGGGCAGTTGGGGGGACCAGACCTGCAAGGGAGGACAGTTGGGGGGACCAGGCCTTCAGGGAGGGCAGTTGGGGGGACCAGGCCAGCAGGGGAGGGCAGTTAGGGGGGACCAGGCCAGCAGGGGAGTGCAGTTGGGGGGACCAGGCTGGCAGGGGAGGGCAGTTGGGGGGACCAGGCCAGCAGGGGAGGGCAGTTGGGGGGGACCAGGCCAGCAGGGGAGGGCAGTTGGGGGGGACCAGGCCAGCAGGGGAGGGCAGTTGGGGGGGACCAGGCTGATAGGGGAGGGCAGTTGGGGGGACCAGGCCAGCAGGGGAGGGCAGTTGGGGGGGACCAGGCTGGCAGGGAAGGGCAGTTAGGGGCAATCGGGCCGGCGGGGTAGCAGTTAGGCATCGTTCAGGCTGGCTTGGGAGTGGTTAGGGGCAATCAGGCAGGCAGGCAGGTGAGCAGTTGGGAGCCAGCAGTCCTGGATTGTGAGAGGGATGTCCGACTGCCCTGTGGGATCGGGCCTAAACGGGCAGTCAGACATCCCTTGAGGAGTCCCAGATTGGAGAGGGTGCAGGCTGGGCTGAGGGACACACACATCCCCCTTGTGCACGAATTTCATGCACCAGGCCTCTAGTATAAGATAAAATTAAATGACAAAGAAAAACCAAGGGGGAAGAACATCAACTCTTACTTAAACCCCTCTTTAACTAAGTTCAACTAAGGTTTCACAGAAATACCAATTCATTACTGAAACTTAAAATGTCCAGATTTTAGGGAAGGATCAACTGGAGGGAGGGTCACCCTAAGCTTATGATAGCCATGCTTACTGGGAAAGTGAGACAAGCAATAAAATCCCAAGGTAAACAGGGCCTCAGGTTTGGAAGAGTTCTTAGAAATATTTTAGTCCATTTGGGGATCCTAGGCTCCGTGAGAATCTAATGAAAGTTAAGGTTCTTTTTCCAAAAAATATACTATTTCACATACAATTGCAAAAGCTTATGGAACCAATGATCTGAACCTCAGCTGTTTCCAGCGAAAGGCTGTGAGAAGTTAGGGACACAAACCCAAGCTACAAGTTCTCAGACGCACAATTAAGTGCTGAATGAGTAAAAGCTTAATAATCTATAAAAAGAGGACAAATGCTGTTAAGCAGGGGGAAAAAGATTGCTGAGTAGAAGGCTTCTAAAGGTCCATATTTCTTACCTAAAGTAACTTTAAACAGCACCCACCTTTCTTTTTCAGAAAAGTCCATTTTCTCTTAACATGCATTTACCCCAAAGAAAGAACATGTCTTCTGCATCAGATTGTCCCAATGGCAGCTCAAATGCAGCCTGTCCACATGGGCTCATCTTCTCAAAAGCAATTTCCCTTTGAAATCTGTCTACTTGTCAGTAGCACCCTTATTATCGCAACCAACCAGACCCAACAGTTCCATTTGTCTTCAACTCATTATTTTTCTTTTTTATTTGTTAATCCTCACCTGAGGATATTTTTTGATTGATTTTTAGAGAGTGTGGAAAGGAGGGGGAGAGACAGAGAAAGAGAACCATCAACTTGAGAGTGACACATAGATAGATTGCCTCCCGTATGCACCCTGACCAGGGCCAGGGATCAAGCCTGCAACTGAGTTATATGCCCTTGACCGGAATCAAACACATGATCCTTTAGTCCACAGTCCGATGCTCTATGCATTGAGCCAAACTGGCTACAGCCAACTCTTCATTTTCCTTCTCCTTCAATTAGAAAACTAGGAATTAATGATCAATTAAGTCCTGCCAATTCTTTAGGTATGTATACTACAGCTATTTATTGGTACCACTTGTGTGATGGGCACAGGAGATACAAAGATAAAGAAAACACACCGTAATGCTGAGGAGCTCACAGTCAAGAGTCCCTCCCTTGATATTTTTACGGCTATGATTGATGTTTTAGATCTTCAACATCCTAAGGTCATCTTTCTACAAGCTGCCCCTGACTGCTCCATCTTTCTTCAGTCTATTCATTTCCTTCTAAGACTATAATATAAATAATTGGCTGACTGAAGCATTCTCTAAAATAATAAATTCATCACATAATTCTGATGCTAGAAATATCTCTACTGGGTTCTTGGTATCTACAGAAAGCCTGTGGACTTTACTCTGCTCATCAGAGACACTGTGTATATCAGGAGCACCTACTGACCTACGGCTATCCCGTTATCCCAAGCACTCTCTAGAGCAGTGGTTCTCAACCTTCCTAATGCCGCGACCCTCTAATACAGTTCCTCATGTTGTGGTGACCCCCAAACATAAAATTATTTTCATTGTTACTTCATAACTGTAATTTTGCTACTGTTATGAATCGTAATGTAAATATCTGATATGCAGGATGTATTTTCATTGTTACAAATTGAACATAATTAAAGCATAGTGATTAATCACAAAAACAATATGTAATTATATATGTGTTTTCTGATGGTCTTAGGTGACCCCTGTGAAAGGGTCGTTCGACCCCCAAAGGGGTCGCGACCCACAGGTTGAGAACCGCTGATCTAGATAGAGTAAGTTCACTGCTTTGGTGAAGCTGGTCCTGAAACTTACTCATGTTTATTCCTGGCTTCCTTCATCCGCATTGCTCTCTCCCTTCCTTCCTATCCACCCTCAGAATGACAGCACAAGTCCTGCCCCTTTCCACAAAACATCCCAAGAAATCATATCCCATGGTGATTGGGCATTGCTATATTATGGTATTTGTATAAATCACTCATTTTGACACTAAATCATACATGTTCGTAGTTTTATTTCTTATCTTTTCAAACTAACTACAATTTCTTTGAGGTCAATAAGAAAAGTGTGCATTTTTCTTATTTACTTTCATGCAGCCATTCATTTAATATACATTCACTGGTATCTTACACTGCACCCTGGCACTGTACCAGGCTGAACAGTACAGTGCTTTGACATGGTAAACCCTAAATAAATATTTGTTGATAAATCAAATTTAACTCTTTTGCTAGCAAAAAGCATATTTATTTAAGAAAAAGAATTCATATCACAACATCACAAGAAGAAGGAGATTTATAAGATGCTAATAGGAGGAACCAAGATGGCAACATAGGTAAACACCAGTACTCACCGCCTCCCACAACCACGTCACAATTACAACTAAAATACAGAACCACCATCACTCAGCACTGCCTATAATCTGGCTGAATGGAAGTCCTACAATTAGAGAGTAAAGAAGAAAGTGCATCGAGACTGGTAGGAGGGGTGGAGGCCTAGAATTGACTGGTCCGACACCCACGTGTGGCGTGTTTTCAATCAGGAGGGATGGGAACTGGGTGGAGGTGGGTAATGGAGGGAACCCAACGGGGACATTTGTAATACTCTCAACAATAATGATTAAAAAATAATTCATAAAAGTTCTCTTATTTTTATATCATGTGACCACAGAAATCCCACCATTTTCAAATAGCCCCTAGATATCAGATGTTGAGAGCTTCAGTAATCAGATTGCAGATGGATTTAGAAATTATTCACTTGCTTCTACTATTCAGAATTCAATGTTTTGTAATTCCTACTAAAAGAATATTACCTCCTTTTTAAGGCTCGTATTTCACTTTTCTCCAATCTGATATAAAATGCCGAATAAAAATAAAATAGAAAATGATTTAGCTACTTCACATCTATCATAATAAGAGGCATTTCTATAATTCAGATTTATAAATAAGCCAGAAACTCCCCAGATTTGGCCTGCCGTATTGGTAAAAATTTAGGAAATTGAGCAGTTTATTATGATTTACTTGCACAGACTTCTGTTGAGGGGTTATATAATTTAGTTTACTAATATGCCCATAAAAAGAACATTACAATAAATAAATATTCAAGTAAATAAATATCACCATGACTGTTCTCTTGAATAAAAATAAGCAATAAGTGCACAGTCTTAGATGTTTACTTTAATAGAGCCTGAAGACATAGATAGGCTGTTGAGAGATCATCATGGTTACTGATGCACTTTTTATACCAAGATGATATTAAACAGAAAATGGCCCTTCTGTTTGCATGCCATCCATCACCTATACAGTTTCTTTCTTTTTTATTTTCTGGAGCATCAGGTTTGTTATAAAATTTGAGAGAACCAAATAATTTAATAAGAACCCCCACAAACATGGGAGCATAGGAGCACAGGGAAGGGAGAAGGGTCCCAGGAAAAACAGACCAGTCTCTGAAGTTTCATTCAAGTGGGGGCTACGGGGTGGACTCACAGGGAGAGCAGCTTTCCTCTTGACCCCAGAGGGCTCCAGGCAATCTTCCAAGGTCAGAGGGTATTGTGGCTAAGATGCTTCTGAAGTCCATGGAGATGCCAGATGCCATCCTGGTGTGAATCCTATGCAGACAACACCGCGGCAGTTTGTCCACCTTCGTGGTCCTCTGGACCAAGTCCTCTCACCTTGCACACACAGCATGTACTTCTGGCCCTGCTCTCACCCACAGCAGATTGTGTTCAGCCACTGTCTCCTCTCCCGCACCACATGGCTGGCCTCCCTGGAGCTCGGCGTCTTTGAACTTCAACATTTAAAATGCAGAGTGCTGCTTGATTTCTCCAGCATCACGGACTATGGTCCTGCTTTGGCTGTCCACTATTGTAAAAAAGTATATTGGCTTCACTCTTGTCCTTTCCAGATGTTGCCTTTCAGCGGACAGCCTACAGCATAGGAATCTTAAGAAAAACCTGAACACCCTCCTAGCCAACCCCTGCTGGCCCTGGCTGTGGCCGGAGGAAGAGGCTGGGGTCCCACCATCTTGCTGTCCAGCTTGAGGGCAGTTTTCATTGGTGGTTCGCTCTGGGATTCCACCACCACTGCTGGTGCTGCTGCTGTGGGTGGTGAGGAGCCCCCAGGGTCACGCTGGAGGCCTGGGCTAGGGGTGGCAGGCCTTAATTCTAGGCTGCCTCGGGGAGTTGTAGTCCTTGCTTCCACACTGGCTGAGGGAATAGAATTCCTCGCTTCCATGCTGGCTGGGGAAATGGTCATCCTTGCTTGCACACTTGCTGGGGAATGATTGTCCTCACTTGCAGGCTGCCTGGGGGAGTGATGGTGCTCGCTCCCAGGCTGCCCAGGGGAGTGGTGGTGCTCACTCCCAGGCTGCCCGGGGGAGTGGTGGTGCTTGCTCCCAGGCTACCCAGGGGAGTGGTCATATTTGACTCTAGGCTGGGTGGTGGAGTCCCAGGGTCTCTGCCCTTCTGCCATGATGCCTAAAGCCTCTGGATTGGAAAAAGACTGATGCTGGGGTCAGGGGAAGGGTATGGTGTTACCCTGATCTTGTGGCCACAAATCTTGGTTTTCATGCTATCGAAGATGAGATAAGTGCCCATGATGTTGTTATATGTTCTTCTTGTGAGTGACTCCTGTATCTCATGATGCTCATATCCCATGTTCTTCATTATTTGGGCTTCCTGGGGGTCTAAGTCACCCCAGGATGGCCTGATGCATGGCCTCAGTTCCCCTGACTGGACAATGTTGACCTGGTAGTCTTTCATTATAACTTCCAGGGTTGGTCTTTGGCAGGGGTGAAGAGTTATTAATTTTTGTAAAAGTTTTTGACTTTGTAGACAGAAGTATGGTATAAAGAAGCAACCATTCAAGTTGTGCTAAGTTCTTCAAAATTCTTCCTCACAAATGGTAGTTCCCCTGTCACCATCCTGTAGAGCATTACCCCCATGCTCCAGATGGTCCACCTTTGGGCCCTCATAGGGTTTGAATTGGAACATCTCTGGGGCCATTTAAGGGGCAGTGACACAGAAGGTGGCAAGTTTCTCTTCTGTAAATTCTCTACTGAAACCAAAGTCTTCTAATTTGACCTTCATCTCACTATCTAGAACTATGTTCTCTGGCTTTAGGTCCAGATGTACAATGTGTCTCTGGTGACAGTAATGTGTCACTGATAGCAGTTTTCAGAATGGCCCTTGGGCTTCCTTCTCCTTCATGGGGCCATAGTTCTCTAAATCCTATATAATAAAAGGGTAATATGCAAATTGACCCTAATGGCGAAATGACTGGGAACGACCAGTTGCTATGACACACACAGATGAGCTGTGCCCTGGTGGTCAGTGTGCTTCCACAGGAGGAGTGCTGCTCAGCCAGAAGCCAGCCCATGGCTGGCCAGCCAGCGGTGAAGGTGGGAGCTCTGCAGCAGCGCTAAGGATGTCCACTAATGGCTTAGGACCCCTCCTCGCAGGCCGTTAGTCAGATATCCCCCAAGGGCTCCCAGGCTGCCAGAGGGATGTCTGACTGCCAGCTTAGGCCCGTTCCCCTGGGGAGTGGGCCTAAGCTGGCAGGTGGACATCTCCTGAGGGGTCCTGAACTGCTAGAGGGCGCAGGCCAGGCTGAGGGACGCCCCCCCCCCCCCAACCCAAGTGCACAAATTTTCGGGCCTGTAGTAGTCAAATAAGGTTCCTTAACTCGTATGCTCCATGAAGAGATACACCTGGTCCTGGGTGGTAAGACCTCAAACAACTTTGTGATGTTAGGATGATTTTGTTTCTTAAGAGAATGAATCACTTGGAGAACATCACAGGATCCATCCCAGTTCACAACTTTCACTGCCACCTCTGTGCTGGCGACAATGTGCCAGGCCAGCCTAACCTCTACAAAAGATCTCTTGCCAATAGTGTTGAGGATGAGGCAGTTGCCAATATGGCACTCCTTGTTGGCAGAGATGGCTGCAAAGTCATCACATATGGTAACTTAAAAAAATAAAAAATGTTATCTGATATCCACTCCCACTGAAGTGAATCAGTGATGAAAATAGAAAAAGAAAAAAGCAAAGGAGAAGGAGGAGGAGGAGGAGGAGGAGGAGGAGGAGGAGGAGGAGGAGGAGAAAAAAACTAATAAGAAGATAAACCAACTAGTTCACATCCAACAGATCACTACCAATCAGCTTCCTGGGCTCCAATGGGCTAAAACCTCAGCCCAGCCAGGACCTTCTAGAGGAGTGGTTTGCAATTCCATCAAAATGGCACCTTATGAGGTCAGAGCAAGAAACGGACCAATCATGGCTGGGGATAAACCACAGTGGTTTTCTCACTTTTTGACCTCATGACCCCTTTGCTCTGGAAAAAAAATAAAAGGACCCCCAAAGAGCCTTTTATTTATGTGGGATATTAAAGATTAATATTAAATGTATTAGAAATTAAAATCTGTAAGATGCAAAAAAAGAAAAGGCTGACTCTACTGCTCCAGGTCTCAGTTCAAACCTGCTTAGAGAGGGCTTCCCTGATCCATCCATTCCTACCTACCTCACCCAATGCAGCATGTTTGTTATTTTCACAGCACTGAACACATTGTAAATGATTCTTTAAAAAAAATTCTCACCCAAGGATATGTTTTTATTGATTTTTATTTTGGAGAGAGAGAGGAAGGGAGAGGAAGAGAGAGATAGAGAAGCATAGACGTGAGAAAAACATCTAGTAGTTAGATTCCGTATGCACCCCAACCTGGATCAAGCCTGCAACCTGCCCAGGTGCCTTGACCAGGAAATGGACCTGTGACCTTTCAGTGCATGGGATGATGCTACAACCAACTGAGCCACACCAGCCAGGGCAGTGTAGTTGAATCTTGTTTACTCTCTGTCTTCCCATGAAGGGAAGAGCATGACTGTGGTGTTCCCAGTGTCTAGCGCAGTGAGTGGCAACAAAAGAAGTGTTTAATAAATATTTGTTCACTGGATTAGTAAAAGAAAATATGGTCAGCTATTTATTTAATCAAATAGAGTAATAAAACATCTTTAAAAACAGTCATGTTCTGCCCTCACTCAACTTTTGGAGCAGATAAGACAGGAAAGAGGAGGGCTGAAGTCTAGATTTCCAGGTATGCGGGCACTTGGTGAGGCTGAGGAAAGACCAACTGGTAGGACCCTTGCTGTGTAGATTAAAGATGATTTGTCCTTCCAGTGGTACTTGCTAAGGATACAATACATTTGGATCT
Source organism: Myotis yumanensis (assembly GCF_028538775.1). Classification (NCBI taxonomy): domain Eukaryota; kingdom Metazoa; phylum Chordata; class Mammalia; order Chiroptera; family Vespertilionidae; genus Myotis; species Myotis yumanensis. The sequence continues at coordinate 140,772,656 of NW_027223752.1, forward strand.
GTAATGAGACTGCACGGTATTTTTACAATTTGAATATCCATTTCCAGATTATACAAAGGACTGCTCAGGTGACCCTGAGTAGGCCATTTAGGTGAATTTCTGTGTTACTTAAATGAACCATCTCTGTGTATAGACGTGATGATGAGGCTTGTTAATTTACATTTATAAACACACTTTTTTGTTTGTTTGTTTTTATCTTTTTTCTTATTTTTAAAAATTAACTTATTGTTGCAAGTATTATAGATCACCCCTTTGTTTGTTGGTGTGTTGTTTTTTTCCCCATTTACCCCCTCCACCCCATACCCACCCTTTCCAGGCCTTCACCACTCTATTGTCTGTGTCCATGGTTTACACATATATGCAAACAAGTTCCCTGGTTAATCACTCCCCTCCCACCTCTCCACTTCCACCTTCCCTCTGAAATTCATCAGTCTGTTCCATGCTTCTATGTCTCTGGATCTATTTTGTTCATCAGTTTATTTTGTTCATTAGATTCCACATATGAGTGAGATCATGTGACACTTGACTTTCTCTGACTGGCTTATTTTGCTTAGCATAATACTCTCCAGATCCATCCATGCTGTTGCAAATAGTAAGAGAACTTTCTTTTCTACAGCTGTGAAGTATTCCATTGTGTAAAGTACCACAGCTTTTATATCCACTCATCTATTGACAGGCACTTGGGCTGTTTCCAGATCTTAGCTATTGTAAATTGTGCTGCTATGATCATAGCGGTGCATACATTCTTTCTGATTAGTTTTTCTGATTTCTTAGGATATATTCCTAGAAGTAGGACCACTGGGTCAATGGGAGTTCCATTTTTAATTTTTGAGGAAACTCCATACTGTTTTCCACAGAGGCTGCACCAGTCTGCATTCCCACCAGCAGTGTACTAGGGTTCCCTTTTCTCCACATCCTTGCCAACACTTGTTGTTTGTTGATTTGTTGCTTATAGCCACTCTGACAGGTGTGAGGTGATACCTCATTGTCATGTTAATTTGCACCTCTCTGATGATCAGTGACGGAGCATTTTTTCATATGTCTCTTGGCCTTCTGTATGTCCACTTTGGAGAAGTGTCTATTTAGGTCCTTGGCCCATTTTTTAATTGGATTGTTTGTCTTCCTTTTGTTGAGTTCAAATAGTTCCTTATATATTTTGGAAATTAACCACTTATTGGGTGTATCATTGGCAAATATGTTCTCCCATGCAGTGGGCTCCCTTTTTGTTTTGTTGATGGCTTCTTTTGCTGTGCAAAAGCTTTTTATTTTGATGTAGTCCCATTTATTTTCTCCTTAGCTTCCTTTGCTCTAGGAGATGTATTAGTATACATATTGCTACAAGAGATGTCTGAGATTTTGTTGCCTATGGTTTCTTCTAGATCTGTGAAATACACTGTGGTTTTTTAATAGGGATTGCATTGAATCTATAGATTGCTTTGAGTAGTATGGACATTTTAATGATGATAATTCTACCAATCTATGAACATCATACATTCTTCCACTTGTTTATATCTTCCTCTATCTCTTTTCTCAATGTCCTGTAGTTTTCTGAGGACAGGTCTTGTACCTCCTTGGTTATGTTTATTCCTAAGTATCTTAATTTTTTGTTGCAGTGGTTTCATGACTTACATTTAAGTCTTTTATCCATTTTGAGCTTATTTTTGTGGATGATGTAAGTTGGTGGTCTAGTTTCAGTTTTTTTGTATGTATCTGTCCAATTTTCCCAACACCATTTACTGAATAGACTGTCTTCACTCCATTGTATGCTCTTGACTCCTTTGTCAAATATTAACTGAGCATAATGGTGTGGATCAATTTCTTGAGTCTGTGTTCTGTTCCATTGATCTATAAGCCTGTTCTTGAGCCAGTACCAGGCTATTTTGAGTACAATAACTTTGTAGTATAGCTTGATATCTGGTATTGTAATTCCTCTAACTTTGTTCTTCTTTTTCAAGATTGCTGTAGCTACTTGGAGTCATTTCTTTCTGGTTTCCTTGTCACTAAGATCTCTCAAATCTAATGCTGAGTAAGACCATGTCTTAGTCTGTTTGACTCACTATAACAGAACAGTATGGCTGGGTGCTTTTAAACAACAGAAATTTAAATATTAATTTACTGATTTGAGAGAGGGAGACAGAGAGAGAGAGAGAGAGAGAGAGAGAGAGAGAGAGCAATTTGTTCTCTTATTTATGCATTCATTGGTTGTTTCTAGTATGTGCCTGGACTAGGGCTTGGACCCACAACCTTTGTGCAATCTTGACATATCAGAATGACACTCTAACCAAATGAGCTACTCAGCCAGGGCAATAACAGAAATTAATTTTTACAGTTCTGGAGGCTGGGAAGTCTAAAATCAAGGAGCTGGCAGATTCAGTATCTAGTGAGAACCTACTTCCTGGTTCACAGATATCTGTCTTCTTACTGTGTCCTCACATGGTGGAAGGCTTGAGAGAGCAGTTTGGAGTCTTTTTATAAAATCATCAATCCCACTTATGAGAGCTCTAATAACTTCATCACCTCCTAAAGGCACCACCTCCAAACACTATCACATTGAGGATTAGGTTTTCAACTTACTACTTTTGAGGGGACATATTCAGAATATAGGATGGGGCAAAAGTAGGTTTACAGTTGTCAGTATGCAAAAACAGTGTTTATGCTTATATTATTATTTATTAATTAATGTATTATTTTCCATAAAAACAACTGTAAACCTATTTTTTAAACATTTAATCATCTTTATTTTTTTTCTTTATTTTTGTTAATCCTCACCCGAGGATATTTTGCCATTGATTTTTGGAAAGAATGGGAGAGGGAAAGACAGAAAGAAACATCGATGTAAGAGAAACACATCGATTGGTTGCCTCCTGCAGGAGCCCTGACCAGGGCCAGGGCCAGGGAGGAGCCTGCAACCAAGGTACATGCCCTTGACAGGAATCGAACCGGGACCCTTTGGTCCGCAGGTTGATGCTCTATACACTGAGCCAGACCGGCTAGGGCTGTAAACATATTTTTTTTCCCACCCTGCATAAAACATTCTGGAAATTAAATAGTTAAACAGGAACCCCCTTTCTTACCCCTCATCCTGAAGTGAAAGATGCTTAATGGTATCCTACAGGAAGTCACAACATCTACAGGTCTACCCAGTGGAAAGAATATATTCATTTTTAGTTTTGATCCAATCAGGAAGTTACTTTTACACCCATGGGAGCTGACCAGAACCCCTCTCAAAATGGCAGCAGAATCAAAGGCAGCCGGTCTGACGGCTCCAGTGTATGCTGACTGCAGGAGGGGCAGGCAGAGCCACAGCACCATGCAAACAGGATGAGCTGCCTTCCCACAGTAAAGGAAGCTGAGCAGCAGATACTTCCCAGAGAATCTTAGCGGAAAGCGAAGTGTCCTTAATGAGATTTTTAAAAGACATGATACTTAAAGTAAACTTTGAAAATATGACCCACTGAAAACAAAAACATAGTTCTGGATTATAATATAGCAAAATAACTTGTCACAAGACAAAACCTGTGTTGATACAAACAAAAAATCAGAATGTGGCCAAAGCGAAGCAGAGCAATGGAGGCCAAGCAAGCACAGAGACTATGGCCTAGCTGCAGGTATTGGGGGGAATGGGTGCCAGATAAGCATTCATGCACACGCCACAGCATAGTATTTAACATAATTTATCTCTGTCTGGGCGGGCTCCAAGTTATCCAAGCACAGGATAGCTCTATAATCATCAACTGACAACCTGGTATTGTCAGGTTGATGACTCCTCCACAGGTTATTACCTTGAGCAAATCATACTCCTGAATATTGCTAGTATTAGGGAGACAATAAAAATTGTAAGAGAATATGCAGAAAATAACACAGTTTTTGTTCTAAAATGATGAAATTATGAATGATTTTTCCCTCCTGTTTTCCAAACAATCCTAATGCTTATTACATTTTATTTCCAAAATAAATAAATAAACATCAAATACAACTGGTACAAAAAAAGAAGCAATATGCTCTAAAAAAAAAAAAAAAAAAAAAGCATTAAAAATCTTTCACTTTAAACTTGGGAATTTTATAATTAATTCCAGTAGCAAAATTACAAATGTCTATATAAATGGTGGGGATAGAGTGCCATGTGACTCATGAGAGGGTCTTAGAATGAAATCATCCTGAATATCACTTGGCTCCTTCTACTTTTCTTTTTAACAACATGTTGCTTATTTCCCTACAAAGCAAATCTCATATTATATATGAAGAAAACTTTTACCTAAAATCCTTATATTCTTCTACTTGTCGTTTCCATGGACAGCTCTGTATATTTGTGATAATCTGAAGATAGTCATCCTCTGAATACCTAAGAATCAAATATTAACGAAGTTAGAAAATAAAGATCTCACATACTGCTAAGCAAATATATGCATGTTCTAAAGGACACTTTTAAAATATACTAATTTTAATCCTTTAAGTCTTTTCTAAAATAAAGGAGAAATAAGTAAATGTATACCCATTTAAAAACTTCTAGGAACATACAATTCACAAAGAATTAATATACTGATTTAAGAATGTGTAATTTGTACATAAGTCATATCTAGTATTACAAACAATGACAGCACACCAACCCACATTCCTATCTTATGGCCATTTCATCTTAGCTTCAACTCATTGACAAATATATTTTTATAGGTGTTTATCATAAATATATAGTTTATCATTTTTTTTCAGAGTTTAAGTTGGTAGATTTACCTTGGGATATATAGATAAAATTTCTTCAAAAGAATCATCCTAAATTTTAAATCTGAACAGTATATTAAAAAAATAGATTGAGCCCTAGCTGGTTTGGCTCAGTGGATGGAGCGTCTGTCTGCAGACTCAAGGGTCCCGGGTTCGATTCTGGTCAAGGGCATATGCTCAGGTTGCGGGCTCGATCCCCAGTAGGGGGCATGCAGGAGGCAACCAATCAATGATTCCCTCTCATCATTGATGTTTCTATCAATCTCTTCCTCTCCCTTCCTCTCTGAAATCAATAAAAATATTTAAAAAATAGATTGAGCTCAATTTGTAGGCACAGTGGGACAGTTTGGTAGGATCCCGGTCCTCCATAGATTTCCTTCTACCTGAATTTCCATCATCAAGTATCAATTCCTTTAATTACAGCATATTCTTTATTCTTTAAGGGTTATCATTTAAAATGCAACTATCCTTTTGGATAAAAAAAAAACCTTTAAATTTTATTTTAATTAATACCTTAGTCATTAGTTGCCAACAATTTGAGAGCAAAGGTCTACAACAGGAAGAAAGAGTATATGTTGGTGAGGGGGTGGAGAAGGAAGAGGACAGTAAAGAATCTTGTCAGGAAAATCACTCCCCTCACCCCCATACAGAAAAATGCAGATTCTCCAAAGTTATCTCAGAAAAGAGGTATTTATTATAGGTGGGGAAGATAGTCAACGAAGCACTCCTTTGCCCCTGAAATTACCTCCTTTTTGGGTTTCTCTCTCTTTTCATATTGCTGACAAGGTTAATAAAAAATATTTTCCCTTGGTTTCCATTGGCCCAGCTAAGAATAGCTAAGAGAAATCTCAAAAAAATTTTAGCTAAATACAAAAGAAGAAACAGAGCACAGAAATACCACATGAAAGATTAAAAATAGTTGTATTTGTGCCCTGGCTGGGTGGTTCAGTTGATTGGAGTGTCATCCCATGCACCAAAAGGTTGTTAGTTTGATTCCTGGTCAGCTGATTTCTCAACAGAAACTTTGCAGGCCAGAAGAGAGTGGCAATAAATATTCAAAGCAATGAGCAGCAAGGACCTACAAGCAAGATTACTCTACCCAGCAAAACTATCAATTAGAATTGAAGTCAGATAAAGAGCTTTACAGATAAGAAAAAGCTAAAGGCGTTATTCACCATGAACCAGTATTACATGAAATGTTGAAGGGTATTCTTTAAAAAGAGGAAGAAGCAGAAGAAGAAAAAGATAAAAAATATATGAACAATAAAATAGCAATAAAACATATCTATTAACAATTGAATCTAAAAATCAAAATAAGTGAATAGGGAATCTAATGAACAAAATAAACTGGTGAATAATATAAAATCAGAGGTATGGAAACATGGAACAGACTGATGAATCTCAGACGGAAGGGAGGAGGGGAAGAGATTTACCAAAGATTTTAGATGCATATATGCATTACCTATGAACACAGACAATAGGGTGGTGAAGGCCTGGGGTGGGGAGGGAACTGGGTGGAGGAGAGCAATGGGGGGATAAAGACGGGACATCCGTGATATCCTCAAGAAAAATTTAAAAACACAGACTGCTTATCTCCACCTGGTGGTAGACACCCAGAAACCCTGTGCAAGACAGACTGAATGAAAAATTTAGTCATTCAGTTGCGAGACAATCTCAGGTGGCCAAATACATGTGAAACTATAGTCTTAGCAGGAAAGAAGAGACAAAAAAAAAACTTCTGAAAAATTTATGGTGGACAAATTTCCAAATCTAACAAAATCTATAAACCCACAGATGTAAAAAGCTCAACAAACCTAAAGCACAAAAACACAGGTGAAAAAATACACCAAGACACATAATAAAATTTATTTAAACCTGTGCTAAAGAGAAGATCTTAAAAGTAGTTAGAGAAAAAAGACACATTATACACATAGAAACAAAGAGAAAAATTACAGCAGACTTCTTATGAGAAACAATATAAGTCAGAAGGCAGAGAAACAATGCCATTAAAATACAAAACAGGATTTGGGGAAACTGTCAACCAAGAATTCTATACTTAGCAAACCTTACAATAAATGAAGGTAAAATACAAACTTTTTCAGATATATGAGGCCTAAATGAATTTATACCAGCAAACCTGCAGTGCAAAGAATACTAAAGGAGGTCCTTCAGGCAGAAGAAAAATGAAGCCAGATTGAAAACTGGCTTGACACAAAATAATGAAGAGCATTGAGAATATCTATATACATAAAACCTTAATATGCAAATAGACCGAAAGGCAGAACAACCAAACAACCAGTCACTATGACATGTGCTGACCACCAGGGGGCGCATGCGGAACATGGCGGGTGTTGGCAGCAGGTGGTAGAGCACGAAACATGGTGGGCCTCAGCCACGGCGGAATGGTGGAGCAGATGAGTGGGGGAGCTAGACCAAGGCGGGGTGCCGGTTGCTGTCATTGGGGCAAGCCTCTGGTGGTTACCGAAAATTCTTTGCTTCCATGGGCCATGGTCCTGCTAGGTGTTCGAACCTACTGCTAGCACCAGCCCCACTCGCACCTGCTGCTGGTGCTCAGTGCCGGCCCCGATCGCCCTTGAAGGCTTCTGCACCTCCCCCTGTTCCTGAGGGGTGATCAGGGCAGCAGCCGCCACTTGCATCTGCTGACGTCACTGGCCCCGCTCACACCCGATGCTGGTGCTGTCCCCAATCACTCCATGCTATCAACGGATGCGAACAGGGCCAATATCCTCAACGCGTGGGTGCAGCGTGGTGGGAGCGGGGCTGCTGGCAGGCAGGGGACCAGGGGCCACAGTGGAAGAGGCCTGGCAGGGGCATGGAGGATGTGCCGGGACCTGCCCCTGTGCCCAACACAGCCTCGCAGCCCACAGTTCTTTTCAAGGTACATGAATTCGTGCACTGGGCCCCTAGTATAAGTATATTCAAAAGATTTATTTTTTTAGGTCTCTTTAATAGGTAATTGACTGTTTAAGGTAAATATAACAATACATTAGGAATTTTATAATATATATTAGCAATAGATGCATGACAACTATAGAATAGAGACCAGAAAGGGGGTTGGGGGATGGGTAGGAGGATAGAAGTGGTATAAATCACTTGAAAGTGGATGATGATAAGAAAAAAATTGTATAGTGTTCACCTAAAGCAGTGATGGTGAACCTATGACACGCGTGTCAGAGGTGACACGCGAACTCATTTTTTTGGTTGATTTTTCTTTGTTAAATGGCATTTAAATATATAAAATAAATATCAAAAATATAAATCTTTGTTTCACTATGGTTGCAAATATCAAAAAATTTCTATATGTGACACGGCACCAGAGTTAATTAGGGTTTTTCAAAATGCTGACACGCTGAGCTCAAAAGGCTCGCCATCACTGACCTAAAGCAACCAGTAAAACAAAACAAACCATAAAATGTGTTAAAATCTTATATAATAAAAGCCTAATATGCAAATTGTCCCCTTGGGCAGGCAGTCGACTGGGAGTTCAACCAGGAAACCAGGATTTTGACTGGGAGACTGGGAGTTCAACCACTCACTATGATGTGCACTGACCACCAGGGAACAGAGCGGAACATGGTGGGTGTCGGTGATGTAGCGCTGGCAGCAGGTGATAGTAAAGGCACTGCTGGCCCCGATGGGCCCCAACCAGAGTGGGACCGTGGCAGGATGGTGGAGCAGATAAGAGTGAGGTGCCAGGCCAAAGTGGGTGCGAGTGGGAACCCGATTGCCCTTCAGAGGATGACCAGTAGTCCAGTGGTGGCGGGGCGGTGGGGGGGGCGGGGGCAAGGCTGCCGCCTGGCTCCCAGGTGCTGAGGGAGCCAGGCAGGGTCTGATCACTCTGCCTATTGCTCCGCAGACAGTGACCAGCGATGGCTCTGACATTTCCATTACAGAGAAAGGGCAAATAGCAATATTAATATATTTCTTCTAATTATTTTCCTTTCAATGTGCACTAATCCATGCACCAGGCCACCAGTATAATTATAAAAGTATTTAATCTAAAAGAAAGCAGAAAAAGAAGGAAAGGGAACAAAGAGTAGGCAAATAAAAACAAAGATGGTAGATTTAAACCCAACCATATGAATAATAACAGTAATGCAAATAATCTAAGCACACCAATTACAAAACAGAGTATGTCAGATTGGATTTTTTAAAAAACAGGAGCCACTCATATATTATATATAAGAAATCTATTTCATATAAATAGAATTAAAAGTAAAATGATAGGCCTGGCCAGTATGGCTCAGTGGTTGAGTGTGAACCCATGCATCAAGAGGTCACCTGTTGGGGTACATGCCTGGGTTGCAGGCTCAACCCCCAATGGGGGGCATGCAGGAGACACCAATCGATGTTGATGATTCTTTCTCATTGATGTTTTGTAGCTCTTTCTCCCTCCCTCTCTCTCTCAAATCAATAAAATAATTTTTTTAGCCCTAGCCGGTTTGGCTTGGTGGATACAGCATCGGCCTGCAGACTGAGGGGTCCCAGGTTCGATTCCGGCTAAGGGCACATACCCAGGTTGCGGGCTTGTTCCCTAGTGTGGGGAGAACAGGAGACAACCAATCAATGATTCTCTCTCATCATTGATGTTTTTATCTCTTTCCCTCTCCCTTCCTCTCTGAATTCAATATAAATATATTAAAAAACAACATTTTTTTAAAGTAAAATGATAGGAAAAGATATACCACAGTAGAACTAATTAAAATGAAGCTGGAGTGGCTACATTCATATCAGACAAAGTAGATTTCTGAGCAAGGAATATTACCATAAAAATAGAGTAAGAGCATAAATTGAAAAAATAGGGGAAAGATCAATAAAATTGAATGCTGATTCACTGAAAAATCAATAAAATTGATAAAGTTCTTGCCACATTGATCAGGTAAAAAGAGAGAATAAACAAATGACCAATATGTGACCAGTGAGAGAGGTTGCAGCACTAAAAGTTCTACAGACATTAAAAGCATAATAACAACTTTATGCCAAAGAATACCACTTGAAGGATAAAAACTACCAGAGCTCACTCATGAAGAAAATGATAACTTGAATAGTCCTATAGCTATTAATAAAATTGAATTTGCTATTAAAATCCATCCTACAGAAAAAAATGCCATGTCCAGATAGCTTCAATGGAGAATATTATCAAACATTTGAGAAATATTAATACAAATTCTACACAAATCCTCTTATCTATAAAATTGAAGCAGGGGATTACTTCCCAACTTTAATTTATAAAAATAGTGTTACCCCGAGACCCAAACAGAAAAAGACATTAAAAAGAAAGAAAGAAAATATAGACTAATATCCTCCATAAACATAGATGCAAAACTCTTCAACAAAATATCAGCAAATTGAGTCCCACAATATATATACAGAGGATAAGGCATTCTGACCAAGTGGGTTATATCTCAGGAATGAAAGGTTGATTTATTTGAAAATCCATTGATACAATTCACCATAATAAATTTTAAAAAATAATAATAATCTTGTCTGACCAGTGTTGTTCATTGATTGAGCTTCAATCAACCCATGAACCAAGAGGTCACTGGTTCAATTCCAGGTCAAGACACATGCCTAGGTTGCAGGCTCAATCTCCAATATGGGGCATGCAGGAGACAGCTGAAAGATGATGTTTCTCTCTCATCAATGTTTCTATCTCTCTATCCCTCTCCCTTCCTCTCTCTAAAAATCAATAAAAACATGTTAAGAAAAAATAATACTCTCAATACAAGAAAGGAAAAAAAGCATTTAACCCAATTCAACATTCAGCCATGACAAACACTCTCAGAAAACTCAGTATAGAAGTGAATTTATACAACTTGATAAAGGACACCCACAAAAAAACACTTCAGCTAGGATCATACATAATTGTGAAATACTGAATGCTTTCCCCCTAAGATCAGGATCAAGTCAAGAATGTCCATTCTCACCATCTCTGTAACACACTGCAGTGGACATCTAGCCAATACAATAAGGCAAGAAAAAGAAAGAACACCATCCGGATTAAAAAGAAAGAACTAAATTGTTTTTATTCAGAGAGAACATGATCATCTGAGAAATCCACAAAAAAAGCTATTAGAACTAATACTTTAGCAAATTTTTCAGGATACACAGATTAACATATTGAATCAATTATATTTTAATACACTAGCAACAAACAACCTAAATAAAATTTTAAACAATTCAATTTATAGTAACATAAAAAATATAAAATACCTAAGAATAAATTTGACCAAAGATGTGCAGGACCCATACACTTAAATGAACAAAAATTGCTAAGAGCAATTAAAGAAGACCTAAATATATATAGCAATATGCCATCTCCATAGGTTAAAAAAGACTTAGGATATATTAAGATTTTAATTTTCCCCCCGTTGATTTATATGTTTGGTGCAATTTTAATAAAAAAAAATTCTAGCAGTACTTTTTGTAAAAACTGAAAAACTGACCTAAAATTCACATGGAATTTAAAGACCTGGAACAGCCAACAGAATTTAAAAATGGACAATAAATTTGGAAGAGTCATACTATCTGATTTCAGAACTTACTACAGTGTTACAATAATCAGAGCAGTGCCTTATTTATTGTATGTCAAGACACATAAAGAAATTAATGAAAAATTAGAAAAAAAAAACAGAAAGAAAGCTTTTCAACAAGGTAATTCAATGGAAAAGGAATAATCTTTTCAACAAATTCTGCTAAAATGATTGGCTAGATAACTATTTTTAAAATTCTCAACTCTTACCTCACTTCATCTACAATATGAACCCAAACTGTACCATTAACCTAAATGTAAGAACTAAATTGGAAAACTTCTAGAAGAAAACATTTAAAAAATCTTAATGATCGTGGGTTTTGTACATCTTTACACAAAATGTACAAACTATGAAAGATATCTATAAATTAAACGTCATTAAAATTAAAGGTTACTTTTCAAAAAACACTGTAAAGAAAATGAAAATGCAAGTCGCGGATTAGAAAAAATATTTGCACAACACATAGCTGATAAAGAACTTGAATCCAGAATATACAAAGAACTCTTAAAACTCAATGATAAGACAAACAACCCAATTAAAAATTGGGCAAAAGATTTGAATATTCTCCATCAAAGATGATAGATGGATGGCAAATCAACACATGAAAAGATGCTCAACAATACTAGTTACTAGGGAAATGTACTAGGTGTACCGGTTAATAATGTGGATTCTTTTCAATAGATGGAGTTACACATATGTTGATATATATGCGATTTGATATGTATGCTATTTTGTTGTATTGACAACAAGCTTCAAACCTTCATATGTCAAATTTTATGAAGGTGTTAACATCATAGATATTTTTACGCTTAAAAATGTCGAATTTCATGCCAAAAAAAAGAGCATTTGCTGGAAGTTTTAATTCATTACTTTATTTTGAAGAAAAGTGCTGCTGAAAGTTATCGTGTACTTTGGGAAGCTTATGGTGAACATTCTCCATCTCAAGATACTTGTGAACGCTGGTTTAAACGCTTTAAAAGTGATGATTTTGATGTGAAAGACAAAGAACGTCCAGGTTAACTGAAAAAGTTTGAAGACCAACACTTACAAGCATTATTGAATGAAGATGCGTGTCAAACTCAAAAACAAATTGCAGCAAGGTTAAATGTTGCTCAGCAAACAATTTCCGATTGTTTATAAGCAATGGGAAAGATTTTTAAAGCAGTGGTTCTCAACCTGTGGGTCGCGACCCCTTTGGGGTCGAACGACCCTTTCACAGGGGTCACCTAAGACCATTAGAAAACACATATATAATTACATATTGTTTTTGTGATTAATCACTATGCTTTAATTATGTTCAATTTGTAACAATGAAAATACATCCTGCATATCAGATATTTACATTACGATTCATAACAGTAGCAAAATTTCAGTTATGAAGAAGCAACGAAAATAATTTTATGTTTGGGGGTCACCACAACATGAGGAACTGTATTAAAGGGTCACAGCATTAGGAAGGTTGAGAACCACTGTTTTAAAGGAAGGAAAATGGGTGCCACATCAGCTGAACGAAAAACAAATGGAAAACCGAAAAGTCATCAGTACTAGTACAGTGACAGAAGGCTGGCATGCAGTGGTAGGGAGAATAGATGAAAAGAGCATCTTTTGGATAGTAGATATGTTCAAATTAGATTGGAGTGTTGGTGCATACACTGTACATTTAAGTTACAGTTTGCTGTTCATCATTTAAACCTCAAAAATCTTTCAAATATTCATTATTGGGTTAAAATTATATTTTCCATGGTGATATCATATATAATAATAGAGGAATATGCTAATTGCCCCTTACTCTGTAACATAATGACCAGTTACCAGGCTGCGAGCACAGCAGGCTCAGGTGGGCAGGCTGCAGCAGCCGGGGGATGTGAGCCTGTGGTGCCTCTTCTGGAGTTGGGGAGCTAATGATGGACGGGCTCGGGTCCTCCTCCAACAGCCCTCTCCAGCAGGCATGAGGCTGCTGAGACCCAGGCCAGGCCTCTGGCCACAGATACACAGGTTCGCAGAGACCGACTCTACCAGGCTGCCTGGAGGCCATATGGCTGGGCCACAGGGTGCCCGAACCCGGTGCCCGTTCAAGACGTGAAACAGAGAGGAGGTGCAGAAGGAAATCCAGAGAATGGGATGTGAGGGTTCAAGACTCACTCCCTCTGGGCTTTGTCCTTCTTGGCCTGCCTGAGGGGTGGCCCCTGGGAAAGCACCGTGGCTTCAGAGAAGTGGCTGGCCAGGAGGTGGGCAGCCCAAAGGGCGCAGAGTGGCGCTGAGGTGGGGTGCACTGGAAGGGGCTCAGGCTGGGGCAGGGGGCCAGTGGGCGGGGATCTGCCTAGCCCATGGAGAGTGAGGTTCTGCAGTGGCCCCAAGATGCGGGTCGGCCCAGCGGGAAACAAGAGGTGATGACTGCTGGTGTTGAAGGATGCCCGGATGGAGAAGCATGGATCCGCAGCCCTGAATGGGGGTTGAGGGGCGGTGCCACCTCAGTGGAGGGACGCTGCACTGCCAGGTCCCCCACTGCAGTGGTTCCGCGAAGCTCCCAGCGCTAACCGGGCCTCGCCCCAGCAGCCTGCGCACTTGAGAGGTGGTGACTCCTGCTCCCCAAAAGCAAGTGCACGCCTGCCCTGCCCCCAGTTCCTGCCCCACCGTGCCCGATGGCGGCATGCGCCTGCACGGTGAGTGCGAAGCCTACCACATGATCCCCAGAAAGGGGCGGGGGGCAGTAATGAATGGGGGCAGGGAGCAAGGGAGAGGAAAGAATGTAGAGTGTCCACGATGAAGACGTGCTTGACAATAAGACTCAGAAGCCTGACGGGGTGGTTTGTTCTGTTTGCCCCGTGGCTGTCCCTTAGAAGAGTGGAGAGCATGGCTGTGAGGGCTCCTTGCATGCTGAGTCCAGTTCCACAGCCTCAGTTTCCTGGTCTGCAAAATGGATTAAGCATGTCCCAGTGCCTTCGCTGAGTTTTGAGGGCCAATTGAGATACTATATAAAGAAAATGAGGGAAGAAGTGAGAGAGGAAAGGAAGGGCAAGCAACACAAAAGAAAGATTGGAAGGAACCTGTAAACCTATTGTCACTTAAATAGGGAATATAGTCAATAGTGTTGTGATGACGGTATGATGCCAGGTGGGTACTGGAAATATCGGGGAACACTTTTTAAAGTATATGATTGTCTAACCACTATTCTGTAACTAATATAAAACCTGAAGCTAATACAAAATAATTTTGAATGTAAGTAAATGAAAATAGGAGTGAAATTTTTCTAAATTTCAAAGTTTAAATAAAGGCTGTAAAGGAAGGAAGGGGGAGAATAAAAATAGTGTTTTTCATTTTACCACTTTATTGTCTTTTCAGTACATGAAAAAGACAGTTGTCTTTATATGGTGTTTTTATACTTTTCTAAGTCATTATCTCATTTGATGTTCAGGGCAACTTAAAGACAAGATAATTATTCCCTCCACTATTCAAAGAAAGGAAATCTTGGTGCCTGGCCCCAATAATTCAATTGTCAAGCCCTTATTGTAAAGCAGGGTTAGTGAAATTTTCTGTGAAGGGTCATATCTATACTAATGAAAGCCTTGGGGCGATCAGGCCAGCAGGGGAGGGCAGTTGGAGGCAATCAGGCTAGCAGGGGAGCAGTTAGGTGTCAATCAGGCCAGCAGGGGAGCAGTTAGGGGGCAATCAGGCTGGCAGACAGAAGCAGCTAGGGGCGATCAGGCAGGCAGGCAGGTGAGCAGTTAAGAGCCAGCGGTCCTGGATTGAAAGAGGGATGTCTGACTGGCAGTTTAGGCCCAATACCTGCAGCCTAAACAGGCAGTCAGACATCCCCTGAGGGGTCTGAGATTGGAGAGGGTGCAGGCTGGGCTGAAGGACACCCACCCCCATGCACAAATTTTGTGCACTGGGCCGCTAGTAACTAAGATAATAAGCAATGTACATCAGCCATTGTTAGGGGATCAAATATCGAAAATTCAAAATTCTATGGACTTACAGTGTATTTAAATAAATATGCTTTTAAAAAAATTTATTTTGCAATTACAGTTGACATATAATATTATATTAACTTCAGGTGTACAACATAGTGATTACACAGTTATATACCTTGCAAAGTGATCATCCCTATAAGTCTAATCCCCATCTGACACTTTACATAGTTATTACAATGTTATTGACTCTATTCCCTATGCTGTATTTTACATCCTCATGACTATTTTAATAACTGGCAATTTGTATCCCTTCACCTTTTTCATGAATATGCTTTTTAAAGAGTTCCCTGGAAAGCTAACAAGCTGCTACTTCCTATGTACTTTCAGTGCCTTGACTGATCTATAATATTAAAAGGGTAATATGCTAATTAGACCAGACATCTTCTGGATGGCCTTCCTGATGAAGTTGGGGCTGGAGGGAAGGCAGCCCGGGTCCTGGGTGCCAGGGGAAGGAAGGCCTACTCTTGCACAAATTTTTGTGCATTGGGCCTCTAGTACTTCTATAATAGCCTTTCTCATATTGAATTTCATTTTGTATTTACATGTTGGCTTCCCCTTCTAGACTAAGCATTTCCCTCCAGGACCCTCAAAGACTAAGCATTTCTAATTTCTAGCCTAATACAATCCCCAGCTGATTGTTCTTGTTAACACAGGAAAAACACATTTAAATATAAATATGAAATTTAATGAGGTAAAAATCTACATTGAACAAGTTCAAAGCAACATTTACTTATTCCATGGCTTATGGATTCTACTTAATAACTTTCCCCAATGCTGACTTTCATTCACTCTTCCGATCCACAGCTGTAGTAAAGCTTTGCCCTCCCTCCTTCAGTGTATCCATTGAAAAGGCTCAGACTAAAGCTCAGTGGCTAGTCAGTCACTTCAGCCAGTCCATTAACCCAATTCATCCTTCCTACTTTCCCAATTTCTTAGCATAAAATAAAAGGAGTGTACATCTGTGTGTAACCTGTTAAACTTTACCCTTTCTTAATGAGTAACCCATATGTTGAGTGCTCACTCAATAGTAATCAATGTTGAATTTTCCTATTTCAGGTCCCTCAGTAGTGACCAATGTCAAATTTGCTGGAGATTTCATACAGGAAATGGAGGAAAGGTGTTATATTGCTAGGTAGTAGAGATATAACCTCTTCAACTTAAAAAAAACCACAGTAATTCCCCATGTTGTTTTGGCCAACTCTTGGCCTTGAGAGTAATCTCTTTTCCCAACCCTCTTGATTGGCACAGGATGGGTGTGGGATCGTCTCTTCCCTCCTTTCATACTCTGTTTCTCATTATTGTGCTCAAGCTAGCTCATAGATTGTGAGAACTGACTGGTAAGTTTTCAAGAGTGTTGTGAACAGGTTGTTAAACCATTGGTAGCTTGAAACTGGCCAAGTTAGAAGTATTTGTCCTACAAGAATCAGCAGGAGAGGAACCAAGATGGCGGCGTAGGTAAATGCCTGTACTTGCTGCCTCCCACAACCACATCAAAATTACAACTAAAATACACAACAACTATCATCCAGAACTGTGGGAAAGCTGGCTGAGTGGCAGTATTACAACTAGAGAGGTAAAGAAGAAAGCACAATGAGACTGGTAGGAGGTGCAGAGGTGCGGAATGGGCTGGTCCGGCACCTGGGTGTACCACTTTTTTAATCAGGAGGGAGATTGCCTTTGCAGAGGCCACCTAGAGGAGCAAGGTGTCCCAGCCCCACACCAGCCCCCCAGCCCAGGGTTCCAGAGCTGGGGAAAGAAGTTCCTACACATAGTAAGAACTGTGGACTGTAAAACAAGTGTGGATTGGGGCTGAGTGACACACAGGATGCTAGAGACCCAGCTGCTCCCCTTAAAGGCTGGCACTGTGAACTGAATTTACAAGCTCCTGCTTGCTCTGAGCTCCAGTGCCGCTCCAGTGCTGGGTGAGGCTCTGGGGGACACAGACAGATACAGGGAGAAACTGGACTGTATCAGGGCAGGAATGTGGGGGCGGCTTTCTTCCAGACAAAGGTGCTCTTAGTGATCCTTGTTCCCATTCTGGGACTTCCCCTGTGCAGTGCTGACTGGCAGACATTTCTGTTCTCTCTGCCCTGGAGATTCCCTGAGACCACCACCCCACCCAATTTACAACCCCACCCATGCTGTGAGCAACTGCTCTTGCATATGAATGTCCTGTCCTTTCTCAGCCTAAAACCTGTCAAACAATCTGCAGCTGGGTCAGGGAGCCCCAAAGCTATCAATAAAAGGCCCAAGACTGGCACCAGCACCAGCCTGCCTTGCTTCACAGCTGGGCCTCGTCTGGGCACTTCCAAACCTGATACAAAGAGGAGTAATCTGCAGATCTCTCTGTAGCTCCTGCTGGGTGGCCCAGGCAGTGGCTGACTTTGCTCCTCCTTGGAGATCCAAGAGCTAGTGTACCCAGTGGTCAGTGTGGGACCATCCAGATTACAACTCTTCACATCCATAAGGGACACACTCAGGGGGCAGACTCAGTGAGCACCAAAGCCCCACTGAAGCAAGTCCTGCCCCATAAGGGTGTCTCTTGCATAGCAGCTCTCCCACTGTAGTTGCAGCTGGTTCCCACAGCCAATTGGCCTGGAGGTCAATTCCTTCCAGTGATACCAACAGCAATCAAGGCTCAACTACAACAAGACTGTGCACACAGCCCACAAAGGGAAGCACCAAGAGTGTCCACCTCAGGTAATTGGGGAGACTAAGCCACTGGGCCCTATAAGGCAACTACTACACAAGGTCACTCCATCAACTCAAGGAAACTTAGCAGCTACCCAATACATAGAAACAAACACAGGGAAGCAGCCAAAATGCAGACACAAAGAAACATGTCACAAATGAAAGAAATGGAAGGAAGCAAGCTACTGGATATAGAGTTCAAAACCACAGTTATAAGGTTACTCAAGAATCTTCTAGAAACCTCCGAGGAACTTAGTGAGACCTCCGAGGAACTTAGTGAGAATGCCAAAGAATGGAAAAGGATGCCGAAACCAGTTTGGCTCAGTGGATAGAGCATCGGCCTGAGGACCGAAAGGTCCCAGGTTCGATTCCGGTCAAGGGCATGTACCTTGGTTGCGGGCACATCCCCAGTGGGGAGTGTGCAGGAGGCAGCTGATTGATGTTTCTCTCTCATCGATGTTTCTAACTCTCTATCTCTCTCCCTTCCTCTCTGTAAAAAATTAATAAAATATATTTTTTAAAAAAAATTAAAAAAAAAAAAAGAATGGAAAAGGACCAGTCAGAAATTAAGCATGCACTGACTGAAAGAATAATATACAGGGATTCAACAGTAGACTAGAGGATCCCAAAAATCAAGTCAATGATGTGAAATATGAGGAAACAAAAAACACCCAACCAGAAGAGCAAAAAGAAAAAAGACCCCAAAAATATGAAGATAGTGTAAGGAGCCTCTGGGACAACTTCAAGCATACCAAAATCCTAATTATGGGGGTGCCAGAAGAAGAGAGAGAGCAAGATATTGAAAACCTAATTGAAAAAATAATGACGGAAAACTTCCCCTACCTGGTGAAAGAAATACACTTACAAGTCCAGGAAGCACAGAGAACCCCAAACAAGAGGAATCCAAAGAGGACCACACCAAGACATATCATAATTTAAATGCCAAGGGCAAAAGACAAAGAAAGAATCTTCAAAGCAGCAAGAAAAAAACAGTTACCTACAAGGGAGTACCCATATGACTATCAGCTGATTTCTCAACAGAAACTGTGTAGGCCAGAAAGGAGTGGCAAGAAATACTCAAAGTGATGAATAGCAAGAACCTACAACCAAGAATACTCTACCCAGAAAGGCTATCATTTAGAATTGAAGGTCAGATAAAGAGCTTCACAGACAAGAAAAAGCTAAAGGAGTTCATCACCAACAAACCAGTAGTATATGAAATGCTGAAGGGTATTCTTTAAGAAGAGGAAGAAGAATAAAAAGGTAAAGAGAAAAAATTATGAACAACAAATATATATCTATCAACAAATGAATCTAAAAATCAAATGAATAAAAAATCCGATGAACAGAATAAACTGGTGAATGGAATAGAATCAGGGGCATGGAAATGGAACAGAATGACGATTCTCAGAGGAAAGGGGGTGTCGGGGGGTGTGGGAAGAGATTAGACAAAGATCTTATATGCATGTATGCAGTACCTACGGACATAGTCAATAGGGTGGCAAGGGCCTGGGGTGGGGTGGGGACCAGGTGGTGGGAAGCTATGGGGGCGGAAAAGAGGGACATCTGTAATCATCTCAACAATAAAGATTTTTTTTAAAAAGAATCAGCAAATGTGACAAATTAGGGCTCCCTCCTATCCAAGATAGTTGTTAAGCTTGAACCAGGGTGGTGCTGTTCTTTCATTTCACTACAATTGGGCAACCTGTTGGCCTGGCTCGACATTTTTCACTCTTCCCCCAGTTTGAGCCTTATGGAGGCCTGCTGAGAAGGTCAGGTGAGACTTATCAAGTGACACTGACCCAGTTTGGCCCTAAGCCTTAGTTTACCAAACTATCATACTAGCTTCAAAGAGCAACTATCTCAAGAAAGTAAAGGTGACTTTATTTCCACTGAGATTTTGAGCAAATGCTCAAAGGAAAGGTTGAAGAAGAAGAAATAGCAAAGGGAGGTTTTTTTCCTATATGCTTGCTCTTTTCTGCTAAAAAAAAAAAAAAAATATATATATATATATATCATCAACCTGTTATTTTGGAAAATTGAAATTGCTACAGTACCATCTTGATTTGTAACAAGGGAGCATTGCTGGAGTGGAAAATCATCTGAGGAGGAGAAATCATAGATGTGCTGCAAGTGTGGACTAATTTGTGGGATAAATGCGTCTCTATAGAAGTTTCCTGTTAAGTAAAATGCTCTAAAAATCACATCATACTTTCTGAAAATTTACATTTATAGCTAGTTTTTTATTACAAAAGATAGCCCCCCACCCCACAATATTGAGGTACAGCTATTCCTATGAGAATAGCCCTGTTTTCATGGATGATAAAACTAAAAGTTCTGAGAAGACAAACAGATTCTCAATATTGTATTATAAGTGGATGAGCTGAGAATTAAATTCATGTCTTTTGATTCATAGTCCGGCCCTCTTGCCAATATATCATGCTGCAATTCATCTATTTTCATAATGAAACAGAAAATTAATCCCATCACAAACATTTTTTGGTCCCAAGACATACAATAAATCAGACTAAATAATGCAGCAAGTTATTTCCAAAAGAATAAATAATGTATATTTAAATCATTATTAATAATACTCAAAGTGAGATACAAATTACAAATAACATACTAAATGATACTAAGTAAATATATTAAAATTTAAAATATTTTTCTAGAAACTTCTCTTTGGAGATGAAGACTCACAAGCGCTGACTATCAATTAAGACACATTTGTAATACCTTAACCAATAAAGAAATTAAAGGGAAAAAAAGAAAAAAAAAGATGTATATAGGGTTTTTTAAAAAAAACTATAATATATGGTTAATTCATTTAATTATTAAATATTTATTGGGTACTTATTAATGCCTAGAAGTTATCTTTAGGATATTAATTTATTAGTCCCTTTTAAGTATGTGACATACTGATTTAGTTTTCATAACATCTCTTCATGGTAAAAACCAACCTTTTTTGTCTACTGAAATGGGTGGGGATACCCTAATAATATTAATTAAGTAGATTTCTAAGTGGTGTTCTATGTAGATCAAACAGTCTTTTGTAGCTAGTTTCTATAAAACCCTTGAAGAGCTTAGGTCTGCATGAAAAGAAAGTCTTCAAATCAATATAGTGCTATAAAATTTTCAATCAATATAGCCAATCATTTCCACTGGGCAATACCTCTTAAATGGTTGATGAGTGTATAATGGCTAACAAAGAGAAATATGCATTGGGTAGACTGACTGAACTATGAATAGTGTTGACATACTGACATTTCATCTACTAAAGGTAGAATAATTCAATTCATATTGTTTTCAACTCTGCGTGATATGGTTAACTTCTAATTAGAATGCTGTGTTATTGCCAATCGCCATAGGAGAAAGGAATCTCAAACTTTTATTCATTCCATACCTTATAGTGTCCCTTTGACAAGGTAAATAGTCCAAAAGTGTTTCAGGAATTAACTCCTACAGATGCCAATGTTTTTCTTCAGAGCCCCAATGAAATCTCTAAATTGTCATATTTTTTTTTAAAAAATCAGATAATGCTTTTTTATAAAAAAGAACACTTTCTCTGTTCTACACAATTAACTTTTGGGATTTTTATATTAATTATTAGAGGCCCGGTGCATGAAATTCTGCACTGGGGGGGGGGGGGGTCTCTCAGCCTGGATTGTGAAAGGGTGTAGGCCAGGCTCTGAGGGACCTCACCAGTGCATGATCGGGGCCAGGGAGGGACGCAGGAGGACTCCAGGGCTTGTCCGGCCCATCTGGCCCATCTCGCTCATCTCGCTCAGTCTCGCTCAGTCTCACTTAGTCCTGATCAGCCGGACCCCAGCAGCAAACTAACCTACTAGTCAGAACATCTGCCCCCTGGTGGTCAGTGCACATCATAACGTGTGATTGAGTGGCCTTAGCATATCATTTGCATATTATGCTTTGATTGGTTGAATGGCCAACTGGACAACCAGACACTTAGCATATTAGGCTTTTATTATATAGGGTATGTTTAATAAAATATGAAATACTGTAAGCAGAGACTAACCTTAGACCAAGAGGGAATGGGAAATGTATTTACAAAGGAGTGAGATAGAGTAAAGGAAAAGTTATACAGATTGGTGAAGCACTCTATGGCTAGCAACAGGGAAGGAGTAGGAAAGCTGTTACCACCCTAAGTCTATAGGCTACCCAGAAAAAGCTGTAGCTGTCTGTGTAGAACAAGGCCTCTGGATAGGAGTGATGGCCTTTAATAGAGGATGCAGTCATTCCCAAAGCAAGTCCACAGAGAGGAATCCAGGGGAATAAATACCCTAAACTTTTCCTCTTCCTAGTTCCTATGTTCCTGCCAATGACTGACATAGGCTGACCCTAACCAGAAGCTAAAGGTTAGAAGAGTCCAACTAATGTAGCCCAAGGAAGTCAGCCTCCTACAGCACTCAGCTAGTGCAAAAAGGGTAGCGAGTAGATCTGAAAGGTTAAAAAGTAATATATACCACAAATGGAAATCTATTCATGATTTATATTATCAGAATGATTTGGGGTAACTGAATTTACTTCACTGGACTAGTTTTATATAATGCCCAAATCAAGCAGTACTTCAGAGCAAAATATATGATTTTAAGTATCTCCTTTGCAAGTATCAACAACATGCAAATAAATCACCAGGAGAGAAGAATGAATAAACAAAGAATGAAGCTGCCATTTAAGATTTTCATATTTCCTTTCCAATATAATCACCTTAAGAGTTCTGAAGATGAAAAAGTGATGACCCACTTTTCAAGTTAATAGACAGAAATCTTCAGAAATAAGAGGATATCCAGAGATGAAAATACTAACAATTTAGTATTCTAATATTGTCAATTTTTAGAAACAGGATCTTATATATTGGAAGAAATCTTAAAGAACCAATAAATTTAGGGTTTCTCCATTTCTTGAAGAGTAATATGTTATAGAGTGAGTGCATAGAGAGTATATCTGGTAAGATTTCTAAGCCATATATTAGTGGCTATTAACTATTTTCCTTTTAAATTATTCTGACTCACATAAGCAGAGTTGTTCTGTCCCCCTTCTGTGTCCTTTGCACCACCTTATATCTACTATATATCTCTTCGGTACTTATCCTTTTGTTTTCATGTATATACTCAATACTTCTGTTATGTGTGAGGTACTGTGCTAGTGACCAATTTTACAATAATAAACAAAATAGATTTTTAAAAACACTCCATGTTCTCATAAAATTTGTATTGTATTAGAGAATGATCCACAATAACAAAATGTATGGGTTGAATTGTGTTCTTTAAAATTCATATGCTGAAAACACCTGAGTGTCTTCAGAATGTGGCTGTATGTGGAGATGGGGCCTTAGAAGAGGGTATTAAGTTAAAATGAGGCCACTAAGAGGGCCCTAAGTCAATCTGACTGTTGTTACTATAAGAAAAAGAAATGTGTATACACAGAGAGACACCAGGAGTGTGGCACATGTAAAGAGTACATGTGAGGACCAGTGAGAAGGTGGCCATATACAAGCCAAGGAGAGAGACCTTAGAATAAACAAAACCTGCTAACACCTTGATCTTGTTATTTTAGCCTCCAGAACTGTGAAAAAATAATTTCTGTTGTTGAAGCCATCTGGTCTGTTGTAATATGTTATGCAACCCTCGCAAACTAATACACCAATGTACATAATGACGTGCAATGTCATTAGTACTGCCAAGAAAAAGCAGGAAAAAATAAAAGCAAACATGTGAAATAGAGTTGCCATTTAGGTAGGGTAGTTAGGGAAGACCCCACTTGGAGTTAAGAGTTAAGCAAAGACTTGACCAAGGTGGTCAAGTAAGTTTTACACATATCAGGGCACGGGAATGGGAAGAATATTCTCGGCAAAGGGAATGACAAGTACAAAGGTCTGAGATAGTCAGGCATGGTATGTTCAAGGAAAAACAAGATGGTTAAGGTGGCTCAAAGTCATCCACTAGTCATTCATGAATCCACTCATGAAGGTGGCAGGAGATGAAGTCAGAAAGGTAATGAGAAAGCTGATGGTATAAGTCTTGCTATTTAAAGTATGAACCTCAGACTAGCAGTATTAGAATCATATGGTAAGATTGTTAGCAATGCAGCATCTCAGGCCCTGTCCTAGACCCACAGAATCAAAAATCTGTGTTAAAATAAAATCCTCAATTAATCTGTAGGAACATTAAATTTTAACATCTTTATTGAGGTACAATTCATATACCATACAATTCACCCATTTAAAGTGTACACATCAGTGATTTTTAGAGTATTCACAGGTGTGTACAACCACTACTACAGTCAATTTTGGAACATATTTAACATCTCAAAAAGAAAGCGTGTACACTTTTATGATAATAGCATTTCTTTATTTCTATTAACATTTTTTGTTTTATTTACTTATTTATATTTTTAGAGCATGTTTATTAAAGCTGGGGACATCAAAACAAGGAAAGGCTTAGGAAAAAGAAGCAATGGGAAAGAGCCTAGGCAAGGTGGCTTTGCTCTCTAGAAATGTTATTGAAAAAAATGAGCCTGGGAGGGGCTGCTTGGCTCACTGAAAAATCATTTCCTTGGAGACAGGTTCAGGGGGTTAGCCCGGGATGAGCTGTGCTGCCCATTGTTCTCTTGCTGTAAGTCTCTCGGGGCCCTTAGAGTTTAGGAGAGGCACACCTATGGGGGAATAAGAAGGGGAAGGGAAAGGTGCAGGCGTGCTCCTTAGAGGAAGAGTGCACCAACGTTTTTTGTTTTAAAAGTCTCTTTTGTCTAATATCCATATAACCACTTCAGCATTCTAGTGGTTGCTGTTTTCATGCTATATCTTTCCCCATATTTTTACATCTAGCTGTTTATTTGAATACAAAGTGTGTCTTCTATAAATATATATAGTTGGATCATGTTTTTAAATCCAGTCTGACAATCTCTGCCTTTTGATTGTATGATTTAATCCATTCACATTTAATGCTATCTATACTAATAAAAGGGCAATATGCTAATTAGACCAGATAGACTGGACTTCTGAACGACCTTCTGGACATCCTTCCTGACAAAGCTGGGGCCCAGGCAGCGCTGCCCGGGGTCCTGGGTGCCTGCCTGGGTGGAGCCTCCCAGGGTCCCAGGTGCTGGCCCGGGCAAAGCCGCCCAGGTGCCGGGTGCCTGTGGTCAGCCTTGGTGAAGGTGCCCGGGGTCCCGGGTGTCTGCAGCTGGCTGAAGGAGGTAAGCCTGGGTCCTGGGTGCGGGGTCCAAGGCAGAGGCAGTTAGGGGCAATCAGGCAGGCAAGCAGTTAGGGGCATCAGGCAGGCAGGCAGAGTGGTTAGAAGTGATCAGGCAGGCAGGTGAGTGGTTAGGGGTGATCAGGCAGGCAGGCAGAGTGGTTAGGGGTGATCAGGCAGGCAGGCAGGCAAGCAGTTAGGAGCCAGTGGTCCCGAATTGTGAGAGGGATGTCCGACTGCTGGTTTAAGCCCAATCCTGCAGAATCGGGCCTAACCTGGCAGTTGGACATCCCCTGAGGGGTCCCTGATTTCGAGAGGTTGCAGGTCTGGCTGAGGGACCCCCATCCCAGGCATGAATTTCGTGCACCAGGCCTCTAGTCTATAATAATAAAAGCATAATATGCTAATTAGACCAGACGTCCTTCCAGACATCCTTCAGGGAGGAAGCCAGGGCTGCAGCCACTTGATCCAGGCAGCTGCCATGGCTGCGATGGAGGAATCCAGGCAGACATCGCAGCTGCGAAGGCCTACTCTTGCATGAATTTCGAGCATCGGGCCTCTAGTTGTTAGTTATCTACCTCGGCCATTTTACTTTTTGTTTTTACATATAGCATGTATTTTTTTTTGTTTCTCTAGTCCTCCATTACATCATTCTTTTGCCTTAAGTGAATATTTCCTAATGTAGCATTTTAATGTCCTTAGTAATTTTAACTGCATTTTTAGTGGTTTGCTCTAGGATTTACCATATACATATAACTTATTAAAATCAGCTTCCAATTTATACTAGTTTAATTGCACTAATACATAGAGATATTACTCTTATAGAGCTCTATTTCATTTTTCCCTTTTTTGTGGAAATTTTGTTACATAACATTACATTAATGTTATAAACCCAACTACACATTGTTATAATTATTACTTTACTCTTTGTAGTAATTTCCTTAGCCCAATACAGCTTTGCTTCCACCCATCTCCTTTATGTTGTTATTGGCAAATATACATGTATATTTGAGAAGTGCCTAAAAGGGCCTTGCAAACTACTGTAAGAATTTTGTCTTGTATTTTTAGTGAATTGGGAAGACATTGGAGCAGAGAAGTGACCTGATCTATTTTTCAAGGATCCCTTTGTATACTTTATTGAGAATAGTCTCTAAGAGAGCAGGGTAGAAGCCAGGAGATCAATTAAGAGATGTTTGCCACAATTCAGGAGTGGAATAAAGATGGCTTAGACCAGGCTGGAAGTGGTAGAGTTAGTAAGAAATGATCAACTTCAGGATATAATTTGAAGGTAGCCAATGAGATTTTTTTTAAATTTTAAAATATGTTTTTATTGATTTTTTTTAGAGAAAGAGGAAGGAAGAGTGAGAGAAAGATAGAAACATCAATGAGAGAGAAACATTGACTGGCTGCTTCCTGCACAACCCCTACTGGGGATCAATCCCGAAACCTGGTCAGGGCACATGAACTGGCAACCTTTGCTACATGGGATGACGCTCAGCCAACTGAGCCACACCAGCTGGGCACCAGTGGGATTTAATGGCATGGATAAAGAGAGAAGAGTCAAAGATGACTCCAAACATTTGGGCCTGAGCACTAGAAAAACAGCCTCCCCATTAACTGAAGTGGGAAGACTACTGGACCTCATAGTGGAAGGGGAAGTCCAGGAGATACTGGGAGATGTGTTAAGTTTGAGATTCCTTACAGGTGTTGACTGGGCAGAGGTATACACAAATCTAGGAAGTGGTTCAGGCGGGAAATATAAATTTGGAAATCATAGTATGTAGGTGGTGTTTAAATCCATAAGACTAAATGAGGTCTTGAGAATGGAGAGAAGACTAAATGAGACCTGAGGGCTGAGTTCTGGGACACTCTGGTGTCAAAAGTGAGGGGTGACGAGGCAGAATTTGCAGAGATGAATGAGAAGTGAATGTGTTTTAAACAACTGAATCTTTTTGGACACTGTGAGCAGCTAAAAAGTAGAGATACTTTATCATTGTGTCCCTTACACAGGAGTTCTCATCTCCTTTCTCAACCATGTGTACTTTGAAAAAGCTCCCGGTGAGTCTGACGCACACCTCCAGGTTGAGAATAACTGTCCCTGTGGTGGTCACAGTTTTGGGCACATAGAAGTGGCTGTGTGTTTCTGAAATTGAAATTGAATATATGATTAGCACATAAAAACACCCAAAGGTTTCAGATATTACTTTTGAACTATGACAATCATTAACCATCAGCTAATATCTTACCAAGAGAAGCCACACTGATCCCCAAGTTTCAATTAGAGTAACTGCTGTGCAAGCTAATGCTACCTAAATACACTCGCATTACAAAAGCTTAATACCAGGTAAGTAACAAAAAGTGAGGAAAGTGTATAGTATTTTTGGAGATGGGTCACTTTTGAGTAGCTTCACATCATAAAGTCAAATGCCTTTCTTGTCTTATATTTGTGACTTGCAATTCTGCTCGTTAAGAGTGATACCACCGAGTAAAAAGAATTCTTAGAATTTCATCCAAATCCTGGCTCTGCCATTTGTAACTTGTGGGATTAGAATAATGAAATCTACTCTGAAGAAATATTATAAGGACTATAGATGCATTTAAATTATCTCACGTACAAATGGTAACTGTTATTATCACTATTGATAATTTGGTAATAATTATTATAATAATGTAAAGAATTATGAATTGAAAAGTTAGTTATCCATGGCTATGTAATAAATCAACTGCAAAATTTAGTGGCTGAAACCAACAATAACATTTATTATTGCACAGTTTCTGTAGGTCAGGAATTCACAAGCAGCTTAGCAGTGGTTCTGGCCCAGCAGCTCTCATTAGGATGCAAAGCCGAGATGTTGGTCAGGGCCAAAGGATCTGCTTCCAAGGAGATTCGCTCACATGGCTGACAAGCTGGTGCTAGCTGTTGGCAAGAGACCTTAGATCCTTGCCATGTGGACCTCTCCATGTCCTCATGACATGGTAACTTGCTTCTCTCAGAGCAAGCAAACCAAGAGGCGGCAAGGCAAATTCTCTTATAACCTGGTCTTCACCGTCACACATCATTATTTCATATCGGTTACACAGTGCGGCCCTTCAGTGAGGCAGGGGGAAAGCATGTGAATAAGAGAAGAGGATCACTGGGTGCCATCTTTAAAGTTTGGCTACCACGGTAGTAAATAAACTATACCTTTAACATTACCTGCTATACTATTTGAAAATATGGAGCAAAAGTAAAATTTGCTTTCTTTCTCTGTACCACTTCTAAAATTGCAAATGATTCCAATAATTTCTTAATGATATTAAATGTGTGATTATTTTTATTGTCATTCTCTTCCTGTTAAAGGTTTCTTTCAAATGACTAGTTATTTGAACAAGCATGAGGAAGCCTTATGATGGATACCTAATTGACATTGTAGTATAACTAGAAAGTCAGTGCATTAATTTTCCCAGGGGAAAATGAAGTTTTATTTCCACTGATAAACAGTTATAATAATATAAAACACAATCTCAATCTTGCAGCATGGTAAAAAATAATATTAAGCAACTCTAATCAAATATTAAGAAATTCAGATTAGGATTATGCTGATTATCTTCCCACATCAGCAACCCCCCCCCCCCCCCCCCCCACACACACACAAATGCATTAGAACAATTTAAGAGACTATTCATTCAAGTTCTTAAATTGTATGGTTGTTTGATTCTTGTGTATTTTGAGGTACAGAGTGATGGTTAAACCACTTTTTAATAGATTTGGCATAATTTTTATTTAGCATAAAATGTAAAAAAAAAGCTTCAGAGATTTCTATCATAGCCTTGATAATAGCTCATCTTTCCCAACTTAAAATTTTATTATCAGCAAACACAGCCACTGCTTTGGTTACCAAGGGAAATTTCCTGAGACAGTATGAATGTAGCATGTTGGCATGAATGGCTGTTTTGTGTTAAAGTCTTCTTTCTTTTTTAAAAAAGGTATTTATTGTTGAAAGTATTACATATGTCCCCTTCTCCCCCCAGCCCCATTGACCCCTTTTGGCCCGCCTCTGCCCCCCACCCCAGGCCTTCACCACTTTATTGTCTGTGTCCATGGGTTATGTATATCTATAGTAATAAAAGCATAATATGCTAATTAGACCAGACAGCAGGACGACCTTCCGAACGTCCTTCTGGACGACCTTCGGATGAAGCTGGGGCTGTGAGGGCCGAGCCCCTTGCACTAATTTTGTGCATCAGGCCTCTAACATACATATAAGTTCGTTGGTTGATCTCCTACCACCAACCCACCCTCCCCCACCTTCCCGCTGAGATTCCACAGTCTGTTCCATGCTTCCATGTCTTTGGATCTATTTTTGTCCATCAGTTTATTTTGTTTATTAGATTCTACATATGAGTGAGATCATATGATACTTGTCATTCTCTGACTGGATTATTTTGCTTCGCATAATACTCTACAGGTCCCTCCATGCTGTCTCAAAGGGTAAGAAATCCTTCCTTTTTTTTACTGCTGCATAGTATTCCATGGTGTGACGTACCAGTTTTTTTATACACTCATCTACAGATGGGCACTTGGGCTGTTTCTAGATCTTAGCTATTGTAAATTCCACTGCTATGAACATAGGGGTGAATTCATTATTTCTGGTTGGTGTTTTGGTATTCTTAGGAAATATTTCTAGAAGTGTGACTACTGGGTCAAACGGCAGTTCTATTTTTAATTTTTTGAGGAAACTATCTACTGTTTTCCATAATGGCTGCACCAGTCTGCATTCCCACCAGCAATGCTCTACGGTTCCCTTTTTTCCACATCCTTGCCAGCACTTGTCATTTGTTGATTTGTTGATGGTAGCCATTCTGACAGGTGTGTGATGGTGCCTCATTGTTGTTTTAATTTGCATCTCTCTGATGATTAGTGACTTTGAGCATTTTTCATGTCTCTTTGACATCTATCTGTACGTCCTCTTTGAAGAAGTGTCTATTTAGGTCCTTTACTCATTTTTTTAAAAAAATATATTTTATTGATTTTTTACAGAGAGGAAGGGAGAAGGATAGAGAATTAGAAACATTGATGAGAGAGAAACATTGATCAGCTGCCTCCTGCACACTCCCTACTGGGGATGTGCCCACAATCAAGGTACATGCCCTTTACCGGAATCAAATCTGGGACCCTTGAGTCCGCAGGCTGACACTCTATTCACTGAGCCAAACCGGTTAGGGCCTTTGCTCATTTTTAAGTTAGATTCTTTATCTTCCTTTAGTAAAGTTGTATTATTTCTTTATATATTTTAGGTATTACTCTTTATCAGACGTATCATTGGCAAATATGTTCTTCCATACAGTGGGCTCCTGTTTCATTTTGTTGGTTTTGTTTACTGTGCAGAAGGTTTATATTTTGATGTAGTCCCATTTGTTTATTTTTTCTTTTGTTTCCCTTTCCCTGGTAGATGTATTGGTGAACATATTGCTACCAAGAAATGTCTGAGATTTTGCTGACTATGGTTTATTCTAGGGCAAGGGTGGGCAACCTTTTTGTGAGTGCATGCCAAAACCAGCAAAATCTCTGACTCAAAATTCTTCTGCGTGCCAACCCAAATTTTTTGAGAACATGTTATGCCTACCTGATATCTCTTAAGGTGTACGTATGTGAAGAACCTTGAAGAAATAATAAAATTCATTCAAGCGACAAAACACAGTATATGATGATGAAAAATACATTTATTTTTTAATGTGTACATGTACACTGACAGTCCAACAGAAAACTTTATGACTCCGTTTGATATTATCAGTGGGACTTTTGCTGCTGCATCACTGATGACAGAGATTTTACATCAGGTTTATATTTCATGACCTTCAGAGATATGCACGAGCTACTACTTTCATCTGTTAGGCTACTCCTATTACGAGACTTAACAAAATTCAATACTGAGAACAAAGATTCATAAGCATATGTGGATGAAAACATGGAGAATAATGCTGTTGCAAAGTTTTTTAAACAGAAAAAAATTTCTGGAATGGCATTCCAAGTCCTCAATAGTTCGTTTTCGACACTTCTCTCTGGTACTGTCTCTAATCGTTTTTTTTTTTTTTTTTTTTCAATGTATTCCAAGTCAACTCTAAGATCAATAAGTTTCTGCTTCCAAATTGAGCTACTCTGAAATTCAATCAACTGCATTTCAAAGTCAGCCATGTCTATCCATGAAAACATTTGTAAGTTTTGTTCCTCCACTTTCATGCTGTCTGGAAACCTCATGAATTTTGCTATCTCTTCCAGTTCTCTGAATTTCGCAAATCTTGAGAACTGCTCAATAGTTGACTCGATGATGTTTAAAAACAGCTTTTGAAGGCTTTGACAGTCTGTTCTGTCATCCTTCGGGAGGTCTTTGATGTGCCTCTTGAGGTTTGGGAAATATCTAAATCTCTCACCATTCACATCTCTCTTAAAGACTTCCAGTTTTTTTTCAAAAGCCTTTATGTAACCAAACATAACATCAAGTGTCTTGCCAGTTCCTTGTAATTTAACATTTAAGTCATTCACAAAAATTGTAAATGGAAGATTATAAGAGAAGGTTTCACGTGCCAGCAAAAGTTACTGGCATGCCATGTTTGGCATGCGTGCCAGGGGTTGCCCACCCCTTTTCTAGGGTTTTTAGAGTTTCATGATTTCCATTTAAGTCTTTTATACATTTTGAGTTTATTTTTGTATATGGTATAAGTTGGTAGTCTACTTTCATATTTCTTAATGTATCTGTCCAATTTTACCAATACCATTTATTGAAGACTATCTTGACTTTATTGCATGCTCTTGCCTACTTTGTAAAATATTAATTGGGCATAAAGGCTTGAGCTATTTTTTTGACATCTCTGTTCTGTTCCATTGATCTATATGCCTGTTCTTGTGCCAGTACCAGGCTGTTTTTATTATATTGGCTTTGTAGTATTACTTGAAATCTAGTATTGTAATCCCTCCAACTTTGTTCTTCCCAAGATTGCAGCAGCTATTCAAAGTTTTTTGCTTGTTTTTTGTTCCATATAAATTTTTGGAGTATTTGTCCTAGATCTGTGAAATATGCCGTTGGCATTTTAATAGGGATTGCATTGAATCTATAGATTGCTTTCGGTAGTATGAAATCTTAATGATGTTAATTCTGCAAATCCATGAATGTGGTACAGTGGAGCCTTGACTTACTAGTGTCCCGACAAACAAGTTTTTCGAGATATGAGCCATCTCTCAGCCGATTTTTTGCTTTGAGTTGCGAACTAAAATTCAGGTTATGAGCCAGCTTCAGATACCCCACCGCTAGTTGGCGCAGCGAACGTCACAGTGAACGCCACATCAGCCCAGCATCACGTGTCTCACTCGTTCACTTTTTGATTTGACATACGAGTAATTTGAGTTACAAGCTCCATCATGGAAAGAATTAAACTCGTAAGTTAAGGCCCCACTGTATATTCTTCCATTGGTTTATATCTTCCCCTATCCCTTTTCTAACATCCTATAGTTTTCCAAGTACATCTTTTACTTTCTTTATTAAGTTTATTCCTAAGTATCTTAATTTATTTTTGTTGTAATGGCAAAAGGGATTATTCATTTAGTTTCTCTTTCTGAGAGTTCATTATTGGTGTATAAAAATGCCATCAATTTCCTAGAGTTAATTTTGTATCCTGCTACATTGCTGAATTCATTTATTAAATCTAGTAGCTTATTGATGGTGTCTTTAGGGTTTTCTATGTACAATATCATGTCATCTGTGAATAATGACAGTTTTATTTTCTCCCTCCAATTTGGATGCCTTTTATATTTTCCTTTTGTCTGATAACTGTGGCTAAGACTTCCACTACTATGTTGAATGAGAGTGATGAAAGTTCCTATTCTTAGGGGAAATGGTTTTAGTTTTTGCCCAAAGAGTATGATATTGGCTGTAAGTTTGTCATATATGGCCTTTATTATGTTGAGGTATGATCCTTCTATTCCCATTTTGCTGAAAGTTTTTACCAAAAATGGGTGTTGGATTTTGTCAAATGCTTTTTCTGTGTTTATTAATATGATCACATTTTTGTCTTTTAATTTGTTTATATAATGTATCACATTTATTGACTTGTGAATATTGTACCAGCCTTGCATCCCTGGGATAAATCCTATTTGGTCATGGTGTATGATCTTTTGAACAGATTGCTATATCCAATTTGCTAATATTTTGTTGGGGACTTTAGCATCTATGTTCATCAGGGATATTGGCCTGTAATTCTTTTTGTTGTGTCTTTGTCTGGTTTTGGAACAAGGGTAATGCTGGCCTCATAAAAAAGAGGTTGGAAGTGTTCATTCCTCTTCAATGTCCTGGAATAGTTTTAAGAGTACTGGTATTAGTTCTTCTTTGAATATTTGGTAAAACTCCCCTGTGAAGCCATCCACGGTTTTTGTTTGCTGGGAGTCTTGATTACTGCTTCAATGTCATCAGTTGTTATTGGCCTATTCAGGTTTCCTGATTCTTCCTGATTTAGTTTTGGAAGATTATATTTTTCTGAAAATTTGTCCATTTCATCCACATTGTCCAGCTTGTTGGCATATAGCTGTTCATAGTATTTTTTTTTACAATATTTTGTATTCTGTGGTATCAGTTGTCACTTCAATGCTTCTGTTTCTGATTTTATTTATTTGGGTTCTCTCTATTTCTTGATGAGTCTTGCTAAAGGTTCATCAATCTTGTTTATCTTTTCAAAGAACCAGCTCTAGATTTCATTATCTTTTGTTTTATGTTATTGTTGTTGTTTTTTAGTCTCTATGTCATTTATTTCTGCTCTGATCTTTATTTCCTTCCTTCTACTTACTCTGGGTTTTTCTTGTCATTCTCTTTTTTATTCTTTTAGTTGTAGAGTTAAATAGTTAATTGTTAATTTTTCTTGTTTTTTGAGGTAGGCATGTAGTGCTATGAACTTCCCTTTCAGGACTGCTCTTGTTGTGTCCTATAGATTTTGGGTTGTTGTGTGCTCATTTTCATTTGTTTCTAGGAAGATTTTAATTTCTTTCTTGATCGCATTGGTAACCCATTCATTGTTTAATAACATGCTACTTACCCTCCATGTGTTTGAACGTTTTGAGTGTTTTTAATGTAGTTTGTTTCTAATTTCATTCCATTGTGATCTCAGAAGATGCTTGATATGTTTTCAATCTTCTTGAACTTGTAGAGACTTGTTTTGTGTTCTAACATGTGGTCTATCTTTGAGAATGAACCATGTGTATTTGAGAAGAATGTGTATTCTGCAGCTTTGGGGTGAAATATTCTGTAAATACCAATTAAATCCATCTGATCCATTGTGTCATCTAGAGTTACTGTTTCCTTGTCGATTTTTGATCTGTAAGATCTATCCAGTGGAGGCTGTGGAGTGTTAAAGTCCCCAACTATGACTGTATTGCTCTCTATCTCTCCATTAAAGTCCTCCAGAAGTGTTTTTATATATTCAGGTGCTCTTCTCCTCTACTGGGTGCACATATGTTTACCAGGCTTATATCTTCTTGTTGGATCAATCTCTTTAGTATTATGCTGTGGCCTTTACTGTCTCTTGTGATGGCCTTCATTTTAAAGTCTATTTTGTCAGATATGAGTGTTACTACCCCAGCTTTCTTTTGTTTCCATTTGCATGGAAAATTTTTTCCATTCCTTCACTCTCATCCTGTGTAAGTTTTTTGTTCTAAGGTGGCTCTCTTGTAGACAGCATATAATTGGGGTGTGTTTTTATTTCCATTCAGCTACCCTATGTCTTTTTTAATGATTTTTTAAAAATATATTTTATTGATTTTTTACAGAGAGGAAGGGAGAGAGATAGAGAGTTAGAAACATCGATGAGAGAGAAACATCGATCAGCTGCCTCCTGCACATCTCCTACTGGGTATGTGCCCGCAACCCACGTACATGCCCTTGACCGGAATCAAACCAGGGACCTTTCAG
This sequence comes from Myotis yumanensis, assembly GCF_028538775.1. NCBI lineage: Eukaryota > Metazoa > Chordata > Mammalia > Chiroptera > Vespertilionidae > Myotis > Myotis yumanensis. The sequence continues at coordinate 140,807,740 of NW_027223752.1, forward strand.
TCCACAGGCTGACTCTCTATCCACTGAGCCAAACCAGTTTCGGCCCCTATGTCTTTTGATAAGAGCATTTATTCCATTTACATTTAAGGTTATTATGGACTAGAGGCCTGGTGCACGACATTTGTGCACTGGGGCAGGGAGGTGTACCTCAGTCTGGTCTATGTCCTCTTGCAGTCCAGAACCCCTTGGGAGATGTCTGGCTGCTGGATTAGGCCTGCTTCCCCCAGGGAGCAGGCCTAAGCCTGCAGGCAGACATCCCCAGAGGGGTCCTTAGCACTGCTGTGGGGGCGAGAGAAGCTCCTGCCATTGTTGCTGCGCTCGCCAGCTATGAGCCCAGCTTCTGGTTGAGCAGTGCTCCTCCTGTGGGAGCACGCTGACCACCAGGGGGAAGCTCCTGCATTGAGCGCCTGCCCCCTGGTGGTCAGTGCACATCATAGCAACCGGTCATTCTGCCGTTTGGTCAATTTGCATATTAGCCTTTTATTATAAGGGATAGATACTTATTTATGCCTATGTTTCTCACTCTCTATTTCTTCTCATTACAGCAGTCCCTTTTGCATTTCTTGCAGTGCTGGTTTGCTGGTGATAAACTACTTTTGCCTGTTTTTGTCTGGGAAGCTCTTTATTTCACCATCCATTTTGAATGATATCTTTGCTGGATATAGTAATCTTCATTTCAGATCCTTGCTTTTCATTACCTTGAATTCTTCATGCCATTTCCTTCTGGCCTATAAAGTTTCTGATGGAAAATCAACTGACAGCCTTATGGGAGCTTCTTTGTAGATAACATATTGCTTTTCTCTTGATGCCTTTAAGTTTCTCTCTTTTTCTTTAATTTTTGGCATTTTAATTATGATGTATCTAGGTGGGCCTGTTTGGGTTCTTCTTGCTTGGGAATATCTGTGCCTCCTGAACTTGTGGGGCTTTTACCTTCACTAAGTCAGGTAAGTTTTCTGCTATTATTTCTTCAAACATTCTCTATCCATTGCTCACTTTCTGCACTTTCTGGCTATCCTATGATGCAAATATTGTTACATTTCATGTTGTCCCACAGCTCCCTTACACTGCCCTCCTGTTTTTCCTTTTTGCTTCTCTGATTGAATAATTTTTTTTCTACTTTGTCTTCCAATTCACTGATCCAATCCTTGGCTTCCCCTAATCTGCTGTTCATTCCTTCAAATGTGTTCTCAATTAGTGCTATGTCATTCTTTATTTCCAACTGGTAATTTTTCATAGTTTCTATATCTTTTCTCATACTGTTGAGCATCCTTATAATCATTATTCTGAACTCAATATCTGATACATTACTTATATCATTTAGCTCTTCTTCTGGAGAATTCTCTGTTCTTTTATTTAGGGCTTGTTTTTTGATTTCCCATTTTGGCTGCCTGTTTGGGTTTGTGTCTATGTTTTAGCTAGATGTTCTAATGACTCCAGTCTCTAGTGCAGGATGTTAGGTGCTGTTTGTGACTGCCCCAGAGTACTGTTTGGAGCTATCAGCAATCCACAGCTTGTGGCTCCCTCTGCTGGGGCTGGGTGCCTTTGAAAAGGACCAAGAAATGCATCAAGATCTGTTTTTCCTAGCCCTTGATCCAGAAATAGATCAAGTAAAGACTTAGAACCTCTAGAGATCTAGACCTGCCTATAGTCTTATTGTTATTCTCAGCCTTAATAACCCTCAGGCTATCAACCAAAGCAAGGTATAGACTCCACAGGGCGGGGTGAGAGTTTTTACAATAGGGTGGGGCAATTGCTGCCCCGGCCAGGCAAATCCTGCCTAGATGGTAGTCTGCTGGAGAAAGATGTCCTCTGCAATGTGAGGGAATGACTCAGCACAGGGAACCAGAGTGTCTACCTTCTGAGTTCTAAACCCAGAGCTCTCAACTCTAGATTCTCCTCACACAGCTCTAGTCCACTCTGCCCTTCCTCTGCTGGAGCCCAAAGTGGGTGATTACACGTGAAATTTCATGTGTTGCCCCTTTAAGAGGTTGCCTGCATTTCCAGTCATCTCTTCCTGGCAGTCAGCAACCCTGCTGATTTTTTACAGCCAGATGCTATGTGGGCACCTTTCTCAGTTCCAGTGCCTTGGACTGGGGAGCTCAGCTTGAGGTTTAGATCCCAGAGTTCTCAGTGGTAACCCCCACAGGTGAGATATACCTCCAGCACTTTAGCTGTTGCCTTTGGGAGCCCTGCCAGCCCTTTTGTATCTCCACCTTTTCTACCAGTCTCTATGCAGTCTCCACTCTCCATTTGGTTATCAGGGTTCTTTCCATCTAGTCTTCAGTTGATTATTTGGGATGGTTTTCAGTATTTTAGCTGTAATTCCAGTTTGGTTTTAGGATAGTGTCAGTGTAGCTTCCACTTAATCCACCACCATTTCAGAACTCTAACATCTTCTTTCTGACCTCTATACCAAGGACAGGAAGAAATGCTAGATTTGAAACTCTTAAAAGATGACCAAAAAAAAAAGTAAGTTAAAGGGTAAGAGGTGAGAAGACAAAGTCTGAGTATACTTTCATAACAATGAAAAATAACATAGATTTAAAGTTGAGTAGAAACAAGTCATATATCATTCTATGTCTGGAAAATCTTGTATATAACCAAAAATTGTTTTTCCTGACAGACAGACAAGCTAAAACTTAGGAATACCTGCTTTGTCAGCAGGCTGTCAAATGCCACGCTCACATTTGGGTTTTCTGAAGTTTTTCCATAATTTATACCTTTTCTTTTCAAGCTGTAATTCGGGTCATGTTGTACTCTCCAAGATAATAAATAGTGAAGAGCACGTAGGGCCAGTCTTCCATTCACTTTGCCTTTCACCCTGCAAAAGGGTGCCTTCTAACTACCATCTTTATGGTACCCCATTAGGATGTTGCCTTTTAGAAAATTCTATTGTTCTAGGTCATTTGAAATGGTACTACATGAAATAGGTCATCAAGCATACACACTGACTGCATAATGTATGGCTCAAGCCACACCTAGCCTATGCAAGGGCAGTGTTCCAAATTATGAAAATTTGGACCTTATCAAAAAGCAATCTGAATGCAAATGAACCTTTCATGCCTTAATGATTGCACAGGAAGCTATAGGACTGTAGCTTGCACTCAGTTTCTTAGACGATCTCTAAATCTCTCATCACTGGAGACACTATTTTAACTACCGTCGTATTTAAAAGATATGAGAGAGTTGTAAGTGTCAACAGCCGGGCCCTGAAATCCTGGAATCACTTGGCTATAAGTGCCTGAGCACAGGGGCGGCCCCACGTGAGTAGAGGGTGTCTGGAACAGGGGCAGCAGAAACGAAGTTCCTGGGTTTTCTCCAAGGTTGCTATCTGCTTGCCCGAGTGCCTGCCCCTCTCCTCAGGGAGGCAATGGCTTCCAAACTCCCTCATGTGTTCATCCTCGGGCCGCCGGGTTTGGGCAGGGGCACCATGTGCCAGAGGACCGCCCAAAACTTTGGCCTCCAGCATCTCTCCAGCGGCCACTACTTGCGGGAGAACATCAAAGCCAGGTTATGTGATCACACGCCTGGAGAACAGGCAGGATCAGCACTGCCTACTGGATGGTTTTCCTAGCACATTAGTTCAGGCTGAAGCCCTAGCCAGAATCTGTGACCTGGAACTAGTGATCACTCTGAACATTCCGTTTGAAACACTCAAAGAACATCTCAGTCAACGTTGGATTCACCCTCCTAGCTGAAGGGTATACAACCCGGACTTCAATCCAACTCTGGTACCTGGGGTGGATGATGTCACTATTGAACTGTTGGTCCAACAGGAGGATGATAAATTAGAAGCAGCTGCTCCCAGGCTAAGACAGTACGAGGATGTGCAAAGCCCTCTTGAACTGTACAAGAACGGAGGAGTGGTCCACCAATTTTCTGAATGGAACCTAACAACAAAGCCCTAGGTTTACATGCTTTTCTCAAACAAGATCACCCTTATTCAGTCCAAAGAAGCATACTGAGCTGGCCCAGTGGAAGAATGAGGAAGACATGGTTGGTTGTTCTTCCAATTGTATGTGTAGTGTGGTGCCGTGTCCCAATTAGAAGCTAGCTGAGACAGCTTACAGTGTCTTGTCTAGTTTAAATGGTGAACTGATATGAAAACTAATGAGTCAAAGGAGTTCATGAAGAGGCTCCTCTCTGCCTTTCGAAAAAAGGGGCAGCTGCACATATTGAAGATGCCTCTGCACAGGCGTCAAGCCCTTCACAAGAAAATGAGGACAGGCTGGATTTCAAACAGTGTATAACGGCCAGTGATGGCGAACCTATGACACGCGAACTCATTTTTTTGGTTGATTTTTCTTTGTTAAATGGCATTTAAATATATAAAATAAATATCAAAAATATAAGTCTTTGTTTTACTATGGTTGCAAATATCAAAAAATTTCTGTATGTGACACGGCACCAGAGTTAAGTTAGGGTTTTTCAAAATGCTGACACGCCAAGCTCAAAAGGTTCGCTATTACTGGTCTAATGCTTGTCCATTTAGACAAACTTCAATACCTTTACTAACCGAATTGTATTATGCCGGGTACACAGCTGAGATGCAGAGGGAGAGAAAATGTTGGAATTTGTGATTCTGCTCCCAGTTCTTTCTAGAGATTGAATCTCTGCTTCTCTGTATTTCTTGATAATTTTCTGTTTCTGAGAGTAGAGAATGAGGATGCAATTCAAGGGGAAATCCACACAGATTTTCCCATTATATCATCCTTGATTACATCACGGCCTCTCAACTTACTGGTTTTCTTCAATAAACTCCTGCAACTATATTGTAAAACTTTAATTGTCTGAAAACATTTTCACAAAAGTAAAATTCAAGGGACAGCTTTTCTTGGTTTTGATTCTGCTGCCACACACACAGTTCCTTCACTGCTCTGCATAAATAGTTCGGATGGTCTCTAAGATTCCTACCTGTACTCACATGCTGTGATTCTAACTAGCTCTGAATTCATTTTGTTCTCCATTATCCAGACTTGTTTAGAACTTATAAACTTTGCTGTTTAATACCCTTTAGCCTTAATGCAAACATAAAATAAGTACCATTTATCAAAGGCCTATTGAGTGATATGTGTAGTTTTACAGCCTTTATAAATACAGGATGGGACAAAAGTAGGCTTACAGTTGTTCATATGGAAAATAATACAATAATTAATAAATAATAATACAGAATAAACTATTTCATGTACTCACAACTGTAAGCCTACTTTTGCCCCACCCTGTATTTCATCTCTCAAGCATCCTACATTTATAGAAGAAGGTGAGGTCAGCTATGTGAAGTGCATTGCCCAGGCTCCTGCTGCCAATAAGCAGTGTAGCCAGGATTCACACTCAGGTTTTCCGGACTCTGCAGCCTGGGTTTGCTCCTGGATGTAAACTACCTGTTTCCTGTCCCAAGCAACCTAGGGAGCGAGCCTGCTTGGTTTTGCTTGTATTTAAGAGTGGCCTCACATAAAAAATAGCAGTGTTCCCTATGGTGACATTCAGCTTTATATGACACTCTTCTTATTCTTCCCTTTGCTTAAGCAAAGAAAAGCTGCTAGAAGAAAGTCTGAGCCTTGATCCTCCTCCGTAACTACTCATCTATTTATATAAAAACCCTGGGTGTAACGCATCACGTCCGAGGCTGGACAAACCGGAAGGAAGTCAGTCCTGCAGGGGTTGTCTTGGCAACAGCTGCGCCCTCCCCGAGCTGTTTCCCACGAGGGCAAGGTTTGAGGCAGGAACCCGCCCTCGGAGCATGGACGCACTGAGTCCTGGGTCACCTTGCCAAGGGCTGTGCCCTCCCCGAGCTGTTTCCCGGTGAGGCCTGAGGGAAGAACCCACCCTCGGAGCCCCAAGAGCGCCCAGCGGCAGTCAGTCCTGGGTTGCTGAGGCGAAGGTCACGGCGTGGTAGAACTCTGGGTCTGGCCCAACAGAGGGTGCAATCGGCCTTCAAACCAGACCCTGACAGTAGGGAGAAGGGAGCCCCATTCCTCACAGAATCCGCTGTTGGATAGCTTGCTGTCAGTGGCCTGCCAGCCAGGAACCTCATTCACCTGCACCCCGGACCCTGACAGGAGGGACGAGGGAGCCCCATTCCTCACGGAATCGACAGATGGCCTGCTTGCTGTCAGGGGCCTGCCAGCTAGGAATCCTATTCACCTGCATATCTGTATAAAGTTTTAATACATTATATTAGAGGTCGTGGTGGTACTGTTTTACCCACAGCGTCTACAGGAATTGCTGCAAATTTACTTCTCGGTGGAAGCACCTTTCATTCCCAATATAAATTACCGATTCCATTAAATGAAACTTTAATTTCTAGACTCAATATAAACAGTGAAGATGCTAAAACTATTAAAAAGGCCCAACTTCTCATTATTGATGAATGCATCATGGCATCCAGTCATGCTATAAACGCCACAGACAGATTACTAAGAGAAATTATGAATTTGAATGTTGTGTTTGGTGGGAAAGTTCTCCTTCTCGGAGGGGATTTTCGACAATGTCTCAGTATTGTGCCGCATGCTATGTGATAGGCCATAGTACAAACGAGTTTAAAGTACTGTAATGTTTGGGGATGTTTCAGAAAGTTGTCTCTTACAACAAATATGAGATCAGAGGATTCTGCTTATAGTGAATGGTTAGTAAAACTTGGAGATGGCAAACTTGATAACAGTTTTCATTTAGGAATGGATATTATTGAAATGCCCCATGAAATGATTTGTAACGGATCTATTATTGAAGCTGCCTTTGGAAATACTATATCTTTAGGTAATATTAAAAATATATCTAAACATGCAATTCTTTGTCCAAAAAATGAGCATGTTCAAAAATTAAATGAAGAAATTTTGGATATACTCGATGGAGATTTTCACACATATTTGAGTGATGATTCCATTGATTCAACAGATGATGCTGAAAAGGAAAATTTTCCCATTGAATTTCTTAATAGTATTACTCCTTCGGGAATGCCATGTCATAAATTAAAATTTAAAGTGGGTGCAATCATCATGCTATTGAGAAATCTTAATAGTAAATGGGATCTTTGTAATGGTACCAGATTTATTATCAAGAGATTACGACCTAACATTATCGAAGCTGAAGTATTAACAGGATCTTCAGAGGGAGAGGTTGATCTGATTCCAAGAACTGATTTGTCCCCATCTGACACTGGCCTCCCATTTAAATTGATTCGATGACAGTTTCCCATGATGCCAACATTTGTGATGACTATTAATAAATCACAAGGACAAACTCTAGACAGAGTAGGCATATTCCTACCTGAACCCGTTTTCGCACATGGTCAGTTATATGTTGCTTTCTCTCGAGTTTGAAGAGCATGTGACATTAAAGTTCTAAATACTTCATCACAAGGGAAATTAGTCAAACACTCTGAAAGTGTTTTCACTCTTAATGTGGTGTACAGGGAGATATTAGAATAAGTTTACCCACTTTATCAGTCATTGTTTGCATCACTGTTGTTTTTATATCATGTTTTTTTTGTTTTTATATCATGTTTTTGTCGTTTTCATATCATGTTTTTCTTGTTTTTATATCATGCCTCTGTTGTTGTTATATCCTTTTGTTACTGTTTATTATTAATAGATCTATATATTATTTTCATATACATTTTACTAATTTCCTTTCATCTCTCACACTTCTATTATAGAGAAAGGGCAAATAGCAATATTAAAATATTTCTGCTAATTAATTTCCTTTTAATGTGCACAAATTTCGTGCACCGGGCCACTAGCTTCTAAATAAAACGAAAGGCTGTCAAAGTAGGCGGCTTGAGTCCAGGCTAATCTATGGAGAAGGCGAACTCATGACCCTCACCAACCTTTTGTGTCCAGGGTTTTGTGCCCCTAAAGGGACCTTTACCCTTTGGTCACCCTTAGCCATGGTGGTCACGCAAAGGTCTGGGCTCCTGGGAGCTCTCCAGATACGACTTGCTTTTCTTTCCTGAGATCAGAACAAATCACTCCCCCACTGCCACCCCAAACAAGGCCCTGATAATAAACTGATCCTTCCGAAAGTGCTGGCAGGTGAGCCAATGGTGATTGTGCACCTAACACAGGGTAACCCTGACTTTATACCATCTCCGTGTATTACCTTACACATTAACATGTCCTGAATGCCAAATTCACACCTTGGCCTGCTGTCTGATGTGGCGGTGCTGCTTATCGTGCACAGTTCTGGCAGAACCAGGGGAGCTTGGCTTCCTGTCTTACCCCCTTTCCCCAGGGTCACTCCCATCACCTCCAGGAGCCAAGCTCAGATGAGCTCCAGCTTCAGCCAGGGTGTGCCCCCTCTGGTAGACAAGGGAAAAGGAAAGAATAGCAGTGGTGAGCAAGGCGCTGCTGTGGCCTTTCTTGCCACTTAAAATGTTGTTGAGACAGGATAATGTTTGACAGAAAGATGCCTGTGCAAACCCATAAATAGGACTTTTATAAAATTTAGTTCACTGGAATCTGAGTTGAGTATTTGACTTTAGCTGTTTGTTTAAACAATTTACCAGCCTGCTGGGGGAAGGAGGGGGTTCTTTTCTCAAATCATAAAGACCACAAATTTCCAAATGCTATGGTATAGGCCAGTGATGGCGAACCTTTTGAAAAACCCTAACTTAACTCTGGTGCCGTGTCACATATAGAAATTTTTTGATATTTGCAACCATAGTAAAACAAAGACTTATATTTTTGGTATTTATTTTATATATTTAAATGCCATTTAACAAAGAAAAATCAACCAAAAAAATGAGTTCGCGTGTCACCTCTGACACACGTGTCTAGGTTCGCCATCACTGGTATAGGCATTCTTAGCAGTTACTGGTTATTGCTACTTCATGGTAAACGCATTCATGCATTATCTAATTAAATCCTTAACAATTACCCTTAAAAATAGATATTACTTCAATTATCTTGCCTCCTTGTATTTTGAATCCTGTTTACGTGAGCTTGTGTTTTCATGTACCTTTAGGGATTAATCAGTAAATTCAAAAGGGCCTTTTTGGTACCTTTCTTTAGTTTGAGCTCCCCATTCTCACTAACAGATAAACAATGTATTTGCTCCCACCTGGAATCTTTGTTTTTTATGCTCTGTTGCTGAGACAGGGAATGGGCCCTCAGTGGGTCCTGGTGGTAGTGGCACACTGTTTATGCGGAGGGCGTATGTCTCACCTGTACTCTGCTGCGTTACAGCATCTCGGGAGGCATCCACATCTACCTGATGAATTTTGTTTATCACCTTTCATTTAACAGACAGCATCTTTCCTGGACTCATTTAATTTTGCCAGAGAGGCCATTCACAAGGCAGTTCATGTTCACAGTGTGAATTGCTTCTCTCTTCCCCTCCATTTTCAGTAACTCCCTTGCCCATTTGGTGTCAAAAAAGAAGAACGTGGTCTGGTCATGAGTTATCATCCCTTTCCGTATATAACTAACCCATTCTGGTGTGCAAGACCCAGATATGGAGAACTCATGAGGCCATATTTCAGCCATGAAGATAAATGTGCTTCCTGCATCTGTTGAGATGCATTATAATTATGATTGTTTATAAATGCCATATCTTATCTTTCCTTTAACAAACTGCAAATTCTTGTCAACATAAATAACATTATCTGTATGCTCCTGGGAATTCCCCAATTTAATTAGTGTGTGCATGAGAGAGAGAGAATGAGAAAGAGACAGAGATGGTAAAACATTTCCAAAAGGGAGAAAGGTTTTGTATGGCTGGATATTCCTTCCTTCCTTAGTGATAATTACGCTACCCCAAGAAGTTCAGGATCTTTGAAATAGAAGATTTCCTGTTTTAAACTTTTAAAAGGAGTAGTGCACCTAGAAGATTCTCCATGTGTCTAACTCCATTTCATTAAACGTTTCTTCTCTTTATTTTAAAGCTTTGGCTATAAAGTCAGAAATGTACTAAATAAAAACAAACTGAACTGTATTTAATTTAGAGATAAAGGGAAGAAAAACTAAAACTCAATCTTTTTTATTTTTTAAATATATTTTATTGATTTTTTTTACAGAGAGGAAGGGAGAGGGATAGAGAGTTAGAAACATCGATGAGAGAGAAACATCGATCAGCTGCCTCCTGCACACCCCCCACTAGGGATGTGCCCGCAACCAAGGTACATGCCCTTGACCGGAATCGAACCTGGGACCTTTCAGTCCATAGGCTGACACTCTATCCACTGAGTCAAACCGGTTAGGACTAAGACTCAATCTTTATGTAAGTTCAAGGTGTCATACAACGAGAGGGTTTTCCTAGTTTTATGAGAATTTGTACTACTGATTTTTATTTCCTCTTGCTTTTGAGACGAATAGATCTCTGGGGGAATTTGTTGAGTTCCATTGGCATTTCACTGTAATCCCTCTCAAGCTCAAATCAGTTCTCTAATGTCATGACAAGTTGTCTCTGGTTGACTGTCCTGTGAAATGTCAGCTCCACTTTCCCGGAAGTCAGTGTTTATGATGAGTCAATGCTGGTGTGGGAACGAAGGGGGACATCTGTAATACTTTCAACAATAAATATTTTTTAAAAAGATGTGAGATTGCTGTTATTTAAAAAAATGTTTTCTCCCACCTTTAAGAAACATTTTGGTGGCCTATAGTCAATAGAATGATGAGAATGGTGGAGTTATTTAATATAGGGTGTCCTCAAAATGAATAATTATAAAGGCAGTGTTTATTAAACACACTGAATGATTTTAAAGGCAATGTTTATTAAAATTCATGTCAGCCTTAGCCAGTTTGGCTCAGTGGATAGAGCATCATCGGCCTGTGGACTGAAGGGTCCCAGGTTCAATTCCAGTCAAGGGCACATGCCTAGGTTGCGAGCCCAGTACCCAGGTAGGGGGCGTGCAGGAGGCAGCCAATCAATGATTCTCTCTCGTCATTGATGTTTCTATCTCTCTCCCTCTCTCTTCCTCTCTCAAATCAATAAACATATTTTTTCAAAAATACATTTCATTTTAAAAATTGAGCTATCAGCTGTTATAGTGTGTTACATTTTTTTGGACACCCTGTATATGTGGCAGATGAATCTGGTTCACCACTGCTGATTGGTGCTTCATTTGATAGTATACCAGAGGCCCAGTGTAAGAAATTTGTGCACTGGGATGGGTCCCTCAGCCCGACCTGCACCCTCTCCAATCTGGGAGCCCTCAAGGGAGCCCTCTCCAATCCAGGAGCCCTGACAGCATAGGCCCACTCCCCATGGTTCTCTGCTCTCTGTGGGGCCTGGCCGCTCTGTGCCCACTGCCCAGAGGCTCTCTGTGGCCCAGAGGCTCTCCTCGGCCAGGGCAGGATGCTTGCCTCATTGTGGGCTTGATTCCCAGTTGGGGACATGCAGAAGGCAGCCGACCAGTGATTCGCTCTCACCGATGATGTTTCTGTCTCTCTCTCCCACTCCCTTCCTCTCGGAAATCAATGAAAATATATTAAATTTTTAAAAAAGAAGAAGAAGAATGAATAAAACAAAGCGAAAAAACAGCCACTCTCCGGATCATTGTCCCAACCCCTTGAGATTCTGCTTCCCGGCAAGTGTGGACAGTTTGGCTCAAGTAAACTCGTAAAAGTTCTCTACAGGTTTGAATGCTTTTACATGAACACAACGTATACACCTGCTGCTTTCTGAGGGCGAGGCAACAGAATCAGTCCATGAAGTCTGCTGTGAAACTGTAGAGGAGTCTGTTTTTGCTGTCAAAAGCCAGGTCACCTTTAGAAAGAGTGTAGAAAACCGGAAATGGGATTTACAAAGAGAAAACAGACAGAAGTGAACAGAGGGATGCTGCCGCACTCTTTTCCAACCAGACAGGCTGGTTTCTCAAACATCCTCCCTCCCTGAAGTTGGTGAGCTGCGGCCTAAGGGTGGGGGAGTCAGAGAAGCCCGAGGCAAGGTCCAAGGCTCTGACATCACTGGAGAGCTTTCTGCATTTGAATGAAGCCTTGGAGTGAGATCCATTGGAATGAATCACCCTGACCTCTTCTCCTCCCGCTTGCTCCCTACCCCACCCCGTACTCCCCGAGTCCAGGATCTGTCTGCTCCCAGCCGTCTCCACTGAACATGCCAGGTGCAGGTGGATCCCAGAGAGTGGGCACTGCTCCCCACAGCAGTGCCCAGCTCCGGAGGGTGCCAGCGCCCTGCAGCCTGTGGTCCCAGGGACAGCAACATCCAGCAATGGCAGATACTCAGCCTCCCTCCAAACACAGGAGGAAAGACAACCTAAGCAGCAAGCCTAAGGGATGCCCGGGAAGGACATGCTTGCTGAGCTTCCATGTAGAAGGCCATGTGTGTGCTCTGCCCAGAGGCCCTCTGGGGCTGGGGTGGGATGCTTGCCTTGAAGCAAGTGTCTGGCCCTGGCTGCTCATGCTGCCCTCTCTCAGTGGCCGCCGCCTCAGGACTGGGGGACTCTGGCAAGCTGAGGGGCCTGGGCACCGCCATCTTTGTGATGGAGTGACAGTTAATTTGCATATTACTCTTTTATTTGATAGGATAGTTGTTGCTTTAAGCAGCTTCCCAGCCAGGCACTATGTTTCCCGATGCCAACCACACACAAACTCCACTCACATCTATTGGCCAAAACCAGTCACATGACCATAAACATCTAGGTGGGCCCGTTCCAAACAATGGAAGTGATGTGTGTCTCCTCCAAGCTGTGTGTGCTTTCTCCATAGCATCTGCATATTCGCTTGCAAGCCTGGGATCATCTGCTGAAGATGGCTACCATGTAAGATGGAAGGAACCAGAATCCCTAAGTCAATATTAGGAGAGTTGCCTAATCGAGAAGGAATATCTATATTGAATGTTGTATGAGAGAGAATAAAATTTTGTGTTATAACATTGTGTTTTAGAAGATTTTGGTAGAGCAGTTCATCTACCCTGACCAAGTGGCAGACATCAAACAAGTATAATTGTAAATATTCTCAGGATCTAAGATCATCTGGGAAAACAGAAGAGCAGCACAAAGAAGAAAAAGGCACAGACACAGAGCAGAAAAACCCAGGAGGGGAGAAATGAGTTCATTTCCTGGGTCAACCCCTAAAAATATCTGCTCTTAGAAAAAGCAGTTCATTGGCCTGACTGGTGTGGCTCAGTGGTTGAGCATCTATCTATGAACCAGGAAGTCATGGTTCAATTCCTGGTCAGGGCACATGCTTGGGTTGGGGGCTCAATTCCCAATAGGGGGCATGCAGAAAGCAGCTGACAGATGATTCTCTCTCATCATTAATGTTTCTATCTCTCTCTCTCCCTTCTTTTCTGAAATCAATATTTTTAAAAGAAAAATCAGTTCATTGGTCTGAAGCAATGTGGACTAAGATAAATAGCTTGGTTATCCAGACAATTATCATTTTGCTAAATATATAGTCAGAAAAAAATTACAAATAATCTTTGCCATGTTGAAAATAAGCAGTGCTAAGGTGGCTTACATAGCATTTTTAACACAGTATCATATTTTATTTTATTGATTTTTTTTACAGAGAGGAAGGGAGAGGGATAGAGAGTTAGAAACATCGATGAGAGAGAAACATCGATCAGCTGCCTCCTGCACACTCCCTACTGGGGATGTGCCCACAACCAAGGTACATGCCCTTGAGGGTAATCAAACCTGGGACCCTTGAGTCTGCAGGCTGACGCTCTATCCACTGAGCCAAACTGTTAGGGCCACAGTATCATATTTCATCTGTGAGATAACTGGTGAAAAAGATTGGGCTGAAGAAACCCAGAGAAACATTCCAGGGGAAAGGATAAGGTAGGAAAACAATGCAAACCTGAAGATTCAAAGTATGAGAAAGACAGAAGTTACAAAGTAGTTTCAAAAAAGGAATAGAAGTTTATAGATTTCAGGATACTTTTTTAGAGCTAGAAATTAGAGATGGTAGAGAAAAATGTGTTGAAGGCTTAAGAAGTATATTTATTCATCTATTAGTTTATTCAACAAATATTTACTGAGCAACAACTATATGCTGTGTCTGTGATTGACACCAAGGAGAGAATAACTGTGAATAAGCCCTTTGGAGTTCATAGTCTCCTTAAACAGAAAATAAAAAATTGTGATACATAGTATCCTATTCCTCAGAATGGCAACTGCTGATTCAAAAATATAGTCAAGGCCAGTGGAGAAAAGGAGCATGTTCCTCTTCCACCACAACTCTGTCTCCCTAAGTTCTATGTTAGCAATCTGAAGAGGACAAATTGGCTGAAGAAAGAGAAAATTCTAAGACTTCAACAGACCATGACAAAAATAGAGCTAAATAATTATTTCTAAGAAAATGAAATTACTTTTTATCGCCACACACTGAATAGCTTTCCTGATTGTTCCCTGTAAGTCTGTAATAGCAGTGGTCGCAGAGCGCACAATTCCTGATAATAGACAATACGACTGAAAAAATTAGTCTCCTGTGTGCAAAATAACATTCACCACAAAGGACAATCCGTGCCTGCTCTCCCTGGACCTTTGGCGAACAGAATGCCAGTGCAGGCTAATTACACGAGCAGGTGAAAACTATCTGTGTACTGGAAAGCCGTCCCCTAAAGAATAGCCCAGAAAAGGTCTTAGTACCAAACACAAAACAACATAAAAAAAAAACGAGAGAGCAAACATGAGAGCGTATGCACAGGCCTTTTCATTAACATCCTACAGTTAACCATTTTTGTGGATGCACATAAAAGTTGTCAAATTCTCTGCCTTAGAAAAGAACACCTTCCAGGATGCAAGAATTCTCTCCCCCTTCTCCCCCCATGCTGACCCAAGTGCTTTGCTCCAAGGCACAGCTTTGGACCAGCCTTACGTTGAGGACTTTTGTCACTTTGAGGTGTAAAAATAATTCATGTCAGAAAGAGAGTTGAAGAGTCAAAGGCAACTTTCACACACTGATTCACATGTTGGGCAGGAAGTACAACTGGCTTGTCACAGGCGATGGTAGAGCAAGGACCAGTTTTTCCAAGTTCTACTCTTCATGAGGCGTGATGCCATTTATCTGCAAGAGGTTTCGAATTTGAGTCCCTCAGGGGAAGTTTCAGAAAGAGCTCAAGAAACAACAACAAATGGCTCCAACATGATCAAAACAGATGTGTAGCCCCATATATAATGCATGAGCTACCTTACGTCCACCCCAAATCCAATGAATTTATTGTTTGAGAAGAGAAGCATTGGCAAGTGTTCATTCTTGCCATCTGCGGTAAGTGAGGGTCCTGGCAGGAATGAGGGCCCAAATTGTGTCATTTAAGAAAAGCTTAAAGAAGGGGTATTCCCTAAAGGTGTGGGCCAAATGTAGGAAAATCCATGTACAGTATCAGGGGACTATTTATAGCCTATACCTAAGCTAAAGAATCCAAGGAAGAGGAGAGGAGGGAAGGGGAGGGGAGGGGTTCTAAAAAAAGTCAAGGCTTTCATTCAGGATGCAACAGCTTCCTTCAGTCAAGGATGTAGCTGACCTGGAGGAACACCACAATAAGAAAGCTTCTTTCCTTATTTTCTTTTTCTGATCAATTTCTAGTGCTCCTCTCTGGGTCAAATCCAAGGAAAACCAGGTCACAAAGGAGCCTATAGATTAAAGTCCTTGTAGGTTGGCCTCCCAGAGCAAAGAATGACCCAAACAAAACCACAGTGAAGAGAGAAAAGTGGGTCAGGTGTGGCAAGTGGAAGGTCCTCAGCACAGGCCATTTCTCTGAGAAGCTTAGGGCCCATCAGCTGGAATTTAAGGAAAAGGAAACAAAAATTTGAAGAGGGCTATCCTTTTGTAATAAACTGAGCTATCATACCAGATTGGATTGTCCAACAAGACTAATTCATATCAGAGATCTCGCCTAGTATCAGGCTTTCCTACTCAGGTCAAGGATCCAGTCAGTCAAGAGTTTCAGACAAAGCAGAGAGGAACCTGGGATAGCAAGGATGCTCCGTGGTCCTGTCTTCCTGCACTGGGCATGCACCTTGGCTTCGAACAGTAGGCGAGGTCTCAGAGTGGGTCCGTGGGGTCCCTGGCACAGCAGGAACATTTAAACTAAGACACAGTTCCCTTCTACCCAGGAACTTGGATGGCTTAGGACAGTGGTTCTCAACCTTCTGGCCCTTTGAATACAGTTCCTCATGTTGTGACCCAACCATAAAATTATTTTCGTTGCTACTTCATAACTGTAATGTTGCTACTGTTATGAATCATAATGTAAATATCTGATATGCAGGATGGTCTTAGGGGACCCCTGTGAAAGGGTCGTTCCAACCGCCAAAGGGGTCACGACCCACAGGTTGAGAACCACTGGCTTAGGAGCCATTCTCCAGGGAGACCTGCCTTATAAATCCTGGGTCCCATTTACTGTAAATAATCCCTAAGCCAGGGAACAGCCTGTTAGGGGCTCTCAACCAATAAGGACACTTTCTCCCAGCAGATATCATTAGCCCCTAACCCAGAGGTGCAGTTAAAAAGAGATTAGACCAGGTTGCCTACACACAACCTCCCACACCCCCAGGGAAGGGAGGGAATGGATTTCAGGCAGCCTTTTTAACTCCTTCCTCCCACAAAAACTATGTTTATATTTAAAAGAGGAAGAAGTGTGTGTGTGTGTGTGTGTGTGTGTGTGTGTGTGTGTGTGTGAAAAAGAGAGAGAGAGAAAGAGAGAGAGAGAGAGAGATTGAGATTTTCAGGGGGAAAAAGAGAAAATATGTAACAATATGGAGGAGGGAAGGTCACTGGGCCCCTTGCATGAACCGGCCTCAGGAAACCTGCTCAATAACCTTCCACCTTTGTCGGTCAAGCCCACAGCCAAATGCAACTGCGGTGAGTTTTTTAAGGGAGATCACAGGTGTAACCACAGGCCCCACCCCAAAGGCGCCTTCTGGGCCAGCAACGTCAGCCCCTGTCCCTTCCCACATGACAGGAGCAAGGCAGGATCGCTGCCCTCTGACCCCAGGCCACCGCGGCGCTTCTATGTCTGAAGCTCTGTAGCTTTTAGATCTCCTTTTCCCCAGTTTGGAGAAGATGTGTCAAGAACTCTCTAGAAATACAGGATTGTAAGCAGGTGTGGGGAAGTGTGCCACAGCCGAGATTTGGGGTAAATCTGCTAGTCCTTTGGGATTGCAAGCACTTTAATATAAGTGAGCATTTTTCTAAAATCAGGTCCAGAATGTTTACAGGATTCTCAAAAAGACTGCGGGCCTATGAAGTTTAGCCTGCAGAACTGCACAGTTCTTACTGAATGTGACCCAGGGCAGGATGAGTCCCTGCCGCCGGGGTCTGACCCTGGGCCGCACTGCCCGGCTCCTGGCCCGTCCTCCTCACCCAGGGGAGCATCCAAGCTCAAGGTCAGGCCTGAATACAGTCTTAGTTTCCAGATGATTTCAAGCATGCTATAAAATATTTAGAATATAAAAGTGTAGAACTTACCTTTTCGTCTTGTTAGAGAGCGTCTGGAAGCCATCTTGCAGATTCGTGCACCTCTCCGTCGGCTGGAGCAACTTATTCAGATAGGTGCTGTTTCATGGAAGAGATTTTAAAGAAAGGTTGATTTAAAATGAGAGCTTACAAGATGCTGTTAACAGAAACCAGATTTAATTGCTAAAGTGTGCTCAAATGAAGTATGGTTTGTATTCCATTATTAGATTTCTTGGTGGAAAAGGAAATTGATATTTTCACTTCTGATGGGTCTAAAAAAGAAATCTCACACTATAATGTCAAAAAGGAAAGAACGCCTTTGGAAGATGTTATATTATCATGTTTTCCTATTTTGAAGTTATTATGTGCAATGAACGCGCTATTGAATAGTTTAACCATTGTGTGTGTGAGCAGACTTTATTTTTAAAAGATGTTGTCTCTGGTAGGAGACATGCAGGCACAGGAGATCAACAGTTCTCTCCAAAAAGAATGCAAAGTAAATCTGGCCTTTGATTATTATAGTAGCCACGAAATAGGGCCTTTTGCAATAGCAACTCCCTAATAGCTATTGCTTTATGAACTTGAAAAACTGGAGCTGGAACAAAACCAAATACAAAAGTAAGGCCCTGGTCAGTGTTTCTCAGTAGCTAGAGCGTCAGCCAGAGCACGGGAGGGTCTCAGGTTCGATTCCCAGTCAAAGGCACGTACTAGGGTTGCAGGTTCAATCTGGCCCCAGTTGGGTACGTGTGGGAGGCAGCTAATCAATCAATCAAGCAATCAATGTATCTCTCTCACATCAGTGCTTCTCTCCCTCCCTCCCTTCCACTCTATCTAAAAATCAATGGGAAAATATCCTCCTGTAAGGACTAACTACAGCAAAAAAAGCAAGGGGTTATGGAGTCAGGCTACCTACAGAGACTCGTGGACATGTGCATCCTACTTAACCACTCCAGCCATCAGCTTCCACATCTCCAGTTCTTCCCTCATAGTGTTATTGTCATGATATGTACAATGACATGGAAATGGATGTAAAGCACTTGACACCATGCCTGATATAGTAAATGCTCAAAAACGTGTAACATCATTTTCCTTAGCCTTCAAATTGTGCATACAACTCCGACTACTATCAATCCATTTATTTGACCATCCTGAAGGTATTTGCCCAAGACAACTTAATATGGGCTGGGGGCCAGGCACAGGATGCTTAAGATGTGGTGGTGGATAAAGCAGGCATGGTCCCTTTCCCTAGCGGAGCTTGCAGTCTGATTAGGGAGAAAGATACATCAAACCAAAAACCACACAAGTGAATATAGTATAGAATTATGAGCTGTGATTAGGATCATTAAAACAGCAGTGGGTGCCTTGGAGGAGTGTAATAGGGAGACCCCTGCATACTGAGGGGCCCCTGAGATGGTATCCTTTTCCGTGGTCCATAAACCACGGCTCATGAGCCACGTGTGGCTCTTTGGCCCCTTGAGTGTGGCTCTTCCACAAAATACCACATGCGGGCGCGCACGTACAGTGCTATTGAAACTTCGTGGTCCATGCGCAGAAGTCGGTATTTTGTGGAAGAGCCACACTCAAGGGGCCAAAGAGCCGCATGTGGCTTGCGAGCCGCAGTTTGCCGACCACTGCTTTAGGTGATGATCTCAAGGATAATCCAAATGAGCTAGATGAACTTTGGGAAGTGTGTGTTTGGGGACGGGGAGGGGGACTTTCAGGCAGAGGGGAAAGCATGTGCAAAGGCCCCAGAATGTAACCCAGAATGTTTGAGGAACTGGAAGAAGGCAGGTGGGTCTCACAGCTAAAGGCTAACGGGTGTTTGGAGTAAGTAGGGGCTGGAGCACACAGGCCTGGTGAACTATGTTGTGAATTTATCTGCATAAGGAGCAATAGAAGGTTTGGGGCAGGAGAGTGATGTGACCCAATGTATGTTCTAAGAGGTTCACTACACAGAAGAATGAAATGGGAGGAAGTAGGATACAGAAAATGTGATCAAGTTAAGAGGGTCCTAGGGGAGACATGATGGCCACTGAGACTATGATGTCATAAAAAACACCCAACTCACAGTTGTTTTACATGAAAAAACTCTGTTAACTTGCTCATGAAATGCCCACTGCATGGCTGGGCGGCTTTCCAGGGCAGCTGTGCACCTTCATTTCAACAGCCAGCTTCCATAACTGCTGCAGCAGAAGATGCCGGATGCAGCCTTACCCTGGGTCTGAATGCTCTAGCCCGGCCAGAGCTAGTCACATGCCCAGCCTGGTCACAATGTGGGAGTCAGACAAACGCGCCCTTCCTGAGTGCCCAGAAAGAGAGGAGCCTGGGATACGGACGTGGCCTTGGCACCACACTGCCCAGCAGCCTGAGAGCAGCCACCAGATATAAGATCTATTCTGGAGATAAGACTGACAGGACTTCAAAATAAATTGGATGTGGGAGGTGAGGGAGCAGGAGGTGTACAGGCAGAGATATAAACAAGAAAGTTCCATAATTAATTCTCCAATATTTCTCAGAAATGCCTTCCAAAAACACTGTTCACGGAGTACATATGGGCTCATAAAATCCCTCTTTATCCTGATATGATTTTTCTCCCCTCCCCCACAGCCGTCCTTCATCTCCCTCCTTCTGTCTACATGCCTCACCTTCTGTGCTTCCTGAATGTGTAATCATACTTTCCAAGGATTTGTTTACTTCTAATTGGCTGTGTATTTTATTTGGGCAGCACCGTTAATGAAGTGAATTACCAAGCCAGCAGTGCTTTGAATTATGATGGCTTTACAATATTGAATTGTAAAACTGTAACAAGCAAGCACCCATAGGATTTAATGTCATATAACTTTCCTTAAATTGGAGAGTATCTTTGTTAATAAAAAGCCCAAACAGTTTTGCCCAACTAAATCACAGATGACGCATGGAAGGCAAGTGAAGTGTCAGGGATAAAGTGGCAATGAGAGAATAAAATCATAGGAAAAGAAACAGCATCTTAAGGGTTACTAGGCCCAGCCTTTGAACCTGGGCTCCCCTCACTGACGGTGGTCTTTGAACCTAAGGGTTTCCTTTTTAAAATCTTTACTCAATAAAGTAATTATAGGGGTGCTATAGATGGAATGTTTGTGTCTCCCTAAATTCACTTGTTGAAATTCCCCAAGATGATGGTATTCAGAGGTGGAGCTGTGGGAGGTGATAAAGCTCATGAAGGGAGAGCCCTCGTGAATGGGATTAGTGCCCTTATAAAATCGGCCTGAGAGAGTCCTTGCCCCCTTCTGCCTGTGAGGTGACAGCGAAAAGATGGCCATGAATGAGGAATCAGAACCTCACCAGATCCCAGATCTGCAGGTGTCAGGATCTTGAATTTCTCAGCCTCCAGAAGTGTGAGAAATAATGTCTGCTGTTTATAAACCACCCTTTCTATAGTGTTCTGTTTCTGTTATAGCGACCCAAATGGACTGAGACTAGGGTTTATACTGGATGTGTTTAAAAACACCTGGCATACAGAAGTCACTAAATAAATGCTGTGTTCTGATTCTCCTAAACACATCAGTGTGTTATTTCCTCAAACCACCTGGGTCATTATTCCCACAGGGGTCAGCAACTGCTCCCACCCATGGAAAGCCACTTCCCAGTGAAAGGAAGAGAAAAGGAAGCCCACTGAGTTCCTCTCTCCTGTCTCTTTCTCTCCTGCCCCTTTTCATTCAAAGAGTTTTCACAGTTTTCTTCCTTTTCATCTATTGTCATTAAAACCTTCCTAGGATCATATGGTAGCTCTATTTTTATTTTCTTTGAAGAATCACCAGACTGCTTTCCACAGTGGTTGTACCGGTCTACATTCCCACCAGCAGTGAATGAGGGTTCCCTTTTCCCTAAAACCTCTCCAACTCTTGTTGTTGCTTGTCTTGTTGGTAATGGCCACTCTAACAGGTGTGAGGTGGTATCTCATTGTAGTTTTAATTTGCATTTCCCTGATTGCCAGTGAGGTTGAACATCTTTTCATGTATCTATTGGCTGTGTGTATGTCTTCTTGGGAGAGGTGTATTTTCAGGTCCTCTGCCCACATTTTGATTGGATTGTTTATTTGTTTGGTGTTGAGTTTTACAAGTTCTTTATATATTTTGGAAATCAAACCTTTGTCAGAACTACTGTTTGCAAATACCATCTCCCATCTGGTTGGCTGCCTGGTTGTTTTAGTGAAATAAGTCAAACAGAAAAATCTAAGAACTGTTTGATTTCACTCATATGTGGAATATAAAACTGAAACTTATGTACACAAACAGCAGTGTGGTGGCTGCAGAGGGAGGAGGTGGGGGAAGAAAGGGTTCCTAATATGAGGTGACAGGAGAAGATTTGACTTTGGGTGGTGGGCACATGGTCCTATATACAGATTTTGTAAATTAGTAATCCACACATGTAACCTTTATGTTCATGTTGACTAATGTCACCCCAATAAATTTTCTTAAATTTTTAAAAAAATAAATGGAAATGTTCTAGGAAATGTCCAAGCATTCACACGCTAATCCATAAACTTCAAACGTTGTCTGCATTAGGCACCTGACCAAGATAGCCCCTCTCACTGCCCTTAGGTAGAGCTCCCAGTTCGTGTTGTTTTCAACAGTGTTTGAAACACATATCAATAGTGTAACTGCCATGTTTTAAAATGCTTGAGGACCTGACACTGCAGAGATGTCAGGAGTCCCTGGAGAAGGGGGAGGCGTGAGGTCTCCCAGGGAGAGGGCTAGGTCACCCAATTAGCCTAGAGAGTCACTCCTCTCTGTTGTGTGGATAAGTGAGGACCAGATGTTTCTTGAATCTGAGTTCATGAGGAGAACCATGAGGGAGTTACTTGCTCTTGGAAAAGGAAAAGAAGAAATCTCCTCAGTTCTGAGTGAAGAGAGGACATGACCTGTGCGGTTGGCACCCACTGCGGATGAAAACATTAGACTGAATCCTCCTTCACTTCTGATTTGGGAACATCTCTCAGATAAGTCAAAAAGGACAGAGAGAACTTGACTGAGATGAAAGTAGGAATGCCCAATACCTGGAGTCAGGGGTGACCTGGTGGAAGAAGAGACTATACAAGACAAGTGTGGGCTGACTTATGACCCAGGAGGGCTTACTGTGGAGCACACCACAGCCTGTGCCGGGAGCTCACACTCAGGTGGAAGAAGTCCAGGATGTAAACTGGACCCCCTAAAATGAACTGAAGTTGGCAATCTGAGCACTTGGGTCTGGGGAGAGAACACACATAGGAGTCAGGAGGGCTGCCAGACAAGCTGTGAGAACCAAAATCCCTGGGGCCAGACTTCTGTGGGTTCAAAATGACAATGATGTTTCTGTCAGCTCCGATACTTTTTAAATTTCAATCTTCTGATGAAAATCCCTTGTAACAACATCTTACCAGAATTAGCTGGCGAAGAGAGAAAGAATCAGTCCACGTGTGATCTGCCAAACTAGACAGTGGAGAGTGATCCCAACACAAGTCACGGAAGGAACAATGGCCACCTTCTTGGAGCTCCCCTAGAACTCGGTGGACCAAGTTAGCGCTTGAAGTCTCCCAGACCAGATGCTGAGAAGGCTCCCGCTGATGCCTATCCAGTCTCTCCATTATAAGCCCACAATCTCTGCCCATTTGTCACTATGTAAGATTGCTTGTCTGCTCACAGGTAGCATGTGTAGCATCTTGCCAGCACTCAATTTCCAGTTCCCTTGATATTTTATCACACTCGCCTGGCAAATCTGTGATAAGAGAGTAGTAGAACTTTTGGAATAACACATTCCTATAGTTAAGCCCCCAGGACTGCTGGGGAGAGAAATCACAGAGTAGGTGGGTTGGGGCTTTGATAAACTCATGGTGTCTAATTTGCTTGGACTTTTGTTCACCTTAACAATCCTATTACGTATTGCTAGCCACCTCCTCCCTCCATTTCCTTCAACAACTACTTTCCACATTCACTGTTCTGCTGTCTTCACCATTCTGTGTCTTCCTATTTAATCCTATTTCAGAAAAAAAAAATGATGCTGCCTGGTATGAATTAATGTTTAGCCATAAGCCATCCTCATCTTTTATCTCAGAGAAAATAGTGTCTCTCCTCTTACAGAAGGACAAGCCACCTGCCATCATATCGCTGCCTGTCTTCTCCAAGATCCAGGCCCATCCTTTCATTTTTCTCTTTACTGAATCTTTAGTCTTTCCTGTCCACTGTCTCCTTCTCACACTTGTTCTCTACCATCTCAAAGTAAAAAACAAGCCAAACAACTCATTCCACTATTCTCTCCTACCTAATGCCTTGCTCCTCCTTCAAACTACAAACCACTTCTGACCCTTTTCTTTACCTACAAATCCACTAAACCATCTTGGAAAGCATCTCCAAATTCAAGGCGCATTGCAGTCCTCTTCCTTCACCCCCAGAAGGACTGGAACCACTGGCCGCTCACTCTGCACCTGTTCCCATGGCAATCCTTTCTCTTTGTTTTTCTACCTCTGACTGCTGATCAGGGTCCTTTTGTAGGTTCTTTCTTGGACCAATCTATAAGTGTTGGTGTCTCCAAGGTTCTCCTTTTTCTGTCTGTTTCTTTAAAGCAAATGGTTGGTATTCGGTTACAGTATTTCCCAGTCCTCTCTCCAGGCCTCTTGTCTTCACAACCTGCTTGTTTCTCTAATCATCTCAACCAACCTCTTTTCCCTTCTGCTCCATCCTCACCGTCCCTGAGATGAGTGGCCTCGTGTGCATTTGATCATGTCGTGTCCCTGCTCCAAGACCTTCCATGACCCCCATCAGCTTCAGGACATGCTTCACACTCTTTAGTTTGACATACAGAGCCCCTGACCATGACTCATCTTTTATTGACAGTTTGCTAAACATTAAATGATACAAATTCCTCTTTCTCCATTCCTTGCAAGTCATGTTATGGATTCTGACTGCTTTCATTATTTAATTATAGAATTTATTTGTTTAGGCAACTAAGCCTTCGGGCACATTTTCATCACTTCGAAAAATCTTTAATAGGATTGGGGGGGGGGGGATATACACAGAAACAAGCATTTCTTTTATCCTCATCTGTGTGGTTGATCTGCTTTTTAGCAATTCTCTCTTTATAGGTCAGTCCTGAGTTGAAAGTGATCGGTTTACAAAGCCACCTGGCAAGATTTCACAGAACAGCAAGAAGCTAAGAGACTCCTGGAAAAAGAATAAAAATTAAGATTCTGATAATGCAAAGAATATCTCAAAAAACAAGTAAACAAGTGATTTGATCCCTACAAAACAATATCGTTAATACTTACTGGGTACCCTCAAGGACCTCTGACATAGATTTTGCCTCACATTCTGAGCATTACTTGTAATTAGTGCAACCAGGCTCCTGGACCAGTGAAACATCCCTCAAAATAATCTGCCTGTAGGCAACCAAGAAGTTTCAAGAACATCCAAACTCTACCTACAGTAGCCATAACGGGGGCAAAACTAGATTGTGAATCTCAATGAAAAGCTTAAAACCAAATTAAGGTTATTCTCTCTGAAGAAAGAATTCTTAACAGATGGGAAATGCAGCCTAAAATGGAAAGCCCATAGAATTCGAGTTCTTCCATATACTTCTCCTGCTCCTTCCCCTTTGCTGACCACCAGCAGAAACCCCCCTGTAAAGAAGTGTAACAGGCTGGCCTGCCTCAGGCACAGAGGCGATAGTGGCCACTTGCGTTCTGACTTCGAGCTCATCAAGAAAACTGTTGGTATAATGTGCCCCCTCCACGTAGTTTCCCTGAGAGAGAACAGGATGCATCCAGCCCACTGCATAGTTTGATTACTCTCTCTAACTGACTGGTATTTTGGTTTATAAATTGCCTGCCTATGAGTTTGGTTAACACAAATCTGCCTTTGAAATACCAACCGTACACAGGAACTACAGAACCAAGTCTTGGTGCCTACAGAGATGGGCAGACCCTGGCCTGTGTCGTCCTTCAGTCATTCACCAGGTGTCATTGGAACCCATACTAGGAGCCACTGAGAATGGTGGCTGCTGGAAATAGGACAGTGAACAAGACAGTGTCCCTTTGGCCGTGGAACAAAGAGTTTGATGAAGAGGACAGTCAGGTAAACACACGCCTACCAGGCCGAGTTTGCAGAATGAATGCTGGCTATTTTCCATAAGCATATTAACCTCAACGAAACCATGAATCTGTGTTTTGGTAGATGTCATTTAATTCAAAATATAGAAGCTGCTTTTAAAATGTCTACATACACTTCACCTGTTGTACAGGAACGCTGAAGCCAACTGAACTTGCAAAAAATTCTGCAAACCATTTCTGTTAATTTGGCTTTCTCTTAACTTTTACCTGCCTTTAGTTGCCCTTGACATAGGATAATTAGCTAGCTTTTTACTACTAAATTAGTTGCCATAATGTATTCCAGCCCCCCTACCATTGTTGATAGTTTTCAAAAATAAAAAATCATCAATACCCCACAAATATAGAATGAACACACACTGCAGAGTTTACTTTGTACATAATGAGGAAAGCAGGAGAAGCCTATGCAGACACACAGATACATTTATAAAACAGGAATTCTGAGGTGAATGTGCAAATGGCGGCAAAATTGATGTGGGGGAGAGGCTGCACAGAAGTCAATTGGACCTTCACCAAATAGAATGTAGTTTGCATATGTATAGACAAGAATTATTTTGCATTGCTCTGAGTTAACTACAACTTACTTACAGTGTTGTAAAATTGCTCCCAAAGGATTAGACCTAGATAACACAGGGGGGTGTGATCTGAAGAATACAGTTATCCATTGAAGCACAAAATCTCCCTAACCCATTAACAGAATCACTGCCTATCACTATAATGTTAAAGGAAGAATCCACAGCAATGAACCTGATAGACTCTCACTTCCTCTGAATTTCAGTCCCCTCCACTCTACTGTTTGCCTCAAGAGGAACAGGTGGGCCTGGCTTCGCATGAGTCTTTTAGAGCAAACCCAGAAGCATTAATTTACTTGAGGAGGTTGAATTCCAATATAGAGATTTATTAAATTTTCTGCTCGAAAGATGGCGGCGATATAGGCAGACGCGTCCCAGGTCTTGTCCCGGAGCAAACGGAGTAAGCAGCTGAAACTAATAACACCCACCCCGAATTGGCAAATTTACTCAGCTGGTGAGACGGCTTGCAGCCTGGAAGGGCAGACCTCCCCTGGAAAGGTTAAAAACCAGGGATCTGGGCAGGAAAGTTTGCCAGACCTGAGCCCAGAGGGTCGGAGGGAGACCGCATGGTAGACAGCCGCGTCTCTTGGGACAGACACAGACCCTGACCAGGGTAAGGAGTTCCGCGGGTTTGCTGGCGCCAGGAGATTTGAGATTTGGATTTTGTGACTGCGGAGAACTGAGACTAAAGGGGGCATCCTGAGGAACTGATCAGACCATGCAGTGCCCATAAGAGAGGAGCGTTTCCCAGACCGTGCCTTTAAATCAACGCAGCAGATCCAAGCAACAGCAGCCCCCTGAGCACCGCAGCCTCCTGATCACCACAGCCTCCTGATCACCACACCCTCTGTCTGTGGAACAGCAACTGTACGTGAAGCCTCCCCCCACCAGCCAGAAGAGCCAACACAGCTGTGAACAACACCCACCAGAGGAGCTGCTGCCAACTGGAAAGCAGCTGCTACCGCAATCATCTGAGCAGCAACCACAACCCAAGGAGCCCCTGCCACCCAGGGAGCAGCCACTGAACATCTCAACATCTACATATGTCAGCGAGATCAAACATGGGTAGGCAAAGAAACCCCCAAAGGAAAGAAAAGGAGGACTCCCCAGAAAAGCAGCTAAGTGAGACAGAGATATGCAACATGACGGAAAAAGAATTCAGAATAAGGTTCCTAGAGTACATGCACCAGATGTTCAAGAAGCAAGAAGAAACAGATGAAAAACTCAACTACTTATGCAAGAAGCTAGAAGAAACAGATGAAAAAATCAACAACTTAAGTAAGTCCCAAGAAGAAATGAAGAGTGACATAGCTTCAATAAAAAACTCCATTGAAAGTATCAACAGTAGACTGGGAGAAGCGGAGGACCGAATTAGTGAATTAGAAGACAAGGAAGCAAAACACACTCAAACTGTACGGCAAATGGAGAAAAAAATTAAAAGACAGGAGGAGAGCCTAAGGGAGCTTTGGGACAACATGAAACGAAACAACATACGAATAATAGGGGTGCCAGAACAACAGAAAGATGAACATGGATTAGAAAACCTATTCGAAGAAATAATATCAGAAAACTTCCCTGAGGTGGGGAAGAAAAAAGACACACAAGCCCAGAGAGTTCCAAACAAGGTGAACCCGAAAAGACCCACACCAAGACACATCATAATTACCATGGCAAATGTTCAGGATAAAGAGAGAATCTTACAGGCTGCAAGAGAGAGACGGAAAGTAACATACAAGGGATCTCCCATTAGATTATCAAATGATTTCTCAACAGAAACACATCAGGCCAGAAAAGAATGGACGGAAATCTACAAAGTGATGCAAAGCAAAGGACTGAATCCAAGAATACTCTATCCAGCAAGGCTATCATTCAAAATTGAAGGGGAAATAAGAAGCTTCACAGACAAAAAAGGGCTAAGGGAGTTTATCACCACCAAGCCAGCCATGCAAGAAATGCTAAAGGGACTGGTCTAAACAGAAGAAATATCAAGCTCAGAAAGAAAACAGCCACATACACACACACAAAAAAAGAAATGGCTACAAACAAATACCTTTCAATAATAACTTTAAATGTAAATGGACTAAATGCTCCAACCAAAAGACATCGAGTGGCTGAATGGATAAAAAAACATGACCCATACATCTGCTGTCTACAAGAGACCCACCTCATTAGAAGGGACTCACACAGACTGAAAGTGAAGGGATGGAAAAATATCTTTCACGCAAATGGAAAGGAAAAGAAGCTGGGGTAGCAATACTTATATCTGACAAAATACATCTCAAAGTGAAGGCCATAACCAGAGATAAGGAAGGTCACTTCATAATACTAAAGGGATCAATACAACAAGAAGATATAACCCTGGTAAACATATATGCACCCAATGCAGGAGCACCCACATTCATAAGAAAACTTCTGGAAGATATCAGGGGAGAGATCGACAACAATACAATCATAGTAGGGGACTTTAATACACCACTGACATCACTGGATAAATCCGCTAGACAAAAACTCAGCAAAGAAACAGCAATCCTAAATGACTCACTAGATCAGATGGACTTAATTGACATCTTCAGAACACTTCACCCCACAGCTGTGGAATATACATTCCTCTCAGGTGCTCATGGGACATATTCAAAAATAGACCACATATTGGGTCACAAGCAAAGTCTCCACAAATTCAAGAAGATTGAAATCATAAAAAGCTTCTTCGCAGACCACGATGGCATAATGTTAGAAATAAACTACAATAAAAACAACCCAAAATACTCAAACACTTGGAAGCTGAATAGCATGTTATTAAATATTGATTGGGTTACCGATGACATCAAAGAAGAAATTAAAAACATCCTGGACACTAATGACAATGAAAACACAACAATCCAAAACCTCTGGGACACAATGAAAGCAGTCCTGAGAGGAAAGTTTATAGCTCTACAGGCCTATCTCAAAAAACAAGAAAAAATGGTAGTCAATCATCTAACTCTACAACTCAAAGAATTAGAAAGAGAGCAACAAGAAAACCCCAGAGTGAGCAGAAGGAAGGAGATAATAAAGATTAGAGCAGAAATCAATGAAATAGAGACCAAAAAAACAATACAGAAAATCAATGAAACCAAGAGCTGGTTCTTTGAAAGGATAAACAAGATTGACAAACCCCTAGCCAGGCTCACCAAGAAGCAAAGAGAGAGGTCCCAAATAAACCAAATCAGAAATGATAGAGGCGAAATAACAACAGACCCCACAGAAATACAAATGATTGTTAAACAATACTACGAGCAACTCTACTCCAACAAACTGGACAACCTGGAGGAAATGGACAAATTCCTAGAAAAATACAACATTCCAAAACTCAATCAGGAAGAATCTAAAAACCTCAATAGGCCAATAACTATGGAAGAAATTGAAGCAGTCATCAGAAAGCTTCCAGCAAACAAAAGCCCAGGGCCAGACGGCTTCACAGGGGAGTTCTACCAAACATTCAAGGAAGAACTAAAACCCACCCTCCTCAGACTACTACAAAAAATTCAAGAGGAAGGAACGCTTCCAAGCTCATTCTATGAAGCCAGCATCACCCTAATACCAAAACCAGGTAAAGACATCACAATGAAAGAGAATTACAGGCCAATATCCCTCATGAACATAGATGCCAAAATCCTCAACAAAATCTTAGCAAATCGGATCCAGCAGTACATCAGAAGGATCATACACCATGACCAAGTAGGATTTATCCCAGAGATGCAAGGATGGTACAACATCCGTAAATCAATAAATGTGATACATCACATAAACAAATTGAAAGAAAAAAACCACATGGTCATATCAATTGATGCAGAAAAAGCATTCGACAAAATCCAACACCCATTTTTGATAAAAACTCTCAGAAAGGTGGGAATAGAAGGATCATACCTCAACATAATAAAAGCCATATATGACAGGCCCACAGCCAACATCATACTCAATGGACAAAAACTAACACCATTTCCCCTAAGAACAGGAACAAGACAGGGATGCCCACTCTCACCACTCCTGTTCAACATAGTCCTGGAAGTATTAGCCATTGCAATTAGGCAAGAAGAAGAAATAAAAGGCATCCAAATTGGAAAAGAGGAAGTAAAACTGTCCTTATTTGCAGATGACATGATATTATACATACAAAACCCTAGAGACTCCATCAAAAAGCTTCTAGACTTAATACATGAATTTGGCAATGTAGCAGGATACAAAATTAACCCCAAGAAATCTGAGGCATTTCTATACACCAATAGTGAACTTTCAGAAAGGGAGATCAGAAAAACAATCCCATTTACCATCGCACCAAAAAAATTAAGATACCTAGGAATAAACTTAACTAAAGAGGTTAAAGACCTCTACTCAGAAAACTACAGGACGTTGAAAAAAGAGATAGAGGAAGACATAAACAGATGGAAGAACATACCATGTTCTTGGATTGGTAGAATCAACATCATTAAAATGTCCATACTACCCAAAGCAATCTATACATTCAACGCACTTCCCATTAAAATACCAATGGCCTTCTTCACAGATCTAGAACGAACTCTCCAAAAATTCATCTGGAATAAAAAAAGACCCCGAATAGCTGCAACGATCCTGAGAAAGAACAAAGTAGGTGGGATCTCAATGCCAGATATCAAGCTGTATTACAAAGCCACTGTTCTCAAAACTGCCTGGTACTGGCACAAGAACAGGCATATAGATCAGTGGAATAGAATAGAGAGTCCAGAAATTAGCCCGAACCAATATGCTCAATTAATTTTTGACAAAGGAGGCATGAACATACAATGGAGCCAAGATAGTCTCTTCAATAAATGGTGTTGGGAAAATTGGACAGACATATGCAAGAAAATGAAACTAGACCACCAACTTACACCATACACAAGAATAAACTCAAAATGGATAAAGGACTTAAATGTACGACAGGAAACCATAAAAATTCTAGAAGAATACAAAGGCAACAAAATCTCAGACATATGCCAAAACAATTTCTTCACTGATACAGCTCCTAGGGCAGTTGAAACTAAAGAGAAACTGAACAAATGGGACTACATCAAAATAAAAAGCTTCTGCACAGCAAAAGAAACCATCAACAAAACAACAAGAAAACCCACCTCGTGGGAAAACATATTTGCCAACGTCATATCTGATAAGGGCTTAATCTCCAAAATTTATAGGGAACTCATACAACTTAACAAAAAGAAGATAAACAATCCAATCAAAAAATGGGCAAAGGATCTAAATAGACACCTTTCAAAAGAGGACATTCAGAAAGCCAAGAGACATATGAAAACATGCTCAAAGTCACTAATCATCCGAGAGATGCAAATCAAAACAACAATGAGGTACCATCTCACACCTGGCAGAATGGCCATCATCAACAAATCAACAAACGACAAGTGCTGGAGAGGATGTGGAGAAAAAGGAACACTTGTGCACTGCTGGTGGGAATGCAGACTGGTGCAGCCACTATGGAAGGCAGTATGGAGGTTCCTCAAAAAATTGGAAATGGAACTCCCATTTGACCCTGTGATCCCACTCCTAGGAATATATCCCAAGAAACCAGAAACACCAATCAGAAAGGATATATGCACCCAGATGTTCATAGCAGCACAATTCACCATAGCTAAGATCTGGAAACAGCCTAAGTGCCCATCAGTAGATGAATGGATTAGAAAACTGTGGTACATCTACACGATGGAATACTATGCTGCTGTTAAAAAGAAGGAACTCCTACCATTTGCAACATCATGGATGGAACTGGAGAGCATTATGCTAAGTGAAACAAGCCAGTCAATGAAGGAAAAATACCACATGATCTCACTCATTCATGGATAATAAAGACCATTACAAACTTTTGAACAATAATAGATACAGAGGCAGAGCTGCCTCAAACTGATTGTCAAACTGCAGTGGGAAGGCCAGAGAGAGTTGGGGGGCAGGAGGGAGGGGAGTAAGAGATCAACCGAAGGACTTGTATGCATGCATATAAGCATAACTAATGGACATAAGACACTGGGGGGTAAGGGAGGGTAGGGGTTTGTCAAGGGGGGGGGGGGGAAAGGATACTTATGTAATACCCTTTGTAATACTTTAAGCGAAAAATAAAAAAAAATAAAAATAAAAAAAAAATTTTCTAAACCAGGTGGGCAAGAGTAGGATACTAAATAGCAAATGAGCCTTTGGCAATTAGAGATAAAAATTTTAAAGGAACTGATTGGGAAAAAAACAAATGACAATCATTGGGCACTGGTGTCTCGTTTCACTGGTCCTTAAGTGCGAGACCTTTGGGGGCTAGAGAAAAGCTCAGTGTAGTGCAGAATCAGGGTAGAATTCATCTACAGTGCAGCTTTTTAAGTCTTTTCTAATCCACCTCCAACAATACTTTCTTACTCTACACAGCCAAGATTGTTCTGAGCTCTCTTTAAGGTCCATTGAATTTGAAAACCTTGAATAAACTATGTTTTTAATACCAATGTCCATATACCTTGATGCAAATATTATGATATACCTCCTGGTTAAGGATGAAGATAACAATCCAAACATCTACTGGATGATCCTTAGATGGCTAGTGCTGTTTGAAACACCTTACACAGCTGTCATCTCATTAATACCTCTCAATGAATAGACAAGGTAGGTACTGTGTGTTTTACTGATGAGGAAAATAAGACACTATAAGAATAAAGAACATACCTACCCCTACTCTACTAGTTAGAACTGGAGTGGAGGTTTGAACCTAGACACCATGGTTCTCTGGTCTTAACGTTGTGCTATTCTACCTCCTCTTATAGGGAAAAATTCATCCTTCAAAGGAAAGCTATTCATTGTCTACAGCACCCCTCCCCTTCAGGTTAACTGATTCTGAGTCCATGTTTGCTGACAAAGTTTCTCTCCTTGACCAAGATGTAGGCAGGCTCCTCTGGGCTCTTTTTCAAATAGGCCCAATCCTTGGGCATGGCTTTCAGAGCCCAATTTTAGCAAGAGCTTGCAAAGTCAGTTTAGCCATAATTCCTCATCCTCCACATATGATCGCCTTCAATATCTGACAGAATTCCTCATCTCTCACCATCCTCAGGTGATATCCAATCACCCTGGCCTGCCATCAGCAAGAATCTTGTCAGGCCAGATTAGTTGAATCACTTCTTACCCTTGATGTTTTCTCTTAGTAATTTGCCATTGTTAAAAAAACAAAACAAAAACAAAAACAAAACAAAACAAAAATACAACAAAACAAAACAAACAAACAAAAAACAAGTAGCAGGCCCAAAATGGAGTCACTTGTGCTAAGTCCCACATCAGCAAACCAAGACTTAATACTTAACCTAATTGCAGTCTTAGCCTCTAACCTTTAAGCAGTCAATCTGGAATTACCTGGTCAGCACTAGTGAGGTAATTGGCCTTATAAACCCCTTCCATCCCACACAGGAACGTAACCTAAGCATAAAACAATCTACCTTTTGCTCTCTTAATTTAAAAACTTCCTTTTCCCACGCTCTTTCTGCCTTTAAAAGCCTTTCCTTTTCCATAGCTCTTTGAAACGCTTCTCTGTCTGCTAGATGGGATGCTTCCCAATTCATGAACCACTGAATAATTCAAAGCCAATAAAATCTGTAAAATTTACTCAGTTGAATCTTGTTTAAGACTATCCACTGACCCCTGGCCTGCTCCTTTGCTATACATTCCCACATTTCCTTGTTGAATTTAGAATAGAGCTCAATCTCTGTCCCCCACTGCTCCACTGCAATGATCCTTATACCTATCACAGTAGAACTGAATAAAGTCTGTCTTACCATTTTAACAAGCATCATGAATAATTTTTTAACAGAGCTATTTTGCAATTCTATAACTTGTAGCTAGCTGACAGCAATGCGAAATAATTCTTGTCTATAGGCATGCAAATAAGTTATGTCCAGTGGAGAGACAACTCTCCCCCACAGTGGAAAAATGAGTTTGCCTCCGTTTGCAAATTCATCCCAAGATCCCTGACCTATAAATGCGTCTGTGCCTTTGATCTGCTTGTAACACCTTACCCTTTTTCTCACTGATGAGCTAAATAAAATCTTTAAAAAGTGTTCATTTTCACATCTATATGAGAGACGTGATTTTATTAGAATTATATTTTTTAACACTCTGGATGAGAGTGCTGAAAACATTTCCCAGGTGAATAAACTCATTACCCTGATCAAAAGGATAAACTTGGGTGGCAACCTGACCAGAGTTCAGATCCCTGGTCTGCTACACACTAGATGCTTAGCTCCAAGGAAGTTATTTAACCCCTCTATGCTTTTAGTTTCATTCTCAAAATGGATATAATACCGTCTCTGTGATAGATGCGATGCAGTTTATAAGAAATAATGTATGAAAAGGCACAGCACCATGATTGGAGAGAGCCCTCATTGTCATGGCAGGCCTCTTGAATCACTGCTTCTCAAACGGCAATGCACCCATGAGGCACCTGGGAAATTTACTAACATGCAGACTCTGGTTTAGGAGATCTGAGAGGGGCCTGATATTCTGTATTTCTTACAATCCCTTAGATGATGCCAATCCTGCTGGACTGAGGAGCATATTTTGAGTAACAAAGTCTTAAAAGCCTCATGGATCAAGTCCTTCTGCCCTGATAATTTTTTCATAACAATCTAGACCAGTGGTTCTCAACCTTCTGGCCCTTTAAATACGGTTCCTCATGTTGTGACCCAATCATAAAATTATATTCGTTGCTACTTCATAACTGTAATGTTGCTACTGTTATGAATCGTAACGTAAATATCTCATATGCAAGATGGTCTTAGGCGACCCCTGTGAAAGGGTCGTTCGACTGTCAAAGTAGTCGCGACCCACAGGTTGAGAACCGCTGACCTAGACTTTCAAGAGCAGTGTCTTATGGCCAGAAGCATTAGAGGGGAAAATAAGGAAACTATTTGAAAAACTCTAAGGGTAAACACAGCTAAATTACCATGTTGCTAATAAGTGTTTGTTATTTTTGTGGGTTTTTTTTAACTTTTCAGATGAAAAGCTCAACAAAGGAAATAATATAAGAGATTTATGGTACTGAGAACATTGAACATAATTGCTTTTCTGAGCCAGGTGCAGGGCTTGTCCTACCCAGAGCTCCACTACAGAAAACACACAGGTAGCCTCCACCATTGCTAATACCTCCACTTGGCCCACCAAACACAACCCTCGATAGGGCGTTGTTCAAGCAAACCAGATAATAGTTGACGGATACCAGCCTTTTCCAAGAAAAGGCCAATGGTTGTGAGTTACTAGCTATGCAATCCCAATAAAAGAGTTCTCCATCCCAACTAAAAAGTGAATAAATTTCTCTGTCAACTCAATATTTCTCCAATAAAACTTGGAGAAGTGAATTCTGGGATAAGAACTTTAATGAGAAAATAACTTTATCTGTATTCCATGTTGACTCTATGATAGTGTTTGAAATAGCCATATAATCACTGGATACATTTAAGAATTTTAAAATGCTTAAATATTTTGAACCATAACAATAGTTACAAAATAAGTTTAGTCATCAAAGAGTGAGTGAAAACTCTCTTATAACCTGTAAGTCAATAGTTCATTTTTCCATATTCATATTTCACAGTCAGTTTCAAGAAAGCATTAGGTTCAAAACTAAGGACCTCAGATAGATAATTTTATGGAATCTTCTCTTTAAAAAATGAACAAACAAAATTATAGGGTAGTACTGTGGTTTCTGATCATCAGAGCGAGGAAAAAATGAAGCAATGAGAACTGGTCCAACACTGGATACCAACATGGAGAAGCTACTTAATCAATAAGGCTCCAGGGAAATTATACGCTACAAAAACATAAGCACTGCAGAAGCTCATCACCGGTGAGCAGTGAGCAAAATTCTAATTTACCGACCTAACATTCAAAACTGGTAGATGTTTGTATGTCTTACAAAGGCTATTTAGGTTTAGTTGTGAAATTCAGGTGAGTGGTATCAGAATGAAAAGCGCTGTAAACATCTTGAAGAAATCATGTCCAAACAGTTGGAGACACCTTAGATATTAAACAAAAGAAAATGTGTAATAAGAGAATAAAAATAACAAGTGGACCATCTCATCTTACTGTGGCAACTTTATAAATGTGAAAAGGGGTAAAAGACCCTGTCACATGTAATAATGATTTTCCTAATTCTGAAATAAGATAGAAACTACTATTCAGTTAACAGGCAGCACACAAGACTACCTTTTCAATCAAGATTTTTTCCCTATGACCCATGTTTTGTAACTGTGAACTAGCATTTGTTCAAAAACAACTTCTAGAATTTGCCCTTAAGTCACTGTCACATTGTTTCCATGTCTGTCTGTGACACGATTGCATCTTTCTCATCTATTAGTAGCCACCTAACAAAATATTTTTAAATGGATGAATGAATAAATGAATGAACCTGAGTTACTTTAAGATTATACCTCATCCAGGGAAATATAGATAGATTCTGGAGCTGATCAGATAGAAAAGAACGCTAAACTTCTAGAAAAAAAATCAACAGGGAGAATTAGAACCAAAAGGGCCATCTTTTGATCAATCCCCAGCTAATTATAAGATTCAATTAACCAGAAGAACCAGTTTCCGTTCATCCTATTTAATTGAGATTTTACCATATTTAATAAGCTGTTGTCCAAATATTCTTACTAATATTGAATGAAAAGAGAACTGGGTAACCAAATTTACTCTGTTTATAAGTAAACTGTAATTAGGAAGGGTTATGAGAGTGCCCTAAGAGGCCTATCCATCACAAAATGGAACAATATAATTACAGATGAAATTCAACAAGGAAACTCTTGGAGGGGAAGAAATACAGTTACTCCCATGTGGTGTTGAGTTCTGAACATTGTAGTCAATGAGTCAAATCTCATCTCACGCAACTCAGGAGCAATAAACCTACTCAACAAAATTGAGCTCTTGATTACATTAAAGTGTACTAATCTCATATCTGAGTATCTACCATTTCCCAGGTGAAAAAATGTCCTATCATTTCACTTAAATGTTGAGATAATTTGAATGTAATTAAATCAGAGCTACTATGTCCAGTTACAGATTTGTGGGTGGGGGGGAAGGAGGTGGAGGCAAAGGGTTGGATGTTTTCTTTTTGCTTTGCTGTCTTCCATTCATACTCGGCTCTGTCTCCATTTGCAACAGAACCTCTTTCCAAGGACATCCCAGCTTCTCTACAGCACCTTTCCCCTTGGAGGATATCCCTTCTTGCTCTTTAACTAATTCCTAGCTCATTTCCTATTCATCTGAAAAACTAGTCTTTGTGAGTAGGATCACATGTGGTAATGAGTTTTTAATTTATGATAATTCACAATGAACATTATTTGTATTTTAAAGATGCTTTTAAAGAATATTTGTTCCACCCTCACACCCAATCCTGTTGCCTTTAAGCAGAACCAAAGAGAGGCACCCCCCTCTACTAGTGCAAGAACTGTAATCACTTTGAACCTCTGGCCCCTTCACGGCCCCCCCCCCCCCCAATCTATGCTTGTGACTACTCAATTCTCAAGTTCCCATCCTATCCCACTGGATAGATTTGCCTTTCCTGGTTTTCATCTTAGGTATC
Source organism: Myotis yumanensis (assembly GCF_028538775.1). Classification (NCBI taxonomy): domain Eukaryota; kingdom Metazoa; phylum Chordata; class Mammalia; order Chiroptera; family Vespertilionidae; genus Myotis; species Myotis yumanensis. The sequence goes on from NW_027223752.1 coordinate 140,845,384, forward strand.
TCTCTTAGTCATAATTAGCAATCACTGTGACCACCCTCACCACCAATATTTGGCTCCTACTGCCCATGATGACACCTGCTCCCCCTCACCCCCAGCTCTGGCCTCCCAATTGGGCCTTCCCAATTCATGACATCCCATCAACCCATCATCAGCCAAGCCAGCCCCTCTTGACTGGCTCAGAAAAATTAGTAGTCCAATCAAAGGCCTGAAGTAGAGATTCCAACTCTGAAGCAGGCTCCACATTTTGGACAGAGATGGGCTCCTCAAGTCACCCCATGGGAGCCATCATTCTTGCATTGTGTCAGACAAGGTGTAACCTAACAATGCCAGCACAGGGATAACCCTGAGTCAGGACAACAGAAATCCAGCCACTGCTACATGAAAACGGCTGCATCAGGGTGTCCTCCATCAGTTGGAACCTGCATTTTCCTGCTATACTGGCCTTCAGGCACTTTGTCTACAAGAGCTTTATAGGAATGGATCTGTCATCAATGTTAAGTGCATATTAATATAAGGGAAGCAAGGAGAAGCTGAGATAAAGGCACACACAGTGCAAGCATATTGTTATGTAACACACCTCTTTTTTTCCATTCTATCAAAAATTGAATGCATTTTTAATTCAAGAAATATGATATTCAGAATGATTATTTTTGTTACAACTGTGGCTTTTTCCTTAGGCAAAGGATGCTTCCATCTAATTCAACTACTTATTATCTTTTTTTCTCAACAATTCTATTTCTTTCCCAGTAATAATGTATATTTTTCAACGTTTTAAATCTCTTTATTAAATACAATTGCATGTAATGTGGAATTTACAAGTCTTATCTCATTCTCTTTCTTCCTGAGCAATTCCGATATGAAAATTGCAGACTGAATATATTTCTTCAAAGTTCCTGTAACTTTTTACTTAAGATTTCTGAAATAAGAATTATGGCTCTTTAATACCTTTCCATCTAATCATTGCTGTCATACAGAAAAACAAAAACAAAAGTTACTTATCCAGTGTCCACTCTGAAACTTCTCACTTTAAGATTGTCTGACACAGAAGTACTGACCATTGTGCCAAGTGACTTGGCACAAAGCTGAAAGTAAGCAGAATCAACCATTTTTTTATGCAATTATTCAGTCATTCATAAATCCAGTGTATGAGTGATAGCTATGGTGGAAGGAATGTTTTAAGGAAATCAAGATATATGTACTACATTATTTCAGTTTACCTGGCTGATAATTCACCTTATAGTTTACCAAGTATTTTCATTTGATCCTTAGAATAATCCTGTGAAGTGAGTCTTCTTAACACCACTTTCATATAGTAAATATAATTACTGTTAATTTAATTCATTTTATTTGTCCAGCTCACTTATTCTAGTATACTCTTTGCAATAATTCTTTAATCTCATTGAGACTCCCTCCAATACACATCTTATATCTTCATTTCTTTCCTTCCCAATTCATGCCTTCAAAGTGATTTTTAGTTCTCTTGCTTCTCTCTCTCTTGCCCGTGCCTGGCAAATTCGGAGCCCCAAATGTATCCAACTCTTTGCCATCTGGGCCTAATCCCTGAACAGCCAAATCCTGCTGGAGAAAAAACACATTACTCTGCTGAATGAGTTCACTTTTAGTTCATCTCTACAAACCTCAAATGGGCATGAAATAATACCTGGAAATCTGATGTTTTATTATGGAAAATCATGCTTCCCTAGTAAATTTCATTCTCTTCTCTCTCAATATCATTACTGCATTTTTTCCCTTCTCTGCTCCAACCTTCCAGCCTCGCCACCTCCACATTCATGTTCAGCTGATGGCTTTACCTCATACTTTACTGAGAAAACAGAGGCCCACAGAGGCAGCACTTTTATATGCCTTCTACTATACCTAAAACCTGTCTGTTTGGGGGCTTCCAGTCTGCTCAGGCTGCCATAACAAAATACCAGAGACAGGATGGCTTAAACAACAAACATTTCTTTTCTGGAGGCTGAAGTCCAGGATCAAAATGCCATGAGCACTGGTTTCTGATAAGGTCTCTTGTCCTGTGCCCTCACATGGCCTTTTTTCTGTGTGTGTACATTTGGAGAGAGGGCTCTCTGGTGCCTCTTCCTCTTTTATAAGGACCTTTAATATTGAAACAAATCCTACTGGATTAGCCCCCATCAAAAGGCTTCCTTTAACCTTAATTTCCTTCAGAAAGAACCTGTCTCCAAATAGTCACTTTGGGGTTAGGGCTTCAGCATATGAATTTTGGTGAAGACACATATCAGTTCATAACAGTGCCCACCTTGTCCATCTTACCAATTGTTACAACAGAAGAAATGTTCCTGCTCCCATCAAAAGACAATAGACCCCAACATGCTCCAGCCCTTGTGACCCTCTTCAGAACATCACTGACCTACTCATCCCTTCTTTCTTTGGCATACCCTGTCTCTCTCTGATCATTCTTACAAGTGTTCAAACATGCTCCTCCCTCCCTTGACTCCACAATCCTTCTCCACCTCCCAACTCATTTTTCTACCTCCCTCGAAACAACAATTCTCTAAAGAAGTTTCTAAAATCACTGCCTTCCCTTCCTCAACAATTTATTCACTCATCAGACCAAAGAAGTCTGGCTAAAACTGTTTGCCTCAAACTCCTCCACATCCTCTGTGCTTCATAGTCAATGGACACTTCTCTATTCTGATCTGACTCAAATTTTCAGCAACATTTGACCCAACTAACCACTCTCTTCCTTAAAAACCCTCCTCTTACTGGATCCATGATATCACACTCTCCTGGTTTCCTTTTGCTGCCTTCGACTCCTCTTTCAAGCCTGTAAATATTGGAATGCCCTAGGACTTGCCCCTGGGTCATCTTCTCTTCTCTGGCTACTGCTAATGCTAAATGATCTCATTGCACTTCCTTACTTTGAATACTGTCTCTCAGGTGGTGACATCCAAATTTAGATGTGTAGCTCTGACCTCTCCCTTGAGCTCCAGACTCATTTATACAGTGCAAATGCATATCTGACAGTTCCACTTGTCAAATGAAGCACATCCAAAATATAACCCTGACTTCCTTCTCCCTTTTCCAGTCTTCCCATCTCAGTACATGACAATGACCTGCTCAAGCCAAAAATGTATCATCCTTGATTTTCTCCACTTCCTTTTTCTCCTACATCCAGCCTTTGGAGAATTCTACCTCAAATCCATTTACTTCTCTTTGTGTCTACTTTTATCCCTCTAGTCCAGTGCTTCTCAACCTTCTGGCCCTTTAAATACAGTTCCTCATGTTGTGACCCAACCATAAAATTATTTTCGTTGCTACTTCTTAACTGTAATGTTGCTACTGTTATGAATCGTAATGTAAATATCTGATATGCAGGATGGTCTTAGGTGACCCCTGTGAAAGGGTCGTTCGACCTCCAAAGGGGTCGCGACCCACAGGTTGAGAACCACTGCCTAGTCCAAGCCACATCATCTCTTGCCTAGACTGGCCTCCTAATGAGTTGTTCTGCTTCCATTCTCACACCACAGCCATCCACTCTCTATGCAGATACCAGATGAATCTTTTAAAAATTTAACTCATGTTTTGGCATGCCTTTGCTCAAAACCTTTCAGTGGTTTCACTTATTATTAGAAAGAAACTCAAAATCATTACCAAGGCCTGTGTCCCACAACATTATCTGACTTCCCAGATCTCTCTTAGCATTCTTCTTTCTCTGCTCCATTCTTTTTTTTTTAATATATTTTATTGATTTTTTTACAGAGAGGAAGGGAGAGGGATAGAGAGTTAGAAACATCGATCAGCTGCCTCCTGCACACTCCCTACTGGGGTTGTGCCCGCAACCAAGGTACATGCCCTTGACTGGAATCGAACCTGGGACCCTTGAGTCCGCAGGCTGAAGCTCTATCCACTGAGCCAAACCAGTTAGGGCATCTGCTCCATTCTTTTTTTTTGTAAATTTATTAGGGTGACATCTATATATATAAAAGGCTAAGCGACCATACAACTGGTAGCTATGATGCACACTGACCACCAGGGGGCAGCCACTCAACGCGGGAATGCCAGGCTACAGTGACTTGGCAGCAGAGTTCTCGGGTGACACATCACAGAACCAGAGAGGAGGGAGCCCGATTCTGGGGTGTGTCACCGAGAACCACTTTCTCGCAATCTGGGACCCCTCGGGGGATGTCAGAGATCCAGTTTCGGCCGGATCCCCACAGGCCAGACCAAGGAACCCCACATACTGGAGGGATCCCACTCACTCTGCAGACGCTCTTTGAGCCATGGCACTGCCCCAGGTGCAGCCAGCCAGGGAGGAACCTTGGGAGGTTGGCTCCACGGCATGTCCAGCCCATCTAACCCAGTCCCACCCTGCCAGCCACCTTCTAATTAATTTCCTTTCAATGTGCACGAATCCGTGCACTGGGTCACTAGTTGGTTAATAAAATTATATAGGTTTCAAGTGCACAATTCTATAACATATCATCTGTGTATTGTATTGTGTGTTCTCCATTCCAAGTCAAGTGTTCTTTCATCACCATTATCCTCTTCTCTTTGGTAATCACCATACTGCTGTTTGTGTCTATGAGTTTTGTTGTTGGTTTTGGGGTTTTCTTTTGCTTAAATCCTTCACATTTCACCCAGTCCCCCAACACCCTTCCCCACTGACACCTGTCAGTCTGTTCTCTGTATCTATGAGTCTCTTTCTATTTTGTTTATTAGTTTATTTTGTTCATTAGATTCCATATATAAGTGAGATCATATGGTATTTATCTTCCTCTGATTGGCTGATTTCACTTAGCATAATAATCTCCAGGTCCATCCATGCTGTCGAAAAAGGTAAGATTTCCCTTTTTTATGGCTGAGTAGTATTCCATGGTGTAAATGTACCACAGGTTTTTATCCATTCATTTACTGATGGGCCCTTGGGATGCTTCCAAATCTTGTCTATTGTAAATAATGCTGCAATGAACATAGGGGTGCATATATTCCTTCTGACTGCTATATCAAGTTTCTTAGGATATATTACTAAGTGGGATCACTGGGTCAAATGGAAGTTTCATTTTTAATTTTTTTAGGAAACTCCATACTGTTTTCCACAGTGGTTGCACCAATCAGCATTCTTACCAACAGTGCATGGGAGTTCCCTTTTCTCCATATCCTCACCAGCACTTGTTGTTTGTTGATTTGTTGATTACAGTCATTCTGACAGGTGTGAGGTGATAACTCTTTGTGGTTTTAATTTGCATTTCTCTAATAATTAGTGATGTTGAGCATCTTTTCATATGTCTATTGGCCATCTGCATGCCCTCTTTGGAAAAGTGTCTATTGAGGTATTTTTCCCATTTTTAAGGATTGTTTTTTTGAGTTTTATAAGCTTTTTATAAATTTTGGATATTAACTTACCAGGTGTATCATTGGTGAATATGTTCTCCCATTCAGTGGGTTTTCTTTTCATTTTGTTGGTGGTTTCCTTTGCTGTACAAAAATTTGTAGTTTGATGTAGTCCCATTTATTTATTTTTCATTTGTTTCCCTTCCCTAAGGCAATAAATCAGAAAAATATTGCTACAAGGAATATTCAAGATTTTACTGCCTATGTTTTCTTCTAAGGTTTTTATAGTTTCAAATCTTCCACTTAAGTCTTTATCTCATTTTGAGCTTATTCTTGTATATGGTGTAAGAAGATGGCCTACTTTCATTTTTTGCATGTATCGATCCAATTTTCCCAACACAATTTATTGAAGGGACTGTGTTTACGCCATTGTATGTCCTTGCCTCCTTTGTCAAATATTAATTGGTCATAAAGGTGTATGTTTATTTCTGGGCTCTCTATTCTGTTCCATTGACCTATATGTCTATTTTTATGCCATCTCTGTTTCTGTTTCTCAAACATACCAAGCTCAGGGTATATATAATCACTGTTCCCTCTGTCTTCTTTCTCATCCTCCAGGTGTTAACTCAAGTGTCAAAGTGACACTTTTCCTACTCTCGATCTAACTGAAGCTGACCCACACCCAGCACCAGCACTGACTTTCTACTTCTTCCACACTACTTACTTATCACCACTTATCTGCCGGAGAAGGCAGAGCTTTTGGCCGTCATGCTCCCTGCCGTATCTCCAGGACCAAACACATATCTGGCAGACAATGAAGGCTCCCTGAAAGAACGAAATTGATCACAGACTCCTTCCATTCTCCAGGCTGAGAACAGAAGCCCATAATTGCCTTCCCAATTCTCCATTTGTCCCCACCCCCTGTATCTCTTAAGGAGAGCTGTCTCAGCCAGACTGGTCCAGGGCTCTTCATACATCAGCCAGAGAATTGGCAGGGTATTAACAGGAGAAGATAAAACCTAAAGCTCCGAAAGGAAAACACTTGGAGAAATCGGTTGTCAGTAAAAAATGATAAAGAATGGAGTTGTAGGTGCGTGGAAGGGGGAAGGGAGCACTGGGAAAGGAAGGGAAATCTATCTGTTCTCGGTGAAGTGCGAGAGCTCTTTCAGCATTTGGCAAATTTGAGTCTCTCGAGGGGAAGGGAGAGAAAAAACTGAGAAGAGTAAATGGGATATGAACAGCATAGCTGAAGATTCTGAATTAGATTCTTTTTTATGCATTTTAAGAGAAAGGAAAATAAGGATGTAAATTTTTTTCCTGCATATCGAATTGTGCTTCCTTAAATATCAGCTTGGGGTTGAATATAGCAGTTGTGTGTGTGTATACACATTGTGTGTGTGTGTGTGTGTGTGTGTGTGTGTGTGTGTGTGTGTATGCTGAGAGATTGTGTGACATAACCACAGTCATTCACTTAATAGTGGCGAAGTGAGGAGTCAAACCCCAGGCTTCTGCCTATAGGGCCTTGTCTTATATTGTTACGCCACCTGCTTCCCTCCAGAACAAGATATGAGGTTAATTGTATGCGTCTTGTTTCTAATAAGTGACATGACCTCCTGTTATCCTTTTCCCTTCTAATTACTCCCAGCAATTTCAGTAAAACTCACTAGTTTATGTTCTCCAGAATATATCTTTATCTGCCCTCCAAATACCAAAATAATGTGTTCCATTTTTAGTTTGCTATCACCTATCCTCTTCTCTGCCATTCCTGGGAGTAGCAGTAGTGGGTATCCAATCACACGTGTAAAGAACACTCAGCTCCTGGCAGATCATTTGTCTCTATCTGGAGACTGAATTTTCTTTGACAAAGTGATCTCTGACTAGCTCTTTACCTGCGGTGGGTTCCCATTCTCTCTCTACTGTGCAAGATGTTTCCTGTTTGAGGAACACTGTTCTTGAAAGGAAGTTGAAAGCAAAAGGGGAATGGAGCAATACGGATTTCCCCATCTTCAGAGAGCAATATCTGATCTGCCCAAGCAATGCACTGATCCCTTTCTTGCTTTTTTTGCTTAGAACATGACTATTGAAAAACATCAGCATTTCATTGTGTTCTTTAAGCTTTTTACATAACCTTCTTACATCTACATGCCACTCCCTTGCGTATATCTTTGTTATCCATCCTTACTTTACCTTTCCATGCACCTTTTCTGAATCTGAGATCATCCCGTCGTGCTACTGTAAAAGATGCTTCCCAATTTTTTTATTTGCATTTATATGATCAGAATTTTTATTTTTAAAGTATTTCTCCTGGCAAGGCTTAAATAGACACAGATATTTTCCAAGCAGATAAAAATGAGGTTTTAAAATGATAACTAAAATATAGTTAAATTTTTAAAAATTTACAATCTTAAAGTCTGAAAACTGTGAAATGCTTTATAGAAGAGATTATGAGCTTTTCTATTATGGTGAAAGTCATGTGGACACTTGTAGCACTGTGATCATCCCCAAAACTCTCTCTGAGGGTCACCCCGGAACAGATACTGATAAACACCTATTGGAGTCAAATCAGGTCCTTAAATATTCAAGAGTTTATTTCCCAAGGAACCCAGGCCTGGGCCCATCCTCCCCTGGGCACATTCTTCTAACCTGTCCTCTCTCAGATGAATATCTCTTGCAGGAAAGGGCCAATGTGACTCTGCTTACTTGGGGAAATTACGTCTCTTTCCCATGGTTTGGGCAGAAAACAACCCCCCCAGGGTTAGCAAGTCATCAAGCTCCTGTAGTAGTCCAATTGCAAGCCACCGCCACTCCAGCTCGGGTTCGGGAATTCTTAGGAGCAGTTGGATACTGCCGCCTGTGGATACTGGGGTTCACGGAGATTGCTGAACCTCTGTGCTCAAGTGCTGGGGAGGCGCAGCCGTTAAACTAGACCGGAGTGGAGCAACGGGCCTTTGAGAAGCTAAAGAAGGCTCTCATCTCAGCACCTGCCCTAGCCTAGCCAGACGTCAGGAAGCCCTTCCACCTCTACCTGAGTGAGGTAAGGGGCATTGCCAAAGGGGTTCTCACCCAGACTCTGGGTCCTTGGAAGAGACCTGTGGCCTATCTGTCTAAGAGACTAGACCCCGTGGCTGCAGGGTGGCCAGCGTGCCTCTGGGCAGTGGCCACCACATCATTGCTGGTAAAGGAGGCAGATAAGCTGATTTTGGGCCAGGAACTAGCCCTGACAACACCCCATGCTGTGGAAGCCCTCCTTCAAGGTGCTCTGGAGAGATGGATGTCAAACACCAGGGTCACCCAGTGCCAAGCTGCCAAGGAAGCCGCCCAAAAAACCATTGGGGCTTTTACAAGAGGAGGAATTGGCAGAACAGAAGCAAGCTACCAGAGGACCAAATGCTTGGTGGACTCTACCAGATGGCAGACTCTTGGTCCCAGAGGCTCTAGGTCAGACTTTAGTTGCCCAGTTACACCAGGCTACCCACATAGGTGTCACCAAGACTTCTGAACTTTTGTGAGGCAGGTCACAGGTAAATGCTAAGCAAGGTAAGAGGGTTCCACTGGGAATTCAGGCCCAGTGAAATTCCCCAGGAGAGCACTGGGAGGTGGATTTCACAGAGATTAAGCCACTGGCATCAGGGTATACGTACCTGCTAGTTTTTATAGACTCCTTCTCGGGATGGGTTGAAGCCTACCCCATCAGGGCAGAAACTGCCTCTATAATGATCAAGAAATTACTCCAGGAGATTATACCTAGATTCGGGCTATCGGCAGTCATAGGGTCAGATAACAGCCCCGCCTTTGTAGCCAAGGTATCTCGAAGTCATAAACTGGAAACTCAGGGCAGGTATGAACAGGACTCTAAAAGGATTTTAACTAAATTTATCCCAGAAACCGGTGAAAACTGGACCAACCTCCTGCCCTTTGCCTACTTACAGGCCAGGTGTACCCCCAACCGGGAGGGGTTCTCTCCTTTTGAAATCATGTTTGGTAGACCTTCCCCTATCCTACCCAAAGTTAGGGGAGTAATTAAAAGCTAAAAGTCATAACCATTTCTTGCTCAAGTCCTTGCAGGCTCTGCAGTATACCCAGAGAGCAACCCATAACCTTGTTTGAGACGCCCTGCCAGTGTCACCTCGGACCCTGTACATCCTTTCCATCCTGGGGACTCTATGTGGGTAAAGAAGTTCACGACCCAAGGACTCACCCCAACTTGGAAAGGACTATACACTGTTGCCCTGCTGACGGCATCCAGACCTGGCTACACCACTCCCAGCTCCTGCACCAGAAAACGGCCTTGATCCAGGCAGCCAGTGGCCTCACCTATGAGATCCCTAGCCTGAGGCTCCACGCAGGCCAGGAGGAGATGCCGACAGGAGGGGAACTAGACTTCAGTGAGGACAGTACTGATGGGGACCATGGTACTAGGGGCCTTGATATCTGTAAGAACATTTTTTTCTAGCCAGTGAGAAAGTCCAGGGCCAAGGGGAGCTAGATGTGCTAGGGGACAGGAGAGCAGGAACAGAATAGAGAATGCCCCTAAAAGAAGTGGGGTGAGTAAATGAAAATTAAATGTGCCAAGCTGGCAGTTTAGAAAAATTAATTCGGTCAAACTCCTTGTAGTTAGGGGGCAGTACAATCCCCTAACTAATGAAGATGAGTCCATGATTTGACTCATGTACATAAAACCAGTGGGGAATGAAGTATGGTACCTATTTGCTTTGTTTAACAATGGACAGGTTATTTTGATTTTCTGAATTATATGAATCATCCCATTTGATTAAATGCCTTATTGATTGTAATGTGAATATCCCATAGGTTGTGGTCATACTGGTTTTAGAAAGCACATTCTTCTGTACCTGGGAAACAGGACAGCACAATTATCCTAAATTGTTTTAGTGGCCACAGATAATGCGTTCCAGTTGACTCAGTGGTCCCAAGACCAGGACAGCGCAATTACTCTAAATTACCTCGATGGCTCTAGATAATGAGTTCCTGGCAACTCAGTGGTCTCAAGACCCGAGGGCTCTAGATAAGGTGTTTGTCAATTCAATGACCCCGAGACCCAAAACTATAATTAACATGCTTAATTCTGCTTCTGTAAACTGCTTTTTTTGCAAACCAGGTTCCTCATTCCAAACCTTGAGATGTAATCAATACCTTTGTGATCTTTGCCTATATAAGTCTGGTTTTGCCACCATCTTAGCACTATGAGATTTGGGAATGGCCCCTCATAGTCCCGGATTGCAATAAATGTGACTCTTTAATTCGACTTCTTGAGGCGTCCTTCTGTGATTCACGGGGTACATTATTACATGGGTTGTGCATATATTTTCTTTGGCTAACCCCTTCTTTAAATTCACTTCTTTAAATTTTTATTTTCAGATAAGTGCTTATAACTGCACTATTATATATTTTCTATTATATCATTTAGAATTAAGATATCTTTTAATTGAACCCTTGTAAATTTTAGCACAATTTAATAAATTACGCTAGAAGCAATTAGGAGATTTTTCATGTAATGCAGATACATTTCAATTAATATTTTATTAATTTTTAATTTTTTAATATTTTAATTTGAAATAATCTCATACATGTAAAAAAAATTATAAAATACTACAGCATATTATATGTACCCTTCACCCAATTTCTTAGGTGTTAATAATTTAAACATAACCATTATACAACTAAAAAAATTTGGAATATATTTTTCTTATAATCTCTTTAATGTTACTTAATCCACTTACTTTGTTTTTGTTAATCTTCACCCAAGGATATTTTTCCATTGAATTTTAGAGAGAGTGAAGGGAAAGGGAGAGACACATTGATTGGTTGCCTCCTGCACATGCTCTGATAGGGACTGGGATCAAGCCAGCAACTGAGGTACATGCCCTTGACTGGAATCGAACCTGGGACCCTTCAGTCCACAGGCTAATGCTCTATCCACTGAGCAAAACAGGCTGCAGCTTAATTCATTTACTTTTAATCTATATGTGTCTTTATATTTCAAGTGGGTTTTGTTTTTGATTCACCCTCATAATCTGTCTTTTAATTGGTGCATTTATGCCACTGACTTTCAGAGTGCTTACTGATAGAGTTACTGCCATATCAGGCGGCTTCTGGGGCTTCTAGGGCCAGCCTGCGGCCTGGGATCAGATCCATCACGGGCGGCAGGCAGGTGGCTTCTGGGGTCGCACACGGGGGCCTGGATGGCGGCTCGCACTCACGCTGCTCCACCCTGCCTGCAGTATGCAAATTATCTGCCATCTTTGTTGGTGGTTAATTTGCATATCACACTGATTAGCCAATGGGAGGCATGGCGAAGGTACAGTCAATTACCATGTTTGTCTATTACTAGATAGGATGATTTTTAATTTCCAACATGTTAAATTTATGCTCTAAGTTCTCCCTAAAGCAACTACCCACAAGTAGAATTGTTTTACAGAGACAATTACTGTGAATCAGAAAAACAAAATTTAGGTATCTCTATCTGTCTTCCCACAGTACTGATCTTCTCTGTGCCATATGGTAGCCAGGAGCTACTTTCATCATTAACAGTGGATAATGTGCTGCTCCATGGCAAACAGAACCTTCAGTAATCCTGCTCCTCCCTTACCCCCATCCTGGGACTGAACAAGGAAAATGCATTGATATCGGTATGCTGTGAGACACATTGATTAATCAGGTAATACACATTTAAACACTTAGTGAAATGGACTGTAAGAAAACTATTTGGTTGACTCTCAGGGGAAACAATTTATCTTCTCCTACTTTAATGACAGTGCTGTATCTGTGTCTTTACAGTCAATAGTACTTAAAAATTATCTAAAATGTCCAGGTTTGATGGATTCAAAGTCCACTAAATTTGGCTAAAATTTTTCAAAAAAACCCCAAAAAAACAAACCCACCCCACAAGCTTTATCAAGCATGCTAAGAGACAGAGAAGGGAATGATAGAAAATATAGAAATTGTTTAACAATTTGGACTAGACAGGATGATGGACAGTGGTAATTTCACTTTGAACAGAGCCGACTGAAAATGATAAAAATCCCTTTCAACACAACAGAAAATAAATGTACAGGGGAGCAGTTCTTAGTGGAACCCTGTTGCCATTCACTTGGCAGTGCCAGAGACAACGAGACGCAGAGGCTGTTTGGTAGCAAAAATATGTGCCTGATATATTATGCGGCCAAATTAGCAAGTAATTAGACAGAAATATTGAAACTAAACCAGAAGCAGCCACTGTCCCACAAATCCCAGCCCCATAAAACAGAAGCAGAAGCCTGTGAAATTGACTGTAAGTACAAGTGCTCATTTCTGTTTCCTAAAGCCCAATAATCTTCTCGGGGGAACCTTCTCAAATCCTCCAGGGTGGATTCCCCCTTGTCATATGTTTTCATAGCACCCTATTTTACTTTCCTTCACATGACTTCCCATTCCAGGGGTCCTGTGAGTAACATTTCCCTCCCCCAAGTGGACTGTCAAGTGCATGAGGACAGAGACCCCAGGACTGTCTGGCTCCCTAAATGCTTAGTGCAATGTGTGATACAATACATGTGCTCTAAATACACTTTTAAAATGAATGAAAAATCTTCTGGGCACATCAAAGTTTCTCTCTCCATTTTCTAGTTTCTCTTTGGTTATTACCTGTATTACTCTCTAGATACTCTTCCTTTTTCTTCTGCTGAGAATAGAATAACAGCAGCGCTAGAACAATGTGACATTCACAGGAAAGGGACACCCTCCCATCCCTTTGTACTATGCACACCAAAATAGACCACTTGTTCAAGAGCATTCGGGCCCCTGTAATGGATCCCAAAATACATGAGCAATCATCTTAAAAGGAATCTCACATCTTTGTCTGAAATTATCTTCAGAATGACACAATATGTATTGTAGTAGGCCCTTTAGAGATAAGTGGTACAGAAATCAAAGGTATTGATTGAGCTCCTACTCTGTGCCAGTAATGACAAGATTATCCAAAATTAAGAGATATAACAAACTTTCATTGGATTCTTTTGTCTAGCTAGTCATTCTTATACCTCCCAGCCTCATGCCTTGAAACAACATTGCCCCCATCACCCCTACCTCTTGCTTTACACTGATATAGTAGTACCCTTAACAACTTTTTAGCATTATTTCTAAGTTCTGCTTTTGCCTGATTGTCATTGTAACAGACACTATATTCCAATTAGTCCTATAATCCCCAAATGGTGTGTGTGTGTCTGTCATTTATTAATGTATTCATTTTAAGATTTTTCCCTATTGTCAATTATAGAAGATGAAAAAATGGATTTTCATTATGCAGACATTTTGACAGGTCTAACAGGAGAGTTTTTTTATTCTATTTATTCATAGTTATTTCAATATCTCCATTTTTTACTTGCAGCTTATATATACCAAGTATTAATATTTTTGTTTTTATTTTAGAAATTATATATATATATGTATATATATATATATATATTTATATATACTAGAGGCCCGGTGCATGAAATTCGTGCACTGGGGGATGGGGTTCCCTCAGACCAGCCTGCCCCTCAGTCCGGGAGCCCTCAGTCCGGGAGCCCTCAGTGGATGTCCTACTGACAGCCACAGTCTGGCAGCAGAGGCTCAGAGCAGGCGTCCCGTGTGTGTGTGTGTGTGTGTGTGTGTCCCCGCTGGGGGTATTCCCCCCGCCACATTGTAGGCTCAGAGTAGGTGCTATGTATGTGTGTGTGTGTCTGTTGCGAGCCTGCCCCCAGCCACACTGTGGAAGCTTGGAGCAGGTGCCCCTCTCTGTTGATCTCTCAGGCTCTTGGTCTCCACTGCATGTTGTACTCTCCCTTGAGCTGTGGCCAGGGTGGGGTGCTGCCTGCAGGCTGTGCTTTCCTGCTCTGGGATCACCACCGCAACCCAGGAGCAGGCCTTGCTGGGTGCTGCCTACAGGCCACACTTTCCTACTCACCGATTGCTGGATCGCCAGGGCACCTGGGGTCAGGCCCTGCTGGGTGCTGCCTGTGGGCAGCACTCTCCTGCTCTCTAATCGCCATGGGGTCCCGGCTGGGGGTGGGGCTTAGGCACATGGGGCTTAGGCAGCACACGGGGGTCCCGAATGGGGGCAGGGCTTAGGCGGCACATGGGGGTCCCAGCTGGGAGTGGGGCTTAGGCGGCACGGGGCTTAGGTGGCACATGGGGGTCCCAGCTAGGGGCGGGGCTTAGGCGGCACACAGAGGTCCCGGCTGGGGGCGGGGCTTAGGCAGCGCGATTGCACACAGGGCCCGGATGGCAGCTCACGCTGTCCCACCTTGCCTGCAGTATGCAAATTAGCCGTCATCTTTGACGACGGCTAATTTGCATATCACGCTGATTAGCCAATGGGAGGCGTAGCGAAGGTACAGTCAATTACCATCTTTGTCTAGTATTAGATAGGAAATATATATATATATATATATATATATATATATATGGCTAAGTGCCTGTCCGACCGGTAGCTATGACATTCAGTGACCACTGGAGGGCAGATGCTCAATGCAGGAGCTGTCATGACAAGCACTGGCCATTTAAAAATAAACAGCACTATGGACCTGGCACTGACAAACCAACACTCAGCTTCCCTCAAGTGGGATACAGGCCCCGCCACCACCCCAGAGCAACACCTCACCAAATTGCAGCCAATATAGCCAAGACTCCATGGCACAAAATGCAGCCTACAGCCCAACCCAGCCTGGAAATGGTCTCTGTGGGCACCAGGTAATGACGTCACATAGCAACGCCCAGCTTTATCTCCCTAGTGACTAGCCTCCTTGGAGTTTCTTTAGCCCAGGAATCTGACTTGCTTTATAGCCAGGTGCAAACATTTAACAGTTTAACCAAATGTTTGTGAAGTGTTTTCCCGTGCCTCATCTCATTTGATCCTCACAGAAGTCCTGGAGTAGGTAGATAGGAGACTCGGTAGAATTCTGTTTTCTTTTGATTAGCAAGAGGTGAATAGTGATATTAAAATATTTTTTCTAATTAATTTCCTTTCAATGTGCATGAATCTGTGCACTGGGACAGTAGTAACATATAATATCACCAGTGTTATCATAAGTAAGTGGTGATCTAAAGAACTACCTCATCTTGCCACCAGTTATTTGAGACTTAAAACTGAAATAATAACTTAGGGAGTATTTTATAAAGTTAAATGACTTTCAGAAATTATGAAATGACTGATCAGTATGTAAGTGCTCTGGTAGCAGGACATGTCTGATATCTACATATGGTTGTCTTAGTTCAGGTTCTCCCAGAAGCAGACCATGAGACAAGGAATGAAATGTAAGTAGATTGTTTGGGAGATGAGCCCAGGTAAGATGGGAGGGGAGTGAGACCGAAAGAATAAGGTCTAAACTAGGGCCCAATATTATATGTACCTTGACATGTAGGGAAAACTCTGGGGAACCTCGAATGGCCCAATCATAAGCTCCCCTCCTCATCCTGCTCCCACAGATGAGGTTTCCTAGCCAAAGAATCCTTGTCACAGGACCAGGCACACTTCCTGTCTATCCCTGTGTAGGGGCTTCCATTCCCTGCCAGCCCACGGAATTATTCAAATTAATCACATCCTCTCTTGAGAACCTCTGGGCACCCCACCTGCTTGGCACTACAAAGCCTGCCTCCCACCGCCCCTGCTTGTTCATAATGTTCCCAACTGCAACCTCTGCGCAGCCCTGTGTGACATGCAGTGTCCTCCTCCCCTAGACTCTGAGTATATGGAATAAACTGTTGTCCATCTCACCTCTCCCGTGTCAGGTGTTGTGTCTGGTCATCTCCATAACCCCAGAGCAGGAATCCCTCCCTCACCAACAGGACGAAGAAGAGAAAATTAAAACAGAGACAGAGAACAGACTCATGGTTGCCAGATAGGAGGGGGTCAAGGGCATCGGTGAAAAATGTGAAAGAATGAAGACATACAAATTGGCCATTACAGTCATGGGGATGTAAAGTACAGCATAGGGAATACAGTCAATAATATCGTAATAACTATGTATGGCGCCAGGTAGGAACTGGAAATACCGGAGGAAGGGTCACTTTGTAAATTATATAAATGTGTGACCACCAAGCTATAGTCCTAAAGCTAAGAGAAAATAATATTGAATGTCAACTGTCTTTTGAAATTTAAAAATAAAAACATATACAGAAGGAGATACAGCTAATAAAAATGTGTATTACCAAGCAAGTTACTACCTTGGCTACCGGATAACTGGAGCTCATACCCTCAGAAGAGTGGAGAACCAGCCTTGGAGACAGCCCCTCCCCATGTGGAAACAGCTGAGACCTTTAAAGCCAACTCTTGTCAGTCAGGAGTTGATGGCTTCCCCCAGGGCCGTTCATTCTCCCACACACTGGGCACGGGCATGCTGTGAGTGGGCGAAGTGACTCAGCCAGCCAGAGCAGCCCCCAGGCAAAGATCAGGAGAGACCTGCAGGTGAAGCTGGCCTGAAGCACTGCAGTTGTAAAGCCTGAGGGGAGGTGCGCAGAGGCCCTGCTACCCAGAAAGACATGGCCCATTACTCAAAATCCTGTTCCCAACTTTGTCCACATACTCACTAATCCTCATACAAAAGACTTCATCTTTGAGTACAGTCAAAATTCTAGGCCTGAAAAGTGGATATCTGAGAGAGGGCACGAATAATGTTGAATGCTATGGTTTGATAAAATAGAGTGACCATGCCTTCCTCCAACCTCTAGCCTTTAGGAATGAGGTGCTCCAGGCTGGTGGTTCTCAGATGTCAGCATGTATCAGAATCACGTGGAGGGCTTGGGTCTCAACTTCAGTGTCTCTCACTGAGTAGTCTCGGGTGAGGCCTGAGAATCTCTATTTCTAACAAACTTCCTAGGGATGCTGATGCCTGGGCCAGGGACCACACCTGGCTCCAGGTCAAAGCTCTGCCACCAACGTCTTCAAACGTGGAGCTATTGAGATCTGTGCTGAAAAGGATATGACAGAGTCAAATGATGGCAGAGCAGGCCTCTTCCACAGTGGGATGGCCTATCAGCCCATGAGGTTAAATCATAGAAGAAAAACCAGCAGCATTGTCTTGCAGTATTGGATGAGATTTCCTTCATATAAATCAAGGTCATGGAGGGGAGATGCGCAGAGGTCATGGAGGTGGTCCAGGTAAGAGCATGTAAGGATGGCAGCTGAATCTGTGTTCACCCAAGGTCCTCCTGTACCTGGCCCGCTCCTCCATGGACAGAGTGACCACGGATTTCCAAAGATGATACTGAGAACTGGAGTCAGGTCACTCTTTCTAGGCAACAAATGGGCACTTACCTATTGAAAAGGGGATGCCTTGCCCTTGCCTTTCTTCCTTTATCCCTTTAGTCCAACAAGAGTCTGTTTTGCCTTTGGAAATAGCCTGGTGTCTTGGTCTCCTAGAAATCCGCTTACTCATGAAAAGAGGACAACCTTGACTAGCACTTTATCTTTCTGCCTCTGAATTTAAGTGCTCAAGAAGCTATGACCAGATCAATTACTGCTTGAGAAAGAAGAAAACCTTGAAGTCTCCCCATGAAGTGACTTATGAAAGCCCATCGCACTGGTCTCCCTGAGGCATGAGAGAGCATACTGTTGCAAGACAGAAGGAAGTCTTTCCTCCCCCAAATCTCTGGAACTCAGAATTCAGTCTCCAAAGGAGTTTGACTTCAGACGCTCTATCATCCACACCATGTATCGAAAGAGCAAGTCTCATCATTCATGTAGCTTTCATTTTTCAAATGCTATGCTTGGCTCTTATGTGATAGGCCATGTGCCTTCTATAAAGAGTATTCAGAGGAGAAAAAAATGGCGGAGGCTTAGACGGACGTGTTGGTCCTTCGTCCCGGAGCAGATAGGGGCGAGCAGCTGAAACGGGTAACAACCAGCCCGATCAAGCTGGGGAGGTTCAGCTGAGAGACAGTCTGCAGCCAGGAAAGACAGAGAACTCCTGAAAAATGCGGATGGTTAGAGATTGAGGCTGAAACTTCCCCCTGGGCGCCAGCGCAGCGGCGAGACCACGCCATCTTGGGAAGCGGTTACCTACCGGCATCCAGAGATCGGCTACTAACCCAGCGGCTACTAACCCGGAGGCGGCGACTTGCGGGCGGCGCGACTGCGGGAGCCCAGAGGAGGCCTGCGCCCCTCCACGGAGGGGCGGACACTCCTGGGCGGCCAGCAGAGGCACAGCGACCACGCCATCTTGGGAAACAGAGCTGCTTGAGACTAGGATCCTGGCCTCAGCACCACCCAGTCTGATCTCAGACGCATACCAGGACCCTGCAGCCACTGGGGACAGAGACCTGTGACCACAGCTACAGACCTGCAGACACGGAAAGTTCGGAGATCCCTGCTGCAGATCCGTGAGTAGAAGAGCCCATCCCCCCTTCCCCCAGGATCGCGGGCAGTGCCAGAGTAACTAACTGATAGACCTACCCCTTGCCGGGGCCTCAGCGCTGCAGAAACTTTGGCCTGAAAGTGCGCGAGCACCTTAGAACTGATCCTATGCGCACTTCGGGCTTCAGAGCCCTGGGCTGGGAGCAAAAATGCGCACAGCACCAGGAACTAATCCTGTGCGCACTGCTGGCATCAGAGCCCTGGGCTGGGAGCAAAAACGCGCACAGCACCAGGAACTAATCCTGTGCGCACTGCTGGCATCAGAGCCCTGGGCTGGGAGCAAAAACGCGCACAGCACCAGGAACTAATCCTGCGCGCACTGCTGGCATCAGAGCCCTGGGCTGGGAGCAATCGCGCGAACGGGAGTTTGTCCGCCTAGCACAGGCCCAGAAACCCCGTTTCTCAGGGCAGGAGGCAGCACCAAGCACCAGTGACTTGACTGTGTTTCTTATCACCTGCGCCTGAGATCCTGATTTCCTGTGCATTCATACTAAGAGCCAGTGAATCCAATTCCTGGTGCAAGGGCACACAGGGACCCTGATTCTCAAGGTGAGGTTGCGCGAAGCAACAGAGACTCTGATACTGAACTCTTGGGGAACTCTGACTCCTGGCGCAAGCTAGGGGGCTCTGCTCTGGTGCTAAACACGCGTCAGGGGGGCCTCTATTTCAGCACAGTGCAGGCAGGGTCCCTAATTCTAAGGGCACGCGCGAGGCCACATTGAGTGTTGGCAACACTGACACAGAGCGAGCCTGGTTCCCACCAACCAACAACAACCACACATCTTAGTGTCAGAGCTCTTCAGTGACACTAGGGTGGTGGGAGCCTCCCACTGCGCACGGCCCAGGCCCACGCAACTCAACCTTTGAACCATCAGGAGATAATCAGAATGAAGAGACGACACAATACCCAGAGGAAAGACAATGAAGAATCACCAAGAAAGGAAATTAATGAAGCTGAAGCGTGCAACATGACAGAAAAAGAATTCAGAATGATGGTTGTACAATTCATTCACCGGATGGATGAGAAAATCAACAACCTATGCAAGAATCAGGAAGAAATGAAAAATGATATAGCTACAATCAAAAACACCATGGAAAGTTTCAACAGCAGACTAGAAGAAGCAGAAGACCGAATTAGTGAGTTAGAAGATAAGGCAGAGAAACAAGCTCAATCTGAACAGCAACTGGAGAAAAGAATTAAAAAACAGGAGGAGAGCCTAAGGGAGCTTCAGGACAACATGAAACGAAGTAACATACGCATAATAGGGCTGCAAGAAGGACAAGAAGAGCAGCAAGGATTAGAAAATCTATTTGAAGAAATAATGACAGAAAACTTCCCAGATATGGGGAAGAAAAAAGTTACACAAATACAGAGAGTCCCAGGCAAGATGAACCCCAAAAGACCGACACCAAGACACGTCATAATAACGATGGCAAATGTACAAGACAAAGAGAGAATCTTAAAGGCTGCAAGAGAGAAACAGAGAGTTACCTACAAAGGGTCCCCCATCAGATTATCAAACGATTTCTCAACAGAAACACATCAGGCCAGAAAAGAATGGACGGAAATCTACAAAGTGATGCAAAGCAAAGGACTGAATCCAAGAATACTCTATCCAGCAAGGCTATCATTCAAAATTGAAGGGGAAATAAGAAGCTTCACAGACAAAAAAAGGCTAAGGGAGTTCATCACCACCAAGCCAGCAATGCAAGAAATGCTAAAGGGACTGGTGTAAAAAGAAGAAATAAAAAGCCCAGAAAGAAAGCAGCCACAAAAAAATAGAAATGGCTACAAACAAGTACCTTTCAATAATAACTTTAAATGTAAATGGACTAAATGGTCCAATCAAAAGATATCGAGTGGCTGAATGGATAAAAAAACATGACCCATACATTTGCTGTCTACAAGAGACCCACCTCATTAGAAGGGACTCACACAGACTGAAAGTGAAGGGATGGAAAAATATCTTTCAGGCAAATGGAAATGAAAAAAAAGCTGGGGTAGCAATACTTATATCCGACAAAATAGACCTCAAAGTGAAGGCCATAACCAGAGATAAGGAAGGCCACTTCATAATACTAAAGGGATCAATACAACAAGAGGATATAACCCTGATAAACATATATGCACCCAATGCAGGAGCACCCACATACATAAGAAAACTCCTGGAAGGTATCAGGGGAGAGATCGACAACAATACAATCATAGTAGGGGACTTTAATACACCACTAACATCACTGGATAAATCCGCTAGACAAAAACTCAGCAAAGAAACAGCAATCCTAAATGACTCACTAGATCAGTTGGACTTAATTGACATCTTCAGAACACTTCACCCCACAGCTGCGGAATATACATTCCTCTCAGGTGCTCATGGGACATATTCAAAAATAGACCACATATTGGGTCACAAGCAAAGTCTCCACAAATTCAAGAAGATTGAAATCATAAAAAGCATCTTCTCAGACCACGATGGCATAATGTTAGAAATAAACCACAATAAAAACAACCCAAAATACTCAAACACTTGGAAGCTGAATAGCATGTTATTAAATATTGATTGGGTTACCGATGACATCAAAGAAGAAATTAAAAACATCCTGGACACTAATGACAATGAAAACACAACAATCCAAAACCTCTGGGACACAATGAAAGCAGTCCTGAGAGGGAAGTTTATAGCTCTACAGGCCTACCTCAAAAAACAAGAAAAAATGGTAGTTAATCATCTAACTCTACAACTCAAAGAATTAGAAAGAGAGCAACAAGAAAACCCCAGAGTGAGCAGAAGGAAGGAGATAATAAAGATTAGAGCAGAAATCAATGAAATAGAGACCAAAAAAACAATACAGAAAATCAATGAAACCAAGAGCTGGTTCTTTGAAAGGATAAACAAGATTGACAAACCCCTAGCCAGGCTCACCAAGAAGCAAAGAGAGAGGTCCCAAATAAACCAAATCAGAAATGATAGAGGCGAAATAACAACAGACCCCAAAGAAATACAAATGATTGTTAAACAATACTACGGACAACTCTACTCCAACAAACTAGACAACCTGGAGGAAATGGACAAATTCCTAGAAAAATACAACATTCCAAAACTCAATCAGGAAGAATCTAAAAATCTCAATAGGCCAATAACGATGGAAGAAATTGAAACAGTCATCAAAAAGCTTCCAGCAAACAAAAGCCCAGGACCAGACGGCTTCTCAGGGGAGTTTTACCAAACTTTTAAGGAAGAACTGAAACCTATTCTCCTCAGATTACTACAAAAAGTCCAAGAGGATGGAACACTTCCAAACACATTTTATGAAGCTAGCATCACCCTAATACCAAAACCAGGTAAAGACAACACAATGAAAGAGAATTACAGGCCAATATCCCTCATGAACATAGATGCCAAAATCCTCAACAAAATCTTAGCAAATCGGATCCAGCAGTACATCAGAAGGATCATACACCATGACCAAGTAGGATTTATCCCAGGGATGCAAGGATGGTACAACATCCGTAAATCAATAAACGTGATACATCACATAAACAAATTGAAAGAAAAAAACCACATGGTCATATCAATTGATGCAGAAAAAGCATTTGACAAAATCCAACACCCATTTTTGATAAAAACTCTCAGCAAGGTGGGAATAGAAGGATCATACCTCAACATAATAAAAGCCATATATGACAGGCCCACAGCCAACATCATACTCAATGGACAAAAACTAACACCATTTCCCCTAAGAACAGGAACAAGACAGGGATGTCCACTCTCTCCACTCCTGTTCAACATAGTCCTGGAAGTATTAGCCATTGCAATTAGACAAGAAGAAGAAATAAAAGGCATCCAAATTGGAAAAGAGGAAGTAAAACTGTTCTTATTTGCAGATGACATGATATTATACATACAGAACCCTAGAGACTCCATCAAAAAACTACTAGACTTAATACATGAATTTGGCAATGTAGCAGGATACAAAATTAACCCCAAGAAATCCGAGGCATTTCTATATACCAATAGTGAACTTTCAGAAAGAGAGATTATAAAAACAATCCCATTTACCATCGCACCCCAAAAATTAAGATACCTAGGAATAAACTTAACTAAAGAGGTAAAAGACCTCTACTCAGAAAACTATAGGACGTTGAAAAAAGAGATAGAGGAAGACATAAACAGATGGAAGAACATACCATGTTCTTGGATTGGTAGAATCAACATCATTAAAATGTCCATATTACCCAAAGCAATCTATACATTCAACGCACTTCCCATTAAAATACCAATGGCCTTCTTCAAGGATCTAGAACGAACTCTCCAAAAATTCATCTGGAATAAAAAAAGACCCCGAATAGCTGCAGCGATCCTGAGAAAGAACAAAGTAGGTGGGATCTCAATGCCAGATATCAAGCTGTATTACAAAGCCACTGTTCTCAAAACTGCCTGGTACTGGCACAAGAACAGACATATAGATCAGTGGAATAGAATAGAGAGTCCAGAAATTAGCCCGAACCAATATGCTCAATTAATTTTTGACAAAGGAGGCATGAACATACAATGGAGCCAAGATAGTCTCTTCAATAAATGGTGTTGGGAAAATTGGACAGATATATGCAAGAAAATGAAACTAGACCACCAACTTACACCATACACAAGAATAAACTCAAAATGGATAAAGGACTTAAATGTACGACAGGAAACCATAAAAATTCTAGAAGAATACAAAGGCAGCAAAATCTCAGACATATGCCAAAACAATTTCTTCACTGATACAGCTCCTAGGGCAGTTGAAACTAAAGAGAAACTGAACAAATGGGACTACATCAAAATAAAAAGCTTCTGCACAGCAAAAGAAACCATCAACAAAACAACAAGAAAACCCACCTCGTGGGAAAACATATTTGCCAACGTCATATCTGATAAGGGCTTAATCTCCAAAATTTATAGGGAACTCATACAACTTAACAAAAAGAAGATAAACAATCCAATCAAAAAATGGGCCAAGGATCTAAATAGACACCTTTCAAAAGAGGACATTCAGAAAGCCAAGAGACATATGAAAACATGCTCAAAGTCACTAATCATCCGAGAGATGCAAATCAAAACAACAATGAGGTACCATCTCACACCTGTCAGAATGGCCATCATCAACAAATCAACAAACGACAAGTGCTGGAGAGGATGTGGAGAAAAAGGAACACTTGTGCACTGCTGGTGGGAATGCAGACTGGTGCAGCCACTATGGAAGGCAGTATGGAGGTTCCTCAAAAAATTGGAAATGGAACTCCCATTTGACCCTGTGATCCCACTTCTAGGAATATATCCCAAGAAACCAGAAACACCAATCAGAAAGGATATATGCACCCCGATGTTCATAGCAGCACAATTCACCATAGCTAAGATCTGGAAACAGCCTAAGTGCCCATCAGTAGATGAATGGATTAGAAAGCTGTGGTACATCTACACGATGGAATACTATGCTGCTGTAAAAAAGAAGGAATTCTTACCATTTGCAACAGCATGGATGGAACTGGAGAGCATTATGCTAAGTGAAATAAGCCAGTCAATGAAGGAAAAATACCACATGATCTCACTCATTCATGGATAATAAAGACCATTACAAACTTTTGAACAATAATAGATACAGAGGCAGAGCTGCCTCAAACTGATTGTCAAACTGCAGTGGGAAGGCCAGGGAGGGTTGGGGGGGAGGAGGGAGGGGATTAAGAGATCAACCGAAGGACTGGTATGCATCCATATAACCATAACTAATGGACATAAGACACTGGGGGGTAAGGGAGGGCAGGGGTCTGTCAAGGGCGGGGGGGAAAAAAGGACACTTATGTAATACACTTTGTAATACTTTTAGCGAAAAATAAAAAAAAATAAAAAAAAAAGAGTATTCAGAATACAGTCTGATGGGTGTAAGAGGCTCTTGCAAGAGCCTATGTTTTCTAGTAGATCCATCCAACCCATTTGAAATTCTGTGATTTCAGATTCATTCTTTCCCAGGGAGGGACAGGATCTTGCAGAAACTCCCAATGAGCTGAAATACAGCTGGCAAGGACCCCAACACTGAGCTAGAATCCTGCAGAAACACCTTGGTGGAAATAGACATACGATACTGTTTGCCAAGAGATGGATGGCCCAGCACAGATCCATATGGGTATGATATGGAAAAGGAAATGTTGATGGTGGAGAACACAGGGCACAAAATACGAGGAGAAGCAGTGAGAAGTCCGGAGTAGGTGAGGTGCTTCAATGCAGAACCTGGAAAACTGGTGGGAAACAGTAACACCTCAAGGTGGTGGGTGGCCCAAGGAGCACAGGGTGCTTGTGGTGAGGAAGGAAGGCTCTGGATGATGTATTTCACAATCTTAGTACAAATCAAAGGTGAGGCTGTATGGGGGGGGGGGGGAGGGGGTTCTTCCTGCTGCCTGCCCCATGGAGACAAAGCTAGACACCTTGTAGGAGGTCAGTCTGGACGGAAGGCAGACCAAGAAGGCATGGGACCCGCAGGAAGGTTTTCTCTATGCCTGTGAAACATCCTTCTCCTTGCACAAAGAAAAGAAACAAGCTCATTTTGCTTACTGTCAAAGTGTTTCAAGGCATTGTTTTGACTTCATTTTCAGCTCTATTAACTTTAGCATCATCCCTACACGTTTTCCTTAGTTACTAGTCCAGTGACTAAATCTCTCTGAATGTCCATTTCTTTCAATGCTATAACACAGATACTCTAACACATATTCCACAGGTTGACATGATAATAAAGCCAACAATATGTGTGAAGTGTCTGCCCGGGCCTGTCTCACTGTGGCTGAATGTGAGCTGTCTTCATTCCTACCCCTCCCCTCCCACACCCTGGCCCCATCATTAGTTGCCATGATAGTTGCTCTCTCTGAGTAGAGCTGGAGTGCATTATAAATCCTAGTCTATTTTCATGCAGGCATTCACTCACTCATTCATTCAATGCATATTTGTTTTTATTTGTGATGTGACAGTCAGTAAATGTTGGAGATACAAAAATGATGGGCAGCCACTGCCAGCACATAGATCTCAGTCTCCCCAGGAGAGGAGCAAATAAAAATTTAATTTACTCGACTGTGATAATGAGCGATGCCAGAGAAACACAGAAGGAAAGTTAGAAAGGGGGAGGAAAAGCAGTGGCAAGGGTTCCCAAGGGAAGGGGCAGCTGAGCTAGATCTTCCGGGAAGAGCTGAGGAATCAGCCAGGTGGAAAGGAGCAGGAAGAAGAGCAAGTGTGAGGGTGCAGAGTAAGACGCCTCTGAAAGCTAGAAAAGGAGCTGGGAAGGCAACAATGCCGGGCAGGGAGGCAACGTGAATGAGAGAAGTGAGGCAGCCACAGCGCTGGCACCATGGGAGTCAAGGAGGAAACCATGCGGAGAAGAAAAGGGTGGTTGGATCTGAGGAAGCAAGTAATACAGGGATTGTTTGTTCGCTACGTTGCTGATGATCTCAGCAAAAAGAGAGTCAGGGAGCAGCTGGGACAGAAGTCAGTCTGCTGCACCGCCATCCCCACCACCTCTGTTGGGTTGGGGAGTCACGGTCACCCTGGTACCTCATGTTAGCACAGAGGTGTGCTGCTGTTGGCTCACAGCTAGTATTTGCAGTTATGTCTCTCTATCTACATATTTCATATTTTAGAGTACTTCTATAGCCCTTAAAGCAATTCATGCTCCCTTATACATTTGTAGTGTTGTCTTTCAGAATACACCACTAACTCCACTACCGACACCCCCGCATACTCCTGGGAACTTGTTCCATGTCGATCTGGACCTCACATCTTACAGTGTGGGGCTTCATCTAGCATCTTGTACTTTGTCCTGCAGCACCCCACCTCTTCTGAGTGTCTACAGTCTTTATAATTGGGTTATACAGAAGACTTTCTCCACATGACCAAGGGCTCCCCTTGTGGCAGACAGTGGATCAACAGCTCCAATGCCATTTCTGAAAGCCCTTTCCTCATCCTTCCTTTAGCACAGAGGCAGGAAAATTAGAACATTCATCTTTCTAGACATTCTTGCAGTCCGACTGGACATGTGACAATTATGGCCCAAAAGATTTGAGCAGACATCTTGGGGTAGAGATTTCCTTCCCAACTATAAAGACAAAACCTTATTAGGAAAAAGCCCTTTGCCCTTGGCCTCTTCCTCCCAACTGCAATGCAGGTGTCTAGGGTAGCGGTTCTCAACCTGTGGGTCACGACCCCTTTGGGGGTCAAACGACCCTTTCACAGGGGTCGCCTAAGACCATCGGAAAACACATATATCATTACATATTGTTTTTGTGATTACTCACTATGCTCTAATTATGTTCAATTTGTAACAATGAAATTGGGGGTCGCCACAACATGAGGAACTGTATTAAAGGATCACAGCATTAGGAAGGTTGAGAACCACTGGTCTAGGGGCAGCCACCATTTGCAGATGTGAGGACGAGGACCACATACTGAGGCTGGTGGAGATGAGGGATGAAGGAACCAGGGGCGCTGGTGACACTGGGGAGCGGCTGCAGCAATCTGGACATCCAGCAGTCTGGACTCCTTGCTAAGCAGAAGCATAAACCCTTGTCAGTACATGCATCTTGATCCACCCCTGGAAGCATGAAAAGCAGACAGTTGGTCGGTGCTCTGTGAGGCCCCTCGTGAACCCTTAGAGCTCTCCCACTGCCATGATACTCTCGAATGACCCATCACTGGCAGCTCCAAGTGTACACAAATGAAACAGCCCTTGTTGCACCGCGGCCTCTAGTGCACCCACAGCTACTGCTAAGACCCACGGTCAGACAACCCTGCTATCTGGTTGACAGGTTTCTGGATGTTCCTGACCCCTGGATGAAAACCACAGAAGGACCCAGAAACGTGCCTTCATAAAAAAGTACAAAGATGCGTAGGTCACACCTACAAAGTGGGTATCTCCCCTGCCCAGTAAGACAGGATTACTGAAAGGGGAGAAGTGGGCAGTAGGGATGGAAAACAAAGGAAAAGAAGGTTCAACAGTGGCCAGTGAAGAGCAGGGGGAGTCCTGAGGCCCTGATAACGAGGAAGCCTCCTGTAAGTGTGATGGGAGAGGTATATGTTGAGAGAAAGTGCCAGGGCATAAAAGGGTGGATGAGTTGCAACATGGCTCATTTAGAAATGCAGACTCATGGGTCCCAGCCCAGAGATTCTGAAGCCATAGATCTGAAGTGGGGTCCATCCAGGAATTTTCATTTCTTTTTAAAAAAAAAAAAAAAAAAAAATATATATATATATATATATATATATATATATATATATATATATTTTATTTTTTTACAGAGAGGAAGGGAGAGGGATAGAGAGTTAGAAACATTGATGAGAGAGAAACATCAATCAGCTGCCTCCTGCACACCCCCTACTGGGGATGTGCCCACAACCAAAGTACATGCCCTTGACCGGAATCGAACGTGGGACCTTCAGTCCGCAGGCCGACGCTCTATCCACTGAGCCAAACCGGTCAGGGTAAGGAATTTTCATTTCTAATGAGCACCTCAGTTGGTAATTGTGCATGTTTTAATCCTTGCTAAAGGCGATAAAACCGGGAGCTAGTGAAGGGAAGCCTGGGCTGGGGGTTAGAGATACTTGCCGAGTGAGTAGCATCTCTGGGCCTCAGCTATAAAATGAATAAACAAATGATTCTCAAACTCTTTATTATGAAATCCTTGTTTTACTAATAAGATTTAATACAAATATTTAATATATCAAATTGATGAAAAGAGGCATCTCTGACTGAAGCAGAGTGGGAAACCAGAAAGGCCACCTGTTCCATCTCACCACGTCACCTCCCTCTAAGGAAGCCCAAGGCTCTTGGCACCATCAGGCCCGTGGCTTCGGAGTCTGTTCCAGGGAAGACATGTGACTTTAACAGAATGACATATAAATTAGAGGAGGTCTTTGTGGTTCTTGTTTTGAAGGTCAGATAGATTTCCCCCTTGAGATGGAGGATAAAGAAAAGAAAGTTGGGGATATATACTGGTAGTAAAGCATATTTGTAACCTTCTTTGGCTTCTACAGGGGAGAAGCTGATGTCTGGGGGAGACTAGTTGAGTGTCAGTGGGTTATGTAGGCTATTTCTGGAGTTGTCATGGTCTAGTTATTGGAGCTCTAAACTGATATGATCTTTCCCAAATTGACAAAATAGCAACATATATCAAGGCTTTATAATTGTTAATATCTGTTATCAGGGATTATCCTTCTAAAATCAACCCTAGAGAAAAGTATCTGTAAAGTAAAAAAGGTACAGGCACAAATATGTTCATTCATTCATTCACTTATTCATTCAACAAACACTTATTGAATATCTACCATGTACCAGGTACTGTTTTGGGTGCTGAGTGCAGAAGAGTTGGAGTGGGGCTAGGGAACATGAAACTTCAAATCTTGCCCTTTTGGAGCTTACATTTTGTAGGGTAAAATAGACAATCAATCATTCAATCAATAAATATATAATATATCTTATGTTGATTAGTGTTACGGAAGCGGAGTGTATTATAATAATGAAAAAAAACAAATAGAAGAGAATGAGTCAGTTATGAAGTCTCAGACAAAAGGATAGTCACTTAAAACACATTTTTAAAGGATTTTTAAATTTCCAATATTTGGTGAAAAAAGGAAGAAACAAAATTGTGTTTATATGTATATAATATGTGTGTATGTGTCATATGTAATCTCACCTATATTAAGTGCATACATACACATATTCTTGAAGAAAATACACCCCTATGATAAAATTAATAAACTATCTTTCAATGGTGAGATAATAGGTAATTTTCATTTTCGTTAAAAATAATTTTACAATGAATTCATAATACTTTTATAATCAGAAAACAATATAATTTTAAAAATACAACTTAAAAAATCACTTTAGAGTGTGTTATAATAGCATGTGAAAGAGAAAAGAATTACAAATAAAGACATTGTTTTGCTCAAGAAAACAAAGTGGGCACATGAAGTCATACATCTCTAGGATGTCCAAACCCTCGGCTAAGCATATTTGGCTCAACAGAGGCATGAAAAGTGAAGATGAAATAAAACTACTTAAGCCATGCTGTCTCCACGTCTCAAGGTTCCCCCAAACCTGGGCTTCTCATAGAGGTTACACTCACCTTAAGAAAACCTGAATTTCCAAAACTATGTGAAGATCTGCCACCTCGACTTAGGTCATGGGATTCTTTCCATGAAAGTCACCCTCCCACCTTACAACTAACACACACTAACCCAGCTCATAGGAAGTACAGGCCAGCCCCATTATACGACTCCTCAGAATGAGCAAAGTTAGATCTGTTCATGTTTCAGCATCATGGGCTGACTTGTGTTCTCCTACCGCCAACATTCATCTGTAGGAGTCCTAACCCCCAGTACCTCAGAATGTTGCCTTATTTGGAGACGGGCCCTTTAAAGGGGTACTTAAGTTACAAAGAGGTACTTAAGTTATAAAAAGAGGATATGGGGACACAGATAGAAGGGGAGACCATGTGAAGAAACAGGAATGATCATCTGCAAGCCGAGGAGAAAGGCCTGGAACGGCTCCTTCCCTCACAACCCTCAGAAGGAACCAACTCTGCCGACACTCTAATGTCAGATGTCTAGCCTCCAGAACTAAATTAAATCAAAATTAATGAGAAAATAAATTTATTTGGTAAAGCCACCCAGTCTGTGGTACTTGGCTACAGCAGCCATAGCAGACTAACACAGTACATAACTGCACGCACCCAAGACCTTGACCAGGTTCCTCTCACCCCCAAATTCCACTGAATTACCAAGACAGGGATTCAAATTCCTCACGCTTCTCCTTAAATCTCCATCTACTCCTATCATGTGTATTTTAACTCAGGCCTGACCGTGACAGACTCCTATTCGGTCTCTTCTTTCCTTCCCTTTTCAATCCATCATCTGCACAGGGGGATATTTACAACAGATGCCAAACACAGAAACAGATGTTCTGCAGGCAAAGTACCCACAGTGCAGGCACCTACTCAACCAGATAGCCAACTCTGGTGACCTAGGGAGAAGGAAAAAGCTGAAGTTCAGCCACTACTTGAATGACTGGCCTGGCTATCCTAGCTAAACCTCAGCCTGGACAGCAGGGCGTGGGCCTCTGGCCAGCCCCTGAAGCCCCCTTCTCAGTGTTTGGTCTATGCTGCGTCTGTAGCTCCTGCACATCTGCCTTCAGTACATCTGACTTTGTCTGAAGGAATTCAACAATCTCCTCTGGATGGCCCCTGCCTCCCACCATAGCGTATGGCCCTGGTCTCACCTCCACATGTCCCTGAGGCCCTCCATCCCTGCAAGTCTCAGTCATTCTTGACCACTCCCTGCCATTCTCTCCAACAGTTCCCTATATATATCTGGAAAGATCACTTGTATTTGACATGGGACTAAATGACTTACCCCTGTTTCTCCATTTGGAACACAGCCTGGGAAGTCAGTCAGTTGACCCTTCCACCTATGTGGCCTGGACAAGTGAATAAACCCTCTGGGTCTCAGTTTCTCCTTCTATAAAATGGAAATATTAATAGTCCTACCAAACTGTGTTGCTGTGAGAATTAAATGGAGTCGTACAATATTAAGCTGCTAAACCTGGACATGGCAACAGCTCAATAATTGCTAAACCTTGTTTATTTTGTTGAGCTTGACACAACACCCCGCACCTTGTAGGTACTCATATGTGGGTGATGTTCTCAATCTTAAATAAACAGCATGTTAAACTTGACTTGGAAGCTTAGAAAAAAATGAAAAAAAGTGAAATCTAAATGCTAATGGAAAACTTTGCTCATTTTGTCTATTTTTCACTTCAGGATATTGATGATGACTATGTAGATTACCTAAGAAGACTTTTTTAATGTGGTGCTCTTCAAAACTACTTAAGTCTTGTGCATATCCCAGCAACACAACATTACTTATATTCATCAACCTCCAATATTTGAAACACACACACTGCATAAAATTACACACAGCAAAACCAAGAATGCCAACCCGTATTTGCTCTCATAATTTCCTACATATAAAAAGCTCAAGTACACAATTCAATGACATTTAGTAACTTTATAGATTTCCACAGCCTTTACTATAATCCAGCTTTAGATTTCCATTACCCCCAAAAGATCCCTTGTACCCGATTTCTACCGTACCCTCACCCACAGTCACAGGCAACCATTGATCTGCGTTGCATGCCTGTTTCATACAATATTTTGTGTCTGGCTTCTTTCACTTAGTGTTTTTGAGGTTCGTCTGCGTTGTAGTGTGTATTCATATTTCATTCCTTTCTATTGCTGAATAATACTTCATGTATAGATATACCGCATTTTGTTTATCTATACACCAGTTGATGGACATCTGGACTGTTTCCATTGTTTGATGATTATGAATAATGTTGCTATAAATGTTCATATACTATGTTTATATTTATGTGGACATGTTTTTACTTATCTTGGGTAAATATCTAGGAGAAGAAATCCTGGAGCATATGACAAATTTATGTTTAACTTTCCAAGAAATTATCAAACCATTTCCAAAGTAGTTGCACCTGGATTTCCACCGATGACTGATTTAGTGCCAGCAACCCCTAAGCCTCACCTCCCACCTGTGTCTGTTGCCTCCTGCACAATCCTAAAGAAACTTACTCCAGCATCAGCCGCAACCCCCGGTGTCAGCAGGGGGGCTCTGAATGAAGCAGAACTATCACTATGTGGCCTGCTGAGGCTCATCTCCAGAGCAAATGGTTAACAGGAACACTAAGAGCACCAAAAATCTTTACAGCTGTTCCTGCCCTTGACTCTACTACAATGATCCAAATATTCCCAGGAGCTAAAACTAAAGTGTTAACCAGCCCTAAATGGTACCTTCTAAGTATACCAAGGAAACCAATGCACTCTTGAGCTAATGTAAAGGTCATTGACAAAGATTATGTACCCTCCTTAGTGCTCCCACATTTCAACAAATAACCAAGAGTGATAACATAAACCCAACAATGGCCCTGTAGGTAGCTCAGTTGGTTAGAGTGTTGTCCCAATATCCCAAGGTTGCGGGTTTGATCCCCCATCAAGGCACATACAAGAATCAACCAACAAAAGCACAGATATGTGGAACAACAAATTGATGTCTCTGCCTCTCTATCTCTCAGTTTCTCTCTCTTTCTCTAAAATCAATAAAAATACAACAACAAAAAAAACCCACAGAAGTCCTGTCCAGATGGCTCAGTTGGTTGAAGCATCATCCCATATACCAAAAGGCTGCAGGTTCAATCCCTAGTTGGGGCCATACAGGAGGCAACTGATCAATGTTACTCTCACATGGATGTTTCTCTCTCTCTCTCTCTTTCTCTCTCTTTCTCTCTCTCTCTCTCTTTCTCTCTCTCTCCCTCCCTCTCTCTCTCTCCCCGCCCTTTCTCTTTCTCAAATCAACAAAAACATATCCTTGGGTGGGGGTTAAAAAAGCAACAGCCGGGCGGCGTGGTTCAGAGGTTGAGCTTCAGCCTATGGACCAGGAGGTCACTGGTTCGATTCCAAGTCAGGGCATATGCCAAAACTGCAAGCTTGATCCCCAGTAAGGGGAGTGCAGGAGGCAGCTGATCAATGATGTTTTCTCATCATTGATGTTTCTATTTCTCTCTCCCTCTCCCTTCCTCTCTGAAATCAATAAAAATATCTTTTTTAAAAAAGCATTGTCTTTGAAATAAAATATTTTAAAAAAGAATTGAGATTGAGACTCCTTACACAATAAGGCTATGAACACAGATGCTCTTCAATTTATGATGGTTTTATGTCCTAATAAACCCATTGTAATTAAAAATATTGTTGAGTCAAAATGCATTTACCACACCTTACATACTGAACATTGTAGCTTAACCTATATCCAGTTTTTATTGAATGTATATTGCTTTCACTCCATTGAAAAGTCAAAAAAATTGTTCAGTCAAACCATCATAAGGTTGGGGACCATCTGTATCATCTTAGGAATGATAAATTCCCTGAGGTAGATCCTCAGAGCTATTGAACTAGCCAATATGTTTTATTCTGGCCCATTTATCCAGCATCACAGCCACAATTTGCATTCATCTATGAGGTATCCCAATATAGCTTCACTAAATTATCTGTGGAGTATATCTATATCCCTACCATTTATGCAGACACGATCTTCATGGGCTTGTTTTATTTTTAAGTACCCTGAAAATACAGGGGTTGGCAAAAGTAGGTTTACAGTTGTGATTATGGGAAATAGTCCAATAATTAATAAATAATAAGGCAAGAATAAGTTGTTTTGCATACTCACAACTGTAAACCTACTTTTGCCCACCCCTGTATTCTACTGAGGGGAGAAACACATAAAGGTATTTCACAAGATATTCGTACCGTGGTCCAGACTTTGACTAACTGTAGCTGCGTCACTGCACATCTAAGAGGTCCAGCACCTCAGTTAGATTTGGAGGCTTCATTTGATCCCAGGAAGGCTGCTCCGTACCATCTCCAGTCAATATCCCTACTCCTAGCACTCTCAAGAAAGCCCAACATCTACTTGCCTATTTAGTTTCTGGAAGTAACATATTCCCCATCTACACATTTAATTAAAACTTATTTAGACAATCACAAGAAAATCGGTCCAATCGGAACAAAGTCATCCCTTGAGGCCACCCAAAAAGCTGTCCAGGTAAAAATGCCACTAATTCCATCTGGTGATTCCTTTACTATGGAAACCTTAGCCACTAGTTCTCATGCTCTATGGAGTCTTCTTGCCCATGGATCCAAGTAAGCGTATACCTTGCTTGGCCCAATTGGCTACTTGTAGGGTGCCCTACGTTTAGGAGAAAGGGAATAAATTTATTTTATAGACGACAGCACCACCATCACATGTGCTGGAAACCAGTGAAGAGCTGCTTCTTTCCATTCTATGACCAGGACATCCTTGATAAAGGATGGGACCCAAACATCAGTCATTTCAACACTGGAGGGTACCCTCAAAAAATGTATGTTCATTGCCCATATTTTACAGACTCCTGAGTGGTGGCTAATGGCTCTACTCTTTGATCTGCTCTATGGATCAAACACAAAATAGATTTCACATTCAGGATTCTTCACTATGGGACCTTCCACATTAGGAATATATCGCTGCTCAGACCTCATGTATTAAAATTAAAGTCCCCCATGTCTCAGCTCCTACTACAGGTCCCAAGGAGGAAGCTCAATTTAATGCCACAGCCAACCAACTTGCTCACATTTCTTAAGTAAATGCATATAAAACCCAAACAGAATTACCCTTCCCGGTGAATAACAAACTCCCATTCTGCTGTCCCTTTTCAAACTAGGAGCTCAGATTGAAAGGGATAACACAGTGGGACCCACAGAAAATGAGGGCCCTAATCTTCCCCTTCCACCCCCGCCCCCCCCCCCCCAAAAAAACTATCCTATATGCCAAAAGAAATCTGTCTGCCAAAGCCTACTGTCCTTCCTCAATATGATGGCTTTAAAGGCTGACCAACTGGAGGTGTCTGTTCCTTGGTGCCTTCTTTTAAACTACATCAAAGTCTTTGGTATAACAGACACATGTCTAGTATTTTCAATTGTTTAACACAGACTCAACACTCCCTATAACTGTGTGGATCTTTTAACGAGGAATGGAAGATCTTGAATTAGTTCCTAACACCAACATTCTTAAATAGGATGCCAGCTCCACTCTATTATGGTGATTTGAATAAGGATTTGCTACAAGACTCAGGATGGAATGCCCATGCCTCTCATAATAATAGGAAATAAGAATTTACTCAACAACTCCTGGAGCCAAAGGAATACTGATTTTTAGTCATTCTTGTGGTAATTTCTCAAATGTAAAGCTCTGTCTCGAGGTCTTAGGGCTACTCACAGACTCATAAAGGTTCTGTAAAACTGCTTTATACTCAATACCCTCTGTCTGTTCCAGGTCTTTTCCTGGAGAACCATCCTCCTTATCCCCACCTCAGGAATTCTTCGCTTGCATGAGTAACAAACCTTTCTTTGGTTATACCAAAACACTACTGTCATGACCTTCAGTAGGAGAAACTAACCTTGTGAGGAGCTGCCCCATGACATGGTGAAGTTGCTAGAAAAGCTACCATAGACGGTAGGAAGTGACTATCTCAATGTGTTCTTTCCCTAGTGACTAATGATGTTAAACATTTTTTTTCAAATGCTTATTAGCTATCTGTATATATTCTTTGGTAAAATGTCTATTAAAATGTCTGCCCATTTTTAAATTGGGTTGTATTCTTCTTGTTATTGAGTTAGTTACAAGAGTTCTATATATATTCTGTATACAACTCTTTTACTGCTATATGATTTTCAAATATTTTCTCCCAGTCTATAGTTTTTCTTTTTATATTCTTTTTAAAAATATTTTTATTGATTTCAGAAAGAAAGGGAGGGAGATATATAAACATCAATGATGAGAGAGAATCAATGATTGGCTGCCTCCTGCATGCCCACATTGGGGATCGAGCCTGCAACCTGGGCTTGTGCCCTGACCGGGAATCAAATTGGGACCTCCTGATTCATAGGTTGATGCTCAACCACTGAGCCATGCTGGCCAGGCTTCTTCTTATATTTTTAATGATGTATGCAGAAGCATAAAAATTTTAAAGTCTGATAAAATATAACTTATCATTTATTCCTATATTGATTATACTTTTAGTGTTGTTTCTTTACCTAATCCAAAGCCATTAAAATTTGTTTTCTTCTAGAGGGTTTGTGGAATATTGTGGTTTAAAAATTGTGTATTAGGGAGTTCTAGTGTTTTTACAATAACCAACAAGATAATGGAAATTATTTTACAATGATTTTAAAAGCACAGGTTATGCCTATGAAATTACCTTTAGAAATCATTATGCCCATGGAAATGAATGTTCCCAATGACTGATTACCTATAGCATGTACAAAGTCTTCTTAGTACTCCATGAAACAAAATTAAGTTTTTGAAATATGAAAGTATAGACAAGATATATTTAACTTCTTAAGTGTGTACACATAAAGATACTACAGCAATAACCATCTTCTTAATGGCAAAAGAAGCTATAATATAAGACATCAGGACACAAGAACATTTTCCTCCAGTTTGCTCATGGCCTCGGCGGCTCTCTAAAGAGTTTCTTTTTCTCCCATCAAATGAGAGGTTGTAGAACATTTGAACTCTTAAACCACAGAGCAGCTAGGAGCCTAGTGGCTCTAAAAAGAATCACTGTTCCTGGCAGATGAGGAGGTATATTTATTTCCTTTTCTTCTCTTCATATCCCTGCCACTGTGCCCAAGCCTCTTTTCTCACTACTTCCTGTAAGCACGTAATCTCTCAAAATATTTGTGCTTCTCTGTAACTCCCCCCAAAAATAATTCCTCCCACCAGGCAGATGGGCTTTTCTTTGTTTGTTTCAAATTCATTCTAATGCCTGTTGGCTCAAGGAAAACGTCTACCAAGGTCACAGTGAATTAACGCACAAGGCCAGACAACATTAAGGCAACCCTGGTTTAGGTTTCAGTGGGCCCACCTTCACTTTGGCAAACGGGTGCGAACAGTGTTGTCTGCTGAATGTTTCCTTTCAAGTTATAAAAAGCAACACCCAGCCTCTTTGTGAGGAGAGGCCCTGTCAAGGAAGTAGTGGAGTCACATGAGCATAACAGAAAATAAAATTCCACCTCCAACAACCTCCAGAGTAAGTGGGGCCAATCAGACACCATTTCTTCATGATCTCCCATCTCTTCACCCACCTACCCCACAAAGCAAAGGAAAGAGCACAGCATGTCCTCCTGCCTGGCAAGCTCACCCTGGCTTTCCTGCCCCCGTGGCAAGGTGCCCACAGAAGCCCAGAGTGACTGCAGCCGCATTCAGAAGCCCTCTCCCTGGTCAGCTGGCCTAGACCAGTGGTCGGCAAACTCATTAGTCAACAGAGCCAAATATCAACAGTACGACGATTGAAATTTCTTTTGAGAGCCAAATTTTTTAAACTTAAACTGTATAGGTAGGTACATTGTTATTAACTTAATTAGGGTACTCCTAAGGCTTAGGAAGAGCCACACTCAAGGGGCCAAAGAGCCGCATGTGGCTCGAGAGCCACAGTTTGCCGACCACGGGCCTAGGCCATTGTGCCCCACAGCTCTTACCACAGCAGAGCAGCTGAAGGTGTGCATACGCAACCAAGGACAAAGAGGTGGAAATGACAAGCTGGGAAACCCCAGAGAAACCCATTTCCAAACAGGGAATAGGAGACAGGCAACTGACACCAGAGCAGAAGTGGCCCCTTGAAAGAGAAGGGCTGCAATTAGGCGCCGGTTAGGAAGACTGCAAGAGTTAACGCCTCATTTCAAGTTACTTCAGAAACCAGACTCAAGGCAAGTTTAAAGTGTACTGAATTTTTTAAAACAGAACACGGATAGTACAATAACTTCTAAAAGCAATGAAGTAAAGATGCAAAAGGGAGTAACAGCCCAGCCGGCATAGCTCAGTGGTTGAGCGTCGACCTATGCCCAGGGTGTGGGCTCGATCCCCAGTGTGGGGTGTGCAGGAGGCAGTTGATCAATGATTCTCTGTCAACATTGATGTTTCTATCTTTCTCTCCCTCTCCCTTTCTCTCTGAAATCAATTATATATATATTAAGTGAATGACAGCATTCTCAAAAGTAAAATTCAATAGCCTTCAGCAATTTGGAGGGTGGGGGTAGAAGAAAGGGATACTGGGTGAACGCCAGCTATTCCAGGGTTCTGTTGAGTTGTATGGCCCTTTTCTCAAGCCTGGTTCACACTTAATTTGAATTTTCTGTAGTTCATAGTTATGATCCCAGTGTGAACATAGACAACAGAAAAATGTCGCATAAAACATTATTACAACTTTCACTATAAGACAGTAGAGAGTCAACAGTGCCTGATTCTCTCTCTTCCATACTACATTCTTAGGAAAGTACACAAGTCTACACAGAATGAAAACCTTACACAACTGCTTCAGAAATCTGTCAGGTTTTGGGAAGAAATACTGCTAACAAGAGGGCACACGGAACACATGGAGCAATTGCCAGCAGGTGATGTCAGATTCTACCTCTGAAACAGAGCAGGACCAGGGAGAAAAAAATAGAGGCTTTGATTTTCCTCCCACTGCCCAGCCAGAGAATCAGGTGGCTGCTCCCACACAGAAGGATCTACTTCCTGAGGCTGACTGGGTGCCCCAGGCTCATTCACTGCTCTCTGTCTCCAAGCTCTTGAGATTATACCTCTGATACATTATAAAGCGACACCAAAGGAATGGAAGGGAAATCAGCCATCACACCTCTGGACATGACGGGGTGGCAGGTTTCAGGTAGCATTGTTCATGCATTATTCCTGGCAGCAGCAGGAGTCCGGGTTGATTAGGATCACTCATGAATATATGCACTTTATGACAGCCATTGGGTTAAGACATGGAAGCAGAAGATAGCTTTGAGGTCCAGTATTTAAAAACTCAAATGACGTAGACATAGACAACAGGAAGGTGATTACCAGAGGGGAAGAAGGTTGGGAAGAGTAGAAGAGTGCAAAGGGGTGAATAAATGGTGATGGAAGGAGACTTGACTTGGGGTGGTGAACACACAATACAATATACAGATGATGTATTATAGAATTGTACACCTAAAACCTATACAATTTCATTAACAAATGTCACCCCAATAAATTCAATAAATAAATAAACTCAAATGAATAAATTTTATGTTACCTGTATTTACCACAATTTTTAAAAAACTCAAATTATTACCCTAGCCGGTTTGGCTCAGTGGATAGAGCATCAACCTGCGGACTAAAGGTTCCCAGGTTCCATTCCAGTCAAGGGTACATGCCTGAGTTGTAGACTCGATCCCCAGTGGGGAGCATACAAGAGGTGGCCAATCAGTGATTCTCTCTCATCGTTGATGTTTCTATCTCTTCCTCCCTCTTCCTTCCTCTCTGAAATTAGTAAAAATATATTTTAAAATAAAACACTCAAATTATTTGCCCAGCTGGCATGGCTCAGTGGTTGAGCATCGACCTATGAACCAGGAGGTCACGGTTCAACTCTCGGTCGAGGCACATGCCCAGGGTGCAGGCTCGATCCCTGGTGTGGGGTGTGCAGGAGGCAGCCAATCATTGATTCTCTCTTATCACTGATGTTTCTCTCTCTCCCTCTCCCTTCCTCTCTGAAATCAATAAAAATATATATTTAAAAAAATAATAATAAATAAAATAAAAACCTCAAATTAGTAAGTTTTATATTATGTGTATTTTATCACAATGTTTTTAATTCAAGTTTTAAAAACAACAACAACAGACATTTGTTTAAGGGCTCTGTGGCGCAGCCTCTCATGTGGTTTACTCTCCAAGAAGGACAACTGCTTCTAAGTAGTGACCACCAGGAGTTCTAAATCCTGTCTGAGAGCACAGGCCATTTGGGGAAATCTAAATTAAAAACAAGCCCGCCCTAGCCAGTTTGGCTCTGTGGATAGAGTGTAGGCATTCAGAATTGAAGGGTCGAGGGTTCTTGGTTGCAGGCTCTATCCCTGGTCCCAGTCAAGGCGCGTCGGGGAGGCAGCCAATCCATGTGTCTCTCTCACATGGAGGTGTCTCTCTCCCTCCCTTCCATTCCCTCTAAAAATCAACAGAAAAAATATCCTCAGGTGAGGGTTAACAACAACAACAAAAAACACAGCTCCAAAAAATCATAAAATGTATAAAAACATTCTATAGGTTAAGGGGAGAATATTGTTAAGATATGGAGAAAATGCTACTTTTGGAGAATACATACTATAAGAAACAGAAGAAACGCTTGGAAAGCATTTGCTTCACATTCTCAAGAAAATATGAAGTAAGAAATGGAAGGTGAGGTTTAAAAGATTATTTTTTTAAATATATTTTATTGATTTTTTACAGAGAGGAAGGGAGAGAGATAGAGAGTTAGAAACATCGATGAGAGAGAAACATCGATCAGCTGCCTCCTGCACATCTCCCACTGGGGATGTGCCTGCAACCCAGGTACATGCCCTTGACCGGAATCGAACCTGGAACCTTTCAGTCCGCAGGCTAACGCTCTATCCACTGAGCCAAACTGGTTTCGGCTTAAAAGATTATTAAGTGTTTTCTAAGATGTAAATTGATGTGATAAAGTACAGGCTGGAAAAAATTTAAAAAACTATAAAAATAAATATGTCATAGATTTACTGTTATAGATACGGCAAAACAGAGAGTTGACACTACAGAAAAATAATTCAATAATATAGAGGGCAAATTTGAGAAACTATTCCAGAGGGCAGAGGAAAAGGACAAATTAAATTATAATTTCTTTACACAGCCAAGCAGTATGAATTTTGCGCCCCTGCTACACAAATAATCAATACCATTCTATATAATAAAAGTCTAATATGCTAAGTGTCCAGTTGTCCAGTCGGCCTTTCAACAAATCACAGCATAATATGCTAATGACACGCTAAGGCCACTCAACTGCTTGCTATGACGTGCACTGACCACCAGGGGGTAGACAGTCGACCAGCCGACCAGTTGCTGTGATGTGCACTGATCATAGGGGACAGATGCTCTGACCAGTAGGTTAGCTGATCAGGACTGAATGAGACGAGCCAGACATGCCCTATGGCCCTCCTGCAGTCCCTCCCCGGCTGGCCAACCTCCCGCATCCCTCCCCAGCCCTGATCGTGCACTGGTGGGGTCCCTTGGCCTGGCCTGTGCTCTCTCGAAAGCTGGGCTGCGTGACCAAGCCCCCCCCCCCCCTACCCCCCCGGAGTGCACGATTTTCGTGCACTGGGCTTCTAATATATGATAAGAGGGATATAAAATAAGTTAAAAGACAGCTTTTAAAAAACACAACAGAATGCTATAAATTGAAAAATCTTAATAAAATAGACCACATTCAGGACAAAATATGAATTACCTATATTAGCTCAAGAAGTATGCCAAGCAGAAAAGAAGTATGCCAAAAGATGTTGAAAATTTCACGAAAGAATTACCTGAAAAAAGGCCTAGAACCAGATAATATAATTAGTACATTCTTTCAAACTTTCCCCAAGGGGCAACCTCAGAAAGTATAACAAACAGTACCAGGACTTGGAAAAAGATGGAATGCCCCCAGTTCATTGGAAAGCAAGGCTGCCTAAAGTACACAACGCTGTATAAAATCAAAGTATAGGCAGACATTTTTCTCAAAGCTTTGTTACTCCAGGATTTCTTAGTGCCTCTAAGCTGCTGTGAAATTCCAAAAGGAGGGTTGTGGGAGGCAGTGTGGTTCCAGCACTTAAGATTTCTTCCAGCCTCCCCCAGACC
The DNA here is from genome assembly GCF_028538775.1 of Myotis yumanensis. Lineage (NCBI taxonomy): Eukaryota > Metazoa > Chordata > Mammalia > Chiroptera > Vespertilionidae > Myotis > Myotis yumanensis. The sequence goes on from NW_027223752.1 coordinate 140,887,399, forward strand.
CTTCTTATGACCACGCAGAAGCTACACAGGAGCCTTGAGTCAGGCAATCAGAAGATTAAGATGACCCCAGAGCAGGAAGAGATTAAAGAACATATGCATATGTGCATAACCCATGGACACAGACCATAGTGTGAAGGCCTAAAGGGAAGGAAGAAAAGGGGGAGGGGGGTCAATGGGGAAAAAGGGGACACCTGTAATACTTTCAAAAATAAAGACAAATTTTAAAAAGAACTACTAGAATAGTAAATGGTAACAAAAACACAGACTCATTAATAAGATGGCAATTAGGTCTTCTGGGAGAATTCATTTCCAAAAGAATGCTAAAGCAAGCTATAAAATGCAAGTAAAATTGTGTTTTGACATGAGTAGTGTATATAGTCTATGATGTCATAATTTTTCTCTTGAGAGAACTGACACGGATCTCTGTTCTTAAATATGACCACAAAACATAGCAAAAAGAACAGCGGTGACAGAGAGTGTATTCTACCTAACTCCCATTCACTATACTTGACTATGCTATCAATGAGTTCCTTATTACAAAGACACTTAAATTATCCTTAGAAGTAAAAGAAAAATATAAAACAAGAAACTGATGCTACTAGTAATGTCAGAGGGAATACTATTTCCTGTATCAACATATCAGTATGTATATTAATGATTATTATATATCATGTTTGCTTCCTCAGATATGTTTACCTTTAAATATTCTTATCCAACAGGTCTGTGACCAAAGCTATTTAGCCTTATTTTTATTCTCTTTTAAAAATATTTCTTTCCAAAAAAGAATATACAGAAAACTACATAGAGGAAAAGAAATTCACAAGAGATAAATATAGGAAAAGGAAAATATATTGCCATATATAAAATTGCAATAATAAAACAATGCTGAGGCACAAAGTACATTCTGCTGGTGAGAATGTAATTTGATTCAACTCTTCTAGGAAGCAACTGGCCTTAAGTATTTAGAACCTAAAGTAGACTTATTCTTGGACCTACTAATCCAACTTCTATCAGTCTATCTGGAGAATTAATTTTTAATATTAAAATTTACATACATCAATGTACTTAATACAATTATTCATAGCAAACAAAGCAACACAAACCAGGAAATGATCTAAATGTCTAAAACTGGAAACAAGTCAATGGGTTATGGCACATTCATATGATGATAAGCAACAATGAAAAACAATGCTTTGGGAAAAATTTAATAATATAAATATGTCTGATTGTTTCGGAAAAAAGAAAGAACACAAAATACAAAGTACAATATTAAGTATATTTTAAAATATGTTTATGTAGGAAAAACTCCTGGAAGAATACAGACCAAAACCTTAATATGATCTCCGGGTGGTGGGACTCTGAGTGAATATAATTTTTATATATTTCTAGCATCTAACTTTTTGCACCAAGCATGTATTACTTTTATAATCGGAAAAATGATTTTTAAAAAAACAACAATTATCGCTCATGGATAAAATACTCATATGAGTGAAAGAGAACAATTTTAAGTCTCCATTTACTAAGGACAAAAACATTCTTAACATCGTGCACAGAATTCCATCCTCCCAAATGTGCCTCTTACACCGGTGCACATTAAAGCATAGACAGAAAGCAACCCAACCAAATCCCTCAATCAGGACAGGCTGAGCGGCTTCTCCCAAGGGGGTGCAAAGCACCATGATCAAAAGGGGAATTCAGCTCCCATTTTTTTCAAGTGCAGCTGTTTTCGGATACCCCTAGACCAAGAAACAGGCTTTACCGAGGAGACTGAGGGAGTGAGGAGTTACATTCTGGTGTGTGCATACTCTCTCTCTCTCTCTCTCTCTCTCTCTCTCTCTCTCTCTCACACACACACACACACACACACACACACTCAATCGTGCCATCCTAGCCAGATAACTCAAAGCAAGTCCTGCAAGTGCAGCCGCACCCCATCCCCGCGGGCACCAGGAATACCTGTTAGTTGTGGCGCGAGGCGGCGGGGTCCCCGGGCTCCTGAGCGTCCTCAGCGCTACAGGGATACCATGGGTGGCCTCTCTGCTTTTCTCCACCAAGAGCCTGCAAAGCCAAGAGGGGCGGGGGGGAAACTAAGTTGTTACACCTCGCGGGGAGCAGTTGGCTGGCAAGCTGGGCACCGCACTGGCTGCCTGGCCGGGACGCCCCTGCGCGCCCTGGCTCCCAGGTAGTGCCCCAAACCCCGGCGTCTGAAGAGGCTGCGGCGGGACGGCGGGACAGCACGCGCCGGGGCGGAGAGCCCAGGACACGCAGGCAGAGCCCGACGGCAGGTCCCGCCCTGCAGCTCCCTCGCCCCGAGCGATGCACGCTTGGGCCCTCACCGCGCAGACCGGTGCCTCTCTGCCCACGCGTTGCCCACGGGATTCCACTGTCGCCCCTTGGCTACCCCCGACTCATCCAGCCCTGCGACCCGGACTTCCCCAACACACCCCACCCTCAGGCCGCCGCTGCCCTTCGGCTCGTCTTCGCCGCCGCCAAAAGTCTGCGCGCCCAAGTCAAGCGGATCGGCGGCTGGGGCCCCGGGAGCGCACAGCAGGGTGCGCGGCGGGGTGCCCGGAACCCGCGGCCACCGGGGCGCGGCGGGGGGGTTACCTGCGGCGAGCGGGTGCGGTGGTCGAGCCCCAGAGCAGGCGCAGCAGCAGGAGGCTGCCGAGCAGGGCGAACAGCGCGCTCCCCGGCCGCATCCTGAGCCACAGGCGCGGCAGCCGCCGCCGCTGCCCCAGCGACGCGCAGCCCCGGCGGCCCCGACTCGTGGCTCTGGCCGCGGCCGCCGCAGCCACCGCAGCCACGCACACCTCCAACGTTGACAGGCGGCGGGAGGGGGGACCACAGCGCTCGGCGAGGTCCGCGCTCGCGGGCCACCCGGCCCCGGCTGCACGGCGTCCCGCTCTCCCACTTCTCCCCCTGCCCTGGCCCGCCCGCTCGCGCTCGGCAGGCGGTGACGCTTCGCCGAACTCGCTTCCTCTCCTGCCGGAGGCGCTCCGAGCTGCTGCGGGCCCCGGGCTCTGGTCGCCGCCGCCTCTGCTGCCGCCGCCGCCGCCGACGCCGCGCGGGGTCACCTGAAGGTTGGGGCGCGGGAGCTCCGCTCAGTGCAGATTGGGCTCCAACTTTTCTGCGCCTTCACCGGCTCCCGAGGGCCCGCGGGCTGCTCCCCGAAGCCTACGCAGCCCACCTAGGAGCAGTGCAACTCCGTCGGTGCCCTGTGGTCGACAGCCAGGGCTTAGCGGGGCGGAGGAGGACGGAACAAAGGGCCCACTTTGAAAACTTTGGAAATTGTGTAGTCGCTCTGCCGGATTGTCCCACGCATGAAGGCTGCCAGGAACTTGGCAGTCATTGGATAGGTTCCGGTGCCCAGTAGAAGGAGTAACGTCTCCTGGCTTAAACGCAGAATCCAAGGCACAGAGAATCTGTTTCTAGGGCCAGGCAATCTTTAGGGGTCTGCAAACTACTGCCCCTGGGCCGAATTCGGTCCCTGCCTGTTTTTGTAGTTTTATTGGAACACTTCCCTATCCATTCCTTTGTATAATCAAGGGCTGTGTCTGATTATCTATGGCTGCTTTTATGACGCAAGTGCCAAGTTGAGTAGTAGTGACAAAGATCATAAGGCCCACAAAGCTAAAAAATGTTTACTAGCTGTCCCTTCTCAGAAAAAGTTGGTAGAGTCCTGATCTAAATCCTGTCGATCTAGATTCTATTGGTTAGCATCTCATCTACTAATGGTCTATTTATTGCAAGAGAGTAACCCGATAACAGTGATATAGCCTGGCTCCCCAATTACTTATTTGGGAGTGGCCTTTCCATCTTTCATTCCTAAACCATCTTTCTACATGTGTAGCCACCAGACTTCCCAAGCTTCCATTGTGCCACATCCCCAGGTTTTGCCCCTGACTCTGGACCCTTGAGGAACATCAAAAATCCATAATGTTTACATGGGGACTCATTAGACTATTCAGTCTACTTTTGTCTAAATTTGAGATTTTTCTAGAAACAACCTTTGGACTCTATCGTCTTGTGAGTACCTTGATAAAGGTCCTTTGAAAGGCTTTCGTGAGTAACTTTCCCAAGCAACAAAAAATATTCATATTTCAACTGGAGTCTCTTAGGAGCATAAGGTCTTAACCTGGAAGAGCAATGTGAGAATCTTTTGGGGAGCAAGTAGGCCAGACAGTTCAATAAAGTTGCCACCAGCAAGTTCATCACTGAAAAAATAACATCAAGAAGACAAAAGAATGGCTGCCTAGTTTCTTTTTGCTAACTCTGCATTTGTTCTAATTAAAAATATTTAGTTGAAAACATACCAGAACTTTGTACATAGTAATTGATTAATAAATGTTTGTTCAATAAATAAAACACCTCAGAACTAAAAAAAAATACCTATTCTTAAAGAGAAAGGAGCAAAAAACTGAAAATAAATGTGACTAGAAATATTATTCCCATCCATAGCTCACCATTGCTACTAAAATATATACTAATCAATGAAGAAAAAATTGCCACTTTTATGTAAGACTTACATTTTTAGGTGTCCAACTGCTTAACTGAGTATAGTATAATAATGTAATGCTGTCTTCAGTGTTAACATAATAAAGTAATCCAATTATACATGTTTGAAAATACGTATTCTGTTAGCTAAGTAGGGCATAGCACAACTATCTTAAAAATGAAAAGTCTGGATTTGGAAGACAGTCTAAATGAAAAAGCTGTTTAGCTTTGGAAGATAATCTCAATTTTATTTATCTTAGAGGAAAAAAGAATTGTGCAGAAAACTCACACTGAAGATTGTTTGCAGAAAAAGAAAAGGGCATTACTATATCAGCCAGGAAGCTGCAAGTTTACCTAATTTACTGAAGTTTAATATTTCAGCACAGCTGGGCTCAAGGCAAGAGCAGAAGAGCCAGTCTTGCACTGAGCTCCCTAAACACCCTCGCTGAAAATGAAGTAACTTTTTTCAAGCCAATGGCTATCAGCAGGGGACTTGCAAAAGCCCATTTTAATTGGAAAACAGAAGTATAAATTTGCAATGAGAATTCTGAACTGGGTGCTAAAATTTGACAGTAGGAAACTTTACCACAAGCTTTGTAATTGAAGACTTGGGTTGGTAAAATATGAATTATCTTGCTTATACTTGAGAGATAAAAGAATTTGACAAAAACACAGTTCCTAAATGTTATCAGCCATTGAACCAATACTGGAAAACTGTACATTTGGTAACTTAACATTTGCAGGTTTGACCAATACCAAAAAGATCTATGCCATGTGGTAAATTGAGATTCTACTCTGGCTTAGAATAGATAGACCCAGAAATTCGGGCTGATGTGCAGAAGCCCAAGTTGGTGCATGAACCTACCTTGCTCATCCACTCTGCCCAACATTTGCTTCTCATTTTTCCTATGTTATTATTCATTCATCACCAAGAATGCTCTCACTTTCATAAAATAAATTTTTTAAAAATAATTTGGAGGTTTTGATATATACAAAATGTCTAAGTAATTAAAAAACATCCAGAAAGTTGGATTTCTTATTTTTGGTTCTAGACATTTCCATATGTATGATTTGGGGATTCATGAAAAAAAAAATCAAGTGTCTATTATATCTACTCTGCAGCAGTGGCAACTCTCAGTATAAGGCAAGGAAGGAGTGCTGTGAGAAACCAAGAAAACTGATCCACCAAAGAATCTTTTCCTTTATTTGGTTGGCATGTTAACTTCCATGTCTAGAAAGAATGGTTTCTGATGTCTTCGGCCTGGGTGATTGGTTTTAGTAATATTAGAGATTTGTGAAGACTGCAGAGCCATAGCACATTTATAAATATTAATTATTTCCTTGGGGAGAAAATTCATAAAGATAGTATAACCAAGACTACATATTTTCAATAAAAATATGTAGGATATAAGTAAAAGTAGAAATAACTTCAAGGAATCAATAACCTTCTATGGAGGTATGTTTTCATATATGTTTTATTCAAATTAGATTTTGCCCATTGCTAACTGAATACGAAAATGGAATCAATTTTGTGTATAAAGTAGTTTTAAATTTAAAAATAGAATACCTAGGATGATATATAAATTATATGTAGGCTTTATGCATATAAAAAATCAGATTTGTAGTAGAACTAAAATTATAAAACAAAAAAATAAGAATTATTATTCACATAATAAAATTGATTTTTAATGTATAAATCATTCAAACTTTTTTAAAAATATATTTTATTGATTTTTCACAGAGAGGAAGGGAGAGAGATAGAGAGTTAGAAACATCGATGAGAAAGAAACATTGATCTGCTGCCTCCTGCACACCTCCTACTGGGGATGTGCCCGCAACCAAGGTACATGCCCTTGACCAGAATCGAACCTGGGACCTTTCAGTCTGTAGGCTGACGCTCTATCCACTGAGCCAAACCGGTTAGGCCAACATTCAAACTTTTAAAACACCTCTCCCTGTCTACTTAAAAGATCAAAAACAGAAGTGGAAACAATTTATCCTGAAACTATAGAATGGCCACAACCCCATTCCACAACCTGCAATAATGCCAGCTATAGGTGAACCGATGGGAGAAGAATGCCAGGTTCAAGACACATCTCCTATTTGTGACCTTAGATTTACAGAGGGAAAAATGAAAGTTTTTGAAGACCCTTATAACACTCAATTTGGAAGAGCAAAGATTGGAAGTATGTCACCACAAAAATGAGTAACAATCAGTGTGTATGGCCGGGGCCATTGAGTTGAAGGAGAGATAGTGACCAATATTTCTGTTTTCAGTGAATTCAGCTTTCTAGCCAGAGGATGACTTAGAGAGAGTACTGATCTTGAAGAGAGATGTTACAAAAGAATTTTGTAGCTACTGATTAAGGTCAATTTACCAAAGAGAAATAAGCAGCTGGTCTACATATTTAATAACTAAAAGGCCCTTAAGCCATTGGTTTTTATACTGAGTTGGCTTCTCCCAGTATCTCCTACCTAATTCCAGGTTTTGTAAGAACTGACATAACTCTAATTATTTCAACAGAGTGGAGGTTGGGGATTGTGTGTCCAGAGGTAATGTACCCAAACCTGCCATATTTCTTTCTTCGGCTTTTCTTCCCCAGCCCTTCATTTCATTCACCCTAAATCATTAGCAGATAAACAACCAACCAAACAAAAAAAATAGCCAATAGCAAACCCTTAATGCAAAACTAAGTTTCAACAAGTGGGCAAGTAAAAAGGAAGGACTGCCAAAGATTTTCCATTCACAACATTTCTGGCAAGTAGCAGAAAAAAACAAGTATGCCTTATTTCAAAGATGAGTAAGCAGGGGGAAAATTCTGTAAAATATAAGACAAAAGAAAAGAAATAAACCAATAAAAAGGCAATGAAGACTATATATTGGAACAAGACTTACGCCAGGAAATAGTAGAAAATTTAAGCAAGAATCACTTCCTACTCCCCAGGAACTGAAATATAATATAAACATAAGAATGATAGAAGAACCCAAAGGAGAAATAAGAACTGTAAGAGGTAGCAAAGCAACAAGATGAAGTGAGCTGACAACAGTAAAAAACAAGACAAAGCAAACAAACACACAAAAAACATTACAGAATTTGGAACTACCTAATAAGCCTGGAGATCAGAAATTACATAGCAAACATTTAAATCAGTGTCATAAAGGTTATGCTGATGAAAATTGAAAAAAAAAAACCCACAAAGGAAAGGGACAAAAAAATTACATTGATTAGAAAAACAATTAGTACCAAAGACAGATATTAGATATATATCATGTAGGTATTAGGTGCTCTTTTTAAAAGCACAAAGATGAAATATTTAAAACATTTAAGGATATAATAGAAAATTCTTTCCTGAAATAAAGAAATATGTGAACCTGTGGGTTTTTGAGTTCTCATTGTTTGAACTCATTAAGTGAACTCATGGTTATCCAGAGAAATTTAATAGACAACAGCTAACTTCATGATTAATTTTCTTGCAGAGATCATTCAAAAACAAAGACTCCTGAAAGCATCCAGACAGAAGAAACAGGTAAAAATTAATCTTGCTTCTGAATACCTTAGCAACATTAAACTAAAAACAAAACTATATATTTACAGAGTTTTAAGCAGAAAAGATGTGACCCCAAAATATACCCAACTAAGATAGATTTTGCTAATAAAAGCAAATATTTTGCATATAAAACTTTCAAATATTCAATAACTCAGAATATATGAGTTTTTGTATGTGTCCTAAAAAAAATACCTTCAACCATAACCCAATCATAAAACATGAATCAAAATAAAGAATTCACAATGAAGAAGGCTTGACCATAAAGAAGTCAGATGAGGCCTTAACTGGTTTGGCGCAGTGGGTAGAGCGTCTGCCTGCAGACTCAAGAAGTCAGATGAGAAATAAATCATTTTAAAAACAGAATTGAGTCTAAATAATAAAATTCCACTATGTGTTATTTTCTTTTAAAATTGCTATATAAATATAAAATAATATGTTGATGCAATAAATCTGGGAAGGAAAATTCTAGTTCATGGTAAATAGTAGAAAATATGAAATAAGAAGAAGAATGAAGGATGCAATAAATGTACATTGTTTTCCTGCCTTTGAATATACACTGAGTGGCCAGATTATTATGACCACCTGACGTTTGTAGGCAAATTAGCTATAATTCCACGCTGAAGTTGCTAAAGGGCCAGACCATTATAAATAGGGAAGCAGGTTGTTTACCACGACAGTAGAAGTGATTTTTTTCTGAAGATATGGGTAAACAATGCGGTTTAACAGCCTTTGAACGTGGGATATATTTGAACGTGAGTGGCCAGATTATTATGACCACCTGACCTTTGTAGGCAAATCAGCCATACACTGCATCGTATGGGATATGGAAGCCGAAGGCCTGTTCGAACACCTTTGCTGCCTGCAGTTACCAAGATAAAATGTCTCCATTTCGCACAGGAACACAAGGATTGGACAGTCAAGCACTGGAAAAAAGTCACGTGGTCTGATGAATCACGTTTCCAGTTGCATCATGCAGATGGCAGAGTGAGAATTTGGCGGAAACAGCATGAAGGCATGCACCCCACATGCATGAGTACCACCCTTCAAGCTAGTGGAGGCAGTGTTATGGTTTGGGGCATGTTTTTCTGGCATGATTTGGGCCCTTTAATTGGTGTGGAACAATGTCTGAATAGCACAACATACCTAAGTATCGTTGCTGATCAACTTCATCCTATCATGTTGATGGCATATCCCAATAGAGATGGCTTCTTCCAACAAGACAATGCACCATGCCACAGTGCTCGTATTGTGCAGGAGTGGTTTCAAGCATGAGGGAGACTTTACCTTGCTTAGATGGTCCCTATAATCACCAGATCTCAATCCAATTGAGCATTTGTGGGACGAAGTTAAAAGAGCCATCAGGCAGCTGGTTCCACAACCATCAAATCTCACACAACTGGACAGTGCTATTCATCAGGCATGGTGTCAGATTCCTCGCATCACCTTTTAACATCTCGTGGAGTCAATGCCAAGAAGAATCGCCACAGTATTGAAGGCAAAAGTGGCCCAAAAAAGTACTGATGGGATAGTCATAATAATCTGGCCATTCACGTTCAAATATATCCCACGTTCAAAGGCTGTTAAATCGCATTGTTTACCCATATCTCCAGAAAAAAAATCACTTCTACTGTCATGGTAAACAACCTGCTTCCCTATTTATAATGGTCTGGCCCTCTAGCAACTTCAGCGCGGAATTATAGCTAATTTGCCTACAAACATCAGGTGGTCATAATAATCTGGCCACTCAGTATATATATAGTATATATATATATATATATATATATATATATATATATATATATATATTTAAATCATAACAGGTTGTTAGTCAAAAAAGCAGTAATTGTTTTACAAAAAATAAAAACAAAAAATATAAGTATATTTAAAAGAACAAGAGGGAAGAAAAAAAAGTCAAACTTTTTAGTTAAAAACAGAAATACCTATTCAAGAAATACTAGTATGTGGATCTGTTACAAACACTTTATTATTATATTTTTAAAAATATAATAATAATAAAGGAATTCATAGATGAGCTCTCAATAAAGAAAGGAAAAGCCTCAGGAACCCCATTATTGTCCAGGAAAGAACTGGAAAAAAAAGCAGTGTGTGCTCTGATGCAGCAGTCACCTGGAATACATTATCATCCTGGTTACCTAGAAGTTTGCTTTCAGCATCAATACAGAGAATGAAAGAGGAGGACTGAACTCCCAGTGAGACAGAACTAGAATTAAAATTCCTGTATAAAGCTTCTTTTTGTTGTTAAAAACAAAATGTAAGAACTAAAAATACAAAAATCCACACACCTGCACAGTGACAATTGCTTGTCTCTGCCTGAGCTCAAATTTTACTCTAAAATTTGCTTCCTTTGGCTTTGAGGTCCAATGTTACCCTGCCTAAATAGTCCTGAAATTAACATAGAGCTTGGTCCCTGGCTAATGATGTCCTGAGGTGCATGACAAAAAAGTGTGAGAACTATTTTGGTTCCATAAAAATCTCAAAGAAAAGAAATCTCAATAAAAACGACCATAAAATTTAACAATTATAGAAGACTTAAGGAATTCACCATGAATGTGTCTCAGTAGGTACAACTAATGGAAGGACTATTAACCAATAATGAAGAAAACAGGAAATAATTTTAAAATTATTAACTGGTTAAATCAACACACTGGGAAAATAAGTATGACAAAAGAAGCAGATTTGTCCTGAAGAACGAATAGAACTATGAGAAAAAAAGTAGCCATTGATGTAAAAATAAGCAATGGATGGGGTAAGTGATATTGATAAAGAGAAAATCAATAATGTGGAAAACCAATCTGAGAAAATTATATATTAAAGATAAAGACAAAGAAAGTGTGAGAAAGAGGCTAAAAGACTTGTAAAAAGGTGGTTTAAAACAATAATATTTTATTATACCTAAAGATTTTGTAGGTCAGGAATTTAGATAGTACTCAGATGGATAATACTGATGTTTCACTTAGAGTCAAATCTGGAGAGTTCAATGTGGATTTACTCACATGTCTTTGCCCTTTGATGGGGATAATTGAAAGATGAGTTTAACTAAGACAGTTAACTAACACACCAACACATGCAATCTCCAGCATAGTGACTTCAGAGTAGCCAGACTTCTTACTTAGAGGTTCACAATTCCCATTAAAAATATCGTAAGAGCCCTGGGCAGAAACTACAAGTTGTTAGTTAGAGTGAAAGCTTAGGAAAGGTCCTTGTCTTATTCAGGATGCCAGTACTTACCCTTATACATTGTGAAGTCAAATATGCACTTTTAAATGTTAAGACATCCACTACAGTATGTGGGGTGATGGACCTGTTAATTTACTCAATGGTGGGAATCCTTTCACACTGTATATGTATATCAAATCATCACATTGTATACTTTAAATATATCATGACTTTTATTTGTCAATTATAACCTCAATGAAGCTGAAAAAAGACATTCACTATAAAGTAAAAACATGATAACTTTTAAGCCAGTGGAAGAGAAAATAGAACTTAAAAACCAACCTATTCACTAGAAGATGGAAAAGTGGAAGAGGGAAAAGTAAATACAAGTCAAAAATAAAGAATAAAATAAGATGGTATAAATAAATTCAAATACAGTAGTTTTCATAGTGAATATAAATAAAATAAACTTACCAGTTAAAAGACAGAAACTCACAGGTCAGATTTAAAAATAGACAAAATGGCCCTAGCCGGTTTGGGTCAATGGATAAAGCGTGGGAATGCGGACTGGCAGGTTCCAGGTTTGATTTCCATAAAGGGGACATGCCCGGGTTGCAGGCTCAATCCCCAGTAGGGGGCGTGCAGCTGATCAATGATTCTCTGTCATCATCATTGATGTTTCTATCTCTCTAGTCTTCTTCCTTCCTCTCTGACATCAATAAAAATATATTTAAAATAATAATCTACTCATATAAAAGAGAAACATGGTAATTAGCATACGGCCGCTACCCTTCCCATTGGCTAATCAGTGAGTATATGCAAATTAACTATCAGCCAAGATGGCGGCCAGCAGCCAGGCAGCTGGAAGCGAACATGAGGCTTGCTTGCTGCAGTGAAGGAGGACTCCAATGTTCCCCGCCTGCCTTGCTGGCCTCTGAGCTGGCAGTTTGAAACTTTGTAACAAATATAGAAGCTAAACAAAACCCCGGGATCTCAGAGCTGGAGTTATACATTGTTTCGATTATAGAACGCAAACAAACCAGGGGAAGCCTCAGAGCTAGAGCCAGAGTTAAAGCTGGCCCAGAATAAAATAAAAAAAAGAGAAAAAAAGGAGTGGTTGGGAGCTTCAGTCAACAACCGCCAGCCTGAAAGCAGCCCTCAGCCCCTCACCCAGACTGGCCAGGCACCCCAGTGGGGACCCCCACCCTGAAGGGTGTGTGACCAGCTGCAAACAGCCATCATCCCCTCATCCAGGCTGGCCAGGCATCCCAGTGGGGACCCCTACCCTGATCCAGGACACCCTTCAGGGCAAACCAGCAGGCCCCCAGGCCTCTATCCTATATAGTAAAAGGGTAATATGCCTCCCAGCACCGGGATCAGTGGAGCCTCGAGGCCTCCTGGCACCGGATCAGCATGACAGGGGGCAGCGCCCAAACCCCCTGATCGCCCTGCGACTCTGTGTGTGACAGGGTACGGTGTCCCAAACCCCTGATCGGCCCTGCTCTGTGACAGGGTGTGGCACCCTAACCCCTCCCCCCCCACAGGTCCTGCTCTGTGTGTGACAGGGTAGAGCATTAACCTCCCCATTGGCCCTGCCCTGAGTGTGACAGTGGCGGCGCCCCAACCCCCTGATCGGCCCTGCTCTGCGGGTGATAGAGGGCGGTGCCCCAACCCCCTGATCCGCCCTGCTCTGTGTGTGACAAGGGGCGGTGCCCTAACTCCCCTATCAGCCCTGCTCTGTGCGTGACAGGGGGGAGCTCCCCAACCCCCTTATGGGCCCTGCTCTGTGCATGACAGGGGGCAGCGCCCAACCCCCTGATCGGCCCTTCTCTGTGCGTGACAGGGGGTGGCGCCGCAACCTCCCCATCGACCCTGCCTTGAGTGTGACAGGGGGCGGTGCCCCAACCCCCCAATTGGCCCTACCCTGAGAGTGACTGAGGGTGGCATCGCAACCTCCCAATCCACCCTGCTCTGTGCATGACAGGGGGCG